>NC_133517.1:32430000-35167500 GCF_049354715.1 Callithrix jacchus | reverse complement strand
CAAACAAGACTAAGCAAAATTAACTCAGATTCACTCTTATCCTACCTTATATAAACAAGCCCCAAATACTCAGGATTTGTATCCTACAATGGGTAATGTGTGTTGGCAAAAGCATCTACTTAATGGACAACCTACCAATTATAAAGGCATTGAGTAAATTAACCCTCATTTCATTCATTTTCTTCAGTTCCTAAGACAGGATCACAACTCAATCTCAACTTCTTCGGTCCCTTCAATTACTCTGATGACTGACAAAATTTGAGAAACAGGAGCACCAAGTTCTAAGTTCTTCACACTCCCACACTCAAAACATCTTCACATAAAACTATGAATAAACATCAACTTCCTATCTGTAACAATAAATGTCAAGGAGCCAATTTTTTTTTAATCTATCATTTTATTTCTATGACTCATTTTAAAAAAAGACAGTACTTCTGGTCCAGTGCAGTGGCTCATGCCTGTAATCCCAGCAACTTTGGGAGGCCAAGGCGGGAATATCACCTGAGCCCAGGAATTTGAGACCAGCTACAGCAACAAAGTGAGATGCTGTCACCAAAAAATCAGCCAGGTGTGGGATGTGTGCATGTAGTCCTAGCTACATGGGAGGCTGGGAAGGGAGGATTGATTAAGCCTGGCAGGTCAGGGCTGCAGTGAGCCTTGATGTCATCAATACATTCAAGTACTGGTGACAGAGTTAAGACCCTGCCTCAAAAAAAAAAAAAAATCACTAAAAACTTTTTTAAAGACAAAGCAAAAAAGTACTTCCTAATATTTTCTTAACGCCACCTAAACATCAGCGTAATGCGATTATAATTTAGACCCTAGTTTCAAATCACAGGCCTGTGACTACTAGTTCAGTGGCCTTGTATATTTTACTAAACTCTGTAAACCTCAGTTTACCCATGTGTCAAATATGTAAAAAAAAATCACTCCTACACACACACACACACACACACACACACAAATACTCCTCAAATGGTAGTTCCAAGAATTATGTAAAATGGCTTGTAAGCTAAATGTTTAAAACAGAAGTCTGCTACTCAATGGATATTCATGGCCTACTATATGCAAGACATCATTAATTAATGTCTTCCCCTATTTTCCTCTGTATGGTTTTAGATTTTAAAAAATATATTTTTTAAAAGTATTTCACACGCAAGTATGCCACTTGGGAAAAATTTACTTAAAGCTACCAAGTTGCCGGGCGCGGTGGCTCACGCCTATAATCCCAGCACTTTGGGAGGCCGAGGCGGGTGGATCACGAGTTCAAGAGATCGAGACCATCCTGGTCAACAATGTGAAACCCCGTCTCTACTAAAAAAAAAAATACAAAACTTAGCTGGGCATGGTGGCGCATGCCTGTAGTCTCAGCTACTCGGGAGGCTGAGGCAGGAGAATTGCTTGACCCCAGGAGGTGGAGGTTGCAGTGAGCCGAGATTGCACCATTGCACTCCAGCCTGGGTAACAAGAGCGAAACTTTGTCTCAAAAAAAAGAAAAAAGAAAACCTTAAAAGCTACCAAGTGTTTCTGCATTTTAAATGACAGAACCACTATGAAGAACATGTCAAATTTATAAGGCAATTTCAAATAAACAATTTTTGCTAAGAACAACACATTCACCATTTACTTGATACAACTATTACTTTTTAACTTAGTGGTTCCTTGGTGTAACTTATTTACATGTTAAAAAGCTTATTATGCAAATTCAAGAATGAATAAAAGAAAAGAAAAGTGACTGACAAAAGTATCTGAAGTATGTCAACACAACTTTTGTGAAAATAACCTTGTCTTGGAAGTTTACAAGGTGGAGCTGATAGATTGTGAGAAACATGGAAGTCTTGTGTTCTTGGAGCAGGGAGGAGAGGCAGTTAATGGTTACAAATTAAATTCCAAAATCTCCATCAAATATGGGATATAGAGATTTGAAATATATTTTCTGCACCAGTATCTCACCCAGTCTTCTAATTCAGAAAATTCTTTTGCAAAACACAACTGGTATATAGCTTTGCCCCTGATAGGTCCGTATAATGAAAATAAATTACCTGTTTCAAGAAAATGGATACTGGTGTCTGTCATTCGAATTTTAGTTCACCATAACCCCGAATAATGAAAGAGCTGAATATATGACTCATAGCTTCTCCATGACTCAGTTTGCTATAGGAAACTAGCCTTCCTAAATACTCGAAAACCCTCCACTTCAATAGAAAATCACAACACATGGAAAAGTGACCCTCAAATGCAAAAAAAGATGTTCTATTTTCCAGTGTGACAATGTGCAGAATGTAGTGTAATGTACAAAAACCAACGGTTCTCTTCTCAAACTAGTGGTTTTGGTAATTCTACCTATAACAAAGATTTGTGTATGTATGTATGTGTGTGTGTTTTTAAACAAAAAAGAATTAGTGGTTACCAGGCACTGGGGATAAAAGGGATGAGGAGTTACTGTTTTATGACTATAGAAAGTTTCAGTTTGAGATGAGGAAAAAGTTCTGGAGATGGACATTAATGGTGGTTATACAACAGTGTGGGTATACATAACGCCACCAAACTGTACACTTAAAAATGGTTAAAATGGCAAACTGTGTATTTTACTACAATAAAAAATTTCAATGTTATTAGTCTTAAAAATGACACTAGATTAAAGAAGAATGTGTTGTTATAAATTCTTGTTCATCTAGGCCAATTATAAAAATCCCCCAAGCAACAAAGTTAAAATGAGGGACCAATTAGATTGAGTGAATCAACATAACAAAACCATTTTGTCATTATTGAAAGCTACTAGGCATGCCAGGAAAGTGTACTTACTGAAATTCTGAAATACATGTGTGTGCATGCACACACACATGTGTATAAACATAGACATGCATATATATATGTATAAACACATATATATACACATATATAAACATATATATGTATAAACACACATGTATATAAACATATATACACATATATATGTATAAACACACACACACATATATATATATACATAGATACATGTTTATGGCCAATATAACAATAAATTTGTATAACCATATCTTCATTAGTCAAATAGTAAAAAAACAAACAAAAATCTCTGGTGGGGTCAATATATAATGCATGATTTAAAAGACTGTCACTAATATAGATGATGGGGGGATGGATGCAGCAAACCACCAAGGCACGTGTATATCTATGTAACAAACCTGCACATTCTACACATGTGCCCCAGAACTTAAAGTAAAATAAATAAATAAATACAAATAAAAGATTGTCACTATAGCATGAATCAGACTTGTGCACAATCTTCAGGTGTAGAAACTACTATAACAAAACAGTTATGATAATGGTGTCTACATATCTGAGTCTCCCACCATGCCAAGAAAACTGGGTTGGTTCCCATTTGCTTACCACTAGTCCCAGAACGAGGGTGCGAACTCGTTCTCCTATCTCAGGTGAAATGTCATTGCCAAACTGCTGCAGGGTGGTAAGGAACCTTTTCAGCTTGCTGAGTTGTCTGGCGCCACATGCTGGGGGCAGCTGTTGATTAGCCAGAGAGGAGGAAGAAGAGGAGGAAGGCCCATTGCTGAAGCCATTGGGTGGAGAGGGGGCACCATTCAAGGCTGTAGGAGAATGGCTCGTGCCATTAGTTACTGTCAAGAGCACAAAATCAGAAGAAAATCATAAACTTACAGAAGACATGCATGAGGAAATTGCCACCAAGTGTCTTACCTTTTACACATACTGGTTTTATAGCGTTTTAAAAGTTGGGACTTTTGTAAAATGCTTGGACTTCACAGGGTTACTACATCCTCAGGTACTCTATAACTAAATGGGTTTACTCCTCGTACTAAGTGATGGTACCCTGCACAGAGGCTGATAATAAATAGAGTCTGCTGCAACCCAGGGCCAGCCCTGCCTCCCATGTGCACATATGCCAACCACCTGAAATGCTTCAAACATAGAACAAACAGCTTCGGATGTCAGCCTTTTGTCGCAGGCTTACATCAATATAACAGGACTATTTCTTTCCAAACTGCTCCCCTAGAGAAAGTGTACATTTGGTGGAGACTAAATTTATCATTGAACATTTTTAATCATGTTTTGTACACACAACTGACAGCTGTGTTTATAGGAATAGGACTTTCAAGTTTTAACCTTCTACCACCCAATTAGAAGGCTATTTTCTCCTCATACTTTCTAACTTCTTTAGAAAAAATGCATATTTACGTACAAAGCCACATGGATATGGTGTTTAACAAGGAGTTATTTCAAGAAATCAGAATGGGTCACCTCAATCCAGTCAAGAGTGTGGAATGGTGGTGATTCAGTAAATTCATTTCTGATAAATTTGTTTGAACATCAAGATGATAATCCCTATCACTCTGTAATCCATAAATATGTGCATTAATAATATACAAAAAGAAAGCAAAAAAGTTGATAATACAAAATAACCAGAATTTTAAAATCTGCATTCTTTGAATTAAAGAAAATGTTGATTTTATCATGTTGTCAATTAATTTGATATGCAGACCTTTATCAAACCCATCTTTTTAATATAATTTTGATATAGTTTGAAATTGTCTTAAGGACCATAGTATTCTTAAAAGTTTCATTTTGACAAAATAAATGGTTCTCTTGTCCCCAATGAGTATCACAGTAACCTGTCAAGAAATGCCAGCTCACCAGGATGTCTCACAGGAGACATCTGCTTACCCCCATGGCTTTGGGTAACAACAAAGCAAATATAAGATGACAGGGTTACAACTTGTCATTGCACAGTCACCTGTTCTTACATATTTGGAAAGGTCTTTTAAATGGCAGAGCAACACGGCATAAGCAGCCTGGAATGTGTATTTTGCTAATCCCTTATAGTCCCACAGATCTATTTTTGCCTTATAGTTATTTTTTATTCATACGGATTTCATAGCACATGGTGTGAAAAATAGCTGCAACCAATAACATTTATTAGTTTCACAAGTCCTTGATGACAATTTCAACCAGGACTTTGAGATTTATTAAAACAAAATTATCAACAATCCCTAATGAATATACAGGAACGAATGGGAAGTTGCAATTCTGTCAGAATATTCTGTCTTTTCCTTTGGATTGTACCAAAAGCAATATACTCCACTGAGAGAATACAGGACTTGAGCCAAGCAGGAAAGGAGTAAAGTTTTAATAAAAGTCTGAAAGGTTTAAGACAAGAAAGATGCTTTTCACTTCATAAAGTTTTCTGTATGATACTGTTGCATATCAATACCCTTTTTAACTCAAAGATGCTAGATTTTAACATTATTTGTAACAGTTTGAAATAGATGAAAATTGTGTTAGAGGATCAGAAGTAACCTAGAAATAATGATAGCATATTTCCATGTCCCAAGGTATGCTGAACAAACTAAAGAGCTCGACATTAAGATGAATTAGAAGTTATAGTGATACTAACTGCAATTACAGACCGACTGCTACTTCATCTGATAAAATCATAGCAGACTACAACTTTGAAGCAATAATAAAAAGGAAGGCAAATATTGGCAGTCATACAAATTATACCTAAGCTATGGTATTTCTGTGCTCAATACCTACTCACTGGCAAACGAATAATTTTTTTTGCTTCATTTCTGCATAATACATAGATGCTGAATCTTATTTTCCCTTGATTTTTCATTTGCGGAGATAAATCTAATTTAAACTTTAAAACTGAAACTCAGAAGCCTGAAATGACTACTTACACGTTGTCGGTGTAAATGAACTGGTTCTTGGAGCTCCTTGAGTAGTTGGGGGAGGTGGCATCGTTGGAGGAGTCAGCCTAGATTGCGTCTTCACATCCACAGGTGAGTCTGGCATTGTGGAGTGCTTCTCAGTACGATCTGGAGGATGCCACCAGGAACATATTATTTTACTCCTTAAGCACCTCAGTTTTTCAAGTGGGGTTTATCTTTTTTAAAAGCAAGTGAACAGAAGAAATTCAACATCTTCTATCAATAAAATATGCTTATCTACTGAAGTTTAAATCAGGATTTTATCATCCAAACCCCACTTAAGAAGGTATAGCACAGATGGCAGGACCTCATTTGTAACTAGGTTATATTATATCCTATTGTTATTTCTGGCTTAGGCAGATGCTACCTTGGTAGTGTTATACGCAGCAGCACAACTGCACTGAAAGCTGCAGCCAATGTTAGCAAGAGGTAGAAAATAGATGAGGAAGTAGGATGATAATGAACTCCTCATGACAGCTCAGAAATAACAAAAACCTGAAGTCTGTTATGCAGGTGAGATACTGGTAGGAGCCAGCTCTTTGTAATGATTTTCTGTAACACCTGCCATCCCTTTGCCATCTTTAGTTTTCTGGCCTCTTAGATGAAACAGGTTATTGTCTTCCAGACATATTTCACACTTCAATTTTTCCTACCCTGTTTTAAAAATCACTGCTATGTAAGTGTCATGTGCTATACAACAAAGTGAAGCTATTATTTACTTAGAATGTGTAAATTTATGACCTGTCATTTTAAAAGCATGAAACCAATATTCCAATTAATAATAATCTCAGAGTAAGAATGTAAAAGTCCCACATGGAGAACTAAAAAGAACTAGACACTTTTAATATTTTTTTCATGAGTATGTGACAGATACAAAGAAATTTCTTGATTATCCAATAATGGACATTCATACTTCAGAACTGCTTTCTCTCAAGTATGCTTTTCCCTTGACAGTTTGAACTCTTTTTCTTAATGTAATCTACTTATCAAAGCAACAGACCTTTTGATCTGCTCAAAGCAATTTCTTAACACTTCAGTTGCAATAAACACTTAAAAGTTGAAATAATGTTGATATCATTTTAAGAAAGATGCAATAAAAATAATCATCATTCAAATAAGAACATTTGCATGATGAGCTAGTCAACAGCAGTATCAAAGTCTATTTTTGGTTGTTTCTTTAGATCCAATTCTTTTGCAAACATGTTGAGGCATGCACATGAACACACACACACACCCAAAATGTTTAGAGGCAACTCTTGAAGTTATAGACACAAATACCTCCTCACACTTGGGCTTTTAGAAAAGTGAAGTAACTATTAGGAAAGAACAAGCCTTTAAAAATGTAATAATAAGCACAGTCAGAAATTCTCAAAATTATTTAAAGGTCAATTATTGAAAGAAAAACCCAAATCACTACTATCACAATTCCAAATCTACCTCACTTTTGTTCAAAGCAATTTGAATGTTGGGTTGCAATAAAACACAACGTTTAAAAGTTGAAATAATGTTGATATCACTTTAGGGAAGATACAATTAGAGAATGAAAATAATCATCATTCTAATAAAAGCATTTGTACAATAAGCTGCTATTATTATTGATGAGTTAACAGCAATATCAGGGTTTCTATTTCTGAATCTCTACTGCTGGCTGAATAACAATGAATGTCCCATAGTGAATAAAAGTGTTCAGAGTGGAAGGATGGTAGAGACACATGAAGAGCATTTTCACCTTTGTCTACTGTTAAAAGCTTGTCTTCAGTTTGCTATTCAGAGCATTTAACAACCAGTAAGTCACTTATTCTAGAAAAATACAGAAGTTAGGCAGGCTTTAAATTGCTTTTTCAATAGTTAAATTCATTGCACATTCTACTCACCTCAACCAACCTCAGCAACAAGGGAATAAATAGCTTCCCGCTTATGTTGCAGCTGAGGGAAGAGGTACAGCAGCAAATACAAGTCTCCCTAAATAAAGGCAAATATTTCTGTCATGCCAAGGAGGGAGGGAGAAAGGGAGTCTTGCCAGAGTCGACTGGGAGATAACAGTGGGAACTGCTGGTCCATCTGGTTTTCATTCTGCTAACACTCACACGGAACTGTTAGAGAAGGCAGTCCAGATACACAGATTTGAAGCACGTGGTTGCACAGACAGAGAAACGAAGAGCAGGAGGGGGAAGGGGAAGTGGGAGTAACAAAAAAATAAATAAAGCAATAGGAGGAAAAAGAAGAAGAGAAAAAAGAACAAAAAGAAGAGGAAAAAGACACAAGAGCCTGATGGGGGAGTAAGTTATCCTCAACAGCTTCCTTTACCCTCAGTGGCTACAAGCTGGACCTTAACATGTATGGGCCCCTACCTGACTCAAGTTTATAGAGTTAAGGAACAATGTCTAAACATTAAATATATTTGAAGCTTGTTTTTCTTTTTTAAATAAACCACATTTTTTAAAAAAAAGGAACTATAAACTTGATGATAGGTTTCCTTCTCAATTTTAAGATTAAAGTTTGTATTTAAGTTAATCTTTGTATTCTTATCTTCTTCTTTCCCAATTTTAGAAAGTTTTGGTATATTCATAATTTTGATTTGAAAACTCTGAATATTGTCTTGGTCCACATTTGTGACATGATTCCTATCCAGAACATCAATATCATCATCCATACCTAATTTTTTTTAATTCTTGAAATGTCAACAATAACTAGTGAACCAATTCCTAGAAAACACCTCTACTACTAATAGGAATATCAACATTCTAGCCAGGATATATGTATATGTGCATATATTTAGGGTTTTGACATTAGCCAAATTTCTGCAATGGTTAGCTTCACTCTGATCAAATGGAGTTCCATCCCAGAGGTCCTACAAACTGAGACAAAGTGGGACCATATGTAACTCATTCTGTGCTGTTCAGTGGAATCAATTCAGGATGGAGATAGATGGTGAAATAACTAGCCAGGCTTAATCCACATACACATGAACAATCTCTAGAGCAGAGAGATTTAAGATAAATTCAGAAAATGTGTTGCAAATATGCTGAGCCCTGTCACATTTGTTTTGGATTATTTTTTCTAAATTTTTGAAATATATATTCTTCAAACTTTTATAGCAAATAGCACAAGCAAGCTAATTTAACCACAGAAGCATTTCACTCCATTTCAAATTACAGGACATGGTAAAACTGCTATTAAATTATAATATTTTTATATAATTTTTAAGTTCATGAAAATTATACTGTCCTGATATGTAATTTCAATTTTTTAGTTGCAATAGAGGAATTCTGATGTATATTCAAAGACTGACACAAAAGTCAAAAGAAAAAAGAAAAAGAAGAAACAACTTCTGCATCAGATCTTGTAGCAAAGGTAAGTAAAATCAAAAAGGTCTGACTGTACCTTTACCTTAATGATCACATTGCTTCTAAACAAGACCATCTTCCCTCTGGGTAACATTCTCTCACATGGCAAATATCCAACACATATGTACTAAAGATGGTTGATGCATGGAAAAAATGTGGCATATATAAATACATTACCTATATGATTTCAATATCCAATTCAATGTCAGGGGCTTCTAGAAGTGGTATGTTTTCCATTTCCTTTTTTTTTTTAAATAAAAAGAAAAGGCATGGCATAATCTGCCATGCCACTTACATTACTTTTAGTTAGTTCAAATAGCACCAGATGTGTCTCAAAAGTTAAAAAAAAAAAAAAAGTATTCTGCATTTTCCTTGTTTATATACCATTCTAGAGAGGACCCGTGTAAAAAAAAAAAAAAAAGAAAGAAAGAAAGAAAGAAAAAACAGGAGTTCAAGTATTAGTAGGTGGTACAAGTTTTTCTATAAGTTTATTGGGTCAATTATAATAGAAGTCTCAGAGATGTTATGGATTAGGAGAAACTTCTTGGACAATTAGTAGTTATTCTGTGTTAGTCATATTTGAACAAGTGTTGGCTAAGCTAGAAGGTATGTACTGGAGAGGATAAGCTAAAGTGAAATGGAAGTCCCGTAACAGGAAATAGGAAAGAAGAAGAAAGCTAGACAGGCATCAATCTGATATCGAATTTTAATTTTTATTTCACTGGGAAAGATGGCAAATACAGTTCTGAAAATGATGCTATGTAGTGACTCCAATGTCTGGGTGTCAGACGTTACAGGAGAATGTCCATGGACCAGAAAGATTGTGCTAGTTGCTTCTGTCCTCCGTCCAGCTTCTACTCTTCCCTGATGACCACTGTGTAATGCCCATTCCTGCTCAGAACCCATCCACAATGCCCAAGAATGAGAGTCAAATGCTAACTGCTAAGCATCATGAAATGACGCAGTGGGATTATCTGGCATAACAGAAAAACCTCCTGAGTTAAGGCAGACTGGTTTCAAATGTTGACTCTCTCAACAATTAGTAGTGAGTTCTCAGACAAGTTAGTTTTCATGAGCCTCAGTCCCTTATAGGAAAAACGCAAAAATGATCCTCTATCCCTCATAGGAATGTGGTGAGATTAAATGAGATTGCACGTTTAAAACTCTAGCACTGTGTCTACTTATATTAAGTACCAACGGGTGTGAGCTTCATTCTCTTGTGCCATCTGCTCCATGATCCATTCCTGGCTTGCTCCATGATCCATTCCTGGCTTTTCCCTCAAGCCTAGGTTCCATCAAGACAGGCTACCTTGGTATTCCCTGGCTTTTCTGCCTCTCTTTCTCATGCTGTTGCCCTCCTCTAGAATGATCTGTCCCATCCTGCACATTCTTTGCTGCTCACTGTAGATCACACAACCTCTTTCAGCTTCCCTCAACTGCCCCAGGTAACAGCCATATCACATTACCTCTGCCTTTCTTTTAGCATTTATCACAGCCCTCCTGTATCATGGTCACATGAATACATTATACACCCAAACATTCCAACCAATGCAAATGGTAAGCACTTGATGACAATATTTTTAAAAATTCCTCCTGAGGATACTTAATAAATAAATATTAGAGAAGAACAGTTTCATTTCTAACTATCAGAAATCCATTCCTTATATCATTGCCAGTTCAATTATAACAAATTTCATGGTAAAAGACAAATATACACCATCAACAGTACACAAAGAGAGAAGATAGAATGCAGGTAACATGAGGAGATACTGGGGTCCTGAAATTTGGTTCAACTTTACAACTAACATAGAGATGACTTGTCACCTCATGTCTTATCACAGGTGCTGTGATCTGAATGTTGCCCAAAATCCATATGTTGAAACTTAATCACGAATGTGATAGTATTAAGAAGTGGGGCCTTTGGGAGGCAATCAGGCTGTTAGGGCTCTCCATCATAGATGGGACTGGTCCCTTATAAAAGGGCTGGAGAGAGCTAGGGAGGCCACTTTTGCCCTTCCATCTTTTCTGCCATGTGAAGAGGCAGAATTCCACTACAAGCTGCCATCTTGAAAGTAGAGACCAGACCCTCACCAGACACTCACCCTGTCAGTACCTTGATTTTGCATTTCCCAGCCTCCAGAAGTATGAGAAATAAATTTCTCTTGTTTAAACTACCCACTCTCAAGTATTGATATTGTAGTAGCACAAACAGACTAAGACCATAGATATTTTATGAATAGCATTTTTGCTGAAACAAATAGGGTCTTATCTATTCTCTGATCTAAAACCTTTTGGAGAGTCCTATTGTCCATAGAATAAAATATAAGCTATTTAGCTTAGTCCATGTTGCAGACACTGTACTTACTCAACAACCCTCCTTGCTTTCTTCCTTGCTGGAGAGCCCTGACTTTATTCAGGTACTCACCCTCTTCCCACAACCATTGAGGGCAATCCTCCTTGTTTTACATTAGTCAGATTACCACAGTTTCTTTTTTAGTAGCAGGCTTCAGAGGTGGGTGTTGTGATTCAATTCTGGACAATGGGCCATGAATGGAGGTCTAGTGAAGAGGTTGTGAGAAAGACATTCTCACTTTTTTTTTTTTTTTTTTTTTAATTTTTTATTGGATTATAGGTTTTGGGGTACATGAGCAGAGCATGCAAGACAGTTGCGTAGGTACACACATGGCAGTGTGCTTTCTTTTCTTCTCACCTTCACCCACATTTGGCTTTTCTCCCCAGGCTATCCCTCCCCACCTCCCCCTCCCACTGGCCCTCCCCTTTTCCCCCCAATAGACCCCAGTGTTTAGTACTCCCCTTTCTGTGTCCATGTGTTCTCATTTTTCATCACCCACCTATGAGTGAGAATATGCGGTGTTTCATTTTCTGTTCTTGTGTGAACACTTTTACACTGTTGGTGGGAGTGTAAATTAGTTCAACCATTGTGGAAGACGGTGTGGCGATTCCTCAAGGCCTTAGAAATAGAAATTCCATTTGACCCAGCAATCCCATTACTGGGTATATATCCAAAAGAGTATAAATCCTTCTACTATAAGGACATTCTCACTTTCTAAACAGGGACCCACGGAGCAAATAGTCCCTTCTCTTCTAAGAGGCACTGTTTTATCTCTAAGTGATTACTTCCCTTCACTTTTTTGAATTCCACTTTTCTTATCTATAAATTAAGCATGTTGGATTTGCATGTTTTCCAAAGATCTTTTAAGAATGCTAATATTCTCGGTTTCTTTCTACAGATACAGCTTATGATCATTACAAACATAAAGATTACTACCCTGAAAACATATATTTGATAATAAAGTGACCACAAATACAATTACTTTGAAAGTAGTGATTCTAACTAGCCTTCTTCTGTTCACATAAATTTCCATGTCCACAAAAATGTCTGAATATCAATTTTTCTCCCATAAACATTAAAATTAATGTCCAACTCCTCTTTTCAAATACATTTTCAATCCTCATTACTAAATCCTCATCAATGATTTAGTTATAAAAACAATCCTAAAGTCCAGTTCTCCCTCTTTAGTTGCCACTAAGACAAATCACTAGGATTTTCTTTCACAGCCCAGGATCTTAAAAGAGAAACTATAATCACTTTCTCTGGTTCCTCATTTCCCACCCCATTTTCCATACAGTAAGAGCAGAAATCTATAAGACTATCTGCCTAAACATTTCTCTCCCTGTGCTAGAAACTGCCATTCCCTCTAATCTCATAACTACCTTGGGAATCACCAAGTTCTTTCGTGAACTTGTACCCAAGATACCAACAGGCCTAGGCATAGCACCTAGTCCAAGATAGGCAATATCAGTCCTTCTCCAAGATCTTTATATTTAGAGTTGAGTAAAAAAAAAAAAAAAAAAAAAAAACAGTCCCCCTCCAGAGGTAGATAACTGTGCCATCCACTGCCCTCCACATCTAGAAAGCAGGACTGCAGTACAAAAGCCCGCCACTAATAGGCAGAAAGAAGCAAAGAGAAGTAATGAGATTGTCACGGCAGTGATAAAGTCCCTTTCTACTGAATACTAGGGACTTGTCATATCTGTAAAATTCCCACAATTTGGGTCTTCCAAACCTTCTACAGATTCCTAGTCAATCAATCCCTTCTTTACCTAAAACCTAGATTGAGTCGATTTTCACCTAAACCAAGAAATGCTGATAATTAACCCTGGGATGTAAGGTGAAATGTGGTAGCTCTTGCCTGTATTTTTGGCATTTGGGGAGGTTGGGGTGGGTGGATCAATTGAGTATACGAGTTCAAGACCAGCCTGGCTAAGATGGTGAAGCCCTGTCTCTACAAAAAAATACAAAAATTAGCCAGGTGTAGTGGCACATGTCTGTAATTCCTGCTATGCAGGAGGCTGAGGCAGGAAAATCTCTTGGGCTGGATCCTGCCACTGCACCCCAGCCCCTGTAACAGAGTGGAGCCCCATCTAAAAAAAAAAAAAAAAACTACCCTGGCATGTAACATCAAGTTATCCTCCTAAACTCCACTGAAACTCTTCTCAATTGTCACTTTATTATTAATCCAAGAAATATGTACACTACTTTATCTGTCACCTGGCATCTCCGTAACATCTGACACTTTGTCACTTTCTCCTTGAACTATTTGCATCCCCACAACTCCAAGAGTCTAATATTCTCTTTCTCTGGCCTTCCTCACTTCCTCCTCTCAGTCTCTTAAGAGCTCTTCTCTTTCCTGCTCTGTGATAACTACTGACATTTTCCCCTAAAGTTCCTTCTTCAGCCCTTTTCACATCTTTATATTCTTTAGTGATTTCATTTGTGTTATCATTGGGCTTCAGAAACAGGACTAGAATTTGCCATCCCTATGTAAAATTGGCCATGTTTTACAACCCCTGTATTGTGGGAATAAACTCAGACAATGTGCATTGCATTCTTGGTCAAATGCCTGACACATGGTAAGCACTCTGGAAGGGGTGATTTTATTCACTCCGTGGCCAGTATGAAAATAACTCTAGTCAACATCCCTTCCAAATTCTAGATCCAAACTTCCAGAGGGCTACTCATTTCTACAACCTGAATCATCTACCATCTCTTACCTGACCTATTCAACAAGTCATTGAATGACTGAATGAACTTCCAACCATCTCTGATACATTCTCCAAACCATATCCAGTCATTTTTCTATGTATGCCAATGGTGTAACCAGAGATCCTGCCTCTCTCCTCTTGGAATCTTGAAATATCTCTTATAACTTTAGAAGATAAAGTCTGTGTTCCTTAACAAGACATAGAAAGACCTTTGTGACCCATCTGGCTCCTGGGAATGCTCCAGACACGTCTTCATTCCTGTCATCCACCCCATCCCCACCTCTGACCTCCATACTAGATAGCTGCCGTTCTCCAAATGCCCCCAGTCATTCCAGCTTTCACACTCACTGCATCCCTTTCCTTGAATACTCTTTACCCCACTACTGCCTGATTAAGTCCATTATTCCTTTAAAATTCCCTTCAGGTGTCACTTCAACTAGAAACCTTTGCCGACAACCTTTCTATCCCCAGCTGGCGGGGTTTATCCCAGGTTCTCATATTACATGTCTAGATCCCTCTCGCAGCACTGACCACACAGTACTTAGACCACAATTTACTTAAGAGCAATGATGACATTTTATTTGTTTGTATAGTCTCAGCACTTAGCAGTGTCTAACACACAGCTTTAACTCAAGATGAAATCATCTATGTATCTCTTTTTTCCTTCCATCATCCAAAAAGAATTCCAAAATAATTTTTACATTCTAGAAAAATTAATCACTAAAGATGAATCTAGAAAAATACTACGAATTATTCAATTCATCAGTTTTCTAATACCTCTCAGTAATCACAAAATATTTCCTAAGGCTTTTTATTATATACTTAAAAAAAACCTTTATAAGGCAATTTATACACATATGATCTATAGCCTCTAAAAACTCTGTTTTACAATAGTAGTGTCAGTGTAGTCACGCATGCACATATTCAAAACAAAGAGAAAGGCATATTGTAAACCAAAAACGTACTATCTTCCACATTCTACAAGCTTTCTGTCACTTTGCCTATGGATGGCGGGATTACCGATTATATTTATTTTCTTCTTCTTGTTTTTCTCCATTCTATAATGGGCATATTTTATCTTTTACAAGCCGAATAAACCAATAAACACCAATAAACAACAACAACAACAAAAACTCTCTTAGGATAAATCACCTAAAATCAGGGTTAGGCATTGTGCCAAATGTGGGGCATGCTTTTACTTTAAACCTCTTATGAAAAGGTACTATAAATTTGCTCACTTTATAAAAAAAGGAACTGAGGACCAGAGGGATTAAAAAATTTGCCCAAGGTTACAAGTCAGGTCTTAATCCAGCCTATTAGAGTCCATTATCATCTAAAACTATTGTCATTTTATTCATGATCTGGAAAATGGGATATGAACTGCACTTAGTAAATGTTAAATCTGGAGCTAACGTTACATTAAAACTGCATCTTCCAATAAAGTAGCCACTAGCCACATGTGACTATTTAAATTTTAATTAAGATTAAATAAAATTTAAAATTTAGTTTCTCAGTCACACTAGCTGCATATTCATTACATGTGCCTGATGGTTGCTATGTTAGAAAGCTCAGTTATAAAACACTTCTGTCATCACAAAAGGACAATGCCATCCTGGAATAATGACTCTGAAATGTTATCCTAGAAATAATAGCTCTGTGGAAGGAGTCCATGGAGATGACAAGGCAGCCGGAAGGGGTGGGGAGCAGGACCGCCTGGGGCCTCATCCTAAACACCTTCCATGCCATTCACATCTTTTCACTTGCTTTATATGCTAGATTTCTGCATTTGAAGATGATGAGATAAGAAAAACAAAAGTTTGAATCCCAAAGATATGTAAGCTACGAGCTCTGAAGAAGTGAGTCACCAGGCATTATCAGTCCAAGTGATCAGTAAACGTCAAGGTGACCATGCCAGTGAGGACAAGAACACAGGCTCAGTCCTGGGATGAGCTTGTTAGCAGTTGGTCCAGAATCAGAGATGACAGATTGAAGCACAACCCTATGTCTTTAATGGGTGTGAACCTGGATTAAGAGAGAAGCCAGGCAAGAGAATGAGATAAATCTATGCCAATCTATCACTGTTTCTGAAAAACTAATTTCAAAAAAATGTTTGGCTCATTTCCATACCGGGATGACAGGAATTCCCCTTCCCTTCCTCTACAGCACTTAGTTTAGCTAGCTATGCAAGGCACATTTATCTTATTTTTTAATGTCTCCCCAACCAGAATGTCAGCTTCGTGAATAGAGATTTTTCTCTGTTTTGTTAGCTCCAGCTTCTGTAGCATTTAGAAAAGTGCCTGAAATACTAGGCATTGGATGGATGGCTGGCTGGATGGCTGGCTGGCTGGCTGGCTGGCTGGCTGGATGGATGGATGGATGGATGGAATAAGTGGAGAGGAGGAAAGCAGGAAGGGAGGGAGGAAGGGAGGAAGGGAGGAAGGGAGGGGCGAGGGAGGAATGGAGGAAAGGAAGGAAGGAAGAAAGGTTAGTTTCTGCAAAAACAGCTAGAGATCTGTTAATAATTCTTTATTACCTAAAGTGGGGCAAAAGAGAATAAGGCAAATAGGATACATGGTGAAGGCATGTACCCATTCAAATGGAGGTAAAATACTGAGAAGTAGAAGCAGGGCCTAGTCTAAACCAACTTGCTGATTTTTAGAAAGAAATGACCTGTAAACCACCAAGAAAACAGAAAGCACTGTAAACATTAACAAATAAGGCAGCATGGTGGCTCACACCTATAATTCCAGCACTTTGGGAAGCCGAGGTAGATGGATTGCTTGACCCAGGAGTTTGAGACCAGCCTGGGCAACATGGCAAAAATCCTCTCTCTACAAAAAATACAAAAATTAGCCAGTCTTATAACCTAGTCTGAAAACAAATAAATAGATAAACTTTTTTAAATGAAATTTTTAAAATTTAAGAAAAAGTTTGCTGGGTGTGGTGGCATGTGCCTGTAATTTCAGCTACTCAAAAGGATGACTTGAGCCCAGGAGTTCAA
The DNA here is from genome assembly GCF_049354715.1 of Callithrix jacchus. NCBI lineage: Eukaryota > Metazoa > Chordata > Mammalia > Primates > Cebidae > Callithrix > Callithrix jacchus. The sequence goes on along the minus strand of NC_133517.1, from coordinate 35,150,344 downwards.
GACTGCAGTGAGCTACAATTGTGCCACTGCACCTTTGCCCTGAGTGACAGAGTGAGGCCCTCTCTCTCTCTCTCTCAAAAAACAAAAAAACAAAAACAAAAAACAAACTAACTAAAAAACAGACAACAAAAATTCAAAGGTACAAGTACCCAAATGATGGTTCTGGATAGAAAAATCATACTCATTTCATGAAGGAAAGAACTGCTGTCATAGGGAATACTGGTGGACACAGGGCATGACTTGTATGTCTAAGTCCTTCAGAAACAGCATCCCTTCCACAGCCGTTATCACCTTTATTCCGGTGACTGCTGTTTCTTGTTCCAATCACCACTTCTTGGAGGTATGTAAGGTACCAAGACGGTATCAAGCAGCAGTCTGGGATCTAACTACTTCACTTCAACTAGGGTAGTTCTGGGTTAATCTGACTTAAACCCTGGTATTTTAAGATCTCATTTTAAAAATGGGTCCCTTCACGCCTATAATCCCAGCACTTTGGGAGGCGGAGGTGGGTAAATCACAAGGTCAAGAGATCGAGACCATCCTCGTCAACAAGGTGAAACCCTGTCTCTACTAAAAATACAAAAATTAGCTGGGCATGGTGGCATGCACCTGTAGTCCCAGCTACTTGGGAGGCTGAGGCAGGAGAATTGCTTGAACCCAGGAGGCGGAGGTTGTGGTGAGCCAAGATTGCGCCATTGCACTCCAGCCTGGGTAACAAGAGCAAAACTCCATCTCAAAAAAAAAAAAAAAGGGGTCCCTAAGAAAAGTTTAAAGTCCCTGGCACAGACAAATAGCAAATGTCTACTTAAGGATAACAATACTTAGGAAGAAAAACTAAATTGCCAAAATAACAGAAGTCATTCCTGCTTATCCAAAGAGAAGAGAAAGATGTATGTTATCACAAGGGCCCCAAAACTGAACGCAAGAATGTATGTTAACACCCTGTTGTCAAACTGTAGTTCATTCTGGAAAGTAAAAATAAAAAAACAAAAAACAAAAATAAGTTATTAGTGATCCAATCCTTTTATCATCTTGAAGAACTGAAAATTATAATTCTAATAACATTTGTCTTATCTGACAAGGTTAAAGAAGGTTTATAGAGAAGGCTCAGAGAGCTGCTACAGAAAAATGGTAGCACAGACACCCAGTAGAGTCAGTTAACGACAGTAGTTAGGAAATCAAGACAGACTATCAGGAAGGTGCCCAGAGTATGTACCTGTGGCTAAATCATGGACAAGCAAACAGCAGGAGTTTAAATGAATACTTCTTGAATTTAACTGAATGTACTCTAGGAAAAAAAAGTACTGTTAGTTTAGGCTTTACATTATAGGCAATGAAAAAGCACTAAGATTTTAGGTAGCCAAATGGCATGCTCATTTCTATAGTATGAGTACATCTGGAGCAGAGCATGAATAGGATAAAAGTGGTAACAGGCCAGGAGTACTGGATAGCAACAGTCTAGGCAAGATGTAAGACAGGAATCCAGGATGGAAATGGCTGTAAGAATGGAGAAAAGGGAAAAATTCAGGAGATACTTGCAAGCATTGCTCAAGTTCACAGAGCTCAGTAACAAGTAAGATGCCCTTGAATAAGCAGAAACTGAGAAGTGCATGGTGATGTCAAAAACCAGAACCAAACCCAGCAGGAGGAAGTATTTGGAAAAAGGGCAGAATAAGTTCAATTTTGTCAATGATACTGTGCTGTTAATGTATAAAATAACCCAAATAACTTCCTCTCCCACACTTGCCACTATCAAATTATTCTACCTCCTCCATTTCCATGTGCCTCTCCATTTCCACTGCCACCACCAGCATAGAAGCCACCACCATCTTCCACTTGGACTTCATTACCTCTCACCCTACACTGCAATCTGTTTTCATGAAACAACAGATGAAAACTTCTTATAAAACCAAATGTTTCACTCGTTTTTTAAAAAAAGCATTCATTCAAAATTATTTATTGAGCTACATACAACGTGCTAGGTACTGTTAGACACTACGAACAGGTCAGCGAACAAAAATTTTTAAAAAATCACTACACTCAAGAACTTTACATTCTAATGATCCAACCAAGTCATCCCCTTATTTAAAAGTGTTACAATGGTTTATCATAACTCCTGGAATAAAATCCAAAACCCTTCAAATGACCAACAACCTAGACAGATTTAGTCTGTGCCTCTCTGATCTCATCTCATGCCTCATTGCAACTCATGCAAACTTCATCTCACCTCAAGGCCTTTCCCTCTCCCTAGAAAATCCATCTCAGCTCAAATTCACTTACTCAAGGAAGGCATCCTTGATCTCTCCTCTATCCTACCCACTGTATTATAAGCAATATTGTACCATCTAATCTGTCTTTATAGAGTTACCACAACTGCTATATATAATTGCATAATTATTCGCCTAACACCTCCTGCCAGAGAGTCAAGTCCCACAAGGACATGGGGGCATATCAATTCCTATCATATCAACTCAGTCCCAGAACTTAGCACATTGCCAAGTACTTAGTATGAGCAAACAGTGGATAAAAAGAAAATTTTCTATTTAAAAAATATAGATTTGAAGGTACAGGTACAGCAAAACAATTTGGACTCCTTGTTCTCTTTAGAAGGAATTCCAAAGTTTCTTCAGTGATAGAAATAATAAAATAATTGATGATAATAATGAAATCACTTTCTCATATTTCAACCTCATTCTCACTGCAGTGGGGCTTCAATCACCACTGTTCCACCTAAACCACCCCAGCAAAAAGATGGACTCTTCTGTGGTTAACCCAAAAGATATCTTTCAGTCTTTACCTTACCTGTCCTCTGGGCACCCTCTGAATTCTCTTGGACCCTGACACTTCCTTACCTCCTCATCTTCTGAACTGGCTTCAACCAGTCTGGCCTCTGACTCAGGCCTTCACATCTCATGCAACAAATTCTGCCAGGTGTCTGTATCTTCAAGGAAAAATACTTTCCTGAGGGCCAGACCAAGTGGTCTCACTGCTTTCTTAACTGCTTTCTAGCTGGATATCCCACTGATAGTGACATGTAGAACCAAACCTAACATAGTCCTTTGGAAATGTGTGACTCCTCCTGTATTTCAATCTCTGAGCATAGCAATATTTTCCACTGAGCTGACCAAGCCAAAATACCACAATCATCCTTAGACTTCTCTCTGGCCACAATGCATCCTAATATCCTGTCAACTTCACTTCTAAATAACCTTTGAGATCCATCCCCAGTTCACCTCTGACCTGGCCTTCAGAAGCTATACAGCCTCTGACTGTTTTCTCTCCTTCCAGTGTGTCTCCACTCAAATCCCCTCTTCATCACTTTCAGTGCAATAATTCTAAAATGTGAATCTGAAAAAATTTACTTATAATCCTTCACAATGATAAAAGTTGGTCAAGATAAAGGATGGTGGTCCTTATCTTTTTCATGCTGTATCTCCAGTGTCTAAACATCTTACACACAGTAGGTCCTTAGTTTTTTTGTACTAAACCACCTAAAAAAGTTAACATCGTCAGGTGTCCATTCAACCCCTATTGTGTATGTACCCAACATCATTACAAACAAAATACCAACAGAATTTTTTCTAGAATTTTACAAATGTTTTAAAAGTTATTCTGAAATAAAAGTAAAAATACCCAGGAAAAACTTTGAAAGTGTGACAAGATTTAACCTAATGTATGTATATGTATGTATGCATGTGTGTTTGTTTGGGACAGGTCTTGCTCTATTGCTTGGGTAGGAGTATAGTGGCATGAACATGAACACAGCTCACTGTAACCTTGAACTCATGGGCTCAAGTGACCCTCTTTCCTTAGCCTCTGGAGTAGCTGGGACTACAGGCATGTACCACCATACCAGGCTAATTTAAATTTTTTTGTAGAGGTTGAGTCTCACTGTGTTGCCCAAGCTGCTCTTGAACTCCTGATCTCAAGCAATCCTCCTGCCTCGGCCTCCCAAAATGTTGGGATTACAGGCATAAACCACAGTGCCGAGCAGCCTTATGTTTATTTAAATGCATGACAAGGCTGAGCACAGTGGCTTACACCTGTAATCCCAGCACTTTGGGAGACTGAGGTGGATGGATCACTGGAGCCCAGGAGTTCCAGAGCAGCCTGGCCAACAGGATGAAACCCCATCTCTACTAAAAATACAAAATAATTAGCCAGGCTCAGGGGCTCGTGCCTGTAATCCCAGCTACTTGGGAGGCTGAGGAATGAGAATCTTTTGAACCTGGGAGGCAGAGGCTGCAGTGAGCCAAGATTCCACCACTGCACTTCAGCCTGGGCAGCAGAGAGAGATTCCCATCTCAGAAAAAAAAAAGTATGATAAAACAATAATAATTTGAACAGTGTGCTGCTAGTATATGAATAGATGGCCAATGTAGCAGGAAAAAAAATACTAAGTTCAGAAATGGATATACATTTATCTAAGAATTTAGTATATAATAATTTCTTACAGTAGTGAGAAAAAGATAAAGTAATTCAATAATTCAGTAATTCCCAAGCAACTCTAGTCAATAGAGTGAGGCCCTGTCTCTAAAAAATGAAATAGCTCCAGCAAGTCAATAATTAAAAGTTCAACAGCCTAACAGAACAAAAATTGTAAAAGAGTAAAAACAAAAAATATACAAAATAAACATCATTAGTATTTATATCATTAAATTAATCATTAATATTTATTTTGTATATTTTTTATTTGTACTGTTTTATACCATAAGGCAACAAACATAAGGAATCTAAGTATCCATCAACAAAGGACTAGATAAAGAAAATGGCATATACATACCATGGAATACTACCCAGTCATAAAAAATGAAATCATAAATTTTGCAGCAACCTGGATGGAACTGGAGGGAAAGTTTAATCTCACTAGTATTTTTTTTTATTAAAACAGGATCATCTTCTTCATCCAACAAAATGTCATTTTTTTAATGATGACATGGCATTAGAGTACAAACTGACACTTTAATATGCTTTTCTAAAATAATAGATTTTCTGTAGGACAACTACGCAATATGTATCAGTTGCCTCTAAATTATACATATCCTTTAATACACCAATTCCATTCTTTGAAAATTACTGCAGATAAATAATAGCAAGTGTACAAAGGCACTCATAATGAGGAAACGGCCTAACTATTCAACAATAGGCATTTGACAATTCAAATTCTAATATAACCACAGCGAAATATAATGATGTGTATATGTACTTGGAAAGATCGTTAAAATATATTACAACTACATGGGGGGAAGTTACAAAGCAGTATGTTTTACAAGATCCTGTTTTTTAAGATAACTATTTTAAGACAATTAGATAGATAGATGTGTATGTGTTTTGTGTGTAAAAAGACTAGAAGGGTATGTACAATAATGATCTCTATTAGAATACTGAGTAGCTATTTCTTAAGTTCATGATTCACAATGGGGCAGAACTTTGAAATATATTGACAGGCCGGGCACAGAGGCTCATGCCTGAAACCCCAGCACTTTGGGATGATGAGGCAGGTGGATCAATTGAGACCAGGAGTTCCAGACTAGCCTAGCCAACGTGGCAAAACCCTGTCTCAGAATCCCAAGTAGCTGGGACTATAGACGTGAGCCACCACGCCAGGCTAAATACAATAAAATCTGGAACTCTATCCAGGCTATTCAGCTTTGGATTGAAGGAGTAAAAAGCAGGAAGAATCAAGACAACCAAAAGAGAAGAGAAGGGGTTCAAGAGGCAGGGTTAGCTAAACAGGCTGTAGCACATGAAAGTCCATGAACACACATGAGTAGAAAAAGCACCTTATTCACCTTTGTATCCCATTCATATAACAGTGCCTAGCATCAATGTTTATTGAATAAAAGAATGACTGTTATTTTAGTAAGAAGAAGATTCACAAACAATTGAAATTGAAAGCTGATTGAAAGGAAAAGACCTAGAAATCACCTTGGGAAAAAATCCAAAAGTATACTAGAGCACCATAAAAATACAATCCCCAAATAAATGATCAGATTATTTATAAAGCATTCAATGAGTGTCATGTGACAAAATGGAACCCACCCCATAAAGCAGTTTCACTAAAAGTTGAGGTCTCTGTAAGGGCTCCCAAGGACAAATCTCAACAGTCCGTGACTTATATTAGCAATTTTTTGAACATATAATTATATTTACACATTAATTGAGAAGATATATATTTAAATGGAGATTTCCTTCTTATATCAAAAAGATACCCACACTCATGTTTACTGCAGCACTATTCACAACAGCAACATAAGGAAGCAAACTAAGTGTCCCTCAGCAGAGGACCAGATAAAGAAAATGGCTTACACACACACACACACACACACACACACACACACCCATATAGTACTATCCAGCTATAAAAAAGAATCAAATCATGTATTTTACAGCAACCTGGATGCAACTGGAAGTTATTATCCTAAGTAAAATAACTCAGAAACAGAAAGTCAAATACTCTATGTTCTCACTTTCAAGCAGGAGCTAAACGATGGGTACACAGACATAACGAATGGGATAGACCAGGAAAGGTGACTCATGTCCTGTAATCCCAGCACTTTGGGAAGCTAAAGCAGGTGGATCACCTAAGGTCAGGAGTTCAAGACCAGTCTGGCCAACGTGGTGAAATTCTTTCTCTACTAAAAGTATAAAAAGTAGCCGGGGGTAGAGGTGGGAAACTATAATCCCAGCTACTCGCAAAGCTGAAGCAGGAGAATCACTTGAACCCGGGAGACGGAGGTTGCAGTGAGCCAAGATGACACCATTACAATCCAGCCTGGGTGACAAGAGAAACTCTGTTTAAAAAAAAAAAAGAACGGAAAAATAGACACTGGAGACTCCAAAAAGTGGAGGGGAGGAGGGGTCAGGGTTGAAAATAATCTTTTGGGTATAATGATCACTACTGGGGTGAATGGGTAAACTAAAAGCCCAGACTTTACCACCACACAATATATGCATGTAAGAAATGCATCTTTACTTGTACATCCTAAATATATGAAAACATTTTAAAGATTTCCTCTTTGCTTACTATGGTCAATATAAAGGGAGATCAACTCCATTTTCAACTTCTATATTTTAAAAGCAAGCATACCTTTTAATACCAGGAAAACTACTGGGGAACCTAGAACCATAAAATTCTGGCTAGCTACAATTTGAATGACACATTTTTACAATTCAGACATCACCCTAAGCTCCAGGGAAGTGTCTCAAGTGAACACATACATAAATTTAACATTAGTATGTTCTTAATGTAGTCTCACCTCTATTTATACTATAAATGTGGGTATATATGTTATTAAATTGACAGTCTAAATTCCCATCCATTTACCAGGAATCATTTATATTTCATATAGCACTAGAGATGTCTTCTCTGAGCTTATGAAGAATTATAATGGGGGGAATCAAACCAAACATTGATGGACAACTGCAAAGAGCATTCCACATATAAATGAAAATGTTGCTTGCTAAAGATGTATAAGGTTGTTTTCAAAAACACAATCTTCTTTATACTATTTGTCAGATAAATTAATTATGAAAGTAATAAATGTCTAAATATAAAAGAAATTGTTCTCAGTTTTCTAAGCTCATCGTGCTATTGTTACTAACAATAACTCAAGTTAAGATATATCCAAACCATTCCTATGATAATATCACTAGTACTTCCCTAAAAGGCAAAGGGATAGAATTCTTGGAATGTGATCAACGCTTTCATAGAAGACCACTGTGATTGTCAATGTCAACATTCCTTGAGTGACAGCAAGAAAAACTGTTGAGAACTTCTGTTTTGAGGGATCAACACAGTACCTTTGAATACCTTTCCTTTTCAGGAGAACTTGCCAGGATGCCTCAAGAAGGGTTCTGAAGCCTAATAAACCATTATACAAATTCTAGTCTTAATCTCCTTTTTTCTTAAGAACAATAACTTAGTTCTACAAGTTTGGGCCTCAAGAAAACACTAGATATTGCCCTGGAAAATTATGCTTTATGTCAACTTATCTGAGCTGACTCTAGACAAAATATGAGGTCAGCATAGTTAACCCTCAGTGTTTTCTTGTTCTCCTTTGCTTAGCTTCCTTTCAGTACCTCCTTCTATTCCTCTGATCTCCAAGAAATCTGGAACCCTTATACTGTTCCCCAGCTAAAGATGCCAAATAGTGACAGCCATCTAGGCCCAATGTCCTGAGCTTCAGATCTGTCCCAAATGTCTACTTTTGGGACTAAAGTTCCAATAGTCATTTCAACTAATTCATATAATGGTGGTGAGCTAATGATGGCAATTTCATACACATACATGCACCCTCTTCTCATGAAATAAAAATTGATGATCTTCAACTGGGCTGGGAAAATAGGCTATTGGATCAGAATCACATGAGAAGTTCTGAAATAAACTTTCTTATCAATATACAAATTTATAACCTCATGTCCTATGGATGACTAATGCCTTGAGAAGCCACAGATGCTGATGTTGGGAGGGAGGGAGGGCAGAGAGAAAAATCATCCAACTGAGCAAAAGAAATGCACATGTGCCTTGTTTTTTTCCTCTGCTCATAAATGCATAGTAGGTGTTCGGTAACGGCTACGTTTCCTGTCAATATTTCTTAAAAAAAATACATTAAAAAGTCATCCGGTGTGGTCACTCATGTCTATAATCTCAGCACTTCGGGAGGCTGAGGCAGGCAGATAACTTGAGGCTAGGAGTTCAACACCAACCTGGCCAACATGATGAAACCCCATCTCTACAAAAATGCAAAAAATGGGCCAGTCATGGGGGCATGCATCTGTAGTCCCAGCTACTCAGGTGGCTGAGGTAAGAATACTGCTTGAGACTGGGAGGTCAAGGCTGCAGGGAGCCATAATCACACCATTGCACTCCAGCCTGGGTGACAGAAAGAGAACCCATCTCAAAAAAAAAAAAAAAGTCATCTGCTTTAAAGCAGAGGAGTATAATCTGTTACAGGTCTTACATGGGGCTTTCAGGAACCAGGGAAAGACCAATAGGGAAGACATAAGAATACCACAAACAGCTCCAGGCAGTTACCTACTCACACACAATCCAATACGTATGGAATGTCTATTTATGAAAACAATAACTACTTTTTAAGACTTACTATTTCCCTTCTCCCCTCTACAAACAGTAAGCTCATTTTCACCTTTATCTTTCAACATCAATGTCACCTTCTCATGGAATCAATCCTCTCCTGACCATCCTACCTCATGCAGAATTTTCACCCCTTTGTTTCCTTACCAATACTTACAAAACTCAAACTCAAAATCCCTTTTTTTTCCAAGACAGGGTCTCACTCTGTTGTACAGACTAGAGAGCAGTGGCACAATCTCGGCTCACTGCAGTCTCAACCTCAACCTCCCAGATGCAAGCAACCTCAACTTCAACCTTTCAGGTGCAAGCAATCCTCCCACCTCAGCCTCCCAAGTAGCTGGGACTACAGGCATGTTCCACCATGCCCAGCTAATTGAAATTATTTTATAACCTTTTATTTGGAGTTTAATCTCTCTCCCAGAGCACTGTTATATCCCAATCCTAGGACAGTGTCTGGCTAGGTGTATATATATATGAAAAAAAAAAGTCAAAACAAATGAAGGCAGGATTCTAACTTTTAAAAGGGCAACAGTGGAGAGTAAATTTTGTTATAAACTCAGTAAGAAAAGAAACAAGCAGATATCATTTAAAAAAACAGAAACACAAAGGGAGGGTGAATAGCTATGAGTTCATGCTAGGTCAAGGTTAAATGTGTGGCGTGATAAGGCAAAGAGCAAAAGCCAAACAGGACACAGGAAATGAAGAACTAAGGCTTTCAGGAATTAAATGAGCCAAGCATGTCCAACATGGTACAGCTCCAGACAAGGTGAGGCAAGAAAGTCATCCAGTAAAAAAACTAGGTTGCATTAATCTCAAAGACATCACTTGACTCATCTCAATGTTCTGGCCAAACTCTGCTACTCTTCTCTGCAGATAACCTCATGGTCTACTTAATAGAGCAAATTGAGGTCATGAGACCTAAGTCTCTGTAAACTTCACCCTCAAAACTCCTTTGTATCTGCACCAAGGCCTATAGGTTCAGAAGAGGTACTTTCTGCCTCTAGGGGCTTCACTCTCCCAGGAATTCCTCTTTCTTTCTTATCTTCAATTTAATTAGTCCTAGCCATTCGTTCTCAAAACCTGGGCTTGCTGGAGTCTCGCCCATTAAGGAAAAACAAAACCCTCCCCTTTATTGTAGATGGTACTGGCATGTCCTCCATTCCCCCACTGCCTGGCTTCTTAAGGGGAGACTCCAGCAGCTCCATCCACTTTGCAACCCACCACAAAAAAGTTCCAATAGGACAAGGTTACCTGTGACTACTTTCCTTCCAGATGGCCAAATCCAAAAGGCTTTTTTTTTTTTTTTTTTTTGAGATAGGGTCTCACTCAGGCTGAACTGCAATGATGAGCTTTCACCATGTTGCCCAGGCTGGTGTCAATCTCCTGACCTTAAGTGATCTGCCCGCGTTGGCCTCCCCAAGTGCTGAGATCATAGGCATGAGACACCACGCCAGGCCCAAAAGGCTATCCTGACCCCCTTTCAGTTCCTGGTCCTGTTGTAGTGCTTCACCCTGTACACTACTCCCTTTGTGAAACTTTGTCCTCTTAACAACACCTGACTCTCTCAAAACCTCTATAACAGTTCCTTCTCTCTGCATTCCTTCTAGTACCCTGGTATTCCCATGTTCTCTTCAAGACTTTCCTCTCTTTATCCAATATGTTTTCTTCCTGAGTAACTGAAAAGGTTTTAGCTACCACCAGTGACTCCAAATGAAGATTTCCACTATATACATCTTTACTGAACATACCTGTGATCCATCTTGCCAATGAGTATCCCTGTGTTAGTACACCAGATAAACCTGAAAGTTAACATTTCAAAGTGAACTCACTGTCTTTTCTTGATGTCTTATTCCCCATTCTGGTTGATGGCAACCAGTTGCCCAAATCAGAATCCAGAATCACTCTAGACACCACCGCTCACTACACCTGGCTCCACATCAGCTGATCACTAGAGCCCCTCGGTTCTGTTTATTTGGTGCCTCTAGAGCCTGCACCTCCCTCCCTTCCTTTCTTCCTCATTGACACTGTGGCCCATCGAGTCCTCATCCTCTTTCACCTTGTGTACTACAAATCTCATCTTCTTCAATTTACCCTTGCCATCACCCCTAAAGTGACCCTAACATTCAAACCCAGCAATGTGACTCCTCTGCTTAAAAGCATCCAGTGGCTTCCCTTTCCACCACTCCTACCTACAGAAATGACATTTCTTTCTATTACTTTCTTGCACCATATGCTCCTGCTGTGCCAATTCATACCTTAGTATTCCCAGGTTATGGTCTCCCCTGATTTTGAAATGTTCTCTAACTACAACAAGCTTATGATCCTTCAAGACACAGAACAAGTGCCTCCTCTCCCATGGAGCCTCCTACATTACCCCTGCCCCACATTCAGAGCAAAGAATTAATCATTCCCTTCTTTGGGCTCTATTTTACACCATTTATTAGCAAACTTAGCATCATTTATTACAACTATTGTATTTTCAGGTGTGTGTCCATGTGTATACTATATACACATACACAGAGACACACATGCTCCTTAAAAGGCCAAGTCTACATCCCATTGATTATTCCATCCCCCGCATTCTGCATAGTGCTTGGCACATAGCTAATTATGAACAAATATGTGCTGGCAAACTGGTGTTAAGTCAAAGAACACCAGGATTTAGGGTAACAAATAAGTTATCAAGTTTAAAACACACACACACACACACACACACACACTCAAAGAAGGTGAAACAGAAAACAGCATTGCTGCACCAGAACCTTCCCTGACTGAACTGGGAGTTAGGTCTGGCTCTACTGCATTTTTGAAGCTCTCCATTTCTTTCCCATCATATAACTCACATATTACTATAAATATCTTTGTATGTACCTTCCTTGTCAGGGTGAAATACAGTTACTACTAGAAATATTTCTAATTTAATTTTTGTTAGCATGTGTAATGGCATGTGCCTATAGTTGTAGCTATTTCAGAGGCTAGGGCAGGAGGATCACTTGTGTCCAGGTGTTAAAAGCTGCAGTTAGATATGATAAAATAAAATAATAAAAATAATTTTTTCAAATAGAGATGAGGTCTCACTCTGTTGCCTACAATGGTCTCAAATTCCTGGGCTCAAACAATCCTCCCACTTCAGCCTCCCAAAGTGCTGGGATTACAGGCATGAGCCACTGCATCCGGCCTATTTCTAATTATACTATTAGCAGCTAATACTTACTGAGCATTTACCAAGTGTCAGATATCTTGCTAAGTGATTTACATTTAATCTTCACAGTAAGACAGTGTAATAGATCTTATTCTTATTACCATTTTCAGGTGAAAAAACTGAGCTTTAAAAAGAATGAACAGTTTGCCCATTGTCCCTCAGCTAATGAACAGCATTCAAAGCCAACATGCTATTCAACTAATGCCTCCCACCAATAACCCACCACCAAATCCATGACTAAAGGCCAGTGGGACTTCATGAAGGCCTGGGCCTTGTTTGATGTACTTGTTACTTGGCATATAGTAGATACTCAGTAAATATATGCTAGTTGATTGGTTGGCTGAATGAAAAACTGTTTAAAATTTTGGGCCTGGCCAGGCACTATGGCTCACGCCTGTAATCCCAGCAATTTGGGAGGCCAGGGTGGGTGGATCACTTGAGGCCAGGAGTTCAAGACCAGCCTGGCCAAAGTGGTGAAACCCCATCTCTACTAAAAATGCGAAAAATTAGCTGGGCATGATGGTGGGCACCTGTAATCCTAGTTACTCGGGAGGATGAGGCAGGAGAATCACTTGAGCCCAGGCAGCTGAGATTGTGTGACTGCACTCCAGCCTGGGTGATGGAGCACTATTCTGTCTCAAAAACAAAACAAAACAAACAAACTTTGGGCCTAATTATTTTATTTTATTTTTTAAGCTAAACAATGAAAGTTTTTTTTTTTTTTTGAGACTAAGTATCTCTCTGTTGTCCAGGCTGGAATGACATAGCCATATCTCAGCTCACTGCAACCTCTGCCTCCTGGATCCAAGTGACTGCCATGCCTCAGTCTCTCGAACAGCTGGGATTACAGGCAACCGCCACCGTACCCAGCTAATTTTTTTGTATTTTTAGTAAAGACAGGGTTTTGCCACATTGGCCAGGCTGGTCTCAAATTCCTGACCTCAGGTGATCCACCCACCTCAGCCTCACAAAGTGCTGGGATTTACAGGTGTGAGCCACCACACCCAGCCTGAAGCGTGGTTCTTTATTATCTCTTTCAAATGTAAACATTATCTGGTTTTATTCTATGAAGGTGAAGTACCTGCGGCCTATGATATCATGAGAATACACCAGAAACAGTACCAGGTAGTTAGACCATGAGTTTGAGATCAGTAGACTTTAAACGGAATCCCAGACCAACCTCTTAAACTGGGCAAATTACTGGATTTCTTTTTCCTTTGTTCGTTTGAGACAGGTTCTTACTGTTGCCCCAGCTGGACTGCAATGCTGCAATCATGGCTCACTGCAGCCTCTAACTGGACTCAAGTGATCCTCCCACCTCAGACTTCCAACAACTAGCTGGGACTACAGGTGTATGCCACCACACCTAGCTAATTTTTTAATTTTCTTTTGTAGAGATGGCGTCTTGTTATGATGACCAGGCTGGTTTCAAAGAGTCTCAAGTGATTCTTCGGCCTTGGCCTCCCAAAGTGCTGGGATTACAGGCATGAGGCACCGCACGCCCACCCACTTCCTCTGCTTTCCCTCACCTTAAAATAAGGATGATCTTGGCAACTGTCTCCATAAGTGATTTCTGAAGATTAAATGAGAAAATAAAAATGTGAAAAATTTACAACAGCTGGAACATAATAAAGCACTAATAAATGGCAGCTATTACTGTAATCTGAGAATCTGAACATAAAGGAAAAGATAAGCATCCACTGTTTAAATAAACACAGCTTTCTCATAGAAAGACCATGTGCCATTTCACTATTTGAGTGCCCTGAGCTGCTTTTGGATTCAAGCATGTTAGTTACACAAAAAAGACTTGAGGAAACTGCTACATTTTATTCAAGCATGTGAGCTTTCTTACTCCTTTTTCTTTTTTTTTTTTTTTGTTAGTTCATGTCTTTTATTAACTCGGTTATTTGTCTTCTGGTTTGTTAAAGCAGTAAGTCAGACAACATTTGCCACAATAATGTCTGTCAAAGTGGCTTGCCATAAACACTCCAGCACCACATTCATCAGAAGGGCATTCTCGACGAAGGCGACTAATTTTGCCATTCTCATCCACCTTGTAATATTTCAGGACAGCCAGCTTAACCTTCTTTCTCTTGTGCTTATTCTTCTTGGGAGTGGTGTAAGACTTCTTCTTCCTTTTCTTAGCACCACCACGAAGTCTCAACACAAGATGAAGAGTAGACTCCTTCTGAATGTTGTAGTCAGACAAAGTACATCCATCTTCCGCTTGCTTGCCAGCAAAGATCAGTCTTTGCTGATCAGGAGGAATTCCTTCCTTATCCTGGATCTTGGCCTTTACATTTTCTATCGTATCCGAGGGTTCAACCTCGAGGGTGATGGTTTTCCCCGTAAGGGTTTTCACGAAAATCTGCATTTTGGTGGCGGCCCCACGTGAGGCGCAGATGGCGGATCGAAAAGGAAGCTTCTTACTCCTTTTTCATGTGACCCTGTAAGTTCATATCCAGACAATTCACCTGACCTCAGTCTACCATTTCTCACTTCTCTCACAAGGAGACATATGTCTTATTTGTTATAAAGTTAATGTGCGAATATGGAGAAAGAGGTGATCCAAGGAAGAATTTTAATCTATACATATTTTTCAGACCTTTTTGCTAGTGACTATACAGCATTCTGCCCCCTACAAAAAAATAGTTTCTACAAAAAGTTAATTTTGCTCAATTAAAAAATTCTTTTAAGAAAACTGACATACATTTTCCAAGATTACCTGAGATATCCTCCTGTCCCCAAACTAAGTTTGTGAAATCCCTTACCAAAAATGAAACAAAATTCTTTTCCTCTGAGTCCCAGTCTTTTCAACACACACACACACACACACACACACACACACAAACACATACCGGAAAGGAAAAAAAACTACTTCTAGCAAACTATCACAAAAGTACAGGAAACTTTATAAGAAGTCATTATACATTATCATTTCACAAAACTTAATATAAATTTACATAAAATTTAAAATAAATGAAATAAAGAGTAGTCTGATTATTTTGTATCTTTTATGGTAACAAACATACAGAGTGTTACACTAAAGATGGTATATGTAAAATTTTCAGCTGTAAATTCCTTAGAATTTTTGAGTAACAGTATTAAAATCACAATTTTAAAAATAATTATAATCATAAAAACCTTGGCCAGGTGCAGTGGCTCACACCTATAATCCCAGCACTTTGGGAGTTCAAGGCAGGTGGATCACCTGAGGTCAGGAGTTTGAGACTAGCCTGGCCAACATGGTGAAACCCTATCTCTACTAAAAATACAAAAAATTAGCTGGGTGTGGTGGCACGTGCCTATAATCCCAGTTATTTGGGAGACTGAGGCAGGAGAATCACTTGAATCCAGGAGGCGGAGGTTGCAGTGAGCCGAGATCGCACCATTGCATGCCAGCCTGAGCAACAAGAGTGAAACTCTGTCTCAGAAACAAACCAAACAAAAACCCTTAGGCTGAATTTATGCTGAAGTTTCTAAATTCTTTAGCAGATAGTGCTTATTTGGTTTACCCAACTGCCAAATCCTACTATCCATAACAGGAGTCAGGAACAGCATGGGCAGATGGACAGAGAAAACAAAACTCAGAAAGGCTCATGGTAAGTAATGTACTTTCACTATCTACTATTAAAAATCCTTGATAAGTGGCTAAAATGAACCCATATTCATTCTCTTGCACTGAAATTCAATAGTAGTGATATGGGCAGAAGACAGGCAGCAGGAAAGAAAAGGTCAAAATTAAGTCACTTTGAATACACAGATTATAAGCGACCACTGGCTGTATTTATGTTTTGTGAGTGAGAAAACCAATGTGACTTCTGCAAGTTCTCACAGAAAGGTAGGTGTGAAAAAGTCAATTCCAGACTTGAAGGTAGCATCTATGGTAAAAAATGAGTGAAGAGGACCAAGAGGGTGTAAGTTTGTTGTGTCTCAATCAGTCTATTCAAGAGATGGCAAAAAGAGCACAGAGCACCATGAAGAGGTAGGCTGAGCAACCACTGAACTCATGTTCCATGGCAGGGCCCCATTCCACTTCACGTCTCCATGCCTGCAAAATCCAGAAGCACGGATAAACCTAATGAGATGTGAGTAAATGTTATTAGTCATCCTCATCACCACTATGCACTTCACCAACCATTTACTGAGGCCCAATATGTATGATTTTCTATTATTTCATTTAATCCCCAAGAGAATCAGATGAGAAAACTCAGGAACAAAAAGCAAGTAAAAGGAGGGAAGATGAGAAAATCACACCTAGTTTTGTTTGACTTCAAAGCCCAAATTCTTAACCACTATATTACCTGGAAACCATCTTGATTCAAGCAGGGATACCGAGGAATCAGTGAATTCCACTATGAGGAAGCATATGTACGAGCAACAGAATGAAGTAATAAAATAAGCCAGGTGCAGGAGCTCATGCTTGTAATCCCAGCACTTTGGGCAGCCAAGGTGTGAGGATCACTTGAAGCCAAAGCCAAGAGCTCGAAACCAGCCTGGGTAATGTAGTGAGACTATCTACACACACACACACACACACACACACACACACTATATATATATATACATGTACACACACACACAAAATATATATATATACATGTACACACACACACGGAAAATAAAAGTATAGAATAAAAATAGAAAGGACATAAAAGTTAATTATCAAGTGGGAATTTATGCACCACCAAAACAAAACATAATATAATTGCAATGGAATTTCAAAGCTTCAGTAACTGGATTAAGGATAACATCTATTTAGTATTTTCCATTTTCTCAAAATTGTCGATACATCATATACATGTACAATTTACTTTTTTCCACTTTAATTTATATCTCAGGACATAATCCCTCACCCAAACTACCATAACACATTTCCTAACTGTTGGCAGGATGGCTCCTACAATTGTAAGAGTGTCAAATTCAACATATCAGTGAGATTATTCTTTCCGCAAAACCAGTTCTTCCTGCTTTCCACTGGGGCTCGACCACTCTGCCAGTCACGCAAGCTCAAAATGCAAACAGTACCCTTGATGCCACTCTCACCTTTTCTCCCAACTAATGATGTTCGTTCAATAAATTTCTATCACGGACTTCAACTCAATGCTTTCAAAATCCTCTCATGCTGATTTGGAACCCATGCTACCTCTCGTAACTTCTCCCTAATCAGTCTCTACTCTCTTGCTCTCAATCTCTCAATCTGCCGTTATATCCCCTACTACACTTAAGTCTCTTCAGTGCCAGGACTGTGTCTTCCTCTCTTTAAAACCCCTGCAATGCTGGGAACAAAATCGTTCCAAGACTCAGTACTCAAATATTTTTTTACTAAATTAAATCCTGCTTATTGTGCAGCCACTGTTGAAAGGATACCCATACAGCCACTTAGGTTCAGTTGTTTTTATTTATTTTTTTCAGGGACTTTTGCATGAAGCAGCAACTTCTCGGAGGTCAGAAAATTTAAGTAGGTCAAGGGAAATTATTCAAATAGTTTAAACTGAACATGCCTGTATTACACAGGAGGCCTACACCATGATCTGTGCTCTCCCAAAAAAACAGATATTTCACCCCTACCTGCCGACTCAGGTATCATTTCAGACTGTCACCACTTTGAAAGAAAAGAATGATTTGTATCACACATTTAACATTTAATACGTTCATGGATACTAGGGTAACTTGGACCACCTTAACTACTGCAGGGGAATGAGGAAAGCTGACAAGACAGTCTTTGGTATGTATGCTGCTTACTAAGAGAAATGTGGAAGCAGATTCTAGATCACGGCCTATAACAAGACTTGAAAATAATGCCCCTTAATATGAACACATGATTAATGATTAATACAAAGATTTAAAAAAATTTAGGCAGGGTATCACTATGTAACCCAGGCTGGAATGCAGTGGCACAATCATAGGAAGGTGGAACCTGCAACATCCACCTCTCAGGATCCAATGATCCTCCCATCTCAGCCTCCCAAGTAACTTGGACTACAGGCATGTACCACCATGCCCCACCAATTTTTGTATTTTTAGTAGAGACAGGGTTCCATCATTTTGGCGAGGCTGTCCTCGAACTCCTGGGCTCAAGCAATCTGCCTGCCTCAGCCTCCCAAAGTGCCGGAACTACAGGTGTGAGCCACAGCGCCTGGCCAAGATTGTTAATCCTACTGCAGCTTGACTGTTAGTTTACCTCCAGCAAATGCCTGGTTTTGGTATCTCATACCTAAAAGGAGTTTAAAAGCACTAAAACATAGCAGTCAGAACCAAGAAAGACTTAACATGCAGCCTTGACTGGCACAATAGAACAGTGTTTAGGTTAAAGAATGCAGCTGCCAAACAACAACGACAAATAAAAAACCCACAAACAAGTTGGACTGGATGACAGTGAATATCTGAATGTAGAGAATAATGACAGGAGTAACCATGAAGCCCAGTGAGGTCTTCAGAATGAGATGATGTTTAAGCATCTGATTTTATGACATTACGCAGGGAAGAGTAAGAATACACTCAACCAAGTGCTGAGCAGAGGGAATGTGGGATGGATGTTAAATTAATTGGACAGGAAAGTCCTGACAATGGCTTTCAAGAGCCCTCGCATAATCCATCTGCCCCTCACTCTCCCTGCTACTCTTTGGTCTCATCTCCGGGTGCTCTTTCATCCTCACATCAGTCTAACTAGCCACATTGTCTTTCTTCCTGTTCCTCAAACAATCCACTCTCCAGCCTAAGTGACAGTCCCTCTGCTTGGAAGGCACCTCTCTCATATAACTACATGCCTCCTACCCTCACCTCCCTCAAATCTCTGCTCAAAAGTACCTTCTCAAAGAGGCATATTTCAACCACCCAAATTTAAACTGTTACCTGACTCCTGCTCCAATAGCTCTACAGACCCTCCTTATCCTGACTCATTTTTCCATAATAATTATCACCATCCAACAAACCACAGAACTTACTTATATTTTACGTTTATCATTTATCGTCGGCTCCTGTCTACTCCCATCCCCCACCCACTCTACATGCACTAGAATGTAAATTCTATGAGGGCAAAAAATGCTACCTGTTTTATTCACTGATTCATCCCAGTAGCTAGAAAAAGGCATAGCATGTATTAAGAGTTCAATAAATACTTGCAGCATGATTGATTAAATGAATATATGATTTACAGACCTATCATAACTGAGCTACAGGGTGTTTTTCTGAAATAGGCATCATCCATATTATGTGTGAAACATTTTACTAGGCACTATGGGTTTAAAAAAAAAAAAAGATACAAGAAAGAAAAGACAAGCGTCCTTGACCTTAAACAATTTGCTCCAAAACTGCCTCCTAGATTATTTTAGGATACCACACCCACTTAATGTTATCCACCCACTTCCTCCAACATCTGCTACAGACCTGCATAAACTGCCCAACTTTACAATGGAAAGGAAACATGTCGAGGATCTGAGCTCCGAAGGATCCAAGCTCTGAGCAGCTGACTAGTCCTTTAAGAAAAGTTCTCACATAATTCTTTAACTCCATTGCACAGCTTAACAAGAAGGACCAGATAAGAAGTATAAGTTGTGTATGCTCAGTATGTGCTGTTATTAAAATGTTGCCAAATGTTTAGCTCACCAAATGAACTAATTCAAATGATCCATTTTCAACAAACAATTAACTTGAAATGTAAACACAATTGATAATGACTACTTAAATGAACATTCAATACACTTTTTTCAGACCTTTAAGAACTTCTGGTTTCCTCAAAATATAAATGAGGTATCAGTAAATGATATATAGGCCCTATTTCCTCTCAACGTTATCAAGGAAAAAGTGTGTCAGATCATAATTAAAAACTGTGTGTGAGGCTGGCTGTGGTGGCTCCCGTCTGTAATCCCAGCACTTTGGGAGGCCAAGGAGGGTGGATCACAAGGTCAGAAGTTTGTGACCAGCCTGGCCTAGATGGTGGAACCCCATCCCTACCAAAAATATAAAAATTAGCCGGGTGTGTTGGCAAGTGCCTGTAGTCCCAGATACTTGGGAGGCTGAGGCAGGAGAATCCCTTAAACCCAGAAGGCGGAGCTGCAGTGAGCCGAGATAGCACCACTGTACTCCAGCCTGGGCAACAGAGCAAGACTCCATCTAAAAAACAGAAAACAAAACAAAAATACTGTGTATGCAATGTGATTTGAAAATGACCAGAGCTTACTATGGATTTTACTTCCTAAAATTACTACAACTGACAGGGTATGGTGGCTCATAACTGTAATCCCAGCACTTTGAGAACCCAAGGCAGGAGGATTGCTTGAGCCCAGGAGTTCAAGACCAGCCTGGACAACACATTGAGACCCCATCTTTATTTTTTTAAAAATTTTAAATATATACTACAACATCTGTTTTAAAGTTTATTGTGGGAGGAAGAAAGGGTGGTGTGAGGAAAAGTAAGAAGATAGAGAGAAAGCCAGATAGACGGAACCATATATTTGACACTCAACCTGGTCTTTTAAAGGTGAGATGGTGTTCATTTTACATAAGTACACTGTATCTAGTATGTCCTTTAATATATCCTAAGAAAGCAAGTTTTGTGAAGGTGATAAAGAGCTGTTTCTATTACTGGAATCTGAAAAACACGTAAGAGAAATGGTAAAAATAAAGGCCATGTTGGCCAAGTAACTGAAATTAAAAATAATTACAAATTGGATATTATACAAGATACGGTCATTGTCCTTATGAGCCAAGAGAGGAGAAATCCACCAGTGCAATTTGCAATACTATAGCACCTAAGCCAAACAAATTAAGATGAGGAGGCATGGTGGCCGCATCACATGTGACTCTGTATCATGCAGGTCTCCTCTGGAGGCCCATGGCCCAGCACACCCCGCACAGATTAGCAAAATGTACCTATCTCTCCTGATCAGCTGGTTTTTCTTTCCCTCTCTTTCTAGTGGAACACAAATACTACCTACCTCTCTGTATTTGTGGTATCCTGCAGAAGAGAATGAAAATACACATAAGGTGGGGACAGACTGTATCGGTGATGGCCTACAAAGTTTCACGAAGGCTGTCTCTCAGCAAGAAAAGTATCTTTTTCAAATTACCCTCAAACCGCACAAGCCTATCACTCCTCTAAAATAGTGTTAAGTATTCGACTGGGGCTTACCGAAGGAAAATGATACACCTTTGGATCTCAGATGCTTTATTCTGAACTGTGATGGCCACCTCCCAATCTTCTGTGATCTTTTTCTGTGGCCTTCCCTCTCTTTTTCTGTCATTCCAGCAAGAATACAGCAGCCATAAATGTGACTTTTCTCACACAACATGCAGATGTTAACAGCTATCTGCAGTTCTGTGGAACATCAAAAAACATTTCAAGAATCTCATAAGAGCTAACTAAACTTGCCTGAATTGCCCACACTACCTCCTCCTCCACATTCCTTAAGCATTTTTTGTTTTCCTGAATATCTGGAGGGAAAACACAGAAAAATAATCTACCAACTCAGAAGGGGAGAACTTCTAGCCCAAAACATATTAAATAACTTATCCAACCTATATATTCAAAAAATTATGCCTAACACAGTAAGTTGAACTCTATTTACATATTCAACCCTCAACATTATCTGTCCCCACTCACAATCCCACAATCCTCTACAGAAAGTTTGAGAAGCTAAACATTACCTCATAAACTATGAAAATAGTTGAAGGACTGTTCGTTGCTATTAAGTACATAATTTATGCAAAAACTAAGAAACTCCTTATTTTGTCCATTTGGGTGCAATAAAAAATTATCTTTGAAGGGCTTATGTCTAATAACTATGCAACTAATTAATAAAGTTACTATCTTATGAATTAAAACTCTTCATTGTAACCTTTACATAACCACAATTTTCAATCCAATTAATAAGGCAGTTTGGCTTCCTCAATGTTAAAAACGTCTTGAGGAAAAAATAAGAAAATATAAGTACATTTAAAGTAAATGATAGAATGTTGTTTGTTAAAAAAAATCAAATTCACTGATACACATTTTTAAGAAGAAATTGGGGGAGGAAAATCTAGGTTGTTTTACTGGGCACAGATGTTGCCATATAATTCCTTGAGTTTTTTTTTTTTTTAATAATTCTATATCAAGATCAGCAAACTACAGATGCTGAGTGCTACTATCATGGTAATATTTTAAGTGTTTTATTAAGAAGATAACAGTACCAAAAAGGAATTTCCAACTAGACACTAACAACTGTTTAAATGTTCCTTGAGACTATCTCAAAAGTTTTATTATGATCCCTATGTCAGTGATAGATCAGGTACCTATTAAAAGGTAGGCACTGTGCTGGGTCTCTTTAAACAAATTATCTCATTTAATTTTCGCAATCATGCCATGGCTTTAAGGTATAAATTTTCCCTTTTAACAGATGAGAAACATACGCTAAATAACTGGTTGAACAGGAGGTTAAATAACTGCTCAAAATCAAACATCAAGCAAATGGCCAGGCCAGAATCCAACAGACATTTTTCTGATCTTAAAACTCATGCTAATTCCAATTCAACATGGTGCTTCAATGGATTTAAAGGCTCATCTCATTCCTTTCAGGGTTAGTCAGTATCTACTAAGTATGAAACACATAGCAGCTCAAGTTATCCTTTTAAAGGGGCAATTTAGATCGTGTCACTTCCTAGCTTAACCCTCTGATGGCTTCCAGACACGCTTAGAATAAGTCCCCAACTTCTAGCAATGGACTGGCCCCTGAACTTGGCTCAAGCTACCCTGACCTTTGAAAATGCCAATCACGTTTTCATCTCAAGGCTTTATAGTTGCTATTTCTCCGCCACTAAATCTTCTAATCACTCAGGTCTCAGCAAAAATCTCATCTATTTAAAGGTGTCTTCCTTGACAATCCCATCTAAATGAGCTCCCACCTAGTAAGTCACTCCCCAGCTTTTTTTTTATTGTACTTATCCCTATCTGAAATCATCTTGTTCATTTTTCTGTTTCTTTGTTTATTGTCTGTCTCCTCCCAACTCCAATACAAATGCCTGGAGAGGAGGGACTCACCAGTCTTGCTCACTATTGATTCTTCAGCATCTATAACAGTGTCAGACCCATGGCGTAAGCTCAATAAATAAATATTTGTTAAATGGATGACTGAACTCTAGGTGCCATGGAGACACAAACATAATTAGATACCAGCCCAACCCTCGAAAAGTATTCAGTCTGTAAGAGGACAACCATATGAATGATTCCACGAGGCAAAATGTTTTAAGTGCCATATATGAAATAATAATAAAGTAGTATGTGGTATCAAAAAAGAAAATTGTTTTAAATTATATACAAACATAATATTAAAAACTGCTTATTAATTTCATCACAAAAAGGAAGATAAATTAATGGAGAGAATACATACACACTTGCTTTCTCTCTCACTCTCTCTCTCTCTCTCACACACACACACATACACGCACACTCTCCCTCCCCCCTCCACCTCTCAAGTTATTCCTCAGAGCGGAAATGCTCAGTTCAGACACGGCTTGGAAGATATAAACATCATTGAAATTCAAAAGCAGTTCTGAAAGAGAGGATGCCTCAATTGGTATGCAAGGGATGTTTCCTCCCCCTGAATACATTATGAACTTGCAGCATGCTAATATGCCATGCTATCATAAGCACCAGATGGGGCAGTAGGCAGTACATGTCCCATCAAACCTCAAGAAGATGTATTAATGTTCATGCTCTTTAAAATAAAAAAAAAATCCTTTGCCTGTGTCCCTAGACTTCCACATTTCTTAGCATTCAGTCACTTTCTCTCAAAGCACAGTCCTCCAGGGCTGTTCCTCTTCACCAGATGGTGCCAGGAATCATTTCAATCTATTTTATCACAGGAGGCAAAGGCCACAAAGCGTGTCAGACTACACTTACTGAAGGCCTACCAAGCACAAAAGAGAACAACAGAAGATACGGGAGACATAAGAAATAAATCTTCTCAAGGCACTACCAATGAAACATTTTTTAATTACACTGAATGCTTATTTATGTCGAACAGAGAAAAATAAAAGGAAATCTCTGTATACCTAAACTTCTAAAACTAACTGATATTACTGTGAAACTGAAGTATACCTAAATACTCTATAAAGAGGTTTGGGTAAACTCTAAAAATTATGAATAATCAGAAGGTGGCCTCAAAATGAGGCAAAGACATAATAATGGTACCTCAGTGCACAGAAATAGGTTCATTTGTTTAAAATTAACTATCAGATTGAACCAACATCCCAGAATTCAAGTCAAAAGGCACCAACTCTTGACTCTTAGTGAACTTAGCTGTGTGGGCATCTAAAAATACTGTCAAAAACCAAATCATAATTAAACAAACACATAACTTGTAATTTCTCAAATATTTTTAAAAACATATAATTTAAAATAAATCATATTTCTCCACACAAGTCCACAAACGTAAAAAGTAAAATTAAATAAACAATATTGATTTCCATAATATTCAGACCTAAACTGGCTTATTTATGACCAAAAAGGGGTATTATCTCTAGAATACACAAGGACACAAAAAATTATACTTTACGAAAGTTGTTCTCCACTTGATGATGCTTAAGAATCCTCTGAGGGCTTATTCAAACAGATTACTGGGTCTATGCTCATAGTTTCTGACTCAGTGGGCTAGGAGTGGGGCAGAGAATTTGTATTTCCAATAACTTCCCTGATGAGGCAGATGCTGTAGGTCCCCTTGACCCCATTTTGAGAACATAGCTACACCGTCCTGTACCATACCACCAAGTATTTGACTGACCCTGTGAGAGTCCTTAATCTGTTTAGAAAATAGCAATATTCTTGTATTAGGATCCTCAATGACTAATCTAAACTGATCTTCCAATGATTTTTAAAATGCATGAATTAAGAGAAATGTTTACAACCTATCTGCCAAATTAGCAAAATTATTCTTTTAAGGTATACTGAAACTCAAAAGTCTTACCCTATTCCTTTCAAAGGAGCCAATGTAAATGTTGAAACAAAGATAAAAGGGTAGAAACATTCAAAGAGAGCAGAACTAAAATCATCCAAATTTTTAGAGAAACATATATATTACAAACTGAATGAATTATTCCAGTAATCGCTATAGAGTCTATCAAATTGCTACTTATCTAGGATTACTGACACAAGGAAGTACTGGCTAAATTTATCATGTAAAAGATAAAAATATTTCATTAATATTTCTCTGTTGCCAAAGTCTTACCCAGTGTGTCTGGTGGGAGACTGAAACATTATACCCATCCTCCACTAGGTGACAAGAATGAAAAAGGGCCAAACTACATGAAAATGCCCAGGTGGAGGGAGAGTTCATTTCCAGAATATCACACGACTGTCAAAAGCCCTTTACTTTGCTTCTAATTTTAGTAATTATGTCAGAAAGTTTTAAGTGTTGTATGTTGCATTACACTTTTACTAAGTATAATCATGATAAATTCCACTCAATTTCAACTAACATGCAGCTAGCCACCAATAAAGTTGTACAGCCACAAAATAAATCTGTTTTCCTTAACTCTGAAAGAAAATTCTCATTTGTAAAACCTACTTACTGAAAATTTTATAAGATTCATTTCTTAATTTTTTCCTCTTGTTAGTTAACATGCCTGGTGTATTCTTTCTTTCTTTTGAAATCTCCATGGATCCCAGTCTACCACTCCTCCACTCACGTATTCATTAAGCAAATATTTCCTGATTGCCTACTTTATGCCAGGCTCACAGCTAACCTGAAATGGAATTAATAGAAATAGGAAATCAAGATCTTAATGTAAATGGCAGCTTTATCATGGCAAGTTGATGATGCTTAAAATGTCTATTTTAAACAGTGAAGAAAAGAAGCTATACCTTGGGATAACATTGAACTGAAGTAAAAGGCTATACAGAATTCGGCTCTCCAGCAAAGCTACCTAAAAAGAGACATGAAAATCAGTAGGGGTGGGGTGTGAAGAACTGGAGGATAGACTCAGTGATGTAAACTGATGCCACAAATTAAAAGTGCCATTTATTAGTACCCGAAATAAAAAATAAAAAATAAAAAGCAAGACAGGCTTTTTAGGCTCTCACTTAAGTATGTGCTTTATGTGATCACCATTCTAAGTTTGGTTATCTGGTTCCCACATTCGCAAATAACTGGGATGTATAAAAGGTGGCATGCTGATAGAGAAGGGGTAAACAGCTGACACAAAAATGAGACAGAAAATCCTATCAAGCATAGGCAAAACTCAGAAAATCTCAAATAACCTACACAACACACGTCAAAAGCACAACAGTTGGCACTGTTTTGTGTGGGGTTAAACACTGTCCCCTATTTTTTAACTCCAAAGAGCATCACTGTCTACCTTTAATAACTTCTTTGTACAGGTACACAGCATATCTACAATCACTATTGCCATCCTGTGAAAGTTAGCAAGGCAGAATAATGGTTTCTACTTTTAAGACAAAGAGAGTGAAACTGACGGACTGTAAAATGACGTGTTCAAAGTCACAACACTAAATGGAAGAACACTGACTCACACTCAGACACTGAAATTCTCAATGCTCTGAGTTTTTAATAGATAGCCTCATAAAACATAATATGTTGATTGCTCATAATATAAACCCAGGTCATAAAGCTAAAGATAAATACATTCAGCACAAACTGATCAGCCTGTAAGAAAAACCATAGCCACTCAAAATGATTAGTAAGTACAACAAAAGTAAATATGGCTTAAAGAGATGATAGTCTTGCTCTGGAGAAACCCTACAAAATGATTCAGTTCTCAAGAGGTCTGAGCAAAAGGTTTATTAACTTCACAATGACATGGTACCAAATATTTCACGCTCAGAACATATTATCAAACTATAGATAAAGATTAAAAAAAATTAGAAACATATTCCTCTATGTAGTAAGTAAACAATATCAACAACAGGTAACTCTTCCCTTCAAAGACATTGTTTAGAAAGATTCTTAAACTGTACAAAATAGAAAAGGTTTTGAGAAAGCCTAGTCATACCTACACTTACCAACTTTGGAAGCCACTTCATGTTCGTATTAATTTATTAATTTTTTTTAGACAAGGTCTCACTGTGTTGCCCAGGCTGGAGTGCAGTGGGACAATCATAGTTCACTGCAAACTTGAAATTCTGGATGCAAGCTATCCTCCTGACTCAGCCTCCAGAGCAGTTAAGATTACAGGCACATGCCACCATGCCTGGCTTCTACTTCATGTTTAGCAAGCAAATGCTGGTCTATAAAGTATGCCTAGATAACTAAGAAGTTGGGTTTTGCCTCTGACTTCTATTATTTTCTATATTTTATAAACCAACTATGTATTTGGAATATTCTAGGAAGTTGCAAGAAAACATTTAATACAAAGTTTAACAAGTGTTTTCTATAGACAAAAATATTTGTTTTGATTCTCTCTATGTATTTTGTCTGTAGACTATACAAATATAAGGCTAAAGAAAAAAGAAAAAAACATGTTAACAGGTCATTCACATGAAGTGTTACTATAACGGCTAAGTATATAGGCTCAGATACAACTATAATAAATAAGAAACAATGCCCATTTTACAGGGAAACCCTCAGAATCACAGCCTTTCTTCCTTCCAGTCTTACCCTCATCAGGACGTATTTAAGCATTTCAAATGCAAGAATATATAAATTGTCACCTCAGGACCCTCAAATTTTACTGGACATGTAATAACCTGAGAATCATTATAGCAAACAAGTCCTGAGGAAGGTAGTGAAGTTAAATCAGGGGAAGTTCAAACGTAAAATAGCGAGATGCTCAAGAGCACAGCAATTTCCTTTTTTAAAGTTAGCACCCCATCACAATCATCCCAGATTGTGAAAAACGCTCAGTTTATTTTGTCAAACTCTTTAAAATTCTTGTTAAAGTCATAAACATATGATAAAGACATCCTCCTACATCCCTTCTTTCCTAAAAAGCATTTCACCTATCTAATTACATAGCTCTTAAAGCCAAACTATCCACAGTATCGTGTTCTCATAGGTACTTCTAAAATTATTTTCTTCCATGAGCATTGGGTATTCTGCATAATGTTAATAAGCCACACAAAATTAAAAGAATCCCTCTAATAAAATGAGCCAGACTACACTTATCACTTAGCCTCTAAAAGGGAAATGTGGAAAACAGAATCAAGCCTTCTAGAGAAAGCATCACACAATTTTAATAATCAACTACTTTTTTTTTTCTTTGCAGGAGGTGGGGGATAGCAAAAAAAGGCATCTGCTTTCTTAAGAGTGTACTCATCTACTGGAAATACTGTGCCTGCTTGTCCAGAAGCTCCTGGGGGCAGAGCCATGGGTACCCAGCAGTCTCACCACCAAAAAACCTACTGCTTTTTTAGCCACACAATTTTTACCTATTTTGTCTGCCAAGGTGTTAAATATATTATTCACTTTCCAATTTTCTACTAATCCAAAACACAGAAAACCATCCATCTGAACTTCCGACTAACAAAAGAGCCAGGATAATCACATTCCGAAAGCCAAGAAGGGTGATATTTCACCTAACCTGTATAGCTCTGTCAGGGAGTAAATTTATGATTTCTGGTTTTGCTCCTGTATTTTAATGTGCCCTATGATTTCTATTAGGGTTTTCAAAATAACAACATTAAGTCTCCTGATACCTGTTATTTCCATTGTTCTCTTTCAAGAGGAATAGTAATACAGAAATAACCAGCTTGCTAACCTGTTTTATCCAAGATCATTCTTGATGATGAAGGCTAATGCTTTTCTATCTTTATTTTTCAGCAAAAAGAACTCTACCTTCTATGCTACTCTAATTCTTTAAATGTTCCATTACAAAAGATCCTGTCATTAAGCCACAATATACTGGACGCCTCTCAAAAACAAAATGAGGAAACAAAGAACTCAAAGTCCAGGGAATCCCATCTCTACCATTTAACTTTACCTATGTCCTTGGGCAAACTGCTTAATTTATCTGATCTTCAGGTTTCAACCAGATCACACGGTAACAGAAACAATTTGCAAAGCTGTCGTGAAAATCAGAAAGTATATACAGTGCCTAGTCCATGCCTAGTGTATACAGGCTTTCAATAAAAGGCTGCTCTTAGTATACTATCAGAGATTCATTCCATTCAGAGACAGCAGTTATATATTCCCTTTGAGATTAAGAGGATTTCCTGATTCCTTTGATTGGAACTGTATGGGTTGAAAAATATAATTAAGCTAGACATTCTCAGAAAGTACATTTACATTAATATTAATTAATGCAAACATCTGTTTGAGAAAGCCAGCATGATAAACCTGCTTCTTGGTCAGGTGTGAAATCCTATTGTTCTCAAGTTATGAGTCATTTAAGTTAATGACTTATTCCTCTAGATACGGTTAGCTAACAAAGAACTGCGACTGTACACAAAGAAATAGCTTCCAAGAAATACTATATCCACTGCCACACACAGAAATTAAAATCTAATAAAAACCAAAGTGAATGCCCCATCCTCAGTATAAGAACAACAAACCAAAAAATGTTAAGTTACATTAAGTGAGATCTAGCCTGCAGCAAGTAGAAGGAGACAGGCAAGTCATTCCAATAGGCAATGGCGTAGCCCACCATATGCCCTTCCCCTAAGTTTCTGACTCCTAATCCAGGAGGGTATCTCCCCTGTGGGCTCCTGCATGATCTCCTACTATATCCAGGCTCTGTTTACTTCTCTGCTGGGAACACTCCAAACATTTTGAGGGCATGGAGGGACTGAATTATGCTTATCTTGTATCTGACACATTTTGAGCAACCTACAAATGTCTGCTACCAGTGTTTCCTCATTACAGCAACTTTTCTGTTGTCATAGTTTTACATTTTGGTTCGGCTTAACACTCTCTTAATTAACTACATTTAGGCTCCCTAATTACCAAAAATTATAAAATAAATCTAATGGGCACACTTTTGCCATAGGCCAAGTGATTATTGCTACAGAATTTTCTCCTAGGTAGCTCTGCAATCCTAGAGTGGGAGGGGAGAAAGCACACAATGAGAGCGAACCAGCACTGAAAATAAAAGACAACAAAGTAAGACTGACACTAAATGTACGCTTAATGTACATTTGAGATTTAGAAGAAGCACAGTAAAGAGAACGGCCTCAGAAGATCTTACTTTCATAAACTACCTGAACAAGTCCCTTAATCTTTAGGAGCCTCAGTTTCAACATCTGTAAACTGAAGGTGCTTGCAAGATAAACCTTCAAGCTCTAAAATATATTTGTTCCTCTGATGGTTCAGAAGGCTTTTCAGAATATTATAATTGTAGTATCTTCTTTGCAAACATCCATTAACAGTGTAGCGATAAGATAGCTAATAAACACGTCTGTCTCGGCTGTATAATGTCTGCTAAGCAAATGTTTACTTTAAGAAATAAAAATAAGGTCAGGCATGGTGGCTCATGCCTGTAATCCCAGGACTTTGGGATGCTGAGGTGGGAAGATCAGGACATCAGGAGTTCGAGACCAGCCTGGCCAATATGGTGAAACCTGGTCTCTACTGAAAAATACAAAAATTAGCTGGGCGTGGTTGTTCATTACTGTAGTCCCAGCTACTTGGGAGGTTAAGGGAGCAAAATCACTGGAACCTGGGAGGCAGAGGTTGCAGTGAGCCAAGATCGTGCCATTGCACTCCAGCCTGGGCAACAGAGCAAAATTCCATCTCAAAAACAACAACAACAACAAACAAACAAACAAAAAAAACTAAAGAAACAAAAATAAACAAGTAGTTGTCTTATGAAATCTTAAGATGTCATAACCATCACCTCCTTCAAAAAAAAGATTAAACAATTATCATTTTCAATAGACCATTAACTGCAGAGGAAGATGGCCTGTAAAAGTTTCCAAATATCATTTTAAACACATAGAACTAAAAGGCCAAGTACTCTGAAATGTTAACAGAAAAGAATGTAAAGAGATAAAGGGTGAGAGTTTCAGGGTTTGAAGGGAAGCTGGCATGTCTACATGTCTGCTATAAAAAAGTAATGCTGCACAATCTACATTTATAATTGGGTATTTACAACTTACATAGTTTTCCTCTATAGTTGACACAAGGCTTGTTTGAAACAGCAAAGAGCCTGATACAATGGCAAACCAACTTGCAAAGTAAAATAGAGTGTCAGTGAATAGACTGCTGTGAGTGTTTTTATTCTTTCATAATAGCATTTAGATGCATCTATTAAAAAAATAACCAAGTGCATTATCCAAATGTTCAGTTACTAGGGATACTAACAGTTGTCTGTCCATGGCAATTCCATTTCTGTTTTTTTACACAAATCATCGCTTGCAAGCACTGATGTTAAAAACAGAAAAACAGTCTAGTACACAGTGGCTATAAATGCCAAATCAATTTTCAGCAGATAATAAAGTTCATGTTTTACAATCAGCAATGCACTGTTTTACTACCCAAAAATGTAAGCTAATAATATATAGCTCTACTAAATGGAAAATGCAGATATGCTGTTAAAAAATGGGCCGGCTGTGAGAGGATGGATCATTTCTGCAGGGACCTTCTTAAAGCTATGTGTAAGTGTTTTGAAAATATCACATGATGTGGCCATGTGTTAAAAATTACAGCCAGTTAAGTTCTCTGCTAAGGAAAATATGTGGGCAATTTATGAAATGCACTCCAGGATGGAGATGTCTTAAGTAAAACCAGATTTTGAAAACAAACCTTTTTTTTTTCTCTTTTGGAAACTTGAACTTAAAAAAAAGTTCCAGGCACATCTGGAGAGCAGGACCATTGAGAAAGGGTGGTCTGACCGAACACTAGC
Organism: Callithrix jacchus; assembly: GCF_049354715.1. Classification (NCBI taxonomy): domain Eukaryota; kingdom Metazoa; phylum Chordata; class Mammalia; order Primates; family Cebidae; genus Callithrix; species Callithrix jacchus. Next base: position 35,118,272 of record NC_133517.1, on the reverse strand, counting down.
CATCTTCTAAAAGAAAAAGCACTATTTCTGGGATACAGAGACTGTGCTCACTTATTGTCCTTTTAAGGAAACAGTCCTGAAAGCATTTTGTAGGTCAACATATGTTCTTTGATAATATTATACAAAGATTCATAAAAATATAAGTGTTTCAGAAAGCTTGGAGTCACTGCCTCCTGAAACAACACAATGCCCAAGGTCTCCCAGCCTTCTCATAAGAAAACATTTTCCTTTTCTTAAACACAAGGATCTAGTTGTTAGAAAAGTGACAGGTAGTGAGTGAAATGATATTTCCTTACAATGAGTTAAATAATTTTGAAATAGTTTAATCTATTTCTTTAAAGAATGCTTAGCCTCTTTTTACTTTTATAGTTCATTTTGTAACAGTATGCTATCAACAGCTTTAAAGGCATGTTTCTTAAAACCAAAATAGTTCTAAAATCCTTAAATTAAGACTTTTTAAACTACCCACCCTCAAAGATTGGTATGTCTGAATAAGATCAATTTGTGCACATCTGTTTCCAGGGATCCCCAATTCTATTAAAAAGATCTTAGATATGACAATTGTTACATCATGTCTGAGACAACCAGGAATTAGTTTTGATATCTGAACTACCAAACATATACATATGTGTGTATATGTACATATGTATGTTGATATATAAATGAGTAGTCATTTCTTTAAAAAAAAAGTAGATATCAGATTGCATAGAACACAACCTTTTAATCTTCTACACCTAATGTCTTACTTAAAAAATATAAAACCTGCCCAAGATGGCTAAAATTGTCCATTAAAACAGACATATATGTATGGACTAAAATAAGGTAAAAACATGTTTAGAGGTAGTCCATCCGATAGAATTTAAAAAGTGCAGATGGGTATCAAAAATAGCCAAGTGTCAAATCTGCTCAAGTATCGCCATTCTGGCACATGCTCAGAGTCACAGCTGTTAATATATTCTATGTATCCAAGTACAAGGTTTTCTAACACAGTCGATGAGAGAGAGAGAGAGAGAGAGAGAGAGACAGAAGCAGTGCCCACACTTCAAGCTATTGCTGTAGAACCAGACGTATTAACAACAACACTAAAACAAACTTATCAATGACTAAATCCCTAAGTACAGCTCAATGCTTTTTAAATAAGGGTGCTTTGAAGCTTAGTTTAAAAATCATCCTACTAGCTAGAAGTAGCAAGGGTCCTAACTAATCTTTTTCACCTATTATAATTCACAAATGACTTTGGTTTATTATGGGGTTTTGTTTCAAAAAATTAACATATAGACTCTTCAAAATGCTGATAAGTCAGATCATTTAACACATTCATTAACAGCATTAAAAAAAGATTTGAATTATCACATAAAAATCAGATAAACTGTGCTACAATATTCTGGTGAAATAAAAAACAGGCACTTTCACACTTATTCTGTATTACATACCCAGGGTACATTACATCTTTATTTGTATGGTGCATATAAATCAAGATGAAAGCTTAAAGAGTTAAAATGACCTTTCAAAGACCTCAGTCATTGTCTCTTTGTAAATTGATTTTCCCCATATTTCAGCTACATACATTCCTAGTCTACTAATGAAAAAGTGCAATTCTGCTACAAATGCATCCTTTCTGCATATATATCAATAATGATTAGGATGGACTACAAGACACATCCTAAAGGGAAAAACATTCTTCAAACAACTGGCAATACCTACACACAACTGTGGTTGCAGAAAACTGGCAGATAATGTTTCAAAACACCATCTGTGAGGTGTACAAACTCTGTGACCAAGCACAGCCTCTTCTGCCTGTCCTACCCAAATAATCAGTACAAATCGGCCAGCTGGAGGATCTCTATCTGCCCTTTTTTATCTGAAAATAGGAAGCTCCAAATTAGGCACAGGGCAATTTAGATAGTTCTTGAGAACAGCCGAAACGACCCTTTCCCTGGCCAACCTTCTCCATAAGCAGAGCCTTCACTGGCAATGATCACAGAAACATTCCGGGCTCCAAAGATAATATTTTTCAGAGGAAACTGACATGCACTAAATTTCCAGGACAACAGCTTCACTAATTCAGCAGGCTTTTTATTTTAATTAATCTATTTTAATTATTTGTCTGAGACATCTAAGGGCTGTGATTGAGGACAAGACTGAAATTCCTTGTAGTTTCAAAGCTTCCTTCGCTTTCTCTGACATAAACAGCTTTTTAAAAAGATCTTATTCCAGGATTCCGCCATAACCTGAAAACTCTCTCCACAGATGAAATTTCCAGGACACCAAGTACAGATGACAGTCACAAAATCCTGAGCAGAAACAATACTTCTTACTTGAGCTAAAGCCCTCAAGTAAATTGCTCTGGCAAATATACGTGGCTGTACGACCCCCTCAGCCTTTAAAATACGTCTCCCAAATTTTAAAAGCAAGGGCTCCACACCCTGTACCCCTCCCTGCATCCAGAGCTTAACAGTTCTCTTTATGCTACCTTCCAATCACACCTCTGTCACCCCCAGCCCCTTCCTGCCCACATCAGATACAACACGCTGTGGGGCAGAAGGTATTTTCCATGCATAATAGAAAGTAAGCTTTCTTCACTGGAAAATCAGAGAGAACACAGAACAGGACTAACTCACCAGGCATCCTTGAATCCAGCGTACCACACAGAAAGTGGCTGTCTCCTAAAAGCAAGCGCGTTCCGGGCTCATGCCTCCTGTTCTGGAATGAGTGGCAGCAGAGAGGAGGGCCATCAGAGGGGCTGGGGCGGCATCGCCGGAGGCAGGGTGCTGGGCGCGTGCGCCTGCCAGGCAGAGACAGATGGAGAGCTGACACTCCGGATTGCACTTGGAGCAGAAATGTGGAGGATGACAGGAGCACATGTGGCCTTGAACCCAGCCCTGTCTCTTCAGGCAGAACAATGACAGGGATGTGTGTGCAAAGTATCACAACCCCTACCCTCCCCTTAGCACTCTACCTCTTTCTGCAAGTTTCAGAGCACCAAAAAGCAGAAAGTGAAATGCAGAATAAGCTAAATGCCGAATAATTTATTCACCACCACCCCCATCCCGTTCAAGGTTAACCCTTATTTTGCCAAAAGATAGAAATGTAGACCTGGCCCCCTACCATTGCTCACAATAAAAGGCTTCCCTTCATCTTCTCATTTTCACAGCCATAATTGGGAATTATATTAACAAAAAATAGGCACAGACCTCAAAGCTTGTTTATTCAACTGGAAATCTGAAACAGTCTACAAACATTGCTATAAGACTTTGTATATTGTGTCAGTTTATCATCCTGAACAAAGTATCAGAATCATTCCTTTTGTCAGCTTCTCAGTAGTATGTGTAAAATAGAACACTTTTTAGAAGCAGAGCTGACCACTTTTGTTTAACTCGAGTGCTTTTAATCCCCTGGGATCTCTGTGTTGATATGTTCCAAACATTTTCAGCTTACTTTCCTCTACCTTGCATAGAGATCCATGGGAGATAAAAACAAAATCTTCATTGTAAAGCCTTTTCAAAAGCTGAACAATCATATCCTCCTGATTTCTGATTTTTTTGCACACCCTTAAATGTTTATCCTTCCCATGAATAACGCATACCCAGCCAGGTTCAATGGACTCTTCCCTATTAAGCTTTAATGGACACCATGATATATAAAACTAGGAGCCTTTGTTATAGTGCTTTATCTAAAGCTGGCTATTTTCTTCTCAGCAGTCCCTCTTTAGTCCTTTGTAAAACATCCCTGCCACATAGGAGAAACATACGCCTGCCTGCCTTGCATGTCTTTTCTAAACACACAACAATGCCAGGCAGAAGGAAAATACTGTTCTCTCCTAAAACTCTTCCTCAGTTTTACACTTGCAAATCTTTCCTAGGTCTGTGTTTGTTTCAACAGGGCACATGATGAGGTAGATCCCTCAGGCTTTATCTTTCCAATGTATGCACAATCCACTGTCAACAGAGAAACAATTCCACTCAGGTCCTCTGATCTGCCTGCAAGCTCAATGAACATGATAGACAGGAGCATTCCCCTTAACTCTTGCTATTCCTTTACAGTCCTCAACATGTCCTTTACTTACTCTACACTTTCCATCTGCTTTTAGCCCTTTACAGATGGATTTTCACATTCCTTGCTATCTCTAAAAAATTCTAAAAACCCATATGAAAACAGAGGCAATGACTCTAACTTCTACCTACTCATTCTTCCTACACCTCTTCCCATGAGTGCACACAACCTGTTTCAAAGCATACCCACACACATTCTCTCTGCACAAACTAAAAATATATTCTCTTTGATAAACAGTGTCAATCAATAAGAACTTCTACAGCCCCTAAATACTGTACCCAAGAAGTGCTGCTTTATCCAGCGAACCCCTCAAAAATCCATCTTTGTCAGAGACAACTTGTAAAAAGACTACAATTCATAATGATTACTCTGTTCTGTCACTAATAGTATACTGCACCCTATTTATGAGGCCAATCTTTTTGTTCATCTTAGTTAGATGTCACTTGTAATGAGGTTCTGTGTAATGGATTTCAGTACAGTTAAGCACCAAGCTCAAACATTCTTATGACAGAAAGCTTTATAGTAGGCATGAGTGTGATAATCAATTAAGTCCTGCTATAAGGGCCTTTATGGAATCCAGCATCCTAAATCAGTAGATTTTCATTTTTAAAGAGAGTATTTTTAAAAAGCCACTTAATGCTACATGCACTGATTTTTTTAATACTATATTTATGTTAGAAAGAAAACATTTTCACAGTGGGAAACCCAACCTTTCATCAATATGCACGGTGAATCACTTCTAAAATAGAAAATCATATGACAAAATGCAATACACTTTTGAGAAAACTGGATGATATCCGGTTTTAAAATGGGGTCTTAATATCGTACACTGCAAGTCCCTAAACCGCAGCTCAGAAAATTGAACTTCCATATGCTGTGTGATTATGTATCTTTTCTATGTGTAAAAAGGCTTTTTAAGCTGTTATCTGACTACAGTAATTGCCACTTTAAATTGATCCACGTCAACAAAACCTGGATCCCTGGAGATTCTCACCTAGAATTCTGATTGCAGAAGGGCCTAGCTGAATGTGTGTGTATCTGAGACTAGTTCAGCATTTTCTCAAGGAACCAGTTTCCTCCTCTTATTCTTTAATCCATGGAGGCAAGAAAAACAGAACCCCATTTGGCAGTTCTCCCTGAACAGGGAAACCTGGATACGCAGTTCTACACAGTTACTTAGACAGAAATAACTTTCCGTTCAAAAAAAAGAGAGGGAGGATATGGAGCCAAGATCTCTAACATTCAAATTGTATAATAAAAATAGACAATCAATAACATGGTGAATGCATTTATACAAGTGAATGGGGAGAAAACAATACATATTGCAAAAGTTTTCTCCAGTACAAAACACTGACATAAGGAGATATATTTTACACAACTAAAATATATCCCTAATAATAACAAAGAATACATTACTCACCAATTAAGTACTTCCTCAGGAGAACCATGTCAGTTTATGCATGTCACTGAGTTAAGAGCACAGCCCATTTTTAAGGCGATGTTTTAGAGAGAGTCACCTAAATCATCACTTCCCAAAACCAGTAAGTTTAGTCAACAACAAAATGCTGTGCTCCCACAAAAGCAAATACATAAATTGTTTTCTGACAACTTTAGATCTTTCTTTAGAAAGGCATTATGGTACTGTTTTATTCCAAGGTATTTTTCACTTATGTCCACAACAAAACTTCCCTGAAATACAAATTTTCCCTTTGTTCAAACCTGACTTAGCAATAGGGACTAGCAGTCTACTGACATGCTCTGCAGTTTATGAAAGCTCTCTACACCGGTAAAGGGAGAATTTGAGTTAAAGCCTTTTCACAGGTCTTCTCAACTTTCCTCTGGGCTTCTAGCAGGCTGTTGTGATACACTGTGACTTCACACAGTGGGTATTAAGTGAGTTAATTCAAAGGAGGTGAAACCTCATTGATCCTAATTGAAAGCAATACACCCAACCAAATACTTTCCTACCCCATCTGCTCTGGCCTGCCACCAGCTATTCAATACAAGAGAATTAATAGTTTCAGATATTCTAACCAACCCAATAAAGGCACTCATTTAAGCAGGGCTGCATTAACAAAGTGAAAAAACAAGGGCAAAATGGGTTCAAATGGAGCATTTTACTCCTAGTTGGCTTTAACAAAGCTGAATAAGGCTTATTCTGACTTTTTTATGTGCAAGACTTGATAAACTGAATGAGAAGGCACTCAATGATCACCCAACGAGCATTGATGAATGGTCATTAAGACCCCCCCGCTCTTAGAGGAGACCCTTCCACAAAGTGGCACACCAGCTTGAAAGGGCGGACTCACTAATGTCCAGATTTCTCTGCTTGCTTGTCCCACTTTCAATTTCAGACCACTGGCCACCAAATGAGGCTGACATATTGGAAAATAATGTTTTATGGGCGGGTGGTAAAAAATAAAATGGAGGCATTAGCTCTGCTTTCAAATTCAAATCTGCTAGTTTTGTCAGACCCCAAAGGTTTTGATTTTCCACCCAGCTGGAAGCTATTAGTGTTTTCTAAAGGCATCCCACTGACAAGGCAAACCTACCTAATGTGTGAGTTGTTGGGCTAAGGGAGATGGACCTCTCTTTTGGATGATTTCCTAACTTCTCATCACTTTGACAGTCAATTAAATGGATACAACACCTAATAAAAATGTACATTAATTTGTTTCTGCCACTGAAAGCCATCTGAAACTGTATTAAATAAAAGCCATAATAGATTGTCCCCTGACAAAGATAAATCCAATTATACTTTGTCTGCAAAAAAAATTCACACAAATGGTTATGTTTTAGTAAGGCTACTATGTAAGATACAGCCAATCACATGAAATAAGTGGGATAGAGGGGGAGAAAAATATAGTGAAAAAGTTCATTGAAGTATTCCACCAAGGTTAAGAGGTTATCTGTCATTTCAGCTCCCTTATATAAATATCTGTTGTAAACAACTGAACATATTTATACTACTCCCTCCCTCAAATCTTTCCTTTGGGGAAATGATTGGCAAGCATTTGCACCTCCTCAACTTTCAGCCAGCCCACAGAAGAACTCACAAGAACTTTGCTTGGAGGACAAAAGAACAGGAGACATGATTGCCATCCTAAGAATTTGAAGGTTGTATAAACATCATGGGGTCAAAGGGTTATTTAGGGCTGTCCAAGACAGCCTAAGTGCTAGCAATGAGATGAAATCAAGTAAAAGAAAACATGCTGGATAGAGGAAACCTGTCTTAATAGGTGATTATAAAGACATTACAGAGGCAGAAAAGCTTTACTGCTTGAATCACTTGCAACTAGCCTGACAAAGCACTATACAACACAGCGGCCCATGGAGAACATGCCATAGGTCTGTTAAGAAATCCTCATCTACCAGAGCAAGTGGCAGGCTGAGAGCTAGAAGTCACAACCCCTAGCCTTCACCTATGACTTATGTCAAACTCGTGGACTCAGGTCACTTTGATTTTTGCATCTCCATCAGTTAAAGTGAGCTAATAATGGACTCTACAACTGTACTTTCAAGATTCCAATGTTAAAATAGTTTAAATAATGACTTCCTAAACTGATAAATCAAATAGTATCTATGATATTCTTTTTTCCATCTTCAATGTCTACAAAATAAAATATTAGTGATATCATTCTGACAGTTTTTCAGGCAATATATTTGACTTTTAACTCTGGTTGAAGTATAATGTCCTCTTACACATGAATAAAAAATGTGCATTTGTATATTTAAGTATGTTGTGTGCATTTATGTGTATGTGTACAAAACAAAATCTTTTTAAGATAAAGTATCACACTGAAAGTAAACAAAATTTATAATAATTACAAATTGTTTCTGATAGTGCCAATGCCTCTAAAATATCACAATACATTATAGTTCATTTCCACCAACTTATTTTTAATGTCTAATATTTTAAAATTTTTTGAAATGCTATAACAGCTTTTAATACTTGCACCAATTAAATCTGATACTATTTAAACACAAACTTTAAACCTACTATAATAATATAGTTAAAGGTAGATTCCTACATAGGCACTAACAAGGGGTTAAATTGTTTAAAAATTTTAAAGTAAAGCACTTCCTTATTAATCCACAACGCTGAACACTAGCTATATTAACTCTTGTTTATTCAAGTAAACATTTCCCATAAAGACAATTCCTAAAAACTATACATTTGCAATGTAAATCTGCAAATAAGTTACCATTTACAGTTTTCATATATTATTATAGATACAAAAATCACTCAGATAACATGGAAAACATCCTAACTACCCATCTCTTATTCATTTGACAAGGACTGTAACACTATATAGAAAACCTTTGTTTCAATGTCACCACCTCCCCATCTTGACTAATGGCGAGTTAGTTTTGTTAAAACGCAAGGGTGATGGCGTATGCTCCAATGAACTTTCCCCACTCTCAGCACCAGAGACAAAAACCTGCAGCTCTGCTCTGTGCAGGCAGCCATCTGGACAGCTTTCCCTCAAAGCCCAGCCCACACCATACTGCAGGCAAAATCAGAGGGCTTGAGAGCTCTGTGGGGCTATTCATGACATACCAATTTCACATTTTCTGCTTGTACGCTTGCAACAATAAATGCTAATGAGGACTATGAATGACAATTTTAAAGACAATAAAAAGGTCTCCAAATCCCTTGCATATGGAGACACTGTTTTCAAAACTTCACCTTCTGTTACAGAGCTGTTAGAGACTGCAGGAGAAAAAAAGAATAACCTAAAGAAAACAATAAGATGATCAAAGCACAACTGAACCCTAAAGATTTCCAGAGAAAGCAATCTGTGTAAGCCCAACAAACAACAGACCTTACCACCCCTATGAACAACCCTATGAATGCATGAGATACCTTTAATCTCTACTACCTTTGCCTTCTGCAGACATGCAGCTTAAAAAGCAATTTTTGCAGAACACTGATTATATTCACTTTTTTGGAGCCTGGGAATTCTAAGGATAGTATTTGTCCAAAAATAATTATAGTAATCATCATCATCATCATACTTTGGCATAATATTTAACATTCCACATATCTTTAAATAAATTCAAATGCAAAGTAGTTCTCTTCTGATAATATCTATTCTTAAAAATAATGCAATTGTTGTGGGTGGTGAAATTATATACAATATTTATTCTCTATTTTTAATTTTCCTGTATTTCCCAAATCTTCTAAAATGAGAATGTATATTTTGAATTTAAAAACTGTTACTTTCAATGCAATGAAAGAACTGAACAAATGACATATAAATGGTTTGACCTAGATAGGAACTAAACTATTTTACACAGCAACAAAAATATAACAAAAGATTCATTTTCCTATAGTTCAGAGAAATTGTCTAAAGAGTATTCTTTTCATTAACAAGGATCAAAACACTTTCAACAAAATCCACCAGGTGGAGCAAATACACAGCAATAAAAAAAAAAATCCCAGAATTTTTTTCATATTTTCTTTCATAGGACTTTTATCTCTAACAAATTCTCCACTTTTATCTCTCCACATTGCGAATTATCAAAATCTATGCATACATAGTAATCTGTCACGTTTATAAACAATTCAAAGTTACTCAAAAATGACTTTTAGCTACAATGAATTCTATTACAAATGTTCATTCCAAAACTGCTCTATTTGTTCAAGTAATAACCAGCATAGTGTATTTGCTTTCATATCAATGTAAAATTTTAAATTAATGTTTTACAGTGACGCTACAGGGTTTTACCAGGCACAAGAGAATTTAATGTTGTATATTCTGAAATACACTCAAGAATGGTTAAAGTCTATAAATCTCAGTGCAATTCCCTTACTCTATATGGAAATTTCAACTGTTACTTTCACTTACTAAAATCATTCTTAATTGCATCTACCAAAATCTTATTAAAATTATGGAATATTGTGCCTCTTTACCCATTATACCCGAATGTCCTTTTTTCATTCCTATTGGTAAATTGACACAAGTCCACAATTACTCATATGTTTTCCCTTCACTTTCTAGGGTAATTCACTACCTCCCTTTCTCCTCTCACAGATTTTTTTTCTTGCATTTCAGTCTGCACTTAGCACCCTCAGTGCAAGGCTCCAAACCCAAACTCTTTCATTTCTGACACCACCTGCAAGCCACAACTCTCCCCATTCAGTTTTCAAAATCTTCCACATTTTTCTCACATTATATACTCTGCTGCCAAAGCTTAATGCTACACATGGTCCTAATGTTACCCTTATTTAAGAAGACTCCACTTGGACAGAACTACAAAAATGTTGGAGCTTAAAGGAAATGTACCAAGAGTTTGTTGATGTAGGAGAACACTAGTTAGGAATGTTGACTGTGGCTTGAAATATATTTATATGTTTTGTTTTTTCATATTTATACTGATGTTGAAAAGAGAAATATTCTGAATGAAATTCAGCAGGCTGATACATAAATAAACGTACAGATGCCTGAGGACACACATAACACTATGGCAGAGCTACTTATGCTGTGCATAATAGATCACGACGATGCCAGCTCCATCACAAGGAGCACCAGGCTAATGAATTATTTAAATGATTATATATTTTTTTACTAGAGTGGTAAACAAACATATACTATATTGACATTACTTCCATAAATGTAATATGAAAAAGAAGTTTTTAGAATAATTCCCACCAAACTCTTCCCTGCAAAGCCCAATCCCTTTATTCTTTGCAAAGGACAGAATCAATTCCTTGAAGCTGTGCTTGTGCACTAGGCAAAGGTACATACTACTCTCTTTACATGCCCATAACTCCTATTAACATTAATGGGAGGCACATATGTGCATCCAAAGGGTAAATGCCCTTCAGTCTGCATGACAGAATCCTAATGAAGTAGTTGGAAAAACCAAATCACTGCACATGTAGTCACACTTTCCCCTCCCTTTGCAGGAAACACCACCAGCACCACCTTTGCTCCTCAACCCACAGCAAAGACGTTTCATCTGCCCACAGTGTGGACAAAGAACCTGCTGGATTTCCTCTTGGTAAGATAAAATCCTGTTATATTCGTGGGATCTCCCAAATGGCTCCATCTCCAAGCACTTCTCAGAATATTTATCCCATGTTACCCTCAAATTGGCCACACATTACTGTGCAAATATTATTTCTCACCACCCCCAGCTTCATCAAAGGGTGTGGCCCTTTTCACAGCAAATGTTAAGGATCATATTCCAATTCCAAGGAAAGGAAAAAACATCCAAGTGTAAAAGTTCTATCACCTTTTTTTCAAGTGGACTATTCTATTTTCATGGACAGATTAAGATTCCAAAACCGCCTCATAAAAGCAATCTCTAAACTCCTAGCTCCATACTGGCCTACTAATGAGTCTGACTTGAAAAGAGCAACACACATAGGACACTATATAATGGGAACTAAGAAAATAAGAATCCAACAAACTAAGGCCAGCCCTCTACTGGTTAACGTTCAAAGAGATTGTTTCATAGCAAGGCCACAAGTGTAAAATAAAACAGCCAAATAGTTAGATCCTTTCTTTTTTTTTTTTTAAATCAGGCATGTCTGTCAGTGTGGTCCAAAAGGGGAGAGCAGGGGACACAGCATTGGCAGGAACCTCAAATTCCTGACCAAACCCTCTTCCACACAATGCCTCCCGAAAGAAAGGAACCCAGGGTTTGAGCCAGCCTGACGCTGGCGGACAGACAGGGCTAGCCTTGCAGGATGTCAGAGCGCCAGGCGGCTGTGAGAGATACTGGGTTTTCACACACTCCCAGCCTGACTGTTTTGCTCTTCAGGTAATTAAACAAGGAAGCAGGGCTGCTGGGTATGAGCCTGACCCCGAAGCTGCGGCTCCATGGTTCTGCATATCAACTTCCGCAAGAACTGCCCGGAGCATCAACAGAACATTCTCCTCTCACTCTCTCTCATTTCCTTCTCCACCTCTTCCTAAAGCTGACCCAGAAACAAATCCTGCCTACAAAAACATCCAGAGAAAGGTCTGATTTTATTTGTCATAAAAATCTTTGTGCTATTCCTAGTCATTACCCTCCAAATTTTAAAAAACAAAAACCTACCTTAATGGCAGAAACTTCATAAAAATTCATATATACCAAATCTATGTAAAACACTGGTATCTTAATCAAGGTGGATCAAAGAAAATTATACTCAAATAATTATAATTTTTAACATGCTTGATTAAAGTGTAAATCTTCAAATTCAAAGAAGGCTCACCAAGAAATAAATGATTTTGATAGTCCAGTTTACAAATTAAACATAGTTTGCATTATGTAATTAACATTGTCATTTTTAATTTTGATAGTGGTAATTAATGTAAGCAAATACCACCTATAATCTGGTTTATTATGTTTCATCAAAATTTTTATTTAAACAAAACTCTAAAATATTTCTTATGTGCAGTCACCATTAAAACTCAGAAATGTCAAACATCCTTTAAAAGATAAGAAAGTGATGCATTTATATATGTGTGTGTGTGTATATATATATATATATATATATACACATATATAATTAAACAATGATAAGAATCATATAAATAATATATTCTTCCTTCATCTCAAAATCCATAGAGTAAAATATTGGCTGAAAGAGACAGAGACCAAAAGAGAGAAGAATACAAAAGCATGCCTGCTTGTCTGTGTTCAACACAAAGAACATTAAATGAAAACAACTGGCATGCTGCCAAATTCCTATAGAGGCAAAGAGATTCAAATAAATTGATTTCACGCATCACACTGACCTGGGATCAGTGTGCAGTGCTACAATAAGCTCAAAGCTCCATGTGGGGTAAAGCCCATTAATGCTATCAGACCCCTCAAACATAACCAAGAAATACTAAAAATAAAAGCAGATACTCTGTAAAAGCAGCAATTTTACTTAAGAAAATAACTTTCCTCTTCCTAGCAAAGATACCAATATATAAAGGTGCAGAGCATCATCTATATTAGCATTTTAAAAATAACCCTTTTTTCACATATTGTATGAAACCCACACAATATGCAAAAATTGATACTACCTATATATCCCATCCCATGATATGAATGAACTTAAACACACACCCTTTGCAACGAGTTTCTTGTCATTATTTTCTCCCAAGCTGCTTCCTCTTACATCTTTTTAAAAGCATATGGATCTTTTTAATATGCCACTAAACCCTTCTTAGCATTTTCCACAATGGCTTATGAGGACACGCTCCTCAGGCCAAACCACCACTCCTAGGTGTCCTAAACCTGTCCAGTCCCTACAATGGCAGGCATTACAGAAGAACAGCTCCAAATGGCATTCTAGAAGACCAAGCACTGTGTGTACCTTGGGTACGCTTTAAAACACCAGGTGGGAGACACACCAGCATTCTCATTTTGCCAGCTTCCATCCAAGCTGGTGGCATACCCCTTTAGTATCATGTTCCCCCAGCGATTGCCCTAATAGAGGCCCATCGCCAGAAGACTCCAGCCTGCTTCAAACTTGCTACACAGAGCAGACTCTCTGGCGCCACCTCAGGCCATTTTCACCCACAATGCTGACTGTTCAGCCATGGGCAGTCCTTTGCTTTAGCTGCTTCTAAATTACAACTCCAAAACTCCAAGAACCCAATGGATTCCAGGTGTTCTAAGATATAAAGTATGTGATTTCTGTTCTTCTCCACTTCTTGAGTTTGAATCTCATGTTTCTATACATCTAATATTATTACAAAGAGAAAAAAAAACTAGGAGTAATTATTATTGTTAATATATTTATTCATTTATTTAAAAATAAGGTCTTGCTGTTGCCCAGGCAGGAGGGCAATAGTGCAATCATATTCCCACTTTAGCCTCTCAAGTAGCTGGGACTACAGACATGCATCATCACACTTGTCAAGAGTTTTCAAAATTTTGTAGGGATGGGTCTCACTTTGTTGCCCACACTGGTCTAGAATCCTGGGCTCAAACAATCCTCCTCCCTCCCAAAGTGCTGGGATTATAGGCATGAGCCACCATGCTCAGCCTAGAAGTAAATTTTTTATGCCACATGGAAAACAAAGAAAACCCAACAGTTATATAATAGCTCAATACAAATATGTGTATGTGTATACACACATATTTAAAGTATGGACATATACCACGCATGCAGGAGAGTAGGAGAGAGAGAGAGAGAAAAAAAGAAGAAATTGTACATGGTATTTCTGATACATGATGCTGGGGATTCCATACATGAAAAACAAATAAATGCATTTAAAATTATATTAAGATGTGCCTTCTTGTCATGCATTTTTGCTTTCAACATGGATCTTCCAAGCTGCAATGGTTAATCGCCAGCAGGCCAGATATATTCCACATAACCAGAAAGAAATAGATTATAATGGGATGGGAGTAGGTAAAGATAGTAACTCTATGTATCTGCCATATGTTCAAGCTTTAAAATCCAATATCCTTTTCAATTTTTAATCTGCATCTTAGATATCTTTATCATATTAATACAAACTCCATGCAGATACATAAGGCAGAAAGCAAGGAGTTCCATCCTGTTTGGAAACCCAAGCTGGTACAAGATGACAAGAAAACAATTCTAAAATAGTGATGGTTGTTGTTATTAGTTTGCTTCCTTTAAGATATTGATACCTATCTTTTCCTCTATGCAAGACTTTACAAGGCTAATCAACCAAGATCTGAGTTCTCAAAAAAAAAAAACCAATGTTTAGTAACAACAGTACATAAGGTAAGAAAAGAGAAGTAGTCATAGGAGACGTCTCAACTGCTTCAAGAACTGAACTCCTTGCCTTCTCTTTTGAATTGATGTGTCTCATTAATTGTATTAAAAGACCATCATCACAATATGAAGGAGGGATGAAAGGAAGGGAAATACAGACCCAGAAACCAGATCATGATCAAGACTTCCCCAAAGGAGCATATCATTCTACAGGGAATTATTTCATTTTCTCTGGTCTTAAAAAAAAAAAATAAACAAAAACCTTATTTTCCAACACCTTCCTGAGAACTTTAAGAACAAGCCAAGAAGCATTTGTAAAAATGGCAAGAGTAGAGATTGTGAGGTGGACACCAGCAGTAATGTTTCCAGAACAATGGTCACCGAGGTTGAATATTTCACTCCCCCTCTTTCCATGTAGTCAGTCAGTCACAGAACTTAAAATCTCTTCCCAGCCACTACAGTGCCAACCAGTATCACAGAACATTTGTGTTGACTCTCAACTTTTTGTTAGCAGTGGATCCTTATGTACTGGTGCTTCTGTACAAGTCCACTATCCACTAAACCCGGAACAGAACTGGCTACAGGAGACGTGAACTCTCTCTCATAATTCAGGGCTTCCTTGAATTTTCAAATATTGCAGACTTTAAGAAGTCTCTTGCCAAATGGCACCACACTTAGTTTATATTTGCTGTTTTCCTAAATTTAGATATCACCTTTTTTCTTAATGTGTCTATGGAATAAACTCTGCCTAGGGAGTGACATTTGCCTGAAAGTTTTTAAAAAATCCAAATATATCAGAAGAAATAATAAACTGAAAGGCACTTTTTTGTCTATTTAGTCAACAAACTGTTTCAGAAAACACCATCTCCTCGTTACAATAAACACAGAAATCATGGCATAGCTTTTACTCTTTAACTCCAAGTATTGCTTAGCTTATAACAGATGTACTATGAAACATGGCAAGAAGCACTGCAACAAGAGGGTGAAAAAATTTGGTACTTGATCATTTGATATATTCAGACCCAAAGCTATGAAACAGGGTTCCCACCACCAGATTGATCTCCACCCAATCCCCACACCCAAAGATTTCAAAAACAAATGTTTAAAACATATAATACAACAGGCACTAGAAGAAGGAAGGAAAAAAAGAAAATCTTTACAATTATAATTTATCAGAAAAAAATAGATGGATTTTTCTGGTACGTAAGTAAATCACAAAAATCAAAATATTTGTCTGTTCCTTACCTTGACAATATTCAAAGTTCCCTTTTTTCCGGCAGTCACCTATTACTAAACTCAGTGCTCTCCAAGTGTTTCTTTTGACAGATATCATTCTCCACCAATCGCTCTGCTAATTTCCTCTCTCCTTTTCTGACTGGGACAGAGATTATGTTCACCAGCCCAGAGATCAATCTTTTCTATTGACAACAACAAAGGAAAAAAAAATGCATATATCACAACCAGTCTGAAGTATCATACTCATCTGTTTACATGATAACACTAGGCCAGTTTTGTTTTGTTTAAAAAAAAAACCAGATACAAGCTCTTCTAAATTTTAGAAGAATCCAAAACAATCCCCATTGTCTCAGTTCCTATAACGACATTTTCTAAAGGACTCTTAATTTTCCAATCATGTGACTCAAAGCTGGATACAAACTGAACCTGAAAGCTCTTTTCTTAAATTGGTTTTAAAGATATGTACATCAATACCTTAATAGAATGTTATATTTTACCTTTTCAAAAAAATAATAAATAGTCCGTCAGATACTATGTTTTCTTTAGAAAAAAATTTAGACTTTTTAAATGGAATTTTACATACAAGTTAATCCTGTTTCAAAACAAAGCGGTTTGTTTCATTGTTCATATATTGTTTCATTGTTCTGAAATTTCAGCATTGCCATTATTAGCTCACATAGTTTAAAACAACTAACAGTGAAGAATAATCCTTATGTAATAGTTTAAATAACATTAATAAAACAAATATTGTTGAATTATTTTACCAAATCAACAAATTTCTATACCTTTCTTTTCTTCCTTTTAGTAATAGAAATTTTCTCATTTTCCGGCTGTATTTGACAAATTTAAAATTTGTTCAATCACAAATATTTATTGAGTATCTATTACTCATCTACTATGATTAATAATGCTACCACTACTATCACAACTATGAATAGAAAAGGATTGCTATTTAATTCTTACAAACTAGGAAATATAAGGGTCTAGTACAATCACACACATATAAGATAGGAACTCAATAAATTCAAGTGAAGAAAGATTTATAAAAGCAGTAAAAGGAATTACTAAGGCTGTTGCTATTTTTTCAGACCCAATTACATCCTAGAAATTAAAATTGGTGAACATATTCTGATGTAAATAAAACAACTAGATTCTACATTAAAACAAATATCGATGTAGTTTATGTGCCACATTATGATTCTTTTGTGATGCAATCAGTTGTTTCTTATCATTCTTTAAGGTTAAGAAAGTAAATGAGTACTAATTAATTAAAATACATTACTAGATATTTCTTAGATGGGAATTGACTTGCTGTCAGCAAAGATCATTAAAGACAATCAGCTAGATCTTGGAAACATTTAGCTTACTATGAATACTAACAATTTTATAAATTTTCATAATATAACCAAGATATATAAATATATGTACACATATAGATTATGGAGGTATTCAAATAGTGGAGTGGGGGAGGGGTGCACACACAGGGGAAGACTAGAAATAAATACACCTAGATGTTAAATATGATTATTTCTAGAAGACTGAAATATGGGTAATTTTTCTGCACAATTCTGTTATTTCCAATTTTTCTGTACAAAGGTAAAGAACATTTTATAGAGAGAAATTAAACAAATATTGGGAAAAAATAAAATGTATACTCTTCTTGGATTCAATAATAATATATATTTTGTGCTTCAGCAACCATCAACAAAGGCCATTAGAGAGCCTGACAAAAGTGGATCATCCTCCTGTATGAGCAAGTTAACAATCTCTACTGAACAAACGAACCAAGCAAAACATACACAAATCCTCTAGAGTCTAAGTCTATTTCTTCCTTCTCATGACTGCTAAATACCAGAACAAAGTCTGGGTTTATTAACAAGAATGGTGTAGTGAATCTTGGTTTTGAGGCACATAAAATTACTGTGTGATAAACTTTCTTTAAGACAAATTTCTCAAATAAAAATGATCTCTCAATTTGAAATATACTGCTTTATTTTTTAACTTCACTTGTAGTAACTATCAGAGTTTTCTGAAGTGAATGAAGAAAATTTTGGTAGAAACATAACAAAATATTTTAAATGTACATATTTCTAAATTGTTAAATGTTAACACAGTATACAAATATACTTTCAAATAACATACAATGTAAATCTAAAGTTACCCATGAGGATTTTACCCACTTATCTATTTTATATACGAAACAATATATCACAATCAACAGAATAACTCAAAAAAAGCTAATCTTTGGAGTTTTCAAAATAATGACTGGAGTGTCACATTTGTGCTTCTTATCTCCAACACATTAAATGCTCTTCCAACGTGAGATAATAATAAAATAAATAATGGTAATAAGTGCAATGTTCAGGTATTCCTGATACCTATTCCACACTGAAGTCTGTCACATGGAAATGATAATAAAATTTCTATCTTAAATAATTGCTTTGTTCAGATCTGGATGCTCAGCCCTCAAATTTGTAAAACCTCATTACGAGGGGAACACACTGAGAAAAGTTTAAAAGCTAAGCTCCACCAAGAGCAAAATGCCTCAAACAATTTGTAGTTCTACAAGTGTTATTTAAAAGGCTCAACATGTTGTATTACCATGGAAATTGTGGAAAACATACATTCCCAAACAAATATTACTTTTTCTCAATGGTATGAAGTAATGAAAACCACATGTGTAAATCTGCGATCCGTGCAGTAGTTCAAGCTGCAGCTAATAGAAAATACAGAAAGTGAACTCTGCTATATAAAGGATTCTTGTTACAGAAATATAATGTGAAAACCAGATGCAGACAGAAAACCTTAATCACAGATGGGAATGTAATCACTGGCATACAGAATACTTTTTTGATCAATCTTAACCATATGCGCAATGTATTTATTTTCTAAGGAATGCAATAACTTGAGAGAACCTTCTATTTGAATTCAGTTAACCTCATATGGCCTTGGCAAATCATTCCTGTATCAGTTTATCTTTCAAAAATTTAATAGGATGTAAAGACTACACACATCAGAATCAACCTCAAAAGAGATCAAGTGCAGTTCCCCATTACTGTATTTCTCAATCACTGCCAGGAATCCTTTCACTGCCTAAACACGTTTCTCTAGAGAATTCTATCAACATTTGGGGCATTATTTTCCTTTAGTAAATATATGTTTATTCCAAAAATGAGCATTTAAACACGCCTCTTTTTATCTATCAACCTGAGTTGACTCAAACCTTAAGACTAACTCTTTTTTATTTCCCTCACAGAAACATTTTATAGTATAAAGGCCATTTCTTTACATGAACAAATATACTATTCGTTTTTATTTCCAAGAAGAATCACCACAAAAAGAGCCTGTTATTTTATATTTGCCTTAGGAAACATTACCTTGGTAAGTACAGTTTCTGGCATTGGATTGTAGCTTACCTTTGTCAAAGCTTCATCATTTCTTTGCATGCAATTCTGTGTCCCTCTAATTTGAAGGAGTAGTCAACAGAGCACCATGTATGCCTCACTTCAGGACTATATTCAACTTCCAACAGGAAGCAATTAAGACATTATGTGACTTGGGTGCCCCTCATCATAGGCCACATGAACTAAATTTCATTATCTTAGTTTCACAAGTTTCCTTAAGCTTCCATGCACACACTCATCCAGATTCTCCTTCTCTCTTCTAACTACTCATCTCCTAGATCCACACACAGAAACACACAGTCCTTAATCTTGCCTAATCTCACATACAAGACCCTCCGTCACTTGGCACTCAACTACAGTATTCAGCCTCCACTGTAACCACGCCCTTCCAGAGTGCAGCTCTTCTCTGGCTGGATAAACTCCCTGATGGAATGCTTCCTCTCATGCTCCTGGCTGCGCTCACTGACTTCATGGCTCTTTCCATAGACTTCTGGCTGCACTGCCAGTTCTTCCTCAACCCTCAGACTTTTAGTTCAAAAAACACCGCCTCAGAGATGCTTTTCCCAACCATTTGAAATAAAGTCTCACTACCATGTCCCCCTGCCCACTGCATCATTCTAACAGTGTTTCTTAATTGTCTTAACTACACTTAACACTACATGAAATAATCTTAGTAACTTTTTTATCCTTCTCTCTCCCCACCCCAAACTGCAAGATCTGTGAGAGCTAGGGTCTAATCTGGGGTGCTCATTACTCTATCCTCCACATTTGGAACTGGACTAGGAACACAGTAGTGGGCCAAATAAAAAGAAAAACAAACATCCCACCCAGTGAAATGCCACAAAGGCCCAATTCAATCCCCATGACTTTTGCAAACCTTTCCCTGGCTACTTCTGGGGCCCGTGATCTTCTTCTTTTCTTTATACTACAGCACTTTGGGTCTATATCAGGCTCTGGAACCCTTTACCTGCCAGTTACTGTTCACAAAAGCCCATTCCCACTCGTGCTGTATAGAGAGACAGGCCAGCATGGAAATCACTCAGGGCATCCACAGCTATGAGGCCAGCCCTTTGTCTCACACTGAGCAGCAGGACACTGTGACTGGGAACCACAGCACAGTCCATACAACCATTAAGGCATAATTGCATTCTAGCAGCTTTTTATGCAATGCATAAACTCAATAGTTATCTTGTAATTGGGTGTGTCAGCTGTTGTAGAAATGAGATCCCATCTTAATTTCTTATACCTTTGGACCCTACATTGATGCACTCTACTCATTCCACTGGCAGGGCTGCAAGAGTGTGGCCATGTTTATTCAACAATGCTCATACACAGCACTGAGCACAGTGCCTGGCACACAAAAGATGTTCACTAAATATTGGCTGAGTAAACAGGGAATAAACGATAATGGAATATGATCTGGTCTTTCTTCAAGTCCTTTTCTCTTACGGTAAGAGGTCATTTCAAAATTCTACAAATCTTTTTAAGGAACAAATTAATCAGAAGGTAGGCAACCAACGGAGTATCAGCAATGCAATATGACCAGTGAGTGAACAAACCAGGCCATTTTAAATGGTAGGAAGCTCTTAAATGTCTTCTCTGTTGCAGATATAATTTGATTTTCAAAAACTAAAGTGTTATAAATGACTATGGCATACACACGCTGACTATTTAGAAGCCAACTGCATGCACACTCTGGCTGGACTGGAACCTCAGTTCCTACATTTACTTATCAGCTATTTGACCTTGGACAAGTCACTTAACCTCTCTAAGCTTCAGATTTAAATCTGCAAAGTAAGATAATAACACCTAACTTACCAGGATGATGTGAGGAGAAAATACTTGTAAAGTGCCTACCTTAGTGCTCCCAGTGCAAGTATTGTTTCATCCAATGTGTTCAGTTATTATTATCTGATACTAGAAAGGAGATAGTACCTATTTTAATATAATTAAATATTAAATAAATGAAAGCAAAAGTCACTATTCAAAAATATCAGTACAAACATAATCTTTTTCTTTCTGAAAGTAATTACTGCACTATTAGTGATAAAAATAAAACACAGGATCAGTCAACAAAGCAAAATATGTGGAATTAAAGCTGCAGGCCCTAAAACATTTTGGAGTGACGGAAAACACCACACACATACACAAACTAACGTACTCTGTGTGTGTGTGTGTGTGCGCGTGTGCGTGTGTGTGTTTCTTATCTAATTTCATCTGTGAAAGACTCTTCCACGGAATAAAAGAGAGAACCAGAATCATTTACAAAGACTGTTTCCTCCAAATAAAGGCATTTCTTCCATGCCGGCAATTTCCACTTGGGGGAAAAAAAAATGGGACTTCGGAAATATCTGCATTCATGGTTGATGGTCACACATCTCAGGAGGCTACAACTGTCCAGCTGCAAGCATATTCTGGCTGCTGCTATTCCTATTAGCTGATACCTCTCTCTTTCTCTTTCTTCTTTCTCTCTCTCCTGCCACCCCCAAACCCCGCCCTGCCTTTCCTCTCTTCCTCCCTCCCTTTGTCTCTCTCTCTCAGAAACTTGGAAAGGTGTGGTACTTTTGTACTCTAAACAGTAACTTTTCTAAGTGCAGTGAAAGGTTTTGATAGTTTTCCATTTGTACTTTAATATAAGCACACCTGCTGCAATTGGTGTGGCTGACCCTGTTCATGGAGAAAATTCCTACACGGTAGGGTTTGAAGAATTCCAGGATAGCAGTAAGCCCTGGAATAGTGAAGCCTTGAAGAAAACCTAGGTTCAGACCTTGTCCCCTCATGTACGCAGGGTCATTTAGGGCAAGAGAGTAGATCTCTAAGAGTGACTTACAAAATGAGCTCATCGCAAGTTGACCTTAAGACAATATGGAAACCTCACTCCATCAAAGCCTCCCTTGATGCCACACAAAGCTGTCTAAAATTGTCCAGTCACTTGCATTAAGAAACTGAAGACTGCACTTCCGAAACTCTCTTCAAATTAAAATGTTACCTGAAGAAAAAACAGTGAGACTCTTTACCACCTCTACATTCTGAGCCAAGGCATCTCAGGCTGAGATGGACCCACCTCACTGTTCAGTACCATCTGTGGTTGTGAAGCTGGTTCATGAGGCAGTAGAGCAGCTGGAATCCCACACAATGTCAGAGAAAACACCAGACTAGATGGGGAGAAATGTGGTGGGAGGGGTCCTGGAGGGGGAGCACTCAGCCTGGGGATCTGCCCAGAAAGCAGCTATGGGTATCCAGAGGAAGAGAAGAGGAAGAGGGAGACCCTGGCAACTAAGAGACAACCTGCGGGAACCGGGTAGAGAAAATCTGGAAACCACTACAATAATCTTTAGCTTTGCTTGGACCCTTGATCAAAGAAATTGTTCCATCTCATAAAAATGTCCAATACACAAAATGTTGCTTTTAATTTCAAGAAGCTCATCCTTTATTAAAGCCCATTAATGAACTTCAGGGTAAGAAAATAAAATTAAAAGTTACAGTGTGCATCTATGAAGATCCAACTGGCATGACCACTTCGTAATTTGCCTAAAGAGGGGTGTTTTCCAAAAGCAATAGCAAAAGCCAAAATTGACAAATGGGATCTAATTAAAGAGCTTCTGCACAGTGAAAGAAACTAACATCAGAGTAGACAGGCAACCTACAGAATGGGAGAATATTTTTGCAATCTATCCATCTGACAAAGAGCTAACATCCAGAATCTACAAGGAACTTAAACAAATTTACAATAAACAAACCCATCAAAGAGTGGGTGAAAGATATGAACAGACACTTCTCAAAAAAAAAAAAAAAGACATTTATGCAGCCAACAAACATATAAAAAAAAGCTCATCCATCATCACTGGTCGTTAGAGAAATGCAAATTGAAACCACAGTGAGATACCATTTCACGCCAGTTAGAATGGTGAATATTAAAAAGTCAGGAAACAACAGATGTTGGAGAGCATGTAGAGAAATAGGAACGCTTTTACACTGTTGGTGGGAGTATAAATTAGTTCAACCATCATGGAAGAGAGTGTGGTGATTCCTCAAGGATCTAGAACCAGAAATACCATTTGACCCAGCAATCCCATTACTGAATATACACTCAGAAGATTATAAATCATTCTACTATTCAGACACATGCACGTGTATGTTTAATGCAGCACTATTCACAATAGCAAAGACTTGGAACAAACCCAAATGCCCATCAGTGTTAGACTGGATAAAGAAAATGTGGCACATATATACAATGGAATACTATGTAGCTATAAAAAAAGAATGAGTTACTGTCCATTGCAGTGACATGGATGAAGCTAGAAACCATCATTCTTGGCAAACTAACACAGGAACAGAAAACCAAACACCACATGTTTTCACTCATTTTGTTTTATTGTATTTCTTTTTACTTGTCAAAACTTACAAGCCAAAATATGACAGCAATGAATTGTGCATTCTATGACAAGAGAACAGAGTGAAAGTGACCCAAGGTGGAAAGAGGTTGAGAAAAAAAACAACATGCTATTAGAACCAAAGATTTCACTTTAGCCTCAGCAGTGAAATGTTTCAGGACAGTTTTAAGTAAATCACTTGAGCTCAAGGCATGAGTTCTTCAGTAATTATTTAAGAAAGCATCAAAAAGTACCCCAACTGTTTGGGGCTTACAAACCAGTAGAGAAGTCTGAATTTCATGGATGATAGCAGACCTTTGGGGAAGAAGGGTCATGAATGCTTCAGAGAGGAACATGTCACCAGAGGCTTAGGAGAGGACAAAGTGAGCCAAGCAGGCTTCCCTGCAGAAAGAACTTAGGTGTCTAAACATGAAGCAACCCATGGTCTTAGAGAAGGCTGAGAGAGTAAGGTAGGGGAAAGGCCTGACAGAGCAGGGCATCATTTGTCTTCAACATCCTCATATCCCCCAGTGTCTATCAGGGCCAGATTCTCTATTAAGTATTTACTGAATGAAGAAGCAGCCAAAGAAAGACTACTGGGGTTTTACAGAAGAACGTGATGAACAGTTCCATAGTCATCAAGTAAGATGCCAAGAAAAAGCAAGCCTTTACTGAAGATTGTGCTTCACACATACCATATCATCCTTATGACCACCCTATGAGGCCATGCCATTATTATCCAGATGAGAATTATTTCCAAATGAAAAGGGTAGCTAAAGGAGGTAAGTGGTAAAGCACTTGGGAGTTAGGTCTCTTCACCACCATACTTGACTGCCCTCTGGCAGAGAAGAGCAGCATCGCTTCCTCCTGGAAGGGCAGAGTCCCAGCCCAGTCAACCTGGGTGATACAGGAACAAGATTTGCAAAATGACTCACAGTGAGAAAGGACATACAGCAAAAAGGTTCATTCCACCACCACTTCCTGGCCCTACTTTCTTCCCTAACAGCAAGCACTATTGTCAGATTCTTGTATATACTTGCACAAGCAGAACTCTATGCTTTTGTACAAGTGTAGCATTCTACAGACATTCTTCTGCTCCTTGCTTTGCTCATTTAATGATATAGCTCAGGAACAATTCTGTATCAACACATATAAATGTCTCATTCTTTTTAAAAAATTGATTTCTACATTGAAATTCTTTTTTGACTGCCAATGATTAATT
Source organism: Callithrix jacchus (assembly GCF_049354715.1). NCBI lineage: Eukaryota > Metazoa > Chordata > Mammalia > Primates > Cebidae > Callithrix > Callithrix jacchus. Next base: position 35,093,303 of record NC_133517.1, on the reverse strand, counting down.
TTTATCAAGGGTAATTCACTACAGAGGAGAAAAATCTTTAAAAATCCAATTCTGACACATTTTAGAACAAAACCACAAACTACAAATATGGTTAAAGTTCAAAAAATAAAAAGAATTGCCAGCATGTTTTTAAATTAAATGTTATCAGACAAAACAAGATAAAGACCTAGAAATAACATCTTAATGAACCATATCCTAAAAGTCCTCAGCCAGGTAGTTTTTTTGTTGTTTCTTTCAATAATAAAATCTCTCAAATAGGGGTCAACTAAGAGTAAGCAATAAGGACTTAAAGCTCTTTAATGTGTTAAATAAATTCTATACTTTTCCAAAACAACTCCTCGATCTTGAAATAAAAAGGTATGATTCAGCACATGATAGTATTTAGTTTACTATCTGTTGATTGTAAAATGAATAGACATTTCTATTAAACTCAGTAAATTTTAATGCATTTTTTTGTTCTTTTCATTTAAAGTAGATTTGAAAAATGTCATTACATGAAAAAGTATTTGGTCTACAGACAATGCTTGGGGTACTGAACAAATGAATCTAGGTTCAAAGGCGCCTTTAGATAACCATGCTCCCTCTTCCCCCAAAAGTACTGAGCCCAGGGTCTGAGGCCTGCTGGTTTACAAGCACTGCTTTTATCAGCTACTCCTTAACTCTACATGCTGTCATCTCTACCTTCTCTCCTTCTTACCATGTTAGAATTAAAAGATGTTTTATAAATTATTCTACAAATAAAAATCCAATATTTGAAATTTATAAAGCAGGCTGCTCTGGTCAAATGGGAAGTTAAAGGTCCCAGAACCCAGCCCACCTGACCACTTTGTGTCTCCCACATGGCCCAAGGGCACCTGCAAAAGAGAAACTCAGAGAACAGTTTAAAATCCATGGAAAGAGCCAAAACACATGAGGGAGCCAAGTCCTAAAGCAGTAAATAACAGATCCTTTATGTAACAACCACATTTTAAGAAACACCCACCGCTTGACAGTCCTGTCACCATCTCCCAAAGGCAGCTGGGACCACTAGAAGCCCTGGGACCGAAGTCTGCAAATGGATTCTGAGGCTCCCTCTAGAAGCTGTCATTCTATGTGTCTGGGGTAGGGTAGCAGAGCTGCCCCTAAACAAAAACCTGAAGTGATTCCCAGTTTCTGGCAAGTTAAGAGCACTGGATACCAAATCCACGTTGGTATTAATAACTTCCCCTCTCTAAATCCACCACTCTATCCAAGTACTAATTATTTTTCCTTTGCAGTACCTCTCGCCCCTGCCTCTTCCTTCTCATCCCACAAACCCAACCTTGGTCATCCTTCTGCCTGGCCAGCTTCCTGCCTGGCCTGGGCCTCCAGCCTCTCCCTGCCTCCAGTCCATCTGACTCCTCACATTAGGACCAACTCTTTGCAAACACAACTGTTATTGGGTCCAGGGATTCCCCTTGCCTAGCTCAATTTTTACTTTAACCTTGGTTTTATGAAGATCTATTTTACCATGGACTCCTCTGTTCAAAAGAAGTCCAGTTAGAAAATCAAATATATAAAGCAATTTCTTATAAAAGCAGAACTATTCTAGTGGTTTGGAGATGGAAGACCCTGTGCCCAATCTGGGTACCCTCCATGTCACCTCTCAACCTTTAGGCACCCCACAGGACACAGCTGAAAAACCTCTGGTGAATTCCAAAGTTGAAGATTAAATCAAAATGCTTGATATTCAAGACACTTATAATCTTTCTGCTCTTATTTCCCACTCATCACTCAAGGGCCCTTTTTGCTGCAGCCACATTATTAATTTATTTTCTCTCCACCCCTATTCCACCTGAACACTCCTCCAAAGGTCTTTTCCACATCTAGGCTTCTACACTCCCTATTCCTAACTGTATAACTTACCACAATCCTATTACAATAACTTTGCCTTAATGAATCCTACCTGTCTCAAGACAAGCTTAAATTCCAATTCACGCCTGCCTCTAAAATCTCACTTGCTGTACCATTTAATTGGTAACTGATTAAGCTTCACCATCTTTTTAGCTATTTAATTTGTCCTGAGTGAGTTTATCATTCAGTGGGAACTGAGCCGACTGCCTGCTTGTGTATACACCTCACACACAGATTTACACATAGAAGACGTTTACTAAATATTTATCCATGTACTTCAGATTCACTCCCAAGAGTAAACATTTTACCTTCTATCAGATGCTGTAAAAGGTACCTTTACCATGGCTACCAAAACAGCATGTGACTTTCTTTATAGTCAAATCAGGTTTAATGGGTTGTTCATTTTATTGCTCCTCACCTGTAGTTTCCTCCAATATTTTATACCTGCTGTCTCCAGCCAACTCAAATCTTAGGCACATCAATGGAGACTGATCACATTAACTCTCCCTTTGGACATGAACTGACCTACCTACCTTTATTTAAACAAAAGGATGAGAATTCATTGTCCACATTTGTTTCTCATCTGATATTGAATGTGGATATCATTTCTAAATAAATCTAGCTGGAGCTGAGAATGAAAATGTGTGACAAGTGGGCAAAGGATCTGGAGAGTAAAGGACACTGCTTATGTGACACATGATAAAAGTTACAGAATCCTAACAGCCACTTAAAAAGAATACTTTCACAGGAAAGGAAGATTACTATGTCAGCCTGATAAACACCCAGTTCCAGTCCCAATATCATCTGCTGTTCTTCCCAGCTGTGTTTGCTCATCACTGTGTACATAACATATGCATAGATTCAGAAAATAAACTATTAGTCTTCCATGACCTGTCTTACAGTTCACATGCCCCTGTATCTTGAGGTTAGGGAAAGGGGTATAGTACTTTCAGTTTTAACCAGCTAATCTAATCAACTTTCCAAGACAGCATTTAAAGCACAGCTTGTCCCATGCTTATAACCAGTGAGGATGACTTCCTAATTTCTGATGTTCCACTTGCCAATGTGCATTTGAAATAGTCTCCACAATACTGCTGTACTATCTCCCTGGCACCATGATCTGTGCCAACCCTTTTAGGTACCATTACTGATGTTTTCCTAATATTAGGCTCTGGTCTCCTCGCTAAGTATTACTAGGTGGATTGCCCAAAAAGTCTAGCAGAAGAGTCCTCCCAGATACTCTATAATAATACCTCACAGCTAGGTCTCTCTCCTAGTGCTCTAACTATCTAATTTTTTTTTTTTTTTTTGAGACGGAGTTTCGCTCTTGTTACCCAGGCTGGAGTGCAATGGCGCAATCTCGGCTCACCGCAACCTCCACCTCCTGGGTTCAGGCAATTCTCCTGCCTCAGCCTCCCGAGTAGCTGGGATTACAGGCACGCACCACCGTGCCCAGCTAATTTTTTGTATTTTTAGTAGAGACGGGGTTTCACCATGTTGACCAGGATGGTCCCGATCTGCTGACCTCGTGATCCACCCGCCTCGGCCTCCCAAAGTGCTGGGATTACAGGCTTGAGCCACCGCGCCCGGCCTCTAACTATCTTATCACATGGCCATGTCTAGCTCATTACTGCTCTGACATTGCTTCCCCTCATATTATTAGTGGCCACCCATCCCTTGAACTTCTTTAGACAAATGACCATTACTTCTGCTAATATCTTCTCTAATATTTCTCTGACATAATCTTCAGTCCAGTTAGGCACCAACTAAGAGTTAACTGTTTATATACTTTAAGACATTCTCTTTTGTAGCAAAGAACTTCTATTTGACTTCCCATTGAACTGTGAATACCAGTGTAAAAATTTTCTACAGCCTAGGAAGCAACAGTGCTTCCTGTGCCATCCATTTCTAAGACAGATGAAAATAATATTACTTCCAAGCGAAACCAATCCCAGACATCCTAGTAAACAGCAAGTTTCCACTGTCATTTTGGATGATGAGGAAGTGGTCCCCTTGATGAAACCAGAAGAATGCCAGTAACTCTTAAGTTCAAAAGAAACCCTAGCATGGGTTTACTATTTATAACCACCCAACTTAGAATCAAATCTCTAATGATGTGTATATTTAAATCACCTACATCAGTTATAAAAACTAAAGAAAAGTACAAAATAGGTAATAACTGAATTATTTAATTATTTTACAAGCAGTGGCAAACTATTTCCTCAGACAAAAAGAGAATTTTTCAGACTTTCTTGAGATCCAATTCCTAGCCAGATGATCATGTCCCCATGTTCAACTAAATAACTGCTACCAGGTTCTCTCCAAAAAATATGGCTCAAAGAGGTCATTTTCTAAATTTCTCAAGTGAAGTGGGTTCAAACTTTAAGACAAGGGGGTATGGTGAATGCCTGCTAAACGCAACCAACCCCATCCAGCTCAGTCTCTAGCCCCTCACTCCTACCCTCCGGCACTGAGTTCATCATCTTGTCCTGTAACTATGAGGGAAAAGCATAAAGGCAATTTCCTGGGACAAGACCCAAAATCTTTAGTTCCTTCCTCACTACATAAACAGATTTATTCCTACATCATTCATCTCTGAAAAAGGAATCATAGAACTATAATTTCAGAGAATCATCTAAGGTTTAGGATGGCTATGCAAAGAATGGTTTCCTAGTACATAATGGTACATATTTATGATGGAAAAGACTGGAATGATAGTAACATTCCACACTGATCTGTTTCCCAGTTAGATGAAGATTTATTGTGTCACCTACCCCAATCCCAGAATTTTTTTTTTAAAAAAAAGAATATTTTTTTCACTTTCCTACCCATGGAAAAGCCTCAAAATCTACTTTCAGTCCAACACATAGACCTGTTCATGAAAGTTGAGAAGCCTAAGAATCATCAAGTCTGCCCTTCGTCTTCTGAGAAATTTGCCTGAGTGCTGGAATGCACCCCAGGCCACCCAACAAGTCAGCTATTTAACTAGAAAGGGAACCTGTTTGCCTAATGGTCAAGTGACCGCACATAGACACCAGGTCCCTTTTTTTTTCTTAATACAAAGAAAGTTTTACACTACAAAACTAGTTACAAACTCTTTCTTTTTTTTTTTTTTTTCAGGAGTAAAATGTGGTGTACAAGTCATCTACCCAAAGAGGTAACCAGGAAGTTGAACCTGGTCAACTGGGAAATGCTGAGATCAAGGTATAATGGAGTGACCATGTAGGAAGGAACAAGACTCAAGAACTAAGGACTAGGCAGAAAATCATGCCAGCATACTGGACAAGTTCAATAACAACAACAAATAATAGGTTGATTCCTCATGGCCTCAGTACAGCACAGGATGAAGGTATTCTGATGCAGGAACAGAATTTGGCAATAGAGAAGCCAGGATTAGGTGGTTTTGAGGAATACCGACTGGCACACACTTGGGAGTATCCAATGTTATATCAGGTAGAAGCTAACTCCTAAGTGAAGTGGAAGAAGGGGTAACTGAAAGACAATACTGGATGGGTAGACATGGCCGATAAGAAGAATATGCAGCCAATTATTCTGAGAATAAGGTCCTAAATAATTACTAAAACTCAGGCACAAAGTAGGTCATTAATTTGGGGAATACAAAGAAAACTCAATTTTCTAAATTGGGACAAAAGATCAAGCCAGAAGAGCAACTATGGCCAGAGTCTCAGAGCAATGGACTGGAGTTCTTTGAAAGGAAGAAAGTGAAACACTAGTTAATCATTTACTTAAAATCAGTGATGAGAACGTATGTGAAGGTTGGTTAAGGCCAGGCTCATAGTAGGTCTCTAGCATTTATCAACTCCTCTCTTCTTTCCCAAGACCAATTACTAAGTGGCAGCCCTGAGCATACTTAGAAGTGGTCTGTGCCCCAGGTGTTAAAAGACTGATGAACCCAGTCAATCACATTCCCCAAGGCACTTAGAGGTGCTTAGATTGTTGGAGACACAAGGGGAAAACTTCACATTTGTGCCCTCTGCATTTCTCTTCTACAAACTCTATATTCTAAAGGTCCTATTCATCCAAACAGTGATTTGCTTCAGAGGCCTTGATCAATATGAAACCTACCAAAACAAATGCCTGCTTTATTCCTTCATGCATTACTTTATAAAGGCAATCACAATTAGAACTACTAAAGCAGACTATTTTAAGTTGGTATCTTTTGGTCCTTGAAAACATTAGTAGTTGTAAACAAACTTTTTGAACAAGCAGGTCTCACACTTTAAACATCAACCACAGGGCATTACTGTACCAGCAGTTCTGACGTAAGAGCCTGGACATGATTCCATCAAGTATGAACATTTTGAAAAGACGCACAGGAATCTCCCCTGTTGGTGTCACGCAAGGTCCTGTGGCTTCAAAAAAACTCTCATTAGACGATCACATCCCAAGTGATGGGATCATGTCTCTGAATAAACTTTTTGTACACTGATATGTGATTCAACATCTTTTCTTAAAACTGAGGGAATCTGGTGCTATATTAGGGGAAATAGCTGCATGATGCCCAGCTCTCTTGAAGATAAGCCAGCATAACATGCCATACTGAACTGTTCTTTGGGCTTGACATTGGAAATTCCATTCCTTAAAGCATTCTTCTTTGGTTGGTTCCATACATGTAATCGCAAATACTCGCATTCAATAGTCTTCTTCAAACTACCTCTTCTTTTGAGTTGGTGGTTTTAAAGAAACATTGTATTTGTTAATATCAAACATTCTAAGGTGTCACCGTGCCTGCCTTCCCCTTTATCCATTCTTGAAATATTTCGAAAGGTTTATCTGTGACAAGTATGTCTAGCAATTCACATGTGAAGCCACAAACTTAGCTAATTGATCCTCAGCAGTGATCAGGTCTCACCCCAGACAAATTACTATAGCCACAAGTCCACCAAACTGCAATCCAGGGTTGAGTCAATATTGAACCGTATCCAAATGTCACCAGTCTTCCTTCTACTTTAATTCTCTCTGCCCATATTTTATATGGATAGCGTTGCCATTCACTTTCTTGTTATAAGGATGCAGTATTATTTTTATTTGAGTATTTAAGACATGTTAAGAGTTTCCTTTTTAATTAAAATTCAATCATTTTAAAAGAACATGTCTTTCCTAGAAATGCCACTAGCAAAACGCATCCAATTTTTCTCTATGTGGTGCTTTCCCTGTCCATAAAACTTATTTGATTAGCAGTACTATAGAAGCTAAAGCTTTTGTATGCAAGCACTCAAGCATAATTTAATAATTTTATTTAAGCATAGAAAAGATTATTCTAAAAGCCCTGTTGGTAAAATATCCCTGATTAGTTTAAACTTCCATTTACAGGTATATTAAAGGTGAAATAAATCCCAGAATGCTCAGTATGCAAGGAACAGTATTAACTTTGTTACAACAGTCCGGCAGTAAGTTAAAAATTGTAGTATTAGAGAATGTAAGAAATAACTATCTGATATTAAATATATGTATTTAAACAGGTTATTTTAAAACACATTTTGTTTTGTGTGAACCCTTTTTATATTACCAGGATTTTCACCTATGGAAATCTCTTTTATAGTCAAACAAGATGAGGTCTTAATTGCATACTACCATTTATCTGCTGAGGATAAAAGTGCCAACAAATGAAAATGCACATTAGGCAAGAGATTGTCAGAATAGAAAATTTTTTTTATTTTTTTTTTTGTTTTTTTGTTTTTAAATAACCCACTCACATTAACAAAAGACTGCAGTAGCTTCCAAATTATAGGTTGTTATTTTTAGTGGAAGTAGTTCAATATTCATATTGGAGCAGATGTAGCAGTTTAACAAAACAGCTCTTCAAATCCTGCACAAATTGAAAACAGGAAAACTGATTGCATTTTCTCTTATCACTTTCCTTTTCTGAATTGACACTTTTGGCCTTCTGAAAATTTACACATGGCTTTCATCTCAACAGCACCTGCTGATCAAATAGAAACCTAACATTTTCATGAAAATGGTATAAAGGACCAGTTTTGTTCTAAACACTGTAAAGGGCATCAGTTGCCTACTTGATGGCAGCAATTGCCATGTATAAGTCATAGGCATAATAGATTTATATCTTCATAAATTTCTTTTAACATAAAAATATGTTAAGTCCCTTCTGGTTTTTTTCTTTTTTTCCATATTCACTTTCCGTATTGTTCAAATTTTTTTGACTCAATGTCTGCCTAGTTCTGCTATTTAAAGTCTATGCAAAATATGTGAAAGGGTAAATTACACCAAGATAACAAATACTTGGTATTTCTCTGCCTCTGCTTGAAATACACATATTTATCTATGTAAGTTATTGTCTATTCACATGAGTGTAAAATACATATATCTCACTTTGTATTCCACCCACTAAAAAAAAACTGGAAACAAAAAGTCAGAGTCAGACCCTATTTTTGAAGGGACCTTACCCATTATTTTATCAGATATAGATTTAGCAGGTGCCTGGCTGTTTCAGTACCCCAGACAGGGAAAGAAAAAATGTCACCCATGCAACAAACTGGTCACCTAAATAGTGACTGACCACTCACTGTCAATAACTCTAGGTAAAGGTAAATCTTGAAAGTGGGTATCCTTCTATGTAAAATATGCAAGATCGATGGCTAGCTTTTCAGAGTTTTAACAATGCTCCACGTAGTTCTCTGTAACACCCAATTCTCAATAAAATTAAAGATGTTCCTAAGACATGCTATCTGCTAGCTTCTCAGCCAAAAGAGCTCTACCCTTTCTGAAAGACTCCAGGCTGTCCTCTCCCATTCTGTCTGGGTGATAAGGAAACCTGAAGGCAGAAATGACATACAGTAATATATGTGCCACTCTGGCCAGTTGGTCTGTGAATTTCAGTGTTTCATCATGCTCAGTGAGGCAACAGCAAACCTGAAATGTCAATATGTTCAGTCAATGGAAGTAAAATAATGGGACTCTATTGTCTTACCCAATCGATCTGCTGCTGTCAACAAGGAAACATGCCCCCCTGGCTTTAAACAAATTTTAATTAGGCTTTTAGTTACTGGATTATATCTATCTATCTATGAAAACACCTATCTTGACAATGTGTAGGAGGCAAAACCACCATTTTTTCTACTTTTCTTCATTTTAAGAACCTTCTAAAGTTGATATTATAATGTTTGCAAATACTTGTGAGTCAATAAGACATTTTTCTTCTTTTTTTAAACTAGCTCCAAGCAAAGGATTTCATGGTTCAAATCCAAAATACAAATCTACCTAATAGACTTGGAGTGATTTTTTTTCTCCTCTAGCCTGAGTTGAGCCATAGTATAAAATTAACTAATTCCATATTAAAAGTAGGCTTCATTTGCTCATCTTACCCAATCAAATACCGTTAGCATCAATTCATCATGCATTTATAACAAGTCACACAAAACCAAACATTAATGATCAATCCCAAAGCCTTTACCCTCTTTGATCAGTTCATCACTCCTAAACGCAAGGGGTAAAAAACTCCTGTTAAAATCAGGTAGGTCCATGGTGCTGAGAAGGGTAAGGGTTTGTTGGGGGAGAGGAAAAAAGACATCATAAGTCATCCAAATTGCACGGAAGTTCTCTAGCCCTTCCTTCCACCAAAAGAGAGGCAGTCTCACCTTAAAATGAAAATGAACTAATCAAGTTGTTAAGCAGCTTTGTCTCTCCCTTCTTCAACTAAAGGCTTCAGCATCCAGTCAATAAATAATCTATTGTTGTTCCCCCTTTATCAAGTCTCTTTAAACCTATTCAGACTGGCAAAACTAAACCCAATTAAAGATAAGGCCCTCCGGTATTCTCACCTCGGTGAGTCCTGTCTGGATAGCAGAGGTGATGGGAGATAGCGTCAAGGCCAGGGCAGATGCCTCCTCCTCACCCCACACAACAAAAGGCAGATTTCTCTTTCTCACTCTGCTAATCTTTAAATGTAAATTCTCTCCGCCAGCTAAGAGGAGCGACAGATAACATGTTACATCTTCACTTCTCCTGGTCTTATCGACTTCTGAATCATTTGGAAAGGGAGAGATGGAGAGAGAAAAGCCGCCTCCCCACGCCCCCCTTCCTCCTGGCCACCCCTCCTTCCTCCCTGCTCGCCTCCCTCCCCTGTTCACGGAGATTACCTTCTGGCAAAGGAGCGCGGGAGAGCGGCCGAGGCCGAGGCGGCACCCAGACCGCGGCTTTGTATTCATTAAACACACATTGGAGCTTATCAGAAGTAAAAGGCTTGTCAGGATGGCACATTGTGTGTGAGTGAGTGTGTGAGCGCAGGAGGGAGAGGAGAGAAGCCAACGTGCATCAGGGTGATTACAATATCAGCAGGGCCCAGATGGAGGCAGGAAAATAAACAGAGGGTGCGTGTGAGACGGAGCGGGAGAGGGAGGAAAGTGGGAAAGGGGGACAGAGAGAGAGAGGAGGGAGAGAGAGAGAGAGAGAGAGAGAGAGAGAGAGAGAGAGAGAGAGAGAGAGAGGACACAGGAGGGAAGGAATGGAAAGAGACGGAGGGGGTGGGGGCTCAGACCCCAGGATGGGGCCAGAAAGTCGGGGAGAGCTGCCTTAAGGCTGTCTGGGAATGAGAGGCAGGCTAGGAGTCGCCTGCAAGCCCAAATCTGCCCCTACCACCCAAAAAAGGGAGGAATCCAGCAAACTGTATTTCCCTGCTCCAGGGCTAGGCTAAAACACATTAGAGATTCTGTCAAGGTCAGACAAGGATCAAGAACTCTCTTTTGGCAGAGCCGAGGGAGACAGACACCATCTCACCTCCACCTAAATAGCCGCAATTTGCAAAACAAACCTACTGAGTCTAAGAAGCAGTTAAATAGCCCTCCAGATCAATCTCAAGTCGGAGTTCTTGTCCCTTTCTTTGCTGACCAATACTCCTAAATTCCAGCCCCTGCACACTCACACATGCAGAGATACAGAATAGCTCCTGTCCCTGAACTTTAATGTGTCCCAGCTGAAGACTCCTGCAGCCAGCATCATTGTGATAAGTAGGACCACTTGTGATTGGTAGCTACAGGTGACTCTTAGAGACCTGCTCCACCTCCAGAAATTGTGTTGGGGGAGGGAGCTCCTTATGTGTGCATCTGAGAGTCTATTTTGGAGGTGGGAATCTGAAATTGAGGCAATCAATCTTGGCTTGAGCTGCCTCGTGGCTCTTCACCCACCCAGCGCCAGCGAATCAATCAGAGAACAAGCAAGGGCTAATGCTCGTCCCTCAGTCCAGAGTTCATCCACCTCCCCAGCAGGGTCAGGAAGAAGATACACCTGAGTAGCCCCTTGGGCGCCCCTTTTCACTTTTAAATACACCCATCAGACAATGTGAACATCTGATCAGATCCTTAATGGAGTGCGGATAATGCAGCAAAGGAGGTTATTTTATTGGGGGGAGGGGGAGTATTTGGTTATGCTGTTTCAAGGCACTGAAGCTTGATTAAGAAGCTCTCACTACAGTATGAAGAGTGAGTTCAGAATGAAGGAACCAATAAACTATACAATTGTTCATAGTGTACACTGTAGCCCTAGCTGCTGTGAAACTCTGGATTATAAAATAGCTTCTGCATGGGGTCTCTGTAGAAATGAATAAAATGGGGGTAGAGGGTACGGCTAGTGAGTAGAAAAAACAGAAAAGCAAGAGAACCAGTCCCTGCCTTTTAGGGGAGCCAAATTTTAAGAGGCCCTTTAGAAAATGAAGAGAAGAGAAGCATTGTTTAATCAGGCACTCCCCTCCAAATCACTTGGCCAAAAAACGGTTTTATGTGTAGCGGAGCACCGCCCCCTCTCCCTCCACCCCACCCAAACACATACACACCAATGTTCCAACCCCAAGAATAGAATTAAAAGAAATTTGATAGGTAACACAAAGTGAAAAAACCTGGGCATAGGTGGGGGAAGGGCATGTGTGAAAATCTTGTCATGCAATGAATGTCAGATAAAAAGGGGTCTGCAACAATCCTCCAGTAATCCAATAATGTGGAAAACCTCCTGGTATCACTGAGATGAGAACAAGGTAATATTTCCCCATAAATCTTCAAAAAGTGACCAGGTTCAATAGTTAGAGAAGGGTGCAAGCACAGGAAGGAAAACATTTGGCAGGCTACCTCACAAAATCAAGTGAGCTGTAAATGGGTGAAAATCTGTCACTCTTACATGTTTTCAATGTAATAACAGATATCTGGAGTATCATTTTAGCTCTCAAAAAAGGTCACCTTTCACCTTTTCTCTAGCTATTCTAGAAAAATGCATTCAGAGTAACCGAGAGCAACCATACATACCCCCACCCTTTACTGAATTTTAGTTAGATCAGTTTGCACACAGACTATATACAAATACCTAAAAATCCAACAAAACTCCAGGGGAAGAAAAATACAATTTATAGGTGCCCACAGATTTTTCCATTACATGCCCTTTTAAGAAATGCTATTTTAAAAATAAAATTGCATTACTACTGCTTTCAAACCCAGAAAAGGTTTGCTTTTTTTTTTTAAGGGGCATCCCAAATACTAGAGGCATAAATAAATCTGTACAAAAGCTAATCGGCCAATGGTCTTATTTTGTAAATGCAGTCTTTCTATTAGTACCTTGTTTGTTCATTGACTTTTAGCTCACAGTTATAGAAAAGATCAACCAATTCTCAAATGGGAAGAATCCATGACTCTCTTCCAAAGCAAACACTTTGCTGCAAAGCTTTCAATTAAAAGGAAAAAAAAGCAATACAATAATCAAGAAGTATAATCACAGAGTGTACAACAGAAAGTGATTTCTATAATCACAGCTGTCTTAAAGACCGGGCTAGAGACTAGAAATCTTAATTTCAACTAGTTCTTTTCTTAATAATAGTTACTTTCCTATAAAAGCAAGAAGTCCATCTGCCCCAGGCAGATAAGTTTTGAAGCATTAATTCGGATAAAAATCTAGCATTTTCTTTCTTTCTTTGAGTATGTGAATTCTAGTGTGCTATAATGTGAGAATTCCAACATATGACCATTATGGCATAATATCTCCTTGCTCAGCTTGTCATTATTTCATTTGTAATTCTTATGTTAATTATGTTCATAATTACTATAAACAGATGTGGTAGACATTCATGTGACCTTTTATAGCAGAATGCATTCTTCACTCATTTTGCTTTAATTTCTCATGTATACGAAGCTGAAATGTAGGAAAAAGAAAAAGCCTTTCCAATTTTCCAATGTTTTATATGCATAAGCTCAAACAGAACCTACCTTCTACTTCATCTGCATTTCAGAATATCATAATATTCTTAATGTTTAAGCTGCTTTATATAGCATATTTCTAAATTGCACACTGAACCTCACTGCTGCTCACTAAATTGTAGCTATGAACGCCAAACAAAGGCTAGCATCCACATCTAAGTTGTTTGTCTTTTTTTTTTTAATATCAAAGGTTAATGCAGCAGAATTGTGCTTCAAAACCAAGTGCCTAGCAGCTACATAGCGATTTATTCACTCAGAACTCAACCATCACCCTCTTTACATAAAACACACTTACAATAAAATCAGTATGGATTTCATTAGCTGAAAACCTCCTCAAATTTCATTTCTTTGGCCCTAATCTATAATTAGTCTGGACAGACAGGTGCAAACCCTTCTCTTCTACAGATGGCTACTGGAAATGGTGCAAAGTAGCTCCTTCTGTTTAAACAACACAGAGATAACCTGCTCTGTCTCATCACTTACAATTACCTCCATTAAACTGAACTAATGTTTGCTTTAATAAAATGTTCACTGTTCTTTAAACATTATTTAGGAACTCTTATATTAATGGCTGTGAAAAAAATGAAGTTGGAAGGTGTCTCTAGATAATAATAAATAGCTTATTCTGGAAAAAATGCTCCCACTGACAGATAATACTCAGGTTCACAGAGGTGTTTTAGTTGATTGAATATTTGTTAGTTATTTTGCATAAATAGAGTCAAATTTGATTTTTAAAAGGCATCCAGGTGACAAACATAATTTAACAAGTTGGGGAAAACAACATTTTCCCCAAATTTAGAAAAAGGATTTAAATTCTTTTCTTATAGATTTTAAGTTGTTATTAATATATAGAAATCAAAATTCTTGATTATTTTCAAAGAATATGTATGTTAACTTAGTTTTATGCATTTGTTTAACTTCTGATAGATGATTATCAAAGTTGAATGAGTTCATTCTTTTAAGGCACATTTTAAAAATTAACTATGAATGTAAGTGCACTCTGCAAGCACATGGTTAAAAGCACCTCCATTCCATAATAAATAACTTCTATAAAGCCAGAGCTCACTTCTCCCTGCTTCTGCTATCAATAAAGTCTGTGGATCACTATATGATGAATAAGGTGTCCATAAAACAAAGAACCTTTAAATGCCCAAACAGCAACAAATAAATAGCCTTTCTCACTGAACTTACATAACTTACAGTAATAGACCCCAGCAAAATGCAACTAACTCAGTTTTTTTCACATGCAAATCCTGCAGGTGCCAAATTTTCAGACTGCTTTGCTATGAAGGGCTATGTTGCCTGTATAAAACCTCAGTGAAGAAGGCTTTGCATTCAGTGCCTGTCAGCTGATGTTCATATCAAAGAAGTGAGAAACAGGATTTGACAGTGAAGAATGTCCTAAACTGACAACCACTGACCAGCATTCCTATTGGAAGCATTTCTTTCTCGTGATCCTTTTTCAATGTTTAAAGAAACGAGAGATTTTTTTGGCTAAGCTTCTATGTGACAATAAAATAAATATAATGGCACCTTACATTTGTGTAGTTCTTTGCAATTTATGAAGTGCTTTTTTATCTACAAATATTTAGACTAACACCTCAATGGGAGAGCGCATCATCAAATACTAACATCAAGAGCAATATTTTACTTCTCTCAGGAAAAGAGAATTGTGTAAATATTAAAAAGATGCAGTCCCATAGCTGCAAAAATACTGTCTTTGCAATTTAAGAGGGCAATGTATTGTGCTGGACATAGAATGATTTTCAAGATCATTTTAACACAAATTATTAGCAGGTATTAATGGACCACAGAGACTAGGTCTACAAAGGAAAATATCATTTCAAAGATTTCTAGTCTGCTTTGAGTTGTCCAAACATTAAAGAAAAAAATAGTTTTTCCCACTGCTTTTATTAGGTGTAAACAGGACACTGGAGAGACTGAGTACTGAAATTCTCCCATGCAATATTTAGCTTTTCAAATAAAGTCACTGCTATCTAAATGGTTTGTAATAAAATAATTAATGCCTAAACAAAAAGATTTAATAAAAAGTTATCCTCAGTATCTAAAAAGTCGGTTTTTATGCACCTAGTATAAGACTGATCGGTTCTTTTGTTGCAATTTTATCTTTTAAAAGAATAAACCAACAAAATATAAAATGCTGAACACAGTACAAGAAATAATGGAATTCAACTTCCTCAGCATCCATCCTAGCTGAAAAAAAAAAAAAAAAAAGAAAAAAAGCCCGGATCAAACCAAGATTTCCTGATTATTATTGGGTGAGACTGTCAGACTCTTCTGAAAAAAATAATCATCAGTAAAGAGAAAAAAGAGAAAATGAAATCAAATAACTCTATCTTTATTATCTGAAAATCCTAATGATATTAAAAACTAGACTTTAAGGATAAACGAGGGGGAAATCCACAGAATTATAAATTTGTTTCTCTATATACACATCGCAGCTGACATGAACGCTCAGGTTGGGGCTATGATGGTTTAAGAAACAATGGTGTTTGGTAACCTTTTCTAAAGAATTGTGTGTCTGGAGAAACTGGGCACAGCAGAATACTCACATGGTCAAGGCAAACGCTGCCATAAACTAAAAGGAGGCCCCCAACACTAACAAACCGTTTATCACAGAGAATCTGGTCAATTTGTATTCTAGGGAGTGTGGACTCACTGGGCACAGACCCAGTTCCACTCCTGTTCTATGCAAAGGAGGGCAATGATAATAGAAGCCACTGAGTGCACTTAAAAGTGGTACAGATGTTGAAAAGGAGGCTAGGAAGGGGAAAAAAATCCCTGTAAAACACATTTCAGTTCACACAGAAGGTATAAAGAATGCTTTGGTCAGCAACCCGACCTTTATCAGGAGATAAATCAATTTGCAGCAGCTGTGGACAACCATTTATATACAGGCCCTGGGCAGATTAATTAAGGAAAGCGAAGTTAAAGATTCAAGGGGGCTCAGAGTTACATTAAGCACATGAAGTTTGTCTGGAGTGGCCTCTCCAGCTCTCCTAGTCTTCACTCCCTCGCTCTGGCCTCGGGCACTGTTCTGCAGGACCTCCTCCACCGGAATCCTAGCTATTCCTTAAAGCGACCTTCTGCAGATTCCCCCAGGAAGCAGCAGCCAGGTTGGAGCACGGTGGGATTTATGGTGCCAAATCTTGAAGGATTTCTCCACTACGCTTTGCAAGGAATAAGGAGACCATGGGCTGTACGGCCACCCAGCCAAATCACCCCAACTAAAAGGCCTTTTGGGGTAGAGGGGGAGGGAAGGTGACTATTTTTAGTAACAGTTGTGGCTCACATCCTACTTCCCGGAATCATAGTACTCAAAACTTTTCCACGGGTTGACCGCCCTTACAAAAAAATAAAAAATAGCATGTTTCATAAAAATGGATTTAAGCGCCTTGTGCTGACCTAGCCGTATTTGCTCAAGGCACCCCAGTCAGCGCCAGGTCCGCCAGGGAGAGAGGTCTGGGCGCGCCAATCAATTCGGTCCTTTCAGATTCGCAAAGAGAGCAATGAGTGGCGGGCCTCGGAGCGTGTCTCCACTGGCCCGGGGGCTTCACCAGAGGGGTTCCTAGAAGACGAAAGGAATTCCCCGGACGCTGCTTCGGGTCTGGACCCCGTCGGGCGGGAGCTACAGGGCACAAGGTTGTGCTCCACGCTCAGGAGAAGCAGACACGGAGTCGGGGCAGCGTCAGGAACACCCAGGAGGGCCGGGGCGGCCGTGTCCCGAGCGCGAGGAGGTCGGGCGGGGACGACGCTGCCAATCCGGCCCCTGACTGCGAAGCCCGGGACCTGCCCCGGGAGGGAGCCGCCGTCCGCCCGCTCACCCAGGGGTTTCCCACTCCAGCAACCCAATCTGCCAGGAGTAACAGGGAAAGAAAGTTCGCAGGCGGGCGCAGGGCGCCTGGGTACCTCTAAGAAAACCCCCACCCAAGTTGCAGCCGGGTTCCAAAGTTACGATCCCGCCTCTCCTATTCCTTAGGGCTAAGTTTTCCTACCATCAAAGCAAGTCTTTGCTTCCAGTTTACAAAAAAAAGAAAAAGAAAAAAACCCACGATGCGGGCATAGGGCCACCTGCCAAATTCACCGTGGGCACCTCGACTAGTTGTGTTGTCGGGGGAGAAACCCACTAGTCATCTTCCTGCTCGCATACCGTGACTATGGAGAGGGAAGAAAAATTACTTTAAAAAGACAGTGTGGGGAATCTAATAGTAAAAACTGCATCCTCGGCTGACCCGCGAAGTTCAGTGTCATCGCAGACCGAAGTCACCCGCGATGTTCCTTTGCCCTGGTGCGTAGTCCTACCCTAATTGAGCGACAAGTACAGCCTGGAGCCTCTCGGTCGAATAATCCAAACGAAGATGACGGTCATCGGAACAGTAATTAATCATAATAGCCAGGGGCCCGTCCCCGCCGCCCGCCCGCCGGCCAAGCCCTCCCGCTGGCACTTACACTGCACAGGGCCGGAGAGTCCCACCATCCGCCACGGGCTCCGAGCTGCAAATAAAACTTCCCGTCGTCTCGGCCGGCCCACGGGGCGACGGGGCGAGGGCGCGGCGCGGCTTCCCTCGCGAGGCCAGAGTGTCCGCAGCCACTTGCCCACGCGCGCTCGCCACGAGGCCGCGGAGTCGCGCCGCGGAGCGACTGCCGCCGCCCGGCGCTGCGCAGAGAGAGCTGCGGTGCAAAAAGCCCGAGGTCGGGGACGCCAGCCAAACGCAACCTCCAAGCAGAGCCCAAGACTTGCGGAGCTCTGCTCCCCTCCTCCCGCCTCCCTCCCTCCCTCCGCTTTTCTGTTGTTGCTGCTGTGGCAGACAAATGTGATGTGGGGCGCAGGGAATTGCCACTGTCACAAGCGGCGTCTGCGTCTGCCTCGCCCGCCCTCGCTCACTCTCGAGGAAGGCGACGCATTTATCTGCAGGGCGGCCGAGCGTCCGCCGGGGAGCAGGAGCGCCGCGCGCTGTGCGCCGAGAGCGCCCGCATCAGGCCGGCTCCGGCGCGCGCTCGCGCCAGGGGCGCCGCGGCCGCTCGGGAGGGAGGCGGCTGCGCGGCCGCTACCAGGTGCAGGGGGGAGGGCCCGCGACGGGGTAGGGGGGGAGGTGGAGGTGGGAGACATCTGTGTCGTGCGGGGGTCACGGAGGTCAAGTATATGTTAACAATGGGCAGGCCCGGCACGCTAGGGCGCGCGGGCGGGCGGGCGGCCTCCCTCCCGGCCTCGCCCTCTCCGGTGCAGGCTGGACGTGGGGTTGGCTCCCTAATGATGCCTTCCCCGGCCGCCAGCTCTCAGGCGGCCCGAGTGCCCTGCAGTAACCCAAGACGACCACTTTCCCCGGCCATCTGGAGCGCTCCTGGCTGCCCTGCCTGTGTCTCATCACTGGCTGGAGAGACAGCTCTGCTAGAAATCAAGCCACTCTCAGATCTCCTCTCTAATCCCCTTCTGTTAGCTGATTTCCAGACTGACTATTTGCTTTTGCATTAGATAATAGCCTTAGAGAAAACAATTATCATTTTCTTTTATTCCCTTTGTTTTTCTACATCTCCCATAGTATACCATTAAGAGGGACCGCTTTCTAAGGTTTTTGTTATATGTGCCCCCCTCCCCCAGACATTAATATCAATACTTGGGGCAGGGTGGGGGGTAGTCCCCGAGGAAAAGATAGGGTGAAAGAATTCCAGATATTTCCAGAGTAAATAAATAATCTCAGTAAAGAGGACTGACAATTTGTACAGAGCAAAAAAGGGCTTGAATAATAATGAAAATATTAATATGTAGGTCAAATATGATGAGATAACGGCTTGCAATAAGTAAAATGAAATCTTTTAAAATTACTATGGAACAGTACCCTGACTGCAAATGTTATTGTATTTAGTTGAACTATTTGAAATCCTACTCTGAACCATGTTTTCCCCAACTAGCCTAAATCAGTGTAAGATGTCCTGAGTACGTGTTTTAAAATCTCATTTTTACAAAGGAAAAAAAGCGTGAGATAAAGTCTGAGAATGCCTGATGCAGTTAAGAACTGATAAGATATTTGTGGGTTTTATATTTTGAAGTGGTGTTTCAAATATTTAATAGTGAGTAAAATCCCTTCCCCCATCCTTTTAAACCCAGCTGGAGTTTCCAATTCTGAAGTCTTTTCAGACTCTACTAATTTTTAGCAATTCATTTCCAGAAAACACTCATTGTACATTCTCCCTCTCCCTCGGACATTTGTCTAATGAATTATAATAGATTAATGAATTGCAATGTTAAATCTTGGTATTTGATATTATGATGCTCTTAATTTGAATCTCTCATTTTATCAAGGTGTACATTCTTTAGTAATTTCTGCATTACAGTTCTTTATATTTTGCTATACTGCTCGCTACTCATCTTAATAGCATGAATATCTTAAACTATAAAATTTTATGTACATCATGCTAATATAACTCCTTTCTGTAGGAAAATTATGTCAAAGCTTACTATTGTTCTTAAAACAATAAAATCATGGTGACATTTTATTATTCTATTACTTGTATTATCTCTTCTGTCCCCCAAATCAAAACCAAATACTTTGGATTCTGGAAGCATATATTCATCTTTATTTAAAATTAATAAAATGACATCTAAATCAGGAATAATTCTTGTGAAATAGTGTTACTTCTAAAATCATTTAAAATATATAAAAAGTAAATCAGTAATAGTTTTATGTTGTAAAAAAACAGGTGGAGAAATAAAATGGAAATGCTATGCTAAATTTTTTTTCTGTCTGTGAATTCTGCCAATGTAGGTGTAAAATTATGATAGAAACTTTGAACTTCTAAATCAATGGAAAGTAACTGGCAGGAAATCAAATCAGAGTTTTAAACCATCATGCTACATTTATGACAACAAGGCATATTTTATAAGAAGCCACAAACCCTATAGGATCTTCCCTTTTGCTAGTAGTACTTCTGGAAAAATAATGATCATTCTTTAGTTATACTTCTTAAAAATTCTCGGTTTGGTTTTATATCAGATAGAAAATATTGCAACTTGAGGGTGTTTTTTTTCCCAAATTCTAATAAAAGCAATGGAAGAACCTGCATCCTGGAGTAGATGTAGAAATAATTATTCAATATATTCCTTAATCCTACTTGCTACCTCCTTGAGAGGGCTGTGTTCTACAAAATGTAGAACATATTTTTCTGTAGGGTGTATCTTCGTATTATCTCCTAACTTCTTTATTTGGAGCAAATAATGATTATAGGGGCCAACTCAAGCATAAGATGATTCTTGAATTACAAAATCTAGGAAAATAAAACATTAAATGAAAATAGAAGAACAGGTTGATAACCTGTGGTGGGAGAGTGTGAATTACCTGAAGACAGTACAGGGCCATAAAATATTTGGTTACCTTAGACTTGGGGTGGCAGATACATATGATAATGTTCAAAACAAACAATTGATTTTTAAAAATCCAAGGAGACAGGACAAATAATAAGTCCTCATATCTGTACACTCACAGGAAAGATCAGGTTTCTGTACCCTCAAGACTAGTTTACAGAAAAAAAAAAAAAACATAAAAATAAAAAAAGAAGAAATTGCTTAGAAATTTAAGCACCTACCTACCACAACAGAACCACTAAATTAAAAGATAAAATACAAAATAACGTCTTAAAATATTTTTAAACCCTCACTAACAATTTTCATTTTTCACACTTTAGAAGATATTTTCTTACATCATCAAATTAAATACTGAGTTCTTTCAATTTACAGGGTGGTGGGTTTTTTTCTATTTTTTGGTTTTTTGTTTTGTTTTTTTTTTTCAGTAATGCTGCCTAAGGATGCTTTTTGTTTTCCTTTAAATCAATTCTGTAAAAAAGTAGAGCTTTTAATACAAATTTCAGATGCGTACGTATTACCTTCTTTAGAGATG
The DNA here is from genome assembly GCF_049354715.1 of Callithrix jacchus. NCBI lineage: Eukaryota > Metazoa > Chordata > Mammalia > Primates > Cebidae > Callithrix > Callithrix jacchus. The sequence continues at coordinate 35,072,308 of NC_133517.1, read as the reverse complement.
TGTGATTCACCTTTAACAAAAAGGAATTCCTATACAAAATGTTAACAAGTACTTAATTAGCATGTTTAAAATTCCTCCTTATAGATCTTAAAGTTTAAACGACTCCCAAGCTGTGAGTTTCTATTCCTTGGAAAAGTCCTCCTGTTTGCCTAGGTTGAGGAAAATCCTTAATTACCATTGTTACTTACTTCTAACAAAATTATTTATTGTATTTGTACAAAAAAAGAATATGATAAACATAAAGAATGGCAAGCCATAATTAAGTTTTCATAAATTTAGACTTACCCACTCTTTGCAATTTCTCTCTCTTTTGCTGTATAATTTTATATAATTTACTTTTTGAGCTTTACATGACAAATTTTATTCCAAATCTTTGCAGTTTTGCTTTTTAACTTCTTTAATGTTTCGTTTTAGAATGTGCACCAAAAAAAGAATACATTGCAGAAATCTTTTTATTTTATACTCTAGTAGTTGAAAAACATAAACTTAGTACATGTTCAATATGCAGTATAAATACATTAGTTGTTTGTAGACCTTTAACCTAAGATAATATACTTCGTTAAGTAGAAAATTTATAAATTAAAAATAGCTTCCATCATTCCCTCAAATAAACTGATCAATTTGGCGTGACTTAGCTGCAAACCTGCAGACATTGGGTTGATTTTGTGTGTGTGTGATTCCTATGTGTTCAGATAATCATGCTTTTCTGTACTACTTTAAAACCAGTTTGCATCCCGAAAGTCACATTTGTAAAATTTTAATTATTTATTTAATTTGAAAAAATAGACTTGGAAAAGTTTCTCAAAAAATACATATTAGTGTTTCTTTTAAAAATGAGTTTTAATTTTTAAATATTAAATATTTGTATTTGTCAGATTTTGACACATTAAACTCTGCAAGAATGCATTTATTATATAAAATGAAACACACATGCATACTTGTCATACATATATGTGCTTTTATATGTACAACTATCTGTAATCTAGTAATTATCTCATGTGACCTTTTATAGCTAATTCATGAAAAACGATGCCAAATAAAATATCTTATTCACATGTTTCTCATTTAAATGGAATATTTCCCACCCCATCTTTGAAAGTTGATTTTTTTAAATACCATAAACCAGAATAAAATTATATAATATCCCCCCATGGAAATCCAATATTTTACATTTTTTATTGAATGTGCTTAGTGAAGATTTTTTTTCTTTCTCACTGTATTTGTATTGGTTATCCTGTCTATATAATTGTCAATTAGGCATATATTATTGTGCTGTAACTGTGCAAAGACAATAATTGTTGCTCACTGAATGGTGCTTAGCACATATTAGGTGCTCAATAAATAATTGTTGAATAATGAATGAATAAGAGGTTTAAAAAGTTCCCACTTAGTTATCTTATCTAAGTAAAAAAAATGCTACCAACTTGACTTCTTTTTGACTGCAGTATTAAGAAACCTAAGATTTTAACATTACCAAGATTTTAAATGAAAATCTTGGATATCAATTTGTTGTCATTTTACATGTGCATATAAATACTTTCATGTTGTTTTATTTGTACATATCAACACTTCCTGTAAAAATGGTGACTTGGTGAATTTGATGTGAAAAGTATATATTCTTGTGTTTTTGTTTTACTTGTGTATAAAATTCTTTTAGATTTTACAATAAACCACAAATTTTTCTGAAAATTCAGCGTACTTTCTACAATGAGCTAAGATTTATTTTGAAAACACCACAAAAAGAAACTTCAAGCCAGCATAAGTAATTCTTTCCTTCTAGTCTCCTATAGTAGTTGAAACATGTATTCTTCAGCATACACATCAATATGCAGTAAAAATTCACAAGCTGTTTAATTTGTCTAGGGCATGCTCTCAGTCTTTCATTTAATTTAATTCATATAATTAACTGTATCGCTGATAGTGTATATAATCCAGATTGTTTAAATGGTTTTAAATGGTGTTTATACTTAGTAAAGAATCATTTTTATTTGGAAATTTATGTCTTCGTTATGCAAGATCAGTGTATCTATGTCCATGTTAAATCTGCCCTCTAAAAGATGTACATGTATTTTAATCATCTCATTTTTCCTAATCCTTTAAAAATATCAATTTACTCCATGTACACTCCAGTCTGATGAATCCCATATCACCTCATAAGACTGTTTTCATGCGGGAATTACCACATCACTGTAGTGCATCCACCTCTGGGGAGAAAACAGCAGCCAACTGGCTCACAGCACAGCAGAGGGAAGGGAAGAAATTTTTGGCCAACAAATCTGTAGCAAATACAGACTGCTGTTAATCATGTTCAGCATGAAGTTGCTTTTCTCAGTTCTTACTTTTTTCTTACTTATTTTTTTCTTAATAGGGCTAGCCACCAACTGAGCTATCTCTTTGTTTCACTGGAAGACTACATAGTTAGAAAGGGCATATTAGTCTCCCAGGTCCAGTTCAGTTCACCTTTCTAAATTTTCCCCATAGGCTTCATCTGTGCCTTTAAGAAAATCATTTGATCAATCTACCCTTTATATTAGGCACCTATAAGTCTACAGGATCGGTGGTATCAGCCACCCAGCTTACCCTCCATACCCTGCAATTTGGTCCAATTTCTTTGAAGGAAAAAACATTCTACAAGATAGGAAATTTTGGTTTGTCGTGTTTCTGGGGGGAAAAAAATCACTTCTAGACAGACATTTGCCCCAAATCTTCAAATTTTTATTTTATATATACATATAGAGAGAGAGAAAAGAGAGAGAGCAGTCTTACTACATGTCAAGGAAACTAGTCATTCTTTCTAATAGTGAAGAACAAATGTATTACTTAAGAGCTGTGCATCTAAACTTTAATGTGCATACTATGTACCTGGAGATTGTATTAAAATACAAAATCTGGGTCACTGGGTCTGAGCTGGGGCCCAAGATTCTACATATCTAACGTTTCCAGATAATGCCTGGAATTCCAGATAATTCTTCTGATAGTGTGGACCAATGATGATCACACCATCAGGAACAAGGCTTTAGACATTGCTAGAAGCATTGAGAACATCATACCTTACCATCCTCCTCTATATGAAGAGCTCCTCTTTCACAGTTTGCACAAAGACCCACAGCATTCCTGCACTCCTGACAAACACAGAACATCATAGAGAACACTGCATCCATGACAGGAGAAAAGCAGACTCACACATGAATAAGGTCTCTAACGTCCCCACCTGCTGTTCGGGCACCTGCAATCAACAATGGAGGTCCATTATCAGACTAATAAAATAAGCAGTCACAAAGCTGTTTATCTAAACAAGACTGAAAGCTCTTCAAAAGTTGAACCCTGAATGATTACTGCAGAAGAGTTGTAACTCTCGTTTAAGAGGTCATTGATAGCTGTCCCTTGCCTGTGACTATATTTGCCTAGTGTTTAACTAGGTTCATGGGCCATCTGCAATGTGTAACTAAGAAAAAGTAGTATGTATCAATGAATTTAAGGTGTGCAATTTATTACTACTACCTGGTGCATAGCCACAGGCCACTCCAACACCCCATTCCCTTGTAGTGGTGAACAGAGGTCTTTAGTCAGATATTGTGCATCATCTACTATGCAAGGCAGGGCTCAGCCTCTGGTTAATTCAGCTCACCTAATTATGAAATTAGTTTGCTTCATTCTATTGACATGTTATGACAATTATGCATAGTGCACTGGTTTAACTGAATGACCTAGTGCTTTTAAAGTTTAATGACAATTAAAGACTGAGAAGAAAAGAGAAATGTATATGTTTTTCATAAAGGCAATCACGTATACATTTTCACTTTAAAGCATTCTGTTTGGGTCTCAGAGGGAACTTGAATACTGAGAGGAAGACTAGACCAGGTTTATTTATCGTTATCGATTTTGAGTCCTTTGACCAGGAGAAGCACCAATTCAAATCCCTTGCAACTGAAAAAAAATTACGTTCATGTGATTTAACAGTGATTCTAACACACTCTCTGTCCCTATCAATAATTGGATATATTTTTGTGCTACAAGCCTCCATTGTTTTCACCTCATTGTGTACCATAATAGCAAACAATTTATGTTTAGTCTACCAAAATGCTACTTCTTTAGCTTAAAAAGAAAATTGTTGTAACCAGGAACTCTTAATAACAATTCTTTGCTGCAATTTGATTGAATCCATACTTTTCTCACCTTTTGCTACTGTTTCTAATATTGGAGGAGGATTTATATTTTTTCTGAACAATAGTTTTTAATTAAGAAGATTTATTAAAGACAATTTTCCTTCCTATGGTTACATTTCCAGTCCCAGAGACACCTGCATTTCAAAACGCACCACATATTTTCATAAATATTCCACAATTCCCTTAGAGCTTTTGGTATTTCAATTCCCTCCAACCTCTTCCTAACATCTTCACTTTCACTTGTGGGTTCTATCTATTTGTACACATTCAAAATTAGACATTTCTTTACACAGGTATAAAATAGAATTGCATTAGAAAACAAATTCAAAGCATTCCTGTGCTTTGTGAATCAAGACTTTAAAAAGGAACAAAGACAAATTAAGCTCAGTAACAAATGTCTGACAAAAGATCTAGATATCTTACAGAAGTACTTAGAGTGACAGGGTAAACAACGAGGCTAAGTTTGCTTTGAAGTTTAAATCATTGTTATTTTAATAGAGTGGAAAATTCATTTAGATAGTGGAACCTGATAGTTACCCAATTAAAGCCCTTTTTGTCTATGTTAATGTAGTTTTAAATTTTTTGGTTTTGAAATCCACTTTTGCCAGAGAATTATCTAAAGATAGAAGCAGCTCTCAAGCAGTTGTCTTTAGATGTACCTCATGAGTGACAGTAAATTGTCAATTAGACCTTTTAAGCTTTTTAAATAAAATTGTAAGCTAATGTATTAAGCTTGATCAAGGTGCAAAGAACAGAGGTGCACTCGGGTTATTTCACTTAGTTCACGGAGTTGGTTGTAAGGCTACAGGAGAAACGCAGAAGGCAGGAAACCACCAGCATACACCCAGGCCTCACTGGAGAGACCAGAATAGCAGTGACCCAATTATTCCTTCTTGTCCTTCTTCAGCAGTCTACCTTAATGCCCCACTGGCTTCAGGCCTGAATGTCCCAGCCTTCTCGCCACCAGTGCTCTCCATCCCTCTGCACCTGCTCCTTCCACTGTTGACTCAATTCTTAGTCCTCTATTTTATGAATTCTGCTCACTCATTGCTTTGACTGTTCTGTGATTTCTAGTAAGTCATGGCTTACGTTTATTGTCATGTCTGTGTCTTTCATTTTTTTAAAATTTTTAATTAACAGTTTATTTATTTTTTTTAGAGATAAGGTATTTTGCTTAGGCTGGTCTTGAATTCCTGAGCTCAACTGATCCTCCCACCTCAACCTTCTAAGCAACTGGGACTATAGACACCTGCCACCACACCTGGCTTCATGTCTGTGTTTCTACGAACTGATGCACACTGTTATAAAATCCAAATAGAGAGAAAGACAGAGAGACTGAATCAGTCAATCGCCATCTATACTTTGGAAGCAGACCATCTCATTGCCTGAAGGCTGGGTTAGGAGCTCATCTCTGATGCAGTCGACTGCGGTCAGAGTGCCCAGGTCATGTGGAAAACTTTCCTTGAAGGAAGTCTCTCATGAAATATAATGGTCTCCTCTCCAATACAAAATAACACTAATGGGCTTTTGAAACAACTAGGATTGTTTTAAACTAGAATAGAACGTTTTCCAGTGTTTTGCTTATTGAGTTGTTTCTTCTCATCATCCATGAAGACATCAAGGTTTTTCAGTTTTTATCCTGGTGTTCAGTACCTCTATAAGGCCAGTACAGTATGGAGAAAGATGGTGGCTAGCATGGGCAACATTACAAGACCTTGTCTCTACAAAACATTAACAAATCAGCTGTGTATAATGGCACAAGTAGTAGTCCTAGCTACTAGGCAGGCTAAAACAGGAGGATCACTTGAGCCGAGGAGTTCTAGGTTACAGTGAGATATGATTACATCACTACAATCCAGCCTGGGAAACAGAGCAAGACCCAGTCAAGAAAAGAAAAGAGAGAAAAGAGAAGAGGAGAGGAGAGGAGAAAGGAGGGGAGGGGGGGAGGGGAGGGGAAAAGAGGAAGAAGGATCTTAGGGTTTGTGGTCTATGAGACCTGGAATTGAATTCCTTTTCTGCCAATTGTCAACTGGGTGGCCTTAAACCACTTAACCTTCCTTTAAGTTCCCATTTTTCTCACCTGGAAGTGCTTACTTCACAGGAAGTCTAGCATTCATTAGCATTTGTTTTATATGTCTTCAAAGTAGATGTGAGCTGGTATGTAGTCTTGGTGTGAAGGATAGTGGGCTTTTTAAATAATTTGCTGCTGCTTCCTAGGAAAGAGAAATCTAAATGCTTTCCACTTTGGCTCTCTTGCCCAGTAGATAGAATGAGAAATGTGCTCATCACCTACCTTCCTATGCTTAAATTTTTTTTCTCTGCTTCAGCTTGTACTATGTCAGGAATCTGTTTCTTTTCTTTCTATGAACCACAGCTATGATATTGTTATTATTATTAACTTTAAAAAGGAAAATATAAAAAAATATAGTGTGGGAGTGGGGGAATGATGCACAGGTAGCAGATGATACATAGTTTATATACACAGATGATGCATAGTTTATATGTTAAAAATTTTATTACAATTTTCACTTTCTCTGCCATTTACTCCAGAATTTAATGGCACACACAACACACACATCACTGTGCTAACAGTTGGGAAATAAGACAACTAACGGACTGTTACAGGAGGTAAAATTGAGAGCTATATAATAGGTTTATGGTCACTTTGAATTGCTTTTTTCATAGAGAAACACACATGCATATATCCACATGCAGAAACACATAAGCAAAAATATATGTACTTCAATGTATTTTAACACATATATAGACCTAAAATGCCTAAACATATGCACACACCTATAAATACATAGAATATTAATTTTCTTTTATGTCTTCATAAATTTAAGTGGAATTATGCCTTTCTCTCCAGTCCCTGTCTCACCAGTCACTGAAAATCCAATTAAGAGGGTAGTCTTTTTTCTTATTTCTTGGATTCTGCAGAGTCTCTTAGTCTCACTCAAAAAACATTTGACGACATCAGTTTATCTTTCATTCACGGTGGTTGTCACTGAAGTTTCTCTTGCCTAAGTTATATTGGCCTCATGAAATCACCACCCTGTCTCCAATATCTCCATGAGGGGAAACAAGTGTTTGCCAAGGTGGTAAATGCCCTCCCTCACCATAGTTCCTCCCATGTGCTGGGCTCTGTTTTATGCACCACTTTTCAAGTGTTACCTCTTGCATTACTAAATAGTGAGAGAGAGGTTCTATTATGTCCCAGGAAAGAAAACGGAGCCCAGGCTGGGAGTAACTTGCCTAAGTCTTCACAGCTCGTAAATGGCAGATGCAGGATTTGAACCATGGTAGTCTGGGTTAAGATAAGTCTGGTCCAGTCTCTAAGGTCTTGCTACAGCTAATCCTGCTTCTCCAGAAGTCATGGCTCAGGTTTCAGGTTTCTGTTGAAAAACACCAATGAAAATATATATTTTCTTTTCCTAAACTTCTCAGGTCAAGTATAAGGGTAGAGAAAAACTAAAGAGCTCAGTTTCACTGATGTCTAATTCTAAGAGCAAGCCCTTCTGGAATCAAATGGCAAAGACCATGGCAGTCATCTGCAATTCAAGTCCTCTCCATGGGGTCACAAATCTCAAAATCTGGAACCTCAGAAGCTGCCTCTAGTTCTTAAAAGGGAGCTGGCAGAATGCTGGTAAAACACTGTTGGCTGCTAATTTGGAAGGAGAACATCTCAAGATTGCTCCAATGAGGGAAGAAGTATCTCCTTTTCCTCAGGGCCTTCTTAAGGAAGGGGATCCTTGAATTAAGAGGGTTTTGTTTATTGATACATAATATTTGTACATATTTATGGCATACAGGTGATATTTTGATACATGCAATGAATGTGTAATGATAAATCAGGGTGTTTAGGACCTCCATCACTTTGGCAGTTATCATTTTTTTGTGTTAGGAATGTTTCAAATCTTCTTTTCTAGCTATTTTAGAAACATGCAATATATTGTTAACGATAGTCACCCTACTAGGTTAGCAAACACTAGAACTTTTTATTCTGTGTGTTCGTACTTACTAACCAACCTTTCTTCACCCATCTCCCCACTCCAGTCCCTGGTAACTATCATTCCACTTTCTACCTCCATAAGATTTCACATGTGTGAGGACATGGGATATTTGCCTTTCTGTTCCAGGCTTATTTCACTTAACGTAATGACCTCAAGTCCAACCATGTTGCTGCAAATGACAGGATTTCATTCTTACTTATGACTGAATAGTATTCCATTGTGTATACACACATCTTCTTTATTCATTCATTGATGGGCACTTAAGTTGATTCCATATTATTGAATAGTGTTGTAGTGAGCATGGAGGTGCAGGTGTCTTTCTAATATAATGATTTCCTTTCCTTTGGATAAATTCCCGGGGCCGGGCGCGGTGGCTCAAGCCTGTAATCCCAGCACTTTGGGAGGCCGAGGCGGGTGGATCACGAGGTCGGCAGATCGAGACCAACCTGGTCAACATAGTGAAACCCCGTCTGTACTTAAAATTACAAAAAAATTAGCTGGGCACAGTGGCGTGTGCCTGTAATCCCAGCTACTCAGGAGGCTGAGGCAGGAGAATTGTCTGAACCCAGGGGGCGGAGGTTGCGGTGAGCCGAGATCGTGCCATTGCACTCCAGCCTGGGTAACAAGAGCGAAACTCCGTCTCAAAAAAAAAAAAAAAAAAAAAAAAAAAAAAAAAATTCCCAGAAGAGGGACTGCTGGATCATAGGTAATTCTACTTTTAGTTTTTTGAGAAATCTTCATACTCTTTTCCATAATGGCTGTACTAATTTACAATCTTACCACAGTGTATAAGAACTCCCTTTTCTCTGCATCCTTGCCAGCATTTGTTATTCTTTTCTTTTTAAAATAGAGTCTTAGGCCGGGCGCAGTGGCTCACACCTGTAATCCCAGTACTTTGGGAGGCTGAGGCGGGTGGATCACGAGATCAAGAGATCGAGACCATCCTGGTAAACATGATGAAACCCCGTCTCTACTCAAAATACAAAAAATTAGCTGGGCACGGTGTCACGTGCCTGTAATCCCAGCTACTCAGGAGGCTGAGGCAGGAGAATTGCCTGAACCCAGGAGGCGGAGGTTGCGGTGAGCCGAGATCACGCCATTGCACTCCAGCCTGGGTAACAAGAGCGAAACTCTGTCTCAAAAAAATAAAATAAAATAAAATAGAGTCTTGCTTTCATTCAGACTGGAGTGCCATGGTGCAGTCAATCTTGGGTCACTACAACCTCTGCCTCCCAGGTTCAAGCAATTCTCTTGCCTCACCCTCCTGAGTAGCTGGGATTACAGGTATGTGCCACCACAACCAGCTAATTTTTGTATTTTTAGTAGAGACAGGGTTTCACTGTGTTGACCATACTTCTCTCCAACTTGTGATCTCAAGTGATCCACCTGCCTTGGCTTCCCAAAGTGCCAGAATTACAGGCGTGAGCCACTGAGCCCGGCCTATTTTTTGTCTTTTTGACAATAGTCATTTTATTTGGGGTGAGATTATATTTCATTTTGGTTTTGATTTGCATTTTTCTGATGATTAGTGATGTTGAGCATGTTTTTATTTGCCTGTTGCCTACTTGTATGTCTTCTTTTGAGAAATGTCTATTCAGATCTTTTGCCTGCTCATTAAAGGTTATTACTTATTTCTTTTGCTATTGAGTCGTTTGAGTCTCCTATATTCTGAACATTCATCTCTTGTAGGCTGAATACTCTGCAAATATTTTCTCCCATTTAACAGGTTGTCTCTTCATGTTTTTATTGTTTCCTTTGCTGTGCAGAAGCTATTCAGTTTAATATAGTCATGTTTGTCCTTTTTTTGACTTTGTTGCCTATGCTTTTGAAGTGTTAGCCATGAATTCTGTGCCTAGACCAATGAATGCCCTGTAGCATTACTCTATGTTTTCTTCTAGTAGTATTATACTTTTGGGTCTTAGGCTTAAGTGTTTAGCCCATTTTGGCTTGATTTCTGTTTATCGTAAAAGATAGGTGTCTAGCTTATTCTTCTGAATATGAATGTTTAGTTTTCCAAGCACCAATTGAAGAGGGTATCCTTTCCCCAGATATATTCTTGGTGATTTTGTCAAAGATCATTTGGCTATAAACACATGAATTTATTTCTGGATTCTCTATTCTGTTGTATTTGTCTATGTATCTGTTTTTATATCAGTGGCATGCTGTTTTGGTTACAGTAGCTTTGAGTATATTTTGAAACCAGATACTGAGATGCCTCCAGCTTTATTCTTTTTTCTCAGATTACCTCAACTTTTCTGGCTCTTTTGTGGTTTATACCAATTTTAGGTTTTATTTCCCTATTTCTGCAAAGAATGTCATTGGTATTTCAATAGAGATTGTGTTAAATCTGTAGATTGCTTTGAGTAGTATGATCATTTTAACAATATCATTTTGATAATAACACTTTTTTAAAAAGGAGTTGGCAGGATGCTGGTAAAATGTTAACTAGTGGCTGCTAACTTGGACAGAGAAAAACTCAAGGTTGTTCCAATAAGGGAAGTAGCATCCCTCTCCTTTTTATCAGGACCTTCTTGTGGAAGAAGACTCCTAAGTTATGAGTTTTCCAAAGGACTCCTACTCTCAAACAAAAATATAAAAGAAGTAAAGGTGCAAATTGTCTCTGAGGTTTTATAAAAAACTGGGAGGATATAATGCAAACATGAGTACTGTCTCTACAAGTCTGTAGTCACCCAGTCTACATCTCCCCAAGGTGAAGGTATTTTACTCTACTAAGGTGAAGATATTTCTACTCATCAGCCGTCCTCTCAGTAGAAGGGAACCTACCCTTCAAAGCACAGACTTTACTTCCAGAGAAAGTCTTTCTGATTTTCTTAATCATCTCTCTTTGTGCTCTCTAACTGCCTGAGGCAAGTGGGAGGGTCTGGATCCCATTATCCCCTGGGACAGGCTAATTCATTCACAACCTTAAGGCTTAACCCCTGGATATGTTCTAACTACTAACTGTATAAATTAGGTATCAGATATGAGTGATTAACATAGAGGATGTACATCCTACATATGTGTATACTTAGAATACAATTTTTTTCTCTTTTATCCTTCTTAGTCACTACAACGTTATTTTCCCAAAAAATTACATGTATTTCTATTATCTGCTCTATTACTGTTGTAGCTAAAGTGCCCTTTCTAGTGTGGTAGCACTTGCCTGTAGTCCCAGGTACTCAGGAGACTGAGGCATGAGAATCGCTTGAACCCAGGAGGTGGAGGTTGCAGTGAGCCAAGATTGCACCACTGCACTCCAGCCTGGGCAACAGAGCGAGACTCCGTCTCTAAGTAAAATAAATAAAATTTAAAAATGAATTGACCTTAGGGAAAGAAAAGCTAGGAGACTCAAATATATTCAGAGAAGTTACCTAGCATTTAGACTCTTGAAAATGTACATATTAATACTTGGAAATATATTTTTTAAAAAAAAGATTAGCTGCCTAATTACAGATTCACACATAATCTGTCATTGACTAAATATGTGCTGACTTTCATTAAGCTGTTGAGTGAAAGATGGGTAGAGGGCTGGCCTGCTGCTCCTCTCAGAAATACAAGTTGTCTTTTAAAGGAAAAAAAAAATTAAGAATACTCTTTTTATTCTCACTTTTCAGAGTAGCTAAAATAATTTAACTTCCTTTTGAGCCAGTAACAAGTTATGATGGCAATTGATTTACTTTAAAAATACAAATTTACTGGCCTCTTTTCAGATTTATTAAATCAAAATCTGAATCTTGAAACTTCGTATTTTTAACACCTTTCCCAGTGAGTCTTACGCCACATGCATAGCATTTCTCCATTTGGAAACTATTGAAACTTAACCAATGGTCTTCAAGATGTGACTGTCATTGGCCAACAGTGTGACCTCAGGCAAGTCACTTCATCTCTTAGGATCATAGTTTTTGCACCTGTAACGTTTGCACTAAATAATTTCTAAAATGTTTTCCATATCTGTGTCCTATAATGAATCTATATAGGACAATTCAAAAGCACATGGCTTTGAATAAGATTGAGAATGTGATAATAATAGCTTACATTTGAGTAGCACTTCAGAATTTTAAGATGCTTCCACATTATATGTCTCATCTGAGTCTGATAGTGTTGAAAGGAGGAAAGGCAAGCATTACTCTGCTCATTTTACATATGAAAGAAAGCCTCTTAGGCTTAGTGGAAAAAAAGAAAAAGAAGGAAGGAAGGAAAGAAAGAAAAGAAAGAAAAGAAGAAAAGAAAGAAAGAAAAAAGAAAGTGAGAGAGAGGGAGAGAGGGAGGGAGGGAGGAAGGAAGGAAGGAAGGAAGGAAGGAAGGAAGGAAGGAAGGAGGGAAGGAAGGGATGTTTTCAAGGTTAAATAGTAAGTAGGGTGCTAGACTAGAATCCTGGTCTCTAAATAACTACACTTTTCCATATTCACATGCATTTTTATCTGACAATAATCAAAGTAACACTATAAAACCAGTGTCACCAAAATTTCACTTTTGCTTTGTATGTTTCCAGGAAGAAGGTAAAAACAATTCTAGAAAGCGGTGGGCCAGGCGCGGTGGCTCACACCTGTAATCCCAGCACCTTGGAAGGCAGAAGTGGGTGGATCACAAGGTTAGGAAATCAAGACCAGCCTGACCAAGATGGTGAAACCCCATCTCCACTAAAAATACAAAATTAGCTGGGCATAGTGGTGGGCCCCTGCAGTCCTAGCTACTTGGGAGGCTACAGCAGAGAACAGCTTTAACCCAGGAGGCAGAGATTGCATTGAGCCAAGATCACACTACTGCACTCCAGCCTGTCCTACAAGAGTGAGACTCCATCCAGAAAAAAAGGAGGGGGGGTTGCATTTAAAGAGTTAAAGTATTTAAATTCAAATTATGAACTTTTCTAAACCATTAATCTCCAATCACCTATTCCTTTGCAGCAAAGACAATACCGTGCACTACTAAAATAATTTCACATTTTTTTCTGGGCACACAACTAAACTATTTTTGCCAGCCTCCTTGTAGTTAGTTAGCATAGGGCTCTGGGACTGGCTTCTGGCTAATGAAGTAGGATAAGTGACACACACAGCACTTCCAGAGCTGATCTGTAAAAGTCTCCTGGCTCCCTTGTCCATTCTGTTTTCTGCTGATATAGTGACCTTGAAGGCCACAAGTTGAAGATAGCAGAGCTTTTAGGAGACAATCTGCCCCCTTTCATGAATGTAAGGAGCAGCAACCAACATTTCCACTCCCAACTCTTTCAACTCCATTGGACTGAATCATCAGTGAGCAATAAACTTCTATAGTGTTAAACTACTGAGATTTTGAAGTGTTTTGTTACAGCAGTTAAGCTGCCTGATTAATAACGTCCTTAAATTATGTTCATTGTTTTTCCAATTTTTCCCTCTATTAGTTGGTAATTTATATACTCTATTAATAGTGTTATAAATGATTTATCTGGAAATTACACATTCATCCTTGACTTACTGATATTTTTGCCCTCTTCAAAAACAAAGTACTTTAGAAAACTTTTTAAGTTCTATTACATTCTATTATTTTTGAAAATTTTAATATTCCCTCTCTCCAGACAGTCCTTGACTTACAACAACTCAACAATGATTCAACTTACGAGTTTTTCACTTTATCATAGGTTTATCAGAGTATTAAATGTATTTTCAACTTACAAAATTTTCTACCTATGTGTATATATATATACATATATATACACACACAGATGCCTCTGATGGTGTTATGTCCTGATAAACCCATTATAGATAGAAAATGCAAAATTATTGCATGTATATGTACATATATATGATATGTAAATATATGTATACATATAAACACATATACCTATATTTACATATCATATATATACATATACATGAACATGTATAATAGTCATGTGTCACTTAATGACAGATACCTTCTGAGAAACATATTGTTAGGTTATTTTTGTCATTGTATAAATATCACAGAACATACTTACATTAACTTAGATGGTGTAGCCTCCTGCATACCTAGGCTATATGCTGTAGCTTATTGCTCCAGTGTTAAACCTGTATGGCAACCTGGTGCAGTAGTTCAGCCTGTAATCCCAGCACTTTTGGAGGCCAAGGTGGGTGGATCACAAGGTCAGGAGTTCGGGACCAGCCTGACCAACATGGTGAAACTGCATCTCTACTAAAAAATTACAAAAATTAGCCAGGCGTCATGGCATGTGTCTGTAATCTCAGCTACTCAGGAGGCTGAGGCAGGGGAATTGCTTGAACCCTTGGACCCGGGAGACAGAGTTTGCAGTGAGCTGAGATTGCGCTATTGCACTCCAGCCCAGGCAACAAGAGCAAAACTCCGTCTCAAAAAAATAAAAAACCTGTATGGCATGTTGCTGTACTGAATATTGTAGGTAATTGTAACACAGTGCAATGTATTTATGTATCTAAATATATCTAAACATAGAAAATACACAGCAAAACACGGTGTTATAATCTTATAAGATCATTGTTGTATATGCAGTTGATCTTTGACCAAAATATTGTTATGTGGTGTGTATGACTTTATACATAATCCCATAAAATATAATTATTGTTTTATGTAGTCGATATTCATTTAGATTGATCCACATATTTATTATTTTTATTGATTTTTTTCATTCATCCTGCAACTGTCACCTTTTCTCTAGGATAATTTTCCTATTGCCTAAAGAACATTTTTTAGAATTTAAAAAAATATATAGATCAGCTTCCTTGGTGTCCATGAGGATATCAGAAAAAATATATATCTTCTGGTGGCAAAATATATCTGACATTTGTTTTGTTTTGGTAAGAAAATTTTTTTGATCTCTGTTCTTGAAGAATATAGAATCCTACATTGAAGCTTATTTTCTTTAAGCCCATTGAATATATTTCTCATCTTTCTGTTGCTGTTAAGAAATCAATGCTCAATCTAACTGTTTTCATTTGATTGTAATCTGTTCTTAAAAATTGTTCTCTGTTAGGCCTCAGAAATAACACCACACATCTACAACCATCTGATCTTTGACAAACCTGACAAAACAAGCAATAGGGAAAGGATTTTCTATTTAATGGTGCTGGGAAAACTGGCTAGCCATATGCAGAAAACTTAAACTGGATTCCTTCCTTATACCTTATACAAAAATTAACTCAAGATGGATTGAAGATTCAAACATAAGACCTAACACCACAAAAACCCTAGAAGAAAACCTAGGCACGGCGAGGCACAGTGGCTCAAGCCTGTAATCCCAGCACTTTGGAGGCCTAGGTGGGTGGATCACGAGGTCAAGAGATTGAGACCATCCTGGTCAACATAGTGAAACCCTGTCTCTACTAAAAATACAAAAAATTAGCTGGGCACGGTGGCGTGTGCCTGTAATCCCAGCTACTCAGGAGGCTGAGGCAGGAGAATTGCCTGAACCCAGGAGGTGGAGGTTGCGGTGAGCCGAGATCACGCCATTGCACTCCAGCTTGGGTAACAAAAGCGAAACTCCGTCTCAAAAAAAAAAAAAAAAAAAAAGGAAAATCTAGGCAATACTATTCAGGACGTAGAAAACCTAGGCAATACTATTCAGGACGTAGGCATGGGCAAAGAGTTCATGACTAAACCACCAAAAACAATGGCAACAAAAGCCAAAATTGACAAATGGGATCTAATTAAACTAAAGAGCTTCTGCACAGCAAAAGAAACTATCATCAGAGTGAACAGGCAACCTACAGAATGGGAGAAAAATTTGGCAATCTATCTATCTGACAAAGGGCTAATATCCAGAATCTACAAGGAACTTAAACAAATTTATGAGAAAAAAACAACCCCATCAAAAAGTGAGCAGAGCATATGAAAAGACAGTTCTCTAAAGAAGACACTTACTGGTCAACAAATATATAAAAAGAAGCTTACTTATTATCCCTGGTCATTAGAGAAATGCCAATCAAAACCAGAATGAGATGCCATCTCATGTGAGTTAGAATGGCAATCATCAAAAAGTCGGGAAACAAGAGATGCTGGAGAGGATATGGAGAAATGGGAATGCTTTTACACTGTTAGTGGGTGTATAATTTGTTCAACCATTTTGGAAGACAGTGAGGCAATTCCTCAAGGATCTAGAACAAGAAATACCATTTGACCCAGCAATCCCATTACTGGATATAAACCCAAAGGATTATAAAACATTCTACTATAAAAACACTTGCACACATATGTTTAATGCTATTCACAATATCAAAGACTTGGAACCAACCCAAATGCCCATCGATGTTAGACTGGATAAAGAAAATATGGCACATATGCACCACAGAATACTATGCAGCCATAAACAAGAATGAGTTCATGTCCTTTGCAGGGACATGGGCAAAGCTGGAAACCATCATTCTCAGCAAACTAATATCAGAACAGAAAACCAAACACCGCATGTTCTCACTCATAAGTGGGAGTTGAACAATGAGAACATACAGGAACAAGGAGGGGAACGTCACACGACAGGGCTTGTTGGGGGGTGGGGGGCTAGGGAAGGGATAGCATTAAGAGAAATACGTAATACAGATGATGGGTTTATGGGTACAGCAAACTACCATGGTACTTTTACACCTATGTAACAAACCTGCACTATATGCACATGTATCCCAGAACTTAAAGTATAATTAAAAAAAAAAAAAATTGTGCTGTTTTTATCTTCTCCCTTCTTTTTTTTTTTTTTTTTTTTTTTTTTTGAGACAGAGTTTCGCTCTTGTTACCCAGGCTGTAGTGCAATGGCGCGATCTCGGCTCACCGCGACCTCCGCCTCCTGGGTTCAGGCAATTCTCCTGTCTCAGCCTTCTGAGTAGCTGGGATTACAGGCACGTGCCACCATGCCCAGCTAATTTTTTGTATTTTTAGTAGAGATGGGGTTTCACCATGTTGACCAGGATGGTCTCGATCTCTTGACCTCGTGATCCACCCGCCTTGGCCTCCCAAAGTGCTGAATTACAGGCGTGAGCCACCACGCCCAGCCCTTCTTTTTGTTTTTAGTTCTTCTCTTGTTCTTTTTTCCTTTCTTCGTTTCCCCACCCCCCCCCCCCAAAAAAAACAGACATTTCCTCTTTCCTTAATTCTGCATGTGCTTAACTGTGGATTTCATGTTGACTCTACTCTTGAATCTATGGCTTAATTTCTCTCATTGGTCTTGGAAAATCCTCAACCATTACTTTTACAATTATTCCTTTTCAAATTTTCTCTCCTTTTTTGGGGGAGTCCTACTAAACATGTGTTAAGCCTCTTCATTTTTTGGGGGGGGACTCCAACTAAGATGCGTTAGACCTTTCATGGCATTCTCTTTCTGCATTCCCTCATGGATATTTTCCCATTGTTAGACTTTTCATACTTTATTCTGAATAATTTCCTCTTGCATTTTATGTCACCAATTTTCTTTTTGGTTGTTTCTTTTTGTTTGTTTGATTGTTTTCGAGACAAAATCTTGCTCTGTTGCCCAGGTTGGAGTGCAGTGGCATAATCTCCGCTCACTGCAACCTCTGCCTCCTGGGTTCAAGCAATTCTCCTGTCTCATCCTCCCGAAGAGCTGGGATTACAGGTACGCTCCAGCACACTTGGCAAATTTTTGTATTTTTAGTAGAGGTAAGATTTCACCATCTTGGCCAAGATGGTCTTGCACTCCTGACCTCAGGTGATCTGCACACCTTGGCCTCCCAAAGTGCTAGGATTATAGGCGTAAGCCACTGTGCCCAGCTCAGTTGTTTCTTATCTGCTATGAAGCACATTTTGAGATGGAGTCTTGCTCTGTTACCCAGGCTGGAGTGCAATGGGGTAATCTTGGCTCACTGCAACCTCTGCCTCCATGATTCAAGCCATTCTCTTGCCTCAGCCTCCCAAATAGCTGGGAATACAGTCATGCACCACCACACCTGGCTGACTTTGTTTTGTATTTTTATTAGAGATGGGGTTTCACCATATTGGCCAGGCTGGTCTCAAACTTCCGACCTCAGGTGATTGCCTACCTTTGCCTCCCAAAGTACTGGGATTACAGATGTGAGCCACCATGCCTGGCTTGACTATTTAAAAAATTGCTATAACAGTGCAGTTTCTAGTTAGATGCCAAAATTCTCCATTTGAACTTTATTTCATAACAAGCATAGCTGGTGGCCTTATGTTTACAATAAGCACAGCCTTATGGTCTGTGCCTGATAATTAAAACTTAGGGGTTATCATAGGTCTCTTTCTGTTGCTTATTTTTTTCTATTGATTCTTGCTCACAGTGTTTGCTTTTTTTATGCAACAAGTTATCACTGTATGCTGGATGTTATATTTGAAAAATTGTATTCAATTCAAAAAATTAAAGCATGTTTGGACAAAGATGTTATCTTTCTACAGAAGAAATTTTTTATGTATCCCTGTCAGGTATCTAGAGACATTTTCCATCTGGATCACCTCAATCCAGTTTAAAAATTTAGAAATTTCTGGCCGGGCGTGGTGGCTCAAGCCTGTAATCCCAGCACTTTGGGAGGCCGAGGCGGGTGGATCACGAGGTCAAGATATCGAGACCATGCTGGTCAAAACGGTGAAAGCCCGTCTCTACTAAAAATACAAAAAATTAGCTGGGCATGGTGGTGCGTGCCTGTAATCCCAGCTACTCAGGAGGCTGAGGCAGGAGAATTGCCTGAACCCAGGAGGCGGAGGTCGCGGTGAGCTGAGATCGCGCCATTGCACTCCAGCCTGGGTAACAAGAGCGAAACTCTGTCTCAAAAAAAAAAATTTAGAAATTTCTCGTTTTTTGAAACCTGCCCATAGGCTGTCATAGAACTAGTATATTTCTGATTTGCCCTTATGCTAAAGATGTACTCTTTCAGCATTTAATTGTAAAGTGAGTGGTGGTTTATCAGGATTCCCAAACTTTGTAGGCCCTGGATTTTAACTACTTCCATGAGACTAAATAAACCGTGGCTTGGATTTTCATATGACTTTTATTTTTAAAAAGTAAACTTTACTGTGTATATTTGAGGTTCACAGCATGATGGTATGGGACACATATAGACAGTAAAATGGTTACTGCAGTGGAGCACATTAATGTACCTATTATTTAATACAGTTATTTTTTGTGACACAGCAGTTAAAATCTACATATTTAACAAAAATCCTTAATACAATACAGTTTTATTAACTATAGCCCTCACATTGTACATTAGCTCTCTAGGCTTGTTCATCTTGCACATCTGCTACTTTGTCTTTTCTTTTTGTCTTTTGAGATGAAATCTCAGTCTGCAGCCCAAGCTGGAGTGCGGTGGCAAGATCTTGGCTCACTGTAGACTCAGCCTCCCAGGTTCAAGTGATTCTCCTGTCTCAGCCTCCCTAGTAGCTGGGATTATGGTCTGTATCTGATAATTCAAAATTAGGGGTTATCACAGGTCTCTTTCTGTTGCTTATTTTTTCTGTTGATTCTTGCTCTCAGTGTCTGCTTTTTTTTAATGTGACAAGTTATCACTGTATTCTTCATGTTATTATATTTGAAAAATGAAAGGTAGAAGCAGGTTTGGAGTAGTTACTTTTTTGTGACAAGAGCAGTTAAAATCTACATATTTAATAAAAATTCCTACTACAATACAGTTTTATTAACTATAGCCCTCATGTTGTACATTAGATCTCTAGACTTGTTCAAAATATAAGTAGAAGCAGGCACGTGTTACCATGCACGGCTAATTTTTGTATTTTTTGTAGAGATGGGAGGGTTCACCACGTTAGCCAGGCTGGTCTTGAACTCCCGACCTCAAGTGATCCACCTGCCTTGTACTTTGTCTTTTTTAATCAATAAATTCCCATAAGGGATAAAGCTCTTAGATTTACCTCATTGGATTTTCATCCTCTGCAAAATTTTAGTTTGACATTTCTTCACTTTTTTTGTGAAAAAGTTGATATAATATCATGGATATAACTGATATTGTTGATAGAACAAGTGGCATGGCCTGGAATGAATTCAGCTCTACCTGACTCCAAACTATGCTGTTAACTATATGTTTTGTGCTTTCTCCCAAAATTTCCTTCTCATGTAAATTTTTCTGTATATATTTCCAAAACCAATTTCAAGCACTTTTTGTTGCCTGTATCATAATGTGTATTAAAATACAATCGAAGGCGGGTGGATCACGAGGTCAAGAGATCGAGACCATCCTGGTCGACATGGTGAAACCCCGTCTCTACTAAAAATACAAAAAAAAAAATTAGCTGGGCATGGTGGCGTGTGCCTGTAATTCCAGGTACTCAGGAGGCTGAGGCAGGAGAATTGCCTGAACCCAGGAGGCGGAAGTTGCAGTGAGCCTAGATCGCGCCATTGCACTCCAGCCTGGGTAATAAAAGTGAAACTTCGTCTCAAAAAAAAAAAAAAAAAAAAAAAAAAAAAAAAAATACAATCGAATGAAAACAATCATTTAAAGTCAATTTGCAATAAACAATATAAGCCAGAAGTAGAATGCTATAATCACACAGTAAGCTTTGGCATTAGAGAGACGTGTTTGAAACTTAGCTTGATCTAACTGCTTTTGACCTTGAGCAAGTTGCTTTGTCCTCCCTGAACTACAGTTTTATCTTTTATAAGGACAGGTGAGACACAACTTGCCAGACTCTAACAATGTACTAATGTTACCAAAGTGTACTTCACTTACTTTAAGGCATAAAGGATGCCTTTTGCTTTTGTGCTCCATCATCTCAGAAATTATTTCAGAGCAAGAGCTCACAATGTTTCTATCACTATGCAAATACTCTAAATTCAAGTTGTCAGGAAGCATCACATTATCTTTCACAAGATTTATGGATCTAATTTATTGATCTTCCTTTGCACTTTACGCTAGCTTCATTGGTTAAGAATGTAAATGAATAAATTACTTAAAAAGAGACAACAGGTCGGGTGCGGTGGCTCGCGCCTATAATCCCAGCACTTTGGGAGGCCGAGGTGGGTGGATCACGAGGTCAAGAGATGGAGACCATCCTGGTCAACAAGGTGAAACCCCGTCTCTACTAAAAATACAAAAATTAGCTGGGCATGGTGGTGCACACCTGTAGTCCCAGCTACTCGGGAGGCTGAGGCAGGAGAATTGCCTGAACCCAGGAGGTGGAGGATGCGGTGAGCTGAGATCGCGCCATTGCACTCCAGCCTAGGTAAGAAGAGTGAAACTCTGTCTCAAAAAAAAAAAAAAAGAGACAACAATGTGTTCTATACAAAGAGAAATAAATATCTGCATTGAAAGGGGATTAAATTTTTTAAAAACTTAATTTGTTTATATTTATTTTTCTACTTTTATTTTCCTTATTTTAAAAAATTATTTATTTCTGGCCTTACTGAATCATGTGTTTATTATTTATTTTATTTAAAAAATTCTTTGTAGAGATGGTGGGGTCTTACTGTTTCCCAGGCTCATCTTGAGCTCCTGGCCTCAAGTGGCCCTCCCACCTCAGCCTCTAAAGTGTTGGAATTACAGGCATAAGCCATTGTGCCCATGAGCCATATCCTTATTTTTAAAACCAGTCTTTGATTAAACTCCTTGAGTGAATTTTACAGTAACTTCAAAATGCTCAAAACTAACAGAGAATCTGATTCCTGTTATAAGATAGATCTTGTAATAAAAAATAGAAGAACCACAGTTTCTTTCTGAAGTTTTCTGAAGTGAAAACAATGTGAACATTTATTTTTGCGGAGAGGCTAAAAATGTATGCAAGAGAGGAGTTCAGTTTCAGAAGGAAGAATCGCTTTCTACTTTCTCATCTTTAGGAACAATTTCTGAACAATAAAATAACTGACAAAAATTTTGGGGAACGCTATTCCTGACTGAAGAAGAAATAAGAGTTGGAGCTCAGTCTCAGGGAAATAGCATCATAGATCACTGAATGAAAACCATTCTTAAAGGCTGGGTGCAGTGGCTCACACTTATAATCCCAGCACCTTGGGAGGCTGAGGTGGGAGGACCACTTCAGCCCAGGAGTTCAAGACCAACCTGGGCAACATAGTGAGACCCTCTCTCTACAAAAAGAAAACAATTAGCCAGGTGTAGTAGTATACATGCCTACAGTCCCAGCTACTCAGGAGGTTGAGGTGGGAGGATAGCTTGAGCCCAGGAAGTCAAGACTGTAGTGAGCTATGATTTCACCATTGCTGTCCCAGGATGGATGACAGAGCAAGACCCTCTCTCAAAAAAGAAAAGTGTTCTTGGTAATTTTGTATCTGTGGTCTTTTTGCTCTTATACCTTTATTTACTTCATAACTCTCTCTGACTTTAAGAGGTCTGGTGTGGTGGCTCATGCCTGTAATCCCAGCACTCTGGGAGGCCGAGGTGGGTGGATCACGAGGTCAGGAGATCAAAACCATCCTGGCCAACATGGTGAAACCTTGTCTCTACTAAAATAAAGAAAATAAAATAAAATTAGCAGGGTGTGGTGGCACGAGCCTGTAATCCCAGCTACTTGGGAGGCTGAGGCAGGTGAATCACTTGAACCTCGGAGGCGGAGATTACAGTGAACTGAGATTTTATCTCAAGAAAAAAAAAAGAGGTCTGAATAAGACATGCGTTATACAGTCATTAACCTCCTCCCCACTCATGCATATTTAGGAAATCCTGGAGCCCAGAATCTAATCTACAAATTCTACAAAATTTCCTAAAACACTTTACTCACACTTGTCTTCTTCTCATACTCCATCTTCTCTCTGTTTGACTCTTCTCGCTCTCTCTCTCACTACACACACACACACACACACACACACACACACACACACACCCATCCTTCTTTCCATTTGGCTGAGAACAGGAAGGAAGAATGGTGACAGTGTTAGGTACTATTTCAAAGCAACTGTAATGATGAAATTTGCTACCATTATCTTGGGTGGGAAGAGGCTATGTTTACAGCCATGATTATGGCTACGGTGTGACTTGGGAAGTTGTTTTCTCCTCTGGATTATTCCCTCCACCCACTAAAAAACGGCTTCCTGTTCTCTTGTCCTGCTGGGAATTGGACAGCAATTCTAAGGATCTGATCCTTTTAGAGGATCCTCAAACTTAATTTTGGTTACAGCCTAACACTGGAATCAATGCCATTTATTTCTTTTGTTTAACACTCCTTCATTTAACACATTTATTGAGCAACCCCTTTGTTACGGTTATTATGCTAGGAGCTGGGAATATATGAAGACGTAGTGTTAAAGAAGACAGGCTCATATCCTTATGGAATTTAAAGTCTAGAATAAAGGCTGGCAAAATTTTTTGTTGGTAAAGAGGCAGATAGTAAACACTTTTGGCTTTGAAGCCATATAGTTTCTATTGCAGCTACTCAGCTCTGTCATGGTAGTACACAAGTAGCCACAGACAATATATAAATGGGCAAGTGTGACCATGTTCTAATAAAACTTTATTTATGGACCCTGAAATTTGAATTTCATGTAATTTTTATTTGCTACAAAATGATCATTCTTTTTAATTTTTTCCAACCATTTACTTAAAAACCATTCTTAGTTTGCAGGCCATATAAAAACAAGTGGCAGGCCTGATTTGTCCCATGGGCCACAGTTTACCAGCTCCTGATTTAGAAGGAAAGACAGGTATTAACAAACAATCATTTTGATAAATGCATGGTTGCAAACTGTGATAAATGTGTGAATAACAAGTACAGCATGGTAAAGTATGCCAAGGGGCCCAGTCTAGATGGGGGGTGATGAACTGATCTTTAGCCTGAGGTCTGAGGCACAAAGAGGAATTATTTCACTCATTCAGCCATGCATGGCTTGGAAACACTTGCCAAGAAATTTCTTTGGCAAGTATAATTTGTTTAGTGTTTTGACCCATTCTACAGTTCATCCAAATTTTTGGCCCTTTGTCTGTGCCTCACGGAATTTGATTCTCTGTTCTTTGTCAGAAGGCAGCATCAATTTGTGAGTGGCTGGCCAGGCACAGTGGCTCATGCCTGTAATTCCAGCACTTTGAGAGGCAGAGGCGGGTAGAACGCCTGAGGTCAGGAGTTCTAGACCAGCCTAGCCAACATGGTGAAACCCCATTTCTACTAAGAATACAAAACATTAGCCAGGCATTGTGGCAGGCACCTGTAATCCCAGCTACTCGGGAGGCTGAGGCAGGAGAATCGCTTGAACCCAGGAAGTGGAGGTTGCAGTGAGCCAAGATCGCATCATTGCATTTCAGCCTGGGCAACAAGAGTGAAAATCCATCTCAAAACAAACAACAAACAAAAAATATGTGAGTGGTTGAATCACAGGTAGAACTTCAGTAGAGCCAATAAGAAATTTACAATACATTGGGATTGACCACGAGATCATGAGGCTGATTTGGAAACAGCAGCATTGTAGTAAATCTGATAACTTTTCTAGAACACCGGCCTCCAGTGGTTTGTTTTTGATTTTTGATTATTTTTGGTTTTGTTTTGTCAGTTACTACATATCAACAAAAGCTAATATTTGAAATAGAGGATTCCTGTAAAAGAGATCAAAGAAACAAAACCTACAACAGACCAGCTTTTTTTTTTTTTTTTTTGAGACAGAGTTTCGCTCTTGTTACCCAGGCTGGAGTGCAATGGCCCGATCTCGGCTCACCGCAACCTCCGCCTCCTGGGTTCAGGCAATTCTCCTGCCTCAGCCTCCCAAGTAGCTGGAATTACAGGCACGCGCCACCATGCCCAGCTAATTTTTTTTTGTTTTTAGTAGAGACAGGGTTTCACCATGTTGACCAGGATGGTCTCGATCTCTTGACCTCGTGATCCATCTGCCTCGGCCTCCCAAAGTGCTGGGATTACAGGCATGAGCCCCCACGTCTGGCACAGACCAGCTTTAAACCAATAATCAGGGACAAACATGCTCATTTATTTTAATTTCCATAGTGTCCTTGCTATTGCATAGGACTTCTGCCCACGTTAAATGCTGAGCATAAGGATTCACTGGGCAGGGAATCAGTAAGCTTCATAGTTAACATGGGTCCGCTAAAATGCCTCTTGTGCCCACCTTTCATAATGGACTGGCTGCTCTTTGGCAATCAGCAAACTGCAGAAACAATCCTATCCATATGAGTCACCGCTTCAGTGACCAGAACTGAGACTCTCCCCTGGGAGTCTCCTTTATTTGTTATGTGTGTTTCTTGCAGTTGTTGTTTTTCATCTTTTGAAATTATGCTTTTATGCTAAAAATGCCACTGATTATTTTAGTCTTCAAATGATGTGAACTAGGCCTGTGTCCTGGAAAACTTAGACAGCTGCCAGTTCTGAAACTCAGCAACTTGAAACAGTTATTCTGCCAAACAGAACTACTGGGAAGAACAAGTCAGTAGATACAGACTGCAAATATCTATATGGAAACAGTATGTCTTAGTTTGTATCAGGTACTATAATACATATTTACACATAATATTTAATTAATCTTCACAACAAAAAATAGTCAAAGAGTTATTGAAGGATGATAATTTTTTTTTTTTTTTTTTTTTTGAGACGGAGTTTCGCTGTTGTTACCCAGACTGGAGTGCAATGACACGATCTCTGCTCACCGCAACCTCCACCTTCTGGGTTCAAGCAATTCTCCTGCCTCAGTCTCCCGAATAGCTGGTACTACAGGCGTGCACCACCATGCCCAGCCAATTTTTGTATTTTTAGTAGAGACGGGGTTTCACCTTGTTGACCAGGATGGTCTTGATCTCTTGACCTCGTGATCCACCCGCCTTGGCCTCCCAAAATGCTGTGATTATAGGCGTGAGCCACCACGTCCGGCCTGAAGTATGATGATTAAAAGCAAAGACTTTATTCTAAACTATCTGGGTTCAAGAACTCTACCTTTTGATAGTTATGTGACCTTGGACAGTAATATAATACTCTGTGCTTTAGCTTCTTCATTTATATAATCAGGATAACCCCTAAATGGTAGTTGTGATGATTACAGGAGATAATTTTAAAAGTTCTTAATTGCAGAATCTGTTACGTGGTAAGCGCTAATTATAAGATATCAGCAATTATACTCACTTAACAGATGAAGAAACTGAGGTTCTTTGCTCAAATTCACATAGCCAGTAAGTGGAAGTGCTAAGATTTGAACTCAGTTTGACTCCAGAGTCTTTCAATGTAACAACCACATTATTATCTTCATCACTATTACACTCATTATTATTATCTATAATTAATGGTCTTAGCAACAAGCCAAAGGAAATCCTTGCCAGGCATACAATACAGGGTGTGTGCACAGGGCTTTAGAGAATTATTTTTAGTCACAATCACAGACAGGAAGAAAAATCACTACAAGTATGAGGAACTTTGAATACAAAGTTATCAAGATCTATAGGCTACACATTTGCTAAGAAAGATTAACCACCATCACCAACCTCTCTTTGTACCATAGGAGTAGACAAGTAAAATATATTATATATAATAATTTATTTGTTCACAAAAACTCTTCACTGGAGTACAACCACAATTGAGCAACAACAATAACACACACACAAAATGCAATTTTTAACATGAAACTCTTAAACCAGAGTCCTCAGACCACTAGTATACTTTTGAATAGGCTGAAAGGTCATGAACTCCTAGAATTTGTGTATGGTATTTAGGAAGTATAAGTGTAAGCGTGTCTTTCTGAGGAGAGAGACTATGATCATCATTAGATTCTCATAGGGGTCTGTGACTCCAAAATGTTTAAGAACCACTGGTTTCAACTGAAGGCTCTTCTTACAGTCTAGTTACAATGGTGGTTCCCAAAGGCCTGGTCAGCCACTGGTCCACATTCCTTTCTCTGCTTAGTGACGATACTCCTGTGCCTTGTCATTAAAGAGCATACAGGAATTTAACTTAGAACAAAATATTCAACACAATACTTCATATGTGATAAGCAATTCGTGTTAGTTAAATCTAGACTTAAACACAGTTAGGATGCAGTTCAGGAGTTAGTCAACTGCATCTTGGGCCTATTTTTGTAAAGAGAGTGTTTATTGGAACATAGCCATCCTCATTAATGTACATATTGCCTGTGCCCAATTTTGAGTTGCGGGGGCAGATTTAAGTGGTTGTGACAGAACAAATGAATCTCGAAGTCTAAAATATTTACTCTCTGGCCCTTGACAGAAAACATTTGCTGACCTCTGATGCTGTTGAAAGAATCTTGGGGTTATAGTCAGGGTGAGCTTGAGATTTGTCTCTACCACTACATGTGTGTCATTGCACAAGACGCTTCATTTTGAACCTCAGTTTTTCACATATAAAATGGAGATAACTTCCCATCTACTTTGCACACCCTTCATAATTACTCTCGCGATCAAATGTAATAATGTATGTGAAAGTAAAATACACGTAATTAGTTTTGTTAGTACTAAGATCATCATCCCTAAATTACCTACGTATGGTGACACAGATTGTTTCTCAGAATAGAGAAAAATCATTTTGAAGCATTAAACACAATACCAATTACCTATTATGCCACAAAATTGTTACTCTTTGTGAGATTTGCCTCCCAAGGCAACTAATATTAGGTGTTGCTTTTTAGGGAAGACAAACAAATATTTCCTGAATAAATTGCCAAATGAAATACTGAATAGAAATAAGAAGCCCCAAATACATTTTCTCATTCAAATATGTGTTCAGTTGAGATGCTGTCCTTGATTTTAGCCAATGCTGTTCATTGCCAGAGACAGACAAATGCTACAATAGTGTGGATTATGAAAGATGAGCTCTCTGTACTTTAGGCAGTATTTGAGGACTTCTCAGCTTCTGCATTTTTAAAAATCATATATTTGTCACTAACTTTGAAAAATCCTTGAAATTTTAAAAGAAAATGGAATTGCTTTTGCACCAATTTTTGTGAAGGAAATGAATAATTTATCCATAATCTCATACATCCAGTTAAAGTTAATGGGAAGACTCAAAGTCTCCTGAAAAACATTAGATAATATTTATCCCATCTTTTCCCACAGTTCGAGCAATACCACAGAAATTGAAAACACATGTTTTTTTCTCGCCAGTAAATTACAGAATGATATATTCTCTTTCAGCTTTACTGAAATGGGTGGTTGCCATTTCTAAATTATTTAATTGTGTCAATGATATTATACGGTTTGAGACCAAATAATTCTTTGAGTTAAATTCTCCTTCATCTATACGATAGGGTATGTTTAAGAAGACAAAATCAGAAAGAGCCAACCTCTGGGCATTAAGGTAATAATTAGAGAGTTGAAAGGATACATGCAGATTCAAATGTTTTGAAACATATTCTACTAATGCTAGTCAGATTGTAGCCCAATTTTCTAAGCAATGAAGCTACAATTTTGGCCGCCAGTTTCTAACTTACTACAAAAGGAGTGCCAGTGTAGTATTATATTAGTCTGGTCCTACATTGCTATACATAACCGCTTGAGACTGGGTAATTTATAAAGAAAGAGGTTTAATTGGCTCATAATTATACCGGAAGCATGGCTGGGGAGGCCTCAGGAAACTTATAATCATAGTGGAAGGTGAAGAGGAAGCAGGCAAGTTCTACTGTCTGGAGCAGAAGGAAGAGAGTTAAGGAAGGGGAGGTGCTACATACCTTTTTTTTTTTTTTTTTTTTTTTTTTTTTTTTTTTGAGATGGTGTTTCATTCTTGTTGCCCAGACTGGAGTGCAATGGCGCCATCTCAGCTCACTGTAACCTCGACTCCTCGGGTTCAAGAGATTCTCCTGCCTCAGCCTCCAGAGTAGCTGGGACTACAGGCATGTGCCACCACACCTGGCTAATTTTGTATTTTTAGTAGAAGCATGGTTTCTCCGTGTTGGTCAGGCTGGTATCGAAATCCTGACCTCAGGTGATCTGCCCATCTCTACCTCCCAAAGTGCTGGGATTACGGGTGTTAGCCCATCTCGCCTGCCCGGCTGCATACTTTTAAACAACCGGAGCACATTCATTATCATAAGAACAGCAAGGGGAAAATCCACCCCCATGATCCCATCACCTCCCAGCAGGCCCCTCCACCAACATTGGGAATTACAATTCAACGTGAGATTTGGCCTGGGACACAAATCCAAACTACATTATTCCGCTCTCAGCCCCTCCCAAATCTCCTGTTGTTCTCACATTGCAAAACACAATCACCCCTTCTCAACAGTCCTCCAACTCTTAACTCATTTTAGCATTAACTGACAAATCCATAGTCCAAAGTCTTATCTGAGACAAGTCTCTTCCGTCTATGTCTGTAAAATAAAAAACAAGTTAGTTATTTCCAAGATACAATGGGGTAACAAGCATTGGCAAATATACCCATTCCAAAAGGAAGAAATCAGTGAAAACAAAGGGGCTACAAGCCAAATGCAAGATCCCAACCCTGCAGGGTAGTCATTAAACCTCAAAGCTCCAAAATAATCGCCTTGACTCTGTCTCACATCCATGCCACACTGATGCAATGGATAGAATCTCAAGGCTGTAAGCAAGCATATTACAAAGCAACCGGGTTTGGGTTCTGGTTTCCTCTTGAGAAATTTACTTATATGAAAATAATCCTATGTCTTAAAGAACTGAAGAAAGAGCTAGAGAACTATTCTCAAAAATTGACAGGTGTTAGGTCAGCATTGGAGGTGCAAATCACAGAAAACGATTGAGTGTCAGCAGGGCATTGCTGCAGTAATGAACCAGCTTCAGTGACATATTCTAGCCTCATATTACCCCACTCAAGATGCAAGTTCTGGAGAATGCATAGATCTAGCTTAAGTTTCATGTCTATCTGTTGACTAGAGGTAAGGCAGAACCCTTTGATTAGGGCATATGCCCAATCTGAAGCTACATCCAAAGGGAGAAAGCTAGCCACTAAAGAAATTAGAATTCTATTAACAAAAGAAGGGGATATATGGACCTTGGGACGCCTGAAACAGTTACAGAGATAATCATGCCTGCCTCTTCAGATTTTAAAACATATTAAAAGAGGCAACATGTTTAAAATATATACTACAGAGATATCCACTTTAGAAAAGTAACTGAATAGCAATTTCAATCAGGTGTCCTCTAACTTACAGAAAGCAATAAAAATACACACTATCATGGGGAGAAAAGACTTCCTTCAACTCAAGCATAGCTATATTTTGTTTCATGAAACAGAAATTACCTTGACACATCTAGAAAGACATTATTTATCGTACTCTATATTTTCCCATTTCCAGAGATCCATGGTATATAACAGCTAGAACATAAGACAGCCTTTCCTCTTCTGCATGAGCACTGCTTTTCAGAAGACCACAGTGCTGGTTTTCACTACTACTGCTATTTTTCTGCATTCTTCTGGAAACAGTCCCCTAAAACACAACTGGACAGAACAGAGGGTTCATGAAAATCTGGACAAAATTCTGAGACAAAAACTATGTGTTACATTTTGTTGAATTGGGAAGTTGAGATCACATAAATGAGGCATTGCGGAGACAGAAAGAACACTTATAATCCTACAAATTAGGAACTGTAGAATTTCTTTTCCTTCATCAGTTCACAGCATTAGAGAATCAGCCAGTGAAGCTAGAAGAGGTAAGAGTCATCAGAAACCAGAATTTAGAGAACATTAGCCAGTCTGTGCTCCAGCAATAGGCCAATAAAGGTGACAACCAACACCAAGCAGAAAGCACACAGAACCAATACTGATTCCTTTTCACTTGCATTACTGAGTCTGGGAAACTCCTTTCACTTACACATATGGATTGAGAAATCTGAGTGGGGCCTGTGAAAAATACTATAGGACAAGGCATAGTTGCTTTCAGGATTAGTGAGTTGTATTAAAAGTACTTTATAATGGGGGTGAAGGGTGGGGAGAATGTTGAGTACAAACAGGAAAAGAGACAGAGTGTATTTCTGAAAATGACCTATTGAAAGATTCAGAGGACATTTCATAAAATGGCTTGGCATGAAGAGGAAGCTCTATATCTTACATAAATTGGCATCCAAGGCAATTTACGCTGTCTGTTCTGTGGACTCTGGGCCCTCTGTTGGTTCTTGCCATGGTTCCCAGGCAGGTGCTTTCAGGCCTCTGCTTTAACCATTCTAGCCACGCTTGTAGCAGCTCTGTGTAGGATTTTATTGGGTTGACTATCAGTACCCCTCAAGTGGTTCCATATGCCAACCCTGGCTTTACTACCACTTTCCACTGATCCTTTACTCAGAGTTCCAAGTCTTTTCAGACCTTGAATCTGGGTTCCTGTGGCTTTTCCCCCTTGGCTGCTGGTGGCCTAATAGCCTTTCTTCCCCCTGTGGCTCTGCTTCATAGCCCTGCTCGAAAGCAGATGCTCTGGCTCCTTCCACAGTGCACACTGCCAGTTTCGTGGCATTTTCTTGCTGCTTTTGGCTGTAACTCTCAACTTCCCAAGGCCCAATTGTAAGACACCATGTGGGACAGACCCAAGAGGAGGAATATGGTGGGTGGGGGAAGGGGATATTGTGTAGAAGATGTGAAATGAGACTGAATTTATTGTCAAGGCCTAAGGAACATTTTTCTATCAACTTGGTTTTCACACGATTCAGATGCAAATTGGTTAAAATGAACACTTTTCTTGTGGGATGGGAAAGATATGTATCAGTAAAGACTGTCCTTTTAAGGAATGCAATTTGAGGGGCCTGCTTTTGGCAAATGTCCTGTCTTTAATCTTGGCTTCCCCATGTCCTCTGTTTACCTTCCAGTTGAGAGGCAGTCTGCCATCTCCCCATCTCCCTGCATATCACCTTTCAGTTGTTTCCAGCTGCCTCTTCAGTGCCCATATTGTGCCCTTGATTTTCCATTTAGAATATGGATCATTTTACTATTGACGGAGGATAATCTTTTAATATACTTTTTTCCTTTTCTTTTTTTTTTTTTTTTTGAGACAGGGTCTTACTCTGTTATCTAGGCTGGAGTGCGGTGGTACAATTATAGCTCACTGCAGCCTCAACCTCCTGGGCTCAGGCAGTTCTCCTACCCTAGTCTCCCAAGCTTTTTGTTTCAGTTCCTCTTCTTCATATTCTCCCTACATAGGCAACTGCCTCTACTAAAAAAGGCAATCTGTCCAGTGGGTAGGTCAGCAATTAAAAGAAAATGACCATCAACCGCCAGTGACAACGCTGAGAAATGATGGTGACTACCCACGGACACTTTATTATGGAGCAAAATAAAATAAGGGAACAGAAGGTCATCACTGAAAGCAGTAGGCCTCCCTACTGCTCCCCAAAGGGGAGCTCCCAAAAGGGAGAACGATGATCAGACTTACTGCTGTTAGGTGTACCACTTTTTTGGGCTCTATCTTTATACCCGTATTTCTTCATTTTGCTTCTCAAGGGTCTTTTGGCAATGACAAAATGTCTGGAGACATTTTCATTTGTTACAGCTGGGGAATAATATGTTATTGACAATCTAGTGGATAGAGGCCAGGGATGCTGCCATGCATCCTATGATGCACAGGAGAGCCCCTGGTTTTAAAAAAGCTATCCAATCCCGAATATCAATAGTGGCAAACTTGATGTACCCCCTGTACATACAGCTTCTTACAACCATGATTAGGTCTTAAGAAATTTTAACCAGGAGACCTGAATGCTAGTCCCTTGGGGGGCTTCTTCACCATGCATTAGATCATTTATCACTAACCCCTTAAGCCTAAAACCAAAAGCAAAGTCAATCCTAAAGGGCATAATGTAAGTCTTTTTTTTTTTTTTTTTTTTTTTGAGACATAGTCTCACTCTGTCACCCAGGCTGGAATGCAGTGGCGTCATCTTGGTTCACTGCAACCTCTGCCTCCCAGGTTCAATGATTCTCCCACCTCAGCCTCCCGAGTAGCTGGAATTAACAGGCATGTGTCACCACACCTAGATAATTATTTTGTATTTTTAGTAGAGATGGGGTTTCACCATGATAGCCAGGCTGGTCTCTAACTCCTGACCCAGGTGATCTACCCGCTTCTACCTCCCAAAGATCTGAGATTACAGGCGTGAGCCACCACGCCCGGCCAAAAAGTAAGTCATTTAACTCCTCCATGCCATGATGTCTTAGTCTATTTAGTGTTGCTATAACAAAATATCTGAGGTTGGGCCACTTACAAAAAAAAGAGATTTGGCTCACAATTCTGGTAGCTGGAATGTTCAAGATTGGGCATCTGTTGAGGACCTCACACTGCTTCAACTCACAGTGGAAAGTGGAAGCTGGCATGTGTGAAGAGATCGCATGGTGAGAGAGGAAGCAAGAGAGAGAGAAACTGAGAAAGCCACACACACAGAGAACCTGCTCTGAAGGGAACTAATTCATTCCCAACAGAGGGAAACCTCAGTCACTCCAGTGGGAAGGCATTAATCTATTTATGAGAAATCTGCCCCTGACCCTAGTATCTTATGCTAGGCCCCACCTCCCGACACTGCCACATTAGAGATCAAATTTCAACATGAGTTTTTTTCATGAACAAATCACATCCAAATCATAGCATCTGATATATTTCTGCCTTCCTTTCTGTTACTCCCTGGAGGCTACAATGGTTCGTCTTAGCTCTCTGTAGCTAAAAGTGCCTCCTTAGTTGCATCCCAACTCAGATACAAACTGAGAGGAAATGAAAAGAGAGAAGTGCCGGGCGCGGTGGCTCACGCCTGTAATCCCAGCACTTTGGGAGGCTGAGGCGGGTGGATCACGATGTCAAGAGATCGAGACCATCCTGGTCAACATGATGAAACCCCGTCTCTACTAAAAATACAAAAAATTAGCTGGGCACGGTGTCACGTGCCTGTAATCCCAGCTACTCAGGAGGCTGAGGCAGGAGAATTGCCTGAACCCAGGAGGCAGAGGTTGCGGTGAGCCGAGATCGCACTATGGCACTCCAGCCTGGGTAACAAGAGTGAAACTCCATCTCAAAAAAAATAAATAAATAAATAAATAAATAAAATAAGAAAAGAGAAAGAAAGGCATAGAGATATACATATTTCAGAATTTCTTTGGCGATCTATCCTGTACTCCCCCTTCCCTGACAGCTCCCTCTCTTTGCCCTCACCCTGATTACCTTATCTCCACTTCACCTTCATCTCTTGTCAATATTCCTCAATATTGCCTTCTGCAGAACCGATAGAACCCCTTCCTTAGGTTGGAAAAAGAGAAAACCTTTCAAGGAGCCAGCCTGTGCCGTTGTAAGTCAGCAAGTTATTTCAAGTACAGAATCGAGAACAATGAAATTATATTAATACTTAACAACACAGAGACTATATGTTGTTAAGTATTAATATAATTTCATTGTTTCAGTATTTAGAATACCAATATTTTACCCTTGTCTTCTCAGTTTTTAACTAGAAAAAAATGCTCTAAAGATTAGGAGAGATGCTATTTATGAATTACTTTGAGACTTAGAATTTTAAAAGGTGCTATTTAGAAAATAATGTTATTTATAATTATGTTTATGATTTCTACAAACAGGCCTGATTTTCAATGACCTGACTCAAGGAAGGGAGGTAATAGGATACTTGCTTTGAGCAAATCAGGCTCTCCTAGCCAAGTTACCCCAGTTATTGATGGCTGACTGACAAAATCTTGAGGTAGCATGTTCTGCTTTAGCCAGGACTCAGGGGGCACTGAAACATGGGGCAAGATCTACAGACTGAATACACATGTCCTCTGGAATCTGCCTTTCTTTTATTTATTCACCTGTGTCCAATAATTTTTATTTGGATAATTATGAAAACGATTCAGTAGAGCTAATTTATATGCGTGAGTTTTAGCTTAAGATTATTTTTTCTTTATTTAATGTTGGAAAGAAGGAAAGTAGCTCTTTGCAATAAAAAACTTGTTGGAGAGTACTGTGCCCTAGGACATAATATCTTGTCTACCTCCTTTCCAAAACTCCATTAACCCCAACCCTAACATCCTCCCAAACCAGGGACTAAGTAACTAGGTATGGTAACACTTAACTTTTACCGGCTGAATGAAATCAATCCCTATAGTGGCTAAAAAATATGTGTAATTACATGTGTAGAAGCTCTGCAGCTTGTGGTCATTATTTTACTTTGTTTTTAATTGATCAAGGTAAATCTTTTATCTGTTGATCAACTGAAGTGAGACAGTGTCATATAATTAAGAAATAGTAGTAATATTAGAAGAAATATCTTCCTGTTTTGCCATTATCTAGCCTTGTGACTTTGGATGAGGCATTTTACTTTGCACCTTAGTTTTCTTATATGCAAAGTGAGAGATATAGCCTGGAAAACTTCTATGGTGTTTTCAGCTTCAGAATTTAAAATTATATGACTTTAAACTACAGTTGAAATATAAACATTATAGAGATATATCAGATATTTACAATTATGGCTTTTTTGAGTAGAAGGAAAACTTGACAAATCCTTAATTACATAATACATTTAACTTGTACACATAAAAAAAAAAACTCAGACCTTGAGATAATTGATTTTACCTAAACATTCATCCCTTTCCCTATTTTCAGCTAGCTCTTCACCCATATTATGTTTATGACATAGTTCGAAGCTATTTGCCATGTGTCCACCAACAGAAATTTACAGAAGAAAGCACTTTCTAGGATTTGCCCATTCTGGATACAAAAATAAATTATTTTGTTGTATAGAATAAGGAAAAACTAATGTGAGGTTTTTATGAAAAACTTCAAAGTCTAATGGAAGAAGAAGGCAGGATGTGGTTCTATTTGTTTAAAACTGTTTAACTTTTTAGGTCCAAGGAGTGATATGAATACCAAAAGGAATGATTTCCAGGAGGAAGAGAAACTTTTGATGGTTGGCCTAATAAAATAAAATTACACATTAGTGAAACTGAATTCAAAGGCGCTTCCAACGCTGCTGCACACAGATGAGCCCTCTTGCTGGATCCTGTCCAACCCCAACGGCTGCGCGGACTGTAACCACCATGTGTCATCTGCAAACCAGATAGTTTCTGTGTGGGAAAGACCAGCCAGCTTTCTTGGCCAAGCTGCTGCCATAAAACACACTAGTGATTTGGTTTTTCATGTTTTTTTAAGATATTATGCTTTGATGCACAGGATACGTTTGGTCTCACATTGTCCAGAGCACTATCAGAAATGACTAGTTGATGAATGTTTTACCAGAATCAGGTCACATTTTGACAGGTTGTTTTGTGTCACTGAAAATCATTGCTTTACAATGTGGACTTTTTTTTTTCTTAATTTTTAAATCTTAAGCAAAAGAATATAAAGTGCAGCTAAACACTCACAGACATTAGGGATAACTGCCTTTAACAACTTATATGCATCAGCTGCCTTTTGATATCGTCTGCAAAAAGCAAAGGCATCATGGGATCTCTTAAAAGAACTGGAAAACTAAATGTCAGAACTGCATTTTTACACTCAGCTAGAGAAATTCCTGCCTCATATAAAACACCTACGTTCCAACACCTCGTGTTTGCTTTGGAGACTTACAAAGAGTTAATACAGCTTGTTTGGCATCAGATATCGGTATAATGGGCTTTTACTGAAGTAATTAAAATTTGTTTATAATTAATACAGATGAATTGGTTTCTGCACAATAATAGTTAGGAGATTAACAAAGGCCACATTTTGGCAACAGGACTACATTCTTTTCCAAGTGCTGTGGGACCTTATCCAATGAATGTCTGTCCAATCCGGCTGATTCTTCAGAGATGCCATATGGCACAGCTATGCATTATGACTTTTTTTTTCTAAAAGGCAGCCATATGACATAACTGATCTTTAAAACGTTGTCAGAAGGCATTACCTGGGTAGGCTTCGAGCTGCTTTCCAAAAACTTAGCAAGCACAGGGGCTATTAATTATGAGCAAAAGAAATGTGCACGCGCACACTGGAAATTTGGCATTCTTTCCTCCCTAGTCACGGCTGATCATCTCTCAAGCCGTTCTACTTGGGGAAGTAAGGAGTGTTGTTGTTTCTTTTTTTCTTAAGTCTAACAGTGAAAAAAGAACACGTTCTGCATTAAAATACATATTCAGCAATTTCATTAAAAGTTTCTTTGTACTTGACCCAAACATACACATATTTTGCTACTTGTACTTTCACCATATTCATTGATTTAAAAATATATATAATAACATTTACAACAAAGATTTTCAAAATAATATTTAAGGCACTAATATGGAGGAGAAAAATAATTTTTGTGTGTATGTGGTGGTGGTAGTTGATTTCTATTTGACATCTTTATTTTCTTTACTTAATTTTGGATAGCAGAAAATGTAAATTGCCCAAATATTTTCTTTCTGATGTCCTCAGAAAATTAGGTTGTGCAGAGGGGGACATTCATTTTGAACTTTCCATTTTTGTATGTGCTTAGAATGAGTTGGTTGCATTAATTTCCATTTTTAAACACTCTATTAACATTTGAAGAACTCTATATGCTAGGAGAAAGGGAATGGAGAACGAATCAACGGAATCAGTAGACTGGATGCAGCTACAGCCTGGGTGAGCCGAGCTGCCCTTGCAGCTCTATGATCACTCTTCCTAGCCTACTGCTGCTCTCTGCATGTATTCAGATACTGTTAACTGGACTTCTCCATTCGGATCTCAAATTCAATGTATGTAAAATAAAACTCCCTCAAACTTGTTCCTCTCACCATTTTCGTTTTCTCTGTTAATGGGCACTCTCTCCTTTTGGTAAATCAATTTTTCAGTCATCTTTGACTTCTCTCTTTCCCTCGTGCCCTCTTCTATCCACCAGCAGATCCAGTGAACTTTAACCCCCAAAATGCAGTCAGCCCTCCATATCTGTGGGTACTGCATTGCAGGTTCAACCAATAACAGGTAGAAAACCTGCAGAAAAAAAAAAAACTCAGAAAAAAAATAAATACTGCAAAAAATTTAAAAAAATAAAAATAATATAGTATAACAATCATTTGCATAGTATTTATAGTTTTATTAGGTATTATAAGGTAATCTAGAGATGATTTAAAACATAAGGTAAAGTATGTGTAGATTATATGCAAATACCACACCATATTACGTCGGGGACTTGAGCATTTGTGAATTTTGGTATCTGCATGGGTCCTGGAACCAATCCCCTATGGACACCAAGGGACAACTGTATACCCTAAATTACCTTACTTCTAGCTAGCTTTACTCCTCAGGTTCTAGTTTTAAGCACTACAGTCTTCCTCTTTTGTTACTATAGTAGCCTTCTGTTTCCCTGTTTCTACCCCTCCTTGCCTAAAAGTTTTCAAGACATCATTTCCAGTGGTCTCCTCAAAGCAAATGTTAGATTACATTGCTTCCCTGATCAAACTCTTCCAATGGTATCCAAGCTCACTTGGAATAAAAGTCAAAGTCCTTACCAGATCTAGGGGCCCTACACAACTGGGTCTCTTGTTACTTTGATATGCACAGTATTGTGCCTTCTGCCTCAGAGCTCCTGCGTCTAGTATTTATTCTCTCAGTGGTGTTTTGGGGTGTGATCCTACTGAATTGTGGGAGAATTGTTAAATTGTTGGGAATTGTGCCAGCCAGTTGTAAACCAGTGGTAGCAGGAAACCAGCCAAAGTGGTAGTATTTACACCAAGGAGACTGGCAAAATCTAAAAGTTGAGTGTCCTCATCCCATGAAGAGCCTGTTGTTAAGCATCTCCAAGAATGCCACTCTATTTGCTCTTCGTGGAATGTTCTCCTCCTGCAGCAGCACCTCCTCCACTTCTTAACGTTTTTCAGGTCTTTATTTACTCAAGACATTAATAGTCAAGTCCCCTCTGACTATCCTATTTAAGATATAATTACCTTTCAACCCCTTCTCCTGTATCCCCTCCTTATTTTTCGCCATTAAACTTGTTATTTATTTATTTACTTTTAGTTTATTTTGTGTCTTTCGGCAATAGCATAGGGAACAAATACATAATTAAATGAATTAATACTCTATCATACATCTTCCAATGCCAATAACCAGATAATATCGATCAGAGTTTTATTGCTAATTTTAAAGAATACTTATTCAGAACTAATTTATTTTATTTGAAATAATTTTAATTTCATAGAAGATTTGCAAGAATAGTACAAAAAAAAAACTTTTGTATACCCTCACTCAGATTCAGTAGTTACTAACATTTTGCCACATCCTTCTATCTATCTATCTATCTATCTATCTATCTATCTATCTATCTATCTATCTATAATTCCATTTTAGGTTCTGGGGTACATGTAAAGAACATGCAGGATTGTTGCATAGGAACATATATGGCAATGTGGTTTGCTGCCTCCAGCCCCATCAACTTTATCTGGTATTTCTCCCCATATTATCCCTCCCCAACTCCCTAACCCCCACTGTCCCTCCCTTAGTCCCCCGGAAACAAACCTCAGTGTATGATGTTTTCCTCCCTGTGTCCATGTGTTCTCACTGTTCAACACCCACCTATGAGTGAGAACATGCTGTGCTTGATTCTCTGTTCCTGTGTCAGTTTGCTGAGAATGATGGTTTCCAGGTTCATCCATGTCCCTACAAAGGAGAGGAACTCATCGATTTTTATGGCTGCATAGTATTCCATGGTGTATATGTGCCTCATTTTTCTCTGTCCAGTCTATCATCAATGGGCATATGGGTTGATTCCAAGTCTTTTTTATTGTAAACAGTGCTTCAATGAACATATGTGTGCATGTATCCTTATAACAGAACGATGTATAATCTGTTGGATATATATCCAGTAATGAATGGGATTGCTGGGTCAAATGAAATTTCTTTCTTTTTTTTTTTTTTTTTTGAGACAAAGTTTCGCTCTTGTTACCCAGGCTGGAGTGCAATGGCGCGATCTTGGCTCACTGCAACCTCCACCACCTGGGTTCAGGCAATTCTCCTGCCTCAGCCTCCCGAGTAGCTGGCATTACAGGCACGCGCCACCATGCCCAGCTAATTTTTTTTTTTTTTGTATTTTTAGTAGAGATGGGGTTTCACCATGTTGACCAGGATGGTCTCGATCTCTTGACCTCATGATCCACCCGCCTTGGCTTCCCAAAGTGCTGGGATTACAGGCTTAAGCCACTGCGCCCGCCCTACAATCAAATGGAATTTCTATTTCTAGGTCCTTGAGGAATTGCCACACTGTCTTCCACAATGGTTGAACTAATTTACACTCCCACCAACAGTGTAAAAGTGTTCCTATTTCTCCACATCCTCTCCAGCATCTGTTGTCTCCAGATTTTTTAATGATCGCCACTCTAACTGGTGTGAGATGGTATCTAAATGTAGTTTTGATTTGCATTTCTCTAATGACCAGTGATGATGAGCATTTTTCATATGTTTGTTGGCTTCATATATGTCTTCTTTTGAAAAGTGTTTATATCCTTTGCCCATTTTTGAATGTGTTTGTTTTCTTCTTGTAAATCTGTTTTAGTTCTTTGTAGATTTTGGATATAGATCCTTTGTCAGATGGGTAGATTGCAAAAATTTTTTCCCATTCTGTTGATTTCTGGTTCACTCTAATGATTGTTTTTCTTGCTGTGCAGAAGCTGTGGAGTTTAATTAGATACCGTTTGTCTATTTTGGCTTTTGTTGCCAATGCTTTTGGTGTTTTAGTCATGAAGTCCTTGCCTATGCCTATGTCCTGAATGGTTTTGCCTAGGTTTTCTTCTAAGGTTTTCATGGTGTTATGTCTTACGTTTAAGTCTTTAATCCTTTTGGAGTTAATTTTGGTGTAAGGTGTCAGGAAGGCATTCAGTTTCTGCTTTCTGCACATGGCTAGCTAGCTTTCCCAACACCATTTATTAAACAGGGAATCCTTTCCCCATTGCTTGTTTTTGTCAGGTTTGTTAAAGATCAGATGGTTGTAGATATGTTGTGTTGCCTCTGATGCCTCTGTTCTGTTCCATTGGTCTATATCTCTGTTTTGGTACCAGTACCATGCTGTTTGATTACTGTAGCCTTGTAGCTTAGTGTGAAGTCAGATAGCGTGATGTCTCCAGCTTTGATCTTTTTGCTTAGAATTGACTTGGCTATGCGGGCTCTCTTTTGGTTCCATGTAAAGTTTAAGGTGGTTTTTTCCAGTTCTGTGAAGAAGGTCATTGGTAGCTTAATGGGGATAGCATTAAATCTATAAATTACTTTTACAGTATGGCCATTTTCACGATATTGATTCTTCCTAACCATGAGCACGGAGTTTTTTTACCATCTGTTTGTGTCCTCTCTTATTTCGTTGAGCAGTGGTTTGCAGTTCTCCTTGAAGAGGAGAACTACATCAAAATCTTTTACTTTAGCTAGAATCTCTTCAGAAGGATATTCTTACATAGCTGCAAAATTATGATCATCTTAATACATTTATCCTTGGTAAAATATTATTTGATATGCATTTCATATTTCAATTTTGCTACCTGTTCCCAAAATGTCCTTATAGCAATTTCTTCTCTCCGGCCCAGTATCCAATCCAGCACTATAAATTGCATGTTATGCATGTTTTACAATTCACTGATACTTCTTTCCTGATGGTCACACAATGGTAATTTAAAAAATTCTCTTGTTCTTTCTACACTTATTATTTGACATTCTATGATAAGGAAGAACTTTTTATTTTCCCTAATTTACTGTCAGTATGAACTAACATATTTCACTTTACTTGATGAATTACAATCTCTTATTGTTATTATTTTGATGTAAAATTGTCCCAAATTTGTTCAGTGAGATCCCCTTTGACATTATATGTCCCTATCTTTCTTTAGAGTCCTTCCTCACATTTTTGTATAACAAGATGTTTTAAGGCTAATCTTGTACTTTTCCTGCCATGGTCTGAAATCAATCATCTTTCAAAGAGGTCTGACTTTTTCTAGTGAAAAATGGTATTTATAAGCTAAGATATGAGCCCTGGATTTTTTCATTGCTACCAAGGTATCATTTCTTCTAGGCCTTTTCAGTAGACATTATTGGGAAAAAAAAATTGCTTTTGAACTGTAAATATATGTTTATGTGTATGTGCATGTATAAAATACTTAATGTTCCTTTCCCTTATCCAAGTCACTGTCTACATATGTGTATTTGTGTGTGTGTGTGTGTGTGTGTTTGTGTCATAAATCATGAGTAATGGAAATTCTAATTCCAAATTTAAAGCAAATGGTTCTTTCTTATTTTCTACCATTATGTGTTTGTATTTTTCTTCTCTCACAGTAGGAACCCTAACTCCCAACAATGTTAACATACTCATTCAGTGAGTCCTATGATACACACAACGTAGTTTCAGAATCACTACATCCATATACCACTCTGGAAGCAAAAAACAAACTTAAAGTACTACGCTCAAAAGCTACTTTTCTTTCCCTCTCTCCTTCAAAGTGGTTGTATTATTTGTTTATAATATAGTTAGAGTAGTTTTTTTTTCTGTTTGTATATAGTTTGACATTGTCTTCCCATCCTTCCTTCTTGATTTAATTTTAAATTTCAAATATGCAAAACATAAAAATAGTACTAAAATTCAAAACCATGCAAAAACAAAGCTCTCGCTCAGAAAAGTGTTACCCCTTCTGCTGTTGCTTTTATTTCATTCCCAACTACCCCATGTAAGAAATCAGTTTTGTTAGTTTCTGGTTTAACCGTTCTGCTTATCATTTGTTTGTTTGCAAAAATAGATACATGAGTATTTTAAAATTCTTCCTTCTTCCTTACATAAAAGGTAGAGGCTGGGCATGGTGGCTCCTTCCTATAATCCCAAAACTTTGGGATTTGAGGCAAGAGAATTGCCTGAACCCAGGAGTTTGAGAACAGACTGGGTAACATAGTGAGACCCCATCTTTACATAACACTTTAAAAATTAGCTGGGCATGGTAGTGCATGCCTGAAGTCCCAGCTACTTGGGAGGCTGAGGATTGCTTGAGCCCATGAGGTCAAGGCTGCAGCAAGCTGAGATGGCACCACTGAATTCCAGCCTGGGTGACAGAGCGAGATCCTGTTTCAAGAAATAAAATAATAATAATAAGTAGAAGATTATACATATTTCTTCTACTTTTTATTCATTTTTAAACAACATACATTAGAGGCTGGTCATGGTGGCTCATGCCTGTAATCCCAGCACTTTGGGTGGCTGAGGCAGGTGGATCACAAGGTGAGGAGTTCAAGATCAGCCTGACCAACATGGTGAAACCCTGTCTCTACTAAATTATAAAAATTAGCTGGGCGTGGTGGCATGTGCCTGTAATCCCAGCTCCTCAAAAGGCTGAGATGGGAGAATCACTTGAACCCAGTAGGTAGAGGTTGCAGTGAGCCAAGATCACACCATTGCACTCCAGCCTGGGCAACAGAGCAAGTCTCTTAAAAAAAAATATATATATATATATATATATATGTGTGTGTGTGTGTGTGTGTGTGTGTGTGTCTGTGTGTGTATACTGGAAACCACTTCAAGTCAGTTCACATAGATTTTCCTCATGGAAATTTTCATCATAGCTTTTTCTCACTCTCTCCCCATTTTTATTTTTATTTATTTGTTGAGGCAGAGTCTCATTCTGTCATTCAAGCTGTAGTGTAGAGGCACGATCTCAGCTCACTGCAGCCTTGACTTTCCAGGCTCAAGTGATCCTTCCACCTCAGCCTCCTAAGTAGCTGGATCTATAGGCATACACCACTACATCCAGATAATTTTTAAATTTTTTCATAGAAACAAGGAATCATTATGTTGCCCAGGCTGGTCTCAAACTCTTGGGCTTAAGCAACTCTCCAACATCAGCCTCCCAAAGTGCTGGGATTACAAGTGTGAGCCACCATGCTTGGTCTATTCTCCCCCTTCTAAAAAAGTAACTGCATCGTACCTCATGACCTCATATGGTGTATGAACCACAATTCATTCAACCTATCTACTATATATGAGCATTTAAATTGTTTCCATTGTTTAGCGATTACA
Organism: Callithrix jacchus; assembly: GCF_049354715.1. Taxonomy (NCBI): domain Eukaryota; kingdom Metazoa; phylum Chordata; class Mammalia; order Primates; family Cebidae; genus Callithrix; species Callithrix jacchus. Next base: position 35,028,400 of record NC_133517.1, on the reverse strand, counting down.
AATAATGCTGTAGTAATTAAGTGCTAAATGTTAAGAATTTAGTTTTCTTCAGATCATTGTTAAAATGTGATAAGTGTGGAAATCACAACTATTGAAGTTATTTTCAGTCATTTATGTTACTGTGAATGCATGATAGGACAGCATTCTTTCACGGTAATGTAAGAAACATGGTAGCACATGAATTCATTGAGTGCGAAAGCAGTGTGTGTGTGTGTGTGTGTGTGTGTGTGTGTGGCAAAAATCCACTGAAGGGGAACTTAGGCCAGGGAGGGAAAGTGGGTAAGGCAAATTTCTTCTACTGTCAAGCTGGATTGAAGCCTAGTTTGTGCTTGATGTTTCATTTATGTAACAGATGCTTATAGAGAACTTGTCCTTTGCTAGGTGCTTTTTAAGACCCCAGGAGAGGCCAGGTGCAGTGGCTCACATCTGTAATGCCAGCACTTTGAGAGGCCAAGGTGGGTGGATCATTTGAGGTCAGGAATTTGAGACCAGCCTGACCAACATGGTGAAACCCCATCTCTACTAAAAATATAAAAAAAATAGCCAGCTGTGGTGGTGCATGCCTGTAATCCCAACTACTTGGGAGGCTGAGGCAGAAGAATCTCTTGAACCCGGGAAGTGGAAGTTGCAGTGAGCCCAGATTGTGCCACTGCACTCCAGCCTGGGTGACAGAGTGAGACTTAGTCTTAAAAATAAAAAAGACTCCAGGATGCAGCAGTAAACAAGGTAGACACAGGCTGTGTCCTCATGGAGCTCGCTTCTGCTGTGGACACAAACCATAAACAAGTACACCTGTAAATAGATGGATAATTTCACATTGAGTAATCTATGTGAGAAATACAGTGACTTGGAAGAGAGAAGGGAACATCATTTTAGAAAAAGTGCTGTTAGAACATGTGGAAAAAGAAAGAAAACACAAGAGAAATAGTTTTTAAAGATAGGGTGCTGGAGAAGACCTTTTGCAGAGGTAAACTTTGAACAGAGACCTAAATAGTGTGGGGGTAAAAAGCCAATAAATAAATAAATAAATAAAGATTGTGGGAAAGATTATTCCAGGCAGAGAAAACAAGTGCAAAGGCAGGCACTGAGGTTGAATTGCCCTTAGTGGGTTCTAGGAACTTGAACTCGGTGAAAGAGAGAAGTGGTCTGTGAGAAGGAGGCTTCTAAAGTGACATGATCCAATTTCCTCTTTTTTTTTTTTTTTTAAGATCACCTTCCCTACCATGTGAAGAAAAACCTGCAAGTGCAAGGGGAGGGGCAGAGGGGGGTGGGGAGTTGGGGAGAGAGAGCATGGGGAGAAATGTCAGATATAGGTGAAGGGGAGGAAGGCAGCAAATCACACTGCCACATGTGTACCTATGCAGCTATCTTGCATGTTCTTCACATGTACCCCAAAACCTAAAATGCAATAAAAAAAACCCTGCAAGTGCAAAAGTGGAAACAGAAACTGCACACTGAAGCCTAGGTCAGAGAAGACAGTGGCTTGAGATAAGGTGGACTCATTGTAGATAATGAGAAATAATCATATTTAAGCTAAATTTTTAAATAGAAACTGTAGGGCTTTCTAATGGATTGTAGAGGGTAAGGGGGACAAATCAAAGACAACTCTTAGGTTTTATCTTAATCTAGTCTGGGAAAGGATACAATTGTGCTCTTTCACAAGCTCTCAGAGATGAAGCCTACTTTAATAGCTTTATATTATGACAACATTTGTTGGTTAAAGCCTTGTCAACTTACTGCATCCTTGCTATAGATAAATATTTTCCTGAAAACAAGTGGCATTGCGGGAAGAAGGAAATATATAAGGTATGAGAAATGGATGATTACAAAATTTTTTCAAAAATAATCTATGACAAAAAATAAGCCAGTCCTTAATGATTCAGTAATTGATTCATTCATTCTTTTTCAATTCAATTTTTCAATCCAATGCCTATTGAATGCATGCCCATCCCAGACACTGTCCTGGGTCTCCGGGATATACTGTAGAACAACACAGATATGGAGTCTATTGTCATGGAGCTTACAGCTGAGTGTGGAGACCAACATTAACCTAATCACACCCTCCTTATGGAGCCTAGTACTTGATACACACTATGCTCCATTTTTATTAATTTGAGATTATTTATCATGTGACAAAACAGAAGGGTGATCAAATTAATTCATACTAATGTGTGAGAGACAAACAGTCTTCTTTATTGGTGGTATTTGCTTTAATTGAGAACAAATGAATTTCTTTTTTTTTTTTTTTTTTTTTTTTGAGACGGAGTTTCTCTCGTTACCCAGGCTGGAGTGCAAATAGTGCAATCTCAGCTCACCGCAACCTCCACCTCCTGGGTTCAGGCAATTCTCCTGCCTCAGCCTCCTGAGTAGCTGGGATTACAGGCACGCGCCACCATGCCCAGCTAATTTTTTGTATTTTTAGTAGAGACGGGGTTTCACCATGTTGACCAGGATGGTCTCGATCTCTTGACCTCGTGATCCACCCGCCTTGGCTTCCCAAAGTGCTGGGATTACAGGCTTGAGCCACCGTGCCCGGCTGAATTTCTAATGTTATTTTTGTAGAACTTCCTTTTTTGGTGCCCTTTGTACAGAATAAAAGAACATAAATCTCAACTAAACAATGTATTTTGTGACAACTGACCATTCCTTTTCAGAATATGACATGCAATGGTGTGATCTCGGCTCCCCGCAACCTCCGCCTCTGGGAGCAATTCTCCTGACTCAGCCTCCGGAATAGCTGGGACTACAGGTGCGCACCACCATGCCCAGCTAATTTTTGTATTTTTAGTGGAGATGGGGTTTCACCTTGTTGACCAGGATGGTCTCGATCTCTTGACCTCGTGATCCATCCACCTTGGCTTCCCAAAGTGTGGGATTATAGGCATGAGCCACCGCGCCCGGCCCTAAAATTTTTAAAACCGACTTAAATGACTAGTAATTATTCCTGGAAAAAGCTAGGAAGATATTAGAATGTCTTTCCTTTCATGGTAAATATTTAGCATGCTTATAATAACTGACAATGGATGCAAGATCACCTTACCTATTTCAAGTATAAAGTGTTATGCTCATTGATGTAGATGTGTACTCCATTGTCGATATTTGGATTGGATGATTTGCAAGACAGATCATGGTTTAAAACGGTGGTTCTCGCCGGGCGCGGTGGCTCAAGCCTGTAATCCCAGCACTTTGGGAGGCCGAGGCGGGTGGATCACGAGGTCAAGAAATCAAGACCACCCTGGTCAACATGGTGAAACCCCGTCTCTACTAAAAATACAAAAAAAAAAAAAAAAAAATTTAGCTGGGCACGGTGGCATGTGCCTGTAATCCCAGCTACTCAGGAGGCTGAGGCAGGAGAATTGCCTGAACCCAGGAGGCAGAGGTTGCGTCGAGCCGAGATTGCGCCATTGCACTCCAGCCTGGGTAACAAGAGCGAAACTCCGTCGTAAACAACAACAACAACAACAACAACGGTGGTTCTCAGTGTTGTTCCTGTACTAGCCACATCAGCATTAACTGAAAACTTGTTAGAAATGCAAAGTTTGCAGCTTTATCACAGAGCTAGCAAATTAGAAACTCGGGGAAGAACGATGTAGAGGGATAGTAATCTGTGTCATAACAAACTTTCCAGGTAATTCCAATGCTTAATACAGTCTGAGGTTATTGGACTAAATAAAGGACATATTTTCCATGCAGTCATTCAGCACAGTTTCATTGATTACTTAATGTGCACTTGGCACTCTCCTAGGTACTAGCATGTAGTAGTAAACAAGGCAAGCTAGATTCCTCCAATCAAAGCATATCGTGTCAGTTAGATCCAATCGGAAAAACACAAACTGCTTTGAATATTTGGAACAGAGGAAATTTAATATCGGAATTGATTACACAGGAAATGGAATTGCTGCGAAGACAATAGGAGATAGTGAGACAACCGAGATTAGCAACAGCAAGAAGTCACTATTGTCCCTGGGCTGCAGGGCAAACGCTAATGATGCTATCAGAGCTCAGGGGCTAAGGTCACTTGGTAGGTCTGTCTGTAAGTAACGGAAAGCACAAAGATGTGGCAACAGCGGCCTCACACCTGAGGCCACTTGCTCAGAGAGGGATGGGGAGATATATTGCAGCTTCTTTTCTCCTTCTTCCCATTGACCACGCCTAGCAGGAAACCTGCTGTTACAGGGCCTGAGATAGTCAGCCTACAGGTAATGATCCACTGTGATACAGAACAGAGCCAAGGAGGCTGGAGAAGCAAGAGGGCAAACAGCTTAGCATTAACACATGTGCATTCTAGGGGATTCAGAGGATTACTTGTATGTTCTACCCAGACTCCTCCTTACACCTGTAATTTGCAGATAAAAGTTGAGAAATATTGGAAACTTGCACAATATATGAGAAGTCTGAGTAAATTAAAAACAAGGGTATTGCAGGGAAAATAAAAGTTCTAATTTATTTTTTATTCTGTCATTGTAATACATTTGCATTCTCTCCTAAACGAATGAGATATTTAGCATGAAAAGATGTTTATGTGCAAATAGAATAGGTGGATTAATTATACCACATTTACTATCAATTCATTTTTTAATACAGACTACAGTGATTTAAGCTTTCAAAAAGCTAAGCGCTCACACAAATCATGTCTCCAGAGACTTTGTGCTTTGTGCTGATCAATAATTATTCTGTTAATTATGGAGATATAAGGAAAATTAGGCCATTTATAATTTTGCATGCACAAGAACAACTCTTCAAAGCTGAAATTACCTTTCTGTTTAGGTTGGCTTAATGCTCTGGAAGATGATTAAGACCACATTCTCAATTAATCTTTTGGCAAGTACTATTTTCTTATTTTTCTACCAAATCTATTATGATTTTGACAGAACAAAAACTAAAAATCACCATCAACCTAAATGTATTTTTTTTCTATTGTGTTTATATCTACCCTTAAAACACTTTTTGTGAAAGGATTTTTTATTCATTTAACAAATGTTTAGTGTATGCCTATTTAGTGTAAAATATTGTGGGAGATTAAGAGTAAAGTTTGTGTACAGAGAAAAAAAGAAATACAAGGCTGGGTTATAAACAACTGGCCAGTCAGATACATTTTGATGGTTAGATTTGTAACCTTACTTTAATTAGTTAACTTGTCTGAATTTGTTTTTTCCTCTGCAAAATGGGGCCCATCCCATCTGTCTCACAAAGGGCTGTAAGAATTTAGGAGAATCATATACATTTCTATGGGTCTACTGCTGTGTTTGGAAGACAGTGAAGATAGTTGTAACAATAAATGCCAGCCCATTTCCTAAATAATCTGCATACTTTTCTTCTTCCTATATAATTTCATTTCTCTGCATTTGTTCTTTAATGCCACCTAGATTCCTCTGCACCTTTCTTGTAGTCTTCCTCTGTTTTTCACTATTAGAATAATTCATCATCATTGGCAGTTAATCCCAACGGAGAGAAAAACTCTCTTTCTCATTCATGCCCTACCTTGACATTGGCCTCATCAATTCATTCATTCACTTGAAGATATTTATTGAGGATCTGCTTTGTTTCACCTACTCTTCTGAATGATGAGCCTAGGTTCTACTTAAAGTAAACAAGATGTTTTTCCTCATTAAATTAAAAAGCATATTTTAATATCTATTTATTTAGCATAGAACCAGGTTTTGTTCTAAGCATTGGACATACAGCAGGGGAAAAATAAGACTTTGCTCCCATTGGAGTGGATGCACTCCAATTAGCAGAGATTGACAACTGAGGGGTTAATGGCCAGTTATGAAATATGCTGGGTAGTACAGAGAACTTTGAAGACATATAAAGCAGGATGAAGGGACTGTAGGAATAATGACTAAAGCATGAATACTGAAGGAAGTGAAGACTGGGAGTGGTGGCTCATGCCTGTAATCCCAGCACTTTGGGAGGCCAAGGCGGGTGGATCATCTGAGGTCAGGTGTTTGAGACCAGCCTGGCCAAGATGGTGAAACTCCGTCTCTACTAAAAATACACAAAATCAGCTGGGCATGGTGGTGCATGCATGTAATCCCAGCTACTTGGGAAGCTGAGGCAGAATTGCTTAGACCTGGGAGGCAGAGGTTGAAGTGAGCCAGGATCACACCGCTGCACTCCAGCCTGGGCAACAGAGCAAGACTCTGTCCCGGGTTGGGTGGGTCAGGGGGCGGGGTGGAAAAATAAGAAGTGAGGGGATGAGCACCGTAAAAGTGATTGTCTTCAAGAAGAGGGGCCGCAGACAGTGTGGACACCAAATGTCAGGGCCAAGTGCCAGACAAGCCTAGGATGCTGAATGGTGGGGGTTGGTGAAAAAAGAATGAACAGGGTTTGGGATTAGGAGAGGAGAATGAGAGGTATCAGGGTCTGTTTGCATAAGCACTATTCTTCCTTCTGTGAGAGATGAAAAGGGAAGAGTGACATTTCTTATTTTTGATTGCCAAAGGATCATTCTGTCTACTTGCTGGAAAAAGGTCTGTAGGAGTAAGGAGGTGGAAATCAGGGACAGAGTTGATGGCTTGCACTACCTTCAGAGTGCTCAAACTGGTGAAAAGGGGAGCAGATTCGAGGCACATTTTTAAGACAGAGCCAATAGGATTTGCTGGTAATTGGATATGGGAAGTGAGAGAAAGAGAGCAGGCAAGTATGACTTAAAGGATTTTGATTTGAATAACTAGAAAAAAATCTCTGGTGGAATATAGACACCAGTGAGGGAGAGAGGCAGCAAACAAATGAGCCCTAATACATTGCAGTTACTAATTTGATGGAACTTGTAGGGGGGCCGGAGTATTTTAGCCAAAGTTTTGTTTAAAATGGAATCTGAAAGATGAGTGAGAGTAAGCTGTGTGAAGCATGTTGTGTCTTCAGGGATAGGGGCAGTGGAGGGTATAAATTTTAACATATTCAAAGACCTTGAGCCAGGGAAGAGCTTTAAAGCATGTACGTTTATAGCATTCTGTAGACTCAACAGGAGAATCCAACCTACCTTCTTCATTTGTATCTCCCCTACTATTAATGCACGAGTATTGCCCAAGTCCATATATACCAAAATCCTTCTGTTTATTTCTCATTCAGCAAAATCCTAGTTATAATCCTTGGTTATAGAGCTCTCTCATTGAAAGGAATATTCCTTTTACTTTGGGAAATAAAAAGTTCAAAGAACAATAAAACACTCCTATGCCCACCACCCAAAATTAATATCTATTAATCATACCAGTTTCCAGTCTTTTGAGAAATGGAAATAAGAATTTACATATAGAGCAAAGTTCTCTTAAACCATCACCTCCACCATTTCTTCCTTTTTGCTCTCAAGGTAAGCAACCATGAATTTGATGCTTTTTTTTCTTTTCTGGTTGACTTTATATGTTTTTACATACATGTATATAATCACTTCTGTATGTAGACAAATAAAACATTTTGGCTTTTGTCAGTTTTTTAAATAATTTACACAAATATACACTACATTTAGTATTCAGCCTCTTCTATTTTTTTTAGTTTATATGACTACTTCTTTATTTCCTGGTTTACTCTTTATTTATTGACTTCCTGCTATAGAATTGAGAATATGTCTGTTTTCTCTTATTATCCTCGACACATATAGCATCCTTTCCATTCTCCTCATAAAAATTTTTATTTAATAATTTTATTATTATGATTATGTAAATGCTATACACAACTGGCCACAGTGTATATCATAGTTATATTTTTCTCCTGTAAACCATTTTTTTTTTGAGACGGAGTCTCGCTCTTGTTACCCAGGCTGGAGTGCAATGGCGCCATCTCGGCTCACCACCACAACCTCTGCCTCCTGGGTTCAGGCAATTCTCCTGCCTCAGCCTCATGAGTAGCTGGGATTACAGGCACGCGCCACCATGCCCAGCTAATTTTTTGTATTTTTAGTAGAGACGGGGTTTCACCATGTTGACCAGGATGGTCTCGATCTCTTGACCTCGTGATCCGCCCGCCTCGGCCTCCCAAAATGCTGGGATTACAGCCTTGAGCCACCGCGCCCTGCAGCAAGATTTTTGGTCAAAGTTTTTACTATATTTTATTGTGGCTGAGATATATAACAACACTTGCAGGTAATAGTATTTTAGATATTGATACTTAATATAAAATTTGTGAATCTATGACAATTTATATTTTATATAGGAATGAAGAAAGAACAAGATTGAAATTCACAGGGCAATAATGATGAAAAGATTTGTGCTCTTTATTTTAGATAATTATTTTAATACAAAGCCAGTATAATTGTTTGTTGCATAGAAATAATTATAGATAGTGTGAGATAGTGTTAGATAAAAGGTAAAGCAGTAATATATGTATATATTCTATATTATACCTAAACAAATTACAATAGTAACCAAAATTTATTGGTATTTGCTGGCACTGTTCTTAGTGCTTTACATATGTTAACTTATTTTTTTAATTTTATCCTCATAAAATTAATGAGTTAAATATTATTGCTTTTTTCCTTTTTTATATATGAGAAATAGAAAGGTCAGGCAAAAAGTCGAAAGTTACATAGTATTTTGTTGTCTGGCCAGGAATTGAACCAAAGCAGTCTGACTCTACAAATTGGAATCCTAACTGCTAGGCAATACTGTCCGTATTACAATTCATTTTTATAGTTTTGGAACGAGAAATTGATTTAGATTCAAAAGATTAAAACTTAGGTTAAAATCTCAGCTACGCCAATTGCCAACTTTGTAAACTTGACTCCAACTCATATCTTATTTATTTCTATTCTAAAGAAATAGATATGAGTTCTTTAGAATAGAAATAAATAAGATGAATTTCTAGCAAAACTTCACTGTGGCAGTAAATAATAGCTTTTTAAAATTGTGACTTTGAAATTAATCTCAAGAGAATAAAAGATACTGCCTTATACTAAAGCACCAATATATTTTTGAAAATGATATTTTAAACTAACAATTGACAATCAAAATAAGTAAAGCACCCACGCCTTTGGGAACTAGCATATATTTACTTTTTGGAGTAGTCAAAAGATAGATATGTGATTCACAGACATCCAATTAACCATCTACCAGGACAGGAACATTTACAAAAATTAATTACATGTGATCATCACACAAAAGAAGGTGATTACATTACCTGAATGACAAAAGGAAAAGAATTCAGCAAAGACAAAAAGCATCAGCACTGTAAACTGAAAAAAACAAAGTTGAGGAGACCGATCCAAGGTGGCCGATCACTAACAGCTCGGGATTGTAGCTCCCAGTGAAAGCTCACTTTTAGATGAATTTTCATCACTCACGGATCAGCTGATTCCCAGTGGAGGAGCCCCACGGGTCGCCAGTGCGACTCTTGTGGCTGCTGCAGTGGTTTTGCCGGGGACTCAGCGCAGCAGCTCTTCATGCAGAGCAAATGGGACTGCTTCCCCTACTGACCGGAGTTTGGAGCTCCGGGAAGTCAGAGCCGCTTGTTGCGGACTCAAGAGGGAAGCCAGACCAGAGATTCCCCGGCAGAAGAGCACCATCAGTCTTATCGCTGCTATTTAGGCCGCCACAGTGGGTGGCTCAGATCCCAGCACTGGGAATCAATAAGTCGGACGTCGACTCAGAAACCTAATTAGAAAGGCGGTTCATTTACAATGAAGGGAAAAAAACAGCCTAAGAAGGCGGAGTATACTTGAAATCAGACCCATCAGCAATGGAACAAGCCCTGATGGAAAAGGACTCATCAGCAACGGAACAAGCCCTGATGGAAAAGGACTGTGTTCCATTATCTGAAGTTGGCTTTAAAAGGTGGATGATAAGAAACTTCTGGGAGTTAAAGGAACTTGTTCTAACCCAATGTAAAGAAACTAAGAACTTTGAAAAAAGGTTCGATGAAATAATGAAAAGAATAGACAATATAGAGAGGAATACAAATGAACTTATGGAGTTGAAAAATACAACACGAGAACTTAGTGAAATATGTACAAGCTTAAACAGCCGAATGAATCAAGCAGAAGAAAGGATATCAGAGGTCGAAGACCAACTTAATGAAATAAAACGACAAGACAAGAATAGAGAAAAAAGGATAAAAAGGAATGAGCAAAGTCTCCAAGAAATATGGGACTATGTGAAAAGACCTAATATACATTTGATCGGTGTACCTGAGTGTGACGGAGAGAATGAATTCAAGCTGGAAAATACTTTTCAGGACATTATCCAGGAAAATTTTCCCAACTTAGCAAAGCAGGACACTATTCAACCCCAGGCAATACAGAGAACACCACAAAGATATTCCTCAAGAAGACCAACCCCAAGGCACATAATCATTAGATTCACCAGGATTGAAACAAAGGAGAAAATATTAAGGGCAGCCAGAGGGAAAGATCAGGTTACCCATAAAGGGAAGCCTATTAGGCTTACAGCAGATCTCTCAGTGGAAACCCTAAAAGCTAGAAGAGAGTGGGGGCCCATATTCAATATACTTAAAGAACAGAACTTTCAGCCCAGAATTTCATATCCTGCCAATTTAAGCTTTACAATTGAAGGAAAAATAAAATCTTTCAGGAACAAGCAAGTACTCAGAGATTTTACTACCACCAGGCCTGCTTTACAAGAACTTCTAAAAGAAGTATTATACATAGAAAGGAACAACAAGTATGAGCCTTTCTAAAAATATACCAAAAAGTAAAGAGCATTAACATAAAGAAGAATTTACATCAACAAAAGGATAAAATAGCCAGTTAATATCAAATGGCAGTAACCCTAAATTTAAATCGACTAAATCCCCCAATCAAAAGATACAGACAAAATCTAATGGTATATCTAAAGATATACAAAGACTCAAAATAAAGGGTTGGAAAAAAACTTACCAACCAAATGGAGAGCAAAAACAAATAAATAAAAAGCAGGAGTTGCAATTCTCACCATTCATAAAATAGATTTCAAAGCTACAAGGATACAAGGGTAAAAGGATTAATGTAATAATAAGAGATCTTAGGATTAATGTAATAATAAGAGATCTTAACACCCAGATACATAAGACCCATAATGAGATTTAGATTCAACGAGACAGAAAATTGATAACGATATCCAGGACTTGAACTCAGAACCAGAACAAATAAACTTAATAGAGCTCTCCATTTTAAACACACAAAATATACATTATCCACTTTAAACACACAAAATATTAATCAGCCATTATTGATACCCATTTTAGGAATGAAGTCATATTTCTTTTTCCCTCTTTTTCTCTTTTTCCCTCTTTTTTTCCTTTTTCCATCTTTTTCTTTCTTTCTCCCTTAAAAAAAAAACAAACTGCAGACTTAGAAGGAAGAGAATGGGATGAGGAAAAAAACAGAAAACAAAAACAAAGTTATCCATGGGTAGCTTAGAAATAGTACAGTTTAGTTTCTGTTTTCATGGTAACATTAAAATAATGCATTTTCCATTTCCTTAAAGCATTAATGAATTTCTTCAAGAAGCACACAGTTATTATTAAACCTTCATTTTTCCCCTCTACATTTTAAAAACATCCTTTACTAGAGAAACGTATGAAAAAAACAATCTAGCAGCTTCAAAGGTGATAAATACTAATGGGCAACTGGACCATATCTGAGTTACATGCAATATCTTTTTAGTTTCTACTCATCTTTCTAGAGTCAGTTTAAGCACCATTTTCTCTAGAAGTTTTGTTTGGCTTCCTAGATTATTAGGTCCCTCATAAAAACAAGCTCTGAGAAAACTCTGCTCTTCTCCTTTCAGGGAACTTAAAATCACATCTATTTACTTGTTTAAGGATTTGTCCTCTGGACTGTAAGCTTGCTCCATAAGGGGAGGGCCATGTTGACTTGGTCAATGCTCTATCCAGGGCTTGGCACAGTGCTTGGCATTTAGAACGCTCTAAGAAATTAGTTGTTTATTTGAGACATAATCCCAATTTGATATACATGTTTTCTTGTCTCTTTCTCCTTTCCTTTCTAATCTTCAGACCACTTCATAGAGTTTTCCTAAAATTCTTCAAAAGGGCAGAAGGGAGAAAATAAATTACAAAAAACTTTCATCTCTGGACACTGCCTTGTCACTGTGACACCCCACCATCCTTGAAATCATGTTACCTCCAAGCAATTTGCTTTTCACTATATCAAATTTACCATGGGGTCAGCCATAATAAGAACTGTGGTGTAGCTGTCAGAGTTTTCTATTTCATCTTATAGTTTAGTATTCCAGAGTTTGTTCTTTAGCATTTTCTTTGCAAATAAGTACACTGTCATTCAATGGTCCGTTGACTTTGTTATTTTTATCCATTGGAACCTATTGAGTATTAAAATTTGGTCACAAAGATGAATAAAAAGATGAAATTTAGGATGCAAAATTACAATTAGATAGGAAGAATAAGTACAAGAGATTTATTGTACAGCTTGGTGATTATAGTTACCCACGAAATATTGTATTCTTAAAAATACTGATAGAGTGGATAGTAAGGATTCTCACAACAAAAAATGATTAACTATGTGAGGTAATGAATATGTTAATTAGCTAGATTTAACCATCCGGCAATGTATATATACTTCAAAACCCCTTATTGTATACAATAAATACATATAAATTTATCTGTCATCTTAAACCAATAAATACATTTAAAAAGTGAAAAGATGAAATTTTCAGCCTTGCTGCAAAGTCATCCATTTCTAAAGAAATAGAAAATACTGTCAAATAGGAATACATTTCTTTGCTCCCTATTTACAAGAGAGAAATAAAAGAGTTGTCCGTTTGTTTCCTTCATTTTCTTCTCATTTTCTCTTGAGCTTGCTTTCATCAGGCTTTTGTCCATAACCAACTAAAGAGCTCTTGTCAAGATCTCTAACACCTTCTCACATAACCAAATCCAATGGGCAATTCTGAGTCTGCATTTCACCTGAACTTCTTAGCCTTTGTAACAAATAATTTCTGAAATGCTTTCTTGACCTGGTTTCTGGGCCACCACTAAAATATTATAAACTGATGACCTATTTTAGACCTCACTCTTGTACACTAGACCCATTTGTCCAAGTGCTTCCATAAGTTTTTCACTTGGGTAGTATTTCCAAAATGGAACTCATGGTTTCCTCTTCAAGTCTGCTCCTCTGCCATGTCCCCCACTTCAGTTAGTGGTCCCCTGATTCATCTTATAACTTATGTCACAAACCATAGAGTCATCTTTTGCTCTTCTGATTTTTTCATATATCTTTATCTCAGCAAAATAAGTTTTTAATCTAATCTTTTATCACCACCTCCTCTATACTCTGTGGTCCTCGCCAACATCCTCACTTTTAGACTACTGCAATAACTTCCTAACTGCTCTTGCGCTCCTTCTCTGTTCCCACTACCCACATACACCCACCCAGTTTATTCTCATAGCAACCAGAATGATCTTTGAAATGTATTAATCACATTTAACTTACTGGCTCAAAAATTCTTTCCCTGACTTCCTTAGAATAGATTTCAAGTCGTAATAGTGATGTTAGAACCTGCTCCATAATCAGACATCCACCTGATTTCTATCACTCTCTATGTTCACTTTGTTTCAGCTGTTACCCCTCAAACACACCATGCTCACTCATGTCTCAAAGCCTGCCTCTGTTGTTCTTTCTGCTGGAATGCTCTCCACTCAAATATTCACAGGGCCTACTCTCTCATTTCATTTAGATCCCTGCTTAAACATCACTTTCCTATTTAAAATAGCATCCACTTGTCCCTCTGTATCTCCTTAGCAGCTTTAACTGTCTGCATGGTATTTATTACTGCTTGACATTGTATTATTTTTTCTAATATGTTTGTTGGATTATTGTTTCTTTCCCTGATTAAGCATAAGATCCATGACAGTAAGGATTTTGTTGTGTTCACTTATTCTCAGTGCCTAGAACAGGGTCTGGCAACAGAGTAGGTGCTAAACAAGTCTGTATTAAATCGATGAAGAAATTTATAGAATGCTAGAAGTGGTGGTGATGAAATATAATTATATTTAAAGTACCAAAGAAAACGTAAGTGCCTTCTTTCAGCAAAGCTATTTGAGTGTCTATTATGTACCTAACATTGCATTCAGTGCTTGAGATGTAAAGACGCATAAAAAGCAAATCTTGTCTTCAGAGTTCTCGAAGATTCTTGAGGGATAAACATGGAAACTTTCATATTAATCACCAAAGAACCAGGGACACAGTGTTCCCATTGGTGTTTTTCACACGGACCTTTCAGTTTTGCTCCTTTCTTCATACTGAAATTATGTATCTTCATAATAAACGTATCAATGAAATATCAACCAGGAGGAAACCAGGAATTTTATCTTGCCCTCAACCAAAGAAGTGCCAGGTGGGGCTGTAGATTCTGTGATTGCATTCAGAGTAGAAGTAAAGTTTCAAAAAGTGAAGCAGCTGGATTTATCTTGGTTGTTTTAACAGTTCAGACAATGTCGAAATTTGGTTTATTGATAAAAATTTTCTTTAAAGTGACGTTCATCCACATCTAGCTGGGTGTGGTGACTTATGCCTATAATTCCAGCACTTTAGGAGGCCAAGGTGGGTGGATTACTTGAGGTCAAGAGTTCAAGATAAACCTGGTCAATATAGTAAAACCCCATCGTTGACAAAACAATACAAAAATTAGCTGGGTGTGGTGGCACACTATGGGAGGCTGAGGTGGGAGGATTGCTTGAACCTGGGAGGCAGAGGTTGCAGTGAGCCAAGATGGCGCCACTGTACTCCAGCCTGGGAGACAGAGTGAAATTTCATCTCAAAACACACACACACACACACACACACACACACATTTATCTGCACATTGACTAATCAATTCACCTTCCTATTGTAGAGTTAGTAAATATCAATATAATGTTCAAATTCCCCTGGATAAACATTAAAGCCAAAACAAAAGGCTTTAATATAACATCTATGTGAAGATAGTTCATATAATCGGCACACCTTCTAACACAATAAATAATGTTTATTATTCTAAGTAAGAACTGTAAAGTGTGCTAGTTCAGGGAGAAGGAGTAGGAACACAGGACCTGGAGGAGATTTCTCAAATAACTTAAGACAGTACTACTATTTGACTCAGCAATCCCATTACTAGGTATATACCCAAAAGAATATAGTTTTACCCAAAAGGCACATGCATTTATATGTTCATCAAAACACCATTCACAAGAACTAGACATGAAATCAACTTACACATTTATTAACGGTGGACTGGATAAAGAACATATGGTACATATATGCCATGGAATACTATGTAGCCATGAAAAAGAATGAAATCATGTCCTTTGTAGCAACATGAGTGCATCTGGAGACCATATCCTTAGAAAATCAATGCATGAGGAGAAAACCAAATACCATATGTTCTCACTTATAAGTGAGAGCTAAACATTGAGTACACATGGACACAAAGAAGGGAATAATAGACTGGGGCTTACTTGGGGGCAGAGGATGGGAAGAAGGTAAAAGCTGAAAAACTACCTATAGGATACTATGCTCATTACCTGGGTAACAAAATCATCTGTACGTCAAACTCCAGCTATGTGCAATTTATCCATGTAACAAACCTGCTTATGAACCTAAAACGCAAGCTGAAAAAGAAAAAAAAGGTCCTCCCAGAACAGAAGGGAATCAGGGCTTTCAGTTGCCATCTGTGCAGAGTTCTCTAGGTTCAGCACCCTAGATAGGGATTCTTGCAGTAGGCTAGCACAGGAAGCCATAGTAAGTCAGAGCATTAAAATTCAGACTAATAGAATATAGCAACACAGCTGGGAAATGGAGGCTATGTTTTTGAAACCAAAATAATCAGTGTTTCATGCGGCAAATCTTTTATATACATCCTGCTCAGTCAAGTTAATCTGTTTTTCAAGTGGCCAGTTTAATTCCTGAGAGTAGAAACTAGTGAGTCACATGAAGGATTAATGGTAAACCACCCTGGCTTGAGTGAGGGTCTGGTAACAGGAGTAAAGGCAAAAATTGACAGTTCTAATCTAGGCTATAGCTTAGTAGATTACAATTTATGCATTTTTTATTTTTATGGAGTTTCTCTCTTGTTATCCAGGCTGGAGTGCAATGGCGTGATCTCAGCTCACCGCAACCTTCGCCTCCTGGGTTCAAGCAATTCTTCTGCTTCAGCCTCCTGAGTAGCTGGGATTACAGGCACACACCACCATGCCCAGCTAATTTTTTGTATTTTTAGTAGAGACGGGGTTTCACCATGTTGACCAGGAGGGTCTCGATCTCTTGACCTCACGAACCACCCGCCTCGGCCTCCCAAAGTGCTGGGATTACAGGCTTAAGCCACCGCGCCCGGCTTGTATTGTGTTTTTAAGAGTAAGGAAAAACACTGCTGAAGACCCAGCATCTAGGAGGAGAAAGAGATTCACAATGCTGCTTCTTTTCTTATTTCTACTGACTTATTAATGAACCGTAGAAAAAACTGGCCTCATCTCTGTTTATTCTACAACTCCTGAAGATTAGGAATGTGGTTTTAAGCAAACTATTAATTTTAACACAATTACATTTCAATAAAGCATTCTTGATTTCCTATGGAGTTTATTACAATGGGGGTTTTCTTGAATTAAAAATAGTTTTGTGGTAACATTTGTTACACTTTATAATAGACTAAATTATATGACAGCATGCAAACAGTGAGAAAGATCTGAAAAGTACTCCATGTTTAAATTCCTTTTGCGATATTTTCATCTTGGAATCACCCATTCTTGTGCTGGAACACCTTGATAAGGAAGGACTCATTTATGAAGAGGCAGTTCTTTCCATTTTTTGGACAACTCTGAATTTTCCAAAGTTTTTTCCTAAACTAAGTTAAAATTTCCTTGGAGCTTTTATCTAAAGTTCTACTTCATTTGGTAGATGGTAGGAGAAGTACTAACATCACCTAAGGTACTTTCTGTGACATTTTCTTCTCTTCCTCTGCTTCTTCCTCCAATTTTCTATCTTCTTTTATTTTCACTGTTTTATATACATGACTTGTGAGTTAGAAAGGAAAGCAATAAAAATTTTATGTTATTTAGAAGTGAATGTTAATGATAGTTACATTAAAAAAAAAACCTATAAATTATGCCCTAAGGGTTGTCCAGGGGAAAGAAAGTCTGAAATACATCTATTTTTTAAAAAGTGTAAGTTGAAAATAAATGAGTTAAGTATTTAATTCAAGAAGCAAAAATTGAATGGGCTTGGTGGCTCATGCTTATAATTCCAGAACTTTGGGAGGTCGAGGAGGGAGGATTGCCTGAGCCTAAGAATTCAAGACCAGCCCTGGGCAACATGTTGTGATCTTGTCTCTAAATTTTAATATATTTATGTAAAATTAAAATAAAAACATCAGCCCCTCTCCTTCTCTAAAAGGAAAAGAACATTCCCAAATAGAGTATCTTGTCTTCTTCTTTAATTTATTTTAACAGAAATAATTAAAGTGAGCCTCTGTGCCCGCCTGAGAAGCTGGTTTCTAAGAAAGGAAGAATATGGAAGAGAGAAATGAACTGCAAACTTTAAATACTAGAAAGAAAGAGGCAAAACTGTTATTATTTTAAGTTAATTCTCCCTAAAAATATCTAAGGAATTAGAAAATTTATAAGGATATATTTATATAAGAATTTTAAAATTGAGTATATATTTATGTAAGAATTAAAAAATTGAGCAAGCAGTGCTTATAAAAGTTGTAAGATAAATGTGTGTAAAAACAATAGCCTAACTGGATAGTATAATAATAATAATTTTTTAAAATGACAACTAAAAATCAGTAAAAATCATAATTACTAAGGAACAACCTATAGAAAAATATAGAGTAGTGATTAAAAGGATGAATTATATTATTATTATTTTTTGGGGGGGCGGGGGGGATGGAGTTTCGCTCGTTACCCACGCTGGAGTGCAATGGCACGATCTCGGCTCTCCGCAACTTTTGCCTCCTGGGTTCAAACAATTCTCCTGCTTCAGCCTCCTGAGTAGCTGGGATTACAGGCACGCGCCACCATGCCCAGCTAATTTTTTGTATCTTTAGTAGAGACGGGGTTTCACCATTTTGACCAGGATGGTCTCGATCTCTTGACCTCGTGATCCACCTGCCTCGGCCTCCCAAAGTGCTGGGATTACAGACTTGAGCCACCGTGCCAGGCCTAAACAGTTACTTTTATACATTTAAAATAAAAGATAAAAAGAAAGAGAAAGATAAACCCATATGTAGTCCTTGTCCACTTGAAAGTTAGGATTCTATTGTCATGGAATTGAATTTAACTAACCTAGTATCTATGTATTTAGATACTTTCACATTCATATTTTCTAATTCATCTAACAACAAGGGACTAAAACATTGTTTATGCACACTGAGATACCTAGGATTAAAAATGTAGTTTGCTTTCATATATATTTTGTGGAGAAACATTTTCAGACATATCTAGACATTATGTGAAAAGCTATATTAATGTTAATCATTTTTAAGGAAATTCTCCATTTCTTTAGCTAGGGCATAAATGACAGGTGAAAAATATTTTGTGGGTGATAGTTTAATTTCAGTAGGAAGAGAGCTTATACAAGTAATTTGAAAGAAATCATTTTAAGCAGATGCATATTCATTCAAAATAAGTAATTACACCTGTGTTTATACAACATTTATAATTTATCTAGTTCTTTCAGAATGATGTGCTCTATCATAGTATATAGATTTGGTTTTACAGATTATACACTGTGAAATATGGTACAAGATAAAGTAAGAATATTTCCCAGGCTTTTCTGTTTTCTTTTGTCATCATTATTAATCTGAATTGTTTAAGTAGGTATAAATAGCTACAAAGCCAAAGGAAAGCTCTTTTTTGTCGACACTGAGTCTGAAGTACTTGAGGAATGGTCAAATAGATACATGGAGAAGACAGGCTGGGTATGGTGGCTCACCTATCACGCTGGGAGGCCGAGGCAGCAGATCACTTGAGATTGATGTCAGGAGTTTGAGAAGAGCCTGGCCAACATGGTGAAACCTTGTCTCTACTAAAAATACAACAATTATCTGGGTGTGGTGGCTAACGCCTGTAATCCCAACTACTAGAGAGGCTAGGTAGGAGAATTGCTTGAACCCAGAAGGTGGAGGCTGCAGATTGCCTCACTGCACTCCAGCCTGGGTGACAGAGCAAGACTACCTCAAAAAAATAAAATAAAATAAAAATATGAAGAAGGCAATTTGTAGTAGCATCTAGAACTGAGAAAAGTGGCCAAGATGTGATATGGTAACCACTCCCATATGCAGTTTTAATTTCTGAAAAAACTCAGTCAAATGTAGTCCAAAAATATTAAGTGGAAAATTCCAGAAATAGGCAATGTATAAGTTTGAAGTTTCATGCCCTTCTGAGTAGCGTGCTAAAATCTCCTGCCATCCTTCTCTGTACTGTCAGGATGTGAATCCTCCTTTCGTTCTATTAGCCATGGATTTCATCTGTTCCTGACATCCAGCCATTGATATCATCATGGCTCGATGATCCAGGATGAACCAAAGCAGATGATCCTCTTTCTGATGTATTGTTATCTGTGGTTCTAGGCGTTCACTGAAAGTCTTGGGACTATTCTCTGCAGGTAATAGGAGACTACCATGCAATAATTTGAGAGTTTCAGAACAAAAATGGTAGATGTGGCTGCAGCCTGGACATGAATGCAATTTAGCCAATGAAGAAAGTCTGTAATGAACAGAAAACTTGATGATGAAGACTTGGAAGATGTCAAAAGTTACGATGGTTGAAGGAAGAGTTTTGTTTTTTTTTTGGGAGAAAGGGAGGAAGTCAGGAAGGGAGGGAAGAAGGAAGGGAGGAAGGCAGGAAGGGAGGGAAGGAGAAAGGAAGGGAGGAAGGAAGGAAGGAAGGAAGGAAGGAAGGAAGGAAGGAAGGAAGGAAGGAAGGAAGGAAGGAAGGGAGGAAGGGGGGAGGGAGGGAGGGAGGGAGGGAGGGAAGGGAAGGAAGAAAATCAAGCAATGAAAGAGACATTGCCGACCTGGATCTAGAGGTTTACAAGTTGATTTCTTTTTTTCTTTTTTTTGAGAGAAGGAAAGAAAAAAATGAGTAAAGGAGAGGAAGAAAGAGGAAGAGAAAGAGGGAGGGTGAATGGAAATATTGCTTTATTCTGAAAAAAATGGGTATTAATAATGGCCAATCAATGTTTCATTTAAACCTATGAGTAGGTGTGATGTGGTATTGACAAGAATGTATATTTTGTGTATTTGAAGTGGAGAGCTCTATAAATATTTATTAAGTTTACTTGTTCCGGATCTAAGTTCAAGTCCTTGATATCTTTATTAATTTACTGTCTCATCGAATCTAAGTCTCTATGTATCTGGGTGTTAGGATCGTTAGCTCTTGTTGTCGCATTGATTCTTTAATCACTATATCTTTGTTGCTTTAAAATCTATTTTATCCGATACGAGAATTGCAACTCCTGCTTTTTTATTTATTTATTTATTTTTGCTCTCCATTTTGTTGGTAAATCTTTCTCCATCCCTTTGTTTTGAGTCTTTGTGTATCCTTGCATGTGAAACAGGTCTGGATGTAACATGCCGTTGGGTTTTGGCTGTGTCTTTTGACTGGGGGATTTAGTCGATTTAAATTTAGGGTTACTGCCATTTGATGTTAACTGGCTGTTTGATCCATTCATTGATGTAAATTCTTCTTCATGTTGGTGCTCTTTACTTTTTGGTATATTTTTAGTAAGGCTAATACTGGTTGTTTCTTTCTGTGTGTAATGCTTCTTTCAGAAGCTCTTGTAAAGCAGGCCTGGTGGTAATAAAATCTCTGAGTTCTTGCTTGTTCATAAAAGATTTTATTTTTCCTTCAGTTGTAAAGCTTAGTTTGGCTGGATATGAAATTCTGGGCTGAAAGTTCTGTTCTTTGAGGATGTTGAATATTGGCCCCCACTCTCTTCTGGCTTGTAGAGTTTCTGCTGAGAGATCTGCTGTAAGTCTGATAGGCTTGCCTTTGTGGGTAACCTGACCTTTCTCTCTGGCTGCCCTTAGTATTTTCTCCTTCGTTACAACCCTGGTGAATCTAACGATTATGTGCCTTGGGGTTGGTCTTCTTGAGGAATATCTTTGTGGTGTTCTCTGTATTACCTGGGGTTGAATATTGACCTGCTTTGCTAGTTTAGGAAAATTTTCCTGAATAATATTCTGGAGGATATTTTCAAGCTTGGATTCATTCTCTCTGTTGCATTCGGGTACACCTGTGAAACGTAAATATGGCCTTTTCACATAGTCCCACATTTCTTGGAGACTTTGCTCATTCCTTTTTATCCTTTTTTCTCTAATATTGTCTTCTTGTTTTATTTCATTAAGTTGGACTTTGACCTCTGATATCCTTTCTTCTGCTTGAACAATTCAAGTGTTTAAACCTGTGCATACTTCTCGGAGTTCCTGTATTGTATTCTTCAGTTCCATTAATTCGCTTATATTCCTCTCTAAGTAGTCTATTCTCAATAGCATTTTATCAAACCTTTTTTCAAAGATCTTAATTTCTTTACATTGGGCTACAACATGTTCTTTTAACTCACAGAAGTTTCTTATTATCCATTCCTTGAAGAGTGATTCTGTCATTGGGATGTGCTCGTTCTCCATCAAGCCTTGTTCAATTGTGGAACTGTGATCGTCTTTAGAGGGAGAGGTGTTCTGATTTTGAGTATTCTCAGACTTTTTACACTGGTTTCTCCCCATCATTGTAAATTTATCCTCCTGTCATCTTTGAAATTACCAACTTTCAGATTAGGTCTCTTGAGTGGACATCCAAGTTGTTAGTTCCCAGGGCCAGAACAGCGGCATTAAGACTGATGGTGCTTTTCTGCCCAGGATTCTCCTGTCTGGCTTCCTTCTTGTGTCCGTAATAGGCGACTCTGCCTTCCCGGGGCTCCAAACCTCGGTCAGAAGGGGAAGCAGTCTCGTTTACTCTGCACCGAGAAGTGCCGCACTGAGGTGCCATCGCAGCCGCTGTGCCGGTCTCAGGAGTCATGCTGGGGACCCGTGTTGGTCCTCCAAACCTTGGTCAGAAGGGGAGCCAACCCTGTTTACTCTGCTATGAGAGCTGCTGCGCCGGCCACAAGAGTCGCACTGGCGACCCGTGTGACTCCTCCACTGGGGATCTTCTGCTCCGTGTGACCAGAATTTGTCTGAAAGTGTGGCGACCTCTAGTTCTCTGTGCTTTCACTGAGAGGTGCAACCCTGAGATGTTAGCAATCGGCCATCTTGGATCTCTCTCTCCAGGAAGAGTATTTAATATAAGAGATAGAATCAGGAAAGAAAGATACCACTGACAACAGGAAAGAGCATTCATGGTATTAAACTAAATCTGCTTTAGAATAAGAAGTTGAATTATTGAAAAATTAACATCATCTTGCTTATACTCATCTTCATGTTCCTTTCCTTAGCCTGAGAGTCCAGAGTCATAACTCAGATATAAACAGGTTCAAAATGCAAGTGTGTCAATCATACAACTGAGTCTCAACACTTGGTTTATTGATTTTGCTTGAAAATATTTTATAATTTAGTGAATTACTTGTTCAATTTGATTGCAACTGAAAATTTGAGAGTCCTACCATCCTGCAATTTTTTTAAAAGAAATATGACAACCTGCACCAATTATGTCTTCTATCCAAGTCTACTCACTGTATATACCTGTCATTTATTAATACTGATCTGTGGTTTATTTTATTGATGTCAAATTTGGTTTGGATATACACTTCTTAAGGTAATTTTAAAAAATCTTCAAATTTAAATATGTTGTTTACATTGATGAAACAAAGTCAATAAAAGCGCTACTATTTCTTCTACATTCTGCTGACTTTTATATGTGAGAAGATTTAGAATTTGTTCAGATAAGCTTCAGAGTAGTTTTATTAGTGGTTTTGGAATTATTCAGTTTGTAGCAATGAGATTTTTTTTTTCCAGATGGGTGAAGTTATACTTTTTTATGAGATGCCTTATGTGGCTTCAACAATGAAAATGATCAAAAAAATTGAGTGCCAAGTTTACTCTTAATTTCTTCATGCTACATAGATTTAGTTAGTCTAAAAAGGTTGTTTGGTTGAATTTACACAAGTTTAGCAATGTGTGCATTAAAGCTGCATTTCCCCAGAATAAAGAGCTGATTCTTAGACCCTAAAAGACACCAGGAGTTAAATACCACTTATCCAGCCAAACAAGAGGTATTTTTGAAGCATTGCAAAAAGAAAGAATAGAAAAATATTATGGTCCAGTGATTCTGATAAAAACAAAAGATCCAAAACCTTCTACCTGGGAATCAAGTATAAGCAATGCTCAGCTTTTCCTGAACTCCCTGGAGAAGAAATCATGGAAATAATTATAACGCTGGAGGAAAGCTTAGCAAATAAGACTCTAGCTAGTTTCCCTTCACAGTCTCTTGCAATGAGAAAAAGAATTTAGAGAGCCTCACAAATATGTAGGTGAGCATTGGACGTTTTGATTGCTTATCTGAACTCTCAAACCTTTGGCTCCTTGCCCACCTCCAGGGCAAACCCTGTCATCTTTTGCATGAAACAGAATGAGGTGATCTGAACTTAGGAGTCTATTTCTTTCCTAGATGCATGTGTACAATTTCTATTAATT
Source organism: Callithrix jacchus (assembly GCF_049354715.1). NCBI lineage: Eukaryota > Metazoa > Chordata > Mammalia > Primates > Cebidae > Callithrix > Callithrix jacchus. The sequence goes on along the minus strand of NC_133517.1, from coordinate 35,004,830 downwards.
TTAATGAGAATTATGTTTGCACACTGAGGCAGGATAAATCCCTTTGGGAGGAATCTTGCCCTTGGACGCATACTGTAATTTCCATTAAAGGGACAAAACCCCAGGGGAACCATACATGGGCGCCTGAGGGCAAGATCTGACCCTCTGCATAAAAAACACTGCACAAATCACCAGGTCATCCTAGATGTGTAGATCCCAAAAATGTAAGAGGTTAGCAAGCATTCATTTTAGCCTGTATTCAGGTGATGTGCATTTCTCAGAGTTATGCCTTTAACCTATGGTTGTTCCTGTAAGGAAGAAATAACTTCCAAACAATAGAATCAACTTTCAATTAGGATATTGCTAAAGAACAATAACCAATATAAGGTGAACAATAGTATATATTTAAAAAAGAAATAATACAAGTAAAATAAAAGAGACAATGGAAGTTGTGTTAATTAAGAAAGTGACCTACTTTACTACTCTTGTTTCCACAGGAGACTTTGAAGATTATGGACAATTTAAGTCTATTCATCAGTGAATCCTGCATGAAAACTTTTTAAGTGGCCCTAATACATTATGAGTAATCTCAGGGCAAAGATCTGTTTGAAGCAGATATGATTGATGGTCTATCATTCCTAATTCACTGTTTATACTGGTAGCCAGCCTACTGGGAAAATACCTCATTCATCAGGGTATTAGTGAATTCAGCCAACGTATGGCACCTTCATTTTAACAAACTAAAGGAGAAAAGCTAAATGGGGGAAATTGACAACCATCTCTGATTCTATGATAATGCAATTAGGCTGCTCCTCTCCAGAGCTTTTTCTAATTCACAAAACAGCTTCAGTCGGCAGGTCATAAATATATGATCATTTTTCACACTTTGAAAAGTAATGATGCCTTGACATGAATCAATAAATCTTGGTGAAGTCCTATATACTTTTACGTTCAGCATGCAAAGTCAGTTTTAAAACTCGTGTGTATTAAATCTGACTTGCTATCCAGCCTGTGTTTACATAATCTAATTTAACAAAGTCTCAAATAAACGTGTAAATGAAGTGTTTATAGTAAGCACAAGGAAAGTTTCCCTTTCATTGAGAAAGTGTGATATGGTGCATCAAACTATTTTAATTTGCACCCTGAAATACCCATATTTGCAAATGTGCCACATACAGAGAGCTGTTGCTCCTAAAATTTGGTAGTTTCTATATTGAGTTTGCATATTATGCTCAATAGCTGAATTAAAATAATTCTACTGCATATGACACAGCATGTAATGCATTATTTATCTAAAATGGATCTGGTGCAAAACATCGAGAAAACATTAATAACTATCTCCCAGACCCCCCCTCCAGAAGAGTTTGCTCATCTTTCTAAAACAATTGAATAAAAATACATGGTGAACATATATACATGTATTAAGTAGCAAAGATACGCAGCAGCACAACATTTTTCTAACAATCATAGTTCCACATACTCTACAGGGACTAGGAAGATGGACAGGCTAATGAATACAGCAGGTAGCAAGCGGTTGAGGTTTGCTTAAGAATGAATTATCAAACAGCTACAAATTGCCAATTTAAAGAGGTTATACCATACTGTACATAGCATTTTATTTTTTATTCCTGGAATGGTTGACAATTTTCCTGTATGAAAAGTGAAATGATACTAAATCATAAATGTACCTGCTGTGCTATCATTCCCATTAACTCCCCCTTTGTTTTGTTTATTCACTGTTCATGGTTGCAAAAAATGATGTGCTTTATAACAGGATGGACAAAGCCACATTTTCATCAAAGACCTAGATGACAATATATTTTTAAATTAAAAATAAAACAATTGGTGTTTGGCTCGTGAGTATTTCACAGTCATTTGGAATTGCCGATGAAAATAAATATTGCATAGAAAATTGTTTTTGAAGTGTTCATGCATTGTGCATAATCTCCATTATTTGATATTTGCTATGATGAGTAATTGATATGATACACTATCTATAAATAGATTGTGTCTTCACAATGCAACATCAACAGGGCGATGGAACATCAATACCACTGATTGAAATTTCCATTTTGTCTTGTACTCTGTAAATCTAGCCTTAAGCATATATATTTCCTAAAGGCACATGATCCTAAGCAAAAGTAGACAATGGCTAGCTTTGTAGTAACTTTAATTCTTTAAAATCAGATTATTAAATCACAAGCCACCTCCTAGGGGTAATTTGGGAAAGCTATTTTGAGAATGCCCTTCGAATGTTCATAAAGTGATACCAATTGGTACTTGACAGTTAATATTAGTTATAGAGGAATGTATAGTCTTTAGATCCATGCACCACAAATTGAACCCTCACGTATTTCTCATTATAGAGTTTCCTGGTTTGATTTTCAGGTAAAATATACAGTTATCTACAAAATAACCACAATTACTTCCAATCAGGCTGTGAAAACCCATATGAAACAACCTCTAACATTATTTTACTGAATCCTCTTTGCCCTCTAATTCTGATTGTGAATCTGTTGGAGGCCTGGCATCTATTTTATGAAAGTTTTTGCAAGGAAAATATTTAGATTAATGATATAATTTAATGACAATTTAGTGACAGTAGGTCTAACCTCAGCTCAGTGACAACAGAATTGAAAAAGTAAACCAGTGGGAGAGACGAGACAGTGGCTGTTGGGGCAGCAGCACGAAGGCTGCAGGGGTCACTCTGATTGGCATTGTCACTTTCCCCATTCATCAAGCGAGGACAGACTTCCCGAATCATTTCCCAGATGGGGCAGCTCGTCAGTTTAAACACCTGATATGAAGCCATCCGTCATCTGATAACATGATCGTTGGGCTGCAGCTGGCTGGGTGCTCTGCAGCCTGAGTGCACATGTGATGGACTCAAGCCAGGGAAGCAGGCTTAGTTGGGCTGCCCTCCCTTGATAGGATTTGCAGTCCTCCACTGGACCATGGAACAGGTGGAGGCTGAGAAAGAATGAAAAAATTTCCATGTGTTGCAGGGATTAGGGCCTTACACACTCACCACTCCACTTGAATACCAATCAATGCCAGACAACCAACCTTGGGTGAGACCAACTTCAGGCCTGGTAATAGAACAGAGAAAGAGAAGATATGCAGAGAAAGCTGGGAAACCTGGTTTCCTGCAGTAAGAGCAACTTTCAACGTTCAAAACCTGACTACATTTTTTTTATATGTAAACCAAAAGCCTGAGATGAGATTTTTCTCTGAAATCCAACTTTTTTTTTCTCTTAAAAAAATAAACAAAGCATCTTGAGCATTTTTAAAAGAGGGAGAAAAAAAAAAGTAATCTCTAGGGAATCATCACAAATCCTGTTATTTTCTGCTTACCAGGGTAAAAACTAATACAACAAAGAGAGTCAGACAAAGAGACAAATTATGCGCACTTAAACTGAAAGTGTTTATTGCCATGTGAAATATAATTATGCTGATTTAAAACGTTCGCTGCTCAGACAGTCTAGAGCTTATTGGAATAAGGGCTAAACTTTCACAGGAGAATGAGTCCTTTACAGAATTCAACAGTAGCATGATAAACTGGGCTGGGTAAAAGTGTGGCCTCATTTTTCACCCTAGTGGACCATTGTGTGAAACCATCCTTTTATTTGTAAAAATTTAAATCCCTCAATTGGAGAGTCCATAACTGAGATATGGACTAGATATCTAGATAACTAGATAACAGGTTAACTAGTAAAGACCTAATCCTCTTATGTCCTTAGTGGAATAATACAGAGAAGTTTATTCTGCTTAGCATGTGACACTCCTTATTGTCATAATTCCTAGTGAGGGTCTGTTCTAGCTTGTTTGCTGTTCTCTGCCAACATTGAGCAAGCTCTTTCTCTTTCTCCTTCTCTCTCTCTCTGTTTCTCTCTGTCTCCTATTCTCTGTCTTAGATGAATGATTTGGTGTCTTCATACCAAACAACTTGTGTCTCCGAGAAACCTCCCTAGGGACAGGACTTTGTAGCTGTAAGAGTGCGGAGCCAATTCTGGTGCAGATTCTACAACTCATTTACATTTCTTCTGCTTCACATTTTCTGTTCAGGGCACTATGTTTATCTCCTGGAGGTACATATATTAGTACCTGTCTGCTCCTACTTAGATTAAAACTTTAAATAATCATTCATATATATACAAAATACAGATCAGAATTTCCAGTCTCCTAAATTGGTGAGCCATTTGGTCTTCCCTCTCCTTTCTTCTCCCCAAAGTTAGAGTTAAATTTCATATCTGGATAATTGATCTATAATGTCAGAGAGATGGTACTGAGAAGTAAGGGAAAGATAGGCCAATGGATAAGAAGTTAGGAAGCATACATGGTGTAGAGAGTGTGGAGAGGAAGGTCGAGAGGTTAGAAGTCAGGCCCACACAGGTTCAGAGCTTAGTATTGCTGAGCCTCACTAGGTAACTTTAGGCAAGTTATTTAACTTCTCTGAACTAAAAACATTTTTATGTATAAAATGTGATTATTTAATGTTTTTATTTTTAAATATCTTTTTAAATTGTTTAGAACATTAAGCATGATACTGCATTTTAGTAGTTAATGTAAGATCTGTATTAATAGTAATTGTTATTATATTGCTCTTTAAATAGCATGCAGATAACAGTGAGACAACTCATTCATAATAGGCAGGGAACATTTTTGCATTTTGGTTAAATAATATTCATTAAAGCTTACATCGTGCTTGTTACATTGCCAGGAATTAGAGATAAAAAGACATTTATGACACAGTTCTATGTCAGGACTCTAGGCCAAGTTTGGGAAGGTTGTACAATACTTTTTTTTAATTTTACCAAACTTAAACATGTATCAGAGTGAAATACTTATCCATAAGTACATCTAACAATACTCCTCGATAAAATAGATTTGAATTTTCAAGCTTAAATTGTATACTTACTCTGTTTGCATTTCTTTCTTTAATCTCATCCCTAGTTTGTCTTTATCCTAGAAAGAGAATTTAATATAATACATTAAGGTGAGACATCACCTTTTTAGAAATGGTGTTTGTTTTAATTCATATAAATCAGAGAAAATCAAGCGCATATTTATAACAATATTACTACAACAACCCACTTCTATTATGTTTAAAGTTTCTGTCTTTCATTGCAGAATTTAAATCACAAACTTTTCCCATAATATTGGTGTAACTCAAAAAATGGGTCTACCATTGCCTTGATTAATGTAAAATATTTTCACATTGTAGTGCATATGTTAGAGTAGATAAGTTTAGGGATTAAAATAGTGTATTCTCTTGCTCTGTGGTTTACAGCAATTCATTTTACAAATACTTGAGAACATACAAATGCAGTTCATGGTACAAGGTACAAATAATGCAGAGTTAAGTTGGGGATTCATAATTAGCTGCAGTGACAAGCATAAAGATCATTGCTATGTAATATGAAATATTCAATAAAAAATCTGTAATAAGTACAAATGAGGAAATAGAGAGAAAACAATTTTGTGAAGGGGGTATGGTCATTAGGTAAATCTTCATAGGGGAGATAATATTTGAATAATGAATGATTGAAAAGAGACAAAATTCATTCTAGGTTGAGAGAACAACACAGGCAAAAGTTGGAGGGACACCTAACAATGCAAAGAGCATTTCATTTATTCAACCAACAAATATTTGAAAACAAACATTTATCAACTTTCATCTGAGATTGCCTTGTAAATTTACACTTTGAAGTACCCATCTGTTCCACATGTACAACGATAGATAAATTTTTAAAGCAAAACTTTAGAAAAGATACAGCTGTGCTAAAACAGTAAAGTAAAACAAAGTAAACATCTCTGTGGAACAGACATAAAACAGAAGTGTTTGGTGATTGGTGGAGGTTCAGATGTGGGACTAGGTCTGCCCATCCCTTGGCAGACAGCCCAGCAGTTCAGGCTTGTGAGAGAAATTGCTCGGAGGTGGTAGGTAAGAGCCAAGTTCATACCTGAAGCCAGGGCCTAACTCTTTTTTGAAAGAGACAGAGAGAGAGAAAAAAATGTGGCACAAAGCACAGGAAACAGAAAGGGGAACACACAGCCTTGCGACCGGATAGGAACCAAGCCCCAAAATGGCTTTGTGACAGTGTCTGCGAAATTCTTGATGTCTGCATAATGCAAGATTTAATCTTCCATGTAAAACATAACTTATACTGATACAAAGGAGAGGTTACGGTAGAAGTTCTATACAACCAGATATGGAAGGGAAATAGAGAAAGAAATCCTGAGGACCATTTCCAAATTCTTCAGGGAAATAAATCTAATACAGAGAAAGCAGTCAACAAAATAGAAACTTTATATATAAAATTGGCCCATAAAAATTTAAGTAGTATGATGGATATACTAATTACCCTGATATGATCACTATATATCATATGTATCACTATATATCACTATGTATCTCATAAATATGTATAATTATTATGTGTCCACTAAGAACATTAAAAACTCATAAATAAGAAAAAATAATTTATGTAGTAGAACAATCTGGTAAATATTTCAAGATAAATATGTTTAGGATATTTAGGGAGATGAATGAAGAAAAAAAACCCATAATGAATAAATAATTGAAAAAAAAACCTAGAATAAAGTGAAACAAAAAAGACCTGGATATGAAAAATAATTTAAAATTCTAGAAATGAATAATATAGTCAGTGAAATTAAAACCTTTATAGATGAGATATACTGTAGATTAGACATAGGCAAAAAGGAATTAATAAATTGGAAGAGAGTAATAAATAATTCACCCAGAAGGCAACAGAGTTAGAGATGAAATATATATGAGAGGGCATTTAAGGTATTTGGAGAATACACTGACAGATTTCTACAGATATCTAGCAGCAGTTCCAGAAGGAAAAATAATACATTGCCCCAAATGCAAAGGAAGAATGATTAGGTTGAGAACAAACCTCTTCGCAGAAACAGAATATGTCAGAGATATATCAATACAGTCAGCTGAACAAAAAAATTGTCATTAGGTAGAATTTTATACCTAATTAAATTATTATTTAACACTGAGGTCAAAATCAAGACATATCAGGCATACAAAGACTGAGAAAGACTGCAATAATGAGACACAAAAAGAACTGCCAAACAGGAAGGACTGGGACACACACAAACAATAGTGAGCAAAGAAATAAACTCAATAATATACTACTTGTATCATATAATAAATATTGTATGTGTTTGTGTGTGTTTCAAGCAAAAGTAGGGATGGCCATTGGGTAGCTAGAGCAGGCCAAAAGCTTTGTAATTTGAGAAAAATAGAACTTTGAATAATTTTGGACTATTAAGACAGTCTTCCATACCTGCCAGGAGTATTGGATGTTTATGACTCAAAGCTGAGGTCCTGCCAGTAAACTGTCTCCTCATCTAAGGTTATGCCCCCTTCCTGGGGGTAGCCCGTATCCAATAACTAATTGATGTGAGAAAATAAAGGTCTGCTTTTTTTTGCCTCAAAACTGGGCAATTCTAAAGGATCATCTCAACTCCATAATGTCTCATGAGATCTGTGGAGGCCTCTTGCAACTGCCTTTCTGTCCCATCCTGTTTTCCTTATTCTTTATAGGATTTCCCAGAAATACTCAGTATGTAAACCTCTGTATCACAGTCTGTTTTCAGGAAGCCTGACCTAGGAAAGGCAACTGAGAGCTGGAAGTGGCCCCAGGGATCCATCTCTTAAATGGGACATTAGAGCTGAGCCACCCACCAGCCCGCTGGCAAGAAGAACTCCATCACTGGTGGTAAATGAAATACTGATAACGGCAATATTAAAAGTTTACCAGTGGCGACCTGGGATGGGTTACCCGTGGAGGACAACACATCGGCAAGGAAAGTATTTTAGGCAGAGGAGGATTTAGAGAAAGTAAGCATATAGACTATAAATGGATGGCTTTTGCCATTAGTAAAAAGGAAGCACAATGCTTGGTAGGTCTCTTTGAGTTCTTGAGGAAGCATATTTCACATTTGAGAATATCACTTTGGGCTTCAGGACAAGCAATCTTGTCTCTTGGGCCACACAACCTTGAAAATCCAATGGCTTATTAAAGGTATCTGTTGTGGGGAAAAGACTTTGGAATTTAAGGCAAGCCCCAATAGGAAAATCACAATGTAGACACTCAGGATTTCAGAATCTGAAGCCATCTTCTACATTTATACTTCATTATAGAAACTGCCTCTGGACCCTTGTAGAGAGGAAGCATCTGATTATAGGAACTCAAATAATCCTATGGCCAAAGGTGACTCTTGTGAGCTGGTATTCTATTACAACCATCTTGATATAATGTTGGGAAGACTCAATGCAACCCATTAATAGAAAAGAAGTGGGATCAGGCAAGATTGGGATCAGAAACTTCAAGAAAGGGTCAAATCAGGGGGCCCAGAACCCTATGTTACCCACCACATATGGGAAGGAAGAAAAATGCCTGGTATGATTTGTGAATGAGTTCGCTCATTCTGTGGTTTTAGGTTGAAAATAGACTATGCAGAAGTGACCCTGAAAGAATATGAGGAAAAATATTCTCAATGGAAAGAGATGTGGGTGGTATATCTGGTCATCTATTTTACACAGAAAGTGAAGAAGAGCAATGAAGAATTACATGAGCTCACAGGTAGTGATGAGCACCTTAATGAGTTGGGTAGGGGCCTAGGGAGAAAAAGACCAGAAGACTGAGGAGGTCTAGAGAGGAATGTGCTGGACTCATGGAAGGTAGTAGGAGATTTTTATATCACAATTGTATGGAACAGAGACCACCTATGTAGTGGGTGGAAAAGAGGCACGAAAAGTCAAGTAGACTGGCTCGGGCATTTGAATTCAGCCAGCTGTTGTCATTGGCTACCCAAGTGTTAGAACAATGGGAGTAGCCACAGTGACAAGGACAGAGTCTGCACATAGGCTGTAAAGAACGGGCTCCCCCAAAGACTGATTAGCTATTGCTGCTGCCAGATGTCCAACCTACCACCAACAGAGATCAAGGCTGAGCCCCTGTGACAGCACTGTCCCTTGAGGAGATGAATCTGCCACTTGATAGCAACTTAATTATATGGGACCTTTTCTTTCCTGGAGGGGGCAGTAATTCATTTTGGTCATAATTGACTTATATTTTGGATATGAATTTGCCTTTTTTGTCCCTAGAGCCTTAGCCAGTGCAGATTTCTAATTCAGTGACACATAGTATAACACAAATCACCTCAGGCCCATGGAGCCACTTTATAGCAAGGGAAATATGGGTGTGGCACAAGGCTGTGGGACCAATCGGACTCCCCCCCACATATCCCAGAAGCTGCTCGCCTGGTAGAGCATGAGCAGCATTACTGAATAGTTTTCCGTTGTATGGATATATAATGCAAATGATAATATATCAGGATTATTTCTAGTAATTCTGGCTATTACAAATAATAACGGTTCTATGAATTATCATGTAGAAGTCTTAGTGTGGGATAAATGTCCACAAGTATAATTACTGGGCTGTATGGTAGATGAATAGTTAACTTTATAAGAAATTGCCAAACTATTTTCCAAATATCCTTTTGCATTTCTTAGAGCAATGTATGAATGTTCTAATTGCTTTGTGCCCTTGCTGGAATTTGGTATTGTCAGTTACAAAAAACCTTAGTCATTCTAGTAGGTGTATAGTAGTATTTCATTTTGTTCTTAATTTGTACTTCAGTAATGACTAATAATGTTGAGTATCATTTTATGTGCCTATTTGCCATCCACATCTCTTCTTGAAGTGTCTAAATCTTTAGATTGTTTAATTCTTTTGCCTGCTCAGTGAACTATAAAAGTCCCTCACACATTCTTGATTCAAGTATTTGATCATATCTGTTTTTCGAGTATTTTATCCCAGTTTGTGACTTATCTTTTTTTGTGGGGGGGGGATGGAGTCTTGCTCTGTCGCCAGGATGGAGCACAGTGGTGCAGTCTCGGCTCACTGCAAACTCCGCCTCCTGGGTTCAAGCGATTCTTCCACCTCAACCTCCCAAGCAGCTGGGACTACAGGTGCGTGCCAAATGCCCGGCTAATTTTTGTATTTTTAGTAGAGACAAGGTTTCATCATGTTGGCCAGGATGGTCTTGACCCCTCGACCTCGCGATCCGCCCGCCTCGGCCTCCCAAAGTGCTGGGATTACAGGTGTGAGCCACCACGCCCGGCATCTTTTCATTTTCTTAACAGTGTATTTTGAAGACCAGAAGCTTTAAATTTTGATAAAGTGCAATTTATCAGTTTTTCTTTTATGAAGTGCACTTTTGTACAAACTATGTAATTATTACCTAAAGCATCATTTTTTTTGGGAGACAAGGTAATGCTTTGTCACCCCATGCACTGGGGCATGGTCATGGCTCATTGCAGCCTCAGCCTCCCAGACTCAAGCAATTGATTCTCCCACCCCAGCCTCCTGTATGGCTGATACTGCAGGCATGAACCACCACACCTGGCTAAGTTAAAAAAATTTGTAGAGACAGAGTCTCCCTATGTTGCTCAGGCTGCTCTTAGACTCCCAGACTCAAGTGGTCCTCCCACCCTGGCCTCCCAGTGTGCTGGGATTGCAGGTGGGCCTTTTTTATTTTTAGATGTTCTAACACTATTTGTTGAAGACAATATCTCTCTATTGGCTGGGTGTGGTGGCTCACGCCTGTAAGTTCGGCACTTTGAGAGACTGAGGAGGGTGAATCACTCGAGGTCAGAAGTTTGAGACCAGCCTGCTCAGCATGGTAAAACTCTACTAAAAATACAGAATATTAGCTGGGCATGAAGGCGGGTGCCTGTAATTCTAGCTACTCGGAATGCTGAGGCAGGAGAACGGCTTGAACCCAGGAGGCAGAGGTTGCAGTGAGCTGAAATTAAACTATTGCACTCCAGTCTGGGCAACAAGAGCAAAAGTTTGTCTCAAAAAAAAAAAAAAAAAAAAAATGCTGGGCGCAGTGACTCACACCTGTAATTCCAGCACTTTGGGAGAATGAGGCGGGTGGATCATGAGGTCAAGAGATCGAGACCATCCTGGCCATCATGGTGAAACCCCATCTCTCCTAAAAAATACAAAAATTAGCTGGGCATGGTGGTGTGCACCTGTAGTCCCAGCTACTTGGGAGGCTGAGGCAGGAGAAGTGCTTGAACCTGGGAGGCGGTGGCTGCAGCTAGCTGAGCTCGCGCCACTGCACTCCAGCCTAGTGCCTGGTAACAGACTGAGACTCTGTCTCAAAAAATAAAAAAAGAAAAGAAAATAAAGAAAAAAATAAAAAGAAAATAATATCTCTCTATTGAATCAACTTGATACATTTGTCAAAAATAGACCACATATATGTAGATGGCCTAAGACAACTTTAAAAATAATTAATAGATTATACTTTCTAGTACAGTTCTATTGACAGTATTGAGCAGATAGTACATAAAATTCCATACACCTACACCCTCCCTGCACGCAGTTTCCCCTATTATTAACATCTTTATTAATATCTTGCACTACATTAGTATATTCATGACAGTAGATGCACCAATTTTGTTACATGATTATTCACTATAGTCAATGGTTTACATTAAGTTTTATTTTGTGTTCCACAGTTTTGGATTCACTGAACTGTATTGCACAATTCAAAATGCATAATGACATATACTCACCATTGTAGCTGTTTCATACAGAAATATTTCAACATCCTAAAAATCTGTGCTCCAGATAGTCATTCATACCCTTCTCCTTTAGGAGAAGACCACTGACTGCGCAGGATTCAAGGATTCTCATATCTTTGGCAACCAGTGATTTTTTACTATCAACCAGTGATTCAAGGATTGCCAATCTTTGGTAACCAGTGATTTTTTACTATCTCAGTAGTTTTGTTTGTTTCAAAATTTCATATAGCTGGAATCATATGGTATGTAGCTTTCTCGAACAGGTTTCATTTACATATCAATATACATTTAAGGTTCACCCATGTCTTTTCATGTCTTGATAGCTCATTTATTTTTATCATTGAAAAATATTCCATTGTAGGGATGTACCAGTTTGTTCAACTGTTCACCTATTGAAGAACATATGGAAATTTTTCAGTTTTTATTGATTATGAATAAAGCTGATATAAGTAATCATGTACATGTTTTTGTATGGACATGTTTTTAATTCAATTGAGTAATTATCTGCTAGTACAACTGCTATATTGCAAGGCTTAGCTGTGTTTAGCTTTGGAAGAAACTATCTTCCAAAGTGGCTGTGCCATTTTGCATTTTCAATAGCAATAAATGAGAGGTTTTTCTTGCTCCATATTCTTGTCAGCATTTGGTATTGTCAGTTCTTTGAATTTTAGCCATCATTCTCGTAGGTGTGCAGTGTTGCTTTAATTTACAATTTCCTAATGACATATGGTGCTGGGCATCTTTTTATATATTTGTTTACCATCTGCATATCTTCTTTGATGAAATATCTGTTCAGATCTTTTATCCATTTTTAAAATTGGAGTATTTGTTTTTTTATTACTGGGTTTCAAAAATTGTACATTTTGCATACAAATTCTTTATTGGAAATATGTTTCACAAATATTTTCTCCCAATTTGTGACTTGTCTTCTTATCTGAGAAAACTTTAAATTTTTATATCTAACTACAAAAAAAGACTAAGAAAAAATTAATAGATTTCAAATCAGTAGAGAAAATAAGACAGTATTAGAAAATAGTATTAATCCAGAGATTGAAGAAAGTAATGAAAAAAATATAAACACAAAATGGTGATTGAAAAGTGAAAAATAGAAAGTGTAAATGTTTTTGTATGGACATGTTTTATAGCCCAATGCCAATAAGAGTAAACACATCAGACTTTCCTATTAAAAGGCTTCTAGAATCAAACTGGATCAAAAATGTGGTGCTTAGAACAAATAAAAGAGTTGAACAAAAAATTAAAAACTTTTAAAAGGTTAAGTTTACACTTAAAAATAATAATCCAAAGTAAATTCTTTTAGCAATATTAATATTAGACAAAATAAACTTAGGATTTATCCCTGGAATTTATCATCAGAAAAAATATAATAACACAACACATCATACTAATAATTTAAAGGAGAAGCCATACCATTTTATCAACGGATACATAAGTATATGTTAGTTGACAAAATTTAACATTTTGAGATAGTTGTATAATGCTGCTACATAGCAGTTAAAATCAATAAATTAAATGCTAAATACATCCCACTATGAATACATTTTTGAAATGTAATATTAAAAAATGCTATCACTTATATAAAGAACTTGATACACAGAATATCATCTTTTATTGATATTTAACCTATTGCATCAAAAACTGTGTAGAAAAATATCCACAGAGAGGAAAGAAAGTAGATAGTAATTAGTTTTGGGGAGGAGCAAGTATGCAAAGGGTTTCAACTCTATCTCTAATATACCTAATTAAAATATAAAGTAATAGCAACATTAAGAAGTACTTAATTGATTTCTACTTTTTGGAAGACATTTTGAGACACTGAGATATTGAGAAGAGTGGGTCATGATTTCTGCCTTCAAAATGCTCTCATTTTAGGAGATGGGACATAATTGCATCCACTATAGACAATGTAAGGCCCTTATTAATTCTCAGCTGAATTGTTAGAATAGCACCTCTACTAAATGCACCATTAAGTGTTGGTTGTTATTATTACTATTAAGAGAACTGGGTAACTTACATGGATATTATTAATAATTGTACATGTAGCTTCAACTTACTGCTTCTATTAGGAGAAAAAATACAAATCTTAAGTCTACTTCCTAGTAAAAGATAATATTTTTTACATTGTATTTCATGAGACCATCAATTCAAAATAACAGACTATAATATTCCCCTTCCTCCCCAGCTTTTAATCTAGGTAAATGGCCCTCATAAGTTGCAATAGTCAGCCTATAATTGGCCTGTTACTGTGAGAGAGAATTAAATTGAGAAACATAGTAGAAGAGAAATAGACAAGAGCTAGGAACAGAATCCAGGAAACAGACTGAGACAGTGTCAAAGGCCATCTGGCCATGGGAAAGATTCTCAGTTCACAAAACTGGAAGTAAGAAAAAAAGGTATATATATATTTATTTTAAAAGGATATTTATATATGTAAATATACATAAATGTATAAATATATATGTTAAAAATCTTTTCTTATGTCACTTATAATGAATATTTTCTCTTTATTTAGTGAAACATTTATTATTTCCCATGGTTAATTGCTCCAAATTAAATAAAAATTTTCTCAGAAATATTATGAATTTAGAAATTTTTCTATATGATTGAAATACTTTTTTTTTAGACAGAGTTTGCTCTTTGTTGCCCAGTGGTGCGTCCTCAACTCCTGAAAGCTTCAAGCGATTCTCCTGTCTCAGCCTCATGAGTAGCTGGGATTACAGGTGCCCACCACCACGCCCAGCTAATTTTTTGTATTTTTGTAGAAACAGGGTTTTGCTATGTTGACCAGGCTATTCGAACTCCTGACCTCAGGTGATCTACCTGCGTTGGCCTCCCAAAGTGCTGGGATTGCAGGCGTGAGCCACTGCACTTTGCTGAAATACTTTTAATAGCCATTTATAGCTCTTAAAATGATGTGTTTCATTTACACTTCAAGTTTTGTAAATGAATCAGAATCAAAACATATCATAGTTCTGAATATATTTAGTAAAATTGTTTCTCTCAAACAACATATACCTATGAGAAATACTGAAATTTGTTTTATGTCCAACCTACCCGAAATGAAATACAAAGATGCAGAGAAAACCCAGGAAGTAGTGTAAATACACGGATAGTAGAAGAACGATTTATGATAGATTTCAGAACAATTTTCTTGTGTTGCTTCATTATTTAACATACATGAACAAAAAATTAGATATAATTTTCTTTTTCAAGATAACTAAGAATGAAAGTGAACTTAAAAAGTAGGTTTTATTTCTTTACCTCTGGAGTTTTTGAAATAAGCACATGTAGAAAAAATATGAAGCCAAATCTCTATTACTTTTAGTAGTCCCGAGTTATGTTTTTTCACCATAGAAGATGGTATTTCTGTTTTTAACCATAGAAGACATTTTAGAAAAATTGTGTGTGTGTGTGTGTAATGTATATTAAAAATTGTGTGTGTAATGTATAATAGCAAAAGCTAGTGATCCATAGTTTCTTCTTTAAATAAGCATTAGATATTTGAAGAAGTCTAGTTAAAATTCTCATGTATTTTTCTTTTAAAGATAGAGTGACATACGTATATAGGACAGCACGAAAATAAAGAACTTTAATTGCCTTAAAACAAATATTGACAAAAAAATTTTAACTGCCTTTTAAAGAAAGAACATTTTCTATGTTTTTGGAATGCCTTAAACATCTACATGTGGATTTTTGTGGAAGGTTACAGAATTTAGGTTTGTTTGGCTTGCATATTAGAAGGATGAAGGGTTATTATGAGAAGAATATTCTCCATCTCCCCAGAAGGCAAAGCAAGCGGAAATGAGCTTAAATTGTTTTAGAAGACGCTGAGTCAACACTGCCAACTTCAAGATTATTTTGACTGAGTTAACCAGTTAACCGGGTTTCAATTAAGTGATGAATTAGATTGATTCAGCAAACAATCTACTAACCAGTTATTTTGGCAAAGAATGCAAATGCAAAGCCCATTATTAGGAGGAAATACTCCTTTAATTAAACATTAGGGCACGAGTTCAAATAAAACTGTAGACTCTAACCCTAAAGGTCTTTCAAATTTGAGTAGCTAAAGATTGAATAGTTTAATCTGTCAGTGGATATTTATTTAACACCTACTTTGCTCCTAACATTGAACATCTTATACAGTCCCTCCTATTCAAAACAAGGAACTGTATAAGAGAATCAATTGAAATAATTTATAACCTGTTATGAACTGAGTTATGTGTCCTACCAAAACATATATTGAAATCCTAATCCATAGTATCTTTTATTTTTGTTTTGTTTGTTTTCAAGATGGAGTCTTGCTTTGTCACCCAGGCTGGAGTGCAGTGGCCATCTCGGCTCACTGCAACCTCTGCCTCCCAGGTTCAAACAGTTTTCCTGCCTCAGCCTCCTGAGTAGCTGGGATTACAGGTGCCCACCAAAACATGGCTAATTTTTGCATTTTTAGCGGAGACAGGGTTTTACCATGTTGGCCAGGTTGATCTCAAACTCCTGACCTCATGATCTGCCCGCCTTGGCCTCCCAAAGTGCTGGGATTACAAGCATGAGCCACCGTGCCCGACCATCCATAGTATCTTTTAATGTGACCTTATTTGGAAATAGAGTCTTCACAAATTATATTAAGGTTAAGATGAGGTCATTAAGGTAGGCCATAATCTGATATGACTGGGCTCAAAAAAAGGGAGAGAGCAAGAGAGAGAGAGAGTGAGAGAGAGAGAGAGAGGGAGAAGATGTCCACATGAAGACAGAGAGGGAGAATGCCATGTGATGCTGGAGATAGAGATTTTTAGAGTGATGCATCTACATTAGATGCCGCAGAACATTAAGGATTGCCAGCAACTACTGGAAGCTAGGAGAGAGGCATGGAACAGATTCTCCTTCAGAACTTTCAGAAGAAACCAACTCTGCTGAAACCTGACTTTGAACTTCTAGCCTCCAGAACTGTGAGACAATATGTTTCTATTTTAAGCCACCCAGTTTGTAATACTTTGTTGCAGCAACCCTAGGAAACTAGAACATAGTCTAAAAGTAAATTTTTTACATTAAAATACAGTAGATCTAGATCTAAGTCATGAATGCTTTTTAAAAATTGATATCTTAAAAAAACAGCTTTATTGAGGTATAATTCACATGCCATACAATTAAATCTACCTATATAATGTGTATATGTCAGTAAATTTTAGAATATTCACAGAATTATGCAACTATCACTACAATATAATCTTGGAACATTTTCAACATCCCAGTTATTCTTCCTTTCCCTCTCCTCCAGCCCCTGGAGAACATAAGTCTACTTTCTGTCTCTGGATTTACTAATTTTGAAAGCTTTATGTAAATGAAATCATATATTAATAATACATGGTCTTTTTTGAGTGGCTTCTAGCAATGAGCATAATGTTTTCAAGGTTTATCTATGTGGTAACATTTATTAGTACTTCATTTTTTATTGCCAAATAATATACCATTGTATGGATATACCATATTTCATTTATTCATTAATCAATTAATGGATATTTAGGTTGTTCCTACTTTATGGTTATTGTGAATGCTGCTGTTCTGAACATTTGCACAAGTTTTTGTATGGACATATGTTTTCATTTTTTCTGGTAAACCCTTTCATTTTTCCTGTTATAACCTAAAAATGGAACTGTTGGGTTGTGTGGTAACTCTGTTTAATGTTTTGAGGAGGTGCCAAACTGTTTTCCTAAGTGGCCACATCATTTTACATCCCCACCAGCAAAGTATGATGGCTCCAATGTCTTCACATCTTCACCAATATTTTTTACTGTTTGTTCTTAAATTATAATTATTTTAGTGGGTGTGCGTTTATTTACATTTCCCTGATTACTAACATTGTGGCCTTTTGTATGTCTTTGAGAAATGTCTGTTCAAGTCTTTTGCCAATATTGAAATTAGTTTGTCTTAATTATAGAGTTGTAAGAGTTTTTTGTTTTTTTCTTTTTTTCTAGAGATCAGATCTTGCTATGTTGCCTAGGCTGGTCTTGAACTCCTAGGTTCAAACAATCCCCTTGACTCAGCCTCCCAAAGTGCTGGGATTACAGATGTCAGCCGCCACACCTGGCCAAGACTTTTCATACATTCTGGATAGGAGGCCAATGTCAGATATAAGATTTGAAAATACTGTGTTTTCTCTCATTCTGTAGGATATCATTTTACTTTTTCTTATGACATTCTTTAACACAAAATTTTTATATTTGATGGGTCCAATTTATATATATTTTTCTTTTATTACTCATGCTTTTGGTGTTGTAACTAAGAAACAATTCCCTAATTCAAGCTTACAGTCCACATGCTTGTTTTCTTCTAGGAGTTACATAGTTTATTACATTTAGTTCTATAATCCATTTGAATTTATTTTTATATATAGTTGAAGGAGGTGCTCCAGTTTCATTCTTTTGCATGTGGATACCCAGTTGTCTCTGATCATTTGAAAGCACGATTCTTCCCCCTCTTGAAGTATTCTGACACCCTTGTCAAAAATCAATTGACCATAAATGTTAGGGTTTATTGATGGATTCTCAATTCCATTCCACTGATCTATCTGTCTATCCCCATGGCAGTACCACACAGTCCACAGTCGTGTGGGGAGCTGCACAGGGCGCACATGGCCTTCGCTTGGAAGTGTAAGAAGGTCCTGAAGGTCCCCACCCACATCTGGTGCTGTTTACAAGTTGCACTCCTTGTAGCAGCCACTCCATAACCGACACACTCTGTTTTACAGATAAGCAAAGTGAGACTTAAAGAAATAAAATGCTAGCCAAGTCATGTACAAATCTTAGATTTGAATCCAGGTTTGAGTCTGGAGACCATATTTTGAGTTGCTATGCTGTATTGCCTCTATTTCTTTAAGTACATGGGCAACAAATATTTATTGATTAAATAGATGGTACTTTTTAAATAGCACCACCATCTTTCCAATTGTCCAATCCAGTAACCCAGAGTCATCTTCAATTTCCTGCCTTGCTAATTTCCTCTACTTTTAATTAGTGACCTCGTCCTGTCCATCTTAACTCTTGAACATTTTTATAATTTGTCTCCTTATCTCCAGTATTGCAGTCTTTGTTGGAACATCTTTCACCTAAACCACTTCAATGGCTTTCTAACTGGTCTCCATGCTTCTTACTTTCCCCAATCTCATTCTCCTCATCAATATTTTACAGAATAAAATTATAAAACTATACTTCAGCATAGAATTCTCAAATTTCTTTCTATACCTCCATTTTGAATTATGTAGTTCCATAAATAAAGCCGAGTTTTGATACACACTAATGCATTCATTAGGAATGTTCTTTCTTTGTCCGCCTATTGAACAGCTTCTCATTTTCTATTCCTTGCTTCACATTTTGTAACATCTAGGAAATATTTGTAAATTATTACATATACCTATGCTCATATTAAACACTTAATTTGCCATAAATAATTTATTTAATATTGTGGTTTTAGTCATTATGAAGGAATCTTTTTCTCTTTTCATTATGAAGGAGTGTTCCCATGTACCTTTACAGGTTAAAAAACTTTTTCTCGTGTTTTTAAAGATTTTAACAAACCGCTTGGTTAGCTAGTTAAGCAGCACCCTCAGACTAGTTGATAACTGCTTAGCATCATAGCAAACTGTTGTGTCAAAGATAATGGTGAGATATCTTGTGAGACATTTGTACAAAGTAATAGTTGAAGCCCTAAAGTATTTATGATAATTATTTCTAAATCAGAGTGAATTTGTGATAATGTTTTTATTTGAAAATCCCCAGACCCCTTTTCAACAGTCCCCAGCCTCACCCGACACACCCCTAAGCTCCCATTCTTGCCTTCAGTTATGCTTTCTTAAGTGAGAAAGAAAAGGAAGGAGGAATGGCTATTCAATAGAAAATGATGACCATGAAAATGCGGTACTCACGAATGTGACTTGTGGCAGAAAGCATTAGTGAGCAATGCCACCTACAAAGTGTGTCACGCAGTTCACATTATTGTGTGGTACATTGAAGATTCTGTAAAAATGTCCTCACAGGCACATGAGAAAGAGGAACCTCCTGTGAGTTCTCCTTCTGACATTTTCCTGTTTGACTAGGTTTATGTCTGGTTTGGGGAAATCCTTGCCAGAAGTCAGTGCAGCAGCTGTGAGACTAATATTCAATGCCAATTCCATGAAGTCAGACTCTGACCCAGCTCACCCTGATTAGATTTCCTTCGAGGGCTGTGTGCTTGAGCCATGCAAAAGTAGAGTGGTCCCCACACAAAACTCCTCTCTTTAATCCTTAATTACTTCCTCTACATGGACATGCTTCAAAGGATCTGGATTGGTTGCAAAACAGGAAGTTGCCCAAGGGTCTCTGCCTTTATGATTGTAACAGATTTTCTTTTTTTTGTAGGCATCCTGAATTTTCAATACAGTTTCTCCTATGCAAGGTCCAGCTTCATGAGTGTTCTCAGAGCTCTTCTAAATGCTGAGGTTTCTGAAACACCCCTCCACCTCGCTAGGAAAACAACCACACCTCTCTTTTTTCATACACACTTTTGAAGGTGTCTTGACTGTTCTTTCTCTAAACACCGTTACTATTTCATACACAGAACTCTGGGTGATAGGGTACCACTGGCTGATTACAGCATTTGAGGCAGGACTGACAAGAAGTGTGAGCATGGAGAAGTGAGATTCCCAAATTGCTCTCACTGTTCCCTGTTGACTTTTTTGCTTTATTTTTCCCTGTTGATTTTGTTTGATTTGAACACTTTGTGAGACGACACAGAAGACAGTTTATTTCTGAGAACATTATGGGGGAAACTTCTTAGGTCCATGGAGCCATGCTCCCAAACCAGCATGAGCAGAGTACATGATATTAAACTGATTAAATTATTAATTAAGTAATCTTTATTAGGAATTTATATGGGTTAAAATAAGGAAAAAGATTCATTTTCAACATCATGAAAGAAAAGGTCAACTGATTTGTTTTGTTTTTATTCTCTAAAAGCACTCAAAATGAAAGTGATGGTGATTTCCATTCTGACATGGGTCATAATAAAGGTTAAAATACTAAAATACCTTTCTTCTAGGGGGTTCCTTATCTCTTAGCCCCCTCCCTTAGAGCAGAGGGCCCTCAACTTCTTATTGGAGAAGAACCAGCTGGTGAACTTATCCCAGGAAAGGGACTTAGGGGTGTGTGGGGTGAGGCTGGAGACTGCCGAAAAGGGGTCTGGAGATTTTTTTTTTAAATGAAAACTTTGTTTTCATTTAAAAAAAAATTACATGTACATTATTGTAAATGCAAAACAAAAATAAAAGACATAGAGTGAAAAAATAGAATACTATGAAGTCTCTCCTGATTTCTTTAGCAGTGTGTATGAGTTTCCTAAGACTGACATAAAAATTACAACAAACTTGGTGGCTTAAGACAACAGAAATGTATTTCTTCACAGAAGGCCAAAAGTCTGAAAACAGGCTGTTAGCAGGAACCTGCTCTTCCTTGTAGCTTTTGGTGGTTGCTGGTCATTTCTTACCTTGCAGCTGCATAACTTCAGCCTCTGCCGCCATCGTCCCGTGCCTTTCTCCCTGTGTGTGCTTGTCTTCATATCAAGCTCTTGTAAGGAAACCAGTTGTATTGCATTAAGGGCCCATCCTGCTTTAGCATGACTGAATTTTAATACATATCTTAATTATACCTGTAAAGATCCCATTTCCAAATAAGGTCACATTCACAGATACAAGGGGGTAGGACTTCAGTGTATCTTTTGGGGCATACAATTCAGCTCACAATACTATTGGTATCACAAAAGGACATCTCCATTGGTATGAGTTTCTGACGGTCTTTTGGACTTAGGTTCATGTGGTATGATCAAAAGAAAGTGCCAGATATTAAGACAAATGCTAACAATTATAAATTGATATTATTGTTATTCCCATTGAAGTAGCTATGCAGGAAACCAAATTATTGTTCTATTAATGCTTCCTTTGCTCAATGTTTTGGGAAATTTCTCTTTGTAAAATGACCTAAGAGAAATATGAGAGTGGGCTTGGTGGCTCTTGCCTGTTATCCAGATACTTAGGAAGCTGAAGTGGCAGGAGGATTGGTTGAGGCCAACAGTTTGAGACCAGCCTGGGCAAAATTGTGAGACCCTGTATCTAAAAACAAAAAAGAAAGAGAGAAAATTATTTGAACATCTTCATTTTTTTGTAAGCATTATAATAATAACCATAGGGTCCTATTGAAATACAGAAAAGAAAGTATATATGAGAAGCACCATATAATATATAAATATTTAGTTTTGCTTTTGCTTTTTTTCTTTCCTTGTGTCATCTTTAAGAGATTATCCAAATGACAGAGTCTCTCTCTATTTGAACATCTTCAAATTGTGGCACATGTACATTGTTTGAAGCTGTAGTGTGCTGTACTATGGAAAGAGGTTAGACTATGTTGTTCAAAAGCTGGGGTTTCAATTTCCCAGCTGAGTGACAGTGCTAAGCTCTGGCTATTACCTCCAAGGGAGGAAAACTAAAGCATCTTCTCAAGCTAAAGAGTCATTTCTCTGTGGCTTCAACCATAAAGTTTCGAAGTTCCACTGTTAAAAAGCAGGGGCCTGGCCACCTCAGCCCTTTATCCTGGTCTCCTGTCCACTGATTGTGGTGGCCAGGACACACAGCCCCATTTCAGATGAGTGACCCAATGAAGAAAAGTATTTGCCTGACATGAGTCCCTTATAGATGCTGCCTGGCAAGGTTTTCTTGGGCCCAAGGACAGAAGAAGAAGTCTCCCTTTCTCAAGGTCTCTCAATTCTCATAGACTCATTTTCCACCACAGTGCATGTTCTTTAGTCAAAGCGATCTCTTTACACGTATGCATAACGCTTATCTCCAAAGTTTGCAGGGCATGTGTGCTCTGACACACTGCATGTCCAGGAACACCCTCTTCTAATCTTAGGATATCTGCTGGAGAGCAAAGGAAGCCCTCCCTACATTGTCCTGGGACCCACTTCCACTACCATTTGAAGATGGTGCTGGGAGAACTTTAGAATATGGATCTGGAGGCAGACTGCTCAAATTTAAATTCTGTCTTTGCACTGTACTATTAGTGGGAGGTTGGGCAATTTAGTTAACCACACTGTGATTCAATATATTAGCTTTATATTGGGGTAATAACAGTACCCTATAGGGTTGCCATGAGGAACATAGAAATAAAACTCAGAACAACTCCTGGCTCTGTTCAATGAATGCTTCTAATTTATAACAGTAGTGACATTAATAATCACAGCTTGACTTCAGTCTCTCCTCTCCCCCTGCCCTCAAATCTCCTTTTTAGATCTTTGTTTTTCCTCCTGTGCTTGGCCTGGAACTGGAGATTGAGAATCACAGGACGCTGCTCTGAGTCAAACAGAGTTTGACTAGTTCAGTCATCATTACCTTTGCCAGGGGTGAGAGGTGAGGGAAGGATAAACAGGCAGAGAATGTTAAGGGCAGTGAGAATAGTCTGTATGATACCATTAACGATGGCTACATGTCATTATACTCTTGTCCCAACCCATAAAATGTACAACATCAAGAGGGATCCCTAGTATAACCTATGGATTTGGATAATAATGACATGCCAATATAGGTTCATCAGTTTTAACAAATGTGCCATTCTTTTGAGGAATATCAATAACTGGGGAGGTTATGCATGCATGAGGGCAGGGAGTATATGAGATATCTTTGTATCATTCTCTTAATTTGTTGTGAGTCTAAAACCACTGTGAGAATTAAAGTCTTGGCCAGGCATAGTGGTTCATGCCTGTAATCCCAGCATTTTGGGAGGCTGAGGAGGGCAGATCACAAGGACAAGAGATCAAGACCATCCTGGCTAACATGGTGAAATCCACCTCTACTAAAAATACAAAAAATTAGCTGGGCGTGGTGGCAGGTGCCGGTAGTCCCAGTTACTCAGGAGGCTGAGGCAGGAGAATTGCTTGAACCCGGGAGGCAGAGGTTGCCACTGAGCCGAGATGGTGCCACTACACTAGAGCCTGGGTGACAGAGTGAGACTGTGTCTCAAAAATAAATAAATAAATAAATAAATAAAGTTTTTAAAAATAATGTTAAGTTTTAAAATGCACATTTTGTGTTGTGTTCCATAATAAATAATTTTTGTTTTAATATACAATTTCTCTAAAAAATTCAAGTAAAAATGACATTTTATAATGATGAAATTTTCTGGTAGTAGCTGGTAGCATCACAGAGTAAATATTCAGTTAATTCTACCTTATTGTCTTCCTTTCCAGAGAGGGGTGACTCTGAGGAACAAATACCATTTAGATTCCTACATATGCACGGGGAAAGAAAAAAGTCTGGAATATAATGTCAGCATCAGTAACTTCCAGCAAGAGGATGGGAGCAGGAAGAGGTACTTCAAACTTTTGTTCTACTTAGCTTGTGTATAGTTTGGATTTTAAAAACATTTTTAATCAACATGTTCATATATTACATGTGTATTTTGAAATAAATGATTAGAAGCAAAAAACAAGAATAAAAACTTGATTTCTTTATTAAAAAATAAGAAAATTTGAGAAATTTAAGACGATTATAAGACTAGTAGATAAGTGACTATAATTTGAATTGGTACTGATTTTATCTCTTTGTTTCTAAGGTACATTATCTGATGTTTAAAAAAATAAACAATTTTCTCTTCATTGTAGTGGCTGTTTACTTGAAAAAAATATAAAAATATAGCCAATTAGTAAGTTATTTAGAGCATATTATGATGAATAAAGGAAATGATTAATTTTTGTAATGCCAGTTGGTCATGATTATTAGAAAATTAAATGGCTTAAAGGAATGTCTAAAAAGGAAGTTTTCAAAGTGATTCCATTTTAGAACCAAAGGAAATCAGTTGCAAGTAAAGTTTTGGCACTGTTCATACAAATAGTTATCTTGCTTTGTATCTTTTCATGTCTATGACTGGATAATATCATGAAAATACGAAACATAAACATGATACTATGATTGTGAATATTATTTTCTTAATGGTTTTATTTCATATTGAAATATTTTAGCCTTGAAAAAACATAATTATTATATGAAAATCGTAAGGATTTTTAATTTTCCTATTTCATTTATTTTTGTAATCAAGTATTTTTATGTACTAAAATTAACACAAGAATTGAGGATAAAATTACTTCATAGGCTTTGTTACTTTTTATTATTTTAGTTTTAAAGTTTCATTTTAATTTTTCACTTTTTTGGTCAGTTTTTATAGTTTTATTTAAACACAAAACGTGCACATGATGTTTTGCCTCCACATGATGTTTTGCCTCCACATGAGCTGTCCACTCATTTTCTTCACTGCGCAGCTTGGCATTGGGGTTGGTGACTGTGATGGCCAGCTGGGCAGCTCTTTCCACGATGGCTTTGCGGTTCTTGGAGGAAACGTTGTGAGTGATCTCAGCACAGTAAGATTTGTTGCACATCAGCAGCACTTCCAGCTCCTTCACGTTGTGGCCCAGGAACTTCTGGAAGTCACTGGTCAGCATGTGCTTTGTTTTTCTGTTGCTCCCATAAACCAATATTGGGCATCAAGATCTGGCCCTTGAACCTTCTACGAACCCTGTTGTCAATAACTCTGGGTTTCTGTCAGTTATGCTTAATTTTGACATATTGGTCAGACTGATGCTGGATGAATTTCTTGGTTCTCTTTTTGATGATCTTGGGCTTCACAAGGGGTGTGAAGATGGCCCTGATGCCAAGGAGGAGATGCCTGCCACCTCTGTAGGCAGCACTGAGGAAGAGCAATTTTTCACTTTCTAAAAGCAAGTTTTCTTTTTTCTCTTTTTCTTTATGCTAGTTCTAATAATTTTTGAAGAGTGAGTTAGGCCATTTTGGAGAAGAAGAAAATATTTTATTGTGATTATTTGACACCAACAATCCAATGAATGTGGAGAAGTGAGTTTAAACTATGTTTTCAATTTGAACATAATAATCTATGAGGAAATCACATGGGAACAGATGCTTCTAAGAAATTACTATATTTCCCACAGAATAAGAATTAAGCATGGTTAAGCACTTCAGAATTAACAACTCAGCAAAAATCATGCAACTAGTTTTAAAAAAAGATGTTCAAATCCAATAATACGAAAATTCTAGCTAAAAATTAAAGAGAAACTATTATTAATAAAATTCAAGTATATAATTCAGCTATAATTTTTATCCTGTTTCCAAATTTCAAACAGGTAGTCCAGGCATGGTGGCTCATACCTGTAATCCTAGTACTTTGGTTGGCCAAAGTGGGCAGATCACCTGAGGTCAGGAATTCAAGACCAGCTTGGCCAACATGGTGAAACCCCATCTCTACTAAAAATGTAAAAAAAAAAAAATAGCTGGACGTTGTGGTGCATACCTGTAATCTCAGCTACTCAGGAGGCTGAGGCACAAGAATTGCTTGAACCTGGAAGGCAGAGGTTGCAGTGAGCTGGGATTGCAACACTGAGCTCCAGCCTGGGTGACAGAGCAAGACTCCATCTCAAAAACAAAACAAAACAAAACAAAACAAAACAAAACCATCAAAAAAACACTTATTTCAAATAGGTAATACAATTTTTATAATATTATTGTCATAATGTTAAGTAATTATAAAGCCTCCAAATTATACATAAATGGTTCTTAAAAATGTATTATAATAAAGTAATCATTTTTGCAAAGTATTGTGATTGCTTTTTAAATTCAGGACATAATAAATGTTATGACTATTAATGACAATAGCATTTTCTTGTACGGGATCAAATCTTGAGATGAGGTGACTAAAACCACAAGCAATCTTAAATTAGTTTCACTGGATTTCTATGTAAGATGAGTGAACAGTCATATTTGAAGCCTGTTTTTGTAACAACTTATGAATAGGTATTAAAATGAATGCTTATGATCATAGCTGGAAAAGATTCAGTGCACATGGATGTCCAAATTGTTCCATATTACATAGCTTGATGTATAAAATCTTGTGATATCAGTAGAACAGGTAAAATTAGTTCTCATTTCATAGATGAAGTAAAACTTGAGTTTAAATGTTTGCTCAAGTCTAACAATTGGCTACTGAATCAGGAAGCAAGGAGTAAAGGCCAGGTTTGCTGACCTTGGTTTAATAAGTTTTGTTTCCATTATTCTATGAGCAAAGGTCTGTTATATGATATGAATTAGAAAGTATGTATTTTAAAGTAAAATTTAGGTGAAATTTACATATAATTAAGTGTACTTCTTTTTGTATAATTTGTTTTCTGAAAAAGTTTGTGTAGAATTGGTATTATTATTATTAATAATTGAGATGGAGTCTCGCCCTGTCACTCAGGCTAGAGTGCAGTGGTGCGATCTCAGATTACTGCAACCTCTGCCTCCCAGGTTCAAGAGAATCTCCTGCCTCAGCCTCCTGAGTAGCTGGGATTACAGGTGCGAGCCACCACACCCCATTAATTTTTGTATTTTTAGTAGAGACGGGGTTTCACCATGTTAATCAGGCTGGTCTTGTACTCCTGAGTTCGTGATCCGCTTACCTTGGCCTTCCAAAGTGCTGGTATTACAGGTGTGAGCCACCATGCCCCACCTATGATAATTTTTAAATGTGTCCTTTTATTAGGTTGGTGCAAAAGTAATTGCGGTTTTGGACCATGAATTTTAAATCATTATAACTAGGCTCAAGCACATCTTTATTGATCAAAATAGAAACCATTACAATCAACACATTTTTGAGAAATGTTTGGTTTATTCCCGTAGAGTAAAAATCCATTCTTTGGGGTACCATGAACTCTTGGAAAGCATTTTCTGCATTTTGCTGGTTGTGGAAATGTTTTCCCTGCAAAACGTTGTGGAGATGCTTGAAGTGGTAGTCGGTTGGTGAGAGATTAGGTAAATTGGGCGGATAAGGCAAAACTTCGTAGCCAAATTTGTTCAACTTTTGAAGTATTGGATGTGCGGTTAGGTGGTGTGGAGAAGAATTGGGCCCTTTCTGTTGACCAATGCTGGCTTCAGGCATTGAAGTTTTCAGTGCATCTCATCACTTTGCTGAGCATACTTCTCAGATGTAATGGCTTTACTGGGATTCAGAAACCTCTAGTGGGTCACGCTGGTATCAGACCACCAAACAGTAACTATGACCTTTTTTTGGTGCAAGTTTGGCTTTCAGAGGTGCTTTGGAGCTTCTTCTTGTTCCAGCCACTGAGCTGGTCATCGCCAGTTGTCACATAAAATCCACTTTTTATCACATGTCAGAATCCAATAGAGAAATGGTTTGTATTGTGGCATTGAATAAGAGAAGACAGCACTTCAAAATGATGATGTTTGTTGATTTTTGATCAGCTCATGAGGCACACACTTACCAAGCTTTTCCACCTTTCCAATTTCAGCTTCAGTGATTGTTCTTAATTGGGCCTTGCCAACTTCCAATGGTCAGCCACTATGCTCCTCATCTTCAAGGCTCTTGGCTCATTTGCTAAATTTAAGCCACTCTTGCACTATACATTCACTAGCCGTTCCAGGGCCAAATGCATTGCTGATATCCAGAGTTACCTCCTCAGCTTTACTACCTATTTTGAACCCAAATAAGAAAATTGCTTGAATTTGCTTTTTGTCTAATATCATTTTCATAGTCTAAAATAAACATAAAATAAACAATAAGTTATTAGCAAAAAATAAAACAAGAGATATCCATTAAAATGATGTATAACATAACCACATTTATTTAAGTGTATTCCAATGTCAAATGGCAAATTCCAACAATGCAAAACCCACAATTATGAATACTTTCGTGCTCACCTAATGGTTATAGATCTTCTTTCTGAATATTTTTTTTATTGTATTTGGGCTCTGGGATACATGTGTACGTCCTGCATCCTGCAGGATTGTTTCATAACTACATACATGCCATGGTGGTTTGCCGTCTCCATCTCCCCACCCCTGCTTGTTGCCTACATCAGGCATTTCTCCTGGTGTTACTCTTCCCCTCCTCTGCACCCTCCACCTGTTTTTTTTTTTTGTCCAGTCTATTATCAATGGGCATTTGGGTTGGTTCCAGGTCTTTGCTATCATAAACAGTGCCACAATGAACACATGTGTGCATGTGTTTTTATAATAGAATGATTTACAATTCTTTGGGTATATACCCTGTAATAGGATTGCTGGGTCTAATGGAATTTCTATTTCTAGATCCTTGAAAAATAGCCACACTGTCTTCCACAATGGTTGATCTAGTTTACACTCCCACCAACAATGTAAAAGTGCTCCTTTTTCTCCACATCCTCTCCAACATCTGTTGTCTCCAGATTTTTTTTTTTTTTTTGAGACAGAGTCTAGCTCTGTTGCCAGGCGCCAGGCTGGAGTGCAGTGATGCAATCTCGGCTCACTGCAACCTCTGCCTCCTTGGTTCAAGCAATTCTCCTGCCTCAGCCTCCTGAGTAGTTGGTACTACAGGAGCATGCCACCATGCCCAGCTAATTTTTTATATTTTAGCAGAGACGGGGTTTCACCATGTTGGCCAGGATGGTCTTGATCTCTTGACCTCGTGATCCATCTGCCTCAGCCTCCCCAAGTGCTGGGATTACAAGCGTGAGCCGCTATGTCTGGACTCTCCAGATTTTTTAATGATTGCCATTTTAACTGGCATGAGATGGAATCTCAATGTGGTTTTGATTTGCATTTCTCTAATGACCAATTATGATGAGCCTTTTTTCATATATTTGTTGGGTGCATATTTGTCTTCTTTTGAAAAGTGTCTGTTCATATCCTTTGCCCACTTTTGAATGGGTTTGTTTTTCTTTTTTCATGTAGATCTGCTTTAGTTCTTTGTAGATTCTGGATATTAGCCCTTTGTCTGATGGGTAGATTGTGAAAATTTTTCCCATTCTGTTGGTTTCCAGTTTACTCTAATGCTTGTTTCTTTTGCTGTGTAGAAGCTCTTAATTAGGTCCCATTTGTCTGTTTTGGCTTTTGTTGCCATTGCTTTTAGTGTTTTAGTTAAGAAGTCCTTGACAGTGCCTATGTCCTGAATAGTTTTGCCTAGATTTTCTTCTAGGGTTTTTATGGTGTTAGTTCTTTTGTTTTTTTAAGATGGAGTTTAGCTCTTGTTACCCAGGCTGGAGTGCAATGGCATGATCTTGGCTCACTGCAACCTCCACCTCCTGGGTTCAGGCAATTCTCTTGCCTCAGCCTCCTGAGTAGCTGGGATTACAGGCACGCGCCACCATGCCCAGCTAATTTTTTGTATTTTTAGTAGAGACGGGGTTTCACCATGTTGACCAGGATGGTATTGATCTCTTGACCTCGTGATCCACCCACCTTGGCCTCCCAAAGTGCTGGGATTACGGGCGTGAGCCACTGCACCCAGCCAGTGTTAGTTCTTATGTTTAAATCTTTAATCCATCTGGAGTTAATTTTTGTATAAGGTGTAAGGAAGGGGTCCAGTTTCAGCTTCCTGCATATGGCTAGCCAGTTTTCCCAACACCATTTATTGAACAGGGAATCCTTTCCCCATTGCTTGTTTCTGTCAGGTTTGTCAGAGATCAGATGGTTATAGATGTGTGGCATTGCTTCAGAGGCCTCTGTTCTGTTCCATTGGTCTATATCTCTGTTTTGGTACCAGTACCATGCTGTTTTGATTACTGTAGCCTTGTAGCATAGTTTGAAGTCAGGTAGCATGATGCCTCCAGCTTTGCTCTTTTTGCTTAGAATTGACTTGGCTATGTGGGCTCTTTTCTTGGTTCCATATGAAGTTTAAAGTGGTTTTTTCTATTTCTGTGAAGAAGGTCAATGGTAGCTTGATGATGATAGCATTAAATCTATAAATTATTTTGGGCATATGGCCATTTCACAATATTGATTCTTCTTAATCATGAGCATGGAATGTTTTTCCATCTGTTTGTGTCCTCTCTTATTTCCTTGATCAGTGGTTTGTTGTTCTCCTGAAGAGATTTTTTACCTCCATTGTTAGTTGTATTCCTAGGTATTTTATTGTCTTCGTAGCAATTGTAAATGTGAGTTCACTCGTGATTTGGCTCTGTGTTTGTCTGTTATTGGTGTATAGGAATGCTTGTGATTTCTGCACATTGATTTTGTATCCTGAGACTTTGCCAAAGTTGCTTATCAGCTTGAGGTTTCAGGCTGAGATGATGGGGTCTTCTAAATATAGGATCATGTCATCTGCAAATATGGACAATTTGACTTCTTCTTTTCCTAATTGAATACGCTTTATTTCTTTTTCTTGCCTAATTACTCTGGCTAGAACTTCCAATACTATATTGAATAGGAGTGGTGAGAGACAGCATCCTTGTCTAGTGCCAGGGAAATGCATCTAATTTTTGCCCATTCAGTATGATATTGGCTATGGGTTTGTCATAAATAGCTTTTATTGTTTTGAGATACATTCCATTGATATCTAGTTTATTGAGAATTTTCAGCATAAAGGACTGCTGAATTTTGTCAAAGGCCTTCTCTGCATCTGTTGAGATAATCATGTGGTTTTTGTCTTTGGTTCTCTTTATGAGGTGAATTACGTTTATAGATTTGTGTATGTTGAACCAGTCTTGAATTCCTGGGATAAAGCCTATTTGATCGTGGTGGATAAGCTTTTTGATGTGCTGTTGGATTCAGTTTGCGAGTATTTTATTAAAGATCTTTGCATCAATGTTCATCATGGATATTGGCCCGTAGTTTTCTTTTTTAGTTATGTCTCTTCCAGACTTTTGTATCAGGATGATTTTAGTCTCATAGAATGAGTTAGGGAGGATTCCCTCTTTTTGTATTATTTGGAATAGTTTCAACAGGAATGGTACCAACTCCTCTTTGTATGTCTGGTACAATTCAGCTGTGAATCTATTCGGAGCTGAACTTTTTTTGATCAGTAGGCTGTTAATTGCTGCCTCAACTTCAGACCTTGTTATTGATCTATTCAGGGTTTCAAATTCTTCTTGGCTTAGTCTTGGGAGTGTACAAATGTCCAGGAGTTTATCCATTTCTTCTAGATTTTCTGGTTTATATGCATAGAGTTGTTTGTAGTAATCTCTGATGGTAGTTTGCAGTTCTGAGGAATCAGTGGTGATCTCCCCTTTATTGTTTTATTTATTGCATCTATTTGATTCACTCTTGTCTTTTTTATTAGTCTAGCTAGCTGTCTATATTGTTGATTTTTCAAAAAACTGGCTCCTGGATTTATTGATTTTTTTGAAGGGTTTTTTGGTGTCTCTGTCTCCTTCAGTTCTGCTCTGATCTTAGTTATTTTTTGTCTTTTGCTTTCCTTTGAGTTTTTTTGATCTTGCTTCTCTAGCTCTTTCAATTTTGACAATAGGGTATCAATTTTAGATCTCTCCTTGTTTCATATGTGGGCATTTATTGCTATAAATTTTCCTCTAGATAGTGTTTCAAATGTGTCCCATAGGATCCGGTATATTGGGTCTTCATTCTCATTGTTTTCAAAGAGCATATTTATTTCTGCTTTCATTTCATTGTTTATCCATTCATCATTCAGGAGCAAGTTGTTCAGTTTCCATGTGATTATGCGGTTTTGAGTGCTTTTCTTAATCCTGAATTCTAATTTGATTGTGCTGTGGTCGGACAGAGTGTTTGTTATAATTTCCATTCCTTTGCATTTGCTGAGGAGTGATTTACTTCCAATTTTGTGGTCAGTTTTGGAGTAAGTCCAATGTGGTGCTGAGAGGAATGTGTATTCTGTGGATTTGGAGTGGAGTGTCCTGTAAATGTCTATTAGGTCCACTTGGTCCAAATCTGCGTTCAAGTCCTGGAAATCCTTGATGACATTCTGTCTGGTTGATCTATCCAGTATTGTCAGTGGAGAGTTAAAGTCTCCCACTATTATCGTGTGGGAATCTAAGTCTCTTTGTAGGTCTTTAAGAACTTGCTTTATGTATCTGGGTGGTCCTGCATTGGGTGCATAAATATTTTGGATAGTTAGCTTTTCTTGTTGCATTGATCCTTTTACCATTATATAGTGCCCTTCTTGGTCTCTTTTGATCTTTGTTGGTTTAAAGTCTGTTTTATCAGAGACTAGGACTGCTACCCTTGCTTTGTTTTGCTCTCCATTTGCTTGGTACAACTTCTTCCATCCCTTTGAGTCTATGTGAGTCTTTGCATGTGAGATGGGTCTCCTGAATATAGCACATGGATGGGTCCTGACTTTTTATCCAGTTTGCCAGTCTGTGTCTTTTGATTGGGACATTTAGGCCATTTACATTCAACATTAATATTGTTATGTTTGAATTTGATCCTGCCATTTTGTTACTGGCTGGTTGTTTTGCCCGTTAATTGACATGGCTCCTTCATTCCGTCGTTATTCTTTACCATTTGGTATGTTTTTTGCAGGGGCTGGTACTGGTTGTTCCTTTCACTGTTTAGTATTTCCTTCAGTAGTTCCTGTAAGGCAGGTCTTATAGCAATGAAATCTCTCAGCAATTTCTTGTCTGTAAAAGATTCTATTTATCCTTCACTTATGAAGCTTTGTTTGGCTGGATATGAAATTCTTGGTTGAAAGTTATTTTCATTAAAGATATTGAATATTGGCCCCCACTCCCTTCTAGCTTGCAGGGTTTCTGCCGAGAGATCTGCTGTGAGTCTGATGGTCTTTCCTTTGTGGGTAACTCGACCTTTCTCTCTGGCTGCCCTTAGGATTTTTTCCCTTCATTTCAACCCTGGTGAATCTGACAACTATGTGCCTTGGGGTTGTTCTTCTTGAGGAATATCTTTGTGGTGTTCTCTCTATTTCCTGGATTTGAATGTTGGCCTGCCTTGTTAGGTTGGTTAATTCTTGGTTAATATCTTGAAGAGTGTTTTCCAACTTGGATTCATTCACCCTGTCACATTCAGGTATGCCAATCAAGTGTAGATTAGTTTTTTTTTCACATAATCCCATAGTTCTTGGAGGCTTTGTTCATTTCTTTTCACTCTTTTTTCTCTAATCTTGCCTTCTTGTTTTATTTCGTTGGTTTGATCTTGTATCTCTGATATCCTTTCTTCTGCCTGATCGATTTGGCTGTTGAAACTTGTGTATGCCTTGAGAAGTTCTCCTGCTATGTTTTTCAGCTCCATCAAGTCATTTATTTTCTTCTCCAAGCTGGTTATTCTAGTTAGCATTTCGTCTAACCTTTTCTCAAGGTTCTTAGTTTCTTTGCATTGGGTTAGAACACGTTCCTTTAACTCAGAGAAGTTTGTTATTACCCACCTTCTGAAGCCTACTTCTGTCAATTTGTCAGATTCATTCTCTGTCTTTTTTTGTTCCATTGATGGTGAGGAGTTGTGATCCCTGGGAGAAGAGGTGTTCTGTTCTTTGATGGTTTCATTCTTTTTGTTCTTTTCCCCCCCATCTTTGTGGATTTATCTCCCTTTAATCTATGAAGTTGATTTCAGGAGGAGTCTCTGAGTGGACTTTTTTTCTATTGAGGTTGGAGCTGTATCTTTTTTGGCCTCTAGAGGGAGCTGCTGGGCTCTCTCCGGTTCAGTCAGGTTGTTGGGTGGGTGATCCTTCCCTGGAGTTTGTTTGCAGGTGAGATTGGCTCCGCCTTCTCGATGGCGTCTCTCTCAGAGCTCTGATCTTCCTGGTTGGGGTCAAGTTGGTGTATTTGCTGCCCAGCTTTCTAGCAAGAGCTTCAGTTTGAGCTCTGTGGAGGTGAGGCCTGCCAGGCCTTATGGTCTGTTTCTCTGCTTTCAGCTCTGCCTCCCTGCATGGGACGGTCTGGCGCGCTGGCGTTTGTCCAAACTCCCACCCAGGTCCTTGCGACAACTTGCCGAGCTGGGAGGTAGCAGCTGCTCAGGTTTGCATCAACTACCCATAGCTCCCCACCGTCCGGCAGGGCGCTGTGGACCGTGGGTTGCAGGAGGGATGAGGTAAGCACAGGATATGAAACAGAGCGCCGAGAGGGGTAAGTCCTCCAACTCTCCGTGCCGGCTGCAGTTTTCAGGTGGGGACCCCACCTTCCCATTTTGATTTGCCCCCCTGGGCGGCTCACGCCCTGTGGCTCCTTCCCTGGGCCCAATTCCAGTGCCCTATCAGTCCCACAGAAAAGAACCCGGCACCTCGTTTGGAATCTTGAAGTCCTCTAGTCCTCTGAGTCACATTTGCTAGGAGCTACATTCGGGTGCTGGCTTCTCTCCACCATCTTGGCGCCCCCCTTCTCTTTCTGAATCTTAAATTTTCTCTATGGGAAGGTATTGAATGAAAATTTTATTTCTATTAAAAATGTAGAATTCTTTAGTTTATGTATTTATTTTCTCTTTAGTGAGCCTAGGCAATTAAAATCATTAGAGGAATCTGTCCATTCATCCAAGGTGTCCAATTTGTGGGCCTAAAGTTGTTGATAGTGTTTCTTTATTATCTTTTAAGTGTCTTTCTGAAACTCTTTTTTTCTCTATGTCTGGTTATATGTTTATATATTTTTGGTCTTTCTAAAGAATTCCGTTTTGGTGTCATTATTTTTTCTCCAATGCTTACTCATTTCCAGAAAAAAAATATTTTTATTACATAATAATATTTAATAGAGAACTGTCAAAAATTGTGACGTTTGCCTCACAGAACAATTGGGAAGGTCAAATATGATGTTTTACATACTAAAATGTTGAGACATCAATTTAGTTTAATAATTGTTGATTTAGTAATAAAATCAAATTAATATATGCAAAATGGTTAATAGTAAAATGGTATTTAAAGTCTTATAATTAAAAACAACTATTCTCTTTTCTACCCACCACCCCCTGGGATGCTCTTCCTTCTGACGACTTTCCGCCATAGGTACTGTTTCTCAAAAGCAACTACTTTAAATTTTTTAACTGTTTCTTCTGTTAGGTACATTAAAGCTTAACAGTATAAAAAAATCAAATAACCAGAATAATTCCAAATAGCACCAACATTATTGAATCTGAAATTATTCAGTTATTCAGAACCTTAGGGCCATTAGTAAGAATATCAGTGGTCATTTTATAAAAGTGCTGATCAATACATTTTTGTAAGACGTGGTGCTGGACAACAAAGACCTTTCTGTACATAGAATTTTGTGATCAGCTATTTTTATTTTCATGGAAGACAAAAGTCATCTCTCTATCAGGATATGCAGAGAGAATCATATTGGCATATACTGTTGGTAGGATTGTCTCAACAGCAAAATTGCATATATCCGATAAATGTTTCTTTAAAGCACCTTTTGGAAATCTTTGTCTCAGTAAAGGCTATTCTCTAGTCACATTGCCTCATCGTGGTCTTGGGAGAATAACAGTTAGTGGATCTAGGCTTTGAACCCTGCCTCTGTTCAGACCTAGTAATAGGCACAGACTGGATCAAATCCTGTTCACAGGAAGCTTTCAGTTGTCCATGGGTATTTCTGGGATCCAGTAAGCAGAATGGAGTGCAAAGTCTCTTCACACTATCAAAGCTTTATGTTGGTGTCAACACTGCATCTTCAAGTTGTATCTGAAGGGGTAGGGACCCGGTTTCAGGGGATATGTTTTTATCTTGTATACGGTGTCTTATTTTTATTACCTGCCTTGAAATCTTAATGGACAAGAAGTGGGAAGCAAGCATCATTTATTATTTTTGTAATCACGTATTTAAAATGGATTGTTAATCCTCATCTTATGTTCATAATCATATGCTGATAAAGGGGCTGTCGAGGTACACCAGAGATCATAGAAAGAATGATCTTATATTTACAATGGTACTACTGGAGCATCTTTTTTCTATTTTTATTTTTTGCCTTAAAGTGGCACAGGAAAAGCTAGAACTGCTTAAATGATGCTAAAACACTGCTTAAGTAATTGGATACATTGTCAGTGGCTGTCAGAAAGAAGGTCATACAATACCACAAATCAGTGGCTCTTTATCTGGGTTCAGTGATAAATGTCAGGCTCAGTTCATTCAGCTAGCAGCCTCTCTAATGATATGCAGAAGCATTAAAAATGCATTTCTTCTTTGTCAACAGTACATCATGTATAGCTAAAATGAGTGGCAGTTTTTCACTCTAATTTAGTTCTTAGAATTTTTTTTAAAGTAAGTTGGTACATACATTTGGTGTGATGTGTGACATTGGCTGTGACTACAGATTTTGAAAAATTTGTGGGTGTAACTGAAAGATCAAAATTATCCAGAATCTTTGGGTTAGATCACTTGCCACTAACTACTGTGTAAACTGGTTAATTAGTAATTTCACTAAACTTCAGTTTTCTATTTTTTGAGATGGAGTTCTGCTTTTTGCCCAGGCTGGAGTGCAAGGGTGTGTCTCTCCACCCACTACAACCTCCGCCTACTGGGTTCAAGCAATTCTCTGCTTCAGCCTCCCAAGTAGCTGGGATTACAGGCATAAGTCACCAAGCCTGGTTAATTTTTGTATTTTTGGTAGAGACCAGGTTTTACCATGTTGGTCAGGCTGGTCTCAAATTCTTGACCTCAGGTGATCTACCCTCCTCAGCCTCCCAAAGTGCTAGAAGTACAGGTGTGAGCCACTGTGCTCAACCTAAACTTCAGTTTTCTCAGCTCTAAATCTGTGATGAAAATATCTTTCTCATAGAAGATTATAATGGTTAAATAGAATGATATAAATGTAACACATAATAGGTCCTCCAAAAATGTATATCTGATCCCAGATAGTAATACCTTTAAAAAAAATTCAAAAAATTACTTTATGATGTTCAGTTGAAATTTTTCTAAATAAATCAGACTGGACAGTAGCAATATTGGCAGGCTAAAGAGCAGCAGAAACACTCATACAGTGCTGATGAGAGTGAACATTGGCTCAATCACTTAGGAAACATTCTGGCATTGCCTAAAGAATATGAAAGGGCCTACCTGATCATCCAGTAGTTCTGGTCCTAGTTACACAGCACTTCCACATCTAGAGGAATCCTTGCCGTATACACCTAGAGACATAATTCATGCATTATTTCAGCAGCACTATTTGTAATAGAAAGGAAAGTAGGAATAACTCATATATCCATCAACAACAGAGTTGATAAATAATAGAATAAAGAGCAATAAAAATGAACCACATCTATCTAAATCAGCATAAAAAGATCTCAGACATAATATTGAGCCAAAAGCCAAGTTAGAAGAATATCCAGTATGTGTGGATTCTTTACCATTTTATAAAAAGTGCCCAAACAGGCAAAACTGAACAACATATTTTAGATTTTCTATTTATCTATCATTGAATTATCTATCATTTATCTCTCTCTCTCTATCATTTATCTATCTATGCTTAAATAATAAAGGGAAAAAGAAAACAATTAACATAAAATTTAGGATAGTGGTTACTTTTGGAAAGAAAGAAATGCCAGTGGTGGAGGGAACACCAAGGAAACTTCTAAGAAGTTGGTTTATCTATTATTTTTTTTTAGGGGAAAGGCTGGTATGTAGGCATACAGGTGACCCTTGCAGATATTTTCAATAAATACATTGGAAAATTTTTGGAGATTTTCAACAACTTGAAAAAACTCACAGATGAACCACACAACCTAGAAATATTGAAAGAACTAAGAAAATGTTAGGTATGTCATGAATGCATAAAAATATGTAGATATTGGTCTATGTTATCATTTACTACCATAAAATATACACAAATGAATTATAAAACATTAAAATGTATGAAAATTTACACATACAAACACAGACCATACATGGCACCGTTCTCAGTTCAGTACATAAAAATACAGTATTAAATCATAACTTTATAAAATTAACTGTAGTGCATACTGTACTACTGTAATAATTTTGCAGCCACCCCTGTCACTATTGTGGTACACTCAATGTTGTATCTGCTTAAATTGCCATGTGACCCTTATCATCTCCATGTAAGCAATTTATCCATCCAGTAAATTACATATTGAAGTGAAATAATATCTGACTATTTCTTATGTGTTCTTCATCATGTTTAGTACAATACCATAAACCTTGAATAATACCGTGAGGTCCATACGAAGTGCCAGTAGTGATGCTTGGAAGCACTCCTCAAAACACAGAAAAGTCATGACGTAACAAAAAAAAGTGGAATTGCTTGATATACCATGATTGAGGTCTGCAGCTGTGGTTGCCATTTCAAACAGACATCTTGTAAACAGACAATGTAAACTTATGGTATTGGTAAATACAGTACTGTAAAAGTATTTGCTCCTACTTGTAATTTTCTTAACATTTTCTTTTCTCTAGATTACTTTATTGTAACAATACTGCGTATAATACAATGTAACATACAAAATATGTGCTAATCAACTGTTTGTGTTATTGGTAAGGCTTCCAGTCAACAGTAAGCTATTAATAGTTAAATTTTGGGTGAGTCAAAAGATATACATGGGTTTTCAACTTCATGGGGAGAGGGGCTGTCACCCCTGACCCCTGTGTTGTTCAAGGGTCAACTGTGTTAGCTTTCTAGGGTTGCTGTAACAAATTACTATGGACTGGGTAACTTAAGACAACAGAAATCTATGCTGTCATGGTTCTGAAAGCCAGGAGTCTGAAATCAAGGTGTCATCAGTGTTGTTTCTTTTCAGGGTGTCTAAGGGAGAATCTTCTTCCTGCTTCACTTCTAGCTCTGTAGGGTGCTGGCAATCCTTGGCATTCCTTAGCTGGTACTCCAGCCTCTGCCCCCATCTTCACACTGCCTTCTTCTCTTACATTGCACTGTGTTCTCCTCTTCTATCTTTTATAAAGATATGTGTCATTGAAGTTAGGGCCCTCTCTAATACAGGTTGATCTATCTCATCTGAAAATCCTTAACATAATTACATTTGCAAAGAGGTTCCAAATAATATACCTCTTAGGGAGTCTATTATTCAACACATTATGGTAGCTGTACATTTTATCATTAGTAGATGACTGTATGTAGATATTATGTATATATTCCTTTGGATGTTTGAG
The DNA here is from genome assembly GCF_049354715.1 of Callithrix jacchus. NCBI lineage: Eukaryota > Metazoa > Chordata > Mammalia > Primates > Cebidae > Callithrix > Callithrix jacchus. The sequence goes on along the minus strand of NC_133517.1, from coordinate 34,965,335 downwards.
ATATATATATATATATATATATTTCAATAAAGATAAATTTGCTTATAATTAAAATGTGAAAGAAAATAGAGAAAGAAGATTCTAATGTCAATTTTAAGATTAGATTGTTTCCTTAACTTCACTACCTAAAATAGAATTATCTCCATAAAAATAAGTATTTTTCCTAACATTATGTGGTAAAATAATTTTGTTTCTAGATTTCTATTTATATGCAAATATATACATATTGCATATTTCATTTTCAGCATAGCCTAATTAAAAAATATATTATGGGACAGTTTATAAAATAGGGGGAAAAAAGGATGAGTAATCCTCTGAAACAAATAGGCTCCTCTGGTCTCATCCAAGAAGTGCATGTTTCCATTTTTGGCCATCATGTTGACAACTAATTTTTAAAATATTAATTACTTATGTTGGAGAGGATGTGAATATATGGATATCCTTTTACATTTCTGATAGGAATATAATTTGTCATAATCTTTCTAGAATGAAATTTGGCAGTACATATCAAGAATCTTTAAAGTATTTATATCCTTCACCCTAGTAATTATATTTATAGAAATTTCAACTGAATAATCAGATACTCATCTAGATTTATATGTAAATATGTTTAACCAGAATTATTAGCAAGAGTGTAAAATGGAAAATTACCTAATTTTCCAAAAATAGGGTAAATTAGCTATCATTTTCAGGTTCCAATCATGTATTGCTATGTAACAAACTACCCCCTAACTTAGTGGCTTAAAATAAAAATTGATTATGACATCTCATGATTGTGTAAGAGTACAGTAAGGATGGATTATATCTCTGCTCCACAATGCCTGGGACCTTAAGTAGGTTAGCTCAAAAGCTAAGACTGGTCTATATAGCTGGGGAATGGCCAGGCATCTGTCCTTCTCGCTACATGGTTTCTTCATGTGGCTAGTTTGGGCTTCCTCGAAGCACCGTAGGCTCTGTGTGTAGCTGGAAATTCCACACAGCAACTCAGGGGTTCAAAAAGAAGAAATCGAAGCTGCCAGTTTTTTACAGCCTATCTGGCATCTGACAGTGTCTGTCACTTCCTCCATATTCTCTTGGTCAAAGTAGTCAGAGAATCCACTCAAATTCATGAGAGGGGACACAGTTCTAACTTTCAATGAAAAGAATACTGTATTAGTCCGTTTTCATGCTGCTAATAAAGACATACCTGGGACTGGGAAATTTACAGAAGAAAGATGTTTAACTGGACTCACAGTTCCACATGGCTGGGGAGGCCTCACAATCATGGTGGAAGGCAAGGAGGAGCAAGTCACATCTTACGTAGATGGCAGCAGGCAAAGAGAGCTTGTGCAGAGAAAGTTCCATTTTTAAAACCATCAGATCTCTAAAAATTCCTGTTTTTAAAATCAAAAACTCTTGTTTTTAATACCGTCATTTGCTATCAGGAGAACAGCATGGGAAAGACCCACCCTCATGATTCAGTCATCTCCCACTGGGTCTCTTCCACAACATGTGGGAATTATGGGAGCTACAAGATGAGATTTGGGTGGGGACATAAAGCCAAACCATATCAAGTACCAAGTAATCCGTAGCAATCTGCCACACGTTATAATGTAATAGTGGCCATTAAAAAGTATTATACTTTTTAATTATTGAATAGCAAAGAGAGTGATCATTTTGAGTAACATTATTTTGGTTTTGATTATAAGCAAAATAATCTGATTTTTAAGAAAATTCTAAAAGAAGAAAAATATATTACATAATGGTGAATTGTTTAATAAGTAAAATAAAAATAAAAAGCTTCTATGGCAATTCCTTTGAAGATCAGCAGGTATTTAGAATGTTTTGAAAAGTTTATACAACCTTTTATTTTTATCATTTTTATAGCTTTATTCTTGTGGGGATCAGAATAAATTGATTTCATATAACTTTAAAATAAAAGAGAAGTCAGTGACAGAAATTAGTTGAGGACAGAAGGGAATGCTGACACATTTCTAGGAAAATCTATAGCCTAAGGGGATGGGAAGGAATCCAGAGTGAGAAAAGAAAAATATATATGAAAATAATAAGTAAAGAAGACAAAGGATAAAAATTTTAAAGCACATTCTAAGAAGGAAAAACTATGGTCATGTAAAAGGAAATTAGTGAGACTTGTGCAATATTGGATTCTTATAATCCCACTCTTAGGACCTTAAGTAAAATTTTAAGGTCATTGCTATTTCAGAAATGTCTATGGAAACAGAACTTTAAAGATAGAAAGAATGATCAAACAAAATGATTAGAGTAATGATCAGGTAACCTATGAATATCAATTTACTGATATATTATCTAATAATATATTTGAAAGTTTAAAGACTAAGAAAAACTGTTTATATAACAAAGCTAGTTGAAAAAGTAGAATATAAGTATAAGCTCATTAGAATTATCATTATATAGGCCAGGCATGGTGGGTCACACCTGTAATCCTAGCACTTTGGGAGGCCGAGGTGAGTAGATTGCCTGAGCTCAGGAGTTTGAGATCAGCCTGGGCAACATGGTGAAATTTAATCTCTACTAAAATACAAAAAAATTAACTGGGTATGGTAGTGCATGCTTGTAGTCCCAGCTACTTGGGAGGCTGAGGCACGAGAATCACATGAACCCAGGAGGTAGAGATTGTAGTAAGCCAGCCACTGCACTCCAGCCTGGGTAACAGAGCAAGACTATCAAAATACAAACAAAAACAAAAACATTGTATAAAATATACAAATAATAAAAATTGTTAGACAATTTAGACATGAAAATACAATTGTTATGGTAGTTTTGCTTAGTATTGAAAATTTTATGTTATTACATAAGGAAGACTTAACCAATTACTAAATATAGGACAGCAAACCCTGGAATTTAAATTTTAAAGACTTTTTATGTTTTATTTTTATAGTCAAATGATTCATATTTTTCAAGATTATTTTAAAATATAAGGAGAAAAGAAAATACAAAATTATATATATCCAAAATGGTATGATACCAATTTTATAAAATCCTTCTCATCCTTGAGCAATCATGGTTTTGCCAACTACAGTATTATAGTGGTAAAATAAAACTGACATCTTTTTAAGGACATACAGTTCAATTCAGTACCCTTTAGTCACAAAGTACAACTGTTGCCCTTCCCTCACATAGAATGAGAAAGCATAATTATTCAAGGCTACTTCCTTAATACATGGCAATAAAACTAGGTCTCTAAATATTCACTTTGAATATGGTAATTTGTGAGTAGAAAAAAAATACTTTGAGAGCATTTGTTTTCTTTTATCTGGGAAGATCAACTAAGGAAGAATGCAAGTATTAGTTGTATAATTTCAAGCCAGTAAAGCATTTAAGACACAGAATCTGAATATCATACATTTTGTTAGTATCTGCTTCAGTAGATCATGTTATCCAGTAGACAATGTAAAATCACGCTTGTCTTTTTTTTCTTGTTTCTTTTTGTTTTTAAAGTGAAAGCAAGTTTATTAAAAAAGTAAAGGAATAAAAGAATGGCTACTCAATAGACAGAGTAGCCAAAGGGCTACCTGTGGTCCATTTTTATGCTTGTTTCTTGATCATATGCTAAACAAAGGTGGATTTTTTATGTCTCCCCTTTTTGGACCATATAGGGTAACTTCCATGATGTTGCCATGACATGAAATTGTCATGGTGCTGGCTGGAGTGTAGCAGTGAGGATGAGCAGAGGTCACTCTCATCACCACCTTGGTTTTGATGGGTTACAGCTTTATTGCGACTTGTTTTATCAGCAAAGTCTTTATGACTTGTATCTTGTCTTGACACTATAGAATGTCTAACCATCTGGGAATGCAGCCCAGTAGGTTGGTCTCAGCCTTATTTTACCCAGCTCCTACTCAAGAAAGAGTTGCTCTGGATCAAACACCTCTGATATTTCTCCTTTCCCTTTTATAAGAGAACCCTTAATCCTAAGGGTTGCAGAGGGATGAAGATTCATCTATAAATTCTTCATGCTGAATAAGGGTGATAATATTCCTGCCAATCAGGGTCTCTTATATTCAGGGTAGAGCTGAGCTCAATCAGAAGGCATCAGCATGGTGAGGGCCATTCTTAACTCTTGAGTTCCAACAAAAGGTGTTACTTGGAAGATTAATAAATGTTTAAGAAGATGTAGAGTAAGCTTATTCTGTATTCCTACACAAAGAGTACAACAGCAATATATTCCATAAGAGTAAAACAAAATACGTGAAACTATCCCAAGTGAGCTAAATAAGAGACTTTCCATGAATTGGACAATGGTTGGAAACAGGCTGATAGGGAGTTGCTAGCTGATTCCAATATGTTCAGAATTAGAATACTGATTCAGATTTTGACTTTACCTATCCCTCTTGTTTCTTCTGAGCTGCAGTTGGAGATTACTGATTGTTTCACAGAAATAAGCAGTCAGTCTAAATTGCAGAAAAAAATTAAAAAACAAAAACCAGTGAAACTCAAATTTAAAAACAAGTGTGTCAAAGTTCTTGAAACATAATTTTTCTCTCTCTAGTTTCCCATTTTCGCTAAAGACAAATCACGGAAAGACTGATTTGCTTTATTACACTTAGCCTGATTATATATAGAGAGTACAGCAAGAATAATTATTTTTCACATAAGCTCTTTTAAAATAATCTTTGTTCCTTCTGTTCCATAGAAGGAATCTCAGATAAGGCTTTTTTTTCAAAATCAAGCCCAGCCATGGGTTTGACTTTGAAAATACCCTGGAATACCTATGAGTTAGGTGATTTCTTTTCCTCTTGAAGTCCCAAGATTACTTAGGGCTCCTGGACCTGTCAGTGACATTCTTTACTTAGCACAGGTCAGGAAACTTGTACAGAGACTGTGTAGACAAGGTATGAGGCCGGTTTTCCCAAGGGGCTTTCATTGGTTCTACGAATCAAGTTTGATTCCTTAAAGGAAAGCATGCTAATCAGTTTCTCCAATTGTGTCCTGTTACAAAAGAAAACAGATTCTTTTTGCACTTAATGCAAGTAACTATATTGCTATAAGTTAAAAATACTCACAAGTAGTTTCCAAATTTTGGAGAAATCAGAGAGAAACAAATACACTCCAAATTTTGTTTATAGGGGTATACTTTATTCAATTGCCATAAACTATAAATAGTTCAAAAGAAAAGTTTCCTTGACTCTGAAAAACAAAAAAGGATCAGCAACATTTTAACCAAAGTCAAAGAGATTACTTCAGTTTTCTATTAGTTTAGTCCATGTAGTTAACTCAATTTGATGTTAATGAACATTTCAGCCCTCCATGTGAGCCCTGAAAGTTTTCGCTCCATCCTAATGTTACGATTTCCAAAGTTACCAGGAACCTGCATTTAAGAACACCTTTCAAAGTCCTATAGCTGATTATAATTTTAATCCTTATGAAGAGGATCAAAACAAGATAACAATTTTCTGTGAATGACAAATATCTTAGGACAGCACTATTAAAGCCACAATTGACTAGGAAATTTTGGTTACCTCCATGGCACACAGTGATTTTATGCAACAATTTTAATTATTAATAACCTACATTAAGCCATGTCAAAATTACATGAGTTTCTCATAATTTGGAATACATACCAATAACATATTTATAAAAATACAGCCCAAAGAAAAACAATTAATATTTGACAATGCTTTCTTTATGACTTTTATACCAAATAAGCTGCTGTATTAGTGCATTATTAACGTCAAACCCAGTTTTCTATAAAACCTTATAGATAAAGGTAGTGTATTTTAATGTAAGATTCTCATAAACCATTTATAACCCTTTACAATTTTTTGTTAAAGAGCAGATCAGTACTCTAAGAGAAACCTGTTGAACTTTCATTTCAATGTTCAATTAATAGAAAAATTAATAACCTTTTAGTTTAAACCAATAAATTCATGCACATAATTTATTTTACAAAATAAATTTTTCACAAACCTTTCACAACTTGCTCAAATCTTCAGCTTTATCTTATCTAACTTAAAACAATCCTTCAACTCTTTAGGCTAAAAAATTATAATCTTTTACCAAAAGTGTATTCTTCTTTCCTTATATGTATTGCATGTAAAACCATTTCTTCAGTATTCTCAATTACATGTTATAATGTTAAGTCTTAGCAACTTTTACTTTTTGGTGAAAACCTTGATAAGTAAGGGATTTTAATTATGTACTAGGTGTGGAGCCTAGGACATCAGACAGAAGTGCAGATAAGGGTTCTTTCCAGCCTAGCTAGGGGGCATGGCTCTCCACATGTCCCCAGGCCTTATTTAAATCTAATGCTCCAAAGTAGGTAAGTTCAACAATTTTTAAAAGTCAAAGAAGCAGCTTATGACCTTAAAACATTTAGCAAACCTAATATCTGACCTGCATAATGTAGACTAAATGTTTATATTTTTGAAGATATTTTAATTTTATAAATAATCTTTAAAACTGTCTTAATTTACCAAACAGTACTAAAGTCACATGAATTAAAAGGCATTAAGCTTTTTACTTTTCTGACAAATTATTTTGTTTAAGCACTTATTATTTTTAAATGAATTAAAGCTTTTTTTTTATCACACATACAAGATATGTAAATACACAGACAGACAGAAGATTGAGTAGTTGTAAGATTTTTCATTTGCCAGTTTTAGTTTTTTAATTAGATTACTGGCTTCTGGGTGGAGCCCTTAGAGGAACAGGGCCAGGAGAGCATGCAATTTTTACAGCCTAATAAGCAGGTGCAGCTAGAAGGCAAAAACAGATCTCCAGAAATTAAGGGATCCATTTTTATACCAGATGCTGGATATCCTAAAAAAGAGGGAATCAGCTCATCCCCGTGGGAGTCTTATCTCTCAATGGGGAATGGGGACATCTCCATACTTCCTAGGTGGCCAAGAGCATGCTTCTCTGATCCAAATGTGCATAGAGCCATATATCCTCCATAACTTCCATTAGCTGTGCCCAAAAGTATATCTCCTACCTAGTTATTAGATGGGAGCTATTAGTTATTACACACCAAAGCTCTCTCATAATGCAAAGTAATTTCTGATATACCCAAAAGTTAAAACCATCAGACGATGCAATGCAAAACAGAATAGAACCTTAGATTTTTCAGAGGGATCTATCCACTTCCAGTTCTTGGGGTTTCATGAGGGAAACAGACGTTTTCCCAAAATGGGATCTGTGATGCCTTCTCCAAGGAGTCCCAAGCTTCTAGAGCTTGAATATCCACTTTTAATTAAGCTGACTTAATTAACCATTGTGCTTTTTTTTTTTTTTTTTTTGCTGGAATGCAGTGGCGTGATCTCGGCTCACTGCAACCTCTGCCTCCTGGGGATTCAAGCGATTCTCCTGCCTCACCCTCCCACATAGCTGGGATTACAGGCATGTGCCACCATGCCCAGCTTATTTTTAATTTTTAGTTGAGATGGGGTTTATCCATGTTGGTCAGGATGGTCTTGAATTCCTGACCTCAGGTGATTCACCCACCTTGGCCTCCCAAAGTGCTGAGATTATAGGCATGAGCCACCATGTTTAGCTGCATTGTGTTCTTAAAAAGTTCTTTTGGGTTATAAAAAGTTATTACCCAACTTAGCCAGGACAAATGGCCAATATTTCTATGCTCAGAGAAAGGAAAATGCAAAACAGTTCATGAAAGGGAAGAGAATCAACAAATGTAAAGGTCAAACAGATATTAAATCAGAAAGGAATCATTTCCTAAACTGGGGATTGAACCCTGAACCCCGGCCACCATTGTGAAAAGAGAAAGCATGGTCACATGGTTACAAGGTCAAGCTTCCAAGGACATATAAGACAAGAGGGTGACCGCATCCAGTTTCTTTCCAGGGAGCTGCAACAAAGTTTGTCTTAATAACTGACCAGTGTGCTGGGCCATCTTGAACAGTGGACTTACGGAGTCCTAGGCTCATATTCTATCCTAAGGTGTCCCCCTTTCTGATAGAAAACTACAGAAAGACAAATACATAGCACAAAGTAGAACCGATTTACTACAGCTTAAGACTAGCCTCACAAATCCTTTTTTCTATAAACAGTAATTTTACCATTCATTCAACCAGTTTTCACACACACAGAATGAGACGGAAAGATCAGAAATTTGGTAAGAAATTCTTACCCTTTTGCTGGCATGCCAAGCTCCTGGGTTCCCTTTCCCTGAGCAGCCCTAGTGACCTGGCTGACTGCACCACAGCCCTGGATGCCAAGCCACAACACAAAGGAAAATTACCTTTTCCTGTTCTGGCCAGAGCAAAATACATGTGACAAAACATAGACGTTAGCCACTCCACTTAGCACCCAATATCAAACTCAAAAGGCTCAAACTTGCCCCTCATTGGGCCCCATCATCATTAATCTAACCTCCAATGAGGATTTTCAACATGTGGTCTCTGGGTAAGGTGGTTGCCTCAAAGTCAGCCAATTGATGCACTCAGGTTATTTTCCTTTTGGTCGGAAGTCTCCTTGGTATTGTCCCTTCCGTGGTTTGCTAGAAAGATGTTACCAGACCTCACCACTTACCCGAAGTTAGCCTTTAGGTCAGGGGTTTCCTCAGTATTCTCCTTTCAGTGATCACCAGAAAGATGTTACCAGAAAGGGGTCCCTATCCAGACTCCAAGAGAGGGCTCTTGGATCTCATGCAAGACAGAATCTGAGGCAAGTCCATAGAGTAAAGTGAAAATAAGTTTATTAAGAAAGTAATGGAATAAAAGAATGGCTGCTCCATAGACAGAGCAGCTTTGTCTTTTCTTTGAATCTTGAAGGGTAGTTATGTCCTCTAATAGTTATGGGGACAAAGTTTGCTGGTCATAGACAAAAGAAATTTTAACAATAGTTCAATTTCTAGGAATCTAAGAGATACAGTGTGATGGTTAATTTTATTTGTTCACATGACTTAGTTAAAGACTACTCAGATAGTTGGTAAAAACATTATTATGGGTGTGTTTGTATGGGGCTTTCTAGAGAGATTAGCATTTGAAACAGTACACTTGAAAAGATTACTTCACCATTGTGAGTAGGCATCATGCAATCCATTGAGGAACCTCATAGAACAACAAGGGAGAGGAAAGGTGAATTCCCTCTGTTCTTCAGCCAGGACAATCATCTTTCTGACTGGAACTCCTGGCTTTCTGACCTCCACACTCAAGGACTTACAACTCCCACCCACCGCCTTGGGTTTCTTAGGCCTTTGGCCTTGCACCAAGTTACAACACTGGCTTCCCTGGCTCCCAGGCCTTTGTGCTGAGACTTAATTACTCCACCAGCTGTTCTGGTTCTCCAGCTTGTAGAGCTCCTATTAGATGTAAGAGTTAAAGAAACTTCTTAGTCTATATTTCTCATTTCTTTTTTATTTCATTCAAAAATTTTTTTTGCTTCTCATGTTTCATTGTGGGTAAATTTCTCAATGTGACATTCCAGTTTACTGTTTTTCACTTGGTTGTGCCTGTAAGTAATTTACCCTATTTATTATGTTTTCAAAAATTCAGTGATCATATTTTTATTTTAAATATTTTTATTATTTTCCCCATATTTGCCTATTATTTTTTTTTCAGTCTAGTTTTGTATCATATGTGAATAGGCTCAAGAATTTAACATATAGATCATGAAATGTGATTAATAAATCCTAATAATTTTATTTCTCATTCACAACCTACTACGGTGTATTTGGTCTAGGTCAGTGGGTACTTGTCTTTCCCACACGAATTTAGGAACTCAATGACCTTCTGTTTTGTGGCTGTCATCTCTTAGAGCCAAAGTTAAGGCAGAAATATAGATGTAGAAGGGAGAAGAAAGCAAGGAGGAGGCATAGAAGGCACAACCCTGTCTGCGACTAGCTTACAATCCCTGGCTTGAAATTAGCCCACATCAGTTCTGCCCCATTCCATCAACCCAAACTTTCTTTCTCTTATTGCCTCATCTGCAAGAGAAGCAGAGACATGTAATCTAACTAGGGATCCAGCCATAAGGGGAGAATGGATTTTTTTTTTTAATTGCTGGCAGTGTCTACCATAAGCGTGGCTATTCTTCTTCATAAGTGGGTGTTATTCTTATATGTACATTTTGAGCATTTCTCATTATATATTATAAAAGTCTTTGTGAAGCTTTTCTACAGAATTAATTCCATCTGGAGTGAATTTGTATTATAATTTTTCTGGCTATTTTTCTCATTTTTTTTTTTTCAGTGCTTTACATATTGGATTTCATGCTCATTTTTGAGGACAGGGTTGTTTTCATTTGTGTTTCTTTAGTTTCTTCCCCTGGCTCATCCTCCCTGTAAATTTATTTTTCAGGTGGCTCTAACTCAGCCATTAAGGCTCTCATTCCAAATTCATTTTTATATTCCTAGAAGTCATTTGAGATCTTCTTCCTCATGGTAATATTGGCAATATTGCAGAGTAAGTTTCTAATTCAGTAGGTGGCTTGCCTTACTTCCTTTTTCAGTATGCTATGTCTCAATCTTTCCAGATCCCTTGGCCTACAGATTTGCATGAAGTTATGTGCTCTGTATGTGGATAATCTAAGTTGTTATTTCACAGTCGCCTTTTAAGAACCTATACAAATGCATCTGAAGCCAAAATGCAATGCTCTGAATGCATTACACTCTTCTTTAAATGATATTAATCTGCATAAAGCAACTGGTAATAAATATTAATTAATAATGCTAATTATACGTGCATGTCATAATAGTAGAGGAAGATTTAAGTGAAAATATGTACATTGATTATTAAAGCATTTTACTCACTTACAGTGCATATTATAAACAATGTTGATTGAATCTTATGTATATTTGTCCCCTTGCTCAATTCAGATGATTGTTAAAAAATCTGCTGCTCTGGAAATTTTAGAAAAACTGTACAAAGAATTCTAATAAGAAATGGCCCAAAAGCATGAACTGACATTTTTACATGCTGACATTCTGGTTTATTCCTTTTATTTTTTTCAACATGTTCTCTAAACAGCTTGCTTTGAAATGGGCAGTTCAATTTATAAAAATTTAATACTCAAATTCAAATTAATTTTTTTCCAAAAGTGTGAATTCTAAGTTTTAAAAATGATTTAATATCATTTAAAACATGAAACATAAAAGAGATGGAAAGAATTCTTTGCATGAATAAGTGAACTATTTGTTCATTCAATTTTTTGTCATGATTGTCACAAAGTTGATTTAGAAACAAGAGAAGAAGGTAAAATTCCTACTTTTCGAGAGCATCACAGTCTGGTGGGGAGAAAGCCATGTGAAGGTTGGGTTAGCCCATGATTAGTTAAGTCTTGTAGTAGATTTATGCTATGAACAATGTTCTGTAAGCCCAGTAGAGGAGGAAATGAACCATTTTAAAAAGAACTGTTGTGCTGAGAATGTAATATTTAAACTAGCTCTTGAACATTGTGGAGAAATCTGCAAGCACACTTGAGATAAGTGCCACAACATTTGAAAAGGCACAGTCATCAAACAGAATGGTCTCTTCTAGAAATGGCTATGTGAGAAGAAGATGGAGGGGCAGGAATTTGGGTTGAGCCCTCATGGTTATTTAGAATGAAATTGTGAAGATCAATGTAAACCATGCTCTTCATGATTGGATTTCATTCTGCCATAGAAAGAAAACAATGGAGATAATTAAGGAATATCACATAATTGAAAATGATCAGTGATAGCACAGAGGATTGAATGAGAGAACTAGAAAGGAAATTTGGATCCTATCCATGTCCAACCTCTTTATTTTAAAGATGTAATCAGAGAAACAAAGAAGTTCAATAACTGCCAAAGCTCATATAGCTCACTGGTAGCAGGATTGAGATTAAACATCATGGCTCAGATTTAGTCACGTTTTATCTCCATTTACTAGGTTCATCTCTGATATGAGATTTCCCACTGAGTAAAAAAAATAAAATAAAATTCAATATAGAGTTGATGATGGAAATACAGTGGTGAACAAGACAGATGGTTTCTATTCTGTACATAGAAAGAGTAAAGTCCTTCTTTTAGAGAAATTAACACTGGTAATCTCTGGAATTAGAATCCAAGTCTGAAATTGTCAATAATGTTCTCTTTTCATTTCATAATGCCCTCTCTTGCTCTGACTAAAAACAAATGAGAATTCAGCACATACTGTGAATTTGACCATAATAAAAAAGCCTCGGTCTAAGTTATAGCTTTGGGGAAGAGGTTTCTAATTAGTAGATTGTATAATTGGTTAATGTGAAAGCCACTTAATGAAATATCTTTATTTAAATGTGAATTAAATTATCACTGTAATAATGTGTTATGATACCAAATGATAAATTACTGATAATAACGTAAGGATGTATTAACTACACACGAAGAGTGTAATAAATTTTAAAAATTGATTAATAATATTTCTCATCATATACTTTTTTATAGTAACAGCTTTATTGAGATACAGTTCGCATATCATAACATTCACTCTTTTCAAATATACAGTTTAATGGGTTTTAGTATATTTACAAAGTTGTGTGACCATCACCACTATCTCATTTTCACACATTTTTATCACTCCAAATTGGAACCCCATATCCATTAGCAGTCATTCACCATTCCCTTCTCTCCTTAGCCCTGGCAGTGGCTAATCTACTTTCTGTTTCTATGGAATTACCCGTCTTGGACATTTTATATTATTTGAATTATACTACATGTGATTGGCTTCTTTTGTTTAGTGTAAGGTACTCAAGATTTATCTATGTAGTACTGGCATGTATTAGTTCCTTCCTTTTTATTGCCAAAATAATATACCACTGTATGGGATACTACCTAACAATCAGTGGATCAACATATAGGTTATTTATTTCAGTTTTTGGCTATTAGGAATAATGCTGCTATGAACATTTATGTGCAGGTTTTGTATGGTTATGTTCTTTCAATTCTCTTCAGTTTATACCTAGGAGTGTAACTGCTGGGTTATGTAGTAATTCTATGTTTAATATTTTAAGAAACTGCCAAACTATTTTCCAAAGTGGCTATTCAATTTTACAACCTACAAGAAATGTATGAGTGCTCCAATTTTCTGCATCCTGGCCCATGCTAATATCACCTGTCTTTTTTATTTTAGCCATCCAAGTGGGTATGATATGGTAATCACATCATGGTTTTGATTTGCATTTCAGTAATGACTAATGGTGTTGAGCATCTTTTCATGTGCTTATTAGCCATTTACATGTCTTCCTTGGAGAAATGCCTATTCAAATACTTTGCCCATTTTTAAATTGGGTTGTCTTTCTGTTGATGAGCTGTTAAGAGTTTTTAAAAATATGTATTCTGAATCCAAGTCTGTTATTAGAGACATGAGTTGCAAAATGTTCCCTGAATCTGTAGGTTGTCTTTTCACTTTCTGAATTGCACAAACTTTAAAAGTTCTGAAGTTTAACTTATCTATTATTTTCTTTTGTTGTCTGTGATTTTGGTGCTATATGTAAGAAATCATTCCCTAACTCAAGGTTACAAATATTTACTCTAATTGTTTCTTTTAATAGTTGTATAGTTTTACTTCTTACATGAAAGTCTATGTTGCATTTTGAGTTGATTTTTTGTTTATAGTATGAGTTAAAAGTTAAAATTCATTCTTTTGCATGTGAATATTCAGTTGTCCCAGCACCATTTACTGAAAAACTATTCTTACCTCCATTGAATTGTACTGGTACCCTTATGGAAAATCAGTTGATAAAAAGTACAGTTTATTTCTGGACACTCAATTCTGTTACACTGTCCTATATGTCAAGTGTCATTCCAGTGCCAAATACTCCTGATTACTGTGGGTTTGTAGTAAGTTTTTAAATTGGAGAGTGTTAATTATAAAGATTTGTTTTCCTTTTTAAAGATTTCTTAGGGTATTCTGAAACCCTTGAAATATCATATGAAATTTAAGACCAGCTTGTCCATTTTTGCAAAGTGATAATCTTTTGATAATGATAAAGATGCAGATTTTAATAAAGATTGTATTATATCTGTAGATATCTGTAGATCATTTTTGGGAGTATTGTTATCTTAACAGTATTAAGTTTTCTGATCCATCAACACTGAATGTTTTTTTTTTTTTAATTATACTTTAAGTTCGAGAAAACATGTGCAGAATGTGCAGGTTTATTACATAGGTATACACATGGCATGGTGATTCTCTGCACCCATCAACCCATCATCTACATTAGGTATTTCTCCTAATGCTATCCCTCCCCTAGACCCACATCCCTCAATAGGCCCCATTATGTGTTGTTTTCCTCCCTGTGTCCATGTGTTCTCATTGTTCAACTACCACTTTTGAGAGAGAACATGCAGTGTTTGGTTTTCTGTTCCTGTGTTAGTTTGCTAAGAATGACAGTTTCCAGCTTTATCCATGTTCCTGCAAAGGACATGAACTCATCCTTGTTGTGGCTGCATAGTATTTCATGTTGTATATGTGCCACATTTTTTTTATCCAGTCTATCATTGATGGGCATTGGGGTTGGTTCCAAGTCTTTGCTATTGTGATCAGTGCTGCAATAAACATACATTGCATGTGTCTTTATAATAGAACGATTATAATCCTTTGGGTATATACATACCCGATAATGGGATTGCTGCTTCTAGGTTCTTGAGGAATCACCACACTGTCTTCCACAATGATTGAACTAATTTACACTTCCACCAGCATTGTAAAAGCTTTCCTATATCTTCACATCCTCTCCAACATCTGTTCTTTCCTGATTTTTTAATAATCACCATTCTAACTGGTGTGAGATGGTATTTCAATGTGGTTTTTATTTGCATTTCTCTAATGACAAGTGATGATGAACTTTTAAAAATATATTTGTTGACTGCATAGATGTCTTCTTTTCATAAGTAACTGTTCATATCCTTTGCCTATTTTTTGATGAGGTAATTTGTTTTTTTCTTGTAAATTTGTTTAAGTTCCCTGTAGATTTTGGATATTAGCCCTTTGTCAGATGGATAGATTGCAAAAGTTTTTCCCCATTCTGTAAGTTGCCTGTTCACTCTCATGATAGTTTCTTTTGCTATGCAAAAGCTCTTTAGTTTAATTAGATCCCATTTGTCAATTTTGGCTTTTGATGCCATTGCTTTTGGTGTTTTAGTCATGAGGTTTTTTGCCCATGTCTATGTCCTGAATGGTATTGCCTAGGTTTTCTTCTTGGGTTTTTATGTTTCATGTTTAAATCTTTAATACATCTTGAGTTATTTTTTGTATAAGGTGTAAGGAAGGGGTCCAGTTTCAGTTTTCTGCATATGGCTAGCCAGTTTTCCCAACACCATTTATTAAATAGGGAATCCTTTCCCCATTGCTTTTGTCAGGTTTGTCACAGATCAGATGGTTGGAAATGTGTGGTGTTATTTCCGAGGCCTCTGTTCTGTTCCATTTGTCTATATATTTGTTTTGGTACCAGTATCATGTTTCAGTTACAGTAGCATTGTAGTATAGTTTGAGGTCAAGTAGTGTGATGCCTCCAGCTTTGTTCTTTTTGCTTAGGATTGTCTTGGCTCTGCAGGCTTTCTTTTGGTTCCATATGAAATTTAAAGTAGTTTTTTTCTAATTCTGTAAAGAAAGACAATGATGGGAAATTATATTGAATCTATAAATTACTTTGAGCAGTATGGCCATTTTCATGACATTGATTCTTCATATCCATGAGCATGGAATGTTTTTCTATTTGTTTGTGTCCTCTCTTATTTCCCTGAGCAATGGTTTGTAGTTCTCCTTGTAGAGGTGCTTCACATCCCTTGTAAGTTGTATTCCTAGGTATTTTATTCTATTTGTCACAATTGTGAATGGGAGTTCACTCATGATTTGGCTCTCTGTTTGTCTATTATTGGCGTATAGGAAGCTTGTGATTTTTCTATATTGATTTTGTGTACTGAGACTGCTGAAGTTGCTTATCAACTTAAGGAGATTTTGGGCTGAGATGATGGGATTTTCTAAATATGCAATTATGTCATCTGCAAACAGAGACAATTTGACTTTCTCTCTTCTTATTTGAATACCTTTATTTATTTTTCTTGTCTGATTGTTCTGGCCAAAATGTTCAATACTATGTTGAATAGGAATGGTGAGATAGGGCATCCTTTTCTTGTGCCAGTTTTCAAAGGGAATGCTTCCAGCCTTTGCCCATTCAGTATGATACTGGTTGTGGGTTTGTCATAAATAGCTCTTATTATTTTGAGGTACATTTGATCAAAACCTAGTTTATTGAGAGTTTTCAGCATGAAGGGGTGCTGGATTTTATCAAAGGTCTTTTCTGCATCTGTTGAGATAATCATGTGGTTTTTGTCTTTGGTTCTGTTTTATGTGATGAGTTTTGTTTAATGATTTGCATATGTTGAACCAGCCTTGCATCCCAGAAATGAAGCCAAATTGATTGTGTTGCATAAGCATTTTGATATGCTGCTGGATTCGGTTTGCCAGAATTTTATTTAGGATTTTTGCATCTATGTTCATCAGGGATATTGGCTTAAAGTTTTTTTTTTTTTTTGCTGTTTCTCTGCCATGTTTGGGTGTCAGGATAATGCTGGCTTTATAAAACGAGTTAGGGAGGAGTTTATCTTTTTCTATTGTTTGGACTAGTTTCAGAAGGAATAGTACCAGCTCCTCTTTGTACCTCTGGTAGAATCCGGCTGTGAATCCATCTGGTCCTGGGCTTTTTATGGTTGGTAGGATATTAATTACTGCCTCAATTTCAGAACTTGTTATTGGTCTATTCAGAGATTTGACTTCTTCCTGGTTTAGTCTTGGAAGGGTGTATGTGTCCAGGAAATTATCTGTTTCTTC
This sequence comes from Callithrix jacchus, assembly GCF_049354715.1. NCBI lineage: Eukaryota > Metazoa > Chordata > Mammalia > Primates > Cebidae > Callithrix > Callithrix jacchus. The sequence continues at coordinate 34,948,584 of NC_133517.1, read as the reverse complement.
TAGATTTTCTAGTTTATTTGTGTAGACGTGTTTATAGTATTCTCTGATGGTAGTTTGTATTTCTGTGGGATCAGTGATAATCTCCCCTTTATCATTGTTTTATTGTGTCTATTTGATTTTTCTCTCTTTTCTTTATTAGTCTGGCTAATGGGCTATCTAATTTGTTAATCGTTTCAAAAAACCAGATTCTGGATTCATTGATTTTTTGAAGTATTTTTCATGTCTCTATGTCCTTCAGTTCTACTCTGGTCTTAGTTATTTTTTGTCTTCTGCTAGCTTTTGAATTTTTTTGTGTTACATAAATTAACCCATTTATTATATGCCAGTGATGTCTCAAAGAGTAGAGGAGCATCTGCTGGTCTTTGAATTTGCTCTTTCTTACCTGGTTCTTTTACTTGTGATGTTAGGGTGTCAATTTTAGATCTTTCCTGGTTTCTCCGGTGGGCATTTACTGCTATAATTTTCCTCTAAACATTTCTTTAGTTGTGTCCCAGAGGTTCTGGTACATTGTGTCTTTGTTCTCATTTGTTTCAAGAACTTATTAATTTCTGCCTTAATTTTGTTATTTATCCAGTAGTCATTCAGGAGCAGGTTGTTTGGTTTTTTTGCAGTTGTGGGTTTTGAGTAGGTTTTTGTTGCTGTTGTTACATAAATTAACCTATTTATTATAGGCCAGTGATGTCTCAAAGAGTAGAGGAGCATCTACTGGTCTTCTGATGGTGGACTTTACTTTGACTGTGGATGTGGTATTGTATGTCTAGGCACTCCCAACCACTCTCTCCATGCAGGAACCACAGTCCCAGATCCCTATGGCCCATCTCTTTATCTTGTTTTGGCCACAGAAAGAGCAAGTGTACGTGGCATGCTGCCTAATTTCGATTTTATTCATCATTTTCTGGAGGAATGGAGGCACCATAGTGGGTCCACTATTTGCCAGCGATCTTCACTTTCTTGGTACATTTGGCCATGTTGCTGCAAAGTATGTCCAAGCCTAGAGAGGAAGAGATGTAGTATGCAGGTGTGGTATTGGGTGGACCTTCAATGAATTTCTTAATCCTGAGTTCTAATTTGATTGCACTGTGGTCTGAGAGACAGTTTGTTATGGTTTCCGTTCTTTTGCATTTGCTGAGGAATGTTTTACTTTCGATTATGTGGTCAATTTTAGAATAAAAGTTATGTAGTGCTGAGAAGAATGTATATTCAGTTTATTTGGGGCAGAGAGTTCTGTAGATGTCTATTAGGTCCACTTGGTCCAGAGCTGAGTTCAAGTCCTGAGTATCCTTGTTAATTTCTGAGTTCAAGTCCTGAGTATCCTTGTTAATTTCTGTCTCGTTGATCTGTCTGATATTGACAGTGGGGTGTTAAAGTTTCCCACTATTATTGTGTGGGAATGTAAGTCTCTTTGTAGGTCTGAGAACTTGCTTTATGAATCTGAGTGCTCCTGTATTTGGTGCATATGTATTTAGGATAGTTATCTCTTCTTGTTGCATTGTTCCCTTTATCATTATGTAATGCCCTTCTTTGTCTTTTTTTGATATTTGTTGGTAAAATCTGTTTTATCGGAGACAAGATTGGAACCCCTGCTCTTTTTTTTAAACTTTCCATTTGCTTGGTAAATATTCCTCCATTTATTTATTTTGAGCCTATGTGTATCTTTGCACATGAGATGGGTCTCCTGAATATAGCATACTGTTGGGTCTTGACTCTTTATCCTATTTGCCAGTCTGTCTTTTAATGGGGGCATTTAGCCTGTTTTCATTTAAGGTTAATATTTTATGTGTGAATTTGATCCTGTCATTATGATACTAGCTAGTTATTTTGCCTGTCAGTTGATGCAATTTCTTCATAGTATCAATGGTCTTTCCAATTTGGTATGTTTTTGCAGTGGCTTGTACTGGTTTCTTCTTTCTATATTTAGTGCTTCCTTCAGGAGCTCTTGTAAGGCAGACCTTACAAGAAGGTGGTGATGAAATCTCTCAGCATTTGCTTGTCCATAAAGGATTTTATTTCTCCTTCACTTATGAAGCTTATTTTGGCTGGATATGAAATTCTGGGTTAAAAATTCTTTTCTTTAACAATGTTGAATATTAGCCCCCACTTTCTTCTGGCTTTATGGTTTCTGCAGAGAAATATGCTGTTAGGTTATTGGCTTCCCTTTGTGGATAACCTGACCTTTGTCTCTGGCTGCCCTTAACATTTTTTTCTTCATTTCAACCTTGTTCAATCTGATGATTATATGTATTGAAGTTTCTCTTCTGAAATAGTATCTTTGTGGTGATCTCTGTATTTCCTGAATTTGAATGCTGACCCATCTTGCTAGGTTGGGAAATTTCTCCTGCATAATATCCTAAAGAGTGTTTTTCAATTTTATTTCATTCTCCCTGTCACTTTCAGATACACCAATCAAATGTAGGTTTGGTCTTTTCACATAGTCTCATATTTCTTGGAAGCTTTGTTCATTCCTTTTCATTCTTTTTTCTCTAATCTTGTCTTAATGTTTTATTTATTAAATTGATCTTCAATCTCTGATACTCTTTATTCCACTTGATCAATTTGGCTATTGAGATTTATGTATGCTTCAAAAAGTTCCCATGCTATGTTTTCCAGCTCCATCAGGTAATTTATATGCTTCTCTAAACTGGTTATTCCAGTTAACAATTCCTCTAATCTTTTTTCAAGATTCTTAGCTTCCTTGCATTGGGTTATAACATGCTCCTTTAGCTCAGAGGAGTTTGTTATTACCTACCTTTTAAAGTCTACTTCTTTCAGTTCATCAATTCATTCTCTGTTCAGTTTTGTTCCCTTGCTAGTGAGGAATTGTGATCCTTTGGAAGAGAAGAGGCATTCTGGTTTTTGAAATGTTCTGCCTTTTGTGCTGGTTTTTCCTTATCTTTGTGGATTTATCTACCTTTGGTCTTTGATGTTGTTAGCCTTTGGATGGGGTTTCTGTGTGGATATCCTTTTTGTTAATGTTGATGTTTTTCCTTTCTGTTTGTTAGTTTTTCTTCTAATCGTCTGGTCTCTCTGTTGCAGGTCTGCTGAAGTTTGCTGGAGGTCCACTCCAGAAATTGTTTGCCTGGATATCACCAGTGGAGGCTGCAGAATAGCAAAGATTGCTGCCTGCTCATTCAGCTGAAAGCTTCATCCCAAAGGGGCACCTGCCAGATGCCATCCAGAGCTCTCCCATATGAGGTGTCTGTCAACCCCCACTGGGAGGTGTCTCCTCCATCAGGAGGCACTAAGGTCAGGGATCCACTTGAGGAGGAAGTCTGTCCCTTAGCAGAACTCTGCACTGTGGTGGGAGATCTACTGCTGTCTTCAGAGCTGGCAGGCAGGGATGTTTAAGTCTGCTGAAGCCACACCCACAGTCACCCCTTCCTCCAGGTGCTCTGTCCCAGGGACAGAGGAGTTTTATCTATAACCTGTGACAGGGGCTTCTGCCCTTTTTTCAGAGATGCCCTGCCCAGGGAGGAAGAATCTAGAGAGGCAGTCTGGCTACAGCAGCTTTGATGAGCTGTGGTGGGCTCTGCCTAGTTTGAACTTCCTGGTAGCTTTATTTACATTGTGAAGGGAAAACCCCCTATTCAAGACTCAGTAATGGTGGATGCCCCTCCCCGCACCAAGCTCGAGCATCCCAGGTTGACTTCAGACTGCCATGCTGGTAGCGAGGATTTCAAGTCAGTGAATCTTACCTTGCTGGGCTCTGTGGCGGTGGGATCCATTGAGCTAGACCTCTTGACTCCCTGGCTTCAGCCCCCTTTCTAGGGGAATGAATGGTTTTGTCTCACTGGTGTTCCAGGTGCCACTGGGTATAAAAAAATTTCCTGCAGCTAGCTCGATATCTGCCCAAATGGCCACCCTGTTTTGTGCTTGAAACCCCATCCCTCGTGGTGTAGGGACTCAAGGGAATCTCCTGGTCTGTAGTTTGTGAAGACTGTGAGAAAAGTCTTCTGTGACTTCTGTCTTTTGTGAAGACTGTGAGAATACTATCTGGGCTGGAATGCACCATTCCTTATGGCAAAGTCCCTTGTGGCTTCCCTTGGCTAGGGGAAGGAGTTTCCCAACACCTTGAGCTTCCTGGGTGAGGTGATGCCCTGCCCTGCTTCTGCTCACCCTCCATGGGCTGCATTTACTGTCTAACCAGACCCAATGAGATGAGTCAGGTACCTGGGTGGAAATGTGGAAGCCACCTGCCTTCTCCATTGATCTCACTAGAAGCTGCAGACCTGAGCTGTTCCTATTCAGTCATCTTGCCAGCCATCCAACATTGGATGTCTTTTAATTTATTTAGGTGTTTAATTTTTTTTAACCATGCTTTGCAGTTTCAGTGTACAAATCTTATTATTATTATTTTTTGGGGTTAAATTTATTCCTAAGTATTTTATTGTTTTTGTTCTATTGTACATGGAATTGTTTCATTACTATATTTTAAAATTGTTTATTGCTTGTGCATAGAAATATAATTTAGTATGTGTTGATCTTGCAAACTTGCTAAATTTGTTTAGTAGTTTCTAAAGGTTTTCTTTTTCATAGATTCTTTAGTATTATCTGTTTATTTGATTAGGCTATATGTGAATAGAGAATCTTTTACTTCCTTCTTTCCAATCTTTATGCCTTTTATTTATTTATTTCTATCTAATTGTTCTGGCTATCATCTCTAGCACAGTTTTGAATGGAAGTGATGAGAATGGACATCCTTATCCTATATTTAAATTATAATGAAGAAATACAGAATATGTATTTACTTGCTCTGTAGTTTATCAAATTCATTTACAATTAATCCTAAGGCACTTAATCTTCTATTTTATGATGATGATAATCACGAACTATTTTAATTCTTAGTTTCTAGTTGTATAAGATTCATACTTTTCTGGTTCCTAACAGTGGTTTTCAATAGTTTATTTCTCTGAATGCTGTAATAGGTGAAATATCTATACTCTGAAGCAGATGCACATAGTCTAAATCTTACCCCCTTGACTCATTCATTCAATGCTTTTTGAACAGTCCCTGTATTTCAGGCTCTGTAGATACTGAAGATACAGAGGTAAACAAGACAAATATACTGACTGCTCTCATAGTAATCACTGTTTATTATATGTATTCTTATACTATGCTTGTAAAGCACCACATACCATGTTAGTGTAAGTAGTTATCCAATTGTGTGTTTATGTCTGTGTGTGTGTATGTGTGTGTGTATAATTGTGGTCTGTAAATGTATGTATATTTTTATGGTGCTACATTTATAAGTGACTTATGTCCACAAATTGCAATGGCAAAATCATTTTTTTGAATATAAAGCTAATGTATACAGACTACTCCCATGGTTTTTAGTTACTAACACGATTGTTCTGAACTTTGGCAGGCATCAGAATCACCTTGAGAGCTTGGTAAAACACAGATTGCCAGACTCCACCATTGAAGGTTCTAATTCAGTACCTCTAAGGTGGAGCTGAGAATTTTGCCTTTCTGACACGTTTCAGTTGATGCTGATGTTGCTGGATTGGAACCATACCCTGAGAAACAGGGCCATTAGAAAACATTTTTTTGTCACTGTGTTTAAAGTGTATTTTGGGACACTTCTAGCATAGGAATTATGTGTATTTTCTAATTCCTCCACATCCTTTTTCTGGATGTTCATTTACCTGGAGTGGTAGAGGGCTCAGTTTGCTAACTGAGCTAATAAATCCTGCTACTACAACCCAGAACCTTTTCTGTTTAGGCTGAAAATTGCTCTCCTCTAGAGATTACGTGGCCCAGCAGATTAGAAAATCTTTCACACAATGTCATGATCTAATGAGATTACTCTTTAACCTTCAATTTCCAGTAACATTCCAAATGCTAGTGAACTATTATAACCACAGTATAATCATAAACGTTGTACTAATGATCTTTCAGTGATAAATGTATTTCAAGTAGGAACCATTAGATAGAACAAGAATTTTAGATACATCTTTTTGATTAGTTCTAAGAATTTGCGGTTTATCCTTCACATGCATTTTTGCATTTGTGTTTTTATGCATCATTTTTTAATAAAAAAATTGATACAACAGCATTATGTTTTCCAAAGAGTTTACAATTACAACCAGTAGTTAGATAATAATATCTTTAATGTTTGAGAATGTTAGAGGCCAGCCAAAGGGAAAAGGCACTAACTGCCATGTTAGCCAAATAGGAGCCTCACCTGAATTACCCACATCATCATTTCTATTCTTGTCTCTGCTTTGAGATGAGGTCTAGCTCTGGAAAAGCATTAAGTTGTCTTGTAGCTATATTGTAACAATGTAAATAGGCATGTCTTAGCATTTATTAGAACTTCTGTATTTTTTCCTCCTGACATCCACATTATTCTCCTTTGTGTTTAATAAAGGCCCATGGCTAAGAGAAAAGTTATTCATACAGTCTACTTGGTCATATACTTCCCTGCTGCCTGGCTAGTCTGGAAAAGAGTCTAATTTGCTGATGATTACAATTAGAGGGGAATGATCCATTACATTAATTTTAATGAGCTGCAGCAGGTCACTTGGTTATGAATGGTACCATGCAAAGGTTGCAGTTCATGGTGATATGGAATCCCTGACAGCATCTTTATGACATTTGTGTGGTGTCCATAACAAAGGAAGGCTTACTAGTTTGTAGTCATAGAAATGGCTGAACTACACTGCATCTTTCCATTTGGACAGGCTTTCGTGTTACTATCTAAAATGCTTAATAATTTATAAACAGAGCTTATGTAACTGGCAGTTATGATGCACAGCATTAACTTAGAAGTGGTCTTTTAGTAGAAGGGATGATAAAGGGTTTCTACATTTATTATATTTCCTCTTGCTTGATTTTAAGGGTACATTTAAACTTCAGCCAGTAAATTCAGGAGCTCTAAAAACCAATTAATGATTTAGTTAAAAAGTCTGAAGCAGTGTGTAATAGACTGACTTGTCTCTTTGAGTACAAGAAAGATATTTCTATGTGGAAATTTTAATTTAAGATGTATTAATATTTTAAACAATAGATAGGTGAAATATAAGCCCTTCAAGAAAATGAAACGTTAGGAGGACAAAGTAAGAATATTTACTTTATCTTGCATTAAAAAGGGTACTTCTCTGTGATAGTAAGAATTTGGTCCTGTTAAATTTTTTTAGTTGACCAATAAGTAAACAGAATATTAAGCTTTATATAGCATTTAGTAAAATGTAAAAGAATATACTTAAAAGACTTGTTATTTTTCAAGAAGTCTTTTATAAGAATAAAATAGAAACACAACCTCAAAAGCATGCCTTTTTTCCTCAAAACTAACCTATGATTTAAGAAAGGCTTTGGGATTAACTGTAGACATTTTTGAACTGGGGACTGAGAAAACTATTTTCTTTTGCCTAAGTAGAAAATTTTGTATATTTTCAAAACCTGAATGGGTGAGGCACATCCCAAGGGGCAAGCAAGGAGTTAAAAAAGGAAAATCAGAGTCTAGAAAGGAAGTCCATTTGGATGTCACTTAAGTGGAGACACAAATCCCTAAGGACCTCCCCATTCAAAAGGATAAACATATAACAGGTGAAGAATGCTCACCTAATGATTTCAAGCTCACAGCTATCTTCCCTGCACCATTATCATAAATTGCTAGCTTGGCAAGGGAGACACAAGCAAAGAATTCATTGTTTGAATCAAGTCTTTTGACAGAGTTTCTTTCCTGGTTTATATTTATATGGGTGTTCCTGCCCTTATTTGTATCTTTGTCAACACTGTTTCATTTTCGCTCGGTATGGAATTTTACCACCACATGTCCAATTATTTTTCTTCATTCCTGTCTGTCCTCAAAGGAAGAACAGAGAACTTGGAAGTGCATAGTACGAAAGTTTGACTGGTTTGAACAGAACTGTTAGAGGTGTTCAAACCAAAGTGACTCCAACTTGAATAGGGACTGGGTAAACTGAGGCTGGGACCTGCTGGTCTGCCTTCCCAGGGGGTTAGGCATTCTTAGTCCCAGGATGAGAAGGGAGGCTGGCAGGACTGGTATCACAAGATACAGGTCATAAAGACCCTGCTGATAAAACAGGATGCAGTTAAAGAAGCTGGCTTAAACCTACCAAAGCCAAGATGGTGATGAATGTGACCTCTAGTCTTCCTCACTGCTCATTATATGCTAATTATAGTTCATTAGCAAGCTAAAAGGCACTCTCACTGTGCATATGACAGTTTACAAATGCCGTGGCATCATCAGGAAGTTACCCTATATAGTTTAAAAGGGGGAGGGACTCAGTTCCAGGAATTGCCTGTCTCTTTCCTGGAAAACTCATAAATAATCTATGTTTTGTTGAGCATATAATCAGAAATAACTAAGTATACTCAGTCGAGCAGCCCACCTGGCCTCTCTGTCTCTGAGGTAGCCATTTTTTTGTTTCCTTACTTCTCTAATAAACTCGATTTCATTTTATGGACTTGCCCCAAATTCTTTCCTGCACAAGGTCCAAGAACCCTTTTTTGGGGTCTGGAATGGAACCCCTTTCTGGTAACAGGACTAGTTTGACTAGCTTGTACCCTTTATGATGGCTACAGCACTTTAGCCAGGGCTACTTACAGGCCAACATATACATCCTCGAAATTAAGTGTCTAATTTTTCCCAAAATGGTCTAACCATGGCTACAATTAACTGCAGGTGCAATGTTGGCACCTGCAGCTAATAGAAGGACTAAGCCACCCAAAACAAACTGCCTTGGGAGAGTCTTAGGCTATTCCCTTAAAGCTCCACAATTATTTGAAGCTCCCTGCTTTTAAATTAAATTCACCACTTAACATGAACTTAACTTAGCCTATCCTTTTTTTTTTTTTTTTTTTAATTTGATGTTACAGTGTATCATTTCCACACACTAGAATAGAGTGAACCTGGACAGGGACATTTTTTGTAAACTTGAATGATACCTTTGTTAAACAGTTCCAGAAAAGAGCAGAAGCCGCTATTTCTAAAAAGAAGGGGTAAAGAAATAAGGAAAAGATTTTGTCTTATGGCAAACAGCCATGGTTTAGAAACCAGCTATCTCAGTCAGGTACCTCTTCTTTGTTGCTAAATAGTTACATAAAGTTTCACAAGTGAAAACAAGGAATCATATAGGTATCTAGCTAACAACTACAATATTTTTGTTCATATGTTTATTTTTCAGAGCCCAATAATGTTTTCTAACTAGCAATTGTACTTTTAGTACTTAGCACAATGATTTGCACATATTACATACTTACCAAGCATGCTTTTTTTAAAAAAAAGAAGCAGAGGATATTGAAGTTACATGGTCACTTGTGAAAGACTGTGGGTTATTTATATAGTTATAACCAAGTAGATTTTACTTTTTTCTAATTTATCTGACCCTCCCCACTCCCACTCTCAGCTTCACGGGCATGAAAAAAATGCTAATCTGCTATTTCGATTTTGGTCTGTCATGCATTTCTCCTAGGAGTGATAGAGTAGCTGGGTTGGATTGGAGTTGATACTGACATGATGGCCTTTCTGATGAATCTAGCTGGTCCGTGACATCACATGGCACTATTTTGAAATGGCGTAGCATGGAGTCAAAGGGAGAGACCCAGTGATCCCTTGAGTGCTGGGCTATGTGGGAGGTGTCTGTGCAGAGTGGGAGATCAAGACATGACCTAATTATTAGCTGGCACTGGCTTTTCTGCTCTTGGATCTATTTCATTACGACTGAAGCTTGTATCAACAGATTTTGAAAGGATGAAGACGTGGATATTTCCCAATTGTTTGACTTTTGACCTTCCTGAATGACATGCATTTCACTAAGAGCCGCAGGCTAACTGGTCACAGCACAGCATGGTTAGGGCTATACAAGTTAAGACCTAGCTGGGGTCTCACAGCTTCTTAGCGTATCACAAAGTAATGAGTAAGGAAACTTGATATAGACCCTGAGGTTAGAGGTCAACAGTCAGAATTCTCACAACTTTATTAGGTAATCATCTATTAAAGGTTTTATTAAATAGATACCCATTTTTCCTACAATTCATAGTAAACAGAGAAAGAACTGTCTTCGACTTTGGAACTGTTGCCATTGATGGCTTCAACAGAACTGTCAAAATGTTCAAGAGGAGTAACACATACTTTTTTTTATAGTTCCCAAACATCTGTAATTGTGATTACTTTTAAGTCTTCTCGAGAAAATGAATGTCTTCAAAAATATAATGTCAAGTTAGGATAATAACATGGACATAGCTGATGCCGTATTTTTGATAAGAATCCTCTTTGTTCATTTATTTCAAGGAGAAAATCAGTATCTTTTTATGGTGAGTGTCTTAGCTCTCCTTGAAAAATTGCATTACATACGTAACAGAAAACTTTATAGCTTCAATAGACATTCCCAGCAAATTCAGTGCCTTCACAGATGTATTATTGTGCATTTCATGCATACATTCCAAAATCTGACCAGCTTAACCTAATAAAAACCCAGATGTTAAAATGCCTTATTCCTACAAATTTTATGAGCTCTGGGCTCCAATTCTGGCTTGCTATGATTGGATGAATAATTTTATTAAAAGGATTTTTGTGCTTATTGAGAGAAGAACCTCTAAGGAATGTCACCTCTCAATCTATGATGCATGTTCATAGGCTGATCGTTACTGAAGGGCTAATTGGAGTTGCTGAAAACATTTATGTTCCATTGTAGTTTATTTACACATACTTTTCTCAGTTTGAAGATACGTTGAGAAACTAGAGATGATCATTATTAGTATCTAAATAACAGTTAAAATTGCTTTATTTCTCCAGTGATAGATTGGTAGCTCATAAGTAGTTTGGAATTCTTTGCTTATATAAAGACCTTAGACTGGGTATGGTGCTCACACTTGTAATCTCAGCACTTTCAGCACTTTGCAGAGTCAAAGTGGGAGGATCACTTGAGCCCAGGAGTTTGAGACCAGCCTGGCCAATGTAGTGAGATCCTGTTTCTAAAATTAAAAAAAAAAAATAGCCGGCCTAGTAATGCACCCCCATCATGCCAGCTACTCAGAAGGCTGAGGTGAGAGGGTTACCTGAGCCTGGAATGTGGAGGCTGCAGTGAGCTGTGACTGCACCACTGCACTCCAACCTGGGTGAGGTGACAGAGTGGGATCCTGTCTCAAAGAAAATGTTTAAAAAGTTTAATATAGCTGTGACATCTTTAGTGATACCAGTTTTCTTATAGTAATAATCTCCTCCCGTCTTACTTTGGAAAAAAAAAACATTACATTTAAAAACAAAGATTATACTTTTCAACTGATTATTGTGTGCCCACATTTCAAACTCTAGCTCTGGCAGATGTAGCGGACACTGTGATATGCTGCACATATTCCCCCTTCAGGAACAAGACACTCATTCCTTCAGCTGCCAGGAATGTTGACTGCTGAGGGCTCATAGCTGAGTCCCTTCCCAGCAGGCACTCTCTGCCAAAGGGAGCTGCCTTTCTCAAGGTTACGACCTCTCTTTATGGGCAGCACACATTTAGTGAGTAGGTAATGCAGGGATAAAATGGTCTGACTCCCTTGCCTTAGTATGGGACAAATCTGAAGGCCTATCCAGCTCTAGAATTCCTCAGAAGATTGGCTGAGATCTTGGCTACAAATTCTTTTCTATTCAACTTCTCCCTCTGTCAAAATTCTGCTTCGATTCCTTTATAGTCCAAACAGCAGACTTAAAGCCAGGAGAACTTTGACTCCTTGAAGTTGATAACTGAACAATTCTCCCAATAGAGATCCCCATTTTTATATTAATCTCATCTGAAGACATCCTGCACTCATGAACTATCCCCTCATTGGGCCTCAAAACGGATACAATCCCGGGACACTTAAATCAAACTACCTTAACTGCTATATGACCAGGCCTTTACTATGGACAATGCTCAGAAATTTGTGGGTCTAACCACAGTTTTATACCTATTGTTCTAGCATTAATTCCCTCAAAATGCTTCGAAACCTGATCCCCGTCCATGCTATAATATCACTGCAAAACTCTCTGGCATTAAGCTTTTAGGTTAAAGACTGAGGGAATCTGCACTTACCTGTAGTGAATGCCCTAACTAGGTACTTCCACATGATCCATTGTCATCCTGTCAATGATCATAAGTTTATTCTCCATTATTCAATTAAAATCATCAAATTTCATTTATTATACACCCCTTACACCAAAATTCATCAAAACACAAAAACATAAAGCCCCCTGAGAACTAAAATGAATGAAAATCTGTTCACCTCTTTTACTACCCTGACAATTCTAGGTCTGCCCATAGTAGTATTAATCATTTTGTTTCCCACCATACTATTTGTGACCCCCAGTCATCTAGTTAGTAACCATTGATTTCCATTCAACAATGACTAATTCAAACACTTTTCTATTCAACTTCTGTCTCTATCAAAATTCAGCTTTCTTCATTTCCTTGGCAGTTCTGAGAGTACTCTCCAAATAAATACTGGCATTTCAATGATTAACTCAAGGAACTCTGAGTTCAAGGAACTTTTCTGAGTTCCTAAGGAACTCAGGAAAGCATAGGAATATAAAGTTCAAGAGAGTAAACTAGAAATAAGATGTTCCCTGAAACTTTCTTTTTTGCAAACACTGCTCTTTTACTCTCTCTCTCTCTCTCTCTCTCTCTCTCTCTCTCTCTCTCTCTCTCTCTCTGTGTGTGTGTGTGTGTGTGTGTGTGTGTGTGTGTGTTTTGAAGTCTGTACATTTAGGTTCTGCAGATGGGCTACTTTAGTAGAACTTCTTTTAGTACATTCCTAAATCTTTTAGTGCAAAGCCAAGCACCTAATACTAATTCTACTAGGCTATTGCTAGGCCATGAGATTATCACCCAGAACAGACTCGGAAACAGCATGTGTTGAGAGTTGAGGAGTTAACGGGGAAGACCACCTTAGTGATCACACACTAAACCATCTGCAAGACTTCATGTCTCAGAATGCAAGTGACTGGGTGACTGCACTCTCTAAACACAAAAGGAAATGTTTCAAAAGTCAGGCGCCAAGAATGATTTGTTTTGCACTTAGTAAATCCCTTACAAAGCAGCCAGATATATGGATTGATCTCCTGGAAGGTTTGCCCCTCTGTCATGCGTACACAGATATATGACCTGGAGGGATTCTTCCATTTCCCGGGAAGATAAACAATATAGAGTATAATCAAGCTTGGCATTTACATGGTCTTGGGAGATAATTTAAGGTCTTCTGTATGGCAGCTTCAGGAATGTTATAAAGAGGTTATGAGGCAGAAATATGAAAAAGAGATGAGCAGAGGGCAGGGAGAGCAATAGGAAGGAATCATGTTATAGTTTTATTTCACATTGACTCTCTGATTACATCATTCATTCATTCATTCATTCTTCCATCCATCCATCCATCCATCCATCCATCCATCCAGTTATTCAATATATACTTGGCTGGGCTAGAAATATTGGATGTTCAGACTGGCACTCGTTTATAGAAGCAGGTGCTGAAAGTGCCTAATTTCAAATTCTGACTGGCTCAACTTAACAAAAGATAAGATGTCTGAGTGTCTTATTCCTTCAAATTTCTATCATCCTTCAATAAGATATTGAAATGATGGAGATAAAATATTCATTTTGTGATAACTTGTGATGCCCCGGCAAGCTATTTTACAGGGGATACTTGACTTAGAGTGGGCCCTTAGTTGAGTAATATGGCATAGCAAGCAAGAGAGCAAGAAAGGAGAATAGTTTTCTAGATTCTGAACTGTGGGAAATCTACAGGTTCAAGTGTTGCTTCAGAATTTCCCACCTGTGAACAACTAAATTGGTGTTCAAATAAAACAGGTATTACATTTACCCCAAATTAGGAGACATCGTGACTTACTTTGTTGCTTGAGCTTCCCTGTCCTTTCATTGTCATCTTTCAGATTCATTTTCACACTGGTAGTGGTGGTAGTAGAAGCTCTAGAACACTGAGAAAGTTTGTCATTGATTGTATTCAGTGTCTGCACTGATTTGAACAATGTGCATAGAGTGGTGAACAAAAAAGTTGGATAAGGTTTCTCTCTTAAGTGGAGATGACATGCTACTTATTAAGAAAATTAGGTGGAACAAGGCCAGACGCCAGCGTATGACTACATACCCATTGTTCTGTAGAGTCTGTGTTAGATTTTGTGTGGGCAGGCATGTTTTGACTACTTAAGGCAGTGTTTGGTAGTGTCACGGTATTGTATTGTTGTTAGGGTAATGTAGTAGCTTTATGTTACGTGTGAGATGCATGGCTGATGTTTGCATTTCTGGATTCTAATTATAGAAAGAATGATGCATGTAGACTTCCTAATGCTTGAAATTTAAAAGGGTAGTATATGTTCAGTTTCAAAACAGAGACTTTGAGGAGCAAGGGTCAAGAAATTATCTTTTTCTATGTGGTAGGTGTCTTGGCCCTTTGTGCGGGAAGTCACCTGAAGACTATAGGGACATGGACTACAGGCCACAGTAACTAGTAGATTCCTTGGCATATTCTGGAAGAAGGAGTGTTTCTGTTGGTGTTTTAGGAACTGCCAATAAACCGTGTTTCTACAAGAAGCCTAGTTTCTACTAGTTAACTTTAACTAGAGGATTCACCGACACCTGAGAGATTTATCAAATGACCTGGCCTTGCAGAATTCTGCAAGCTCCTTAATAGGCAACGGTACTTCATAGGGCAAGGCAAGTCCCATTTTTGGAAATTGCCCTTGGATTAGAGTGAGATAATTGGAGTTTAAATGCCTATACCAATCTTCCAAGACAAAGGTGCTATTTTTGATAGCACTATGGAACTCCACAAAACTATATAAACAACATTATGACTCTGGCACTTTAAGCAGCAATATTTTAAACTTATATTTAAATTTTCTGTGTGCAAGAGTTGATTTATTTTATTCACCATCTGCCTATCACTTATACCTGCACTTTAGGAGACTTGTATAAAGTGGTGTATAAGTTTATAAAGTGTTTTTAAAATACCATATATTATTGGTTTTAGAATATTATCTCTGAGGAGCCTTGGTTTATAAGCTTTTGGCTTACACTAGACAGTGCATGCTATTTAAGCAGTCAATCTCTATTCTTTGATGAGGATGATTTTTGACTTTGATGACCTGACATATAAATAGGAAGAGGTATTATTATTAATCTTTTCCCCATAAGGATTCTTCTATCTGATTGCATTCAATAATGTTCCATAAAATTACCCATGCTGTTGCTCTGTGGAGAAAACTGAAAGAAGCAGATCGTATGATACGGCGCTAATCACTGATCTTCTTTGGTAACCAGTTAGACTCGAAAGAGTTGATATCATAAGAAATGAAAGGACATCTGGTAACTGGAAATCTAACATTAGCCACTCCTTGGGAGAGTGACTCAATTTAACTGATAAACCAAGGAGTCAGCTTGCATTTATACACTTGGTTTTTTCTTTGGTTCAATGTTACTTTTAGGAAATGAATGACAGCTAGCATACATAAAAATCCTAAGAAAAACTAAAGAATCATCCTGCAAAGATGTGTGATTTTTTTTATATTATAATTTAGTTCTTTAGATTTTAAATGTTTTTTGAACCTACTCAAAGAATAGTCAATAAAGGGATACCTTAAAAGGAATACTAAATTAAATTGGGAACTAAATATGTATTTTTTCAGAAACCCTTCAAAATCTCAGTTATTGTTGGAATTTTATTTTCCCCAAGGTAACTCCTTAAGTTAGTTTATTTGTTTGTTTGTTTTTTATTTATTTTGAGACAAGGTCTTGCTCTGTCACCCAGCCTGGAGTGCAGTGCTGCAGTCAAGGCTCATTAAAACCACAACTTCCTGGGCTCAAGTGATCGCCCCATCTCAGCTTCTGTATTAGACTGTTTTCTTGCTCTACTGATAAAGACATACCTGAGACTGGGAAGAAACTGAGGTTTAACTGGACTTACAGTTCCACATGGCTGGGGAGGCCTCAGAATCATGTTGGGAAGTAAAATGAACTTCTTACATGGTGGCGGCAAGAGAAAATGAGGAAGATGCAAAAGTGGAAACCCCTGTTAAGACTATCAGCACTTGTAAGACTTATTCACTACCATGAGAACAGTATGGGCGAAACTGCCCCTATGATTCAAATTATCCCTACCACGTGGGAATTATGGGAGTATAATTCAAATGACATGTTGGAATTATGGGAGTATAATTCAAGATGAGATTTGGGTGGGGATGCAGCCAAACCATATCACTCCACCCTTGGCCCCTCCAAATTTCATGTCTTCACATTTCAAAACCAATCATGCCTTCCCAACAGTCCCCCAAAGTCTTAACTCATTTCATCAGTAACCCAAAAGTCCACAGTCCAAAGTCTCATCTGAGACAAGGCAAGTTCCTTCCACTTATGAGCCTACAAAATCAAGTTCCTTCCACTTATGAGCCTACAAAATCAAAAGCAAGCTAGTTAGTTCCTAGATACAATGGGGTACAGGTATTGGGTAAATACAGCCATTCCAAATGGGAGAAATTGTCCAAAACAAAGGGGTTACAGGGCCCATGCAAGTCTGAAATCCAGTGGGGCAGTCAAATTTTAAAGCCCCCAAATGATCTTTGACTCCAGGTCTCACATCCAGGTCATGCTGATGCAAGAGGTATGTTCCCATGGTCTTGGGCAGCTCTGCCCTGTGGCTTTGCAGGGTATGGCCACCCTCCCAGCTAATTGCACAGGCTGGCATTGAGTGTCTGTGTCTTTTGCAGGCAAACAGTGCAAGCTTCTGGTGGATCTACCATTCTGGGGTCTGGAGGATGGTGGCCCTCTTCTCATAGCTCTACTAGGAGGTACCACAGTTGGGACTGTGTATTGGGGATCTGATGCCACATTTCCCTTCCAAACTTCCCTAGCAGAAGTTCTCCATGAATTCCCTGCCCCTGCAGCAAACTTCTGCCTGGGCATCCAGATATTTCCATACATCTTCTGAAATCTAAGTGGAGGTTCTCAAATACCAATTATTGTTATTATTATACTTTAAGTTCTGGGATACATGTACAGAATGTGTAGGTTTGTTACATAGGTATACATGTGCTATGGTAGTTTGCTGTACTCATAAACCCATCATCTACATTAGGTATTTCTCATAATGCTATCCCTCCCCTAGCCCCCAACCCCCAACAGGCCCCAGTGTGTGTTGTTCCCTTCCCTGTGTCCATGTTTTCTCATTGTTCAACTCCCACTAATGAGGGAGAACATGCAGTTTTGGGTTTTCTGCTCTTGTGTTAGTTTGCTGAGAATGATGGTTTCTAGCCTCATCCATGTTCCTGCAAAGAACATGAACTCATCGTTTTTTATGGCTGCATAGTATTCCATGGTGTATATGTGCTACATTTTCTTTATCCAGTCTATCATTGATGGGCATTTTGGTTGGTTCTGAGTCTTTGTCATTGTCAAACACCAATTCCTGACTTCTGTGCACTCATAGGCTCAACACCACATGGAAGCTGCCAAGGTTGGGGCTTGCACTCTCTGAAGCCTTGGTTTGAGCTCTATATTGACGCCTTTCAGGCTGGAGCAGCTGGGACACAGGGCACCTGGTCCCTTGGCTGCACACAGCTCAGGGACCCTGTACCTGGCCCATGAATCCATTTTCTTCTAGGCCTCTGGGCCTGTGATAGGATGGGCTACTGTGAAGACCTCTGATATGCCCTGGAAACATTTTTCCCATTGCCTTGGGGATTAACATTTAGCTCCTCATTACTTATGCAAATTTCTGCAGCTGGCTTGAATTTCTCTTCCGAAATTTTTTTTTTCTTTTTTTCACATTGTCACATTTCCAAACTTTTATGCTCTGCTTCCTTTAACAGCACCCAAGTCACCTCTTGAATGTTTTGCTGCTTAGAAATTTCTTCTGCCAGATACCCTAAATCATCTCTCTAAAGTTCAAAGTTCCACAAATCTCTAGGGCAAGGGAAAAATGCTGCCAGTCTCTTTGCTAAAACATAACAAGACTCACATTTGTTTCAATTCCCAAAAAGTTCCTCATCTCCATCTAAGACCACCTCAGCCTGGACCTTATTGTCCGTATCAATATCAGGCTTTTGGTCAAAGCCACTCAACAAGTCTCTAGGAAGTTCCAAATTTTCCCACACTTTCCTGTCTTCTTTTGAGCCCTCAAACTGTTTCAACCTCTGCCTGTTACCTAATTCCAAAGTCACTTCCATATTTTCAGGTATCTTTTTAGCAATGTCCTACTCTACTGCTACCAATTTACTTTATTAGTTCATTTTCATGCTGCTGGTAAAGACATACCCAAGACTGAGAAGAAAAAGACATGTAACTGAGTTTATAGTTCCACATGGCTGGGGAGGCCTCAGAATCATGTTGGAAGGCAAAATGCACTTCTCACATGGCTGTGGCAAGAGAAAATGAGGAAGATGCAAAAGTGGAGACCCCTGATAAAACTATCAGATCCCATGAGACTTACTCACTACCATGAGAACAGTATGGGGAAAACCACCCACATTATTCAAATGATCTCCCACTGGGTCCCTCTGAAAATACCAGGAATTATGGGACTACAATTCAGGATGAGATTTGGGTGGGGACACAGCCAAACCATATCAGCTTCCTAAGTAGCTGGGACCACAGGTATGCACCACAATGCCCAACTAATTTTTTTTTTTTTTTGAGATGGAGTTTTGCTCTCGTTACCCAGGCTGGAGTGTAATGGTGCGATCTCGGCTCACCGCAACCTCCGCCTCCTGGGTTCAGGCAATTCTCCTGCCTCAGCCTCCTGAGTAGCTGGGATTACAGGCACGCGCCACCGTGCCCAGCTAATTTTTTTTTTTGTAATTTTTAGTAGAGACAGGTTTTCACCATGTTGACCAGGATGGTCTCGATCTGTTGACCTCATGATCCACCTGCCTCGGCCTCCCAAAGTGCTGGGATTACAGGCTTCAGCCACCGCGCCTGGCCCCAACTAATTTTTAAATAGTTTTTGTAGAGACAGGGCGTTGCTATGTTGCCCAGGTTGGTCTTGAACTCCAGAGATCAAGAGATCCTTTTGTTTTGGCCTCCCAAAGTGCTGAGATTACAGGTGTGAGCCACCAAACCCCACCTACCCCTTGAATTTTTAATGTGTATGAATGTGATTTAGATCAATTTACTTGCATGGATCGGAATTCTCAGCCAAGGCAGCAGTGAAAACAAAATGAATTACCTCTCTTGTTTGGCCAGAAGATAATGTTTGCCACTTATTCTACTGGCCTAGAATGCTGAGCCAGATAACATTGCTCTTAAATACTACAGATTCTGTGTTTATGTTCAGTATATATCAGGCCTGACCTGCATAAATATTTATGCCACTTAGTAGGGCATGCTGGCCTGACTTACTTAAATATTTTAGCTAAATAGTGACCCAAATGTCAGTTTTGGCAGACGTATAATTTGATGATTAAGAGCATAAACTTTAAATCGGACACACTTAGACCTGAATCATGGCTGTACCCCTTACCAAATCGTTGGCTAAGGAGAAAATATTTCACACCTCTATCAGAGTTGTCAGCAGGATTGACTGAGATGTCTACATGTAACGTGACATAGTAGTTAGTGCACAAAAAAGTTATCTACTGAATATACTTGGTTTGAATAATTCTTGTGCAAAAATACGATGGGCACAGTGGCTGATGCCTGTAATTGCAGCAAATTGGGTGGCTGAGGTGGGTGGATTTCTAAAGCCAGGAGCTTGAGACCAGCCTGGGCAATATAACCAGGCCCCGTCTCTACCAAAAATAGATAAATAAAATAAAAATTAAGGAAAGAGA
Organism: Callithrix jacchus; assembly: GCF_049354715.1. Lineage (NCBI taxonomy): Eukaryota > Metazoa > Chordata > Mammalia > Primates > Cebidae > Callithrix > Callithrix jacchus. Next base: position 34,928,819 of record NC_133517.1, on the reverse strand, counting down.
TACCGGTCAGGGCAGTGGCTCATGCTTATAATTCCAGCACTTTGGGAGGCCAAGGTGGAAGGATCAGTTAAGCCCAGGGGTTCGATACCAGACTGGGCAACCTGGAGAAATCCCATATCTACAAAAAATACAAAAATAAATTGGGCATGGTGGTATGCATCTAAAGTCCCAGCTACTTGGAAGGGTGTGTAGGAGGATTGCTTGAGCCTGGTGAGGTGGAGGCCGCGGTGAGCTGTGATTGGTCCACTGCACTACAGCCTGGGAGATAGAATGAGACTGTCTCCAAAAAAGGGAGCCTTTCCAATTGCATCTTATCAGGACCATAAAATCATTATGATTATTTTTTTGAGACGTAGTTTCATTCTTGTTGTACAGGCTGGAATGCAGTGGCACGATCTTGGCTCACTACAACCTCCATCTCCTGGGTTCAAGCGATTCTCCGGCTTCAGCCTCCCAAGTAGCTAGGATTACAGGCATGCGCCACCATGCCCGGCTAATTTGTTTGTAGACCAGGCTGGTCTTGGACTCCTGACCTCATGTGATTCTATCTTGTTGGCCTCCCAAAGTGGTGGGATTACAGGCGTAAGCCACTGCACTCAGCCATAATTTTTGCTAATGGAATGAAATTTAAATGTATTTTAGTTATTATCTGTTAAGAATAAATGTATTTAGATGATATACATATTATTACAAAGTAGCTCTTACAGTATATATCTGTTGATAAAGTTGAGTCCAAAGTTGTTTTTATTTTAGTTTGAATCTGTTTATTTTTCTGTAAACTAGTTCTATTTCTCCCATTTGCATTTCCCAGTTTGGCTTCTCACTGTGGTTTACTCCTGACTGAGTGCTTCCTGGTGTCAGTGCTGATCTTCTAACTGCACGGAGTTCTCAGACTTACTTAGAGTAGTCAGACTTCAGGAGACAGATAGATCTCTTCTTCAACCACTTAGAGCTCATCAACTGATTTCTCTTTCTATTTGGTTTATCAAAAGTCTTGGTGTCCCAAGAAAGAATGACATATACTATAATCTGTTAAGTTTTCTCTTTTATCTTGTTTATTTGTCCTTTCAGTATTTGTTGATTACTACTATGTTCTAGGTACTGGTTTAGGCTCTGGGGAGGTAATGGCAAACCTGATGGAATCCTTCAAATTAGAGACAAACATAATTAGAATATAAGTAAATAAAAATACAGAATGTAAGTAATTTTCTTTCCCTAATGTTAAGGTGGGGTTAATTTTGTCCTAAAAAGTTTTCTGAATAATCTCAGAGATGAAACCTGCAGGATGAGTTAGTCTGACTCAGGGGTATAGGAGGGGTGAAAAAGGGTATTCCAGCACGTGCAAAGGTCAGGGAGCAAAGAGAGGTCGGTTTGCTCTGGGAATTACAAGTAGAAGAGGCTGGAGTGTAGTATGCAAGAATGGGACATGTAAGAAGGAGCCATATTGTGGTCTCCTATGCAAATAATTACACGAGAAACCCTTCATGAGTGATTCTAAAACAAGATCTGACTCACTGGAAGTAAAAGGTCTGTTTCCTTGCTCTTTGAAGCCCTATCCTGATTGCTTAGTCACGTGGGTGCTCTCTTTTGAGACAACATGCCTTCTTTTGTCATGCATTTAGTGCCCACAAGGCAGCTTCTATAAGCCTCATTGCAGCCCATGGTGGCCTGGATCAGCTACGTATTTCTGTTCTTGTCACAATGATCTCTGCAATGAGCTTGGCACTGTCTACCCTGGAGTGACTGTCTTCTTGCCCAAACTGGTGGGAAATAGACACCAAAAGCATTTGCTAAAATGGTATCTGTTGATCAAAACACAATTGCCTATCTGCAGGGATGCACACATGAGAAACCAGAACCAAGCAATGCACTGGCTCAGAGTCCTCTGCTTTGGTAGATAAACTTCAGCTGCTGCAAGAAGATTTTCAGCCTATTTTGTACCCCTTTTGTGGTAGGGGCTGACATAATTATCCAAGAAATTGCATTCTTAGGTCTTTCTCCAGCCTTGATTTAATATTTAGAATAAAATGAGCCCTTGGCAATGTTCTCTGTCTAAAAGGTGAATCCTAGGTTTGTGATTATGAGAATGATCCCCAGTTTCACCAGTTCAGCATCCAATCTATGACAAATCAGGCATTTCTTTCCTTCCTCCCTGCTTCCCTCCCTCCCTCCCTCCTTCCCTCCCTCCCTGCCTCTCTTTCTCCCTTCCTCCCTTCCTTCCTCTTTCTTAGGGTCTCATTGTTGCCCAGACTGGAGTATGCAGTGGGGCCATCACAGCTCACTGCAGCCTTGAACTCTGGGGCTCAGGTGATCCTCCTCCCTCAGCCTCTAGGACTATAGACACACATTACCATGCCCAGCTAATTTATCGTGTGTGTGTGTATGTTTTGCAGATATGGGGTTTCAGCATGTTGTCTAGCCTGGTCTCAAACTCCTGCTCAAGTGATCTGCCCACCTTGGCCTCCCAAAGTGCTGAAATTATAGGGGTGAGCCACTGTGCTCAGTCAAAAATAGGGCATTTTCCACATCAAATACATTTTCACAATTTTTTAAAGTTAAAACAGTAGGTATGAGGGCACTTGTAAAAAATACTAGCTAAAAAGTCTTAAGACAAAGGTGACTTTTTTTTTATTGGCAGTTGGTATAGCCCAGAGCTAACCTAGTGTAATGCAACAGAAAATTTCCTAATTACGTTGTAATTTATCTAGTAGTCGGGAGATGAGTTGGACAGCAATGATTATGAAATGGCGAACAAGTAGAGAGCAAATAAAGAGAGATCGGAGAAGTTTTCCCATTGTTCCAAAAGGGTCTCTAGCCTCTGTGAGTCTAGACTGAAGGAGGAAAATGGTAGCCATGAGTTCAGTTGCGGTTTCTGTTTGTTCTATGAAAACCTGTGTCTGATGCTGCCTGCAAAGTCATTTTATGTGGAGGCCTTAGTCTCTGGTTTAAAATAATGACTGCAGAAGTTGTTCAAATGGGATGGGATAATGTGTGAGAGAAAGTTTTGTACATTTTAAAATGCTCTACAAATGTATGTTGTATGTTTTTTCCCAGCATCTGTATGAGGAGACATCAGGAAGCAGTGTAGTAAAGTGATTAAAAGTGTAGGTTTTGGGTCTCAGCTCTTCCAGCTCCACAGTTTACTATGTTGTGTGGGGCAAATCGTTTGAGCTTCACAGTGCTTGATTTCCCTTTGCAAAATGGGAAGACTAATAGACCTCAGCACTTAGGAACTTTGAGTAGTTGGGACTAATGTATTGAATCAGAGGGGAGGAGCAACTAGAAATGAGGTATGGTTAAATTTCCAGCTCCAATCAGCCTCTCTAAACATTGGTTTCTCAGAGTGTTGTCAGAATTTAGTAAGACAGTATACATATGACACTTAGCACAGGGGCACATAAGTATAGATGCCTGCTATAATGATTATATTAGTTACTCAGACTCACTAGAGGACCAAACCCCTTCCCATGTTTGTTACCCTTGGGTCAGGGACACATAAGATTTAAAAAATAAATCTCATAAAGTTGTCTTTACACACATACAAAATCTCTGTTAAACACAAATAGTAAAATGTAGTCAGCCACAAAGCCAGAAAAGGGCTTTCCTCTGCTTCATTCAGCAGAGTAAGAAACTCCAGTTCATCTCAGTTTGCTTGGGGGCCAGCCTCATCTTCAGTTCATGGTGATGGTGTCTTCACCTGGTACATTTTCATTATCCCAGTGACTTTAGCAGGTAGTATGGCAGCATGCTGACAGGTAAGCATAATGACATGAGACAGCCCCAATGCCTTTTGAAGGCAACCATGGCCTAAGCAATTGTAAGTAGCAGTGCCTTTAGCCATGTGCATGGTCTGAATGTTTGCGTCCCTCCAAAATTCCCATATTGAAACCTAACTTTCAAAGTGTTAGTATTAAGTGGTGGGCCTTTGGGAAGTCATTAGGTCATGAGAGCTTCACCCTCATGAACTGAATTATTGTCATTAAAAAAGAGGCTTAGGAGAGCTTTTTTTTTTTTTTTTTTTTTTGCCCTTCCACAATGTTAGGACACTTATAAGGTGCTCTCTAGGAGGAGTGAGCCCTCACTAGACACCAAATCCGCTGGTGCCTTGATTTCGGACTTTCCAACCTGCAGAACTGTGAGCAATACATTCTATTGTTTATAAGTGATCCAGTCTAAGATATTTTGTTATAGCAGCCCAAATGAAGTCAGACACTTGGAGAACAGTGTAAGAAGCACTATGGAATGGACATCAGTCCTTCACACCTGACATCAAAAGTGATGGTACTGGAAAGCCATGGCACTATCGTGAGCCTTCAGTGTTGGGTGTGGACTTACAAGCCCTTATTGAGGTTTCTTTGCTTTCCCCATAGTCAATTATTTTATGCTAAGACAAACTGAGATGGGATCAAGAATAAGCAGACAGTTACAGCTTCTGGAGAAATCTTTACCTTCTTCTATCTCCTTTACTCAATACTCCTTGACAGAGATTTAGGGAGGTAGAAAGGGGAAGAGTTCCCCATCAGTTCCCTAGCTGTGCAGGTTGTAACTTTGGTGAAAGCCTTTGGTGACATCTGTGATATCATTGTGACCCAAGTAACTCTCTGGGTGCACAGGCATAGAAGTGGACAGACAGGGGGAGCTCTCATTTATTCAGTTGACAATATTTATGCAGCACCTATGATGTGCTGCATCTGGTTCTGGGAGCTGGCTATATGGCAGCATATGCAAATACAAAGATCCCTGTATCCTGAAACTTACATTTTACAGGAAGAGATGAACTGTGAACAAACAAAGAACTGAGTCAGATAGATGGTACAGCTGATGGTATTAGTGCTGTTGAGAAAATAAAGTAAGGAAGGTGGTGGGGAATGCAGAGTTGTACTCCTCATTGAGCTCCAAGACAGAAGTGTGTGGCATGCTTGTTCTATGTCCACTTGTTTGGGCATAGTTTTGATGACAGAAGCAAAGGACTGCAGTTGGTGCTGCTGGTCCTGGTAGCTGGATCTTCCACTCAGTGTGGCAATTCTGTATTCCACATCTGAGATGGAGACCAAGTGTCCTTCCTAGGATTCTGTACTTGTAGTTTGTGTAATATGTTTCTTATTTGGTGTTAGAGATAATATTCCTCTGGGTTCTGTCCTAACATCTTTATCTGATGTCTTCTAGCCTATGCCACCTTCTTAAATGGTTTTGGAGACAAGCACACGTGTATATTGTGAGTAATCAAACGCTTTTTCCTCTATAGTCATATCACATAATAACTAACCAGCAAAGCTTAATTTCTAGTATTTGAGACAATAGGAACTGCAAATAATGAAATCAACCTCAAATCTGTTTAGCACAATATTTCAACGTCTCTTCTTATCCAGCTTTTAATGAGAACTGCTAGTAGACACTTTTACTGCTATGAATTTCCATTCCTTTACTTTTCTTTCCTGATCTGTCTGTTAGGTACTCAGAAGCAGTAAAGTAACCTAGTTTGGGCTTTTAAATAAAAGAGGAGATTAAGGAAGGCAGGAATGTTTCACTAAGGAACTCTCAATTTTATATCATAAAGAGTTAACTGCTCTTTCTAACTTATGATTGACTCAGTCATGTGACTCATTGTATATTGTGCTTTTCTTTAACTATCTGAATGTTATGAAGCTGATGTAATCTTTGGTACTAATTGCCAGTACTTCCAGAAAAGGTTGTTGATGTAAGAGAATGTCATCTTTTCATTTTTCCTGACTGTACTTCATGCCCCATATTATATACACACTTAACCCAGAATAAAAACACACACTGGAAACATTATGAAAAGTTTCCCACTAGAGAAAAGTAGCTACATGTAGGAGAAAAAAATACACTCAAAATGAAAATGATTTATGACCACGCCACACTGGATTTTGGGTGGGCCACAAAGGATTTGGTAATCCAAATAATGTCTAGAAAGTCTACACATTTGGGAAATACTATTGAGATTTTTATCATGCCCTTGTATTGGTGTGTTGAATAAATACTTCCTCCACTGAAGAAAATAAAAATTAGGGTTTGTTTAGATAGAATGAGTTCTTCATAAACTGCCTTTGGAAATAAAACATTCATCGTGTTGTCAAAATTCTGTACTTTAATTGCCTGCTCAGTTTTATTTATTTATTTATTTTTGCGATGGAGTTTCGCTGTTGTTACCCAGACTGGAGTGCAATGGCACAATCTCAGCTCACCGCAACCTCCGCCTTCTGGTTCAAGCAATTCTCCTGCCTCAACCTCCCGAGTAGCTGGGACTACAGGCACGCCCCACCATGCCCAGCTAATTTTTGTGTTTTTAGTAGAGACAGGGTTTCACCATGTTGATCAGATGGTCTCGATCTCTTGACTTCGTGATCCTCCCACCTCGGCCTCCCAAAGTGCTGGGATTATAGGCATGAGCCACTACACCTGGCCGCCTGCTCAGTTTTAAAACAAATTTTATTTTCTGTATCAGTTATTTTTTACTTATTCAAAAATAACATTCTTTGTATCATTATCTTTTACAAGTTAAGGATTTAGTAGTAAAAGCTTGCAGTCTTAGAGATTTTAGAGAAAAGACAAAATCTATCTAAGATCTTTTTAGTTTTTGTTAACTTAATGTGAAATAACAAGGGGTTAAATAGCTTTATAATTTTTGGCAAAGTAAAATATTCAATTGGCTTTAAGAATTATCTCCCTCTTAGCTAGAATATTCTACCAGTTACACCCTTACCTAGTTTATGAAGGTAATTAATTAGTGTAACAGCCCTTTAAAGAACATTAAAACAGTTTTTGTTATGTTTTCTTGAGTTGTAGTATCCAAATTTTTTATCATTTATCCTGAAGTGTTAAGAATTTTAAGCATACGTTCCCAATAATAAATAAGTATTGATACATACTATTTATGTAATTTTAACCATTTATTTACATGTGTAAGTAGTTGCGTATCTTTTGAAACATAACTGATAAATTAGAAAAGAATAGGACCAGGCATAATGACTCCCACCTGGAATCCTAGCACTTTTCGAGGCTGAGGGGACAGATCACTTGTGCTCAAGAGTTCAAGACTAGCCAGGGCAACATAGTGAGAACTTGTCTCTGCTTTAAAAACATGTTTTATTTTGTTTTTTGTCTAAATAGAAAAGAATTCTATTTTGTCTAAATAGAATGTGATGAGGAAAGGATAGATAATATCTGGGGTACAATATAAACTTAGGGCATAGTTCTTCATTAGTAATATGAGTTTATGACATATATTAAATAGTTCCATCAATAATTTGAATACCTAGCTTTTTCCTTCTCATATCTGGTCTGACAGCCATGATCTATATCTTGCTGTGATGCTGACTGTGAGATCATCTCAGGGGTAAAAAGAGTATTAATTTTGTCAGTTTCTTGCTTTTGCTTATTCTTGGCAAAATATCAAGTGTGCCAATCTCTTGTGTTTCTTTTTTTTTTTTGTACTTTTTTGAAAAAGCCACTTGTCCATATATGTGAAGATTTGTTTATCAAATACTAAATAATATGATCTGTAAACCACCCTATGGCCAAGGCTGTCCTGTGTTGTAATATGTTTTAGAAACAACTACAGGCTCTCCCACTCTTCCTGAAGAGATCTTGTATAGGAAATGGAACTTTTTGTCTTCTGAGTCAAAGGATAAAGATGGGTATCAAGGGAGAGCTCTGGCAATAATCACATGTGGGATACAGTAAAACTTAATGGACTATCATTTATGAATTAAAAACAAACATAAATAAGAGACCTATTGTATTTTATCCAGATCCAAGTGGTTTACATTGTGTACTCTTTTCAAAATATTCTATAATAACTTACCCCAATACCTGTTTAGAAAAAATACACACATAATTGTAATAAAATATACACATTTATTACAAACATATGCAAATACAACATTTGAATTAAAGGGGATGAGACAAAATATACATAGAAACTGCTCAATGTTTTTTTTTGTCTATCATTGCAGGTTGTTTTGTGTACTCTATTCTGGAAAACACTTTTTAGGGACTGAAAATCTGTTGCTACAAATTTATGCTTTGTTATTAAGCAGAGGAGGGGAAATATGAATGATTCAGAGAAAAAGGATTGATGACAATAGGTGACCATATTTAAGATGTTCTTCTTTTCCCACCTTTTCAGAAACAATCCCTAAGAGATGTGAATTGGACTCTTCATTATCTTGATTCTGCCCTTATCTTCTGAATTCTCAAGCCCCCCAATGGACTGCTATCATTACTCAGAGCCTTACATTTGATTGACAAATGCTCTATCTAAGAGAAACTATTGTATCTTCAAATCTGTCACTTGAGATGGAAAGCAGGTCCCTGAATCCATGAGCTATGGAATAGGGTCATTCTGTCAGGGTTGGATTGTGACATGGAGAGTATAAGTCATGCTGAGATATGATGCTTTGTCTCTTGAAGCATAAATTGTGGTTGCAACTTAATAGGTGGTACTTTTGTGCTGCTTCTGAACTTAAATAATACTTCTGATGTCAATAGCATCTATAGATTCATGTGTCCATTTAATAGCAAGCTTATTTATGTTTAGGCTACTAAATGATACACCTATTTCTTTTCATTCATAAATTTAATTTGTTGCAGTAATACCTATATTTGCTAGAAATGATTATATTAATTTAAAAACTGAAAATTATTTTCTTTATTCTGTTGCATAAATAAATATTGAATACTTATGGCTTTGGATAACCATGGTCAAATGATAATTGCATTCACATTTTTTGGTACTACTTTTCTATTGCTCTAATTTGTTCAAACACTTTTATATGTGTAATAATCTCTCATTAAATCAGGCATTCCTTAAATAGTATTAATTAGCATGTATAAAATCTACCTTGAAAACTTGTTTAATTTTACAAATTATACTGCTCCAAGATAGTATCCCTAGAGCTTCATCAATCTCTGACTTCTAAATAATTTTGAAGTGAAAAGACTTTTAATGTAAAATACTCTAAAATCCTCTTCACAATCATATTTAGCAGGAAAACGTTGTGTCACAGACTCCCAAGTATCTCTTGGATGGTTTCACAGAAAGAGTTTTATCTATCCCATCTGCATTATGCCTATTAAATACCAAGTACTATGTGAGCCTTGGTTAGTAGGACAAGGTCCCATTTTCAGGGAGGAGATACTTCAGCAAGAGACACTAAGGTCAAAGTAAATTTAATGTTGCCAACATCAAAAAGATTTAGTCAGCTGGGAGGGGTGGCTCACGCCTGTAATCCTGGCACTTTGGGAGGCCGAAGCAGGTGGTTTTCCTGAGGTCAGGAGTTTGAGACCAGCCTAGCCAATATGGCAAAACCCTTCTCTACTAAGCATACAAAATTAACTCAGCATGATGCTGCATGCCTGCAATCCCAGCTACTCAGGAGGCTGAGTCAGGAGAATCACTTGAACCCAGGAGGTGGAGGTTGCAGTGAGCCAAGATCATGCCACTGCACTCCAGCCTGGGTAACAGAGTAAGACTCTGTCTTGGAAAAAAAAAATTCAAGTCCTCTTTAAATCCAGAGGAGTAGAACCTTGGGACAGGAGTGGAAAAAGATGTTAAAGAGATCTTCACAGAGGATGAAATATTTTAGCTTGACTTTAAGGTCAAGAGGGCATGCCTGATAGAGAACATTTCATGAGCATTACCATTAAGAGCAACAACTTGTCTAAGAAATTCATTAGCTTAGTGTGCTAACATATGGGATTCAAAGCGGTAGAGAAAGAATGGCAGAAGGGAAGGCTGGGTAGACATTTTGGGGTGGTAGTCTGAATTTGATGGCAGAGGTGAGTTTGGATGATGATAAATTATCTACCACAAAGGTAGGAACAAGACAGTTTATATTGATGGGGAGTAAATATTAAGAACACACATTATTAAGGCCATTTTTGGACTCAGTAAAAAAAACTTGCATCTATGATCCATTAGGAGAAAGAAGAAGAATTTGTGGCTGTGAATTTGTAGATATTAATTGAAGGTTGTCAAGCATATACACACACACACACATATTCAAGAATATGCATAATCAAGTCTATAATTTGGAGAACAACACAAACAAAACATCAGTTTCATGTTAGTGAAAAAGATGAATTAGAGGGGAAGGAAATTAAAGGCTAGTTTGAAGGTTATTGAAACAGTTCACATGTGTTATAGGATGGCATGAGTACTGATAGGGAAAATGGAAAGGAAGAAGAACTGCAGAAACATTGTAGGGATCCAATGAACATTTGATGGCTGATTGAATTTGGAGGGTGAAACGGAAAGAAAAGTCCAAGATTCTCAGCTGTTACCTCGTGTGGGGATTTAAGTGATTGTTGAGTCAGTCATTTACCAGTGTGTAATAAACAACTCCAAAATCCAGAGACTGAAATAACAATAATTTAAAAGGCTTGTGAATCTGTGGGTGAAATGGAGCTCTCCTGATGTAGTTTGGGCTTCTCCATGTGACTCTGCTTCAGGCTGGGGCAGCCGAGGAAGCTTATCCCATCACTGCAAATCCTTGGGGCATCTGGGACAATTCCTCTCTCTGTCTCTCATCCTCCTCATACCAGTGTATAAGGCTAGGTATATCCTTCTCATGGCAGTGGCAGAGCTACAAGATTGCAAGAGGGGCAATCTTTTTTTTTTTTTTGAGACGGAGTTTCGCTCTTGTTACCCAGGCTGGAGTGCAATGGTGCGATCTTGGCTCACGGCAACGTTCGCCTCCTGAGTTCAGGCAATTCTCCTGCCTCAGCCTCCTGAGGAGCTGGGATTACAGGCATGCGCCACCACGCCGAGCTAATTTTTTGTATTTTTAGTAGAGACGGGGTTTCACCATGTTGACAGGGCCAAACCCGAAGTTCACAGGGCCAAACCCAAGGGATAAGAAAGTTCACTCTATCCACAATGAGGTCATGGCTAGAATGAAAATGCTAGAATGGTCAGGAATTGGGGACAACAATGTAATCTTCCACATTGTAGTCTCAATATTATTTAAATTTAAAAATAGTTTTGGAAATAAATCTTTAAGAAGCATAAAATGCTTTATTTTTTAATACTATATCTGTGGGTACTGATAAATGAGTTTGCAGCCTGGAGGATCAGCCAAAGGATAATTAAACTTAAATAGCCTGTTTTAAATAAAGAACTATAGCTCTCTAGGTTGTTTGCACTGGACTGCTTCCAGGAAGCCCCTCTACAAATTATTCTCAGCCACTAAAATCAGGAGAGGAGGCATGGGAATTTAGTCTGGAGTGAAAAAGCCATCAAGAGGTAATTATCAAGTTCACCAATTAAAATTGTATGCATTTGGTAAAAATAACAGTAAAGTTATGGTTAATTTGGTCAGAGTTGCAAATTTGTGCTATTTTAAGGCAAAATCCAAATATCTGTTTTAAAAAAAAACATTTAGAGCATTTAGGGTTTCTAAAATAAAATGGGCTGGGCATGGTGGCTCACTTCTGTAATCCCAGTACTTTGGGAGGTCAAGGCAGGTGACTCATTGGAGCCCAGGAGTTCAAGACCAGCCTGGGTAACACAGCGAAACCCAATCTCTCCAAAGAAAAAAATTAGTCAGGCATGGTGGCCCACACTTGTAAGTCCCAGTTACCTGGGAGGCTGAGGTGGGAAGATCACCTGAGCTGGGGTGGTTGAAGCTGCAGTGACCTGTGATTGCACCACAGCACTCCAGCCTGGGCAACAGAGTGAGACTCTGTCTCTCTCCTCTGTGTGTGTGTGTGTGTGTGTGTGTGTGTGTGTGTGTATACACACACATACACATATATTATATATCTATAATGTTTTTCTTTTCCCACTTCTTTGTCATTGTCTCTGTTTTTTTATTTACTCAAATTATTATATATAATATTACATAGAGGACATTATACATATCTAATATTACATAGAGGACATATACATAAGACTAATGATAATTTGAGTAAGTAAATTATATATATACAGAATGACATATAATGATAATTTGAGTAAGAAACAGACAATGATAATAAAGTACATATAGTTTATGTTGTATCTCATTTTATTATAAATATACATCTTGACACTTTTTCTAAGAAGAACCAGAGAAAGTACTGAACTTTAAGAACTTACATTTGCCACTGTGTTGCTGAACAATGTAGTTTCTACAGAGGTTGTTTTTATGGTTGGTTAATATGCTCCCTGAAAGAGTGAGTGATTTTTTATATACAGTACTTTTTATGTACTGTAAGACAGCAGGTAAAAAGAGATGAGGGCACATAAACATGTACTGCAGGTGAAAATATCATTAAATTCCTTAATATTTCATTATTTACCTATGTATCTATTATCTATTTATCATAATGATAAATTAGAATGCTTAACAAGGAATGTCCAAAACCTACATGAAGAAAACTATAAAACACCAAAATAGATTACAAATAACCAAAACAAAAAAATTGATCTATGGTTTTAGGTTGAAAGAATCATCATTAATAAATGTTGTTTCTCTCAAGGTTAATTAATTTAATGCAACTTTTATAAAACAACCATCATGTTTTTTTATGGACTGAAACAATTTGATTACAAAATTTATTTGGAGCATAAAAAAGCAAGAACATTGGGGAAAATTCTGAAAAATAGGAGCAATGAGAGGAAACCAAACCTATCAGATTAAAATATGTTGTAAAGCCTCTACAATTAAGATAGTATATATTGTCTCATACCTAGAAACAGGTAAATGAATATTACTTGTACAATTTAGAAATAGACTCCACATTACATATGGAAAATCAATATAAACAATTAACTCAGAAAAATATGAAAATTTTATTAATTGATGTTAAGATAATTACATAGTCATACTAGAAAATAAGATTGTATATAATTTTCATAGTATGAATTATGTTAAATCTTTATGAATTAAGAAATGTAGATGTAAACAATTCATATAATTATGAAAAGGAAGCATGAGGAGTTTTTTCTGTTATCTGAGAGTAGGGTAAACTTTCCTAACCATGTTTTAAAATCTAAATTCAATTTAAAAAATTGATACATATTATTGTGCAAAATAAATGAAACAAAACTTTTGTGTGCATAGAAAATAAAACATAAGTAATTTATAAAGACAAATGACAAACTGGAAAAAAGTTGAAACTCACTTCACAGTCAGAAGGTTAATATTCCTACTATAATGAAAGCTTCTGATAAAAGAAGAAAAAATTGAAACTATGGAAAAATGGGTCAGAATCAGGGAAAACAGTTCACAGAAAAAAAGTGTGAATAATTCTTAAACTATGGAAAGATGTTCATCTTTACTCATAATGAGAGAAATCCAAATCAAATCTTCACTGAGATCCATTTCTAATATGCCAGTTAGAAAAACATCCAAAAATCAACAAAGCCTGTTTGTAAGGCTGTGGGAGAATAAAACACTTCATATGTTATTGATGAAAATTTGACAACATCTAGAAAACTCTTATATTCATTCATCATCTGCACTACATATCTTATTTCTAGAAATACATTCCAAAGATTCAGTAGCAAACACATAGAGGACATATACTTAAGACTATCTATTATAGCACTATTTGCAATATCAGTGGAAATAGTCTCATTGTCTATCACAATTGAGACCATTTGAATGATACATCATATATACACAATCATGTACCATGCATCTATCTTTTAAAAAAGGATATCTTTATAAACTGTTAGTGATTTTCAAGATAAAGTAAGTTTAAAAAAGCAAGATAAAGAAAAGTATATGCAGTATTCTGCTCTTTATCTCAGAAAATTTATAAATATATAAATATTAAAAAGTTAAAATTTGTAAGGATAAACCATAAAGAAAACATAGAGATAGAAGCTAGACTTTCCTGAATATACCATATTTGGTTGATTTAATATTGGAACCGTGTTTTATGTGAATATGACAAAGTTAAATGAAAATGATAACATAAAGGAGTCTTTAAAATTTAAATTCAAGGTTAAATAAATGGACTAAACTATAGGCTGAGCTAGTGGCTTCATCCAAACCTGAGAAATTATTTCAAGTGACTTTAAAATTTGGTAATTTGCCTAAACACACTTATCTTTGGTGGGATATATACCAGAACTATCCTCAGTGGGAAAAACAAAACAAAAAACAGAAGAAAAAAAAGAGTTTCAGTAATCTTACATTTAGTGCTCTGAAATTATTATGTGTATCTATGACACATACACATGCATGTGTATATGTATATATATAAAAAAATGCCTGACATAAATCAACTAGGCAATTAAAAATTTTTTTAAACTAAGTTTTTTAAACCTCTGTCTACTAAAAAGACCTAGAAACAATTTTCAGTGTAAAAACAATGTGTATTCCTAGTCCTCAGACTATGGCCAATATATAGGACTTCCACTTCTAAACAGACTTCTGGAACAAATAGATGACTTAAAGTCTGGGTACTGGAAGCTATAAGATGAGCCTGAAATATCTTGTACCAGAAAACATGGAAGCTACCAGAGACAACTGGGGGTATGTCACAAGGCCCCAGGAACCTTGAAGAGATTCACACTGGACATAGAAGGGACAAATTATGATATCTATAAGAATAATAATGGCAATGAAATATTCTTTTCTTATGAAATATAAAATAAAATATTACTACCCTTGAAAGAAAAAATTAAACTATCAGATCAACTCCCTAGATATATCTGCCCATTAACAGGAAATACAAAGAACAGAGGAATATATTGATTGGCACTACGGGGATGCAGTCATCAAATTCTAATCTTACAGGACAAAAGACCAAGATTTCTCAAAACATAATTTCAAAAAAAAAAAAAAAAAGAGCAACATATAGGTTAAAAGAGATTTAGGAGTACATATCATGCTTGGGCTTGGAGGCTCACGCCTGTAATCCTAACACTTCGGGAGGCCGAGGCAGGTAGATTGCTTGACCCTAGGAGTTCGAGACCAGCCTGGGCAACATGGTGAAACCTTGTCTCTACAAAAAATGGAAAACAGCCATGTGTGTTGACTCACACCTGTGGTCCCAGGTATTTGGGAAGCCAAGGTGGGAGGATTGCTTGAGCCAAGGAGGTAGAAGCTGCAGAAAGCCATCATTGCACCATTGCACTCCAGTCTGGGCAGTGACAGAGGAACACTGTCACTGTTACTGTCTTAAAATAAATAAAAAATAAAAATAAAAATAACGAAAACACAAAAAGGAGTCCATATCAAGTCAATGAAAATTGTGAACTTTGAATTCCAATTAGAACAAAGTAGGTGTAAAAAAAAAAACCTATGAGGCAAACTTTGAAATTTGAGCACTCCTTGGGTATTTAATGTCAATAAGGAATTAATGTTAATTTTTAAGGTGTAGATAATGGTATTTAAAGAAAGTTAATAAATTCTGAAATACGGATGAATGACATATCTGAGATTTGCTTCAATGTAGTCAAGTAAGGGAGCAAAAAATGGAAAGTCACAGTGGAACAAGAGCTGACAGTTATAGCTGGGGATAGAAACACAGGGATTTACTGAGCTCTTTACTCATGTATGTTTAAAGTCATTCATAACAAAATTTATCAGAGAGAAAATGCCATTAAAATGCCCTTCTTCCTCTTGCTGCCAGGTCAAATGAAACTATTTACTGTAAGTGAATGACCCATAGTGAATAGTCTAACTCCAAAAGTGAATTTGCCATGTTTCCTCATCTGAAAATTAGAGCTACAATGTTGATCTAACAGGTTTCTTATGATTATTATAGAACTTATGTCTGGTACATGGGAAGCTACTTCATTGTCATAATAATTATCATTGGTATTATTGGTTGGTCTGAGAAGTTGAAGC
Organism: Callithrix jacchus; assembly: GCF_049354715.1. Taxonomy (NCBI): domain Eukaryota; kingdom Metazoa; phylum Chordata; class Mammalia; order Primates; family Cebidae; genus Callithrix; species Callithrix jacchus. Next base: position 34,913,010 of record NC_133517.1, on the reverse strand, counting down.
AGAATCCCAAGCTCAAAAGAGAAAAGCAGAAGAAAATCTAAAATTCTTTGTGGAGGACATGATTTTTGGGTCATTGATAAGAAAAGACACTCTGTATTTTGTGCCCTGCTGGAGAAACTCCAAATATCTTCTCTTCCATGTAGCTTATACTTCCCAGATAAGACACCTTGGAATCTGAGCAGATGACTGTCTGAGGAAGACTTAATTATTTTATTTTTTATTTATCTATTTTTTTAGAGATGTGGTCTCCCTATGTTGCCCAGGCTGGTCTGAACTCCTGAGTTCAAGTGATCTTCCCACCTCGGCCTCCCAAAATGCTAAGATTACAGGTGTGAGCCACTGCACTTAGCCAAGGAAGACTTAATTCTGATGAAAATTGACAGCTTGCAGTGCATTGGGTCTTAAATATTGGCTGAGAAAGACCTATCGTATTGCCAAACCTTATCATGTATTCTTTGACTAAAATGGCACTGGTAAGAAAGTCTGGCAACCTTGTATTTGTGTCACTCCATTTACCTTAGAAACACTGAGACATAAAAAAAAGCCAGGAACTGTGGCTCATGCTTATAATCTCAACACTTTAGGAGGCTGAGACAGAAGGACTGCTTGAGGACAAGAGTTTAAGATGAGTGTGGGCAACATAGTCAGACACCCTTCTCTACAAAAATAAAAAAATCAGCCAGGCACAGTGGCACACCTGTAGTCCTAGCTACTTGGGAGGGAGGCTAAGGTGGGATGGTCCCTTGAATATAAGAAGTTGAGGCTGCAGTGCCACTGCACTCCAGCATGGGTGACAGAGTGAGACCCAGTCTCAAAAAAAAAATGAAAAAAGGATGGAAAGTATATATATGTGTATAAAGGAAGGAAAGCTATAACACTGTCAGATGTGATCAGGGGATATTTCGCAAAGGAGGTGATATTTGAACATTATCTAAAAGGACATGGGAGTTTGTTAGGAAGAAAAAGTGGGAGGACAATCCAGGCAGAAACAACAGAATGAGGAACAGGTATGCAGCCATAATCATTTGGGTATCATGCAGAGAAAATTTTCTGTGTTTTTTTTCTCTACTTTCACACTGCAACAATCATCAACACAGAAAAAAACTTCTATGACCAAATGTGTGTGGGATTTTTACTCACAGTCTACACAGCAGACACCAGCTGGGTGTCTTCTAATTCAGTATTGACACTACCTACAGGGACATGGCGTCATATCCCAAAGGTTGAGGCTCAGTCTTCAGGATATCCCCACTCCCTGACACACACACCAGTTGGAAGTCTGGGCATCCTAAAATTCTGACCAACCGGTTTCAAGTTGAGGTTCCCACTACCTTCTCTTTGAGTTTGATTAACTTGCTAGAGCGGCTCCCAGAACTCAGGGAACATGTTTGTGGGCTTTATGATAAAGGATATTGCAAAGGATACAGATGAAGAGACATGTAGGGTGAGGCATGGAGGATGGGGCATGGAGCTTCCATTCCCTCTCCTGGTGTGCCACCCTCCAGGAACCTCCATGTGTTTAGACCCTCTCTGAACTCTGTCGTCTTGGGTTTTTATGGAAACATTCCTTCTCTCAGAGTATAAGAGGAGGATCCTCTCTGGAAAGGGTCTTAAGAACCACAATCGGAAAGGCAGAAAAAAAAGGGGAGTCCTACCTTGGGGCAGGTGAAAGGAGGATAGGAGAAGATCAGAGACCTGCACTTGAGGCCTAACACATCCAAATTAAAGCGAAAGACTGCAACAAGGGCTATCGGAGTTATGACCCCCGAACCCTGGACAAAAAACAATATATTTCATAACACCACTGGTACCCTCCTAAATTCTAAAGGCACACAGAGTAGCAAAGAATGAGGCTAGGAAGGTGGGTAGGTATAGCTTTTAAAGGACTTTTTCTACCCTAGAATTTGCTCTTTATTTTTTCGGCAACAGTGAATCTATTTTCAAGGTGGGGGCCAGTCTTGGTTGTAATAGTGATTCAGAGAGAAACTTGAGGCTGTCTGAGGTAAAGGATAGATATGAATCCCAGGAGAATAAAATCAGGGATGCAAGTTAGAAAATGTTTACAATATTCTAAAAGAGATTTTTCATACATCTGGTGAGCTAATAGTAGAGGTGGTGATAAATTTGAATTCAAGATATACTTGGGAAAGAGAATCGAGAGAAGCTTCTAATTTGGTGAAGTGAGTGAAAATTATTTTTTTTATCAAGATAGAGCGGGGTTGGGTAAACAGATACTTTGGTAGTGGACATCTTGAGTTTAGGGTACACAGACTTCCTTGATTCTTGTGTCATGATCTCACTCACTAGTGAGTCTGTTGGACATGGAGGGCAGCGGGGACGGGTTAGGTGGGAGACTGGTCTGTAGTTTTTGAATGTGGGTGATGAAAAACAAATCAGGAAAGAGGAAGAGGTGGCACATAACAGTGGGACTTGAAGTGCAGAGTGCCACAGCCAAGAGGACAGATCTTAATTCTGTGAATCAAATTTATATCTAATCCAGGCTGCAGTATTAAGTGTTCTGGGAAAAACAGGTTCTCCATTATCAGGTACAATCTGAATTCATAGAGAGGATCTATGTGAAGAAATTTAAGAGATTCTTAGAAGAAAATCAAAGTCAAGTTAGAGGAATGATGTTCCTACTGATATTATCTCCCCTGGGGATGCTGATGGAAGCATTGAATTCAAGAAGCCGGAAGATGGCCTAGTTTGTCACCTGCTCTCAACCAAAGCAAGCCCATAGGGGCACTGCAGAGCATGCACTCACCAGTTCCCAGGGCCTGCTCTACCCACAGGCTATCAGACATAGGTATTGCTTATTTAACAACCTTATTAGTTAGTAGAAGTGAGCCACTGGCATACCATGCTAGGCTCAGGTCCCACTCATTTTTACTTTACTATTTTCACTTACAGGGAGTAAATAATTCAGATTGACTGAGGGAGAGAATTGGAGACATGAATATTTGAAGCCACAGCTGGGAAGAGAAGTAGTTTTGGTAGATTCTGGAGAATCGTAAATGTTAGGCTAAAGAGTACTAATGACATATTTTAGTCAATTATCATTTTTGAAGGATTTTGATCCTGAATTGTTTTGGTATTACTTAGAGTGCATGCTTGGAAAATAAGATTGCATATAGGGTAAACAGAAACTCTCCAAAGCAGAATTGTTAGCAAGGTAGCACACATGTAGACTGTTGAAAGATCTATAGCTGCAAATCAAACTGGCAACAAAAGAGCTGAACAAAGCTGTTTGTAGAAGATGGGCAGAGTTGCAATCAATGACAAACCCCGTGAGCAGAGGCCAGGGGGTGGAAACAAGTACTGGTTGTAGACTGACATCTTCAGCTCTTTGAAAGAAGCTGCCTGGAGCCTCTACGTACAACATGACCTCGGGACATGCACCATGAGACTGTCTTTGGTGCCACTACATTATCTTGCGTAGTTGTGAAGATGAAATAATGTATGTGACATGCTTTACAGTGACATGCCTTATTTTCTATTAATATTTTGAACATTGTAAGTCTACTAGACCTTTAATACTCAGATGTTTGCTGACTTTCTCTTGGGATACTAAGAATCATAGAAAATGAGCAGTTAGGAGCTGAAAAAGAATCCAAGGAGCTTCTAAACTGTAGCATAAACCAAGTGACTAGTACATTGCTCTATACTGAAAACATTGGAAGAGGATACTTTCATCTAAACTCACTACACTCTGGTCATTTATTCTTTTGTAGACTTGGTATCTGTCTATGCAACAGTCAAGTCCAATTGTAAAAATGAGACAGTAATGAGCGAGGAGGTGGTTGCCAGCAAGTCCTAGACTGATACTAGTCACACTTTTGACTTAGATGGCTGAATCTCTGCATCAGAGTCTAATCGACTATTGATATCTAAATACATTTGTAGGCCATTTGGAGACAAATGACCTAATAATGAAACTCTGTAACCAAAACGGTGAGAAGAGCATACTCTAAGAAACCATTATTGAGAAAATGCAAGGGAGCAGCACAGCATTCATCCAATCCAATTGTAGTAAAGGAAAGGATTAGAAGGTATTTATAGTTTTAAAAATTAGGAAATTACTGTTCATGAAGGAATATTATGCAGCCAATAAATAATTGAAACTGCCATTTCTTTCTGCTTATGCTGGCCTTCAGTTCAGGAAAAGAAAAGTTTTAATTAAGCTTAAGATCTTCATCAGTTTGTTTAATTCTTTTGAAAGAGCCACTTGGGATTAATGTGTCTAAAACCTTTGTCATTACTGGTGGGAGATCTGCCAGTTTGAGGACAGAAAGAATAGGATATGTAATTAGAGCTAACCTATCCTGTTGGACATTATTCCAAAAGGTACAGTCATCTTCTTAAGATTTCTTCTACCATGGTAGGCTTCTAAACTCGGACTGCCCAGGGCTCTAATGCATGTCCACCACTCTCCTAAATAGGACAAGTTACTTGATTTTTCAGTGCTTTGGCTTCCCTGTAGAAGGGGGATGATGTTGCCTCATAGGAGAGTTGTGAAGATTAAATGAGATAATAGGTGTGATATGCTTTATAGTGAACTCTCAACATATATTAGCTATTATTATTGTATGATAACATTAATTCTAGGTTAGAGTGTACATGGGTTAGTGAATACGTGAAAAAGGCATACTACAAGATGTTTCTTTAATGATATCCACTATAGGTGGCCAATAAGTCGTTTTTCTCCCATAGGTGATTAGCCAAACAGTGACATTTGATTTCACCAGATTCACTAAGCAGAGATTTTCCAATGCAGTGAAGATAAATAAATATTTGATTCTGAAAGGAGAGATAACTAGGCAGGATTAGATACTCCTTAAAAAGATTACTGTGGTTTTGACTAAAGGCATACCCAATAGGAGTCAGAAAACATTCATCTATCTGCCTAAGTAGACTACAAGCCTCTGGTATTGGGTACCATGTCTTATCCTAAGTGGAATACCTCATGCCTGCTGCACAGTCTGGTTTACAGTAGGTACTTAGTAACTGCTGAACAAATAAGTGAATGATATTTAATCTCATACAAATTATAATATATATGAATCTTAGTTTGAATTTGCTTTATGTTACTCTTAAAATGATGGTGTTGTGTTAGTTATTTTTAAAATATAACAGATCTTTATATTTTAAATCTCTTCATTAGAAGAAAAAAACCAATTTCCTGAGAATCAAAGTTATACAGATTGGCAAGCTTGCCCAACACACAGCCCATAGGCAGCACGTGGCCCAGGAGAGCTTTGAATGCAGCCCAATACAAATTTGTAAACTTTCTTAAAACATTATGAGATTTGTTTGTGACTTTTATTTTTTTTCTCATCAGATATTTTAAGTGTATTTTATGTGTGGCCCAATACAATTATTTTTCCAATGTGGCCCAGTGTATTAGTCTGTTCTTACATTGCTATGAAAAAAATACCCCAAACTGGGTAATTTAGAAAGGAAAGAGGTTTAATTGACTCACAGTTCCCTATTGTTGGGGAGGCCTCAGGAAACTTACAATCGTGGCAGAAGGCAAAGGAGAAACTGGCACCTTCTTCACAGGGTGGCAGGACAGGGTGAGTGCAAGCAGGGGGAATGCCAGATGCTAATAAAAGCATCAGATCTCAGGAGACTCACTCACTATCACGAGAACAGCTTGGGGGAACCACCCTCATGATCCAGTTACCTCCAACTGATCACACCCTTGGAGGATTATGGGGATTACAATTCAAGATGAGATTTTTGGGTGGGGACATAGCCAAACCCCATATCACCTGGGGAAGCCAAAAGATTGGACACCCCAGTTGTGCATCTCAAACCTTATTGTTTATACAAATCGCCTGACGATCTTGTTAAATACAGAGTCTGACTCAATAGGCCTAGGAGGGACTTAAAATTCTGAATTTCTAAACAGCTCCCATGGGATACTGACACTTCAGTTCCATGAGCCACACTTTGCATAATAAGGATTCAGGGGGTTGTGGAAATCCTTTTTTGATTATAAACATAAGGAAAGTTGTCTTTTTTTTTTTTTTTTTTTTTTTTTAGATGGAGTCTTGCTCTGTCTCCCAGACTAAGTGCAGTGACCCGATATCAGGTTACTAGCTCACTGCAACCTCTGCCTCCCGGGTTCAAGCAATTCTCTTGCTTTGGCCTCCCAAGTAGAGTGGTTGGAATTTCAGGCGTGCACCACCATGCCCAGCTGATTTTTGTATTTTTGATAGATATGGGGTTTCACCATGTTGGTCAGGCTGGTCTCCATCTCCTGACCTCAAGTGATCTGCCAGACTCGGCCTCCCAAAGTTAAGAAGGTCTTAAGACAGATACAAATACATTACTATTTAAGTTCAGAGAAGGCGTGGAGGATTATTTGTGAAAGACATGATGTATGACCTTCAATTGAAGAGTAAGTAGGCTTTGTGACAGGACATTACAATTTGCAAAGTGTTTTTCACCTCATATTCCAATGGTTATTTACAAATTTTATAGACTCTTTTAAATCTCACACTAACCCAAAGAAGTGGACATACATTTTAAGTACCATTATACAGAGCAGCAAAAAGGACTCAGACTGGTGATGTTCCCAGCCAGTGAACAGCAGTTCTGAGACCAGCATATAGGTCTTCTGAATCACAGTCAGTGTTTTTGTTCAGATACATTTCGCTTCCTCTGACTAGATGAAGATTTAAGCCTATAGTGCTATGAACTTATCACTCGTGATGTTTGACATTGCTCACCAAGACCCAAATAGTGAGGAAGCCCTAATGAAATACATTACCATATGGTGTAATGAAGCCAGTATAGCTATTTTTCTTAGTAGTTGACAGCTATTTTTTGAGATTCAGTGACTTTGCTTGGAAATTCTCAAGTTATGATTAAATGGGACAGAATCAACAGGCTCTGAAATATCCATTTCCCAAGGAAAAAGGTATTCACAGAAATATCAGACAGTTTCTCAAAGATCTATACAACCAAGAGTTTGGCAACAGATTTGGTCTCCAGTCCTTCCTCTGTTAGTACACACTGATACCCAAGCAGTTGTTTTAAAATTTTCAAGAGGTTTGAATGCACTATGATATGTTTTTCTCTCTCAGCATTCATGAAGTTCAAAGGTTCAGAGATAAATATGTCTGAGAAAACGTCAAACATTAACGATGTATTAGTAAACCAGCAGAGCTCAAGTATTTAGGCATTCCTTGTATTTTAATAAACAAGGTCTTCAAGGCCCTTTATTCAGCTGATTGATCTTAAACAGCTTTGTCTCCCTAGAGACTTATCAGTAGAGTGGGTAAAATGTAAATTTATGTTCTAATGTTTCCCTGTGGTCTCAGGTAAAATTTTCACAGAAAATGAGGACAATTGCATTGATTCTCACAGATATAAAACAATTCCCTTGTCCTTTGCTAAGTTCTAATTTTGGTTTGTTAGGTTGCCCATAGAAAGGATCTCTGAAAAATAGCATATTCAGCAAGACCTACATATTAAAAATAGCGGGGCAGAAGTTACAAGACTTTGAACACATGGTTTAGTGACCTATAACACTCAAAAACACATTCAATTCAAACTTCTAATTATCTGGTATTTTTTAATTGTACCAATTCTACTTTTGTGGGCTTTCATGTAAAAAATAATCCAAGCAGCTTCTTCAGAAGTTGAGAAAAATCTTCTAGCCTTACAAATGCTCTCTCAAGCAACAGGGATGGTACCACAGGCTTTGAGACAGATGGTAGCCAATCCAAATTCAGTATGGTAAGCAGGCACCACTCAATAAAACTTTAATTGCTGCATATGGTATCTGCTAACTTGTTTAGAAAATGGATATGCAGCATTAGCTCAAAGCATTTAAATGGCCTGATAGCACTGGACAGCATGTTGGGCTGCCACCTGGAAGACCCAAATTTCATAGCAGATGTAACACTAGAAGAATAAAGCTGGTGGTTGATAGTCCTGGAATGGAGATGACACGGTAAGCACCCAGCTGTTCCCCCCACCCGCACTGACTCCTATTGCTTTGGTGTCACTTCCACCAAGTCCTGAAATCACTCATGTATTGTTTTCTCCTCCCAAGGAGAGAAAAAAAAAAATAACTAAGCTATGCCATAAGGTTGAAATGGGAAGGGGTTCATGTCCCTACTATATAGCCTGGGAAATGTGGAAGATGCTTTTGAATGCAGTTCAGGAAGGAAAAAAAAGGATAAAGATCTGGATGGAGAATGCCCGACATATGTGCAAATTTGTGCCAAAAGATGAGAGCCAAGACAGAAGAGAAGGTTCCTTCTGAGAGTGCTGAAGAGATTCTTGCAATTTATCATTTGCATTTGTCTTGTCCTGGCAAACAATAAATAACACTCTACACATGCTGAGGAGGTCAGCTTAATCAGCCTCCTGATTTCAGAGTCTGATGGAGAGTGAAACTTGCCATTTCTTAAAACACGGACTCTTTAACCCCTTCCTGCCGAGTTAGGTAGCAATAAGTAAAAAGAGAAAGAGAATTTCAAGATCTCAGTCTATTTAAAGACAGAGGAACAAAACTAATTGTTTTTCAGAAAGATTACAGGGGAATACTCACTTTTGAACATTAGTGCTATGCTCCACCCCACTCCAAATCTAAATTAAGAAAATCCACAAATGCACTTTCCAGGCACACTATTGATTTCTGACCTGTAAATTATTCTCCATCAAAAAGGTTCTGGTGCAGACTAGGGGTTTGGAGTAGCCTGGGTACTTCTCAGCTGCAATCTGCATAATGTTTAGTATTCAGTGAGTTAAAACAGGCAATGAAAGGGAACTGTCAACGCAATCTAGAAGATATAAAGAAATGAAGGGGGGGGAGCCGTATGCTAATAATCCACTCAGTAATTAAGTGAAGATCGCTGCCAAGCGCCACTGCCACTTTCAAAGGGTAATTTGTACAGGAAATCATAGAGTCATTGTCAAATCATTTCAGGATAAAAGGAAAGTCATCAACTGAGATAAGATAAATGCTGGGTGTCTGGCAGCATGTGCCCTAGGAAATGCCTTTGCTTTTAATTTTTTTTTTCTTAAAAAAAAAAAACCTTGCAAAAGTGGGGCTAGAAAAACTTGACAGGTTGAAATGTACATTTACTATTAATAATGGGGCAGTCTATGCATGGATGTGTTTTTAAATAGGTGACTTGAACAAAAAAATGGTAAAATAGATCAGTAAAGAGGACTTAACTTGTAACTCGTATATTGTATGTGATTTTTCTTTTTCTGCCCTCCACCCTTCGTTTTGAAACATAAAGAAGTTTTCAATTATTTTCCTTCTGCTTCTCTATTTTAGCTAAATTATAATATTTTAAAAGCATTGCTAAACATCCTGTTCATTTAGGAAGACAATAATTCCATCTCTCAATTTTTTTTAAAGAAAATCAAAGGGGGAAGAAAGTAATCTTTTTCCTTTACTTTCCCCTTTTTTGCTCTTGAATTAATATTTTAATGTTGAGTTTGCTTTATCTCACAGGAAATACTGCAAAATTAATGAGTGAAGTTTTTGAGGTAGCTATGGTATTTTTCTGGAGAAGTAGAGGATAATGTTTTAAAAAGTGTTATTCTTATGGAAAAAATTCACTATAGATGTATATTCTATGTTTGTTATTCAAATTTACATACTCCTTCATTGACTTATTCTAACTTGACCTGTGTTAGACAAATGTCTCCAAAAAGAATCCATTGATTTATATGCATTCATGGGTAGCTATTTTTACATGGTTAAATTGTTTCGTTGGATGAAATGCTTTACCCAAATACCTTAAAGCTGATGTTTTCTATCACAGTGAAACAAAAGTTTGTTTGCTCTAGGGAGCAAAATGTCACAATTTTTGAGACTCATTGTTAAAGGACTTTCCCTATGATGGCACTGCTCCATCCAAAATTGCATATATAGTGGCTTACGCCTGTAATCTCAGCACTTTGAGAAGCCAAGGTGGGTGCACCACTTGAGGTCAGGAGTTCCAGACCAGCCTGGCCAACATGGTGAAACCCCGTCTCTACTAAAAATACAAAAATTAGCAATGCGTGGTGGTACATGCCTATAACCCCAGCTACTTGGGAGGTTGAGGCATGAGAATCCCTTGAACCCAGGAGGCAGAAATTGCAGTGAGCCAAGATGGCACCACTGCATTCCAGCATGGGTGACAGAGTGAGATTTTGTCTCAAAAACAAGCAAACAAACAAAAAAGCATGGACAGTGAAACCAAGATAATGGGTCTTCTTGGGATGCCTAAACATAGGAAATATGTAATCTTTGTTTGCCTGAAGTGTTTTCTATTTTTTTTTCTATTGCTCGACAAAGTCATTTTGGGATGAAAGCATACATTTTATAATAAGTAAATAATGATGTTATTCATTTAACCAACATTAAAGAGTACCTGCCTTCCTGTCAGGTACTGTTAAGACACTGACCCTGTTAAACTCTTTGCTAAAGAGTTTCTTTCTAATGTTAGAAGCAAATGAACAAATAAATAATTGACGTCTTTGAACATTTTCATTCTGTAGACATTGTCCTTATGCATATCTGTTTGCATTTAGTTATTTAGTTCTTAAAAGGACATTTGGCTAATTTAGTGTTGACTTCCAATGAATCCTTCACAACAGTTGTGAACCTGTAAGTTTGCTGTTTCTCTCATCCTTCTTTCTCTTTTTTCTCTTCCTTTCTTTCCTTTGTCCTTCCTTCACTTCCTTCCTTTATCTATCATCCAGTGAGCTACCGATTTATCCATCTTTCATTCAATTCTACAGAGCAAGTTATGTAATGAATATTGTGATGTCAGAATACAAACCATTTGTGCCTTAGAAGTTACAACCTGAATGGTGGGAAAGAGGATATGAAATTAAGGAAAAAAATACCATAAAACATAGTTTTTTATTCTAAGCTGCCAGGCAACTATTTTCTGGGCAGAGTTTACAGAATTCATTTAGAGTATATAATTCAAGTTATTGACTTAACAAGATTGGTTGTCTGATTCTCCTGGAAATCTTTTCTCTTTCATTAAATTTTAGTGACATCAGGAAGTAGTGGAGGAGGTGGGAAACTGTAAAGCAGACATACTAGGAAGGCTGAGGTGACCATAAGAGATGTTTAAAAAATCAACTGTTAAAGCATAGTTGTCTGGGTTAAAAAAATCAAATATTAAAGCATAGTTGTCTGGAAGTATTTAATCTAAGGGGAAACAATCTTGTGGATGTGTTAACATTTATTAGGAGAATACAAAAACTGGTGTTCTAAATAATGGCCTGAATTTTCATCAACCTTTTAAAGTATATAAAGTTATTGGCTAGTCTGTGTAAGATAAAGTTTTTTTATTTTTTATTTTATTTTATTTATTTATTTTAATTGTACTTTAGGTTCTGGGGTGCATGTACAGATGATACAGGATTGTTGCATCGGTACACACATGGCAATGTGGTTTGCTGCCTCCATCCCCCATCACCTGCATCTGGCATTTCTCCCCATGTTATCCCTCCCAGACCTCCCCACCCCTCCGCTGTCCCTCCCTTGGTCCCCCACAACAGATCCCAGTGTGTGATGCTCCCCTCTCTGTGTCCATGTGTTCTCATTGTTCATCACCAGCCTATGAGTGAGAACATGTGGTGTTTGATTTTCTGTTCTTGTGTCAGTTTGCTGATAATTGTGGTTTCCAGAGTCATCCATGTCCCTACATGTAAGATAAAGTTTATTGGGAGCTCTCATATTTAAATTTAACTGTCTCTTCTGTGAAGTTAAAAAAGATTAAAAACAATAAAAAAAGGCCTCATACATATGGATTATATAGTGGGTTATTTTTGGTCTCATGATTCAGTTTGACTATTATATGCATTTAGATTTTATTAAAGTTTATAAAACATTAAATTAATTTAATAATATTTTAAAACTTTATACATAATATTTTATAACCTTTAATATATATTTTAGTTTTCTGTTAGTATATATATCAGTATATAATATTTTGCAAATATTTTCCAAATACACTTCACCATAATACCCCTTTTTTAAGGAAGAGTTTGGGAAACTAGTCATTCATGAGTATAACTCTTCTAATGAAAAATAAAATTAATGAAAGTTTCTATTTTATTAATATTGAATAAAATTGAAATAGTTACTGTTTTACATTAACACTTGTCAAGCAAAAAGTAAAGAATAGTTCATTTATTCAAAACCCTTGACTTAAAAGCTTAATATTAGAAGCTACCATTCATTGATGGTTATATCCCATTTAACATTTATTTAATTTTCAACAACCCTATATACAGATGAGCTTTTTCCCACTCTACAAATGAGTACACTATGACTTACTCTTAAGTATCTTGTTAAAGGCCGTATACCTTACAACTTATGAGCAGAATTTTAAACCCAGGGAGATCTGTCTGGTGCCAGATAAATATTCTGTTATATGGCTTTCTTCTTTAGAGGAAGCATTAAAAATGGTTTCAGAGATTAACCTGAAAACAAACCATATATTTATTTAGATATGACTTTGAGCCTAACCTGTATAAAAGGCTCTGAGATTCCAATGGAAAGACTTCATTCTAAAATAGTAACTTTTAAATTCTTGTATTGTTGAGCATAATGAGAGTAGAGTAAGACCAAAATGTTTTTATAAACAAATGAATTCTGGTTTTATCAACCTACACAATGAACAATCTTAAAGAATAATGTGTTTCACAATATGATAAAGTTGCTATGAATGCTGATCTTGAAAAAGCCCTGAAGGGAAAGACTATCCTTTAGCTTCTTAGAGATATAGACTAACCTTTCTAAAACCCCAAGTTGCACTAATTTTTCAGAACATTGAAGTCCATATTCTTGCTTCCAATTAGCTCCTTTGGAAAACACTGTTAGAAATCATTCTTCAGAGATGAATTTTACTTTACATTTTAATATGTATAAACATCTTATAAGGCTGAGAGTAAAAATTAAGAAATATGGATTCAGTTAGCAACTAATTTACAAATGGGCCAAAAGTTTACTGTACTAAGCAAATATTTGTGTAGTTCACCTCCATGATGATAACCAATGAAATTAAGATAGTTAATGTCATTTTGTCTGGCCGAAATGTTTGCTCATCTTGGGCAAGGAAGCAAATAATTTCTTAGAAGGTGAGGAGATAATTTCTAAAGTTGGCTGCCATCAAGTCCCCCCTCCTGATATGTATAGGTCCCTCCTTCCATCAGTGATAGACTCTATTTTCTCTCCTCTTGGATAGGGAATGATCTTTAGACTTATTTCAATCAACAGAATGCAGCACAAGTAACACTGTACCAGTTCTAGGACTAATTTTTAAGAGGACTAGACAATTTCCTCTTTCTGAGGAATTTAGCCACCATGCTATAAAGAAACTTTGGTAAGTCTACTGCATAAGGAAAAATCACATGGAGAAAGAACACAAGACAGAGGGGGCGGAGAGAGAGAGAGAGAGAGAGAGAGAGAGAGAGAGAGAGAGAGAGAGAGAGAAGGGGAGAGAAAGAGAGAGAGAGAAAGAGAGAGAAAGAGAGAGAGAGAGAGAGATAGAGGAAAGACCCCATTTAAAGGAGTTACTGAATTTACTGAATTTCCAGATACGTGTGTGAAGCTTTCTTGGATGTTTCACCTTGGACCAGTGGCAGCTTAAACCAGCTGAGTGAGTGACCTCAGTCAAACCAGATGGGGCAGAGGCATCATCTATCTGAGCCCTGCACGAATTCTGGAGCCACAGAATAATAAGAAATAATACAATGTTATTGTTTAAAGCCACTAGGTTTTCGTATGAATTATAATGTAATAAATGATAAAGGCAAAGTTAAAGAACAGAGAACATATTCTTTACTACACTCTAGAAATCGGTATATATTTCAATGTCCTCAAAAGAGACTAAAATATGTTAATAAAAATTCAGAAGGTTACCAAAGGTGCTGTAAGTTTTCCCAAATTAGTTTTTTCCCCCCATTTCAAAAAATGGGAGGTTTAAATAAAAATATTTATTAGAAAAGAAAATGGGCATTATTAATCCAAGTATTTCAAATTCAAATGCCTACAAGGACTAGATAATTACACAATTACCAATCTGTCCAGGTATAAGAAAATAGAGAGTGAAGAGAGAATTCTGATAAGATATTGGCAACATTTTTCAAAATGTTAACAGTTTTTATACCATTTAAAAAAATGAACTATGAAATTAGACTCTCTCAACTGGCTTTAATGTCCAAGACAAAATGTCAGCTTTTACAATCAGCAAATTCATAAAGTGTTGTTCTCCTTGGTATGAATATGTTTAGTTCATAATTTATTATTTCACTCGGTTAAAAGAACTCAGTACTGTATTATGGCTAAAAAAATTTTAGAGTCAGAAAGGAAGATATTTAATTTAAATTAATTATGACCAATTTGCTTATTCAACTAAATGTGTAAGCAGCCAGTTCTTTGAAGCACTGATGTGTTTAGAGGATGACAAGCATATCTGGGAACAGTAATTTTTAGAAACCCCAAATCCTAAGTAACCATGCTATTTAGAACCAATTGCCATAGCGTTCCTGAATAACTGCCAGTTTTTTTTCCAACAGACAATTTTATTTAGTATGAATGATTTGTAATAGCTGGAAGGTCAACTTGCTATGTGACTTGCATTTCTTCATCACCAGGTCATGACCCAAATCACTGAGGAAAAAGGCCTTCTATTTTTCTAAACTTCCCTGGTTTCACAGACTTCTTACGTGGAAATACTTTCTAAAGCCTGCTGGTGAAAGAGGCCCAATCATAGCCCTTCTCATTTACTCATTTGAAAATGAAGGTGATATGCAGAACCCTACTGAAAATTCTAGGACTTTAGGCTCAAACATATTCAAAAATATTAGTTAGTCCAGCACTTTCCTTTGTTTAAACAAAAATTGGTGAACATTATTTTGCCTAACACTAATTAATATTAAATAAGAGCAGGTTTAAAATAGCACCTTTTATTCTCAAGGTATCGCAAAAGAGGTTTACAAAGTAATGAGTTAAAATAATGGGAACAGTTCGACTATGCCGGCAAATGGATCAGCCATTATGTGCCCAACAATAGCTCACACACGTGTAAGTAATTAATGTCCTTCAGATGTACTTTATCATACTTACTTTTCACAGTGTTAAATTATTACCCTAATTCTTATTCCAAAGACTTTCCTATTTATCTGCTATTGAATTATTTTATTGAGCATATTACCATTTATTTTAAAAAATCACTATCATTTCAATTATTCTTGAAGGAGATTTCTAGTTCATTGCCCTGCATATAATCTCATGGGCCACTTCTTGAGTATTAGAAAAAATTAAAAATAGGAATGGCATAAAAATTAAAAGCCCAACTAGAATGAAATCTATTAGTTACTTTGTTTCTCTACCCATTGCTTCCAAGCTAAAGTAAATAGGTCTTTTCAAGTTTGTTTAAGGCAAATGGGGTGTGCATGTGTGTCTGTGTGTGCAAAATATATTTGGGATTATTTTTATTCTCTCCTCAAGCAATAACAGACAAAGCTCCATCTTATGTTAAATATTAGACATATGATATTTTATGAAAGATACATACATTGAATAAACTGTTTTGTTAAAGTATTTTTCATGAATGAAACATCAGACTAGTTGGAAGATAAGCCACCAAATGTTATTGATTCTTCTTTTAAAATGAATGCAATAGTTTTAGGCAGTCAGTGAATAGCCAATGTTTCACAAAGGTGATCACTGAACCCACAAAGTTGAAACAAACCCCAGTACACAGAACAATAAATGCTGTGGCAATGAATAATTATCGGTCTTACAAATCCTAATCATTTTATGGTTTATCTTAATAGCAGTTAAATATGTTTTTTGAATCACTTTATCTGTAACAATATTTAGATTTTTTTTTCCCTGAGGCTTCTGTTGATGATATTTTCCAAATCAAGTGAAGGGAAAGAAAACTCAGTCATTATAAAACATAAAGCAATCTGTAAAATTATAAAGCTTTTCCCTTCTTCTCCCCCGACTCTCCTTCCCACATCAAATGTAGACCATATGCCAAGGCTACTCCTTAACCATAACTGACTGTTGTTACTGTAGTAATCAGTCTCTGTCAGAGCAATTACTTAAAATCATCCGTCCTGGTTGTTTTTCACAATCCACAGCACACTGAGCAGAACAATGCAGCTGACAATCCGAATGGCGCAGATGGAATTATCATACCTCACACTCCTCCTGACTGACAGTTACCTGCAGAAAGGGGGGAAGGACCCTATCATCTGGAGGGGCAGCTTTCTTGTTGCCAAAGAGAGGGAGAGAAAGCCCTTGCTGCACTTTTGTCATCTAGGGAATCAGCAGAGACTTCCTCCTGGCGTGTGCAAAACAAACAATGACATTATTCTTCTGGATAGGCAGCTGGGTGGGCATCATCCATGTGGAGGCATTAGTTTTAAGATATTAAACAGGTTAATCAATAGGTGTTCCAGCCTTTGCAAGACCCTCATTAGCAGGCCATATGGATTGAAATTCATTAGGTTCCCTTGCCTCTAACCAGATCAATATTCTAGGAACTGTCCCAAAGTACCTTGTTTAGAAAAATGTTTGTTTCTCACATTTCCTAACCAATAGTTGCTGGAGCATGTGTGGCGTGTGTGTGTGTGTGTGTGTGTGTGTGTGTGTGTGAGAGAGAGAGAGAGAGAGAGAGAGAGAGAGAGAGAGAGAGAGAGTTTTGGGTGAGGAATTAGGAGGTTGATAGTGTGACCCAATTGCATCAATCAGTACAATCACCATTATACATGAAAGTTCAAGTTTTTGGACAGGAGTCCTTTTAACTAAGCAAATATTATCTTTCCTCACCCTGCCTCTTATTAAAAAACAAACAAACTAACCAGACAAAAAAATAACGAATGTCTTTGGGGAAGGCAGAATTTTACCAGGGTGGAAAATGGAATCAAACAAAACAGTATTTTTCCTGAACTGCTGATGTTCCCAAAAAGACCTGTCTCTCTCCGAGTGGTGCCGGCTTCAATGAGTCTGCCTGCAACCTGCGGAGTCAAGCCGCTCGGGCGAGAGCATCTGTTTTAATGAAAGTCACTGCAGGCTTTAGGCGTCTCCATAATTCTAAAAGCTGGAAATGTATTCATATTCATTTTCAGTGAATTCAGCTCAAAATAATTAGAGAAAGAAAGAGGGGGGATAATTTCAACTTCCGGGTTCCATCTTTTGCTCTTGAACTATATCTATGCCAAACGAAGCACAGGGCACATGAGCTTAAGGGGGGTGAGTTTATAGCATATAGACATTTTGAAATATAGCACCTCTACACATGTATATTCTTTTTATAAATTTCTTTGGCAAAATTCAAAACACTAAGAGAGGAGGAATTCATTTGTTTCAGTAAGGAAAAAAAGCAAATTGGCAGAGCTGAATTCTTATGACATGCTGATGATTAAACCTACATTAATCATAAACATTGATGGGCCACCAAGAGGGCTTGTTTAATCATTTTCAACCAATTCTGTGACTATACTACCCTTCTGCTAGACTTCCTAAAAATGTTTTCTTAGTGGGAACTGAGAGATTAAAGTTATAGGATACTCTTGGGTAATCAAATTTATTGCATCGCTATTCAGAAAATTGCCCAATATAGAGGTTGTTAAAGAGGCACCACAAAATAGAGTTCTTCTAGCTGTATTTGTTTGTTGAACATCAGGGGATTTTAATATGGAGAAGGTACAGTTATTTTAATTTCACATTCAGTTAAATTTGGGCAGTGCAGCCTAAGAAGTATTTCATAATGAAAACCTGGAAGGTGCTATAAGACCGTTTCTGCAAGGGTTGGGGTCATTCTTCATCTTCAGTCTTGGAAAAAGGGTATGACAAGGTATGATGCCCCACATTCACTAGGAGTCAGTGGCCTATTGTGAACTGAAGGAATGAGAAGAATGTAATCTTAGCTTCTATCTACACCTGTGCTACTAGCTACATGTGGCTGCTGAGTGTCTAAAATGTGGCTGAATGAAATTGGGATGTGTTGTCAATATGAAATACACATCAGATTTTGGAAACTTAGAAGAAAAGAACACAAAATGTATTGTTAATAATTTCTGATATTTTTGAATGTTGAAGTGATAGTAATTTTGATATATCCAGGTTAGTTGCAGTATTAAAGTAATTTTACCTGTTTGTTTCTTTTTACCTTTTTTTGGTTTGTGTGGCTAGTTGATGTTTAAGATTATACTTCTGACTCACATAATATTTCTTTCAGACAGCATAAGACTACACAAGCTATGCCCCATGCTAGTCATTTCACATATATCTTCTTAAATCTTTATAATAACTTGATGGAGAAGTTATGATTATTCTCTACTTATCAATAGGAGATAGACTCAGAAACATAGGGCCCTTGCTTAAGACACACAGCTACTTGGTAGGAAAACTATTCATAGAAGATGGTTGTCATTTCAAAAGGCCCTTCTCTTTCCAGAAAGCCTTCCTCTTTTCATGTCCTATTACTGATTGTTGTGAGTTGCAAATGAGAATGAAGGTTTTGATTTTTAATGCATGTGTTGTCTAATTTGCCTAATTCAGTGTTTCCCAGTGGGGATGCTATCTTCATTTGAGGTGGGGAAATTCTAGCTTAGATATGACTGTCCCGGGATCTTTGCAGATTTTCAGCATTTCTGGCCAGAATCCATTAAATATGTTTCCTTAACTCCCTTGAGGGTAATCATCAAAAAAGCTCCCCCTTCATTTCTAAACAACTCCTGAGGGGACAGTATCACATTGTGTTTGGAAACATTGGTCTAGATTACAGAGCCTGCAAACTGTGGCCCAAAAACCAGACCCATGTCTGTAAGTAAAATTTTCTTGGAACATAGCTATGCCCTTTTGTTGACAAATGTGGCTACTTTTGCACTGTGGGCCCAGAGTTGAATAGTTTAGAAAAAGACTATATAGGCTGCAAAACTCTTTCTGTCTCTTTGGCTCTTTAAAGAGACAGGAAAAAAGCTCTAGGTCTATTTAGATCTATTTTTATGTTATTCTGCCTTACAATTAACAAACTGTTGAGGACTCGCACTTTGAGGCTTGTGGCTCTTTGATTCTGACTCTTGCATTTTAGACCTCTGGATAGACTATTTCCACTCCCTTATACACATTAATCTATAAAATTTTATTACTTCTAGCTCTTTCTATAGTGGCATTGTAGTCAGAAAGCCTGAATTCCAGTCTGGGTACTGCCACTTACTACCTGTGTTTCCTTTAGTGGGCCCTTATTTACTGTCTCTGAGACTTTCTTTGCCTGTCATGGAAGGCAAGTAATTTTAACTCTCAAAATTGGCATGAAGATGAAAGAATCCAATGATACTAAAGCACCTAAAATAATACCTGGGACATTTTAGGTTTCTCTTCCTTCTATAAGCTGGATCTAAAACCAAAACTATCAGATGATCTCTTTGGACTCATGAATAAACACACTTCCATAACCGTTTTTCATCTGTTCCCCTCATTTATTTCTGTGTTACTTCCAGTATTACTTCTGTAGCCTTCAAGAGTGTCATAATGAGAGTATTTGTCTCATCACAAGCAATTTTTTTCCTATCAGACCAATGACCACTAATATCAGTGATCAAGTGAGAAGGGTCACTGAAATAGACTGCTCAGCCAAATAAAAGGGCATTGAATTCAATTTGTAGTTGACCAGATGCTTAGAAATCAAAGAGGTGCCATGTTGTCTTATTGCTTAAAGCAAGTAAATAACCTTGCAAAGAAGTTCAGAATTAATTGGATAATAATAATTATAGATGATGATAAGCCAGCCACCAGAGAAATGCAATAGTCAAGCTGTGTGGTAACAAATGCATTGATTAACATATGTCAGGACAGCACAGAATGTAGCCGAGAAACACAGAATTATGAAGGTGAAAAAAATTACCGGCTTCAATAACAGTTTTTAGTTATAGCTCAGTTCTCTATTTCTGAGATCAGAGAGACTTCATTCTTTAAAAAAAATCTGTTTTAGTGAGAGGGAATATAAGTCTGAAAGGTCAGTGTGCCACATGACGAGCTGAGACACAGATTTAGAATAAACAAATGTATTTTAACATCCAAAGAGATAATCTTCCGTCTTGTGACCAGCTGATTAGTGAGTCATCCCAAGCTCTTGCAGTTGAACAAGGGTAATCTCCCTGCAAATGAGGGTGTCTCTACCACTCAAAGTGTAAAGGGAACTATTGAAGCTGTAACTTTAGCTTTAAAACTTCAAGAAAACCACTTCACCTAAAATGAGTCCAGTGAGTATGAAAGGACCGACATGGGACCCATCCGTAGCCCACAGCTGAATAGAATCCTGGAATAATAGTATTTGTATTACGCTAAAGTTTTTAAAGCACTTTCACCTGTATTAACTCGCATGTGAAATGACCAGGTTGATTAACTTGAGAGAAAACAAGATCACTCTTTCAAGATCGCTCTTTGCAGATCTAAAACTCCTCCCACCCTTTTGAGTTTTTCCACAGAATTTAGGACATGACTCAGTTTCTTAACACATTGGGGGAAAATTTCTTCAAAGAAAGGAGTGATGTGTGAAATTAAGAAACAGAAGGAGCATAAGGAAGACAATATGGTAACACACAGTTAAGTTTCCAAGACTTGAGAATATATCTCTTGCAAAATATCCCTGTATGCTAAAGTGCATTCTGTTTATTCTAGCTCGGTGGCTCAGCTGGTCATGTAATATGTTAGCAAATGGCAGACTGAAAATGTAGAGCAAGGTTGGACTATCAGGGCTTTCATCAAAAGGAAACTCTGGGGCTCAGTGTTAGTTTGTACAGTCTAGGGGGCTTCAGAGAATGACTAAAAACTCAAGATGGGAGAAAGGGAGACGAAAGTGAAGAGTCCTTCAGACTTGATCAATGGTTAGCATCCATAGCCCCTCTCGGAATCATCCATAGTAGTAAAACATAAATAAATCTGCAGAGAATTTTAGCTTAATTGGGACTCTTATTATCGTAGCCTGTATAGGCTCACCTTAGAAGAGAAATGTCATGGTAATTGAACACTCGTTTGGTTTCAGACTCTGCTATTTGAAGGGAGGATGCTGTTCAGCACACAATTCAGGTGAAAGAATGCCACTTGGCCTGAGCAGTTTCTACAGAACGAGCAAGCCACATAATTTTACAGCAAGTGAACTCTTGCTAGATAAGTGATTATCAACATTTTATGTTTTGCAAAAAGCCTTATAAGCATTTAATGGAATATGCCCTCCTCACTTTCCTGCTGTTTTTACCTTCTTTTATAGATTAGGAAACAGGTTCAGTGACTTGCAGAGAATTTCCAGGGTCAATAGTAATTCAGCAGCAAAATTTCATAATATCACACAATCACAAAAACAGAAGGATTTAAAAATAGCCTTCCAATACATTTGCAGAATGAATTATACCCACAAGGCTTCTTTTTGGCCTGAAAACAGACACATCTCTCTACCTCCTTTATGCTGGTCTTATTATGCTCTTAAGGTAATCACTTTTCAGTGAAAAAATATTTCACATCACTCACAAAGAGAAAATTCCATTAAACAAAAACCTATAAAAACAAGCAGAGCATATTGCATAGTGCATGTATTTTCATTTCCTCATGTCCATAATTATCCTAATTTTTTTTTACATTTAGGTACATTGGCTAGTGTTTATTTTTTAGAAGTATTTTAAAAGATCACCTCTAACTAGCAAATCTTCTTTGTTAGAAAAAAAGACAGTTGATTTCTAATGGTTTCCTCAAAATTTACAAAGATAAGTGTTCTGTAGTTCTCTCCTAGAAGTATTTCTTGATTGTGTTTTAACATCATGAGCCATTTTTCAAAGTTCCCAAGGACATCTAAAAACTCATAATCAACCTCCAAGATCTTAGCACTGTGGGTTTTTTGCTAACCCAATAGTCAGCTCTCTGTTTATAAAAACAAAACAAAACAAACAAACAAAAAAACCCACTAATGCGTATAAGCCTAAGAATCACACCTAAAAGTCTCATGATATTTGTGCTGATGGCCACTGAATTACAAAAGAGACCTTATTAAATATCTGAGTTTTCAAATTGTGTACATCAAGTCCCTTAAATTCTTATTCTCTCTCTGTTTGATAAGGGGTACAGGTTTGAGAAAGAAGTTAACATACGTGTTAGAGCTCTACTCAAAAAGGAACACGAAATGTAAAGCCAACAGAGGTTGGACAAGGCTTTTTTCCTAGGTGATAGTTCACAAAGAGTAAAGAATTACTAGGGAGCAAGACTATGAATTACTAGATTGGAACAAAAATAAGTACAGTTTTGCAATTCAAATTAATGATGTCACCTCACAACTAGTTTTTATTTTTTTGTCTGTAATATCTCCCAATCTAACTCACCTTTAAAAATTAACAACATATTAATCCCTTTCATGTTTTGCTCTCGTTTGTTGTTGATCTCAGAACATTCAGTGCCTCCCAGATACTTACAGGCAATCAATTCCTGGGTGTTTTACCACGTAAGGTTCTTCACTTTCTGAGTGCTTTCTAGATGAACCATTTTTGTGATAGCACAGCTGGCTGATTCATTTCTTCCAGAGTATATCGAATGTTTTTCGATGCTTTCATTGCCTAAAATGCTCTTCCACTTTTGTTCCAAGTCTCTTTTTTTCTAAGTTCTGCTAAGCCCTGCCCTTTCTGTGAGAGGACCAATCAGGGAGTGTTATCCTTCAGTAATGGTTTCCTCCATGGCAGTCTTGTAATTTATTTTACCTGTAACATTCACTTAGTACCTAATACATGCTATGCCGTATTATCATATAGCTTATTTTCTGTCCATTCAGGTTCTGTATACCTTACAAGTGTGTGTTCCTGGGATCCTGCAGTTAATAATGTCTGGTGTCATTGATGGTGGTTGACACTCAATACCACGTGCCAGGTAAGTCAGGTGGTTCAAGCATTTTGCTAACATAACTCACTTAGTTCTAATAGGTGTCTTAAGAGATAGTTACCTTTATTGTCTCCATTTTAAAAGTTACAAAATTGAGGCACAGAGAAAATGACTTTTCTTGTGCCACCCAGCTGGTAAATGGTGGAGTTGAGATTTGAACCTGGGTGGTTTAATTTCAGATTCCCATCCACTTAGGTAATATGCAGTACTGATAATTATCGAAGAAAAAAGTATGTAATTTTATAGTTATGAGCTAAAACTTTTCATAGTATGATTAGGCAAAATATGAAATATGCCATATTTAAATTTAAAAGGGTCAAAAGCCTAAAGTTTTAGGGATTTGGACTTTTAAATGGATAAAGATTTATGTTTATGTAAAATTGTGTTAGCACATGAATTAATATCCAGGTAAATCAGGTTCCCAAACACTACCGCTTCCCTTAGCTGCCTGCTTTCTCATGAAGGTGCACTCTTCCTTTGTTCTTCCTTTGTGTTTATGTTACTGCTTGAGGAGAAACACAGAAAAACTAATTTTTTAAAAAGACCTTGAAATGATTGACTTAATATTAAGTATGTCTGATATATGTCTTTTTCAAAATTGTGAGCATAGCTACATAAAAACACAACAGGTTAAAGATGAGAAATAAGCAAGATTTTGCTTTTTATTTGTTCTCTTTTTTCAAGGAAGTTGTACATTGACTGTGTTATTTCAACCTGTCTTAACATGCATATGTAAACTACAGGTAAAATGAAAGCTGTCACTCATGAGATGTTTTATTTGGGTGAGAACCAAATTGCATATCTTGGAATTCCTTATCATATCAGCTAATAAATGACATCTATTAATGTTTGATATTTTGATTTTTATTATAGATTTAATAATATTTTCATGAAAACTTAATCATGTAACTTGGTAGATACTATAGTTTGGTTGAAAAGCCTTAAAACATTTATACAAAATGTTTTGTTTGAAAAGACTTGAAACATTTATACCTTGTGGCCATTAATTCCACTTATAGATACTATAGTTTGATTGAAAAGCCTTAAAACATTTATACCCTGTGGCTATTAATTCTACTTATAGAAATCTATCATTAGGAAATAATAAGAAATGCAAAAAATATGGTAAGCAAGTATGTTTACTACAGTATTACTTATGCAGTCAAAAATAAAACCTCCTCTAATATCCTGAATTAGAGGAAGTAAATCATGGTACACTTGCACAATAGCATATTTATGTGGTAATTAAAAATGAAGAGGCTTTAATGACATAAAATGCTTTTAATAATCAGTAATGTTGAGAAAAATGCAAAATACAAATTATATATACAGTGGGATTACAAATATTAAGAGAAGAATAGATAAGAAAGAATTCAGGAGAAATATCCTGACATATGAATTGTAAATGACAAAACATATAGAAAAAAGACAGGAAGTAATTATTAAACCATGTTTATAAGGGTATTTCTGCACAGTGTGATGATAGGTGGTCCATTACTTTCTTCTTTATATATTTCTTTATTTTACAAAATTTTAAATGTGGGTTTATTCCTTTTATTATCAGGAAAAAAAAATCTTTGGTTTAAAAAGTTAATGACAATTTTAATAGAAATGGATAGGATTTAGGAAAAGAAGATAACAAAATATGAGTTCTGACATTTTATTTTTTTTGAAATGATTGTTTATCTTATTAAAGGTCACACATCAGCTGAGATCAATTAAACTATAAGTTAGTAGCCTCTGGATCATTTGGATGTCTGGCTTATGATACCATTCTTCATATAGAATTCTAGTACATGTTTATTAAAAATTAGTCCATTTTGTGTTGCTGTAACAGAATATCTGAGACTAAGTAGTTTATAAAGAAAAAAATGTTTACCTGGCTTGCAATCCTCATGGCTGGAAAGTTCAAGATTGAGCATCTGCCTCTAGTGAGGGCCTCAAACTGCTTCCACTCAGGGTGGAGGCCGCATAGCAAGAAAGGAAGCTGGAAAGGGGTGCCTGGGAGGTGCCAGGTTCTTTTTAACAATGGACTCTCTCTCTGGAATTAGAAGAATGGGAACTGCTTCACTCAAAATAAAGGACATTAATCTATTCATGAGGGATCCACCTCCATGACCCAAACGCTTCCTTAATTAAATCCCACTTCCAACACTGGGGATCAAATTTTGACATGGAGGGGACAAATAGCCGAACCATAGCAGTGATTATGTAAACATCCTTTCTCAAAATACAGGCATTACTTTGTGCAATTGTTTTGTAAATAGGCATTATCAGATTCTTTCATAATAATAAGTGTGAAGCAGGGACATACATTTTTAACTACTTAGAAAAAGTATACAACTACATCTGTATTATTTGCTTTAAGCCTTTATTTTTAGATAAACTATTACATCCCCCAAATATTTTCGCGTAGCTATGGAATTCCAGTACACTTTTTGTCAACAACTCAGTCAGAACAGAATTCATTCAAAAACATTTCTTTTTGAACCAAGACTTACTTTGTCATCTCCAGAAGTCTAGAGGCGAGTAGAACTGACAAGATAATAGCCTTGTTTACGTCCTCTGAGTGTCTGAGTGAGGCACAAGCTGAGTCACAAACATGCTTTACGTACAATGGGTCCATCTCTAAATAAATTTGTTTACCAGAGAAATTTACTTGTAATCCATGCCATCATTTTTCTGTTTCTAGTAGGTTACTAATGCTTTTAGTTCCACAGCAAAGCAGTGGAAATATATATATATATATATATATATATATATGGGATTTTGTTTGAAACTGCTTCTCAACCATGTCTTTCAATGGAAAAATATGGAAATGCAAATAAAAATTTGTGGGCAAGATGTTCTTTTCAGTATTGTTTATGCGATTTAAAAAAGGAGAATTATTCTGAATTCACAGAGGTAAAAGAAATAAATTTCATTAAGATTTTAAATCACAATTTAAAATACTTATGAAGGAGTTTTATTGAAATGGAAAGATTACTTTAATAAGGTAAAATGTAAAGCCTCGAACCAGCATATAATTAATGATTTATTATTAAGTGAATTTCTAGATCTCTCAGTCTTTATTTCTCAACAAAAGAGCAGAGTTAACATTGTTGACA
The DNA here is from genome assembly GCF_049354715.1 of Callithrix jacchus. NCBI lineage: Eukaryota > Metazoa > Chordata > Mammalia > Primates > Cebidae > Callithrix > Callithrix jacchus. Next base: position 34,886,988 of record NC_133517.1, on the reverse strand, counting down.
GAAAATACTCAACACTTTGGTAGTGCTCTAAAATACTTTAATCGCCTGAATGTTTCAAACAACACTTCTCAATAATAAAATGAACCAAAGTAACAATTGCTTAAAAAAAGTGTTGCAGATCAAAATTATAATTTAAATTGAAGCTAATTTTAAAAATCTTTATATAGACTCATAACATGTAGGCAGTAGAAGGAATTTCGTGATTGTCAAAATAACTAATTTTTCAGATGAGGAAGCAATTTCAGCTACTTCAAAAAAAAAAAAAAAAAAAAAAGCCAAAAAGGCAGGCAAGCTGATTTTCTCTTATCTCATTGCTTAGGGCTTATTCTCTGAGATAGTCAAACTTTTTCCGAAAAAATATCTGTATAACATTTCTTAAACTGAGAAGCTGTTTCTTTAAATTCATTATTTTTCTAAGCCTCACTTAACAAAACTGAAACCCAAACACCATGTAAAGTAAAATTTTAAATGTAGTATTTGATTATTTTGATTTATTTTAAATTATCCTTTCTACCTTTTGTCTTAATTGGATAAAGGCAGTATAAACTTGTTCTATGCAATTAAGAGTAGTTCTGTGCAAAGAAAATCGAGTCCTATTTTAAATCTTATTTGAACTGACTCATAGTTCAGTGTGTTAGATGAAAATTAGAATAAGCATAATATATAAAAGGCTAATGAGTTTTAGTAAAAATATCTCAAAAAAATGAAGTGCCAGGAAATGTTACACATTGAATTGGGATTCTGTTAAGAATTTTTTCCCCTTCATACAAAACAGAGTTTGGGAAAAGATTAGAGTATTTTGAATTCAATACCCTTTGTGCTGTCATTTCAAAGATTTCTGTAAAAAAAATCTGTGGCAGAATTGTGTGGAGTTTTTCTTAGAAGGAACTAAAACCACATTAGAAGTACTATGACATTAGCATTTTCCAGGAAGCAAAATAAATCAGGTCATGCTTGATGAAATCAGGCAGCAACCCTAGTCAACTGGAAATGTTCTGGCCTCTTTTTCTCATATAGGTTTTGTGGGAGTCAGTTTATGAGAGTCCTTTGGGTGTTTGTCTTATATACTTCTGTCCTCTTTCTTTTCTTCAAAATTTATTTTAAATCCAAGGATACATGTGCAGGATGTGCAGGTTTGTTACATAAACGTGTGCTATGGTGCTTTGCTGCACAGATTATCCCATCACCTAAGCATTAAGCCTAGCATTCATTAGTTATTCTTCCTAATGTTCTCCCTCCTTCTGCCCTCTACCAAAAGGCCCCAGTGTGTGTTGTTACCTCCATGTGACCATGCGTTCTCAGCATTCAGCTCCCACTTATAAGTAAGAGCATGTGGTGTTTGGTTTTTTGTTCCTGTGTTAGTTTGATGTGGATAATGGCTTCCAATTCATCCATGTCTCTGCAAAGGACATAATCTTATTCATTTTTTGGCTGTATAGTATTCCATGGTGTATAAGTACCATGTTTTCTTTATTTAGTCTATCATTAATGGGTATTTAGGTTGATTCCATGTCTTGCTATTGGGAATAGTGCTGCAGTGAACATATGCATGCAAGTATCTTTGTAATAGAATGATTTATCTTCCTTTGGGTATATACCCAGTAATGGGTCAAATGGTATTTCTGCCTCTAGGTCTTTGAGGAATCTCCACACTATCTTCCACAATAGTTGAACTAATAATTTACTCTCCCAACAATAGTGTAAAAGCATTCCTTTTTCTCCACAACCTCATCAGCATCTGTTGTTTTTTGACTTTTTAATAATAGCCATTTTGACTGGTGTAAGATGGTATCTCATTGTGCTTTTGGTTTGCATTTCTCTAACGATCATGAGGTTGAGCTGTTTTTCATATGTTTGTTGGCCATATGTATGTCTTCTTTTGAGAAGTGTCTGTTCATGTCCTTTGTCTACATTTTAATAGGGTTGTTTGGTTTTTTCTTGTAAATTAGCTTAAGTACCTTGTAGATGCTGGATATTAGACCTTCGTCAGATGGATAGATTGCAAAAATTTTCTCACATTTTGTAGGTTGTATGTTTCCTCTGATGATAGTTTCTTTTGCTGTGCAGAAGCTTTTTAATTAGGCATGGGCAAAGATTTTATGATGAAAACACCAAAAGCAGTTGCAACAAAAGCAAAGTTAGACAAATTCAATCTTTAATTATAAAATAATTATTTATATTCCTTTGGGTATATACCCAATAATGGGTCAAATGGCATTTCTAATCTTTAATTGGATCCAATTTGTCCTGAATGGTATCTCCTAAATTTTCTTTTAGGGTTTCTACAGTTTTGGGGTTTTCATTTAAATCTTTAACCCATCTGAGTTCATTTTTGTATATGGCATAAGGAAGAGGTCCAGTTTCAATTTTCTGCATATGACTAGCCAGTTCTCCCAACACAATTTATTAAATAGGGAATCCTTTCCCCATTGCTTGTTTTTGTCAGGGTTACCAAGATCAGATGGTTCTATGTTTGCAGTCCCATTTCTGAGTTCTCTATTCTGTTCCATTGGTCTGTGTGTCTGTTCGTGTACCAGTACCTTGCTGTTTTGGTTACTGTAGCATTATAGTATAGTTTGAAGTCAAGTAGCGTGATACCCCCAGCTTTGTTCTTTTTGCCTAGAAATGTCTTGGGTATTTGGTCTCTTTTGTCATTCCATATAAATTTTGAAATAGTTTTTTTCTAATACAGTGAATAGTTTCAATGGTAGTTTAATGGAAATATCATAGAATCTATATTGACTTTAAGCAGTATGGCCATTTTTTTGATATTGATTCTTCTTACTCATGAGCATGGAATGTTTTTCCATTTGTGTCCTTTCTGTCTTCCTTGAGAAGTGATTTGTAGTTCTCCTTGAAGAGGTCTTTCATTTCCCCTGTTAGCTGTATTCTTAGGTATTTTATTCTCTTTGTGGCAATTGTGAATAGGAGTTCATTCACGATTTACATCTTGGCTTGTTTGTTGTTCCTGTATAGGAAAGCTAGTGATTTTTGAATATTGATTTTTGTATCCTGAGATTTTGCTGAAGTTGCTTATCAGCTAAGGAAACTTTTGGGCTGAGATGATGGGGTTTTCTAGGTATGGGATCATGTCATCTGCAAACAAAGATAGCTGGACATCCTCTCTTCCTATATGAATATACTTTATTTTTTTCTTTTGTCTGATTGTCCTGGGCAGAACTTTTAATATTACATTGAATGGGAGGGGTGAGAGAGGGTATCCTTGTCATGTGCCTGTTTTCAAGGGGGAATGCTTCTAGCCTTTACCCATTCCATGTGATATTGGCTGTGGGTTTGTCATATATGACTCTTATTATGTTAAGGTACGTTCCTTCAGTACCTAGTTTATTGTGAGTTTTTAACTTGAAGGATGTTAAATTCTATTGAAGGTTTTTTCTGCATCTATTGAGATAATCATGGGATTTTTTTTTGAGATGGAATCTTGCTATGTTGCCTAGGCCAGAGTTCAGTAGCATGATCTCAGCAGTCACTGTAACCTCCACTTCCTGGGTTCAAGTGATTTTCTGCCTCAGCCCCCAAGTAGCTGGGATTATAGGTGCATGCTACCATGCCCAGCGAATTTTTGTATTTTTAGTAGAGATGGGGTTTCACTATGTTGGCCAGTCTGGTCTTGAACTTCTGACCTCAGGGGATCCACTCACCTTGGCTTCCCAATGTGCTAGGATTATGGGTGTGAGCCACTACAGGTAGCTGGATTTTGTCTTTAGATTTTTTTTTGTGGTGAATTATATTTATTGATTTGCATATGTTGAACCAACCTTGCTTCCAAGGGATGAAGCCTATTTGATTGTGGTGGATAAACTTTTTGATCTATTGCTGGATTTAACTTGCCAGTATTTTTCTAAGGATTTTTGCATTGATGTTCATCAAGAATATTGGCCTGAAGATTGTTGTTGTTGTATCTGCCAGGTTTTGCTATTAAAATGATGCTCACCTCATAGAATAAGTTAGAGAGGAGTCCTCCTTTTCAATATTTTGGAATACTTACAGTAGAAATGATAAGAGCTCTTCTTTGTACCTCTAATAGAATTAATTCAGCTGTCAGTCTATCTGATCCTGGATTTTTTTGGTTGGTATTCTATTTATTACTGCCTCAAATTCAGAACTGGTCTATTCAGGAATCGAGTTTCTTCCTGGTTCAGTCTTTGGAGGGTGTATGTGTCTAGGAATATATTACTTTCTTCTAGGTTTTCTAGTTTATGTACATAGAGGTACTTGTATTCCCTGATGGTTGTTTGTATTTCTGTGAGGTCAGTGATGATATCCCCCTTATCATTTCTGATTGTGTTTATTTGATTCCTCTCTTTTTTCTTCTTTATTACTCTAGCTAGTGGTAATTTATTACTCTATCTAGTTTACTATTTTTTTTCAAAAAATCAGCTCCTGGATTTATTGATTTTTTTAAGGGGTTTTCATGTCTCTATCTCCTTTAGTTCAGTTTGATCTTGGTTATTTATTATCTTCTAGCTTTGGGGTTTGTTTGCTCTTGATTCTCTAGTTCTTTTTGTCATGATGTTAGGTTGTTAATTTGCGATCTTTCTAGATTTTTGATCTGGACATTTAGTGCTATAAATTTTCCTCTTAACACTCCTTTAGTTGTGTCCCAGAGTTCTGGTATGTTGTCTCTATGGTCTTATTAGTTTAAAAGAACTTCTTGATCTTTGCCTGAATTTTATTTTTTACCCAAGAGTCATTCAGGAGCAGGTTGTTCAGTTTTTATGTAGTTGTGTGGCTTTGAGTGGATTTCTTAATCTTTAGTTCTAATCTGATTTCACTGTAGCTGAAGACAGTTATGATTTCTGTTCTTTTGCATTTACTGAGGAGTGTTCTACTTCTGATTACATGATCCATTTTAGATCATGTGCCATGTGAAGATGAGAAGAATGTATATTCTCTTGTTTTTGGATGGAAAGTTCTATAGATGTCTGTTAGGTACACTTCATCCAGAGCCAAAGTTTGGAATCCTGAATAGGTTTGTTAATTTTCTGTCTCAGTGATCTACTATTGTCAGTGGGATGTTAAATTCTCCCAGTATTATTGTGTGGGGGTCTAAGTCTTTTTTGTAGGTCTCTAAGAACTTGCTTTATGAATCTTGATGCTCCTGTATTGGGTGCATTTATATTTGGCATAGTTAGCTCTTCTTGTTGAATTGAACCCTTTGCCATTATATAATGTCTTTCTTTGTCTTTTCTCATATCTGCTGGCTTAAAGTGTGTTTTATAAGACACTAGGATTGCAGCCTCTGCTGTTTTCTGTTTTCCATTTGCTTGGTAAATTTTCAACCATCTTCCTATGTTGAGCCTATATGTGTCTGCCTGTGAGATGGGTCTCTTGGAGACAGCATACCAATGGATCTTGGCTCTTTATCCAGCTTGCCACTCTGTGTCTTTTAATTAGGACATTTCGTCTATTTACGTTTGAAGTTAGTATTCTTATGTGAGGATTCAATCCTGTCATCATGATGCTAGCAAGTTATTTTGCAGATTTGTTTATGTGTTGCTTTACAGTGTCACTGGTCTGTGTACTTCAGTGTCTTTCTATAGTGACTGGTAATAGTTTTGCTTTCCATATTTAGTGCTCCTATCAGGAGCTCTTGCACAGCAGACCTGGTGGTGACAAATTCCCTCAGCATTTGCTTGTCTGAAAAGGACCTGATTTCTCTTTTTCTTATAAAGTTTAATTTGGGCAAATATAAAATTCTAGGTTGGAAATTCTTTTTAAGAATGTTGAATATTGGTCCCCAATTTTTTCTGGCTTGTAGGGTTTCCACTGATCAGTCTACTGTTAGACTGAGGGTTTCCCTTTGTAGGTGATATGTCCTTTCTCTCTGGCTGCCCTTAATATTTTGTTCTTCATTTCAACCTTGGAGAATATGATTATGTGTCCTGGGGCTAATCTTTTCATGGAGTATCTTACTGTGATTTTTTGCATTTTCTGAATTTGAATGTTGGCCTGTCTTGCTAGGTTAAGGATGTTCTTTTGGGTGATATACTGAAGTATGTTTTCTAGCTTGATTTCATTCTCCCCATCTCTTTTAGGTACCTCAATCAGTCATAGGTTCAGTCTCTTTACATAATCCATATTTCTCAGAGGTTTGTTAATTTGTTTTTCTCTATTCTTGTCTGCCTGTGTTATTTTCAAAAGACAGGCTTAAAGCTTGAGATCCTTTCCTCCACTTGGTCTATTCTGTTATTAATACTTTGTAAAGTTCTTGTAGTGTGTTTTTAAGCTCCATCAGGTCCGTTATGCTCCTTTCTAAATTGGCTGTTCTGACTGTTGGCTCCTGTATTGTTTTATCATGATTCTTAGCTTTTTTGCACTGGGTTACAGCATGTTTCTCTAGTTCTGCTGATTTCATTATTGCCTACCTTCCAGAGCTTACTTTTGTCAATTCAGCCACCTCAGCCCAGTTCTGAGCCCTTGCTGAAGAGGCGTTGCAGTCATTTGAAGGAGAAGAGGCACTCTGGCTTTTTGAATTTTCAGCAATTTTTCCATTGATTTGTTCTTATCTTTGTGGGCTTATCTAACTTCAGTCTTTGAGGTTAATGACCATTGAATGGGGTTTTTGTGAGACCTTTTTTGTTGATGTTCTTGTTGTTTCCCTCCCTCCCTCCTCCATTCCTTCCTTCCTTCCTTCCTCTCTCTCTCTCTCTCTCTCTCTCTCTCTCTCTCTCTCTCTCTCTCTCTCTCTCTCTCTCTCTCTTTCTTCTCTTTTTTAACAGTTTGGCCACTCTATTGTAGGATTGCTGTGGTTTGCTGGGGGTCTGCTCCAGACCCTAGTTGCCTGTTTTTCGAATACCTGGAGGTATCACCAGTGAAGCCTGCAAAACAGAAAAGATAGCAATTTGCTCCTTCTGGACACTCTGTCCCAAGGGGTTACTGATCTGTTGCTGGTCCAAATGCACCTGCAGGAAGTGGCTGGAGACCCCTGTTGAGAGGTCTCACCCAGTCAGGGGAATGGGATCAGGGACCTGATTAAAGAAGCAGGCTGGCTGCTTTTTGCAGAGCAGGTATGTAGCATTGGAGGGGACCCTTCCTCATCCAGACCATTTGGACTCTACAAATCTGGAAGACTGGAATGTCTTGTCGACCAGACTACAGAGATGATGGCTGCCTGTCCTCCTGGGAGCTTTGTTCCAGGGATGGAGCCGAGGTTTCTACATATGATCCTGGATGGACTGGCTGAAGCCCCTGCAGGGAGGTCCTGCCCAGTGAGGAGGAATGAATCAGGATCTCACTTAAAGAAGCAGTCTGGCCACAAGCTGGCAAGGCAGCTGTGCTGCATGGTAGGGGGAAGCTTCCTCATTCAGACCATTAGGAGTCTTCAAAGCCAGAAGGCTGTAACAGCTGAATCAACTGGACCACAGAGATAGTGGACACTCCTCCCGCAGGAACTCAGTTCCATCTCAGATAGACTCCAGCCTGTTGCTATTGGCTGGCTTAGATTCCAAGCCAGTGGGTCCTATCTTATAAGGGAGTGTGGAATGGGGCCCAAAGAATGATACTGCCTGGCTCCTTGGATTCAGCCCCCTTCCTAGGGGAATGTATGCACAGGACTCCTATTTTATCAGGGGTCCCAGGGCCAGAATATATAAAACACTTAGGTCTCTGTGTGGGCCTGAGCAGCTGCTCTGCCAAGACTGCACACTGCTCTGTGTATTGGACCCAAGGCCCAGTGGTGTGTAGGTTGCAAAGATCTGTGGGAGAAGCATGGTTTCCTAGGTGGGGGATCACTTACTACTTCCTTTGGCTCTTTGCCTTTCCTGGGTGGGCCATTGCCCCACCCTGCTTTTCTTCATTCTCAGGGCATTGAGTGGTTTGCCTTATCAGTCCCAATGTGAGAACCTGTATGTTTCAGTTGAAGGCACTGAATTCACTTGCCACTTTCATTCTACTCTGTGAGTGTCATGGACTACAGCTACTTCTAATCAGCCATCTTGGCCTTTCAACTTACTTCTGCTTTCTAATCCAAAATATGTTATAAACAGAAGAAGTACATACAATAAAAAGGAAAGGAAACTGACGTGGTTAAGCACCTATTCTATTGACCAATATCATGCTGGGAGTATGTATTAGCTCATTTAATATAAAGGGAAGAGAAAATACTGTAACAACTATAACCATATAAAATGTCATGGTAATATCTAGATATATAAAATATATATTTGCCTTGTGAGTTTGGAATGGTATAAAAAGAAGAAAACTAGCATTAAATAAGCAACCCATTTTTATTTATTCAGTGGATATCCACTTAGTAAGTAGTAGTACTTACTACGTGCCAGGCTCTGTTAAATGCACTAGGGTTATATGCAATAGTGAATGAAGCAGTCATTGTTCTCTTGGAGTTTATAATCTGCTCAGGTTAGACAAATACTAAACACATAAGTCAGCAAACACATATTAGATTGTTGCAAATGCTAAGCAAAAACTTGGACAAGCATGATTGACACATAGTGGCTGGCTGTCTAAATTGGTTGGGTAGGGATGGTTTTCCTGTGGAGATGACAATATACAACATTTTACTTCCTCGTTGCCAGAACCCTGGATTTAATGACCCTGAATTACTACGCCTTCTTATTTTACAAAGCTAAGGAGATAAAGTCCATGTCAAGAGTCACATAGTTATTATTTTCTTCCCAAATTCATGCTAAACTCTCAATTTTTTTTTTTTTTGGAGACAGGATCTCGCTCTGTCACCCAGGCTGGAGTACAGTGGTGTGATCTTAGCTCACTGCAGTTTCCACTTCCCAGGTTCAAGCAATTCTCATGTCTCAGCCTCCCAAGTAGCTGAGATTATAGGTGTATACCACCATACCCAGCTTATTTTGGTATTTTTTGTAGAAACAGGGTTTCACCATGTTGGCCAGGCTGGTCTTAAACTCCTGACCTCAAGTGATTCACCTGCTTCAGCCTCCCAAAGTGCTGGGACCATGAGTGTGAACTACCAAGGCTGGCTGACTCTAAACATTTTTTAATACCCTTTGGTAAATATTGGAGATTTCTTTTTTTCTTTTCAAGATTCTGAGCTTTTGAAAAAATAGTTTGTGAGCAGCAAGCTGGGCCTCCGATGATAATTACAAGGAAATGCCAGGACAATGTGTTCATTTCCTTCTCCTTTAATCTAACAAAATAATTAATGGAGGAAATGATGCTTATCACTACTCTTAAACTTTCAGCAGATATTTTCCCTGTGGTAAACACTGAAAGATCCATTTTCTGGCTGGCTGATTTGTTTGTTTGTTTTGAAAATCTTTGCCTCTGTGGAAAGCATGTTTGTCCTAGAATGTAGTATTATTGCCAAAGTCCCACACTGAGGACTGCTCCTCAGGATGGCCTTGTACAGAATGTGTGAATTTCCATCATCAGCTAAAATGTGAACTTGAACAATAGACAGTTGGCTTGCCTCCAGTCCTAAATAAAGCTGTGTAAGAACGATGTAAAATTCTCCCTGTATCCATGTGGGAGGTGGGGCCGAAAGCTTGTAGTTCGTCTGATGCTGTTTAGAGACTTTCTCCTTAAGAAACTCACCCCTTACACCTGTTCCCAGGAAACTAGAAGGGCTCCTCTTGTCCCAAAGTGACCTCTACTTGTGGCACCTAAGCCATGATGAGTGGCACCTTTTCCCTGTGGGCTCAACTGTAGCCTCTGTGCTTCTAAGCCCTGAATTTATGTTGAGGATTCCTAGCCCCTTGATTCTCTTCTAATGAACTTAGCATCATTTTGTGTAACTTCTAGACCACTTTGTGATTGATCCTTTGGTTGTCTTTTATTTTTTCCTTCTGCCAAACAGCATCACATTTTAGTTTAGTACTTTATTCACTGCCTCCCTCTATTAAAGCAAGGACCAGCTCATGGTGTACTTTCTTTTAATTCATGCAGTAATCATTTATTGTAGACTTCCAGTTACTGCCTTTTGGGTGAGAGTTCTTCAGAATGAACCAGGCCACTATTTTACCCTAGAAGCCCTTATGATCCCTAACGTTCCCCTGAATTTCTATCCTGTATCTTCCACTGTCTGTAGAGCATCTTCCTCTTGATATCCTATTGTTTTCTTCCAATATTAACTGCTCTCCTCCTCCACTCCCTAAACCAATTTTTCTCCTGCAGATTTTCTGGTATCTGTCCATGGTGCCATCACCCCTTCACTAGTCTCTCCCTGTTTCCAACTGTCTAAATCTTGGCACGTTGCCCTTTCATGATGTGTGTTGGTGTCTTTCCACTCCAGTAGCAAGAACCTTTATCACAGACCTTATCAGCTCATCAACAGAGCTACTGCAATAATCTCTTAATTTTCTTTCTGTCTCTGGATATCTTCTTCTTCAGTCATGCTAGACACCTGCCACTGCCATCTTCAACTTGCAAGGCACCTTGTAATCTAATACGGGACTATTCAGAACCCTCTGAGGCTGCCATTTTCTTGGCTTTCATGATCTCCTATGTTAAGACTATTTAACCTCTAAAGGTTTCTCCTACTCACCTTGGTACAGATGTTCCTTGCCAGCCAGATTGGCTCTCTGTGCATTGTCACTGTTGCTCTTTACTTCATGATCTCTTTCCCAAATACCCCTACCCACATACAAATAGTTTACCCTTCCACTCCTGTGCACATAGCTTAATTCTCTCTTATAAATCTTGCCCAAGTCTGACTTGTTCTTCAAAACTTTCACAGGTCCACCAGCAGTCAGAGATTCTTCTCTCCTCTAATGACTTGTAGCACCCACCCTGCCCTACTTTGGACTGCTGTACTATAGTCACTTGACTGTCTCTCCTACCCTCTCCTTCTTGCTTGCTTTTTTCAGCCCCTCTGGGGTCTTGACTCTTTCTGGAACACACCAAGCAACCTCCCTTGTGAAGGAGGGGTTTTGTACCCCCAGGTTTTCCTGCCTGGAACACTTCTTGAGATAAGCATATAATTTTTTTCATACTTCCTTTAGGCTTCTGTCCAACTTTCATCACTGACTATCAACTAAATTAGAAATGTCCATCAATATTGCTCCTCTTATATTGCTCTATTTTTCTCACAGCACTTTCAGAATTTGACATTTTTGTTATCTATTTATGTATCTATTGAACAACTCCTGTAGTAGAATGGGGGCTCCATATGGGCAAGAATTTTGCCTACTGTGTGTATTACTGTGTTCCCACTGCTTAAATAATGTCTGACACCATGCTCAATAGTTATTGAAAATACATCAATAACTCTTTATACCTTCCTAGATCCTTCAGAGTCAGAAAGTCTCTTAAGAAAATTTATAATGTCTCAACTAGCACCTAGGAGGGATTCCGTTTCCTCTGTTGCCACTGCCCCCATAACTGAAATCACTCCATGTTAAGGTGACCATGGTAGATAGACACATCCAAACCCCATTTTCTGGCCTTATTGTTCATTTTGTATCACTGTAAATTATTAAACACAGTCTACTTTTCAAATCCTGCCCTTTCCTTGGCCTCTAAGAATCTGGTCTCTTCTCCATCTCTGCCTGTTCCTGCTTACTTTCTAGATGTTTCTTAGGTGTTCCTGTCTTCTGGGTGTTTGCTCTGTGGACCAGCTGTCTTATCCTCTCGAGTGATTTAATGTTTTGTCAATTTCCATGATCACTGTTTTCATATTTGCAAATTTACTTAATCGCTAAAATGTATTTGTAACCCTCAAATCAATACTCCTGACACTTTCATGGTAAAAGTGGAGAAAAAATTGAGTTACCTGACTTGGATATTCTCAAGTGAAGTCAAGGAGGCTACACTGCCTTCTCATTTCAGCTCCCACCTAGTTTCAGCTCTCATATCGTATGCAAGCCTCTTTGTCACAGTCCTTTTAGTGCCACATTTTTCACATGATTGTGTTTTTGTTGGTGATTTCACTGTTTAAAATGGCTTCCAGGCAAGGTGCTATCTACTGCTGCTATGCACAAGATGGCTGTGATGTCTTATAGAGAAAATACATACATTAGATAAGCTTTGTTTAGGCATGAGTTAGAGTGCTGTGGGCTTTTCAATGTAAAGGAATCAACTCTCTCTCTCTCTATATAAACTATATATAGTTTTATGTTATATATAAAAATAAGCAGAGACACACATAAAACAAGGTTATATATTGATAAGTATGAAAGTGTATGAAGAGAGGCTCACAGGATCCTAACCGTGTTTTTCCCCTAGGAGAAATATCTTAGTATTTGCTAATTTAGTGCTCTCAGTGAATTTATAAAGCATAATCGTAGCAGACAATGAGAATCAACTATACCTCTTTCTTTATTTGACCATGACTCCTAAAGCCATATCTCTAGGAGAGCAGTTTCTTAAGCCCTTCACCCACGTTGTCATCTGCCTCCTCATTGCAGTCTTCTCCTTTGCTTTCATTCTGGTGAAATGGGAGAGTTCCCTTATCCCCCTCACAGGACATGTACCAGGGGTGTGGGTCACTCCGGTTGCCCCACGCTCCAATCTCTAGCATGCAGATGGGCAGGTGCAGAGGCCTTGGGGAGCACTTTGGGGCTCCAGCCCCATGGCAGCATCTAGGGATCAGTGTCTGCAACTCCTGAAGCCCAAGTGGGCATGTGTGTTACATTGTGATCTTTCAGCTTTGCTGTCTGCAGATGGCTTGTGTTAATTAGCTTAATAGACTCTCTGCCTTATTGCAAGAGAAGAGGGCCAGTGTGACCACTTTCTGTATCCTGAACTCTTGCTTAGTGTACCAGAAAAATTGAATCACACATGGGCTCAAAGGATGAGTACAAGGTTTTAGTGAGTGAGGGAAATGGCTCTCAGCCAGATGGAGGATGGAGGGGAAGGTGGTCTTCCCCTGGAGTTGGGCTGCCCAGGGGCCAGATTCTTCCCTGACAACCTCTGGCCAAACAGACACACAGACGTCCCTCCTCTTCTCTCTTTCTCTGCTGCATCTTTCAGCCATCACTGATCTCAGGTCTGCTGGTGTCTGCTGGTCTGTTCCTCCGTTCCTCTAAATGTTCAGCCACTTGCGTCTGTGCCCACGAAGGTCTGGAGTTTATATGGGCACAGGATGTGGGGCATGGTGGGACAGAGTGGTCTTGGAAAAATGCAACATTTTCGTGTGAAAACAGGAGTGCCTGTTCTCACTTAGGTCTGGGACTCCCAAACCTAGGGTGTCTGCTCTTCTCCACCCAGCACTTCCCTGCCCTCCTCCTGTATCACTGGCACCAGGTTACAGTTCTGAAATGATGTATCTGATCATGTCTCTTTTGTGTTTTAATCCTCCTGTGGCTCTGTCTTTTGCCCAGGGCCACCCAAACCACATTACAGAACATAGCTTCTATGTGATCTTTTAGATCACATGTGTCACCCAAAATCCTCCCAACACATTTGCTCCAACTGACTTCTCAGCATAGCTCAAATGCTGGACTCCTTTTTGTCCCTGCACCTTTATATATTCTCTTTGCTCTCCTTGAAGGCCCTTCCCACCTTTCTTAGTGTATAAAACTCTTAATCACCCAATTCAGGTGTCACTTACACCGTGGAGGTTTCCCTGTTGCTTAGTCAGTCAATTGCTTCCACATCTCGCCTTTGACACCTTATTGTGTATGATTTGCATTGTGTGTGTCTTACTTTTCTTGCATGTCTGTCTTTTGCACTAGACTCCAACAAATTCCTCATAGACAAGGGCCAGATTATTCTCACATGGGCATCTAGTACCAGCATCAAACATCTCATAAGTGCTTAAGAAGCTTATTGAATGAACCGAAAGAGAGAATATTTGTGAGAGATGCTGGGATGTATACTTACTCTAATAAGACATTTCCTTGGACCTGGATCATAAAATTCTATTTCTCTTTTTTATTATTATTATTGCATTTTAGGTTTTGGGTTACATGTGCAGAACATGCAAGATAGTTGCATAGGTACACACGTGGCAGTGTGATTTGCTGCCTTCCTCCCCTTCACCCACATCTGGCATTTCTCCCCATGCTATCCCTCGCCAACTCCCCCCATGTTGTCCCTCCCCTATGCCCCCCAATAGACCCCAGTGTGTAGTGCTCCCCTCCCTGTGTCCATGTGTTCTCATTTTTCATCACCCACCTATGAGTGAGAACATGTGGTATTTCATTTTCTGTTCTTGTGTCAGTTTGCTGAGAATGATGTTCTCCAGATTCATCCATGTCCCTACAAACGACACAAACTCATCGTTTTTGATTGCTGCATAATATTCCATGGTGTATATGTGCCACATTTTCCCAGTCCAGTTTATCATTGATGGACATTTAGGTTGGTTCCAGGTCTTTGCTATTGTAAACAGAGCTGCAGTGAACATTCGTGTGCATGTGTCCTTATAGTAGAACGATTTATAGTCCTTTGGATATATACCCAGTAATGGGATTGCTGGGTCAAATGGAGTTTCAATTTCTAGGTCCTTGAGGAATCGCCACACTGTCTTCCACAATGGTTGAACTAATTTACACTCCCACCAGCAGTGTAAAAGTGTTCCTGTTTCTCCACATCCTCTCCAGCATCTGTTGTCTCCAGATTTTTTAATGATCGTCATTCTAACTGGCGTGAGATGGTATCTCAAGGTAGTTTTGATTTGCATTTCTCTAATGACCAGTGATGATGAGCAGTTTTTCATATGTTTCTTGGCCTCATGTATGTCTTCTTTTGTAAAGTGTCTGTTCATACCCTTTGCCCATTTTTGAATGGGTTTGTTTGTTTTTCTCTTGTAAATCTGTTTGAGTTCTTTGTAAATTCTGGATATCAGCCCTTTGTCAGATGGGTAAACTGCAAAAATTTTTTCCCATCCTGTCGGTTGCCAGTTCACTCTAGTGACTGTTTCTTTTGCTGTGCAGAAGCTGTGGAGTTTGATTAGGTCCCATTTGTCTATTTTGGCTTTTGTTGCCAATGCTTTTGGTGTTTTGGTCATGAAGTCCTTGCCTACTCCTATGTCCTGAATGGTTTTGCCTAGATTTTCTTCTAGGGTTTTTATGGTGCCAGGTCTTATGTTTAAGTGTTTAATCCATCAGGAGTTAATTTTAGTATAAGGTGTCAGGAAGGGGTCCAGTTTCTGCTTTCTGCACATGGCTAGCCAGTTTTCCCAACACCATTTATTAAACAGGGAATCCTTTCCCAATTGCTTGTTTTTGTCAGGTTTATCAAAGATTGTATGGTTGTAGATATGTTGTGTTGCCTCCGATGCCTCTGTTCTGTTCCATTGGTCTATATCTCTGTTTTGGTACCAGTACCATGCTGTTTTGATTACTGTAGCCTTGTAGTATAGTTTGAAGTCCAGTAGTTTGATGCCTCCTGCTGTGTTCTTTTTGCTTAGAATTGACTTGGCTATGCAGGCTCTTTTGTTTCCATATGAATTTTAAGGTGGTTTTTTCCAGTTCTGTGAAGTAGCTTGATGGGGATAGCGTTGAATCTGTAAATTACTTTGGGCAGTATGACCATTTTCACAATATTGATTCTTCCTAACTATGAACACGGAATGTTTCTCCATCTGTGTGTGTCCTCTCTTATTTCGTTGAGCAGTGGTTTGTAGTTTTCCTTGAAGAGGTCGTTTACATTCCTTGTTAGTTGTATTCCTAGGTATTTTATTCCCTTTGTAGCAATTGTGAATGGCAGTTCGTTCTTCATTTGGCTTTCTTTAAGTCTGTTATTTGTGTATACGAATGCTTGTGATTTTTGCACATTGATTTTGTATCCTGAGACTTTGCTGCAGTTGCTTATCAGTTTCAGTTTTCGGGCTGAGACGATGGGGTCTTCTAGATATACTATCATGTCGTCTGCAAATAGGGACAATTTGGCTTTCACCTTTCCTATTTGAATACCCTTTATTTCTTTTTCTTGCCTGATTGCTCTGGCTAGAACTTCCAGTACTATATTGAATAGAAGTGGTGAGAGAGGGCATCCTTGTCTAGTGCCAGATTTCAAAGGGAATGCTTCCAGTTTTTGCCCATTCAGTATGATATTGGCTGTTGGTTTGTCATAAATAGCTTTTATTACTTTGAGATACGTTCCATCAATACCGAGTTTATTGAGAATTTTTAGCATAAAGGGCTGTTGAATTTTGTCAAATGCCTTCTCTGCATCAATTGAGATAATCATGTGGTTTTTGTTTTTGGTTCTGTTTATAGACTTTTGTATGTCAAACAATCCTTGCATCCCTGGGATGAATCCTACTTGATCATGGTAGATAAGGTTTTTGATGTGCTGTTGCAGTCAGCTTGCCAGTATTTTATTGAAGATTTTTGCATCTATGTTCATCATGGATATTGGCCTGAAGTTTTCTTTTCTTGTTGAATCTCTGCCGGGTTTTGGTATCAGGATGATGTTGGTCTTATAAAATGTTTTGGGAAGGATTCCCTCTTTTTGGTTTATTTGGAATAGTTTCAGGAGGTATGGTAGCAGTTCCTCTTTGTTTGTCTGGTAGAATTCAGTGTGAACCCATCTTGACCTGGGCTTTTTTTGTGTGTGGTAGGCTCTTAATTTCTGCCTTGACTTCAGATCTTGTTATTGGTCTATTCATAGTTCGACTTCTTCCTGGTTTAGGCTTGGGAGGACACAAGTGTCCAGGAATTTATCCATTTCTTCCATGTTTACTAGTTTATGTCCATAGAGTTGTTTGTAATATTCTCTGATGATGGTTTGAACTTCTGTGGAATCTGTGGTGATTTTCCCTTTATCATTTTTTATTGCATCTATTTCATTATTCTCTCTTTTCTTTTTTATTAATCTGGCTAGTGGTCTGTCTATTTTGTTGATCTTTTAAAAAAACTAGCTCTTGGGAGGACTCAAGATGGCGCTGTGAGAACAACCCAGGATTGGAGTTCTCGTTGTGTCTGCGGAGAGGTGAGTCTGAGCTGCATTTCCAGACTGATCTTTGTTGCTCACGGAACGGGGAAATTCCCAAGTGAAGAGGAGACGCGGGACGCCAGGCAGATATTCCGCCTGGCGAAGCCGGCAGCCGGGGTGGCGGCGGCCGGCCCTACCCAGCGCTCACCACAGGGCGCACTTGTCCGGGTGCCCCGTTGAACCGGCAACTGGAGACGTGAGAGGGCTGGACTTGAGACTGAGCTAGACTTGAACAGTGGGCCAGCCCAGGGGATTGCAGGAACAGAGCGTTAGGATTGGCCCAGTGGGACGAACAAAACCGCGATTTCAAACAAGCCCCGTGCAGACGGCCCAAGACGCTCTGAGGGGGAGGGGCGGCCACCATTACCGAGGTAACCCGCCCCAACTGAGATACACGCCCATTGCTGACGCAGCCAGCCGTTGCCGAGGCAACCCGTCCCTACTGAGATACACGCCCACTGCTGACGCAGCCAGCCGTTGCCGAGGCAACCCGCTACAACAGAGAGACTCCGCCGCAGGGCGTGGCGGAGAACAGCAGAACAGCGGAGCCAGGGCGAGCCTCACAACAGCAGGGCGGAGCCTCGGCAGGCAAACAGTGGCTAGTCTGCATCCTAGCTGGGCAGGACCTCAACGGACATCCAAAAATAAAGCCCAAACCCCTCAACACAGAGCATTTGAGAAAAAAAAGGGTTTTTTTAATGAGCTCTGTTGCAGCAGAATCAAACATAGCAGCCTAACAGCCCTGAATGAACAACACAGCTCACAGCTCAGCAATTAAAACCCTATAAAGTACAAACTGTCTCCTCAAGCAGCTCCCTGACCCCTCTATATCCAAAAGACTGACATTAGGCAGGCACCATCCTGGGACAAAGATAGCAGAAAAAGAAACTGGTAGCACCCTCGCTGTGCCACAGCTGCTAGAGGTGCACCTCAGACAAGCAGGGTCTGGAGCGGACCTCAGCACTCGTACAGTGAAGGGGCTAGACCGGTAGAAGGAAAACCAAGCAACAGAAATACTTCATCATCAACATTCAGGGTGTCCACTCAGAGACCCAATCGAAAAGTCAGCAACTACGCAGACGACCAGTGGACAAATCTGCAAAGATGGGAAGAAACCAGCGCAAAAAGGAGGAAAACACCCGAAACCAGAACACCTCGCCTCCTAGAAAGGACCAAAACTCCTCACCAGCAAGGGAACAAAGCTGGACGGAGAATGACTGCGACGAAATGACGGAATTAGACTTCAGAAGATGGATAATGAGAAACTTTGGTGAGCTAAAAGATCATGTATTAAATCAATGCAAAGAAACTAAGAACCTTGAGAAAAGATTTGAAAAAAGATTTGAGGAAATGATAACAAGAATGGATAACTTAGAGAGGAATATGAATGAATTAAAGGAGCTGAAAAACACAATACGAGAACTTCGCGAAGCATGCACAAGTTTCAATAGCCGAATTGACCAAGCAGAAGAAAGAATATCTGAAGTCGAAGACCAACTCAATGAAATAAAACGAGAAACCAAGACTAGAGAAAAAAACGCAAAAAGGAATGAACAAAGTCTCCAAGGAATGTGGGACTATGTGAAAAGACCTAACCTACGTTTGATAGGTGTACCAGAAGGGGACGAAGAGAATGAATCCAAGCTGGAAAATACTCTTCAGGACATCATCCAGGAAAATTTCCCCCACCTAGCAAGACAGGCCAACACTCAATTGCAGGAAATTCAGAGAACACCACAAAGATATTCCGCAAGAAGAGCAACCCCAAGGCACATAATCGTCAGATTCAATAGCGTTGAAATAAAGGAGAGAATACTAAGGGCAGCCAGAGAGAAAGGTCAGGTCACCCACAAAGGGAAGCCCATCAGACTTACAACAGATCTCTCGGCAGAAACACTACAAGCCAGAAGAGAGTGGGGGCCAATATTCAACATTCTTAAAGAAAAGAACTTTCAACCCAGAATTTCATATCCAGCCAAACTGAGCTTCAGAAGTGAAGGAAAAATAAAATCCTTTGCGAACAAGCAAGTACTCAGAGATTTTGTCACCACCAGGCCTGCTTTACAAGAGCTCCTAAAAGAGGATAGAAAGGATAGAAAGGATCCTTTCTATCTATGATAAAAACATAGAAAGGATCAACCAGTACCAGCCATTCCAAAATCACACTGAATGCTAAAGAGCATCAACATAATGAAGAATCTACAACAACTAACAGGCAAAACAGCCACTTAGCATCAAAATGGCAGTATCAAATTCACACATAACAATATTAACCCTAAATGTAAATGGACTAAATGCACCAATCAAAAGACACAGACTGGCAAATTGGATAAAAAGCCAAAACCCATCAGTGTGCTGTATCCAGGAAACCCATCTCACATGCAAGGATACAAAAAGGCTCAAAATAAAGGGATGGAGGAAGATTTACCAAGCAAATGGAAAGCAAAAAAAAGCAGGAGTTGCAATTCTCATCTCCGATAAAATAGACTTTAAAGCAACAAAGATCAAAAGAGACAAAGAAGGCCATTACATAATGGTTAAAGGATCGATACAACAAGAAGAGCTAACGATCCTAAACATATATGGATATATCCAAAAGACTATAAATCGTTCTACTATAAGGACACAAGTACACGAATGTTCATTGCAGCACTGTTTACAATAGCAAAGACCTGGAATCAACCGAAATGCCCATTGATAATAGACTGGATTGGAAAAATGTGGCACATATACACCATGGAATATTATGCAGCAATCAGAAATGATGAGTTTGTGTCGTTTGTAGGGACATGGATGAATCTGGAGAACTTCATCCTCAGCAAACTGACACAAGAACAGAAAATGAAACACCGCATATTCTCACTCATAGGTGGGTGATGAAAAATGAGAACACATGGACACAGAAAGGGGAGTACTAAACACTGGGGTCTATTGGGGGGAAAAGGGGAGGGCCAGTGGGAGGGGGTGGTGGGGAGGGATAGCCTGGGGAGAAAAGCCAAATGTGGGTGAAGGGGAGAAGAAAAGAAAGCACACTGCCATGTGTGTACCTACGCAACTGTCTTGCATGCTCTGCTCATGTACCCCAAAACCTATAATCCAATAAAAAATTTAAAAAAAAAAAAAAAAAAACTAGCTCTTGGATTTATTGATTTTTTTTGAAGGGTTTTTTGTGTCTCTATCTCCTTCAGTTCAGCTCTGATCTTAGTTATTTCTTGTCTTCTGCTAGGTTTCGAGTTTTTTTGATCTTGCTCCTCTAGCTCTTTCAATTTTGACGATAGGGTATCAATTTTGGATCTCTCCACTCTTCTCATGTGGGCACTTATTGCTATATATTTTCCTCTAGAGACTGCTTTAAATGTGTCCCAGAGATTCTGGTATGTTGTGTCTTCGTTCTCATTGGTTTCAAAGAACTTCTTTATTTCTGCTTTCATTTCATTGTTTATCCAGTCAACATTCAAGAGCCAGTTTCCATGAAGCTGTCCGGTTCTGAGTTAGTTTCTGAATTCTGAGTTCTTGATTGCACTATGGTCTGTTTGTTATGATTTCATATCCATATGTTATGGACTGTTTGTTATGATTTCAGTTGTTTTGCATTTGCTGAGTAATGCTTTACTTCCAATTATGTGGTCAATTTTAGAGTAGGTGTGATGTGGTGCTGAGAAGAATGTATATTCTGTGGATTTGGGGTGGAGAGTTCTGTAAATGTCTATCAGGTTTGCTTGTTCCAGGTCTGAGTTCAAGTCCTGGATATCCTTGTTAATTTTCTGTTTGGTTGATCTGTCTAATATTGACAGCGGAGTGTTAAAGTCTCTCACTATTATTGTGTGGGAGTTTAAGTCTCTTTGTAAGTCATTAAGAACTTGCCTTATATATCTGGGTGCTCCTGTATTGGGTCCATATATATTTAGGATTGTTAGCTCTTCTTGTTGTATGAATCCTTTTACCATTATGTAATGTCCTTTTTTGTCTCTTTTGATCTTTGTTGCTTTAACATCTATTTTATCAGAGACTAGAATTGCAACTTCTTCTTTTTTTTTGCTCTCCATTTGCTTGCCAGATCTTCCTCCAACCCTTTATTTTGAGCCTTTGTGTGTCCTTGCATGTGAGATGGGTTTCCTGGATACAGCACACCGATGGGTTTTGGCTTTTTATCCAATTTGCCAGTCTGTG
Source organism: Callithrix jacchus (assembly GCF_049354715.1). Classification (NCBI taxonomy): domain Eukaryota; kingdom Metazoa; phylum Chordata; class Mammalia; order Primates; family Cebidae; genus Callithrix; species Callithrix jacchus. Next base: position 34,865,982 of record NC_133517.1, on the reverse strand, counting down.
TCTTTTGATTGGTGCATTTAGCCCATTTACATTTAGGGTTAATATTGTTATGTGTGAATTTGATACTGCCATTTTGATTCTAGCTGGCCGTTTTGCTGGTTAGTTGATGCAGATTCTTCATTTTGCTTATGCTCTTTTATATTTGGTATGTTTTTGGAGTGGCTGGTACTGGTTGTTCCTTTCTATGTGTAGTGCCTCTTTTAGGAGCTCTTGTAAAGCAGGCCTGTTAGTGACAAAATCTCTGAGTACTTGCTTGTTCGCAAAGGGTTTTATTTTTCCTTCACTTATGAAGCTTAATTTGGCTGGATATGAAATTCTGGGTTGAAAGTTCTTTTCTTTGAGGATGTTGAATATTGGCCCCCACTCTCTTCTGGCTTGTAGAGTTTCTGCCGAGAGATCTGCTGTGAGTCTGATGGGCTTCCCTTTGTGGGTAACCCGACCTTTCTCTCTGGCTGCTCGTAGCATTTTCTCCTTCATTTCAACCCTAGTGAATGTGATTATTATATGCCTTGTGGTTGCTCTTCTTGAGGAATATCTTTGTGGTGTTTTTTGTATTTCCTGGATTTCAAAATTGGCCTGCCTTGCTAGGTTGGGGAAGTTTTCCTGGATAATATCCTGAAGAGTATTTTCCAGCTTGGATTCATTCTCTTTGTCACATTCAGGTACACCTATCAAATGTAGGTTAGGTCTCTTCATGTAGTCCCACATTTCTTGGAGACTTTGTTCATTCCTTTTTATGCTTTTTTTCTCTAATCTTGCCTTCTCATTTTATTTCATTGAGTTGATCTTTGACCTCTGATATTCTTTCTTGTTCTTGTCAAATTGGCTGTTGAAACTTGTGCATGCTTTGTGCAGTTCTTGTGTTGCATTTTTCAGCTCCATCAATTCACTCATATTCCTCTCTAAGTTGTCCATTCTTGTTATCGTTTCATCAAATCTTTTTTCAAGGTTCTTAGTTTCTTTCCATTGATTTAGAACATGTTCTTATAGCTTTCAGAAGTTTCTCATTACACACCTTCAAAAGTCTGATTCTGTCATTTCATCACACTCATTCTCCATCCAGTTTTGTTCCCTTGCTGGTGAGTTGTGAACCCTTTTAGGAGGTGAGGTGTTCTGGTTTCGGGTGTTTTCCTCCTTTTTGTGCTGATTTCTTCCCATCTTTGTGGGTTTATCCACCTGCCATCTGTGTTGTTGCTGATTTTCAGATTGGGTTTCTGAGTGGACCTCCAGATTGTTGATGATGAAGTTATTTCTGTTTCTTAGTTTTCCTTCTAACATTCTGGTCCCATGCTTCAGGACTGCTGAGGTCCACTCCAGGCCCTCCTTGCCTGGGGGTCACCTGCAGCAGCTGCAGAACAGTAAGGGTTGCCACCAATTTCTTTTTCTGCTATTTTTGTCCCAGAATGATGCCTGCCAAATGTCAGTCTGATCAGTTCTTTGTGAGGTGACTCTTTGGATATATGGAGGTCAGGGAGCTGCTTGAGGAGAGAGTCTGTTCTTTATAGGAGCTCAACCGCTGAGCTGTGAGCTCCACTGTTCATTCAGAGCTGCTAGGCAGGTACATTTAAATCTGCTGCAGCTGATCTCATACACCCCATTTTTTTCCCCAGGTGCTCTATCCTGGGGAGTTAGGGCTTTATTTATGAGTATCTGTTGCGTTGCTGCCTTTTTTTTTTTTCCAGGGCTGTCCTGCCCAGCAAGGGGGCAGCCTAGTCACTGCCTGCAGAGGCTTTCCTTAGCTGCTTTGGGTTCTGTCCTGCTGCTGGCTCCGCCCTGCTGCCGTGTGTATTTCCCTGCAGTCCTGTTTATATAGGTGTGGTTAGAACTGCCTTGGCAATGTTGGCCCACCTTTGTAATGGTGAACTCTCTCTATTATGGTGGGCTGCCTCGGTAATGGCGGGTTGCCTTGGCAGTGGCAGGCTGCATCAGCAATGGCAGACTACCTCCGTAGGGGTGGAGTGCCTCGGTAATGGCGAACGCCCCTCCCCTCAGAGCTGGGCCATCCCAGTTTTAGCTGTGCTTGCTGTGAAACTCTCAACCCCAAGCATTTCCAATTGCTGTGTTTTGTTTGTTTGTTTGTTTGTTTGTTTGTTTGTTTGTTTTTGTGGGTGTGGGAACTTCTGAACCTGATCACCTGGCTCCCTGCCTCAGAGCCCTTTTTTTTTTGAGTTGAACGGTTGACTCTCTCACAGGTGTTCCAGTCGCCTGCGAAAGGGCGCCAGGATCTGTGTTATTTCCCGTGCGGTGACCCACTGCACTGGCTGAAACAACGTCACTGCCCGGGAATCTCCTGGCCTGGCTTTATGTTTCAGTCCCATTTAATCAGATGAATGGGCTAATCTGCCTTCCCAGATCTCCAATTGCCAGTTTAACAGGGCAACCAGACCAGTGTATTTTGTATGGAGAGCCGCTGCGCTGTGGTGCTGGCCAAAACAGCCATACCGCTGAAACAGCGGAACCCAAAGCAGCTCAGGAAAGCCATGCTGGCGACCTGTGGGGCTCCTCCACCTAGGAATCTCCTGATCTGTGGGCAATAAAGATCCATCTGGAAATGTGGCGTTTACTCACTCTCTGTGCTTTCACTGGTAGCTGCAATGCTGAGCTGCTCCTACAGCACCATCTTCGATAATCTCCCCCATAAAATTCTATTTCTATGTTATCATTAAATGAGATGATTATTATTAATTGTCTGTCTTTGCCCTCAAAATTAATTGTCTGTCTTTGCCCTCAAAATACATAAAATATCCCAAGAATTTATCTAATAAAATAACAACCATCAGAAAGCCTCACTATAAAGTTTGATTCTACAAACATCTTTCATGTTATAGAGCATGTTTGTTGAATGAATGCATGAATGAATATAAAAAATAATTGAAAGAATATTGTGTAGCTTTAATAATACTGAAAGTGGAGCTGGGCATGGTGGCTCAGACCTATAATCTAAGCACTTTGGGAGTCCAAGGCAGGAAGATCACTTGAGCCCAGGAGATTGAAACCAGCCTGGGAAACATAGTGAGATCCTGTCTCTTAAAAAAAATGTAAAAACTATTACATATAATTAAATAATTTAAACTTATTAAAATAAAAACAAAGAATACTGAAAATGAACTTGGACATAGAATATTTTAATCATAGAGCCCACTTTAACCTCTCTGGGCCTCAGTTTCTTTGATAATAAAATGAGATAATAATGCCCAAATATGAGGGTGAGGATGAGCATGTAATCATACTGTACTTAGGAATTCTTTCAATGAACAACAACAAAAACACCATGAAATGGAAATAATTATTTCAGTATTTAAGTTTATTTGAAAGGGACATTTCTACTTTTAGTGTGATCAAGATACTGATCTCTATCCTAAAAGTGTAGTTGCTTCATAACTTGGCTCAGAGAAACAATTTCACCAAAAAGACATAGCCTGTGTTTTGTTTTGCAGAAATCTCTATAAGCAGAACATTTTATAGATGTTTTACACAATGATAAATGTTATTCACAGACAGATGCTGGCCATGTGTTTTCTAAGATCAATGAAAAATGCCAGCAAATGGGAAATTGGAGGGAAGGCAGAACAGATATTTCCTGAAGCAGCACACCTCCCAGTTGGAAACCTCGGAATCTTTGTAAGTTTCTGCAGCAGAGCTGTGGAGCATGCCAGGGCCCTGGGTGTGGTACTGTGCAGCTGACTGCGGCATAACTCAATTAGGGAAGTCTCAGTGGCTGGGCATCTGGGTTCTAAAATGGTTGTTTATGTTCTCCAGATGGTCATGGACAGCAGAAAGGATACACTTAAAAGAAAGGAATACAGAAGGAAAAAAAAGAGTTAGAAAAGTAGCTAAGCTGCTTTTGTCCTTTCCTTATTATAATCTGACTTCTTGGATAGGGTAATAAAGCAACTGCTCCAGAGAGCAATGCTTTCCACTCATTTCAAGGTTCTGAAACATCTTGAATGATTTCCTTTTGGTAAAGGAAGCTCTTTGCCTAGACATCTGCAACCTAAAGAGGACATAAAGGGAACACCTTTATTTCTGGTGTCAAAAATGCTTGAATTACACAAAAATGCCTAGTTTGCATAAGTCATATATCTCTTTCTATCGGTAATAATTTTTTTTTAGATTTCTGATGTGAAAGAATAATGATTGAAGTTCATGGCTACATCTTCTTTGGAGACGAAGTAAAACAAAACTAAACAACACAATGCAAGAATCTATTGGAATGTTGGGATGAGACTTTGTGACCTTTTCATAACAGTATCAACACCTTTGATGCTGAAAGTTGTAGGCCCTCAAAGTTAGTGGAATGTTTGAGGTTAGGCACTTGATTGAACGGGTGTTTCTCTACAGATAACTAGTGCCATTGTTTGAGGAAATTGATTCCCAAAAACAGTGCTTATCTAAGATGCTGTAAATGGTTCCAGAGCTGAGCTACGTACACTGAAGAGTCCAAATAAATGCTTTTCTTTTTGAAATGATCATTCATTAATTCATCAAATATTCGTTGTCTACCTACTGTGTGTCAAGCACTGTTTCAGGATCTGTAAAAAAAAAAAACAGACAAGGTTCCCAATCTCAGGGAACTTTTATTCTAGTATAACTGTAGTAATAACAGCTTCCTATATTGAATGTCTACTCCACACTAAAGTGTTTTCATACATTTTCTGGTATTCTTTAAGAATTCCTGCAAGGTTGGTGATGTTCTTATCAATCTAAAGTTGAGAAAACAAGCAGTAAGAGGTTAAACAACTTTCTGAAAGCAATGAAGTAACTGTAAAAACTGGTAGGGCTGGGCGTGGTGGCTCAAGCCTATAATCCCAGCACTTTGGGAGGCCGAGGCGGATGAATTACAAGGTCAAGAGATCGAGACCATTTTTCAACAATGTGAAACACCGTCTCTACTAAAAATACAAAAATTAGCTGGGGATGGTGGCGCATGCCTGTAATCCCGGCTACTTGGGAGGCTGAGGCAGAAGAATTGCCTGAACCCAGGAGGCGGAGGTTGCGGTGAGCCGAGATCGTGCCATTGCACTCCAACCTGGGTAATAAGAGTGAAACTCTGTCTCAAAAACAAACAAACAAACAAACAAAAAACAAACAAACTGGTATTTGTCCACAGGTATGTCTTCCTTCAAAGTTTTACCTTTTTCCTGTCTTCTCTCTACTGCCCTACAATGATCTAGAGTATTTATGCAGATTTTTAAGTTTTTTTTTTTTTGTTTTTTTTTTAGATAGTTTCGCTCTTTTCACCCAGGCTGGAGTGCAGTGGCACAATCTTGGTTCACTGTAGCCTCAGCTTCCTCAGTTTATGTGATTTTCCTGCCTCAGGCTCCAGAGTAGCTGGGATTACAGGCACCCACCACCACACCCAGCTAATTTTTGTATTTTTAGTAGAGACAAGGTTTCACCCTGTTGGTCAGGCTGGTCTTGAACTCCTGACCTCAGGTGATCCTTCTGTCTCAGCCTCCCAAAGTGCTGGGATTACAGGTATGAGCCTGTACCCCAGCCAAGATACTGTGACTTTAAGATTATGATGATGAGCAGGGTGTATGATGCTGCTTTTTAAAACAGTGATGTATACTGCTGCTGCCACCGCCACAATTATTATTACTTCTTACTCCTTTATGCTGCTGAAAATGGCCTCTGAACCTCAGAGAGGGTAAAGAAGGGCCTCTGTTCTATTCAGCAGGTCTAGTTGTTTTGTAAGTAGATAGATATAACCAACTGTGCCTTATCCAGTAAATCTTTTCTATTTTCTACATTTATTCTACTCATGGCTCCTCTATAGTAGGATCATAATAGGATCATGACTTTGTTACTTTATTCAGTTGGAATACATATTTACTAAAGACCTACTCTGTGCTAGGCACTGTGCTGGGTTCTGGAGAAAAACGATGATAAAGCTGGACACTTTGATAATTAAAAATTTTATCAAACTGCTATACGTACATGGTTTAAAAAGCCAAGTAATACTACAAAGCTAATAATAAAGTATAGTGGTTCCCCACCCAATTGCCGTTCACTGCCAACAATACTCCTTCCAACTGACAATCGTTTTTGACTTTTTAAGCTATTGTTTTTGGCATGTATACACCCATATTTCTAAATAATGTGTGTATACCACTATCTTTGTTTTATATATTATCTAACGACTTTTTACCACTCTGTTTCCCCATTCTCCCGATATAGTTTATTATAATTTTGGTTAAATAAATATTGTTTATTATTCATTATTATGCCTATGCAAATACTACTTACAAATGAACATTGTCATATGATTATGTTCCTTTTTTATTGTTACTAAAGTAGATAATTTTTCCAATTGAACTTATTCTTTTCATATATTTTATTGGCCTCTCAGCATCATTTTTCCTAATATTAGGAGATTTTTAGTTATTTGTAGTTCTTAGAGAAATTTTTCTTTGAAGATTTATTTGAGCATCCCAGATATCTTGTTTCTCTTTCTCTTTGATACCTGAAATTCCCTTTACGATTCTGCTGAGTTTCATTACACATTCCTTGCATTTTATGACTTTCTCCTTTTTGGTTTTACTCCCTTGTTTGATAGAGCACATATTCTACTAGTTTTGTGAGGTTGAAGCAATTAAAAAACATGTGGTGACAATTACCAAAATGCCTAGCTCCTGAAACGTGTTGCTTCTTTCTGGATGAGCCATCTCCATAGCATCTTCTTTTACTAGCAACCTGCAGATGCGCTTTCTCTCCCTTCAGTTTAAATTCTCTCTTTTTCTCTTTCTTCTGATTTCTTGATGTATTCTCATATTTTGGTGGCAGACTTTCTTCATTTTCTTCCAAAGGAAAATATGCTATTTAAAATTAATTAATTGATTGATTTTGCATGATGGCTCTCTAAAAATGTCTTTATTCTTCACTGTTGAGATTGTTTAGTTAGATGTGGAGTTCTAGTTTAACAATGATTTTGCTTCAGAATTTTGAAGGCATTGATCTACTGTTTTCTTCTTTTAGCATATCAGATTAATGATCTACATGAGCCCTGATTTTTCAGTCCTGAAATTTCATAATGATTTCCCTTGGTGTGGGTCTGTTTTCATCTATTTTGCTAGATACTCCATGGGCCTTTTCAATCTAAAAATTTATAACTTGGAGTTATTGGAAATTTTCTTGCATTCTCTCTTTGATGATTTTTTTCTCTCTATTTTCTACTTGTACTTTTGTTCTGACCACCTATTATTTGAATGTTGTGCCTTTTAAAATAATGCTCATATGTTTCTTTCCCCATTCTCCATCTCTTTGGTTTTTAATAAACTTTTGACGCAATTACTCCAACATCATCTTTCAGCTTCCTATTGAGAATTTTTTTTTTTGCTATAATATTGCTAACTTCCAAAAGACTTTTTTTTTTCTTCTTGGTAAGTTCTTTTTTTTATAGCATCCACTTCTTGTTTCATGGATGAAATATATTCTCTTATCTCACAGCAGTTAATGAGAATATTTTTTTATTGCGGTATAGTTTCTGTTTTGTTCAAGTCACTTTTTCTGTTTGTCTGTTTGCGTGTTTTGTTTTGGTCCCATGCCTCCATATTAGGATTTTTTTTAGCTGTCTGGTTATTCTTAATTGTCTTAATCATGTTATTCATGATTAGGGTTTGAGCATTAAAAAGCTATTTAGAAGCCACGAGGTAATGAGTAGGGCTATCTGACTTTCTACATTATTGTCAGATGACCTGGGTGAGAAGCACTTCTTGGAGAATTCCTGATGTCAACATATTTAGATCCTTTTGTGGGGTAAGAAGTGAGTCAGTTGGAACCTTCAGAGAGGTTATCTCTCTCCTGCATAGAATTAGAAGTCTAATTGCAAAGGCTCTAAGAGCCAAGTGGAAGAAGAAGACTGAGGGTTTCTTCACTTAGTATTCAGCACATACATGGACATTTAACTTTCCTCTTTTCAGAATAATACCCATTTGTTTTACTTTGTTAGAGACCCTCTACTCTCTGTAAAGAATGGACTTCCAGTATCTCTGCAGAGGTGGTGATGGTGGTGATGATAAGAGGGTGGGAGTGAATCTAACTACTTTTCTATTACTTTCAGCAATCTTCCTGAAAAGACATAGATCTTTAGGCTTCCTGGCTCCATTCTCTCCCCTTTCCAGAACTGGTCGGGGAGCTGATTCTATAGTACTGATTCAGCTTAGTAAAAGCACAGTGAGATCTCAAGCTGCTTTAGGGACCAGAGTATGGAAACTTCTAAGGTATTCTCCAAGACCAGTATACCTCTTAGTTATACTGAAAAAAAGATACCTTCCTCCTCTACCCAGCCTATAAATATGCATGTTTAGGCCCCTTTTGGAATATCATTGGCAGCTTGGAGGATATTATATATGGGGATTGTTTTCAATCTCTTCTCAGTTTGGCACTTAGCCTTCATTTGTATTGTAGGTCACTTAATTCTGGACTACATTCTTTCTGGCTTCCATAAATTTATTGCTCATATTTTCTCTCTGTGTCCCCTCATTTTTCTGGCTTATGTCTGTTTTTAGAGAAAAAAATACTTTGCAGTAGTTCTAGTGGTATTTTGGCTCTGTGCATTTTTGAATTGCTCTCTCAGTTCTGTCAGAACTGAGCATTTTTCCCTCTCACCAATGTATCATCAACACCTAGTGCAGTGCCTGGAATATAAGTAGGTGCTCAATTAAGACTTTGTTGGCGACAACCCACATTACCTATAATACTTATACTGTCACCTCATGATCTCCAGAGAATTCTTGTTAGCCTCAAATAAAGTGACACAATGTATAGTAAGGCATCTTGTAGTTTGGTTGCATGATTAGGATAAAGATGAAGGTTGTGACAATGCTTTCTCTCTTTCTTTGTGTGCCTGGTTTCTTGTCATTTCCTTTAGACATGTAATTTCTAATCTTCATTAAAAACTTGTAAAATTGTTGTGATTACTCCCATTTCATGAGCACACCTCATTTTATTGCACTTTATGGCCCTTTGCAGATGCTGCATTTTTTTTCATAAATTAAAGATTTGTTGCAACTCTGTGTTTGTGGCAAGTGTATGCATGCCATTTTTTCAATAGCATGTGCTCACTTCCTGTCTTTGTATCACATTTTGAATTCTAACATATTTCAAACTCTTTTATTATTATATATGTTATGATATCTTTGGTCAGTGATCTTTGATGTTCCTATTGTAATTTTGGGGGGTGGCACTATAAACTGCATTCATATAGGATGCTTGGTGAACTTACTTGATCAGTGTGTGTGTTCTGACTGCTTCACTAACTGACCATTTCCTCAGCTCTTTCCCTTTTTTCTCTCTAGTCCCTGAGAAACAACAACATAAAAATTAGACCAGTTAATAATGTTACAGTGAGTGGCCTCTAAGTATTCAAGTGAAAGGAAAGATTGCATGTCTCTCATTTTAAATCAAAAGGTACAAATGTTTGAGGTTAGTGAGGAAGGCATGTAGAAAACCAAGAGATGCCAAAAACTAGGCTTCTTGTGCCAAACAGTTAGCTAAGTTGTAAATGCAAAGAAAAATGTTACGGAAGAAAATTTTAAAAATGTTATTTCAGTGAATACAAATGATAGCAAAGTGAGACAGACTTATTGCTAATATAAAGAAACTTTGAGTGGTTAGAATATGTCAAATTAGCCACAACATTTCCTTATGCCAAAGCCTAATCTAGAGCAAGGCTCTCAGTCTCTTCAATTCTGTGAAGGCTAAGAGAGGTGAGGAAGCTGCAGATAACTAGTTGGCAAGCTAGCAGAGGTCGGTTCATGCAGTTTAAGGAAAGAAGCAATCTCCATAAGGGCAAGGTGAGACAACAAGTGCCAATATAAGGTTGTAGAAAGTTATTTAGAAAATCTAGCTAAGACAATTGATAAAGAAGGCAACACCAGGCAACAGATTTTTAAGTGTAGATGAAACCAGTGCTCATCTACCATTCTGAATATCTTAGGGCCATTAAGAATTATGCTAAATATATTCTGCCTGTGTTCTAGAAATGGAACAACAAGTCTGGATTAAACAGCCTATCTCTTCATGACATGGTTTACTGAATATTTGAAACTCACTGTTGAGATCTACCGCTTAGAATAAAAAAATTTTTTCAGAATGTTACTGCTCATTGACAATATATCTAGTCACCCGATAACTCTGATAGAGATGGACAGGGAGATTAATGCTTTTAATGCCTGCTAACATAGCATCCATTCTGCAGCCCATGGATCAAGGGTTAATTTTGACTTTTAAGTTTTATTATTTAAGAAATACATTTTCTAAGGCTATAGCTGACAGTGATTTCTTTGATGGATCTGGATAAAGTAAATTGAGAACCTTCTAAAAAGGATTCACCATTCTAGATGTCATTACAAACATTCATCATTCATAAGAGAAGGTCAAAATATCGACATTAACAGGAGTTTGGAAGATGTTGATTCTAATCCTCATGGGTGATTTCAAGCATTCCAGATTTCAGTAGAGAAATTCACTGCAAATGTGGAATTAGCAAGAGAACTAGGATTAGAAATGGAGCTTGGAGATGGGACTGGATTGCTGCAATCTCATGATAACACTTGAGCAAATATGGATTTATTTCTTAGAGTTGAACATAGACAGTGGTTTCTTGAGATGGAATTTACTCCTGGTGAAGATGCTATGAACATTGTTCAAATTATAACAAAATATTTAAAATATTTTATAAACAGTTGATAAAACAGATGCAAGATTTCAGTGAGTGGACTCCAATTTTGAAAGAAGTTCTACTATGGGTAAAATGCTGTCAAATGGCATCAAAAGCTGCAGAGAAATCTTTCTTGAAAGGCAGAGTCATTTGATGTGGCAACCTTCATTGTAGTTTGAATGGCTTTAATGTAGGGTGGCACGCTTGACTGTTTTTGAATGGCTTGAATGTAGGGTGGCTTAATAAGTTTCCAAAGCCTCCATAACTTTCAGCAACCACCACTCTGATAGGTCAGCAATCATCAACATGGAGGCAAGACTCTCCAGCAGCAGGAAGATGAGGTTTTGCTCAAGGCTCTAATGGCTGTTAGCATTTTTTAACTATAAAGCACTTTTAAATTAAGGTTTGTACATTGTTTTCTTAGACATAATACTATTGCACACTTAATAGACTATAGTGTAAACATAACTTTATATGCCCTGGGTAGCTAAAAAATGTGTGTGACTCACGTATTTCAATATTTGCTTTACTGCAGTGGTCTGGAACCAAACCTGCAACTCTCTGAGCTATGCCGGTATTTTATTTTCTTCTCATTTTCTATTCTCACTGTAATTCTTGCCAATTTCAAGTAAAAAGTTTTTTATATTTTAGTTTCTGTTCATTTATAAAGAGCAAGACACATAAAGATCTTGATTTTTTGCTAAGACACATTTTCTTGGGTTTTGTTGTGGCTATTGAGATGACAAACTACTAAACAACTAGGATTTCACTTATATTAATTTTACCTCTTCACTAAAAACCCAAAATACATGTCTGAAATTTTATCCTACTCCCAAAGAATGCTTGAGGCATGGTGCACCAGTTTTGAGATATTAATAAACAATTTTAAGTTATTTAGGCCCAAAACCCATATTACTTGATTCAACTTCTATTTTATTTTTTATTTATTTATTTATTTATTTTTTTTGGGGGGGGGTGGGGAGGAAGGCAGGAAGGGAGGGAAGAAGGATGGTAGGGAGGAAGGAAGGGAGGAAGGAAGGAAGGAAGGAAGGGAGGAAGCGGGGAGGGAGGGAGGGAGGGAGGGAGGGAGGGAGGGAGGGAGGGAGGGAAGGGAAGGAAGGAAATCAAGCAATGAGAGAGACATTGCTGACCTGGATCTAGAGGTTTACAAGTTGATTTCTTTTTTTTTGAGAGAAGGAAATAAAAAAAAAATAATAAGTAAAGGAGAGGAAGAAAGAGGAAGAGAAAGAGGGAGAGTAAATGGAAATATTGCTTTATTTTGAAAAAAATTGAGTATTAATAATGGCCAATCAATGTTTCATTTAAACTTATGGGTAGGTGTGATGTGGTATTGACAAGAATGTATATTTTGTGTATTTGAAGTGGAGAGCTCTATGAATATTTATTAAGTTTACTTGTTCTGGATCTGAGTTCGAGTCCTTGATATCCTTATTAATTTTCTGTCTCATTGAATCTAAGTCTCGTATCTGGGTGTTTAGGATCGTTAGCTCTTGTTGTTGCATTGATCCTTTTACCACTATATCTTTGTTGCTTTAATATCTATTTTCTCGGATATGAGAATTGCAACTCCTGCTTTTTATTTATTTATTATTTATTTTTGCTCTCCATTTGGTTGGTAAATCTTTCTCCATCCCTTTGTTTTGAGTCTTTGTGTATCCTTGCATGTGAAACAGGTCTGGATGTAACATGCCATTGGGTTTTGGCTGTGTCTTTTGATTGGGGGATTTAGTCAAGTTAAATTTAGGGTTACTGCCATTTGATGTTGACTGGCTGTTTTATCCATTCGTTGGTGTAAATTCTTCTTTATGTTGGTGCTCTTTACTTTTTGGTGTATTTTTAGAAAGGCTAATACTGGTTGTTTCTTTCTGTGTGTAATGCTTCTTTCAGAAGCTCTTGTAAAGCAGGCCTGGTGGTAATAAAATCTCTGAGTTCTTGCTTGTTCATAAAAGATTTTATTTTTCCTTCAGTTGTGAAGCTTAGTTTGGCTGGATATGAAATTCTGGGATGAAGGTTCTGTTCTTTGAGGTTGTTGAATATTGGCCCCCACTCTCTTCTGGCTTGTAGAGTTTCTGCTGAGAGATCTGCTGTAAGTCTGATAAGCTTGCCTTTGTGGGTAACATGACCTTTCTCTCTGGCTGCCCTTAGTATTTTCTCCTTCGTTTCAACCCTGGTGAATCTAATGATTATGTGCCTTGGGGTTGCTCTTCTTGAGGAATATCTTTGTGGTGTTCTCTGTATTTCCTGGGGTTGAATTTTGACCTGTTTTGCTAGTTTAGGAAAATTTTCCTGAATAATATCCTGAAGGGTATTTTCCAGCTTGGATTCATTCTCTCCGTTGCATTCAGGTACACCTATCAAACGTAAATTTGGTCTTTTCACATAGTCCCACATTTCTTGGAGACTTTGCTCATTCCTTTTTATCCTTTTTTCTCTAATCTTTTCTTCACATTTTATTTCATTAAGTTGGACTTTGACCTCTGATATCCCTTCTTCTGCTTGAACAATTCGAGTGTTTAAACCTGTGCATACTTCTCGGAGTTCCTGTATTGTATTCTTTAGTTCCATTAATTCACTCATACTCCGCTCTAAGTTGTCTATTCTCAATAGGATTTCATCAAACCTTTTTCCAAAGTTCCTAGTTTCTTTACGTTGGGCTACAACATGGTCTTTTAACTCACCAAAGTTTCTTATTATCCATTCCTTGAAGCGTGATTCTGTCATTGGGATGCGCTTGTTCTCCATCAAGCCTTGTTCCATTGTTGATGTGGAACTGTGATCATCTTTAGAGGGAGAGGCGTTCTGATTTTGAGTATTCTCAGCTTTTTTACGCTGGTTTCTTCCCGTCATTGTAAATTTATCCTCCTGTCTCTTTGAAATTACCAACTTTCAGATTAGGTCTCTTGAGTGGGCTTCCAGGTTGTTAGTTCCCAGGGCCAGAGCAGCGGCGTTAAAACTGATGGTGCTTTTCTGCCCAGGATTCTCCTGTCTGGCTTCCTTCTTGTGTCGGTAGTAGGCGACTCTGCCTTCCCGGGGCTCCAAACCTCGGTCAGAAGGGAAACTGGTCCTGTTTACTCTGCGCCTAGCGCTCCCGCGCCGAGGTGCCATCACAGCTGCTGCACCCGGCTCTGGTGTCTTGCTGGGGGCCCTGTGCAGGTCCTCCGAACCTGTTTACTTTGCTCCGAGCTGCCGCTCCGAGGTGCCGGCGGAACCGCTGCACCGGCCAAGAGAGTCGCGCTGGCCACCGTGTGTTTCCTCCACTGGGGGATCTCCTGCTCCGTGAGCGACCAGAATTTGTCTGAAAGTGTGGCGTCCTCTAGTTCTCCGCGCCTTCCCTGAGAGCTGCAATCCCGGGATGTTAGCGATCGGCCATCTTCTCAACTTCTATTTTAAAATAAAGTTAGGCCTAAATTGAATTTTAATTGCAGAGAATACATGGATATTCACAAGGCTGCTAGGCAGACTAAATAGAAAAAAAGGGTAAATGAGAACATTGAGTCCATGAACCCCAACACTTAGAAAATAAACACACATGTGTTCCCATATGGAGAAACTATGGGATTCTAAAGCACTGCAGAGGCACACTGCTTTCCTAGCCTGTCTTAGAAAACCAGGAAAAATTCTGGTCAGAAAAATAGTGTCTTCACCATTCAAGAGGCTTCCCTCCTGCAGTGTGGCTGCATTAGCATCCGTTTCTTAGGTTCCCAGGTGAATAGTGTCGATGTAATTACATTTTGTATAATCTTAGCAAAATGGAAAGAGCAATATACTCAATTCAGATGCAATAGGGGAATGCTATGCTTTATGATAGCAGAGATCTTTGTTCCTCTTCAGAGGCACTTTCATCTCCTGCATCAGAAGAGGGAGGTGAGATTTCAGTAGAGTACATCTGCTGCTCTGAGAGGTATTTGAGAAGGGTCATGCTCTTGCTGTAATGGGTCCTTCTTCAAACCCCAAGCAATAACACCTGGAAGCTTCCTCCTTAAAACATCCCTAAATTATTGTGCTCAAGTTGTGCAGATGGATATTGTTGTGTGGCTCCTGAAAGATCAAAAGGAAGCTGAGACCAACCCAAGCTGGTTGCCTCTGCCCTTTAATATGTAAAAAGCAAAACCCAACAAAACCATTGCCTGTGTTAATTGCTACTCTCAAAACTGGGGGCAAGAAAATGAGTGAGCTCTAAAACTGTAGTCAGAGCAAAGACCTTGAGCAACAAGGTTAGCCAAGAAACATTAAAAAAAAATTATCTAGTTAAAAACCTCACCAGTTGAATGGGATGACAGATGAATGATGGATGCAGGTGGGAAAATGGGATTCCCTTCAAAGAAAAGAGTGTGATGTGCAAGGCAATGAGGAATCTCGAGGTCCTGGTGCATGGTGCAGGGAGCAGATTATGCCTGTCTGGTGTGCTCATTGTATTGTCAGAAGCTGCTGAAATAAATCCTCTGGGGAGCTGCTCTAAAAGAAGGCAAACCCAAGAGCAGTTTCCCATTTTGGCATAAATTTAGAGGAATTGTAATTGTCATTGTGCTACTCTTTAAGGTGAAGTTTTTTGAAAGGAAGAACAAAATAAGTAAAATTGAAGAGTGTGGGCTTTTGAGCTAGATACATTCAGACCCTACTTAACTGTTAACTAATTATGAAGTGATTTTTTTTTTGAGACTGAGTTTTGCTCTTGTTACCCATGCTGGAGTGCAATGGTGCGATCTTGGCTCACCGCAACCTCTGCCTCCTGGGTTCAGGCAGTTCTCCTGCCTCAGCTTCCTGGGTAGCTGGGATTACAGGCACATGCCACCATGCCCAGCTAATTTTTTGCATTTTCAGTAGAGACGGGGTTTCACCATGTTGACCAGGATGGTCTTGATATCCCGACCTCGTGATCCACCCACCTCAGCCTCCCAAAGTGCTGGGATTACAGGCATGAGCCACTGCGCCTGGCCATGAAGTGATTTTTAACTTCATCGAGCCTTGTTTTTTTAATCCGTAAAATGGGAATAACAATAATCTCCTTTCTCTTCTGTTATATGGAGTTGTGATAATAAGGTTAAAGTAACTAGAATCATGCCAGGCCCTGCAGAGGTGCTACAGAGATGGTAGATATTATTTGGGTGATAGAAATAACAATAAAGAAATAAAACCTCAAATATAGTTTTTAAAATATGTCATATCCTGGAAAACAATGAGTCCTATTGATCTTTGGGATGAAAGGGTGAAACTTTGTATATGGATGAGTGAATATCATTGAGGATATCTGAAATACAAATAAACAAAGAAGTGAAAACAGAAATAACAAAAGTTAAAACAAGCCCTAAAACCCAAAACTAAACCAATACCAAAACAAACACAAACCCTTTCTGGTTTAAACAAATTTGTAAAAATTAGGAAGATATTAGAGCCACCATTCTGGTTTAAATTTTCATTCTTTTAAACTAAATTGCTCAAATAATCTCACAATGTAATATTTAGTAGAGTGCTTGGTACTCTGTATTTGTGAATGAGTGAATGGATGAAATGAATACATGAATGAATGAATGAATGAATGAATGGACTTCAATAAATTCTCATGCAGACAGATTAACTTTCCTGAGTCTTTATCATCACACTGTCATGTCCTTGCTTCAGAACCAAGTGCCATCTCACTCCAGGGATGTTCAAGGGTCTCCTATAGTCACAAAGAGCAGTAATGTGACACTTAGACCAGAGTGAAAGAAAAACCCCAAATTTAGTGAGTTTCAGCTACCTCCTTTTTCACCAGTGAAAAAAAACGTCTCCCAAGAAAGGAGTCGAGCTGTATCATTAGCATCATTTTAAAATTTGTTATCATCCTTAAATCAAGTTATTTCTCAATGCTCAGCTATGCATTTCCCAACCACAAAGTGGCTGGCACTGTTTCCTTCTCTCCAGTGGGTGCTTTGTCCTCCCAACGAACAATCCTGACTGTCAGTAAAACTGGCTGAATAAGAACCTGTCAGAAATTTCCACAAATAATTAAAGCATAAAAATAAATAATAAATGACTAGTGCAAGAGAATGCTCCTTTTCTCTCCATATGTGCCTGGTGAAGAAAGAACACTGGCGATCCAAGAGAATCTAAAGCCTGCAACTGGTTTTCTCAGACACATTTTTATATCACTTCTTCATTTTTTTTGCTAAAATATTTATTGTCTTAAGAATAGTAACATTTTTATTTCTACAGAGTATCTGTAGAGACTATAGTTTGACTTTGTTTCCTTTATAGGAAGAATGAGGTGGACAGGTTAAAATAATTAAAATTCAGATTCAGAATAAAAAATATGTATTTTACAAGTGTTCTGATGCAACTCTGGACTAACTGTCTCTGTCTTTCTGACTTCTCTTTCTATCTCAGAAACATCTTCATTCCCTGGTTCTCTCTTGTTTTACATATATTTGTTGTTCACAACAATAGAAAGAAAAAAAATGAAATGAAGAAAGTAAATTGGCAGGTAGGATTGAGTAGGATTAACTTAGCTTTCAAAGAGAACTTTGAAGATTTGCTGCTTTTCATTGTCATTTGCAGCTCAGTACTCCAGACTGGGGAACAGAGTATCTTTTGGGGATCCCCTTTGTTGTTAGTTCAAGTATTCTTTGAGAGGTGTACAGGGAAGGGGGTCACGTAACTTCCAGAAAAACCAAACAACTCCCCAGTTAAAAACAAAAGCAAAATCACAGTAATTTATTCAGAAATAGATTTTTTGTGTATTTGCCTGGTCCTTTTGTATTGAAAACTTCAGAAAGGCAGTGAACGTATTTGTTTAGTTCATTAATGCATTTCTAATGCCTATCAAGTAGGAACTGTATAATAGATATTTGCTGAATAAATAGCAACAGCTAATATTGACTGATCAATTTCTTTGTGTCAGGCACTGTAGCAAGAACTTTGCAAGCCTGTCTGTTCAATCCTTGTGCTGTTATCATTGCAACTCCTAATGATTTCAGTGAGGCTGAGGATAGAGAATTTAAGATACACTTATTATGTCACTGGCTGGCAAGGGGTGGAACTAGACTTCAGACTCAGGCCGGCTCCAGAGCCTGTTACCAAATATCTGTTGGCTTATTAGAATATATGTGGATGTAAGAAAAACCAAAATGTTTTCTTGTTCTCTGTTCTCAAATAGTCATTCAACGCTTCTGACACTAGATGAGTGGAGGTTTTCCTCCAAACACCAGACTAATGAAATTCAGTTCTAAAACTATCTACCTAGAGATAGTGTCAGATTCGGGTTGAAGACTCAGCCCTACAAGACTACCCCCACTTCAGACACCAATTGCAAGCACAGATTGTGACCTGTGCTTCTGACAGACAGGTTGTAAATCGGGGTTCCTATGGTCATCTCCTCAGGTTCAATGAATTTGCTAGAGCAGCTCACAAAACTCGAGGAAATACTTAACTTACATTTACCAGCTTATTATAAAGGATGTTACAAAGTATATGTATAAAAAGCCAGATAGGCCGGGCGCGGTGGCTCAAGCCTATAATCCCAGCACTTTGGGAGGCCGAGGCGGGTGGATCACGAGGTCAAGAGATCAAGACCATCCTGGTCAGCATGGTGAAACCCCGTCTCTACTAAAAAATACAAAAAATTAGCTGGGCATGGTGGCGCATGCCTGTAGTCCCAGCTACTTGGGAGGCTGAGGCAGGAGAATTGCCTGAACCCAGGAGGCGGAGGTTGCGGTGAGCCGAGATCGCGCCATTGCACTCCAGCCTGGGTAACAAGAGCGAAACTCCGTCTCAAAAAAAAAAAAAAAACCCAGCCAGATAGAAGCAAGGTATGTGGCAAGAGGCATGGAGTTTCCATATCCTCTTTGGACACCACCCTCTAATACCTCCATGTGTTCAACCTGCTGAAAATCCCTGCAGATCTTGTTTTTACGGAGACTTCATTGTGCAGGCATGATTGATTACATCGTTAACCACTGGAGGTCATTTCAACCTTTAACACCTTTCGCCTCCTTAGAGTTTGATGGTGGGCGGGGTCGGGGGTGGGTGGATCTGAAAGTCCTAACCCTGGAATTATATCTTTGGACTTTCTGGTGACCATTCCCCACAACAAGCTATCAAGAGGCCCATAGCTATCAGTCATCTCATTAGCACATAAGAGACACTCTTATTACTTCAGAGTTTCCAAAGCTTTTAAGAACTGTATGTCAAGAACCTGGGATGAAGACCAAATATGTATTTCACAACATCACAGAATATTAAGATTATATTTAATGAAGAGTTATTTCATATATTCTGGGTAGATCAGCAGAGGGCAAAAGATTTCAAGATTTCTGTGTTCCCTTGACAGCATTAATAACCTAGACCAACCCATAGTTCAGATCATAGGAATAGTATTTGGTCCCGAAGTGACTCAGACTGTTTCATACCACCTGTATGGGTATTAGGTTAATCAAACCTTAGGAATTTTTGAGCAAGTATTGGAGTTGTGTTCTGAACTATGTCCTTGTAGACCCATTAGATTATAAATACCTTCAGGATATACTAGTGAATGAATTCATTAACTTAACTTTTATTTGGTACCTACTGTATTTCAAGTACATTGCTAGGGACAGGAAAATGTGTGTTATACATCTATATCTTTGTAGTGTAGCAAAGTACTTTCAGAGTTTACTGTAAGTATATTCCTCAGTAGAAGTTTATTAACAAAGAAATTTAATAAGGGAGGGTGTATAGGAAAGGAAGAAAGATGGAGGTGGGAGCTAATGAGTTCAGTTTGGATTGTTGTTTTTGATGTACCTCTGGTACCTGAATAGAGGCTCAAGCAGTGTGAGGTTCCTTTTGAGAGCATATAGAGTTAAAAAAGAATAGGTACAAAGGTAAAACCTCCTGGTTCAATAAAATTTGAGAGGTGGAAGAGACTGAGGAGAAAAACACATCTAGAAGATCAGGAATAACATCAAGGAAGTCTGGTAGTTTATAAGCATAGCTTTTTATTTGCATTTTCTTGATTACCAGTGATGATCTTCCTCTTTACAAATACTGTATTTATTAGCCATATGGATACCCTTTTTTGTTAACACAGTTTAATAAACAAAGGTATGGTTAGTGGCCAATAGTGTCTATTTTGGTAGGAGATCTCAGTAAGTAACACTTTTTTATTTTATCTTATACTTTAAAAAATTATGCTGGAAAATAGAAGGCACACAGAAAGTTACAGAATACATAATGTAGAAACAGTAAAATATCATAGTGAACAACCATATATCCACTGACTAGAGCAAGATACAGCACTCTGGTAGGAACCCAAAAGTCCTCTTTATGGCTCTTCTGAGTTACAATGCACACTTTCTACTCTTGATGTTTGTGATGATTGCTTTGTTACTTTTCTTTACTTTTTATTCCAAAATGTGCATGCCTACACACTATAGTTTTGTTGTTTTCAAACCCTATAGAAATAAAGTAATATGTTCTTTTGTATCTGGCTTCTTTTGCTCGATAACATTTCTATGAGATTTACCCATGCTTTTACATGTTGTTGTAGTTAGTGTTCCGTGTGGGGTAGTATTCCACATTATGAATATAGCATTGTGCTGTTGTATGAATACAGCACCATTATGTTAATGGTGAATATTTAGCTGTAATGAATAACCCTACTATAAACATTTTTGTAAATGCCCTTTGGTACAAATATTCACACTTTTTGGGGGTTAAGTGCCTAGGGTAAACTTTTGTTTATGATGCTTGTGTATATTCAATTTTAGTAGATAATGTTAAACTTTTCCAAACGAGTTGTAGCAAACTGTACTTCTACCAGTAATGTATGACGTTTCCTTTGGCTTCAAGTATTCTTCCACACTTGTTACCGTTGTCTTTTTAATTTTAGCATTTTTTTTTCTGGTGGATATATCATGGTATCTTATGGTGCTTTTATTTGTATTTCCTTGATTACTAATGAAATTCAGAGCATTACTTATTCTATCAGCCATATACATATCTGATCTTTTCCTCCTTATTTTCAAATAAAACTACTACCTTTCTCTTAAAAATGATTTGTAAAAAAAAAACCTTTAGTTTTTGGATCAAGTTTTTTGTGAAATATATATATATATATTGTATAAATATTCTGCTGCACAGCTTGATTTTCTGTTCTTTCAATGATGCTTTAGATGAGCAGACACGTTTAATCTTAGTGTAGTCAAATTTATCATTTTTAATAGTTATGTACATTTATCTTTTCAAAAAAAGTTTACAGTGTTGTCATAAAATTTTATCCTATACTATTTTGTAAAATTTGTTATTTTTCCTTTTCACATTTAGATCTAATTCTCTTGAAATTAAGCTTTGAGTCTGGTCAATTTTATTTTAGCCATATGAAGACAAAATTATATTAGCACTATTTATTAGGAGAAAAAACAATAGCCATCTTTTCTTTATGGCTCTACAGGGACATTTCATCAAAAATCAAGTCTATTTTTTGGATATCTATTTTATTTCATTGGTAAATATGTGTATTTGTCAAGAATGTTATCTATCTATCTATCTATCTATCTATTTATCTGTCTAATGTTGTGCAAAGGCCACACTGTCTTAACTGTTATAGTTTTATAATATGTCTTGATTATTTTTAGAGGAAGTCCTCTCAACTTTCTGTTTTTTGTTGTAGAGTATCTTGGTTATTCTTGGTCCATTGCATTTTCTTGTTCATTTTTTCCAGCTTTATTAAGGTATGATTAACAAGTAAAAATTGTATATATTTAAAGTGTACAATGTGATGATTTAAGTATATATTATGAAATGATTATCACCATTAAGCTAATTAAAATATTCATCAATTCGCAGTTACCTTTTTTATTGTGATGAGATCTACTCTCCTAGCAAGTTTCAAGTATATAATACATTATTATTCGTCATTGTCTCCATGCTGTACTTCAGATTTCTACAACTTATTTGTCTCATAACTAAAAGTTTTTACCCTTTGACCAACATTTTTTGAAGAACCTCCATACTGTTTTCCACAATGTACCAACTTATATTACTACTAAAAATGTGTAAGAGTTCCTTTTTCTCACATCCTTGTCAACCCTTGTTATCTGTTGACTTTTTGATGATGGCCATCCTAACAGGTGTGAAGTGATAGCTCATTGCGCTTGTGATTTGCATTTCCCTCATAGTTAATGATGCTGCCTTTTCATTTACTTAGAGCATATCTATTCAAATCCTTTGCTCATTTAAAAATCATATGATTTGTTTTCTTGCTAATGAGTTGTAGGAATTTTTTATACATTTGGGGTACCAACCCCTTATTGAACATATGGTTGGCAAATATTTTCTCTCATTCCATAGGTTATCTTTTTATTTTGTTCATTGTTTCGTTTGATATGCAGAAACTTTTAAATGTGACGTAGTTCCATTTTATTTTTGCTTTTGCTGCCTGTGGTTTTGGTGTCTTATCCAAAAAATTGTTGTGAAGGCCAAGATTAAGGAGATTTTCTTCATGTTTTCTTCTAGGAGTTTTATAGTTTCAGATTTTATGTTTAAGGCTTTAATCCATTCTTGAGTTGCTTTTCATGTACAGTATAAGATGAAGGTCTACTTTGATTTTTTTTTTTTTTTTTTTTTTTTTTTTGCATACCAATATCCTGTTTTCCCAACTCCATTTATTGAAGATACTATCCTTTCCCCATTCTGTATTCTTGGCCCTCTATTGAAGATGAGTTTACTATATATGTGTGAGTTTATTTGGGGGCCACTCTCTTTTGTTTCATTGGTTTATGTGTCTCTTTTTATGCCAGTACCAACTGTTTGATTACTATAGCTTTATAATATAATTTGACATCAGGAAGTGTGATCCTTTTATCTTTGTTACTGTTTCTCAAGGTTGTTTTAACTATTCAGGGTCTATTGGGGTTTCATATAAATTCTAGAGGTTTTTTTTTTTTTTTTTTCTGAAAAATGCCATTGGAATTTTGAATCTATAACTTCCGTTGGATAGTATACAATTTTTTTTCTTTTTCTTTTTTTGAGACAGGGTCTCACTCTGTCACCCAGGCTGGAGTGCAGTAGCATGATCTCAGCTTACTGCAGCCTTGCCTTCCAGGGCTCCAGTGATCCTCCCACCTTAGCCTCCCAAGTAGCTGGGACTTCAGGCATATGCCACCATGACCAGCTAATTTTTGTATTTGTTTGTAGAAACAAGGTTTTTCCAAGTTGCCCAGGCCTTGTCTCAAACTCCTGAGCTCAAGTAACTCACCCATCTTGACCTCCTGAAGTGCTGGGATTATAGGCATGAGCAACTGTGCTGTGACCTGAACATTTTTAACAATATTAATTCTTCAAATGCATAAGTATAAAATACCTTTTTATTTATTTGTTTTTTGATTTCTTTCATCCCTGTTTTTCTTTTTTTTTTTTGAGACAGAGTTTCGCTCTTGTTACTCAGGCTTGAGTGCAATGGCGCCATCTCAGCTCACCGCAACCTCCGCCTCCTGGGTTCAGGCAATTCTCCTGCCTCAACCTCCTGAGTAGCTGGGATTACAGGCACGCACCACCATGCCCAGCTAATTTTTTTGTATTTTCAGTAGAGACAGGGTTTCACCATGTTGACCAGGATGGTCTCGATTTCTTGACCTCGTGATTCACCCGCCTCGGCCTCCCAAAGTGCTGAGATTATAGGCGTGAGCCACCGCGCCCAGCCTCATCACTGTTTTATAGTTTTCAGTGTATAGATTTTTCATCTCCTTGGTTAAATATATTCCTAAGTGTTTTATTCTTTCTAAATTTTCTAAGTGTGATTGCTTTTAGTTCTTTTATGAATATTTCACTCTTAGCATGTAGAAATGCTGATTTTTATATGTTGATTTTGTATTTTGCAACTTTACTGAAGTTGTCAATTATTTCAGAGAGTTTCTTAGTGTAGTCTTTACAGTTTTCTTTATATAAGATCATGTTATCTGCAAACAGATATAGTTTTACCTCTTCCTTTCTTATGTGGATTACTTTTATTCATTTTTCTTGCTTAATTTCCCTGGGTAGGACTTCCAGTGCTATACTGAGTAGATGTGGTGAGAGTGGGCATCTTTGTCTTGTTTCTTGATCTTAAAAGAAAAACTGGCCGGGCGCGGTGGTTCAAGCCTGTAATCCCAGCACTTTGGGAGGCAGAGGCGGGTGGATCACGAGGTCAAGATATCGAGACCATCCTGGTCAACATGGTGAAACCCTGTCTCTACTAAAAATACAAACAATTAGGTTGGCATGGTGGCGTGTGCCTGTAATCCCAGCTACTCAGGAAGCTGAGGCAGAAGAATTGTCTGAACCCCGGAGGCGGAGGTTGCGGTGAGATGGCGCCATTGCACTCCAGCCTGGGTAACAAGAGCGAAACTCCGTCTCACAAAAAAAAAGAGAGAGAGAAAAAAGAGAAAAACTTTCAGCTTTCAATGTTGAGTATTATGTTATCTGTGGGCTTGACATACTTGGCTTTTATTATGTTGAGGTACATTCCTTCTATACGTAGTTTGTTGACAGTTTTTTTGTGGAAGGACACTAAATTGTGTGAAGTGCTTTTTCTGTATCTATTGATATGACCATATAATTTGTATCCTTCATTCTGTTAATGTGGTGTATCACATTGATTAATTTGCCTATGATGAACCATCCTCATATCCCAGGGATACATACCACTTGGTCATGGTGTATGGTTCTTTTAATGTGCTGTTAGATTTGGTTTGCTAGTATTTTGTTGGAGATTTTTGCATCTATGCTTATCAGAGATATTATCCTGTAATTTTTTTTCTTGTAGTATTCTTGTCTAGCTTTGATATCAGGGTAATGCTGACCTCATAAAATTAGGTTAGAAGTTTTCCCTCCTCTTGAATATTCAAGAGTTTTGCAAAGATTGGCAGTAATTTTTCTTTGAATATTTGATAGAATTCACCAATGAAGCCACCTAGACCTAGGCTTTTCTTTGTTGGGAGATTTTTTTATTACCAAGTGATATGGTTTGCCTGTGTCCCCACCCAAATCTTAATTCTTGCCTGTTCTGAGAAGAACCCAGTGTCTGGTAACTGAATCATGGGGACAGATGTTTCCCGTATTGTTCTTGTGATAGTAAATAAGTCTCCCGAGACTGATGGTTATTATAAGGAGGAGTTTTCCTGCACAAGCTCTCTTTGCCTGCTGCCATCTTTGTAAGATGTGACTTGGCTTTTGCCCTGATTATGAGGTTTCTCCGGCCATGTGGAACTGCAAGTCCAATTAAATCTCTTTCTTTTATGAATTGCCCAGTCTCAGGTATGTCTTTATCAGCAGAATGAAAACTGACTAATACATTGATTGAGTCAATTTCCTTACTCATTATTGGTCTGTTTAGATTTTCTATTTCTTGATGATTCAGTCTTGTGGGGTTGTAGGTGTCTAGAAATTTATCCATCTTCTATTTTATCTGCTTTGTTGATGTATAATTGTTCATAGTAATCTCTTAGGATCTTCTGAATTTCTATAGTATCAGTTGTAACATTTTTTCTTATTTCTGATTTCAATTATTTGAGTCCTATAACTATTTTTTGCCAGCTAGCCTAGCTAACATTTGTTAATTTTGTAATCTTAATAAAACTTGTTAATCTCATTGATGTTTTCTATAGTTTTTCTCATTTTATGTTATTCATTTCTGTTCTGATCTTTGTTGTTTCTTCTGCTAACTGTGGGCTTATTTTTTTCTTTTTAAGTTCCTTGAGGTATAATGTTAGGTTGTTTATTGGAAAATTTTCTTCTTTTTTGATGTAGACATTTATTGCTATAAACTTGTTGTATGGTTTGGCTCTATGTCCCCACCCAAATCTCATCTACAATTGTAAGCCTCGCATGTTGAAGGAGGGACCTAGAGAGAGGAGATTGGATCACGGCAGTGGTTTCCTCAATCTGTTCTAAAGATAGTGAGTTCTCATCACTATCTTTTGGTTTAAATGTGTTTGACACTTCCCACCTATCTCTTTCTCTCTTGCAGCCATGTAAGGTGTGCCTCACTTCCCCTTTGACTTTTGCCATGATGATAAGTTTCCTGAAGCCTCCCTAGCCATGAGTCAATAAAACTTATTTTCTTTATAAATAACCCAGTCTCAGGTATTCTTTTTAGCAGTGTGAAAATGGACTAATAAAACTTTTGTCTTTTATTATTATATTATTTTACTTTAAGTACTGGGATACATGTGCAGAACATGCAGATTTGTTACAGAAGTATACATGTGCCATGGTGATTTCTCCTAATGCTATCCATCCCCTAGCTTCCCATCACCTTACAGGCCCCAGTGTGTGATGTTCCTCTTTCTATGTCCATGTGTTCTCATTGTTCAACCCTACTTCTGAGTGAGAACACACAGTGTTTGGTTTTCTATTCTTTTGTTAGTTTGCTGAGAATGATGGTTCCCAGTTTCATCCATGTCCTTGCAAAGGACATGAACTCATCCTTTGTTATGGCTGCATTGTATTCCATGGTGTATATGTGCCACATTTTCTTTATCCAGTCTATCATTGATCAGTATATGGGTCAGTTCTAAGTCTTTGCTATGAATAGTGCCACAGTAAACATATGTGTGCATGTGTCTTTATAGTAGAATGATTTATAATCTTTTGGGTATATACCTAGTAATGTGATTGCTGGGTCAAATGGTATTTCTGGTTCTAGATCCTTGAGGAATTGCCACATTCTCTTTCACAATGGTTGAACTAATTTACACTCCCACCAACAATGTAAAAGTGTTCCTATTTCTCCACATCCTCTCCAGCATCTGTTGTTTCCTGACTTTTTAATGATTGTCATTCTAACTGGTTTGAGACAGTATCTGACTGTGATTTTGATTTGCATGTCTCCAATGACCAGTGATGATGAACTTTTTTTTTTCATATGTTTGTTGGCCCTATAACTGTCTTCTTTTGAGAAGTATCTATTCATATCCTTAGCTCACTTTTTGATGGGGTTATTAATTTTTTTCATGTTAATTTGTTTAAGTTCATTGTACTTTCAGGTTATTAGCCATTTGTCAGATGGATAGATTGCAAAATAAATTTTCTCCCATTCTGTAGGTTGCCTATTCACTCTAATGATAGTTTCTTTTGCTGTGCAGAAGCCCAGCAAATCTAGTTTAATTAGATTCCATTTGTCAATTTTGGCTTTTGTTGTCATTGCTTTTGGTGTTTTAGTCATGAAGTTTTACACATGCATATGTCCTGAATAGTATTGCCTAAGTTTTGTTCTAGGGTTTTTATGGTTTTAGGTCTTACATTTAAGTCTTTATCCCATTTTGAGTTAATTTTTGTATAACGTATATGGAAGGGGTCCAGTTTCAGTTTTTTGCACATGGCTAGACAGTTTTCCCAACACATGTATTAAATAATGGGGAATCCTTTCCCCATTGCTTGTTTTGTCAGGTGTGTCAGAGATTAGATGGTTGTAGATGTATGGGGTTATTTCTGAAGTCTCTGTTCTGTTCCATTGATCTATATATCTGTTTTGGTATAAGTACCATGCTGTTTTTGTTACTGTAGCCATGTAGCATAGTTTGAAGTCAGATAGCATGATGCCTCCAGTTTAGTGCTTTTTGCTTAGGATTGTCTTGGCCATGTGGGCTCTTTTTTGGTTCAATATGAAATTTAAAGTAGTTTTTCTAATTCTGTGAAGAAAGTCAGTGGTAGCTTGATGGGTATAGCATTGAATCTATAAATTACTTTGGGCCATTTTCACAATACCAATTCTTCCTATCCATGAGGATGGAAGGTTTTCCATTTGTTTGTGTTCTCTCTTATTTCCTTGAGCAGTGGTTTGTAGTTCTCCTTGAAGAGGTCCTTCACATCCCTTGTGAATTGTATTTCTAGGTATTTTATTCTCTTTGTAGCAATTGTGAAAGGGAGTTCACTCATGATTTGGCTCTCTGTTTGTCTGTTATTAGTGTATAGGAATGCTTGTGATTTTTGTGCACTGATTTTGTATTTTGAGACTTCACTGAAGTTGCTTATCAGCTTAAGGAGATTTTGGGCTGAGACAATGGGGTCTTCTAAATATACAATCATGTCATCTGAAAACAGAGACAACCTCATGAACTCCATCTGGAAGACCACCCACAAGTGACTGGGAGTGCCTCACCCACAGACCCTCTCCTTTCAACTGGCCCACAGGTAACTTCAATGTTCCACACACCTCGCCCACATTCCTGGTGGCTTACTACCCATGTGCACTCCTTCAACAACAAGTGAGAGCCTTTGCACACAGCACATGAACACATGCAGTCAGCCAGCTTGATCCTGCAGGATTGGAGAAAGGCAGACACACTTAACCATTTCAAGGCACTGACATAGAGAAAATAAACAGAAGATTCTCAGTACCAGGCCTGGTTTTGGGAAAATCTTTAATTTTTAAGAATTTCCTCCCAAAAGGGAGCATGAAGAATGGAGCAATTACATTCATAGAAAAGGTCTGAGAGAGCCTCAGAATTGCCAAGCTAGCTCATTGATGAAGGTATTTCTTTCCCAGAGCCTGTCAGTAAAAACTGGAAAAAGTGACTTCTTCAAATGTGAGGGTAGCAATGTAAGACTTCAAAGAACATGAAAAACAAGGAAATATGACACCAGCAAAAGAATACACACATTTTCTAGTAATTGATCTCAAAAAAAAATGGAGTTCTATAAGTTGCCTAACAAGGAATCCAAAATTATTGTTTCAAGAAATGGCATGGTCTCAGCTCACTGCAATCTCTGCTGCCTCAGCCTCCCAAGTAGCTGGGATTACAGGTGTGTGCAATTCTCCCACCTCAGCCTCCCAAGTAGCTAGGATTACAGGTGTGTGCCACCAAGCCCAGAGAATTTTTGTATTTTTTTTAGTAGAGATGAGATTTCACCATGTTGGTCAGGTTGGTCTCAAACTTCTGATCTTAGGTGACCTCCTCAACTCGGTCTCCCAAAGTGCCAGGATTATAGGCATGAGCCACACCATACCAGGCCACATTTTCTTATATATATGTTGGCTGTTTATATATTTTCTTTTGAGATGTGTCTGTTCATGTCCTTTGTCTACTTTTTGATCGAATTATTTGTTTTTCCTTGCTGATTTGTTTGTACGGTTCTCTGTAGATTCCGGATACTGGTTCTTTGTTGGATGGATATTTGTGAGTATTTTCTCCTCTGTGGGTTGTCTGTTTACTCTGATGATTATTTCTTTGTCTGTGCAGAAGCCTTTTACTTTAATCAGATCCCATATATTTATTTTGTTTTTGTTGCCTTTGTTTTTGGGGTCTTAGTCATAAATTCTGCCTAAGCCCACATCCAGAAGAGTTTTTTGAATGTTATCATCTAGAATTTTTATAGTGTCAGACATCAGATTCAGAACTTTGATCAATCTTGAGCTGATTTTTGTATAAGGTGAGAGATGGGGAACAGGTTTCATTCTTCTACATGTGGCTTGCTCATTTACTGAATGGAGTATCCTTTCCCCAGTTTTTGTTTTTTGAACTTTGACAAAGATCAATTTGCTATAAGCATTTGGTTTTATTTCTGGATTCTCTATAGTATTTCATTGGTCTATATACCTATTTTTATGTCAGTACCATGCTGATTTGGTGACTATAGTCTTGTAGTATAATTTGAAGTCAGGTGATGTGATGCTTCCATATTTGTTCCTTTTGCTCAGTATTGTGATGGCTATGTGGACTCTCTTTTTAGTTCCATATAAATTTTAGGATTGTTTTTCCTAGTTATCTGAAGAATGGTGATGGTATTCTTGTGGGAATTGCATTAAATCTTTAGGTTGATTTTGACAGTATGGTTATTCTCACAATATTGAGTCTTTCCATTCATGAGCATGGGATCTGTTTCGATTTTTTGATGTCATTTATGACTTCTTTCAGCAGTGTTTTGTGGTTTTCA
The DNA here is from genome assembly GCF_049354715.1 of Callithrix jacchus. Taxonomy (NCBI): domain Eukaryota; kingdom Metazoa; phylum Chordata; class Mammalia; order Primates; family Cebidae; genus Callithrix; species Callithrix jacchus. The sequence goes on along the minus strand of NC_133517.1, from coordinate 34,836,434 downwards.
TCATGGAGATCTTTATGCTTCTAAGCTTTTCGTTTTGTTTTATTTTGTTTTTTGAAGCTGTTGCAAAAGGGATTGAATTCTTAATTTGATTCTCAGCTTGGTTGCTGTTGGTGTATAGCAGTACTACTGATTTGTATACATTGATTTTGTATCCTGAGGCTACTGAATTTATTTATCAGATCTAGGCACTTTTTGCATGAGTCTTTGGGGTTTTCTAAAGATATAACTATATCTTCAGCAAACATTGAGTTTGACTTCCTTTTTTTCCAATTTGGATATTCTTTATTTTTTTTTTTCCTCTTGTCTGATTCCTCTGACTAGGATTTCCAGTACTATGTTGAACATAAGTAGTAAAAGTGGGCATCCTTGTTTTGTTCCATTTCTAAGGGGAAATGCTTTCAAGTTTTCCCCATTCAGTATGAATATCAAGTATCTTTTCCAAACACTATGCTATGAAACTAGAAATCAGTAATAGGAGAAAAACTTTAAAAATTCACATAAATGTGGAAATTAAGCATCACACTCCTGAACGATCTATGAATCTAGAAAAAAATCTAAAGAGAAATCAAAAAATAATTTGAGACTAAAATGGAAAAGGCTTTAGACAAAATTCAACACACCTTCATGCTAAAAACTCTCAATAAACTAGGTATTGATGAAACATATCTCAAAATAGTAAGAGCTATTTATGACAGACCCACAGCCAATATCAAACTGAGTGGACAAAAGCTGGAAGCATTCCCATTGAAAGCCAGCACCAGACAAGGATGCCTTCTCTGACCATGCCTATTAAAAATAGTATTGGGGCCGGGCGCTGTGGCTCAAGCCTATAATCATAGCACTTTGGGAGGCCAAGGCGGGTGGATCACAAGGTCAACAGATCGAGACCATCCTGGTCAACATGGTGAAACCCCGTCTCTACTAAAAATTACAAAAAATTAGCTGGGCACGGTGGCGTGTGCCTGTAATTCCAGCTACTCAGGAGGCTGAGGCAGGAGAATTGCCTGAACCCAGGGGGTGGAGGTTGCGGTGAGCCGAGATCATGCCATTACACTCCAGCCTGGGTAACAAGAGCAAAACTCCGTCTCAAAAAACAAAAAAAAAGAAAAGAAAATAGTATTGGAATTTCTGTCCAGTGTAATCAGGCAAGAGAAATAAGTAAAGGGTATTCAAATAGGAAAAGAGGAAGGGAAATTGTTAGTTGGTCACATGGCCCTTTTTTGAGTTTCTAGCCCTGCCTCTGTTTCCTGCTCCCGGTCTCTCCCAGCCACTCAGCCACATTGATCCCTTCAGCATGAGGAGATGAGAAAGAGATGGGCCTCTGAGGCAGTGTCGTGCACAGCTGGCATAGCCAGACTCCCTATGTTTTCACTTTCCCCTATGAGAGGCATCATGGGCTGAGGAGCTTTCTCTTGGCACTAAGCTGTGCCACCTTAGGGGAGTGTGAAAAAGGTAGAGGGAAACTGGTTTGCTTCCCTTTTAATGTATTATTATAATTTTATTTTCCTGAAACTTCTCTGCTGGGCTCCTGGACACCCACAAAGGTACTCTTTGTGGTACCTTTGTGTATACTGTGGGTACACTATAGGGAGGCAGTGGTAAACAACTTCTATTTTGACATCTTGCTGATGTCACTCCTCTAAGAAGATGACATATTCCTACCGGTTGCTATGTAATTGACAGAAACTTCTTGTGAAAGGAAGATATTTTCTTGCCCCAGTTTGACTTAAGGCTTGAATATATGACTTGCTTTATGCTATGGAATGTGTTCATAAGAAATAGAGGCAAAGTTGAAGGAAAAGTTTTAAGACCCTTCTCATGAATTGTCCATGGCCGTTTTTCCTCCGCCAGGAGGAGGTGTTCCCTTTAGCCTGATAGTTATCTGATCACGGTTTTAACCAAGACAGCAGAGGAGAAAATAATTCTTCTTGAAAAACTCTGGACATTCTTGTATAAATAAAAACTTTGATATTTTGTGGGACTATATGTATTGTATTTTTTATCAAACTGGTGATAATTGACATTTTTCCAGCATTGAATCTTTCAGTCACTGAATATGATTTTTTTACTAGCCTCAATAATGATCTATAATTTCCCCCCATATTTTTGGTAGATTTATTTATTGGTATTTTTGGTGCTTTTAAAATTAACTTAAAAAAAAAACTTATAATGTAAGTCATCATCGCTAACAAATAGAAATGTTGATTTTTAAAAATATGCTTGTCCTGTAATTTTGCTATATTAACTTCTTTTAATAACTTATCTATAAATTATTTTATATTTTCACGTATGCAATCTGCCTTTTCCTCCCTTGCCACACACAGAATGTCTAATTTATACCAGGTGTTCAACGCCTACTATTAAATGGAACAAAATTCTAAGTGTTTCTTAATCAAGGCTGGGAGTCTTTTTCAAAATAACTGTTTCTGCATCTCATCTGCTCTCACAGGTTTGGGCTAGGGCCTAAGCACATTTATTCTAAAAAATTTCCTGATTATTCTGATGTAAAAACCTTGTTGTGAACCACTGTTCTGTGTCAATAAAATAATATAAAATACAAGTAAATTTTCTGTATGATTCAAGTCCTGAATATATTTTGCTCTCAAATGTCTGAGAAGCTGAGGCAAAAACATTCATTGTTTTGAAGATATTTAAATTTCCTTTTATCCTTGATTTGATAAGGATATACTATAAAAATCAACCAGTCAAAATTTAAATATAGATTTGTTTGTAAGAAAAAAAGAGATTTAAATGTGAGATTCTTTAAATCATTTAAAAGAATTGTGGCAGAGCTAGCTAAGAAATGGATGTCTAGAGAAGGGTGGCTGAATGTTTTTTCTCTTGGCTGAAACCTCCTTAAACAATGAACTACAATGAGTAAATCATCTTTTAAATGGATGAGACTAGGAATCCAGATGTTTGGAAGCAAGATACTAGCTGGTAATGTGCTATAGCCCATCATCCAGGCCCTTCCTGAGGGAAATGATAGCAAAGCCAGACTCTCTGCTTTCTAAATATCCTCTAGAAACCAATCTTGTTGTCACCAACATCACAACTTTGTTTCAGCTGGCAATTTACCAACATCTGCTTGGCAAGGACTGTTTTCCCTTGACTCTCAGATATATGTGTTTTCCCGTTTTGAAGCACTGAACCCAACACACAGCAAGAAGAGAGTATTGAAGTCACAACGACTATATGCCAATTCATTTGCAGAAAAGCCTCCAATCTTCTTATTTAAAGTGTTATTTCTACCTTCACAATCTTGGCAGTATAAATTATCAGTGTGTAAATCACTGCTTGGAGTAATCTAAAGTAAAGAAAACATAGGCATTTACATCTATTCAGGTAGCCCTTCACAGTTATTTTAAGTTTTGCAAAGAAAGTGGGACAGGTGCTGTAGTTTTACATTACAGAATATCAAATATTGTGCTTTACTAGCATTTCAACCCCAAGACTTTGTAAATTTTAAAAATGAGGTTACATGGTTGGCAGGGGGAAGTTTATTAAATGTACAAAATCATCAATAACATCCATTACATTCCGACTGGAACATGGTCAAGCACGCCTTTTCAGTTCTTTGACCACTTTTATGATTGTCAAACTTATCCAATCATTTGTTGAGTGCAAAAGTTGTATTTATTAGGAAGGAGACAGAGTGTTTCTTTGGCTGCTTATAGTCCAAGTTGGACAGATAAATCACTTCAGCATTGCATAAGCCAGCTGAGAGATAATTAAGTCATTTGAATGTGAGGTTTCTTGGCTCTCTCATTTTTTCCCTTTTCTCTTCTTGGAAACAAAAACCATGGATCTTGTCCCATGTCCTTCCCCTGACTCTTCTTAACATTCCCTTTTCCTCCCTGAAGTAAGAGCATACTATTTCCTCTTACTGAAGAAAAAATATTGAGAAAAATTACTAGCAAAATTCATAAAATGAAACTTAGATACTATAGAGCTCTATAAATATGTCTCTTTTAACCTTGTATGATCTCAAAATGATCTATTTATGCATCATTTTTTTTAGACTGCAAATTCCTTCAGGACACAGATATGGCTTATTCATCTTTGCATCCTTAAAACCTAATATAAGAGGTGATAAGGAAGTGTTCCTCAAACAAAACTGAACTGAAAATCATATAGTCAACCTTTTTATTTTATGGATAAAGAAGCAGACCTAGAAGGGGAAGTTATTCGCCCAGTTCTTACATAGTAGTAATGTCCTTCTACTTTGCTAAAGAGTTCTAAAAGCTAGTTTTGTTTTTTTTTTTTTGATTTTTGTTTTTTTCCTACCAGATGATTTGCTTACTCTGGGCTATGAAGACTCATCTAGAGAGGAACACATAAAGCATATGAGGCCACTTGGAGACATCATAAAAGATTTTGGACAGGGGGACAATCATTTGGCTGGTGATCCTTGGATCTCCACATTTTGTTCTCATAGTCCCAGATGGTAGCATGATTTCACATGCCCTGTGTCTGGCAAAATGATTTTGTCCAAACTCGATATCAAGAAGATAAAATGATGTAATTTGGGAGGGACAAATAATTTGGAACTTAAAATATAAATAATATGTGCTCTTTTAATTAATGGAATACAATTGTATCTAGTTGTACAAAGGCTAAGTAGAGATATATTTTATAATTTTATATCCTCAAATCTAAGTAAGTTTAAGCATTTAAAACTTTAGGTGTTTAAAGGTATTTAAAATGTTTTTTCTTTACTCAATTAAATTCTGTCACTTCCCCTTATATATGTAATATACATATCTATATACATTAAGAAATGTTGTGTAAAAAATATTAAACATCTTAATATTAATGGTGCTGTTTAGCACTTTCTCACACATATATTAGAATGTCAATATTTCATTACTCTTAGCCTCATAGGTAATACTGTCTTCTAAGAAATTACTTTGGAGAGTTTTATTACAAGTTAATTTCTGTTGAGTATTTGAAATGGTTTTTCTGTGTAAGTAAAGGTTTGACTTACTTTCTATAAAAATAAAGTGTATTATTTGAATACAAGATATTGGTTGTTTTCCAAAAAATCAGTGTCAACTAGTTAGTTCATATCTGAGCTATAATATAGTATTGTTCCTGTTTTGACTGCTGTTTTGACTTAAACAGAATCATTTCCTATTTTATTGCCAACAAATGTTGAATTTGGAGATAGAATTACATACATTGGATTAAATAGAGTACACAAATAAATACAGTATGCTGCTGTTTTAGGACTGCTGGTACAATCTGCTGCCAATTCTTGAATCATTAAGTTCTACTACTCCTCTACTAAATAATAATATAGACTTGAGGTGCACTGGAAAACAGGAGCTGGTGCAGCTATTGAAATCAACAGACTCAGGCATCTAGTCACCAATTTGGGCTGGAAACTTGCCAAGGTAGATTTTATTCTATTTTTTAACTACTATTAAAGCTGGCAGAATTAAAATGTACATACCTACACACACACACACACACAGACTCTCTCTCTCTCTCTCACACACACACACACACACACACACACACACACAAACACTACAAATAGGGACAAAAATGAATATGAGTTAAGGGTGTCAGGGACTTTGGGATTCCGGTTTCTTCACATATAATCCATCTTAATGCTCGTTTTGGACCATTTTCTTGTCCTTGCCATTGAGATACTTAGTTACATGCAATGGAACTACCTTCATATGTTTTATGTATTTTTTTTTTATTTCTGTCTAAAGCCAGTATATTTGTTCAGGTCTGTGTGACAATTTCCAAGTTGGTACAACTCCACTTCAAATTTTGACAATTAAAGATGAAGAGAGACTTTATAAAAATAAAATGATTGCAAAAATATGTCAGTGGATTTTTTTCCCTTAATAAGCAAGGTAAAATATATTTGTAATTTTTATCACCTTGGTGCGTTATGATATTTGAGTAGAATTTAGCAAGAGCAGAAAATCTTGGCATTTCCATGAGCTTTTATTTCTATTATCTCCAATACTCTCAGATTTCAAAGAACAGTTTTGGTGCTAATTACCAGATTTTGACTTTTATAAAAACCCCACACCACATGTCCTGATTTTATACCCAGTTGCATGTGGAATCTGAAATGTGGTTTTATCAAAATAAACTCACACTTTGGTGTGTGGAATTTCACTTGTAAAGTAGAGATCATAATTTCAAAAACAAACACAATTTGCACTTGGTTTTGCTTGAAAAAATAAAACGCTTGGCTGTGATCAGATGAAAAATGTTTTACTCAAGTACCGGCTTTTCTCTGAAAAGCACCCATGGTTGGAGCCAAGTGGTCTTGAACAGCATCATCTTCCATGCAAGCACCTTGGCATCTCCTGATTTAACTGGTATGTTTTAGAAGATACTTTTTTTCTTAAAATTATTTTATTCTTTTTTAGAAGTCTGAATGTTTATTTTAACATTTCCTTCTTATTTGGGTCAAGAGCAGAGCTTGTAAGGACCAATTATGGGAAGCGAAGAAATTTCTTAAGTTACTAATTAAATCAATGAAAAGAATTAAATACACTGTTTTCTGATGCAGAAATATCCAGTTATGTCCCCCAGAGACAACTGATGTCACAGAAGACAGACCTGAATTTGAATTCTAGTCCTGCCAGCCAGTTTCTCTTTTACCTTGAGCAAGTCATATAATCTCTCAAATTCCAAGCTTCCTCATCTAGTAAACAGCAATAACAAACAGATTAATTTTGAAGATGGGATGAGAAATAAGACATGGAGAGCCCCTAGTTACATGCTGAGAACACAGCAGATACTCAGAGAAGCTGCTGGTGCTTGAGATGGCATTTCAAGTCCATGGTGGAAAAATAAAAATAAAATCTAATCAGAACACGTGAGTTACTTAGATTTTAAAGTTTTTTAATTTAAAAATTATTTAATTTGTATAATTTATTTATTTTTATTATTATTATTTTTTGAGACGGGGTTTCGCTCTTGTTACCCAGGCTGGAGTGCAATGGCACGATCTCGGCTCACCGCAACCTCCGCCTCCTGGGTTCAGGCAATTCTCTCGCCTCAGCCTCCTGAGTAGCTGGGATTACAGGCACACGCCACCATGCCCAGCTAATTTTTTGTATTTTTAGTAGAGATGGGGTTTCACCATGCTGACCAGGATGGTCTCGATCTCTTGACCTCGTGATCCACCTGCCTCGGCCTCCCAAAGTGCTGGGATTACAGGCTTGAGCCACCGTGCCCGGCCTGTATAATTTATTTTTTAAGATCCACTTCTCACTATATTGCTTAGGCTTGTCTCAATCCTGGCCTCAGGTGATCCCCCAACCTCAGCATCCAGAGTAGCTAGGATTAGAGGTGTGAGTCACTGTACTGGGTAGATTTTAAAGTTTTTATATGTAAAATTGAAAAAAACAGTTTGTGCCATCATGTTAGGTAGAGTTACCTATCATTAACTCTACCAGCAGTTTTTGATTTTGTTAAGCATTAAGGCTATTCCAAAAGCATTAGCCCTCATGCTCCAACAGGCTCATAGCACAGTAAGAGAAGAATGCAAGAAAAGTTCCTGGAAGAAAGGACCATGCATTTGAGACTTGTTTTATCATTTACAAAGCACACGAGACATCCCTGGGTGCCTCTGAGGAGAGTATAGAGAGGAGAAAAATGTAGAGTGTGGTTCTGTTGTCAGCACGGTTGGGTGGAGAGCCACCTCTGCTACTTATTGCTGTAAATCTTTCAGTAGGTCAATTAACCTCTTAAGGATGAATAGTAGCATTTATCTTGATAAGCTATTTTGAGAATCAAATGAAAAAAATCCATAAAAAGGCATAGCAAGGTCCCTGGCACATCATAAACATACCGGAGATGGATTAGCCCTTAACATGATTATTAGTCTGTCTTTCTTTAGGGAGTTTTTTTCTTAGAAGCATCTATCTACCTTTCTGGGATGAATACAAAATGGAATAGAATGTACAGTTTTGCTTTTAAAGTTCCTCTTTCTATCTAAGATTTTTATCATTTTACATTAGCATTGTTCTGAACAGCCAATGGCTATATAGAGACTACCTTTCATTTTGAGAGGAATTATTGGGTCCCAATTCATTGAATTATTTGACCATAATAATAAACCTCCAGTTTCTTTATTTCTTCAACTTGAAGATCATGTAGCAGTGTGTACATAAGTAGCCTTAGGTCTTTGGACTTCCTCATGAACAACCATTTTATGAGTCTGTTGTTAAACTCTTTATGAGATTCATCAACATGAGTAACACTGCTAGTCCTGTAAGAGTCTCTTACCCCATGAATGATTTATAACAAAGAGAACTACTTTATTAAAAGATTCTTGTGCTTCAGAGTCTCTTGTGAGCTCAAAGAGCTAAGAGTTGCCATTATTATATTAGAAGAAATACATGCTTATTCAAGAGAAATAAAAAATAAGCCATGGGAAGTTTATCAACTTGTATAGTCCCATGTTTTAAAAATATTCCCTTCCCTTTGTTTCTTTAATCATCTTCACCTGTTCATTTAACTAATACTTCCTGCTCGTTACAATGTTTTTGACCTTGCTAAAGAATAAGATTGGCAGAATCTCAGCCCTTAAAGAGTTGTTAATGATTCCCAAAGGGAGCTGCACATTAGCATCAGCATCAGTGGGGACTTGTTTTAAGAGAACCAATAGGTAACCATTATATCAGAGTCTTCAAGGTATGGGTAAAGACCCTGAGGCAGAAGGGGCCTACTACTTTGATGGATCTGAAAAGAAAGCCATTTGGATTGGGCTACAGTGATCAAGAGGTAGAGGGTAGGAGAAGGATGTATGAGAGAAGCAGGGCCTGACCTCGGGCCAACCTCCCCACTTTCAGAAACTGTTACTTAACTAACACTGGATTTAACAAAGCATTATTCAGATTATCAAGTGCAATCCTTTCAAATTTTATAATGAGTGGAATATTAAAAAGAGTTTTGAAGAACTCATGCTTAATTTCAAATGTACATTGCAATTTGAAATCTGCTAAATGTGGTCTTCTCATCAATTTTTCAAAAAAGGGAAAAGGAGTCCTCAAATGTCTATAGTAAAATTTTCTTAATCACTTGAACTACGGGTGCCCATTATTTCATGTCCCTTCCCTTGCAACATTTTCCTAGTAGAATATTTCATACATTCAAATGACATCAATTACTAACTCTAGGTTATGAATACACACTTCCCTTTTAGTTGGCTCTTTATATGTAATTTTCCAAATCCATTGGATCATTCATTATGCAGCCTCAATGTCCTCACCTAGTTACTACAATGGTGGGATAAAGAAGTAGAGTAACATGATAGTATTATAAGTGTGGAATTTGGGGAATTAATCAATATAATTTTTGTGTGTACATTTCTTAAATCTTATTTAAAATTACATCTGGGCCTTTAAGATCTCAGTTTATCCATCTTATTATTTGTCTTTTTATTGTCTAGTAGTCACAAATATCCTCAGTGTTTTTCTGTGTTGTCATTTTAAGCAGTTTAGTGATAAAAGTACAGAATAATTTTTTTCAAACTTTCATAGTTTTCATTTCCTTCCTAATTTAGTTATAAACTAGCTAAAAATAAAATCAAGAGTAAATAAATATGTAATGTTTCCTTTAATCCAATATCATTTAGACCATCTTACTATTTGAAGATGTGTGTTTTACTATCAATAATTTTTTACAGTAGTCAACAACTTAACATTTTTTGAGTACCTAGAAAATAATTACTTTTATTCTCATAAATCTCTTCAACTCATACTATTATTCCTTTTCACATGGTTGGAATATGATTAATATTTCACATTAATGTGATATTTAATAAATGACTTAGAAAAAGATTTTGATCAGAAAAACTGTACTTGATAATTTTATTCTTGCAGACCAAATGTATAATTTATAAATCTTCATTACACAAAATATTCAGGAAGATCAAGGCCTATTAATTCATGTAAAAATATTTAGCATTCTGGAATATATCTTTGAAACATCCAAAAAAATATATCTGGGTAAATTTATGAGTTTTGATGCTTTTAATCTGCAGTCATAATGTGGATCTGGCTTCATTTGATTGCATAATTAGAAGAATGGAAGGATGCATGAAAAGTCATCTAATGGTCTATTAGAACATTGCTTTGTTTAATTCATTAATATGTAATGAAATGTATATTATAAGAAACTACTGAAACATATTTTCTTGGCTAAAATTCAAAAATGTTTATATAATTGGAGAGTTATTTTTCCAGGAGAATAAAGTTTAATTGTAATCAGATGTTCATTCTGGAAGCATAAAGATAGTAATAATATTGTTGGAAATGATATTTTAATGTTTTTCTTATACTCAGCTTGATGTAGAACCATACCCATGTTCAGAATATATAGAGGGACTTGCTTTTTTGTGTCTTTTTAATCAAATTTCTTCCTGGGATCTGAGTGCCAGCTCTAGAAGCTGGAATGAAGTTCCGCAGAGAAGTCCAAGAAGTCATGGTAATACCTGCTTGCTATTTCTGAACTTTATTGTAAGGGCCACTGTGTCATTCAACTCCATTGAACTGTATTTGAGAAACACCCCCAGTTGTGCAATATACCAGCATAACTTTAAAGAACACTTGGCTTCTGTGACACACTCAAATTTGTGTGATTTTTCACATTACTAAAAGACTTCTTTATTTCCAAGTTTTGGTTATTTATTAATCAGTGTAATCTTCAATAGATTACATCAACATGATTTCATGCATTTAGAGGAGAACTATTTCCTGTTTAAGTAGAAAATTGTGCAGATGGCTTCTGGAAGAATTTCATTCTGAAGCAGCTTTAGAGTGAACTATTTCATGTAGAAAGATGGACCTTTTTTCTTCAGTTTTCTGGAATCCACATTCGCTAAGTAGAACTTGTATTGATCTTTGGGACCCAGTTTGTTCCAAGACTCTGGGTTATTCTTTCTGTTCCAACTAATATCTGGATTGAACAATTCCAGACTCAAGAGATACAGTGCTGCTCTAGTACCTCCAGCTCCAATAAATACATAGAGGGGTATCAAATGCGGATGCTTCTTGGCCTGACTGATGATCTGGCGGAGGATGTTTGTAGCAGAGGACTCTGATTGGGAAGGAGAGAACCAGCCCAGGGCTAAGCAATATCTGTACTCAAAAAGACTTGTTTTAATGTATTTTAAATGCTATATTATAGTCAGTGGCTATCAGGTAAATCTATGAGCCATATTTCCTCCACTTAAGTTTAAAGAATGAGATATACCTGATAATATAGAGACTGGTAAATTTTAGAAAAAAAATGGAAGAGAAAGTTAAGGGAACAGAATGTTCATGTTGGAAACTGAAGGAAGAATGAATTAACTTTCATCAATTTGATGTTCTTAAATCTCTTGATTTGGTCTGTATCCTTCCATACCTCCTTGCTGCCATACCACCTTAGTTTTTCTTATGTCTATTATTTCTGTAATTGTTCTCACAGCCTCCAGTCTTAACCAAATCTTACCTACTGCACTCTGCTTCCAGACTGATTTTTCAGGATAAAAATGCAAATACATTAGGGGTGCCTTCAGGTTCCTTTATGACCCAACTCTGTTACCTTTCCAGCTTAAATTGCTCCAGGCATTCTAGGATTCAAATATCCATATTTGGACTTTCTCTAACATTGATGCTCTTTTTTACCCTGAGTCCTTTGAAAACTCCTTACCATAATTAATATGACTAGAACCTTAGGACTTGGCTTTGACATCATCTCCTCCAAGAAGTGTTGCCTGATAGCTCCCATACCTTTGGTAAAAGTTCTGTATAAACATTAATATAGCTCTTACTAAAAGGTATTTGAACCATCTGTTCACTGATGTGTCTCACCTCACTAGATTTAATCTCTTGAAGACTGGGGCTGCCTTTATAAATCTTATATTACCTAGACTTTACATAGTGCTTGAAAGCTATTAATTGCTTAAAACTAAATTGTAGAATGCATAAGTAAGTGAGTGAACAAATATATAGTTAAATTAAAGAATGATCGAAAGGGGCAGACAGGAATAGGGAGATTCTGGAAGGCAAACGAGAAAAAAAAACTTTTAGTTTATTTTTAAGCTATAAATTTTTTTGCAGTTTCTTATTTTTAAAATTTTCAATTTACTTTAAGTTCTGGGATACATGTGCAGAATATATAGGTTTGTTACATAGGTATACATGTGCCATGGTGGTTTGCTGCACCTATCAACCCATCATCTGGGTTTTAAGCCCCATATGCATTAGCTATTTGTCCTAATGCTCTCCCTTTTCTTGCTTCTCCAAGACCCCCCGACTGGCCTCAATGTGTGTCTTTCCCCTCCCTGCATCCATGTATACTCAATGTTCAACTCTCACTTATGAGTGAGAACATGCAATGTTTGGTTTTCTGTTTCTGTGTAAGTTTGCTGAGGATGATGGCTTTCAGCCTCATCCATGTCCCTGCAAAGGACTTGATCTCATTCCTTTTTATGGCTGCATAGTATTCCACAGTATATATGTACCACATTTTCTTTATCCAGTCTATCATTGATGGACATTTGGGTTGGTTCCATGGCTTTGCTATTGTAAATAGTGTTGCAATAAACATAAGTGTTCATGTGTCTTTATGGTAGAATGATTTATATTACGTTTGGTATGTACCCAATGGGATTACTGGGTCAAATGGTATTTCTGGATCTAGATCCTTGAAGAGTGGCCACACTGTCTTCCACAATGGTTAAACTCATTTACATTCTCAACAACAGTATAAAAGTGTTCTATTTCTCCACAGCCTTGCTAGCATCTTTGGGTTTTGACTTTTTAATAATCACCATTCTGATTGTTGTGAGATGGTGTTTCATTGTGGTTTTGATTTGCATTTCTCTAATGATCAGTGATGATAAACCTTTTCATGTTTATTGACCACATAAATGTCTTCTTTTCAGAAGTGTCTGTTCCTATTATTTTCCCACTTTTTGATGGGGTTGTTTTGTTCTTTTAAATTTGTTTAAGTGCATTGTTATTCTGGATGTTAGACCTTTGTCTAACATCCATTACAAACATCCATTACATTTGTAACATCCATTACAAAAATTTTCTCCCATTCTGTAGGTTGTCTGTTCACTCTGACGATAGTATCTTTTGTTGTGCAGAAGCTCTTTAATTCAATTAGTTCCCATTTGTCAATTTTGGCTTTGGTTGCAATTGCTTTTGGCATTTTGTCATGAAGTCTTTGCCCATGCCTACGTTCTGAATGGTATTGCCTAGGTTTTCTTCTATAGTTTTTATGGTTCTGGGTTTTACATTTAAGTCTTTAATCCATCTTGAGTTAATTTTTGTATAAGGTGTAAGGAAGGGGTCCAGTTTCAGTTTTCTGCATATGGCTAGCCAATTTTCCCAGCACCATTTATTAAATAATGGGGAATACTTTCCCCAATTGCTTGTTTTTGTTTGGTTTGTCAAAGATAATATGGTTGTAGATGTGTGGGCTTATTTCTGAGGTCTCTGTTTTGTTCCGTTGGTCTATATGTCTGTTTTGGTACAAGTACCATGCTGTTTTGATTGCAGTAGCAATGTAGTATAGTTTGAAGTCAGATAGCGTGGATGCCTCCAGCTTTGTTCTTTTTGCTTAGGATTGTCTTGGCTATGTGGGCTCCTTTTTGGTTCCATGTGAAATTTAAAGTAGTTTTTTCTAATTCTGTGAAAAATGTCAATGGTAGTTTGATGGATTTGGCATTGAATCCTTAACTTACTTTGGGCAGTATGGCCATTTTCACAATACTAATTTTTCCTATCCATGCGGATGGAAGGTTTTTCCATTTGTTTGTATCCTCTCTTATTTCCTTGAGCAGTGGTTTGTAGTTCTCCTTGAAGAGGTCTATTGTATCCCTTGTTAGTGGTATTCCTAGGTATTTTGTTCTATTTGTAGCAATTTTGAAAGGGAGTTCATTCATGATTCAGCTCTCTGCTTATCTATTATTGGTGTATAGGAATGCTTGTAATTTTTGCACATTGATGTTCTATCCTGAGACTTTGCTGAAGTTGCTTATCAGCTTAAAGAGTTTTTTGGGCTGAGATGATGAGGTTTTCTAAATATAGAATCAAATCATCTTCAAACAGAGACAATTTGACTTCCTCTCTTCCCATTTGAATGTTCTTTATTTCTTTCTCTTGCCTGATTGCCCTGGCCAGAACTTTCAATACTATGTTGAATAAGAGTGGTGAGAGAGGGCATCCTTGTCTTGTGCCAGTTTTCAAAGAAAATGCTCCTAGCTTTTGCTATTCAGTATAATATTGGCTGTGAGTTTGTCACAAATAGCTCTTATCATTTTGAGGCATGTTCCATAAAAACCTAGTTTATTGAGCGTTTTTCACATGAAGGGATGTTGAGTTTTATCAGATGCCTTTTCTGCATCTATTGAAATGATCAGGTGGTTTTTGTCATTGGCTCTGTTTATGAGATGGATTATGTTTATTGATTTGCACATGTTGAATCAGCCTTGCATTCCATGGATGAAGCCAACTTGATTGTGGTGGATAAGCTTTTTGATGTGCTGCTGGATTCAGTTTGTCAGTATTTTACTAAGGAATTTCACATTGATGTTCATCGGGGATATTGGCCTGAAGTTTTCTCTGTGTGTGTGTGTGTGTGTGTGTGTGTGTGTGTGTGTGTGTGTTTCTCTCAGGTTTTGATATAAGTGTGATGCTGGCCTCATAAAATGAGTTAGGGAGGAGTTCCTCCTTTTCAATTGTTTGGAATAGTTTCAGAAGGAATGATACCAACTCCTCTTTGTGTCTCTGGTAAAATTTGGCTGTGAATTTGTCTGGTTCTGGTAGGCTATTAATTACTGGTTGGTAGGCTTTTAATTACTGCCTCAGTTTCAGAATTTGTTATTGGTCTATTCAGGGATTCAGCTTCTTTCTAATTTAGTCTTGGGAGGGTGTATGTGTCCAGGAATTTATTCATTTCTTCTAGAATTTCTATTCGACTTCTTTTTAGTTTAGTCTTGGGAGGGTGTATGTGTCCAGGAATTTATTCATTTCTTCTAGATTTTCTAGTTTATTTACATAGAGGTGTTTATAGTATTCTCTGATGGTAGTTTGTATTTCTGTGGGATCAGTGGTAATATCCCCTTTAACATTTTTTATTGTGTCTATTTGATTCTTCTATTTTTCTTCTTTGTTAGTCTAGTTAGCAGTCTATTTCATTAATTTTTCAAAAACCCAACTCCTTGATTCATTGATTTTTAAAAGAGTTTTTAATGTGCAGTTTTTTAATTTAGAATTTTTATGTGGCACATATACACAATGGAATACTATGCAGCCATAAAGAAGGATGAGTTCATGTCCCTTGCAAGGACATGGATGAAACTGGAAACCATTATTCTCAGCAAACAAACACAAGAACAGAAATTCTAAAATCCCACTCTCTCACTCATAAGTAGGTGTTGAACAATGAGAACACATGGACACAGTGGGAGGGGAACATCACACACTGGGACCTGTCAGGGCATGGGGGGTTAGGGGAGGGATAGAAGGGAGGTGGGGGACTATGGGAGGGATTGTATTAGGAGAAATACCTAATGTAGATGACAGGGTGATGGATGCAGCAAACCACCATGGCACATGTATACCTATGTAACCCACCTGCATGTTCTGCACATGTACTCCAGAACTTAAAGTATAATAACAATTAAAAAAATAAATAAAATAAACAAAGAAAAATATATTTTTGATTCTTTCATGCCAATTTTAAAATCTTGACACTTGTCTCAAGCTAGCAATAAATATCTAGGTTATATATAAATATAAAACATATACACACATATATGTATACACATACATAAATATTAACATGAATCAAGAAACATATAAACATATACTTATATACACACATAGATTTATGTAAATGTATATGTATATTTATCAGAGACTTACTTGGTAAGCATATTAATAATTGAATTGATTTTACTGATGTTTTCTGAAGTAATTAGTTTTTTGATTCATGTTAATATTTCAAGACTTCTGCTGTTTCTTATCTCAGGGGGAACTATAATACTCAAATTTCTAGACAGAAAATTCTTTCCAAATAGAAAATACATGACTTTATATTAAGCTAGTATGCTACTATGCCGAGTTAAGGATTGGAGTGTTCCAGACGAAAGTCTGAAACTATCACTCAGGGAATGGAACAGGGAGAAATCAGCATGTCTTACTTTTATCTTGTCCTATCAGAATCTTACAAAATCTGAATATCAATTTTCTTGGTCTTTATGAACCTTAGTGTACGGGGGATGTAAGTAACAGTCCTCTGTATGAACCTTATGTATCTTAAGGTTCATACAGACCTGTAAGTGACAGGTTACTTACACATTAACATACTAACCTGTTACTTACAGGTCTGTATGAACCTTAGTATATATGCAATGTAAGTAACAGTCCTCTTTACCTGGTCATCAAAAATCCTCTTTAAAAAATAGAACTCTTGGAAGGAGGGGATCATAAAAGGCCTATTTGATAGGAACATGCAGCAGATCTATTTATTGGAAACAGCATAATTTGAATATGATGATGTCATACTATAAAAGCACCACAATTGGCAGGTTACTGTGGCTGGGTATCCTGGTGATCGTGGATTCTATCCTGTTAAGGAGGGTCAACTGGCTTACCACTGTTGTAATATTTTGCATGTGCTGAGCTAGACAAACCATATAGGACAGACCTAATACAAAGGCGGACAGGGATGGATGTAGACTCAGATGAACATTATTTTTACCTTTATTTATTCTAAGCCAGTAAGCAAGCAGTATAACACACACACACACACACACACACACACACACACACACACGGATATATGACAGTGGACATAGCTTTTCAATACCTATTTATTCTCAGAGGAGCATCTAAACTTAGTGATTAGGTGCATATAGTACAAACAGACAAATTCACTACGGAGCTCAGGATCAAAGATGGCTGACTTTACTTCCTATAGGCTGGGGTACAGCCACATCAGTAATGGACACTCAACTTGTTATTCTGTAAGACAATTCTCACTACAGTTATATACTTCTGGGGTCTAGTTTTTGCTGTGTTATAAGGGCTGGGGTAAGTCTGAACATGGCTGCATACATACTCACGTATTTCATTAGTATATTTTGTTGTTCACAAAACTATTCCCAGGCTGATGACTAGGAGAGATATGCAGAAATTATCCTGAGTTCCTAAAGTAAAACAAGCTAAGGTAAACTGTACATATTATGTTTTTGTTTTTACTAGGGACACCCTCCCTCCCTCCCTCCTTCCCTTCCCTTCCCTTCTTTTTCCTTCCTTCCTTCCTTCCTTCCTTCCTTTCTTTTCTTTTCTTTTCTTTTCTTTTCTTTTCTTTTCTTTTCTTTTCTTTTCTTTTCTTTTCTTTTCTTTCACCTAGTATCTTTATCTCCCAATTTTTATTTAGGTATCTTGCTCTCCCTAAATTTCAATGCTGGCTTTGTGGTGATTGCTTTAGGAAGGAGCTTGTGACCCTGTTGGTTGGTAGAACATCAGAACTTAAATCTCAGGACTTTCATTAGTGCCATTTCACTCACTCTTTCTTACTGGCCTTGAAAAGAAGATGGTGAGAGGCTGGAGTTTTGACCCCTTCATCACCAAGATGAAAATGAGCTTTTTGAGAATGAAGCCAGAACATTGGAAGAAAAGCCCAACAGTGGAGGCAGAAAAAAGTATCCTGGTAACATCATTTAAATATTTGGCCGTTTCTATGCTTGCACTTGCATTTATCTGAGCTGGTAAATCCTGTTGGGTTAAGGAGTTTGGATTGAGTTTTTGCCCCTTGAACCTTGTACAGTCCTAAATGGTACAGAATACCTAGGCGAGAGAGAAACAATGGGTCTCATTCATTTACAAAAGAGTTATAGAGGTACATTAAGTATTTGCCATATTACCCATGATCTTCATGTCCGTTTACATGACACAGTAATTGTACATTCTCATCAAATATATATATATATATATATAATCATATGTATTTGATTTCCCCAATGAACTAGTGTTTCATAGTCTTCGTGACTCATGAGTCTTTCTGATCTGCTGCTTGCAACCATTCAGAGTTTTGGGTGGCTCTATATCCTATTAGTCCTGCCGTGGCCAGCGATCAAGTCCTCCAATACCCTCACCGCAGAGGCAGTGTAAGTGCTGGTGTGAGAAAACTCCAGCAATCATTTCTGTGAGAGTCAGAGATGATCCGAGTCATCTGAACAGTCCTGCAGTGCATCTGTCTCATATGCTGCATATGATTTGTGAGAAGTATCCCTCCAGTTTTCCTATAAAACTAACATCAGTGTTTACCTATAAACAGACACAGAAGTCACTGCTGACTGTACTCTGCTTTGTATACAATCCTATTATATAAAGAGCTCAAGCAGCATGTCTGTCTGCCTAGATGTGTGTGTTCTCCTTCTCCAGCTGCCAACCACCTAAATTATTCAGCAAGCCCTGATCATGCCAAGTTTTTAGTCAACAATGGAAATCCTGCCAAAGAGCTAATAATGTTAAAAAAAAAAAAGCAATGTTTGTGACAATTAACAGAGCCTGCAGCCTGCAACACACGTTGGACTCATTTGTAAAGGAAAATTTAAATGATATGCTTCATTATAAATGGTCCCATGCAGCACATTGCTAATCAACCAAAGCAGCTTCCTCTTCTCCCTCACCGCCCACCCCCCACTTCTTCCTATCTGACAAACCCAAATGGCAGCACTGTGTCAAGGCTCTTGGCCACTGCTTGCTGTGGCTATAAATGTAGTGTGGTTATCTATCAGTATTATAATCAGCTTAGATCAAACTGAATAATTAGTTCTAACATGGATGAATAGAGCACCAGCCTCTTATCTTGTCTATTAATAATCACAAGTATAACTTCACAGCCAAATCAAGAGGTATGTTACTGTTCCCCTGAGAGCCTGTTTGGGTAAAACCCCTTGTGACTGCACCAATCTAAGAAGTGCAGATGGGACAGTGAGCCCATAATGATGGGCTGACAGCTGCCAAACCCAGAAATCCCTCCCTGACTCTTGGCAGACAGAGAAAGAGAGAAAGAGATTGATTGGGGAAGTGGGGCTGATTCTCCATGCTAAATAACTATTATTTCTCCAATAATGGTTTGAGATAGAGAGAGAGAAATAAGGAGAAAAGAAGACAGAAGACTGTTGCTGGGTCTCCAGATCCCACACTTAGGGAAATGGAATTCCACAGCCTAGCCCAGCCTAAGGATATTAAGCTTGTGAACAGCACATAACTGCCTTGTGCCTTTATTTTTAAGGCACCTGGCTGTTCCTTCCTCAAAAATGTCTCACATAACTGAATTCTTTAGGCCAGAAAAAATATTTTATTTATAGAAGTGATCTACCTTTAAGTTTGTCTTTTTATCATAAAAGGTCGAAACTAGTTTATTAGAAAGAACACACTGGGCCAGGCAGGGTGGCTCACGCTTGTAATTCCAGAACTTTGGGAGGCTAAGGTGGGTGGATCACCTGAGGGCAGGAGTTCCAGACCAGCCTGGCCAACATGACAAAACCCGTGTCTACTAAAAATACAAAAATTAGCCTGGCGTGCTGGCGTGCACCTGTAATCCCAGCTACTTGGGAGGCTGAGGCAGAAGAATCGCTTGAACCTGGGAAGCAGAGATTGCAGTGAGCACCTGCACTCCAGTCTGGACGACAGAATGAGACTCTGTCTTAAACACACACACACACACACACACACACACACACACACACACCCCAATTTTTTAAAGTTGTTTTTAAACTTTTATAAACAAGTTCTCATGTACCTCGTAGTACCTCCCAGCTTTGCTCTATTCATGTATGTCAACTTGTTGAAACCTGTGGTCCTTCTCCCCAGAAAAAGCTTTGCTTATATGTAAATTATGCAGCAATTAATAAGATTTGGGGAAATTCACAGTCTCTCTAAAGACCATCTGTGAATTTTTAAAAGGTCAATAGGCCCCAGTTTAAGAACATCTGGCTTAAGCACAGAAAATAAACAACAAAGACATCAAGAATAGAAGTAGAGTTCCTAAATGTGTAACAAGCTGTGTTTTAAATGTTCATCTGTAGTTTGATTTTTGGAAATTGGGAAAATACTTTTCCATTGGAATGTTATTGATGGAAGTTCATTTATTCATTCATCACCTTTTATTTTACTGTCCTCTCCGCACATGATCCCTCTCCAAAGTCCTACTGCATTTCAGTCATTGGACTGTGTGCTGGGAATACAATGCTGAAAATCTTGATTCTCAAAAGACTGGTGGAATTCAGCAACCTGTTAAAAAATGTTCATAATATACCATAAAAAGTGAAGTCATACTGGTAGTACTCTGTTATTGCCATACAGAGAAGGAAGTAATTAATTCTGCTTGGTGGTGACCAGACAGAGAGAAAGAGAGAGAGAAATAGATATTATCATTTAGGGATTTCTAGAAAGAACTCATGTTTAAGTTGTCCTTTAAAGGATGAACAAGAGTTTTCAGAAAAGACCAAGGGCATTTCACACAGAGGAAGCTTAAAGAAACACAAAGACATGGGAATGTGACACAGCATGATTTTCTTAAGAACTATAGAGAACTCATTGTTGTCAGGGTGTATAGTGTGGTGCAAAGTGTTGAACAATGAAGCGATTGGGCAGCTAAGCTTTGATTGCAAAGAAGCTCATATTACTGGCTATCATACGTTAGGGTCCATAGACTTTATATCCTGTCTTGGATTTACTGAGATTAAATAGACTTATATGAGAGTAACCTGGAACAGTACCTTCTTAAGAGGTCCATAGCTCCAAAATATTATCCACAAAGCCTCAAACTAATCTTCAGCTAATGCCTAGTTGGACGTTGAAGGGAACTGAAAAGTTGAAGCACAGGAGAGACAAGGCTAGGTTTATCTTAAAATGATTGGTTTGACATTTTGTGGAGATTATTTTAGAGCGATGAGCCTCTTTAAAGCCTACTGTTCCAGGTTACCCCAATATATGTCTATTTAATCACAATAAATCCCAAGATAGGGTATAGAATCTATGGGCCCTAAAATCTTTTCTGTTAAGCAAAAGCATGTAACGTGAAATGCAGACAGATGATTGGATTTGTCAAGGTGGAGGTGGTTCGAGACTTTAACAGCGAGTTTTCACTGGTTTTGTGGGAGCAAAATTTGACTTAAGTGGGTTGAAGAGAGAAAGGGCCATAAGAAAGCAATCACAGGTGAAAAAAAAAATGACAATACATTCTAATGGTTATGAGATAAAGCAGTAGAAAGGGAAAAATGATGATGCAGGAAAGAAAAAGTAGATATGCAGGAACAAAAACGCTGAGTATAAGGGGTTAGGGCTAGAATTCAGTGTAGAAATAGAGAAACTGGTCTTAGATAGGAACAGATAAATTTTATGCATCCTTTTAGGTAATAGGCAAGAAAAAAAATCTGTCTGGAATTGCCGTTGATGGAAATGAGAGGGAAGCAGGCAAGTTCTTAAGAAAAGTAGAATGTTCCAAGAAGACAATCCAGAAACAAGAAGTGACTCTGATCAATGAAGGGCTTTGCCAAGCACTCAAACTGCAATGGTATCCACCGCACACTCCTAAGGCCTCCCCCAGGACAAGCGAATCACCACCAATTTCTGTGATTGCATTTTCTTTGAAAACCTAGAA
Organism: Callithrix jacchus; assembly: GCF_049354715.1. Classification (NCBI taxonomy): domain Eukaryota; kingdom Metazoa; phylum Chordata; class Mammalia; order Primates; family Cebidae; genus Callithrix; species Callithrix jacchus. The sequence goes on along the minus strand of NC_133517.1, from coordinate 34,814,774 downwards.
AACAACACATTACTGTCTGTCTCCCAGATTGAAGTTTGTTGTGGAGAATTTGAAGCTAACTAGAATTTCTCTTCCTATAGATGATTTAATCTTTTTGCCTAGATACTTAAAAGATCTGCTTTCCCCCTTTATATTTGAAGATCAGTAACTTTACCAGGCTATGATCATTTCTGTTAGTTGTTTCCTCCTCTGGAGTACAGTGTGCCTTTTGTATCTGAATATTCAAACCTTTTTTTTTTTCTGGAAAGTTTTATTAAACCTTTGAAAATGTTCTTTCTATTTTATTTGATCAGATTTCATTGTTAGAAATACCAGTTATACATATATTGAGTCTCCTTTGTCATATATTATGTCTATAATCTTTTTAATAATTTTGAAATCTTTATTTCCAATTATTTTTGATCAGTTTTCTCATTCCTAACTTTCACACATCTAACTGTGTCATCAGCTGTGTTTATTTTCTTTTGTGTTACCTATGATATGACTTTTGGTTTTAGTTCTGTCTTCCATTTCTTATCTTAGATTTTGCTGCATTGTGTTTAGCCTTCTTGTATTGTTTTACACTATCTTTCTTAAGCTCTCCTACTGAGTGCCTGGCAATGTATTTGGTCAGGGTTTTCTTTCTTTTCTTTTCTTTTTGTGACAGGGACTCCCTCTGTCACCCAGGCTGGAATACAGTGGTGTGATCCAGGCTCATTGCAACCTTCCCCTGCTGGGTTCAAGCGATACTCTAGCCTTGGCCTCCTGAGTAGCTAGTATTACAGGTGTGTGCCACCACACTCAGCTAATTGAGTCAGGTTTTTATCTGCTTAATAGCAATGCCCCCACCCCCTGGAAATTATTTGTATGCCATTTGTTAATACTTTTACTTGATCATTTTCATATTGATTCTGTTCTGGTAATTTTAGATAATTAGTCATTTTTTAATTTCAGGAATTTTCCTGGATCTTTTTTTTGCTTCATGCAGGGGAGGGAATAATGGATTGTTTTGTGCTAGTTTTCTTGGCCTGCAATGGATTCTTTTTCTTTCTTTCTTTCTTTTTTCTTTTTTGTGACAGGGTCTTATTCTGTCGCCCAGGCTGGAGTGCAGTGGTGCCGTTGCACCTCACTGCAACCTCCACCTCCTGGATTCAAGTGATTCTCTCACCACAGCCTCCCAAATAGCTGGGATTATAGGTATGAGCCACTGCACCCAGCTACTTTTTTTTGTATTTTTAGTAGAGACAAGATATTGCCTTGTTGGCCAGGCTGGTTTGAAACCTGCCTTGGCCTCCCAAAGTGCACTGGATTCTTGAGTGTGTGAGTTGGAATTAGGGGACTGTCTTATGCTTCATTTATTACCAGCCAGAAACCATATGCAGTTCTAGGACTACTTGAAAATTGAAATCACTCTCCTGTACAATGTTGCCCATACAGACTCCTTTCTGAAAAAAATAGCCTGACTGTGCATTTCTTTATTCTTCCCAGCATTTCCTGCTACTTTTCATGTCAGCAGAGTTATAACAAGTTACCAATTGCAATCCATGCAGTCAGTATCAACGCTTCAGTAAGCATTTCTGCTTCCTTGTTGTAGTCTTTAGGCTACACTAAGTATTTTGGATAACTGAACTCCTCTCTCTCTTTGAGATCTGTGACAGCAAGTATCTTCCTCTACCACTACTTGATCTTTACCTTTCTCATATATTACATTTTGGGGCAATAGATAACATTTAATTTTGTTCAAGATAGAGTTTGTTTCAACATTCAATCCCCAAAAAAATTAACCTGATAGAAATAAAAATTTCTTTACATATACAATAAAGCATTTCTAATTTCCAAGAGAAGATAAAATTGTATTTACTCAGATATCCTCAAATCAGAAGTCAGAAATCATTTCTTAATACTTATTTCTTGTAGGAGTCATTTATACTTGAAATAAAATCTCAGAATTTACCTAGTGTCATAGCAAACTGATAGGAGAGAGATTTGGGCCAAAAGCACTTTCAATCTTTCTAAGTTGACATTGGGCAGAGACTACTAATTGTATTCATTCATCTATCAGCTGTCCAAATCAGGATCCTTTTTTTCTGAAAGAGAAAGAAACCCAAAGTCAAAAAACTTAAGCAAAAGTGAAGGATTTGTTGCTTCATATGACCAGATTCTAGGAAGGTCAGGAGGAGAACTGGCTTTGTAGAAAAATAGAATTAGAGACTTAATTGCCATCAGGCATTTTTTTTCTTTATGTCTCATCTTTCTTTCTCTATATGTCAGTTTCAATTGTTCAGGGGAAGAAACCACTGTAAGGGATTCAGTGATTGGTACCTTTGCACTTACATCTTTACAGTGTCTTGAACATCAAAGAAAATACTATTTTTCTCTGTCAGCACCAGTATAAAAAAAATCCCAGGGGAACAATTCTAATCAAGTAGGATTGATACTGATGCCTGTCCTTTAGAGCTTGAACTGTGGCCAGGCTTTGCTTCTTCTATGTGTCCAACCCATGCCCAAGACAAATGGAGTCTATTTTCGGATGAATGCAATGGAGAGGAAGGACTAGGAAGACCACAAACAGTTATTGCTGCACCAGTCTATGTGGTTGTAAGGCACTGTGGTGATGTTTTTCATGTTGCCTTTCCAAGAGCCATATTTTACAACCGATATAAATATCACTTGTAAAATATTATAGCTAAGCTTCTTCTGCATATATAAACAAGCAAACACAAGAAGGATACTTAATGGTTATTTCACACAAATGTGACACAGCTATTTTATTTTGAGCTAATAGAAAAAGCATAAACACATAAATGTGTAGACATTCCAATACTGCTCTATTTCTTTTTAAATTCATGTAGTCAGAGTTACTTCTGGATGGACTGACCGTTGGTTGAGACAAATGTTAAAGAGAATCCTCTGTGAAAAGGCTGCTAGGTCCCTGGAAACTTCGGGAAGTCCTTTGTTAAGTATGTATATTTAATTTAGTTTATCTCAGTAGATAGGAATTGAACAGGAATAAATGATTAATTAGTATGAAGTATGCTAAAATCCACACTGTTTACTTAGGATAGTTGCATTTCACCAAGAGTTTAACATATGTCTTTACTCTTTATACTATTAATATAAAAGCAAAAGGTATAAATTCTGTGGAATTTACAAACCATCTTACCTTTTAAAAATATTTTAAAATACATTTTCAAACTATAAATACTTTTATGAAATACTCTAATTTCAATTATGTGACACGTCAGGTGCTAAAAGAAGGTGAGATGCTTGCTAGCTCTTAGAAGAAAGAAATGTTCAAATTTTATTTTATTTTATTTTGCTTCTTTGAATAGCAGTGTAACTTCTTCCCAATCAGTCATGGGGTAGTTTCATTCTGTTTATCAGTTTAATGAAAGCCTCAAAATTTCTTCTTTCAGGGAAAAGCAGCTGGAAAGAAGTGAAGTGAGCAATGTTTTCTTATTCTTTTGTGAATTTTATAGAGTAAGTAACTTGGCACAGACTCATGTTTCCAATATCTTACCCCTAAGGAGCTAGTTAGTGTAAAAAAAGAGAAAGGAAAAAGAAAGAAAACCCACTTGGGCAAATGCAAGCAGCAATTCCCTCTTTCAAAAGCAAGAGAAGGGGAAAATAATCCATTTTTTATGGTATATTACCTACAAGTGCAGACATGACTTTGGTAATCATGCTTTTGTTGCACACAGACTGTAAAATATTTATGGAGACAATGTGATTTGGGTCAAGACATTAAATAAAGTAAAAGTTGCTTTATTCAATATGTGATGAACAGTATCCATATTAAAAACCATAGGGAAAAGTGTTCAAATGAAAAAATATGCTTAAAACAAATTCATCTGTTCAATGTTCATAAATGTTTTAAGAAATGCAGACAAACAAGTCTTGAAATCCATATTTACTGTACACAGTTGAAAAGCTAATAGTATTTATTCAATCCAGAGGGGGAAGTGACTCAAAATTCGGCTTTTAATGATCACCAAGAAATACTTTTCCTGAGAAATTACTAACATGTTTGTTGTCAACCAAGCTGCAATGAGGTTATCACTCTTCTCTTGGCAAATTGCTAATACTATTAGACTAACATTGATTTATAAAGGAAAGATTTATTTCAGACTACAGAAAACCTTAAGTTTTGACTCAATAATACTGTCTATATTGAAGGAATATGTGTGTGAAGAATGCAAAGCTGAACGTTTACTTGAGAATTGGGTATTGCTCAATGGCAATTATATAGCAAATTAAGTAACACATTGACTCAGGGATGTTATTTAGTGCTGATTAGGGTCAAACTGTGGGGTCTTGTTCTGCTGGTCATTCTTTAATGTGTGTGCAGGATGAAAAAATAAAGCTTCATAATTTAAAGAGAGAAGTAAAGTGTAACTACCTAGTGTTACTATCTGTATGAAGTCAGCCCTCTGGAACCTACATTCTGGTTTAGCCAGTGAAAATCAAGGTCAAATTGATTGTGACAGTTTTACTCATTCACTCACTCATTCAATGTTTTGTGAATTATAAATTCCTTCCTTTGGGAAGGAACAGTTACGCATTCCCACCAAAGCAAACTTCACACAGATATCAATCCAAATTCAGCCTTAAGCATTATGCAAATTGGTGAATACTTTGCTTTCTTGTTTATGTAAATAATGGAAGATGTGGAAAAGCCTGTATGATTTGGTTCAGGTGAATTTGGGTCAAACTCCAAGAAAAGGTAATATTGATATTTATGAGGTCTATGCTACCTTCCAGGCACTTTTCTACGTGCTTCAAGTTATCAAATGATTCAAATGATCTTTGGCTCCTGAATTATAAAATTTAATATAATATGTATGTCAAAAATAAATCTCAGTTTTAAAAATTCTGCTCTTTTGGTGTACAAAGTTTTGAGAGTATTAGGAACTCTAGACATAGGCATGATGTCTATCTGTGAGGAGGTTTCATGGAAGACTAAGATAAAAAGAGGCCTAAGAAATATATGTAAAAATAATGCAGAAATAATTAAAGGCACTACTACTTACGTGAAATCTAAATGTTAAGTGCTAGTAAGTGTCCCTGTAGTGTTACATTCCTCGGCATTCATGTAGCACCTACCAGACAATAAAACAACAGGTAAACTGAGTACTATAGAATCTGAGGTTGGAAAATGAAGGGTCAAGAAACAGAAACATTTATATTCTGCATACGAAAATATTTTTGGACCCAAATCCTCCATTGTCTTTGATCATTCCAGATCAATTGGAACATAAAAGGCAAAAAACAAAACAAAACAAAAGAAAAAACTTGATAGGTTTATTTTATTTTTTATATTTTTTTTTCCTAATTTGGTGGTTTGGCAGAATTATGGTTCATGGGCTGAATCCAGCCTGACACCTGCTTTTGTACAGCCTATGAGCTAATTGTGGATTTTAAATTTTTATATGATTAGAAAAAATTTTAAAAGATAATATTTCATGATGTGAAATATATAAAATTCAAATTTCAGTGTCCATAAGTGAAGTTTTGTAGGAACACAGACATACTTATTCATTTATGATTGTCAATAGCTAATTTTACGCTGCAACAGAATTGAATAGTTAAAACAGAGAATGTCTGACCTGCAGAGTCTAAACTACTTACTATCTGGCTTTTAAGAAAAAGTTTACTGGCTCCTGTTCTAACCCAATAACATGATAGGTTGAAGTCCAGCTAGTTGTTTCAGACCCATCCTCAATGTGACACATCAGATTTCCAAGAAATCTGAGTCTGAGATTTTACCCTACTTGGAAGCCAACTAGTTTGCCTGATACATTTTGTGAATACTGGTAGAAAACACACAATTTCAGGACCAAGGACAAAAGGCAGTTTATAACTCACAGCATTAGCAGTATCCAGAGTATCAGCATTTCAGAGCTGAGTTCTCTTAAGACTTAGATGGTCAGATAATCTCTGGATACACAGTGGGTTGCATTTCAGGAAAGAACCTGAGTTTAAGGAACTGCATGTTTGTAATTGCTAGTAAGCGTATCTGTGTTTTTCTCTAGAGGAAGATACTATCTCTGTTTTCTAAGGCTGCTCACACTACAACTATCATTGAAAGCAACAAATGGAAGTAGAAGACATGGTGACACACATAAGATTTGCTCTGAATCATTTTCCAACAATGATTTTTTTTGTTACTTTATTGATAAACCTACGTGGTGAGACTAAACAAATATTGCAAAACGGTTTAGAAAAATAGCTAAAAAATCGGAATTGTACTTGACAAATTTCAATAATAGTTTTTAATTTTTTCTATAAATGTATCAAAGTTATTTAGATAGGTAAGCAACATGGGAAGTGGATGTTTTTACATGTATAATTTGGGGATACACAGTCAGGCCTGCAGAGCTCAAAATCAAATGTCTCAGTCTTTCTAATAGGTAGTGAATTTTACTGTTTACATTATAATGGAATTGTCTCCACTCTCTTTGGTTTGATTTTGAGATGAAAATTTTATTATTTCATAGAATTTAGTAGTCCTCTAAAAAACGCAGATGATTATTGTGTCTCCCTGTGGCTACTAAAAGTCTCATGGATATGTTGCATTCCCTTATCTCCAAAGTAGAAATTCATGGTTGGCTCACTGTTTACCAGCTGTCTGTGAGAAGAGTCAGCTACAACTGCAGACTGAAGCCCATGCATAGTGAACTCAGGCTTGGAAGGAGGTTGCACCAGAATCATAAACTTACAGGAGAAACATTTGAAAAGGTACAAATGCACTCCATCACAAACACATGCTGACTTCTACCAGTTTCTGTTTTAAAAGGTAAACAATCTTTTTTTTTTTTTTTTGGGAGGAAAGCAGGAAGGGAGGGAAGGAGGAAGGGAGGGAGGAAGGAACGGATGAAGGAAGGAAGGAAGGGAGGAAAGGGGGAGGGAGGAAGGGAGGGAGGGAGGGAGGGAGGGAAGGGACGGAAAGAAATCAAGCAATGAGAGAGACATTGCCGACCTGGATCTAGAGGTTTACAAGTTGATTTATTTTTTTGAGAGAAGGAAAGAAAAAAACATGAGTAAAGGAGAGGAAGAAAGAGGAAGAGAAAGAGGGAGCGTGAATGGAAATATTGCTTTATTCTGAAAAAAAAAAAATGGGTATTAATAATGGCCAATCAGTGTTTCATTTAAACCTATGAGTACGTGTGATGTGGTATTGACAAGAATGTATATTTTGTGTATTTGAAGTGGAGAGCTCTATAAATATTTGTTAAGTTTACTTGTTCTGGATCTGAGTTCGAGTCCTTGATATCCTTATTAATTTTCTGTCTCATTGAATCTAAGTCTCTATGTATCTGGGTGTTAGGATCGTTAGCTCTTATTGTTGCATTGATCCTTTTATCACTATATCTTTGTTGCTTTAAAATCTATTTTATCTGATACGAGAATTGCAACTCCTGCTTTTTATTTATTTATTTATTTAATTTTGCTCTCCATTTGGTTGGTAAATCTTTCTCCATCCCTTTGTTTTGGGTCTTTTTGTATTCTTGCATGTGAAACAGGTCTGGATGTAACATGCCGTTGGGTTTTGACTGTGTCTTTTGATTGGGGGATTTAGTCAATTTAAATTTAGGGTTACTGCCATTTGATGTTAACTGGCTGTTTTATCCATTCGTTGATGTAAATTCTTCTTTATGTTGGTGCTCTTTTTGGTATATTTTTAGAAAGGCTAATACTGGTTGTTTCTTTCTGTGTGTAATGCTTCTTTCAGAAGCTCTTGTAAAGCAGGCCTGGTGGTAATAAAATCTCTGAGTTCTTGCTTGTTCATAAAAGATTTTATTTTTCCTTCAGTTGTAAAGCTTAGTTTGGCTAGATATGAAATTCTGGGCTGAAGGTTCTGTTCTTTGAGGATGTTGAATATTGGCCCCGACTCTCTTCTGGCTTGTAGAGTTTCTGCTGAGAGATCTGCTGTAAGTCTGATAGGCTTGCCTTTGTGGGTAACATGACCTTTCTCTCTGGCTGCCCTTAGTATTTTCTCCTTCGTTTCAACCCTGGTAAATCTAACGATTATGTGCCTTGGGGTTGTTCTTCTTGAGGAATATCTTTGTGGTGTTCTCTGTATTACCTGGGGTTGAATATTGACCTGCTTTGCTAGTTTAGGAAAATTTTCCTGAATAATATCCTGAAGGGTATTTTCCAGCTTGGATTCATTCTCTCTGTTGCATTCAGGTACACTTATCAAACATAAATTTGGTCTTTTCACATAGTCCCACATTTCTTGGAGACTTTGCTCATTTCTTTTTATCCTTTTTTCTCTAATCTCATCTTCTCGTTTTATTTCATTAAGTTGGACTTTGACCTCTGATATCCTTTCTTCTGCTTGAACAATTCAAGTGTTTAAACCTGTGCATACTTCTCGGAGTTCCCGTATTGTATTCTTCAGTTCCATTAATTCACTTATATTCCTCTCTAAGTTGTCTATTCTTAATAGGATTTCGTCAAACCTTTTTTCAACGTTCTTAGTTTCTTTGCGTTGGGCTACAACGTGTTCTTTTAACTCACAGAAGTTTCTTACTATCCATTCCCTGAAGCGTGATTCTGTTATTGGGATGCACTCGTTCTCGATCAAGCCGTGTTCCATTGTTGATGTGAACTGTGATCATCTTTAGAGGGAGAGGCGTTCTTATTTTGAGTATTCTCAGACTTTTTACGCTGGTTTCTTCCCATCATTGTAAATTTATCCTCCTGTCATCTTTGAAATTACCTACTTTCAGATTAGGTCTCTTGAGTGGATGTCCAAGTTGTTAGTTCCCAGGGCCAGAGCAGTGGCGTTAAGATTGATGGTGCTTTTCTGTCCAGGATTCTCCTGTCTGGCTTGCTTCTTGTGTCCGTAATAGGCTACTCTGCCTTCCTGGGGCTCCAAACCTTGGTCAGAAGGGGAAGCAGTCTCGTTTACTCTGCGCCTAGCGCTGCCGCGCCGAGGTGCTATCACAACCGCTGCACCAGCCTCAGGAGTCGTGCTGGGGACCCGTATGGGTCCTCCAAACCTCGGTCAGAAGGGGAGCCAGCCCTGTTTACTGTGCTCTGAGAGCTGCCTCACCGAGGCGCCGGCGAAACCGCTGCACCGCCACAAGAGTCGTGCTGGCGACCCATGTGGCTCCTCCACTGGGAATCTTCTGCTCCATGAGCGATCAGAATTTGTCTGAAAGTGGCGACCTCTAGTTCTCTGCGCTTTCACTGAGAGGAGCAATCCCGAGATGTTAGCGATCGGCCATCTTGTATCATTCCCCGGTAAGCAATCTTAAACCGAGAGAGGCAGAGGATATTAAGAGTTTGGCAAGTAAAATACCTCTGGGGATCGAAGGGAAATAATTAGTATTGTAATTATTATAAGGGAATAATAATTATTGCTAAACAAATGCTTGCTTGCTTTCTTTCTTTCTTTCTTTCTTTCTTTCTTTCTTTCTTTCTTTCTTTCTTTCTTTCAGAAAGCAGTCTTTCTTAGTTTGGCCATTTGGCCAGTGTATTTTAAGCTTCATTCCAGTGGGCTATCCTATGACTACCTTGAAATTTGCTTTTCTTTAAATAAATTAAAAAAAACAAAGCATATGACTCAAAACTATTTATAAATGAATATATGTGTGAATATCTGTATATGAATATATACATAAGTATTTCCTTTTTTGACCAACATTATCTTTGTGGTTAATTGCTACTAAAAGTAAATAAAATGATTTATTGAGACAGGTTAGTCTCAGTCACACATAATATGATACCAAAATTGTCCTTTTAAAATGGTTGTTTTTCTTCATTTTTATTGTTTTCTTTTAATAAAAATAAATGTTAAGAACTGAAAATGCCTGGATCCCAAAATTGGTGATGCAAATATATTTTTTCTTATCACTATGGAGGGAAGGCAAGTTTTGAAATGCTTTAAATCACAAAGCATTTTAAGATACAACAAATTAAATTTTTGGATCACTTTGGTGACTGTTTTTAAAGGAGTTTTATATCATCAGTCTCAAGAAATTTGGTGGTAGGAAAGGTGTCTGATCTCCTCGTTGGAACACTGGTAAGTGTGGGAGAAGTGAAAATTCTGAGACCCCATAGAATCTAATTGGAGTCGTTTTTTAAATCTTGAAGTTGTAGAATGTCATTTGTCAAATAAGCATACATATCATCTTTTGTCATAGTGAGAATTTGTGGTAGCATTTTCCAGTTAAATGTTCACATTTTCCAACTCCTAGCAATCCTGCTCCTGTCTGGCTGGCAGATAGCAGAAGTTGGATGACTATAGCGTCTCGTATTTCACCTTCCAAAATATAGAGGTTATTCTACTTGGGGTTTGCTGTCAGCATTTATGATTTCTTTTTCACTCATGTTTTATTGTACACGGTGTCATCAGGAAATCAGTGGTGATATGGGGAGAGTTTCAGCAACTTTACTAATTTAGAGTTGTTTTGTTTTGTTTTGACATGCATTTGGTTTAGATGTTAAGCAGTACACATTATTTCTTCCCAGAGAATACTACACTTACAGATTGTAATGTATGAGAGGTTAACCACTCCAAATCAATTCCATTATAGTCTTTAAAAATGTACCATTAATTGCAGATTAAAAATGACCTATAGTTTTCAAGTTTGCTTTGAGAACTCTAAGACAAATAATGATTGAAAAATATTTAGAACCTAGAGAGATATAGATGGCATTTTCTGATTAAAGCATGTGTTGGGGGATTTCCCTTCCATTCCTAGCTAACTTCAAGAGAAATCAGCCTCCTGTCCAAAAAGCAACTAGAACTGTTATCTTCTAAAACTATCATTAGTTCCTAGCAACTAAAACTGTTGTATGAATACTCCAGTGTCAGAGGCTTGACATAGAGATGTTTGAGAATGGAGACAAGAAAAAGAAATGAAATAGTCAACAAGTACATTAAGAGTTATGCTCCTTATAAATCATTGACCTCTTCTGATTTTATATTGCTGGTTTTATTATTCAACACTGTTGATATGAATTTATAAACATTATGTTTTTAACTGTTTATTCCTACTGAATGGTTAGTTTCTGGAATAAAAAGATTAATCAGGAAATGACCTTTGCCATTGATGGGCAGGCTTATAGTATACTTGAATAGACAAATACACAAATGAATAATTGCAATATATTTCAGTTGTGTTGTTTAGCTGATGAATTCTTTTTTCTATTTTAAAAAATATTATAGAGGCACTTTAGTAGGCATTCAAAAATACTTGTTGAGGGATGATTTGGGAACAAAATTAAAAAATTGTCCAAGTTGATACAGGATGGGGGTGCAGTCTAAGCAGTTTGGTAGAGTTGAGTCTAGTCTTGAAGGCTAACTACAAGCTGGCAAGTAGATAAATAGTAAAATGGAGTGTGTGGTGTGGGAGAGCATTGCAGTCAGAGGGAAAAGCACAGAAAAGGCATCAAACTAGCAAATAGTGGGGCATATTCATCCAAGGAGTTCAGTACTGTTAGAGCAAAGAGTTTGTGTCTGAGAGAGAAAGAATGCTTGAAAGCTAGTCAGGGAAAATAGTTTGGATAGCTCTGCATACCATCTATATTTTTAGACTTAATCTTGAATGAACAAAGAAAACCACTGAAGCATTTTAGGTGGGGAAGGGATATGATCAGCTTTAGGTTTTAGAAAGCTTAATCGTGTTGTTGTTGTGTGAAGGACAGATTAGAAGGGTGAAATTCTGAAGAACTTGAAACTACCTGGGATAGATTTGTAATTACGGCATGAAACAAGGTACACCAGTGTGTAAAATGGAGTTTGGAGGTCATAGAAAGGAAGGTAGTTAGGAGCTAAGATAAAAGAAATCTATAATTGATTAGAGGTAGATACAATAATGAGAAACTAACATGAATCCTAGGACAACTAATTGGATAGCAGTGACATTAGCAAATATAGAGAACACTCAAAGGATAAGGAGTTTGGGGGGTAAAATTATATTTTGTCCGTGGAGCATCAAAGTTAGAATAGAGGCAGTGTCAAACAAAATTAGAATAGAGGCTGTGTCAATCAGTCTAGGCTATGCTTCAGTGACAAACATCCCCAAATATTAGTGACTTAAAAACAATAGGTTTATTTCATGTTCATATTGTATATACCACCAGTTCTCACTCCCAGACATCAGATAAAGGAGGCTTCAATGACTGGAGTGTTGCTGGTCTTTGAGGGGGAAAGAAGTTGGTAAAATTGCACACTATCTTTAAACACTTCTGTCTGTAAGTTACACATGTCCTTTCTGGCCAGTCTTTTACTGGCCAAAGCAATTCAAACAGCCAGGTGCAACTTCAAAGGATTGGGGGAACACAATCTCATCATATCTACCAGAATACAGTCAGTGACTAGGGCTGGGAATCATCAGTAATAATAACTGACGTCTGAGGATATTACAGTAGATAAAATTGGCATTTCAGAATTACATACAGCATGAAAATAAAGTCCAATAACAGAATGCTGGGGTATAATGACATTTAAGTATAAGAAGAGTCCTTAATAAAGGTGAAGAGGAGACGTTAGAGACTTGGGTGAAGAATTAACCACAACAAGATTTAGTAAAACCATCAACTAGAATTTACAAAGGAATTTCATATACAATATTATTTTTAAATTCCCATTAAGTTGTTTGAGGCTATAAGAGGTTGAGTAATTAAGTTTTGTTCTATGGAGCTGAACTTATTATGTGTTCCAATATTATCCAAGTGATGTGTTCTTCAGGAAACTGTGGAAAGCGGGTAATCATTAGCAGGATGTTCACCTTTTGTTCCCCCTACAAAATACAAAGAGGAGGCTTAAGAGAGGAAGAATGCATAGTTCAACTTGTTTCTTGAAAGGAAGAATTTTCAGTATATAAAGAAATACATACAAAATGGAGTGGGTCCTGCCACCTTGTTCCTCAAGCATCATCTGCTGGACTACTTGGTGCAGCCAGTGCAGGGGTAGGGAAGACTCTGGGTGTCACTCCATTGGCCTATGGATAGGCATTTACAATTGTAGTATCCTTTCAGTACTGTTTCCGTATGACAACCTACCCAAATGGAATTGTAAGGTAAAAGAATTGTACATTTTTAATACATTTGATATATATGTCCATAAAGCCTCTAGAAAGCTTATATTCATTTATGCTTGTGTGTTGAATTGTTGTAACACTAGTTTTTATTTCTTCAAAGTATAATCAAGGGTATATCATGCTTTACTTTGCATTTCTAATGAATTAGTGCACATATATATACACTATACTTTAGGTTCTGGGGTACGTGTGCAGATCATGCAGGATTGTTGCATAGGTACATACATGGCAAGGTGGTTTGCTGCCTCTATCCCCCCATCACCTGTATCTGGCAGTTCTCCCCATGTTATCCCTCCCAACCTCCCCACCACCTGCTGTCCCTCTTCTACCACCACCCGACAGACTTCAGTGTGTGATACTCTCTTCCCTGTGTCCATGTGTTCTCATCGTTCAGCACTCACTTATGAGTGAAAGCATGCAGTGTTTGGTTTTCTGTTCTTGTGTCAGTTTGCTGAGAATGATGGTTTCCCGATTCATCCATGTCCCTCAAAGGATGTGAAATCATCTTTTTTTTTTATGGCTGAATAGTATTCCATGGTATATATGTGCCACATTTTCCTTGTCCAGCCCATCATCGATGGGCAGTTGGGTTTGTTCCAGGTCTTTGCTATTGTAAACAGTGCTACTATGACCTTCTGTGTACACGTGTCTTTATAATAGAAAGATTTATAATCCTTTAGGTACATACCCAGTAATGGGACTGCTGGGTCAAATGAAATTTCTGTTTTTAGATTCTTGAGGAATCACCATACTATCTTCCACAATTGTTGAACTAATTTATGCTCCCACCAACATAAAAGTGTTCCTGTTTCTCCACATCCTCTCCAGCATCTGCTGTTTCCAGATTTTTTAATGATCACCATTCTAACTGGTGTGAGATGGTATCTCAATGTGGTTTTGATTTGCAGCTCTCTAATGACTAGTGATGATGAGCATTTTTTATATGTTTGTTGGCCTCATATATGTCTTCTTTTGAAAAGTGTCTGTTCATATCCTTTGCCCACTTTTGAATGGGCTTGTTTGTTTGTTTGCTTTTCTTGTAAATCTGTTTTAGTTCTTTGTAGATCCTGGATATTAGCCCTTTGTCAGATGGATAGATTGCAAAAATGTTTTCCCATTCTGTTGTTTGTTGGTTCACTTTAATGATTGTTTCTTTTGCTGTACAGAAACTCTGGAGTTTAATTAGATCCCATTTGTCTATTTTGGCTTTTGTTGCAAATGCTTTTGGCATTTTAGTCATGAAGTCCTTGCCTATGCCTATGTCTTGAATGGTTTTGCCTAGGTTTTCTTCTAGGGTTTTTATGGTGTTAGGTCTTATGTTTAAGTCTTTAATCCATCTGGTGTTAATTTTAGTGTAAGGTATCAGGAAGGGGTCCAGTTTGTGCTTTCTGCACATGGCTAGCCAGATTTCCCAGCACCACTTATTAAATAGGGAGTACTTTCCCTATTGCTTGTTTTTGTCATGTTTGTCCAAGATTAGATGGTTGTAGATGTGTGGTGTTGCTTCCGAGGCCTCTGTTCTGTTCCATTGATCTATATCTCTGTTTTGGTAGCAGTACCATGCTGTTTTGATTACTGTAGCCTTGTAGTATAGTTTGAAGTCAGATAACATAATTTCTCCAGCTTTGTTTTTTTGTTTTTTGCTTAGGATTGTCTTGGCTATGTGGGCTCTCTTTTGGTTCCATATGAAGTTTAAGGTGAATTTATCTAGTTCTGTGAAGAAGGTCATTTGTAGCTTGATGGAGATAGGGTGGAATCTATAAATTACTTTGGGCAGTATGGCCATTTTTATATTGATTCTTCCTTACCATGAGCATGGAATGTTTTATCATTTGTTTGTGTCCTCACTTAGTTCTTTGAGCAGTGGTTTGTAGTTCTCCTTGAAGAGGTCCTTTATATCCTTTGTTAGTTGTATTCCTAGGTATTTTATTCTCTTTGTAGCAATTGTGAATGGGAGTTTTCTCTCTGTTAGTCTGTCATTGGTGTATAGGAATGCTTGTGATTTCTGCATGTTGATTTTGTATCCTGAGACTTTGCTGAAGTTGCTTATCAGTTTAAGGAGATTTTGGGCTTAGATGATGGGGTCTTGTAAATATACAATCATATTGCCTGCAAATAGAGACAATTTGACTTCTTCCTTTCGAAACCGAATACCCTGTATTTCTTTTGCTTGCCTAATTGCTCTGGCTAGAACTTCCAATACTATATTGAATAGAAGTGGTGACAGAGGGCATCCTTGTCTAGTGCCAGATTGCAAAGGGAATGCTCCAGTTTTTGCCCATTTATTATGATACTGGCTGTGGCTTTGTCATAAATAGCTTTTATTATTCCATCAATACATAGTTTATTGAGAGTTTTTAGCATAAAGGGCTCTTGAATTTTGTTGAAGGCCTTCTCTGCATCTATTGATATAATCATGTGAATTTTGTCTTTGGTTCGGTTTATGTGGTGGATTGTGCTTATAGACTTGCATATGTTGAGCCAGGCTTGCATCCGCAGAATGAAACCTACTTGATCGTGATAAGCTTTTTGATGTGCTGTTGCAATTGGTTTGCCAGTATTTTATTGAAGATTTTTGCATTTATGTTCATCATGGATACTGGTCTGAGGTTTTCTTTTTCTTTTCCTTTTTTTTTGAATCTCTGCTGGGTTTTGATATCAGGATGATGTTGGTCTCATAAAATGATTTTGGAAGGATTCTCTCTTTTTGTATTGTTTGGGATAGTTTCAGAAAGAGTGGTACCCGCTCCTCATTATACATCTGGTGGAATTTGTCTGTGAACCCATCTGGACCTGGGCTTTTTTTGGTTGGTAGGCTATTAATTGCTGCCTCAACTTCAGCCCTTGTTATTGGTCTATTCAGGGTTCCAACTTCTTCCTGGTTTAGGCTTAGGAGGGTGCAAGTGTCCAGGAATGTATCCATTTCTTACAGATTTGCTGGTTTATGTGCATAGAGTTGTTTGTAGTAATCTCTGATAGTAGTTTGTATTTCTGTGGATCTATGGTGATATCTCCTTTATCATTTTTATTGCATCTATTTGATTATTCTCTCTTTTCTTTTTTATTATTCTGGCTAGCGTTCTGTCTATTGTGTTGATCTTTTCAAAAAACCAGCTCCTGGATTTATTAATTTTTTGAAAGTTTTTTTTGGTGTCTCTACCTTCTTTAATTCTGCTCTGATCTTAATTATTTCTTGCCTTCTGCTAGCTTTTGAGTTTTTTTGATTTTGTTCATCTAGCTCTTTCAATTTTGATGATCCAGTGTCAATTTTAGATCTTTCCTTGCTTCTCATGTGGACATTTATTGTTATAAATTTCCCTCTAGACACTGCTTTAAATGTGTCCTAGAGATTTTGGTATGTTGTGTCTTCATTCTCATTGAAGAACATCTTTATTTCTGCCTTCATTTCATTGTTTATCCAGCTGATACTCTGGAGCCAGTTGTTCAGTTTCCATGATGTGAGGTTCTGAGTTAGTTTTTTAATCCTGAGTTCTAATTTGATTGCACTGTGGTCTGAGAGGTTGTTCGTTATGATTTCCATTCTTTTGCATCTTCTGAGGAGTGATTTACTTCTATTATGTGGTCAGTTTTAGATTAGCTGCAATGTGGTGCTGAGAAGAATCTGGATTTGGGGTGCAGAGTTCTGTAGATGTCTATTAGGTCCACTTGGTCCAGATTCGAGTTTAAGTCCTGGATATCCTTGTTAATTTTCTGTTTTGTTGATCTGTCTAATATTGACAGTGGAGTGTTAAAGTCTCCCACTATCATTGTGTGGGAGTCTAAGTCTCTCTGTAGGTCATTAAAAACTTGCTTTGTGTATCTGGGTGCTCCTGTATTGGGTGCATATATATTTAGGAACGTTAGCTCTTCTTGTTACATTGATCCTTTTACCATTATGTAATGCCCTTCTTTGTCTCTTTTGATCTTTGTTGATTTGAAGTTCATTTTATCAGAGACTAAGATTGCAACACCTATTTGATTGGTAAATCTTCCTCCATCCCTTTATTTTGAGCCTATTTGTGTCCTTACATGTGAGATGGGTTTCCCGAATACAGCACACTGATGAGTCTTGACTTTTTATCCAATTTGCCAGTCTGTGTCTTTTGATTGGGGCATTTAGCCCATTTACATTTAAAGGTTAATATTGTTATGTGTGAATTTGATCCTGCCATTTTGATGCTAGCTGGGTTTTTTTGCTTGTTAGTTGATGCAGTTTCTTCATTGTACTGATGGTCTTTATTATTTGGTATGTTTTTGCAGTGACTGGTACTGATTGTTCCTTTCCATGTTTAGTGCTTCTTTCAGGAGTTCTTGTAAGGCAGGTCTGGTGGTGATGAAATTTCTGACCAATTGCTTGTCCATAAAGGATTTTCTTTCTCCTTCACTTATGAAGCTTAATTTGGCTGGATATGAAATTCTAGGTTGAAAGTTCTTTTCTTTAAGGATGTTGAATATTGGCCCCCAGTCTCTTCTGGCTTGTAGGGTTTCTGCTGAGAGATCCACTGTGAGTCTGATGGGCTTCCCTTTGTGGGTGACTCGCCCTTTCTGTCTGGCAGCCCTTAGCATTTTTTTCCCTCATTTCAACAGTGGTAAATCTGACAATTATGTGCCTTGGGTTGCTCTTCTTGAGGAATGTCTTTGTGGTGTTCTCTGTATTTTCTGGACTTCAATGTTGGCCTGCCTTGCTAGGTTGGGAAAGTTCTCCTGGATATCCTGAAGAGTGTTTTCCAGCTTTGATTTATTCTCCCCATCATATTCAGGTACACCCATCAAACATAGGTTAGGTCTAGTCACATAATCGCATATTTCTTGGAGGCTTTATTCATTTCTTTTCACTCTTTTTTTCTCTAATCTTGCCTTCTCATTTTATTTCATTGAGTTGATAGTCAATCTCTGATGTCCTTTCTTCTGCTTTGTTGATTCTGCTATTGAAACTTGTGTATGCTTCATGAAGTTCTCGTGCTGTGTTTTTCAGCTCAATCAAGTCATTCATATTCTTCTCTATGCTGGTTATTTTAGTTATCATTTCTTCTAACCTTTTTCAAAGTTCTTAGTTTCTTTATATTGGGTTATAACATGTTCTTTTTAGCTTAGAGAAATCTGTTATTACCCACCTTCTGAAGCCTGCTTCTGTCAATTCATCAGACTCACTTTCCATCCAGCTTTGTTACCTTGCTGGTGATGAGTTGTGATCCCTTGGAAGAGGAGAGGTGTTCTGGTTTTGGGTGTTTTCATCCTTTTTGCACTGGTTTCTTCCCATCTTTGTGGATTTATCTACCTGTGGTCTTTGTAGCTGGTGACTTTGGGATGGGTTCTCTGAGTAGATGTCCTTTTTGTTGATGTTGAAGCTATTTCTTTCTGTTTTTTAGTTTTCCTCCTAACAGTCAGGCCCCTCTGATCCAGACCTGCTTGCCTGGGAATCACCTGCAGGGGCTGCAGAATAGTAAGGGTTGCTGCCAGTTTCTTCTTCTGTTATTTTCATCTCAGAAGGGTACCTGCCAGATGTCAGCCATAACTCTCCTTTATGAGGTGCCTCTTTGGATATATGGGGGTTGGGGAGCTGCTTGAAGAGATAGTCTGTCCCTTATCAGAACTCAAGTGCTCTGCTCAGAGCTCCACTGTTCTGATCAGAGCTGCTGTGTAGGTACGTTTAAGTCTGCTGCAGTGGAACTCATAACCACCTCTTTTCCCAGGTGCTCTGTCCTGGGAAGGTGGGGCTTTATTTATAAGTTCCTGACATGCTGCTGCCTTTTTTCAGAGTGCCCTGCCTAGCAAGTAGGTAGTTTAGTCACAGTCTGCTAGCAGAAGCATTACTGAGCTGCTGCAGTCTCTATCCAGCTGCTGTGTAAACTTCCTTGTGGTTTTGTTTATAGAGGTATGGTTAGAACTGCCTTGGTAAAGGTAGTCTGCCTCAGTAATGGCGGACTGCCTCAGTAATGATGGACTGCCTTGGTAATGGAGTACTGCCTTGGTAGTGGTGGACTGCCTTAGTAATGGTGTATGCCCTTCCCCCCACAGTGCTGGACCGTCCTGGATCCAGCTGCACTTTCTGTGAAACTCTCAATCCAGAGCCTTTCAGATTGCTGGTCTTTGTGGGGATGGAACCCACCAAGCCAGATCCCCTTGCTCCTTGCTTTTGACCCCCTCTTTTTCACTTGTTTGGGTTGCTCTGTCACCCAGGTGTTCCAGGTGCAAGTTGAAATGGCCGCCCAGATTTGTGTGAGTTTTTGTGTGGAAATCTGCCATACCAGTTGAAACTGCCATGCTGGAAACCCATGGTGCTTTCCAGCCCAGGAATCTCCTGGTCTGTGGGCAGTAAAAACTGCGGGAGAGGCAGCAGTATGTGAACCAGAGTGCTGGAGTGGATGCAAAAACCCCCAATGACCTCTGTTGGGTAGGGAAGGGGGGTCCTCAGGGAATTGCACTTCCTGGGTGAGGCAATGCCCTACCCTGCCTCAGCTCACACTTCTGGGCTACACGCACTGTGCCACCAGTCCCATTGAGATGCACCTGTTACCTTGTTTGGAAATTTAGTGATAACTCACCCACTGTGTTGCTCTCCCTGGGAACTGTATTTCAGAGCTGTTCCTATTTGCCATCTTGGATCCTATTCCCCCTGTTTATATGTTTTAAGTTGTTTTTTTAATTATGTGAATGAAATATCCTGTACATGTTTTTTTCTGATTTTGGGGAGTTCATCTTTTTTTTCTGATTGATATTTAAAAGTTTTGATAAATATGTAGCATGTATAGCAAATATACATATAAAAACTGCCTATATGTCTGAAATAGGGAATCATTTTGATGAATTATGGTATAAACTTTCATACATTAAACTCTAATCTGTTGATATTGCAGATATTGAGATAGAATTGGCAATATTATGACGGACAAAACTAACATGGTTCTCTTCTCCTTGATATTGTGACCAAGAAGGGCAGATAGACAATAAATGAGTAAGCAATCAAATGGATGAAGTGTTTATAACTGTGACAAGTGCTAAGAGAGAAATAATAAAGTATCAGAAGATGGGAATAACAGGAGGTATGGAGAACTCTTCTTTAGATAGTGTTGTCAAAGTTTTTTTTTTTGGTAGTGATAGATGATATTTAGAATCAGAGAATGTTCAAGGCTGGGAGAAGACCCTATACAAAGTCTCTGAAGGGGAGAAGAGCTGTCTTAAAAAGGTCAGCATGACTGTAGTGTGGTATATTATGGAGGAGAGCCAAGAAATGAGGTGGAACAGGTGGCAGGAGCAGTGTCATCAGAGTGTATGCTGAATTTGAATTTTATTCAAATTAAATAATGAGGAAGCCCTTGAAGTGTTTTAAGCAGAATAATGACATGATATAACTTACATTTTAAGAAGACTTGATATGTATTGAATAATAGGGGGTCAAGAGTGAATTTAGCATACATACATGTATGTATGAGTACAAGTGTGTGTATCTGTTATGAAATGTTGTATTAATTATTGCTACATAATAGGTAGCCTCAAAACCTAGATGCTTGAAATAACAACAATCTCTCAAACTCTACACATAGGTTTACTGGGAAATTCTGTTGACTTGGTCTTAGATTGCTATCCTTCTGGTCTTGGCTGGACTCATTTTCACATATGGTGAGTTATTGGCTACTGGCTGAGCTGAAGGGTGTTGGGGGCATGTACTATCACTAAAGGGGAGAAGAGCTGTCTTAAAAAGGTCAGCATGACTGTAGTGTGGTTTATTATGGAGGAGAGCCACTATCTAGCAAGCTAGTTCAGGCACATTCTCGTGAATGTGTCAAGGTCCAAGAGGGAGAAAGAAAAAATGTACTTTATCAGGCCCCTCTTTGCTGGACGGAAGTTTTCTACAGTGCCATTGGCCTGTGCAAGTCACATGGCCAACCTCAGAATTAATGTGTGAGGGTATTAACAAAGTCAGCCAAAGAGTATGACTATAGGAAGATATAAACAATTTGGGCTATATATTCCATTAATTCAATACAATGTCCATAAGAAAAAGATACTCAATATGAAGTGAAAACAAATGAATATAGAGTAACATGCATTATATAATTTTATTTTAAAAGAAAAAACTACTGGAAGGATACATATTAATATGTTCACTATGATTATCTTTGGGTAGAGGGATGTAAAGTGGTTTATATACTTTGTGTTTATTTTTCTGTGTTTGATTTTTGTATTGAGTTTGTACTAATTTTATAATAAAATGCTATTTCAAAAATCTAAAAAATATTTCTTTTTTTCATGAAGAGTAGATGTTAGGGAATAAAGAGGAAGGAAAGAAAGGAATTGAGTTTATTTTTCACAATAGTTTCATAGGGCAATCAATATTGTAATCACAACCCAACTTCCTTATCTGTCAAATAAAGCTACCTGAGAATAGGTACTGCTTTGGTATGTCAGCTTTTTATTTCTTCCAGTTATGCCTAGAATCTGCTCAACCAGTACCTTCCTTGTGGAGCAAAAGAAGCCTCCAACCTGCATGCTTTTTTTTTCTTTTACCTACCCCTGGCAGAATCATCTGGGTCTCAAGTCTTGGTACGTTCAGATTTGAGTGTAATGAAGTTACTATTGGATGTATACACCATGGATGATATTAACATATAATTTCCACTGTCTATAAATCAATTAGTTCATCATCTAGTCTCAAACTTTCCTGTACCTCACCCATTAGTGTCTGGAAGTGAGTGGGGTTCATGAAAGGGTCAATAGAAAATGAAATAAAATATATGGTTTTAAAGGTGAGAGGGCTGTATTTGAGTCATTAGGCCATATGGACAATTTATTCTATATTTGGGACCTTAGAATTCTTATTCAGAGAAAAAATGAAAAAAGGGATAATTTATTTTTTAATAAATGAACTGTGATTTTCCCTTAATAAAGGAATAGCATCATCTACATATGGTTACTCAGAGAAATAAATATGATATCATATGTAGAAGTCCTTTTAAAACTGTAATGCTTTCAATTTCCTTAGTGTCTTCTGGTAGCAGCTATTACTTGGATTAAATGTAGACATTTTGCCCTCATTTCAGTCAAATAGCCCAGAAAGGAGTATGATCTTATGATGAATGTCCCCACACAATTATAAAGTCTTGCTGTCAGAGAAGGAAAAATGTGCCATCACACCTTGAGTTCAAAAGTGAAGGAGAGGTTTACACTCAAATCTGGAGGAAGCAAGACATGAGACCCACATGATTTTGTGAGAGGTAGGGAGTTAAAGATGGTAATGCCAAATATTAACTACTTTGAAGTTTGCCTAAGCTGACCTCCATTTTCTTGACGAAAAACTTGCAATGTTGATGAGAGTACATTCAATAAAGAGGTCAATGAATTTTAAATTGCTTCCAAAAACCTTGTTCTTGGTCAAGGTTGTCTTGCTTTGTGGGTATAGAAAATGCAAATGTCAATGAGTTTAGAAACAAATAATCTTTATGACATCATTGCCATTTGGATTCTGATAAGAGCATACAATACATTTTGAGGCTTGATTCATACAAGTATAAATGGTATGAGGTACAGTATACACAATATCAGTAAAAATATTTTAAGGCAGTTAAATCAAACATGAACATTTTATATTTTCACCTTGTTTTCAGTTTAAAGGGAACTCTAGTAGCCCTGCTATTCTCCATCAGTTCAGGTAGAATGACTAATTTATTTGCAGTTGAAATGAAAACTTGTTTTAATTATTTTAAAGAATTGTTGAGACAATCATAACTTTCATGCTATGAGAGAAAGCTGAACTGTGACAAAGAAAATAATATTTAATTCAGTTGTTCTATCATATGTCACTGTGTGTGGTTTGTTGTCATGGGGCGGAAGGGAGAACAAAATAATATTGATGATCAAACATGTGAACTGCCAATCTAAATCCAAATTAAAACATCTCAATGTTTAGTTTTTTGACAAAACTTAAATTCCCATGTGAGAATTTCACTTTTGAAGACCCACTGCACCAAATGAACATGTTAACACGTTTTTCTTGGTCATTTCTTACAGACTGAGTTCTTCTTTTGGTCTTCATTATTTATAAGTTTTGGAACCTGCATCAAGTATTTAATCTCTGAAAAACTCAGTTTCCTTTTTTGCATTATCTACTTTATCCTATTACAAAAATACACTTCCTTGAGTACTTACATACCAGGCATATAATATACATCAATTTCTTTAATTCTTATAACAGTCCTATGAGTACTGAAATAGGAAGAAGAGAAAATAAACAACATGCCCAAGAATACACAGCTGGTAGATGGCTAAATTGAATCAATCTTTATTTAAATACTGTAGTATTCTTACAATAGCACATTATCCATCAGAGCATGGCATAAAATAATTACTCTTCAAATGTTAACTATCCTTTCTTTGTTCTCTTCTGCAAACTTCTACTGTTATTAGGGTGGAATTCTCAATAAGATTTTCTCAGTACAAGTGAGAAAAGAACAATATTTCCCAGGGGTCTTTGTGGGCCTCCTTCCAAAATAAGCAATGTAAGGGTAGTGTTTGGAGGAGTGATCGCATACTCCAAGTGTCCTAGAGTGGTTCACTGGAGCAGGTTGCTGAGTGAAAAAATCTTAAGCCATGGTAAGAAATGACAGGAGAGGAGAACGAAGTAAAGGGGCAAAAAGAAAAGCAATGAAAAGGCAACATGAAGAATCTGGCGTGGGGAGAGATAATTAAGGATAGAAGAAGGTTTTAGCAGGAACCTTGAATTTAAAACTACAGAGGAAGGGAGCAGTGTCAAAGGAGAAATTCTAAGAAGCTTTTTTATATGAAGAACAGTGCAAAACCCCTACTTCCTTTTTCTTTATGGAAGTGCAATACAAAATCGGCCTTTTAGTCAGAGAGTGTGAATTTGATTTTTTTTTAATGAAATGTTATGCTGACACTGGACCAGGTTACTTATGCAATCTTTATGCTTCAAGAGTGGGTGGCTGGATAACATAACCATTGTTTGCTATCCCTCAAAAGGTGTAACCCTGAAAGAACTGTTGAGTAGTAGACGAGCAGTGAGTGGGAAGAGCAGGGGTCAAGTCATGACTTAATTGGTATAGCTAAATAGATAGTTTTGTAAATGGACACAGTAATAGCTGCCTCAAAGAGATGGGAAGCTCAGGTGACAGTACTTCGTGAACTGAAACTGCTCCCTGAATGTAAATTATGTTTATTATACAGCACTTAGATTTGCTAGTTCCAAGGCAGTTCTATGATAGGCAAGGACCACCTTACTTAGAGATACATTTGGAATTTCCTGTTTCTCTCAACTTAGTGGCTTTCTGTAATTTGCGAGGTATTTCATGTTTCTGTCTTATATGAGGCTTGTAGAAGGAGGGATTGTGGGGAATTATGCTTTAAGAATAAGAGCTGATGATAATTCAGATGGTAATGACCATGTTTTCTGAACCAAAATTAAACACACATGATCATAGTGTACAACAGAATATTTAAAATGAGATGTAACGGGAAAAAATCTGGGATCTGTGGTCACCTGAACTATAAAATGGCATTGCCAGAAAACAACTCTATAACTCTCAATTTTCAAGGTCTTTTCTGGAGGGCACACTTCCAAGTTTATGAAGGCGTGCACTATAAGACTTTCAATTTTCCCCTTTGCACCCAGGGAGACAGATAATTAGTGCTTTCTAGGTCTAAAGTGGAGACCAGAGCCCAGAAAGTCTATCAGTGCTTGCTTATGAGCAAAAGACATGGTTGTGCCATGCATCACTAAGGATTTTAACAGATTAGCAACTAAATTTGAGTTAATTAAAAATAATCAACTATAATAAGAAGAGAGTTTCCAGAAAATTACCATATAGATCAAGTTGCTGTCTTAACAACTTGAAAAATACAGAACAAATTTTGAAGGCCCAATGCCAAATATCTGAAGAGGCTCATTAAACTTTACTTAAAAAATATGACTTTGTTTAATTAATTTTGTAATAATGATCATAAAAATAGTTAAACATATTTTAGTTGGCAGGGGGGCAGTTTAAGCTTAAAAATCTAAATAATTATGAAAACTTAAAACATAAAATGGATTGAATATCACAAGAAGTGTTTTTAAAAATGTAAAGAACAATGTTTGACAATAAATAAAACTATTAAAGTGCTATGAAATGTTTGAATACTGACTACATTTTGAAATACTGACCTACATTTTGTAATAGTCAATATTTTTGGAAATAGATTCTCTTGAGTTAAGGAAACCACAAATCTTACCATTAATTTGCTAGGAGAAAACCTATAAAATGTATCTTAGTGTCTTGTGTAGTTGTATACTGGTTGAATTTAGATCTAGTTATGATTTAGTTACAGATGTTTTTAAAAGACTTCTCTGAAGTTATTTTACTTAGAATAGTCACCTGAGAAACTCCTTTTAACTTACCATAGTAAATGCCTTCTTGGCAAGATAAAGTATTTATTACATCAGCCTTTTAGGGTCTTTAGTTGAATAAGAAGTAAATTTGGTGAAATAGATTATCTGGTCTAGTGTCCAAAATTGTCATAAAATATACTGGATAACACAAATTAGCCAAATTTAAAATTTTGACATTGATGTGAAATTTATTAATCTGCATTTCATTTATTATATTTATACCTACCTGTTTCTCCAAAGGATTTGTGATGACTCTTTCCTTTACAGATTGAATAGTTTCTGAACATTGTTATACATGCTGTCCTGTTTCATTTTTGTGACTGGTTCTCTTGTTCAATAAAACTATATATGGGAAAAGCTGATTGAGAAAAGCTGTATGTATGAAGGAAAGGCAAAATCCAGACTTGGAAGATCACCTCTGCCAAAAGTCATAAGCAAACTTTTCCTTTGCCCCAGTGGCACTGAGTGCACTCATAACCCATAAAGTGAAGATATCCATCACTCAGCCAGACACTACCTACACCAGTGGGAGGATAAGAGCCAGTGATTGCTATGCTGGCTGCTGAACTCTGACAATAAACTCATAACTATAATGGGAGTTAGGTGCCCAAAGGAGAAAAAGACAAATACAGGCCCAGGGCTCCTTAGTAAGTTATTTCAGAAACAGGATGAAGAGTGATATAGAAATTAGAACTCAATATCACTAACAGATAAACAGTCAATTCTCATTCCTTCCAAGTTGTCTAGGTGATTTGCAGAAGACTGGGGAATTACTTGATTCTCCTTTACTTTCAGAAATAGATGAAGTAATTAAAAATCTTTCCCAAGAGAAAGTTCTTGGCCCTGGCGGAGCTACAGGAGATTTCTATAAAACCTTTGGCTTAGCTTTCTCTGTACAGTTACTTGATGAGCTCAATCACTTGAGGGACTCAGGTGGATTCATCCCTGCCAGCCCCTGCATCCAGACTGTCTTAATTGCTGAAAAGGATAAAGATACAGCAAACTGTAGCACATCTGGGTTCAGACCTCTGATTAAAGTGGATATCAACTTTTGGAATGGATCCTGACAATTCTGATCATTATTTGGAATCAGAGACACTGTAATCAGGCTGTTTTTTGGAGATAGGTCATTCTTTGCATCAGATTTTTATTTTTTTAAACCTGGACTCCAGTTCTGTTAGACTCACAGGGCACTTGCACCCTCATCTATTGGTTTTCTTTACTAAAGGAAAGTCTTTACTTTTTGGCAGAGCAGTTAGTATCAGGGATGTACTATGCTCTCAGCAATCCAAGACCTTTATTATTTAATTATCTTTTTGCTTGTGTTCAAAATAAGCAGGATAACTAAATTTCTCTATTCCTCAATGCCTTGACCAAAAAATAAAAAATGGGGGGAAGATTATTAAGAAATACCTTGCAAAGGAAAACTCATTCTTAAAAATAAAATAGAAACCCAAGATAATGTTCTGGTTATAAATGCCAAAATATGCATTTGCCATCACTATCCAGATGATGGAGGAAAATTTTTTTTACATGTAATTTCTGTTTAATTGCATTTTTTTCAGCAAATAAAATCAGCATGATGATCTGGCCAAGATACTCTCTAAGTTCTTGCTTTACTGAAGAGGAGTCTTTAGGGGTTTTGCCATGCTTGCAGGCCTCTTCTGAGGGACATTGCCCGATCTCCCCCTTGGGAAGCTATGTTAAGCCATTCCTTATACATGGACTGTCATCTTTTATACCAGTGACCCTACCATATTTTAAATAAGTCTGGCATAAAAATTTTGGCCAGAAAGAGTAGTAAGGAATTTGAATGCGAGAAATTCAGAGAGAAAGTGAGATCGTTGTAGTAGAAGCATAAGATGTGTGGAGAAGGCCAAGGAGAATAGCTGAGTCAAATTCACAGTAGACACTTGATACCATTAAGCTCTTGCTGCTGATGGCATGATAAGACAACTAAGTTGCTAGTTATGGTGAATTCTCAGTGGTGTTCTAGTTCATAAAATATGTCTAAGTTTGATGCTACAGTTTCTGTTCTTAAAAAAAATCAATTTTTATTTTAGATACAGGGGGCCCGTGTATAGGTTTATTATTTTTAAATGTCTATGTAGCTACCCTAAGATCTTATGAGATCTGATCATTCATTAAGTCATTCACTCAGCAAATAATTATTGAGCATATACTGCATCCCAGACACTGCTAGGAGATAGTGGAACAACAAAGAACAAAGTGGACAATGCTCCTCCCTCATGGAGCTTATAGTCCAGCAAACTTCAGCAAGGCCCATTACTAACGAATAGATTAGGATGGTGCTATGAAGAAAAACTACAGGGGCTATGCAGCTTTTTAAAAGGGCACTCTAGTCTAGTCATGGATAAAAGAGCTTCCTGAGGTTGAATTATTGTCTCTCTCATTTCCATGAGATCCTCAAAATAAGCCCTTCATTACCTTAGTGCTGATAAATAAAACAAACCCATTACCTCTCTGAATACAATTGTCAGTAAATATTAAAAAGTACAAATGGGCACTTAGAATGACTTGGTGACAGTATCTCTATTTTCTGAGAATATCAAATCTGGAAACGTGTAAGGAATCTTTCTACCAGGTATCTACTGACAAGGCTCTTCAAAGTCAATGTGGGCTTATCATAAATAAAATAATTATTTTTTCCTTAAAAACTACTTCAATTCCTATTTTCTTCAATGTATCACTAACATTACCAATCCATCGTATTTCCATAGTTTACCCTACTCATTCTAGACACTGTTTTCTCACTCTTACTCAGTAGGTGGATTCTGCCTCAGGAATCAACCAACCAGGTTAAATGTGGTCCCCTCTTTAAAAAGACAAAAAGAAATAGGTTTTATCTTTGTTGCCTAGGCTGGCTGGCTGGGGTGCAGCTGGACAGTCATAGCTCACTGCAGCCTCCACCTGCTGATTCTACCATTTCACCATCTGGAATGGCTGGGACTATAGGCATGCACTCCTATGCCCAAGCCAGTGCTCCCTTTTTCTTTTTATGAATAAAGTTTTACCAAAACACAGCCACCTCCACTTGTTTATATATTTTCTACAGTGGTTTTCACACCAACAGTAGAGTTGAGTTGTTGATACAGAGCCATATGACCCACAAAAAAATATTTACTATCTTGCTCTTTGTAGAAAAGTTCCTGGACCAGTAGTCTAAACACTTCATCTTTTGCTGTAATTATTAAAATAACTCCATACTTTTCTTCCTGCCAGCATCTTTCCTCACTATAGTCTGTTTCTCACACTATTGTTTCTAAAACACTAATATAATTGCCATTTGCATTATTCCAGTTCAAGATGAACACACTTTTATGACAGGAAAAACAACCAAATAGACATAAAGTCCTTCACAATAAGCCTTAGAAAGTCTGTCCAGTCTTATCCTCAACAGCTTCCCACCCACCATGCTCCAGACTCACTGGATACTTGCTCCTTCTTTATGATCCTTTGCACACACTGTTCATATTCCCCTAAATGATCTCCTCTCTCTCCAGCTCCACCCAGCCCTTGAATTTTAATCAGCAAAATTTGTATTCTTTTTTAAACATCAGTCCAGCTACCATTTCTCATGAAACCTTTTGCATCTGTCTTCTGGGCTTCCTTCCTAGTATCCTCTTGTTTCTTGATCTCCTATGAAGCTGAGTGTCCATACCCACTATAGCTCTTACCACATGCTCATGTTATTTATCTGTGTATGTGCTGTCTGTCTGCATGGATTTATTCTCACTTAGTTTTAGATTGAGAGCATTTAGTGCAGTGCTTGGCACCTTTCAGGCGTAAAGTAAATGCTAATTTTCACTCCAGTATGTTACTGATTGTACATTTCCATAGTGTTAAGATTCACATTCTTACAATTGTGAAAAATCTGGATAGACCAAAGGAAGAGTCTCCTTATCTTTTCCATGAGTCAGTTACTAAGATATATAATACCCATCTTCAAGAAGTTAATGATCTATTTGAAAAAATGAAACAGATCTACATGGAAACAAATTAAGGTAAGAGACAACTGCAATAAAAGGGAGAGGAAATTTAGAGGTGTGGAGACTTCAGTGAGGACTGGGTCAGGACAAAGTGACAAAAGAGATAAGACTGAATTTTAAGTGTCTTCAATGACAGATAGCATTAGACAAGTGATATGGTTTGGCTGTGCCCCATCCAAATCTCACCAGGTAGAGATAATTGAATTATAGAGGTGGTTTCCGCCCATATTGTTCTTGTGGTAGCGAGTAAGTCTACCAAGTGCCAAGCACTGCACTAAATGCTCTCAATCTAAAACTAAGTGGGAATAAATCCATGCAGGCAGACAGCACATACACAGATAAATAACATGAGCATGTGGTAAGTGCTATAGTGGGTATGGACACTCAGCTTCATAGGAGACCAAGAAACAAGAGGATACTAGGAAGGAAGCCCAGAAGACAGATGCAAAAGGTTTCATGAGAAATGATAGGTGGACTGATGTTTAAAAAAGAATACAAATTTTGCTGATTAAAATTCAAGGGCTGGGTGGAGCTGGAGAGTAAGTAAGATTTGGTGGTTTTATAAATGGGAGTTCCCCTGCACAAGCCCTCTTGCCTGCAACCATGTAAGACATGACTTTTCTCATTTACCTTCTGGGATGACTGGGAGGCCTCCCTAGCCATGTGCAACTGTAAGTCAATTAAACTACTTTCCTTTATAAATTATCCATTCTCAGATATGTATTTCTTAGGAGCATGAAAACAGATTAATATAACATTCAGACAAGAAAATGCTTTATCATTCATTTGTTCATGTATTCATCCATTCATTCATTTCTTTATTTGTTCATTTACTTTTCTGTTTTCACTGCCCCTTCCTTGAGGATCCTCTTGCTTTTCATCCTGCAAAATTATCTAGTTCCTTATTGCCCCTGGACCTTTACACATGTTTTACTTCAGCCTAAACTGCAATCTTAATCTTTTTTCTTTATCTGGCTTATGTTAGGGCAATATTTTCCACTTAGGGTCACGTGACCCCGAGTTTTGGAATGTACATTTCCCTTTATATAGGGAGATACAGACAAGTAAGTACCTGTTTATTTCATTGTAATCTCTGCAAATGGTAAAATATGGTCAGGACCATGTCTTTCTTGTTCACCTAGTAACTGGCACCTCGTATGTTCATTTGGTCCTTTGCATTTTCATTCATTTAACAGATACTTCTTGGGTACCCTCTTTAGACCAAGGTACTAGAGTTAATATAGGTAAAACTTTAGTACAGAAAGTAGGAGGACCTGAAGATGAATAAAAGCAGATGGAAAAATTTTATTCACTAGATAAGATGTATGCATGACAGCAATATGTCTCTCTTTAAGCCCAGAAGAAATATATTTGGCAGGTACAAAACCTTATTTATCTTTATAGCCTCCACAGTGGAATGGAATAGTGAGAGCCAGTGCTGGTAAGTGGTGGTTGAATAAATGAACTAATAAATGAGGATAGATTCTTAGCCTTCAGAATTCTGCCCTCTAATGTGGTATTCAGAGCCGGTCCTTTTAGTTACTCTGGAACAGTTGACACCTAGTAGAATTCTATCTCTGTATTTGAGATTTTAACATTTATTTCTGGTCTGGGATATTTAGTTAAGGGGGTGGGAGAGGCTATTGCTACCCTGTTCTGTGTATCAAGTGGTCAAAAGTTCTCAACTCTGTTTGCAAAAGTTTTGCTGTTTTGTTTTGCAACTGAAATTAAAAAGATGGCATACAAATGTGAGTGGGAGGGAAAATGAACAAGCTAACAAAAATAGCAAAAGCCTACTGACGCCAACAAAATTATTAAAAATTCATGACTCTCCTGAAAATTTGTGCCTATGGTCATACCACCTGGGGTTAAGACTTGAGAGATTTCAGTATCTGAAAAGTAACTGGCCTTATAAAAAGTACTTGGTCTTATAAGTGCTTGAGAAAATTCTCCAAGGCCTTGGAGCAGTGAAGTGCTAGAGGAATGTCTTGCTCAAAGAATCTTTCCTTAGAAATTTGGACCTAAAGAAACTGCCTTTCAGATAAACATAGAATGGAGTATCAGGGAAGTGGCTATGGAGATAATTTCAATCTTTCATGTGGTTAGCAAACTCTCCAAATCTTAACTTGCAAAGGAATTGTCACAGGCTCTAGTCTGAACTTCAAAAGCCAAGGACTTTGCCAAAGGCTTTGTGGGTTAATACATTTGGCTCTGGAAGCAGTATAAACCTTCTCTAGTTTGAGTATATAGGAAGCTAGAGTGATTCCTAAAATATGTATACTTTAAAAAGTAGATTTAGTAGCAGAGACCATTCAAATTCTGACTAATTATTCATGTGAAGTCAAATGAATAGAAGATATAATTGGGCACAAAATAGACAACGAAATGAATCTCAAGGGAGCATGGCACTTAGGACTTGGGGCTAGATTCCAACTAGTGGAAAGGCTTTGAGCCAGGAATTGGGGTAGTAAGATCAAAATTAAAACATTAATCCATAGAGCCAGTCAGAGTGAGAGCTAACATAAAAACTAGAAATGGTGGTGGGGTATGGAAGAGTCACACCAAGTGGAGAGACGATGTGGGGGAACCAGGAAAAGAGCCGCAATGTCAGTAGGATGGCATGTGAGGCTAGATGAATTTTGGAGGTTCAGGACTTAACTGGGATACTGGCCTCATTTAGCTATCCAAAACAGGGTAAAGAGCACACCTGTGATAAATTGCTGAGCAAATGTTGCGAGGGTACTCCAGGTTAGGGAGAGGTCTGTCTGTTACCCTTCCTGTGAGCATCTTGCTTTATTCTCTGATCACTTGGTATATAGTTCATTCTGTGGGTTCCTCTGTGAATGTGTGGGAATGGTGAGATCTCACCCATGCAAACAAGAGCAATTACAGACCATCTTGTCCTCATGCCTCCTCAACTTAGACTTTTTCTGTTGGGCTCCAGTATTTACATTGCTTCCAGTAGCTCTTCCATCATAGTGCTGCTTAGCCAATTTATCATCCTGAGTCTGCAGTTCATGGCCTGTAGCTTTCTGGTGACTGGAATTGCACAAGAAAATCAGGAACATTAATTTTTTATCTTTGCTAGGACCGACTGGGGTAGTGGTGGAAAGCCTCCAGTTGTACTCCCTTGATAAGCTGCGATTGAATTACTGACTATGAAAGAACCCCCTTCTCCCTTTCTCTCCTGGGCCCTGATTCCAGACCCCACAGAGTCAAAGGTCAGGGTTGGGGAGAGGGACAGAAGTGAGGCAGTGATAAATGATCAAGAATTAGGATTCCCTAGAGGTCACTCACAAGTTCTCACCAAAACCCTGCTGTGACCTCACGCATATGAGCACCTTCCTGTCTCTGTCTGGTTTCTCCCCATCTGCCTGGAGCTGGGTTTGGCTGGAGAGTGGCTGTGGAGTGCTCAGGAGACGCAGAACCATGGGATTCACAGGTGGATCAGCCCTTGGGTGGGAGTGAAGGCCTTGTTGGCAGAGGGATGTGGGGTTGGTAACCAGGAAATGGGATGGGATGATCTTGGCAAAAAGTCTTTCTTTTTCTGTAATTACAGAGATCCAGGATTTTAAAATTATTGTTATTGTAATTATAATTTTTATTATTGAGAAGAGGAAACCAAGGGCTGACAGAGGGGAACTTCTCTGCTTTTATCTTTCAGATTGACTCCTGGAAACTAACTTTGATATTTGGAATTTTGAGGTTCAGGGAACTCAGAGAATTTGGTAGCACAGTGTATTGGGAGAAAGGGAAATTTCAGATGATGGATTGATCATCCTGGTTGACATGTTTCTGGAAGTGGGTGGGCGGGTTTGCTTGAGAACATTTTGGTCTCTTCACTGATGGTGAGAAAGGAAAAATAATGGCTGCACTTCTCTTAATAATTC
This sequence comes from Callithrix jacchus, assembly GCF_049354715.1. Lineage (NCBI taxonomy): Eukaryota > Metazoa > Chordata > Mammalia > Primates > Cebidae > Callithrix > Callithrix jacchus. Next base: position 34,781,455 of record NC_133517.1, on the reverse strand, counting down.
TCTCCACTGAAAAGAAAGAGTATGGTAAAGAATAATTTGGAGTAATAAGTAACAAGATAGAATTAGAGGAAAAATGTTGAATTTCCAAATGACCATTCAGAAGTATGGCTTTTTTCACCTTTTTCTCCTGCAATGATCTGCTCCTAAGTCCTGCACTGCAATGCCAGTCTAACTAACACTTTGTGAAACAAATTGTAAGTATGTACGTGTACACCTCAAACTATGCTCTGAGGATAGAGTAAGTTCTAATTTGTGGAAAAAGGATTAAATATTTCTGTTTTCTGAAAAAAAGAGTAGGGTACCTTTCTATTGCTTCAAACCCTATACTTCAATATGCAAGGAACTCCATTAGCCCCAGTGTATCTTTCACAATTAATCTCTCACTGCTTTCTCATGGGGCCTCTTTCTGTTCTACCAAGGAAACACATTTTCTTCTTCCCTCTCCATGTCACTACCATGGAGAAAACATTCTTTGTAATGTTTTTCCATTTCTTCCTCTTCAATCCAAAACTTCCTTTTCCTTTCAAACTCATATGTTAAGTTTCGTCTGGTAAAAGAAACATTTCTGGTTTAAATTTACTTTATAGTGGTTTTAAGATTTTTCCAGAATAATCTCATAGACATAGCCTTAGAATTATTTACAAGTTGACTCACGTCTAGCTTTTGACCCTAATTACACTCTGAATTTCTGAACGAATTCCTTTACTTCTTTTATGCTTTCTTTAAGCCTCAAATAGAAATGTAAATCCATAGAAGGCACTCAAGTGACCCTTACCTGAAACATGAAGACATCCTCCTGTACTAATGTGATCTCCTAACAGAATAAAAATTGATTTTGTAAGAGAATAAATGTTTAGTTTTTATGATTCTTTGTTAACAAGGTATCTATAATTTATATTGCTTGAAGTTATAGTGTACTGTCTTAGTGTGGAAATATTAGGGTAAATAATTTTACCATTACCAACATTTTGGCTCTTACTATCTGGCTACTTGTCCCATTTATTTGGGGCAAGAAGGACTTGGATTGCTGTTTTGGTGGTTCTGTAGTATCACGGAGTCAAATGAAATTGGACTGCATATCAGCACAGGTGCATTTGAGGTTCATTCAGTGTACCATCATCTTCAAAACTAGATCTGTGGGTGGAGGAGCAGTAGTTAATCTATGGAATGTTATTATAGGTATGTGGATAAACAGATGGACCAGGAATGTAAACTCCTGCAGGTGCCCAGGAGTGGAACCACTTTTTTGTACACAGCTGTCTTTTTTGTTGTTGAGTCTTTGGTTTGGCAAAGGTTATTTAGTGGTCTTTTATCAATGTCATTGGGGCTCTAATAACTTTTTAAGGATGACCTCCTTCTGTGCCTCAGATCTTATTTCCTTGTGTTTCAACTCAACAGTGAGTATTCGATTAATGACTGTTCTGCAAAGTGAATGGAAAGTGTTTTGTTGAGAAGGATCTATTTTTATTTTAAACCTGTAAGGATATAATGTGCCAGATGGTTAATTCCCATGGGTTAATGTGTGTACCCACATACTTCATGATTTAAAATATCCTCTGGACATTTTTCCTGTGGTGAAAGAGTTGCTAGAATTTTAATTTACATTTGTATGAAGTATATATTTGCTGTTTTCTATTGATACCTAGAAAAATGTATTTTTATTATAATGTGTGAAATATATGCCTCTTAATTTTATATTCTTCTGGTGTTTGGGACTTAAATACTTTACAGAAATGTAAGTTTTGGTCACCTTTTAAGATTGCATTTTAATTAACACTCATATTTAAGTTAGAGAGTAAGGGCATAGCTTTTGATGTCTATATGGAAGAAACAATTGTTAGCAGTATTCAAATGAATCATTCTTGTGTCTGTGTTTCAACAAGATTTACATTTGTAACTAATGAAAATTCTTTACTTTGTAATGTCCAATTAATAGGCTAATAGTTTATATCCATTTAAGGGGAAGGAAGTTTTTAAAAGGCAGTAATTCTAAAATGTCCAAAGATTGGCATAAGCAGAAAATTAGATCTGAATCTGCTTTGAGAAAAGACCAAAATATGAACCATCACAATCTTAAATATTTTCAAGTATTTTAATGATGATAATTTATCCGTAGAGCTAAGTTTATGCAATAGTGTATGTTTTAGGGATAAAGTGTGAACACAAAAACCTAAGAAACCCATAATACAAATTTTGCCAACATGCAACACATTTATAGTTTTTAAAAGGAGACATAAGCAAGAAAAATGTTTTTGGTTTTTTTAATAGTACCACATAAATAACAATAATTTGTATATACAACAAAATTACACAGGCTATTAGCCACCTGAAGTTCATGTCTGCCATGACTTCCATAGCTGAGTAATTTACTCAAAAGTTGTATGTCTTCAAGGTCAGAGATAGATTATCTCTAGGTTCTGGGATCACTTCCAGTTTTACATCCACACTCAACTCATGAGAACCTGGTCTGACATCACTCCTTCTTCTGTAAGATGAGAAGCATAAGGGTGTCATCTTTTCACTTATTGGGGACTGAGTGCACAAATACATCAAACTCCATTCAGGGCACCCCTGATCAAGCATTCTGTCTGTAGGGATGCTTGTGGGAGGGTTTCAGGTAACGAAGAAAGGGATAGAGCAAACTGAGGCAATTGCTGAAAATAGACACACAGATCAAATAAATTTTGAGTATTTAAGTGTGAGATGTCAAGTTCCCATATCATTTTGCATAAGTAGAGCAGAACTAATTCAAAATGATTAATAAAATTATATCCAGTGTCTGACAGTAAAATATAATAAAGAAATAATTTTAAGACAAAGTCTGAGTGGGAAAATAAATAAAACATATTAAGGCTTTAAAAAAAACAGAAAATAGATGAATGAAGAAATTAAGTATTTTAACATACACACTTTTAGGGGTATACTAAGATAATTTGATAAGATAAAGTAAAATCAAATAATGTTTAGTACTAGAGCATAAGAAAAATACTTGAAGCTAGAGAACTTTAAATTTATAAAATGTCATTCAGAGCAAAATGAATAAAACTAGGTTTTTGCTGTTCATTTAATGTTGGACTTTTCAAAAGGGATTGTTTAATAACTGGCTGAGGAGATAAAACTAGAAGCTATTCGAGTCTTTTGACTCACCTATATCTCTCATATCATGTAAGAATCAATTCGCATATCTGCAAAGAGAACACATTATGATATCAATGCGTTTTTTTTACATTTTTACTTTGCATTTAAAGCCAAAATCAGATTATGGATATATCACATTAAAGAATCCATTTCCCACTGGAGTCTGGCTATGTCACTCTAATTTTTTCAACTAATTTATTCCGCCTGTATTACATTTTACTTTTCTTTCATCTTTTTTTTTTCATCTGTACATTTCATTGCTTCATCCAGTTCAATTTACTCTGCTAATGTTTGGAAAGAATATTATAACTCAGTCTTCATGTAGTGGTTTATAACCTCTTGATTTTGTGATCTTTTTAAAGGCAGTTATATTGACAAGTAAATTATACTTACTTCAGCCAACTGTATGTACTTATGTCACTTTAAATTTAACTTATCACTGGTTGTCAAATTCTCCCCTGTGGCCTTTTTAATGTTCCAATGTATTTGGCAGTATATTTTTTATTGACATTTCAATTTTTGCTGTGTGCTAAAGTTACAAAAAATCAAATGACTAAAAGTTAAACCTGAGCCAACCAGACTAAAGTTAAGCTTTAGGAGTATGTGGGAATGCATTATTTTTGTTGAATGCTTACGTTTTGGAATCCACTAGAACTCGTATATTCAGTCATGATCTGGATGCTGAACTGTGATGGTAAGGCAGAAGAAAAGTGACAAGAGATCATCACCAAACAAGTCCAAGATTAAGATTTTTTTCACTAGCTTTATGTTTTCTTGTTTGCTTTGTCAGTAAAAGAAAACCCAACTCATTTAAATACTTTGGCTTCTGAGTACTTAACATTCTCCTTTAGTGCACTAATGACTATTTTGCCTAATGGTTTGTTTTATTTCTTATTCCATGATCAATTTATTGTAAATTACATTTCATAACCTTGTCTATTGTGATTTCTGCTATCTTCTCCTGCACCTAGTACCAGGCACGGTGCCTCCTAGAGATCCGATATGTTTAATGGCTACATGGCTATGTCTCTTACATGACTAACTCACATAAACATTACCATAAATAGAAACATAGATGGCAGACTACAGATTATGATTTGTATGTTTTTAACTTCATTTTGGAAAACAAAAGCAAGATCCTTTTGATTTCATACTTCTGTTGGCTTACTATGCAGCAAATTTCTTAGAGCTGCACAGCCCAATACAGTAGCCACTAGACAAATGTAGCTATTTAAATTTAAACTGAATTAAAATTAAATGAAATTTAAAATTTAGCTCTTCCACCACACTAGCCAAATTTCAAATGCTTAATATCCACATGTGGCTGTTGACTACCATATTGGACAGTGCAGATTACAGAACATTTCCATTATTTCAGGAACTTCTTTTGGACAGTGCTATCTTAAAATGTTATTTTAGAAAAACACTTTCAGTGGTTAATACAAATGGTGATAATAATACATATTTTTTATTTTGTGATTTTGTATTACTTTCGGAAATGTCAGTTAGCTCAGATCTACATATAGGCAGTACCATTCTCAGTGCTAAGTAAATTAAAATAGCATTAAATCGACTACCACCAAAATTACAGAGTAAGACTAAAATGCCAGGCACTCGTTTTATTAAATGACTTTGTAATGGTTCTCTTGGTATTTTGTCTGGCAGTCTCTATCAAGCACCAATATCTTTAGGTATCAGTTTGACCGATATGTATAAGAGATTGCTGTTGGACAATGAAGAACTTCATACATATAACATGTTTTCCCAGATATTCTGTTCTCAAACACAGATAAAAATCATTAGGATAATTGGGAGTAGATCTCTCATCTCCTTACCCCACGTCTCTTAGCTTCTGCAGCCAAGTGTTCAAATGGAAGTGCCCTGGCATATGAGTCTTTGCCTAAGGAGAGATTGATTTCCCAGTTTAGATCCATATCAGAAAGTTAGGCTTCCTGCCAAAAGTATATTTGAAAACTCCACCCTTTCTGCTTCACAAAGAGAGAAAACAGATCACCCAGAACCCAGACGGTAGATAACAAACAGATCATTCTAATTAGAAAAAAAGAGGCAGCATACAACAAACAGAGCCCAACTACCTCTGGGCAGTAAGAAGAGTGAGACTTTAAGAGGTCTTTCATTCATGCCCTTAAAATAACCTTTTAATAAGTTATACAGGAACATAAGATTAAGGGCCTCCATAGGAAAAAATGACTTTCAATTATAGACCAGCAAAAGCCTGGAAAAGTGTGAGATATTAAAAAGAATATTCAGAAGAAACCAGAACAAAATCTGTTCTTTTTGCCAGATGAGGTGAAGAGTTTCCACAAAGTCTTGGTGAGGAGGAACTGGAAGTTCATATCAGAATCTCACTGTTTTATTATTTATGCTTATGTCACCAGAACTGGTAATTACTACAGGAGAAAGTTTCCATTAACAATGTCAGGAAATATTGGGCTAAATAAGATTAAATCAGTTTCAAAAATAATTATAAACTTACCAAGATTTTACTATGCTAATGTGGGTTGCAATTCTCTACAAGGCTGTGGAAGGGATAAAATATTTCTTAAGCCTCTATAATAAGTATTTGGAAATTTGGGTAAAGCCTCAAGGCAGGAAAAAATTGGAGTTAAATTGTTTCATATTATCAAGGGTAGTGACTAAATACATCACCATGGGACCTCAGGGGTAGTAACAAGATGATCATGATGATGATGTGGCCATTTAAGAATGAATACTTATAAAATTCTTATAACAGTGCCTTGTGCATAGTAAGTGCTCAAAAAGTAATAGCTATTATTATTTTGGGGTCTGAATTGGCTGTAGGAATAAAAGACATACTGAGATATTCTTGGCCAAGCAGAAGCAAGAATGCTGCACAAACCCAAATGACATGAAGTCTAAGGTCACAGAGGGGCCTCACAGAGCCTGGAAAATCTGAGGCTCATGCCTCAGCCAGTAATAATGGGAATGTCCCTTCCCACAGGTGAGTCTGAGTGAAGGTCATGGATCCTCCAAAGGGTTAAGTATGAAATGGTGGTCAGTAGTAGTGTAGCTGGCTGGTGAGGAAACAAGCCAGAGGCTGCATCTAGAGGTGAGCTAGAGGGCTATGGAGGTGGTAAATCTTGAAACCAAAATTAAACTCAGCTCTTGGCAGTAGTGAACAAGCTCTCCCATTGTGATTTCAATATTGGAGCAAAATGGGCACTTCAGTATTTTCGTGTTTATATCCAATACTAATATAGCACAAGAAAAAAAGTCAAATAGAATCTTCATCATTTTCAACTGTGATTTCTCAGTTACTATTGCACTCAATAAGGGGTCTGTCTGGGGCTCACAATCTTTAAGGCCTGAGTCTCCTGAGCAGAGCTTCGTCAGAGTGGATGACTGAGGAAGCATGTTTTGGTTAAGATAAATATTATTAAAGGAGGAATGAGTGAGGCCCTAAAAGCCAGAATCAGGCTCTCATAGGAAAAAGAAAGTGAAAGGACATGATTTTGTTCTTTTTAATGGCTGTGTAGTATTCCTTGGTGTATATGTACCACACTTTCTTTAACCAATCCACACTTGATGGGCACATAGTTTGATTCCTCTTTGGTTTGTGAATAGTGTTGTCATGAACATACAAGTATGTGTGTCTTTTGTTAGAACAATTAGTTTTCCTTTGGGCAATCCTAAGCAAATTAATACAGGAACAGAAAATCAAATACTGCACATTCTCACTTACATGTGGGACCTAGACATTGGGTACACATGGACATAAAAATGGGAACAGTAGACATGGGGACTACTAGAGAAGGAAGGCAAAGAGGAGGGAGGGAGTTGAAAAACTGCCTATTGGGTACTATGCTCATCACCTGGGTAACAGGATTCGTATCCCAAACAACATATCCATGAAACAAACCTGAGCATGTAATTTCTCAATCTAAAATAGCAGTTGAAGTTATACAAAGAAAAAAAAAGTAAAGTAAATAGCAAGTGAAGCAGAAGGGCCCTGAGGAAATTCAGCTCTGCACTAAAGGAAGTTTTGGGCCTCATGAGAAGGTTGAGAATTGGGCCCAGGAAACATCATCTCCCCTTTCCTCCTCTCCTAACTCCTCAAACAGATTTTCCCTCCTGCTTTCAATATTCTTTCCCACCTCCGTGCTAAAACCACTCCATCAGAGACCTTGGAATTGATGGTGGCCCAAATTAACTCTGGGGAAATAAAAATGAATTATAAACAAGACAGATTCCCAACGAATCTAAGAAATGGGAATTAAAATAATAAGTTAACCCAAAAATATTTTAAACACATAAGGGATATGCTCAGAATACTTTCAAAATGAGGGCAAAGTTTTTGGAATCAAAACATTATTGTGGAATTGATTCTGTGGATAAGGCTCTCAAGGTATACATAATTTGGATTTTATATTTCTCAATATACAGAAAATATAACACGGCATCAATAAGAATAATGATATTTTGACACTTAAAAATAACATGAATATAGGACAGTAAAGATAAGTGTTGCAGTTCCTTCCACTACTCTTACTGGATAGTCATTGAATAAATAGTAGTTAAGTCCTTCTCTATATTTTCTGTAATATTCTTGATTTCTGTATCAGTTATCTCTTGCTGCATAACAAACCAACCCAAGCCGTGGTGCCTTAAAATGTCAACAGATTATTGCTTGTGTTGACTGGGTAGTTCTTTTGCTGTAATTGCCTAGTTTATACATGAGCTACAGTTGAGACAGGCAAGCTGGCTGATTTTCTGTTTTGGTATTGTCTGGAGAAAAAGAAGAAAAGGCCCTTACTCAAATTGTATCTTACTTCTTCTACAACCAATCAGCATCAAAGGCCCAAGAAATAATTAGCCACAAGTTCCTGGTTTCAGCTAGGCTTGAGTTTCAACTCATAGTGATCTTTTTTCTCATTTGAATGCTAAAAGTCATTCTCAGAGGTGGAGGTTTAAAATGTTAATGTTACATGAATTGTATGAAGAAGCATGTAAAGCCACTGTGCAAGTGCTAGAGAAATCCCTCCTATCCATGCCCTGATGCGACTGTTTTCTGAAGAGTAAACACTTTTCTCTAGAGTAACACACATTCTACTCTCAGGAAGCAGCCCGCCCTTTACCTTTCATGGTGCTAGCTTCCCGTGCACACCAGTTAAATGAACCTTTCTCTTTTTCTTTGCTGCTATGGCTGGTGATCTCTCTTGATTTTTATCCTGGGAGATTATGAAAACCCAGGGACACCAATAACAGAGCCAGTGGGGGAATCAGGCTAAATGGCTGGGATGGTTGCAGTGACTAATACTCTTTCCACCTGGACTCATTCATGTCTTTAGAGTCTTCAGAGCATGGTGGTCCAATGTTCCAAGGCAGCAAGGGTAGATGTACAAGATCCTTTCAAGCAGAGGTTTGGAAGTCATTACAGCATCACTTCCACCACATTCCATTAATCAAAGAGGTCACAAACCCAGCCCAGATTCAAGAGGAGGAGAAATAGACTCTACTCAGTGATGAGAGAGGTGGCAAAGCTAGAGTCATATGTCTAAGAAGAGAGGGACTTTGTTGTCATCTTTGTAAATAATCTACCATAGTCCCTAAGTTATTACTAAGAAGTAAGAAGGGGACTCAATGTAATCATAAGCCTTTTTTTTCTGAAGAATAATTTTACATCTGTTTATCCTTAAAACTTGGAGCTTTAAACATGTGGACCTCCATGAATCCATTTAACTGATAATGTTGACTATAACCTTTATAATCTTTATCTTGATTTATAAGTGGTAAAACAGTATTATACATCTGTATCCAGGAGGTAGATTAATTTCTGCAGACATTGTGATGGTTTTTCATTAATAAGTTGACTTTCAATCTTGTGATTTATGAACTTAAAGGAATAGTTTTCATCTATCTCATTTGTGCAAAATATAATCTTTGCAATCAACAAAGAAGCCAGCATATTTTAATTCTAAAATTGTTCTAATTATTATCTAATTATGTCAACATTATTGATATTGTGAGCTCGGAGATTGTAGTTCCATAGAGCAAACTACAGTTGATGTTTATTTTAATTCCTTTTATTGTTTGTGTTCCAAATGGACAAACAGGCAACAAAATACTGACAAGTTCCTGTGCCTGTGTCTGCATTTCTTCAGAAGTCAAGACACTGAATAGAAAAGTATGTTGATAAATAAAGGGCTTGATTAGTTTAGATGACACTTCTGGATTTCTGTAGGCAAAAAAAACCCGGCTGGGCACTCTGGCTCAAGCCTGTGATCCCAGCACTTTGGGAGGACAAGGCGGGTGGATCACAAGGTCAAGAGATCGAGACCATCCTGGTCAACATGGTGAAACCCCGTCTCTACTCAAAATACAAAAAAAAAAAAAAAAAAAATTAGCTGGTCATGGTGGCGCGCGCCTGTAATCCCAGCTACTCGGGAGGCTGAGGCAGGAGAATTGCCTGAACCCAGGAGGCGGAGGTTGCGGTGAGCTGAGATCGCGCCATTGCACTTCAGCCTGGGTAACAAGAGCAAAACTCCGTCTCAAAAAAAAAAGAAAGAAAAAGAAAAAAGAAAAAAAAAAACCCATAAATCTGATCATGAAATCTACTACAGTAGTCTATCATTTAGAAGGTGTTTTGCTAATGGTGATATCACATGTTCCTCTCTTAAAATTCTCCCTCTCCTCTTTAATTCTCTTGAGGATAAACAGGTAGAAATCAAGTGGTAGTGTGTATAATTATGAATGCATGAGTGAAAAAAAGGTAGGGGAATGAGAACAAATAAAAATGTCCTACTCATTCTGCATGTACTGATCCCATCTCTTATGTTCTTTACATTCTTCTTGCTTTCTGGAGACCATCAGGCTTAACTCAGTTACTTACTATTGAGTCTTCAAAGTTTCCAACAAAACTAATTCAGGGAGTTAGACTTTCCTTCCTGGAAACATCTTTGATTATTTTAAAACATTTTTAAAAAATTTACAGCAGTATATAACTGAATGTACAATGTGATGAGAAGGATAGTGATAGTAGTTCAATTGTATGCTTCACTCATCCATACAACGAATATTTATTGAGTATATCCCTTACTCTAGGCACTGTGCTAAATATTGAGGATACAGAAAAATAATATGTCCTGTTTATTTCTTCTAAAGAACCTTCTATATCAGGAGTTAGCAAGCATTTACTGTAAAGGACTGAATTGTAAATATTTTAGAATTTGCTAGCCATAAGGTCCCCGTTACAAGCACTCAACTCCATCTATATAGTAGAAACGAAGCCATAGAAAATACATAAATGAACTGATGTGATTGTCTTCCCGTAAAACTGTATTTACAGAAACAGGTGGTGGTTTACCTGTACTTACAGACACAGGGGGCTGTGGTTTGCTGACCCCTGTTCTATATAGTTGAGGAACATATAATTTAAGAGTAGTAAGGTGTTATAATTAATATGCTAGTAATAAATAAAGAGGCATGAAGGAAAAAGTGCCTAATGTTTTCATTTGGGATGACTGGGCCACAGGATGTAACCACAGTGTTACTATGCCAGTCATGGAATTTTCAAGCTCCAAGGAACCCTAAAATTCCTCTAACCTAATTATTCATAAATCCAGTGATCCTTTGTAACATTCCAGAAAGAATTTGTGAAAATAAGATAAATGCCAGTAGCACTGCATGCTTTGAACCATGTGTATACCAAATATTCATTACAACAAACACTTTTATAGCAAATAGTTAAATTGCATATGTTAGCTCATTTATGTCAAGCAACTACCAGCACCATAACATTCCTACCAATCTCTCTTTTCTTTTCACTCTCTACATGCTGCTCTATACTCTGATCTCTCTTCATAGGCTTAGACTTACATGGTCATTCACTTCGTAGGAGGGGAAAATTCAGGTTTGTGGAGCCTAAGGCTTATACCTATGGGGCTTTCTTTATAAAAAGTAAAATTATGAGTACAAATTAGTTAGCTTAGGTTTAGAGACCTTGGAAGGAACCTGTACAGTGAGGGTCCAGAAGCTTAAACCTTATCACCTTTGTGGCAAGTTCAAATCTGCCTGGCAGATAGTGTGATGGTTAATATTAAGTATGAACTTGATTGGATTGAAGGATGCAAAGTATTGTTTGTGGGTGTGTCTGTGAGGGTGTTGCCAAAGAAGATTAATACTTGAGTCAGTAAACTGGGAGAGGCAGACCCACCCTCAATCTTGGTAGGCACCATCTAATCAGCTGCTAGCGCAGCCAGAATAAAAGCAGGCTGAGGAACGTGGAAGGACTAGACCGGTTAAGCTTTCTGGCCTTCATCTTTCTCCTGTGCTGGATGCTTCCTGCCCTTGAACATCAGAATCCAAGTTCTTCAGCTTTTGGACTCTTGGACCTACACCAGTGGTTTGCCAGGAGCTCTTGGGCCTTCAGCTACAGAGTGAAGGCTTCACTGTTGGCTTCCCTGCTTCTGAGGTTTTGGGTCTCGGACTGACTTCCTGGCTCTTCAGCTTGCAGACAGCCTGTTGTGGGACTTCACCTTGTGATCGTGTGAGTTAATATTCCTTAATAAACTGCCTTTCATATAAACATCTATCCTATTAGTCCTGTCCCTCTAGAGAACCCTAACTAATCAGATAGCAATCTGATTTTCCAAGTTGAATTGAACCCTACATATCTAAAAAGAAACCCATACTCTTTCCCTTCAAAATTGGAACCTATGTTTTCTATATAGTGTCCCCTAGATTTAAAAATCTAAGGATGCTGAGAGTCATCCAACACTTCAATCTCTCACTTACGCTGACATAATACCAACACCAAGTCCTACAGATTTTATCTCCCAAATAGTTCAGGCATCTATCCCGGGCTTCCTCCCCACTCCCACTTCAAGCGTCCTTATTCATTCCCTCCTCCTGTTTTGTCATTTTCAACAAATTCTTCTCACTGTGGCCAGAATAATCTTTCTAAAATCTAAATCTAGTAAGATTACTCCTCTCCTTCAAACATTTCAGTAGCTCTCTGTGGTCTTGTGAAACACTATTAAGGATGTACTAAGTATTCCATGATCCATCTTTTCTGTGTACCTTTATTCTTTCTTTCTTCATTGATCCACTAGAAGCATTTTTCTAGTCTTAAACTACAATGTCATTCTGTGCTTAAAATTTGTTCAGAATCTCTGCATTTCCTTGAGGGGGGAAAAATATGAAAACTTCTTTGGATAGTATTCAAGAACTTCCATGAGCTGGTCTGCACTGATTTGTTCAACCTCATCTCTCTCCTGGCCTCCTCCAAACCTATCATTTCTCTCAAGCTTCCCTGACCCCCACATGCTGTTTATGCTTCCTGACACACCTTCTTACTCTTGTCCACCTGGTTCATGATTAAATTCTTCAAGTCTTGTCTCATTATCAATCCACATCCCTTGAGTTATTTGAGGCAAATTAAGGTGTGATTCTCTTCTCTACATTCTGTCTAGGTCTCCAGAAAAACTATGATTTCATAATACTTCCTTACTTTGACATCTCTCTATTTTGTACTATGTAAATATAAACTCCTTTAGGAGAAATCGTAACTTTTAATTTTTAAATTTCCCCTTTCTCTGAACATTTCACACAGAGTAGCAAAGAATACACATTCCTTAAATGAATGAATGAATGCATAGATTTGAATAGCAAAAAAAGCATACACAAATCAACCACTCATAACAGTACAAATTTCTATGCAACAAAAAAAATCCTGGTTTCTGCATGTTAAAATAATTAAACGAAATCTCATTTCCATGCTGATTGCAGCATTATTCACAAGAGCCAAGATATAGAATCAGCATAAGTATGCATTGATGGATAGATAAATAAATAATGTGTGTGTGTGTGCGTGTGTGTGTGTGTGTGTGTGTGTGTGTGTGTTTATCTCCCCCTGCAAATAGGAGTATTACTCTGCCTTAAAAAAAAAAGGAAGGAAATCCTATTCGTGATAACCTGGATAAAACTGAAGGACATTATACTAGGTGAAGCATGCCAGGTACAGAAGGAAAAATAATGCATGATCTCAATTATGTGAAATCTATGAGGTGAATCATAGAAGCAGAGAGTAGACTTCTGGTTGCCAGGGATCTGGGGGCTAAGAGAAATTGGAAGATGGTCAAGGGATACAAAGTTTCACTTACACAGAATGAATAAATTCTGGAGATCTAATGAACAGTGTGGTGGCTATGGTTAACATGACCATATTGTATACCTGAAATTAGCTAAAAGAGTAGATCTTAAATGTTCTCCCCATAAAAGAAAAGATTACTATGTGAGGTGATAGATATTTAGTTAGCTTGATCATGGTAATCATTTAATAATGCATGGGTATATTAAAATAGTATATAACTTAAAAATTTACAATTTTTATTTTTCAATTATATCTTGATAAACCAGGGTGTGAGGGGGGATAGCTCCTTGTCATTTCAGTATGAGATTTGGCATATATACAGTCCTTCTAAGTTATTTACGGTCTTCCATAATTTGCTCCAGAAGAAACCCAGTGTCACTTGAACGCTGAAGCCTTAATCAAGGACATTACTTCATTATGTTAGTATTAGTTCAACAGTTTACAGTCTTTGCAATCATTGCAACTGGAAAATATTTCACCATTTACTGACATGTATTTATTTTCCTTTTATTCTAAGCATGGAGAAGAAAGAAAGGGAGGTGTCCAAATACAAGTGGCTTGATTAGTCAAGACTTGGGTAGACTTCCCTTTTGATCTTAGTTTCAAATGTTAGATATTTGATCTGTCTTATTACTGGAGTAGCCATTGACCCTCACCAGTCCTGTCTCATTTCCTCATGAAGACTTGCTTCTTCCATTTTTAGGTTGTGTTCCTATTTTCTATTACATGGTCATTCACTTCAGGTGTGTTCACTTCATCTTTTTACTGTAGTCTCTCTTTTTAACATAAAAATCCCCCCACTTTACACTCTAATTGGTGCATCCTTGACATTTTGTGTGATTGCTGGAATGAGTGACTGACACTCTGGCTACCTACATTTCATCAGAATCAATGCAGTGGCATGGTGAGCTCATGAGAAGGAAGGGAGATAAAGGTTGTGCTTCTCAAAGTGAGTTCCTCATCTCAGGCATTGGAATCACTTGGAACGCTCATTGAACATTCAAATTCTTGGATACAACTAAATCAAAATCTTAATTTACCTACCAACCCAAGAGATTCTTTTCTAAAAAATTGTATTTTTTAAAAAAGTTTTATTATTATTTTTAAACTTTTGGGTTCAGGGCTATATGTGCAGGTTTGTTATATAGTTAAATTATGTGTCATGGCAGTTTGGTGTACAGATTATTTCATCACCCCGGTGATAACCATAGTACCCAATTGGTAGTTTTTTGATCATTACCCTCCCTTCACGCTGAAGCAGGCCCCAGTGTCTGTTGTTTTCTCTTTGCGTCCATGTGTATTCAGTGTTAAGCTCCTACTTATAAATGAGAGCGTGCAGTGTTTGGTTTCCTGTTCTGCATTAGTTTGCTAAGGACAGTGGCCTCCAGCTTCATTGATGTTGCTGCAAAAAACATAACCTCATTCTTCTTTATGGCTGTGTAGTATTGTATATGTGCCTAATTTTCTTTATCCAGTCTACCATTAATGGGCATTTATGTGGATTCCTTGTCTTTGCTATTGTTAATAGTGCTGAGATGAACATACATGTGTATTTGTTTTAATAATAGAACAATTTATATACTTTTGTGTATATACCCAATGATGAGATTGCTATGTCAAATGGTAATTCTGCTTTAAGTTCCTTAAGAAATCACCAAATTGCTTTCCACAATGACTGAACTTATCTTAAGCAGACAGAAATTTGAGAACGTGTGCATCATGATATATTTTTAAAGTATAAAATTGAGAGAATTTTAACATAACCTTTGTCTAAGAAGAATTAAAACAATGAACATCACGAAGAAGCTTATATGCAGGTTAGTGAATTTCATTAGATTGTACAGGTCTTGAAGGAAAAAGCAAACTTATATCATGTATGCTCGATAACATCTAGAAAAAGATCTTCAATATGCCTCTGAAAATAGACATCAAATTAAATCATATTTTCATTCAGTCACTGTGAAAGCAGAAAACTCAGGCAAGGCACTTGCCATTTAGACATTAGATTCTTATTCTGGTCCTAAAGGCAGTTCCTATAATCAATTAGCATCGTCTAAGAACATAGATATTCCATCAAGTTCTAGCCCTAAGATTCATTTGCACGTGTGGTTTAGACAATTTTGTTGTATTTCTGTGCCTCAAGGTTTTCATCTCTCAAATGGGAAATTCAAAATCCTATTTTAGGGTGTTGCTGTAAATATAAAATATGATACGGAAACAGTTTGACAAAACAGCCTGTCTTCACATACATTTTATAATAAAATTGGTACAAAAGTATCATTAACTTGTTTTTCCTTTACTCAGTAATATTTAGTTAATTGGATGCTTGTTTAAAATCTATAAATCTTTTTTCCTCATTTAGGCACTCAATAATTATCTCCTTAATGAGTAAATCATGTGATGTTCAACCCATTTCCTGTAAAATGTGCAGCCTTTCTAAACTGTTATTTTGAGAATTATTTCAATTTTAGAAAATATGCTTTTACTTTATCAGTATGTAGCTAATTTATCACGATAGTAGCAACATTTAAAAAAATTATTCACTCCCATTAGGATTAAATATCTAACTTAGGATTTTGTAGTTACTCTATTATGAGTGAATATAGATACTCCTTATGTGATAGTTCTTACATTTCAGTTTTTATTTTACATTATATTTTTCTATGGGTGTTTACTTGTTTTTCGGTTTCCCTTCAGGCTCCTCTATGCTTCCCAGGATGAGGCTGGAGAGAATCCAGTATTACGTCTTTTGTCTGTTGAGAATCATAGTTTTTTTGTTTGAAGTCTGGACATTTCCCAACACCCTTCACATTTCTGATCAATGGGGGATGGAAAAGAGAAGGGAGGAAAGGGATTCGTGAGAAGGAGGAAGCACTGTTATGGCTTCCATGTAGCCCTTGGTCTGGTTCCTTTGTTGATTCAAGGCCCCTGCCTTTTGGCCTCATCTCTCCCAATGCAGAAGTGAGAAAGTTGTCAGAAACTTTCTATTCTTTTTTTTTTTTTTTTTTTTGAGACGGAGTTTCGCTCGTTACCCAGGCTGGAGTGCAATGGCGCGATCTTGGCTCACCGCAACTTCCGCCTCCTGGGTTCAGGCAATTCTCCTGCCTCAGCCTCCTGAATAGCTGGGATTACAGGCACGCGCCACCGTGCCCAGCTAATTTTTTTGTACTTTTAGTAGAGACGGGGTTTCACCATGTTGACCAAGATAGTCTCCGATCTTTTGACCTCGTGATCCACCCGCCTCAGCCTCCCAAAGTGCTGGGATTACAGGCTTGAGCCACCGCTCCCGGCCTCTATTCTTGACTCTTCCTGGGAAACCCCAGCATTGGAAGAGTTGCAATTGGTGCATTGAGCTTTACCCTCAATTAGATCACTGTGGGTAACCTGGTAAATAAGAACTGTCACCAGCAATGGAGCTAAGTGTCTTACCTCTCACCTTTACTGCACTGAGATAAAAAACTAACTTTTATTAATTTGGTGTTATCGAAGATATACCCTGTTAAGGCGTTTACATATTGTTTCCACTCTGTGAGGAGTAACAATATGTAAACTCTTCATGGTTACTCAAGAGTGACTTCTTCTTGGTTAAGGAGATAATCTAAGCTCAAATTTTAATCAGCTTGCCTAAGCCAGGGAGCTACTAAGAAACACAATTGAAATTAAACTAAATCTAAGAACTGAAATTAAACTCGGTATTAAATGATTCAAAATTCATAAACGTATACAAACTTTCCAAAATGGCCCACAAAAGCCGACTTTTGAGTAAAAGGAAAAACAAGTTAATACTTTTGTCCAATTTTATTATAAAAGCCAAATTCAGTCCATCAATTATTTCATGCATAATAGTATGAATAAATTATTAATAGGCACTGACCAAGACTTTAGGGGTCTCTCTAACATTTAAAGCTCACATGTGCTGTACAACAGAGCTTGTCAATGTAAGTGGTCTTTGGATTATTGAATATATTTTCCATTTTGGGCGGGGGAGTTCATGATACTACATCCAGATAGTGTTTTTATATTATATTTAAATACTTGATATTATTAAGCTATATTTTACCTTGCCTAGTGAATATTGTAGCTGTATGTTTGTCTAATACCACTGCCCCCAAATTATATTCAATTTACTCTACTTCTAGGGATGAATTCAAACTCTGTCCCAGTGTAGACACTTCTTTTGTTTCCAGTCTCCTGATCCTCATGCTCATTGTTCCTAGAGTTAACAATGTATACTTAATAATTAATGTAAAGCAACAATAGGACTGATGACATGGAAGGGAATATTTTTCCCTAAGCATGTTTAAGTCTTACATCAAGAAAGCAGTGAAGTTCATAGTGTTATATAATTTAGGCTGTGTTCAAGGCTGGCCCTTGGGAAAATAATAAGGGAATGAAACTTGCCTTTCAGTACCCTAAGCTCTAACTTTCTGAATTCTTTGTAGCATTCTATACCACACATTGTTATTCTCAACAAGCATTCAGGTTAACAGCCAAATGAATTAATCTCTAATTGTTGAAGTTCATTAATAAGAGAATGGTGAAGGACAGATTAGGGGGAAGGTTGATTTGTTCTAAAGTCATAGCATGCTGGTAGGTTTCAATAGTATTTATGAGAAACACTGGCCCCCAGTATCTGCCTCACACAGCCCTAGATGTATCATCCCACACTTAATAGAAAGTATACACTGAGATACTAGGCAGAAACAGTAAAACAATTTTTTGAAAAATGGAACCAAGCTAATAGGATGACTGGTGTTCACATCCAGCAAAGCTAAATAGACAAAGGCTCCTCTCATGTTGGTTCTGATTATCCAGACACTCAGAGTTATCAATTTATAGTATAGGTCAGCCATGCTACCAAAGATGTGAGAGAAGAAACTCCTACTGTTTTTCAAAAGTTTCCTCTTCCTACCAAGATAAGAACAGAAATTCTATTAGTTCAAGGTCTTCTATTAATATTCTGGAATAAGCAGGCACAATTCTTTGTGAAAGGTTCTATAAACCTTTAAATTGCCATTAGCTAATCAGAATCATTGTTCAGTGATTATTATCTTTTATTAAATGACCACTGAATCAGAATGTTCATACTGCTTTTCAATTAAAATGTAGAATAGCCAGAAATGACTCAATAGCATACAGTGCAGCAGCAATATGACCCAGTGAAGCAGCCATTACCCAGAGGTAATTGACCACTTAAGAACTTAAGTTAACTTCTTGATGCAGCCAGTTATTTCTCCTAATGTCATTTCTACCTCAGGAGAGGCTTTTCCTACAGAAAGAGCACTCATAAGCAATATACCTTGCAATAGGGTGCTCAAGATAAAAACTGCTCATGATTTTTAAAATTCCATCAAAGCACGATGCTATTTTATCCCCGTATCATTTGTTAGAAATTCATGCAATATCCTAGGGGAATAGAATAAAGGAGGGGACAGCAAAATAAAGCCAACATGGATAGCTCAGAATATGATTGGTAAAGGATTTCCTTTTGAATTAAAATGTATTTATACATGTGCTCAGATACACACAAACCCAACTGTCTAAAAGATCAAAGCAATTGGTTGCAAAATAAAAAATTCAGTCCATCTATTATTTCATGCATAATAGTATGTATTATTTGGTGATTTCTCTTTCTTCCCCTCTCTCTCTCTCACAGAATTGACACAATTATCCTCTAAATTTGTTGTTGTTCTGTGAAAAGTAGAGACTAAATACACCAAGCATATGGACTAACTAGCTACTAAAGAGTTAAGTTTTCCGTAAGAAAGAGAAACACAGTTAAATACTACATCACAAATTACCATTTTTATGTCACCACCCCACCATGACTTTAGCACTAAGCCTGCTACATCTTCACACTCTCATTAGGATATAATGCATATTCATGGTCCTGATTATATAGCCACTTTCTTGACTTGTTTTAATTGTGCATAAAGACACTGTGACAGGAGACCTGACCTTTTCAAGATCATTTTCTCTCCATTCCTTTTCACAAAGCTATTAACTTGTCTCCTTCCCAAAGATTGCAATAATTTATTTCCCATTAATAAAAAATTCCTGGTGCCATGCAAATTAGAATTTATTCAGCAAATAGAATTCTTTGGATTATTTTCTAATGGCTTTAAATACTTCCAGCTTAGGAAGAAAAATAATATTAATGGGTACAGGCTGAGTGGATAATTGCATACATTGGAGAAAAATGAATATACAACCGATGCTGTAGCTTACTTCACATCAATTACCCAGAAGAGTTTCTTTACTCCTTTTTTCAAAAAATGTATTAAATAATTTATTTCAGGGGTATCATTATGGTCTTGAAATTATCCCTATTGTATGAAAAGCTCAGCAACTTACATGTATAAACAACACATTGGTATAAGAAAACCAGACCAAGTTAAAAAAACGTGTAGGTGTAAATGAGATTATTTAAGGGGGTCACTTAGCTAAAGTAGCAACTGAATTTCAGTACAACATGAGTAAGGGCATAAATGAGAGGCAGGGAATTGGATTTCTTTTCTTGCTAAGTGGCACCTGTCTTTCTCTTTGTAATCAAGAGTACTCCATGAGAGAACCAAATTTCCAGGGATCTTGCTTTTGAACCTCATTATCCTGAAAGAAGTTAAGTGTATCTTCTTTATGCTATGCATGTTTTTTCTTTTCTTTGCATTTTATGGGAATATGATAAAGCTCAGATATTAAAATATTTATACACAAAATATTTTAGACCTAAAGTGCTGTGAATAGTACATAATAATTACTGTCAGCCTATTTGCTCCATATAAAAATAATATCAATGCATAAAAGATGACATTTCAACTTTGAGCTATCATATACATAACTCTTTCTGGTTCTTGCCATACTAATCATGTTGGACAAGAGGGATTAGAAAACCCAAGGGAACACTGGGAGTTCTACATTTTCCAGTGAAAATAAAGCTTTTTTGTTAATAAAGTTTTTTTTTCCCCCCACAGTCTGGGAAATTAGAAAAGGAAGGAATGAGGAATGGGTGGGCAGTCTAGTTAACCTGCCAACTGGGCAGTTTTTCCCCTAAATAGAAGACTACAATGTCTGATCCAAGTTAATTTTAAGACTTTTCTTTCCCATTCTTTCTCATATAAAAGGAAAAAGAAAGCTAGAAGAACTGATATTTTGAGACTACATAGTTTACAGTGAGATTTTACCCTAATTATTGTGTTGGATTCTCAAAATAATTCTTTGAGCCAGGTAAGATAATATTTTTACACCCCATTTTACAGATTAAGAAACTGAAAGCCCAGAGAAATGAAACAAATGTTTTAAGCCAAAATTCTGTGGCCCTCCTTAAGTTCCTAACAAATTAGGTCCAATAAGCCAGACTTATTAGCCACTGTAGCAATGGATTCTGCCTGGGGCAATCTTGCCCTCCAGGGAACATTTTTCAATGCCCGAAGATATTTTTAGTTGCCACTAAATTTTGTGCATGTTTTGTATGGGGAGGGAGTGCAGTTGGCAACTAGAGGGTAGAGACGGAGGATGCTGCTAAACCTCCTGCAGTGCACAGGACACCCCTCCCTAACAAGGAATTATTTGGTCTAAATCAACAGTGCCATTGTGGAAACATTCTTATCTATAAACATGGGAGTTTTTTTTAACTAGGTGGAAACAGCGGTCTAAAGAATATACTTTATGAACATTTGCATTTTTATTTTGATTGGAAAGTGTTGATAATGGCTCTGCAAAGCAATAAAAATAAAAGTGGGAGAAAACCAAAGGCAATCAAACGGAACCAGAAAATAAAAGCAAAAACCAGCCCTGAAGAGGAAATCAATTCTGGTACAGAAAAATAAAAATAAAGGAGTAAAAAAAGTAAATGTTTTAAGAATCAAGAAAGGTCCTAGAACACAAAATGGATGAAAATAATTCTAAAAATCACTCAGAAATAAAGACCAAAGATAATGTGAATCACTGATGGCCATGAGAATGGAGATACCTGATAAGTTTCCTGAGTAGTCCGGTAACTGTAAGTACTATTAGGTGAATTCACTGGAGAAGTGAATTGAAGGACAGGAAAGAAACTCTAGGAAATGCTTTTTTGTTTTTTTGAGAGGGAGTTTCGCTCTTGCTGCCCAGGCTGGAGTGCAATGGCGCGATCTTGGCTCACATCAACCTCCGCCTCCTGGGTTCAGGCAATTCTCCTGCCTCAGCCTCCTGAGTAGCTGGGATTACAGGCACGCGCCACCATGCCCAGCTGATTTTTTGTATTTTGAGTAGAGATGGGGTTTCACCATGTTGACCAGGATGGTCTCGATCTCTTGACCTCATGATCCACCTGCCTTGGCCTCCCAAAGTGCTGGGATCACAGGCTTGAACCACCGCGCCTGGCCCGAGGAAATGCTTTTAAGGCAAGATACAGTGTCAATTTACAGGTGCCCAAAGCTTGAGAAACAGAAAAGAGAAAAAAGAGGAACTGGCCTACCAAGAAAGGGAAAAGTGGAAAGTCAGCTAAAATAGGAGTTTAAACTCAGCAAAGAGAGTTCTTGTGGTGGGAGTTGATCTTCCTCAATCTTAAATATTTATAAACTCTGTATTGTAGTCAGTTTAGCTAGAGGAGTATAGTTTACCCAATTTAGTCATTTTAATAAAATGAAAAGCTGCAGAATATTCTACTGTTTTGAGAAATTTAAAGCTGTCCCGTGATTTTCAATCTTACTAGGAAATTAAAATGAACAGAGCTTAATGAAATTAAGGTGTGTGTGTTGAACAGGATAGACTTAGTTAAACAGGACAGACCTAGCTGACCCAGCCTCAGCTATACCTCATTGCTTCCTTGCCATCCTGTTGAATACTATGTGTAAATGTGAGGAAAGGCTGATGAAAGACCAGAAGTGGAGGAGTCAGAAAACCTGAGAAGAGGCTGGGCACAGGTAATCCCAGCACTCTGGGAGGCCAAGGCAGGTGGATCACTTGAGGTCAGGAATTAGAGACTCACCTGGCCGACATGGTGAAACCCTGTCTCTACTAAAAATACAAAAATTAGCCAGGCATGGTGGCGCGCACCTGTCATCCTAGCTACTTGGGATGCTGCAGCAGGAGTATCGCTTCAACCTGGGAGGTAGAGATTACAGTGGGGCAATATCATACCATTGCACTGCAGCCTGTAAGACAGAGTGAGACTCCATCTAAAAAAAGAAAAGAAAAGAAAACCTGATAAGAGAATATGAAGTGTGATGCAGTTAGGATATTTTACCTCTCCAAATTTCATGTTGAAATTTGATCCCCAATGTTGGAGACGAGGCCTAGCAGGGGGTGTTTAGGTCACAGGTGTGGATCATTCAAGAATGACTTGCTGCCTGGGATTGTGTGAATCCTTGCTCTTAGTTTCCAGGAAATATGGCTGTTAGAATCTGGCACTCCCTTCTCTCTCTTTTCCTGCTCCCTTTCCCCTTCTGCCATGAGTGGAAGCAGCTTGTAGACCTCACCAGAAGCAGGTGCTGGTTACATGCTTGTTGTACAAGCTTCAGAACTGTGAGCCAAATAAATATCTTTCCTTTAAAAAATCGCCCAGCCTCAGGTGTTCATTTATAGCAACACAAAAAGTCAAAGCCTACCCCTACCTTTACTGGCTTATGCATTGCAAAAAAATCCCGATTTTTCAAAGATTGCTTTCTTACTTGCTAAACTGGGATTCATAAGACTATATATCTAGGAGTTGTATTAAAAATATTTCATAACCAATATAGTTATGATTATGAAGACAAAATAATTTAAATCAGTGTAGACATATTGGACAGAGAATGGACACAGCAGAAAACAACCAACATAACCAGACCAGTCACTAATTATCAGCCCTGCCTTGCTCACAGAATGCTGAAGAGAATTAGGTTGTTTGTCCATTTATTCATTCATCTCTATTACACATGTTAGGCTTTTGATGCTGTACTGTATATTGGGGATATCTTTGAAGATATAGTCCTGCCTTTTCAGTGTCTGCTGAATATCTGGCTAGCTGCAGGTATCTAAAACAAAACTAATGTACCACTTTCTCCAAAAAATCAGTTCCTCTTGTCTCACTTTTCAGAATGGCACTGGTATATCCCTTTGTTGCCCAAGAGTACAATGGTGAGAACATTATCAGATCTTTACTCTTTGATCCTATATCTAATTCCTAGCCAATCCTATTTTTCCCATTCCTTTCTAGGGCCTACACTGATGTAAACTGTTTTGTCTTTTGCCTGGCTTTCTCTAGTAAAGGCCTACTAGGTCTCCCTCCATGTAGTATCTTCCGAGTCAATTCTTTCACAGTTGGCTTCCAGATTAATTGTTTTGAAGCATAGATCTTTGGTCAACCATTTTCTCTAAATTCTTACTAAGTGAAATCTAAACTCATCACTTTGACATTGAAGGCACTTCACCCTTGATACTAAGCCTGCATTTGTAATCATATTTCTGAGTGTCCCTCACATGCCAAGCACCCATCAAACGTTGCTCATTGTATGCTATGCCCCCTTTCTAGCCTCCCTGCTTTTGGTCCTGTTACCCATCTTCCTGATTCTTAGATTTATTCAAGTGTCAATGTCTAAATTTTTCTACCCTTCATGACACATCATATCACCTTTTTTTTTTGGATAGGGATTATTACCTTCTGAAATTAACTTGTTGCTTTAGTTTGGATGTTTGTTCCTCAGACTTCATATTGAAATTTGATCCCCAATGGTAGAGGGAGGGGCCTAATGGGAGGTGTTTGGGTCATGGAGAAGGATCTGTCATAAGTAGATTAATGCTAGGTGGGAGATTCCAGGGGAGCACTCACTCTGTTTGTTCCTTGGAGAGCCGGTTGTTATTAAGAGCCTGGCACCTCTTCCCCTCTCTCTTGCTTTCTCTCTTGCCAAGTGATCTTGCCTACTCTCCTTTCCCTTCTGCCATGAGTGGAAGCACCTGACACCCTCATCGGAAGCAGATAACGGCACCATGCTTCTTGTACAGCATGAAGAACTGTCAACCAAATAAGTATATTTTCTTTATAAATTACTCAGCCTCAGATATTCCTTTATAGTAACGCAAAAGTGAACTGTGACACTTGTTCACCTGTTCTCCTGCATGGTTATAACACGCTTTGTGTTTCCTCCTCTCCTGCCTTACTAGGCTATAAACTACAGAAGAGCAAAAACTTAGCATGTAATAGACGTTCAGTAAATATGTGTTGAAATAATAAATGAATGGGTAATTTGCTGCAATCTTCTAAAGGCTTTCTTATCCCATCAGACACCATTGCCTGAATTTCCACTCAACTTAATCTGTGCTTCCCTCTTGGAGCCTAGCTCTAGATTCTCACACTGTAGTGCTTTTATCATCTCACCAGTCATTGCTTCTAAGAGCAATCAAAAACCATACCCAAAAGTCAATGGAATAAATAGCTGTCCCCGCAACTAAAAATTACAATGAAGATCATTTTGATTGACCATCATGTTTTTCTACCTATATTATCTCAATTGCTGCTTAAATAAAACTCTGTGACTTTAAAAAATATATAGCTTTGACATTAAAAAGAAACCTTAGCATTAGCCCATTAGCACAAAAACTCATTTTCTTCTGCACCCCAATGAAAGTAAATTAAAAAACAAAGATTAAAACTAAAAGTATGTAAACCCTGCTATGTCTCATTTGCTGTGTTAATCAAGACTGCAGGAAGATGTTTCTGCCGCTGTTAGCCTATGTTTTCATTTTCTGTTTCTCTCTATCTTGGTCTCTCATTCCTTGTATTGTATGCCACCCATCTGAGCCTTTGATAATTTTCCAGGGTAAAAATTAATCTTATTCAAACATAAAACACTTCTGTTAATTGTAGTACAGTAAGAGAATCATTGTAAAGGTACATAGAATAACTTGTTGTATTTTTACTTTTTTCATAAATTAAAAAATACATGTTGCTATTTAGCAAATTTGCAGATTATATGCAAGTAACTACACTAGACGGTACATTCTAAGTGTCAAATTAGTGGTGCTTACAATGAATAGTTCAGTAGTACTCTAATGATTGATTTCCAAATGAATCAGGCATGAATTGATGCTGTAAAGTTCACCAGAAAGAGAACTCTGACCTGTATTATTCTGAAAGAGACACTTCTGCCCTCACAAATCTTTTTAATTTAGCTACATTTTTATCACATTTCAAAATAATTTGCTATTCATCTCCCTTTCGTCTCTTTATTTTATCACAGCTTTTGACTCATTGCTAAATTTTTTATTAGTATCAAATAGAATGTTTGTTATCACTGCAATTTATATGAGAAATGCTGCAATGACTTAGCAGACTTGCCTGGGAATTTTTTTGTAACAAAGGCAAGGCCACTATAAGCCACTTTTGCAGAAAGTAATTTTAGCAATCACTATTCAGAAGATGGTCATGGGATTTTTTTTTTCCAGAAAGGCTCTTATTGGTTCTCTAATTTATGTAATCAGTTAAAAATATTGATTATTGTCTAGTGGTCCTAGAGATACAAATACAGAAATCCGGATGGATTATGGATTAGTTCCTTGAATTTTTATGCTGTGGATGCCTATCTGCTTAATTAAATAGAAATCCAATACTCCTAAGTGAGACACTCTTTCAGCTTTGCCTATCAAAATAATAAAAAGCAAAGATGTTCCTTTATTAGGAGGAAAGGTAGCATATAGCATATAGCCTTCAGATACTGGTCAGCCTCAAGCACAGAAACACCCCATGTAATTTGATGTACCCAGCTGAGTTACTATTGCTTGAGTTCCACTTTTAGCTCTGCTGGGAATTGTCTTAGCACTTCCTGACATATCTGAATTAATGAGGTTGTTGCACCTGTGAAGTAATCATCACACAACTCACCACCACCCATGGGATGCTCGGTGCAGCAGATGTGCCTGCTCATCATCGACTGGTGGGTTGTCGTCCTCCTTAGACCTCCAGCTTCTTCTTTTCAATGCAAACATGTTATTTAATCAAATGAAAACTAACTTGGCAAACAGCATAAAATTCATCTGCACCTTCTTCAAATGAATACTGAATACAAATTTCCTCACCTCTACTTTTCTGTTTAAAATATGGAATGAGTATAAGAAGGTCATATCCATGGGTACTGGAACTGCTCTGCTAAAGAGAAAAGGAGCAAAAAAAAAAAAAAAAAAAGTATCAGAAACACCTGTGTGCCAAAATCTTATTATTTGAAAAGAGAATTCACAAAAACAAAGTCATTTTTCTTTTTCACTCTGAGAAAATGGCAACTTAGTTTAACATAGAGTGATATAAAAATTTTCCTCTGGGTGCCATGAAAACTTTCCACATATAAAATACATGTGTAATTGGAATGTTTTTTGCCTCGGGACATGAACAACTTCATTGTAAACTTAATTCTCACTTGTGAACACATAGAAAATAGTGATAACTCATGTTCAAAATGATGCTGTTAGTACTTTTACAATAATTTCCATTTGTGTAGTAGGTTCTGATTGTGGTGACTGTTAACCCATTCTAAATTTCAGAAAATTGACTCATCATAATGTGTGGATGGTTTACATGGTAGTTCTGAGTATTAAATATCCGAATTGGCTCCCCCACCATTCATTACACCCTTCCTCTAATTGGAGAGGTTGGAAAGTGAAAAATTACATTTCTTATGCTGTCTCACAACAATGATCCTGGTTGCAAACCAGTTTCTACTTATTACCCTCAAGATATTTGGAAAGTAAATTTGAGGGAGGCCCTCTTCCCATATCTGTAGGCTAGAGGTTATCCAAGTGTGGTCCTTGAACCATCAGCAAACCATCACCTGGGAACATCTTAGAAGTACAAATTCTTGACCCCACTCCCAACCTACTGAATCGGAAATTGTCCAGCAATTGCTGGGTGGGTCCAACAATCTGTATTTTAACAAACATAACAAGATGGAAGACACTGGAGGTGTTCTGGCACAACATCCCCCTCCAGCTTCTGGGGTGATGAGAAGCAGTAGCAGCAGTCACATCTTGATCTGACTTTCCAATGGAAAAGGTAGGTGCCCATTTTTCTGTTGTTTTGAGAGGCAACTGTACCCCCAAACATTAGCATCTTCTGTTCATCAGGGTCCTACAAGCAGCTTCAAAGGAAGGAGACACCCTAGTATGTCACCAGTATTGTTCTGGAAGTCATCTGAGGAGGAGCAACCTAGAACTTGCTTCTTCAATAGTCCTGTAATCTCATGAGCATGTGCCTATATTAAGTACTTTCTGCTTAACATATCTAGAATGGGATCGGTTTCCTGTATTGGACCATGATTGAGACATTTGCCTTGACGGTTTTAAAACATGGTCCCCAAATTATTTGAACATTTTCCCATTGTGTCCTCCCCTTGAATTTGGGCTCCATGTTTGCTTGGCTAATAAAATAAAATATAAATGACAACATGCTCAGGTTTTAAGAAACTGGCAGCTTCCAATTCCTATCTCTTGGGAAACTAGCTCTTGTAACCTAGACACCAGTCTGTGAGGAAGGAAAGATGGACAACATATAGTACCAACTCACTAATCACGTAAGTGAGCCATCTTGGAAATACATCCTCTAGCCTCAGTCAAGCTGCCCCAAGATGATGGCACATAAAGTGGAGATGAAACTTCCCTGCTGAGCTCTGCCCAAGTAGTAGACTCATAAGCATACATTTCAAAAAACAAAAAAAAAAAAAACAGAAACAAAAATAAAAAAATACTTTTCAGTTAATGGCAAATGCCATCTTGCAGCTTAAGAAATCTAATATTCCTTGATTTGTTTTCTATTACCCTTAATGCCAGGATTTTGTAATGAACATTACACTTAAATAAGCTGTAACTAATTGAATGTGAAAATTGGTGTCTTTTAGTTGGGCAAAGACATCATAAGGCCTTGCTATTGTTTTAAGCCTGTAGGTTTTGGCATGGTCTGTTATGCAGCAATAGATATCTGGAACATTTTCTAAACCCAAATATGTGTAAAATAAGAACAAAGATGTGAAATCTGGACTAAAGTGCTGTCTTAGTTGGAGTTCCTGTAAAGTGGACTAAGAGGTGAGCTGGTAGAGGTATGAGCTTGGGAACATGGTAGCAGGGAATTTTAAAGACATGAGGCCCTTCTGTAAGCTTTCACGTCATATCACAGAATCAGTTCTAATATTTTCTTTAAGTCTGGTTACTTAATCATGCCATGTTTTCTGCCACAAAGGCAACTGTGTAATAGAGGAAGTGTTTGATTTATTTTTCCCTGCTTTTAGTTTATTTAAGTGTAAATACCCATTACAAAACCCTGGAATTAGGGATAATAGAAAACAAAACAAGAAATATCAGGCTTCTTAAGCCAGCAAAATGGCATTTGCTATAACCTGAACCACTTCACAGGATAAGCCCTACAATGGCACATGATCCCCTGGCAGGATCTAGCTTCCTACTAGACTGTTCTTTATAGACTACCATCTTACACATTTTCAAGGAGATATTTCATCTTCTTTTACAGTTAAAGGAACAACAGTGCAGGGAGGTCTGTTGATTCTCATACATGGAATATTTTATAAGTGAATAAAATCATTAGGTACCCAGCCCTGGTTTCTCTGCCTCCTAAGCAATAGCCAATTAAACAGAACACAGTAAAGTAGAGACTTGGCCATTCTTATAGCTTTTTTTCTATTTTTTTTCTTACAGTTTGTCTTAGTATAATCAAGCAAATTAGATAATTCAAGATTACAATAATTAAACTATAAAACATTACTTTAAAAATTGTCACATATTTGATCTTCATAAAAACTCTATGAAATGGATAGGGCAAAGATTGAGCTTCTTTTTTTTTGTAATTTAGAATAATAAGTCTCAAAATGTTTAAGTGGTTTGTCCAAATCAATGTTTGACCTGAATTATCTATTTCGATTATGAACAGGGAGTAAATTTTCTGAGTAATTTCTAATTTTCCACCACAAAGGCATAACAAATAGGTCATTTTAATACCCTTCATTAACGAATCATTGTTCTATATTTTAATGACCTTTTCCTTTGAATTTTTTTATTTAATTGTGTTATCTACATCTTTATTCACCAAAGTCAAGGATTAAGCATAATAATCATTTTGAACTTCTCATTTTTTAAATTAAAAAATTATAAAACCATAGAATTTAAGGCTTGGAAAAGAGCTTTGAAAAAAAGCCTATTCCAATGTTCCTTTTTACAATTAAAGAAACTAAGATTTGGAAGAGTGAAGTGACTTTTCATAGGTCATGGCTAATTTATGCAGAATGGGATCCAGGACTCATATTTTCTGACTTTTTCTCTCACCCCCATGCATACACTGTTTTCTTAACTATTGTCCAGAACTGTGCCTGTCACGGTGTGGGGCCTCTAATGTTTATTGAATGAATAAACAGTATCAGCTTTGACTTTGTTTCCATGATAAGCCACTTGAAGGCAGGGATTAGGCTTTATTTACTTTGTATTTTCTACAATGCCTAGGACAGATTTTAAGCTCAAATCAAATACCTTAAAAGATTGGTTGAATCTGGGTTGAAAACAAGAATGACAGCAGCATAGCTGTGGTGTACAGTAGTAAGCCATTTTCTCTCTTCCTTCCTCCAATAAATTTGCATTTTAATATATGCTCTCTCCATAAGTACTTTCAGTTGTCACAAAATAGCAACAACTAAGATTTGTATGTCTTCTCCCAAAGTGCTTTCCCATACATGCTTTTATTTGATTCTGTCACAACCACATGCATTCCCTTTCTATGGGAAGGGAGTACATTTTAGAGAGGTTCGTGGATTTGTTTGAAACTATACAGGGAATACATGTAAAGCAAGAAATTTGAACTTAGGTTTCATGCTCCAGAAGTTACATTCTTTTTAGGTCCCATCTGAAACAAGGGATCACCTAGAAGATCACCCATTAGGACAATGAATGAAGAAAGAAGTCATGTGTGAAAAATTGCTCATCAAACATGTTCTGTAACTTTAAGTAACCTTCGATGTTCCTAAATTTGTTCTCAAAAATATTCCATTTAAGACAATCCAGGAGGAAGAAAAAGGGTGTAGAATAAATAGATAGTTTTGTTGTTCTTTTTTTTAGTAGTATATACCGCTCTTTGTTCCTAAACACTCCAATGCAATACGGGAAATCCTAAGTCTCCTTAAGCACCCAGACATTGCAAACTATGCCGTTATTGAATACAGAGATTCAATTCAATTGGAAACAGGTGATAATATTTTATATAGGTATTAGATTGCAGCCAGATACCTTTTTTTTTAAACAAAATAGAAATGTGGGAATACTAGTTCGCCATTTATATGTTGCAGGAATATTGCTTTCATTTCTTCCAGAGAATAAGTAGGTGCACATCCGTGTTCCATCTACTGTGTCGTTATCACTTTATTTGCAGTATATAATAAAAGCCAAGGAGACATCCCTTTTGTTCACAGTGGGACTCTCTGCAAGAGAGAGAATATATCTGTTGGCCAGTCGGATATTCCAGTGGAGAAGGGCTGTTATTAAAATCTTGCATACTATCAAGTGGGAAAGCAGACTTATATTGCAATTACTTTCCTATTAGCTGCTGCCCATTGCTCCTGACAGGTATAAATTAGATCTCGCTAGGTTGCCTACAGATTAATGAGTTCCAAAATTGGCATTCAATTGTTTGGGAGTGAAAGGCAGAAAATGGAGGTAGATGCAAAATCTTTATACACCTGTGATTAGAAGATATTTTCTTTCATTTCATATTTTTCTTCCTTCCTCAGTATCGCTTGGGTGATAACTGACACTTCTATCTGAGGATTCCTTTCTGCACAGCAGAAACTTGCAGCTGAGGCGAGGCCAGAATTAATAATTTGCGTGAGCAAACACACAGCTGCTGTTTGTGGAGAGAGATTCTATTAACGAAGAGTGAATTCTCATAATTAGCCAAGCGGTTTCTGCAGCTGCCCGCCTGACCCCCAGACTACACAAATTGTGGGTGGTGTTCGGCCTCGAAATCAATCTTACCTAATTACTATAAGCATGTTCCTCCAGTCCTAATGACTGCAAAAAATTAGACATTTCTTACTCATTTAAATGCTCTTCTTATTAGATTTTCCTTTGTACTTAAATTTATATTTGTCTATTAGCATTTCTAAGAGTGTACAGGTGTAGTTACAAATCAGACATAGAGGAGTATAATTCATGTTCCTGCAAGCATGCACCCGCAAATGTCTGCTCTGCAAGCAGGAGCAAGATCTGTGCTTCCCGAAAGCATCATTTCCCAAATAGCATTAGAGAACACACTGTGGGTCAGTTATTATTCAAAACCAAGCTTCTCTTGAACCATTACATCCTTTTTCACTCATCTGCCATCTTTTCTCTCTTCCACCATCGAACTTCCCAAAACTCTATTTAATTAAAAGAGAAGACATTGTGTATGCCACAGTAAGCCCTGACTTCAAGGGAGCCAGATTTCTGTTAGTCATTCTGTCACCTTGAAAGCAACCAACTTGTTTGGCATTGATTTCCTGACAAGGGTGTGGCCAAGTATCCCAATCTTAATAGTGCCCATCCACATTGCACCAGTTTTTAAGACATGCCTAATATTAGTTTGTACAGGCAACTCACTACATTTTCTCTGCAGAAGCAGTTTTTTTAACAGTCTCTCTACTGCCTGAAACATACTGCTAGCCTATAGTTCACAATAAGTAGGCACTGGGATTTGTGTTTGCTGCTACAATATGAGCATGTCCCCATATCCTAGATATACTTTAGCTACAGTACTTTTTGTAAAAATTGAACATGACAATGTAAGAGTGCTTATGGTGAAGTAAGATTATTATATTCGAGCAGTGTGATCTACAGTTTGGGCCACAAACTCAAGTTTACACTTAGAAAATGAGCCTTGGGTTTTTTTCTCCATGAACATTATCATTGAGGTCTGAGATGAAGTCAGAGTGAGCACCACTGAAACTATATTATCGTTTTGATCATGTATCCGCCCATTCGATATTGACTGAGTTGTTTTTCTCATCCCTTCCTTTCCCTTCTCTCCTTTCCTTCCTTGCTGTCTTCTTTTACTCAGTGACTATTATCTGCCTAATGCTATGCTGGGTCCTAGGTAGATAGTAATGAACAGAATCAATGTGGTTCTTCACCTCGTGGTGCTTCCACTTGTGAGGGAGACATAGACAATAAGTATGTAAATAAATACATATGTATGTAATTTCTAATTGCGAGGTAGCCTCGTGTTATTTAAAGAGTATGATTCCTGGAATCAGATTTTGTGGGTTCAAATCCTAGCTCTGACATTTATTTGCTCTTTGACTGTGGACAAATTATTAAAACATTTCATGGTTCAGTTTCTTCATTTTCATCATAGAAGTAATAAAGGTATGTATACTCATATGGTTATAATGAGAATTAAATAAACTGATCTCTCCAAAAACCTCAGAATATGATCTGGTATATAGTAATAACAAAATACAGTTTAGCTAGTATTATAATTGTCATGAAGCAGAAAGCAGAAGCTTCTATATGAAGTCACAGATGCCTGCACCTATATATCTATAGCGGCGCTATTCACAATAGCAAGATATGAAATCCACCGACGTGCCCATCAGTAGATGATTGAATAAAGAAAACGTGGTACATACACGCAATGTAGTAATATTCAGCCATACAAAAGGATGAAATCATGTTTTTCATAGCAACATGAATGGAATTGGAGGCCATTATCTTAAGTGAAATAACTCAGAAACACAACCTCAAATATGGTACATTCTCACTTATAAGTGGGAGTTAAATATGCATACACATGGACGCAGCGTATGAAATAATCAGTGGAGACTTGGAAGACTAAGAGGTGGGAGGGGGGATGATGAGAAATTATTTAATTGGTACAATGTATGTTATTTGGGTGATGGATACCCTAAAAGCCTTGATTTCACCACCACACAATCTATGCATGTAACAAAATTTCACTTATACTCCATAAATATACACAAATTTTTTTAAAAGAAGGAAACTTAAAAGAAAAACAAACTGGGGAAAATTGTTTTAAACTGCATAGGAAGGGAAATCCTTTCCTTGGAGCCAACATTAAGCAGAGTCTTGGAGGTCATCAAAGAGTGACACACGTCTTCACAGCAGTAGGAGCAGCCTCTGCAAAGACCCTGGGGTAGGACCAGTTTGGTGTGTACCAGGAACTGAATGAAGGCCAGCAGGATGAAGAACCCAACACAGTAGATTAGAATAGTTGAGAGATTAAATGCTCCAAAGGGAAAGGATCTGGAGTGCTTTTAAATATCCTTTTGAGGGAGGCCAAAGCAGGAGGATCACCTGAGGTCTGGAGTTTGAGACCAGCCTGACCAACTAGGAAAAATACACAATTAACCAGGTGTGGTGGTGCATGCCTGTAATCCTAGCTAGTAGGGAGGCTGAGGCAGGAGAATCACTTGAACCCAGGATGCCAAGCTTGCCGTGAGCTGAGATCATGCCATTGCACTCCAGCCTGGCCAACAAAAGCTAAAGTCTGTCTCAAAAATAAGTAAATAAGTATCTTTTTAAGAAGCCAAAGTCATAATTCCCTGAATATTATAAACTCTATTAGAATTTCTTGGTGTAAAGATTAGAGACAACAGAATCCTGTAGTGTGGTGCTCTGAGAAAAATAGATGTGCTCTGATGAAGCAGGCAGTCACGTTTGTTTCTTCTTCAATTCCCAAGCCCATTTGCCTTAACAGCAGCTCCATTGAAAAAAATTAAACTGTTTGTGTAATGAAGTCAAGAGCCTGAAAACCTCATCAGAACTCAAAGAGAAAGAAAAAAAAAAAAAAAGAATTTTGCAATTCAGATTTAGTGAGCTCTAGGGGGCAGAAAATAGAACACCTCTATCCCCACTGCAAGTCTTTGTTAACGCTGACATTTGAGTTTGAATCTTCAGAGTGACCTTGACTTACCTAGGCAAAAATGGATATAGGAAGGGCTACCTTACACATGTCAGGTGAGGAAAAGGAGTTTCATATTTCAATCAGAAAGGCAAGAAACGAAGAACACAGGCTTCCAATTGCTTAGGCCAGTAAAAATCAGGGACTAACAAATGCTGATATGTCATTGTTCTGCAAGGGAAAGACTGTAGTGTTGTGACTACACAATGCATCTCTCTCCCAGCCTTGGTGACTTGGGGCACCAGGTGAGGTTATTTCCTGTTGCTGTATGAGCAAAATGCAATATATTTTAAAACAGACTGAAGCCATTCATCCAAAGTAATTAATTTAGCATTAAATGTATAGGCAGTATTATGTAATGTTTTAAAGTATATTAATATTCCAAAATTGACAATTCATATTTGGTCAGAAGTCAAGACTAGCTCTTTAAAGCATAATTTAATGAACTTTTCAGTAAATAATGGTAAGATAAGGGAAATTAGTCCTAACATTTCCACTGTGGAGGTAATCTGGGATTCAAGCTGCATCAGGATCTGGCTCCCTTCTACCCAGAGGGCTGGACATGAATGAGGGTGGATGGCAATCAGAGCCATGACTGGATCCTGGGACATACATTTCTGTAGGAGACATTTAAAATGTATTTTTGGCCAGGCGCAGTGGCTCATGCTTTGGGAGGCCGAACTGGGAGAATCACTTGAGGCTAGAAGTTTGAGACCAATTTTGACAACATGGTGAGGCCTCATCTTTACAAACAATAAAACA
This sequence comes from Callithrix jacchus, assembly GCF_049354715.1. Classification (NCBI taxonomy): domain Eukaryota; kingdom Metazoa; phylum Chordata; class Mammalia; order Primates; family Cebidae; genus Callithrix; species Callithrix jacchus. The sequence continues at coordinate 34,746,530 of NC_133517.1, read as the reverse complement.
AAAATTTCAGCGGGCGTGGTGGTACATGCCTATAGTCCCAGCTGCTCAGGAGGATGAGAAGGGAAGATCACTTGAGCCCAGGAGTTCAAGGCTGCAGTGAGCTACGATCATACTACTACACTCTAATCTGGGCAAATGAATAAGACATTATTTCAGAAAAAATAAAATTCTATTGCTGTCTGTTGTATCTCTAATTCAAAGCTAGTACTCAATGTCCCAGGGTTGATCTTAAAGTGCCGTTTCTGCACTTGCATTGGAATCTCTCAAAATGCACCCAGTTAAAATGCAGATTTATCATCCCACCAGTCACTGTTTGAACCATAGCCTGAGGCGGGTGGGACAGAAGGTTGGCTCAGGAATTCCCCGTGATTCCGATTCTCACTAAAGTTTAAACATACTGCTTATGGCTAGAGGATCATGTTCATAATATTTATCCTAGGACATAAAGGAGATTTAACCACAAATTTAACAGCTTCTTTGTAAGTCATATGAATTTTTAAATTTTCAGTATATAATTTTCCAAATTCAAATTTTAAACTCACCTACACTCATTTTATGTATTCACATAGTAACATATTTATATTCATATTCATATTCTGGGTAAAAACAACATATTCATATTCTGGGTAAAAATTATTGAGCCATTCAGAAGCAGTTAATAGGACTTTGCCACTTGAGGTGCTCTGTTCTGTGCCAATTATGCCCATGCCTCTAACACCATGGACTCTGATGCCAGCCCCTAATACAATGCCTTGCACCAACCAGTTCTCAGCAATTATTAGTTAAATTGAAATCGAATGCTCAAATCTGTGATTATTTTATACCCAAATTAGAAACTGGATGTTTCACTGCTTCATTCATTTTATAACTTGAAAAAGAGCTGTGTCAGCCACAATGCCTTCCTACAAACTATATGATTTTGTCAACTCATTCATCCAATCCTGAGCCTGTCTCTATTTTAATCAAAGATGATGATAACCTCAACATGTGCTGAGAGCAGGAAGTAAATAATTGTTATAAATGTGTTTGGCTGAACACATATAAATACATCTAAATATATAGTTCATAAACTTTATCCACATTTGGTGGTTGACTCCTTTTTGATAACTGCTAGCTTGATGATTAGGAGAAGAAACATTTATGTGTTAATACTTTCCCCAATGTATTAACTGCCTGTAATGAACTTTTGGAAGATGATTCAGGTTTCCCATGTCTAAAATTGAGGCATATTGTGTACCCCTTAAGGTTTCTTCCACATAATATTTCTTAACTATTAAAGAAAAAGAGAAAAATGTGCTAAAAGCAATGAGCTCTCTTCACAGGAAATGCACATGTAAAATTCAGGTGACTCACATGTAGATTCCCCATGAAGTCTATCCAGGGAGCTCAGGTTAAGACACTTGCATTAAAATGTAGCTATTCTTCTTGGGTGCTTTTATTCATTAGGCCATTATTGAGCCAGTCAATCAATATTTATTAATACCTCCTCAGTACTGGGAATGCTAAACTTCTAATAGATAATAAGATATAGCCTTGCATTCCAGAAGTTTACAGTTTCATGGTAAAGAATGGTTATAATGTCTTAGTGAATGGGAAAGAGCCATGGCACAGAAAAGGGTAGGAGTGTGTGGGTCCTTATGAATCCACGGAGCCTTCTAGAGGGGCTTATTCATGAGGAGTATTTTGATGGATAAATAGAAGTCATCCAGAAGGGTGGGTGGAAGGTTAGGATGAGGCAAGAAGAAAATTCCAGGGAGAGAATGGCTTTAGAGGTAGAGAACATAATTAAGGTTATACTGAGAAAGGCATGGGTAGCAGGATGAGGTGTGGTGGGAGGGAGATACCATGTTGGCGAAATTGGTGGACGAATCATTAAGAGCCTATCCACCATGCCAAAAATTCTGGACTATTAGCTGGAAGAATTGAGAATGCACCAGGGAATATTTTAAGCAGCAAGCAACAAATTCAGGATTGTATTTTAAAATCTGTGAATTCTAGATTGAAATGAGCAAGATGAGGATTAAGACAATAGGTTTGAGGGTATTACAAACAACTCCCAGAAATGAAGACTGGAACTAAAGCAGTGGGAGTGAAACTGGAGAGATGGGGATAGATTCTAGGTAGCCTAACAATGTTGAATTCTTCGATCTGGATTAGTAATTAGATGTGAACTCGGAGAGTGGAAAGAATTTTAGAAGGACTCAGGTTGAAGATTTGAGTTGGGAGCAACTTGATGGATGGGTTAATAGTATTCACTGATACTGGAAATGAAGAAGGAGCAGCAGTTTGGAGATGGGATGGAGAGCAATAATGAGGGGTGCTAAGATAGCAATAGGACAGAAGAGGATCAAAGATGAAAACCTGGGTAATGGCTTAATTTATGGAGTCTGAGGAGGAAGAACTTGCAAAGAAGGTGAAGCCAGAGATATAAAAGGAACATTGGGTTTCATAGAAGACAATGGAGAAGTTCTAAAAGAATGGAATGGTTAATAGTACAAATGCTTCAGAGTAATGTAGGATGGGCAAATGGGAGTCTGCCCATTTTCAAAGAGGAGAGGTCATTGATAATCTTGAATAAAAAGGAGAAAAGTATTCTGCCAGCTCTTCAGAAACTGAGAATCAATGCAAGATGTATTTCAGTATCTGACACATAGTAAGTGCCTTTATACCTGTGTATTTCTCTAAGTAATTTAAGATCTTTGACAGTTCTTGAAGCAATTTCATTTAATTACTTCTGAAGATTATTTTATTTTTATAATATATCAAATTTATATGATTTGATAAGCAGATATTTTATTTATTTATTTATTTATTTAGAGACAAAATTTTACCCTTGGCCTAGCTAGAGTACAGTGCTGGAAACAGCTCACTGCAGCCTTGATCTCCTAGGCTCAATTGATTCTCCCACCTCAGCCTCCCAAGTAGGTATGCACCACCCTGCATGGCTAATTTTTTAAAATTTTTGTAGAGATGAGGTCTCCCTGTGTTCCTCAAGCCTGATCTCAAACTCATGAGCTCAAGTGATTCACCTTCCTTGGCCTCCCAAAGTGTTGGGATTGCAGGTGTGAGCCACCACTCCTGGCCAGGAGATATTTTAGACCCTAGTATTTGGGAAAAGATTATACACTTTTTGTTATACTTAAAACTATTACTGGCAGGCAAGGTGATAGTTCAAAGTTTTCTTCTGTGTTATTAAATTCTTATGGGAGTATTTTTTGGAAATTATGTAACTATAGTATTTTAGTTAGGGAGCATAAGAACCTAAATTATGTGGTAAATAACTTGTGAGACACCAATTTTTTTGGTTACTAAAAAAATAAGTAAGATGTCTTTGGTAGAGATTAAATAAAGGATAATGGTGTTTGCTTCATAAATTTGATGTTTTAAAAAATTGGAGTTTCTGTCTAACTCCAAATTGGCATAGAAAATGATATTGAAGTTTGAGTTACTTTCAAGGTTAGAGATATTTATGCCAGGGCACCAAGTCCTAAGTGAATCGTTATTTCAGATATAACAAAAGATCTGAAATAACAAAAACTAGAAAGTTGATAAATGCATGATTTATGATTAAAAGTAACTGTATCATTTTACTTCATAGTATCACTCACAATGACTTGCAAAAAGTTATTGCAAGTCATTAACTTTTTTCTTTCTAAGATTATAAACAGGAAACTTGATTTTAAAGTAATATTTATTTGATTTTCCATCTATTATTATAACTTGTGTATGTGTGTATGGACATCATTATTTACATGTGGTAGCTGCAGCTATTCTGGGAACTATCCCTCTTTTCTCTCTTCTCCAGTCCCTAACTTCTCATTCTCTGGAGCTTATATACCAAGAAAATACAAAGTTCTTAGAGAGAAAACTCAAAGCTGAGGTGTATATTACAAATAACCGGGAGAGCTTTTAATTTAGGTTGGTGCAAAAGTAATTGCAATTTTTGCCATAAAAATAATGGCAAAACCACATTTACTTTTGCACTAACCTATGAAAAATACTGATACCTGTGCATCAATCTTAGAAATTCTGATACATTTTATCCAGGGGAGGCCTTGGGCACTGAATTTTTTTTTTTTTTTTTTTTTGAAACGAAGTTTCGCTGTTGTTACCCAGGCTGGAGTGCAATGGCGCCATCTCCGCTCACCGCAACCTCCGCCTCCTGGGTTCAAGCAATTCTCCTGTCTCAGCCTCCTGAGTAGCTGGGATTATCGGCATGCGCCACCATGCCCAGCTAATTTTTTGTATTTTTAGTAGAGACGGGGTTTCACCATGTTGACCAGGATAGTCTCGATCTCTTGACCTCGTGATCCACCAGCCTCGGCCTTCCAAAGTGCTGAGATTACAGGCTTGAGCCACTGCTCCTGGCCTAGGCATTGAATTTTTTTTAAAAGCTTCCCAGATTGTTCTAATGTGCAATGGGATTAAGAACCACTTAATCCCATTGAACAAGTGCTAGAGGTTTCTTGCACTTGTTTCTTAAAGGGAAGAATTTGCCTCCTGGTGGTACCAGTTGGATTGAGATATGGGTAATTCTGCTGTGCCGTCTTTAGTTTTCATTAACATGACAAACATACTCACTTCAGAGTTATGCAATCTTTTTTACTTTTATCTTTTAAAATTCTTTCAATTATAATATACAAAAGATCCAAAGATAGACTATCTAGATAAACTTGTACTCTTATGAAATTAGTGTCAATTTGTCTAAAAATCTTAAGGTGACAGTTCTTGTTCAATATTGAAATCCTAGTTTACATGTATGTTTATATGTGTGTATATGTGTATGCAGTATATATACTTATAAAAACTATTATGGTGCAAGTTTTCCCAGCATTATTTCTACAAGAACATTTTGCTCCTTCTGCAAGAGGATATTGGTAAGCGAACTGAACACTAATGGCCAACATTAAGCTACTGTTTTATAGTTAAAATGAAATGTCAAGGTTTTTAAGCAGTTCATTCGCGATAATGCTATTACAAAGGACTCAATTAGAAAAAAATGAATGACCAGTGGAGACTGGCTTATGACCATTTAAAAGAAGGTTCTGGGGATCAACTACAAGCTCACCGTGTTTTATTCCACTTCTCTTTATTGAACTTCACAAATATTACATTCTTTTACAAATTGAAGTTTTGTGGCAACCCTGTGTTGAACAAGTCTATCCGTGCCATTTTTCCAGTAGCCTGTACTCACCTCCTGTCTCTGTCACATTTTGGTGATTATCATAGTGTCTTAAAATTTTTCATTTATTTATTTATTTATTTATTTTGAGATGGAATTTTGCTCTTGTTACCCAGGCTGGAGTGCAATGGCACGATCTCGGCTCACTGCAACCTCTGCCTCCTGGGTTAGGCAATTCTCCTGCCTCAGCCTCCTGAGTAGCTGGGATTGCAGGCACGCACCACCATGCCCAGCTAATTTTTGTATTTTTAGTAGAGACGGGGTTTCACCATGTTGACCAGGATGGTCTCGATCTCTTGACCTCATGATCCACCTTCCTCGGCCTCCCAAAGTGCTGGGATTACAGGCTTGAGCCACCGCGCCTGGCCCAAAATTTTTTATTATTATTATATCTGCTATGGTGATAGCTGATGAGTGATTTTTGATGTTATTATTATTCTGGGGCACCAAGAATCACACCCATATAAGATGGCACTTTTCACTGATGAATGTTGTGTAGTCCTGACTGCTCCTCTGGCAGTCATTTTCCTATCTTTCTCTCTTTTCTTAGCCTCCCTAATTCTTTGAAGCAGAATAATATTGAAATTAGGCCAATGTATAACCCTACCATGGCCTCTAAGCATTTGAATGAAAAAGTCACACATCTCTCATTTTAAATCAGAAGTTAGAAATAAGCTTAATGTGAGGAAGGCATCACAAAAGCTGAGACAGGCCAAAAGGTAGGCCTTTTGTACTCAACAGTTTGCCAAGTTGTGAATTAAAAAAAAAAATTCTTTTTTTTTTCTCCAAAGGAAAAATTATTGAAGAAAATTAAAAGTTCTACTCCAGTGAACACATGAATGATAAGAAAGTGAAACAGCCTGAACCAAGGAAGCTTTATTGATCTCGATAGAAGATCAAACCAGCCACCACATTCCTGTAAGCAAAAGCATAATCCAGAACAAGGTCCTAACTCTCTTCAATTCTTTGAAAGGTGAGAGAGGTGAGGAAGCTTCAGAAGAAAAATTTGAAGCTAGCAGAGGTTGGTTACCGAGGCTTAAGAAAATAAGTTGTCCCCATGACATGGAAGTGCAAGGTGAAGCACCAAGTGCTGATGGAGGCAGTTATCCAGATCTAGCTAAGATCACCAATGAAGGTGGCTACACTAGTAGCTTTCTATGAGAAGAGGACATCTAGGAATTTCATAGCTACAAAAGAAGAGAAGTAAATGCCTGGCTTTAAAGCTTTGAAGGACAGGCTGACACTCTGGTTAGAAGTTAATGCAGCTGATTACTTAAGTTGAAGTCAATGCTCATTTACCATTCTCAAAATCCCAGGCCCTTTAATAATTATCCTCAACCTACTCTGCCTGTGCTCTACAAATGGAACAATAGCCTTTGAAGACAGCACATCTGTTTACATCATGGTTTACTGAAAATTTGAAACCCACTCTTGAGACCTACTGCTAGGAAAAAAAATGATTTCTTTCAAAATATTACTGCTCATTGATATGCTCCTGGTCACCCAATAGCTCTGATGGAGATGTAGGAGATTAATGTTTTTATGCTTACTAACAAACATCCATTCTGCAACTCATGGATAAAGGAGTAACTTTGATTTTCAAATTTTATTATTTAAGAAATACATTTTATAAGGCTATAGCTTCCATAGATAGTGATTCCGCTGATGAATCTGGGCAAAGTACATTGAAAAACTTCTGGAAAGGATTCACTATTCCAGATGCCTTAACATTCTCATTCATGGGAGGAGGCCAAAATATTAACAGTAACAGGCATTTGGAAGAAGTTGATTCCAACCATCATGGATGACTTTGAGGAGTTCAAGATGTCAGTGGAGAAAATAACTGCAGATGTGGTGGAAATGACAAGAGAATTAACAATTAGAGGTGGAGCCTGAAGATGTGACTGAATTGCTGCAAGCTCATGATACCACTTGAACAGATGAGGAGCTACCTCTTAAAAGTGGGCAAAGAAAGTGTTGTTTTTTGTTGTTGTTGTATTTTTTTGGGGGAGGGGGTGGAATCTATTCCTGATGAAGATGCTGTGAATATTGTTGAAATGACAGCAAAGATTTTAGAATATCTTATAAGCTTAGTTGATAAATCAGGGGCAAGTTTCGAGAAGATTGATTTCAACTAAGAAAGAAGTTCCGTGGGTAAAATGCTATCAAACATCAATGCATGCTACAGAGTTTTGTTTTGTTTTGTTTTGTTTTTGTAAAAGGAAGAGTCATTTTGATGCAGCAAACTTCATTGTTGTCTTATTTTAATAAATTTCCACAGCCACCCCAACCTTCAGCAACCACCACCCTGATCAGTCAGCAGCCATTGATATCAAAGTAAGACTATCAGTGAAAAAGATGATGACTGTCTGAAGACTCAGATGATTATTAGCATTTTTGAAGATTTTTTTTTGGTATCTTAAATTAAATTATGTCTATGTTTTAAGACAGGGGTGTCCAATCTTTTGGTTTTCCTGGGCCACACTGGAAGAAAAAGAATTGTCTTGGGCCACACATAAAATACCCCCTAACGATAGCCAGTGAGCTGAAAAATATTGCGAAATAATCTCATAATATTTAAAGAAAGTTTATGAATTTGTGTTGGGCTGCATTCACAGCCATCCTGGGCCACATGTGGCCTATGGGCCGTGGGTTGGACCAGCTTATTTCATGACATAATGCCATTACACATTAATAGACTATAATATAGTGTAAGCTTAGCTTTTATGTGGCTTTTGCATGTACTGGGAAACCAAGAGAATTATATGACTCACTTTACTGTGATATTCCCTTTATAGTGGTGGTCTGAAAATGAACCCACAATATCTTCAAGGTATGCTTGATTGGTTTCTGTTTGTCTGTTTGCATATGTTTTTCCTTATCTGAGCAGAAAGAATTTTAATTATTCTCTTTTCCATAGTTTTCTTATACAGTGGAATGGGAATCATCTACATCTGGACTGGCAAGGACAGCTTCTCCAGGCATATCAGCCATAACTTCTCTAGAAGTTAGGAGAGGAAACATTTCCTTTATCTGTAGCTTTTCAGTGTCATTCAAAGCACCATAGTTTTTCTACTTCTCATATTGGAGGCTGAGTTCCATGTGTTTCAGGAACCCTTTAGGGGCTGCAGTGTGAGAAAATATTATTCACACTAAAAACATCTGTAAGGCAAACAACCACTGATTAACCTGAGCAATTTGTTGCGTTAGATGTGGATGTTTGCTTTGCGGATTTGTACACTGGGAAGAAATTTGTGCATGAAAATCAGTTTTCTGTGATGTTTCATGGAAAAAAAAAATTCCCTGACCATGAGAAATGGATGCTGTGTTATATGTACACTCCTTTAGGCTTTAGAGCAGTGTAGGATTTCATAAATTCTGTGAAATCTTTTTTTCTTTGCTCTCTCTTTATTCATAGGAAATATCTGAACAATAGGGTTGAAATTGTACAGCAAATACTCCTTATAACCTATTGGGACCTCATCTGATAGCATTTCTTTTAGTGGGGAGGGGTGTTAAAACCAATGGTATTTAATAATGGGAGACATCACCTTGGCAAAAGCATTTTAATTTTGTGGGCAGACCAACACCTGTCCTTCATTTTATTCCGTCTGGATTCAAAGAAAAAAAAAATGAAGCAAAGCAAGATAGGGAACTTCCCCTACATATATTCCAATCTCTAAAAACTTCTGTTTTTTTTTTTCTAACTTACATAACAAGAATTCTAAAGACCTGTTTAAACCTCCCCAAACAAGTTATGATTTGATCTCATTTCGGGGACCATTAGATGAGCAACAAGATTTTTATTAGTATAGTGACAATATTCATCTTTCTCCTTTCATCTTCAGTATGGGCATGTCTTCCTACCCAATGGCGTGTTTCAAGACAAGATTTTTAAAAAATTTTATCTCCTGCTTGTATTAAATAAAACATAATTTAAAAGTATATTTTTAGATGTTATAAAATGTATCCATAATGTGATTCCAGTTGGGTTTGAAAAGAAAGCCACATAAATAAAAACCGAGCTGATGAGCACTTTGAGCTGTTATAGATGTCATAGTTGCCCCTGGCTGAGTGAAGTGGCTTTGAATGGGCTAGCACCCATTTAAGTTCTTGGTATATGGAGCATGAATCTTTGAGACTCATGTTTGTTTACACATGAAAAAACAAAATACTGTTTCAGAGGGAAAAAATCACAACCATCAAAAAGCTCTTGGACATCAAATAGATCTTAAAAATCAACAATTTGATGAGTTAACTCAAAATGAATCAGAAACATATGGATTAAATTTCTCTTAACAAACACATGGGTTTAAAAGGAAAAGAGAACTTAGAAAATGTGTTTTGAGTTTCCTCAAACCCAAAATGTTTGAAAAATAATATAATTTGAAGCAATCCGCGGACTCAAAATGTGCTTGACTTCTCCCAATCTTGAGTACACCCACTTACTGAGTCTACAGTGATAACATATTTTTCAAATGAATGACAAATACTAAGGGAGACTGAGACTCCTGGGTCTGCCAGCACATCTGAACAATAGGGTTGAAATTGTACAGCAAGTACTCCTTATAATTACTAGGAATTATTTCGCAAGGTCTATAGAATATAACTCATAGTGTTTTCTTTTGAACACATTTTATTTTCAAACTGGAATTAGCATAAACGTAGGAATTAAATTTTTCTAATGGTTTTACATGCTTCTCACACTTCTGTGGACTGATAACAAACTTTTTTTTTTAATTGTACTGTAGCTTCTGGGGTACATGTGCAGATCATGCAGGGTTGTTGCATAGGTATGTACATGGCAAGGTGGTTTGCTGCCTCCATCCCATCAACCAACTTTTAAAAGGTTCCTGTGCTTTCGTTGTTTGCATAAGTACTGAAGGTGATACACCTACTTTTAAATATGAGGAAATGCCATACATCACATTAAACATGAAGTTCTTGGCTTATAGCCACCTTTTTATGCTATTTTGAAAAATATTTTGTTTCTGAATTAGTACTAAAATAACAAAATTGAAATTACGTTTTGTGCTTGCTCAGAGGTGATATCTGGATTCTTATCTGTATGGAACTAAGATAGAGACTGATTTTTTTTTGTCGTCTTACAACACTCCTGCACTCACTGACCCACTGAATGCTTCACTCTGTTTACCTTTGTAATAATCATAACTACTATCGCTAGCTTTATAAGAGTCAAAGGGGAATTTTGTATTCAGATTATGTGTCTTGTTAAAAGAACCATGGGACCATCTTTACTTAAAACAAAAACAAATACAGTCATGCTTCTTTTAAAAAACTTCCATTAGTGGTGGCAAAATCTATGTACTAGAATGCACTGTGAAGACACAAGGGAGACCTCAAGGTGATGTGGCCTGGGGTGTAGTGGAGAAGAACATGGATCAAGATCCCTTCATTCAAATCTTGGTTCCATCACTTACTAGTCTGTGACCTGCAGTGATATCCTTAATTTTTCAAGCTTTTTAAAATTATTAGTATTATTCATTTACAAAATGAGGATAATAGTATTTATCTCATTGGGATTGTTGTATCAAATGAGATAATACATGAAGATTCTTGGAATAGAATAGTAAATAGCTATTTACTATAAAATTAGGAGATTAGCTCTTAATATTATCAGTAATGAAAATAACCTGGGTTATAGGAATGCGCTAACACATAAGAAAAGAAGGTTTAAGTTCTAAATTACTAAACAAAAATAAATATTTTACTAGAATTAACTGAAACCGTGGTCCCATGCTTAGAAGACAGGAAAATGAAAATAAGAAAGAACAAATAACAGAGATTTCTGGTGCTATTGAACCAGTTTATGCATTCCTTCTAGACCACTTAATACAAGACATTTATCTGTAGAAAGGGTAATAGAATTCTGGTGTAAATTTTAATAATTGCAGCAGTGATTACCTTTAGATCCTGTGAGTTCATTATTGGCTGAACAATTCCGAAGACTCTCGTTAAATGGTCCATGGAATGAATCAGGCATGGAATTAACCTATCTTTAGTTCTCTAAAGCTTATGTCCCATGAAGGAGGACTCATATTTCTTTGTGCCTATACCTTCTATACCCTCGATTCTTAAAAAATATGTATATTTAAAGAGGTTAATCCCAGAATGCTAGGTGAATTGACCCTTAAGTAATTAAAAATGAAAAAAATTCCAGTGGCAGAAATTATTTTAAATGACTACCATCTTTCACTTGCAGCTACTTTAACTTCAAGTTGTTACTGGCTATGCCCTATGGTTTGGGTGCCAATTGCTAGGCAGCTGCCCTGTCCCAGCTTGGGAATTCTCTGCAGAGGATTCTTCAGGAAAAGAGACATTTTGTGCAATGGAAGAATAAATAAGTACTAGGTTAATAACCACTCAATATATTTTTACCAAAGCTCTGGTGAAATTCAAATAGTGTTTTTATTGCTTAAAATGTTGCTTTCAAAATGGAGAACTAAATTGGATTTGCTGAATTTGTGAGAATATTCCTTTGCTGTATCAATTTTTTCACCATGGAAAAAGTGGGCATTACTACTTTGAAAGTGTTGTCTTGGAAACTTCTTTGTATAAATTTCTCTTTCAGAGACTTGCCATTTATGTATTTTGGAATATCCTTTATATTAATCCTTCATTGGAGTCTTTGAAAGAGCATAGATTCATTGACTCTGAGGGTTTACAGGCCAGCCCCTTGTCCCCTGTGTTAATCTTTCACCAAACCAAATGATTTTATAATCTGGACTCCCAACATCAAAACTTGCTATATCCCAAGGCAGCCTAGTTAATCTTCAGATAGCTTTACTTGTTAGAAAGTGCTTCTTTATGTTCAGGTGAAATTGATTCCTTTATAACACTCACCACTAGCCTAATTATTTTAATCAGTACCATACAGTTCATATCTAATCCCCTTTCCACATTTCCAGTACCTGTTCTCAACCTAGTCTGATTCACTTACTGAGCCTTATTGTGTGCTGATAGTCATTGATCATTTCAGCTCTCATTCCATCTGGTTTGCTCTTGGGACGCCCAGTTCAGCTCTATCCTTCCTAAAGGACAATGATATTCCAGAAGTAGTGTGACTACTGCATTATATAGGACTGCATTATATTGTCAGCTTTGCTCTAGCTTCTACGTGGACCAGTGAAACATAAGATTATATTAGCCTTTATTGCTAGTCTTTATAGAATTGACTCATAAAACCAACTAAAATTTCTGTTTATTTCTCTCACGATAGTCACATTTCATCTCTTGCATATAACTACGGTTGTTTATTTGGTAATCTATTGACTCCTAACTTTTTGTTTTAACTGTGGTCTCAAAATACAGAAGTACTTAGTAGCTAGAGGTAAAAAAATGATTTGTATCACGTATGTTTATCTCACATAGACTGACATAGTTAAGAGAGAAAGTTTTACATGTAGCCAGGGGGCTTCTTTTAGTTATCTCTACTACTAGCTAGATTACAGAGTCCTTCCTCTGTTCATGTTAATCTCATTCCAGCACAAAGGAGAGAAGCAAAGGAGAGACCTGCTGCCACTAACCTCCGTCTCACACATGCTAAGCTTTCATTCCTCTCACAGACACAAGAATGAAAATGTGCAAAGGCCAGTGGATTCACTGATTCCAGAACTTTATTGGGAAACACTGTCTTATGCTATTTACCTCATTTGTCTTTTTCCAGTCCTATTCTCCCATTTTTCTATAGAATTTTCCCCCAAAGAAAGAAATATAGGTCAGGTGCAGTGGCTCATGCCTATAATCCCAACGCTTTGGGAGGCTGGGGCAGGAAAATCACTTGATGCCAGGAGTTTAAAACCAGCCTGGGTGACATGGTGAAACCCCTTCTCTACAGAGAAAATTAGCTGGGCATGGTGGTGCATGCCTGTAGTCCCAGTTACTCAGGAGGCTGGGTTGGGAGGATTACTTAAACCCAGGAAGCAAAAGTTTCAGTGAGCCAGGATCATGGCACTGCACTGCAGCCTGAGCAACACAGGCAACGATCTTAAAAAAAAAAAAAAGGAATGAAATGAAATGTAAAATTATGCACTGATGGATATTAAGTTATTGTATTAGATTTAGGCCGTTGTCTTATTTGTCAGATCTTTTGGGATCTTCCTTCTGTCATTTAGTGTATTCACTATACTTCCCAAATTTTTGTCTTTCACTTGTTCGGTCTATCTATTCAGTTAGCATTGATGGCTGTACATATTTAACATTGCAAGACACTGAAGAATTGGTTTATATTTCAAGTGCCAAGTCTGCCACCTGTTTGATGGCTTCAGAAAGAATAACATGTTATTTTTTTTTAAAGATAATGAGTGCAACTCATCCAAGTCATAGTCTTGAAACTACAAACTTCAGGAGATGTCAACATGTGACTTTATCAGTATTTCTTGTTAGTTATTTAAGGACTTTTATGTTAAGTTAAATTGATGTAAAACAAACACACTTACAATATCGTGGATAACCTACCAGCAGTGAACAACACTATCTCTTTCCTTCATGTGGAAGACGTGGCGAGACGTCCTTTATCATATTTGTCATGGTTGTTTTCTCATAAGCTTGAAGTAGGTAAAAATGCTACAATAAATTAGCTCACAGTTTGAAGGACCTCATGCATGATCTCATGTTAGATTGATTATATGGAGGATAAGTAAGGACCACAATATCAACATAATTTATCTCCTTTGAGAAACAGGATCAAATAAACAGTAATGGAATTTAAGAAACTTAAAAGCTTCAGAGAATTAATTAAGATTCCCCAATATATGATGGGAGAGCTATTGAACCCAAAAAGACTCACACACCCCCTAATTGCTAATCTTCTCAAGGAATTGATTTATTGGATTCTTTCTACCAGCTGTTTAGAGGTTACGGAAAACACACCAGGCTTTGCTGATGACCCAAGTGCCTTAATTCCTATGCATGCATATTTTAACATTATTACAGAAAGGTTTCATTTGCAATTTACAGGCTGAGTAGCAATGAGTCCGTTTCAAAGAGGTCAGTGCTTTCACCATGCCTCCTAGTGATGGAATTATAGTTTAAACAGCTGGAGCACTGTCCCAGGAGGGACACTGGGGTATGGCTCCTTAACGGCAGAATAAATCCATCAGACATATTTCATGTGTCTGATAACATTAATAGATACCAGGGCTGTTTAAATATTTAATGAACTCACTCAGAGACTGTTTACCAAGGGGAGAAAAAGAGCTATCAGAAAGGATGATCACATCCTTTTGATCTAAAATGACAACAACAAAACCGAAATCTCAGCCAATGATTTCTCTTCCTTGCTGCAAACTCCATCAGGGGAACCCGTTTGCTACATGACATGTTTCATTTCCACAGTGTGCAAGAGAGTGTTTTCAGTTTTGCAGTTCAAAAGTTAATCATTTCCATGCGGCTCACTACTTAACAGAGATGCCAGAAATCATAGAATAGCTTTCAGTTGGGATGGAGAAAAGAGCAGAGGAAAGACAGAGACACTAGAGCAAGCAAATGGTGTGCAGTGCACACAGAGCCACAGAAGCTCTGGGTGTGTTAGTGAGGAGGGCATCTGCCAGGAAAGAGGGAGTAAGCAGAATGTCAGTTGTGGCTGCTGGCTGTCTTTGCTGATGGTCTGAGGATTCTTTGCTACAGAATCTTTCTGGAGATGGATAGTAGTCATTAAAAGAAAAAAAAATCACATCCTGATATTTGGCATACTTTTATTCTAGTCTGAGGGCAGTTTTGTTTGGATTTATGAAATTTCACTGAAAATGGGTTGGCTAGGCATAATAAAATGGTTTTATTCTGTGGTTTCAGATGCCTGTTTGGTCATGCAGAAATGAAACAATAGCTAAATTTCAAATGATGGGAAATTAGCTGGCACTAGGTCCTTCCTGTCTGTTGGCACCAACAAACAGTTACGTTGAAATGGTTTATTACACACTTTCCAGAGCATGTTTTTTCTCAATTATGTTTATTATAACCCTAATGCAGTTATCTTCATGGGATTAAGGTGACACGTAGACCTGGTGTCTACCATCTTGGTCTGTTCTAATACTTGATAAATTCAGCCTAGATTAGAATGCATTAAGAATGCCTCCTAGACCAGGTTGAAAATGTCTGGCCATTTGGCAATTTAACTCTAAAGCATTCTTCTTTGGGGACCAAGAGAGTATCTTGGCTTAATTAAAAATGGATACACTTTTGAACATCTCAAATGAATGCCATTAGCATTATTTATACTCTGTTTTCTCTCAATTCTGTTTTGCTATAGGTTTGTAATTTGTTATAAAAGCATAAGAAAGCAGATGGTAGATTTCCTGAGAGCATAGTGTTGCTCTACTTTTTGAAGGGCTGTCATTCTCAGAAATGGAAGACTTACACTAAACCATACCTTTCCAAACAAATAATTTTCAAGTATATAAATAGCATAATTAATCACAATGGAAATATAAAATGTTTAATCAGGAGCAGATGGACTGAAACAAAGAAATCTTATGTATAACGCTATTTGAAATGTTCAGTGTTGCATACTTTTTATATGTTTGTAAAAATTGATTTTAGGGACCATGATTATATTTGACCTTAATTGTTAATATTTTCTTCTGTATTTCTCTGGCAAGAAGATTAAGCAGCCCATCTAGCTGCTGTTTTAGGAAGGCAACTGAGTCACTACCTGGCATAAGAGAAAAGTTTACTAAAATATACATTTACAAGAGAACAGTTTAAATTCTCCAGATTCCCCTGTTTATACTAACCAATGGTAGTATATGTCTTTGAAAGGAAGCAACCTAGGAGAAACACTATGTGAAAAAATTTATCTGGTGTTAAAAAATAAAGTCACAGATCTCTGATGTTGATTATCGTTTTAAATCTTTTAAGTGAGTATGCTTTAGAAGAGAAAAATTTGACAGTAAAGGAGCAGGGAACTCCTTTTGGAAATAGGGTCTGGTTTGACTGAATTCTGCAGCAATAAAAGCTAAAACTAATTTCCAGATGTAATAAATTGGTTCCAGGGTTTCCGAAATTTTGGCCAGCATGTTGCACAGCTGAAGTTGATCTTTGCTCAGAACTATTACCAAAGCGGGTGGGAAGGGAGGGGAAAAGACTTGATGTGGATACATTTCCTAAGAGATCATAGGGTTGGGCATTTAATGGAGTTCTGCTTGCTTCAGCTTTTCATTTCTCTGTGTTTCAAAGTTTGGCAGTTCAGATCATGTCTCAGAACCTTTTGTGGACTCTACCCCTGTCCTGCTAGTGGAACACAATCTGTGAAGGCAATTCTCTTAGTAATTAAAATTCTAACATTTTAGATAGATATATGTGTCCACTATGAATTTTGGTACATTCTGAACTGACTGAAGTGGGATATGAGGTATGGGGGCCTGAGAAATGGCAGGTCTTTTCTTTTTAGAAAAAAGGCATAAGAGTACTCCTAGCCACATTAGAAATAATTTTGAAACATCCTCAAGTAGATATAGGTTCTACTTCCATGGAACTGTAGCCTTCTCACTGTATCATCATGATGTGACAGCCTAGAAGGGTGTCTGATGTTCTGTGTCACAAACAGGCTACCAGGAAGAGGGAGCCATAAATCTTCTATGATCAGTGTCACAGCATGCAGGGAATGACCTAGTGCATGGTCTTTTACTCACCTCCCAAATAAGGCCCCCAAAGGGAAATGCTGACTTCACTAAGCATATTTCTATTTGGAAAATTCTTGGAGTTCTGGCAATCTGAGGACATCTTTTAAAAAAAAAAAAAATTTAGACATTTGTTCATGGTTGTCTGTGATTTTAATTCTCTACTTTTTCTGCTAATCTTCTTGAATGGTTTTGAATGGTCACTATTTCTGTCTCTTTTCCTCTTTACCAATTGTGAAACTTCTAAAATCTGATTTTTTTCTTTAATTCTGTATAATCTCCTCATCTGAATATTTCATCTGAAATATTGCAACATTTTCTCTGTGTCTGTTGTGGTACTTACTGAATTTACTTCTCATGTACTACTGCTTAGGAGATGGTTTTGAGTGGGAGAGGGGTTAGGACGGAAAAGATTATATAAAGGCCTCTGTTAAAAATTGACATCATCATTCTGGGTAACAGAGTAAGACCCTATCTCGCACACCCCCCACCCCCAACACACACACACACACACACACACAACAAATATCACCCGGCACTTCCTGGCCCAAACAAATCAGGAACCTGGAACTCATTCCAAGAAGTGTCCTCTCCTTTAGCTCTGATGTCACGTTGGACTTCAGGTGAGTATTCTTCTTCATAGCATCTCTTGAATGATCCCTTTCTTTTCTCTTCCCATTGAGTTGGCCTTATTTCTGGCCTTTATCACTCATCACATCAGCTTCTTGAACGGCCTCCTTGCCTCTATGGTTTCTCTTCTGTCCTTACTCCACAGAGCTACTAAGTTAATACTAAGGACTGAAGGTTTATGTTTTCTCCAAATTGCATGTGTCAAAGCCCTAACCCCAGCATAATGGTATTTGGAGGTAGAGCCTTTGGGAGGAAGCTAGGCTTCGATGAGGTCATGAAGGTAGGGCCCCATTATGAGAATAATGTCCTTAGAAAAAGAGAAAGAGACCAAAATGCTCTCTCTCTGCCATGTGAGGCACACTGAGAGAGCAGCCATTTGCAGTCCAGGAAGAGGGCCTTTACCAGGAATGGAATTGGCTGCACCCTGACCTTGGCCACCAGAACTATCATCAACAAATGTCTGTTGTTAAAACACATAGAGGAGAAAAACACACACAACTCTCAGAGGATGAAGGGTGGAAGGAGGGAGAGGATCAGGAAAAATAATTAATGGATACTAGGCTTAATAGCTGGATGATGAAATAAGCTGTACAACAAAGCCCGATGACACATTTACCTATGCAACAAACCTGCACTTGTGCCCCTGAACTTAAAAGTTAAAAATAATCTAAAAAACAAAATAAAACACTAGTCTATGGTATTTTGTTGTAGCAGCCTGAGCTGGCTAACAGAGTTATTTAAAATACAAATCTAAAACCTGCTACTTATTGCACCTTGGAATCTATAGTGTAAGCCCAAATGCCCATTTAGTAAAGCATACAAATCATTGCTCACCACTAAGCTTCAGCTGCGTTCACCCTATACATGGTCCCTCCTAAACTTCCTTAGCATGCCAGCAGTAATCACCCTTCACCCTTGGGCCTCTTTGTGTATTATCTCACCTATCTGAACACACTGCCCTTTTGCCAATCACATATTTCTTCTTCAAAGACTCCAAGTGGATCATGCTCACTCTTGTTGCAGCTACCTTTGAACAATCTAGCAGTCATTGCAAACATTGATTTAGAACCCTCTAAGCTTCAGTTTCTTTATCTAGAAGTTACAAAGAGTTGTGAAACCTAAATGAGATAAGTAAACTCTTGAGCACAATGCCTAAAGTGTAGTAAGTGCTTGTAACATTTGAGTTGCTAGTAACTTGTGCATAGTTTTGTTTATATGGTTCATCGTACACTTTGAGGGGTAGGGAGAGGACTGTTTGTTTAACCTCTCCATCTCTTCTGTTAGGATATTAGCCCTAGTGGCTGTCACATAGTAAACACTAAATACATTTGGTTGACTGTAGAAATATTGGCTTCTTGGAGGAATCTGCCACTATTACACAGTCTGCTCTTCCTTGGCCTAGTCAATTATATACTTTCCAGATGCATCCTCCATCAAATGCTTTTCAGTTTAATTTAGTAGTCTATTCATTCTCTATCTTCTAAATGCAAGCATTTTCAAAATCTTCATCTCTAGCTCTGTCCTTCCTCCAAAGCTGACCTATTGTTTGTCCTTTCTCCATGTTTTTTTTTCTCTCTTACCCAAAAACAATACTTTAACCACCCAGAAATTAATATCTTT
The DNA here is from genome assembly GCF_049354715.1 of Callithrix jacchus. Taxonomy (NCBI): domain Eukaryota; kingdom Metazoa; phylum Chordata; class Mammalia; order Primates; family Cebidae; genus Callithrix; species Callithrix jacchus. The sequence goes on along the minus strand of NC_133517.1, from coordinate 34,727,459 downwards.
TTAATACTGGCTCTGTGGTGTTGTTTACTTGATCCAAAATTCGTAACTGACTTTGTGCCTTCCCCACTGCCTATTGACCAAGACCCATTTTGTTTTTATTTTTGTAAATTACTTCAACCATTGTGGAAGATAGTGTGGTGATTCCTCAAGGATCTAGAAATAGAAATACCATTTGACCCAGCAATCCTCTTACTGGACATATGCCCAAAGGATTATAAATCATTCTATTGTAAAGACACATGCACACATATGTTTATTGTGACGTTGTTCACAGTAGCAAAGACTTGGAACCAACCCAAACGCCCTTCAGTGATAGACTGGATCAAGAAAATGTGGGACATATATATCATGGAATACTATGCAGCAATAAAAAAGGACAAGTTCATGTCCTTTCCAGGGACATGGATAAAGCCGGAAACCATCATTGACAGCAAGCTGACACAAGAACAAAAAAACCAAACACCACATATTCTCACTCATAGGTGGGTGCTGAACAATGAGAACACATGAACACAGGGAGGGGAACATCACCCACCAGCCCCATTTTGTTTACACAAACATCTCTTGTGTGCTGCTTTCTTTTTTGCCCCTTGAACTTACTCTCCATGAACAGAAAGAGTTTTGTTTCTGATCACTTGACTTAAACATTTTCCATGGCTCCCTATGGCCTTCAAGAGGCAATTCAAACTACTGTTCCAGCTTCATCTCTAGTTTCTGCAGCCATATTGAAAAAACAATGGCAGACATTGTAATTCAATCCACTCCCATGTGTCTGGACCTTGTATTAGGTTAGACTTGTGTCCTCCCTCCTCCCACCATCCCTTTACCCAGCAAACTCCTTCATAGCCTTTTAGTATTAAGCTTCTCACAAAAAGCCTTCTCTAACCCAGGAAACCAGAGTTAGGTGCTGCTCTAGTGTTTTTCATACCTTCTCTTTTCTTGTCTCTCTCTTCCTGAAAAGATGACAAATTTCGTGAAGTTGGTGGGACAAACATTTTAAAATTTGTTTCTTAAGAGTTGTAGCTATTGTTCTTAGCTAAGTGCTTCATATATAATAGGTGTTCAAGTAAATATTTATTGAATGAATAAATTTCAAGCCCTCTAGGATCTGTCTTGATCCGGCCATATCCCCTGCGTGACCTCTGGATGCACTACTCTTCCTGTTATTCCCCCATCACATCTTGCTCATTCTGGCGTCTCTGACTTATACTTTTCCTAAATGAAGAATCTTCACCTCTTCCTAATCCTTGCCCAGCAAGACACCTCCATGGGCAGTAACTGTAAGTCAGGACAGCTGAATTCTTCTTCCATGGAGTCCTCTCTGACTGAGATGCTTGCAACTATGACTGTCCTTTTACAAACTTTCCATATAATATTTATTATGACTCCATGCCACTTAAATCATGCTTTGCTATGTGTTTTAACTTTTTTTTGGGGGGTGGGGTGAAGAAACTCAGGTGCAGAAGGTGAATTAATAATGCTCTGTTTTAACTTTTTATGAATTTTTAATTTATCTCTTGAGAAGACTGAAAGATTTTTAAAGTTAAGAATCATATACTTATTTCTAACACTCATAGTCCCTAGAACAATATTAGGCACATAGAAAATAATCAATGTTTTTATATGAGTAAGATAATTTTGATTATGACTCTATTACAGAAGTGAACTGGACAATAGGAAAGGGACTTCAGTAGTTTCTATATGAAATAAACAGAAGTGATTAAACTCTCATCAATTGATTAAGAAAATGCTGGATCTAGGTTTTAACTGATGGCCAAGTTGTGGTTAAGGCCAAATGACCTATAAGTCTAGATCCTCGAATGAAAAATATTCTTCCCACTTAAAGAGGGCATTAAACTCTTAGAAACCACTGAGGTACTAGGGCCAAGACCTTGCTACACAAGGTTATTAAGTTGTGTACAAGTAACCTTAAATAATTGATATTCCTCAATGTGGTTTATTTAAACCAGACAAGTAAATTATTTACCTGAAGGATATAGAATAATGTACTCTTCCCTTCCTCCCTCCTCTCTCTATCCTTCACAAAAATTTATGAATAATTGCACTGGACAGAGAGGTAAATGCATGTCTGTATAGGTGTCCAGTAGCTTCTTGATGACAGAGTTGCATTTCTGTGCCATGAATAAAAGCAGTAAGACTAATTTGAAGAAGTGAGTTTTTTGACAATGAATTAAGAATGATGAATTAATAATGTCTTCCAGCCTATCCATGATAGCTTCCATTTGCAAGTCATTAATAAAGGGATATGTTCTAAAGTTTAGTTAGCATGATTTTATAGAAAATTTAATAGTTCAAAGAGAGTCTATAACTGTTCACTCAACATCTTCTAATTGTGTTCAAATAAAATAGTAATTTTTAACTTGAAATTAGGTTTTATACAGAGCATTTGAAGTCTCTAAGCAAATATATACAAACATGATACAATTTATTTATATTGAACAAATATGACATGTTGTACCTATTTTGCCTTCATTAGGAACTTTGTGTGTCTCTCTGCTCAGAGATTGCTTGTTAGCATATGCACCTCAAGTGGTCTCTTAAATTAGTGAGAACTTTCACCCTAACTCATTAGCTGCATTATTGGACAGAGACATACTACTTGCTTGAGACTGTCATGTTGATTATCTAAACATTTATAATAAACTTGCCATGCTATTTTTTTGTAATGAAGTAATGACATCATTGTACATGAGGCTGAGTTAGTAAAATTACATGTTCTTTTTACTTACATAGACAGTTTGGTTTTTGATAGTAAAGGTAAGAGTGATTTAACATGAACAAAAACATGCTTAGTTTATTTTTAAATTATTATTCTATTTGGACACTAGTTGTATTATTATCTCTTCCTACCCACCCATAAAGCTATCAGATTCAATACCTTATCAATATTAAATATATTTTAAAAAACTAACAAAAATATTTGTGTTTAATTAGTATTGAATGTTCTGGATAGATCAACTTCATGACTTTAGTTTTCTCCATTGTTGTTTCTCAGTTCATAATTCAAGCTCATATCATAGGTCCAACTTGTGAAATCAATATACAACAACTGTAGATTGTGTCAAGTCACAAACTGACATTGGTATTGAACATCTGAATTTGAGACCATGTATAAAGACAAGGAACAAAAACACCAAGAAGACAGCAGTTGGGGTTTCCATTGCAGATATAGAAGACAAATATTTTGCAGCTTCCATTAACTTTCAACTTACCTGAGATACAAGAAGAAATGTATAGGGGTGTATTTTAAAACTCTGGGTGATAAAATACACACAATATCATGCAGGCAGGAAAATTACAGACTCATCCAAGAGATCCCTTGTTCTTTAAGAGGTAGCAAAGCATTGAAATTAAGGGCACAGGCTCTGGAATCTCTTAGCCTGGCTTTGAATCCTACCTCTATAAACTAATAATTTTTAACCTTGAACAAGACAGTAAATCACATTGGTATTTCAATTGCCTTTGACAAAATGAATATAATATAGTACTAAACTCACAGAGTTGTTGTCTGAACAAATTAATACTTTATCTCATAGAATATGACTCATTATATCATATAAACCAGTACACAATGCCAAATAAACAATGATTTCTGACACTACATAATGATAAAAGGATTGATGCAACAAGAAGAGCTAACAATCCTAAATATATATGGACCCAATACAGGAGCACCCAGATACATAAGGCAAGTTCTTAATGACTTACAAAGAGACTTAGACTCCCACAAAATAATAGTGGGAGACTTTAACACCCCATTGTCAATATTAGACAGATCAACCAGACAGAAAATTAACAAGGATATTCAGGACTTGAACTCAGACCTGGGACAAGCAAACCTAATAGACATTTTAGAACTCTCCACCCAAATCCACAGATTATACATTCTTCTCAGCACCACATCACACCTACTCTAAAATTGACCACATAATTGGAAGTAAATCACTCCTCAGCAAATGCAATAGAATGGAAATCATAACAAACAGTCTCTCAGAGCACAGTGCAATCAAGTTAGAACTCAGAATTCAGAAACTAACTCAGAACCACACAGCTTCATGGAAACTGAACAAGTGGCCCTTGAATGTTGACTGGATAAATAGTGAAATAAAAGCAGAAATAAAGATGTTCTTCGAAACCAACAAGAATGAAGACGCAACATACCAGAATCTCTGGGACACATTTAAAGCAGTCTCTAGAGGAAAATACATAGCAATAAGGGCCCACATGAGGAGCAAGGAGAGATCCAAAATTGACAGCCTATCATCAAAATTGAAAGAGCTAGAGGAGCAAGATCAAAAAAACTCAAAACCTAGCAGAAGACAAGAAATAACTAAGATCAGAGCTGAACTGAAGGAGATAGGACAAAAAAAAAAAAAAAAAAACCCCTTCAAAAAATCAACAAATCCAGGAGCTGGTTTTTTGAAAAGATCAACAAAATAGGCAGACCACTAGCCAGATTAATAAAAAAGAAAAGAGAGAATAACCAAATAGATGCAATAAAAAACGATAAAGGGAAAATCACCACAGGTTCCACAGAATTTCAAACCATCATCAGAGAATATTACAAACAACTCTACGCACATAAGCTAGTAAACCTGGAAGAAATGGATAAATTCCTGGACACTTGCCTCCTCCCAAGTCTAAACTGGGAAGAAGTCGAAACCCTGAATAGACCAATAACAAGATCTGAAATTGAGGCAGTAATTAAGAGCCTACCACACAAAAAAATCCCAGGGCCAGATGGGTTCACAGCCGAATTCTACCAGACACACAAAGTGGAGCTGGTACCATTCCTTCTAAAACTATTTCAAACAATCCAAAAAGAGGGAATCCTTCCCAAATAATTTTATGAGACCAACATCATCCTGATACCAAAACCCGGCAGAGACCCAACAAGAAAAGAAAACTTCAGGCCAATAACCATGATGAACATAGATGCAAAATCTTCAATAAAATACTAGCAAGCCAATTGCAACATCACATCAAAACGCTTATGCACCATGATCAAGTAGGATTCATCCCGGGGATGCAAGGCTGGTTCAACATACGCAAGTCTATAAATGTAATTCACCACATAAACAGAACCAAAGACAAAAACCACATGATTATCTCAATTGATGCAGAGAAGGCCTTTGACAAAATTCAATAGCCCTTTATGCTAAAAACCCTCAATAAACTAGGTATTGACAGAACGTATCTCAAAATAATAAAAGCTATTTATGACAAACCAACAGCCAATATCTTACTGAATGGGCAAAAACTGGAAGCATTCCCTTTGAAATCTGGCACTACACAAGGATGTCCTCTCTCACCACTCCTATTCAATATAGTACTGGAAGTTCTAGCCAGAGCAATCGGGCAAGAAAAAGAAATTAAGGGTATCCAGATAGGAAAGGAGGAAGCTAAATTGTCTCTATTTGTAGATGACCTGATAGTACATCTCAGCCCCAAATCTCCTTAAACTGATAAGCAACTTCAGCAAAGTCTCAGGATACAAAATCAATGTGCAAAAGTCACAAGCATTTCTATACACCAATAACACTCTTAAAGAGAGCCAAATCAAGAACAAACTGCCATTCACAATTGCTACAAAGAGAATAAAATACATAGGAATACAACTAACAAGGAATGTAAAGGACCTCTTCAAGAACTACAAACCACTGCTCAACAAAATAAGAGAGGACAAAGACAGATGGAGAAACATTCCATGTTCATGGTTAGGAAGAATCAATATCATGAAAATAGCCATATTGCCCAAAGTAACTTACAGATTCAATGCTATCCCCATCAAGCTACCAATGACCTTCTTCACAGAACTGGAAAAAACCACCTTAAACTTCATATGGAACCAAAAGAGAGCCCGCATAGCCAAGTCAATTCTAAACAAAAAGAACACAGAGGGAGGCATCACACTACCAAACTTCAAACTATACTACAAGGCTACAGTAATCAAAACAGCATGGTACTGGTACCAAAACAGAGATATAGACCAATGGAACAGAACAGATGCCCCGGAGGCAACACAACATATCTACAACCATCCGATCTTTGACAAACCTGACAAAAACAAGCAATGGGGAAAGGATTCCCTGTTTAATAAATGGTGTTGGGAAAACTGGCTAGCTATGTGCAGAAAGCAGAAACTGGACCCCTTCCCGACACCTTACACTAAAATTAACTCCAGATAGATTAAAGACTTAAACATAAAACCTAACACCATAAAAACCCTAGAAAACAATCTAGGCAAAACCATTCAGGACATAGGCGTAGGCAAGAACTTCATGACCAAAACACCAAAAGCACTGGCAACAAAAGCCAAAATAGACAAATGGGACCTAATCAAACTCCACAGCTTCTGCACAGCAAAAGAAACAGTCATTAGAGTGAATCGGCAACCAACAGCATGGGAAAAAGTTTTTTCAGTTTACGCATCTGACAAAGGGCTGATATCCGGAATTTACGAAGAACTAAAACAGATTTACAAGAAAAAAAGAAGCCCATTCAAAAGTGGGCAAGGGATTTGAACAGACACTTTACAAAAGAAGAAATACATGAGGCTAACTAACATATGAAAAAATGCTCATCATCACTGGTCATTAGAGAGATGCAAATCAAAACCACATTGAGATACCATCTCACGCCAGTTAGAATGGCGATCATTAAAAAATCTGGAGATAACAGATGCTGGAGAGAATGTGGAGAAACAGGAACACTTTTACACTGCTGGTGGGAGTGTAAATTAGTCCAACCATTGTGGAATACAGTGTGGTGATTCCTCAAGGACCTAGAAATAGAAAATCCATTTGAGCCAGCAATCCCATTACTGGGTATATATCCAAAGGATTAGAAATCGTTTTACTATGAGGATACATGCACATGAATGTTCATTGCAGCACTGTTTACAATAACAAAGACCTGGAACCCACCCAAAAGCCCATTGACGATAGACTGGACTGGGAAAATGTGGCACAAATACACCATGGAATATTATGCAGCCATCAAAAACGATGAGTTCGTGTCCTTTGTAGGGACATGGATGAACCTGGAGTCCATCATTCTCGGGAAACTGACACAAGAACAGAAAATGAAATACTGTGTGTTCTCACTCATAGGCCAGTGTTGAAAAATGAGAACACATGGACATAAGGAGGGGAGCACTACATACTAGGGTCTGTTGCGGGGAATAGGGGAGGGACAGTAGGGGGTGGGGATGTGGGGATAGATAGCATGGGGAGAAATGCCAGATATAGGTGAAGGGAGGAAGGCAGCAAATCACACTGCCACCTGTGTACCTATGCAACTATCTTGCATGTTCTTCACATGTACCCCAAAACATAAAATGCAATAATTAGAAAAAAAATGATTTCCTATAGGTTGTCAAACATATTCCAATTCCAGAGCTGTTAATATGTGAAAGAAAATATTTATTTTAGGATTGATAAAATATGGTCCATATGAACATCGAGATCAGTGTCTGACAGATTTTACATGCATATTAAATGTTAGCTGTTATTACTTGTGATGTCCAAATAATAATCATATTAAGAATTGTCAGCAAGCTGTATTTATGTTCCCTTCACTTTCCTTCTTCTGGAGAAGGGAGAATTGTGATCTTCTACAAAATGGTATCATTAGGAAGATAAATATTTAGTCTCGTAGTGATAGCTGGTATTTCACTGAATGACTCTAGGGAACTGCTGACTAGGTAGGGCCACACACCTTTTCGTGTTCTACATTTACCCAAAGTCACACATAGCTGGGGGACAGAGAGTCTTCCCTGGTGGGTGAAGGAACTGTTCCTGAGTCAAAGTTAGTATATATGAGCCTTTGTGCTTCTTGATAGACAACGGAAATCTTCAGAACGACAACACTTGGGAACTTCAAAAATTACAGAAAATAAGATCAACTTACAGATGCAAGCAACTCGCCTTTTCTAGTTAATGAAATTGAAATTTCATGGTGAATGAAATAATGGCATTTGCAGCAACCATTATTCTAAGTGAAGTAACTCAGGAATGAAAAACCAAACATCATATATTCTCACTTACAAGTGGGAGCTAAGCCATGAGGATGCAAAGGAGTAAAAAAGATACAATGGACTTTGGGGCCTCGAGGGAAAAGGTGGGAAGGGCGTGAGAAATAAAAGACTATACACTGGGTACAGTGTACACTGCTTGGCTGATGGGCGCACCAAAATCTCAGAATCACCAGTGAGGAATTTATGCACGTAACAAAACATCTCATCACTTGTTCCTCAAAAACCTATTAAAATAAAAAAGAAAGAAATTGGGATTTTATAATCTATAGTGTGTGTGTGTGTGTGTGTGTGTGTGTGTATGTGTGTGTGTGATCTTTACCCATATATTCATACACTAACACTTGGGTGACTTTAGTAAATAATAAATAAGCATCAGAATACAGTAGGTTTCTAAATTCTTCTCTTCAGTAGGAAGCAATAAATGTTGTTTATTGAAGGAATGAAGAATTAAGCCATCATAATAAATGAATAAATTAGAAATAAAATAAGTAAATGAGACAGTAAGATCCAGTGGAATGACTGAAAGAGAGATGTCACATGTCACATTTTAGTCAAAGTGCTGGCCTTGTCATCTCACTCAAAACCAGGGTCACAACATTTTTGGACAAGAAAGCATATTGCTAACAGATTAACACAGAAATAAATGGGTCTGCTAAGTCACTGAAATGCAAAGCAAAGGCATACACTAAAATAAAGAGATTTGTTACCCTGACTCCTGGTAGAAAGGTCAGGCGTTTCCTTTGCTAATAGCCAGTGAACCAATGAATGGCTTACCATTAATGGATGTCTTAAGTTATGGGAAGGAATCAGGTTACCCAAATGAATGTTCTTTCAATCCACTAAAAGGAAATAATCAGCAACCTAGAACTAGAAGAGCTTTTACATTAAAGAGTTTCCTTTACATCTTGAAATGTGCACCACTAGTTTAGTTAAAAGGAAATGGAGGATGACTAAACTCCTAAAGGAAAAGGAAGTAGCATGTTCTTAGTGACAAGTTGGGGCAAATCTTCATTCATGCTGGTGGCCAGGTTCCCAACTCTAGAAACAAGTAATTCTAAAATATAAGTGTTAATTGCTGTTAAGATAGAGAATGGTGAGTGAAGAGTGATGGAATTCTAGTGTCAGTTTAGTTATATATGTTCTCTTATATGTCAATGAAAACTTACCACAATTTGCCCAAAGAAAAAGGCAAGAATTTGGTTTCTTGGGCTTCTGCATGCTTAGTATTATCATAACACAACTAGACTAGAAGGGTAAAGTTATAGAAACTCCCAGGGATTGGAAAGGGATTTCTGTCCTTCACATGGATTTCTTGGTTCACTGGATATGTGATATTATTGTGGGATTTTCTCTTAACCCTTAAGTACCTATCTCTTTTGTAGGCACGGTAAAACTCATGAGAGCTATAACTGGGTACACAAAGGCCAATTTGTCATACCATTTAATCACAACAGTGTTCTCATTGTGAAGCATCAAGTCACAATCCCTTTGTCAATTCCCTTAGCTGATGGAAAGTGAAAAATACCTTTGAGGTGGTTATTTAATGCACTATAGGCTAATAGTACTTGTCCTTCTTTGATAAAGTAACAACTTGCTTTCTGGGGTCATTGTTTCATCTTTCTCCATGTCCTGTACCGCTGATTCAAATATAGTGATACTTACTGACTTCAAAGGGAACTTAATAGTGCATGGAGAAAGACAGGAAACATGGTGGGAATATTTAAGAGAGGACTTTGCAAGGTCAGGTTACCTTTCTGCAATGTCCTTATGAGCATCTCAAACCATTTTTCTTCTTTCTATTTTCAGGAACCAGTGGATATTTGGCCCTTTTCTTATCCATAACCCCCAATAAACTCATTAAAATATTTCCTTTAAATTCTATAGACAATACAATTAATACATGGGTTCTTCTGGTCTGGGTATGTAATTCATATTACCTTGCTTGGAAGCTCTCTCACCAGTGCCCTGTGGATGAAATCAGAATTTTGATTCCAACTTACATCACCTTCCTCAGACATAAATACATTTGAGAAAATGATGGAAACCAGAAATCAAAATGTTGCTTTTCTTGATACAGCACCAAATTCGGTACCTTTCTGGGGCTTCTTGTAGTCATCCCCTTTCCTCCAAGTTTGCTAATGTGATCATATTGATAAAGAGTGAATAGATTTAAGTCCTTATTTTCCTTTGAGCTTTAGCATAAAGTGCTCCTGAAAAACTGTCCTGTTTATATAAGATGGGCATGCATGCATACACAATCTCTACCTATGCCAAAGCATTTTCTTTATTATAATGAGATGTATCTTTCTGGATTTTCTGCACAATCAGACTGTAATTAAGCATAGGAGGCTGCAGGTAAGTGCACGAGATGCATGTGTAATTAAAAGAGAAAATGCTGGTTAAGTATCAATTCATATGACATTCAATTTACAAGAATTCAGAAAGCTACTTTTTCTTATATATTTCCGTTTACATGTGTGTATGTATTTACACACATGTATGTTTTCACACTGGAATCATATTCTCATTTCATATGCTAGAGTTGCTGCCACATGTACTGCCCCATCCAAGAAAATGTTGATATATATTGAATAACTCCATGAAAAATAAAATGCTTGCATAAATTCACGTGGGGCAAATAAAAAAAGCAGTCAGGACCCAGCAGGCTGAGTCAATGTATAGCCTGCATATGGAAACAATGACATGATTGTTTACTTACTGGTTTAATGATATTCACTTTCTCCTAATGGCAATGTGGAAAATGTGAGTACCAGATGCTGCGCCCAGAGCACAGAAGAGAGAACAGGGGAAGGTCTAGAATAAGGAATTTATCCTGACACCAGAATATAGTGTAACTCTTCAGTTTATTAACGCCGTGTGTTTTTTTGGGGAAAATGCTTTGATGTCTGCAGCTTAAATTTCCATATTTTTATAACAGTTCAGCAACAAATTTACATATTTCCTGGAATCTGCAGATATAAAAGCGGTAAAACACTCCAGGCATTATTAGACAGTAGATTATAACCCATTACTATTGTTTCAATTAGCAATGTAAAAGTGACCTGCAGTGTTCAGATGACCCGCTAATGGATTTAAATGCTTTCAAATATTAATGCAGGTTTTCTAAAGATGAATCCCAAACCCATTATTCCTGGAACAACTATGAGCTGAAAAGCTGGCAGTGATTGTGCATTATGTGGAAAGGCTCATGGTTAATTAAATGAATACCTAGCATTACACTATTCACTTTAGTGCTACAAAATTATTTCTCATTGATTTTTACATTCTGAGTCCGTGATTCAATTTACTTCTGCAATTTGTGTTGCCGTGTCAATAAAAGAGAACTGCTTGAAGATGGAAGCATTAGAGACTGATAAATACATTAAGATCCAGTGAAAACTGCAGTTTTTCTATTGTTTTTCTCTATTGAAATATCATTTTTAGCAGCACTTTGTTATGTATTATTAATACAATTTTTGTTTGCTTCCATCTGCTCTCTTCTCCCCTTTTCTATTCAGGAACTGGAATGCTAGTGATTGCTTGAGGGTGAGTAGCTAATTTTTCAGTAACAAGTTCTCTCAATATCAAGAACAAAAGCACCATCAACACAAATCTGTTATTTCACGTTAAATGAACTAGAAGGCCAGATTCTTCATCAAAGACAGTGTGGGGAGTTACTGTGTGTGGGTGTGTTTTAATTTCAAGGAGTAAACGACACTCTTGCCTGTTAAGCCATGAAAGCTAAAGCATATTAAATGGTTCTAACCCCATTATACAATTTATAAAATATAAATATAATTTGATATATTTATAATGTGCATATTTTATTCAAAAATTATATTACACATTTTATAATTGAATACAAATGTGCCTTTTCTCCTTGCAACCTATCTTGACTCAGTTCTGTAAAAGTCCAAAATTGTAAGTTGAGATTTGCTGTAACGTTTTTTTCAAGATTTTGGAAACTTCACCTCATAGTTTTTGATGTCTAAAGAAATCTTATATGTGCTATTTTCATGTGATTTAGACTCATTATGCGGAGGTGTTTGGTATATCCTGTAAAGTTAATATTTCCTGAGAAAAGTTGGTTTACCAGTCAAATACAACGATCAATATCTTCTACCTAGTTCACTGGAGTTTATGGTGTCCAAACAAATTGTCTCCGTAAATATGGTCATTAGATCTCAACTCACCCCATGTTTAAATTTGTCTGTAGTCTCTTTAGATAACATGGGTAATCAAATCTTCAGCAAGTTTTAAGTTAATCTCTGAAGGAGTTACCTTTCATTGTCTACAGTCTTCTTACAAAACCGTCTTCAAGCCATTAGTTTTTATATTGACCTGAGTTGCTGATTAGAGTTTGACCATTGATAGGATATAGAGCCTACAATGTAGAAAATTTTATAGTGAAGATTATTTTGCAAATAGTTTTAAGAGCATCCTATAGGCATAAGATAATCAAAATGATACAAATGATCAATAAATATTATAAAAGTTTAACTTCCCTATAAATTCATGAATGCCAATTTAAAGAAATCAGTTGCGGCCGGGCGCGGTGGCTCAAGCCTGTAATCCCAGCACTTTGGGAGGCCGAGGCGGGTGGATCACAAGAGATCGAGACCATCCTGGTCAACATAGTGAAACCCTGTCTCCACTAAAAATACAAAAAATTAGCTGGGCACGGTGGCGCGTGCTTGTAATCCCAGCTACTCAGGAGGCTGAGGCAGGAGAATTGCCTGAACCCAGGAGGCGGAGGTTGCGGTGAGCCGAGATTGCGCCATTGCACTCCAGCCTGGGTAACAAGAGCGAAACTCCGTCTCAAAAAAAAAAAAAGAAAAAAAAAAGAAATCAGTTGCATTTTGCATATAAAATTGCCAAAGTGGAGAAGAGAGCATAGTATAATATTTAATAGTGGTGAGGGAATATATACATACATTCTATTTAATATACTATTTTATATATATATATATATATATATATATATCACTGGTGGGATATACAAAGATGCAACTTTTCTAAAGGTGATTTGGACATAAAGTATTTTTAAATTTTTTAAGTTCTGTATGCCCTTCCACTCTGAAATTCTACTTTTTGGAATTTAAGCTCAAGAAAAAATTATATAAACATATAAATACATATAAACATTTAGCTATATAAGCTGTTCATCTAGACCTTACTTCAAGTATCATTTATGAGAATGAAAAATTTGAAAGCATCCTAAATGTTTAAAATGAGGAATAAGCTAATAAATTATGGTACTTAGTATGATTAAATATTGTTCAAGGACGTAAAATAATGTACAACCTTTTTAATGACATTGAAATATATTTATATTATATTGTCTGTTGAATAAGGTACATTTCAGACACACACACACACACACACACACACACACACACTTGCCCAGTCACTCACAAGTGGCCAAACTTTGTAGAAAGTGTACTATGGCCTCTTATTTGGTATTTAATGTAAGGATAATTTTGAAGATATCCCAAGGGATTTAAATTTATAGTTTTAAATCATTTTTATATAAAAGGTAACTTCTCTTTATTCTAGAGCAATTTGAATTGTTTTTAAACAAAACAAAGATAACCTACTTATTTGAAACTCTATATGTACAAGAGAAGGTAGATTGGAAGGATACATAAGAAAATGTTAACAAGAAATTTGCAGCTGGTATGTTGTGAGTTATTATTTTCTTGCCTTTTTAAACATTTATACATGTAATATGGGTAATATATTTTTAGTAGCTAAAAAGTGTCATGGAGAATTATTGCTTAGTTATCCTACACTCAAACCAAGAGAAAAGAAATCCTTGTAACTCTTACAGATGGAAATATGGGGCAATTAGAAACAACCATGTAACTGTCAACTGGGAACAACTGGTGTGGCTGTCAAAAACATAGATTAGAATCCTGTTTCTCTGAGTTTACTAGCTGGGGAACACTAGGCAACTTACTTAACTTCTCTGAGCTTCAGTTTCTTCTAAATATACCTATATCTCTTAAAAGGGAAATGGTCAAATGCAAAAAGAAAATTCTTGGCTTTGTTACATCTGGATGTTGAGGTGTAGTGGCTTCTGAGAGAGCTGCACAAAAAATATTGCCTGTTTCCCACTCCATTCCAGTTCAATGCTTCACTCACTATCCTAAGTTGCATATGCTTAAAAACCAACATGACTTTTACTTTGTAACATTTGCTTTGAAGGATTTTCTGTTATTAAAATGAAATACATCTTTTCAGAAGAGAGCAGAGGGATAAGTAATCAAGCCATGTTCATAACACTTTGTCCCCAGTAATTAGTAAAACATCATTGTTGGAGTTGTGGCCTTTGCCTGAGCTCTGAGAGAGGAGGGCCCATCCAAGTCATGTTCTATTTTCCACTGTAACTCCTATGTCTGCACATAGTAGGTTCATATCACCCAACACATTGAGGTGATACATCGAAATAACAGTTTCAAGATTTACACTCTACGTTTTTAATGAATATTTATTTATCTCTTTGTAGAAAAATTGAAATAAGTAACTAATACATGATTATATAACACTTTGCTTATTATTTAGCTCCTAAATAAAAAAGGTATAATAGGAGAAGAACAAAAACAGTTTCTGCTTTTAGAAACATGGGGCTCATATTCAGTAACCAACAACTAACTCTCCTTTGTCAAAGGCCCTATCACACTCTTGCATCCCCATCCTCCACCTTGTAAGTCACAGTTGCACAGCTTGGAACTGGGTCCTGGCTTGCACCCCTTAGGCAGTGCCTGAAGTGTGGCTGGCTGGTGAAGATGGCCAAGAGTAGGCCTTTGGGCACAGAGTACTTTTTATTAGGTCACTGGGGAAGGAGATTTTTTAAAAAAATTTCTTTATAATAAAACTGTTCAGTATCCAGACAGTAATTCAGTAATCACTGTGGCTGAAGATAGACTCTAAGGATAAACACACTTTCTAGAATCTGGCTTGGATTCATCAGATTTGTACTGAGAACCAGATTGGCTGGTTCTCAGTGAAACACATTTATGGGAGAAACAATATTAGGCTTTTAGTGCCTCAGTGTGCTCATCTTCAAAATGGGACTAGTTACAATATATAAATGTATATAAATCCTGTGACTGTTATGGAGTTGAAATTAGTTAATATGGAGAGAGCATGTTAAGCAGTGAAAACACAGGGCAGGTTCTTAAATATTAGTTCCCACTAATCACAATGATTACTACTCGACTGCTCCTGCTGAAGGTCTGATCAACATTTCAAGAGGCCTGTCGGAGGTGAGACAGCGCAAACCCAAGTCTCTCTAAGCTTAGTGGTGAAGTGAGAAAGTGGCTCAGATTATTAAAACCATGAAGATATTGAACTAAAATTCCTTTACAAATTCCTTCATTCTTCGTAGGCACAAACCTGGCTATAAATATTCAGTAGGCATAGTTTTATAGTTGAAATAAAACTTAACAGTGTATGTTCAGCTTAGTTTAGTCTTCCATTGAAGGATAGAATGAATTGTTAAGTGTTAGCCAGCCAGATGCCAGGGTTAAACTTAGTTCTCTTGCCTCACAGTCCTGGACTCTCTCTATTGTATATATTTGTCTTAATGACTTAGAAGAGACTATTTTAAAATTAAACCACAAACAAAATAAAAACAAAGCAAAAGACTGTAGCTCTCTTAAGTCTTAGGGCATTAAAAGAGACTTTTTTTTGACAGTATTGTATTTTATAAATCACCTTATGTATTGGAATACACACACACATGCACACACACATGTGCACACACACACACACACTCTCTCTCTGTCTCCCTCTTAATTATTAACCAATAGTCCTCTAGATCCAGTGCTTACAAATACATTTTTACAGGAAAATTCAAGATCCCATATGCCACTATAGTGTTTTGCAGAGGAATGACTAGAATGACACTAGAGCCTGCTAGGCTTGCATCCAGAGCAAGGATTGGCTGCATGGCAGTTGTCTTGTCCTCGGGTTCTAAGAAGCACTGATGGAGGACCTCACTGTCTGCTGCAATATAAAAGGAACACTTGATCAGAGCATGTCACTCTCATTCATTTTAAAAACAACATGCAGAGTTAAATAGATCCAGTGCTGAAGTATGTAGCTTTCCATGCTATAGAAGGAAGCACGGTCAGTAGATAAAAATTTTAAACTGACAGTTGAAGATGGTGTCATAAATCGTACTTTCCACAAGTTAACTTACCAGAGAATATAGCACTATTCACATTTGGCCAAAATTTACATGACATTAATTTTGTTTTTGTGTTTGCCTATATTATCTTTACTTGCACCATTATCTTGATTAATACACAAACAGATAATAAGATAGAAACATTGGAATAACTGCAACAGAAATAATGAGGGGAAAATAGTTTGATGAAAGTAGGGTCTCTTCTTAATGAAATAGACAAAAAGCACAGTTTGAGCATGCATTTTCTTTTAAAGATTATTTTCAAATTTGATAATGATATTTATTTTATTTAATGTTATCTAAGATTAAGGTACATCAAGAGAAAATAATTCTCTGTGCTATACCATAAAAACTATAAAATCTGATTAGAGAGTGGAAGTTTGATAGAAATTATTGTAGCCACAAAGAATTACAACATAATAAATAGTATAGATTTCAGGAACTTACTATCTAAGGTAGGTAGTGCATACATTACTCAGCTATGTGAAAGTCATCTAGAGAAATATTTACTCAGTAGTGAACTAAATGAGGTTGCTGAAGATTATTAAGGTCACTATAAAGACATTAAACCATGGAGAGGGAGGGGAAAAATTCTGAAAATAGAATCAATGGAATGTCAAGAGTCTGAAATCCACAAAGAACAGACATATTGCATAAAAAATACTTTTTGACTTGTTATATAAATAGCTTCATTTTTCAAAAGCATTAGGAAATACGCTTTACATTATATGGTCAGAAAAGGAGAACTGCATTCTGTGCAGAGCTTCATGTGAATTCATTTTCTCTGTTACGGCTTAACTCGCCCCAGCTTCTCACCGCTAATCATAACAGACTCCTTCTAGTTTAATTATGTTTCAAGTTCTGAAGATGAGTTAACCACTTACACAGGGAATTTGACTTGCATTGATCAGTTAAAAAAGAAAAAAGAAAAGAAAAAGAAGTCTATGTTTTGATTAACCATTTAACTGACCAACATTTTGGCTTCTTAAGATGATTTTTTTCAGTCATCCTAGTGAAGTGCCCAACATACAGACAGGATGCAAGAGGATAGCCTCAGACACTACAAAGGAAATAGTGTTATAAGTTAGTTTTTCATTAAATGCATAGCAGAGAGGCTGAGAACTGAAACAGAGAGGACTTCCACTCCACTGAAGGAAATTGTACCTTTAGAGACCAATTGGTGGAGAAAATCGCTAGAAAGAGCAGGACAATTTAACCTGAAGCTTGACTGTGCATCTTATCCATTTGTCCAGCTAAAAAAATCAATTTCTCAGTTTACCCTGACAATTTTAATTGTAGGGCTGACTATATCACAGAAGAGCAAACATGAGATTAGATCTGAAAATATGTAATTTACTTTGGCAATCAAATAACAATAAAACTATTAAAATACAGCATCCCTTTCATTTATATACTGAACATGTGTTCTTAACAGATTCTGAAATACATGTTCACCATACACACATATAGTATAGTTTCTTACAAAAAGTAATTGAAAAACTAGACGTTCGTTATCTAAATATCAGGGTTCTGGGAAAGTACTACTGACGTTTACATTGTGTTTTATCACACTTTTTTCCTATTTTGAGGCTATGAAAAAGCAGATTTTATACTCAGGTTTTTTTTTTATCTTTTTTAGATTCTAAAGATATTAAACTAAGAGCAATGCTGTTTAGGCATGAAAGAGCTTAGTACTGGATGGTCACTCTTCAGAACTGTAAATTTTGGTGCTAGCTTTAATTAGTTTTATGAAATTAACCAATGTCTATTCTCTATACCTATTTTCCAGTATAAGATTTGCTGGACACTAGTTCAAATTTCCAAGTTCCTAGTGTTCAATGAGAAAACACAACTTTCTGTGATCAGTAATGTGACATATTCCTTAATATAACCAAAATAACTTGCCTATCTTTAAAATGAAAATAATGATGAAATGAAGGGTTTAAAACAGGGAAGGAAAACCAAAAGATATCACATGATTCTTAAAGAAATCACTTGTATTTGAAACTGAAATTATGCAAAAGCTATGGAAATAGTAACTCCACAGTCATGATATATATATGTAAGTGTATACCTTATTTGAGATTCCACTAAAATTCTGTGAGCTGAAATTCACTGTAGGTAAGAAAAACTAAAACTGTTTTTCTACTGGACCTTACCTTCCTTGGAGCTCTGTGTATCTGATGTAATAAATTCACACTTTTCTGTGTTAAATTTGTTCATACAATAGAAGCTTATAAAAAAGAATATAGACTAAAGAGTAGTTGCATAATGAGATTTAATCTATGTAAAATATCTCCCAGAAGAAATGTCCTTTACTTTGATCATATCCCTTGAAACAAGATCCCCTGCTGGAAACCACAATAAATGAGAGCTTGGGAAAAAACTCGTCTGGCAGACAAGCTTGCCTTTTAAAACAAAAGTTCACCAAACCCACCAAGTCCATGATCCTGGGGTGGGTTTAATTAATGTCAATGAAATCTCCAAGGTTTCCTGAGGCTTAAAGGGGAAGTAAATCTCTGGATTCCTGGATTCTACATGCCGTCCTCTCTGAGATACTCAAGATTGAAACATACACACACACACACACACACACACACACATTCCACCTGTGCATGTGTGCACACATTGTACCCATATGCACACATGTGCACACACATTCAGTCGCACATACACACAGAGTAGGTGTCTATTTCATTATGCAATGTTCTTTTTAAAATTTAATTTTTTCAGGGTAGGTTCACATGTCACTTTACTATGATTCTCAACATGGCTCCAGAATGTCAACAGCTATATTGTCTCTTGTCATCAGAATGATTTAGCATATTTCTCTGAGTGGACATAATAACATTTCTGTCTTGCCTTTCAGTTCTGTCATTGACTCATATTTTTATTAAATGCGCAGTGATGATCTGTCAAGCTCAACTGAAAAGACATACCTGAGTAGAATCTTTAGTTATTTTTCATTAAAGTTTGATTTCACGTTAAATAATTCCTCATTAAATTAAAAGGGTTTGTTTTTTTCCAACTGTGCACTCTATTTCATTTCACTCAGAGTCAAAGAGATTCCAGACCTGATTACATATCCTTTTATCAGAAACAAATTAATGCCAATGCCAGTAAAATATTTAATTTTATTTTATATTGGTTATGTATAAAGAGACTT
The DNA here is from genome assembly GCF_049354715.1 of Callithrix jacchus. NCBI lineage: Eukaryota > Metazoa > Chordata > Mammalia > Primates > Cebidae > Callithrix > Callithrix jacchus. The sequence continues at coordinate 34,708,040 of NC_133517.1, read as the reverse complement.
ACCAAGAGCATGTTCACAGATCACAGCAGCCATCTTGTCCCCCAAAAATGAAAGAGGATGCTAGAGATCAGCTTTCATTCATACCTAAATATAATATATAGTTAATGCTGATTCTCTGGCCTAGAAATAGCAATTCCATCCTGTAAATAACACATGTGACATAGTGTGAAACACACACATGCACGCACATACAATACACAATTTTCAGAACCGTTAAGCTGCTATACCATACCTAGGGAAACAATTCTATTCTCTCCCCATTCATATCCTGAACAATGATTATTTTTATGAAAATTCTCTTTCAGTTGTTCTTCTCCTACCTTTCCAATTATGCCAGCCACAGCATTTTGAGCCTCTGACTCTCTTTAAAAGTTTTGTTATGCAGACTTCAATTTTCTAAACATCTCAGAAATACACAAGTGGTCTTAACAAATATAGTGTGACTGCCGTGTGGTTTCGTTTGCTTTTGTAGTTTCTAAGACACTCTAGCATTATTTAATTAGCTAAAATTTCTTCTCTCTTGAGAAATGGAAACTCAATGAAATGTCAACAATGCTGTCAGTCTGCTTCAGGCTAAACTCATTACACAAAAACTAAAGGTAAAAATAGTCCAAGGCAGAATTCTTTGTCATAATTTTGAGGCCCACACCTTATGCCAATGAAATCCATATGTGATTCTATGAAAATGCTAAATTGGGAAGAGTAGCTAATAAATTATCTCAACAGAGGCAATAATTGATCAGTCCTTGCATAGAAATTTATCTAATTAGCCAAACAACATATCAAGTTCTGCCGAGGATTATCTGAGTACTACATTTATTGCATGATGAAACGTTGCTTATCAGTTCTGGTAAGGCCAAAAACTGCTCTGTGCTGCTCTTTATTCCTAAAATAAACCCTTTTCTTCAGAGAAAGGAAAAAAAAATCATTGTCTTTTTAGGTGAAGTACAGCCAAGAACTGAACAAAACTGCCTCACTTTATCTGAATTATCATGAAGGGTTCGGTATCCATGGGCTCATTACTAAGGATAATAAAATTTGGCATTTTCTATTGTCTGAGGGTTTATAAAGGCTAAATTTCTTGATTTATTTAAATAGATGATAGGAAAGAGCAAACTACAAAAACAAGTGCTATATACTGAAGGCATGTGAATTACCTCCTTCCCAAGGATAATGCAAATTAGAAGTACGTAAAGCTTTGTCTGCACCTGGGATCTTTAATGAGGATAAAGAAAAATCAGACAGAGATTCTCCTGGGGAAAGAGAGGATCGTTATTTGAATAACCTGCAGTGAATTCTAATCAATGCGACGTGACTTTGAAAATGAATGTGGTCTTTCAACCCGCTATACTTGAGCTGTAATATTAATCATAACTCCATGGTACAGTAAAGCTTATGACAAATGCTTATCCAGTGGACTCAGAAAAAGACTGGCTTGGGTGTGCCAAGGAGAAATGGAACCATGAAAATACAAAGGCTCTTCTCTTTTCCTCCCTGCTAGCCCATTTATTGGCTAGTGTATTCTGTTATCTTTCTTTGATTATCTCTAAAGAGGCTGATGCAAATTGCATGTCATAACTGTAATTGTTTTCTTTTCTTCAAAGGTGACATTTTACATGTAGCTTATTTCCTGACACAGTCTTAGGAGTGTTATTTAACATTAAATTATATCAGGAAACTGGTGTGCCAATCTGCTAAGGATGCATTAAACAGCACAGCAAACCACCCAACGCAGGAGGGAATTTCAGCTCTGCCCCATTAGAACAGTGCATTCTTTATAAGTGCATCCTGGACTTGAAGAAGGTTGAGCATATACATGGCAGATTTCCTGGAATGTTAGATAGAAAAGTGGATGCTGACTTAAAAAATAATTTTCAAAAAAAATCAGCTATCAAGTGTTTTCTGACTTAAAAAAATATAATTAGTTTTTGACAAGTTGACATTAAAAGGTTTACAGCAGAGACACATAATGCATTAAAACTAAACTCTCAAGAATCACACGAGGAAGCAAGAAGATGATAAAATAAACACCTTAAAATAATTTAAATAATCTTTTGTCAGGAAGTAATTCCAGAGAAAGAAGAAGAGTGGCATATTTGCATCGGCCTAATGGAAATAGTGTTTAGTAATCAGAGCTGTTTGCCTGGTCATTGTTGCTGCTATAATGTTTTCAAGTGAACTACAAAATGGTGCAACACAGATACATCGTCCAGCACGTGCCATTACTTTGTGATGACTCCTTGTTCATAAGGCAAAACAGAAATCCATTCTTCAAATCTACATTCCCACAGGAGAGTGGTTTCTAGATTTCATGTGTGAAGTAAAAGGGAATGCTAGATGCTACTCACAAATCTGAAGGCAGCCAAAGTAGACAGATGCACTTCAAACTTACTCTTGTTTTGTAGAATTTAAGAACAAGAGGCTTCGTGAGGCATCATATATTTCAGCCCTGCTTTGATACTGCCATCAAATCATAATGGGCACACAGATAGAATATATGTTGGAGATAAATGGAATTTGTGCATATGTTTAAACATATATGCACACACGTATATGTAAACATATGAGACAGATATGAAATATATATGGAAAGTATACTTGAAATATGTATATTCAAGTATTTGGTCTGGGTCCACAGGCCTGAAAAACAGAAGAGCCAATGGTCCCCTGCAAGTTTCTCCTATAAAAACAGAGTGTAAACTCCAGTTCAATGGCAGGAAATCAACATATGATCAACATTTCAATGCATACATACATACATATATATATATATATACACACACACACATATATTCAGGAATATATATTTGAATTTGTACACATATAGGTATGGAGTGTACAAATTCAAATACATATCTGTAGATTTAATGTAGATAAATAGGTAGAACACTGAACTTGAAGTCACAATCAGTCATCATGGTCCTCATATATTGTCATTAATGTATTGTTAAGTGTCATTTTAATTATCTTTTACTGGCAGTTTTATTCCTAGTCAACATTATTGTATGTGAATTATGAGTTGTGTTACATGTGATTTTAAACTTCCAGCCCTAATGCCAAGGATGTCCAACATTTTTTGTCTCTTCCAATGTGCTAAGAAGATAAAACACTGTATGTGGTACACACTAATTTTATACCTATTTTAGACATGAGAATTCGGGGTGGGGATGGTTAATTTTATATGTTAACTTGACTGAGCCATGTGGTGCCTGATATTAGGTTAAATGTTATTTCTGGGTATGTTCATAAGGATTCTTCTGGACAAGATTAGCATTTGAGTCATAGGATGAGTAAAGCCGATTGCCCAGATTGTCCACTAATATGGATGCACATCGTACAGTCTGTTGAGGGCTTGAATAGAAAATTCAGACAAAGGCAAATGTGCATATGTGTGCTCTCTCTCTCTCTCTCTTTCTCTCTCTCTCTCGCTCACTCTCTCCCCGTGATCTCTTGAGCTAGATGTTGATCTGCCATTGAACTGTAATTTACACTCTGTCCTTGTAGGAGAGACTTACAGGAGAAAACTCCTGTTTCTCAGGCCTTTAACTCAGACACAAACTACATCACTGACCCTCCTGGGTCTCCAGCTCTCTTTCTCTCTCTCTCTCCCTCTCCCCACATATATATATATATATGCACACACATATATACATACATATCTCTTTCTCTCTATATATGCATATATATACATCTATTTATCTATCTATCCATCTATCTATGTATGTATGTATGTATCTATCTATCCAACCATCCATTTATGTATCTAGTCTCCTGTTGATTCTGTTTCTTTGAGGACGCTAATACTAGGGTCCTAGGAAGGTTGTGTTAATTTCTCAATTTAATCCAATTTGTAAGTGGCAGAACTGAAAATAAAATCTATTCTTCTAATATTAACACATGATTCTTTTATAAAACAAATTTATTGAGTTATAATCTGTATCTTATAAAATTCATGCATAAATATACAATTCAATGATTATTAGTAAACATACTGAGTTGTGCATCAATCATCACAATCCAGTTTTAGAAATTTTCTTCTCCCCAGTAAGATTCCTCATGCCTGTTTAGAGTTAATCTCTGTTCCTACCCTTAGCCCTAGGCAACCACTAATCTATTTCTGTCTCTATAGGTTTTACTTTTCTAGATGTTTCAGGTAAATGGAATGGTGTAATATAAAGTCTTTTGTGTCTGGCTTCTTCCACTTAGTATAATGTTTCTGAGACCCTTCTCTGTTGTTGCCTCATGATTTTTATAATGCATTTGTCTACTCTTCACTCTGCTCACTGCTTCTGCTCTATTTTGAGCTGTTTCTATTTTGATCTCAACTTAGGATGGGAAACAAAGAGATGCACTGTAGCATGGTGAAAAAAAAACCCACACTAGCATTGAAAGGAAGAAGATCTGGATTTGTAATCTATAAGCAAGGCAATTCTATCTCTCAACTACCTCACCTGCAAAATCGTGTTTATTGGAAAGACCAAATGAAGTAAGGCCCAAAATGGCACCTAGAAAACCACATAAATAGTAGTTTATTAATATTGTGTTTATGACAGCATGAAGAAGTAAATGAGTCAGATTTTCCAGATATAATAATCTCTTTACACTCAAGGAATTCTACATCTAGTGTGAGAAAGTTTAATTAACATAGTCTTAACAGTGATCTAAACTCCTGCAGTTCAGGTCACCATTCCCTAATGTAAACCCAAGTTCATGTTTATATGCCACAAGTGGTAGGTTTTTATTATATACAATTTATAAACCACTCCTGAATTCTTTCAAGGTAGCCCACAGTAGCGGCCACCAGTCCCAGACTGTAGAAACTGCAAAGGAATCACTGTTGGTGTCTTTTGAAAATGCAGATTCCTCAACAGACAAGAATGGAGCTTAAAAACTTTCATTTTAAATAATTCTGAAAATGATCCATTTATATCCTATAATTTGAGAACAAACGAGTGAAAATTGTTGTCAGATATATTACCTAGAGTAAGGTCAACATAATGATATTAGAGCATTCTAGAATCATATCACAAATTCCCATTGTGCAAAGGGTGCTGTTTGCCTCTAATATCTATTCTTCCCTTCTTTCTTTTAGCACTATTATCCTAGAATTTTAGCTGAGCTCCTGATTACCCAGCCTTCTTGCTGCTAGGTATGATCATGTAACTAACTGCTGGCCAATGACATTTGAACAGAAATGATGCATGCTATTACTGGCTCATGTTCTTAAAAGTAAGAAGTTGACTTTCCATTCATTTTTTTCCCTTCTCAGGAGCTAAACTATGAATAGGATGAGACATCCATGACTTGTAGATAAAGACGACATTACTGAATTGCAAAGCATCAAGATAGCATTTGGGTATTAAATAATCTCATGGATTGCCTACCAGCTCAGATTCTTAAGTGAAATGAGTAAACTTTGATTTTGTATTAATTATCGTTATTCTTTCCTCTGCTAAATAATTAAACTGGTATCTTAATCAATATGCTAACTAAAAGGCATTCACTATTCAGAAAACTCAGTTAAGTAGCTTTTAAACATCTCAATTGCTAAGTTTGTTTCTTTTCTGGACATGTTTACTTTACAAGGGTTAAGACCTTGTCTCTCTGACATTCTGTTCAATTTGAGGAGGCTGAAGATTTGGTGAGAGGAGCACTGTAACATAAAAGCTTGTATGTAGCTTGTATATACATCTAAATTCTAGATTCTTTACCTCATCTAGACTGAGTGTAGGGATTTACATTTGGTCTTATATGTTTTAGGTTTGATAAGTTTGACATCATTGGCATGAATGAGTGGAGGGCAGGTGACCAGTCTTAATCATCTTGAATTTTTCCAGAGAACTTGGCACACATTAAGCAGTCAAAAATACTTGCTGATTTATTTGGAGCAAAAGACTTCTGCACAACAGTAGTGCTAACATAATGACTTTTGTAGGGTTTTCCATAGATAAGGCACAGTAGGGCTATTTTCTTTAAAAGAGAGTAGTAGACAGGTGGAATAGGTAATTGCTGAGTCCCTTTAGCTTTAAAAGAGAGACAGGTCATGGTTCTCTCTCCCTTTTCCAAAATTCACTGCTGATTCTCTTCTACCTTACATAAAGTTCACAAAACTTCAATATTCTCCATAAATGTGCCCAGGTCACTCTCTTTCCAGCTTTAATTTGCTCTAAATTTACCCTGAATTCTCCTTGTTTTGTCCTGACTTACATTCTGCTCTACCTGTTCCCTCTGCTTGGAGACACATCTTCTATCAAATTCCCATCCACTCTGCATGAGTGAATGCCCTTCAGTGTTATGTGGATACACAGATCCTGATGGCAGGGGAGGTAAACAGTCTTGACAGTTCCTGGAAGTCATTCTAATAGATTTTGAATGATGATCTCTCACTGAAGAGATTCTGTACATTACAACTCCAAGTCAGAAACCAGAGCAGAAGATGCTTGCTAATCAGGAGAGTTATCTCCAAATTCTGGGTTCCTGATGACTGGTCAGAGAGGGTCAAGGTAGACCAAGATCAGAGCTGACTCCTGGCATAGTCCTTTCTTGATGGCTGCTTCTATTTATAGGCACTATCACCAAAATACATTCTAAATGTTTCCAATCATCTCCACCATATTTGGATACCACCTACCTCCCCCTAGTACTACAATGTTAGTCTGAGCCATCATCATTATTTACCTGATGTTATCTGGAATGTCGCAATAGCCTCCCAACTAGTCTCTCTTCCACCATTCTAGTCTCCACATCCCAATTAATTTCTCACAGAAGAGTCAGAATGATTTAAAATGCTCCAATGGCTTTCTATTGCACTGATCATAAATCCTAAGTATAACTCCACAGATCTAGCTTCTGCTAGCCCCTCTAACGTCACTTGGTACCACTTTCCCCATGTCAACTATATTCTAGCCACATTGGCATATTCCTCAAACACACCAAGCTCTCTTTTTTTGTGGCTTTTACACCTGCAACATCTTTTGCTGGGAACATCTTGTCTTTTCAGCTTTGCCTGGCTGGTGCCTCTTCATCAAAGAAGTCTCAACATAAAAGTCACCTCTCAGAGAGGCCTTCCCTGGCCCCTACTAATTAATGCTTCCCTCTCTCACAATATCAGACTATTTTCTCAGAGCACTTAGCACTATTTGAAATTAATTTATTTCAGTTTGAGTACATCATTAGATATCAATAAACTGCTATTAAATGAATGCATTTAGCAGAGTGGATAAGAATTCAAACTCCAGAGCCAGTCTTGCTAAGTGAATCTCGGCTCTGACATTTGCCATCTATGTGTCTTTGGGCAAGTAAATTATCCTTGTTGTGACTCACCTTCCTAATCTGTAAAATGGGGATACTAAGAGCGCCTACATCATAGGGTTGTAGATTGCAAGATTAAATAAATTAATATATGCAATGGAGAGGTACAACACTTGCGTGGAACATTGTGTGCAGTCAGAAAATCAGCTCAGCAATTAAAGAATGACATTTAAATTTCTAATCATAACTAAAACTTAAAAGCATACCAGTAAGTACGTTAGTTGATCAAATGCATAGATCAAGGTGGAATCAGAATTAGTTCATCAAGGTGGAGTCAGACTGTGATCATTATACGCCACATTTTTAGGTCCCTGAATTATCAAGGCAAGCTGCTGTTCCGGGCTCTGAGTTTTTTCTTTATCGCTTCATTTATCAAGAACATTTTACAGAATTATTATATGCAATGTTCTGTGCTTGGTTTCAAAATGGATCAATGACCATAGAGTTGAGAACAGATGTAAACTAGAATTGACAGTATGATAGCATCAGGAGGTATGTATTCAGAGCCATGGGAAAACAGAGAGGGAGCAGAGAGAAGGACACACCTCACACAACTCTCTGTGGGTGTGGGTGGTGGCCAGGAAGGCTCCTGGTCTTGCAAGGCAGGCTGTAGCCTTGGACTGCGAGGTGTTTCGTGAGCACCTGTGCACTCCCCAGTGTGGTGGAGAACACCACTCACCACGAAGGGCATGTGTAGTCACTCCATGAGCACACACCCAAGAAAGAATGCAGAGTCATTTGCTCTCCCCAGCAGCATGTGAACAAATATGCCACACACATGTACTTACACAAATGCAGAAATATAGGATTGCTCAAGATAGGGAAGCAGAATAGTGTTGAAACTTGATGGTGTATCAACCATTTCCTGAGGGATGTTGTCTGTTAGTTTGTTTGCACTGGCTGGTTGAAAATCACATGTGGCTTTCAGATGTAGAAAAGGAAAAGTATTCACATATAACAATGGGAACTTTTCAAATATAATTCTTGATATAAGCCACTTGGGCATTCATACGATATTCCTGGGCAAATCTTTGGGCTCAAGTTTCTGGAAGGACATCTAAAGATCATTTTAGTTTTCCCCTTTCTTCTTTAGCTCTGATGCTCTTTCAGAGATGGGGCTTATTCTAGCTGAGGCCTTTCTTCCCCCTCCTTTCTATTGCAAGAGGATGAAAAAATGTAAAATTTGTTTTTACCCTGTCTTTCAATTAATGTGAAATCTTACTATGAAAAAGGCAAGTGGAAAACCAAATTCTGATAAGATTCATTTCATGGTTAAAAAGTCTGTGAAAAGGCCACCCCAAAGACTGGTATTGCACTATTGGCCTTAGAAAAAATTGTGTCTGGCAGAAGTGTAAGGGGAGAAGCAGATTAGCCATTTACCCAAATCAGTCCTAATACAAAAGTAAATGAAGATTCAGAAGAGGAAATGATACAGCATATTAGCTACATGAATAGTCTTGGCGTCAGATAGACCTGTGTCTGAAGGAGTCCACTGCTACTGACTAATTATTCTACCTTAGGGATGGAGCTTGTTAGAACTCCTCAATATTCGGCTCTTTCTGGACTCACAGCCAGATTACATTTCTTAGCTTTCTTTGCACCTAGGTGTGGTTTCGTGATTGAGTTCTGACCCATGACCACCTCCACTAACCCACAGCCAGCTACACTGAAATGTTCCATGAGACAAAAATTAAGTTTTGATGGGTTTGGCAGCAAGAATTTTGAGGTTCTTCTAGCAGCCAGCCTACCTTTACACATTTGAATAAGATTATTAAACTCCATGCTTCAATTCATTTGTTAATGGAGCTAACATACCTACCTCATAAGGTGGTTATGTGGACCTTAAATGGTTTTTCTTTCTTGTCCTCAAGTTACTTTTTTCTTCTTTTGTGTGTTTATACTTGTTCTTATTAGTAAAAAAGAATTCCTATTCCTCCTTCACTGATACCTCATTCTCTCCTCCTTCACTGATCTCAACTTTGGTTGTTAGTTAGAGGAAAATTGTCGGAAAAGTAAAGCAGCCCAAGAATCGTGCCTCTGAATAAACCTGGAAGAAATGATAAAGAGCTTTACGTCCTTAATTCAGTGTAAAACATAGCTGGGCCCTGTCGGCCAGTCTGAACAGAGTCACATTAAATGAAAACACAAAGAGAAGTCTAGCAGCATTGAAGGTTAATGTAGCTCTTTACTAATTTTCTCAAAGGGGATGCCACAGAGATTTAACACAAACGTGTTGCGCAGAGTTTCTCAGAAGTGCTTTCCAGACATCAAATTCTCTCCCCTGATTCTCATGACAGCTATTAAAATCTCTCTCATGCTCTCACCTACTTGGTTTTCTTTCCACCAGAGTCATCCTTGACCTCCCTCTCTTCTCCCCTTCATTGCTGTCTCCCTGCTTAAGAGAACCAATGGAATTTCTGACCCTTCCCACTGACCAAACCCCACCACACATTGCCATGAGCCTCGCGTCCTGTCTCATATTTCACGGAGGAAGGTACAATTCCTCTTGAAAGTGTGGTTCTAATTTCTTCCCACAGCTTATCTTGTAAATCATTCTTATGGAACATTTCCAGTGAATAAAATTTTCTACCTTGTCATGATTTGATCTAATGACTTAGGTGACTTGAGAAGGAAAAAATCAGAATATTCAAATCTTCATTCTGATGATAAGCAGTCATAAACAAGTCTTCACAATCAGAGCAAAGTTAAGAATTCATTCAACAGGAAGGAAATTGTTCGGAGACGCATAGGTGAACAGTGTTAATCTTTGGCCTCTCTGGAGAGGTAGGCAGAGCTGGCCAGATGGGAAGGAGTGGTGCAATCCAGATATGCTCCAATTTAATTCCCACAGGGCGAAGCTTCTCTTGTTAATAACACCTCTTACTTTCAAATGCCCATCCTGTCTGACACAGCCACATTTCTCAGAATATCAGTTTAAGATGCTGTGAAAATGCAATTTTTGTCTGTGAGAGGTAAATATAATCATTAATATTACTTCAGACTTCAGGCATATTTATTCAGTCCCTGATGGATTGGGACTCTACATAACTTGTTTCAGGTAAAGACAGGGTGAACCAACAACTTGGGATCCCAGTGGAGTAGGCAGTCAGGAGCACCCCAGCTTCCTTCAATGTCTCATGCTGTGGAACTCGTGGTTGTTAACAACTTTGAAGGGTATACGATTTGACCCTACTTGTAAGCTAACAAGAGACATGTGAATCTTAAGCAAAAGACAAACGTGAGCTTCATGTTTGCGATGGTTCCCTTTGTCACCCAGGTCCCATGGGGGCTGTGTGCATGCAGTAACACATTTGGGACACATCTGAGGAACTCTAAGCTTGGAACATCCCAATCTTTTATAATGGGCTTCAAACAAACCTGTCCAAGATTTGCCCCAGAGGGAGATGGTATCTTTTATATCCTGGACAACAAATAAATCTCTGCTCTTCTTTGGAGGGAGACACTGGCTCTGCTCTTCAAAAGCCAGTTTGCTGTACAGACCTCCTTGAAAAGATGGACTGGAACAAAACGTTGTCACTGTGTCTGTTCACCAGCTGTGCAGAAATCTGAGAGACCTATGGAGAGTGATCTCCCCACAATGGTAGCGGTGTATACTGCCAATAAGACATATTTAGAGCCAGGGGGATATACCTGGGCCCAAACCCAGCTTCACAATTACCATTAGGCAGTTTTCAGGGAAGTTACTTAAACTCTCTGATTTTCAGTTTCCCCATATGTGAAATAGGGAGGATATAACCTATTATGTAGAATTACTATAAGAATTAAATAAAATGGCCTATAAAGTAACCATGATTACATATGTATATTACATAGGTGATATATAGCACTACATTCTAAATATTCCAATATAATGCTATCTGTTGTTTTATTTTGCACTTCTTGCTAACTTAGATTGTATTTTTGTTTTGGTTAACAAGTCTAGTCAGCTTTGAAATGTGATTTAACTTGTTTATACTGGGATATCATAAAGCGTGCTAGACAGGAAACCTGGGTCCCAGGTCCACCACAGACCAGCTGTGTAACTTTAGCAAGTCATAGAAATTCAGAGATAGCAAAAAAAGATTTCATCCCAGGGCCAGGCCCAAGCAGTGAGTAGTGACTGCCTAGAAAGTTGTGTTGAGAAAGAATGTGAGCCTGTATCTAGGCTCAGGTAGGAAAGTGTACTCATGATGAGCTAGCTGTATCTTTGAGGTACAGGCTTGATGAGGAATAGGACAGAGTGGTCTGGAGGGGGTGGATAGTGAAAATGTGGTAGTATCTTGCCATTGCTTTGTATATAACAGTTGCTCAGTTAATGCATGTCAATTGATTAGGTGATGGATTGACTAGTAAGGTTTCCGGAGTCCTGGATCAAAGATGAAAAATGAGGAGGGCACAAAGTGATGAGAGGGAACATGGAGGCAAACGAACCACTCTACAGTTTTACTTTGGGAGAAAGGGAATCTTAGTTTTACTTAGGCCATGACCTCTAAGCCAGGTTAAGTACTTCTGGAAATCCCAGCTGTTACCAGGCTGCATATGGAGCACAGCCAGCCTCTTTTCAAACGACCTGGTGTACTGAAGCTGCCTCTGGTTTCTCCTGGGCTCCAAATTACTGCTATGAAGCAGCTGCTCAAACACTTTAATGGCCACAATTAAACAGTCCCAGAGGCTGACCTTTAGACATGGCAGTGGTTAATCGAGCCAGCTGCCCTGGTGTCTGCCATCTTTGGCAAAGACTTGCAAGTCTAGTGTGGCTTGGTCTTTTGTTTGGCGTCCCAGAATATGTTCTAAGGGAGAAATCATATTTTTAATCACACCAGTAGAAATGATGAAAACTTGAGGATGAGACAAGACAGATGAAGGAATTCCCATATTCTTTTAAGAAAAAGGCCTATAAATGACAAGCATGAAGGTCTCTCAAAATTGTCTGTGCTGATTAAATTTCTTAACCAGAGAGAGTCAAGCTTTTACTAGGAAAAGGGAAAAATTTGTGACTAGAACTTAATGTTTTCATCTACTAGTCAATTAATATTCATTTAGCAGTGAATGAATGACCAAAAATAGTGGAGAGAGCATCAGACACAGGGAGACAGTCAAGAAAATGAGCTAGAATGTAAATCTCTAAGAGCAGAGGCTAATTTTGTTTGGTTACATTTGCCAAATACCTAAAATGCTACCTGGTATATAACAGATGCTCAATTAATAGTTGTTGAATAAATGAGTGTACACAAAATGCCTTCACTGAGCTCACAATCTAGTAAACATATGAACAAGACATTTGTCACTTTAGATGAGTGCTGTGAAGGGAAGTGTTGTGATATGATGTGGTAGAAACTAACTGGGAAGTGGTGGGTGATGTACTTTGGTTAGTAAGGTTCAGGAAGGTATGTGTTTGAGTTGAGAGAAGTATGACAAGAAGGAGCTATCTGTGCAAAGATTCTGGGGATGGGGATATTTTCAAACAGGCAATAGCAATAGGCAAAGGCCATTATGAAGCAGGTAACATGTGTGTTAAAGAAACAGGGGGGCTGGGAGCAGTGGCTCATGCCTGTAATCCCAGCACTTTGGGACACTGAGGCGGGTGGATCACCTGAGGTCAGAGGTTTGAGACCAGCCTTGCCAACATGAGGAAACCCCATCTGTACTAAAAATACAAAATTAGGCAGGTGGGATGTTGGTCACCTATAATCCCAGCTACTCAGGAGGCTGAGGCAGGAGAATCACTTGAACTTAGGAGGTGGAGGTTGCAGTGAGCAGGTCTTTGGCTGGAAATCAGTCAGGAACCCTCCTGTTCATGCTTCTCAATGTCTTACCCCTGGCCCTCTGCAGGCCTCCTTTTCTTCTGAGTATAGTTGCCACTGAGCACTCAAAGTTGCTGTGTTTGTGCCCTGCATCTTAGGACTCTATCCCTTCCTATGTAGAACTTACATAAACCTTAATGCTCAACTACTACAAAAGGTTCTGAATGTCTAGTTTCTCTTTGCACCATATTGCCGATCTGGTGGGATTTGGGATTTCCAATATACCTTGCCTGTCTGTTATGAGCTGAGATTGCCATAGGCAGGAAAAAGAAACATTTTTACCTTAACTGAAAATTAGATATTAGCAAGTCGTTCTTGCTTTCCCTCTCTGAAAGCATTTCCAATAGTACTCATGGCAGGCTTTCTTCCGGAAGGCAAATAAAAAAACCTCAAATCCAGTTAAGTGATTAGTATGGACCAAAGCCTGCCCTCCATAATTTGCAATCCTTTCCTAGAGACATGGAGCCAAAAGTGAGATTTATGACTGGGTGGTAAATGTGGAATTGAATGGTTTGCTTTCTTGTAGAAGTCTAAAGTACAGAATGTCTGAGGAAGGACTATTGAGGAGCCTAACTATTTGTCATTCTATCTGTCTGATTAGTGGGAGAGAAAAAACAACTTTTTGTCATGCAGCAAGAGGCTGAGTGCACTAGAGAAACATGGACCTTTCTTAAACTGGCAACTTTATCTAATTTGCAGATTCCCTGCAGTGAGTGTGCAGCAGATTCCTCAAAGGATGGGTACAGCTATTTTAAGTCTTTTTCAGTTGCACATACTTCAAATTGGCCTAGGATGATAAATGAGCAACTTGATTGGGTGTAAATTAGTTCAACCATTGTGGAAGACAGTGTGGCGATTCATCAAGGATCTAGAACTAGAAATACCATTTGACCCAGCAATCCCATTACTGGGTATATACCCAAAGGATTATAAATCGTTCTATTATAAAGACAATTGCACATGTATATTTATTGTGGCACTATTTGCAATAGCAAAGATTGGGAACCAACCCAAATGCCCATCAGTGATAGACAGGATAAAGAAAATGTGGCACATATACACCATGGAATACTATGCAGCTATAAAAAGGATGAGTTCATGTCCTTTGTGGGGGCATGGATGAAGCTGGAAACCATCATTCTCAGCAAACTAACACAGGAACAGAAAACCAAACACATCTTCTCACTCATAAGTGGGTGTTGAACAATGAGAACACATGGGTGCAGGGAGGGGAACATCACACACCAGGGCCTGTCGTGAGGTAGGGGGCTATGGGAGGGATAGCATTAGGAGAAATACCTAATGTAGATGACAGGATGATGGGTGCAGCAAACCACCATGGTATGTGTATAGCTATGTAACAAACCCGAATGTTCTCCACGTGTACCCAAGAACTTAAAGTATAATTTAAAAAAAACTGAGATAACTACAAGGCCCCATATGCTTCAATGACATTTCTGGGGTCCATTTTTTTTTCTGTTAGTTTCACTCTCTCTATAGTGACATCATACTTAGACACTTCCCACCTCATGTTGGCAACAAAGACGCCAGACTTCCAACTTCACAGTTAGCAATTGCATTGCTTCTGATTGACTCATCTTTGAACCATTAGCTATATCAAGAAGAAGGCAGTGCTGATCGGCTAGGCTTGAGTCACATGCCCTCCCTTGGAGCTGTGAGTGAAGTCAGGACCACTGGAACAGCATAGGCTAAGAGTAGGGAAGGAGTGATTTCTCAAGGGGACATCAGAGTGCTGCTCTCAAAACAGGAACAGAAACGAAAACAAAAAAATAGGGAATAACAGCAGCCACTAGTGAATAATGTCCATGCATAGCTCTATAGCCTTGGGCAAATAATCCAGGCCTGTTCCTGTTTCCTTATCTTTAAAATAAGAATAATGATATTCATATTATTCATTATTCCTCATAGAACTATTGAGATTAAGTGAATTGTTACGTGTAAATTACATTAGAGCAGTGCCCAGTCACATCTATGTTAGCTTTAATATTTACTTATTTACAGTAGGTGCACTGTCTCTACTGAGTTCTATATAGACAGATGTCAAGCTGTTTTACTGAGCAGGTTAAGCCAGACAGATACTGTAAATTTATACCCATGCACCCAGAACTAGAGAGAAAGCAAACATTTCAAAGGGAAAATGAAACATATCCTCATTTCTTTTTCTTTTTCTTTTCTTTTCTTTTTTTTTGAGACAGAATTTCGCTCTTGTTACCCAGGCTGGAGTGCAATGGCGCGATCTCGGCTCACCGCAGCCTCCGCCTCCTGGATTCAGGCAATTCTCCTGCCTCAGCCTCCTGAGTAGATGGGATTACAGGCACGTGCCACCATGCCCAGCTAATTTTTTGTATTTTTAATAGAGACGGGGTTTCACCATGTTGACCAGGATGGTCTCGATCTATTGACCTCGTGATCCACCCGCCTTAGCCTCCCAAAGTGCTGGGATTTCAGGCTTGAGCCACCGCGCTTGGCCAACATACCCTGATTTCTATTATTTATCACTATTTTCATTGCTGCCCCCTCCTTCAAATGACACAATCACTCCATGGACTTCCAAAGCATCCTCTTTTGTGATCTGACTTCACTCTAGACCTCTCACAGTCCAACCCCCATGCCATAGCTCAGGTAACCTTTATAAGGCATACATCTCTAGATTAGTGTTTTCCAGTGGTTTCTCATAGAAGCCAGAATAAATGAACTTCAACTACTAATTTACCTAGTTGAGCCATTGTCTACCCCTGCAATGCCACATCCCTTTACTGTGCCCATGGTCCTCCACTTTATGGCATCCTGGTCTTCCTTCTGTGTCTCATAGAAGCTCATTCTCAGCTCTTTTTAGAATTGACTTCTCTTAGATCTTTAAAGAGTTGCCTCCTTCTCACAATCTTGGTCTCAATGTCAGCTCCACCATGATACCTTTCCTGATAACCCAGGTGGAGTATTTTTCCGTCCCCTACCTCAATAATTCCATATAGCATACTGTCTTTTCTATATCTCTTAATAGCTGAATTTGTATTTTTATTTTTTTATTCCTTTGCTAGAAGCAAATATTTGAAGAGGCAACAAGGTATAAAGTATTACCCAGAAGAGGTGTAGGAAGAGAGCCTAGTATATGAGGCTGGCTTTTCCCCTGAGGGCATTTGTTCATGTATGAGAAGTCAGCCGAGACTCTGAGAGGGTGAACAGCAACCCTGCTGGTCTATGAGATACAGGAACAGAGATTAGGGTTTGGGGGCTTCCCAGGAGAAAAGCCCCTTGCTTTGTATTGGGTCCCTAAAAACTGCACAATAAAAGTAATGGTGAAATGGAATACACAGTAGTTTAACTTTGTCATTTCCATCATTAAAATTAAATTGAAGTAATTGCTAGTACTCCAAATGCTCTATAGACATAGATACAAATCCAGTCCGGAGGAAAATGGTATCCTAGGTTCCAGATTATTTCTGTAAATAATTTTGTGTATGTGGTTTGTATTATCAATAAAAAACAACCAGGAACATGAAGAGACATAATAACAAGAATGATATGGTTAGGCCCTGTGACCCCAAGCAAATCTCATCTTGTAGCTCCCATAATTCCCACATGTTATGGGAGGGACCCAGTGGGAGATCATTGAATCATAGGGGTTGTTTCTGCCTTATTGTTCTCGTAACAGCAAGTGGGTCTCACGAGATCTGATGGTTTTAAAAAGGAGACTTTCCCTGAACAAGCTTTCTCTTTGTCTGCTGCCATCCACTTAAGACACAACTTGCTCCTGCTGGCCTTCCACCATGATTGTGAGTCTTTCCAGCTGAATGGAACTATAAGTCCATTAAACCTCTTTCTTTTGTAAACTGCCCAGTCTTAGGTATGTCTTTATCAGCAATGTGAAAATGGACTAATACAAAGAATAAAAACCATAAAAAAACAGGCAATAGACAATCACATGAGTGCCAGATAACTGAGTATCAAATACAAACTTTAAAATAACCTTTACTATGTTCAAAGACATAAGAAAATATTTAAAAAAAAAAAAAACCAACATGGCCAGGCACGGTTGACCCATGCCTGTAATCCCAGCACTTTGGGCGGCTGAGGCAGAAGAGCCCAGGAGTTGGAGGCCAGCCTGGACAACATGATGAGACCTCATCTCTACAAAAAATTTTAAAAATTAGCCAAGCATGGTGGCACATACCTATAGTCTCAGCTATTTGAGAAGAGGAGGTAGAAGGATCACTTGTGCCCAGGAGGTTGAGGCTGCAGGGAGCCATGTTTGCACCACTGCACTCCAGCCTGAGCAACAGAGCAAGACCCTGTCTCAAAATCAATAAATAAAAATAAAAAGAACAAAAAAGACATTCTAGCACTCAAAAATAAGGTAATCAAAAATCGAGAATTTAACAGCAGATTAGACTCAACTGTAGAGACAGTTAGTAGAATGGAAAATACATGAGAAGAAAATGAAGAAAAAAATGGATGGAAAGTACAGTGGTAAGGGTAAGAGATGTAGATGATTCATTGAATAGGTATAATATATTGCAGTGGACATCCCTGGAAGAGAAGAAAGAGAATGGAGCAGAGGTAACCTTTGAAAGAACTTTTAAGAACTGATGCTAAGGCATCAAGGTAAAAATTCAAGGATCTATAAAAAATTTAAGAATGATAAAGAAAAAGAAATCCACACCCAAGAAGCAAAAAAAAAAAAAAAAAAAAAAAAAAAAAGACATATTACTTTCGAAGGCAAAACAGACTGAGAGCTGAGATCTCAGAAGGAACAGTGAATACCAGAAAACAAAGGATTGCTACCTTAAAGTATTAAAAGAAAGTAAGTGTTAATCTATAACTTTAAATGCAACAAAAGTGTATTTCAAGAACAAAGTACTGATATTTTTAGACAAACAAAAACTGAGAATTTGTTATCAGCAGATCTTCATTTAAGGAAATACTAAAGGATTTTTTTTCCGATGGAAGAAAAATGATGCCAGATAGAGTGTTGGAGACACAAGCAGAAATGTAAAGCAGAGATAATGATAAGTATGTGGTCATATGTAAAATAATATTGACTGCATAAATTTAATATTACTGCAACATCTTATTTTGTTTTAAATGTTTTTATGATTCAAATGCATGATAACAGTGACATATAAATTGGAGTAGGAGAAAACGAAATTAAAATGTTCTAAGATTATTGCATTATCCAGAAAGAAAGAGAAAGAACCCTTTACTATTTTACTTTGATATGTCAATGATGCGTGTTGTAATGTCTAGAACAGTGAAAGAGTAATTTCAAGTTAATAGAGAAAAAGTTAGAATGAAATAAAATGAATCCATAATGAGCAAGATGGAAAAAAAAGAAAATAAAGCATAAATTGACAAAATGTCAAGGAGACACAGACAACTCCACAATCACTGTATTAGACTTTGCCATACCTTTCTCAGTATTTATAAGACAAGCAGAAAATATATTATATGGAAATAGACATTGAAATGGATACATAGTTAATCACTTTGTGTTAAATCACTGAGGTATATACATTTACTCTTCTTTACTGTTTATGTATTATATTTTCAATAAAAAGTTTAAAAATAAAGTAAAATAATTAGCATAGGATCTTTTACTTATTTGGTTTTCAACTTATCTCTATCACTAAACAAAAGTCTCACAGGTATGTCAAGCTCAACATTTCTAAAACTAGAACCATCTGCCTTAAATCTATTTTTCCTCATTAATGGTACCACCACCTACCCAATAATCCAAGCTAAAATTATAAGAACCATATTTAGTTCATTTATTTCACTCATTCCCAAGATCCAAGGAATGGGTGGTATGAATTTCAGCTCCTCTTACTGCCCATCCCATTCTTTACATTCACACTAACAAGGCGTATTAGTTCAGGCTGTCACCACTTTTCACCTCAATTGCTGGGTTTCTCTGCTTCCAGGCTGGTTCTCGCTTCTACCCCTAACATTGCCAGAGTAAGGCTCTTAAAGCATTACCTTAATGCTGAAGAATGCAGTGTTGGTTTTAAATTTTGTCTTCTCTGCTAATTCAATTGCATAACTTTGATAGGGCTAATCTCTTTAAGCTTTAATTTATTCTTCTATAAATGGTTATAATAACATCTAGCCCCCAGGATTGTTGTAAAAATTAAGTTTATATAATATATTAGTATCTATATATTTGCATATATATATATATATATATCTGCTTTTCCTGAAAAATGAAAAATGTTTCATTGCTTTATCTCCATGTTTAAATGTTATATTGGCCAGGGTTCTTGCCTCTACATTATCTTTTATTGGTGGTTGTCAATTGTGGCCATAATTAGACTCACCAGTGAAGTTTTAAAAAAATACAGATGTCAGGGTTCTACCTCGAAATTCTGATTCAGAACTGGACTTTTATTTGTACAAATATTTTCTTGACATATGTCTGGACAAGTAACCAGGAATAAAAAGCTCTGCCATGCTCTCAGTTTCTTCAGGCAATCTCAGCCATGCTTGGTTCCTCCAGCCCCAGAAGACATCCAAGTTCACATTTACAGCTTTTATTTTAATCCAGGGTATGTAGCTTCCATTCTATACTCATACACATAGTGTCTGTACTTGGATGCTCAAAGTCTGTTCATACTTTACATGGCATCTCACCTCCGTCTAACCTCCTTTTTCTATAGTCTCAGCATCCATGCATGGCACTATAATCTACCCAGTAACATTCAACTTACACTTCAATGTTATTCACAAGTAATATGATTTGTATGTAAAAACAATCTCAAAGGAAATTTGTAAAAGGAAAACATGTACCTGTAATCCCACCTCTTATATGCTTTTTCACATTGCCATACTCTTTTAAATTGAGGAATTAGAGAGTTTTTACACTCTTTTTTCTAAAATAAGCCAACTCATTGCTTTTGAAAATGCCAGATTGCTAGACCAAGTATACATAAAAATTTATATATGATAGATGAGACACTAAAATTAATTTGAAAGTGATGGATTATTCAATAACTGATGTTAGGGTAAATGGTTAAGCAGTTGGCAAAAGTTTATAATCATGCTCCGCTATCAAATCTATACTGGAATATATCTCAGATGAATTAAATACATAAAATTTATGAAACCTCTAAAAATTAAATGTAGTTATCCTGGATAGGAAATTTTTTAAAGAATGTTACTAAATCCAGGAGGCTTTACGTAAAGAACCAATAGACTTGACCACATAAAAATTAAAACAAAAAGCTTCTGTTTGACCAAAATTACTGTATCCAAAAATAAAATGACAATGAACTGATAAATAATCCTGACACATATGACCACCTCCTTTAAGAAAAACATGTATATCATAATAGAAAAATATGAAGACTCAAATAGGCAGACATATAAAATTAATCAGATAAATACAACACTAATAAACAAGATTTTTTTTTTTACTAATAAAACTGGGAAAGGTGAAAAAACTGTAGCAATAGACTGTGTATGAGCAAATGTCCATGGTAGTAGTAATCTTTTGGTGAATGTACAAATGGGTACAACCTCTCTTGAGGGCAGTTTGGCATAAAGCATCAAAATTTAAAACAGATACAATTTTATTTCTAGGAATTCACCTAGAGATCACTGGTCAGGTGAACCAAAGCAGATGCACAAAATGTTCATTAATGTTCAGCTTTTAATATTAAAAAATCTCTCTCTCTTGCTCTCTTTCTATATATACATATATGTGAATAAGTGTATCTCAGTAGAGAATTAGTAAAAATACATTTAAATTAGATAATATATATTATATAGTTATATATAATAAGCAATAATATAATTTTATATACATGGAATATATTAATAATAAGAAGAAAATCATGGTGATTTGTTTTCTGTTTAGAAAATGAAAACTGTGATATACTTTGTAATGTTTCCAGTACTCTCCTCTGAACAGTGATCTTAGTGAAAGTTTTATTGCACTCTGTTGTTTGTCTAGATTTTCTTCATTTATTGAAATGAACATGTATAATTTTATTACTAGAAAATACAATAAATATATTTACCAGATAAAAGAAAATAAAGTCAAGGGTTGCTTGGTTTTGGGATCCGTTATAATGTTGGTATTGATAGCTAAAAGTTTGGAATATTACTCTATCAGACTGCCTTAAAGGGGAGAACATTTGGAGTTAAATTTTAAAGATCAATTTAGTTGTGCTCACTTTTAGAAAAAGATAAAGCAAAGTAGACAGAAAATGAACTGATATATATTGATTGTCTAGTATGTGATAGATATTGTGGTAGGTGTTTGATATACTTAAATAGTCATTTAGTGTTTAGGTTATGGTCAAGTTAGGAAATGGGCATTATATGCCACCCAAGCAGGAGGAATTAACTCTTTGAGCATATTCTCCAGAAATACAGAAATGATTTTCAGTACTACCAACTGGAGTAAAAATAGAATCTGCAATAGATTGTTTTAAGAGGCTCATTATTATACCTTTCTAAAGGTGGCATTTGTTTTAATTGGCAATTAAGGAATACCTACTACACTGTGGGGCCCGAGAATGACATCTGGGAAAAAGGGCAGGTGGAATGCTTGAGATAACCACTTGTTCTTTTAATCTGGACCCCGGGAATTACATGAGGTATGTGTCAATTACTTTATGAGAACCTGAGTCTTTTAGTAGTGTTTTAATCTAACCTATTCACTTGACACATTTGTTTTAATTGGTACTACTTTGTAAATTGCTAAAAATATGGAAATACTAGTGATTGACTCATTAATATTCAGGGACCTCCTGTGAGGGAAGTAAAACTCAACAGCTGGCTTCTTCCCACCTAGGCTCACAGGATAATTGCCTAAGTTTGCCTCACAAGTTATTGGTAGTTGTATAGAAGACTCAAATATAAAATCTAGAATATTGCTTTCTTTTTTTTACTTCAAGTGTATTGCCCACAGCAGACTGTACAGTTAGGTGAAAAGCTGACAAAAAATATTTCTTGACTGAAACATGCCTCTTTCTCTGACCTACCCCATCAATTGGATATTGGCTACCTTAGCCTTTAAACACTAACAGCCACCAAACCATGACTCTTTGGCCTGAACCAAAGCAAACACTTCTTGGAATCTTGCCTCCAAATCTGTAAATTGGGATGATGATAATATATACCTTACATCGTTATAGTCAGGATTAGATAAGAAAAGATGACCAGGGAGTGTTATATTTTAATTTCATTTTTCTCCCATAATACTGGCAAAAATTTAAAAGACTAAGACAAGGCTCTGAGACTATGGAAATAGGCACTCCCAAACAACATTGCTGGGACTATGAATTGGTACAAAATTTTCAAAAGCATTTTGGCAGTGTTTTTCCAATCTGCACCTCTTTCAATCCAACATTTCATTTCTTGGAATCTATACTACAGAAATCCTCATGTGATTAGGTAAGGACAGATGTACTGCAGGTTTATTCATATTTTTAAGTAAAAAAAAATTGAGACCATTTAAATATTCATCACTAAAAGACACTTAAATATATTAGAGTAAAATCAAGGTATTACATTCCATACAGCCTCAAAAATACACACACACACATATGCATGCACACATATATATGTATACATACGGATGTACTGACTTGGAAAATTGTTCAGGATGTATCATTGAAAGAAAAAGGCTAGTTACAAAATAACTAACAAAATAACAACAACAACAGCAAAAAAAACAAAATAACACATAGAGGATGATACCATTTCTGAAGCGGGGTGGGGGGAGAGAGAAAGGAAGAGAGAGAGGGAGAGAGAAAGGGAGAAAACTAGAAAGAGAGGAACGATCTTATATATAATATCTGAAAAACATGCCATAATATTATCAAAAATTAAACTTGTGGGTTGCTATTGTAAGATGGGTGTTAACATTTATTATATATAATTCTGTAAAGTTATTTTTTTAATGAATGCATACTACATTGGTAATCAAGACAGAAAAAAAAAGAGCACGAAAGGAAGAAGAAGAGAAATGAGAAAATGCACTGGTCACTCAATGTCATTTCTAGTTTACTTTTCCTCTCCTATCAACCCTTTTATTTTGCTTTCTTTTTCCTTCTCTACTTCGCCCTCTCTTTTGCTTTCCCACACTTTATTTTGCTGTTTGTCAGCAGTAATTCAGAGCCAGATTATATTTTTACCCTCTTTAAATTTGACCCTCTTTAAATCCTTTCAAGTCCCTCTCGCCTACTGAGAAAGACCAAGGTTCTTAGCAAGGCATTCAAGGCCACCCATACTCCAAATGACATGATCAAGCTATACATGCTAAGCATAGGAAAGATACTAGAGAAGTGATGAATGAATAGAGAAGAATTGCACACCTTTTCGGGTAGCCATTCTGTTAACTACACTGTGTTATTCACTGCCATACAACATTTTTTTTTCTCTTCCTTTGGTAATCATATCCTGACTTTCCTTTGGGAGATAAACCTACTCTTATACCACATGTTAGAATAAATCTTTCATACCTCAGTCTAGAAGAGCAAGAGGCACTGAAGTGGTCTTGGCCAATTGAAGCATCAGATTCCCCTTGCCATGGTGATAAATGTGGTCATGGGATCTAAACCAAGAAAATCAGCACTAAACCAAAGATTTGTAAAGGAGAAATGGGAAGACTCTTTTTGCTTTTCCATTAAATTTGAATTCTAGGGTAGTTAAATCAGGAGCTGCCAGTGAGATCCTTGGAAATTCAAGGGAAATGCCAACATGAAGGGGAATACAGTGGTGAGACGGAGAAAGCCTGCACCTTCGTACTTATGTGAGCTTCTGGATTAAGTCATACCTGAAGTCAATAGTGTCTTAGGGGTTTTCAACAAGTGATCCAATAAATTTCTTTTTTTTTTAAAAATTTTTATTGCATTTTAGGTTTTGGGGTACATGTGCAGAACATGCAAGACAGTTACATAGGTACACACATGGCAGTGTGTTTTGCTTCCTTTCTCCCCTTCACCCATATTTGGCATTTCTCCCCAGGCTATCCCTCCCCAGCTCTCCCCCCCCACTGGCTCTCCCCTTTCCCCCCAAAAGACCCCAGTGTTTAGTACTCCCATCCCTGTGTCCATGTGTTCTCATTTTTCATCACCCACCTATGAGTGAGAATATTCGGTATTTCATTTTCTGTTCTTGTGTCAGTTTGCTGAGAATGATGTTCTCCAGATTCATCCATGTCCCTACAAACGACACAAACTCATCATTTCTGATTGCTGCATAATATTCCATGGTGTATATGTGCCACATTTTCCCAATCCAGTCTATCATCAGTGCGCATTTGGGTTGATTCCAGGTCTTTGCTATTGTAAACAGAGCTGCAATGAGCATTCGTGTGCATGTGTCCTTATAGTAGAAAGATTTATAGTCCTTTGGATATATGCCCAGTAATGGGATTGCTGGGTCAAATGGAATTTCTATTTCTAAGGCCTTGAGGAATCGCCACACTGTCTTCCACAATGGTTGAACTAATTTACACTCCCACCAACAGTGTAAAAGTGTTCCTTTTTCTCCACATCCTCTCCAGCATCTGTTGTCTCCAGATTTTTTAATGATAGCCATTCTAACTGGCGTGAGATGGTATCTCAATGTGGTTTTGATTTGCATCTCTCTGATGACCAGTGATGATGAGCATTTTTTCATATGATTGTTGGCCTCATATATGTCTTCTTTTGTAAAGTGTCTGTTCATATCCTTTGCCCATTTTTGAATGGGCTTGTTTGTTTTTTTCCTGTAAATCTGTTTGAGTTCTTTGTAAATTCTGGATATCAGCCCTTTGACAGATGGGTAAACTGCAAAAATTTTTTCCCATTCTGTTGGTTACCGATTCACTCTAGTTACTGTTTCTTTTGCCGTGCAGAAGCTGTGGAGTTTCATTAGGTCCCATTTGTCTATTTTGGCTTTTGTTGCCAGTGCTTTTGGTGTTTTGGTCATGAAGTCCTTGCCTACTCCTATGTCCTGGATGGTTTTGCCTAGATTTCCTTCTAGGGTTTTTATGGTGCCAGGTCTTATGTTTAAGTCTTTAATCCATTTGGAGTTAATTTTAGTGTAAGGTGTCAGGAAGCAGTCCAGTTTCTGCTTTCTGCACACGGCTAGCCAGTTTTCCCAACACCATTTGTTAAACATGAAATCCTTTCCCCATTGCTTGTTTTTGTCAGGTTTATCAAAGATTTTATGGTTGTAGATATGTTGTGTTGCCTCCGATGCCTCTGTTTTGTTCCATTGGTCTATATCTCTGTTTTGGTACCAGTACCATGCTGTTTTGATTACTGTAGCCTTGTAGTATAGTTTGAAATTCAGTAGTGTGATGCCCCCCGCTGTATTCTTTTTGCTTAGAATTGACTTGGCTATGCGGGCTCTCTTTTGGTTCCATATGAAGTTCATGGTGGTTTTTTCCAGTTCTGTGAAGAAAGTCAATAGTAGCTTGATGGGGATAGCATTGATTCTGTAAATTACTTTGGGCAGTATAGCCATTTTCACGATATTAATTCTCCCTAACCATGAACATGGAATGTTTCTCCATCTGTTTGTGTCCTTTCTTATTTCATTGAGCAGTGGTTTGTAATTTTCCTTGAAGAGGTCCCTTACGTTCTTTGTGAGTTGTATTCCTAGGTATTTTATTCTTTTTGTAGCAATTGTGAATGGCAGTTCGTTCTTGATTTGGCTCTCTTTTAGTCTGTTATTGGTGTAGAGGAATGCTTGTGATTTTTGCACATTGATTTTTATATCCTGAGACTTTGCTGAAGTTGCTTATCAGTTTCAGGAGTTTTTGGGCTGAGGCGGTGGGGTCTTCTAGGTATACTATCATGTCGTCTGCAAATAGAGACAATTTGGCTTACTCCTTTCCTATTTGAATACACTTTACTTCTTTTTCTTGCCTGATTGCTCTGGCTAGAACTTCCAGTACTATATTGAATAGGAGTGGTGAGAGAGGGCATCCTTGTCTAGTGCCAGATTTCAAAGGGAATGCTTCCAGTTTTTGCCCATTCAGTATGATATTGGCTGTTGGTTTGTCATAAATAGCTTTTATTACCTTGAGATATGTTCCTTCAATACCGAGTTTATTGAGGGTTTTTAGCAAAGGGCTGTTGAATTTTGTCGAATGCCTTCTCTGCGTCAACTGAGATAATCATGTGGTTTTTGTTTTTGGTTCTGTTTATGTGGTGAATTACGTTTATAGACTTGCGTATGTTGAACCAGCCTTGCATCCATGGGATAAATTCTACTTGATCATGATGGATAAGTTTTTTGATTTGCTGTTGCAATCAGCTAAACAATATTTTATTGAAGATTTTTGCATCTATGTTCACCATGGATATTGGCCTGAAGTTTTCTTTTCTTATTGGGTCTCTTCTGGGTTTTGATGCCAGGATGATATTGGTCTCATAAAATGATTTGGGAAGGATTCCCTCTTTTTGGATTATTTGGAATAGTTTCAGAAGGAATGGTACCAGCTCCTCTTTGTGTGTCTGGTAGAATTCGGCTGTGAACCCATCTGGACCTGGGCTTTTTTGTGTGTGGTAGGCTCTTAATGCTGACTCGAATTCTAACCTTGTTATTGGTCTGTTCATAGTTTCAGCTTCCTCCTGGTTTAGGCTTGGGAGGACACAGGAGTCCAGGAATTTATCCATTTCTTCCAGGTTTACTAGTTTATGTGCATAGAGTTGTTTGTAATATTCTCTGATGATGGTTTGAATTTCTGTGGAATCTGTGGTGATTTTCCCTTTATCATTTTTTATTGCATCTATTTGGTTGTTGTCTCTTTTCTTTTTAATCAGTCTGGCTAGTGGTCTGTCTATTTTGTTGATCTTTTCAAAAAACCAGCTCTTGGATTTATTGATTTTTCGAAGGGTTTTTTGTGTCTCAATCTCCTTCATTTCAGCTCTGATCTTAGTTATTTCTTGTCTTCTGCTAGGTTTTGAGTTTTTTTGATCTTGCTCCTCTAGCTCTTTCAATTTTGATGATAGGGTGTCAATTTTGGATCTCTCCATTCTCCTCATATGGGCACTTATTGCTATATATTTTCCTGTAGCGACTGCTTTAACTGTGTCCCAGAAATTCTGTCATGTAGTGTCTTCATTCTTATTGGTTTCGAAGAACTTCTTTATTTCTGCCTTTATTTCATTGTTTATCCAGTCAACATTCAAGAGCCAGTTGTTCAGTTTTCATGAAGCTGTGCGGTTCTGGGTTGGTTTCTGAATTCTGAGTTCTAACTTGATTGCACTATGGTCTGAGAGGCTGTTTATTATGATTTCAATTGTTTTGCATTTGCTGAGCAGTGCTTTACTTCCAATTATGTGGTCAATTTTAGAGTAGGTGTGATGTGGTGCTGAGAAGAATGTATATTCTGTGGATTTGGGTGGAGAGTTCTGTAAATGTCTATCAGGTTTGCTTGCTCCAGGTCTGAGTTCAAGCCCTGGATATCCTTGTTGATTTTCTGTCTGGTTGATCTGTCTAATATTGACAGTGGAGTGTTAAAGTCTCCCACTATTACTGTGTGGGATTTTAAGTCTCTTTGTAAGTCGTTAAGAACTTGCCTTATATATCTGGGTGCTCCTGTATTGGGTCCATATACGTTTAGGATCGTTAGCTCTTCTTGTTGTATCGATCCTTTTACCATTATGTAATGTCCTTCTTTGTCTCTTTTGATCTTTGTTGCTTTAAAGTCTATTTTATCAGAGATGAGAATTGCAACTCCTGCTTTCTTTTGCTCTTCATTTGCTTGGTAAATCTTCCTCCATCCCTTTATTTTGAGCCTTTGTGTATCCTTGCATGTGAGATGGGTTTCCTGGATGCAGCACACTGATGGGTTTTGGAGTTTTATCCAATTTGCCAGTCTGTGTCTTTTGATTGGTGCATTTAGTCCATTTACATTTAGGGTTAATATTGTTATGTGTGAATTTGATACTGCCATTTTGATGCTAGCTGGCTGTTTTGCCTGTTAGTTGTTGTAGATTCTTCATTATGTTGATGCTCTTTAGCATTTAGTGTGATTTTGGAGTGGCTGGTACTGGTTGTTTCTTTCTATGTGTAGTGCCTCTCTCAGGAGCTCTTGTAAAGCAGACCTGGTGGTGACAAACTCTCTGAGTACTTGCTTGTTTGCAAAGAATTTTATTTTTCCTTCACTTCTGAAGCTCAGTTTGGCTGGATATGAAATTCTGGGTTGAAAGTTCTTTTTTTTAAGGATGTTGAATATTGGCCCCCACTCTCTTCTGGCTTGCAGTGTTTCTGCCGAGAGATCTGCTGTAAGTCTGATGGGCTTCCCTTTGTGGGTGACCCAACCTTTCTCTCTGGCTGCCCTTAGTATTTTCTCCTTGATTTCAACCTTGTTGAATCTGACGATTATGTGCCTTGGGGTTGCTCTTCTTGCAGAATATCTTTGTGGTGTTCTCTGTATTTTCTGCGTTTGAGTGTTGGCCTGTCTTGCTAGGTGGAGGAAATTTTCCTGGATAATGTCCTGAAGAGTATTTTCCAGCTTGGAATCATTCTCTTCGTCACATTCTGGTACACCTATCAAACGTAGGTTAGGTCTCTTCACATAGTCTCACATTTCTTGGAGACTTTGTTCATTCCCTTTTGCGCTTTTTTCTCTGATCTTGGTTGCTCGTTTTATTTCATTGAGTTGATCTTCTACTTTTGATATTCTTTCTTCTGCTTGGTCAATTCAGCTGTTGAAACTTGTACATGCTTCACGAAGTTCTCGTATTGTGTTTTTCAGCTCCTTTAATTCATTCATATTCCTCTCTAAGTTATCCATTCTTGTTATCATTTCCTTGAATCTTTTTTCAAATCTTTTTTCAAGGTTCTTAGTTTCTTTGCATTGATTTAAAACATGTTCTTTTAGCTCACAAAAGTTTTCATTATCCACCTTCTGAAGTCTAATGCCGTCATTTCGTCACAGTCATTCTCCGTCCAGCTTTGTTCCCTTGCTGGTGAGGAGTTTTGTTTTCTTGTAGGAGGCGAGGTGTTCTGGTTTTGGGTGTTTTCCTCCTTTTTGCGCTGGTTTCTTCCCATCTTTGTGGATTTATCCACCTGTCGTCTGAGTAGTTGCAGACTTTTCGATTGGGTCTCTGAGTGGATGCCCAGATTGCTTATGATGAAGTATTTCTGTTACTTGGTTTTTCTTCTACCAGTCTAGCCCCTCCACTGTACGACTGTTGAGGTCCACTCCATGCCCTGCTAGTCTGGGGTGCACCTATAGCAGCTGCGGAACAGTGAGGGATGCTACCAGTTTCTTTTTCTGCTATCTTTGTCCCAGAATGATGCTTGCCAAATGTCAGTCTTTTGGATATAAAGGGGTCAGGGAGCTGCTTGAGGAGACAGTCTGTACTTTATAGGAGCTCAAGTGCTGAGCTATGAGCTCTGTTTTTCATTCAGGGCTGTTAGGCTGCTACGTTTAATTCTGCTGCAGCAGAACTTATAAAAAAACCCTTTTTTTTTCTCAGATGCTCTGTCTCGGGGGGGTTGGGGCTTTCGTTGTGAGTGTCCGTTGTGCTGTGCTGCCCAGCTAGGAGGCAGTCTAGTCACTATTTGCCTGCCGAGGCTCCGCCCTGCTGGTGTGAGGTCCACCCAGCAGGACAGGCTCTGCCCTGCTGCTGCGGTCTCTGCCCTGCTGCCACGGGCTATGTCTCTCTGTTGTAGTGGGTTGCCTCGGCACCGGCAGGCTGCATCAGCAATGGGCATGTACCTCAGTAGGGGCGGATTGCCTCGGTAATGACGGACGACCCTACCCCACGGCACTGCACTGTCCTGGGTTTAGCTGTGCCTGGAGTGAAACTCTCCACCCGGAGTGTTTGGAATCACCATTTTGTTTGACCCACTGCACTACCCCAAATGCTGTTTCCCTGGAATCTCCTGGCCTGGCTCACTGTCCAAGTCCCGTTCAGTCAGATAGATATGCCAATCTGCCCTCTCAAGTCTCAGATTGCTGGTTCAGCAGGGCACCAGGACCAGTGCGCTTTGTGTGGAGTGCTGTGGAGCGCCGCTGCACTACAGCACCGGCTGCCAGCTTCACCAGCTGCCGTCTGCACCAGTCAAAACCTCTGCCTGGTGTCCCGCATCTCTTTTATACCTGGGAATTTCCCCGTTTTGTGGGCAACAAAGATCCATCTGGAAATGTGGCCCTGACTCACTGTCTGCGCGTTCACTGAGAGCTTCAATCCTGGGTTGTTCTCACAGTGCCATCTTCCCAATAAATTTCTTTATTTGCTTATGCAGGTTTGAGTTTTCTGTAACTGTGTGATTTGGATCCCGAAGATTTTCATATAATACATTATGTTGTTAAAAACAGTAGATTGTGTCATTATGTAAAGCATCTAGCAAGGAATTAAAATTACCAGTAATTTTTTCAAATGCCTCTATTCATAGAAACCTTATAAATAGTTAAGAAAACATGGAAGCCGGGCACAGCAGCTCACACCTGTAATTCCAGCACTTTGGGAGGCTGAGGCGGGTGGATCACGAGGTCAAGAGATCGAGACCATCCTGGTCAACATGGTGAAACCCCGTCTCTACTAAAAATACAAAAAAATTAGCTGGGCATGGTGGCGCGTGCCTGTAATCCTGGCTACTCAGGAGGCTGAGGCAGGAGAATTGCCTGAACCCAGGAGGCGGAGGTTGCAGTGAGCCGAGATCACGCCATTGCACTCCAGCCTGGGTAACAAGAGTGAAAACTCCGTCTAAAAAACAAAGCAAAACAAAACAAACAAACAAAAAAAGAAAACATTGAAAAAATTTTTCACTCTTAATTGAAAAGCATTTTTAAAATAAATGTAAATGTTTATTGTTTCCTGCATGCTAAAAATGTGTCAAATATCTTCCAGCAGAGACAGGCTCAGAGGTCCAAAGAAACACCTGTCTGTCCTTACTATGATCATAACCTTTGGTTAGAAACTGGTAAGGATTGTACATCACCCTCATATCTTTATTCTAATATCATTAATAAGGTGGCTCCACAAACAAGACTAATTATGAAGGTGATCATGTTGCAGAGTTGAGAGTGTTGTTTTCTTCTGACCACAGTCAGAATTCATTACTCACTCATCTTGAATGTTTGTTTCTATTTTGCACATGTTCAATACCTTCATCAAAGTAATCACCCTCATTATAATCAATATGAGATCATATTCTTTCAAGGTGTTACATATTATCATTGCATTTTTAGAAGTTATGCCTTGTACTTTAAAAGTGGTAATATAGATATATCTTCACGATAATATCAGTAAACTGCACTAATATAGATGGCCTAAATGCCTGCACAAGAATGTAGTCAGAAGGTAAATCATATTAATAAGAAAATATTTAACTGTTCAATATTTTGTAATCATGACTTATGAGGTGATTTGCAGAATTTAAGAGAGCAGACAATTCAATTTAGGAGGAAGAACAATGATAATATCACTGTCCTCTAAAGAGAGATGATGTAAAAGGTATTTGGAGAAGGGAATGGAAATTAAAAAGAACATAATCTCAATAATCTAGGCAGGCATTAAATGCCTAGAGTCAATTCCAGTGTACTTTCCTTTTAATGGTACCTTAAGCCACTCCTTTTTTAAATGATTTGACAAAATCAAAAAACTTCATCCAAATTATGTGCTCATTTAGGAGTCTACAGTGAGTAGCTCAATGCCATGGTGGTACCTGATATTTTATAAAATCTTGCTGCTTTAAAAATATTTTTTATTTGTCAAATTCCATAATTGTAAGAGCTAAACTAGCAACATTATATTAACATATTTATACCATGTAATATGGAGATACATAATTTTGTAGATTATAGAATTGGAGAATGTTGATTAGATAGGAGGAAGGCCTGATATTCAAAACTTGAGTCATGTAGCTTTGAAATAGACTTTCCTGATTATTCTTTATTAAAAGAGCTGAAGTTCCTTTATGATAAGTACCTTATTTTTTTTTTTTATAGAGAGTATACGTACATAGATTGCTAAAAATAAATCTAAAAACAGAAGTGTGGTCAAAGGCAATTTAGAATATAAGCAGCAAATAATTATGTCCATATTTTATTTTCCAGACACTTTAGTAGCCATTTTGCTATTTAGTTTTCACAATAGGTAGATATTAATATTCCTATTTTACAGATGAGAAACTGAGGCTGAAGAAGATTTACTTGCCAAAGATGCATAGATAGTAATAGATGACAGAACAGGAACCAAACACAAGTCTGTCTGAGGCAAAGCTCACTTTCTAATCTTCGTTCTAATCTTTCTAATCTGATCTCTCTGCTTTCCAATCTTATGCTGTATTATACTGTGCACTTCCAGATTTCTGTTGCCAATATTATCTATTTCCTATTCCCCTAGATCCTCTAACTTTTTAGTTCTAATTCATATTCTTCAAGAAACTCTTGAAAGAGTTAGGCCCTATTTTTTCATATGTAAAGCCCATTGCTTTACACAGAGTCCTGAATGTTAATATGTGGTAGTAAAGTACAAAGGAAACCAGTGCCAGGGTGACCCATGGAATTTCTACCATCGATGACGCCAGATAAAAGAACATGTGAGGAAACAGTTTACCTGGGAAATGCAAGTTCTTAGAAGAAATCTGGAATCCTTTGAAACACTGCCAATTGCAAATGCCTTATCTTGCCTCTTGACACTTGTGATATAGAAAGCACAAATATTTCAGAAATAATCACAATACCAATACCTAACTAACCTAGCTAAATCTTCCTATGTATCAGTCATTAGACTAAGTGCTTTACCTGTGTTATCTCATTTAATCCTCATAAAAATCATATATATTAGGTGCTATTTTAATCCACTTTTAAAGATGAAGAAACTGACCTGAGGGAGATTAACTTTCTCAGGCTGACCCAGTAAGTGGTAAAGCAACAAATATTATTCCATGTAGAGTAGGTATACAAAGGCAAGGATTGTTCCTCTATTTTGTCTTATTGCAGGGCCCACCAATTTGTATTAATAGTTACCATTGGCCAGGCGCGGTGTCTCAAGCCTGTAATACCAGCACTTTGGGAGGTCAAGGAGGGTGGATCATGAGGTCAAGAGATCGAGACCATCCTGGTCAACATGGTGAAACCCCGTCTCTACTAAAAATACAAAAAATTAGCTGGGCATGGTGGCGTGTGCCTGTAATCCCAGCTACTCAGGAGGCTGAGGCAGGAGAACTGCCTGAACCCAGGAGGGGGAGGTTGCAGTGAACCAAGATCCCGCCATTGCACTCCAGCCTGGGTAACAAGAGCAAAACTCCATCTCAAAAATAAAAATAAATAGTTACCATTGTGATAAGGACCTTTAGGAGGACTTAGGAGTTACATTTATTTCCCAACTCAAACACAACTTACCCCAAATATTCTGCAACTGCTTAGCTCTTAATTTTTAGTGTCTGAAAAACATGACTAAAATAATTTTATTTTCAGTTTCTGAAAATACTGTGTATTTGAAAGATGCTGAGTTCTTGAAGGTTAGTTTTCATTTATCATTGTAAAACAATTGTGTCACTCTAGAAATTATTCCTAAAAGATAGGTATTAAGATGATGTCTCAGTTTGATTTGTGAAAGATTGGCATTTTAAAATGAAATAGACATTTATAAAGATGACTTGATTTTAAAATGCCTCATTGAAAAAGGAAAACATTTGAATTAGAAAGGGAAATTTGGCACATATGAGTGGTTAGCTGGTAAAAATAGGTGTCTAATTCTGGAAGAATCCATTATTAAGTGCTTCATAGCGAGAAGACAGCAGTATGACATCCCATCACCTTTTGTGCCTGATATTTTGTAGTTGCTCATAATGCTAGTTTTGATGTAGAAAGTTAGTACTCAACAATAAGCAACGTAAGTTACTTTTTTTTTCTTTTTCTTTCTCTCAGGATTTAATTCTGCAAACTGCCATTTACGCACACACACACACACACACACACACACACACACACACACAGAGGTACATATAGAGAGACTGAAAGAAATGCAATTCATGTGTGCAGGTCTAGATGGACCTTTCCGTCTGAAACAACTCAACTGAGGGCAATGCAGCTGAAGCAAACGGTCTTGCATTCTTACGTATTCTTTTTAAGATAAAGGCAATTAAAAGTTTTAGAACTTTACATATGCTATGTAAAAATTTTAAACCCCCTCCTTGCAAAGGAGAACACTGGAAGAGTCCCAAGATTTTCTTTCAAGAAACATCATATTAATATTCTTGCGTATTTGAGATTTAACATTTCATATTCTTTCGTCTGTACCTTTTATTGTTCCTATTTACAGTGCACCTGAAACACATTGTATAATTGGCAGAGAGCCCAGATTTTCCATTTAGGAACAGTTTGATGATTTCACTTTTTCTTCTTCCTTTTTTTTTTTCCAAACAGCAGGTGCTCTACATTGTAAACAATGCCAGCCACCATAATATTATTAGCTTTTGAATTTTTATTACATTCTTGCCTTCCTACATATTTTAAACTTCAGTGCAAGGAGTTTTTGGCACCAGCTCAGCAAGCTTCTTAGTTCATGAGGAAGATAGATTCCAGTGAACAGAGCGCTTCATTGTCATTTATAATTAGAAAGTGTAAGATTTACCTAATCATAAAATCACCCAATATTTTCAGGTTTGTTTCTAATTTTCTAAGCAATACATCCACATCTGTCCCATGCAGAATGCTAATTCCCTTTCAGTTCCATTAGTTTCACAAATGTTTAACCCTTTCCAAGCCCGTTATCTAAATATAACTCTCTTGTAGCTTATCTTTACTGTGAAGGCTATAGTAAGGCAAATTTTTTTAAAATGGGCAAAGCTCATCATAATGGGCAAAGCTCATCATAATGGATGCATTCAATTGAGTTGTTTTAGCAATCAATGTGTATCACTGATTGATTTGGCCATGGAATAAGGAGATGGCTAAGGTGATACAATTGGCCATGCTTGTTGCCAAATGTTAATGTATTACATTCCTAGCAATGGTGACCAAACACCCAGCAGGAAAAAAGTATTTTGTACTTAGCAAGCACTCAACAGATATTTGCTGACAAAATAAATGAGTAGAAAATAATTTCTGTTGTCCTCAGAAGTTAAAATTGTATTATCTCTAATACATACATTTATGCAAATTTTGTTTAAGAAGTGAGTTCAAAATCAGCTTAAAGTACTCGTGGAAATACTGATTTAAGCAGTTGAAAATGAATAATCCAGTTAGTTGATACATTGTAAGAATGCTCTGTGCAGACTGATTTAAAAAAAAGTATTCACATTCCCAAATCTGTATATTCATGTTATTTTCTAAGATTAATTTTAAGATCACTCTTAAGATAAATACTATTTAGTATTTTTCTTCACAGGTTGTGAGGAATTTTCCATTAGCTAACCAAAATGGGGGATGGGGGAATCAACCTATTTTATTTCTACAGCTATGATCTTTCCCACTAAACTGCATTTAGAGCTACATTTTTTCCAGATCACTTCAATAAGTGAAAGCCCAACAGAGAACAGATGCAATATAAGAGCAATAAAGGAAGAAAAAAATTAAAAATCCTTTGTTCTCCCTGCAGTACATCCGTAAATCTATTAGTGTTATTTTCCTTTCTTCTCTCTCTTTCTCCTTTTTTTTCCTTGTTTTTGCATCCCAAGCCAGATCTCAAGTTCTCTGAAGCAACCCTTAATCAAGCTCCCCAAAGGCCTACGACTGCATGCAGCAATTTCTCCCCTGCTCTCAGCACAGATGTTTCGAGCACATTCCATTACACCTACATGCCATTACAGCTAATGGCTTATTCTGATGAAGAAAGCTGCTTTCTGCTCAGTGCAGCAAAGGGGAAAATTTCCTCCTGTACAGTTCGATCCCTGCAACAATGAAATGTGGGGGCAGGTGGTACAACAGAACTCTCTAATGTTAATTACATACTGTATTACCCCCAAATTTGGCTGGTCATTAATTATGCTAATTTACCTTCCTGAAAATTAGCACCATCAATGTGAACATTTGAGTAGATTATAGCAAAATGTAGTCTATCATAGTTGCTTATAAACCTGAACCTTTTGAGCCATCCAAAGAAAAGATGACTGTTACAGGTTATATAAAACTTAAGAAGAAATGGTTTATGGCTATACTTGGTCCTCGTAATGGTGAATGTCCTGATTTTTCAGGAAGGTAAAATAAAAAGGTAGCAACTTTATCAAATCCTGACTAAAAATATTTTTATTGATTTTTTAAAAAATTTTAAAGTTGTTAAATGTATGGATAAATGCAAAATATTAAACATGGAGGAAAATAAGGCTGGTGTACTGTGAATTGATAAACTGCTAGGTATTGTTTCGAAGCAAAAAGAGTAGAGGAAATGTGGAAAATAAAACTTCACTGGCAGTGAATAAAGTTTTAATGCAATGGAGTATAGTGATTTTCATCTATGCGTTTTTCATACAGCGTTGATAAAGAGAGATGCACATTGTCTTCAACAGCTCCTTCAATTATAGATTGTATTTTTAAATTTATTGCTCCATAAAAAATTAACATGTCTCCCCTTCCAACTAAAACTCAGATTTTACCATATTGATTATAGGCTTAATAAAGTGTGTGAATCAGGTTAGGCTTGTTTTTCATATAAATTAAATAAGTACAATTTCATTTTGGCCTGTTGAAATTGATTGGATTTCAGAAGTAAATAGAATATCTTCTCTATGGAGTGAACAGTCTCTGTTTCCTCTTCAAGGCTGCTGTTTCCTTCTATCCATCTCCAAGAAGCCATCATCATATTAACATAGATGACAATCTGGCAAGGAGGTGCTGATCAAAGATAAATTTCACACTCGCACTTCGCATTTTCTAATTACACCATCTGTGTCAGACTCTTTCGTGGCAGTTCTGCCCAATCTGTCAAACGCTGCGTGCCTATGGGAATGCAGAGGAGCTGAGAAGATCGACTTGTCTCCCCCCACCCTCCCAGCCGATTCATCACCCCCAATCGGAGCTGGGCAGAGATATTAGTCTAATTGGGGACTGGGATAAAGGTTCCAGGTTGCATGGGAGATGAGGTGTTTGGGGGATGCAAGACATGAGATTGCAATTTGAATCATATTACAAGGCCTGCCCTAGCTTGTCTCTGAGCAAGCTGAGAACAAGCCATGCATGTGATATCAGGATGGGAGGGGTGAAGACAAGAGAACAGTTTTTAAAAGAATCATGAATGAGAAAGTGTCTTCTTTCATTTCTGTCTGTTTCTTTCAGACACATTAAGGATAAATGATTGTGAACAGGCACTGATGGCAAGTATTCGTTTTTTATTATAATATTATAAAGCACAAGAAGTTAAACAGAGTGACCCAACAGATAAGGCCAGATCTAATCTAATTAAGGCCAATCAAATAAATCCAACAGTTCTACCCAAATAACACAAATTAGTTCTTGTGGAATGTGCATGATACTCACGATTGGACACAATAGACTAAAAATAAGAGACACCGAAGGCTGCTAACTACTTTCATAAAGAATTTTCAAATAAATATTAAACTTCCAGATCCACTTTGATCCCTTCTTTCTTTAATTTAAGGTGACAGAGTCTATGAAATACTAAAGAAAAATGAAATGATCACTCTTTCAAACTAGAGCCATGGCATATCTATTTCTAGTTATTGATTTCTTTCTGCCACATGTCACTGCCTTTAAGGCATGTTGCCACTGATGCCAAGGTAAGCAAATAAATGTAATAACTCATTTCTAACTCCTCAAGGGTGTACACCTGTGTGTGTTTCATAGCATGGTACTGCTATGAAACCAAGGATAATCTGTTCTTTTATCTTTTAAGAATAAATAATTCTTATGATAATACTATTTCTGTTGCCCTTGAAAAATTTAGAATCACTTTTTACCCTAGTCATTCTCAAATGAAAAGTCCATGTTGAAATGGAAACAGGAAAATAATGGGAGTTAGAAAACTTGACTCCAGACCCAGCTCTTAATAACTTTTTTGATTGTGGCATATGCTTGTGAAAGCATTTTGAGGATAATAAAAATCCCTGAAAATTAGAAGGTCGTATTATTTATGCATTTGTGTATTTATATGCGGTCTCAAATTACAAGGTGTTTCCAGTAGGTATTTAGTTAGTAGTTCACTGGAGAGATTTCATCCCCAGTACAGTATCCCAATGTCCCCAGGCAGAAGTAGGACAGCATTAGGAGAAATACCTCATGTAGATGACGGGGGGATGGATGCAGCAAACCACCATGGCACATGTACCTGTGTAACCAACCTGCACATTCTGCACATGTACCCCAGAACTTAAAGTATAATAAAAAAAGTCAACTCTTAAAGGAAAACGAATACGTATCATTATTCTTTGGCTTGCATATTATACATGATCACGTTTATTATTAAACTTTATTAAATAGTATTTTTAAAGAGTACTGGTAAATTTAATATTCATTAAGGGGGAAAATACTATTTGAGCCATTGAATAAACTCAGGCTGACTGTACTAATATGATTCCATTTGTAGGAAATGAAACCTTCTCAAGCACTTGTGTTTTAATATTTACTTCTCCTGAAAGTCAGGATTTCATGGTCAAATATTTATGCTAAGTTTTTAGTTTTGCTTGGATTTTTTCTTTTTAAAGTAATGGGCAAAGCAACTTTAATATGGACTATTCCAGAAGGGCTTCATTATGAGGTCATACATAAAGTTTAAACCTCTGTTTTAAGAGATTATCTTCTCCAACCATAGTAATAAATCCATGAGAAAAGTGACATTATGGTTGTTTATAGTTTTCTGATTAAGATACAACATCATTAGTTGCTGTTATATATCTATCTATGTCTATCTTTCTGATTACATTTAGAAAGTCTATATTAAGGTTATCCCTCATAATATAACTAGAGAATTCAGAGAAAATTTAGAAGAGAGAATTAGAAATGACCAAGTAAAAACTCAGAAACAGGATCTATTAAGTATACACTAAATACATTTATCCTTTTGATTAAAGAGTAGAAAGATGAAGAGAAAGTTTAAAACAATATTCAATTTCATAAGGAGTCATTGCCCATGTTAAAGCAAAAGGTGTGTTCCATTTTAAACCTTCTGAATGCCCTAAACTGGGCATCTCTTAGGGATCCACTTAGTTAATGCTGTCATTGAATCACTTAATTACACCACTTGCTTGATTCAGTTGTGAGGAGGCACTGGATATTGGCACTGGATATTAGCTGAGGTAGATGAATTTGTGTTCTCAATTATTGCCATGCAATAGAGTCCAATGTCTAAAACCTGTCTTGAGTCTTCTCCTGAATTCCTAAATAACTAGAAAAAACGTTTATAAATCCTCTGCATTTTTAGAGAGAATAAATGACTACTTCCAGTATTATGTGCAGAACTGCATTTCTGGAATATTAACATCTCTCTATTCTGGTTAAAGAATATTGGTTATAAAATAGGTAAATATATGGTACCTGTTATAATAGATGATTTTCAATATTAAAAGAACTATTGTACATAATGCTTTTATTTACTAAACTTATAATAAAAATTTTCCCTCCTCATTCATGTATATATATGTATTGGCTAGATCTTTAGCAGCTCTAAGATATTTACAATAACGTTTTATATTGGGAAACACTCGTGTGATAAAAAAAGATCTTTGGAGAGCTCACTGTAGTATTTAATCACAAACAGCTTCCAAACATGCAATGATTTACATCTTTCCTAAATCCACAGGTAAAGTTGAGGAAATAGTTGATAGTTTGAAGAATAAAAAGGATGTAGAAACTGGGGGAGTCAATAGCTTCTTAACCATTCAGTCACTTCCACAACTGAGTTTCTGCCCCAGCACCCACTTCCATGTCATGTTTCCATTAAGCACTAAGAACTAAAAATAAAGTAATTATGTCACAACTATGTAATCCAATCCAAGGAATCATGCATTCTTATTTCAGTAATGCTTCTATGTATAAATATTTCAAGAATAAAGATTACTTTTGGGCTCTCTGGCTCACCAAAACTCAACAACTCAAAGTATAATATTTACAAAAAAGAAAAGTAACATTTTGGACCAGTATTCACAGAGCTGTCTTCTAGATAAGGCATTAAAGATGGGAAAACTCCAGCTTCACCTCCAGCATCCTGGAAACTAAACGGAGAAAAGCCCTACTGCCAACTCCGTTGCGTCTTGATCCCTGTCCAATCCCACCTCAGCAAGCTATGTTTCACACCCCCACTTCCAGCATGCTTGGAGGAGCACCCAGAGATTTGGAAGTAGGCTCAAAGCTTATCTCGACTCTCCAGACATCAGCAGTGTGAAAAACGGGACTTTTTAAAATAACATTTCCTGCTCTTCCTGCTTCTGGTCAAGCCAAAAATTCCACAGAGACCGTTGTTCTCATGGAATGCTGGCACTTCCTCTGCAAGGCACAGCCAGAATCTGGACGTGCAGAGGGATATGAAGATTGAAACTGATTGAAAAGTTTCAAATTAGGAGCACGAAAAATGTTAAGGAAGCACATTTAACAGAACTAGAGGTCTCAGAACAGTCCATGTGTGAGCAGTTTCCCTAATGACAAAGTTGAAGTCTAGCCAGCACCTGCCTGGTTCACTGTCAACATGGGTTTTACCTCTAGAATGTATAGGATATCCACAGAGATACACAATTAGTGGCTTCTCATTCAGCCCCATCTGTGAGAAAAAAAAGTTTAAAAATACTCTTTGCAATTAAAGATTTTGTTTACCATGAATAAAAACAATTAGTTAGCAAAACAAAAGAATACTCTGTGTACATAAGATGAATATATAATTTTATTTTTGAAGAGCTATTAGGATAGGAAATAAAACAAAAACTTTTCTGTGGAGGCAGACTTTTTCAAAGAGCTTCTCTCCAGTAAGTGGATTTAAGCATATAAGTATAGTTTTCAGCACTGATAAAATATAGCAAATGTAATGTACAGTTAATGTATTAATAGTTACCTAAAGGATGCAAGTGTCAATAAATAAAATGTTTTCTTTTTATTTTGAGAAATACTGAGCAAATTTCTCACAATAACAGATATTTATTTGAAAATTCTATGATTTTTTATTTTATTGTATTTATCTATTTTATTGTTTTAAAAATCATTGGTTTATGAAAGTATTGGTTAGGAATACCATATGAAACATTTGTAAATAGTCCCTTTTTATGAAGGTTGTTTTTGGGTTTGAGTCAGGTTACTTTTCCATCACTGAGGTGAATATGCCACTTGGGTAAGTAACTAAAGGGCATGGTGTTTTTAGCAAATCAAACTGTAAGCAAATATCCTCATTGCCAAGAAGAATGCTGTGTGGCTCTATCTGCCCACAGGTCCCAGAAGACTGAAGAATTCAATCTTCAAGGTATTCAGCCTAAATACAAAGCACAGCATCCTAATTTTTTTTTAAGTTTGAAGTCTTGGATTTGGAGGAGAATAAATTTTGTGGGAAACAAGGACAATATTTGGGGAAAGAATTTCAAATCTTTAATTCATATTGAACGTGTGTACTTAGTATCAATGTGTCCTTTACATAGATAATAAAGCTTTTAAATTAAAACAAAATGCAGTGGGAGCATTTTAATTAAGCTCTTCTCTGAATACTACCTGTAAATACTTATTACAGGTCTTCTATAAACAAGTGTCTATATTTTTAAAGCTTTTTCATAACTAGGTATTTTTTTTTCCCCAGAATGTTCAAAGTCTAGAACATCTAAAATGAACCCTATTCATGCCCACATAGGAGTTGCACATGAATATGTAGAGAGGAGACCACAGAACCTAGCAGCTGAGGTTCCCCTTTCCAAGATGAGTCCAAAACCAGCATGTCCAAAACTAAGCAAGCAGGACACAGTGTTATATAGCAGACATATGTATCACATTCAGGAATCAGACCCACAAATGAGTCCTCTAAAGATCTAGAGTTCAAGGAGCCAATTTTGAATTGTGTCTTCACCACTTACTTGTAGTGTAAAGCAACAAGAAAGAGGGTAAAAGGCAGGGTTTCAGATTAAGTCGCCCTGGGTGTGTGCGGGCATATACCTCTTACTATCTGTGTAACCTCAGGTAAGTTACTTAGCCTCTCTCTGAGTTTCAGTTTCCCATTAACAAAGCGAATACAGTAATATTTATCTCACTTTAATAAATAGGTTTAAATGAAACTTGAAGTCAGAGATATACACACATATACACACACAAACGTGCACATTTATGTATATATATATATATGAAAGCATATATACTAATTAATACCTACACATGCTAATGATCAATGAGTGCTAGTTTAGACCTCCTTTTTTCTGTTTCTGTTGGAATATGAGCCAGAGTATCCTACTAGGACCAAAATTAAAGTGAAAGAGAAAGGGTCATGTCTTTTGTGGATTTCTCACTAAAGAGTCTTCAGAGTAGACGTGAAATTGTATTCACTATGAGTCAGAACTGTGGGAAAAGTAATCTCACTTTTAAGCCTGCCTCTTCCTGTTCTTAGGCGGGATTCTTGTTAATTGTGGTGAAGATGCGTGAAGAGCAGGAGGAATGTTTGATGTTGTTAGATGTGAGATGATGACAAAGTAAGCAGTTAAAATCACACCCACTTCTGGTATATTTTTAGTCAAATTAAATTTTTTTCTCCATTAAAGTTGCTTTTCTCTCAAACTGTCTTCCCTTCCCCATTTCCAGAATGGCATCTGGTTAGGATCAGAGCTGTTGTAGCCAGAACTTGGGCGTCTTGTCCCACCCCGCCCTTTGTATCACTGTGGGTATCTGTCCTTTCCCAAAGCACCCTGAATGCCCCTGACTCAATAGTGGAAACACTACAAACAATGTGATTCATAGAAATTGAGTAAAACTTCAGTTTACTGTTATATATTTCTGTTTTAGCATTTATGTTACGATATTGACCAGTGGTTACAGACAAACCGAGGAGAACAGGTGGGTATCGCTACATACAAGAATAACACAACCATTGATGTCAGAGTATTTGAAGAGTTTATTCTTTAAAGGGATATTAGGGAGCATTCTTCCCATTTTGCCCCAACTTCTCTGTAACGAGACAGATGTATCCTCTCCTGAGAAATACTGAGAGCTATGAACTTTCTCCGAAAACTGCTGTTATGGGCAGTAGGTTTGAAAATATGCAGCATGTACCAACGTAGAAGACTTCTTTTCTTAGACAACTTCTCTATCCTGGCATCAACCCTAAGCTCCTGAATTGTCCAGAGCTGTGAGAAGGGTCACGTGTGACTGCCATCTCCAAGGACCTCTTTCTTAAACCTGCCGAGTAAACCAGGGTCTAACCAGTTAGGAGAACCACAGAGCTGTCTGCTACCTAGGCAGACGATCACATGCCGTCTGGCCTAAAGTTCAATATCCAGGATTCTTTGCCTCAACCCATTTTCTTTAAAACAAACTAAAACACCCCCATATAAACAGGAAGCTGAGGGGCCAGGCCAGTTATGTTCATGACAACCATGCAAGACTTTTGATGCTTTTCTAGATATATCCATTTCTTTCCTGTTACCATGTAAACCAGAAAATTCGCACCCATTGCGCACATCTTAGACTCTGCTTTTGGTTACCTTTGCTTTAAATTTTTGGCTTCATTTGTAAACTTTAGTTAAAATTCACCTCTTTTGCTTCAGGCAATAGTACCTTGGCTAGGTTAGTCTGGC
This sequence comes from Callithrix jacchus, assembly GCF_049354715.1. Taxonomy (NCBI): domain Eukaryota; kingdom Metazoa; phylum Chordata; class Mammalia; order Primates; family Cebidae; genus Callithrix; species Callithrix jacchus. Next base: position 34,664,301 of record NC_133517.1, on the reverse strand, counting down.
CAGGATGGTCTTTGGCCAGACCCTCAGTCTCAACTCCTGGCTCTTTCTGCTGTCTGTAGCCCAGGGAAGGTTCCAAGTAAAGGAATTCAGGCAACAAATGGTATCGATTAAGTTCTGATCCTTTCTGAAATATATATAATATAGGAAAACCAGTAATATTCTCCTAAACCTGATGATACTTAGCTTTTGCACATTGTGTTTGTTTTATTGTTCTAAACTATATTTAAGTTTATGTCTTCAGGGAGCAATTAGTATGATTAGGCATGAAAAGCAAAGTTAGATTAAAACAAAGGCCAAAGGGGGGAAAAAAAAGAGATAGATCGCACAAGTTCCACAGGTGCTCAGGAGGCGAGAAAGAGCAAGAAAGTGAACTTTGTCTTCTTGTAAGCACAGCTGGGTGGAACAACATTTATGCAATACCATCTATGTGGCAGATACTGAGCCAGGTGCTGCTTCATAACGCCCCATTTGATCCTCCCAGAAACAATGGGCAATTTGTTTTAGTGTCTGTACTTCTCCTCAAAGGAAAGTCAGGTTCAGAGATAATAAATAATTTGCTCAAGATCACACAGCACTAAGGACAAGGGCAGGGGTTCAAATCTACTTCTGTTGAACAAAGCCACTCCTGTCCCTGATTTCCTTCTCACAACTTTGTACTCTGGGAGGAGGATAACCAGAGAGAACCCTTCCATCCTTGTAAAAGTCTCTATTGTCCACACACTTTCCCCGTCTTTTCAGATGCATGATTAAACACACTTGCACTTATTTTCCTGGGGCCATGTCTCCTTTTATTTAGGGGCAACAAAGCTCAGCACAGTAGTATTTATTACGTGTCCACATCTGCATAACACCTTGCTACCAAAAGGAAAAATAAAAGGCAAGTGAAAATGACAAAGGCCCTGCCCTCTGGAACTTTATAATCAATAACAGATGGGTGAGAGGTGTGGAAAAAGGACCTAGCCCCCCTAAATAAGTGCTCAGAAAACCGAGAAATGAATGAATGGAGACCCAGAATCAAGCTAATCCCACTACAGGATCAACTGATTATACCCAGTCTCCCTCAGGAACTGACTTGCCAAACTTTTGTTACTATGAGGGAGTTGGGTGGGTCGGGGCGGGGGGCGTGATCATCCTAACCCGAACAATGAAAATCTTCCCAGACCTTCTCCAAACACTCATTCCATATCACAGATTATCTTAAATGAGTTTGAAGCAAGGCTTTTCATCAGCTGTCATATTAGTGAGTCCTCAGCTCTTCTGAGTATTTTGTTTAGCTCTCATGTCACTCTTTGCTGTGCTACCCATTGTATATGTGTGTGTTGTGGGGTGCAGGAGGATAGATCCAGACTTTCAGTGATACAGACAAAACCGTCTTGATGCACATAGCAATGAAAACGTGACTTAGACATCTATTTCACAATGACTGTCATTTTTATAACATTTCAAAGTAAAATGAAATTAGTAGAAGAACAGAAAGATGCTTTACCCAGTCCTTAAGAAAAAGACATTTCTTTATATTTCAAAAGCTGGGCTGGCAGTAAACTGGGATAAATTGCTGACTTGGCTTCTTTCTGTTCAACTTATTAAATAATAACATTCTGTATAAGGAAAGAAAGTTGTGTAATATATACGGCAATGCATAAAATGGATGAATTATATTTAGAATGTGTCTGAAGGCCAGGAAAGGAAAGGGTGAGAGGGGGAGTTTGCTCGAGAGCCTTCTATTGTAAATGCATTAAAATCTGAATTAATGGTGAAATGATCCTAGCAATGACATCACACAATGACTGTAAAATCTAAAAATGAGAATGGTTATTTTTTTAAAATTTAATATTTTTTTCTTGCACACGGTCCAGCATGTTATTAGTATTGCACACACATATATGGTATTCTTATACAGTTGCTTTCTCTAATGAAAATTTCAGTTCCACATAGACCTACAAACTTAAAGTATTATTTTCTGTCTTCCGCATAGACTTTTCTTTTTCAGAGATGCATTATTCATTTATAGTTTATTACTCATAGAGAAAAGTATTAATAAAGAAACTGTACCTGTCCGGTTCTGATGTCAAACTCTGCTGAGAAAATCAACTCAGAGCCCAGCTGGTCTAAAAACCTATCACACTTTTTGGTGGATGTCATCCTGGGCATTGTGAATAGTGTATGTGTACTATATAATTATATTGTCCATGGATTTATGCAACTCCATTGCCTATTTCATTACTTTTTCTTGGTCTACTTATTAAAACTACATTTTACATGTCTAATAATGCAATTCAAATTGTAGCAAATATGTAACACTGACATGCAGGCATAGGGAAATGAACCCTGAGCAATTTAACCCGATTCACGGAAGGACCGGAGAATTATCTTTTTATTGTAATGAGCTGTGGAGGGTGGTTCAGGCTGCTTTTTCACATTTGTGATTCTGCTATCCACCTTTCTCTCGAAATCTAAAGCCCCTGTCAGCTCATACGGAAAACTTGGATGCGTTTCATACTATCATGCTCTCATCCAAGGGAAGGCGGTGGTTAAAGGAAGGAGGGGCTGCTTGTTGGTTTACAGGAAATTTGAACACCCATGGGATGCTTTTCAGAATCCAAACAGAGTTCAAAACATAAACATTCCACGTAATTTGTTGTTTCCATACATCATTTGCCTCTTAAAAAAAAAAGACTGAAAAAAATTTTTAATGTGTGACTACAGTGACAGAGAGTGGGTGCCAGCAGCTCTCTGGATGGCTTTTTATCTCATTCCCTTAGTGAAAACAGTTAACTAGGCACTGGTGAGAGATTCTGTAGCTGCACAACAAAAGCTGGCGCCAGCGCCAAGTGTGGCATGCCAGATGTGTGAATACATTCTGGAGCGCGGCATCAGCAGCCCCGGCAGCTCGCCATAGCCATTAATCTAGAGACCTCTGGGAGTTCCGGGTAGCGCTGTAAAACCCGGCCCCTGCCAAGGCTGCATCAGATAAAGCCATCAATGCATTGTAAAAAAGACACAAAACCTATTTCATGGGCTGCACTGATCAAGCAATTACAATCATTGACTACATTAAGCAAAGAAACGGCGGGGTGCCCTATAAAATTGACTGCCAACTTGAATAATCAATAGACTCCATGTAGAGTAAATTAAATAACTGAAAAACTATTTGGAAAAGCTGAAGTTAAAAAGCCAATCAGTAATCCCTCATCCATGGCAAAACAATCTTGCTTCCAAAAGATCCTTTGGTTAGCTTTAATTTTTATTACTGGGAAATCCCAGGATGGTGAACTTGGGAGAAGAAAAAATTCCTCCATCTCTTTTATGCTTCTCTTTCATAGCTGTACATTTAATCTGAATGTTTTGTATAATCAATCGATGTGTTCTTCCTGTCCTCTGTAGCTGAGTGCATACCCAGGGCAGGAAGGCTTTGACTAAAAGTCAACATTCTAAAGAGAGGTATGAAAGTTAGACGTGATTCGTGGCTTAACCTGAGGCTTACAATCACAGGAAGGTTTTTCTTATATATTTAGGATAATTCAGAATTTGGAGATCTTTAATTTTGTGTAAAATAAAGCCTTAAATACAGAGGATAGAGGTATGTTAATGCCCTTTTGAGGTTGTTGCTTCTTTACCTTGTCTCTGCATACCTCCACATGACTAGCAGATAAAGCAATCATGACCAGATTTCACAAGTTGCCTCTTTTTAAACCACTTTTATCCAAAACATGTTCAGAAGAATCAACATCAATTTATATTTTAGGTTATTGGTGCCATGAAAAGTTTGCATTATTTTGCAAGAAATTAGGTATTCGTTTATATACACATGCATGCATGTTTGTTTTAGGCAAGTCACTATTTCATAAATAATTTCCTATTGTATTGTTAGAAGATCCAGGAAAAAAAATGATGTGAATGTAAAAATAATTTTTCTTCTCAAAGAAACAAAAAAGAACAAGGCGTATTTTGGTGAGATTCCTTTGTGATTAAAATGTAATGATAATAACTCCAGATCACAGAAGCTAGGTTACTTGTTAAGAGTGTATCTGGATGTGAAAATGATAGCATTAGAAGGATTATCAGTACTTCTGTGTGCTTAACAAAGATATTTTTTCACCAAAAGAGAGAAAAAAGATTGAAACCATTATTGTAGAGACAATAAAACATTCTTTGTAGTCAAGCCTGTTTCTGAAAACAATATCTAACAGTAATAGTATGAAGACACCTACAGCACTGATGAGTATGTCATTAAGCAGGCATTATTGCTGTTCCCACTGAATGTAAGATCACCCTGATATTATGAATAATTTGCATATTAACAAAAATAATATTGAGGTGTATTTAATGTGGCATTTGAATTAACTCTTAATGGCATGCAAGTTCTCTGGGGCCAGGCTAGGGAATAAATTGTAGGATGAATTTGGAAATAAATGTCACTAGCTAGGCTTTCTAAGTATCTAGAAAAATTCTTAGTGGTATTATTTTTAACACAATGATGTGTTTTACAGAGCCTCCTACAGTGGAACACAATAAATTAGTTGTCAATAAACAGCTTGTTTTAACAACACTCTGCTTCCTTTCCTATTAAATCTAAGAGGGGCAAAACCCTCTGAAATGTTGTAGTTAATGAGCGAACTTTATTTTTTTAGAAAACTGCACAAAGGAAAGGAGAAGTATGATGAACTAAAAATAATTATGTGTCACAATAAAATTCTCCAACTTGTCAGCTGATGGGATGATAATGTTGCCCATAAAAGCAGAAGGAGTGAAAGTGCTGCTGAGCTCCTGATAAAATGTCTTATTGAAACCTATTGTATTTACTTCTTATAAGATCTTGAACTCAAATAGATCTTGATTGTTGAGAACTTAGGTATTTAAAAGCTTTAAGATTATCAATTACATTACTCATAATTTCTACATCTGCCTTTCCCGCTGCAATTCAGAGACAGAGAAAGACTATTATAACAGCCTTCATGCAACTTGATTACTGGGAGGCTCTGTTACAATGTGCACTTGAAATGCTGTTAAGATGTGAACCTCACTGCGATTTTCAGTTTTATAGAGCTACTCCTACAAGGATAGTTTTTGGTAATAATTGAAATAAAATGTAAGAGACCTGCCAAACCAGGAGAAAGACGCGGAGGGTCGCCCTAAATGCAGACCCCTGCAGCGCTGCAAGGAAAGCTTCCGTTTTGGAATTTCATTGTTTCACCTGCTAAAAATTAGCTTTGTGGGAACTAATACCTTCCTGCTAAAAATTAGCTTTGTGGGAACTAATATGCATTTTGACTTAAACAAAATAATAATTAAAATGGCCATTATGTAATTGAACAGCAGTTTGGTTATGTTTATGCTGGGTAGAAGCAGGCTGTGGGGAGTAGGAACCTGGAGAATTCTTGCTGTCAAAATGTTGCCAAAGCAGCACAATTTTTTTTTTTTTTTCAGAACTGCCTTGTTGTTTCTTAACTCCTGATAGAGGGACATCTTGGGGCTAGTTTTCACGTGCTCCTGAACACTTGCTGTGTGTTCAAGGTGCAAGTGCCCTGAGAGTAATGGTTTAAAATAACCAGTTATCTTTCAATAAAGCAGTCCAAAACACAGCCTTGTACACATATAAATGTTTATTTTGTCTCTCTGGGGCTTACCATGCTCAAGAAATGGGACATAAGAGGGTCCACTTGTTCATGAAGTGGGAACTTCAGGTCTAGATTTGGTTTGCGTGTAGAGATGTTTTTTAAGACACACGTTTACACAAACAAACACACATACCACAGACAGAGAAATATAGAGGTGCTTTGTCCGAAGCAAAGAGACAACATATTTGAAAGGTACATTACAGATCCTGAGGAAGAGGGAGGGGTAAAGGCTGAAGAGATATTTCTCCAGGAATGACTCCTCCTAGAGAAAAATGTAGTCTCTGCAATTTTGCCTCTTCAGTAATGCTTTTCAATATGTAAATCTTTTCTCTCTCTCTCTTTTTCTGAAGGATCAGTCCTGAGACCACAATCTTACTAAATCTAAGGCCTCATCAACTAATTCTAAATGCAACCAAGGATTTGATGGGTTTTGGCAATCTCTATAGAATCTAGAGAATTTTACTGTTCATTGGCTAAAGGTTTTGTTCAGCATTTAATTTGTTTGCATCTTAAAACAATTAAACAAATATAGAAATCAGGCCAAAATATTTGGAGATTTCTATTAAACCCATTTACTGTCAAGAAAGAAAATGCTTCATCCTGGGTGAGCTCAATTTCCTCCTTCCCCCAATAAAAACATAATAAGAGAAAATAATTAATGTGGCTTCACTTAAAGGAACAACAGTTTACAGGTCCCGTGACAGTATTTACATGTTCAGAAATATATGGAACACATGTTAGAATTAATCAGGACAAAGTGCAAAATGCTCTCGCTAGCTTCTCTATAAAAACAGACATTGAAATGCATTTTTGTACACATAGTTTCTGTGTTATTCAGAATTGTCATAGACAAAAGTAAAAATCACCTTGTTAGAAACTGGCTTAAAAAGTTTTTGATCACAGAAAAGAAACAGACCCCTGCCTAGAAAGAATTTATGGTAGAAATATTGATGTCTAGCAATGAATTCATTTAAAAAATAAATACATGGTAGCTGTATCATTGTGATGCTAAAATAGAAGCATCTAGCTTAGGTAGATCTCAAAACTCTCTTGGTCTCCAGCCCTGAAAAAAAAAATGTAATTTCAGAATTTCTTTATTCTTTCATAAAATCATGGCAATCCAGCTTAAGTCTATGATTAACCTGACCCATTAAAAAGTAGAAGACCAGTTTCAGTTTATCCTGTTTAAGTACTCTTGGGCCTTGGTTCTCTTATTCTTTGCCCTTCTTCTTTCCACAAGGATGTAGAAAGGAACTGAACTCTCCATGGTTTGAACTCTATAATGTGTGCCGAGTTTCCTTCTAGTTTACAGGAGCTGGCCATCACACATAAGGGATATCAGGCAATGCCGGTAGCAGACAAGCATTTGAGTGCTCACCACATTATCTGGCTCAAGGCCGTATGTAGCAAAACAGAGATGCATATAAAGAATGCAAAAAAAAAAAAAAAAAAAAAAAGTGAACAGAAGGTGGAAGGATGTGTCCTGACCATCGACTCCACCAGGTGTAGGGCTTATGTCCTGCCTTATTTCTAACACTCTGTCTGGATTTTCTATTCAGTCTATCACTTTCCTCATCACTGATACTAAGATAGTATTAACTAATCAGCACAGGAGCTGTGTTAATTGAATATTAATTAACCATTTTGGCCTAAAACCTGTGGCAGGATGCATAAAGCCAAAATTTTTTAAAAAAGAGAGAGAGAGAGAAAAAACACAGCACTTTGATAATGTCATCCAATTTTATTATTAAGAAACTCTTCACACACCAATATGTGCTGATTTAATTCTATCCAAAAGTGTTTGTGGCACATATTTGGCAAGTGGCATCAGGGTTGCCAATTTTCGACCAGGACTGAAAGAACTTTGAAGGAAATCTGTTTCAATCACCTCTCCGATTCCTGAAATTCCCTGTATTTAATTCCCTTCAGCTGACAGGCTGGGTCTTCCCTACACACCTTTAATAGTCGGGAATTTGCTACTTATCTAGACTGCCTGTTTCATTTAAGAACCTGATTGTTCTTCAAAGGAACTTTAGAGACAGTTCCCCTTTATCCCTGAGCTAGATCCTCCAGATGTACACATTCTTCCACCTTATACGTGGAAGGTTATCTTTGCTTCCCATAGTTCTCCTTTCAAGTATTGATGAGAGAGATCAAGTCTCTACCTAAAAACTCCTGATTTATTCACCAATTATTTCTGCTACTTGATTTTAGGGCCACCCACTATTTTGGTTACCCTTCTCTAAGTTTGTTCCAGGTTTTCTATATTTTTGTGAGTCCTTCTTACTAACTATTACTCATTATTTTCTTGTCTTTTTTTTTTTAAACCAAAAGTTAACTTTCTTTGGGGTCAGCTAGATTTATCCGGATATGTTTACTCAAACTGTGGATTTCTTTCTTTCTTTTTTTTAAATACATGTTCTACATTTACTAATTTTACTAAATGCTCTTGAAGAAACTCAAGAGACATCTGAGTGTTCATGTCCCCAAGGCCCCCAGGATCAAAATCATGGCATTTCATAGTCGTCATTACAGAAAGCAAGAAACTGTGACTGTCCAGGTTGAATTTAAAAAGGAACTATGTGTTAAATTAGCAGAAAAATACAGACTTCTGAGTCCCATGGACATGAATCAAATCTATTTCTGTCAATCACTTACTGGTTACATTGTTTAATTTTTTGAACCTCAGCCTTCTCTTGGGTAAAATGGGGATCATATCTATTTTGCCAGATTGTTTTAAGGATTAGAAATGATGTGAGCCATGTATTAAAAACAGAGCTTGGCACATTATAGACAATCAATAACAAGAGCTTCTTTTATTGCTCAGGGAATGAAAAAAAATTGTTCCTAGAAAATGTTGAATAATGATGCAAAAATGGGGAAAACCGATAGAAGGACTGCCATGAAGAACTACTCACACCAATCACACTTGAAATGTGGCTTTTGCTCGCTAACAACGGATTTAAGACCATCATAAATCATTTCACGGAGATTGCTCAACTGGCCTCACACAGCATCAGCAGTTTCTAACTTCCAAACCTACTGTGCATTTAGCCGCAACAATACAAAGGTGAAAAGACCGTAATTGACTTTCTGTCCCCTGAGCACCCCCAGTCCTGTAACACTGTGAATTTTACATCAGCTTTCCTCATCAGCTTAATAACGCTTGGTGAAACAATGCCTTCTTCAGTCAAGGCATTTATTTTATTTTGCTGCTTCACCTCCACCTCTTTTTTCTGGAGGTGGGAAGGAATACATTCTAAATAAAATGTCTCAATACAAAACACGTTGAACACTTGGTGTTTTTTATATATAATGCAGCTGATAATTATATGGACATTTCAGTGCCAAAATACTTCCCACCCTATCAATATTCTGATTAAGAAGAATAATAAAGCAGCATGTCATGAGACTACGCTGTCATGGATTCTTACTCTTGTGTATTTTTATCCTCTCTACCCTGGATTCTTTACACATGGCATGCTGAGTGTAACATTATTTCTTCTCTGCTAAAAGATAGAGTCAAATAAAATTAGTCCTTTCAACTCTATGCCATAACAATATCTATAGAAGAATATTATAGTCTTTATTTAATATGTTACCTATATATATGTGTCTTTATAAATCATAATGAAAGCCCTAATGCATTTGGAAGCCAGCAGCATATTCATCGAAGATAAAAAAGAAAAAAAAGGCTCTATTCTGAGTGAAGTCTTCCTTAAATAAAAGGGAAATGAGGACATATAGCCTTGCTCAGAAGGTTTTTTCATTAGAGAAAAGATTTTGTTTGCTACACATAAATTCGGGCATCTTGGGATAACACATTTTGATTTCTATCCATATCCTGTTGTATGTGTGAGTCTATATGTGTTCACATGTGTTAGGGACAAGGTAAGGAAGTGATATTGCAATTCACAGAAGAAGAGAAATGAGGTAGAAATACATCACTGTGATAAGGATGAAGTTGTATGGGCTCTTCTTCACAGGGCCAGTGAGTTATTACATTCAAGGGGATGAATGCTGGCCTCACCCGTGCATTCTTAAGGCAGCTGACACAGAAGATGCTTGGAGGGGCCCAAGAGAAACAGCTTCATTCTGTAAGCGCGTATGTCAAGTAACTGAGCCAGTGGGATAAACAGAGCTGAACAAGTGACAAACATAAAACCTAGCACATTACACCCCTTACTACCTCAGGCAAAAACCAGCTAATGAAGAATATGATAAGTGAGTCCACCTCACATTTCCATTCCCAGCCCTCTCTCACCATACCCCCAGGCACTGGATGACATGATCTCAGCCCTCCTTTCATTTCCAGCTTGAGACCATGGTCCTCTGATTCTGGGATAAGCATGTTTGTGTTCCGTACAGTTAAAGCTGTGCTTTCATCTAAGGTTCTTGTTCTTCAGCCAGACCTCTGGAGTGATAACATCTTGCTTTCCTGGCTTGCTAAGAATGCCTTATGATACAGCAACTCAATTGATATAAAAGAGTTAAACAACAAACTCAAGCTGTAAACCCTAGCAAAAGGCACCAAGATAGATTGTCCCCTGCCCCTACTACCAAATCATACAGGCAAAAGGCATTTCTAAAGGGATACAGGGAATAATTTAAAAAGCAAATCTTTGATATTGTATTTAGCACAAAAATAGTCATTGATACCCGTGGAATGATTAGATGCTTATATTTGTCATCAATAGTGGTGGTATAAATTGATTTTCTGAGATATTTCCTTGCATTTGAGGGGAATTACTTGAGGAGCAATCATTGACGCACTGAAAAGGAAATAAGGGTTAAATTGAAGTCTTAGTTCTTCTTCTTGCTGCCTTCATAATCTTGGTCAAATTACTTAATTTTTATGAGCTTCAATTCCTCATCTGTAAAATGACTATCATAGAACAACATAGAGATTATGAGGATCTGATAAGACTTTATGTCAGTAGCACCTATCATTCTGATTGTCATAAAGACAAGACTTGATGAATGCCATTCCTTTTCACTGCTCGTTGGTTTTGTGAATTATTTTGCTCCTCTGTTTTATGCATTTGTTCAATGACAATTAGCAACAAAAATGTAAACAGTCAAAGCAACAGAATTATAGTTTTGGAGGCTCTGGGTTAAATATGGTGGTATGATCATGTGTATTTATGTTTCTGAAGGCCCTTTAAAATTACTATAAAGAAATTTAAAAGGCATATATTTACAAACACAAGGCGGGTGAAAGAGGAGGCAAAGGTGAATGAGAGATGCTGACAAACATTTGGAAATAGAAATTAGATGGGTGAGAAGTACATGACTTAGGAGATAAAAAAAAGCTGAACCCAAGTGCATCGGAAAGGTATATAAATGAGAAGCAAGTCTATTCAAGTAAAAGAATAGAAAAAACCCAGGATTGAGACACTTCCTTTCTTCCATAGAAAATGAGAATGAGAAGTGGGGCTGAAGATAGGAACGTTACCTGAAAGTCTGTGTAAGAAGCAGTTACCTCTCAGATCCTGCCATTTCTCCACCTTTATGCCATATGCCCCACAAGGTGATAATGCTTCCTTCACCCTGCTAAGAAAATAGAGGCTTATTTCCTGAAGAAACTAAACTATCGAGTCACCAGACTATGGATCCCAGCACAGGAGAGCATGGAGTTTAGGTACAAGGGCGAAAAAGAAACAATAAGAGAAAGTAAACTCACTTCACATTGAAGCCGCAAGCCACCCTTTCTCTGTTTTGCTCCTAGAATATGGGCAGCCAAGCTAAAGACCTAAGAGAGGAAGTAAGGCAATTCATTTCTGGGCAAACTGTTAGAAAGAAAAAAGAATCAGAGATTCCAGCATTTAAAGTCCCCATGAAAACGGTCACAATCCGTTTTCTGCCTGACCATCTTACAATAAAGCTCACCTATTGAAACCTCTGCTCCCACACACAGACCTTTCAATCAGCTTTTTAGTGTCTTGGTATTATGACTGAGTGAGTCACCAAAGATCACCAGACATTTATGGAATATTCTAACGAGAAAGATCCAAGCTTAAATAAATAGGTAAAGAAAATTTGTCTGAAAAAGAAGCAATAAAAGGAGCAGAGGAAAACTGGGAAATAGAGGTGTCTTTGGAGTGGCTGACTAGAGGCACTTGACACTTGCCTCCTCCACAAAGAACCAAGGCCGTGAGTAATCACACATTGAATAGAGCATCTGAGAGACAACACTGGAATTTAGAAAAGAAGTGACAGGGTACCTCTGGAAGGAGAGGGAAGTGAAGCAGCCAGCCTGGCTTGGATTGGCTTCAAACCAGAAGATATGTCCCAGTGTAAGGAAAAGGAAGGGAGAAATATTCAGGATTCCACATTCTCACCATGGACTCCTGCGATCCTAGCTACAGGGAGAGCCCTTTGGTCTGCACAGGCCCCAAGACTAGTACAAAAACGCTACATGAAATCCATACAATGGCAGTGTCCCATAGAAAGAGCTTACACTGGGTCCCACTTCATCCTGCACCCAAGCTACTGCAGTAGGGCATCATTTTGAGAGCTCAGACCCCACCAGGCTATATCCTCTGGGGCTCAACAGCCCCTGCATTTCTATATCCTGGGAGCCCCACTGACACACCTACATCCACCCAGAGGGTTGCAGCATTGCAACACCACTGAATTCAGTGGTGCAGCCAGGTCCCCAGCACTCTAGATGATGCAGTTTCCTAAACCCCAGGGAATGGATGGGACTGTGTACAAAGGAGGCTACCAGCAAGACAAAGGAAGCTAAAGCTCATACTCTTCAGAGCCAGAGGTCTGCCCATCTGGGGTTGCTGCCACTGATAGTATCTCCATCAGTAGGGCTACTGTGCACTTGCACACACCTTCAGGGAAACTGGAGACCCACCCACCTGGGCACCAACGTAGGACCTGAGGACAGGCTTGACCAATCTGCTGCCGTAGGCACTTGCATATGACATCCAAGAGCCGGAGAACAGTCATTTGCCACCTGCCATTACTATCACTGGTACACACCTTCCAGTAACTTGAACGATGACCTTCCCTACCTGGCACAGCGGCACCCATGCACATTTTTAGGGACCTAAACTTAGGCCTGTCCCACCTACCATGACCACAGCTGATATCCCAGTGTGCCAGGGGCCTAGAAATTGACCTACCCTGCCCACCACAGCCTGAAGCCATGTGCACCAAACTAGAGTAATAAACAATAAGAGAGAAAGAAAGGGGTGGAGGATTTACAAAATAACCAGAAAACAGTTAAGAAAATGACAAGAATAAGACATCACCAGTAAATAATAACTTTGAATATAAATGGATTGCATTCACCATTTAAAAGACAGAGTCTGGCTGAATGGCTAAAATATCATGAACCAACTATATGCTGTCTTGTAAGACAGTCACTTTACACATAAAGGCACATATAGACTGAAAGTTAAAGGATGGAATACTATGCAGCCATAAAAAAGGATGGGTTCATGTCCTTTGTGGGGACATGGATGAAGCTGGAAACCGTAATTCTCAGCAAACTAACACAGGAACAGAAAACCAAACGCCACATGTTCTCATTCATTAGTGGGAGTTGAACAATGACAACACATGGACACAGGGAGGGAAATATCACACACTAGGGCCTGTCAGGGGTGAGGGGCTAGGGGAGGAATAGCATTAGGAGAAATACCTAATGCAGATAACAGGTTAGTGGGTACAGCAAACCACCATGGGATGTGTGTAGCTGTGTAACAGACCTGCACATTCTGCATACATATCCCAGAACTTAAAGTATAATGAAAAAAACTTAAATCTTATCAAGTGTCTTTTCTGTCCACAATAGAATAAAACTAGAAATCAATAACAAGAAGAATGTTGGAAACTGTGCAAATACATGGAAATTAAATAAATAACATACTCCTGAACAAACATTGGGCCAATGAGGAAATTAATAAGGACATTAAAAAATTCTTGAAACAAAGGTTAATTAAAACACAATATACAAAACTTATAGGATACAGCAAAAGCAGTGCTAAGAGGGAAGTTTATGGCAATAAATGCCTACATCAAATAAGTAGAAAGATTTCAAATAAATAACGTAATGATGCACCTTGGGAGCTAGAAAAAAACAACCACTGAGGAAGGAATGAACTAATAAGGGCTGGAGTTTATCATAATCCTGAAAGACACAAACCTGAACATCTTAATTATGAATTTTGCAATTCCAAAAGATCAAAATCCGAAAAATATAATTCTGGAAAAAAGTTTAAAAATTCTTTATACTTATTTACACTTATATAAGGAATCTCTTGGAGAATCATGTAAGAACATGACAGAACACTTCATACCAATAAGTTAGGCAATAATAACACATTTTTGAAAGTATAAGCACTCAGTTATACCAGTGATAGTCATGTGGGTATAACAGTATGAACAGATACACCATACTCATAAAGAAATAGCTCAAAGGTGAAATGTATAAATGCATATCACTATGATTGGTAATTGTATGCACCCAGCTTTACAACTCAGTTATCTAAAATTTTATGACAGGTTAAGTCTTTTGATGACATTGATGAAAATCTCCAGTGGGTCACAATTGTATCACCACCACACTAGTCATCCTAAGAGACAAGATTTCAGGAAACTTTTATCTTTCACAAATACAGATTCATGCTATTCAGTTACTGAGGAAATTTCAGTGTTTTTACTTAGACACAAAGTCAGTGTTGTGTTAGTGCATTTTCATAGAGTCACAGTTGCAAAAAATGTATAAATGAAATAGAACTCTCGAAAAGTCTTTACAGATTTGTACCTCCAATATTGGAAATGATGTGAAGATGAAATACATAGCATATTTGACCATTGAAAATAGAAAAAAAAACCCTCAAAAAATAAAGAAATAAAATAAAAAGGACAAATAAACTGAAAAGAAATTTAGACATATGAAAACCTGTATTACAGGGATAGATAGATCACAGGTAATTATGGCTGGGTGCTGTGGCTCACACCTGTAATCCCAGCTCTTAGAGAGGATTACTTCACAACTTCACTGGCTCCTTCAAGCAAATGTGGCTTACTTCAGTAAAAGCTCCTGAAATGTCATTTTTCTGAAAGAAATGCCAATACAGAAAATAGAGCATTTTTTAAACTTAGGTTTTCATTGTTGTCATATTGTGTGGCCAAATTATGCCTGTAATCTCAGCTCTTAGGGAGGCACAGGTGGGAGGATAGCTTGAGCCCAGGAGTCCAAGACCTGCCTGGGTAATACAGCAACATCCTGTTCTCCACAAAAAGGAAAAAAATAAAAATAAACAAAAAAAAGACAAAAAATAAAATAAGCATAGGTGGATCATAGGTAATTACATGCAGATGGTTCACAAGAACTGGCTGACTTTTATGTTAATTAACTATATTTTGAAGTCTTGCCTTATATGAATGGCTTCTTTTTATTTTTAAAGGACATGACTCTTTTTGGAGAACACATTTGCTTCATTTTCTACATGGTGATGCTTTTTTGGAATTCTTCTATGATTCAATACATACTGACATGGGTATTTCCCATTAGACTTCTTCATCTTCTATGCCATGCTTCTATGTTGTTTCAGGTATGTGGAAAGATTCTGTATGCACTCATATACAGACCACAAATTTGGTAGAATAAAAATACCTGTTATTGAACACCAACATTGTTGCCTACGTGCTTTCTTATCATACCACGCACATAAGTATTTTCAAACCAGTCAGTAACTTCACTGGCTCCTTCAAGCAAATATGGCTTACATCATTAAAAACACCTGAAATGTCATCTTTCTGAAAGGAATGCCAATACAGAAAATAAAGCACTTTTTAAACTTAAGTTTTCATTGTTGTCATATTGTGTGGCCAAACTACTCATCTGACTTTTCTGCCAAACCCATTGAACAGTGTGGAAAAAAAATAAACTTAATAACACCTTGAAATACAATTTTAGAAGTTTTCATCACATCAAATTCCAAGTCTGTCAATGTGGCTTGGGGATTCAATTGAAATTCATTTTCTTCTGCATAAAGAAATAACAAAGCTCCACATAACATAATACCACTGTCATATGACTGTAATTTTGGAGATTGTAAACATTAAGGATTTTAAACTTTAGGGATTTTTACTTCAGGGATTTGTTCTTTAGAAATTGCAATATTCAGGATGATGACATTCAGGATTGTGTCTTTTAGGATTATGATTCTACAGATCGCAGAAGAACTAAATGACACAGAAACAAAAAATGATACAAAGTTTCAATGAAACAAAAAGTTGGTTTTTTGAAAGAATGAACAAAACTGACAGACTAAATAATCAGAAATGTAAAAGGAGATTACAACTGATACCACAAAATACTAAGGATCAGTAGAAACAGTGATTAAGTATACAATTTGTTAGCCTATAGTTGTTCACTAGAAAGAACACCTAGATGAAAACGTAGAAGAAATGAATAAATTCTAGAATACATACAATGCACCCAGATTGAAACAGAAAGACATAGAAAACATAAGCATACCAATAATAAGACTCAATTATTAAGAAAATGTCTTTCTACAAAGAAGAGCCCAAGACTGGTTGGCTTTACTGCTGAATTCTACCAACCCCCCATAAAGAACTACCACCAGTATTTTTTCAAACTATTCAAAAAATTAAAGAGAAGAATTCTTTCTAATTCATTTGAGAGATCAGCATTTCCACAATATCATAATCAGAGAAAGGCACAACAAAAAAGAAAACTGCAAGTCAATATTCCTGATGAGCATACCTGCAAAAATCTTTCATAAACTATGAACAAACTAAATCCAACAACACATCAAAAAGACAATATAACAAGATTAAGTAGGATTTATTTCAGGGATGCAAGGATGGTTTAACATACATAAATCAATAAACATCAATGAAATGAAGAGCAAAAACCATGATTATCTCGACAGGTGCAGAAAAATAATTTGATAAAATCAACAGAGCTTCATGATAAAAACTGTCAATAAATTAGGCATAGAAAGAATACATTACAATATAATAAAAGGCCCTACATGACAAACCCACAGCTAACATCATACTAAATGGGGAGATTCTGAAAGGCTTTTATTGAAGAACTGGAAGAAAACAGGGTTACTAGCTTTTACCATGCTTACTTAACATAACATTGGAAATCCTAGCCAGAGGAATCAGACAATTGAAATAAAGAAAAGGCATCTAAATTGGAAAAGAGGAAGTCAAGTTGTCCCTTTTTGCAGAGGATATGATCTTATACATAGAAAAACTTAAAGACTCTACCAAAAAATTACTGGAACTTATAAATTCAGTAAAGTTTCAGGATAAAAATCAACATACTGAAACCAATAGCATTTCTATACACTTAAACTATATGATACGAAATCAAAAGTAATCTCATTTATAATAGCTATAAAAATATCTAAGAATAAATTTAACTAAGGAAACAAGTTTTTTGTAGTTTTCACTACAAGGAAAACTACAAAACACTGATGAAAGAAAATTGAGACAAATACATGGAAAGGTTTTTCATGTTCATGAATCAAAATAGTTAATTTTGTTAAAACAACTATACTATCCAAAGCAATCTACAGATTTATTGCAAAATATCAATGACATTCTCCACAGAAATAGAAAAAAATCTAAAATTCATATGGAACCAAAAAGATACCAAAAAGCCAAAATATACTAAGGAAAAAGAACAAAGATAGATGCATCACACTATCTGACTTCAAAATATACTACAAAGCTATAATAACCAAAACAGTAGTATTGATATAAAAACAGGCATACAGACCAATAGAACAGCATAGAGAATGCAGAAATAAATTCACACATTTATAGCCAAGTGATTTTCAACAAAGTCACCAATAACCTACATTATGGAAAGAATACATTCTTCAATAGTGTAGTTTCTGGAAAACTGGATAGCCATAGATAGAAGTACAAAACTATGCCCCTATATCTCACCATATATAAAAATAAACTCAAGATGGATTAAAGAGTTAAATCTAAGACCAGAAACTATAAAAATATTAGAAGAAAACATTGGAAAAATGCTTCAGGATACTGGTTTAGGCAAAGATTTTGTGGCTAAGTCTTCAAAAGCATAGACAGCAAAAACAGACCAATGGGACTGTATTAAACGAAAAAACTTCTGCACAGCAAAGGAAAAATCAACGAAACAAAGAGACAACCTATAGGATGGATAAAATTATTGGCAAACTATTTATCTGACAAAGAATAATATACAGACTATGAAGAAACTCAAACTCAACAGCACAAAAACAAATAATTTCATTAAAAAGTGACCAAAGGATCTGAATAGACATTTCTCAAAAGAAGAGATATAAATGCCCGACAGGTGTATAAAAAAAAGGATCAACATCACTAATCATCAGGAAAATGCAAATCAATACTACAATGAGATATCATCTCACCCCAGTTAGAATGGCTATGATAACAAAGACAAAAAAAAATACTGAATGCTGGTGAGGATGTAGAGAAAAGGGAACTCTTATACGCTATTGGTGGGAATGTAAATTAATACAGCCATTATGAAAAATAGTATGGAATTTTTTCAAAAAACTAAAAGTAGAACTAACATATGATTCAGCAATCCCACTGCAGGGTGTTTATTCAAAAGACAGGAAATCAATATATCAAAGGGATATCTGCATGCCCATGCTTATTGCAGCACTATTCACTATAGCCAAGATATTTAATTAATCTAAGTATCCATCAATGAATGAATAGATTTTTAAAAATGTGAGATATATAACCAATGGAACTATTTAGCGATAAAAAGAATAAAATCCTGTCCTTTGCAGCAACCTGTGTGAAACTGGGTGTCATTATCTTAAGTAAAATAAGTCAGACACAAAAAGACAAACATTTTATGTTTTCATTCATATGTAGGAGCTAAGAAAGTTAATCTCATAAAGGTAGAGAGTAGAATAACAGTTATTAAATGCTGGAAAATGTGTTGGGGGTATGAAGAGAGGTTGGTAAATGGGTCAAAATAATACAGTTAGTTAGAAAGAATGCATTTTAATGCTTGATAGAATAATATAGTGACTATAGTAGACAATAATTTATTGTGTATTTAAAAATAGCCTGAAGAGATTATCTGAAATGTTCTCAAGAGAGTGAAATAATAAATGTTTGAAACTATAGATACCTTAAATACCCTGATTTTCTATTATACATTGTATTATTTATCAAACTACCATATGTTCTCCCTAAATACATGCAATTATTATATACATATATATATTTAAATTTGCAAAATATCTGTATTTGTATTCTTAGTGAATTTATTTATTTATTTTTTTGTATAGCAGTTCAGGAGACATTAAATATTTAACAATGAAGGACACAATATTAGCATTAGGAGAAGGCAGCACCATCAACAGTAGGGTACTAAAAACCCTAAATACTCTAATTTTATCATTATACATTGTATGCATTTACCAAAATACCATATGTTCTCCCTAAATATGTACAATTATTATATATATTTTTAAATTTGAAAAATGGATATAATTGTATTCTTAGTGAACTTATTTTTAGCATTTCAGGAGGCATTAAAGACTTAACAATGAAGGACAAAATATTAGCTTGAGAGTAGGCAGCATGATCAAGATGGGCTACTAAAAACAGGATGCATCAACAGAAACGCAAAAGGACAAATCAGAGAACAAGAAAGAGCTATAAATTGAAAAAAAATAGAAAAAAACTTTTCAGAAAATAGACCAAGATTACAATAAGATGATGAATTCAAAAGAAGGATAGAAAATAAACAAGGATGTTATTTGGCTCATTTGACTATTGTGAATAAGCTTGCATCATATCAGCTCAATTCAGTTCTAATTTTGGTAATTTCTTGGGAGGGCAGACACTTCTCGTGCTGACAATGTCCTATCTCAAGCACTGGCTTTCTGCCACAATATCTTTTCCAAAGCTTTGGGGACAAATGGGACTGTTGCACAGTAGCATCCTTGAAATCCAAGGGATGGGAAATAAAAGCTCCAAGGTCATCCTCAACAGATGGGAAATAGAACTCTGGAAATACATGTTCTAGCCTTCCAGCCTTCAAGGGAACAATTCTGGAATATAATTCTGGATGCTTCACAAGAGGTCCTGGCAGAACTGACCTTTGAGTCCCACTCCTCCTACCCACAGCAGCAACCTATGTATCTTTTCCTCCAGGCCTCATCTTTTCTCCTTTTCTCATTCACTCTCCCTGCTCTCTCACTCCTGCTTCCTGGAATCACCTACATAATAAACAACTCCATCCGCATTCTCATCTCAGCTCTGATTTCAGAATCCAAAGAAACTGAAAGCTACATACATAAAAATTTATGTTATAAAATGTAAATTTAAAAAGTTAAATTGATAATGGTCTATGTCTTATATATCCTTCAAGATAAAACACCTGTATTGACAAGGAAAAGAATTTTTATGGCTTAATATTTTTAGTCATAACCCTATACCTACCTTCAAAAATTTGTTCTGGCCTAAGTTAAAAGCAGAAAAGAGCATCACATGCTTTGGAATATATTTTACAAAACAAAAAGATTCTCTAATGATGAAGTCACTGATATTGAATATGTTGGTGAAAAGTTGAAATAAAAATTTTTAAGAGGATGTTAGAAAAGAGATTAACATTATATCTTAATTGCTTAAATAGTATATTATTTGTATATTTGTGATTTACATATCTATTACTACATATGAAATTAAATGAAATATGATTTAAATATACCAAAATGTATGGTTGTTGGAATCTTTATACTTGAGGCAAATAAAGTCAGTGCTTTGAACAGAAAGTATTTCTTAGATTAAGGCTGGCAGAAAATACTGTATCTAAGCATTTCTACATTTCTAGAAAATGTATCTATAGCATTTTCTACCAGCTTAGATGCAGCATTTTCTACCAGCTTATAAGAAATCTTGTCAGAATGGACGAATATGGGATATAGAAATGAACTAACTAGACTGAAGACAAAGTGAGGCAGAAACAGGATGATACTGTGAAGTCAGACCAGATGCTCAACAGAAGCTGGAAGCTGGGAGAAGATGATGAGCAGCCATTAGGAACTTGGCTGGACTTGACCATTCAATGCTGAGTGCATAACTAAAGAGCCTCAGACTGAAATTACATGGTCTTAATGAGAAAGCAGAGACTGATGTTTTTGATTAGCCAAAGTGAAAGCACTGGAAAAAAGGACAGTAAACTGCAGAATGCAGCTTCATCCTCTCCTTAGTAATGAGAAGTCCTACTGGATAGCATCTGAAGCTTTTGTCTGCATTCCTCATTGCTTTATTCTCACCATCTTGCACAGTGCCTATCATTGATATAGGTACTCAAAACTATCCTTAAATGGATGAATATATAAATAATATAACCTCAAACTTTTTTATAGTTTGTTATAAAATAAAATTGTAAGAGGACAAAAGAGAGTGAAACTAGCAATGACTCACCGGATGAGGTGGCAGAGAAGGGAAAGAAAGAACGTTTGAGGCAAGGAAACTGAATGCTGTATGCAGTAGACTGTTTCTGGTCACAACGAGAAGAAAGGAGCTATTCCGTTCACTAACAAAGCTGTGTAAAGGCAAGGTCTTATACCCCAAATCACACATTTTAAGATTTACTAGAAACAGAGCATAGAATCAGTCATTGGAGTGCAGTATGTGAGACTAAAGTTGCACCTGGCTAGTAAAGAGTTTAATATAAACGTATTAAAGTGTTGGTATTTATTTAGTAAGCAACAGGAATCAATAAAAGTTTATAAAAGGAGGAACATATGATTGAATTTGACTTTTAGGAAAATAGATGTAACAGAGGATGAAATAGAGTGAGCAAAGACTGTTGATAGGAAGATAATTTGAGAAATTTTCAGTTAATCAGGTGACAAGTGATGAGGGCTTAAAGTAAGACAATGGTGGCAGGATGAAGAGGAGCCAGAAAAAAAATAAAATACAGAGACAGAGTGAATGCAGTAATAGCCTATAGGGACTGAGCTGTAAAGAAAGATAGAGAGGTGGATCCCTGCTTTTTAATTTATAGGGCTTACTAGATGGTGATTTAATTATGGAAACTTAAGAACAAAGAGAAAAAGCAAGTTTGATTAAAAAGACCATACTATTCTGATCAGTCCTATTTTCCGTTTTATATTCTGTTGTCTATTTATAATTACATTTCACCCAAACAAACAGTACATGCTTAATTTAAAAATTTAAGAACTTACATAAGAAATGCAATGAGAAAATATCAGCCAGATTCCTACCTCCTAACCACTGTTACTGATATTACTGTGCTGTGTGGCAGTACATGCAAGCCTATAGACAGGGACTTTTGTTTGGTTGTTTTTGTTTCATGTAAATGAAAGAATACTTTACTTTTTCATCACAACATATCACACATATTTTACAAGATAAATACGTTTGACTACACCATAATTTTCAGTAGCCTCTAGTGTATTATCATATAGAAATATCAAATTTTACTTTTTACCCATTTTACCCATTTTTTGCAGATGACATTATCTAATATTTGAAAAAAAGTAAAAATTTCATTAAAAACTATTAGAAATGGTAAATTCAGTAAAGTTTCAGGATACCAAATCAACATGCAAAAATGAGTAGTATTTCCTTATACTAACAGAAAAGAACCTGAAAAAGAAATCAAGAAAGTACTTCCAATTACAATAGTTACAAATAAAATAATATGCCTAGAAATAAACTTAACCAAAGAATTAAAAGATCTCTATAATAAAAACTATAAAATACTGGTGAAAGGAATTGAGGACACACAAAAAATGGTAAGATAGTCCATGTTCATAGATTAGAAGAATCAATATTGTTAAAATATTCATACTACCCAAAGCCATCTATGGATTCAATGCAATCCCTATGAAAATACTAATGAGATTCTTCACAGAAACAGGAAAAAAAAATCCTAAAATTTATATGGAACTACAAAAAAGACCCAGGATAACCAAAGCCATCCTTAGTAAAAGAAACAAAATTGGAGGAATCATATTACCTGACTTCAAATTATACTACAGAGCTATAGTAACCAAAATAGCATGGTACTGCCATAAAAACAGACACATAGACCAATGGAGCAGAATAGAGAACCCAGAAACAAATCCACATTTCTACAGTGGACTCGTTTTTTACAAAGGTGCTAAGTCTTTTCAATAAATGATGCTGGAAAAACTATGTATCCATATGTAGACTAGTGAAACTAGACCCCTATTTTTACCATATACAAAAATAAAATCAAAATAGATTAAACTTCTGAATCTGAGAACTCAAGGTATGATGTTCTGCAAGAAAACATTGAGGAAACTCTCCAGGACATTGGACTAGGCACAACTTTCTTAAATAATAACCGACAAGCACAGGCAGCCAAAACAAAAATGGACAAATGGAATCACATCAAGTAAAAGGCTTCTGTGTGGCAAAGAAAACAATCAACAAAGTGAAGAGAAAACACACAGAATGAGAGAAAATATTTGCAAGCTGTGCATATGACAAGTGATTAATAACCAGAATATATAAGGAGCTCAAACAACTCTACAGGAAAAAAAAAAATCCAATAATCTGATTTAAAAATGGGAAAAATATCTGAAAAGACATTTCTTAAAAGACAACATACAAATGTCAAAGAGTTATATGAAAGGGGGCTCAACATCATTGACCATCAGACAAACACAAGTCAAAACTACAATGAGATATCACCTCACCCCAGTTAAAATGGTTTATATCCTAAAGACAGGCAATAACAAATGCTACTGAGGATGTGGAGAAAAAGCAACCCTTATATGCTGTTATTGAGGATGTAAATTAGTACCACTGGTCTGGAGAACAATTTGGAGTTTTCTCAAAAAACTAAATGCAAAGCTGGCATATGATCCAGCAATCCCACTTGTAGGTATATACCAAAAGAAAGGAAATCAGGATATCAAAGAGAAGTCTGCACTCCCATGCTTATTGCAGCACTATAGCTATCACAATAGCTAATATTTGGAAGCAATCTAAGTGTCCATCAATGGAAGAATGGATAAAGAAAATGTGGTACATAGACACAATGGAGTATTGTTCAGCCGTAAAAAAAGAATGAGGTCCTGTTACTTGCAACAACATGGATGGAACTGGATGTCATTATGTTAAGTGAAATAAACCAGGCACAGAAAGACAAATTGTACCAGTTCTCACATATTTGTGGTGGAGCTAAAGATTAAAACAACTGAACTCACAGAGAGTAGAATGATGGTTACCAGAGACTGGAAGGGTAGTAGGTTGTGGTGGGGTTGGGCAGGGAGGTGGTTAATGGGTACAAAAATATAATTAGGTAGAATGAATAAGATCTAGCATTTGATGGCACACAAGATGACTACAGTCAACAATAATCTATTATATACTTAAAAATAACTAAATTAACTAAAGGAGTATAATTAGATTGTCTGTAACACAAAGAAAGGAAAAATGCTTGAGGGATGGATACCCCATTTACCCTGAAGTGGTTATTATGTCCTATATGCCTGTATGAAAATATCTCGTGTACCCCTAAATATATATGCTATGTACCCACGAAAATTAAAGGAAAATGAGGGTTACAGGTTTCCTCACCCAAGGAACATAGTACTTGTTTGAGTTACCTAGGAAAATACGCTTCCACTCATTCTTTCTAATATACTTTTTCACTTCCATGTTTAATTAACCTAATGAAATAGGGCAAGTATTATTCTTCCCTATTTGCATGACTCCACTGAGAAGTAGGGAAATCAAGTCACTTGTCCAAAGGAACAAGACTGTTGGGTTGAAAAAACAGGAATGGAAGCCACACTTCCTTTTTGTCCATACTCTTTCTACTGTGCTGTGTGCATATTTTCTCCCAGCTGTACAAATTCAATGAGCTGGTATGGCTGTCTTAACCACTTTTGCAGTTTGACCTTGTGTCTTTAACTGACTAAGTTTTAACTGATATTATACATTTGTGAGACTTATTTTTCTAGCTTACATCATCATTCTCTTCTCTACTTAGAATAGCAAAATATTAAAAAGTCAAGTTTTAAATATCAAGTTATTCTTTCAATAGAAAGTAAGCCATGGTGCATGTTGTCAGAAAACTGATTTAAGAAACTGAACAGCTCACTTTATTCCTTCTGGGCCCTGAATTTTTGTACCTTTCTAGTACTTCTGCTCCTTTTTCAGTAAATCCTTCAGCCACTGGTTCCATGAGAGTAACGGTGTTGAACTCCTCTGACAAGTGATACTATATCACTGTAAAGCAAACACACTTCTGTACATCCATAATCATTACCAGTCAGGGTTGGTTTTTTTTTTTTTTTTTTTGAGTCACCAGTAAGTAGAGACAATTATATGACAATACCAAAGAGGGAGAGAAATAACTTTAGTGCTCATGTCTGCAGGGTAAACCCTTAGACAAGAGAGTTCATGGGGCTGGATTTATTTTGAATCCTTCTGACTGTTTTATAGGTCACAGATTTAGCACTCAACCTTATTTCACTTTATTTTCTTCATCTTAACTCCCATGATACTATTTACTAAGGGAGATGTCAGGTATCTGCCTGTCTCCTTCAAAGAGAGCAAGAAGCTTTCAGAAAGAAATATATGCACAGAAATAGCCAAACGAAGCATATTTCTCCAATCTGGAATAATCATGCTATTCATTAGCAATCATAATTGTACTTTCTACAAGTCACACTATGAAGTACCAGTGTCAGATGAGGTTTGTAACAGAGAATACAAGAAAGCAATATTAATTTCAGATGAGTGAGTTTGAGGTCACATCCTTTTCCAATGAGAAATGAGGTAGAGATAAAAATCAAGCTTTGATGAGTTTTTGCAGTGCAGATCATGACCTGATGCAATGTGAAGTCAATCTTCAAAATTCACTGTGGTCTGATTTTACTTGTCCTCAAGGATAGTCATTAAGCTGAGCTCACACTATTGGAATTTGGTTTTAAGGATAGGGCAAAGTTTTCCTGCCATAATTACTTCCATCTGCTACACTAACACATGTGTTCCTGCAATAAAAATTTCTAAAACTCTCCAAACTCCACATGCCCCCTTTTGACTAGGCTCTTGCTGTATTGATGTTTCACCTGCGTTCCGTCTGGGTGGGAATCTGTCTTGCAGCTGGTTGCTGCTCCAAGGTGAGGGGGAAGCTGGGGGAAGTACGGCGCTTGCTATAAGACTCCAGTGGCAAATTGAACACAGACATTTGCCTCGAGCATTAGAAATTGTGGTCATGTGTGTTACATCATACACCCTGTCACATCTCAGCTCATTCCGATGAATTCTTCTTTAATCGATTTTATTTATTAATTTTAAATGACACAAGTATTATACAAACATATTCTTATTGTAAAATGATATATTGGGATAGAAAAAAGAAAATCTTCCTTGAGCACACTTTCCTCCCTCCATCCTAAATAATAAGTGAGATGTCTTCTAGGGATTTGGAATTTTCTCTTCTTAAAAAACAAGCATTTTATATATTGTACATGAGCAGACATTCAAAGACCTCCAAAACTTTTCCAAAGAGAAGAAACCAAAGGAAAATACTTCATGAAGTCCCCCTAAATCACAAAGTGAAAATGCTCCATGAGAAGAAAGGTTGTATATCAGTGAGTGTGTGTCTGTAAGCGGGGATTGAATTGGTTTGATGAGTCTAAAATGTTTAGTAAAACAGACACTTGACAGAGACCCAGGTAGAACAGAACCCTGAACCATACAGAACATGTGTACTGATTTGCCAAACTTCAAACTATACACCTATTTTAATTTTTAAATTATATCATATTTTTCCAAACATCAGAAGAGATTATGATGGGGGTTACAAACCCAAACCTGGAACTGTAGTTAAAGGACTCTGTGGATTGGGACCAAAACTGTTGTATTTTCTAAAACAATGGAACCAAGAGTTGGATTGAATCTGGAGTCAAAAAAAAACTGCATTCAGCTCTTGATTGTACCACACAACTATCTAACACATGAGCTGGCAGGTCACCTGGGAGCCTCAGTTTTCTGGACTGTTCCATGGGACTCATCCCTGCATCACAGGGCTGTTGTGATGTGTTGTGTGACTTTGTGTCTAGCAAGCACCTTCCTCAGTTCTTAGCTAGCTGTGAGTTCCCAATAAACATTAAAACGAGGGGTAGAAAAAGACACTGGTGTGCCTAAACCTGGAATTTAGAGATATAAGCTAATAATCAAGTGTGGCAATGTAGTACATATTCTTGTAGTTGTGACTAAATGTCAGGAACACTTGGCTGGTCTCAGGTTCTGAAACACATCCTCCCTCCATGTGACTGGGGTGAAACCTGGGCTAGATCTGGAAGCATTACTAGAGCCTGAGCATGCTGAATTGTTGGTTTCCTTGATCAGGATACTGATGAAGATTCCATTAAGAGACTGGCTATGTGAATATTACCTCTTTGTTAGTTCCTAAAACCATGGTTATCACTTGCAGGATTTTCCTCAGAAATTATTTTTTCACATATGTTTTTCATATATGTGTGCATATATATATATATAAAATTGTGTGTGTGTTTGTGTATATATATATATATATATATATACAATTATTTTCTGAGATACATACTTGTCTTGACTTTTTGTTAGCAAATTCATGATAACAATTTTTTTACATAGTAATGCAGAGTGTGGATATGTTAGAATGCATGCCTCTCAGTCCCTATGGACACAGACATTCCTTTAAGAAGGTGAAAAGTTCAAAGTCCAGAGTTGATCATTTAGGTTGTTAGATTTATTTGACCCTTCTGATGAATGTTTTGTCCAAGAGATACTGTTCACTTGAAAATAAAATGTCTGTGTTTCCTGGCAGACTATTTAAAGTAGATGAGTAAGACACAAAGAGAGGCAGAGAGTGAGGCCATGCAGTTGTCAAGGCCCAGAGGAGGACATGAATGAAAGACCAAGGACCATATGCTGAAGAGGTTCAAAGAGGTCATCTAATCCATCCCTGAGACATCAATCATTGCAGTAGACGAGACCACTCCTGAACCACAGAAGACATACGACTGTCAAGCCCACACTAAAGTGTCTCAGGAGACAAACCCTCCCTCTGTAACTCTTTTAGAATCCAATAAACCTGCCAGAAAGTTCTTGCATGTTTCTCCCTTGCCGTCTATTACCTATTTCATGGAAATTAGGAAGTGTGTGTTAGCACCCTCCTCAATAGCATCTCAGGTTTCAAAACCTTGAACAATTAAAGAGTTATTTTTCAGATTTTTTTCAGAATTCATTATGTAGTATTTGATGTATGCATAACATATTTGGGTGAAAGTAAAATAATAAAATAAATGGACATAAACTATCCACAACCTGGACTAGGAATTAGTTTCATTGCAGCCATCTTCATATTTCTTTCTGAGCCCATTGCTTTGCCCTTAGGGGTAACAATTATTCTGAAGTCTGGATATACTCTCCTTTGCTTTTTAAAAGTTGTGTCATATATACAAATTTAGATTTTCAGTTTTATAAAAATTACATTGTAAGCATTAATTCATGCCTTGCTTTTTTCCTTCAAATTAATATTTCTAAAATTATTTATGTTGCAATAGTTCATTATTTTCATTGTTACATGATTTTTTTTGTTTGAATACATCACAACTTAATTGTCTGCTTATGTCTGTTGATGAACATTGCAATTTTTTCTTTTTTCACTGTTTCACTTTTATTTTTATTTTTATTGATTTACATTTTTTTGAGACAGAGTCTCACTCTGTTGCCCAGGCTGGAGTGCAGTGGTGCAATCTCTGCTCACTGCAACCTCTGTCTACTGGGTTCAAGCAATTCTCCTGCCTCAGCCTCCCAAGTAGCTGGGATTACAGGCACCTGTCACCACGCCCAGCTAATTTTTGTATTTTTAGGAGAGACAGGGTTTCACCAGGTTAGCCAGGCCTGTCTTGAACTCTTAGCCTCAAGTGATCTGCCCACCTCGACCTGCCGAAGTGCTGGGATTACAGGTGTAAGCAACCATGCCCGGTCTTTTTTTTTTTCCATGTTTTAAATCATGTTATGAAAAATTTTGAATTTTCATGCCTATTTCCAGGGTAACACATAAGCTTCTTTATAGCCATATTTTTAAAATCATAGGTCATTACTGGATTAGAAAATAAATTGAATGAGCTTCAATAATAAACTTAAAATAAAATAATTAAATAAAAAGGACCAGAGTAAAAATATTTATAAAATGTTCAGTTTTATATCTGCATGTTATAACTGCATTGGGTAGCAAAGCTGAAGATAGAGCCAAACTGCTATCCAAATAGTTGTATGAATTTACTACATCTATTAATAGACCTCTAATACTAATGGCTGCTGTTTTTCTTTTTTCCGTATTCTTGCCAGTGTTTGACATGGCCAGATTTATAAGTTTTTTCCATTTTAGTATGAAATCTTATTACGTTGTTAATTTTCATTTCCTTGATTACTGGAAATGTTGCTGGTAATATTGAGCATCTTTATATGTTTATTTGTCACTTATAGATATTCTGCACATTACTTTTTATGTGTCTTTCAATTTTCTATTAGATTGTTTGTATTTTTATCACTTTGATTCACATATGCTAGCTTTAAAAAATGTATTATGGGGCCGGGCACAGTGGCTCATGCCTGTAATCCCAGCACTTTGGGAGGCTGAGGCCCGTGGATCACGAGGTCAAGAGATCGAGACCATCCCGGTCAACATGGTGAAAACCTGTCTCTACTAAAAATACAAAAAATTAGCTGGGCATGGTGGCACGTACCTGTAATCCCAGCTACTCAGGAGGCTGAGGCAGGAGAATTGCCAGAACCCAGGAGGGAGAGGTTGCAGTGAGCGGAGATCGCACCATTGCACTCCAGCTGGGGTAACAAGAGCGAAACTCCATCTCAAAGAAAAAAAAAAATGTATTATGTATATTCAAGGTATTCAACAAGATGCTATGGGATAGTAAAGAGGTTACTATAGTGAAGCAACTTAGCATATATATTAACCCACATATTTATCCTTTTGTTTTGTTTATCATGGCAAGAGGAACTAAAATCTACTCATTTAGCATAAATTCCAAACACTGTACAATTTTCTTACCTATAGTTCTCAAAGATCCAGTAAAAGGAAGGATGCCCACTCCCACCACTTGAATTCAACATAGTACTGAGAGTACTAGCAAGAGAATTTAGATAAAAGGGGAAAAAAAGGCATCTAAATTGGAAAAGAAGTAAAATTATCTTTGTTTGCAGATGATGTGATTGCATATGTTAAAAAACCAAAAGACTTCATGAAAGATTTGTTAGAACTAACAAATGAATTCTCAATAGCATTTTTATAAACAGAGACCTACCTGAAAAAAAATTAAGAGGAAAAAATAAGCTCTGAGAGAGACAAATAATCTTTGTCAAAGTGAGAAAAAAATAAATACGTGTAGACACAATAGTCAAGGAGGTACAGGTGATAATTTTCTGGAACAGTAAGAAACATGAACCAGAGAAATTAAAATTTACAACAAGCAAAACAAGTGAAATTAAATTCACTCACATTGTATGTGAGCATGGAATGCCTTTCCATTTATTTGTGTATTTATTTTCATCAATGTTTTATAGTTTCATTGTATAGTTTTTCCACCTCTTTAAATTTATTTCTGTTTTTTTTTTATTTTTACAAATATTATTTATTTCTCATTCTCTTTTTCTTGTATTTTAAAGTTTTATCTTTTCATCTCTTGTGTTTCTGGGTAACATTCTACTAATATCATTCTTAACTATATTTGTTTTATATGTCTGTTTGCTGTTTTTTTATTACCATAGCTTCATTTTACTTTCTAAAAGTTTTATTTGGTTCTTTTTTCAAATAAGGTAGGTTATATTTCAGACTATGCTACTCATTTTTAAATCATATTTTTAAAAGTCTTTAAACATAGTTATACTATATCTGAAAATTTCAGTATCTGAAGTGTTTGAGGATCTAGTGTGACTTCACTTATGGTATCTTGCTTCCTTGTGTTGCTGTTTGTTTTGTTATTAAATTGTGAACACTTATTGCATAGAACTTTGTTCTATCTTTTAGTGACTTGAATCGCCTTTCACATAACTTACTTGGTAAAAATTCAGAAGACCCTACTTGGGAATTATTTTATCTAGAGAGAAATTTGGTATTAATCAGTTGTGATATAAAGGCTGCTACCAATCTAGGAACATCTCAGTCTTCTTCCCCATCTCAAGTTCAGTTTTCCTTCCTTGTGGAGCCCAGGTTCTGTTGATGATTCCAGCTTACCACCTCTGAATTTTTCCCTAGGAGCACATTGCTTTTATATTACTATCCACTGCTTTCCTTAACACCTGTTTCCAGTTCACTGTTTATTTTAAAATATGTTTGTTGTAAATTATTGTGACAGATATTTAAAGTTTTACTCTGCCATATGAAAGAAGCATAGGTTTGAACTGTCTTTCTGTCTTTTCACTATTGCTATCTTTCTTCTTGATATATTTAATAGACATGGAAAGATGGATGATGTTTCTCTTTACCTTTCATTTTACGTAAGACAGCAATAGCTCAGAGTGAAATCTTATTTATTTCACTAAGCACAAGTTATTAAAGCTGTTACAGCTCATTTAAGATGTGAATCTAAGATTTAGATTTGTATTCTAAATTTATACATCGATTATATTTATTCATTATTAACTTTGACTTGTTTTTTTGAAAGTAAAGATGTGGCTTCTTAGGACAGTTGTAAAGTCTTCTTGGAAGCCATATTATTTTTAAAACAGATTCTGTGAAGCTAAGTTTAAGTTAATCAGAAAATAAGTACATACATTCATTAAAACACACACATGGGTTGAGAAATGATAAAAAATATATTTGGCAAAACCCATTTGGCAGCTTTCCAAAACCAAAACATTCAAAAAATGCTATTTAATCATTTTTTAAAAACTAAAACATGACCAGATTTTTCAATGCCTAAAAGTTTATTTGGCATATTTATTTGTTGTGGCATGTAACTTCCAGTAATTCTCAATACTCATTTTATAAATATTAATAGTAAAGTCTATATATTAGATCTTGCATTGACTTTTCCAACCAATTTAGAAACTCAAAATGAGGCAAAAATGATACAAGACTTAATATGACCTGTTATTTTGTACATAGAAGAATGCTGTGTACAAAGGGAAGCTACCACATGTGCAAACAAACAACTCAGCAATGATCAAATTCCAAATTCAATTATTTTTTAAAAATTCTACAGTTAATTGACCAAAAAGACCAGAAAACAGTTTGAAAAAGATCTTTTATTATCACTTTAACTTTATTGAAGTAATCATTGTCTTCTTAGTTCTTGTATTTAAGCCATTATTTTCACATTCATGTGAATCAACAGTATCAATTGCAAATTGGGCTACTCGACCATGTGAGATTAGTTTGCTTGAGAAAATTAGGTTTACTTATCGAGTGCTTAATGTGGCTGTGCTAAAACTTGTTCAGGTTCCCTAGGGTATTAACTTTACTTTGACTCTAATGTTGTGATCAAGGTTGTTCACATCTAGCATATTGATAGAGAATTACTGTTTCCCAAAAAAGATAGAAGTTTTAGTTATCCATTCATCCAATCTTTGCAGTGTGCACCCAATCATCTGCAAATTATCCTTCTCTTCCTAAATTCAATAACTCTTGAGTTTAGTGTTCAGAGAGCACCTTCAATAGCTCCATTCTTAAAAAAAAAAAAAAAAAACCACCACCACCAACAAAAAACTACAAAAAGAAACTAAGGCTTTGGAGGTAACCACTTCTTAAACTCTTTAATGGCACAATCAGAGAACATCATCATCTACTAACACTTTAACACTAATAGCAGTCCTTGAATGAACATCTACTATATGCAAAGGACTTTATACATACTATCTTCACAGAAGTCCCTAGATAGTATTGTCTCTACAGATATCCATAGAACAGGTAAACTGAAGCTCCTCTCCTACAGGTTCGTCAAAATGGGAATTCAATTTCTAGTTGAAGTGCCAAGACCTACTGCCCTACCTCTCTCCCTCACTTAGGAGGCCTGTCTTCCTATGGGTCTTCCCTGGGCCCAAAGGCCATTTTTTTGGGTATCTGTCCTCTCTACTCCTGGGTCCCAAAAACCAAGGTATCCCACTAGCTTGGCTGAGATCTAGCATACTCGTATACAATCTGAAAGTAATATTCCAGGAATACATCCTTAACTCTGATATTTCATAGCTCATAATGAAATAAGATGCACAGAGAACAACTTAGTTTGCCTTCCTGCCTTCTCTCCACTCCTACTCCAAAGGCCCCTTCTTCTTAAGACCACACCCTGCTTTGTCTCCCAGGATTGGCCCAGCCTTCCTGCTCCCTGTAGTTACTGATGTATAACCCAAAACAGACCAAGAATTGGATGTCCTCCTAAGGTAAACCTCAATCTCCAGCCTTTCCAAAGGTAGTAAGTGCTACAGTTTCCAATCCTCCTGGCTTTCTCCTTACTACTTCATGTCCCTAGAGTACCAAGGAGCTGAATACAGTACAATAGCCTATCATCTAATTCTCTCCTGGATTATAGAAATGATTCTGAAAAACAATTTAAAGATAATTTCATTTTAGGATTGGGGTTTTGTTTCTTAGACAATATTATAAACAAAATTATTCCTTACAAGTAGTGGCTGTTAGTCTTCAATTACATTTCTGTTATTATTACTAGGCAATAATGATTCGTATATTTTAATAAAAACTATCAAGTTTGTTTGTAATTTGGAACCAGAGATGTGTTGTAACTGTCCTTGGTCCTTAAAATCTTAGTAGAAGAAAGACACTACTAGGCCCATAATGTATAGCACAAAATGTTCACATCCTTGAAGGTAGGGACTTCTAGAACACTAATTTTAGGGCCTTGTACATACTAGACATTAAAAAGAGAACTTGAATAGGAAATATGTCCTTTTGTCTTAAGTTATATATATAGACATATAAGCATGAGGCCACTGGATTAAGTACTTTGATAAAAGGCGTTAGTGGTTTTACACAGCAGGATGTCAGACAGATTTAGAATAAGTGTTGTTTGTGTTCATTAATAGTAGCATCCAATACCATACAAATATACTAGTTTTTTTTTCAAAGTTATTACAATTGGTTTATGGAAGTTTGTTTGGGCATGGGGCCTGAAGCTAAAAAAACAAAACAAACAAACAAACAAAAAGAACTGGCCCCTCTGTTCTTTTAAAGTCTTTCTAGCAAGAATTTGAGAACTCTAAACTTATTGCAATACAGAATAGGAGCTAGAGTGTTTAAAACTGAACATATGTCTACTACACTTGAGGTCAAAATACAACCACTTCCTCAGAAAGTTTTGTATAAAAAGCAACACATCTTTTAGATTTACAGGGACATTTCATCCTATTTACTAATTTTAAAATATTAGCTGCTGACAGCAGGGGAATGATGCTGATAAATTTTTATGGCATAATATAAATAGCTAAATTTCTCATAAAGTACACCAAGAAAAGAGCAAATAGTTTGGCTAACTTTATTTTCACATAAAATGTATTTACTGTAAAAATGTAAAATCATTGTTTAAATGAACTGTGACGACAATTGCTAGTAACATTATTTTACATGTTTAAATAATCTTAACTCTTAAAACACAGGCAAAATGTGGTACTTCTGCATCAAATTTCAATTATTTGTTTTTGAATGATCTAGTCTTGTTTTCCAACTATGTTTTGGAGCAAAAGGTCACAAATCCTTAAAGCTTGTCTTTTCCTCAGTCACACTTGCCCTCAACTTTAATTCTAGATTGCATGATGTTACATACTTTCTCACTCTACTCTCCGGGGTTTTCTGACTGCTGAGAAGAAAAATCACTATTTTTTGTTCCATGCATCTTTCTGCTCCACATTGATTGGTTTAAGTTATAAGACAGAAAGAATGCCAGCTCCTCACATGTTCAGATAGACAGGAGTTTGTTCTCTGCTCCAGGAGCGTGTAAAACACACAGTGGTCTAATAATGATTGCTTTCTAGTCAGAGGAGAGTCATTTTCTTTCCCTTCACACTTCTTTTCCCTCAGCCCCCATTTCCTTCAAAGCTTAAAGCTGGTATAAAAATTAACTTGCATTGAAATGTTTAAGATCACTTTCCACCATTCTAGCAGAACTTTTTTTTGAAAACCTATTTGTTTCTTAAAAAACCTGTATAACTTTTCCACAGGGTTTAGAAATGTTAATTCAAGCCAAATAATACTCAGGGTTTAGGCGGAATTGACTAGCTTTTTCTTCATAGCCTGATCCAAAAACAAATCCATTTTAGACTCTAGTTTCTAAACCTGACATCTGAAAGTAAGAAATCTTTCACTGTAGAGATACATCAATTGGGCTATTTTCTAAATCTATGCCATTTTGATTTAAAAAGTAAGACACTGCCTGCCTGCCAGTAGATCTGGAAGGTGAGACAGCACTCCTTGGGTTTTCATTGGATATACTGGGGATCTCTGGCAGTGCAAGTAGGCATGGGAAGCTTTCTTAGACATTGCTCTGCCTCTCGGCTGTCCGCATAGAAATACAGCTTCTCAGAGAAACCCTCATCTCTCACCACAGATCTTAACATCATTTCCTCTCTTCAGTCAAATTGTCTTAGTTCATTGAGGAAAGAGAATCAACAGGGCGAATTATCCTACATTTTTTTCAAAGACCAAATCCTCAACCCCTATTTTGAATTTCAGTTCTATCTTACTCTTTTTCTTAAAGATTTTGTTCATGCTACTATTCACCATATTCTCTTGGACTAATGATCTTCCATATTTACTCAATCAGTTCTACCACAAAATACCACTGACAGTGCTCTTTTCAAGGTCACGAGCATCTTTCATGCTGCCAGACCCAACAAGCACTGATTGTTGGCAGCTCCATCTACCTCTCAGCAGCATTCTCCAGGGCTGACTCTTTCCCTGCTTTTCAAACACTCTCTTTTCTTGGATTCCATGGCAATATGCCTTCCTCATACATTTCCCAAATCCATAGTTTCTTACTCCCTATTTACTTTGCAAATCTTTTTTTTCAGACAGATCTCTAACTATTGGTGTTCTTTTGGCCAAGTACTGAGCCCACTTCTTTTCTCTAACCATATTCTTTCCCTAGGTGACCTTAGCCAGTTCTACAGCTTTAGATTCCATCTCTATGGTAATGACTCACAAATTTGTATTTCAACCTTACAGTACTTCCCATCTATCTGATTGCTTCCTCAAAATCTCTGTGCAGATGACTCACAGTCATCTCAAGTTTAACTCATTCAAATAGAACTCTCATTTTTTTTCAATAAGCCCCTTTGTCCAGCTTTCTTTATCATAGTAAATGGCACCGCTATCCACTCACTTTCTTAAGATTTACTCCTGATTTCTTCTTTTCTGTTATCATGCCCTTCATTCCACCCCATACAATCCACCAGCAAGTTTTGCTCATTTTACTTTTCTTTTTTATTCTTTCTTTTTTTGTTTGAGATGAAGTTTTGCTCTTGTCTCCCAGGCTGGAGTGCAGTGGTGCAATCTCAGCTCACTGCAACCTCTGCCTGCAAGGTTCAAGTGATTCTCCTGCCTCAGCTTTTCAAGTAGCTGGAATTACAGGTGTGTGACATCGTGACTGGCTAATTTTGGATTTTTAGTAGAGATGGGATTTCACCTCTGACCACCATGCCTGGCTCATTCTATCTTTCAAATATATATCACAGTCATTCATTCTATGCCTCCTTCTGCCCAGGTTTCAGACAATTGGTGGCCAGAGTTATTGCAATTGCCACTTAGCACATCTTTTCTTTGCTGCTCTTGCCCACCCACAACCCTCCTGCTAAACTCATCGTTTAAAACTGAAAATAAGCTCACTGTAGTATTTCCCACCATCAAACCAATCAGTGATTTATCATCAGGTCCCAGCCCATGTCTGCAGAACTACCTCTTGTTCTACCCTTTCCTGCACTAAGCTCAGGCTCACAGATCATACTCAGGCGTCTTGAACATACTGAGATGGGAGCATTGGTATAAATGGGCTTCCTCAGAAAATACTGTCCAACTAGGCCTGAAGCCTGTCTCACTAGTTTTTAGCTCAGCCAACAGTTTCTGTCTTTCGTAGCATTGATCAGAATTTCTAATGACTATTTTTTAAAAATTTTAATTATTTGCCTCTTTCACAGACCTATAAGATTTTTGTTACCATATCTACCTCTTGCACTTTTCTATCCTTTTTACCTGCTGACTGGTATAGTAGGTGCCCAGTAAATAATCATTGAAAATATAGATTCAATGCAGAGTGCTTACAATAAGAGGAATTTTTCCACACTGCACATATGATATTGAGCTGCTAATTGGGCTTCTAAATATAGAGCAAATAAATGGTGCAAAATAAGCCATGTGAGAAAATGAATATTTCTTGGAGAATGTGAACTTTGCATTCGTTTAGCTTCTAGGTCCCAATTTATGATCTGAGGGCTGCATTAATGTAGGTTTTTTGTGATTAATTATTTATGGGACATTGAAGTGATCTGTGCCAAAAAGCAGATCCTGCTTTAAATAGCTTTAATATATCAGAAGACATTACTAGACACAATTCAAAAAAATCTACACACAGATTATTACGGGTTTGCTCAAATTATATCAATTACCCTTGATATAACACAAAGTGTGGAAAAACACTATTTGAGGTCCTTTTTAAATGATTAAAGGGGCAGCTGTTTCAAGATCCAGGTGCTAAGGTGAAAATAGAAATTTACATCCAACTTTTTAATTCAAGGATTCTGTTAATCATGATATTATGGGCCTGATTTTCCTACTGACTACACAATCTAGATTTCATTTATCTCAAGGGTTGATGATGTTTGTTTTAACACTGACATTATTTTCTTAGAGAACATTTTTGTATTCTCATGGTGGGAAAAAATTAAAGTCAAACTATACAGAAATATTTGGATTTATCTCAGACAATAGAAAGAAATTTATATAGAGAAAAGGAAGAGGAGAATAAACTTCAAAGAGTCTTCAAATGAATTCTTAATTGCAGCATGTATGTTGTGTATACAAATATATAGTACATATGCATGCACTCAACCCCTCCCCCACACACACATACACATTTGCCTGTAAAAGAGATTTGATTGATGGAAGACTGGAATCTTTCCCTCTTGGGTCTTCCTTACAACTATAGCAGCCTTTGAGGCACTTATTGGACTACTTCAGTCTTTTCAAACTGGAGATAATTAAACTTTTATGTCCTAAGTTATACATTGTATGTTAGAATTAACTTCTCTCCTATGCATTTAGTATAGTACCAATTGTGTATCATTCTTAGAGAATTAAGAAAGTAGTCACTCAATTCATTTTCTGTGTTCTGCAGTTGAGATGAGAAAATCTATAGGGTATCAGTAATTTAAAAACTGCTGAAATTAATAGTAAAAAAAGATGATTATACCATTACATAGAATAGGTTTGTCAAATAGACTACAAAAGTTCTGTTCTTCTCCCCTTACTTTCCCATAGCAGACATTGTTAATCAATCATGGCACTCTGCGCCTGTGTCTGGATGATGCCTTTGAGTTCTCCTGAACACTCTGCCGTAGGCAGCCATTACCTATCAATCAGAATCAAGAATACAAGATGAAGCAAAATTACCATTCTGGTGTGGAAGATTAGGGTGATGGAAAAGGTGGATTAAGAATAAAGCTAATATAATGAAATTAATCTTCTGATGAATTGCCTACCTTTCCTATTCAAAGGTTTTAACTAGGAACAAATATATGTGAATACCATGAATGGTATTTTAAGCTATTACATATTGTCTTTAAAAATATTAATACCTTAGGTTATTCAAGAAGATGTTATTATTCTGTATTTATTGAGAATAGTCATATAATTTGGCATATAGACAGGCACAAAGAAAAAAATAGGAATCAAAGTTGTGTACCTATTAATAAGGAGAATGACATCATAGCTACTAAAAGAAAATTAAACATTTATAAAATATGAAAAGGGTAAACTTAGAAGAAGAGAGATCAAATTGAAACACGCCCTATCAAGTAGCTGATTCTTTCATTGTTTCCACACAGTATGAACCCCAAGGTCTCCTAAACAGATATATTAACAGCTCAGTAAAGACCGTACAGATCGAAAAAACAGTTGGGTCATTTGCCCTCCAAACCTCTTTCTATTGCATTTCACATTAATTGCAGATGGAGCCATACCTTCCTGATACTCTTGCAGATTCATCCCCATCCAGACTCTGGGGATATAAAGACCACTAAATGAGATGCTTATCTCTTTGATATCAAAGAATCCTGTCTGTCCTCTCCTATTCTACCCCTGCTTCCTATTGTAATGTTCAGACTTCTTCCCCTATTCGTTTCTTCTAAGTCAGTTCCAATTTTTATTTTCTTAAATCTGACTTCCTGTTGGAGTTCTTTATCCTGAGCCCCAATTTGTTTTACTTGTTTGTTTTTAGGACTTGGGAGTAGTATCTTGGCACTTGGATTCTACTCGAGCTCAAATCTCAGACCCTACTATTTAGTTCTTGTCACATATTGTCAC
Organism: Callithrix jacchus; assembly: GCF_049354715.1. Lineage (NCBI taxonomy): Eukaryota > Metazoa > Chordata > Mammalia > Primates > Cebidae > Callithrix > Callithrix jacchus. Next base: position 34,625,091 of record NC_133517.1, on the reverse strand, counting down.
ACCTGAAACTAATGGTTCTCTTGCTAGGATAAGTGATGATGACAGAGATTATTAGAAATATCATCATGTATAATTATAATTATACATGAAGTTAATTATAATTATCTTCATTTTATGGACAAAGAATCTGAATCTCAGATGGACAAAGAAACTGAGTCTCAGATGGGCTAAATACGTTGTCCAAGATTTGCTGTGAGGAAGTAGCAGAGCTAGAGTCAAAACCAGGACTGTTGATCTCTAAGTCTTCTTATCTTTTTTCTTTTTTTCCTTTTGAGATGGAGTTTCACTCTTGTTGCCCAGGCTGGAGTGCAATGGTGTGGTCTTTGCTCACTGCACCTTCAACCTCCTGGATTCAGGCAATTATTCTGCCTCAGCCTCTCAAGTAGCCAGGATTACAGGTATGTGCCACCATGCCCAGCTAATTTTTGTATTTTTAGTGCAGATGGGTTTTCACCATGTTGGCCAGGCTTGTCTCAAAGGCCTGACCTCAGGCAATCCACCTAGCTTGGCCTCCCAAAATGCTGAAATTACAGGCGTGAGCCAACATACCTGGCCTAAGTCTTCTTACCTTTTCTGACACAACACATAGGAATGTTCTGCCTGCTCTTTCTCCCCCTAGTAGATCTACCATTGTTCATTCATGTATTTGTTCATTCAGCAAATATTTACTAAGCAACTATCAGGCAGGATGTAAGACACTGGGAATACAACAGAGATACATGAAATAATTCTTGACTATACAGACCTCCAGGAATTCCCCAAATCTCCAATAACAAGGGTCAGCAGACTTCCCATTTATTCTAAATAATGATAAACTATTAAAGACTTTTTCAAAAGAAACTGTATGTTCAATGTGTGTTTTAGGAATACTATTCTCAGTGGGGAGGCCATATTAGATTGTGCATATGAAGGAGTAAAGAATAATAAATTCATAAATAATCTAACAAGCAACAATAGCCCCAACTTGGGTGATATTAGGAGTAAAGAAAAAGGAAGATGAGCAACTTTTACGTTGAATGACAAGGATTTGCTAAGTGACTGAATATAAGGACTGAAGGAGATAGAACTATCAAAAATGGTTATAAGGTGGGTACAAAAAATATAGAAAAAATAAATAAGATCTAATATGTGATATCACTATAGGATGACTACAGTCAATACTAACTTATGTGTACATTTATAAATAAATGGAAGTGTATAATTGGATTGTTTATATCCTTCATAACATAAAGTATAAATGCTTAACAGGCATAAAGTGTAAATGCTTGAGGGGATGGATACCCCTTTTTCCATGATGTGATTATTACACATTGCATGCCTATATTAAGACATCTCATGTACTCTATAAATATGTAACCTACTATTTACCCACAAAAAATAAAAATTAAAAAATTAAGTGCAGTCTCTAGACTATGAGGCTAGATGGCAAATAACACAAATGACAGTGAATGGATGTTTTAAAACTAGAAACAAGTTTGTGGGAGAATATAGAGCTGAGTTTGAACTTGTATTTGAGGCACACATAGGGAACCAGGTACATTTTTACTAAGTACTTGGGAATTCCAGTTGGGAGCCTATGAATAAGGTATGATTTGAATATAGAGGTTGATAATGGTCTGTTGAGTGATGATACCTGAAGTCATGGGAATAAATGTGATGCTTGAAGGAGAAAAAATTTAAAAAGAAGAAAAGAGTCCAAAAGTGAACATGAGAGTTAAACTTGCATTTAAAATACAAGTGTGAGTAGAACTCACAAAAGAGATCGTACATTGCAAAATATATCCACAATTCCTTCTTCGCTCTTCCGTATGGCCTTGCCTCATGCAGTGTGGTTTTTAAGCTTTTCCCATCAAGAGGTAGAGTCTGTTTTCCCTCATCTTGAATCTTGGTTGCCCTTTCGACTGGCTTTGTTAAGAGAATACACAAGTGATTATTTGACTTATGTGATTTCACATTCTTGTTTAGAATTTGAGCAGTTGCCAATTTTACAAGCCCAGGCTGGCCTTTGCAAGTGCAAGCTGGAGGATAGGAGGCCTTTAGGAGCAGAAACAAACCAGCCCAGTAGAGGCCATTCTAGGCCAACCATCCCCCAGTTAAGCCAGCAGCTAATCACAGAGACAAGAGTGATCCCAGCTGGGACCAGAACTGCTGAGCTAAGCACAACCCAAATTACTGACTTGTAGAATTGAACACTAAATAAATGGTTGCTGTTTTAAGCTATTAACTTTTAGGAGAGCTTGTCATGTAGTAAAAGGTAAAGGTAATTGATACAGAGATTGAGATAGAGAAGGAGGAAAGTCAGCATAGGCTAGCATCAAGAGTAAGTAGGGAAAGAAATACAAAGAGAAGAGAGTGATTGACAATGTGAACTATTCCAAACATACCAGACATAATTAAGACTCTATTGCATTTGGCAATGAGCAGGACTCTGCTATTCTGAAAGTGCAGTTTCAAGTAACGAGGTGGGTGGGGAAGACCAATTGCAGGAGAAATAGAGATTGAGAGTAAAGTCTTCATGTTCAATATAATTAAGAAAAAGTTTCCTTCCATGGGAGAGAAGATTAGAAGCAAGAACACTATGATCCTTAGTGTCTTCAGCAATAAAATAAGGAGGTTAGTCTTGATTGTGGAAAATGCTTCCTTTACTTGTGCTCTATTGTTGGTGGGAGACAGAAGAACTTGATACTCATACACACAGATTTGAAATCAAACAGATGTGGATGTTATTACAAATTCCTTCTGTGTGGTTTTTTTAAGGTTACATAAAGTCTGAATTTTCTGATGTACTAATACTATTGATAACACTAATAATTATATCCACCTACTAGCATAACATATTACATTAAATTAAATGCTACATAAAATGAGCTAGCACCGTGCCTGGCAAATTTTCATGGTTAATAGCATCATCATCATCATTATTGCCCCTAAAACTTGAATAAGTATTTCTTTATTTTGAGCATAAGTCTACATTGTTATATTCCCCACCTGTTGGTCCAGTTCTGTTTAAAAGCAATGCTTTACAGTTTGAGTATTTGACAGTTTCACCATGTGCTTTTACATCTTTGCATTAGGATTTACCGAACTTTTTCATATAATTTCTCTTGGCCACCTTCGTTCTTCTTTGGCCTTAAAATAGATTAGAATCAGACATAACCTAAGGCAGTTACAGTAGGATTAGTTTACAGTAGTGAATAAAGGAGGAAACAAGAAATATTAAGCACAAAAGCACAGACATCTGAGGTCATTCAGTGTAGGGGAAAGAAGCAAACTTCCAAATGTTATTTACACTATTATACTTCTGCACAATATAACTGATGTACATAATGATGACCCTACTTATTTGAAAAAGCATTAAAGTATATAGATACTTTGTTTTCTAAAGCAGAAACTTTTTAGAGGCTAAGACTAAGCAACAAACTATGTTTTCTGAGTGGACTCTGAGGCAGAAATCCAGTACGGTACAGTACAGAAAGTAGACAAGTAGAGTTGTTCTTGGTGTGGTAATAGAGATAAAGGCCCTAAACGTACCCACCAAACTTGATAAAGACCTAATATGACATTCCTGTCGCACAGAAAGGGTCGTTCGGAATTTCAGGTGTGCCTTAGAAAATTATGTAGAGCAAAGCATGAGATTAATTTTATTTTCAGAAAGTAAACATCAAAATATTTAAAATACAGTTTGATGTATTAAGGATTATGTTATCTGGGAAAAATATCTCCTACAGAAAATTGTAATCCTTCACAATTTTAGATAAATAAGATTTAACTCTTTTTTTTAGTAGGAAATTTTTATAGAACAATTCTACTGACATTCACAGAAGTATAACTTTCATAGGAGAACTTCAAATAAAATTCCTTTATTTCCACCTCGTAAAACACTCTTCCTGTGCAAAGTGTATCCATACCTAAGAAATATTCATTACCAGTCTCTTGAAACACATTGTCAGCTAATATCAGAACATTTCCCCTAGTTACTAACTTTTACATGTTTTCTTTGTTTGTGAACTCAAAATCAGATCTAATAAATATGAATTTCCAAGCAAAGAACAAAGAATTAAGGAGCAAACGAAAAGTTACAAATTAAAATTAAGGGTGATATCAGTATAGACAAAAAGAAAAATTAATTGATAGATTAAAAAAAAACACCTCAGGGCTTCCAAAGAATGCCAGTCAGTCAGCATGACACATATACAAGTTTCAAAAACATAATTTCTTTTTTTATTACCTAGGAATATTAGGATATACTTTCTTGACTGTAATAATTGTGTGCAGTTAATTATAAATGAAACAGAAGTGCTGATAATATTAGAGACTTGTACTCTGCATAAAACTGGAAATTACTGCTATTACTCTTGGTTGCTAGAGAATATTAGGTCATAGATGCTAATTAGCAGTTCATAGCCCTCCTACAGGGGGGAAATCTCATTACCATATGAAACTGTGTTGGTTGCCAAAACCTAACACTCACAGCACTCTGACCATTTTTGTTTGAACAATTATGAGCTATGATAAAACTAAAGATCAACTTTGCTGTGTGTGAGCAGGACCATGAAGGCTAATATACACAGTCTCATATTTGTTCACTAGTTTAAGAAAAACAGCCATATTACACTTTGAGCCTCCCAGTCAGTGTGTGGGAACTGATTAAAAACAAAAAGACAGAAGTTTTCATCATTACAAAGCACAAACAACAGGATCTCCCACTAAAAATCTGTTCACAAAACAAACAAACAAAAAATAAAGAAACAAAAGTATTGTGGGATGGGAGAGAAATTGCAATGGTTCTAGTACCTCTCTAATGGTTAATTTATCATACAGGTTTATATATATGTATACACACACACACACACACACACACACACACACACACACGACCAGCCCTGACTCTATCTATGTTTGTATTTATACAGATATATGTACTATATGTATCTATATTAGATAGATAGACAGAGATATAGATAGATAGATGATAGATAGATAGATTGATTGATTGATAGATAGAGTCCTTTTAGAAAAGTCCAATACTTTAAAAAGAAGACATTTCTTCAGCTTATTTTGGTACTTTGGTTTTTTGAAAAGGAGAATTTAAAAGCTATGATTTTTGGCAGCATTTCCATTTATTCCAATGAACATATACATAATCATTTGGAGAAAGATATTATAAGACAGGAGAACATGTTAAAACTACAACCTGAATTGAGCTATTTCTACTAAAGTATTTATATAAATTAGATAATGCATTAATCCTGGCTGCTTAGTCAAATTAGGTTTTATATTGAAATATAAACTACATTTGTGGTGAAAAAAGAATATTAAATCCTTTATATTTATATCATGGTATACACATGACCATGCACACAAATATACATACACAAACACTAGTGGCCAAAGGGTCCTTAACGAGTGAGACAAGAAACCTAAGAATAAATCAGAGCCACAGGAATTCATGGATTCTTTTTTCTAAATAAGGTACATTCATTGCTTGTCAGTGTAATGACATGTTCCACTTTTAATTGGCTTCTTTTCTCTTCCCAGAAATGGTATATCCATTTTCACCTATGGAAGTAAAATTAATTAAAGAAGCAATAACTTGTAAAAATTGGAAGAGTAAATCTTTCATCTCTGTATTGTATCAAAGGTTCCATGTGTTACAAAATGCCTTTGCCCTCCTCCTAAGCTTTTGCCGCAGCTTAAACATAGTCTACAATCCAGTATAAATGAACTCTGAGTTCATCACACAAAGGCAAGAAAGAACTGGGGCTCTGGTGAGAATCAGTGAGGAAGACAAACCAACTCCGTCCTGAATCAGCAGAAGACAGGAGATAAGAGGAAGGAGAGCTAGGAGCATCTTGTTTTAATTTACACACTTCAGTCTTATGAGCAGAGAATTATCTTCTCGGATGTCTTGAACTGAATCAAATCTCTGTTGTGCAGCCTCAGTGCCAAATATTCTGACCCATTGTCCCCATGAAAGCATTTTAGCTCGTGCTACAACTTCTGCATGAAAATATGCTGCTGCTGACATGGCTTGTGGCCATCAGCTATGGGCACCTGCCGGCAGATACTGGATGTTGGTATTTTATTTTATTTTATTTCATAGTAATACATGTTAATTGAAAAAAATCACTGGAAAATTCAGTAGGGGAAGATACCTCAATTTCTGTAACAGAAATCATTATATACTTTGTTAACATTTGGATGTGTGTTTGCCTGGCTCTACATATCTGTCTATAAACAACTATTGCTACAGCTTATATTAGTAATTTATTGTTTACAGTATTTTCAAATCTTGGTCTTCACAAAAAGGTTGGGAGTAAGAATCCTATAAGATTGTGTGCTTGTGTGTGTGTGTGTGCGTGTGTGTGTGTGTGTGTGTGTGTGTATTTATCATCCAACTCTAACAATTGTCCCACCTGTTCCATCAAAAGCAAAGGTTAATTACATTTCTGTGGAGCTATCCAGCAGAAGGCTACTTTTCTCCCACTAAATTACAACAAGAGTAAATTAGAGGTTTTCAGAACTTCAGGGTTTTGATTGATGAATTCATTAATTCACCTTTTCAAAGGGAGGGCTCATGTTTTAAATATTTTATGTACAATTTGCATGTTGGCATTTTTAACCGCTTTTAAAAAAAATTAGACAGTGCTTAAGAGAAAGGTCAAGCTGATCACCTTGGAGCCCAGATGCCTTTGTAATGCACAGAGCAAGAGGCAGGGTTAAGTCTTCCTTGTCATTCTGTCTCCTGAAAATTAGTCTGTCCTGGGAAGCTCCTTCAGCTGCCTGTATTGTTCCTTTAAATATAGTAAATGAGATATTAGAGTTCCATTATCCAAAGTGAGATTCTCTTTGCATCAGGGTAGATATGGACACTATCCAAAAGAGGTTTGGCTTTTATTTCACCTTGCATATCTACGTTGGCAAGTACATGAAAATGGCATTTCCATTGTCCACATGAAACCTCTCCATCCAAGTTTTATGCACTTTAATGTATTCTATATCCAGTCATTGATGCACAGGCGCCTCTCTACACTCCCAAGACAACCGATATGTGCCTGTGAACTCTGCTTCTGACAGATAGAGTCTTCCAGTCATTGAACAATTTATCTCTGATTTAAGGAAACATGCATCATCTGTATACACATAATGTGACATCAGAGAAATAGTAAAAGAAGTAGCAGAAACTGGAATTGTTTTGTCTCTCACTAAAGCTTCCAATGTAATACTATATACCCCCTCAACACCCCCAATAACTTTTAACTTTTGACTACTTTTGAGAATTCACGAAGAAACAAAGCAATTGCAAAAGATTTGTTAGGATTTTTTCTCAGTTAACCAGAATTAACCCTGATTTTAAAAAATAGAGATAGAGCAAAAGAGAGGTGGGCAGTCAACATGATTTGTTAATGGCAGGCAAAGTTACTATTTAGTCCTCCATTTAAGATTAGATGGGATAGACAAAAATGGGCATGCAGGTACATATCCTGGCACAAATCGCAGGACAAGTCTTTCTTTAAAAACATCTTACAAACAAAAGAGGAGTCTTATTTTAATGTCCTACCTGCCTAGTGCACCATCAAGCCAAATTGGTTCACACATGCAGAACATTAAGCAGGGATCAAGTATAATGACTTAGGGTTTTCAGGCCATTGAGAAAGAACTGTTAATGTGTATGAAGTTTCATCCTTATTAAAATCTGAGGCAATATTTATGCCTTTCTCTGTTGGTGAGTCCATCCCATTGCTGCACACAACAGCGTGTTCTTGGCCTCATTCTCAGTCCTTAATTTGTACTTGAAAAATATGTACACGTTGAGCCAGATGCTTCCAGTGCCTAAGGTAACTCTCTAATAAATTAGGCACTTGAGAAAACAGAATTAACCCTTTCAACTTCTGCATCAAGACCCACTTTGCTTTACATAAGGCATTATCTGAAAATTTAACACTACCAAAAAGGAATTAGAATTTACTGTAATTTTGCATATAGTACAATATTCTAATGCTTACAAAACTGCCTTTATTTACAAAAACTTTTTTTTCCCCAAATAACTCTCTAGGAATTTGTCTACTGGGCAAAGCTACATACTTCTAAAATAAAAAATATCCTCTGGTGTCCCGGGGAGAAAAATCAACTGTTTCCCAAATGTGCCCCATACTGTTTTTAATCCACAACATTAATATAATTCACATATGAGGCATTAGAAGGCTAATCGTTAATTGCAAAAGGAGCGTTTAGAACAAAGTTCTACCTGTGTTATTGATGTGGCCTATTTTATTTTAATTCAGAAAACTAAATTATTCCGTTATTGAAAGTGTTTCATTTGTACTTTTCTTCTAAAGGTTGAAGACAGTCCATTCTTTCTTTCATGTTCTCTCTTTAGTTAAAATGGCGGAATATTCTTTGAAAATATTGCCTTCGGCTGGGCGCAGTGGCTCACGCTTGTAATCCCAGCAGTGTAGGAGGCGAAACAGGCGGATGACAAGATCAGGAGTTGGACACCTGGGAGGCGGAAGTTGCAGTGAGAGGAGATCATGCCATCACTGCACTCCAACCTGGGTGATAAAGTGAGACTCCTTTTAAAAAAACTAAAAGAAAAATAAAAGAAAAAATATTGGCTTCATGTGCAACCAATCTAAGCTGTTTATACCTTTGTGTATTTGAGTCACACTTTTAATACTTAAATGTTTGGCAGAATATTTGAAGGGATAAAAGGCTCACAACAATACTGAACAAATCAGTAATAGTTACAATACAATGACTATTACAGAACAACAACATAGCAGAATGTCTCTGCAAGCATTCTAATTGCACATTCATTTGGTTAACCTTTTGCACCATGCTTAGTTTTTGAGCAGGGCCATCTCTAGCCCCAGTCCATTAAAAGTACTCACGAAGCAAAGTTCTTTCTAGTTCCAGCAAACTTGCAGCCCGTTATATACATCCCTCTATCTCCTCAACCTTCTGATAGAAACTTCTATAATTACTATATCAACATAGGTATAGCAAAGAAAAGCTTTGCCCATTCAGGTCAATCTGATGTTTACATTAGATATGTTGTGGGAATAAACATTGTATCTTAGAAATCTAAGTGACTCCATGACCTAACCAACCTCTTGAAAAACCTCAAAATTCTTAAAGCCTGAATGAGCATAATTACCTTACACAGTCACAAGCCCTCTTCTCTGTTGGGTTGGGTGAGGACAGTGGGGGGAACTGAATCCTGTAAAGAATTTCATGAGATGCTGACATTTTTGCAGATAACTTTTTCACTCCACAAAATCTTGCTGCTTGGTTGTCCTTCCCTATTTGTCTGATATACACCATCACTCTGCTTTATCTTTTATGTCAAGTTTTTATTCCTTATAGCCCTTTTATAGGCTACTAGTTATGTGTCGTATTTATTCTGATATGCTCCTTTTTAAACTAAGTCTAATTCGTCGTTTTGTTGTCATGAACACCTGCCCCCTCACAGACTGCTGAATCCATTTAAAATAAGATAATTTGTCAGGTGCAAGAAAATTTGTGCCCTCACACACCCCCTGCAAAAAGAAAGCCTTTTTCCCCCAAATTTCTTCAATATTATAGCTATCAAACATAGTTATGTTAAAAAAATCAGTTCAAGGATAACATAATAGCAAGATTTTGAAGACCATTTTTTTATGGTAGCTGCATTTTTCTTGTCTTGGGGTTTCCTTTTTGTTCAGCATAAAACAATGCTCTCATTCTTAGGTGGGTGGTGAACAATGAAAACACATGGACACAGGGAGGGGAGCATCACACACTGGGGTCTGTTCCGGGGGAATAGGGGAGGGACCGTAGGGGATAGGGAGTTGGGGAGGGATAACATGGGGAGAAATGCCAGATATAGGTGATGGGGATTGAGGCAGCAAACCACATTGCCATGTATGTACCTATGCAACAATCCTGCATGTTCTGCACATGCAGGATTTCTTAGGTTCTTACCCCAGAACCTAAAGTGCAATAAAATATATATACATATACATATATAAAGAATATAAACAAGACTTACATGTGTCCCCAAATTAAACATTCACTGCTCAATTCTAGATTTGCTAACAGATGAAATTTTAGCATAGAATCATAAGACACAAGTTACAAATTCAACTTGCATCTCAGTAAATACTTCTTACAGACATGATATGATGCATTTCTAAGAAGCAAATGTAAAGTGAAATTATTGTTTAAAAATCAGTGTTTCAAATATAGGTATGTGAAATTTAAAACTGGAAACATTTAACAATCATACGTTTAGGATCGTTTCAATAGTCTTTGATTTAGTTTTACCAATAGAAAAAAAAAGTTGTGGTTAAAAACTTCTTAAGGTTAGGAATGTACCTTGGCATGAAGACACAAGGCAAAATAGATAACATAATCTAAAGGCTTCTGGATTTTAATCCCAACAGTGACATGTACATGTTACTATGGGCAATAATTTAGTGGTCAAAATTTACAAATGACTGCTATTATTCAGTAATAAAATTAATGCATATCAAAAAATACTCTTGTGGAGTTATATCTCAGTCATACCAACTCTATTAAAACATGGAGTTCTTTCAAAGTTGTGGCTTAGACACATTTACTGGGGCTTCATTTCATTTGATAGCATTGCCCTTTCCAACATTTTGAAATGTTTTAATCACTTGAAATACTTTTGAAATGGTTAAATATTCATTGAAAAGAACAAAATATGCCCGAAAATGTATACATATATCTACTCAAGTTTACATACATTTAAAATGCTACTTTTTCAAAACTTACTACATTATTACTTATTTTACTACATTCAAAATTTGGAGTTTGTAGCTGCAACTTCTATAGTTCTAAATAGTAATATAAATTATTGTTTTGCCTTTTAAATAATTGATAATTCTAAATACTAGAAACAAAGCTATAGTCAAATCTTATTTTCTGGGAGTATGTGTTTTATAAAGTCACTGGCAACACTGAATTAGCAAATACAGAACCATTGTTTCTAGGGGAAATAGGTTATATTTCATCACCCTGTCATTACATAACCTTGTTTTATGTGTCTTTCTGTTTAAAGAAACCTTTTAAAATATATATTGTTGATTCATTAACTTACGCCTGAGCAAAGATTATCAAACACACCAATTTTCTCCTTAAGGCACATTTTCACAACCTTCTTGTGCTTAAAAACAATAAACAATACTTCAGCACTGTCCTTGAGGGCCATTTTAAACAGGAAGATGCCCACCACAAAGAAAAATACACACACACAAAAGTGGCACAAAATAAACAGTGGAGAGGATGGTGGTACACGGTATGAGAACTGAAGCAACAAGACAGAGTGCTTCAAATGGGGGCAGAAATGGGGAGTCCAGTTTCTTACCACTCTGCACAAATCTGAATGACTGCAAAAGCACCACGAGTGTTGTTACAAATACATTTTATAAATAAATTACAAGTCAATTGTAAAGAGTAGCCAAATTCAAACTACAAATGAAGATTGAATATATCTTCTAAAATGTTCACAGGATTCTGAGGTTGAACAAAATTAGCGATTTACTGGTTCATCTTGTGTGAGGCTGCTGTTTGGTAGGGAGCATCGAATAAGTTGGAAGCAGTGGCTGTAAAGCCACTCACTATTCATCACTAAAGATTTAGTGTCTGTCTTTTCCCCTGTAATTCTTTCATTTAAAGTGCTATCATGCAAATGTGTTTGTTTACGAATTCTTTTATGGGACAGCTTAGATGATGATGATTATTTATTTATAATTTAGGACACCTGGAAGTAAGTTTGTGTAAACAAATTCCTTTTGCCTCCTCTCCTTACACCCCATTCTCCAAAGCTATCATAGTTTATGATTTGTAGCTGAAAAGAATAGAGGGTCTCAGTGGAATGGTGCTGACTCGAGGAGCATTTGCTTTACCAGTCAAGCCATTGCCACAGCCCTTTAAAGATAAATCTGAGTCACTCTAGCTTTCAACCTGGTAAACTACTGTCATTACAAAGGAAAAGTTCATTTTTACCCTGTAGGTTATGTTTCTTTTAATTTCCTACCATCTCTACTGAGAAGAATTCTCAGCACGTGAGGTGAGTTTGGTATGTGCACAAAGACAACAGCCAGGTTTCAGTCATTCACGCAAAGTTCTGGTCACTTCATCCATTTTATTTCCAATACCTCATCCGTGAAGGAAGAGGACAATCTGACTTCAAAAATTGAGCTGAATCTGTATCCTATGACAGGTTCTATTCATTAAAAACCTGATAGAGCCATCATTGTTCATACCTATTTCTAAGATTGCCGCTTTAGCATTTTATGAGTTGATCTCCAGTGTTCCAGAAATAATATTCTGCAGCATGACTGTTCACTAGATTCTAGTAGATACTCTAATGCAATTAAAAAAAAAAAAAACTCTAGGAGTAAGGACCCTGGGATTTAAGTTGTGCTGCTGTAGGCTGTATAAGATTGGGCGGGACATATAATCTCCTGTGCTTTATTTTTTACATTGGTTGAATACAGACAGTAAGAGTTACTTCAAAGGATAAGTGAATCTAATGAGATAATAAATGCACAAGTGTTTTATAAATAGACAAGGGCTTTAGGAATAGAATTTTGTATATGACATGTCAATGTAAATATAGTAATCGCACAGTAATATCATTATTTCTAAAATAATTTTTGATACAATAAAAACAGCAACTTTCTCTGAGCCAGAACTCTTAATTTTGTTATTTTTGTTGTTTCAGAAAATAAATGTTTGAGGAAATTTATATACGGATAAGTGTCAGGAAACAATAATACAACCCTTGAGTCTGATATCCATAGAAAGTTCCATGTCAAAAAATCACCCATACAGAACCTCCTGTTTATTTCCCACTAAACTTCATAAAGTGGTTTCCAGGTCCTCAAAGCAGAAATACTTGACCTCACACTGTTTTTGTGATTTGGAGGCTGTGACTTGGTTGAACTCATCATAGCCATACTCTCAGAAGCATGAGTGCAAATATATGCTTAATTCAATTACATAACATGTAAACAATGAAGAGAGTGGAGAAAAGCTGCCTTTGCTCAATTTCAGATTTGATCACATAATTAATATTGATCAAAGTCACCAGATAATTTCCAGTCTTGCCTAGTTTTTAAAATAAATTTTCTATTTTCATTGAGAAATCTGCTTCACATCTAGGTTCTAGACCATTTGTTTTGGATTTCTTTCTCTTGATCCAAATTGCTTTATTTCTGGTCTGCAAAATCCCCACTAATATTCTGACAATTCAGGGCTTTTCATCAGGCCACATCTTTCAGGTGAAATCTCAGAACAGCGGAGGCAAATGAAGACTCTCACTTCCCACAACTCCTTTCAGCCATTATTTTTTCTCATGGTATTCCATTCAAGTCCATCACCCATAAACTAACTAAAATTTGATCAACATATGCTTGTTTAGGACCTTTTTTTTTATATAACAAATGCTTAAGCCAATTTAGCTTCTAAATAGATAAAGTTCTTAGAGTGGACACTTACAGTGGACTTTATCTATATCGTGTTTGATATATTGTGGTTTATTCAATAAACACTTAACAGCAACCAAAGAATTGAACCAATTGGTGTGTCAGGTTTATAGATTTAGTGGATGACTGGCACTTTAAAAAATCCTTTAAAGGTCGAACAAAATAAAGCATGAATCACTAGAATTAACTGTCACTGGATATTCTAGGACTATAAATGTTACTGTAATCAACAAACAATGAAAGAATCAAGCTGTTGGTCCACATAAAGACAGATTTCACTAAATCTTACTTCAGTGACTATTGAGGGTGCTCTCTTAGTAAGAAATAATACTCAGTTGGTATGAACTCACTTGCTTTTTGTGTTATTTTACCTAGAGACCCATCTTAAAATCCTATCATTTTTACCTTTTTGAGCTTTCTTTCCCAGTAGGTAGGCACATTTCAGCCCTATATATGTCTCAACGTTAGACGTCATAAGTATTTGATGAGTAGCTTTGCATAGTCCATTTTTATCTATGAGGAAATTAATCCCTTCAGGGGAGTAAACCAGGTCTCCTCCATAGAAGCTAAGTTTTATACATATAGGAACTGCAGTAGGTGTCATGAGCAGGGAACAGACTTGGTTGATTCTAAAAATGACCTCTGTCTCTTTTTAACTTGTGGTATACTTCAATTATACTTTGTAAAATACGAGGGACTGTGGAATGCCCCTTGACAATAGCAACGTGCAGTAGCACATATGCCCCACATTTCACTGAAACAAACCTGTTTTCAATTCATTTTAAAGGCCCTGTGGCCTTTATAAATGTTCTGGTTGGCCACCTGATGAATATGACAAGCACTTGGCTAAGAAGACATGGGTGAGGTCACTGTGGTATTTGCGGCTTTCATTCTTTTCCTTGGCAAATCATAGGGTTCAACAACAGGGGAAAAAAACACTGTTAACACCCTGAGTATCAAAATATGAGTTACTCTTTTCTTCACCTTTTATGAATCAAACTTAAGATTTTCTTTTTATAATTCAGAGAATGCATCAACAAGAAATTTGAAAAGCTCATTTTGTGAGGGCATGATATGTATCTTCCAAGAAAATTAGCAGGATTTTGAAAACACAAGCACCTTATTTATAAAATCCAAGATTTGTAGCTTAAGTTCAACCTTTGAGTTGTTAAAAATAGTAATGGTATAATTTTATAGTTAAAATAACATATCAAATAACTATACTTAGCATGGACTATACGCAAAGTGCCATACTGAGGGCCTTAGAAAATCCAGACACCTAAGAGATACCCTCAATGAGCTGATGGTATAATCAGGGAAATGTATACAAAGTGACTATTCAAGGAAAAAAATAACTGCATACTAGGATATTGGAAGTATTTGTTTGTAAAGTAAAGCCAAAGACTCTAATTTAAAATAAAACTCTATCTTTTACTAACAATTGCATCCCAGGAGGAAGAGGAGACCAAGGTAGGCAAATAGTTTCGTGTCTCTTTGCTCTTTAAATTTCTAAATGATAGTTTTTATTATATTTACAGATACCACCTAAAACCCTTTCGGAGAAACTTTTTGGGGCCAGTGGTAAGAGTGAGAGTGGGTAGATTTAGGGACATTTGGAAGAGGAAATGTAACGAAAAGTAGTTTTTGATATTTGGAGCAATTAATATTTGGAGACATCTAATGGTACATTTTCAGAGGGGCTGCAAGATTTATTCTTGCTCTGAAGGCTTTATCAGCCTTTCATTAGAAAAGCGAAATCATTAATATAACACATTTAAGTTACAACTGAAGACATTCTTAATGTCATTTATCAGATGGGGAAAATGGTTATAGATTTGTATCGATAACCTAGAGAGACTGAAATGTGATCCTTGATCTCAAGGACACCCACTGTTTATTCCTTAGGCACCTAAAACATTGATAACCGGAAACTAAACTCGAACTTTGCCCCATTTCTCTTTCATGTCCTATAGCTGTAAGGACACCACTAAAATTCCAGCCTTTTTCCTAGTCACACTTATGCAGTTATTAGCATCTTTAGCTCTGTATTTGAAACGTCTCCTACATATTCCACCTTCCTCTCTGTCCTGTACATGATCTCTAGGCTGTCCTGTTTTTGTGACCCTCCTCCACACTACCAACAGAGTTCTATTTCTAAAACATAAATACGTACAAGTCACTACTCTTCATAAAAGTACCTACTAATCATATGTTGTCAAAGGATAAAGTCCAATGCATTTAGCATGGTAGTTAAAGGTCATATGCCATTTGGCTCCCTCTTTACTTTTCAGCCCCCTCTTACCTCACTGTCTCCATTCACCTGGTTCTAGCCTCGTTGAACTGTTTGCAGATCTCCAAACCTGCTAAAATATACATTTGCCTCTTAACATGGTGCTACTTCTACCCATCCTTCAGGAACTAGCTCAGCTGTCAACTCCTCTTGAGCACTGCTTTGCCCAGAGGGAGTCAGCTGTTTCTTCTTCTGTCCTTTATCATAAAACTTAGAACATATTATTGGAATTTATCATGCTCTCTAGACTGTGTGCTCTTCAAAAGCAGAGGCCATAAAGACCATTCATCATTGACTGTTCATCATCTAGCAGTGCTCCATAAATTTTGAGTGAGTGACTGAATAAATATCTTGCTACTTTTCTTACGTTGAATGTGAGTTGCTCCAGTTTTGGACAGTATCTTATTTATCTTTGTGCTCAGAGAAGCATCTGAGAGAAACACTTGCTAAATGTTTGTTGAATTAGTGAGTTAAAAATCACCTGATATCCTGAAAATAGACTGGCTAAATTTATAGGGCAATAACTAGCTATAATATTGCCCCCAGACGCAGTGAGATTTTTTATTATTTTAGTATATTTTGTTTTCTCGTATAAATTGTGTAATTAATTTGCAAAATACGTTAATAAAATTATTTCTAAAATTCTGTGTTTATAGGCTAAGATTTCTAGAATCTTTACTTGAAAAATGATAGTGATTCAAACCAGTTTCATTTTAGAAGATAAATATATCACTCTTTCTCTTATCCCATAATTACAAAACAAAATTTTTTGCAATTAGTATATTTTTTAAGCGAAAATTATGTATTGAGGGATTAGGGCACTTAGTAAGCACTTTCTATGTCATTTAATGCTTACAATAACCCTATGTGGTTTAAGTTCTCTTATTAGCCTAATTTTTCAGATAGAAAAATAGAAAATTAAGAATATCACCCTGCTCAAGGTCATACAACAAACACAAAGTAAGACTGGGATTTGAAACAGTTTATCATTTACAAAAACAGAATGTTAGCCGTAATCTTCCTATGTCCCTATTTGCAATAAGATATGATTAAGTAACAGTCCTAGAGAGGACATTTCTTTTAATTATTAAATATTAGTGGTATAAATCCATTTAATTATATGCTACAATTACATGCAATGAGACAAAACAGCTTTGCCTTAAGCAGCACTGAAAAGGCCATTGTTCTCAAACAATGTGTACTGAGTACATCTAGCCATACGCCATATCCAGCCATACACATATGTTTATTGTGTCCTAGGTACCAACAGCTCTGTTATGCACTTTATATTTGTTGTGTTAGATACTGAAAAGCTCTGAAAACCAATGTTATTACCACCATTTTGTAGATGAGAAAACATATTCAGAAAGTGGAAAGTGCCCTTTATTAATGGTTTATTTTTTTAATCTCTAGTTACTGAGCAGGAAAACACAAATATAGAACAGTGCACAAATCTATAAAGGTTTTGTACAATTAATGATCACAAAGCAAACACCCAAGTTACTATATGCAAAAAACAGAATCTTGGCCGTTCCCCAAAATCCGCTTACATGGCTTCCCAAGCACAATACTATGTCTCAGCAGACAAAACCGCTATCCGGAATTCTAAGACTACAGCTTAGTTCTGTCTGTTTACAAAATCTACACAAATTGAATATTTGAATGGATATTTTGAGTCTTCTTTCAATATTGTTTATAAGATTAATTCATTTTGTTATGCATACTCCTGATTCATTTCATTGTTAAAATAGAATTCAACTGATAACTGTAAATATATACACATATACACATTCTTATGTGTGTGTATATATACTTACATAAATTTCAGTTTTACTGTTTATAATCACTTGGATTGGCTTCATTTTGGATTTGTTATTAATAATTTTGCTATGAATCATTTTATACATGTTTCTTTGTGGTCCATATGCATGCCTTTTTCTGGGTGTATATCCAGGAGCAAAATTGCTGGATGCTAGGATATATGCATATTTAACTGTAAAAGACAATAAACAATTTTTAGGAATGGTTATAACAATACATACTCAGTACAAGAGTAAAAAGAGATTCAATTGCATGATATTCTCATGAACTCAGTATTTTCAACAGTTATTCGGTTTTTGTATTTTTAGCTGTTCCAATGTGAATAGTGGCATATCGTTGTGTTTTCAATTTGTACTGCACTGATAACTAATGAGAATTAACGCATTTGTATATTTTATTAGTCATTTTGATATCCTTTTAAAGAATGTTAAAACCTCTTGCCAATTTTTTTTATTGTATTTTCTGGGTTTTATATCATTATCGTTGATTTGTGGAACTCTATATTTTCTGTATAGAGGTCTTACACATTTTTATTAGAATTATTTAGGGCTAACGGCTTTTTAACATTTTAAATAGTTTATTTTCCTTAAATTTTGTATTCCAAGTAATTTTTGCTATTATACAAAAATACGACTGATTTTAAAATTGTTCTTGTACTCAATAACTAAGCTGACCTATTATTCCCATAATTTATCTATAGATTCATTGGATTTTTGATATATGCAATTATAGTATCTATTAATAATGACTTTTATTTCATCTTTATGAAACTTACATTTTTTATTTATTTTCTTGACACATTTAACTAACTAGAATTTCCTTTACAATATTGCTGATCCCATTTATGTTAATGTAATCCCTAGTGTATTTTGATTTAAGTTGATCATCTGCTTTTTATGTACTGCCTTTTCTATTTACTTTTTCTTTTCTTCCCTGTTTTCTTTTGGAATTATTGCTTTTTTTAAAAAATATTTCAATTATACTCTAATTCTATTAGCTTTTCCTATTTCTTTTCTGTTTATTCTAGAGACTGCCATGGGTACTCCTAAATTTCTTCAAATTATTGTATAAATTACTAATTTTACCTTTGCTGTAAGGACCCTAGAATTCTTGAACACCATTGACTTCTTTTATACCTAAATTCTTTGTATATTGTAACTTCCAGAAGACGTTATTAATATTGTTTATTAAATCTAGCATTAATCTTTATTTTCCCACATGTTTATGTTGTGTTGTTGATGGTGGTGTTTTTGTTGAATTCCTCTTGAATCTACAACTTTCCATCTGGCCTCCTTTCCTTTTGCCTAAAAAAATACCTTTTGGTGTTTCTTTTAGTTCAGATCTCCTAGTGATGAATTTTCTCAATTTGTTTCAGTTTAAAGTTTTTATTTAACATTATTATTATCACTATTAATATTATTTGAGACAGAATCTCACTCTGTCGTCCAGGATGGATAGGAGTGCAATAGCTCAATCTCAGCTCATTGACACCTCCACGTTCCTGGTTCAAGTGATTCTCCCGCATTAGCCTCCCAGGTACCTGGGATTGCAGGCACCCACAACCATGCCCAGCTAATTTTTGGTTTTTAGTAGAGACCAAGTTTCATGATATTTGTCAGGCTAATCTTGAACTCCTGGCCTCAAGCAATCCACCCGCCTCCGCCTCCCAAAGTCCTGGGATTACAGGCATGGCCCACTGCACCAGGCCCAACTTTCATTCTTGAAGGATATTTTCACTGAGTTGAATTCTAAGTAGACAGTCATTTGCTTTCTTCTATTTACAGGTGTTACTGTCTTTTCTTCTGGTCTCTATTTTTTCTTTGCAGACAATAGTTGACAGTCTAATTATTTTTCTTTTTACATTTTCTTCATATCTTTTCTTTTTTTAAGACATTCTTTTTGTTCCCTGTTGAATTTTAGCAGTTAATTTAGATACAACCTTTTTAAAATTATACTTTAAGTTCCAGGGTACACGTGCAGAATGGGCAGGTCTGTTGCATTAGGTATACACGTGCCTTGGTGGTTTGCTGCATCCATCCTCCTGTCATCTACATTAGGTATTTCTCCTAATGTTATTCCTCTCCAATCCCCTTACCCCTACTATCCCTCCCCTACCCCCCGACAGGCACCAGTGTACTTTCTTGGGGTTCACGGTACTTCTTGAATATGTGTCTTGATGGATTTTTCAGTTGTGGAAAATTCTCAGCCATTACCATTTTATCATTGGTAACTTATACCCTATTTTCTCTCATTCTTATTTCTAGGGCTCTGATTTCATGTCTTCTTAAACTGTCCTCTATGTTTTTACCCTCTCTTTTAAGATTTACATTTTTTAAACTCGCCATTGTTCAGTTTGGATAGTTTCTTCTTATCTATTAGTTTACTTACTGATTTTTCAATTGTGTCTAATGTACTGTTACCTCCATTAAGTTCTTAATTTCTATATACATATATTACATATATAATTCAGGATCTCTGGTGAACTTCTCAGTAATATCTTTTTTTCTCTTTAAATATATTGAACATAGCTATTCTAAAATCTTCATTTGTAGTTCTGAATGGTGTTTCTATAGTCTGTTTACTTCCTTATCCTTTCTTGTCTGCTCGTGCATCTGATTATTTTGATTGAGTGCTGAACATTGTATATGAAAAATTATGGAGATAAGATTAGTCCAATACTGATGTTGTCTTCAGCTCTGCATACTAGCAATAGAATCTTATCTCACTCTATTTTAAAAGATTTAAATCTGGTCTTCATTCCTTTTGAGATGCTGTGTACTACTGGTTTACCCCTTCTCCTACAGTCTTTACTCCTAGAGAAACTTTGAAATTTTAAGCCAAAGCACTGGTGTTATACCAGCACTACCAGCAGCCCCTCTGTTTTAGTTTTTGTCCTCCTGTCTCCACAAGACTATTGGGAGCATTGTTTACAATCTTCTTGGCTGCTTAACCACCTATTCAGAAATGGGCAGATGCTGCTAGGAAAAAGGTGACCCCAAAGGCAGCATTCATCTTTCTGAGTATCTGTCTTCTTCAATCTTGACCCAGCAATCTTTCCCTGCCTTACTGGCCTTCCAATGTCTTCAAGTAATTTGATTAAAAATATTTTTTGTGCTTTGCTAGTTGTCCTCAGCAGGAGGCAGTCAAACTTACCCTATCCTTCATTACTGAAAGTGCATGTTAAAAGTCCACTTTAAATTCTGAACAAACTGACCTTTTAAATAATCGTGCCATTATGTAAAGGCCCAAATAAATATTTGCCTTTTAAACCATCTTTGGAAGCTAGCCACTTATTCTACAATTTTACCATTTTTCCAAAGCATTTCAAGAATTTCCTATAGATCACTGTTTTTAAAGCTACTTTTAAATTAGTGCATCCCCACCCAAATTTAGTCACTTTTAAAGTTAAATAAGTCCCTTTACTCTCTAATCCAACTCTTTGATTACAAACTTTAATCACAACACATAGGTTTAAAACTTTTGGCTATTTAGAAAAAAAGAAATCAAACCCATGTTACATACATAGAGTGTGGCAACTCACACTTGAGTGTTTAATAAAATAAGCCAGTTTCTGATGGCATTCTGTGAGGGAAAATTTCAAACATTATTTGAAAAATAGCCATTTTATTGGGGTGGGTATAGAGGCTCCCCAGTGGCAATTTTGGAAAAAATGGCAAATATTTGAATATGTCAGTATTCTTGTGCTTTAAAAGAAAATAAAACCCTTAATATTATAGTCACTAGTTTTTAAACATTTTAAAGACTCTGGACTCTGTTCATTCTTGATAAAACACCATAGAAAACAATCCACACCCATGGTGTATTCATTTACCAACCCTTCTGTTACTAAAAATATTTTGATTGTCTTTGAAACGCAGTAAATGCCTTTTACCCTTTGGCACTGCCAATTTTGTTCCATGTTCAACATAGCGCTTTGGGGCAGGAGAGTTCTCCATCCATAAGGCCACAGATTGCAGCAGACATATGGCCATGCACAGTGGAGCATCTCTCACATTTGGAGGAAGAGGCTCCCTTGCCTTTTACCAGTAAGGCCCGGGATGCCCCCCATGGCATTAGCATTCCTCCCAGTTTGGATTGCCTCTCTGATATGCCTCAGATGGGTTGATTAACTTTTATTAAAAGCTGAGTCTGGTCAAGTTCTAAATAGCATAGAAAATGTTCATATGCCTCTATGGTTTCTTAATCCTTTACTATAGCTTCCTGGAAAGGAGATCACTTTGTTTCTGGATCACCAATAGTTCCACTTGGAACCAACCACAGTTACAGGAGAACACACGCAAGGATAATCCCATATCACGGTCTGCACTACTGAACCCTCAGCCTGCACCCTGGGTATGTGGAGAAGCCTCAGGCAGATGTTCCTAGGCAAAAGTATTAGTAACAGGGCAGCTGTGCACACAGAAGGCAGTTTAAATCTCCACTGTTTCCTCCACAGATCCTTTTGGATTCTAATCTCCCATTTTCCCTATCCCACAGCCCTTTGAAAATTTTAGAGCCAATTTTTATAAATTGAATTTAGAGGCCTTAGGAGATTCAGCAATGCAGGTGCTAAAGGGTAACAACTCTACTGTGGCTGAGTTATTTTGGGGGCTGTAGTATAGACGGGAAGGAAAATAAGAATCCTCTTCTTAAGCTTAACTGCCAAAAGCTAAAGCCTTCCCTTTTCAGAGGGGAAATGCCTGCTTCCTTGCGGGAACTTGATAGCCCAAGGCTATCTGGGAAGAGAAAAGGTTATTTCAAGTATTTGGATACTTCTTCTACACTTGTATTTCCCAAGAAAATAAAACACTTCTTCAAAATGCAATAGTCTACCAGCAGGCAGATATTCCTCCCTGGCCCTAAGTGAAAATGCCTTTTCTAAGTGAATTTTCTTTTTCAGCTTGAATTACCTGGTTTCTTTGGCTATCACAAGCAGATTAACTGAATCATTGACAAATCTACCTTTGATTATTTTTTCTTCATGGACATATTTTTCAGCTTAAGCAAAGAATTATAAGCACATCCAATGAACAGGACCCATGAGACACAATTTTTATGAACACCTTTTGCAGTTCCAAAAGCCTGTGATGATCCTGATAACCTGAGGTTAAATCTATCTGCTTTTAGCATTAAAGAAAATGTTCTTGTGTAGAAAAATGGAAGACAGGACGTGAATAGAGTAGCCTCTTTAGTAAGACAAATCAAAATTATCAATGTATATGTGGTTTTTAAAGGATACAGAAGTTTGCAGGAGCATTTTGAGGAGGTCCATGCTTCATCTGGCAAATAGAGCAGGGGACAGGTCACATGGACTTCAGATTCTTCCTATCACCATGACAGGGTCAGACTCAAGAGACGAATCTACCTTGGATTATTCCACCCTCCCCTTCAGGTTGTAGATTCATTGCTGACTGCTGCTTTGTTTCACAGTGGCCATTTTCATGAGTTTGTGAGTGTCATACAGATTAAGGGGCACACAATTGTCGGATTGGGTTAACTGCTCCAACAAAGTACCCCAAACCTCAGCAGCTTTATAAAATACAAGTTGATTTCTTCTTATATCATGGTTCAGTGGTAGCCAGGAGGACACTCTACTTGAGATCCTTCTATTTAAAGCCTTGGAGATCTCAAACACAATCCCTGCAGGCAGCAGTCAGCATGCAGAGAGTTGAGCAGGTTTTATTGCCCAGGCCTGGAAATGGTGCACCCTCGTTTACCCACATTACCTTGGCCAGAATCTAATTCCTAAGCTGCTCCTAAGTGAGGCTAGACATGTACCTCAGCTGTGTGCTCAGGAAGAAAAGGACAGCCGTTGGTGAACACCTTGCCTGAGTCTGCTGTGAGCAAAATACTGAAAATTATTCTGCTTTATCACCAGAACCCTATGCAAGAACTTTTGTATACAGACACTTGAACTCTTTTCAAAAGGACTCGATAAGGGTAGCTTTCTTTAAAAAGGAGGCTATGAGAATACTGAGACGAAAAGAAAGTGGCACAGGGTAGGCACCTGGGCCATGTTTGTATGTTTGTTGGTTCCGTTGGAGAAAAAAATCATGCTGTCTGCATTTAATCCTTGGCATCCTAATGTCATCAGGTGATTTTGTGAGCATAAAAATAAAACTGTGCTTTTTGTAAACAGAAAGTCTCATTATATCTGAGGTGAGTCAGGAAAGGAAGTGAAGGGAAGCATCTATTTTTGGGTTCCGAGCACAGCTGAGGGGCCCTAGATGCCTGCCAGAGAGTCACAGCTGCAGCAGTGCTGCGCGGCTGTCCATCCACCTGCATGCCGAGCTGGGTGCCATACTGATTTTCTCGCCATGTGTCTGGTCCTCTTTTCTGAAAGATGTAAGAAGCAGAACCAAATATGACAGCATTTCCTCAAGTGTTAAGTAGCCCTTATATGATTCTGATAAATAAAATATCCCAGGCAAGAAAAGCTTTCATGTACTTAAAAGAAACTTCCTCCAGTTTGCCAAATTTGACTCTCATGTATTTAAATGCATGTTATAAGCAGCGAAAGATCTTGGTCTCACTCTAATCCTATTTACCCAGTGGTAGTGGTCCCTTAGTTATTAGTAACCACATCCTATCTAAATGCTTTTGAAGCATACAACAAGGACAGTTGCCAGGTACAGTAAACACCGGATTAAAGTAATATTACCAAGGACTATTTTATGAACCCATTTAAAATGGTAACCTGGCAACCAGCTTGCTTTTGTCCAAATGGATTACATAGCCATAATTTGCACTCAAAATTAATTTTCAAAAAAAGTTTCTCAAAAACAAAAGACAGCTCCAAGTAAATATTTAAATGGGCACACATTTGGAAAATGTTCAGAGAGAATTTGCTGTCCTAAAAGAACAATGTTGTTCTAGAAAAAAAAGCTTGCCAGAATTTCTTCAACTAAGCAATTTGAAATAAAACTAGGATTATGTTTAATCTCATTTTATATATTAAGAGGCTCAACATCTTTAAAAAATAAAATGTAAGTCAGTAAAATGAACTACATAGATAAGTTAGGGAGCAAACAGGAACCTGCTTTTCAGATTAGCTGAAAAAGGCAGGACTTTATGGTCCCCATGTATTAGTAGATCCCCTGTGACAATCCATTCAGTCGCTAAGAGTTAATATGCACCTCATTTGAATCTGGTGTTGTGGTGCCACTGGGAGTATTAGAGGTAAACAAAACAGATCCAGGACTTGGCTCCTTGAGCATAGAATCCAGGCATCGGCAAAGGGTGGCATCTTACCACTGGGGAAGATGGGCATGTTATAGGTATGTAGCTCCTCAGGCTCTGGCATCTGGAAGGCCTTTCCAAAAAAAAGTGACATTAAAGTTGAATTTTGAAAGATAAATGAGAACTAAATAGAAGAAAGAAGATGAGGAGGATCGGGGTTGGGAGAAAATTCTTATAGATTCTACAGTGTGTACAAAAGGATGTAAAAATCAGAGCAGGCATGGAAAGTTACATAGGTACTCAAAGGAGTCAGTAGGTCTAGAGAATTATGGCAAAGGCTAGAAGGGTTGGAGAAGAGGCTGCAGAGATGGACAGTGGGTAGGATCAGAGGACAAATGTTAAACACTTGGGATGGAAACATAAAACATGTGCAACTGCAACAACAAAAATAAATCAATATCTATGTATTTATACACATGCATTCATACATATATTTATATGTAGTCCCCTTCATCCATGGTCTTACCTTCTGCCATTTCAGTTACCAACATCAGCCATAGTTCAAAAATATTATGTTATTTCAAGAGAGAGAAAGACTATATTTACATAACTTTAATTATAGTGTATTATTATAATTTTCCTATTTTATTATTAGTTACTGTTAATAATCTACCATACTTAATTTTTAAATTAATAGTTATATATGTATAGAAAAAATGGTATATATAGGGTTTGGTATTATCTAAGATTTCAGGCACCTACTGGAGTTCTTGAAGCATATCCCTTGCAGATAAGAGGGACTACTGTTCATACATCTCTATTTTTCATATATATGTTTATATATATACATATGTGTGTGTATGTATATAGATGTCTATTTTCTTCCTCCCCTTTTAATGGCCAAGAAAATTCTGTTTTATTTTAACAAGAAATGTATGGTAAAAATTTTGGACAGATAAAGCAAGGACAACTTAAAACTAGAATCACTTTTCCAATATAGTCTAAGAAAAGGATTTACTAGAGATTAACCCATGTTGGAAATAATATTTAGTCTAAACAAACAACCAGTACTTACTGAGTGTCTACTATGTTTCGTAACTGGCTAGACAACTGGAGACAACAAAAGAAATCTACCTGCCGAATGGATCAATGAAAATAAATGGAGACATAAGTCATTTTCCTTAAGGCACTTAGTTGTGAAGATAAAGCTAGAAATCATAAAAGCAACTGGGAGTAATTGAATGTTATGATGGATAGCACAATCAGAATGCAAAGAAAGAAATGATCTAACGGGTAGGCTAATCAGGCCATGGGTGATGAAAGAGTTGGTGTTAGAATTAGGCCTTCAAGTATGAATGCACAGTAGAAATGGAAGAGAAGGCAGAGTCAAGGTTATGGAAAAGGCAGTAGGAAAGGCCATAAACAGAGCAGAAAGAATCTAGAAGAATGACCACACAGATGGGGAGGGTGTGTACAAACAGAACCGCAGAAAATCAATCAGAAGCCTCAATACCCTGGGTGCCTTCCCCTGGACCAGTCAAGAAGAAGGAATAAAATCAGAGACTACCAGTTTCTGCCCTCAAAAAGAGGATAATCTACCTGAGGTGCATAAATATGCAAAAATAAACAGAGAACCTTTTAAAGCAGACATATATAAAAGGACTCTAAAGACAGCAAGTGCTAAGAAAAAATGATTTAGCACTAGAGGTGTTTTCTTTTCTTTTTTTTCTTTTTTTTCTTTTTTTTTTTTAATCAGAGTCATCCTATGTTACCCAGGCTAGTCTCGAACTCCTGGCCTCAATGGTTTCTTCCCCATCAGCCTCCTGTGTAGCTGGGATTGCAGATATGCACCACTGTACCCAGTTTACTTGAGGTAGACCTTTAATATTGCAATATGAGCTTGAAAAGAGCATTTGCAATTGCTTTGGCTAGAGAGGGAGTAAAGGGACTGTACAATAATCTTCCGGTTTTGAGCACGTGGACACAAGCATGATCAAATACGTTCTTCACATATGAATGTATGCATGGCTGTGATGTTTTAATTGATAGCTTTTGCTTGTTTGCTTTTTTTATACTGCTTGATGAATAATTTTGGCTGACCCTTTTTCTATTTAAGTCAGGAACTTTTGTGCCAGAAAGATGGTATCTGTTCTTTGTGGCACTTGAACTACACCCTCAATTTCACGAGGTCGGATGTAGGTGTATCCATGCAAGTTTTTTCCTGTGGCCCTAAGATGCTGGTGGAAGAAAGCTTTACTGATGTCCCAGGCAATGAGAATAATAGAGTCAATTACAGGAACTGTGTATAGTTCTTAAGAGCATGGTGCCCTAGGCAAGTCTGTCTCACAGGGAGCAGGGTTAATTAGTGTTTATTAAGTAGTTCAAAGATAAAAAAAAGAGAGAACCAAGTAGTAGCAGGTCTTAGAGGTGGTAGTTTCCCTTTTTTCTGGTCCTCGCTTTTCTTCTGGCATCTAGGCTCTCAGACAACCTTCTGCCACTCTGTGGTTTTGGCTACATCTGGAATCCCTTAACTACTTTAACCCCTTTCCATCTGTTTCTAGATTCGAGTTCAGCAAAAGAGATGCACTCGTTAGACTCTTCCTTGGCCTTCTTTGAATAATAACTGTATTTAAACAATGGCTTCATAAGGCCAAGCACTGTGCAAGTATGAAGCACAGGTGGATTCACAGACATTATGTCATCAGAGGAGCATAACCACTCTACCAACCAAAGACCAGAGTGCGTAAGTCACTTAACCAAGGCTACACAGCAAGAAAGTGGCAAAGCCGTGGTTAAAATTTAATTCTGTTTAGCTCTAATGTCCATAGTCTTTTTCCTCTTTCTGTTTTCCTACATTTAGAGATTGAACTTGTATTAAGTAACTTGGTGCTGTATATGAAGCTCTTTCACAAATGTCAATACTATATGTTTAAAATTTTTTTTATTATACTTTAAGTTCTGGGGTACATGTGCAGAATGTGCAAGTTTGTTACATAGGCATACACGTGCCATGGTGGTTTGCTGCACCCATCCCCCTATCATCTACATTGGTTATTTCTCCTAATGTTAGAATTCCCCAATCCCTCCACTCCCTGTATCCCTACCCTGGCCCCCCACCCCCGGCAAGCCCCAGTGTGTGATGTTTTGAAACTACTGTTGGCCAAGATTGGCAGCATGAGTTTTAGCCAAATGCTCACAGAAAATATTTTTATTGGCAATTTCGAAGGATTGTAAACTGTTGTATTCACTCCACTCTCTGGTCTGTGTGGGCCTTAGCCAGGTAGGAAAAGGTCTACATGTCGATGGCTCACATGTCTCCTAATAACATGAAAAGCCAGCAGGTAAAGGGACTGTGCTTCCGATGCCTTCAAGACTGGACTCTTCTTTTGGGTAACTGAAATTTCCCGCAGTTATAATAACGCTGAACTCCTCTGAGTCTCAGCTTATTCATTTTCTTTTTTTTTTGAGGTGGAGTTTCTCTCTTGTTGACCAGGCTGGAGTGCAATGGCGCGATCTTGGCTCACTGCAACCTCTCTCCAGCCCAGAACCATTGTAAGAATCAAGAAAGAATAAGAATGTGGAAACACTTTAAAAAGTTTAAAGTTACTGAAATAGAAAAATAATGTCACCAATATTTAATCCACTGATATCATAAATTTTTATTACTCATAGTTGAAACTAATTATAATCAATTTACTGTATATGTTTTTTAAAAAAACCCAAGGCTGGGTACGGTGGCTCACTCCTGTAATCCCAGCACTTTGGGAGGCTGATGCAGGCAGATCATGAGGTCAAGAGATCGAAACCATCCTGACCAACATGGTGAACCCCCTCTCTACTAAAAAATACAAAAATTAGCTGGGCATGGTAGCACACACCTGTAGTTCCAGCTACTTGGGAGGCAGGAGAATTGCTTGAACCCACGAGGTGGAGGTTGCAGCGAGCCGATACTGTGCCACTGAACTCTAGTATGGTGTCTGGCAACAGAACAAGACTGTCTCAAAAAAAAAAAAAAAAAAAAGGAAGAAAAAAGAAAAACAACAACAATAACAAAAAACCCAACAGCTTGAAATGAAGCATTTTTCATAAAGGGTTGAGGTTTGGGGATGTAATTTGTTGATTTGGTGTTTTTGGATGGGGAGTAGAGATTAACCCATAAACGTCTGCTATCTTCTCGCAGATATTTTTCTGTGGTAATACCTAATAACTTGGTAGTGTTTTATTCTGCAATGTCTGTGATAATGCATTGATGTGTAAATATATTGCTTTACATGCATTGATGATGAAGGAAAAGTAATATTGTCCAGCCAGTGACCAATATATTGCTCAAAACAAAATTAATTCACAAGACTTTCTCTGTTGAGCTGGACAGCCACCTTAGTCTCTATGGTAAGAGATCTGCCAAATTTTCTCTCTCCTGATTCTCTACTCGCAGTCATTTAATGAACCTCATAAAAGCTAATATCCCAATTTAGCAGTTCTCTCCCTTGTGTTCCACTAAGAAAACAGATCTTACGACAAAAAAACATGCAGAAGGGCTCAGGGCAAAAGTATATTTTGTATATTATTTTAATAAAAACATGTTTTGCTTGGTGAAGAAAGAAACACCTAGTGATAGCCTAAAATATAACAGAAAAATGTGAAGATCATTTCACTCAAATGTTAGAATTATGATGCTATCTCAAATCACCACCGTCTTATTCCATCAGTTAAATTTAAGACAGAGTTTATGTCTAGAGCAAAGACGGAGCACATACCACAGGATGATGTCGAGATATTCAAAAGGCAATATTAGAGCACTGAAGGAGAAGTTGTTTGGAATCAAAACAGAATGGTGAAATTTGTTCAATGCAATTTTTGTTTCTTTCTAGGCCATGGTGAGGAAAAAGGAGCTAGGAAAATATCAGTCCATGCTAGCATAGTTTATAATTTCACTTTGCTCTGCAGCTACCAAGAAGTAAAGCCTAAAAGGAATTCAGTGGAAGAGTCCACTGCTTATGGTTCCCTGCTCAGTCAAAGAGTCAAATCTGCTTGAGAAAAGTATTGTGGAATCCCAATGAAATGAGACATTTGACTAGCCCCCAATCTCATATCCTCATCAGGAGAAAGCAGATTAGAATCCTGTAAGATCTCAGAATTCAGAGAAAACTTCTGGGAATGAATTTCCTATTCCTATAAAAACAGAGTCGATCCTAGTTCAGTAGCACTTTTAATAGTAATTAATTTTTGGCCGGGCGCGCTGGCTCATGCCTATAATCCCAGCACTTTGGGAGGCCGAGGCGGGTGGATCACGAGGTCAAGAGATGGAGACAATCCTGGTCAACAATGTGAAACCCCGTTTCTACTAAAAATACAAAAATTAGCTGGGCATGGTGGTGTGCGCCTGTAGTCCCAGCTACTCGGGAGGCTGAGGCAGGAGAATTGCTTGAACCAGAAGGCGGAGGTTGCAGTGAGCCGAGATCGTGCCACTGAATTCCAGTCTGGGTAACAAGAGTGAAACTCAGTCTCAAAAAAAAAAAGAGTAACTAATTTTTGTGTGTGCCTGTCTCTCTCTGTGTGTGTGCCCGTGTGTGTGTGTGTGTGTGCGTGTGTGTGCACACGTGCTCATGAGAGGGCACAGCAAAGTACTTGATACATTAAAAAAAATACTTTATAGCTAAAATCTATATCCTGGTCGAATGCTATTAATAAAAAGCAAATCATATGACTCTACCTCATCAATAATTTTGGTTCAATGCACATATTTATTTGACTGGTCGTATTAGAGAAACAGTAGCAAAATTGATTACTTTTCTTTTTTTTTCAATATCACTGCATGCTTTTTAATTCAACAATCTCCATACATCCTCCCCTCCCTCTGGCTTTTCACAACCAAAATTGCCACTGCCACCACCATGCCTGCCCTCTTATACCTTCTCATTGCTTCCAGTACCTTTATAGTATGTAAATCAATTGGGATTCTGTATATATGTATACAATTAATTAATATTTGGCTATGCCCTAGTACTGAAAGATAACAATGACAGGAGCTGCATTCCTCTTACTTGTTGCAGTGACTGTAATATGACTATCATCATTCTGGCACATAGTAGGTGAACAGTAAATATTTATTAAATAAATAAGTGAGTTTATTGAAACCTAAGTCAAGGTTTTTTTTTCAATAACCACTGTGGGGATTAACAGATAAATGAGGATTTAGAAAGAGAGAAAAGACAGGTGCACAAAAAGCTATACTGCAGACCAGAATGTCATCAATATTACCATGGAGATACAAGTACTAAAGAAGTATTATTTGTGCAGGGGTGATTAATTCTGGCCACTAATGAAGACAGAATGATTCCATTATGTAAACACCCATTAACTTGAGTAAAGATTTGCTGAGGATGTTTTCTTGATGGCTGATGCAGAATATCTGTTTTTTAGGGGGTTTTGTTTTCGATTTTTTTTTTTTTTTTTTTTACATCTGGTATATATATCAGAGAATGGAATGCCACCCTGAACTTTTACTTTATATTCGAGAAGAAAAACAACCATACATAATAGAATAGGAGTACTAATTAGAAAAGCATGACTTCCACATCATTGTAATTTTGCTCTCCATATCCCATTCAAGTATGAGCATTAATTAATGAATATTATTAAGCTTTTTATTTGGTGAATGTTCTTATTCACATTTGAACATTTTAAATAAATAAAACATTTCTTATTTAACTCAATGACTTGACAACTAAATAATGCTCACTAAAGACAAAGTTACAATAAACACACACTCTCATAGACTACTGACAGGAGATAAAATTGATATTTCATTTCTGCTCAAATTAACCTCAATGTGTTCATTTCTCTCTAAATGTAGTATTTATTTTTCTAAACATTTGTAGATGAGACGTTTGTTGAAGTTTTTATCTGCAATAGTGAAAAATGAAAACAATTGCAATTTTAAAAATAGAGAATTGGTTGAATTAGAGAAAGTATGAAACCATGAAAACCATAAATGAGAAAAATGTTTTCTCAGTTTCTATAGTGAATGATATCTTATGTGAAATCCTAATATGGAAATAATATGGAAGTTAAACTGCCATTAAATGGTCCAGATAACTCAATGTTTCCTATACCCACAGTCTAAACACAGCTCACAATTCACAAACTACTGCTGAAGAAGCAGAGAGTTTTTAAACAGACTGTTAAAGGTCCTACAGGGAAGACGGGAAGGCAGTTCAATCTTTAAATGCACAGAAAAATATTAACAGTGTTTGTCAACAAGTAACGGGATTATAGATTTTTTTGTTTGAGGGTTTGCTTGTATTTTTTTTCTTCTTCAACTCTTTTACAGTTTAAAAGTTTTAAAAATGAAAACCGTTAACTTTTTAATCACGGAAAAAGGTTATTTTAAATTTAAAAGATGTAACTTGAATTTATTTTTAAAGTTTAGTACTGCTCAAAACATAATACTTTTATATATTTTCCCTGATAAGCATTCTTGCTAAGTCTGCATCCAGCAGCAGAGAGGAAAATATCTGCAATGCTTTCGTAAGCCTGATCCTGGCATTCTCCTTTCTAGATGAACTAATGTAGTCAAGAGAATGTGTGCCAATAGTGCATTCTAATAGATATGATCATGACTATACATAATTTTATTTTGGAAAAATTGAAAGAGTACATTATGAAATAAAATCATTCTCTTAAGTGAATCGCTCACAACAAAATTAGCCCATACAAATATTTGGTCAAGCAGATGCTAACTGAGTTTGCAAGTGCCAAATGGGAGGTATTCTTTCTCAATATCTGTTGTGGTGCTTTTGTGTGTTTTCATCCAAAATAACCAAGTTTTCTTTAACAGAATCTCGCCAATAAGCAATTGTGCAACCAGTTACACCTTTTTGGATTGTGTGGGAAGGGTTGACTTGAAGGGAATCTGCTGGGTTATCCATTACCATGCACTGTCTATTTTGTGGTCCAGAAACACAGGAATGCCTCTCACACTCATCCTGAAGTTTTCCCTTTGATAAAATCAGCCAGTACCAGCCAGTACCAGCCAGCTGTTGGGAGTTGGATTTTCAAGTATTGTTAATTTTGCCTAAACATATCCCCTTTTCAGGCTGTCTCTGAGGTCAACTCTTGTTTACATAACAATTTTCACTGTAACAATTTTCACTAAATAGATTCATGTTTTTGCCAGAATGTTTTTAAAGGAGTTTTCATACCATGCTGCATGCGGAAAACTAACATTTGCCTTGAGTAGATACAATTAGGATAAAGAAATGTTAACAAATTTTAGTTAGGTGATATTAGCCACTATGCCACTGCCCAAAAACAAACCTCTGGGCTTTAGACCTTGTCTCTGTTTAAAAATAAGAAAAAAGAAGGAGCTTGAATAGAGTTATAAGGGTATTAGGGTCAGAGTAGCTCTACTTTGAGACTTTCTCCTAGACTTACTCAAAACGATATTAAAAAGATTAATGAAAATAATCGTTTGATGATATGATTCAGTGCTATTCAACGCTATGCCTCTGGACTACCTAACCATCCCTTGTACTTCCAGTGATGTTTATCTCCCACTTTGGAAATTACTGCCCTAGAATGATGCTGTGACCCTATGTAGTTGCCTGTGTCTCCCTCTTTACACTGTAAAAGACCTCTAACATCTCTCAGGGTCTTTTTTTTAGCTTAGTAACTCCTATCTGTTAGCTTAGATCACATGCTCAAGGGAATGAATGGGGTCAGGTATAGTTATGGCTCTCTCATATGTTTTCCTGTGTCTTTGCGAGCCCTTTAATTTTTAGCCTTTCTTGAGACAAATTCTATATTCAAACTCAGCTAGGTTCTTTACTTGTCACCAATAATGGCATATTTTTGAGGAACCAAATAGATAATAAATAATGCCAAGTCTTACTTTTCTAAACTTATGTACCGATAATTTAGTATCTCTATGGGTAACAGACGATGCCATTGCTGTGAGCTTTAAGACTTTCTTTATTACAGCCATGCTAGCATTATTTTTAGCACAGCAGGTGTCAAAAAGGTTTATTTTGAAAGAAAGAAAACATAAAAATGAATTATTTATGTGAGTTAAATCAAAATGTACTTGATATAAATGTTTAATCAGTTTTCCACCAACTTCTTTCCATATGCTCTGCCCTGCTCGATGGTGCGGTTCTAATGGAATTACTAAATATATCTTAATAGCTCAGCATACAGCATTATGCAATGGTACTTACACAAGAGGAATTTTTCAACTCATATTAAACAGGTCAAATGATTTAAAAAATCTGTAGAACACTTACTGTTTTATAGAAGATTATTATTCAATTGGTATAGAAAAATTCAGTAAGTTTGACACTTAAAATGTGCTACGTTGACCATATTTAAAGTTTTCCATTCCTTAAAAAGACGAGAAGATTAGAAAATAACTTTAATTCTGACTGTAATTGCAAATGTTTTTCCCCTGCTTTCATAAGTAATCAGCAGATTTGCTGTTACTCCTGGAATATAAATCTTACAGAATTAAAATAAGGATTCTAAGGAAGACTACACCATGACTAAAGGACAATTTTTATATTATGGAGGAAGCTGATAGCCTAAAGGCAGGACCAAGATTTGTAGTCTTTGCCAACCTTTCAACTGATCTCAACGTGTTGCTTTCATATTTCTGTTCTTTGAATTACCTACTCTGTTGAGATCAGTAAAGTCCAACTCTTTGTTTTCATTATGTGCCACTTTTTCAGCCAAATCAATGTCTATAAAAATCCTCCTTATTATTTTTATATGCAGACACTTCACCCATTGAAGTCTTCCAATTTCTGTGGCTATAATCTAAGGGTGGATCACTCAAGCAAAAAGTAAGTGTTCCAATCAGATGCTGATTTCATAAGAGGGTGCTTAACCTCCAACTCTATGATGACAATCATGATCAAAAATATAATATTAGTAGATATCTACTGAGAGTTGTCCATGAGCCAGGGAACTGGTCGATGTTCCCTGAACTTGTGCTGAACCAGATTTCTCCACATAACTCTATGAGGTAAGTGCAAACTGTAACCCTATTTTCAGAAAAAAAATAATGGGAACACTAAGAGAGAGATGAATTTACCTTCATAAAGAGGAAGCAAGAAGATACATTAGAAATGGCAGTTGAGTTTAGGAGACTGAAGATTATTTGGGTTTGGGAGTCAACAGTTAAACCTATGACATGACTTTGGGCAAATAACTCTAGTAACAAAAGCAATTTTAATCGCCAAGAAAGGCATATAATACACACGCACACACACACACACACACACAATTGTATGTATTTATTAAGGAGAATCCAAACACTAATCAGATTTCATCTACACTTTGTACAAAGCCACAAGCATCTTTTTTACAAAACTGCATTACAGCATGCACTTTGCTCACCACATTTTAATAAAAATGGAGCAGGAGAAGAGACAATTCAGGGAAAGACAGCTAAGATGATTAAAGGAATGCAGTCTTTCTTAAGGGGATAGACTATAAAATTATAGTCTTTCATTGTGGAAAACTAAGGGTGAAGTAGGAATAAAATGGCAAATGTGTATTTGGTGGACAAAGCATTCCTTACCTGGAGTATTGACAGTAGAAGAACCTCCTTAATGTTTGGAAAATGTTCTAAAATTACATTTAGAAAAAATCTAGAAGGAATTACAGTACTAGTTTATCTAATAAATAAACATAAGGCATATATTATTAGAGAGCATCAAAGGAAAAGCATGTAAGTCTGAATAGGTTGGGCTAAATAGTTTAAGTATGCAGCTGAGCACGTTTTGAACAGGATATAGAAATATTTCCTCAATTTTCTGCAGTTAGCAACATGAAGCATTAAATTTCCCTGTCACATAGCAGTGAGAGCATTCACCAAACCCAAGAAATAGGAAACTTGACTCCATAAAGAAGGATTTATAATGGAGACCAACTACCAGAGACAGAGTCTTTGCCCTATGGTTCTGTATAGATAATTTCCAACAAATGAATGAGGATTTCTCCTTGACTTCCTGGCATCAGGGACTTGGTAGGGGCCATGGATTTGTGTTGATAGGGAAGGTTATGAATGACCAGGGTGGTTGCCATTAGCAGAATCAAAGGGATAACTTTGTTCCCAAGACTCTCCAGACACAGTTTTGAGCAGGAACATCTATTCTAGATTTCTCTGTTTCCTATTTGAATACCTCTCCTTTCCTTTCTCAACAGTGGAAACTGCAGTAGCAACAGTAAGTGGAAAAGGCAAAAACAATAGTGAGTAGTGGATAGAACGATGTAATAATGAAAATAACTGGGGGCTTATTTAATAACCCCCAGTTATAAATAACCAGTTAATAATAACCAGACACTGTGCTAAGGCCTTTCATACACTGCTTCACTTTATCCACTAGCACATGTAAAGGAGAGCTTTGACTTTTGCCTGTTTAGCATGCATCCTCCTCTTTTACTGGTGACAGCATCCATAACAGACTCAATGCTCTTCATTCCATTCTTCTAGGCATGGTGACTGGTTGAGGAATAAGCAAATGATCCAAGCTGATCCTGCAGTAATTCATCAGGGGAGCTTTTGTGGAATAATTGGGGAAGAGACACTCTCTTTCTTCTGGGGTCACTAAGTGTAGGGGTGACATGACCCCGGAAAGATCAGGAGTCACGAGAGACCACCAGAAAAGAAGCCAATACTAAGAAAAGCAGAGTCAGGAGATGGGGAGAGAAAGCATGACTTTGAGAAGATAAGCAGAAGTGAGATTGTGTGTGTGAGAGAGAGAGTGTGTGTGTGTGTGTGTGTGTGTGTATGAGAGAGAGAGAGAGAGAGAGAGAGAGAGGGAGGGAGGGAGAGGGAGAGAGGCTGAGTTTCAATTTCAGCTCATGCATCAAGACAGACTTGAAGTTTGAAGATTTCTGGGATGTCAGCCACTGAATTTTTGTTTCTGTTTCCTTCAGCACTTTTGAGATAAGTGTTGTTTGCTACTTTCATAGTCCCGGTTATTGAAAAAAAGCTTTATGAAGAATGTATGATTACCATTTTACAGAGGAAAACACTGAGTCTCATAAGTATTCACTAAAAAACCTCAGCATTCTACTTAGTACTGACTAGTCTCTGTGAAAACCTTATTTCAATTTTTTGCAGATATTAATTTTTAATTTTTATATTTGAAGCTTATTCTTTCCTAATACAACTATAACTTTTTCTAGACATTCTTAACAATTTTTAGATTATATAGCAATAATCTAAAATCATGCTCTCAAAATTACTTCTAGAAGGTTTTTTTTGTTCATTGTACTGATTTACCTATACAGAAATCCACCTAAAAATGGTTGGCATTCGGTTACTTCATTCCTTGGTTTGTGGAATATTTGTAAATGAGATGTGAATATTTATAGACATTTGTGACATTACTACTGCATTTAGAAGCTTTTATACCAAATTATAGATTCATGTAAAGGTTATAAATTAGAAGCTTTACAGAAAATGTCTAAATATTTATGAATTTAACTACATTTAGGAATAAATTTGCAAATTTTACATTTGCTATTTTTTCACATTTATGAGCAAATATGAGTTTTCTAATAATCTATCAAAATGAGTCGGCACTCAGAAAAGCACAAACCCCAGATGGAAATGTTGTCTTCATTTTCTCTGGGTGTCTCCCTCCCGCTCTGTCTCCGTCTTTCTCATCGCCTCCTCTCTCACAACTCCTTTCTCTACCAGAAATAAAATATGTAAGATTCACCAAGGAGATTTCAGTGCTTCCAACAATCCCTGGTATTTATGAGTTGTCAATCATATCATCTCCTTATTTTTAACTCTCTAATCAGCCATGATCAGTATCCAGGGGGACAAAATTATACTGTGGAGTTCCTTACAACATCAAGATCTAATTATTTAAGATATTATGCTATGGTCCAACTGAGTGTACTCGGGATGGATACAGGGAAAGGCACATGCTCTTTTTAGCCACACTCCTGGTAAACTGGACTTTTCTACTTCTGTGAACTTCACCATTGGGAGCAGAGGGAGAGGAGAGGCCATCTCAATTCTGGGGCTTCAGGCTAGGCTGCCCAGCCTCCTAGTGACCAGGTCACCACCTCCCTATACTGTACTACAGGGAACCCCAGTGGAATGAGGAGCCAGCATCTGGATGACCCACCACTGCGTGACCTGCTCACATCCAGGGGGCTTTTTCTGCACCCTACCATGGCCACTTGACCTGGTCATCACAGTAACCACACCATTACTGAACTCTCAGTGAGCAAACATTCTACTGTTTGTACCCACCTCTATGTCTACTCACTCTCAAATAGTTCTTTAACACCACTGAAACTTTCAAGTCATTAAAAACTATGATTTCGTCACAGTCCTCAGTCTGTAACATTATCACTTTCCTCTTTACTCGGCTGGGAGGCCATGGTCCGTTACATAATCATCTCCATCAAAACACTGTTAGCTCCCTGGACTCTCTCTCTCTCTTTTCTGTTGGGCCAAATTTCAATCTTGGTGAAACCCAAGTACCTAGCAGAGTTGCTGAACATTGCTGGGATTAGCATACTGCTATACTAACTTTAACTTCAGAAACAAAAATATCAAATTAGTATTCAGCAGTGATGATTAACATCATCAGTTGCAAAGCTGCTATCCTTTCCTTCTCACAATTGACCAGTTTTGGTAACTCAGACCAAAGACAGACTGCAAGTGGAAATGGTCTAATGAGACTGGTTCCGAAATGGGCATGAAATTGAATTATAGTGATTTAGAAGGGGAGATTGCATGTGGTTTCTTACTCATTTCAGAGAGCAACTAGAAATTCACTGGCACGTTCCTTCTTTTGTATTTGATGATACAAATTACAGATAAAGCCTAGAGCTGCTCCAGCCACTTTTTTTTTTTTTTTTTGCCATCAAGAGAGCAAGATCACATGTGCATGATGCTAACTCCAAGAATGATACAGCAGATACGATTTTTAAAAATTCAGATCTTTTGGCGTTATACAGATTATAAAGACAGAAATCTAACAAAGATATTCTGGACTTAAACTAGACAATTGATCAACTAGACCTAACAGACATCTACACAACACTCCACCCAACAACAGCAGAATATACAGTCTTCTCATCTGCACATGGCAAATGCTCTAAGATCGACCACATGCTCAACCATAAAACAAGCCTCAACAAATTCATATGGAACCCCCCCCAAAAAAGAGCCTGAATTGCCAAAGCAATCCTAATCAAAAATAACAAAGCCAGAGGCATAATGCTACCTGACTTCAAACTATACCACAAGGCTACACTAACCAAAAAATCATGGTACTGGTAGAAAAACAGATACACAGACAAATGAAACAACCAACACAGAGAACCCAGAAATAAATCTGCATACCTACAATCCCTTGGTCTTTGACGAAGTCAACAATAACAAGCAATTGGGAAGGGACTCCCTATTTAATATATGATGCTGGGATAACTGGATAGCCATATACAGAAGATTAAAACTGGATCCCTTCCTTTCACCATATACAAAAATTAACTCAAGATGAATTAAACACTTAGTGTAAGACCTACATTATAAAAACTCCAGAAAAAAACCAGGAAAATTTATTTTGAATATCAGCCTTGGAAAATAATTTATGACCAACTCCCCAGAAACAATTGCAATAAAAGCCTCAAAATATATAGAGTCTATAAAGAACTTAAATAACTCAACAAACCAAAAACAAATAACCTCATTAAAAATGGGCAAAGGATATGAATTTTCAAAATGCAAATCAAAACCACAATAAGATACTATGAAAGAGTATCAAAACCACAATAAGAAATGCAATGCAAAACCAGAATAAGATACCATCTCACACTAGTCAAAATGACTACTCTTTAAAAAGTCAAAAAAACAGCAGATGTTGGCAAAGTTGCAGAGAAAAGGGAACACTTATACACACTGCTGGTGAGAGTATAAAATAGTTCAGGCGCTATAGAAAGCAGTGCAGAGATTCCTCAAAGAACTTAAAACAGAACTACCATTTAACCCAGCAATCCCACTACTGGATATATACCCAGAGGAAAATAAATCATTATGCCAAAAAAACCCATGTACTTGTATGTTCATAATAGTAAAGACACGTAATCAACCTTAGATGCCCATCAAGAGTGGACTGGATAAAGAAAATGTGATACATATACACCATGAAATAGTACACACACATAAAAGGGAATGAAATTATGTCCTTTGCAGCAACGTGAATGCAGTTTGATGCCATTATACTTAGTAGACTAACACAGAAACAGAAAACACAATTCTGCATGTTGTTATTTATAAGTGGGAGCTAAACAATGAATACACATGGACACAAAAATGGAAACCATAGACACTGGGGGACTGTTTGTGGCAGGAGGTTGGGAAGGAGGTGTGTGTTTAAAAACCTATCAGCTACTATGCTCACTATCCTGGTGATGGGATGAATTCACACACCAAACTTAAGCAACATGCAATTTACACATGTAACAAACCTGCACATGCACCCCAAAATCTGACAGTCTCGAGAAATAAAACATTCAGATTTTTTATGATATTTTGAGTTGTTGAATCATTCAGTGCTGATATTCACCCTACCTTCCAGTTACAATGGGGAATAAATACCTTTCATTGTTGAAGCTGATATGAATTCAGTTTTCAATTTAAGTGACAACCCAAAGCCACAGGAACCTTATAATAGGTTGAATGTTGGTCCTACAAAAATATGCCAGTGTCTGACCGTCAAAACCTATGAACACAACCTTGTTTGAAAAAAAAAAAAAGGTCTTTTGGTAGATGTAATTAAGT
Organism: Callithrix jacchus; assembly: GCF_049354715.1. Lineage (NCBI taxonomy): Eukaryota > Metazoa > Chordata > Mammalia > Primates > Cebidae > Callithrix > Callithrix jacchus. The sequence continues at coordinate 34,584,491 of NC_133517.1, read as the reverse complement.
TAAACATCTCAAAATGAGATCATCTTGGATTTAGGAGTAAGACCTAAATCTAATGACAAGTGGCATTAGATTTGTCTACAATTGAAAGGCAGAAGAATTTAGACATATGTCTACATATGTCTACAAGTGAAAGGCAGAATAATTTAGACACAGTCATAGAGAAGGTGATGTGAAGACGGAGGCAGAGGTTGGAGGGAGGCATCTACAAGTGAAGGAATGCCAAGCCTTGCTGGCAGCCATCAGAAGCTGGGAAGAGAGGCGTGGGCTAGGCTCCCCCTCAAACTTTCCAGAAGAACCAAACTGTTGGTACCTTGATTTTAGACTTCTGACCTCCAGAACTGTGAAAGAACGTATTTCTGTTGTTTTAAGCCACCCAGTTTGTGGCAATTTGTTACAGCATTCCTGGAAACGAATAAAAAGTGAAATTAAAACCTAGGACTGCCTGGCCCTTAGGAATTTATGCTGTTACCAGAATACTACATTGAATAAAAGCTACTTGAAAACCAGACTTTAGATGACTATAGATAAGAGACTTGAGTAGTCACTGAAATTATCATAGAAGCTTTATGACAAAAATAACCATTCTGATGCAAGCTGATCCCAGCAAGAAGTATGAAAAAGCCTGGAGTGCAGAACAAGAACAATACAAAAAATAATGACCAAGGGTTTTTCACAAATTTGTTAGTCAAGAGAAATTGGAATTTAGCATTAGAAACATTATTACTTGTGATACATATGTATTGTTCATGAATGAATAAGTATAATAAGAAATGCATGTGCTTAACTATTTAATTAACATTATATTATGAGTTAGCTTATCAGCTAACATGTTTATTGTCTTTTCAAAGTTCTGTATATAAACATTTATCTTTAGGAAATGTAACAGGTATTAGATGACTCCTATGCCAAATACTTCATATGTTATCTCAGTCTTTGTGAGACAGCAAGCACACTTCCCATTTTCAAAAATGAGAAAGCTGGACAGGACCATCAATCGCTTATGTAGCACCTTTGTGTCAATTACAAATGCAGGTGTCAGGACAGATGGCTTAGTAAGAGTAGCAAGGCGTTTAGTTCAGCTCTACTCGGTCCCCTGGCTGTGTCTACAAACTCTTGTGCAGACCAGGAGCTGCACAGCTGAAGCCCAGGGAAGCTAGGTTACAGTGCTCAGATCCAAACCTCAGTAAATGTGCATGCTGTGGCTTGAGTCCATTTAGCTCTGACTTAAAATTCCATATTTTCGTGAGTGCACAGTGACATCTTCAAGTAGTTTCAGATTTTACTACAGAAAGGTATTCAAACTGATAAATGCAAGTGACAACTGCAGTTGATATGCTGTGCCAGGCAAGAAAGTAACCTTTTTGAAAAATGATACCAGAAGAGAGGCTCACCTTCCTCGGGGGCTCAGAATCAGCGATGTAATTTGCAGGACCCTGTACAAAATAAAAATGTGGCTAATTTTTAAAAAATCATTAAAAATTTCAATAAGGCAACAACAGAGCCTTAAACGAAGCCTGGAGTCCTTCTAAGTGTGGGTCCCTGGGAGACTGCTAAGGTGGCTGCCCATGAAGCCAGCCCTGCAGGTGGGCCATGTGAAGCCTAGCATCTGGCTTGCAGAATAACAATAAAAGAGATGCTGGTAGAAAAGGTCTCCTACTAGGATCGGCACATTTACCTCTGTAGCTTCTCGGACTTACTGACATTCTAGCAGTACTAATAGGTTAGGTCAAGTTATGCTTTCTCAAGCAGGAAGGATCTTTAATATCTTGCTCTCAGTTCTTATACAAGTAGACTACCTCACTTTGCTGGGTGGATCTCCATGTTTACCTTGAGGTCAGGGAACAGAAATTCAAGTGCTTCAGCGAAAGTATTTTACTGCAATGTTATCTTAGTGAAACAGGTGAGAAGAAGTCCAACAGATTTATGTAAGTATTAGACACAAACTAATATCAATGAAAACAATGCCTCAGATTGGAAGAATAGTGGGATAGGAAGGGAGGATATTAAATTCTACTGCCCAAGGAAAGGTCAGAACCTTGATTGAAATGTACCCTTTGAAGTCTCAGGAATGCCACGTTTTGGTTTCTGTAAGATGTTAGTTGCATTTTAATTGTTGCTTGGATTAGTGTTTCCCAAAATGTGTACAACTGAAAACGATTTTGAAAGATGTGAAAAGGTAATTGCATGAAAATAGCTTTTTGGCCAGATACAGAAGCTCGGAAGAGTGTTTTGCTAAAGGATGTTTCTGAGTCTTTCACATACTCCTGTGCTGGTGCAGGGCATGACACATGAATTTTGCATGTAGCATCTTGGTGGACCGTGTTCCATGAAACACACTTTATGAAGTGCTTCTTTATGTGACACTATATTGCAGGCAGCATGCCAAAGAGGGGCATTTTCAAGCTTCATAAGTCCAGGCACACTTGTTTAAGAGCTTTCTTACCTAGGAACTTGCTATTTGGCCATTCTTAGCTCATTACTTCCTCTCCCCAAGTCCCAGGCAGAGGTTAGTACACCTGTTCTCACGGTGTCCTGGCATTTGGTGCTCACTGTTCACCTGAGGAGCAGATTATGACTGTGAAGATCGAAAACATTCTCAGCTAATCTTAGCTGTGGGGTTAATACTGTTGTGGGGATCTTTTTACAGTTTATGCCAACCTGCACTGCTCAAAGATCCATCTAACACTCCAAATGAGGCTCCCTGAGTCTACGCCCCAGAACCCGCCATCGCTGTCGGAGCTGGCAATGTGCCTGGCTGCTCTTGTGTGGCCCAAGGCAAGTCACTGCGTTCACTAAGACAAGTGGCTGCTGTGTTCTTCCTAATTTTAAATACGCCCACAGAGAAGAGAGGGACTCACAGTTTGAAAGATAACTATTTAGTTTGCATCAAGAGCAACTGAGTTTTCCATTCCACTACACTTGAAAAACCCACCGTGCTGTTAAAATCAGCAGTCAACAAGCAAGCACCAAGCCATCCCACACAACTTAGAGCTCCGAGACTGGGTGAGATTCTCCGAGAAGGCTGTGCGTCCACCTGAGACATCTATGTCCCCAGCAGGCCAGGAATAAGATGGATAAACACAAAGTGTACTTTCTGATTGGACTAACCACTTTTGACACTGTGTGTGCATTTTTATACAAAGGGATGATGAAATCACAAGTGTGTGTTTACAAGTATCTGGGCTATGTAAAGAAGTAACCAGAGAAGTTCAGCATGTAAGGTCCAAGCTAAGTTTTCCTTCTTTACCTCAATTTAAAATTACTTTATAGATTGTTTGAATAATATCTCCAATTGGACTCATCACTTTTGACACTGTGTGTGCATTTGTATACAAACGGATGATGAAATCACAAGTGTGTATTTCTTTCTTCACCTCAATTTAAAATTACTTTATAGATTGTTTGAATAACATATCTAACTCCTTAATCTTTCAGAGGAAAGCAGCAAAAATTCAACTGAATATTACTCAGGAAGAATAAAATGTCATTTAAAGAACCTGATTTCTATCATCATTGTCTTGGCTATGAAGAGCCACAGTTCCAGTGATCCCTGAAGAGCAGCTATTGGCGGCTACAAATTTGAACTAACTTGCCACTATGGGCACTGTTGAAAATCCCGTAGGAATTCCATGCCTGGTTTTGCAAGATACACATTTCTTACTAAAATGCAGCAGCCTATTATTCATTGAACACATATTAAACCTCTATTTGCTGCCAAGTTTTATGAGATTAAATAGGGAACACAATAGTTAAGAGCCCCAAACTCATGCTCCTGATCCACATCGCTGACGCTGTTTGCTGCAGGGCCTGACTGACTATGAAGGAGCGGGTAACCACTGTGGCCACTAGCCTCTATTATCTCCTTCCTCTGCTGTTCCTAATTTTCCTGCTCCCCGCATCCTCAAAGCATCATGGCTTACATCCCCGTTCACTGGCCTAAGTCTTCCCCAATCCCTCAGCAAATTATGATCAAGGTGGGTGAATATCAATTGCTCTTAGTATTCGTCCTGCTGTGGCTGGAGTTATTTTAGGGGCTTGTGGTGCTTTCAAAATCAAGGACTTTGACACTGGTCCTCTGTGGCTTCTTGCTGCCAGTCAGACACAGAATATAGTCTTTTTAAAAAATAGGTAACCTGCTAGATGCAGTGGCTCATGCCCGTAATCTCAGCACTTTGGGAGGCCAATGTGGGAGGATTGCTTGAGCGGAGAAGTTTGGGACCAGTCTGGGCAACATGGTGAGATCCCATCTATACAAAAATAAAAATAAATTAGCCAGGAATGGTGGTATGTGCTGGTTGTCCCAGCTACTTGGGAAGCTGAAGTGAGAGGATGGCTTGAGCTGCGGAGGTCTGGCCTGCAGTGAGCTGTGATTGTACCACAAACTCTACCCTGGGCAACAGAGTGAAACCCCATCTCAATAAACTAAATAACCCCTAGGTTCCTGGACTACCCTTGTAAGTTACTCCTCTTCTTCTTACGTTAAGTCATCCTGTTGCATCTGTTCACCTTCCTCTTTAGCTCAGATCTGTTAGGTTACCCAGCTTATTAACTCCTTCCCCGGAAGGTAGGTTAAACATGGCCCTACTGTGTTTGCTCCCCACTTGGCAGGCGTAAGGTTGTACACTGACAGCTGGGGCTGGAGTGGCAGCCAGCCTGTTACAACTATGTTCCCAAATCCTTTACAGAGATGAGCATGAAACACATGGAAATGGAAATGAGGCAATCTAGTTTGGAAAAAATAGATTTGAATTGAGGGTAAAAAAATGAGAAAATTGGAGTTCCAGTCCCTGTTTGATACCACAGAGCTATAGAACCCTAGGAGACAGTTCTGTAATTTTCCTCAACTGTAAAAATAAGAATGTAAGAGAAATAATTCTTCAGTCTCAAAATTCCTGGCTTTAAATAGGGTTAATAATCAGGATTAGTACAACGGTATGGGGGCATGGCCTTCTTTTATGTGACATAAGAAACTTGACAATCAGACCAAAAAAGAAATACACACATTTTTTAAACAACCCAAGTCTTTTGAGATGGAGTTAATAAGTGAAGTTGCAACTTCTAGTGACCCCAAACACATTTTTTCTTCTCTATACCTTCGAGTAGATAGAAGTCTAAGATAAGTTAATCCCTGACTATTGCACATAGCTGTTCAACACAGGTGCTCTGGAGTCAGGCCTACTTGGTATAAAGAATTGGCACATAGGCCTGCGCCTGGCACATAGTAGACTTTCAATAAACATGTGTTTAAATAATGTTGAATTAGTAAGCACTGCTTCTGTTCTCTTCCAGTTGTAAATTGCTTAGCCTCCAGTGACTTGATTTGTCTACTGATAACAGTGCCTGCCCTACAAACCTGCTGTAAGACTGTGATGAGATAATTCAGGCAGAGCATTGCACACAGCCAATGCATGCTAAAGGTTAGTTGTTACTGTGGCAAAGGGATTTGTCTCAAGGATCGTCTAGGCTCTTTTTGTCCTACCATTTTTAGTCCATCAAACAGCAACTTTCCCAGACAGCAATAAATGCAGGCCAAGGTCTTTGCTGAAAGTGAAAATCTCTGGCCTTGATGAGAGACGCTGTCAAGTCCTGAAAAGCCTGCCACTTCCTCACTTCACTTCAGGTTCCTCGCCCCTTTGTCTCTTTTTTCACTGGGTAATATTCAGATCAAAGCATTCTTGCCCTGCTTATCCTCTAAAGCATATCATATCAGTAGGTTAATAGTTGAAGGTCCCCAGCCTCCATCTCTCTGCACCTTGTTGCAGCCAGACTTGGTAGCAGCCAAGGGCCCAGCTGGCGCGGGGGAGCCACAGCAAGCACACTGTTTGTGTGCCCAGCAGATGTAAAAAGCTTGATGCAGTGATCTGGGTGCACCTGTTGGTTTGCCACCATCTGTTAGCCAAAATGTTAAAAAGCCACACCCTTGGACAGCCAGCTGAGGAGAACTTAATCTCTTCCCTCGCAGGCCTCCAAATACAGGCTGCTGATCACATCGTACAAAAGAAGAGAGCCAAACACAAAGAAGAAGCTGTCTGAACCCTGCCTAGAGGGAAAACTAATCTGCACTGGCTGGGTTTTGTTTTTTATGTTAACAAAAAAGGGCTTCTAAAATAAATCTAGATAGTTATTACCTGATAAGAAATCCTATTATAAACAATGGCCAATTTTTTTTAAAGGAAGATATTAGTTTAACATGGATACTAGTATTAAGTGAATTAAGTGGAAATGGTATTTTGGATGACTACTTGGTGAGGTGGAAGACGATGAGGGAGCTGGCATGTGCCTCCTCTGAGGCAGACAGAATTGGATTTGTAGAAGTAAAATGCCTGGGGAGCCAGCACAGGATAAAGAATTAGATGAGTTTAGGCCTTGGAGTTCCAAAGATTAGAGCAACATTCCTCTAAGGAAAAACATAAATTTGTATGACCTTTATCAAAGCATGGGCAGTCTTCACCCACTCGTGCCTTTCTCTCCCTGCTGCCTACATCATCACCATACAGAACAAAGGCTCACATTCCACAGGGGTCAAGGATCACACAAGCTAATTGCATTTAGCTGGTGGATATCATTTCAGAGCTAGGTATCTCTCTCTTCAGCCAGACGTCAGATACAAATTTTAAAAAGCAATTCAAGAGGGCAGGAATCTTTTATTCAATGACCAGACCAAATCTCATTGAAATTAAATATTCAACTGGAATATGCATGTAGCAACTTTCTTGAATATATACCCAGGATAAGTCAGAGCAAATGTTAGCAGGCATTCTTGTCTTTATTGAGAATAAATAGGGAACAAGAAACTGGTTTCCATCCAAAGTTATAAAATAAGGAAGATGTACTTTGTAATTTAAGACTTTAAAAAGAGTTTTCAGTTAGAAATGATTTCATGTAGCTAACGAGTTTGGTTTTTTAAATTTATTTTTTAGACAATTTAAAAACACATTGGTCAAATCTTTTATGTGGCCCCATACCTTTTATATTGATTTTCTACCCTTTTCTTTTTTTTTTTTTAACCAAACGATCTTCCAACCTAATCCTTAAGGAATATTGAATAGAATTAACACCTTTATACCAATCCCATTAGTGTACTGTTAAATTAATGGGTTCATTTCTGCCCTCAAGCAAGATTCGGATTATAATCTTGAGACTAGCTACCTTGAGGCAGTAGGCAATCACTTTAGAAACCTGAAAGCAGGCAACATATGGCACACTACACAATATAAAAGTGTTTGAGAGGTACAAGTTTCCACCCTTCATGATACATGCCCAGTTTTAAATAAAACATAGCGTCATCTGGTTCACGCTTAAACACTGAAATTGAAATTATTGGCCATACTGTCATTTTCAAAACAATAGCTAACGGTTTGCACATGTGCTGTTTACAGATCCAAGCCTGTAAACACAGTCACCAACCACAACTTTGCAAAGGTAAATGACAGCTTGAAAAATTTCAAGTCTCCAGAACTCCTGGGATTTTCTCGTTTTCCCCCTTTCATTCATTCTTTCTTCCCACCCCACCCCCAATCCACTCATAGACACAACAGATCCTCCTCGGCCTGCGCAGGCGTAACTTCCTCACCATATCACCCCTCCCCCAACGACACATTTTCCTGCTGTTGAGACCAGCTGGGCTGTATTAGTCATGCTGAAGCACGTCATGTAACACAGCAAAATATCAGGCAGCCCAGTGTCATGGGAAAAGTGAATCTACTTCATTATCTACCTAGGGAAAGGAAACAGAACTATCGCTTCAATGGGCCTGGTTTTCCCTTCTGTGTTGTTACTGTATATTCTATTAATATCGTTAACGATATTCCAAGGTCTTGGTGTAAATGAACATGGTGCAGTAGGGAAGCATCAGTGGTAATGCTGTGGGGTAATACCTATGCTCTGGGGTCTTTTTTATCCTTTTCTTCACATACAAATTCCATAAATGTTAAAGGATTTGGATTTACATAAAGAGAAAAGAGGGATACTGTTATCAAAATAGAAATGCGCCATCCCAAAGAAAGGCATCCTGTGACCTAGAACATAATAGTACGATAAGACATTGCTTTATACATTTGCAGGGAAAAGCAATGTATTGTACAGCTCTGCTTCTTAAACTTCAGTGTACTTTCAAATCACATGGACAGCCTATCCAAAATGCTTTTTCTGATTCAGAGGCCTGAGAGCCTGTATATTTAACAAGCTCCCAGTAAATACTGATGCTGCTGGTCTCCAGACCCCACTTTGATCCACCAGGTTGTATAGAGAGGACAACATTTAGGACAATTCAAAGATTACATTTTTTCAGAACTACCAAGTACTGACATCAATTGAAAACTGATCTAAAGGAGTTGGGAAACATGGTCAAGACCTACATGATGATGAAGAGGAATGGCCATCACAGGGTCTCTGGGGAGTGTCTTGCTCAGCATAGTGAGAAAGACCTGAGGAGAAGGCACCAGCAAGAGACAAAGAGAATGCTTAGGTTATGTTTAAAATTTTTTATTCTTAAAGATCTGGACAGGTCTGGAAACCCTCAAAACTCTCTTGAGAATGTCACATGTTGGTGTCTCAGACTTTTTGTTTGTTTTTTTGTTGAGAAGCAGATATACCAAGTGGGTTTTTGTAAATGAATAAATGATATCAAAAGTCAAAGTGGAAAATTGAATTGGAACTCGATTCTAGTTTGGTAGCAGCATCCCTAGGAAAAGGATAAAATCCCTAGGGAAAGAAACAAGGATATAATTTTCCCAATAAGAGATGGTTAAAGCAGTTATGCTAATGCAAAATATTAGTTTCTCACTGCACTTTGAAATAATTTAGATCTGGTATTTCTTCTGTCATTCGTTTGATGACACTAACTCTAGCAATTTAAAAAACTTGACAGTTACACAATTATTTTGCTTTTCTGATGACACTTCTAAGAAAGAAAACTGTTTCAAAAACTTTAAAATGTCAGTGGATGCTCTTGTTCATGCCACTAAGAAACATGAGATCTTTTTGCTCTTTCTGTTATAATTAAATATAGATTTTAGACATAAAGAAAAGGGACATGGTCAAACTTCCTGATTCTATTTCTTAAATTGTATTATGGTATTGTATTTGTTCCCTGAAGTAACAAATTCTCACAAACTCGGTGGCTTAACAACAGAAATGATTTTTTCAATTCTGGAGTCTGGAGGTCTGAAATCAAGGCCATCAGTAGGGCCAACATTTCTCCAAGGGCTCTAGGGAAGAATCCTCCTTTTCTTCTGTCCTAGCCTCTGGTGGTTGCTGGCAATCCTGGGTGTTCCTTGGCTTGCAAATTCACCATCCAGCCTCTGGCTCCATTGTCACAAGGCCTTCTCCCTGTGTGTCTCCTCTCTGTGTCTCTTCTCCCTTTCTCATAAGGACACTAGTTCTATTGGATTAGGGCTCACCTAATCCAGTCTGACCTCATCTTAACTTAATTACATCTAAAAAGACCCAAATTTATTTTCAAATAAGGTCATATTCCTAGATGCCAAGGGTTAGCACTTCAACATATCTTTTTAGAGGATACACTTCAATCCTTAGCAGGTGTTAAAGTATAGACTCTTTGAATTCTGGAATGCAAATTCCCAGGTTTTTTGAAACCATACCATATTGAAGAGTGTGTTTTCTTTTTTTTTTTTTCTAAAACAAGGATGATAATTCTTTTTGTTACTGAAGTACTGTGAATATGAGGAAAAAAACCTTAAGATTAAGTTTTATTTTTTTAAGGTTAAAAATACTAATTAGATACATAGTAATAACCAGATATCTTTGTTTTAGAGCTAATGCAAATCAAAATGTTTATTCTTGTGAAGATTTCTATGTGTTTTTATCTGACACTCTTTGCTTCACTGTTTATTAGCAGTGACATTGGCAATGTTACTGAGGACCTTATCACTTTGTATAGTAACTAGATTGTAAGTTTCTTGAGGACAGATATTGTTCGATTATTTTGAGTTTCTGTTCCTAAAACTGCACACCCAATAAAAGTATATTGAATATTGGTTAAATATTTTCTCCTATCAAGTTATATGGAATAATTTTGAAGGCAAAATAAAACTTTAAAAATCCTCATAAACATCTGAGTAGTGCAACTGTCTATTGCACTTTGGGGAAAAAGTGTATCAGAAAAGATGAATGATATTTTATTAAATATTTACTAGTTATAACCTGTTATTAGCACTAAAATGTATAGATGCATCTCTCTACAGAGAAAGTGGGGGAAAAGCAAACTAAAACAGGCACAGGAAAGTGAAAAACTCAGGCTGAGATGAAATCAAGAGGCTAAGTATTTTTTTTTCAATTACAAACAGTAAATAATAACCATCTTAGGCTTCTTCAAGTCTAAATCTGTAAGCTTCATATCCGATCCCACAGGGCGAATCCAAGTGGCTTGGAAAGGCCTGATGTTAGCTACTGTTGTGCTCTTCTTGTGCAATTATGGGATGTAAACCCAAACACAACACATCCACATTGGCTTCATGATTTATAGGAGAAAAGGTGAAGCAATTTGATATGAAAACATTTTCAACTTAATAACACTCTCTCGGAATCCTCATAACCTCTTTCCTCTACCCAACCTCACACAAGCAAAAATATCCAAAGAAGAATCTTTGTGGTTAAGATTCAGAAACTCATCTTGAACTTAAAGCTAGCAAATGTCAGCAGTTTCACGTTAGTTTGTCCTAATGTTCTCAGAAATCTAAACCATGGTATCTTGCCGCATTTAAAATTCTTCCCTGCTCGCTGCAGTCCCTAATAATATCCTGGCCATGTACCTTCATCTATATTCATGAGAGTGCAGATGCAGCCAAATTAGTGGCAGCAAAGCACATTTTACAGTGTAGAAAATACAATCTGGCTTCCTTTAAACATTTTTGACAAAAAAAGTTTTATTAAAAAAAAAAAAAGAAAGAAAACCAGACAGATTTAAATTCACCACCACCCGTTGGAGGAGTCTGTTACAAATGCACAGCTGGCTTGATGATGAGTGACAAATCAAAAGTCAGGGAGAAACTTCCCGATCATCTGAGCCCTTGCCACCCGATTAGCAGAAGAAAAACAGGGCAGATGGAGGGAGACGCAGCAGTTCGGAGGGAACAGATGGCCACTACGAACTTGATATATGAAATTAATAACACTTTCTCAAATACAATTAGTAACAGGAATACATTACCTGAATTTTCATAACTGTGAGCAAGCTGACATTAAATGAGGTTTTTCAGATTAACAGTTGATGTGGCATTGATATTTGGAGGGAAATAAAAATATATAGCAATAAGAGAAACCTCTTGCTTTCTGGTGCCATTGATCGGGATGTTGTAACATATGAAAGGGGAACTGCTATTCAAAGAAATTCCATATTTAAATTTCACTAATTGGAATTTTTTTCTAATGTAGCCATTTGGGCCACATAATGCATGTGATACTTAAGAGCCTCGCAGATGTATGCAGCATCCACTGCCCTAGATGAATTATTCTTTAGGAGGAAATTAACCATTATGCATCTCCCTACAGATAAAGGGGGGAGGAAAGCAAACAAAAACAGGCAAAAGAGAGTGAAAAACTCAAGGTGAGATGAAATCAAGAGGCTAAGTAATTGTTTTTCAGATCCATTGATGATACAATAAGCAATTCTAGGAATGCCACTAAACTTTCTCTTTTTAGATGTCCAGTCTCTAAAATGGCCAAAATACCAATGCTATATGCTTTGTTCAAAATGTTGTCAACTGAAAATCTATTTTTAATTCAAAATCCATGATGATGGCATGTCTGGACTGTGTTAGGCAGCCCCCTGGGAAGCCAGATCCTCTCTGAGCTTGGTTAGGTCAGCTTCTGGGGCTCCTGATGAGGCAGACATGATGGTGATGAAACCTTGCTGAATGAAGCCTAACCCTGGACCCTGCAGGAGGCAGAGGCAACCTGGAGTGTTACAAGATGAGGCCACAGCAGCAGCTGCATGGCTTTCTGATTGCAGGAAAGGGCATACCCATTTTTATGGGTGAGGGCTGTCACAGGGTCCAGGCCTCTGGGACAGGTAGGCATGAATGTCTCCGGAGAGGTACATACACTGAGTCTGGCACAAGGAAAGAGCTAAAATATACAAGCACACCAGCCATATGCATGTCTCTAGGTGGCAAGAGGGGCCTCTCCTGAGTTCTAGGAGGCAGATCATTAGTTCTACTACCATAGGATGACTGTTTCTGCAGCTGGTGGTGGCAGATATTGGCAGAGAGAGAAGGTAAGAACATTTTCTCTTGCCTGAAAGGAATAATGCTGGTTATTCAGGCAAGTTTAGAAATCACAAAAAGGAGCTTCTTCATGTTATGAAGCTGGCCCTCTCCTGTTTATAAGGGAAGAAGAGGCCAAAAAAATAAAGAAAAGTTCCTTTTCCTGAGCCATTTAGAAATACCTATGTTAAAAAAAGTAGTTAAAACAGGTACAACTGGAAAAGCCTAGAAGAGAAGATGGATATAGAGCACTTGACTAGATATCAGTTTATATGAACTTCTAAGAAATACCTGAATTTAATTGTGATTTCAGCTAGAAAACCAATTAGCAATGAGATCTTAGATAAATCACGTCATAAACTTTACACTGCTTAACAATTTCTCATTTGTAAAATTAAGGGCTTAGATTTTATAGAAGAACCATCAGATTTTAAAATATTTTATTACATTCAAAACCTAAAAGTTAACATACCTATAGATATTTTGTTCATTTTTTCAGCTTACAATGATATATCCATCTATAACTAATAATAAAAAAGTCACTAGAAAGGTTAACACAAAATGTTCCCAAAGTTTTCAATCTATTCTTAAAGAGAAGAATATGACTTTTCAAGCTGAATATATTTTTCCTAATATTTGAAACAAGAATAAGATCATCACACGCATTTAAGTTAAAAGAGGGAACTAAAACTAACTGTGAACTGGGCAGGCATGTATCTTAGTCTGGGTTTCCCCAGAAGCAAACCTTGACACAATAATTTGAATGCAAATAGTTTATTTGGGAGGTGAAAGAAAACACTAGTGTGGGTGGGTAGCGGTAAGATAGGAAAGTGAAGACAGCAAATACAACTTTATCAAACCAATCATCACGGACTGTTGCTTGACGTCACTGAGAAAACCCTGGGAGTTCATGGAAAACATACATCCCAGAGTTAATCCACTGGGCAAGTGAGAGAGTTGAGGTATTTATGCACCAGCTTCTGTCAGTCATTGGTTAAGAGCTGCTCCTAGGAATTGCTAATCCCCCTGCATTTCTGTCTGTGCAGGTGGCCAAGCAGGCTCCAGAAGTAAGAGAAACCCTTCAGGCAAAAAAGAGTAGGTGCTGGCAGTTGGAAGTTGGGTTGCTGCACCTCAGGGTGTTAGGGGCAAGGAGATATGGCAGGGCACAGGCAACATTTAGCATGTCATAATAAAACTACTGTCAACAAATTTCCACCTAATAGCTATTTATTCAACTAGGCTGTGTGACATGAGTCTTTATATGTCCTCTTCTCACCTTTGGGAGATGGGCAGAGTCCACAGGGCATCCAGATGACAGGTAGGATGCTCCTGCCCCTGAGAAGTGTCCCACTGCAGCCTCTACACATGAATGAGAACCAGCCTTTCACCCCAACTCTGGGTATGTCTGGTTACTACCTGAACTAGCTCCAGCCTCCTAAAGGCAGTAGTCTTTATTTTGCAAATGGTCCTCACTCCACAGTTGGCATTGCTCACTCTGAGAGCAGGGCATGAGACAACAGAGGAGGCAGAAAAGCTGCTCTTAAGATTTATCTAACATCCTAGTGAGGCAAGGGAAGAGTTCTGACCTCCCCCACTTTCTGTTATTATCCCCCTAGAGGGAAATTTTAGATCTAAGGTGAAATTCAATTAGAATTTCCTTTTACCCTATGCAAAACCATTCAGGACATAGGCATAGGCAAGGACTTGATGACTAAAACATCAAAAGCATTGGCAAGAAAAGCCAAAATAGACAAATGGGACCTAATTAAACTCCAGAGCTTCTGCACAGCAAAAGAAACAATCATTAGAGTAAACCTGCAACCAACAGAATGGGAAAATTTTTTTGCAATCTACCCATCTGTCAAAGGGCTAATATCCAGAATCTACAAAGAACTAAAACAGATTTACAAGAAAAAAACAAACAAACCCATTCAAAAGTGGGAGAAGGGCATGAACAGACACTTTTCAAAAGAAGATACATATGAGGCCAACGACGTATGAAAAAATGCTCATAATCACTGATTATTAGAGAGATGCAAATCAAAACCACATTGAGATACCATCTCACGCCACTTAGAATGGTGATCATTAAACAATCTGGAGACAACAGATGCTGGAGAGGATGTGGAGAAATAGGAACACTTTTACACTGTTGGTGGGAGTGTAAACTAGTTCAACCATTGTGGAAGACAGTGTGGCAATTCCTCAAGGACCTAGAAATAGAAATTCCATTTGACCCAGCAATCCCATGACTGACTATATACCCAAAGGATTATAAATCATTCTACTATAAAGACACATGCACACATATGTTCATAGCAGCACTGTTTACAATAGCAAAGACCTGGAACCAATCCAAATGCCCATCAATGATAGACTGAACAAGGAAAATGTGGCATATATACACCATGGAATACTATGCAGCCATAAAACATGATGAGTTTGTGTCCTTTGTAGGGACATGGATGAATTTGGAAACCATCATTCTCAGAAAACTGACACAAGAACAGAAAATAATAAATAAATAATGTGTTAAACCTCTACTTATATAAAAACAGAGAAGTAGCCAAGAGCCATATCATGACCAGCTTGTGGCCACAATAACTCTGGACTTAATTCTGTGAGAAGGAAAACCATTCAAGTGTTGAAGGTAAGGTAAGAGGTAAGACTTGGTTCATATTTTAGATGCATTACTTGTGTTATATCAGAAAGGCACTGCAGAGGAGCTAGAGTGGAATATGGGGACTGGTTAGGAGGGATTTTCAACTGACAGACGATGGTAGCCAAAACTCAGGAAGAGGAAGTGAAGGAAAACAAAAGTGGTTAGATTATATTTTGAAGGTAGATCCAATGCAATTTTTCATATGGATTGGAAGTGTTGCATGAAGAAAGAGAGTAATCAAAGGTGGCTCTGAGATTTTTGACCTGAATAGATGATTCTATATTGGAGCTTTTGCTGAAATGGAGGGTAATATACAGGATAAGGTGGCTGAAACTGTTAAAAAAAATACTAAATTGAGATTGAGATCAACCAAAAAGTGAAAAACATTTTAGCAGTATGAAACCATTAAAAAATACTTTAATTTTAAACTAGACTTTGTAAGTACACCATGTGAGCTACTGTATTGGTCAGGCTGCCATAACCAGACACTGAAGACTGCATGGCTTAACCAAGAGGCAATTATTTTCTCACAGTTCTATAGACTGGAAGTCCAGTATCAAGGTGCCAACAAGACTGGTTTCTGTTGAAGCTTTTATTCCTGACTTGCCCTTCTCTCCTTCTCCTTGTGTCCTCATATGGCTGTTTCTTTGTGTACACATGCAGAGAGAGAGACAGAGAGAGAGAGAGAGAGAGAGAGAGAGAGAGAGAGAGAGAGAGAGAGAGAGAGAGAGAGAGATCTTGTATCTCTTCCTCTTCTTATAAGAACACTATTTTTACAGGATTTGGGCCTTACCCTACCACCTCATTTAACCTCAATTACTTCCTTAAAGGCCCTATCTCCAAATATGATCACATTGGGGGCTAGAGCTACAACCTATGAATTCTGGGAGGGACACAACTCAATAACAGCTAACTTTATTTATTAAATAGCTACCATTTGATAATGGACTAAAGCAATTTGAGTTCAACTCCAATAACCATCAACATCTTCCAGGAAAACTTTTTGAAAATGTTGCATATATTCTCTCTCCTTATTCTTTCAAATTAAGCATCTTTTTCTACTACTCCACTAAAATTTCTTTCCTTAGGATCATCAGTGACTGCTCTAAAGTCAATCCCACAGTTCTTTCCTGTGCCTTCTTACCTTCTCTCCCATTAGCTAAGTCGACTAGACCCTCTTTGAAGCCTCGTCTCCTGTAGGCTGAGGTTACCCTAGGCTCTCCCCATTCTCTTCCACCTTCTCTGAGAACTCCTCTACAGTCCCCTTTGCTTGTGCTCCTGTTTTACCATCAGACATTGGGCTGCCTCAGCATGTAGGCACCAAGCTGCCGTTCTTTGCTAGAGCAATCTAGCCCCTGGTGATCACATTAGCTTTCATGACCTTCCATTAAAGTTATACACTGTTTCAGCTCCCACATCTGTACGTTCAACTGTGACATTTTCACTTTGGTCCAGATTTTTCTGTCTAAATGCATCCTTGATATTGCCACTGAGATGTTAAAAGGCAACTTGAGGATAGAATCCTTCGTTTGCCCCTACACCAAACCAGTTCTGCCAGTTTTCTCCAGTTGAGTAAATGGAGCACTCATCAACTCAGATGCTTGGGTCTCACACCTGTGGGCCCTCCTGATGTCCATTTGTTCACTGCCCCCTCATCTTTAATTTATCAGCAAATCCTGTCAGATTTATCCCTTCTCCTCTTCAAGCTACTTGTTAACATCTTTATTGCTACCACCCATTAGTCATTAAAATTAAAGTTTGAGGTTTAATAAAAAGGTTGCCAGCCTTTTTAGTTCAAATGCTTGACTCCTGTAACTCCTTCTCTGAAGCATGTGGCTAATATAGTGAAGAAATGAAGGAGAAAAAGAATACATGTGTTGTAATAGGAAAAGCCTGCTCAGATGTTTTAAGAACATAAAATGAGTGGAAAGACTGTTATTTAACATCCCATGATATTTATTGACCTGTGGAAAGCCAATCTTGGACAAAAGAAACATACCTGAGACAAAATTCCCTTTGGAGAAATTTACACTATTATCCAGCTTAATCTTAGGGTGTGATTTGAAAATCCTGTAGAAAATCAACTCATGCTACCTTCTGTTCTTTCAAGTCTAAAGGAGAAGTCTATTCATGCTTACCAGGGACAACTCTTTAATACACAAAACCAAGCCATTAAGGGAGGGACATCACAATATTTGGGGGCAGATGCTAGATTCTTTATGGGGTCCCTAAGATTCAACTACCTCACCTACATATGAGATGAGCTACATCATTATAACTGTTGTGACAAATAAGCAAAAGCCATTAAAAAGAGAAAAAAAGAGAAACAGCCAAAAGTAAGAAGCACTTTTTTAAAAATCCATAAAATCATTATGCAGTTTTAACCAATTACAAGTCTGCTTTCAGTTAAAAAAGTGCCAAGAGCAAACCGCAGAAATGAATCAGAATGGGAGTTTAATTGGAGACTGCCGGCCAGCGGCCAATTTAAAGACTATTTTAAGAGAGCGGGTTGAGCTCAGTATTGAAGCCATATTTGATTCACCTTAAGAATTGTTGCCATTCAGACCCGCAGAATTGGCTCCTCTGTGGTAGGCGTAGCAAGTCCCCGCACTGTGTCTGAATTCACTTCCATCACTGCTTACAGTTATAAGAAATTAAGAAAATTCAGTCATCAATTGAAAGTAGGGCTGCCTGCATATTTTGCGGGACCCAGTGCAAAATGAAAATGGGAACGCTTTGTTCAAAATTCAGGAAGAAAGTATTACTAAAAGTTAAAAAATATAAAACTTTTTCCTTTCTTTCAAAGTCTCCCTGTTGACCTCTCATGAAGTTTTTCATTGAGTTTTTAACATTGCAGTTCCTCAGGCAGGTGAATACACACAGCCTGCAGAACCTCACGGGCACTTGAGTGGCCAGACCAACTTGTCAATATCCCTCTTCCACACCCATCACTCAAGCCACGATGGATGGGAGGTCCTGAGAGAGTCCAACCTGCATGGGAGAACACACTGGGCACCTTGATCAGGAATAGGTAAGAGGCCTCCTCCCAAGCTGCTTATCAAACGTTCTGTGGTGCTGCTAATGCTGGGTGAAAAGAGCTGCTACAATATTCTGAGGTTCTATGGGGGACAGGCTCACCCAATCCCACCCCTTCTCATGTCCTTCCCAGGCACCTGCCAGGGGTGGCAGGTAGTGGCAGGATGTGAGCCTCTCCCTGTTGTCCTGCCCTTGCTCCTGGTCGAAGGTGTCAGTGGTAGCAGGGTGGGAAGGGGGAAATGTGGGGCTCAAAGCCTAGAAGGTGACGACCTGGCTGCCAAAATCTGTCCCTGGAAAGCAGAGGAGGCAACAGGTGGCTGCACTCACATTAGTAAATCTCAAAGCCACCATCCCTCGGCAGTCACGCATGCTCTATTGTTCCATCAGACTTCATTTACAAAATCCAAATTCAAAGATAAAATTATCACAGAGTAGAGAACCGCAAGCCCAGGTCCTTCTGAGCCAGTGGCCACGTACAGCTGCACTGGTCATTCCTGTGAAGCTGACCCTGATAGGAAGTGACTTTGCTGGTGACATCACAGGGCCCTGATCCTGCAGCGTCCTGGAGGAGGTTTGTGCACCTGCCAATTCTGGCTCTCCTCCAACATATACAATCTTGTTTTCGAAAAAGAACTTTCTGCCTCAGTAAGGCAAGAAAGACAAGGCATTTTAGAAATTTGAAAAACAGTATATCTTTTATTTTATGGGTTTATACAGATCATACCTAGCAGTACTAAAAGAACTTAGCAAAGAACCACAATGACTTAATTTGGAGTCTGTTTCTGAGTTGTGCTTTTCTAATCAAAGTATAATTAGGGCACTGCTCCAAGCAGTCTTGGCTGTGTTCAGTGAGTTTAGACAGATATAGCTCTCTGAGCCCTTTACTGCCTGGACTGGATTAGCAATCATCAAAGCCTCATAGTGACCATTTTCCCTCCCCTTTGTGGTCCCATTTCTTTATCAATATATTTTTTTAAACCATAAAGAGCAGGTCCCAATGTCATTGGTTTATGATCAATCAGTGCACATATTCACACTGTTATAATAGTCAAAATACTATTTGGTTGATAATCTTTATTGCAGTACATATTTGAAAAAGTCATTAAAAACTTAAATTTAAAAAATAATTTTGAGGTTCTTAATAGTTTCATACATATGGTCTCATATTTTAATTCTTTTATAATTTTGAATGCAGTGTCGCTTTCTTAGGGTAATGATTAAGAAAAATCCATTATATTTATTATTAAAATTATACATAGAGTTATATATAATTCTAAATATATATGTATATAATTATGATTATATTCGTGTAGTATTTACTGAATACTTACTGTCTACCAATCATACTTAAACTCATTTAATCTTTGCAACAATCCTGTGAAATAAGTATTCTCATCATTATTTTGTAATGAAGAAACTGAGTTTCAGAGAGATTGAGTAACTTGCCTAATTCATATAGCTGGTTTCTAGCCACATTTATTGAGGCCTTGCTATGAGCCAGACTCCAGGCTAAGTTTTCTACACAGTAGAATTCTACATTCTCTATAGTATTCTACATATTGTCATTTAAGCCCTGTGACTTACCCTTTGGGACAGTACTACTGTTATCTTCATAATACAGAAAAAAAAAAACCTTGAGATTGGAAAGATTGATTCTCTTACGGGTACTCTGCTATTACTACCAAGAGCAAGGATTTTACCACAGACAGTTGGACATCAGAGCCAGTGTTTTCATCCATTACACTATGTGCAGAAGGCTGCATTTTGTGAAAATGCCAGAACATATTTCTGTTACCACACACTCTTCCAGAACCTTACACTCTCATCAATAGTTGCAATCTATTCTTCCTCCACTTGAAACCTTTTGGGCATTATGAACACCATGACAAGTAACACTGTGGTGGAAGCAATGTTGCATAGTCACATGCTGCAGGGCTGGGTCAGAAAAGGTGATACAGCAGCTGGTAGGCTCTTGTCTCAGGATACTCATCATTGAAACTCAGACACTATGGAAGACAGAGTCATGACTCTCCAAAGATATATATGTCCTAGTCCCTGGAACCTATGAATATATTACCTTACAAGGCAAAAAGGACTTGGCAGATGTAATTAAATTAAGCACCTTGAGATGAAAATATTATTTTTAATTATCTGAGTGGCCCAATATAATCATAAAGGTTCTTAAAAGTGGAAGAGGGAGCAGAAGGTTCAGAGTCAGAAGGAGATGTGATCATGGAAGGAAGGCACAGAGCAATGTAGTGTTGCTGGCTTTGAAGAGGTAGGAAGTGGGCCATGAGCCAAGGAATGTGGGCAGCCTCTAAAAACTGGAAAATAAAACAGATTCTCCCCTAGAGCCTTCATTCAGAAACGAACACAGCCTGGTGACAACTGGATTTTAGCCCAGTGAGACTCGTATCAGATTTTTGGCCTATAGAACTGTAAGATAATAAATTTGAATTCTTTTAAGCCACTACATTTATGATAATTTCCTGAACAGTGGTAGAAAATGAACACAGCCACCATTCTGTGAGGAAGCTCAGGCCATGAGGAGGTGTTTCAACTGACGGCTAATATATTGGTCAACAGCCAGCATCATTTGCTAAGAAGGTAAGTGAGTAAGCTTTCAGATGACTCCAGTGCCCAAGCTTCAAGATGCCGCCAATGACGCCAAGTGGAACAGAGTCGAACTGCCCCTGCTGAGCCCTGTTCAAATGGCTTTTGGGGCTGTCCAAAAAACCTAACAAACATGAGGTTCATTCTGTCTCTATTCCATGCCTTGCTGAACATGAGGAAACTTTCCAGTCTGTGAAACAATTATTGATTACCGAGTTTCATGATCCTAAATTACAATAAGCATCAATTCATTTCTAACTGCTGAAAATGTCTCATCCTGTTAAAGTGTCAGACCCATGTTTAGGAAGAAGATTCCAAAGCATAGTGAACAATAAATAAAGAAGTATACCAATGGACAGGCACTCTTATTGTTATGAGAATAAGCCATCTCCTTAATCACTTTCATTCTTATGGTCTCTACTGATTATAGAACTGTTACAAATATTATAAGCTTAAAAAAATCTCTTTGGATGATTCCTGAACTCATACAGATAATTTAAAACCCTGTTTCCACATTACCTAGCAAATAGAACGCAGACAATTATAGAGAATCACCAAGCAAACATATTACCTAGGGATCTGCTCTGAGTCAATTTTTTTTAAAAGAAAGAAACATTACAGAAATTGCATGATCATTAATTTGTCATTCATTAGTTCCAGCCATGCATGTTTTTATATATTTACTCCTTAAAGAAGATAATATTGTTTTGCTTCTTTGTATACTTTATGTATGGTATCATCAACCTGAAACGTTTTTGTTTGCTAATATATTTTTAAGATTTATTCATATTGATGATCATAGGCCTAGCTTAATTCATCTTTGACTGCGTATCCTTCCTCTTGTTAATAAATGTTAATGTTTTAAGTTTTGTTTATTTGTTTTAGCTTTTAATTTTCACACACAAAAAAATGCTGCAGTCCATGTCCTTTACAGATCCCTTGGGCACATTTACTAATCTGAGTTCATTGTATTGTATATTTAGGGGTGAAATTTATGAGATAAAGAAAATATGCATCTTCAAATTTGCTAGATATTGCCAAGTTGTTCTCCAAACAAAACTTTTATTCTACCACAGTATATGAGAGTTCTACTATGTCATATATCTTGCTCACATACGCTGCTATTAAACATTTAATGTTTTGTCAAACTGATAAGTCTGAAATTATATCTAATTATGGTTTTCCCCTTGTGAGGGAGGTTAGGCAACCTTTCATATGCTTAAAGGATAATATTTTCTCTCTTTTCTTTGAATTACTTATTTATATATTTAGCCTATTTTTCTACTGAGTTTACTTATGTGTTATTTCTCATTGATTTGTAAGCATTTTTAAAAAATTATGAATTATAATTTGTTTCGTTATATGCTTTGCAGAAGACCTTTTCGGTTTGTGGAGTATCTTTTTTATATTTTATTTGTAATGTTTGTTGTGTAACATTGGTTTAAATTTGAATATACTTAGCTGTATACTTTATTTAATAGTATGTGCATTTTTCTCTTATTTACCCTGTCTCAAGGTTATAAATAATATATTTCATATTTTTTCTAAACTTTTCATGTTTTTCATCCATCTGGAATTTATTTTTTTCTGTACAGTGTGAGGTAGGGGTTTAACTTTATTTTTTCCCACAGGGATATCTTATTTATCAGTAGCATTATTAAATAGTCATATTATTCCTACTAATTTTTAATGACATCTCTCTTATATTAAGTTTTTATAGGTATGTGAGCTAGGAATATGGTATTATTCTTTGATGACATTGTATAAGCTATTATCTGGGTCCAGAATGTCCTTCCCCACTCTGTTGACTTGCAAATAGTCTCCTCTCCTATTAAGTCTTAGTTTAAATGTCATCTTATTTATGAAATAGCTCTCACCTTTCTTTCCTCTTCTCGGTGTTGATTATAACCTTCATTGCCACATGTATTGCATCATAGATATTCATGTAGAGAGAGTTTTCACCGCCAGATTTTTAGCTTTTTGGAGGCTAAACACATTGTCCTGTTATTTTGTACTGTCGAGTACCTTGTAGATATTTAATAAAATTATCTAAAGGAATAAATTAATGAGTGAATCTTTGAAACAGAACAGCTTGAGTGACACTTGGTAAATCTGAATAATTCATCTTCATATCTCTGGTCTCTCATTTTCTCTTGTTTTGCTGACTTTATGTAGAGATTTTAACATAGTTATTATGGATACGTTTTTCTTTTGAAAATTGCTATGTATATCTATAATTTGTAGTGTAATATAGCATAATGCTATCTTATTAGATTCTTTTCATTTCTATTTTTTTAATAAATGTTGTCTAAAGACTAAAATAGCAATGTCACCTATATGGTGACACTACTTTGTTCAAAAATCCCCAAATCTGCCTAATTCAGAGAGAAGGAAAGCTTTGTACTCTAGGCAAGCTGCTATTTGGTACATATAGCTAAAATCTATAAAGTACAACAGACCGTAAACTCACTCAATTTCACATAATTATTTTTTAATACTCTATGATCTCTTATAAAATGTAAGGACTCTCTAAATAGTTATTGAATATTTTCATGATAGTAAACATCATGTGTTTCATCACCTGCCTTACTCTCCAGAAGGTGTTATAAGATCTATCAGTCTCATAGGCAATAAAGAGCATAGCTGATTTCTGTATATTATTTTCATCAAAGCTTATGCATGTGGTGAATCAGAACAGGAATGGGCATTGCTAGCATGACCTTGAAGTTGCCATAATCACCAACTTCTGGTATTATTTGACAGTAGATTTAGACTACTTATTGCTGGTGTTGTTTTCACTTACAGGCCACTCTCAAAAGATTAGCAGCCCTTCTTTACTGCTGTTAATTTTGTCATTGACCAAACTCACAGCAAAAAGTGCAACCATCAACTCCTAACTCAAAAGAGTGAACAACAAAGTCTACATATGAGAGCATGGTCTTCAGAATTTCATGCACAGCCAGTTATTTAGGCCGCAAGACTTACTGTATCTCAGAGTGTAAAAGCTTGGATTTCACACTGCTTACAGGTCAGCAAATCATGCATAGTTAGCTCTGTTTTGTCTAAACGAGTCTGGTTACAAACTATTGTATGGTACTTCTGCACAAAGTTAAACTACACGTCTATTTCCCTTAATTCACTTAAGGAAAGAGCAGTCACTTTCAAGATTTCACCCAAATTATTCTTTTAAGCTATTAAGATCCTGAGCTTTTCTCTTGAGCTTTCTTTTCCTTATTTCTAGAAATAAACTTTCATCATTGGTTTTTGAAGTTTCTCAGTCCACATAATTTCCAAAATTGGGCCTTTCAGTTTTAGACTGGTTACCTTATTAAGCCCTTTAATTTTTCATTGTTAGCTCCTTAACTTTTTGTCTGGTTAATTTCCTTTTCAAACACTTCTTGTCTCTACTCTCCTGTGCTTTCTTTTCATTATACACATAACAATTTTTCACTTCTTTCCCAATACCAGCCACTTGGGTTCCAAATTTTCTTATTTGTCTCTTGTTCATCTCTCTGTTTTAAAAATGTCTGTTTTATTTCAAATTAGTGTTTTAAGCCCGAGATTTACATTTAAAGCTCATAAATAACTCTTATCTACAACCTCTGCCAGACTCTTCCTTTCTTTAGAGTTCAGTTTCCTTGTCTACAAAATGAGGCAGTTGGAAGAGATCTCTAAGGTCTGCTTCAGCATGGACAGTGTGACTCTGACAATAAGAGGATTTGTCGTATTTGGTACACCTCAATTGATGAGGGGTTATTTACCACTGTACAGTTTGTCTCTGTGTGTGCATGGCCATTGGCACATTCTATGTAAAATTGCATCATGAAAAAGGAGCAGCAGCCAGTTCTAGCATCACAGCTGTATTTGTCTTAGCACAATGTGAGGCCTGATTGTGAGAAGAGAAAGAAGCAAAAGCACAAGAAGCTGCCAAAAGGTGAGCTGAAATAGGATAGTCACAGGCGAAGATACAAGTTGAAATGTCTTCATGACACCCCAGAAGATGATAACTAAAAGGAACTAGGCCAGTGTTAGGACTTCTGGGAGAGAATTAACAGAAAGGAGAAAATGAATCAAATTCTGTTATCAGAAAATAAAAGAATACTTTTTCTTTAGAAAGACATTTTCTCAGATTGTGGGTTTAGAGGTCAATGTAACAGAGGAACAAACAATGCAAGCTCCACCAGCAGATGCAGAGGCAGATTTAACAGTGGAATGGAGAAGAAAGCATGAGCCCCAAATTCTTAGTCTTTTCATCATCCACAAATAAAAATCACCCCATCACCCAAAGTCTAATTTCTGAATGCAATGAGCAGAAATAGATGGACTTTATTTTTAGCTATGTTTCTTGGATTGTGAGTTAAGATCTCTCATTTACTAGATTACTGGTCACATGATAAGACTATTACATCATTCAGGTAGTACAAGAAATACAATTATGCTCCCTTCATTCTGTTTGGCAGACAGCACATCAAGGGGCAGAAAATGGTCTATTTCAGAAAAGCATTCTTTCTGAACAAGGAGGACTCTTTCAAATAACTTTCTTTCATTTTTTTTTTTTTTTTCGTTTTTTGAGACAGAGTTTTGCTTTTTTTTACCCAGGCCAAAGTTGTGCAATGGTGTAGGCTCAGTTCACTGCAGCCTCTGCCTCCTGGGTTCAAGTGATTCTCCTGCCCTAGCCTCCCAAGTAGATGGGATTACAGGTGCCCGCCACCACGCCTTGATAATTTTTGTATTTTTAATAGAGATGAGGTTTCATCCTGTTGGCTAGGCTGGTCTCAAACTCCTGATCTCAGGTGATCCACCCACCTTAGTCTCCCAAAGTGCTGGGATTACAGGCGTGAGCCACCACACTCGGAAAGTACTTTCTATTTCCTGAAAATAAAATTGGTAAGCTTTCTAGAAGTTTCTTTTTTATTGAAAAGGTTTTAAAATTTTTTTCCAAATAAATAAACTTTTTTTTCTTTTTCTTATTTTTTTTTTTTAGTTTAGAGGTATATGAGCTACAAATCCTTCTGGAAATGAATGACTGGATTGAAACAAATTTAAAGTTAAATATCTTTATATGTAAGTCAGGTAGCTGTTATTCCTATGTTCGTTTTGTAGATGAATATTGGGAGGTTCAGAGTGATTAAGTAGAAGCTAGTCACCTTAAAAAAGAAGTGAAGTTGGGATTTAAACCCAGGTCTCCTGATTTTATGTGCTATGGTCCTCGTGCTACACTCATAAAGGCTTTCCCCTAGACTGTGAGAAGGGCGAATTCCTTACACATTATTAATTTGCAGGTACTTAGTAAATTAATCATGAGAATGTTACAGACATCATAAGCATCTTAGCAGAATCACTAAGCGACCACCTGTGTCTTTCCTGACATCTCCCCTCACAATCCATAGGTCACATTGTGAAACTAGGAAAGCTTGCTTTCTTTCTTGAGCAGTTTCCTCTTCAGGATTTGTATGGCCAATCATGCCATATACACCAAAGCTTCCTGGCAGAAGCGGGGGACCCATTCCCTGATTCCTTGAATGAATCTTTCACTACATATGAAATGAGTCATCACACCATGCAGGTGACTATGTGAGATACTAAGAGCATAACTGAGGTATTACAGAATGTATATGCTAATGGATATAGCAGTTTAGTCTCCTTTGCTTTGTATAATTGGAAAAAGTTTCAGATGATTGAGGTTTGGAAGAAATTAAGAAAAGAAATCTCAGTTTAAATAACCAAAAAGTCCTATATGAAAAAGAAGTGGTGCTGATTCTTATTTGGCTCTAAAATATAGTCAAACTCCTAAGCACATGTTTTCAAGTATCAAAGCAGACTAAATGCTGCAAACTCGAAATATGTTAACCGGTACTGTGCGTCTCTCTCCCCAGTGGAGTAAATTAACTCAAGATTGCTTCCATTAGCCTTTCCTCTTCTCATCCCCCCATCTGCCTGGAGGAAAATGCTTGCTGATGGCACTTCCTGGCACGACAGCAATTGCAATATTTTCAGTGGGCTTTTCCTTTTGGTGCTCCCTGAGCTCGGTGACCCACCCGTGCTGAGCCAGAGCTGCATTAACCAGGTCCCTGCCGCACAGGAGAGATTCCTTTCATTCATCAACAGATAAGGAGTTTTGACAAGACTCTCTGGGGAGCAGAACGGAGAAAACGCACACATGCACACACACAAGATTGCCCTGTAATATTGAGAAACACAGAGTAAAGGGACCAAAAAAAGACCGAAGGAAGCTTTAAGGCGGCCAGGGCAGACAGGGAGTCTGCTATCAGAATTAAACACGATGCAGTCCAGAGCCCTGCTCTCTGTTTCTACCTGCTTCTTCTCAATGTCACTATGGGCCAAAAGTTTGATAAAAAACAGATCCCCAGAAGTATTCCAGTAACTCCTCAGGACCACCAGGGCAAAAACAAAAACATTCAGGGCTTGACACTTACCAGGGCAACTTGCCAAGCTTATCACATGTGAAAAGAGCTGCTCAGAGAGAATAATCTTGTTCATGTTCACAAGGCGGGGTGTTAAGTCTCAGAGAACCCAGGGCATTTTCCATCCAGAGCAGCCTAGAAGGGTTGGAAATAGCACTTTTCTAGGAACTGCCAGAAAGGGCAATTATGCATTTTATGTAAGGAAAGGCTGAAGGAGAACTCGAAAGGTCATTTGAGGGAGAATGTGGAGAATTAGTCTACCTTCTAGCCTTCAAGTCTGAACAGACTTGGAATTACTCTACCTTACAAGAATAGCTCATACATTCTTTACGTAAATCTTTTCTGAAAACCTGGCCTGGAGGAAATTCTGACACCCAACTTAACACTTGCAGAATGTATTTCTTTCTTTTTCTGCAAGCTTCATTGAAGATAATAACAGCACACACTGCTAACATCCCTGAGTGCTCACTGTGTGCAGACACCGTCCTAAGCCTCTTACCTGTATCTTTTTCATGTGATCCTCATAAATGTCCCATGAGGTAGATATTATTACTATCCTCATTTTCTGGATGAGAAAACTGAGGTGCAAAGAACATGCCTAAGGTCATACAGCTAATAAGTGAGATAGCAGGGATTTAAACCTTCTTCTCATTGAATTCTTATGCTTTTAAATAGTTATTCACAGGGATACTCCCCCATTTTTCATTTCAAGTTTCTCTATTGGCTAAATAACCTTCTTCCCACTAAGCCTTTCTCCTCCTTTTACTTCAGTCTGATATTTCTTCTTTAGGCTTCTGATTTCCCTAATACAATTTTCCCCCAATATTCTTTGAAACTTAATGTAATGTTTTAGGTTTAAACATAGGTCAGCTTGTATATGTTATAACATATATGCCCTATATCACATTGTTATATGTTTTTTTTTTCAGTTGGAGTATCACCTATTTGACCTGCATGCCTTATAATCCCATAAAAGTGCTATAAAGTTTCAAATGTCTGGTCTATTAAGATAAATCCTTATATCTCAAGTTGGAACCTCAGCCTTCAGATATGGCTTTTCATGTTAGCAGCTATACCTATGCATTCCATGCCTATGCAAATTTGTCACAAAGCTTTGTGAGGCTTTGGTGCTTCTGATGTTGCAGTTTTCCTTAGCTGCAGGCAGTCGTCACTCTTTGTTAAGATAGTGGCAAAGCAGTGAAGTCTCTGTGACTCACCTGAATGACAACCAGTTCCATTTTTCCTCTAAACTCAGGAGGCACTTACTTCATGACCCAGTTCCTCACACCTTAATCAAGAAGATGGTGCTGATCACGGTAGCACATGCCCATAATCCTAGCCACCAAGGAGGCTGAGGCAGGAGGATTCCTTGAGGCCGGGAATTTGAGGCTATAGTGCACTATGAGCCTGTGAATAGTCACTGCACTCTAACCTGGGCAACATAGCAAGACCCTTCTCTTAAAAACGAGGAAAGGGAAGATGGCAAGTTGGGCTTTTTCATTAAACAAACTTGTATTCATTGGCCCAACAAATACATAGAGTGTATACTACTAGCCAGACATGTTGTAAGTGCTAGCACTCAGTCAGTGGAAAAAAAAAAAAAAAAAAAGAAAACATAGTAAATCTCTGTCTCTTTAATATTATTCTCTGGAGGGGGGGTTATAGACACATAATATATTAATTATGTCAGAGAACTTGGTAAATTAGAAATAGGAATTTCATTGGGCTAAATTAATTCAACAACTCCGTTAAATACCAAATACATATTGTACAGTGTTTATCAATAGTTGGAGTTAAAGCAGGAACCAGAAAGATATGATTCTAGCCATCATATTACTTACATTCTCGGGACTGTGCCCATCATTTAACTGTTTGTTTGCACATGCATTTCTTACCATTCCCCTGCTCCTCTGAAGGTGGGAGAGAAGAGAAAGGTAATCCTTATAGATTACATTTCCAAGATTCCCCTGCCAAATGGCTCTTGATCAGTTCTTCGAGAGCAGCAGGCACTGGGGAAACACAAGAAAGGAGAGCCCTTGCCTCTTCTTTTCTCTGTCTCAGGCACTGGCTGACTTTCCTCTAAACTCCATCTCCTGCTTGCCTGGCTCCAACCCTGACCGAGCCTCCTCCTTCCTAGGCTCTTGTGCCTCCTGTCCTTGCAATAGCGGTGACTTTTGTTCTATGTTGCCTACCATCTCTGTTAACTTCTCAGCCTTCATAATCCATGTGGTCAAATCCTTTAATTAAATTCTCTTTTTGAAAGACCTAAACTGGTTTTGTTTTTTTCTCATGGGCCCTTAAGTGGGGAAGTAGTTTGAAACGAAATATTAGAAATGTGATTAGCAAAACCAAAGTAGCAGTGAGGTCCTATAGATTGTATAAGAAGAGCCCTAGTTTGCTGGGGCTGCCAAAGAAAACTTCAGGAAACTGGGTGACTTAAACAACTGAAACTTAGTTTCTCAGAGTTTTGAAGGTGAGAAGTTCAAGATAAGGTGTCTGCAGGTTTGTTTCTTTTGAGGCTTCTCTCCTTGGCTTGCAGACAGTGGCCTTCCCCCTGTTGTCTTCATCCTGGTCGTGTCTCAGTGCTTGCATATCCCTGTGACTCTTCTTACAAAGAGACTCAATCAGACTGAATTAGGACCTACCCAAATAGCTTCACTTTATCTTAGTCACATCTTTAAAGGTCCTTTTGTCAAATACAGTCACATTCAGAAGTCCTGGGGCTTCAGGCTTCAACATATGAAGTTTAGAGGGTACTCAGTTCATTCTATAACGTTAACCCAGTTGAAAGGTCAGAAAGGCTCAACTAAGAAAGACATCAACAAATAGAGTAGCAGGGAAGACTTCGATGGCCATATATGTGTTTGTTTGATTTTCACATGTTTGACATATGTTATAAATGCAACGTGCTAGCCACTGGATATACAGACATGATGGGTAAGATGTTCTCCTCTGTGATTGATACTGGGTAGGAAAAATGGACAAGGGGCAGAATAATTAAAATATAATGTAGTACACAAACCTGCACATTCTACACATGTACCCCATAACTTAAAGTATGATAAATAAATTATATATATATATATATATATATATATATATATATATATATATATATATAGTGCAGTTCATCTCAGTATGGGTTAAGTATCAGAAATAGCTGGAGAATGGAGAACAGGGGCACCTCAGCCTAATAAGAAGCTCAGGAATAGCCTCTTCTGAGTAGATGTAATCCAAAGTGAGTCTTAAAAATTAAAGTGTTGAAGAAAACCCAAGAGTGGGAAGAAAATTCCCAGTAGATGCAAGAGCATGTTTTCTAGAGGCTCTTGTGCTTCCTGTCCTTGCAATAGTGGTGGCTTTTGTTTCTTTTACTTACAAGTCTAGAGGTTAGCCTTGTAAGTAAAAACAAATATAGCACAGTATATTCTCTCAACTGAGAGCACAGCTTCATTTTTGGATTGTGTGTGTGTATGTGTTTGTGTCTGTGTGACAACTGAATAATACTTTTCTATATTCATTGATGCAGTGTTCTTCATAGCACTTTAAAAAACTGCTGGGAATTGGTCTCTAAATATCTTGGAGCTAATGCTTTACTTTCTTATTTGTTTATTTTGGATTGTTTCCAGCTATGAGAGAAAGTCATGTCGTCTTTCCTTGATAATCATGCCTCTAACTTTGGTGTGACCACCTCTCCTTTGGCATCGGTGAATGTGGAGGCCTCAGACAACTCTGTTCCTAAGAAGTTGCTGAGAATGTTCATTAGAACAATAGGAAAAGCTTTTAAAACTCTGCTTTGTAACTTTTGGCATCTATATTCTCAATAAATATGTGTATTATTTCAGCCATATTACTGCAGTTCATGAAATATTACACAGTAGAGGTCCCAAATGATTGGCCCAAACCAATGTTAAAAATAATATCAAAATGTAAAGTTTTCATCTTGAGCTCTTTTTCAGCTATTTCAGTAGATCTCTTTTTTTTTCTGCCAGGTAGCATTCATAAAAATTAAAAATGACACTATTATAGATTTCTGGCTTGAAAAATAAGCAATTTATCCAATGACATTATTAAAGAAGGATAGCAAATTAAGATAGTGTTTATAATACTTATAAACAATCTATACACATTTGAAGATTTTTCACTTTATCCTATACATTATAGATAAAATGCTTAGAGTTCTCCAAAAAGATTCATTAAAATTCTTAGATGGGGCTTTTTTTCTGGGAAAATGGTGGTTTAGTAATTCTAATGAGGTCTCCTCATATATTATCCATTTTCAAAGCAAAGGGCATTTGAGCATTTATTTAATCAGTGTCTGCAGTAGATGTAGGAGTAGATGCCTTTTCTTCTCATTTGGACCAAATTGCATGCTATTGACAAAGGATAAAAAAATACCACATGCATTTTTCCAGCAATTAAGATTGAGAACATTTGATTGGGGCTTTCTGGGGTTTTAGATTGCCTTGCATTTCCACCTCTGAGGAGGAAATAGATTCTAAGTTATAGCAAGAGAGCATTGAGTTAGATGTAAAGAAGAACTTTGTGTCTCAGACTGATTACACACTGGAGCAAATTAGCAGGGAAGCTTATGGAATCGCCATCTGTGGAGATACTTCAAAAATAGAATTGACAATTTTTTCTTTGGATGATTTAGGAAATGCCCCTACTGGCAAGGAGATGGACCAAATGGGCTCTTGAAATCCTTTTTGGTTCTCTGCTCCTAAGAGTCTTTCTCTACAGTTCTTGGAAGTATTTATTTCCTAAGTAGAATATAGAACAGAATGCTATTAGTGAAGGTAGGCCGTGTGTGTGTGTGTGTGTGTGTGTGTGTGTGTGTGTGTACATGTCTTTAGGTAGAAGGATGAGAAGGGAGCATTGTGTGATTTAAAAGCAAAATTATCATGTGCTAAGCAGTCATATTTACCTATGTCAAAAACATAGGACTTTCTAGACTCTCTAGGCTCTTGCTGCTTTTCTGACTGCTCACTCTCTGTCCGTTCTCTGCCCACACATCAAGTGTCACCCTCATCCTGTGTCCTACTCTCTACTCTCTTTTCCTCTCACACTTGTCTCTCTGAAGACGGCTTTATGTTTTCCTGAGGTTTTTGTCCTTGGGCAACTTGAAAAATCTTCTTCCACAGCCATGGATGTTTTTCTGGGTGCCAAAACTGCATTCCAACTACCTGCCAAACATGTCCACCTGAGAAGACCTTTCAGCAGATTCATCTCAACATCCCGCAAACTGAAGAGGCAGGAGAAGAGAAAAGGGTCTCCACTCTGCCCTTCTACGGCTCCTTTTGTAGCCTTTCCCACCCCAACTACCATGCCATCAGTTCTTCCCAAGCTCACCCTCTGGGCCCTCATTAGCTGTTTAGCCTCATCTGGTACAGCGAAACTCACCCCACCTCCATGTCCCATTCATGACCAAAGAGTCACAGAAACTTGTACCTGACCCTCTCCTCTGCCAGCACAACATTCTCAGGGCTTCAGCTCTGTGAGCTCACTCATCCCTTCTAAGCTGTCTATCCTTTTTGCCTACAATATTTCTTCTGCCTTGAATAATCTTCCCATCCTGACTGTAAAATTGTCTCTCTACAATATGTCTCATATTTACAGTCTCAGTTCATCTTCTTAGGAAATCTTACTGGACCTCCCTCGTGTGCATCAATTGTCTTCTGTCCAAGAACCTGCAGCCCATTCTTCACATGACCTTGGAAAAGGCGCATGGCATGAGGATTGGATGACTACATATCTGGCGTTTGTGTACATCACATATTGTGTACATCACATCCCAGCT
Organism: Callithrix jacchus; assembly: GCF_049354715.1. Classification (NCBI taxonomy): domain Eukaryota; kingdom Metazoa; phylum Chordata; class Mammalia; order Primates; family Cebidae; genus Callithrix; species Callithrix jacchus. The sequence continues at coordinate 34,551,734 of NC_133517.1, read as the reverse complement.
ATGAGACCCTGATGGGTGACTTAACCTTTTAGTGCCTATTTCTCCACCTATAAAATGGGAATAAATATAATGCTATCCCAAAGGAGTGAGGACAAAATCACTCATCTCGGTACTGGGGAGAATAAGGAGGTAAATGGTCCCTTCAATCTAAGAGGTTTAGGTCAAGTAACTAATAATATATGCAATTACAGTAACTGTAATAAGCTGTGAATGTAATATCATCACTGTTATCACCATTATCACTATCATCATCAGTGTCATTATCATCACCATCTCAACTAACTTTACTTCAGTGCTTGCCATCCTGCCCAGCACTGTTCTAAAGTGAATGAATCATTCAGGAGATACATACTAGTAGATATATAGTGAAAACTTTTAGAACAATTAGGCAAAGCAAGGTCATTTAGATTTGTTGATCTGTCTTCCTGCTGTAGCAGGGCAGTTCCCAGTAGCATATTCTTAAGTGTTTATTATTTTATTTTAAAATCACTGAAACTACTTGGCTTCTACCACAACCCATGAAAGATTGTCCTACAATATGCTATACAGAAGTTCCAGGAGATTTCTTTTTATGGGTTATACTTACCCTCTAATCATTTCAACAAACCTCATGTCCCATAATTTCATTATAAAGAAGTAATGCCAATGCATAATTATGATGCTTAATGTTTATAGTTATCTCATTGCTTCAAACTTGATTGTTCCCCTAAGATGCCATACCACATGCATTCATTCCTCTATTCCTATATTAGTCATCAGTAGCCAGACTTCAGTTATCGTTGAATCTGTTTGTGTCTTCACATTGCCTTTCATTTACTCAAAATTCTCTGGCAAACCCTCAAAAATGTAAATGTCACTTCACCTGGAGTAATCATTGTGATAATGGAAACAATAAAACCAATAGTAAGTAAAAGAAAAATATAAAAATAATGATACCTTCCATCAGTTTACTACCTTATAGTGTGCAAAACACTTTCTACATCAATTATAGTGAAATTTCATCTTATATGGAGATTGGGCTCTCAAACCAATATGTAAGATGAAGATTGCCTACAGTTAAAATTACCCTTAAAAATTCCTTAGGAAGTGCCACATGCAATATCAACATACCATTTCTCAGTAAATCCTAAGACTTCTTTTTTCTTCTGCTATTGGAACAGATCGCTGTTTCTTTGGTTAAGCTCCAGATGAAGCAGTTGGCTTGCGTTTTGGGACCATGTTGCATGAAAAATAAGTATCTTTAAACACTAGAATCACACTCCTGCACCATCAGGTGCTCACATTCTGAGAAGCAGCCACAGGGAGACAGAAGCACAACCAGAAACAGCCTCCCATGTCACTCTTACCCGCAGGCATGTGCTCAGGTCCTGGAGCGCCGTGCAGAATGGCCCATACTCCTATGCATTGCCCTCTCCATCTCTGTCTTTCTCTCTGCCTCTGATTTTCTTTATCTTTTTGTGAGGTATGAGGGGATAGGCATATAGCTGAATATGTAGTAGTCAAAAAACCTCATTATACACAATTGTATCCCATTGGAGTATCTTAACAAGCTGAAGAGGCAGCTAGAGATTATTAAGCCATTCACAAGTGAAAATATACTGAAGCTTAGTAGGGTTGCAAGATTGTACAAATAAAAATGTAAGCTATCCAGTTAAATTTTAATGTCAGATAAGCATTGAATACTGTTATAGGATAAGTATGTCCTATGCAATATTTGTGACATACTTGTAGTCAAACTATTTTTTGTTTAACAGAAATTCAATTGTAACTGGGCATTCTGTATTTTACCTCACAACATTTGCCAGAGGAGTTACTTGGCTTTAAGTTTTCTAGCTCCCACACTCCTTACATTAGATCGCAATGCTCTCATATTTTAAATGTATTAATTCCATATTTTATTTACATGTGAACAACTTATTTGTCTATATTATGTTTATGTCTGCAATGGCTTTTAATTTGTTCTACTAAATTACTTAATTAAAAAACAAACACTACATAAAAATATATTTTCTTATTCAGATAGTCCATAAATTAAAAGTCAGTCAATTCTTGATGAAAAATTGAGTTTCTCTTTGTTCTATACTTTTAAAGATGAAATACTCCATGAATCTAATTTTGAGAAATGGTGTGAAACCCAGGGAAAAGTTGTAAATATAGTGAAAGTTTTTGCTATTCAGATGGAATGGAAAATGTTTAAGCCAAAAAATAAAAATAGTCACATTCACAAATATATTAGGCTTGTACTCATTATGACATCATTAATAGCCAATTAGAAAGTTCTCTAGGTATTCAGCCTTCTGACTCCATTTCACAATAATTGGTATTGACAGCATTTTATTGCTGCTATATACTTTGCTAGCACCAAGACCAATATATTCTGATCCAGAAAAATGTGATGCTTTAATGAGACAAGCACAATGTTATATTATTTTTACTATGCCATGTTACCTTGCAGGCAGTTACGGTTTTGGACTTTAACATTGTTTTCCAAAAATAACAATCATCTAATGTTTAGTTTGGCTAAAGCAGAGATTGTGACTGGCCACCTGTTAGAAGAAAAGTAAGACACTCCTGTAGATGAAAGATCCGAGGTAAATCATGCAAGGTTTTCAAGAAATGGAGTAGTGTGTTCTATTGGCTAATCCAAAAAAAAAAAAAAAAAAAACAACATTAAGAAGGGAGGAAAATTAGACAATGGACAAAAGTCTGAGTATTACAAGTCTTGATTATTCTTAACCTCCATCCCCAAATACTACTAAGGATGAAAGGCTCAGACATTTATGATGTTTAAATTGGGACAGCACTGTAAATATCTTAAACTGGTTGTCATATTCCTTGCAGAGGATTAAGGAAGCATCTCAAGAAGTTCACGTGGCCAGGACAGCTGACTTTAAAGTCACTATTTAACCAAGAAGCAAATGTAGTGGATCCCAGCATTTGTGAGGTAGTGCCCTGAAGCAGGCATGAATGAAATAATTCTTAGCTCTGCCACTTACCTAGGTGTTTAGGAAAGCTTTCCCCTCTAAACTTCAGTTTCCTCATCTGTAAAATAGGAATAAAATGTTCGTAGTGTTGTTTTGAAGGAATTAATTGAGAAATTAGTGGGAGTAACAAAGTAAAGTACTTATCACATAATAAATACCTAATAAATGAAGCTATCATGAAAAATCATAAGCTATTTGAATAAGGAGAGTAAGAACGTTCTCTTTGTTTGTCCACTCTTTTATTCAAAGAACATTTAGTTAGTGTTGTGTTACGCTGCTCTCAGTGTTGGATTACCAGAATTCAACCCCAGCCTGACATTGTCTGTCTGGCACCTTCCCATGTTCTTTTAGCCCGATTTTCTACTCCAATAACAAGAGGGAGAAAACATGTGTAAGCTTACAAAGTGAGTGAGTGATAACATGGATATTTCTTGTGCCTTGAAACTATATGTCTTATTATATCTTATTTTAATACATACAACACATTATGTATGTATTTTAATACTCACAAAGGCTATGTGAGATATCATATAGCCTTATTATAGATGAGGAAACTGAGGCACATAGAGTTTTAACAGCATATCTAAGTGAGCAAATGGCACAGCTGGGGCTTGTACGTAAGTTTGTATGACCAGGAGCTACAATTTCTTAACCTCTCTAGTCAGCAGAAAATGTCTGAGAGCCCCTAAATAGATGATTCACCATCCTGACATGTGAGAAAAATGGAAAGGCCAAAGCTTTCTGCATTTCTGTGGTCACTAAAACGATCTTATCTTGCATTCCACGTGAAAACTGAAAGCTAATTCAAAGTGCCATGGTATCAATTCCCTAGTTCTCATCCATGAGTATGCATTCATTAACATTTATGTAACTAGTCCCTCTCGTTGCTGATGTGATCAAAATCAAAGGGTTAATGAACTAAGCCACCTTTGTAAAAATAATCTTTGCAAAAGCCACATGTGGTAATTCTAATGAGCTATTTTACAGTAAATGTACTTACAAAGAGCCACGAAGGAAACAAAGAAATACACTTACAAAGAGCATGAAGGAAACAAAGTTCTCAAAGTCAAATTAAAAATCAGTTTAGAAAATCCAATCTGGCACCACCTAAAATACACTTTAATCTCACACTACTTTTTCACCAAACATGCATAGCAGTTTGTGTGTGGATAGCCAGCCTTTTTTTTTTTTAAGACAGGGTCCCACTCTGTCACCCAGGCTGGAGTGCTGTGGCATGATCACAGCTCACTGCAGCCTGAACCTCACTGGGCTTAGGTGATCCTCCCACCTCAGACTCCCTAGGAGCTGGGACCACAGACACACATCACTATTCCTAGCTAATTCTTTTTTTGTAGGGATGGGGTTTCAGCATGTTGCTAAGGCTGGTCTGGAACTCTTAAGTTCAAGCAATCTGCCCACCTGTGCCTCCCAAAGTGCTGGGATTACAGACGTGAGTCACTGAATCTGGCCTGGATAGATTCATTCTCTCTTAACATCCACAGAGAAATTAGATGTAAATATTGGTAAGGGGAAACTGAGTCACCAAACATTAACAATATCTCTATTCTTCAGAATGAGAATTTAAATTGATAATAAATAAAAGCCAAAAATTCTACCTAGCCACCTGTTTCTGTAAATTTTAAGTAGGGGTATTCATTTGCCTACTTGTTGACATAAATATCTCAATATTTTTATTATGAAATGCCATACAATATTATATGTTAACTTTTTATAATTATAATCATATCTTTTATAAGCTAGTGGGGAAATACAATAAATAATGCTCAAATGTGAAATGAAAAATATGAGCTTCCTAATGAGTCAAGGGGTCTTCCAGCTCAGGAAAAATCTGCCTACAGGTCAATCACAGCCTGGATCTCATAGTGAGTTCTATAGAGGACAGCATTTGTGAAGACATTGGACGTATTATTAATGACAAACTTAGAGGAATGCTTGGTCCATGGACTTCTCTAAATATTATATAGAGAAACAAAAAGCAAAGAAAAAATGGGAGATCTACATCTTCACATTATTCCCACAGTGGCTAATTTAATGTCTCTCCCAGCACTCCTGCACCCAAAACAAATAGTCATTTTAACACTCAACAAAATAAAGTCATTCAATTGCCACAGAGAGATGAAATCATCACCAAGAAGGTATTTCTAACAATGAAAATCTTTTTGCTTTATAACAGGATTCTTCCTAGGCATTCATGTTTTAACTTTTTCTTTCTCCTTCACTCTTCTTCCTTTTCCTACACAGCCAACTTTGTTCTCCAACTTATCAATTATTTTTCTGCAGTGCCTCTCCTTTCATCCTCTTAGATATCCATTTACCACCCCAAATCAACATTTCAAGACCTCATAACTTTCTTGTTTTCTCTTCTGTCTTTTTGTTGTTTGAATTTCCTGTTTTCTCTGTGCTTAGCCCACACACTGTAATCTGTTCAAAACAGCACATCTATTTCCTCTCAACCTCTGGGAGATTTGTCCTGAGGAGGCCACAGAACATTCAGATGTTTTTGTTTTTTGTTTTTTTAAGATTTATTGGTAATGAACAAAGGGATACTGGCATGAGATAAGGTATCTGAAGGTGTTCTGAATGCTGAAATGTTCTCTGTTCACAAGATGGGTGTCTTTATTTTGCAGCACCAGATGTGTTTCAATTCAGAATATCGTGTTAGATGGGAACCTGGAGTGGGGCCTTCTTACCAATTTGGTGTCATGAACCAGTCCTTTCCCTTTGCTGTGCCTCTCAGTGTTTTCAACAATGAGATGAGGGACCACTCAAGGTCTGGAAATTCTGAAGCGGCAGTATCACAGGTGCTAAAGAAAAGGAAGACCAAAAAAAAAAAAAAAAAAAAGACAACGTGAGCCTGGCAGGGCAGGGGACAGGGGATGGCCGGGAAACAGCAAATTCTTCTGAAAGTAGGACATGTATTACTAAGGAGCTGAATGTGTAAGGAGGTTCTGCAATCACTTCTAACTTCACTATAGGGCAAACAATTTGAGTGACATCTAGATTAACTTCAAATTTTTTTTTTAGTTAATTTATCTTACCTGGTGAGCTCTGATAGACCGTTACTAACATCAGAACCTTAAATCTCACTTAGTTTCAAAACAACAGGACAATGATTGAGCAACCCTCTGGTAGCTAAAGGAGTGTTTTGAGACCTTGCTAATATTCTGAAGTTGATTAAACAGGCAAAGCCAACTGCACTTTCTTTTTCAGCAACCCAGTTGGAAAGCACAGAGGGTGACCGGAATAACTAAGAAACAGTGGGAAAGAAGAGGAGGGAGGGGTGATGGAAAGGAGGGAGAAGCAAATTGAAGAAAAAGAGAAAACAAAATAAGATATATTATAAAAATGTTAAAATATCAAAGGAAATTATTTAAAAATCCAAATATTAAACAGCTCGTATGCATTAGAAACACAGCTGGTAGCATATTTTCCTTTGGGGCTCAGCCAGTGGGTTTGACTGTGTGGAACTACTTTAGAATTCTCAGTATTGTTTAACATTGACCAATAGCTTCTGGGAAGGCTTAGAATACTTCAGAAATCTTCCACAGAAGCAGCATTTAGGAATATGTTAATCTACCCGAAGGTTAAAAAAACGTCAACAGAGAACAAGCTGAATTTTAGAGATTAGTAAATATACATTAAAATAATATCAAGTGATAGCAGCATAGCTTCAAAGAGCATGCTGCTTTGAGTTCAGAAAAAAATTAACTTGATCAATGTCTTGAAGGGCATATTATATATCAGCATATTATCATTTGGTTGAGTTTCACTGGCAAGCAGAGACATTTCCTCTTTCCCCCCTGTGAAGTGCTACTGTGGAGAGAAGCATTTTGAAGTTGGTCTTACTAAGAATCATCAGTGAACAATTTGCTACTCCCCATCAATGGTTTCTAACAATGTTATAACAGAGGAGTCATCTCAGGGCACCATTAGTAGTATTCCCAACTGCAGGATAATCACACAAAGATAAATTCAGTTCTTTTCTGTATTGGATTCTAGAAATATACCAGTACTTAAAATTTCAGAATGACTTAGAGAGGATGGTACTTTTCAAATTAAAGTAAATTTATGGGGAATTTCAAAATAACATTTTTCTCACCTTTAGAAAAGATAAACAGGTTATATGAATCCATGTTGAAGCAGAATTTCATGGGAACTAATCAATGTGTTTGTTGGTTTCTCTGACTTTTGGTTAGCCAAGTGGACCTCAAACTATTCTTGATTGGGTGCATAGTCTATGAAGTAAAAAATTTGTAGGCCATATTTATCACTTTTTCTGAAAAATATTGATAGAAATGCTAAAATATATCAAAATATGTACTTAAATATGCAAATATATATACACTTTAAAATAGTGAAATAATTTTGAAGAATGGTGTTCTGCTCAAAATTTCATAGACTTATAAATACATTAATGAATAAGAAATAGAAGTTTAGATAATTATATCCCACATTGTCAATATAGACAATGGCGTAAATTATAATAATACCATTTTGAGTAGATCTACAGAAACCCTTGGTTTTCTGGCTAAGAGTTGTTCATTGACCGTGTCTTGGTAGTAATTTATTTCATTGTTTAAAAGTATGAATTAATTATACTGAAATCTTGTATAAGCCAATGAGAGGAAACCAAAATTCAGAGTCAGAAGCCCCAAGTTCAAGGCCTAGAAATACCCATAACTGAAAATATGATTCTAGGCAAGTCTCGTAAGTGCATTGAGCATCAATTTTCTTGCCAATAATTGGGAATACTTTATTGGTTAATGCAAAGATCAAGAAAGATAATATATTTTAAAAGTATTGATATAAATGAACACATTAAGAAAATGATAACTATTATAATTACTAACAAGAAGCAATAATTGATTTTATTTGAGAAAGATGGTTAAAAGAATCTCTCCACCTTCCACTTTGTAGCAAAAATGCTTAGCATTGATGTCAAAATCTTCAGTAAAGATAAGAAAGACTCTAAGAAAAATTTTAAGTAATTGTTGCTTACTGTAAATTATTTTGTATTTATGGAGATATTAACTTAAATTGTTTAATGTGAAGAAGTATTTATAATTTGTTTTCCATCCCCGAAAAAGAGAAAACAAAGTATTTAAAGAAAACATGTCAACATCTTTCCCACAAAAGAATTATAAAATGTGAATGAAGTAGGATAATTAAACACTTTATTGTTTTGAAAAACAGTACAATATGATCATAGAGAGCTTCTGAGCAGCCTTGGTCACTTTTATTTTTTGAGGCTTTCTGATGTAGTAGGAGAACATAAACATGCCAAATTGGAGTCTCGAAATTTGTGATATGTTTTTGCTCTCTGTACAATAGCAAAGTAACAGTTTAGGAAACACAAAAGTAATATACTGTGTGTAAACATCCCTTTAGCACCCCGGATGACCACAAGATGCTGGATAAATGAACTTGCGGCCTTCTTCCAACTGTCTCACCACCTGTAATAGCACAGCACAAAGCTCATTATTTTCACGATCCAGTGGCCAGATTTGAGTATGGAATATGCATCGGGTAACTGAAAATCTGTTCCTCACAATGGATAATGATGTTGCTCTCAATAGTCTTATCCAGCAAGAATTATCCAGGTTCACCAGAAAAATTAAGGGCACATGAGTAACCTCCTAGACGTGCCTCTATTTTTACCAGTCTCCGCAAAGATGAAGTAATTCCTTTTATTTTAAAGAGAGTGAACATCGAGTCACTTCCCTCATATATTTTTTAAAGCACAGAATAAACAAGCAATCTGTACATTTGTCTTCTATGTCCACATGAATCAACTCTCACATGGCCTTTTAATTACATTGCCTCAAACTAATATTCTTTGAAAACAGATTTTCTCTCCATGGAATTATTCCTGTAAATTGGCAGATGAGGAAGAAAAGGGGACTCGAAACACTAATATTCATATCCGTTTTAACCAACTTCAATGCCAAGAAATGCACTGAATCTTTAAACGGACCTCCCACTTTCTCGATAGGATGTTTTCTGTGCATGGTGATCCACAAATATTATCATTCCATGACAATGCAGTTTCATCAAGGTACGTCTCAATCCATGGGATACGAGTCCCACACAACAGACGGAGAATTTGGCGCAGCTCTGCGCACGCTGCGTGTGTTACTTACTGGTTATATTGCAGTGGCCACACTGAGTCCCGTATGGCGCCGTATTAACGAATGGCATGCAAGCACCTTCTGTTGAAACATCTGCGACAGGGAAAATTTTAGGCATTTTTCCAGATAATTTTTGTGCTCTGGACCAAATTTTCATTAGGACTATAAAACCTGGCAAGCAGTATTGTTGTGTATGATTTTTTAATAAACTGGGACATGGCTTTGTTAAAGGAGTGAGGAAAAGGGCTCTTCAGAGACTTCTTTCTATTATAAAAAGTTCAGAAAACATATGACAGCTCACAAAATAACATCTACCAACTTTTTTTTAAAGTGCAAGGTTCCAGGCTTTCATAGACATATAAATAAAACTCACAGTTTTGGATGCAAACGCAAAAATGCAGATTTTCACATCTTGGAGTAAATGATTCCAACGGTGGCTTTTCTTAAGCACATGTTTGTTAAGAATGAATACAGCCAACAGAGATGTTTTTTAGTATTTAATATTTTATTCTGGCTGCCAAAAAAATTGTCTAAGAGTTTGTACTTGCTTTAAGAGACACTGTGTCTCAGAATTAGAAAAAAAACTGAAGGGTTTGGGCACATGCCTATTTGTACTCATAAACAATGTGAACCCAGCAACTAGCATTGTTCATTTTTCTCACTAGTTAAAGTATGGGTTTCTCTATTTCTTTCTTCACTGCCAATATCACCCCACCACAGTAATGGAGACTAGAAAAACTCCCTTTTGTAATTCTTTAATTCACTGTGCCCTGCTACAAACACTAAGGCAAAACAAACATGCTTGGCAGTAAATATGTGCATTATCATTATGTAAATAGGCATGTTATCATTATACTTCGATGATGTTGTTCTTTGTAAAGGCTTTTTCCTTTTCCAAATATATTATCCAATTTAAGTTATAATGCATATTATACCATTGGGGCTGTATAAACACTCTAGATCAGGGAAAATTAGTAGACTGTATATAACAAAATGTTTACCACCTATGCATATGGTGCTTGATGCTAAGACTACCAAACAAACAGACTAATGCTGCTTCACATTGTTCTATTCCACCACAGCAGTGCACAGAATCCTTTGAGATTAATATCCATCTTGCTGTTCAAATTGAGTACCACATTATGACATTTTATATTGACAACATTATAAGCTGAGATGATACATTTTAAGCTTGATGAGATGAATGATCTAGTACTAGCAGAAAATAGGCTGCATATCTGAACCTTATATGAACTAGGAACGACTCATGTCACAGTCTGTTTGGAAATGTTACAATGTTTGCATAAATCCATTGCTTATGCATAAGCACCAGGGAACTAGAATCCTGAGGCAGGCAGTAATCTGTAAAGTTCTTGTGGCGCTTGATAAGCATGCAGGATGCATCTTACATTCTCCTTGGTGAATTGCAAATGTTTATGTAAGAAAGAGCATATAGCTGCATATCGTATGAAATGATCAACGCAGATTTCTTCAGTAGGGATTGGAAGAGAACATAAGAAAATGAAGGGCCTGGTACATCATTTACTCAGGCCCTTAAAAACAAGCAAGATTCACCTAAAAAAGTAGATTTTTGGTGTTATTATTTGTCTTCACATTTTGTAGTTGTCAAAATTATTGTACATATCAACCATTTATTTTATTTTACCTATAAAGACACAGCAAAGCCCATAATTAAAGTGAAGATGATAGTGTTCCTTTGCTTCCTTTACTTTCTTTCTTATGGAGCAAGTAAGGTGTTAGTGGTGAAACAACAAGACAATTACAATATTTATTCTTTGTTTGTTTGTTTAAATAACGTTGTCAGTGTTGTTTTTAAAAGTCTCCTAAAGGAGTATGATATTTGACACCTAGTTAAACTGATAAAAGCTCAAACATCCTGAATATTCTATTTCTTTAAAACTCATTAGCATTGGAATCTGATTTACAGGGTTTCAGAATAAATAAATTAGGGGATGTTTTTATGTGTTCACCCTTCACTAAGTACTTGTTCGGTGTAAAGCCTTTTTCTTTAAAAATATGTTATCCAACTTTAGTTATCATGCACAGCATATCACTGGGACTGGAAAAGAACCTATGATGACTTTGAGAGGTTTCAAATAGTCAACATATATATCAGACCCTCTGCTTGACTTAAGAAAAGATCATTTATACTTTATCATCAGATTCGTGGTGGGTAAGATTTGAGGAGTGGAGCTGCTAGGCAGATCATGCATAAACACCAACACAATGTGCTAGATGCAATGTTTTGTCAGGCCTTTGCTTGAGGATAACCACTCTATTTCACTCTAGGCCTCTGTGCTTGTTGTCCCCACCCCTGCCCTTGAACCCACTTTATTTGGCTCATTTCTAGTTGTGTTAGTTTACTAGGGCTACCATAGAAAAGTAACACAGACCAGATGGCTTAACCAACAGAAGTTTATTTTATTTCACAGTTCTGGAGGCTGGAAGTTCAAGATCAAGGTGCTATCAGGGTTGGTTTCTGACTAGGCGTCTCTTCCTGGCTTGTAGATGACTATGTTTTTAGTTTGTCCTCACATGGCCTTTCCTCTGTATGCATATGGCAAGGGGTGGGGAGGGAAGGAGAGAGAGCATGTGAATTCTGGTGTCTCTTCCTTCTAGAAGAACACCAGTTCTGTCAAATGAAGGTCTCTCTCTTAGAACCTCACTTAACCTTTATTACATTCTTAAAGACTCCACCTCCAAATAGAGTCACACTGGGGGTTTCAACATAAGAATTTTGGTAAAACATAACTCCATTCATAGCACTAGTCATGAATTGGGTCACAGCTATGATTTGCTTTTCTCCTGGGAGCTCCCGCTAACCTTAAAGTCTAGTTTAGGTGACAGTTTTAAATGGACCCGGAGGTCCAATGCCCTTTTGCATGCCCTTAGTAGTAGGCCTGATATTTTTTCTATCTTATGACAATGGCATATGGTTGAGTTGGAATATTGTCTTGAGAAGGTGCTATGTGATTTAGACATTACCTAGATAATTTCCTGGGCCCAACCAAGGTTAAATTCACCCACCTATAAAATGAGAACTAAAACATGCGTCTCTAAGTTATTTTATAAGTAACTGAGACAATGTATTTATTGTCAGTTTAGCATAAACCAGGTGCTGAACAAACTCTAAAGTGCTTCATGCAGTGACGGACTCAGAAAGTATCAAATAAATGTAAGCAACAGCTGCGATAGATTTCTAAATAAATGAACAAACTGTTGCAAGTATATAGCATTTGGACTAGGTTATGGATTCCTGTGTGTTGCCTGTGCATGCGTGCGTGCATGTGTGTGTGTGTGTGTGTGTGTGTGTGTGTGTGTGTGTGTGTGTGTGTAGTAGACTGGCAAATTATCTGTGATTGCTCCATTGTCCTGAGAAGTGAAACCATCCTATATTGCATAGGAGAAGGGAGTGCAAATCACCAGCCAGGAAAATCCCAGCTCTATCCAGCCTTACCTCTTGGGCTCTGGGGATAAGGAAAAAGCAAGGGACAAGCAAGAGGATGAGAGGGCTCAGGAGGTGAAGAAAGAAAAGGAGTGGATGGAAAGACAGAAGGAGATGGGTAGGGAGGATGGCAACTGAGAAACTTCCATGAGGGTAGAGGCCCAGAAAGCCCAGCAGAGAGCATCACACATATGGGAGATTGAAGGAAGCGGGGTTGGAATTCTAAAGCCAATTTTTACCTATAGCTGCCACCCTGATACCATAAGAATCCAGCCTTCCCAGCTAAAAGAAATCTTATTTTTCTTTTTTGAAAACACATGGAACATAGTAGGTCTTTAATCAAGGCTCTACTGTACTACTCTTAATCAAATTGTCAAAGTTTTTGCCAACATCAGCAAACTGCCTGCTATCTCTTCCACCTTTTGCCTCCCTCCTCCCAGAGGCAGCCAGCCAGCCCTCGGGCTGTGTGGACCAGTGGTGCCGGCTGAACATGCTGGGGTGGGGCACTGGTCTGGTATGTGAAGGTCATTGCACATCGATTTGTATCCAACACTAATTGACTCCTAGGAGGAATTTTGTTTCTAAATTACCAAATATGAGGACACATGAAATTTCCGAATAATCATTGAGTAATTGAACCTAGTATTGGAATTACTGAAAAACTGGAACATTCTTGATGTTAATTTTCTAATCAGCACGAGCATAAAATAACTAGCTTTTTAGGAGCCATCATATATCCATTTACCAAAACTTCACATGAGAAAAAATTATCTTCTCAGCATGTTTTTTTTTTAACTCAAATTTATTTCTTTCACTTAGGAGCTCTCCCAGAAGTGAAGATTCTGAAAGGAAGCAGAGCTCAACTGCAAACCCACAAGGCTCACAGGGCGCCGGCGTTTCCCTCTCACTCCTTTCAAGTGGAATGTAGTTTTCAAGAAAGAGGGAAAAAATACGAACGCTAGAGAAGCCTTTTATAAACAAGCCATTTAAACTTCAGAGACCATTAGCCCCCTGCCCATTTTAAACTTGTGGGTTTCATAGCCTCGGCTTTCTTGATAATTTACTTTGGAAATTCCCAGGCCTTTTAGGCAGGCCTGGGTAAGTTCTGCCTTCACATGTGTGGCTGTTTGGAGACGTCCAGCTGCCATGGTCAGTTTGACGAAGTATACATAAGCTTTTGGCACCACATATTTGCAATATCATGGACGGTCAAGGAGGCGCCTGTTATAAAAATACACAGTGAAACACAACTGAAGGACTGCTCTTTCTCAAAGACGGACGTAATGCATTCCTTCTGTTTAGGCTCATTTTCCAGCCTTTCACATTCTTTGTGAACAAGAGTTATAAAACAACCCTGATGCAGGCCAATTATTTTTACTTTGAAGGCCATTAATCAAGATTGACTAAGAAAATGAAGACAGCTAAGCAAAATTTCATATGTGACTAGAGTGAGATTAAAATAAAACCAGATGGGATGGACAGAGACATTAAGCATTTTTTTTTTGAATTTTTGGACTCATGTAATAAATGTCTTTTACAAATTACAGCACTCTTATTTTCTTACAGTAAATCAAATCAGGCCATAATGTACAAGTGGTCTCATTGCTGAAATGTCAAAAATAGAACCTGCCTTGTTCTTGTAGAGTAATTCCTCAAATCTAAACCAGCAGTGCAGGCTAACAGTCTATAAACCATCTACCTGTGTACAATCAGAACTGTACCTGATGGATGTGTTTCTCATGGCCTCAGAGCAAACCACACAGTGAATTCTCAGAAATCTCATTATGAAATTATTAGAGTTTTGAATCAGAGTTGTCAAGTAGTCCAATGCCCTTTAAGTTAAGAAAAGGTGAGTTCAAGACCTGTTAGATATGCCAGATTCTCTACCATGAAAATGACTAAGGGAGGCCACAAATTCTACGTCCTTAAAGACTTTAAAACTGTTTTCCCTCAGATCTTCAGGATCTGATATTGCTAGTAGATACATTATTTTTGTCACATAAATACACATTTTATGAATAGAATACTAAAAGGTATGTGTTTAAAAAAATTGCATTTTTCCTTCAGAATTTCCTACCCCCACCCCTACTTTTTTTTTTTTTTAATTTTGCAAGGCTCTGTCTCCCATGCTTCAAACAGCAGAAGTATCTTCCCTCAGTGAGAAAATGATTGAAAATAACCAGCTGTTTCAGGATCTCTATCAAAACACACACAATAATCCCAAAGAATTCTTCCCCATTTAACACTGTCAGGTTAAAAAGTCAGCTTAGGAAATGAGACTAAACTTTCTTTTCATAACACTCAATGAACCATTTCCACAATATATTTAGAGAGGACATATGCATTTCTTAAAGCAGATTTAAAATAATCTGGAAAGAAATTGAAGTAAATTTTCTTAACTCTTCAGCTGCTTCCTTTTCAAGAGGAAGCCAATTCTGAGTTTACGAAAGAATATTTTTTAAAAATTATTTTCCTGATAGAAAATCAGTCAACCCGCAAGTGTAAAGGGTACTCTCCATTTTTTTCTCTACACCTTCAAAAAATCACAAAGCATTTTATAAAATTCCTTAGAAAAAAAAGTAACTGCCTAGACATAGTTATACCTTATTTATTGCATTACATTGTGATTCTGAAAAGCCACATTCACTTAGGGTTTTTCTAAGTGGGCTTGTCATTTAATTGCTTTCTATTTAAAGCTTCCAGGTGAATCCTTCTGTAAATAAAGGTTCTGGTTGATATAAGGAGGCTAATATCAAGGAATATTGCTTCTAAATCAACTCCTAAAAGGTATCTATTTTTAAAAGTTTAGATTTTTATGTGGATTTCTTGATTAGTGACTCTAGAAGCCAGACTAACTCTCTCCGACATGATTTATTTGTAAATACAGGAATAAAAGACTTTGTACATTGATGTGTCTCTAACTCATGCAGAATATTACCAGGGAAATTTTCTGCCTTGATCTCAAACAACATACCAAATCCAAATTCAGTGTCTTTTGGGGTTCAAAGCAAGCTAGTTTTCTCAATGTCCAAGTATCTGTCGATTGCAACTGTATCCTCTACACCTAAATCTCAGAATCCCTAAATTTTAACATCTTAGATCTTCTTGAAAAATCTCAAACACCCATTCTACGTTCCTTCACGAGTCCTCCAGCCACCAAGTGCTATCTGTCAGTCAGACTATGCAGTCAAGACTTCCCAAGCGTCCAATACGAAGGAACTTAACATCTGGGAAAATATGCCCAGGGGATAGTGCTGTTACTAAGTTATCAACCTTAAGCAAAGAAGGGAAAGTCAGGCTAAAACCTTAAGAAATAGAGCAAAATATGTGAATTTAACACAGCCAAAAGAAGACATATTAATTCTCTCCCACTTCCCCTCAGTATTTGCCATCTTTTACTTCCATAGTTCATGCTCAAAAGAAAGAATCTGGGTATTGTTCTGTATTCTGCTCTTGCCCTAGCCACATGTAATTCAAAATGCTACCAACTCTGCCTTCAAAAAGCATTCCTCCTCTCAAACACTTGTCTACTACTCGCTATTAAAATTCTAATCAAGTCTCTCATATCAGCAATCTCTTCTCTAGATTCTAGTCACAGATTCCTCCCCAATGTACCTGCCTCTCCTTTTGCCTCTATAATCAATTCTAAAGGCAGAGTGATTTTTAAAAACAGAAATTACATTTTATCTTACTCCTCTTGAAGACTTTCCAGTTGTTTTACTTTCTAAATCGAGGAACATTCTACCTTATTACAATGGCAACACCTCATCTAGCCTCTACCTAGTTTTCAGATTGCCTCCTTTCACTTTTCTGTGGCTTACCATATTCAAGCTCAACTGACCCTCTCCCGTTACCGGATTATACCAGGTTCATTTCTGTCTTGAGACCAGCACACTAGTGTGCTTTATACCTAAAATATTCTTTCCCAATATTTTGGGAAATATTGCAGCTGTCTACTTTTTGCCATTCAAATGTCTGTTTGAATGTCATCTTCTCAGAAAGGCCACTTTAACACTCTGCCTAAATTTACCCCAGTCACTCTCTGCACATTACCTTATTTCGATTCTCTACTTACTTTCCTATGGATATATTCATTTATTTGGTCACTGTCTGTCTGTCAACAAATACATTGTAAGCTTCATCAGGGCAGGGACCTTGTCTCTCTTGCTAACTGCAATGCATCTAGCATTAGAGTGAGTGTGGCCTTTAACAGGAATACAATTAATTTGTTGAGTAAATGAAAGAATGAAAAATGGAGAAAAAAGAGAAATTAGGTCAGAACACATAAAAAGGGGAAGTAGAAACAAAATGAGTAGAGATAGAGCTGATGCTTCTTTCACAGTTGAAGCCCATAAATGTGGGGTTTCTTCAGTGGCTTTTCCACTACAAGGGAAGAGTTGGCTTTGAAAGGAATAAAGTCACTGAATGCTATCAATTATTCCATGAGAATGTCTTTTCAAACTCTTCCCCTCTTGACATTTCTACCTCCATTCACATGACCCTTTCTCTTGGTTCTCTATGCTTTCCTAGCTGGACCACCTTGTTCTGATTTTGACTATTCCCAGTCCATCCACTGCACTGGTGCCAAATTAATCTTACTAAAAACAGTATGCATGATGTCACCTTCCAGCTCAAAACACTCTTCAAGTGGTTCTCATTATCTAAGGGTAAAGGTCAAACATTTTAGTTTAGCACAGAAGACCGTGAGATTGCACCCAGACGACCCTCCCAGCCTTATCTCCCCTGGCTCCTCAACAGGAGCCCAGTCCTAGTGAAGCTGGGGACTCCTTAGCCCCTCGAACACATGTTGTCCATTCCCTGTCTCGCTCATGTAACTTAGGCTGAAGAAAATCTTCTCCTCTTCTATTCAGCTTTCAACCAGTGGTCATGGTCCAGACAGAATCCCAAAGGATCTTTTTTAAAAAATCCTAAAATGCTTATTATTCTTTATTGTTTCTTTGGCCATTATCATACATTACTTCTAAATGATCTTTATTTTTTCCTTTACTTAAGTCTTGTTTCCTTGGAGGCTAAAAATATATTTTTCTATTTTTTTTCTCACTCCTCTCAACTCATACCTAGAAAATATTTTTTTTCTTTACTTTTTCACCATACTCAAACTCAAATTTTGAGATGTTACTGAAAATCTTACCCTACAGAGACTGTATTTACTCATCTGGAAGGAGGGATGATAATGGCAAGTTTGCAGAATTGGTACAGGAATTAAATGAGATAATGCATGTAAGAAGTTTAGCACAGTGCCTAGCATTTATAAAGGTTATTATATTCATCTAATGCAATAAATTAGGTTAACAAATTGATTGATAAATTAATTAATCATTTACTTAGAAACTGTAAAACACAGCTGGTTATGATATGGATTTATTTATATTGCAAGTACATCGCTCAAAACATACGTATAGTAAACACAAGTTAATCTCCTTTTTTTTTTTTTTTTGAGACAGAGTCTCACTCTATTGCCAGGCTGGAGTGCAGTGGCTCGATCCTGGCTCACTGCAACTTCCTTTTTCCAGTTTTAAGCAATTCTCCTGCCTCAGCCTACCGAGTAGCTGGGACTACAGGCACTCACCACCATGCCTGGCTAATTTTTTGTACTTTTTAGTAGAGACGGGGTTTCACCAGGTTGGCCAGGATGGTCTCAATCTCTTGACCTCGTGATCCACCTGCCTTAGCCTCCCAAAGTGCTGAGATTACAGGAGTGAGCCACTGCACCTGGCCCAGTTAATCTTTTTTAAAAGAATATGAGTTCTGATTTCTACTACCATCACCATGACCTGTAATCTGACCCAGTAATTCTTAACCTCTTGTCGGACTGAAACCCCATGGAAAATCTGATTAGAGCCCTTGGATCTCTCTCTAGAAAAATATGCATAGATTAAAAATATTTTAAATAACTTCAGAGAGCTAATTGTCCCTTCTAGCCTATGCGGAAATTGTGTCAATCTATTCAAACTTTATCAAGCCCTAAAGCCCCATGTCCAGAAACCCAGTGTCAAGACTCTTTTCACTCTATCCATTCCTGGTTCTTTGACAACAACAGAACATTGATCACCCACTGCTAATCTGCACAGAAGGCATGAACTCACTTTTTATTTTTTAAGGCAGATTAAATGAAGTAAAAGAAAACCAAAAACCAAAATAATGAAGAAATATATTTCTTTTAACACTTTTGCAACAAGTGCATTAGGATGCTTTCATGTTGCATTTCAAAAACACAGACCACTCATTTTTGGCTATTTCCTTTCTACACATGAGACAGAAATTATAATATCAAAGGAAATCCCAAGTTCACCTTCAAATTTGGGGTTTTAGTTTTCAGAAAAAAGGTTTCTCTCTCTTTCTTTTCTTTTCTTTTCTTTCTTTCTTTCTTTCTTTCTTTCTTTCTTTCTTTCTTTCTTTCTTTCTCTCTTTCTCCTTCTTTTCATTCATTCCTACCTGGTTTAAAGTTATTGAATACATGCTCAGTACCATGCCTTTTGCTAAAAATTGGGAAGACAGTAACGAGCAGCACTCTGCCCTAACAGATCTTACATTCTCTGGAAAAATACAACATTACTAAATACTATGTGGATGAATAAGTAGTAACAATATAATATGTACATATATATATATCAACATGGACAACTATTGTATATATATCAGTATATATACAATATATCAACATGTACATGTATATATACATGTACAACTATTAGTTGTTGTAGTATATATCAACATGGACAACTATTGGATGCTATCAGATTATACAACTGGAGAAGAAAAGCTCCTCCAGGGATCAGACGAAGTCTCTTGGAGAAAGACACATTTTTAACTGAGATTTGAAGACTGGGTAGGAGTCAACCAGATGAAGTGTGTGGGATGAGGGGACTGGGATGGTGTGATAGGAGAGTCACCAAGGTAGGAAAGAACATCCTAAGAACTCAAATAACACTAGCGCTGTTGGAAGGTGGGAGAATTATGGAAAGCATTGTAAGTCATACATTCATTAGGAATCCTGCTGATTTCAAGTCATAGATAAGTAACAATGGCTTTAAAATGTGGATTGAATTTTTCTTATATAACAGGAATTTTAGAGATGAGCAATTACCCACACTGTTTCAGCTATTATTGATATCACCAGTGACCCTATTTCTTCTGCTCTACCTGCTTTCATGATGAGTGCAATGTCTTTCAGTCTCATGCCTGCCATTTCATGATCATAAGATAGCTACTAAAGCTCCAGGCATCACTACCATATTCAAGGCAGGAAAAAATGAAGGAAAAGTGGCAGCACTGGCTTCATCTCTCAGGCGGTCATGGGGAAAATTGACTGAAGAGGAAAAGATGATAGGCAGTGATAGAAAGATATTGACCTTGTATAAAATGCCTGAGATGTCAATGGAGATGATGGTAGTAGAGAGGGGCAGAAGAGGGATTCAGGAAACAGAAATTTAGAATGACTCTAACTATTTATATGATTGTTATAATAGCAAACGCAATTATATGTGTGAATGCACTTTAACACTATGAAGTTTTATACCAGATTTGTGCATTTTAAGGTCAGAATTTTACTAACTTGTTATTAAGATACATGTTGTCCTTGAACTTAAAACTCCTCTCTATTATTGGAACTCTTGAAAAATATAAAAGCTGGTTGATTCATTTGGCAAAATAAAACTACTTTCTGATCCTTTTACTTACAAAACTCAAAAGTTCACTTTCATGTAGTGATGTAGAAAAGACAAAAAAATATTCCCAGGTCAACTGTATTTGCTCCTCCCAGCTTAATAAACTAAGTGTGCTTTTGTGCTTGTACAAAGGGGAACCCAATTACAGCATATAAAGGCTAGCCTTAAATGCATGAGGAAAAGCTCCAGTCTCCCTTCAGTAAGGTGAATCATTCTACAGAATAAGGGGGTATGGGCGGCAGGTGGTGGGGCAGGGAGGATAAACCCATATCCTAATGTAAATTTCATTAAAAATTAAAAATTTCTCAGGGTTTTCTATAACTGCTACTCTTGAAATTCATTCCTGGGCTGAACTTTTTTCTTTTATTTCAACTCTCACATTAACAGTCCAATAATAAACCCTTGATTAAAGAAAAAAGATCACAGTGAAAGCGTTGAAATAAGCTTAATTGTAGAGGTGTGATTAATGCCACAGTGATAGACTCCCAGGTAATGATTTTTAAAATTTTATAGGAAATGTTTAACAAGATGATTGCCTGACTATAAAATTCTCTGTGTAAGAAAATAGTCCTTGAAAGCAGCATTGGGCCCTGTTGCACTAATACATCTATGAATGGCAACATTTTTTTTATATTTTTGATGAATGCTAAAGCAGAAACTTTATTATAATGATTTTGGACACAGAACTGTGAAAATAGAGGGCAGAATATGAACATTTTACCAGATCAATCAATTTTCATTTAAAGTTCTACTTATTGTGTATGGTATCAAACTATGAAAATGTAGCATTTCAAACTAGTGATTTCTATCCTACCAAAATTGCAGTACTTATTTGGGTTTTGAAGTAGATAGGATTGGTGTTAGAGACAGCATGGTGTAGCCAGAAAAAAAAAAAAGGAAAAGAAAGAAAAAATAATAATGATTGAAATACCTGTGCTGTAGTTTCTTCTTTTATTTAGTCATTCAATCTAAAAGCATTTACACAAGGTCTAATAATTGTAAGACACTGAAATAGGAAGACCCCAGATGTTTCTTGGTATTCTTCTTAAGAAATGCTCCGGCTCCACAGGGTAGGGACACAGAGGAAGACACATAATTGAAACATCATACATGGTGTGACCCTGTATTCATTTGTAACGAAAACATATAGGTTTATGGGAACATAGAGGAGACAAACTCATCTCAGGAGGGTGTGGATTAAAAAGGGGCTTAGGAAAAGCTTCCAGTAAGCATCAGCACATGAATTAAGACTCAAAGTCTTTGCTTACAAGGGGATTGAGCCAGTTCAAGGAGAGAAAAACATTAGAAAATGGTGCCCCTTTTAAGGAGCTCAAGCAAGTGATATTTCCAGAGTGCAAAAAGTGGCAAGACAAGAGACAAGACAACGTTGATCAACTTTGGTTAACTTCAGGAGAGAAAAGGAAATAATGGAAGGGTAGAGAATGGCTCATAGAGAGTCTTTTAGCCCTCATTAAGGAGCTTGGACTTAATCCTGAAGAAAACAATGAACCATCTGGAAGATGCTATGTTCATATTTATGTTTGAAATCATTTATGTGGATTACTCTACAAAGGGCGGATTTAAAGGAGACCATTAGAATTCTCCTGGCAATGGGCTGAGACAAAGAGGTTGGAGAAGAGCTAGGGAGTATTGGGACATAAAATTTGCAAAAATAGAAAAAAAATCAAGGATACAGGTTAGAGGTCATGCCAAAACTGCCCCCAAGAATAACTAAAACAAAGCTGGTGTGATGGGGAAGGTGATTAGTGCTCAGACAGGAAGAGTTTTAGGCACCAATGAATATCCAGGTGGAAATAACAGGAGAAAATTGCATACATGAGTCAGCAACTCAGGGAAGATTCTGGCTGAAGACTCACTAGAAGTTATCAGCATGCAACATAGCTGCACTAGGAGGGCATTTGGCTGCTGAAAGTTTGCTTGTTAATACTGCTACTCAGGGAGAGCTGTGGCATGAAAGGAGCAGCAGACCTTTACTGTACTGTGAGATTTTTTGAAGACCAAATGAAAGACTCTGTGAAATAAAAATACGGAAGTATGACATAGTTATTATTTGAACTTGACTCAAATGCTTAAATGATATACATTTAAAAACAAACAATAGGCTGGGCGCGGTGGCTCAAGCCTGTAATCCCAGCACTTTGGGAAGCCGAGGCGGGTGGATCTCGAGGTCAACAGATCGTGACCATCATGGTCAACATGGTGAAACCCCGTCTCTACTAAAAATACAAAAAATTAGCTGGGCATGGTGGCGCGTGCCTGTAATCCCAGCTACTCGGGAGGCTGAGGCAGGAGAATTGCCAGAACGCAGAGGCGGAAGTTACGATCGCGCCATTGCACTCCAGCCTGG
This sequence comes from Callithrix jacchus, assembly GCF_049354715.1. Lineage (NCBI taxonomy): Eukaryota > Metazoa > Chordata > Mammalia > Primates > Cebidae > Callithrix > Callithrix jacchus. Next base: position 34,529,079 of record NC_133517.1, on the reverse strand, counting down.
GTAACAAGAGCAAAACTCAGTCTCAAAAACAAACAAACAAACAAACAATAGAGCTGTAATCAAACAGCATAAACAAAATTCATCTGCTGATGTAGAATAACTGCAGTGGTATAAGGAAGTGAGGCATTTTGGAGGTGATTAGGTCATGAGGATGGAACTCTTATGAATGGGATTAACGCCTTTATGAAATAGGCCCCAGAGAGCTGTCTTACACCTTACAACATAGAGAACACAGGGAGGAGGTCCCATTTATAAACAAGGAAACAGACCCACACCTTGACCTCGAACATACTAGCCTCCAGAGTTGTGAGAAATGAATTTTGGTTGTTTATAAACTACCTAGTCTATGGTATTTTGTTATAGCAGCCTAAGTGAACTAAGACACTGGTTTACCAAAATAGTTTTATAGGGATGAGTTAGAGAGACAGTAGGATGAGCAGAAAATGTGACTATGAAAATTTTATAACTCCGCTGTAAACCTATCCGATTAAATTATTGGGAAAAAATTGATGAAGGAAACAATAGCTAATGCTTGAAAAATGATTTTAACTTTTCTAAGACTTTGGGTTTCATTTATTCCTTACATTTTCCTGTGTGTACATTCAAGAACAAGTCAAATCAATTAGAACAACACTCTTTGAGGTTGAAACAGCCAAGCCATTCCTCAGGAGAAATTAGTCCTTAAGAATTCTAGGACACTATAGGATTTAAAGAACTGGTGAGGGATTAAAAGTTCACACTATTTTGGTAACCAAGTCCAGTGAATTTTGAAACTAATTATTGGGCTTTTTATTACATCAAAAGTAGATAGTGGATAAAATCATTTTATTTATGTCCCGAGTATTTAACTTCATCTCTTTTCCCCAGTAAGTGATCCAAAATTAACTTTGTCACTTTCCCAAAAATAATCTTGAAGTCAGTGCTCAGAACTGAGATAATAATTTCAGTAGAACTGTGCTTCACTTAAATAAATAAGTAAAATGAATTAGGTGAATTGTATTCATTTTTAGTATGTCAAGATTTCAGGTTCTTTTTTTCCAGTACAGCAGAGTAAGATGCAACACTCCCTTGGGTTTTGTTGAAGCCCAACAAGAAGAGTTCGTTAATTTAGTATGGTATTGCATTAAAAAAGACATCATGGGCCAGGCACCGTGGCTTATGCCTGTAATCCCAGCACTTTGGGAGGCTGAAGAGGACAGATCATGAGGTCAGGAGTTTGAGCCCAGCCTGGCCAAGATGGTGAAACACCATTTCTACTGAAAAATACAAAAATTAGCTGGATGTGGTGGCACGCACCTGTAATCCCAGCTACTCAGGAGGCTGAGGCAGGAGAATTGCTTGAACCCCACAGGAAGCAGAGGTTGCAGTGAGCTGAGATCACACCACTGCCCTCAAGCCTGGGTGACAGAGCAAGACTCCATCTCAAAAAAAAAAAAAAAAAAAAAAAACATCATGTTGGTTTCAATATAGTTAGGGTTAGTGTTAAAACCCAACAGAAGAATATGGTCTTTGGAATCAATTGTAAGAGCTTGTTGCAAGCTACTAAACAACATTGAACCTTTACTGTAAAGTAAAAATAATGACACCTCCCTAGTAGTATTTAAGAGATGAATTAGATGAAGTATATAATGGGCTTAGTGCAGTAGCTGGTAATTTTTTCTTAATAAATTAATAGACACTTATTGCTAATAATACAAACATTCTTTTCTTTTCTTTTTTTTTTTTTTTTTTGAGACGAAGTTTCGTTCTTGTTACCCAGGCTGGAGTGCAATGACGCGATCTCGGCTCACCGCAACCTCCGCCTCCTGGGTTCAGGCAATTCTCCTGCCTCAGCCTCCCGAGCAGCTGGGATTACAGGCGCGCGCCACCATGCCCAGCCAATTTTCTGTATTTTTAGTAGAGACAGGGTTTCACCATGCTGACCAGGATGGTCTCGATCTGTTGACCTCATGATCCACCTGCCTCGGCCTCCCAAAGTTCTGGGATTACAGATGTGAGCCACCGCTCCCGGCCCATTATTTTCATAAATAAAATCACTTTTATAATTTTCTCATATAAGGTGACCTTTACAATTCAAAGTGTTTTTTTGTTTGTTTTTGATTTTGTTTTTGTTTTTGTTTTTGAGACAGAGTTTCACTCTTGTTACCCAGGCTGGAGCGCAATGGCGCAATCTCGGCTCACCGCAACCTCAGCCTCCAATTCTCCTGCCTCAGCCTCCTGAGAAGCTGGGATTACAGTCACGTGCCACCGTGCCCAGCTAATTTTTTTTTTTTTTTTTTTTTGTATTTTTAGTAGAGACGGGGTTTCACCATGTTGACCAGGATGGTCTCGATCTGTGGACCTCGTGATCCACCCGCCTCGGCCTCCCAAAATGCTGGGATTACAGGCATGAGCCACCGCTCCTGGCCAATTGACTGCCCAGCATGTAAATAAACACTTACAATGTGAAAGGGCTCCCAAGATAGGTGAAAACTGGGTCATACTTACTGCTATGAAAACTTAAAAACATGTTGTTTCTTTCTCTCTCTGACCAACTAGATGTTCCCACTGTGGAAAGCACAAATGTATACTCACATGGCTTAAACTCGAAGAGCACTTAAAAAAAATTCTGTTTAATTAAAAATTTACACCTAATTTGTCATTACCTTTTAGTCATTTTCAAGTATTTTTTGAGAACTGAAACCAATTTTCTCACTCATTAAGTTATTCCTTTTTATTTATTGCTTATATATTACATATAAATATATTAACATTTGTAACTTTTTAAAAATTTATTATTTCTGTGAAAAAAAGATAAGTGACCAATGAGCAGGTCACAGTGAAAATATCTCATGATAAATGAGGAAAGAAAATTAAATGATACTAGCAAACATGAGAAAGTCAATTGTGTATCTGTTATGGCTGAAACTTAATTGAAGATTGCATAAGTCTAGTTGTATTGAATACAGTGGCAAAATTATGCTATATTCCATTTATTTTTAGTACTACTTGGTCCTCAAAAAAAATCATTAAGCATTGTTTTTCCTACAAGTATTTTATTTCTGATTTTAAAAGACTAGGGTTTATTATAATGCTGAGTTTTTAATGACATTTTTATCCAGGCCAGTTTATGGTATATTGTATTTCATTAACATCCATTGTCATAAAAGCTTTTTAATTTATGTTCAGAAGACATTGAGAACCTCTATGAGATATTGAATCTGACCAAGTTATAATGTAGTTGTATCTTTGTGTACACTACTGGGGTTTAGTTTTCAAAAGCCCCAAACATAGCACAAATGAATGATCTCAGCTGTCAGGAGTCCACTTGTAGGTGCAGAGTAACCACTCAGTAATTTAAAGTTGATTGATTCTTCCACTGTTCATGCACTGTCCTGGCCAGACCTAAAAGTAAATTAATGTTTAGACTTTGATCAGAAGATAAATCACATTTCTAGTTTTGGAAATCATTGAGCAGAATTACTAGTAATGGACGATTGTTATTGTGTCATTCCACTCCCGTGAAAACATAGAAGAAAGCAAAAGTTTGGCATAAAGGCAATAATCCACTCCCTCCCTCCTATGTAACTCTCCACTTCCATTTAAAAATGAGATTATAGCGTGTAGTGGGCAAAATAATGCCCACCACCCCTCTCCCTCCAGAAGAATGTTCAAGTCCTAATCCCTAGAAGCTGTGAACACATTATGTTACATGGCAGAAGGGGATTAAGGTATTAAGGTTGCAGATGAACTTCAGGTTGCTAAGCGACTGGTTTTATAATAGAGAGATTATCCTGGATTATCTGAGTGGGCCCAATTAATCACAAGAATCCTTATAAGTGGAAGAGAGAAGCACAAGAGAGTCAGAGAGAGATGTGATGGCAGAAGCCAGGTCAGAGTGGCGCAGCCTTGGTGGCTCTGAATATTGCCGAAGAGGACACAAGCCAAGGAATGTGAGCAGCCTCTAGAAGCTGGAGAAGACAAGGATACACAGTATCCCATAGAGCCTCCTGAGGGAATGCAGATTTACCAATACCTTGATTTTTAGCACAGCCAGACCTGTGTTGGACTTACACCTGCCTAACTGAAATATGTGTTGCTTTCAACTACTAAGCTTGTGATAATTGGCTATGGCTGCAATAGAGAGTAATATATAGTGCTCATTATTATATAACTTTCTAAAGTTGCTAAGTGGAATGCCTGGAAATTTGAAAATGAGGGCACTACTCTATCCTGGATAACCTTTTTGTGTGTGTGTGTGTGCCTTCCCATTATGAAATTCCAGTTTCCTCCCATTAAAGTGTATGCAATAGCAAATAAACTGGTCCCTAACTTACAGCTTTGACAGAAGGTACTTAAAAGTCCCCTCTCTCCTTTATTTCCCTCTCAGACAATTTTTTATTTGCTCTGTTTATTTGACTTTTTAAAACTTCTATACCAGGAGAAAGTTTTTATTTTGGGAAAATAATGTTATTTATATATAGTTCACATCAATCTTTTTATTAACAATTTTAAATTTCCAGCAAACACACTTATTTCTTGGCTATCTAGTGTTGGACCCATCTGTTAGGAAGTGATAAATCCTTTGTTAAGATTCATGAGACCAGTATTTATAAGGCCAGATATTGCTGAAAATAAATAGGAATCCTAATGTCACTAATGGCCAAAATTACCCTGGAAAGAGATTTTTCTTTCAGTAACAAGCTCTTGACATGGTCATTTCCACCATTCCATAGTATTTATTGGCCAGATTATTATCAAAATAAATAGTGAAGCTGACAGGCATAGGAAGACACAGGCTGTATAGAGGAGGGGTGACTCATAGGGTACCAATCATCATTTGGGTTGAAGGCTGGGTGGCCTGAAGAGTTAGGAATGGAGTCATCACATCTTCCTAGAAAACCTTTCCCAGAGGTAATTTGTTTCCAGTTTGAACTATTACATGTTAAAAAGAGTTTCTTCTACATTGTTATTTTTTTTTTCTTACTGAGTCTACTGACTAGAGCATTCAACTGGTAAGAATTATTCTCTCCTGAGTTAAATATGTATGGGTAACTCACACCCAATTCAGGTTCAACAGACATCTTGAACTATTTTTCTAACATTTGGGATTTGTCAAAAAAATATTTTACTCAGTAATTTTCTGCTTAATTTTTAAACCCTTGTACGTTTAAGGGGAATTTAATCCATATGTTTCTGATTCATTTATCATAACTGATCAGGTTGGTTTTCTGTTGCCGTGTTTTTGGTGGGAGAGATGTTTTAGGGATACTTTCAGGGACTTTGACAAATTTCTCGGGGAAAAAAATGAAAGCTGCATTCTGCCAGAAGAAATCAAATGTCAAAGCAAGGAAGACAAGAGATGTTCTAGACTCATGTCAGCAATGCAGCCTGACTGAAAAAGAGAAAGACCATTCTGCTCCCAACTTGACTGCTAAGGATGAAAGGTGTTGTGGATGTTGAATTGCAGACATAAATAAGTGCTCTCAAAATCAGTATTCACTCACCGTTCTGGGCATTGGTGTCCAATGTGTCTGAGGAAAAAAAAGGCAACTCCTTATCTCAGGGGAAAAAAGAAGAGCCAAAAAGATGTTTTCAGTGGCTGAGAATAAAACTGTTTATTATTATATACACAGTGAAAAGAGAAAGAAAATAAGGGGTCAGAAGAGAAAAACAGAGGAAAAAGAAAAGAACAAATAGCTAATTTCTGAGATTCCCCTCTAATATTCCATAAATTTAGAATAAAAAATGTTAATCTAGGAAATCCTATTCAGAGCAACCAGGTAAGAGAAAAAAGCAAAAGGCATTGAAATAGAAAAACTAAGTCAAACTATCTCTCAGTGCTTACAATATGTTTCAACACTTCGAAAATCCTAGAGGCTCTGCCAAAAGGCTACTGGAAGTGAAAAAGATTTTAGTAAAGTTTCAGGATACAAAATCAATGTACACAAATTATTAGCATTTCCCTATGCCGGTAATGTCCAAACTGACAGTCAAATCAGGGACACAATCCCATTCACCACGGCCACAGGAAAATCAAGTACCTAGGAATAAAGCTAACCAAGGAAGTGAAAGAACTCTGCAAGGAAAACTACAAAATGCTGCTGAAAGAAAGCAGACACAAATCAAGGGAAAAACATTCCATGCTCATGGATAGGAGGAATCAATATCTTTAAAATGGCCATACTGCTCAAAACAATGTGCAGATCCAATGCTGTTCCTATCAAACTGCCAACATCATTTTTCACAGAATTAGAAAAAAAAAACTATTTTAAAATTCATATAGAACCAAAAAATAACCTGAATAGCCAAAGTAATCTTAAGTAAAAGGAAAAAAAGCTAGTGACATTATTCCATCTGAATTCAAGTTTAACTGTATGGCTACAGTAACAAAAACAGCATGGTACTGGTACAAAAACAGACACATAGACTATTGGAACGTAATAGAAAACTCAGAAGTAAAGTCATACTCTTACAACCACATGATCTTAAACATGGCCAACAAAAACAAGCAATGGAGAAAGAAGTCCCTATTCCATAAATGGTACTGGAATAACTGGCTAGTCATACGCAGAAGACTGAAACTGGACTCCTACCTTTCACCATATAAAAAATGAACTCAAGACGGACTAAAGATTTAAATGTAAGACCCAAACTATCAAAATCCTAGAAGAAAGCCTTGGAAATATCCTTCTTGATGTTAGCCTTGGCAAAGAATTTTTAGCTAAGTCCCCAAAAGCAATTTCAACAAAACAAATATTGACGAGTGAGACCTAGTTAAACTAAAGAGCTTCTGCACAGAAAAGAAAAAAAAAAAAAAAAAACTATAAATAGGGGAAACAGACAAATTACAGAATGGGAGAAAATATTCACAAACTATACCTCCTACAAAGGTTTAATATCCAGAATCTATAAGAAACATACACAAACCAGCAAACAAAACACCAACCCATTAAAAAAATTGGCAAAAAAATGAACAGACACTTCTCAAAATAAGACATACAAGTGGCCAAGAAACACATGAAGAAATGCTGATCATCACTAATCATCGGAAAAATGCAAATCAAAACCACAATGAGATACTATCTCACACAAGTCAGAATGGCTATTACTAAAAAGTCAAAAATCAACAGATGTCAACAAGATTGTGGAGGAAAGGGAACACTCATGCACTGCTGGTGGGAATGTAAATTAATTCAGCCCTTGGGGAAAATGGTGTGGATATGTATCAAAGGACTCAAAACAGAGCTACCATTTGATCCAGCCATTCCATTACTGAGTATATGCCCAAAGGAAAACACATCACTATACCAAAAGACACATGCGCTTATATGTTCATCAACATGCTGTTCACAAGAGCAAAGACAAGGAATCAACCTAGGTATCCATCAGTGGTCGATTGGATAAACAAAATGTGGTATATAAACACCATGGAATACTACATAGTCAGAAAAAAAGAATGAAATTATGTCCTTTGCAGCAATATGGATGGAGCTGGAGGTTATTATTCTAAGTGAACTAATGAAGAAATCGAAAACCAAATACTGCATGTTCTCGTTTATAAGTGGGAAGTAAACATTGAGGACACATGGACATAAACATGGGAACAATACACTGTGGACCACTAGAGAGGGGAGGGAGGGGGACATGGGTTAAAAAACCGTCTCTCAGGTATCATGCTTACTACCTGGGTGCAATACATACATGTAACAAATCTGTGTATGTACCACCAATATCTAAAATAAAAGTCAATAGTTTTAAAGAAAGAAAAACTTAACCTATACTATAACTACTTGTAATAAATCAAATAATTTTTAAATGATGCAATCAATATTACTTATTTATTTCCATCCTTTCCTCAACATGTTGGTTTACAGAAAGTTTTAAAAAGCTACATTATCATATTTCTTCAATTTGAATTTTGTTTCTCTTCAATGGTTTTCATTACTTATCCTGTTTTAGAAGCTACAAGTTCTAGTTAAAAATAAAAGATATTGCCGGGTGCCGCGGCTCACGCCTGTAATCCCAGCACTTTGGGAGGCCAAGGCGGGTGGATCATGAGGTCAAGAGATCATGACCATCCTGGTCAACACGGTAAAACCCCGTCTCTACTAAAAATACAAAAAATTAGCTGGGCATGGTGGCGCGTGCCTGTAATCCCAGCTACTCAGGAGGCTGAGGCGGGAGAATTGCCTGAACTCAGGAGGCGAGGCTGCGGTGAGCCGAGACCGCGCCATTGCACTCCAGCCTGGGTAACAAGAATGCAACTCCGTCTCAAAAATAAAAAATAAAATAAAAGATATTGCATTTTTTAACAGGTTTTGATTTATGTGCGAAGCTGTGTATGTGTTTGTGTGTGTGTAAAATTTTTGGCATCAAAACGAGTTAGTTTCAGGACTGTCTTATTTCTATCAATGACATTGCAGTTATATCAATTGAGTTGAATATAAAAATACCATGTCTGAGTCACAAAAAGTTTTATAGAATTGTATATGCCAATTCTGATATTCATTCAACAAATATTTAGAACACCTTCTATGTGCACAACATTGTGATGAGGAATTAATACACTGGGGCAAGGGGCCAGTTCCTGAGCTTAAGTGTTCAACACAAGAGCAGTAGAGGAATAAAATTATGTTAAGTTCCCAGTTTCATAAACTATCTGTCTTTTGTTAAAAAAAAACCTGCCTTGAAAGCATACCTCAATTTTATATGTAGAAAGTTTTTAAATTAAGATTTAAAAAAATTATCAAGTTCTACAGCTTCAGATAATCCAATCTCTTAGGAACATTTTCTTAGTTTACATCAAACTATTTTAAATCATACCTTCCAATGAGGTGTCAACTGTGTCAGCCAATCTGAGCGGTCCTGGCATTTCATAAGAATGACAAGTCGACTATGAAAATGAGAGAGAGGGAACTCATGAGGAATTGTTTTAATGCCCAAAAGCAGCTTAACATTTTCAATGTCTCTAAGTGGTGTTTTTTTGTGGGGGAGAGTCCCAATTAAAAATTTTAAAATGAAGTACTTGTTACATGGTGAAGGCTTAGATTTTAAAAGTCACAAATAAATGGAGAATGACCTTATTTTTCTACATCTTAGAGGTGGCTTGATTGAGTTTAACAAATATCAAGTTGCTAACAGCATACAGGGCCATTCCTATAAAGCAGCTGTGTTCAGCCCTTGAAAAATGGTATTGCAGCTCCTTTGAGAAAGAGCTTTTGATGAAAGTGTTAACAAAGGACAGTGGTCAGAAGGAAGCAAACATGGGCTCTTTAACATGGGTCAACACTGTTAGAATTTTATAATGTGGTAAGAGAGTAAAAGAAAAAAGATCTTTGTAAATGGAACAAAGTAACACGTCCTGGGTCCAAGAGATAGAAGAGGTTTAATGGGTCCATGATTGTTTCTTTCCACAATATCATACATTTCATTGCTTCATAAGCTTTCTCATATAATTCCATAGTACGTTGCAAGTCTGCATGAGATTTCTTTTTTTTTTAAATATAGACAGGGTCTAGCTCTATTGCCTAGGCTGGAGTGCAAGGGCATAATCTTGGCTCACTGCAACCTCTGCCTTCTTGGTTCAAGTGATACTTGTGGCTCAGCCACCTGAGTAGCTGGGATTATAGCATGCCTGGCTAATTTTTGTATTGTTCCATAGAGACCAGATTTTGCCATGTTGGCTAGGCTGGTCTCAAAATCCTGGCCTCAAGTGATCTACTGGCCTCAACCTCCCAAAGTGCTGGAATTACAGGTGAGCCACTGTGCCCGACCCTGAGTGTTTTATTTATTATTATTATTATTTTAAAATGTGCTTTAAGTTCTGGGATACGTGTGCAGCATGTGAAGGTTTGTTACATAGGTATACATACACGTGCCATGATGGTTTGCTGCACCCATCAACCTGTCATCTAGATTAGGTATTTTTCCTAATGCTATCCCTTCCTTAACCCTCCACACCCTGACAGGCCCTGGTGTGTGATGTTTCCCTCCCTGTGTCCATGTGTTTTCATTGATCAACTCCCACTTATGAGTGAGAACATGTGGTGTTTGGTTTTCTGTTCTTGTGTTAGTTTGCTGAGAATGATGGTTTCCGACTTCATCCATGTCCCTGTAAAGGACATAAACTCATCCTTTTATATGGCTGCATAGCATTCCATGTATAAATATGTCATATTTTCTTTATCCCGTCTATCATTGATGGGCATTTGGGTTGGTTCCAAGTCTTTGCTATTGCGAATAGAGTTGCAATAAATATATGTATGCATGTGTCTTTATAGTAGAATGATTTATAATCCTTTGGGTATATACCCACTAATGGGATCCCACCAACATTGTAAAAGTATTCCTATTTCTCCACATCCTTTCCAGTGTCTGTTGTTTCCTGACTTTTTAGTGATCGCCATTCTAACAGGCATGAAATGGTAACCTGCTTCAGCCTACCCTCTGTGGACTGCACGCACTGTCTAACCAGTATTAAGTTCATTTTCAGTGTTTTGAAATTCTACTGTAATAGACATGCTTATTTTATAATGTTTTATTTCAGTAGAATGGATTTCTAGAACTGGTACAGTGGCAAGATTTTAGCTCACTGTAGTCTCAACTTTCTGGGCTCAGGGAGTCCTCCTGCCTCAGCCTCCTGAGTAACTGGGACTATAGGCATGTCACACCATGCCCAGCTAACTTTTTGTATTTTTAGTAGAGATAAGGTTTTACCATGTTACCCAGGCTAGTCTCAAACTCCTAGCATGAAATGATTCACCCACCTTGGCATCCCAAATTGTTGGAATTACAGGTGTAAGTCACCATGCCCAGCCCTTTTTTAGTTTTAGTTTTTGTTGTTGTTTTTTTTTTAAATGAGGATGTCTATGAGGCATTTCTTCACCACCTTGTATTCTTCCTCTTTTCTGCTTTCTTTACACATTAAATTAATTCTGTGACCTAAGTAAAGATTAATTTTTTTATAACTTGAATTTGTGTTATTTATTTACCTTCAGAAAATGCCTATCCATAAAAACTTGACTCATATCTGTTTTCTGTCTGATAAAGCAAGTGCTACATAGTTGTTGGTTAAATAAATTTGCAAACATTTCCTTATTCCTGAGATAAAAGAGTCTACATTGATATGTCTTTGATGTTCCTGTTCTTTCTCCTGGAACAGCATGTTTGAGAATAGGAAGGACCAAGGAATCTGATAGTGAGCTATTATTCAGAGCACAAGGACCAGTCCCAACAGAGAAACAGGGGAACAGTTGGTCACTTAGGTAACAAGCGTGCCTGTGGAGTTACCCACTGTAGAAAAGTACTTCACTGGGAAAGCCAGCATGGTTTGGTGAGCAGAGAAGTGTCTGAAGCTTAGTAGAATTGACTTCATGCAATTGCAAAGCCAAGCAAATCCAGCTCTTAGGAAAAAAGAAATATTTTCCAGCCTCAGTGAGCAGGACTGTCTCAGGAACAAGATATGCCTGAGCATTTAAGTTAATATTTGTCAATTCTTTAAACAGGATGGCAAAGGAAAGAGAGGAGAAAGCAGAGACTGCTCTGGCCAAACAGTGCACATCTTCTGTCAAACTCCAGGGCGATCTCTGAAGATAAGGGGTGGAGTTAGTTGGGGAAATTTTTGGTTGCGAAGGGATCACCATATTTGCTCCCACCATTGAAGTAAAACCAGGACAAATCCGGTTTTCCTGTTTATGAAATATCTCACTTCCTTAGATTCTATTTGAGTTTTATGGCTATCTATAGAAGTGGAAATTGAGCTGAAGCCAGACAGGTCTGGCCTTATTTCCCATGGGCCCATGCACCAATTTGGATCTGAGATCAGACATAACCTTGCCAGAAGCAGCAAAGGGTTTGGTGAACCCTCACAAAGCCTGTCAAAACACCCAGAGGCCTTGAGGGTGAGAAGGGAGCTATCACGTGGTCTTTCTGTGGGTACAGAATGTTCCTAGAGTGCTGTTTCAGTTCTTATTTTAATTATTTCTGATTTTCAGCGGTTCTTCACTATGAATGAGAGTGCTATGAAGGAGCTATATTTCCATGTGTATCCCATGTGTAAATCTTTTATCTACCTATTAGTATACATTTATTGACCCCTCCAATATGCCAAGCACCATGGTAGGTGTTGTGGCGTATTCAAAGGATAGCAAAATAACATTTGTCTTTCTAAGTTTCTATTTTTCTTTTCTTGTTTTCTTCTTCCTTTTCTTTCTTTCTTTTTTGTTGATACAGAAAACTGCAAAGAATTAAAAGCCTCTAGAATTGTGTTCTTTCTGATGAGTTAGTTGGAAACAAGTAGTGATTTTTAAATTTTCTATTATTTATATTTTTTACTTTATTATTTAATGAATTAATTATTGAGACAGGGTCTTGCTTTGTTGCCCAGGCTGAAGTGCAGTGGCACAATCTCGGCTCACTGTAACCTCTGCCTCCCAGGTTCAAGTGATTCTCATGCCTCAGCCTCCCGAGCAGCTGGGATTATAGGCCTGTTGCTTTATTTTTAAATTTTCTTTTAATGTTTAAATTTTGTATATTGTCATGTGACGTTCCGGAATGCTTGAATTAATTCCTGAATCTACTTTTATTCTTTAGCCATAAAGCAAGCCTGTTTTGTGCATATGTGCTGACGAATATGTACCAATATTAGCTATTCAAGGTCAATAATTTGGTTCAAGATTATTGAATATTTGTGTGTGTGTGTGTGTGTGTAGACATAAAAGGCAATCTAGAACATTTCTAAAAAATTATTAAAAGAGTAAAAGCACAATAGTGATAGAGAACTCTTTGGGACTGTTTTTGGGAAAAAAATTCTACTTTGATAGGTGAAGAGATGAGCTCCTTCGATGCACTCTTCTTCAACTTTGCCCTCCTTATCTGCACACTTATTTACATGCACAATTCATCCCTCTTTTTCTTTTTAGTCTTTGAAAATAATGTGCATTTGGTTCAATTTCCTTTTACTGTCTTTATGTTTTCCTTCATCCGTTATCTTTTCTGTTCTCAACCTTCCATCTCACCTCTCTGTTAAAAAAAAAACCTAATAGCTTAGAAACATAAATAAATAAATATACCGCATCCTAAATAAATATCCTTCCTTGACCCCACACCATTTTTATACCAGTCTATGTCCCATCTTTCCTGTATTTCTATTTTTAGAATGTAGTATTGAGCTATCTCTAGGCTATTTTATTCACTTTTCCATAGACTGAAGTATGGATTCACTGCCACTACCACACCGAAATTGCCCTTGAAGAAAAATTGGACAGATGTTTCTGTTGCATCTGGCAATAACAATGACTTCCTTTATTTAACACTTTCGTCTCTGGGTTCTATTACACCACGCTGCTGCTCTGTCTTTAACCAGCTTACAATCTCTGATCACTCCCTCTTGGCCCTTTTCATGACTTTTTCTGTCATTCTTTATTTCTTAAATGTTGGTATTTCTGATGTTCTGCCACTATGTCTTCCATTTTCTGTACTTCCTTGTGCTAATCCACTTTCAGGATTTTGACTGTCAGCAGAAAAGATGTGTACTTTAGCAATACTGGTGTTATTATGTCAGTAATGTTCCAATCTCTCTCTTCAGCTCTGAAATTTTCCCATAACCTGCTCATCATCTCCACCTGATTATCCAATGGGGACTTCTGGTTCCATGCACCATCCTAAATCCTTTGGAGTGAGTTAGGGTGTTCCCCATCTTCTCCTTCTCCCTGTAATTGCCAACTTGGTCAGGAGTACACCATTTACCTAGTCATCCAAAATAGAAACAGAGGTTTGAAGTTCATCCTTGAATCCCTCTTTTCCTCTGGCTTTTATATCCAGATAATCACTAAGTACTGCACACTTTACGTCAAGGAACCCAATTAAGTAATATTGAATCAGTTTCTTCATCCCCATAACTACTCACACTGCTTTAATGCAGGCACTGGACTATTGCAGTGGTCTCCCACCCTCTACAACTGTGTGCCCAAACTCATCCTCTCACAGTGGACAGAAACAATGCATCCAAATTTGATTCTGATTTTGTTACTTTGCTAACAAAATTTGCCAATGGTTCCACATCATTTGTTCTATTTCTTTCTCGTTATTTTACGTGACCATCTACTTCATGCTTTGCTTTCCCACAATACTGAATATGTTGTATTCCTTTCATATGCTATGTTTATCCTGCCTGTGCCTTTGCTCAGGCTCACCCCTTTGCTTGGAATGTCCCTATACTCTTCACCAGGACAACTCCTCCTAATATTTTAAGATTCTTTTTGATGGTAACCTCTTCAAGAAGTCTTTGCTCCCTACCCATACCTCTTATTGGATTGGGTAACTGTCTCTCTACTTCCATGATAGCCATACATCTTCACCAGATTTGTTATGTTATAGTGTGATTACCTGCTAATGTCTGTTATTGAATAAAAGGACTATATTTTGTATTTATTTTTATTCGAACACTTTAATTTGGTGTCTGTCATATAATAAACAATAGGTAACTAATTTTGTTAGGTGAGGGATTTCTTCCAATCTTAAATTATGAACAGGGTTTAGATCATTGCAACCAAAGGCAGGAATCAAATAGAGATAAGACTTTGAACTCAGAATCAAACACAAAAAATGCAAAGCAGATTTCTGAAGTCAGTGTGGAGCACGTACTAACTGGAGTGAGGCAAGGGTGTGTGTGTGTGTGTGTGTGTGTGTGTGTGTGTGTGTGTGTTTATGGAGATATCTTTAAGCAGATTAGACAGATAGATTGGGGAAAATATGGTAGGCCATTAGTACTGACATACATATACATTTTGGACATTGCAAACAGCACTTGGGCATTGTGATTGAATGAGGGATCAATATTAAAAGAATCATGTGTGGCCAGATGTGTTGGCTTACACTTGTAATCCCAGAATTTAGTTGGCCAAGGCAAGCAGATCACTTGAGTTCAGGAGTTCGAGACCAGCCTGGGCAACATGATGAAAACCCTATGTCTATTAAAAATACAAAAATTAGCCAGGTGTGATGGCAGGTGCTTGTCATCCCAGCTACTCAGGAGGCTGAGTCAGGAGAATCACTTGAACCTGGGAGGCAGAGGTTGGAGTGAGCAGAGATGGTTCCATTGCACTCCAGCCTAGGCAACAGAGCAAGAGTCTGTCTCAAAAATGAATCGTGTTTAGAAAAAAACACTTTTAGCAATAGTGGGTTAAGATGGGTTAATAGATGAGGGCTGAGAGCAAGGTAAAAAATTATAAAAATATATTAGTTCAGGAATGAAATGGTAATAACCTGCACTAGAAAAATGGCAGTGAAAATAGTGAGGAAGAAGCATATATTAACACATTCCACCTCTCCTGCCACCCCCCAACCCTGGCCAAGAGCTGCTATGGTGGCTAAACGTCAAGTCTCAGGAGAGGACTGCCAGCTTAGGAATAATGTCTGTTTTGTCCAAAGCTCATTCCTCACTGCTTAGCACTGAGCTTGGCACACAGATGTTGGAGAATAAATGGGTTTTAAGTGAAATAATTAATGGATGAGTATTGATATAACTCTTTCACATATGTACAGTGTGTATTTTCTTTGAGAGAATACAAAGACATTTTTTGAGGCTTTGTTTTGTTTTTTATCACCTCCACTGGCACCAATGCAGCAGGCTGAGTAACGGATTTAGAATAATGATATAAAGACGTGACTTTGTTGTAGTTGAAGTCACTTTTATTCACTTTGAATTGCTTCCCCAGAGTCCCAGGCCTTAGTGTAATTAATGCTACTGTTCTGAAATCAGCTTTGGAACTTTGATCTCAAGCTCTAAATATGTCCTTGTTGTAAACAAGCAATACATCTAATAATAACCATATCACCTGCTCATCTAAAGGGTTTCATGTGTGTTTAATTAATAATTGAGAACAAATGTCACCATAGTTGCCTCAGTCTAGACAGGACAATTATATCATCTATTTATTTTTTCTGCTTGAGGGATATATAAAGCTTTCAGAGAAGGTTATTAAGGATTCAGATAATTAAACTTGGATTTTTTTGCACACTAACAACAATTTATATTTGAAAACAATTAGCATGAGTTACTTGTGTGTTCAAAGAATCAATTTCACAAAAAACCTTTATAATTTACAAAGATATACATTCAGAGATATTACCTACAACCCTGCTAACAATAGTAAAATTCTGGAAATTACTTAAATATCCATCATAAATTATGGCACATATTCTAGGCAGAATTCTAAACAATGATTTTTTTAAGAAAAAAGTAAATCTATATGTACTGTTACAGAAAAATGTGCAAGATACATTGTTAAGTGGAAAAATTGCAAAATTACGGAGCAGAATATTTAGTAGAAAGTAATTCATATGAACAACATTACACATAATGTGTTTTGTACACACATGTACATGCACATTAGAACACTAGTTACATTAAGATTACCTGAGAGGGCACACATACATACATATACACACACATATGCATACGCATACACATACACATACACATACACATACACATAACTCTAGTTACACTAAAATTACCTGAGAGGATTCCTAAAAAAGTTAACCGTTATTAATTCTGAGGTTATTTTAAGCATTTAAAACATTTTTATAATAATTATGTGTTAGTTGACAAAACAATAGACAAGTAACTTCTGCATTTTCCAGGTTCTGTTGTGGCATCTTCTTGCAATTTAATTTGTAGAAACTAACAGCAAAGACAACTTGAAATAACTACCTTTTTCTCTAGGTTAATAAGCAGTTATTCAAATGCAGACATTATAGGGATAAAACTAGCTTCGTATCACTAAATGTCCATTTTAATATCAATTAATTAGATGTAGAAAAGTAAACTCACATACTCCCACTACCTATACTCAGGGACGATATTAAAAATATTTGAAAGCCCATAGGATTCTAACCAATCAGAAAAGACACAGGTATTAGTCATGGAAGCCCAGCCCTTGAGTTGGTGGATCAAGAAAGAGTCTGGGGCATTTGGAAGGTTCTAGGGTAGTCCAGGCTGCAGAGACTGAACGACAGATTAGAAATGTGGAAAGGCAATCATTTACCAAGTGTATATTTTTTGTTGTATTTTGAGTATTACCACAGCTCTGTGAGTCTGCCTATTCTTGAACTTTATTGGCCTCAAGGACTTTCCTTCAACAAACCAATACTGTAATTATATACTTTCTTATCTTTACACATACTGTTTCTTTTCCTTCCTATTCTCTAACCACCTTCCATTCTCTACTTTGAAGTCTATGCCACTGATCTCCTCTTCAAAGTCTATTCTTCAAACTCTAGTTCAAATGTCACTCTCTCTGTGAAGTCTTCCATGGTCTTGATCTTTATCTTAGTTCATTCAGGAGACTATAACAGAATACCACAGATGGATGTCCTGTAAACAACAGAAATTTATTTCTCACAGTACTGCAAAGCTGGGAAGTCCAGATCAAGGGACCAACAGATTTGGTGTCTGGTGAGGGCCTGTTTCCTAGTTAACAGATGGATAGCCAATACTTCTCACTGTGTTCTCACAAGGTGACAGGAGTGAGAGAGCTCTCTGGGACTTCTTTTATGAAGACACTCATCCTACTAATCAGCTCTCAGAGATCCCACCTCCAATTACCATCACCTCATGGGAAAAGGTTTCAATGTATGGATACTGGGGGAACATACACATTCAGTCTATAGCGCTCTTTTTCCTTCCCCAGCAATAATATTCCCTCTTGTTGTGAGCTCCTAAAGAACTCTGTTTATTCCAGTGTTGTATTTCTTCTACACCATTGCATAATGCTAAAATTGGGCTCTGTGAGATCATGGGTGTGTCTTACTAATGTGTATTCTCAGTAACTAGTACCAAAGACATAATGGTTGCATTTATTACGTGAACAAATTATTACTAATAAAAGTAGGGCAGACATGGCTGTAATTGCGATCTTTATGGTAGGTTCTAGTGCATTACATGTAGCAACTTGCTAACTTTCACAATAAACCAACTGTGCCACAATTTTCATTATTTATCAATTAACAAACTGAAACACCAGGAGAGTCAGAGACCTGTCCACACTTTTTAGTCATAATGGCTGAGGCAAGATTGGATCCAGGTAGTGTGGCAGAGTTTGTGAGTGTTGAAGCCTGTAACTAAACAGACCTATCCAATTACTCAGATATCTTCATGGCAACTGGACAGGCAAGTAGACAAGTAGAAATCTTGTCACATGATGGAAATCTGTGGTTACAAAGTCATGTGTCAGTTCTTGATAAACAGTTCTATGATGGGTATTGAATGCTACTCAGAAGGGAGATAATGAGTGTGTTCATAAAGTACAAAAACCAGGGTGAGTTGAAATTCTAGACTCTCTGTTAATTTGCTAGCAAGAAGATTTCAGAATTGTGTGTGTGTGTATGTGTCGTGTTTATGTACACACATACATCCAGTATAAATGAGCATGAATATATATATATATATGTTAAAAATAATATTAAATGCAATTATCCCTCCAATAACCCTATCATGAGGGTTTAAGATATATTAATGCATCTAGTCGTTATAACAGCTTTCAGAAGTACATGCTATTACTATCTCCCTTTTACCCAATGAGGAAATTAGGAAATTTGAAGTAGAAAGAAATGACTTACCCAAAGTCACAGAGATAGGGAGTGATAGATCCAAGATCTCCACCTAGTAATCTAATTTTATAGCCTATTAAACTACCATGCTATTCTCTATTTTAAAAATTATAAGCAATTATCAAGCAATTATTGTGTCAGGCACAGTTCTAACATGTATTAATAGCTGAAATGCATTATGTGATACCAGGAATTTAAAAAGCACTCAGTAAATGTTGAAATCCTTTGGGATAGGAACAACTTTTACCCACATTTTCAGAGAGAAAGCTGCAACCCAGTGAAGTAACTTAATCACCCCTACAATAAATTACATAAGTAGGAAATGATGGAACTAGGGTTTAAATTCCAGAATCTGGCCACTCTTAAGCATTTAAGCATTACATTCCAATGTCCAATGTCTCAAAAGTAGAGGAAATTTTTAGGGGTCAATATGGAAACCTAACACTTTAAGTTTGAAAAATAAGTCAAGCACAAGGAAGGAGGCAGCTGATATCTGGTTGGCTGGCTGGATGCTTACGGGTGTCCCAGGGTAGCATTACCTCTTTAAACATCCTGAGATACAGGATCTGAACATCAGTTAAAAAAATTCTTATATATTTATTGTGATGTATTTTATATATTCAGAGAATGTAATGATAAACGATGCACCTACCCTCCAACTATATTAGATTTTAACATGTTTACATTTGTATTACATGGTGTTTAGACAGAAACAGATGTAGATATAGATGTAGAAAATGTAGATATTTACACGTCCTTTCAGTGACGCTCCCAGGGAGCTCTTCCGTTCCCACTCCTCATACTTCCTCTTGTCTTAAGATAGTAATCACTCTCCTCATCTGGTGTTTACAATTTCCAGGCATTTCCTTATATGTTTCCTTCTTTATATGGCCATTACTCATATGTAAGCTTGTAAATAAAATGTAATATTGCTTTTCAGGTTTTAAAATATTATTTTGCATTGTGCCATATTCTAATACCTAAGCCATGCCTGACATAGGTTATGTACACGGTAAATATTTCAGAGAGAAGAATGAATTGATTTTTTGAAGGATTTAGGGAAAAGTAACTCTAGTCTCCTCCTTTAACTGTGGTATAATGTTCTATTTTTAACATATGCCACAATTATTTTTTCTAATAAAAATTTACATTAAATATCAGTAATAAAAGTTGTACAAATTATTTCTAACTCTTATATTGTTTCTTCTGTTTGACTTAATGCATTGACAGCTCATTTATTCACTGTTGAATAAAAGTAAAAATGATAAGCATGTTTATCTTGTTTCTGGCTTTAGAAGAAATCCATTCTAAAATTTATCTGTAAAATTGTCATTTGCTGTATAATTTTGGTACATATCCCTTATCAGTTTAAACACTTTCCCATCAATTCCATTGTGATTACAGTTTTCAACACAAAGTGATCCCAAATATTACCAAATGCAAATATTTCTGTATCCATTGAGATTTCATATACTTTTTTCTTTTAATCTGTCAATGTAGTAAATTACGTTAATAAATTTTCTGGTATTACACCATCCTTGCATTCTTGAAGCAAACCTTACATAGTTATTATGTATTAATTTTTTATGTTTAAATATTAGATTACATTTTATTCAGTAAATTACATTTTATTCATGACTTTTGAGTCTATACTAAGTCAGGAAAACATAATTTTTTTCTTTTGCTCTTCTAATCCGATTTTAGAATCAGGTTTTTAACTGGCATGCAGGACAAGGTCTAACAACAAAATCCAAAGATGTAGTGGCACAAACAACATACAGGCAATGAGTAGGCATCTGGGCTTCATAAGAGTATACAAGAAAACAAAATTCTTTCTTCTGTTTTGTTGCTTAGCCATTTTCTAAATTTTTCCATTATTTAAAAGAAAAAACTGGTTCACCGACACCAGGGCTGCACATTTCAACCCATGAGGACAGAGAAAAAGAAGAAATTGATGGCAGATTCCATCATCATACAAGGATGTGATCTGGAAGTTGCATTCATTCATTTAGAGCTTCTTGGCCAAAACTTAGTCACATAATTAAAACTAGCAGCCACAGTTACTACAAAAACGAGGTTTCTAGTTGAGTTTCCATGGTCAGCTAATATTCAAGAGAGAGAATGGATACTGGGGATAATTAGCAGGCTCTTTCACAGAAACAGAATGAGGTTGAATTCAGCTGTTCTTCAAATATGTGTGAGAATACTTCTAAATTTTTTAAGGGTGAATATTTATCTCTCTAATTACTTTAAAAGATAATTTATTAGATAATCTTTTAAATTAATTTTTGGGCATTTAGCAAATTATTCATTTTGTCAAAATTTTCAAATTTACTAACACAAAATTATATATAGAATTAAGAGTTTTTTAAGTATTGATATGATTATAGTTATTCTCTTTATTTATAATACTATTAATTTGTTTTATCTTTCTTTTTTATGATTAGACTTGCCAGGGTTTTATCAATTATATTAATTTTTAAAAACTATGATTCTGTCTTTTCCTCCATTTTATATTTTTATTCCATTGCTTTTCTTTTTTATTATTAATTTCTGTTCTTTATTATGTCATTACTTCTGTCTTTTAATTTACTCTATTATTTTTCTAAGTTCTTGTACTGATATTTAATTTGAATATTCAGTTAACTGTTTTTCAAGTTTGCTTCAAGAACTTACACAATAAGCTAACAATTTTTTAAGTGCCAATTTGATTTTATTTCACATATTTTGTCATTAGTTCTACATGTTTTCTAAGTTCCATCATAATTTCTTATTTGACCTATGAGTTCCTTAGAAGAATTTTAAACTAAACACTCTAAAATGTATCTCTTATTTACTTAAAATATAATTGTATTTTGATCAGATAATGTGGTATTATATGATTTCTTTTATGTGTCAGCCTAACTGGGACAGGGAGTGCTCAGATATTTGGTTAAGCTTTATTCTGGGTGTTTCTATAAAGGTGTTTTAGATGACATTAACAATTAAATTAGTACTCTGAATAAACCAGTTATGCTCTATAATATGAGTGCACCTCATCCAATTAGTAGAAGGCCTAAATAAAACAAACATCTGCCCTTTCCACAGCTAAGAGAGAACTGTCCTGTCTGATGGCCTTCAACGCACCAGAGCATCGGTTCTTCCTGGTTCTACAGCAGTCTCCAACCTTCAGACTCAAACTTCAGCACTTGCTCTTCAGATTTTAGACTTGTCAGCCTCTATAATCATATAAGCCAATTCCTTATATAAATTTATTTATAAACACTTACAGTTGGTTCTGTTTCTCTGGATAACCCTGATGGTTACAGCTATCATCTCAAATTTGTTTTCTTATATTTGATGCCTGTTTTGGAGTACTTATAAGTGCTTAAAATGTTCTTTTTCAATTAGATCAGTCTCAGTCTCAAAGAAAATGTTTTTACTGTTCTATTTTATAGATTACATGTTAACTCAATTAAGCTACAAACATTTTATTGCTAATACATTATCAAAATGCTTTTCAAACAGCCATTTCCAACAGTCTATTCTTTGGCAAAAACAATGTCATTCTCTTGAATGGCAAAATGTGAGTGCTACAAACAGGTAAACTCTTAATTTCTTTCTTTCTTTTTTTTTTTTTTTTAGGGAGGGAAGGAGGAAGGGAGGAAGGCAGGAAGGGAGGGAAGGAGGAAGGGAGGGAGGAAGGAAGGTATGAAGGAAGGAAGGGAGGAAGGGGGGAGGGAGGGAGGGAGGGAGGGAAGGGAAGAAAGGAATTCAAACAATGAGAGAGACATTGCCGACCTGGATCTAGAGGTTTACAAGTTGATTTCTTTTTTTGAGAAATGGAAAGAAAAAAAAATGAATAAAGGAGAGAAAGAAAGAGGAAGAGAGAGAGGGAGGGTGAATGGAAATATTGCTTTCTTCTGAAAAAAATAATGGGTATTAATAATGACCAATCAATGTTTCATTTAAACCTATGAGTAGGTGTGATGTGGTATTGACAAGAATGTATATTTTGTGTATTTAAAGTGGAGAGCTCTATAAATATTTATTAAGTTTACTTGTTCCGGATCTGAGTTTGAGTCCTTGATATCCTTATTAATTTTCTGTCTCATTGAATCTAAGTCTCTGTGTATCTGGGTGTTAGGATCGTTAGCTCTTGTTGTTGTATTGATCCTTTTACCACTATATCTTTGTTGCTTTAAAATATATTTTATCCACTACGAGAATGGCAACTTCTGCTTTTTATTTATTTATTTATTTATTTTTGCTCTCCATTTGGTTGGTAAATCTTTCTCCATTCCTTTGTTTTGAGTCTTTGCATATCCTTGCATGTGAAACAGGTCTGGATGTAACATGCCATTGGGTTTTGGCTGTGTCTTTTGATTGGGGGATTTAGTCAATTTAAATTTAGGGTTACTGCCATTTGATGTTAACTGGCTGTTTGATCCATTCGTTGATGACAATTCTTCTTTATGTTGGTGCTCTTTACTTTTTGGTATATTTTCAGTAAGGCTAATATTGGTTGTTTCTTTCTGTGTGTAATGCCTCTTTCAGAAGCTCTTGTAAAGAAGGCCTGGTGGTAATAAAATCTCTGAGTTCTTGCTTGTTCATAAAAGATTTTATTTTTCCTTCAGTTGTGAAGCTTAGTTTGGCTGGATATGAAATTCTGGGCTGAAGGTTCTGTTCTTTGAGGATGTTGAATATTGGCCCCCACTCTCTTCTGGCTTGTAGAGTTTCTGCTGAGAGATCTGCTCTAAGTCTGATAGGCTTGCCTTTGTGGGTAACCTGACCTTTCTCTCTGACTGCCCTTAGTATTTTCTCCTTCGTTTCAACCCTGGTGAACCTAATGATTATGTGCCTTGGGGTTGCTCTTCTTGAGGAATATCTTTGTGGTGTTCTCTGTATTACCTGGGGTTGAATATTGACCTGCTTTGCTAGTCTAGGAAAATTTTCCTGAATAATATCCTGAAGGGTATTTTCCAGCTTGGATTCATCCTCTCCGTCGCATTTGGGTACACCTATCAAACGTAAATTTGGTCTTTTCACATAGTCCCACATTTCTTGGAGACTTTGCTCATTCCTTTTTATCCTTTTTTCTCTAAACTTGTCTTCTTGTTTTCTTTCATTAAGTTGGACTTTGACCTCTGTTATCCTTTCTTCTGCTTGAACAATTCAAGTGTTTAAACCTGTGCATACTTCTCAGAGTTCCTGTATTGTATTCTTCAGTTCCATTAATTCACTCATATTCCTCTCTAAGTTGTCTATTCTCAATAGGATTTCGTCAAACCTTTTTTCAAAGTTCCTAGTTTCGGGCTACAACATGTTTTTTTAACTCACAGAAGTTTCTTATTATCCATTCCCTAAAGCGTGATTCTGTTATTGGGATGCGCTCGTTCTCCATCAAGCCTTGTTCCATTGTTGATGTGGAACTGTGATCCTCTTTAGAGGGAGAGGCATTCTGATTTTGAGTATTTTCAGCCTTTTTACGCTGGTTTCTTCCCATCATTGTGAATTTATCCTCCTGTCGTCTTTGAAATTACCAACTTTCAGATTAGGTCTCTTGATTGGACTTCCAAGTTGTTAGTTCCCAGGGCCAGAATGGCAGCGTTAAGATTGATGGTGCTTTTCTGCCCAGGATTCTCCTGTCTGGCTTCCTTCTTGTGTCCGTAATGGGCGACTCTGTCTTCCATGGGCTCCAAACCTCGGTCAGAAGGGGAACCAGTCTCGTTTACTCTGCACCGAGAGCTGCCACGCTGAGGTGCCGTCACAGCCACTGCGCCGGTCCGTGTGGGTCCTCCAAACCTCAGTCAGAAGGGGATCCGGCCCTGTTTACTCTGCTCCAAGAGCTACCGCGCCGAGGTGCCAGCGAAGCCGCTGCGCCGCTGGCCGCAAGAGTCGCACTAGGGGCCCGGGTGGGTCCTCCAAGCCTTGGTCAGTAGGGGAGCCAGCCCTGTTTACTCTGCTCCGAGAGCTGCCATGCCGAGGTGCCGGCCACAAGAGTCGTGCTGGCGACCTGTGTGGTTCCTCCACTGGGGATCTTCTGCTCCGTGAGCGACCAGAATTTGTCTGAAAGTGTGGCGTCCTCTAGTTCTCTGTGCTTTGACTCTAAACTCTTAATTTATAAGTAAGGCTAACATCTTAAAATGCCTCCCTGAAACTTATACATGATTGATTTTGTTTATTTGTATAATTTCTTTGTTCTACGGTTTCAGCTTCAATTGCTAAGAAAATTTCAAGATTATTTCCTGAGAATTTCCTTTGTTTCTAAGACAAAGGAGAAGTTTTAATCTTACTAGAAACTGTAAAACAAGGTTTTTTAAAAGTTTCATTTAAAAAAAAAAACAAGAGAAGAATAGAAATATTCAGGTAACCTGCTTTCATTTAGGCTGGGTTCGTAGAAACAAAGAATCGTCTCTTATGGCAACTAAGGCATGAAATGATGCAATGTAATTTTGTGAATTAAATGCATGGGATCTGGAGTTCCCTTGGCAGGTTCAAATCTCTGCTCCACCTATTACTGGCTGTATGACCTTTTGCATACTACTTAACCTCTCAGGGATTTACATATGAAAACTGAGTCCAATAAAAGTGCCTACCTCATAGTAAAACTGAAATAATGTATGGAAAGTCCTTACGAGTCCTTATAACAGTTGTCAAAATGCTTTCATTAGGTATTATTATCATTATTATTTGCCTGATAATTAATGCATCCTATTTTAAAATTCATTGATAGGACTTCATTTCATGTTCATTAGTACAGAAAAAATTTTGATGCTGTTTGAATACATTCTAAAAATAAAATCAGCAGATGTGTTCGACCATTCTGCTAATGGGTCTCCATAATCTATAAGAAGAGGAAAAATTATATCATGCAAATTGTAATATATGTTATGGAGGAAAAAATGCACTTGTTTTCCTATTTATTTTATAACATCCCTTTAGAAGGGAAAGCTGAAGTTTAGAATTGTGAAAAACTCATGGTTGCTTCACAACTTGATTTCAGTTGAAGTGTGGTATGTGAGACAGGCATAATCATCTCACAAACTTATATTCAACAAATAGTTATTGCATAGCTACTGTGTGCCTGCTATGGTGAAATTTGATTCCATTATGTGTTAGTCAGTCAAGTTCTCTTTTGTAGCCTCAAACTGTATAATGAACTAAAACCAGAAAATTCACAAATGTAAGCTTTTCGTGAAAAAATGATTGAGGAAACTGAATGGCATCTCTTTTGAACAAAGACTGATCTATAACAGCCTATAAAATCCTTACGTCAGCGGGGTGCAGTAGCATGTGCCTATAGTTCCGGCTACTCGGGAGACTGAGGTAGTAGGATAACTGGAGCCCTATTATCACACTACAGTCTCAAGCCATAAAATCTGAAAGTCTTCAAGCTGTCAAAAGTCTCAAGCTGTAAAATCCAAAAGTCTTACCCTAGAAATAAAACAAGTTTCTTTTTTTAAACAAAAAATAAGTCTGCTTAGTGCTATTAAACAATCAAACAGCCTCCCCTTTTTTCTGTTTGCGATGACATTTTCATCATTACCTTCTGTTTCATAATGTGTGTGAAGGAACTTCGTAAATAATCTCCAGACATTGTTTGTCTATACTTGCAAACCCAGCCACTGAGTGCCACATCTTACTGGACATCACCACTTAGAAGTCCCTGTTTCCTTAACCTCTAAAATGACCAAATTAAATATGTTTCCTCTGAAATCTGCTCTGTTCTTGGGCTCCTTATTTCAGTTAATGGTATCAGTACAGTCAACTGCCTAAGCAACAGATTCATCACTGATTAGGACCTTTGGAAACCCTAAATACAGAGAAAATAACAATGCAGCCCCTGCTCCCACTAAGCACACATATTTTAAAAACTATTCATAGAGTAAGTGTAAAGTCTATGATATTTCCCATAATGACAACTTTAACATCTTCAAACTCTAAAATGTTGAATTATTCAGAAAATGTTTATGGTAGGTCATTTGCAGGCAGCCTGAGTATCCACTGAGTAACCCAACATTGCTGGACCCATCATCCTCCTACTTCATAATGGATGCAGCCACCTCCTTGACAGTGGCCTGAGCCTCCTTGCTGGTGTCTCTTCCTTTACCTTTCTCACTTCGAGTCTGCCCTTCACGTTGTTGTCAGAATAATCTCCGCAGACGCAGACCTGATTATGTTATTTCTCTTCATAAAACTCTTAATTTCTCAGCAAAACACTCAAGGCCCTTCCAAGATAAGCAACAACATACCATTCTTGGATCATATCCAGATGCTTCCCTCTTCTCTGTGTCTTCCCCCCAGATCTCTAAGCACAGCACTCACCACAGATGACACCTAATTTCCTATCTCATGAATTCTTGTTGCTTTCTTTACCCATCTCCCTTTCCCTTTCACTGATATTGTTTTCTCATTTCGATAACTTTCTAAAATACTTTTAGTTATTCAATACCTTAACTGAATGTCTGCATTGCAGTCATTTCTAACCACTCGCATTCACAGTCAAAGTAATTGCCTTTTTGGACTGTCTATGTAAGTTGGTTCTTAAACACATAAAGCTCTGACTACCTTGTTTTGTGATGAGAGCCCATTTTTCTGCTATATCTGTGTTCTTCTAAGGTCAAGAACATGTTTAACTGTCTACCCTTTCCTCCTTTCCAGGTCCTGTAGAACATAGCTGCACATGGAATTGAATGATTGTGTTCAGCACCATTCGGTATCCACAGACGCTGCTTTTTTCTCACTCTTTTTCTTGCCTCCCTCAACCCTCATCCTCTGTTCTGAGAGAACGTGGAGCTGGCCTGATAGGCCTGATAGAGGCCCTGTTGAAGGCACACTTGCAAGCTCCTAGTTGAGCGAGGCACTGCAGCACAGCCCTCCAATCCCTCTTTCCCTGAGAGCACCAGCTCTGCTTCTGATGGGCAGCTGGAGCTAAGACGAAGACAAATGAATCCAGAGACTTCTCTCGAGCTGTGAGCCTGAGCTAAGGGCACAGCCCAGCTGTCCAGCGAGCTCTGTGACAGAACATGGGGGGCCAGCTGACAGGAACTGAGGCTCTTTTAAATTTAGCACTTGTCCTTGCCCTTTCAGTTCATGATTTCTTGGAAGTTTCATTTGGAAAAAGAGATGAGGACCAGAAGTAGAAGTTGGAAATTCTGGATCCCCTGATTCTAGAATATTCTAAGGTCTTCCAATATTCTAAGGTCTAACCCTGATTCCTGAAAATAGAGTAGGGCAATGTTATTTCAGGTATTGAGAAGAGCAAATATAGACATCCCTTA
Source organism: Callithrix jacchus (assembly GCF_049354715.1). Lineage (NCBI taxonomy): Eukaryota > Metazoa > Chordata > Mammalia > Primates > Cebidae > Callithrix > Callithrix jacchus. Next base: position 34,501,222 of record NC_133517.1, on the reverse strand, counting down.
CTTTGTTGACTTCGCTTAGCAGGTGCAATGAGTTCTATCCCTAAGCCTCCCTATCAGAGAATCTTTTTAGTGTAGAATGATTGGATGGAATACCAGTTGGGACGGGTTTGGTAATAGTAAAACCATATTCTTTAATAACTTTTTCTTATTTGTTTTCCTGGAATTTTGTTTGGCTTTTGTTGGCATTTTTAAGGAATTACATTCTTATTTTTAAAAATTATTATGGAAGGTTTTTGTTAGCAGAATTTCAAATCTATCATCTGCTATTAACTCTGACTTTCACTACAAACTTATGAAGGTACAGAGACCTAGTTCTTCCTTAAGTCACATCTAACATAACGATATAATTCTGTCCCAGTCTGCTCATTTAAAGGGTGAATTTACAGTATCTGTTCAACTTTATATGCTATCTCAAAATTGTCAACATTTTAAGCAAAGGACTACCTAATTGTAGTGGGTGCACAGGAAGAAGAAATGGGTCATTGACTTCAAAGGTGAAGCTATGAGCTACTAATGGGCATGTTGTGCTGAAACACAATCTCTTTTCGTGTTTCAAGTTAAAATTTTAAAGTGGCTGCATGTTTGGCATTGTAATTGATACCAAAATGCTGCTGTTCCTTGACTCTTTCATTCTCAAATATGTGTACATATATATATGTGCACATATATATGTATGTGTGTATGTGTGTGTGTGTATTCATGAACTGGGCATGCTGTCCTTCATAATGAAAGACTACAGACTGTCATGAATAGTACCTGGGCTTCTTTTTTTTTTTTTTTTTTACAAAGTGGAATGAGAGCATTTATTACTGTTGCATTATTGTATTTTTAAATAAAAGTCTCTATTCCCACTGTACCAAATCAAATGAGCTTGTGTTGGATTTTATTCATCAGAACTGTGGTTAATGCAGTCCTCAGCTATGGCATTAGTTAGGACCTGCCAGCCCAGGACTGCTAAAGAGCTGGCTTTGTGATTTACCTGACTCAGTATGTGATCAAGCATCTCCATTATTGGAATAAAATAAAAATTTTCAAGATCATGGTGATGCAATAAAGAAAACAATTTTACCTCCACTCTAACGCTGAAATGCTACACTAATCTACTGTAATTCTGTTATTGCATTTGGAAGCAATTCCATCTATTCATTCAGAGATAACTATTACAATACAATAGGCTGCCTCCTGCCTTTTCCCCTCAGTGAGCAAAATTTGCTGTTCATTGCAAAGTAACCTAGCAGTAGTAAGCTGTTGTGTCTGTGTCTATGTGAATGAATGTGTGCATGAAGACCATCAGGAGGCTTGGTTTGTATTATGAGGTTACAGGAAAACATGTACATAGGTTACAGGACTCTCAAGCAAAATGTGGATGGGGAGGAGATTATGGCCTTCTTCAGATTTTAGTGAGAAATCTAATAAAAGATTCTTTGCTACTAGTAGTCCCACCAGTGCAACTCTGGCTCAAGAATTGAGCAGCCTGGATGGTTTCAGTATCATTATGTAAAGGAAATTATTTGTTAAACAAATAACACATTTTCATTCTCTATGAACCACTATGGATTTGACTCACTGATTGTTCTCTTTGTGTCTTAAGTGTAAACCTTGCTTCCGGATTTAAATCAATCACTCTAGGTAGAAGAAAATTAATTTTGTATGAGAAAATGACCAAAAGTCCCTTGCCACTCCCCTTCTTAACTTGAATGTTTGATGTTAACATTTATACATCAGAAAACACTTCCTCCCATGACTCTCTGTAAACTGATACTTGATCATTTCAAACTATATCCTTACTGCCCACCTAGAATGAGGAAAGGAGAGCAGTTTAACAGAGGACAACAAATATGAGATACATATATTAATTTACCAGTACTTCTATTGTTCGTTTATCATCATGTTTTTCTAATTTCCTGTTTTCTTCGTCTTCTCTGCCAACTCTACGGTGGGACGGTTTCTTTTAAAACACGTTGGCCATTCTGACCTTTACTCTAATTAAACAAAGCAGATCATCTAGAAGTGACAGATTATTTTACAGTTGGCATCATTGGGTCTCTTAGTTAAAAATCCCTGTTCCATGTTAAACATTTAGGCTCGGAATGTGATTCCTGTCACTGAATGGTGTCAACTTTCACACAAACAAGCTAAAATAAACACGAAAGATGTAAAGCTTATAGCTGGAGAAATCAACAGTATCTGGGGAATGTAAAAAAGGAGGAATTGAGTATCCACGGCCAAGAGAATTCAAGGAATGAAAATCCCAGGCTAATCACCCCAGACATCTTTGCTTGATTTGATTAAAACATATGTTTTGAACGATGCGATGTGCTGCTTAGATTTAAAAATAGTAGCAAGTCAAAGTACAACTCAATCCCTCCCAAAGTTGGGGAAATGAGGTCACAATAATTACTCAAAAAGAACTAGTGGAATATAAAAAGGCATTAAGGTACCCACTTTTCCATTTACCTTTGTCTTTCCTAAGAGCGTCATGGCATAGAATAGCAGCTTCTGAAGTGAGATGACATCACCGTATTTAATGCAACAAAAAGGGAAGGGATTTTGCATACTTTTACAACAATAAGGATAGTGTGTTTATTTTGTATGCAATGCGAAACCAAAGAACGTTACTGAATTTTAAAGGTTTTGTTTTATAGGATAAAAACCATCAGATTTCTTTCCTGTCTGTCTGAGTATCTCAAATCTTTTAATATTGCTGCAATGCTTTAGATTAAGCGCTGAGTGACATCCATGTGCCAAAAGTTGTGCTATATTAATATTCAAAGAAAGTACAAAGTGATGAGACTTAATGTAAGCATTAAAAATGTTCATCCTTTTTAAATATTACACATAACCAAAATACATTTCCCTGTTCTTTAGTAGTAGTGGCTGTTTCTTTGCATCTATCTTTATATGTAATTTTCCCTTTTCTTTTAGACTACAGTTCTAAAAGGAGAGGCACAGGGGGTTCGCAGTCCAAAGTCATGAGCGCAGAAGTAAATACATGGAGGTAGAATGTTTGTGCAGTAAGCTAGCAAGTTGTGTAATATGCCACACAAGCATCCATCCTAAATGCCTGACATTCTTCCTTTTGAACATCTCTTGTACAAATGAAAGAGAGCAGTAGAGACAGAATCGTCTGTTTCAGAATACCATTACAACACTTGACTGGATTTCCTGCCTCCCCCTTTCCACCCCACCCTAACTTTTTAGTTAGGAAAGTTGTAGCTTTTAAGTAATGCTTGAATACTCAAGGAGACAAGTTCAGAGAATTCTTTTTTGACTTTGTAGCTTCTCAGCTTGAGCTGATGTTAGGTATCCCTGACTGCTGTCAGCCTTAGAAGATCTGTCATCCAGTCCTCACCTCCTGGATGAAACACCATTGGGTGTAGCTTTGAAAACCTCATTGCTTTATATTCCCAACATTGCACTTCCTTCCCACACATGGCTATCAGCATTATGCTCATTCTCTGAAGACCATATTTATTCTAAGAGATTTCTCAATACCCTGAAGGCCCAAAGCAATTAACAATGTAAAAAATGTTGCTTTTCCTACCTTTATAAGTGTCACTGCATATGTAAATATAACTTTCGTAACAAATTTTTGGGGGGGAACCATCTGAAATAATATGGCAGTGTTCACATGAGATCATATGCTGAGCCACTTTTCTTTTCCTCTGGTGTCTTTCACATCAGTATCCAAAGTAAATCTATACTTTTTAATTCAGTTTCTCAATTCAGGTTATTGAATATACAACAAATTATTTTTATTAATTATTATTTTATTGAATACAAAGTTTTGACAACTATAAAGACACTGATGCATTGGAAAAAATTATTTTGGATAGTGCTAAAAATATTTATAAGAAACAGATTATTTCAGACACCAAATTGTTTTAGGGGAGAGGTTTTAAATTTAAAATTCTGGTTGAAATGCCCAAGGTAGATTAAAGGGAGAATAACCCTAAGTGGATTTCTTCTCTCCATTTTTGAGTGAACGTGACAAAGGAATCGGGTCTTCAACTCTCAAAGAACAGGGATATTCTAATTAGTTGATTTTTTTTTTACATTAAGGTAAGCCAGGTTTGAAGAGGTAAACGTGCTACCTGTGTATGCTAGCCGTCACTGAGCACGAATGACCTGACCCGTTCAATATGAGCATATCTGGTGACATTCACTGTCCTGATAAACACTGTTCTCAAATGAAAGAACAATGAGAGGAAAAGCTAAAACCTATGCAGCAGTTTCCAGAAAGAGCATGCTTTTCTCTTTTTCTAGTATAATGCCTAATATGTGCTGAGCATTACATGGGGACAGATCTCAAGTTTTGAGGTGTCTAAAGCTATGCCATTTGGGATAATTTTTTAAGAAAAAAGCATTAATTTCATGCTCTGAAAACCATATATTCTAAAGGATTTCTCACTAGCATGAAGGCCCCAAGAAATTAACAATATAAAAAAGTTCCTTTTCCTATTTTCATATTATTTCATCTGTAAATATAACTTCTGTAGCAAAGATTTCCTAGGGAACTATCTGAAAATAATATTAAAGCATTCATTTGGGAACATATGTTTATCCCTTTTTCTTTTCCTCTGATATATTTTACATTAATATCCAAAATAAACCCCTATTCTTTTAAGAAAAAGGTTCACAAAATTAACAACAAATATTAACAATTTTTATTTTGCATGAGAAAAATAAATCACAAATTATACATTTTAAAGATATGACAAATGTCACAAACACCACAACATTTAAAAAAATTGCATAATATTTTTATTAAATAACTGCCTGGCATACCTCTATAATATTTCTTTGTATTTTGGTTGCCTTTTTTGAGTGTTTCTTTAATACAGTTTGGCTCTGTGTCCCCACCCAAAATCTCATGTTGAATTGTGATCCCTAGTATTAGAGGTGGGGTCTGGTGGGAGGTGACTGGATCATGAGGGTTGTGGATTCGGATGATTTAAAGCCATCCCCCGGTGTTGTCTCATTATGGAGTTCTCATGAGATCTTGTTTAAAAGTGTGTCGCACTTCTGCCTTCACACGCTGTCTCATGCTCTACTATGTGAAGAAGGTACTTGCTTCCCCTTCGCCTCCTTCTTTGATTGTAAGTTTCCTGAGTCCTCCCAGCCCTGCTTCCTGTACAGACTGCAGAACCATTAGCCAATTAAAACACTTTTAAAATTACCCAGTCTCAGGTAGTTCTTTACAGCAGTGTGAGAACAGACTAATACACCCATCATAAAGAATATGATTTCATTTTCTGCAGAGAATAGAAAGATGATTCTGTTTTTCATATAGTGTGGTTGATTGAAATGTATTGTTATTGTTTTTGTGTTACTGATAGTTGACAACATTTCTTTAGGTTCAAAATTACTATAGTAACATAATATAAATTTTTATGGGGAAACCTCTAACAATTCTCTGTGACATATGTGCTTCAAGATCCATAAGGCCTCACACATGATCTTCTGGCCCTGTGCCCTTGTTCTCCTCCATTAACCACTTCCTTCTTGGTGACAGAAGTTGCAGGATATGTCTCTTTTGCAGTCAGTCTCTGTCCCTGCACCATTAGGTCATGACACAGGGTGAATTAGGCAGTTTGCAACAGGAATATTCCTAGAAGCCATTCAGATACCAGGAGGACTCAAAGTATCTTACCAAGAAGTTAGTGTGACATTAAATCTTCTCTGGGTCTCATCCACTTGTGGCCCCTAGATAAAGCAGTTAAAATTTATCAGTTTAAATTTTTGCAGTTGCTCCAATGCCACCCAACATAAGGAGAAAGAGATGGAGGGAAAATTGAAGTGGAAAAGGACAATAGTCTTAACCAATTAGAGTTGCAATACCTTACTTTTGCAAACTTTACAAAACATCTTGTGAACAGGGCTTCCTCCTAAGGCTTTGATTGGGCCCATTGAAGTGAGGCATCCTGAAGTTTAAGCTTTACCACTTTGATGCTAAGTCCATATCTGGGCCAAATGCCATTTTATAGTCTTTATACACAATTTATTTATTGATTTCAATATAACTCATCTACTATAAAATTCATCATTTTAAAGTTTATAATTCAGTATATTTTAGCATAAGATTGTGCAACCATCACCACTATTAAGTTTCAAACATTTTTATCACCTCTAAAAAAAACCCTGCACTGGTAGCAGTCACTCCTTATACCCTGTTAGCCCCAGTCCCTGGCAATCACAAATCTATTATTTCTGTAGATTTGGTCATTTTGGACATTACATAGGAATCATGTAATATGGCCTCTTTTTGTTGGTTGGCTTCTTTCACATAGAATGCTTTCAAAGTTTATCCATGTTGTTGCATGTATCAATGCTTCAATCCTTTTTGAGTCCAAATAATATTCTATTGTGTTGATATACGAGGTTTATTTATCTATTCCTCTGTTCATGAACATTTGTGTTGTTTTTCCACTCTTTGGCTATTATCTATAGTACTGCTGTAAACATTTGTGTCCAGGTTTTTGCATGCACGTACATTTTCAGTTCTTCTGAATATATACCTAGAAATGGAATTGCTGGGTCATATGGCAACTCTATGTTTAGTTTTTTAAGGCACTGCTAAACTGTTTTCCTAAGTAGCTGTGCTATTTTATATTTCTACCTGCAGTGTATGGGAGTTTGAATTTCTCCACATCCTTACCAACACTTTTAATATTTTTTCATTTTTTTATCATAGCATTCCAAGTAGGTATGAAATGCCATTTCAGTGTGGTTTTGATTTGCATTTCCTTAATGATGAATACTATTGAGCATATTTTTATGTATTTATTTGCTATTTGTGCATCTTCTTTGGAAATATTTCAAATTTGAAATATTTTATTCAAATTTGAAATATTTCCAAAGAAGATGCACAAATAGCAAATAAATACATAAAAATATTTGTGTTAATTTCTAATTGAGTTACTTATCTTCTTATTGACTTTTAAAAGCTCTTTATATATATTCTAATACTATTCTCTTACCAGGTATATGATTTGCAGATATCATCTCCCACGTGTAAGTTGTTTTTCACTCTCTTGAGAGTCTGCAAGTCTTGTACTTCCTTGTCATATTTATTCCTAAATATTATTTTGGGTGCAATTGTAGATGAAATTTGTTTCTAAATTTTGTTTCCATATTCTTCATTGCCTGAATATAGAAGTGAACTGATTTTTGTATGTCAATCTTGTATATTTTAAGCTTGCTGAATGATTTATTAGCTATTATAGTTTTGGAATTTTTTTGCATAAAAATTCCTTAGGATTTTCTCTTTATAAGATCATGTCATCTACAAACAGATAATTTTGTTTATTTTTTCCAATCTGGTTGCTTTTCATTTTTTTTGTCCTGTCTAATTTTCCCAACATTGTGTTTCTGGGATGTATATATCATTTTATAGGTCACTAGATCAGTGCACTAGTATTTTTTTTTGATAATTTTTATGTCTATATGTATAATGTGTCTTGGGTTTTGAAAATGAGTTGAGAAGAGTTTCTTCATTTTCTCTCACTCTTTTTTTTTTAAGAGTTGTGAAGAATCGGAGTTATTTCTTCTTTAACTGTTTTGTAGAACTCAGCAGTGAAGCCATCTGGTCTTGGGTTTTTCTTTGTGGAAAGTTTTGATAACTAATATAATCACTTTTTTTGGTTATGAGTCTATTGTGATTATTTCCTCTTGTGTCATTTTTGGTAATTTCTATCTTTCTAAGAATGTTTTCCCCGCAGTGCTACAATTTTCATCACAGAGTGCAACATCTCTGTCATAGCTGGGAGGAGAAGCCCACACCTCTGGATACTTTCTCAGAGTTCCCCAGGGTCCTGAAATCAAGGGAAGGTTCTTGTGTTACTCTAAACTGTACTCTACTTCTCAGCTCTCTGCTGTAAGAACGCTATTTGAAAACTACAAAGTGGAGGATGGCAAAATCTAGAGAACTAGTATTTTTATTCCATTTGTCTTCTTTAAATTTGTACATTTATTAGAACATCATTTTCATATATTTTTAATTCAAACTTTAAATATTATTTTCTTAATGTATTTTCATAAGTTTACTTAAATTTTACTTCACTTAATTCCACTCTTACAATTTAGCTTTTTATTGTCTTATACTTGTCATATTTTCTTTTCAAATCCAGAAGTATTTATTAAGTAGAATTAATGGCAAAGTTTATAATAGTTTATACTTATATTATCCTAAAATTTACCTTACATGTCTTCTTGTATTTTAAGTGCCATTTTAATATTTTTGTAAAATGTTGCATATGCTCAGATAATGCTAAAACAAAAAGAACAAGTCACATTTCCCGACTTTAAGAGGTTTGCTTTATTAGTTAGTTTCAATTGTTCTGTACATTTCTTTTAACTTTTATTCCTATAGTGTTTTTTATTATTCTCAATTTATTAATGATGTTGTATATTTATAAAAGGTAACATTTTTGATGTTTACTAGTATACTAGGTACCATGCTTAGCCTGTTTTATAATTGATATCTATATATTATCATGACTTAGAAAATATTACCATGACCTTCACTTTGCAGATGATGAAATTAAGTTCCCAGAAATGCGAGTGAATTGGCAAGGGTTATAATAGCAACTCAGAATCATATCTGAGAAGCAAAGTTGCTCTTAACTACCACATTTTTCTAATTAACATTTAATCTTAAAACTATGTATGGTTAATTTCTTAAACCTAATTTCAAAGACATTCAGTACCAGACAGCAACGGGCAGATCAGTGCTAGAATTCCAGATATAGCATGCACCTAAAGTAAAATAAATAAATAAATGTTTCTTGGCTTGTCATAATGTTACATCAAGTGAGATGGGGCATATATATTTTTGATTCAGATAACCTAAATCATATTATAAGTAATTTTCTTTAAACAATGTGTTTCCAAATCTGTTACATATTTTTTGTTACATGCTTAAATTCATGGTGTTCAAGCAAAATAGTTCATACAGAGCTAGTCTTCCAGGGTTCAACTTCCCGTGAACATTCTCCACTTAAAAACTGAGCTACTTGGCTAGGGATCCAAGCGTGCTATAATTCATAGTATTGCTATGTAAGTAGAATACCTCTGCGAAAAACATAAGAGGACAGAAACAACAAGTCTACTTATACCCTGAAGTCTAAACCAACACTTACAAACCTGTCTATATCTATACCTGAAACGAGCACTAACCAATCTCATCGTCTTCATCCAAATATTTTCCTGTTTCTGTAATTATTGTTTCAGTGACTGGCATGGCCACCCACCCAGCACCCAAGCCAGATACCTGGAAACCATAGATGCTTCTTTTCTATATTTAATCTCCACCAAAATCCCTCCTGCTAAACACATTCAATCAACTTGTGTCCTTCGTACTCTCAAACAGGACTTATTTTATTCTTTCTTTTTATTGCCACAGCTATTGCCCTATTATCAGGTTTGCTTTCCTGCAGGCTGTTCTGTCTATTCCTCTGTCTCTTCAGAGTCTAATATTTAAATTTGCCTTTCTCTCAACTCCCTTTATTCTCTTCACTGCCACTATGATAATCTTTGTTTTTCCTTTCTGTTACCTAGGCTGGAGTGCAGAGGCATGATCTCGACTCACTGCAACCTCTGCCTCCCAAGTTCCAGCGATTCTCCTGCCTCAGCCTCCTGAGAAGCTGGAATTACAGACGTGAGTCACTGCATCTGGCTGATAATCTTTTAAAAATTTGAATCTGCTCAAACAAAAAAGCCAAATCTGATAGATGACATTAAGAATACTTAGCATGGCTGTATAAGCCATGCTAAGAATTATTTGTTCTCGGGCCAGGCGCAGTGGCTCATGCCTGTAATCCCAGCACTCTGGGAGGCCGAGGCGGGTGGATCACGAGGTCAAGAGATCGAGGCCATCCTGGTCAACACGGTGAAACTCCGTCTCTACTAAAAATACAAAAAATTAGCTGGGCATGGTGGCGTGTGCCTGTAATCCCAGCTACTCAGGAGGCTGAGGCAGGAGAATTGCCTGAACCCAGGAGGTGGAGGTTGCGGTGAGCTGAGATCACACCATTGCACTCCAGCCTGGGTAACAAGAGCGTCCGTCTCAAAATAAACAAACAAACAAACAAATAAATAATCAGTTGTATTTTATAAATCCATGTTCAGCCATTCTAATTTCTATTCCTTCTAAAAACTTCAATGTGAGCTTTTTTTGTGTCCTTGGAACTGTTTCATGTGAGCTCATGAACATTCTTCTTGGCCACGGCTGCTATATAGAAACAGTTCTATTGATCTTTCCTATAGGGAAAGTTTTTTTTGTCCATATCAAGAATTTCACGACCTTTCCCACTTTGTCATAGAGATCCAAGACCTCTAGTCTTATTTTATAATACAAGATTGTGTTTTTATCAGATTAATTCTCCAGTTTTATTTGTTTCTTCTTAAAATAAAAAAAAAATCATCTCTAGGAAACTACTCTTCCTTCTTTGTTCTTTTTGGGGACCCCTTTATGCATCTTATTAAGGCCTCAACTTGGTTTGCATATTCATTTACAGTCTTCATTTCACTCCCCATTTCTTGATTTCACCATAAAGTTTCCAGGGTGGACCCCCATTTGCATTTTCAGCATCTACCACAGTGCCAGGAACACAAAATATACTCAAATGTTTGTTAAGTATACACAGACTATTCTTTCTAATGTACACACGGAGGAGTAAAACTTTGGAGCAACAATTTACTACCTTATTTTCCCTGCTTTGGTGTTTGTCTAGAGAAGTTTTATTTTGAATAAATTCAAATGCTTATTTTTCAAATATTATTTCTAAATTTTAAATTGAAAATTATAGAAAAGTTAATGTAGATGACTATGATCATAAAGAAAGAGACTCTACACTCACTGATGTGAGTCATTAATTAGACGTCTCATTTTTTACAAGATCTAACTAGAAAAAACAAAGAACAGGAACTAACACAGGATTCTGGTTTTGTTAGGAAAAAAAAGTTCAACGAACCTGTATTTAATCAAAACACACCAAACAATCTCCAGATACTGTCTGGCAACAAATTTAGAGTTTGCAGAGCTGAAATGTTGATTCGCTTAGCTATAAATATTACCTTGATGAAAGACAGTCCTACCTCTGTCTTCTACCACTTCACGTCTGATAAGAAGGTTACTGTTATGTGTGTTTTCTTAGGAATCCATTAAATCTAACTTTTCTGGAAACATCTAGAGAGACATAATTAATTATTCAATATGAAAAGACATATCCAGATTTAAAAAAATTCCTGAAAACAGTCATAAAAAAAAAAGAGAGAAAGCAAGAGGAAGAGTGAAAAATTTTTTTGAAACTAAGGACTAATCCAGCAGCTTTACAAAAAAAAAAAAAAATTGAAAAATCCTTTTCATGTCAATGAGAATTCTGAATTCTCAAGTTTGGGCATAGGGCCCATCCTATGATATGTTAACTAAAAGAAAAGATTTCTTTTTCAGGCATCTGCCTTCCTTTTTTTCTATTTCCATGGCAAGCTGTTTCAAGGTGCTTCATGAAAAGCTTCTCAAAACCAATGTGCTCTAAAAGCCACAAGTTTGATGACTGATGAAAGAGTTGCAAGAGAGAGTTTTTGCATCTCCTCTTTAACAGAGATCTTGAAAAGCCAAATGACTGAGAAAGAACATGATTCATCTTGTGCAAATGCTGAAGAGTATGTTTAACTGTCACCTACTGCATTTTGCAGCAGCGCCTATTCAAAAGCTCCCCAAAAGATGCAAGTGCCATTCTGAGGAGGGAGAAAAAACTGAGTCATGATAAATATCATACTGAACTTTCTTTCATTCGTGGAAATTGTGGGTGTTTAAATGTTACAAATAGTCACATTTCTATTCACATTATGTGAAAACACGTATAGTAAGTCCTCAACTATACAGAGCTCCCTGAAAATGAGTTATTCTGAACAGCTGAATGTTCCAGATGGCTTTGGGTTAACCCACTGAGTTCCAGCTAGAACATAGCAAATATCTTCAAAATAGACTGAGTTTTATTCATCTGAAATTTTTGAAGGCATAGACAGTGCTTATAAATGAGTCAAATTTTTAAAAGTTTGTTCTGTAAGTGTACATACCATGCAAAGTGTTTAGACAGTTCTCTGCATAGAGTAAGTACCCCAAGAAATAGTGCTAATGGCTGCTACTACTTTTTTTGACTACAACCACAGTTTCTACAGATTCTTATTCTTTTTGCTAAACTTTGTATTAGAGTTAAGCCATCTTGTATCATTTGACTAAGGACTATTTAAACAGAAAAGAATTGAAAAGACTAATTTCAATGAATAGACTATACAACTTTATTATAACTCAGCACCTGAAAGAGAACTAAACAGCAATATTCAGTGACTCTAAGAATAAAAGCAAGTTAGTTATTATTGCATTGACCCGTTAGCATGTCACACAGTTTTTCCTGTGCATCGATGTCTGTTTCTTCCTTTAAGACAATTATAATTTTTGAGGCTTCTTTCCTCTAATATTTGAGAGAATTATGTCTACAGCTTAATGGAGTGATTGACATATAACTGGTACAAAAATGTTTGTTTAATAACGAATTCTGAAGAGCCCTCCAGAGTGCTGCATTTGTACTTGACATTGCACAGGTGTCCATGCTGCCTCTTTTTATTTTTATTTTATTTTTTTGTAGCTTCACTAGAGGGAAGGACAAAGTGACTAATCTTCCAAATTGTTGTACTATAGTGATTTTATATCTTCAAGGACTAAACCGTAAGTTTTTGTGATTGGGAATCATGTTGTATTCGACTTTATGCAACTAGAGTCATTGTGGCTTCTAACATACAGTAGCCATCCAATATTTATGGAATGAATGAGCATAATACTGGTGATATTTTCTAATCATATTCTTTTTTACCTCCTTTTTCCACCATGGTGATTTTATTTTCTAATTGTATTTTTTTTTTACCCCTTTCTCCACCATGATAATTTCATTCTTCTATTCCTAAGAGACTACAACTGTGAGGTTCAAGTAGATTTTTTCCTTTGACTCAACAGAGGTATTCTTTCTATGATATAGCTTATAAATAAAAAACACTATTATAATTATTCCCTCAACAAATAATTACAACCTAATGGTTCAGAGCAAATCTTTGGAGTAAGAGAGACAGGTGTTTGAAGCCCAGCTTTATCACCAACTGCTTTTGTGACCTTTTATGACCTTAAGTTTACAAAGACCTAATGACTGTCAAGAGGATCAAGTGAGTTCATTTCTATATAGCCTTTAGGAGCATGGCTGACACTTATCAAGGTACTAAGTACCCCCAATGAGCCTTCTAATATCTGATGTGCATATTATTCCCTATAGGAACCATGTTGTAAAAAGATCAGGAAAAAGCACTTTAGTCATTACAAGGTATTGTAATATTTTCTTTTTACATCACCATTTGATCTGATAGCTTCACCCCTTTTGACTGGATTTGGTCATTGCCTTTGGTTATTTCTTTATCAATAAAGAGGTTTTGTTTGGCTTAGTTTTGGTGCCTTTAGATAAGAAATTGTTCCAGGAGCCTGAGAATTCAGGAAAGCTAATCTCTGAACAACTGCAGTTTTAATTCACTGATATTGTTTAAACTATTAATCACCTGTAATTTTGAATCCTGTAATTCTTTCTTGCAGTGTTTATAAATCAGTGCTTCTGATTCCTTGATATTACTAACTTAAGTGCAGAGGAAGAAGACCAAAAACATCTTTTTCTTAATAGTTATAAATTTTACCTTTGGTTAAACTTCGAGTTATACTTGTAGAAATGTATATATCTTAGGTTACATATTTAATAATGGGTCTAAAATTTTTGAGAAAAGAACTATTGTTTGTGAGAAGTGAGACAAGACACAGCTGTATATCATTAAAAAATCATTTAAAAAAAACTCAGTTTTATTGAGCATCAAGGATCATAAAGAGAATACTACTTCCATCTGAGGTCCCTCTATTAAGATCATATGGAATCAATATAAAACAGTAAAGAAATAAAAAATCTTTCACATATTTTTCAGATTGTGAAAACATCAAAAATTCTAAATAACACATAGATTCACATGGAATTAAATGAATTTCACATGATTCTATGTGTTAAATAACTTCAAATTCATTTTGAATTAATATTTATTTACAATATTAAAAGTGAAACATAGCTGACCATAGTTGTTATGTTTCACTGTTAATAATGAAGTGCCCCAGAAATTTGTCTTGGGACATCTTCCTTGTCCTCATGCATACATCACAAATCCATAGGTGATCTCATAAAGTCTCACTGTTTTTAAAGACCTAGGAAGATACGTCACAAAAACCAATAAGCAAGGAAAAACTGTTTAGTAACATTAATCATCAAGGAAAAGCAAATTAAAATCACAATGAGATACTATTAGACCACCCACTTAAAATGGCTAAAATCAAAAAGACTGACAACACAAAGTACTGGTGAAAACTGTGGACAAACCAAACATAATTCTCATATATTGCTGAAAAATAATCTGGCAATTTTTTAAAATGTTTAAATATATACATTATATCTCAGAAATTTTACTGCTGGGCATTTACCCAAGAACAATGAAGGCATATGCACACAAAAATACTGGGAGGTTTATATCAGCTTTATTCATGATAGACCAAAGTGGAAACAACCAAATGTGCATCAGCTAATGTACACATAAACAAATTGTCATATATTCACACAATGGCATACTACTCAGAAATAAAATGCCTCCAATTACTAATACATAAGACAACATGAATAAATCTCACAGATAAAATGTTTAGGGGGAAATGCCTGCGACAAAAGATATATACTTGATAATTTATATAAATTTCTCAAAAGGAAAAACTGAGTAATAGTGAAACATATCAGCTCAGTAGTTGTGGGATGAGGAGCCTTAAGTGAAGAAATGCATGAAGGAACTTACTGGGGTGATGGAAATGTTCTACTCTTGCATAGGGTGGTGAACACATGGGTGTATACACCTCTGTCAAAACTCTAACTGGGCTGGACATGGTGGCTTGCACCTGTAATCCCAGCATGTTGTGGGGCTGAGGCAGGTGGATCAATTAAGGTCAGGAGTTTCAGACCAGCTTGGGCAACATGGTGAAACCCCATCTCTACTAAAAATTAAAAAAAAAAAAATTAGCTGGGCATGGCGGTGCACACCTGTAATCCCAGCTACTTGGTAGGCTGAAGCAGGAGAATCATTTGAACCCGGGAGGTAGAGGTTGCAGTGAGCTGAGTAGCCATTGCCTTCCAGCCAGAGCAACAAGAGCAAAACTCTGTCAAAAAAAAATTCTCTAACTGGACTTCAATATTGAGACATATTGCAAATAGATAATTTATATGAGAATTTGTCCTAAGATCATTTAAATCCATTTTGATCCACCCATTCATTCAAAATCCTGTTCACAATGTTCACAACATAGGAATAAGACAATAACCCCCCCAAAAAAGACATTATTTTCCTTTTGCATTCAGAAGCTTATGGTTTAGTAGGAAAAGCAGATGTTGTCAAAATATAAAAAATAAACATATAATTACAAACTGTGATGTAAATACTGTGAAGGAGGCATACCGGATTACATGGCAGCCTATAAAAAGATTGCCAACCTAGTGGGGGGAAGAAAACATCAAGAGGGAGGCTTTCCCCAAAGGTGGGCTTTATTCTACTGTAGTCAAGAACACAGATATTGGAGTCAGACTTTGGGTTGGGAGACTGGATCTATCACTCATGCAAGTGTGTACCCTCAGGCACACTTTAAGAGTCAGTTTCCATATCTGTAGATATTATGGCAGTATCTATGTTTATACATATCTACATGTATTAAAACTATCTGTGTTAGCATTTATTTCAAGTGCTTAACATGACCAAATCTAATGAAAATTATGATTGACACAAACTAGTGCTTTTTCAGTGCAAAGGTAAGAATAGAAGCTAACTTTGAGCGAGCTGAAGGGAGAACAGAGGTGAGAAAATAGAGACACTTAATGTAGATACCTCCTTTAAGGACTTTTGCCACGCAGATGAACAAAGAACAAGAATTGTGGCTGGAGTTCTAGAAGCCAAAAGATAATCTTATTTGTTTATTTGTAGTATGGGAGCTACTCTGGCATACTAGTAAAAATGACCCATTTTAGTAGAGAAAAACTGATGATGCAGGAGCTGACAGAACTACAAGAATAAAATCCTTATGTGAGTGAGGGATGGCTGGAATTAAATAGGAGCTGGGACAGTTATTCTATTATAACAACAGTTTTTAAATTTAACTCAATACATTCATGAAAAATTGTCCAAGGCATAAGAGACAGAAGAGTTAACAAAAAATACATTTGATGGATGGGTGCCAGATGAAATAATTCTCATCTGGCTGTATTGTTTGCTCAGGAAATATGAAGTCATCAGCTGAGTTTTATCACGGATGTTTGAAGTAGGAGAAAATATGAAACAATTGTCTAGAAGAATAAATGACAATAAATATTTATTCTGAAGTATGAGAGGAGCTTTCATGCTGGTTCATGGTTTTGCCATTCATTTTACAACAGAGACCAGTCCTTGTGGATGTGAGAATTCCTTAGCAATTTTCAGCCACCTGGTTGCAGGCATAGACTGGGGGAAGGATGATTATGATCAAGAGTGTGATTTTGCCAGAAGAGTGTTAAGAAATAAGAGGAGAGCAAGGTGAAGAGTGTTTGCAGAAGAGAGGCTGCAGCCCTTAGACCTTGTAATCTATACTTGGCAGGGAGGGACAGTAGGACAGTGGTGGCTCAATGGATGAAGTTCCCTATCCATTTGGAGATGGCTGGAGTGGCAGTACAAACCCAAGTCGGCTGTAAGGAACAGGTGACCTCATTGCTGGGCATGTTTTCCATTTGAGAAATATTCTAGGTCTATTCTCTAAATAACCATTTTGCTGTTATTGAATGAAATGCCCCTCAAAAGTTGCTCCCAGGAGAAGCTGTGACACTAACTTTGAAATGTTTAATTTGATGTAAAAATGTAATGTTTGTAACAGCTTTGTGCTATTTATTTTCATAAATGAGGCAGTAAACAGTTTATAAAGAATTAGAGGCTCTTCACCCAGGTTGTGGGCCACTCTGGCCTCATCTGTTCCCCACTCTCTCCGCCCAGCAGCATTTCACAGTTGGGTGGTATTAGACTCCTTGGTTAAAGTCTGTACACAGAGGAGAAATCTGGCGACTCAGTAGAATGGTTGCTATGTTGTTAGTGTCAGGTCACCTGGGATAGATAACATTTTAAAAGAAAATTTATACAGAAGAAATATTTAAATACTCAAAAACATCAAAAGCAGAGAGAAGCGGCAATGTGTTCTGAAATTCCTTCCAATAATTTTTTTTTTTTTTTGTATGAGACAAAAGGATCTTGCTCTGTGGCCCAGGCTGGAGTGAAGTGTCACAAACAGCTCTCACTGCAGCCTTTACTTCCTAAGCTCAAGTGATCTTCCTGCGTCCACCCCACTTTGTAGCTGGGACCACACACATGCACTACCATGACCAGCTAAGTTAAAAAAAAAGAAAGTTTTGTAGAGACAGGGTCTCTCTATGTTGCCCAGGCTGGTGTCAAACTCTTGTGTTTGAATGATCCTCCCTCCTAGGTCTCCCAAAGTGCTGGCAACATATTTCTTTAAGGAAAAAATACAACTTCTAAAATGATATCTGAGTTAAATGTAAGAAATTAAATACTAGTCATGTATTATTCAGCACATATTTTCTAGGTTCTTCACCTGTACAAAGCAATGTACAAAGAGCTGGCACAGAATTGTAAAGAAGGCAGACGCATCTCTGCCCTGAGAGAGGTCTATTTGCATTATCACAAACAACTGTGTCTCAGAAAGCTCTAATTCTTTTATTTACACAATTCATTGATTGTTCCATAGTAGCTAAAAGTAAACATTTTGAATTCTTTTCTTAATGCAGAGAACAGGAAGAGCATCTGACATCTAAATTTAAAATCTATAAAAGCTGATATTGTGTAGGATATATTCTGCTAGTTCATTTTTGTGTTTGCTTTTTAAAAAATCTCTAGTAGTCATAACCTATTCTGCCTGGATATCAGTAATATATCTAATTAGGCAGTTAAAGAAGGTTAAGTTATTCCAACTTCCAAAGATACATTCAGATTAATAATCACATTGATATGTTACTGAAAAAATAAAATAAAATTTAAGCTTTATTAGAACACAGACAATATAGTTGTGGAGAAAGGTGATATAATTGGAGAACTATCAATATCTTAGGTATTGTTTAGTTCTTCAATCCTAGTTGCTAAAATATTCAAGATAATTTTAAGCTAGAGATCCCACCTACAATTTTTCTGTTATATTTGGAATTGCTATGTTGTCACTTAGGGGAAAGTTCTCTGACTAATATTTGTGCCAAATTATCTGTTGGGAACTCAGCACTTTTCCTCCACCTCTTAGCTCTTCTCTGTGTGAAAGAAGCTGGAAGCCTGAGAACTAGATTTCTCCGAGTTTCTTTCAGTAGGATTCCAGGTAAGACCCCACCTGTGAGAGGCACAACACGTGAAAGGCATTAGCCATATTAACACTCCCCTGGCTGCAATGAGCAGATGAATGTTTTTGGGCAAGTGAGCTTTTCAGCAGTCCCTAGATAATTTCTTTTGAATCATTGCTGGCGGCAACAGTGATCATTGTCAAAAGTTTCTGGAAGTTTCTGTCCCTTCTTGAGGCCTTGGATTAGTGGTAAAATATAGTGGTAGCTGCATGGTAGCTTCACTCTATCTCCGCCTCATACCTTCCAGTAGTTCCCCGTATCAAATCTCTTTCTTCTTACTTCATATAGATAGAGAGGTTACTGTTTTCCTGATAGGACTTGGACAGAGGAGATGGAAATTGAGAAAATAGTAGATCCAAAAATTGAGTTGAGGTATTTCTGTGATCACGTTATATTGATCTTTCATTTAGACAATCAGTAAGTACTTAATAAGCACTCCTTTCTTTTGTTTAAATTCACTAAAGAAATAGTATTTGAAAAGATTCAGTTTGTGGGAAAGAAGAGCCTCATTGAAGATAATTTTAGAATGTACTGTTTACTTGAAACTTGATAGAAAAGTAGATTTCAAGTGTCCTTACCACACACACACACACACACACACATAAATGGTAACTGTGTGTGGTGATGAATATGTTAATTTGTGGTAATAAGTCCACAAAGTATACTTTACCAAATCATCATGTTGTACACTTAAAAAATATACAAAAATGTTGTCAACTAAAAATTTTTAAATATAATTTAAAAAACAGAAAATAAATAAGAACAAAACAGAAAATAAAACAAGGACATACACTGTCCTTGGCTTGGTATTATTAGAATAAATAATGTTTATTAAAAAATAGAAATAACTTACAAATAAATGCTTATTTTGATGGATTGATATTTTATATTAAAAACATATCTTAATATTGACAGGTCTTTGTGGATATTTTTTGAGAATAATTTTTTCAGGTTGCATAGCAAATAAATGACAAAATCTCAGCACTATTTCAAACTGAACTGCAATATTATAAACAAAATGATTTATTCATCTAGGTATATAATTTTTTTTGGTATATAAGTTTTTATAAATAAAAAGATTCCAGTTTTGTGTGAGCAAATCTATATTATATTTTATTTGCAGAAAGGTTTTATTAATTGAAATTATCTTTGCTCACCCTCCTGAATTAATCAAATGTGGCTGACAGTCATCACAGTCTTATAGGCCACAGTTGTTATGAAAATATGGTTGCTAGGATACCTTCATTATTTCATTGTCATGTTACACTGGTCTATCAATTAATAAAGAAACACTCAAGTTAATTCTCAGTCACATTTATACACATTCTTAGCATATGATTTCCCTTATCTCCAAGTGACATTTCTCCCTGTAGCATTCACCTTCTACTCCATAAAATATTAAACATGAGGTTATCACATCAGTTTACAAATTACAGCAATGATGCACATCTTCTACTTAACCTTTCCAGTCACTTTCCATCATGGTGAAAGTTCTTACAGCAAATATCCATGCCTAAAGTAAATTATTTTTTCTACTTCTAGATTTATTTCCAAGAAAATTGATGCCTAGGAAAAAATACATGTATTGATATCTTCAGTCCTTTTGGATGCTTTCTATAGGAAACAGAAAGGTGAAGCAGGAAACCCTTTGTAAGTCCCTCCTGTGTCTTTAGATATTCAAAACAATTGCCAGGTTACTGCTTTACACTTTAGAGTTAGATTCAAAGAAGATGAATTATAATGGGTCTTACAAATACATTTCATATGACTATTACATTTCAGTCAGAACTAACAAATGCTGGCTTGAGTTGCCACTTGTCAGAACATCATAAAAATAAGAATAATAGATGAAAATTTTTCATGTGATAAATTCATTTTATTTACACTTTTTCACTTCAAATTAGTGCCCACTCATTTCAGTCTATGGAACCAAAATAAAATAAATTACATTAATTTTCCAAAAACAAGAATGTAACACATTCTGAAAATTGGCAAAAGCAAAAATGTTGACTCTAATTACAAAACATTATATAAATATAGAAACCTTTTCAAGACTTCATATAATTTTGATAACTTCTCAAAAAATTCCAGCAATTAAAAGTACTGTTACCCCATAAGAAAACTGAGCAATATCTGGATTAAGTCATTTGAAAAGTATTATTTAGTAAATTGTACAATCAAGAATAGAATTAATTGTGCAGTCAAGGATAGACTTAGGATTTCTTGATATTTAGAATTGTTTTAAAGGTACTATCATTCCTTCCAATTTTATGATCAATACTCATATTTGAACAGTTTATTCAAATTTTATAACTAGTAGAATGCAAGAAAAAGAATACACAGTTCAAGGAGTGAATGTCTCAACTCTTAAAAATATTTGTAAGCAGTTCAACATATTTTTATATTTGTATATAAGTACATTAAAGGCAATTGTATCAAAACCCAAACTGACAACACAGATGTAATATTTTTAAAAATTTGCTTGTGCCAAAGACTACACAGCTGTTTTCAATTCACTGAAATAGATGTGTGGTCTTCCTTTCAGGTCAAAAAATATATATCTCTCTCTTTTTAAATTTTTATGTGTGGCTTGGCAAATCATATAGTTGAAGTAAGAATATGCTTATGTGAAAAAATCTTCATCAATCCTGATGTCCCATGAAATGAGTTAAAACTGTCTTTCAATGAAGTATACGAAATTAACTAATATATTTGATGCTTTAGAAAGGTCTCTCAAGTATTACTCAGATGTGTTTTGAGTATAATTCAACAACATTTGTTAAACTTTGGGAATCAGAAATTAAAACAATGTAATGATAAATTCCAGGATTATAGTTTTTTATGCAATGATGAGATTCAGACTTTTGAGTTTCATGCTGACATCAGTTTCCTTTTTATCACAGATCAATCTTGATTTTTCCTTAGCAAAATATTATACTTCATTTCCCAGACATTGTGGCCCCCTGATTCATCTTCACCTACACATTTGTCAGGCTCAATACATTTTAAATAGTATTTGCTAGGGCAATATAAAAACATTTTCCCATGCAACTAAAAAAAGCACTTGGTGGTTATGCTTCCTTATTACTTTGGCAGGCCTAACAAAATCTAAACACATTTTTATTTTCTTGTAGGCCCCATTTTTGGTTTTAAATTCATTATGTAACCTCTTTAAATATTATAGCAAGGTATGAAATTTAATATAACAAATTTATGTTTTCATCCACAAATTCCTTTCCATTGCTAATGTTAAAAAATTAAAACTAGGGTTTGACAAATTATTATTATATAAGATTATTTTATGAACATATCTTTTCTCCTTATTTCAAATAGCTTCAACCGTTGTTTCCTCATGATGGCACTAGGGCAACTTTGATCTTTGTGTTGAACAGTATGCTCTCATTAATTGAAAATATTTATCTCTTCTCTTGCCCATTTATTTTCATAAAATTCTTCATCATAATTTCTAGCCACAGGACAGAAGTTATTTCGTTTTTGTGTATTTCTCCTAAGTATAACCATAGTGCAATAATTTCAAGCTAGCATTTCACATTTCACAATGACAATTTTTCAAGTCAACTCAATCAAATATTTATTAATGGCCTACTGTGGGTCATAGACAGTGATGGTAGGCTGCTCGGCTTGTCCCACTCTAATCTACATACCATTGTTAAAATGGCACAATTGACACTAAATCGCCAGTTGAGACTCAGTGGATGAGATCAACCTTGCTTACACTTAAAGCAGATGTGAAATAAGATGTTATCATTCAATATATTCTATCTTTGAATTATAAATACTTCCCAAATTTTACATCCATGTCATTTCTCATGTCTCAGAGAGAATGAACTAAAAGGAAAACAATAAAGGAAAATCAGTAGACAAAGGAGAGCATCTTGATGACCTACTGGGAATGCACATGGTGTGTGAAGAGAGAGGATTACTACTATGTGCAAGAACATGGGAAAGTGTGAAGAGGAAATAAAAGAGAATGAAGACTAAAAGACGAGAACAAAAATGTCAGAAATAAAATGTTATATTTTATTTAGGTGTATTTTTATTTGGTTTAATATTTTGACTTTTATATTACTAGTAAAATATTTTAGGGCTATAATTCTAGAAATTACAGAATTCACATGGGGAATCTATGTGACACTTAGTATTTTGAAGCAAAGGTAACATACTTTTTTTCTGCAGATTCTCTACTGAATACACTGAATATATATATATATATATATATATATATATACACACACACACACATATAGAGTCAATAATATTATAATATATACTCTGCTAAATATATATAGAGTCTATATACATATAAGTCAACATATAATAGAGTCAAAACTTTCATATATGTGTTACAATGAGTAACAGCCTTGCCACTGCTAAACTATATTTTAAATCTAGAGTATAGGAATTCTACTGAATCTTCTGCTTGATGATCCAGCATTAAAAATCATGCTTGGTCTCCTAGGCACCACCCACACTCCACTGAATGCTGATGCCTGAGCTGTAATAGGAAACTGTCTCCACATGGTCTCAGGATTCCCCTCTCTATCTTCTCAGTCCACGTGTTCATCAAGAGGCAGCACCTGAGCTTTAAATCTCTATTTTAGCACACTGTTTCAAAGGATGACATTCTTATTAGAACTCCAGGCTTGAAAGATGTTGGAAATTACCCAGGCTTTGGGTAAAAAAGAACTGGGACTTAATTTTTCCAATGCTCTCTGGAGAAGCATAACCTTTTACAAGCAATAATTTACTCAGCAAACAGAAAGGGAATAAATAAACTCCAAATACCTTTATTAGGTGACATAACGTTAAAAGCATAGCACAGTATCAGTGGTCTCTCTTTTATATAAAGGATGAAGATGCTGTGTTCCCAGTGAAGGTGAACAATGCTTGGCTGAAGCAAACCACACCAGGAGTCCATTAATCTAAAACTGGACTGTGACCCTGCAGGGTATTCTCCATCCCACACTGAAGCCTGGGGAATTATTTTAGGAAAGTCAGGAAGCACTTGTAAAAGCCAAGAACTATAGGATGTAAATCTAAATTGCAGACTGAAATCACATAGCTTTCCACATATTCATATAATTTTTGGTTTCTTAAAAACTTTCTTTGATTCCCTCTACCATTATGTGAAATCCGTGAAAAAGGATAAAAATAGATTGATGCAGCTCCTTAAAAACTCAAGGTTTCTGGTCGAACAGATGAAAAATAATTTTTCTTAATTTAAAAACCATAACTTTGAAAATATATCATGCTAGAAAAAATACTGATTGTCACAAATTCCACAATTATTTTCTTGCTTACAATTTTGAAAGCAGAGACAAAAGGCCTTTATATTCTCATTGGTAATTCTTCAAAAATTTCAGAAGTATTTTGGTCTTTGATTGAGTCTTCCACTGTTAAGACGAAGAGATTACAGAACTTTTATTCAACTTTTATGTTTATATACTTATTCAGCAGTAGAGTCAAAACTTAGAAAAATACCTTGAGTTGCCTGACACTGCACATTTATGAATTCTGTATCCCATACAAGACCCAACAGAATTTTTTAAATGTAATTTTTTTCCTTATCCTTTCCTACCAACACCTGAAATGAATTCAACTGCAGTTGCATTGGTAGTGTGGGCCTGGTGATAGCACACAGAAGTATGAAATTCAGAGAAAACTAAGAAGCACTGTATGAGATTCTAGGACATTTCTTCTAGTAACTTCTTTCCTGCCATATTAGACAAAAAAGAAAATGTTATTTGCTGCTCTGTAGCTTTTGGCCATCTCAGAAGACTCATACCTATGAGAATGATTTTTGTTGCCTTGAAATAGTATTTCTCAAATCATGCACAAGCACAGTTGAAAAAAGCCTTCTACCTGTCAATCAACTCAGAAATAAACATGAATATTCACTTGTCACTCATTTGAAACCCTGAACTTTTGGACTTAGTGTAGCTCCAGGCTCATTGTTTTACAACATGTTTGTGAGAACATAATGGAAGGAAAATTATTCATCTAATTTGGGAGAAGTGGCTGCTACATTTTGGTGTGGCATGTGGCCTTTCTATGTACACAATGATATCCTGCCATGTACCAGCTTTTCAGCACTGGCATGTCACCTGGCCTGTGGCATCTCACATTCTCATGTTCTCACACTTGTGTTGTGGCCCAACTAACTTGTTAAGCCAAAGCAAAAAGCAGGTGGGGCACATGCTTGTCAGAGACTGGAATGGCAGGCCACATGCCTCTCCAAGTGCTGTAAACACCAGGGTTTGTTTGGAAATTTCATCTCCTGGTTACAGTAAACATGACTTGAAGGAGCATCCAGCAGAGAAGTGGCATGCCCTTTTTCTACCAAAAAAAAAAAAAAAGGAATTTTCAGAAAATAATATAAGCTATTAATGAACTGCAGAATAAATTTTCAATCACCTATTTACTGTTTAAGTATAACATAATATACTATAATGCAATCTAATATCTTAAAACATAATGTTTATAATGACATGGGTATAACATTATCATTCATATTTCTAAAGCTGGACAGCAAACCTAGTAAAAATTATTATAAATTGCATATTAAAAGAAGGCAACTCTTGGATTTTGTGCCATAACTCTGTATAAATACATGTATAATTTTTTGTAGGAAAAAATTAAATTACACCATAGTATAATGATTACCTTTTATCTATCACATCCTTTCAGCTCTAAAAAACCAATTCTTCTATTCTGTTCTAATTCAGAGAAAACAGCTTTATAAAATTACTCTCTAGTCTAAAAATGAAAATCTAATCAACTGCATAAAAATGAGATAATTTTAGTTCAAGTACTATAAAAAAAGTTTCACCATTGTACAAAAATTCTAATAACTTGAGAAACTTATAATCATGGCACAGACACTTGATTTTCATGCATTACCAATATTAAGAGATTAGTATAAAACAATGGATTACTTAGCTTCATGATTTAAAGATTAAGATTCAGTCTTTCTAAATTGGATTTTAGGCTTTTTGCATATTTTTGTTTCTTTGATTCTCTTCTTACACCCCAAAATTCTGGCCAGGTACTTTAGTTTATACTAGGTCTAATTAATCATGTGATTAAGAAAACTTATAGCTATATAGAAGATTTGTCAAGAATTACTCTTAACACACACACTGACAAAATGTTATATACTTATATACTCTTTACATACTTACTTATACATGATACATACTTATATTTATATACTTACACGCACCAGGCATTTCATTTGGAACTGAGTGGCCAGTGTCAGGAAGGCTAGATTCTGCTCCGCAGCACTACTCTACTGGTAATTTTTAGCTGAGCTTCAGATTGTACAGTGATGAATAGTCAGAAAAATTTTATAAAGATTTGGTTAACTTAGGAGGCTGAGGTGGGAGGACTGCTGGAGTCCAAGAGTTAGAGGCTGCAGTGAGCTATGATCATGCCACTACATGCCAGCCTGGGTGACAGAATGAGACCCTGTTTTGTTTTTGATTTAAAAAATATTTGTCCTTCCACAATTATAGTTCTAAACCAAATTCTAAATCAACTGGTGGTGCCCATTTAGGATTACATATTAGTTCTCCAGGCTGTTAGTTGTAGTTTGATATAGGAATTTTCATCTACAAGGTAGAAGGCTTGCTTTGATTTTTATTAATGAAGCTTCCATCCCTACCGCTGACAGCATAGGTTTGATGACAAAGATAAATGAAACTTTCATTGAGGGCAACAGAAAGAACAAGGATGATGTCATTCCCTTCTGTTTCTTTGTTGTTGTTTAAATTGAAACACATTTCCAATGAATTTCCATTATAATGATAAAAGTCTTGAAGGGAATGTGAGAAGTGCTTTAAAGCTTTTTCTGGGTGAACAATTAAGAGAAGAAAGCTTTGTCTTGTCTTCTGATTTTGTTTCCTCCCAGATTTGCTGCTAGATCTTTTGTGTGTCTATCTCCACACTTTCTACTGTGCACCTTATATGTGCAAAGTATCTTATAGCCTAGCTTATACATATTAACAAGTCTCTGTCCTCAAAAATAACAAAATATTCAAATAGCTGTAGTGCCTAGCAAACCATAGCAATTCCAGTAACAACTTTAAACTATTAAAGGTGAAAAGAGAAAAAGAACATATCAGGTTGGGGAAAAAAAATTTTTAAGTTTCATGGAGAGGAGACATTTGAATGTCAGTAGAGATTTGACAGGGAAAGAATGTGGAGAATATTTTAGGCAAAGGGAACAGCTTGAGGGAAGATATAAATGCCCAATATGTGCTTGGGAGTTAGCCAGGGGGACAGTTTGTCACTCAAAAAAGGCAGAAGGAGAGTAGGGTGGAATACCAGTAAAAGGCCTGGTTGGCCCAGATCATGGGTGGTCTAGGATGCCAGGCTGAGAAATGTGTACTTACTAGGCAATGGGAAAACACTGGGTGCTGTTTTGGGTAGAAAAATGATATTGTGGGAGTGGTTCTTTAAGATTTGGTGGTCAGCTCTGTCCTGTAGAGGATGAATTTGGATATGGACCACAGTTTGATAATACTATAACCTTAGGCAATTCTGCTAGGCTAACAGATCTGAGGTCAAACTTTGTAACCAAGTAGTTATGTAACTTGAACTAGTTCATTAACCTTTTGTCCTCAGTTCCATGATGTGGATGACCTTAAAGTTCTCTCCAATAATAACATGCTACGATTCAAGGTAATGCAGAGCCTGGACTGATAGAATGGAAGTAGAAATGAAAGTAGAAAATGAGCATAGGCATTTGAAGAGGATGATTCTATTTGCATTTCCCAATGGGGCTTCCAATGACACTTGGGGCTTCCAATTCTTCATTGTGACGGATGTTCCTAGCAATGCAGGTATTTTAGCATCTCTGGTCCATAACCACTAAATTTGAATACCATCTTCCAGCCATTGTGACAATCCCAAAGTCACACATTTCCAGTTTTTTCATAGAGGATCGTGAATACTGGACCTTGCTCCATCCACCATCACAAACATAATCACTGTGACTCTATTTTAGCTAATGTTTGGATATGGTAGAGAACTGAAAGACTGTTGGTCCATTAATAGCCATGGAAAATTCATGAGAAATAGCTTTTTTGTTGAAAAAGATTATGTTTTTTTTTGAAAATACTAATGTGAGATATCAGTGGGATAGCAAGATATCCCATTTCTATGTAGTAGTAAGGAGGTAAGAGAAAAAAGCAGCAACAGAAGTTCAATAATTCATCATTTCAACGTTAAGAAACAGAGGTTATTTCTTGTTTAGATATTCAGATATTTTATTAAAGAAAAGGAGGTGTTTTGACCTTGCTGGAATCTGTCTGCCTGACCCACTTAAATTGAAACTTATCTCAAAATTTTGTTTTGAACTTCCAAGGAAACAAAAGAAAATGAAAATGATCAAAGTTTGGGTACCTACATGAATCAGATGCTTGCCAGGCATTTTACATGGTCACTGTGTCTCATGGAGGTTGAGTTTCTTGTTCAGGATAACACAGTTAAGTAGCAGAGAAAGAAGATGCGAACTCAGTTCCACCCAGCTCCAAAACTTGGATTCTTTTCCTGTTACAATGTGACAATTAACTAACTTCAATTTCAACAATCCATGCTGACATGCAAATTGGCATTATATATTCATGTGTTACTTCAAGTCCTTCTGCTGCACAGTGCTTAAGGCACAGTGACTGTGGTGGGAATTCCAGACCCCACACAAGGCAGGTTGAGTTGCAAACCATTCTGTTTGAATGATGCTGAATGAATTCCATCAGGGAATACTTGATCTAGTTTGACCAAGGGAGGTATTATTTAAAGTTGTTTATTTCATTTACAACTCTTTCCCAATAATGGAAATAGGTACCTTTTAAATGTGGTAATTAATATCTCAGATTAAGAAACATTTCTTGAAGTTATAGGGAGCCTTTTTACCTAAGTTTGCTCTTAAGCACAACACCCACTTGTATGTATGTCCCTTTGTATTACTGGGTATAGCTTTATTCTGTTTTCTTCTTGACTACCCATGTTGTTAATATGCTTCCTGCATCCACACATGATGACTGGGAGGTGGCAAAGCCTCCTTGATTTTTGCATTTATTGACTTATGGTCTTAACTGTATCTGGCAATGTTTCTAGATCACGTCTATTCTCCTCTACTTGCTGTTTGGTGCTGAATTCATTGTCTTTGAATTCCTTTCTAGTTCCCCATCCCATTTTCTTTAGTCATGCCATCATGCAACCCATACAAGGCTGGGTTTTGAAACTCTTGGTTCTAACGTTGTCTCTGAGGCTGTCCCAGAGGAATGAACAAATTTGCTTTCTTTATCTGTAAAACTAGATAATAGACGTCCTTCATTTATTTTTTTGCTTTTAATTTAGTTCTATTACCAAGTGTAAGAGGTCCTATCAAGCCATAGGCTATAATCTCTGTATTATATTTCACTATGGAGGAAAAACTGATAAAAATAAACTATAATGAATGACTCAAATCATCCCATATACTTCCACCGATGGTTAAATTAAAATTTACTTTCAATGTTTATCTAATCATGCTAAATATATAAACAACAATTTATCTATTTCAGTGGGTTTATGAACACACAGGGGTTGCAAGTCAACCAGATTGAGTTCAATGGGTTCATAATTTCGCTTCTGTTTTGTATAATGGTTTATTGAGAAAGGGTAAATTAAAAATTTCTCTCCTATTGGGTAAGCTCCAGGAAGAAACATCTGTTTTCAGGGTGTGGGGGACTCAGGTGTCTTGCATAGGACCTATTCCATAATGCAGTAAATCATTCAGTGAATACTTGTTTCTTAAAGAATATGATATGGACCTAAGAGCATATGTGGTCCACTTTAGGGGATAGAAAAAAAAATAACTGCTTTTGTCACATGGAGTAGTCCAAATGAAGATAATGAACATAAAAGAAGAAAAACCAAAATACAAGTGCTTTGAGAAGCTATAATACAATATATAATTATATCTTACTTGTTAACTAGAATGGATACAGTCAAGCCCTAGGAAATTCAGTAAGGATATGGTTGACCATATCCAAAGAGCCCTACTTTCCTAAAAGTGAGCAGAATTCTAAATTAGATCAAAAGCAGAGATATTTCCATCTTTGGAGAGACATAGACAAAAATGACTTTTAACTGAAAGAAGCTCAACAGAGCTGCTCTTGCTACTTCTATTAGGTAAAAGTGTTTTGTGCTTGGATGATAACTAATGTGGATATATCTGTAAGTGAATCTACATATACCAGCAGCATACTTTCTATGTGTATACTTCTAATCATTTCAGTGTTTACTTATATTAAGAATGATGCGTGTTAATGTCTCATTGTAAGTTAGTTGTAACTTCTCAGGGTTTTTGTTAAAATTAATCTAATTAAAATGTATCTCTAATGAGTGTAGCAGTGTATTTTCATAATTATTTTCTGATGGTCTTTATGTATGATCCAGGAAAAAATTAGTGTTCTGTTTCAGATATGCATTTTTCTAAGAAAAATGTAGCCTAGCAAATTATTTGAAATGTGTAAGATAAGAAGTTTATTCTGGATGTTGACCCCTTAGAGTTGTGATATTAGCACAGCAGTAAATTTTCAACAAATATATGTCATATTATTAATGTCATTGATAAGTTGTTTTCTGTGTATCTATGCCCAATATGCATCCCAAATATTAGCCCCTGGTTGCCGGCAAGGCATTCAATATGTCCAATTGCCTGTC
Source organism: Callithrix jacchus (assembly GCF_049354715.1). NCBI lineage: Eukaryota > Metazoa > Chordata > Mammalia > Primates > Cebidae > Callithrix > Callithrix jacchus. The sequence goes on along the minus strand of NC_133517.1, from coordinate 34,470,959 downwards.
CTTTACAATTTAAGTGTAAATTTTTCTCAAAACTCCTGTCCTAGTAACTCCGGGGATTCAGTGTGTGGGGGTTGGTCAGTCTGACATTTTGCCTGGACACTGATGTTCTGCACGTCTCCTAAATCTTCAATTTTCTTCATGTCTCACAGCTTTCACCTATTCTGGTCTCTCCCATGTGTAACCCAGTTATAAAACAAAATCCCTTTCCTTATCTACTTTAACATACCAAAGAGAGAGCGAGAGAGAGAAAGAGAGCCATTAATTTGTATTTTAAAGAAACTTAAAGGGCTTCATCAAAATGTATATTTCAAGCATTTTGTTAGTGACTATTAGACATTCCCACTGCCATGCTCATCAGTGAAAATGTCCCACTAGCCAACTCTTCTTCTGCATCCTCCACAGCTGCACTTTGTGGAACATCCCCAGATCCATCCCTAGAGTCCAACTTCTCTTCATTTCTGGGCTTCTTCCCTTCTTCCCCTTGGCTTCCTCCAAAAACGGAGAAAATATATATTATGTAAAGCAACACAGCTCTTTTTGTAAACTCTTACTGCATCCTAGCAATGTTCTGAGGGATATCACAGCAGAACCAATATAAATCCATGTTATTTTGAGAAACAAAATAAAATTATCTTTTCTAAGATAATTCGGATGCCGTATCTGAATAAACAGGTTTTTCTCCCCAGACAAGATGTATATTTCCCAAGGTTATACAAACATATACATGAAATACACACACACATATATTTCATTTTTATTCCATTTTTCTTCCTTCCCCTAACATTTCACTTTTGTATGGTTAATTTCTGCTAAAAAATGTAAATGTTCAGATTTTCCTAAGCTTTATTTAAATTACTAAGTTGATGATACTAACACTTCCTACTACTATCAGTCTATTTTCTCCTCGCATTTAATGATTGAGCATTCTGCTGCCACTTCTCCTTACCATCTTGTCCTTCCTTAATCCTCTAAACTTGGCTTCCATTGCTCCCACTCTGCTGAAGGCATTCACCAGTGTTCTGCTTCTAACAAAATCTTTTCTTTTTTCTTTATGGAAACACTTTTCTTCTTTATTCTCCCTCACTGGAGTTTCTCCAGCATTTGGCACTGGTGGTTACCCCCTACTTGATTTCAGGTTCTTGTTTTTCATCATTCCACTTATTTTTCCCACTTCCAGAAATTTCATTCTCTAAAATGTTTTGTACTTTTATTCTTACTCATAAAGAACTCATCAGTTTGTTCTGCTTCAACTACTACTTTCCAAATAATTCCTAAATCTACTTTCCAACCTCGATTGCCTAGCATCTTTTCAACCTTATATTTCAACCCCCATAGATGCTAACATATGAAAGAATGAAATCATTACTTTTTGTACAAATGTTTACTGTATATTATACTTATTGTATATGATATTTAGTGTATATTGTACTTATTTCTTTGTCGTCCCTTTTCTTGTCTGATAAATTTATTTTGATACCTTTATTCTTTTAAATTCATCAAGTCTTATAGGCTATTCCTTTAATTATCTAACACATCACTTAAGTCGAATCTTTCTTCAGCACCATTTCTACAACAACTACTCTAGATCATGCCAAATTACTACATATTTGTCTCTATGTCCTCTTCATTTGTAACATAATTTCTCATACTAATCAGCACTCAGAAACTGCTACTTAAATTTTTCTTTATATACACTTACCTCTAGTATCTTCTCCCTCCAATACAATCAACATACATTCACCAGTGTACATTTTCTCAAATGCAAGTTGAATGAAATCGCTTCACGTGATTGTATTAAATGTACATTGCCATTTTAGTACTCTCAACACTTAAGTTCCTTTGTGGATGGCTCTTCCCCTTCAGTAGAAGAACTGGCCTCAACAGTTCTTACATATGCTGCTACCTACTACCTCCAGTCATGATACATTCCCTGGAATGATGGTTCCTTCTGTGTCCCTCACTCAGGATGACTGTTTTACCAAAGCCAATCACAACATTTTCTCATTCTAAACAACTTAGTTTGAACATGTATAATCCAACATGACCACATTTTAGGTTGATCTTTTTTCTGCACATGATTATAACATTATAAATTTTATCTCTATGAAGAATAACTCTTTTAGATTGCAAACCCCGGGGGCAAGTACTGTGTTTTCTCCATACATTTTAAACCTTATGGCATTAAGTGCAGTGAGGTGCACCCAACAAATGTTAACTGGTAGATGAGCTATAGAATTAGGCAACAATATATTCCATATGATGAGTCATCAAGAAAATCCCACACTTTCGCCTATAATTGGCTTCCCCACCCCCACATACTCCCTTTTTTAAAAGCTCAATTATTAATATAAAATAAATTAACAGAGCTAGGAAGGAAGAAATACTAGAAATCTGTCTTTATTCTGAAGCCCACCGAAGCTGAGCAATGGAGAGGTGACGCTCTGTCTCAGCCAGCATATCTTCAATTTCTCCCTGCTCCAGCTCCCATTATCTCTCTACTGCCACAGCTGCATACTGCTATTGTCAGTGGTAAAGATGAGACATCTCTAATTAGAGGGCAGGGTAAATTGCTTTTATCTACTTTTAACATGCTTTTACATGGCACCTGGTACACAAGCCTCAGCAAGGCAGCCATAATTTGAAAAGCAAATGAATGCTCAGAAATACGATACATTTTTAAAAGAAAATTAAATATATAGTAGCAAAATCAACATGCTGGAAACTTCAGAGTTTAGTGCTGTCAGAGTCTTGTACACTTAGTATTATAAGGAATTAAAATAAGCAGAGTCCACGTACCCTCTAGAGTCTGGTGGTCCTGTTTTTCTTTTTCTGTTGAGAACAAATGATGAGATTTAACGTCTAGAAAAATTGTCACTGTGAGAAACAGACTGATGGTAACCCCTTGACTATCTGGAAGAGTAATTTGTAGATGAAAGAACAAATTAGTAGAATTCTTTCTCTGACTTGCATGCATCTACCATCTTTATAATGAATAAATCTATTACATATGAGTTTCTGTTTCTGGTTTTGGATTTAATTTTCATTTCTTTAGCAGTCCAGAAAATTTTCAAAAACCAAGCAATTTATCAAGTGTTTGAAAAATAAAAGAGAAATTGACTGCAGTTAGATCCATAGTATGTTGGAGAGCATAACTATTCAATAAAAATATTTGACATTTATTGTGGCTTGGAATACAGATTCCAGAGTTAGGAGAGCCACAGGCTCATAAACGCACTCCACAGGCTCCTCTCCCTCTGAGCATTACCATCAAACATGTATTAATTGTCTTCCTATGACAGTGTCTGTCCCAGAAGGACACATGGTCTTCACTCTGTGCCAGGACCACAGCTCTTACTCATGCATAGGTTCTATTACTTCCATAGGAGCTATGGTATTATTGCCCTCCAAACTTTGTTTACTTACTTTCCTGAAGATTGCCTGCTTACTGGCTGTAACTTTCCGGCTGTAAAAACTGGAAGCTCTATATAATAACAGGGCTACGCTGTTTATTTATTGCTGCTTTGGAACAGAAAATCAACTGAGGTCCTTTAGTGTAGTGGGTAAGAAGGACTTTCAGCTAAGAAAAGCTGGCACTGTAAACACAGTGGTTCTGGCAGGGGAACTGCCTGATTAGGGATCCCTAGTTTCCTCAATTCCCATATGCAGGCATCTATATGCATTTAGAGCTTGTGAATTTTTTCTATTTTTGATATACCATGAATGAGAGGGTATAATTTAAAGGGCTAAGGCAAGAGGAATATTTTAGAAGTATCTCTAATTTAAATATTTGAGCCATATGCAAGATTAGAACATGTGCTTCACTGCATTAAACACGACTTAGAATGTGCTGATTCCTATTTTAGTCTTTGTAGTAGTCATTAGCATGGTTGGTGAAACAGTTCTCTGCCTTGCACATGATAGGGTTGTACTTTCTGGCCCTCTTCTGCTTAGGTGTGTTCATGTGACTATTTCTGATCAATGATTCATAAGTAGAAATGACATTCAATGGTTAACGGGAAAACTTCCAGGTTTCGCTACCCTGGTAACCAGCAATGTTACCTCCAGGTAACCAACAATGTTCGAAACAGAGGGTGATTCATCAGCTTAGACCCTGAAGTAAAATCAGTGAAGAACCTAGAACCCAGTGAAGAACCCAGAGCTAACCTATGTTGGTCATGTAGCAGAAGCAAGAAATAAAATTTGTTGTGAGGTTTTTGTGCTTTTTGTCATTGCAGCATACTCTACCATACCTTGATCACTACACTACTGTTTATTCATTTCAGTCTTAGCATAAATGCCCATACTTGTCTATTTGGCTACCACACTTTGATCACAGAACTAAACCATTTAAATTACACTTCTGTTATCTCTCCCATTGATTAGTTTACAATTTTCTTGAAGACACAGATGTCTCACTCATCTTCACATTTTCAGTTTTTAGTATGTTGTCCCTGTATCATAAACACTCAATACTATTGAATTGAGTTGACTTTAACCTGTGCAATGTCAACATTTCAGCTCTGTGCTCAAATGGTGGATGAGCTACAGTGACAATTAATCACTGTATTGTTTTTGTTATTTTTCCCTTGTTTAACTTAAGAGAGGCACATATTTGGATACTTATTTAAGTATTTAAAAGAGGCAAGTATTTGGATATGTGCCTCTCTTAGAGATGTGTTAGAGAAATATATTAAATTTAGGAGGTTTGAGTTAGACTTCTGATTCTGGCTGTCTGACATTTAATAATTTATTTTGGTAAATATTTATTAGTTGTCCACTTGCCATGTGCCAGTGATCTAGGCCCTGACAACAGTAAGCGTTCTTGTGAAATAACAGGGTCATGGCAAGTCGCATAATAAGTTAGATTTTTATCCTCCTTGATAAATTAAAGACAATAACATATTCTTATGTTTGTTGCAAGGTTTGAAGGAAATGATATATTTATATGAGTTTTGTAAATTTCAAAACATTTCAAAATGTAAACCTAAGATACTTTTATCTTAAAATTTTTGAATAATACATTTTACCAGTAATTATCTGCATGGATGCTTAATAATTCAGTATTCTAGATATCACAATAAATGACTCATTTCTTGTGACAAATTGCGACCCATAAAGAAAAAACTTTCAAACTATTCAGCAATCATTATGAAATTTTAGATCAGTGTTTTAGTTTGGAGGAGGCTGTGTGTGCCAAAAAACAATAAGTCCACTTTTCATTTGGCAGAATGAAAGTTCTAATTTCTAATTTCAGTAAAGACAATTGTTTCCTAGAAAATAACACTAATTTACTTGTACACCTAATACAAAGCATAATTGGGAGTGGCTAATATATAGGCAGAATGAAGACAACGGTTCATAAAATGATTTACCCAAATGTTTTTGGTACATTCAAAAAAGAAATACTTGATGATTTCTTAATATATACAAAAAGCATATGGAATATATATATATATATATATATATATATATATATATATATATATGCTAAGTGAGCCAGTTAAGTAATAGGTATACCCAAAAACTACCTGAAATTTTATGTGCAGCAGATTTAAACCCTAAATGATGATCTTTCATAATATCTCAGTGGCAGTGCTGAAAGAAATCAGAGATGACACAAACAAGTGGAAAAACATTCCATGCTCATGGACAGGAAAAATCAATATTGTTAAAACGGCCATACTACCCAAAGCAATTTACAGATTCAGTGCTTTTCCTATCACACTACTAATGTCATTTTTCACTGAATTAAAAAAACACTGCGTTATGCTCATTGTAGCACTGTTCACAATAGCAAAAACATGGACTTAACCTAGATGTTCATCAACTGTGAACTGGATAAAGAAAGTGTGGTACATAAATACCATGGGATACTATGTAACCATTAAAAAATTAAATTATGTCCTTTGAAGCAACATTGATTGATGCAGCTGGAGACCATTATCCTAAACCAACGAACTCAGGATCAGAAAACCAAATATTGCATGTTCTTTCATAAAAATGGGAGCTAGGATGTGCACGGTGGCTCAAGCCTGTAATCCCAGCATTTTGGGAGGCTGAGGTGGGCGAATTATGAGGTCAAGAGATGGAGACCATCCTGGCCAACATGGTGAAACCCCCGCCTCTACTAAAAATACAAAAAAAAAAAAAAAAATTAGCTCGGCTTGATGGCGTGTGCCTGTAGTCCCACCTACCTGTGAGGCTGAGGCAGGAGAATTGCTTGAACCTGGAAGTCCAAGGTTGCAGTGAGCCGAGATCGAGCCACTGCACTCCAGCCTGGCACCTGGAGAAAAAGTGAGACTGTCTCAAAAAAAAAAAAAAAAAAAAAAAGTGGAGTTAAACATTGAATACACATGGACACCAAAAGGGAAACAGCAAACACAGAGACCTACTTGGGGAGGGAGGTTAGGAGGAGCATAAATGTAAAAAACCTACCTCTTGGGTACTATGCTTACTAACGGGGTAACAGATCATTTGTACACCAAACCCCAGTGACATGCAATTTAACCATGCAACAAACTTGCCAACTTGCCTATGTTTTTCCTGAATATAAAATAACAGTTGAAATTTTTTAAAAATAAAGTTCCTTAGTGGAAGAAATATGACTATCTCACAAACTAGAGTAAACTTTGTACATTTTTTGATATATAAGATATATCAATATTTTATTGTGCTTTTAAAATATGTCATCAATAATTTCACTTTTATTCATTTATATATATATATATATATATTCATTAATTCTTTCAAAGAAATATTGATTTGAGCACCCATTCTATTCCAGAGGTTGTGCTAGGCCCTGTAAATATACAGGTGAATTTCATTTAGTTTCTGCCTTCAAAGAGTTCATGATGTCTTCCAAATTCTCCCAAATAGAAAGAAATGTATTAGGATGAACCACGTTAAATTGCCTGATAAAATCCAAAAAACAGTAAGATGAAGGCATGGTTCTAAACAAACCTAAAATCTATTTGGGCTTATAAATGAAACAACTAGGTAATATGTCTTCTCTATACTTTTTAAACCTTATTCCAAGTAATATATTCACCACAACTAAATAATCCAGAAATATTTTCTGAGTTTATCTTATACATGGACCCAAAGAGCAAGGTCAACCTGTAAATGAGTGTAAAATGTTCTCTGAAGGGAAGAGATGTCTTATACATGTAAATTCAAATGAGAATTTTTGAAAAATTGACCTTTTATTGGGATTTTACAACATCTTTGCTTTTTCTGGGAAAGGGAGTCAGCAGTACAGCTTAGCTTAAACTTTATACAAGGAATAAACTTCTATGGTTCAGGTGGTGACACAAACATCATGAAGTGACTGTTCTTGGTCATGTGGAGGTTTGTCTGGGGCTTGCAAGGGAGCTAGGCAGGGCAGAGACCATTACAAGATTCCAGAGCAAGTGTGGGACAATTGTGGTTGTCTTCAATTTTATTCTCTTTTGATATGTAGCAACCTTACCGATAAAATGGATTTGATTCCTGCTTAGCTCTCAGAGAGTCTTAATTGGCCTAAACTATAAGAGTGGTCTTCTTTTGCCCGAATTATTGGTTCAGAAATGAGCTTGTGAGCTAGGCCTAAACCAATCAGTCATAATATTCTTCTTGTTGTGGGGTCTGGTTTAGGGAGGGGCATTAGATTTGTTTGCTGTAATCAAGGGAAGCACAGGATTTCTGTTTGGCAGTTAGAGAAAGAGAAGGTATCTATCTCTCCTTGGATGTGAACCAGGAAGTATATGTCTCTGGAATCTGCTGGCAGCCATCTTGTGAGGAGAGGACCCATTATGAGAGTGTGGACATGTGGAGAAGGTTAGAGGCAAGAGAAAGAAAAAAAAAAAAAATGGAACCAAAGACCAATGACACTGTGAGCTCTATATTTTCTTTCCAGCAAGTTCAAACATTCAGTGAAGTCTTGTAAAGGTAGTAGTATCATGGGTGAATTAGAGATAGGTCTAATCAGGTCTGGAAGAGGATAATATCCTGACCCCCACAGACACGGTGACCAGCAAAATGTAACTATGCAGCAGGAGTATCAGTAGCTACAGAGAGAGCTACCTGACGAGGCAGGTGGAAGGAAAGAAGCAGAGGGACTGCATTCAGCAACAAGGACAGCAGCATAAGAGAAAGTTCCAGAAATATCTAGGTGACACTTAAAAAAGAAAAAAAAAATAGGGTGACAAGGTTTGTGGGATATTTGTCATCATAAATCGAGTTTCTCAAGATACTATTACAGAGAACATACGTTTCAATTCATTCTCAGGTGTGCAATGATACGTAATCTGCATACTTCCTGTAGCTCAATCTAATCTATGTCTTTTCTTTCTGGCCAAAAACTTAATGTAGTCAACTCCAGATATTCTTTTTTCTTTTTTTTGAAATCACGTAAGGATTCTTTCTTCTTTTCTAAACCCTTCCTCCCTAGGTGTTAGATCCTCTTTATGATATTTTTTACTTTTCATTACTTTATGGTACTTTTAAGATTATTTTATATTTAACAACTGTTTTACACAGCATTACAGAGTAAGAAACAGGGAGATTGTGGTTTGAGGTGCATTGAGATTCTTGGATGTGAGCATCCCTCCCATTTGGATTCTGATGACATGACTGCCTTTTGAGAAAGCTTCCACTCATTGGTACACACAGTGTCCCACTGGTTATGGCACGTAGACCCCAGAGACAACCTTTCAGCTTCCTTCCTGCTTTCTAAGCTTTTTTTCTCTTCTCTGCTTCTCTGATATTCTGTACTCTCAAAGTCCAGAGAGAATTACCTTTTAGTTTTATTTCTGTCTTCTCTCTATGGCATAGGAAAGATAAAACTGGTTATAAAAGAATTTTTCCCCAAATGCATGATTTACACGACAATATGGACTTTGTGTCTTAGAAAGACAACAATTAACTTCATTTATTTTTCTTTCCGTTTGGATGCATCTCACATCTCTATAGTGCTAGAGAGCAAGGTCTAGCTTGAGTGAGAGAGAGAGAGAGAGAGAGAGAGAGAGAGAGAGAGAGAGAGAGAGAGAGAGTATGTGTAGGGTAGGGGTAAACAAAAGGATTAAAAGGATCAGTAAACATCTTTGGTAGATATTATACCACCACAGTCTATATAGTGGTAGGGTAATATTTACACAATGAACAGCAGTGCTAAACTGTGTCGCACAGGGATATATGGTCTATAATATCATAGAGAAGGAAGAATTTAGTGACAGCCAGGAAATTAGGAAAGTTTTCCTAGAAGACCTAGGAACTCAGAGAAATTACAATAGACAAATCTAAGGCTATGGAATTCTAAGTTAAATAAGAGAACAATGAAGCAAAAACAAAGATGAGAGAATAATTGTATCCTTGGAAAAGTAAGAAAGTTCACACAAGTCTCCAGGTGATATTTCATGGAGTATGGAGGAAGTTAAGACAGTATATTCATATTTGAGACGGGTTCTCAAAGATGCTGAGAATGAGGCACATTGTTCTAGATTTGATGAGGCAGAAAATAAGAATGTATTTGAGAGATTCAGAATATAACAATAGCTATTTTAAAGAATGGGTACTTGTTGTCTAGGAACCATTCTCATCATAGACCTGTTCTTCCAAAATACATCATTTTTTAAAAAAAAGAACTAAGCAAGCGGTTAAAGAAATGGCAAGTGTGGACAAGTTACCCAAGCATTTTTAACAGATGTAATTCTGTCCAGTATCTGTACAGTAAGAAGCATGAATTTGATGCCAGAGATCTGAAGCAATATTTTATCATCATAATTAGACCCTGACTCCCATGCTACTGGTTCTCCAATGGCGAAAAGTTATGTGTTCTCCAAAATCTTTCTTTGGTTGGCTCAGCCAATTTATATAGTAGGTCTACCATGTGCAGCCCAAACCTATACAACCATAAATGTCTGTCCTTCTGGAAGGCTGAGGTATTCATATTCTTAATCGGTGGCTTTCTGACACAAAATCATTACTCAATAATTATTTTTGCTTTAAAAATTAACACTAAATTTTTAAAGTTATAAACTGGTAAACCTAGTTCTTTATCTGATTTCAATTTACATAAAACTTTATTGTATTTTAATAATTACCGTGAAGAGGAATCTTATGAGTAATTCATCTTATTTAAATGTTTTGAGCTGCCTTTATAAATTTAGATTTTTGTTTCTTTTGTATTTTACCTTTTCTGATTAAATAAAATTTGCTGAGTAATTAAATAACATTTGCAGTAAATATATGTTAAGTTAATGGATATGGTGAATCATAAGTTATCTTAAATATTACAGTACTCTTTGATGCATCAAAGTCCCAACTTTCCATTAAAAATGCAAGTTAATTAAATGGTAAGTTTGATTTGATTAATCATTTCTCCATTTAACTCTGCATTTTTGCAGGGTCAAAACAATCCTCTTAGGAGACTAATTATATAATTTCAAATAATTTGAACTTCCCTTTCTAGACAGATTCTTAGAATTGTCTTCTCAGTCAGCTGGAGTTATGCATTAACCAGAGGTTATGGCCCTTGTAAAGCCAGAACTGCAGACATCTGGGGACATTGTCTACAGAACTGGGAGAGGCGGACAGAGCCGCAGATGAAATGGTCTCTGCTTTTGGGTCCACAGTAAAGTTACAGTTCACAAAATTCTTCACTTCACTTAAGGAAGTTGGTAAATCACTTTAAAATTATAGCTAACTTCCTTCATATTGCAGTTTAATTTTTTAAAATTTCCTTGGGTCTTTTAAGATATTAAGTGACATCTGATGGGATTTAGCATTTTCCTTCTACTTTTCTGGCTCCATATCATACTTTTGAGGATGATTTTAGCATTCAAATGACAATAACAAACAGTGAATGTTCTCTAAGCAAAGTATAAGAGAAAAATTTGCCCTCATTTTTAATCCTCTAATATACATGAAAACCTGTGTTACATACATTATGCTCTGTTGAAAGTCAATGTATCTTGAGGTTACTATGGTGAACAAAACACAGTTCTGGTCATCAAGGACTGTAAGTCAAAGAAAATAGACAAGCAAAGAAAAACTTGCAAAACCATGTGTAACTGCTGGCTTTAAATATCCTGGGAAAGGAGACCAAATCTTCTCTTGGAATTTTCAACAAATTCTCTACAGAGGAAACACTTGAGCATTAACTCTTCACATCACTTTAATGCTTTCTACTGGATAGTAGTTCCCAGAGTGCAATCCTGGAACAGAAGGATCATCCCTATCACCTGTGAACTAGTTAGAAATACCAGCTTTGCTATTGTAAACAGTGCTGCAATGAACATTCGTGTACATGTGTCCTTATAGTAGAACGATTTATAGTCTTTTGGATATATACCCAGTAATGGGATTGCTGGGTCAAATGGAATTTCTATTTCTAAGGCCTTGAGGAATCGCCACACCGTCTTCCACAATGGTTGAACTAATTTACACTCCCACCAACAGTGTAAAAGTGTTCCTTTTTCTCCACATCCTCTCCAGCATCTGTTGTCTCCAGATTTTTTAATGATCGCCATTCTAACTGGCGTGAGAATCAACCCAAATGCCCATTGATAATAGACTGGATTGGAAAAATGTGGCACATATACACCATGGAATATTATGCAGCAATCAGAAATGATGAGTCTGTGTCGTTTGTAGGGACATGGATGAATCTGGAGAACATCATCCTCAGCAAACTGACACAAGAACAGAAAATGAAACACCGCATATTCTCACTCATAGGCGGGTGATGAAAAATGAGAACACATGGACACAGAAAGGGGAGTACTAAACACTGGGGTCTATTGGGGGGAAAAGGGGAGGGCCAGTGGGAGGGGGAGGTGGGGAGGGATAGCCTGGGGAGAAAAGCCAAATGTGGGTGAAGGGGAGAAGAAAAGAAAGCACACTGCCATGTGTGTACCTACGTAACTGTCTTGCATGCTCTGCTCATGTACCCCAAAACCTATAATCCAATAAAAAATTAAAAAAAAAAAAAAAAGAAATACCAGCTTACCACTTCAGACCTACTGAGACAGAAACTCCAGAGGGAGACCCTGCAATCTGGGTTTCGTAAGTTTTCCAGGCAACTAGGATGCCCATTAAGTTTAAGTACCACTTGTTAGAGTAGCACCAAGCTAGGTAAAGTTGATTTCAACTTATGTGCATGCTAAAAAATGATGTTCCAAAGTGAGGTTATACATGGGATGTGAACTCTGAAGATTTAGCTACAAACTTTTGTACATGACTACTGATTCCTCATGAAACACCACAAATTCTGGTTTTGGATACTGAAACGCAGTATGCACTCTCTCAAATGATCACTGATCAAGTACTGCACTTAATAATTCTGAACCTGGATGACCTGTTGCAGGACTATCAGCAAAAAGATAAAAAATTATTGAACAAAGACATTTGAGTTATACTCTTTAGAGCAAGTTTAGTTTCTAAAAGCACAGAGTAAAATGTAAAGCAGAAAAGCTACTAGTTTACTAGACCTTTTTCTATTGAGGAAACAATAAATAGAGGTAAGAGCAGCAGGTTTTCCACAGGACAGTAATTCTTTTAGTGTAAAATCACTGCGGGCTAATCCTGCATTAAATCACGAAGATGTACTGCATGAATGAAAGCATCAAAACAACTCAAAGGACACATACAAAAAAACACATACAAAATTATGAACTCAACACCTTCTGAGGTATTTACCAGATTCCAAGTTCATCACAATCAAGATTTTTAATACAGAATGCTCCCTCTTTCCTCATCCACCCTCAGTGAATCAAGACGACAATAGTTCTAAGATTTAGAATAAGAAGCCTGGTTAAATGAAAGAAATAGCTTCCCTCCCCACCCTCCCAGTCCCAGATCTAAGATGGTTACTTAAAGCCCCAGTTATTTCCCCAAATAGTGCTCAAGCCTTATGAATAAGACAGGAATTTGGCAATCAGCTAGTACCTACTAACTCTGGATTTATTCAGTGATGTGGAAAAACTATTTAGAAATTTGGAGAGAAAATTATAAGAATTCCACAATGGCATAATAAATTAACTAAGATATAATTTTCAAATATCATTTATGATTAGTAATAATCACATAAGAGTGAGTTTAGCTTTTAAGGCTAATTCCCCTCCTTACCAAGATATCTTGAAGTTGATGGGTTAAGACAATATGATTCTGATCACAATTAAAAAGTATATTTATTTGAAACTTCCGAATATCTACTTATATATCAATTATCAGTATTACTGATTAGATTTCCTGGTCAAATAAGTAGGTAGGCAAGCCTCCAGTGTAAAAATAGGCCACCAGTTACATCTTACCCAATATCTTGGAAGTACAATAAACAAATAAATAATTAAATTGGGTCATGGTGGGAAGATAGAGGCACTGCTTGCAAATTGAGGACAGGAGTATCTCTGGGTTCAGTATCAACATTGATAAATGGAAGAAAGTCATTTTCACTCTTTTTTTTTTTATAAGAAATTTTACTGTGGCATTGTTTAGTTGGGATTACTTTAAGTTATGAATACATTTGAAGTGTTCAATAATATTTACTAAAGTTTAGAATTTGGCATGTGTTTTGTGTTTCATTGGGAAATGGGGGACATGTTGCTTGATTTACTGAACAGACATTAGGTTGTCTCTTATTTACAGGCTAGGTCAGGAGGATAAGAAAATAGTAAGTATTGTTTCAAGCTTGAAAGCCAAAAGTAGAAGACATTATAAACTTTGCTTATAAACCTTGATCAGACTGCAGCTGAAACTGTTTTCCAAGCTGTAGTTCATAGACAAACTTAAGAGTTCAGAGGAGATTTTTATCAACAAACGGGACTCTCACTTCTACATTGTGAATTCGTCTTCATACATTACATCTTCAAAAATTATATCAGATAAATGTAACAGATATTAATATCCAATATAAGACACCCACAATAGATTATAATATGCACCATAGAAACCAAACAAGTTAGTCTTAACAATATACAGTATATTTATTTAAGGTATAGTGTCCAATATATAGGAATGAATTAGCTCCAAGATGAACCATGCATAATGAAACTTGCTGTTACTCCTATAATGATATTTTAATAAATAACATAACAGTAAACATCCAAACTAAAATTTTTTATGTGAAACAGTTATTGAACAACATTTTATTCAAACCTTTTTGGAGCTAGATGAGAAATATGCCAGTTATTCAAGTACCTCTCTCATACGGAATTATTTCTCAGAGAAAGTTGCCACTCCCAAAGTACTATGCTCATTTGCCAGTCAATCCTCTTTCTGGAATGTCAAGGCTATTTTAAAGCTTGCCGCACCCTAAATAATGGATCTCTGTAGCTTGCACCAGCTAATTCTCAGTGCAGACGGAGCTCCCAGCTCTTCACATCCATAAGCTGAAAATTAACAGCAATTTTTCATTATGACACTGGGATTCTAACTGTGCACGTAAGTGTTTCAGAAAAAATACAGCATGATATGATTTCTGTACATCTATATATTTTTTGAGGTTTCAAGAAAGCACAGCATTTTTCAGACCCACTTATGTAAATACAATGATACTCTAATAGAGGGGGCATTATCATTATATTTCATTTTAAATGTTTTAAAAAGAAAAACCTCATGGCACAAATTTGAACTAGCACATTGTCTTCTTGATTTACTGGGTTTGAAGAGATACTGAATGAATAGCCCTCACTCGTGCAGTATTTCATGTACTTTCTATAGGTCTGTGAAATTTCTATAATGCAGCAAAATAAGCCTTGCCTCAGGTTTAATGTCTTCTGTTTATTAGCAGAATACTGTGCACCTGCTCAAGACACCTGCACATTTTAACTTAGCATTTTAAACTAAATCCAATCAACTCCGCATTAGCACACTGACTCACTATCTAGTACATTAAGGATTTGGGGTTCAATTCATAAATTGCTTAGCAAGATGGATGTCTCCTCTCCCCTGTCTCCGTGTTGCTCCTCCAGTCCCACCACCCCATGCGGAGGATTATCTATCACAGTAGAACAGTAGCTTTATCCCCACTGTCAAGTGGCATTAGTAGGTTATTTAACCCTTAGGAGGCAAATCCATAAGACTCATGGTCTGTTGTTCATGAGACAAACAGGAATTTTATTTGTGATTATAAATAGGCATATTTTCAAAAGGAAATGTCCATCAATCATGAGAACATGAACCTTGTGCATGACAATTTCTTTCACTCGTAGCAGCAGCTGCCAGTCTGTTTCCTATAGGTGGCAGGAAAAAAACTGGAAGCCCTTTCTTTTTCTTCTTTCTAGGTTTGGCTCTATTGTTATTGTGTACTTCCTCAAACTATGTGCATTTATTTTTCAAGTAAAACATAACACATTGGTAAAATATGTTATTTCTTATATTTAAATAGATTCTCTCACATCTTTTCCTACATCTTCGACCACTCATCCTTGGTTTCATTAACCAGTTTCTGCTTGTCAGCCTTTCTCTTGTGTTTATTCATTCAGCAACTTGTTTTTGAGTTCTTACTATCTTTATAGCACTCTCATAGGTGCTGGTAAACAGCATTCAACAACATAGAAAGTGTTTCTTGTTCTCATATAATTTACATCTTCATAGTAGGAAAGGGTGGAAGCAGACAATAAATGAGAGAATTAACAGATAAATGAAACAAAGATGTGACTCATAAGAAGTAAACAAACAGGGTAATAAGATAGGAAGAAACTAAGTCAAACAAATAGCCTAGTTTCTCTTTTTAATTCGGTTCAATTAATTTGTATTTATTTTACCTACTACCTCTGAGCCAGTCCTTGTTTGATAATGGGTCTACAAAGGAGGGTAAGTTTCCTTTGTACCTTAGCAGAACTCACATTCCATCAGAAAGAGAAAGACCCAAACAATCATAACAGACTGACAAGTACTATAATAAACTTTCTATGATCGATAGAATAGGGAAATATTCTGATGCTACCCAAGGGCATGAAGAAGACTTTTGCAAGCAAAGGATAACTGAGTGGACTGTTGAAGGAACAATAAAAATTAATTCAAATGGCTGCAAAATTAAAGAGCATTGCTGATAGACATGCAAAAGCATAGAAGTTGAGGCAAATATGTATATTTAGAGACAAATATTCATTATTAATAAGGAGCATGAATGTTAGTGTGCTAGGTTTACGTGTTTGGACTTCATCCTGAGGGCAGTAAGAAACTATTGAATCATTCTTTAAAAAGTAGAGATAGGATCGGGTTTGGGCTTTAGAGATATCCTTTTTAAAAAATTATACTTTAAGCTCTGGGGCACATGTACAAAACGTGCAAATTTGTTACATAGGTATATACATTTGTTACATATGTATACATGTGCCATGATGGTTTGCTGCATCCATCACCCTGTCGTCTACATTAGGTATTTCTCCTAATGTTGTCCCTCCCCTATCCTCTCACCCCTTGCTATCTCTCCCCTAGTACCCCCACCACTGACAGGCCCCAGTCTGTGATGCTCCTCTCCCTGTGTTCACAGTTGAACAACTTGAATGTAGACATCATTCCAGGGGTTGGTTAGGGGGCTGGTAAAGACAGACAGACCAGTTAGGAAGTGCTACAAGTGCAAGCAAGATTGACAAGCACCTGAACTAACATATTGGAGGCACTCAATAATACACACATACATACATACATACATACATACATACATACATACATACGAGAGAGAGAGAGAAAGAGAGAGAGAGAGAGAGAGAGAGAGAGAGAGAGAGAGAGAGAGAGAGAGAGAGAGAGAGAGAAAGAGTGAAGAGTAATGAATTCGTGCCTGAATTAAAGGAGGGCCAGATAGGAGACTGGGAAATGAAAGGCTTATTGATTTAATGATGGCTTGTTGTTCTAATAAAATATAATGTGACTCAGAACCTTAAGCAGAAGATCTGAAGGGTGGAATGTGCTTATGTTCCAATCAAGGTGTTCTAGGGCGGCTGTTCTCAACTCAGCGTGCTTTTGCCACCCAAAGAACATTCGCCCATGCGTGGAAACATTTTTGGTTTTCAAAACCTGAGGGAGGTACTAGCGGCATCTAATGGGTAGAGATGCTGCTGAACATCCTACAGTGCACAGACCTCCAGTTGCAACAAAGAATAATCCAGACCAAACAGGAGTGACAAGGTTGAGAAACCACACTGTTGAAGAATTATCTCAGTAGGTATGGGTAAGCCTAGTCAGTACAAAGCCTCAGGAGCAGAAACCACTGCATTGAGGATAAGTCTAGGAGATGAAACCCAGCTCAAAGAGTTGAAAAGGCTTTCACTCCAGGTCTACAAGCTTTATCTGAGTCAGTCAAGTAAGCAGGCATTTTCTTCATCTCGCTTTTCTTTTCTATGCCTTTAGAAAAACACACAGTTAAAAGAGATATTTGTAGGATACATCTCCTTGTTGACACTTCTTTGTAATAGCCACACATGTTGCTGTTGGCCATGATGTAATGCAGGAATTTTCTAATCACTTTGGGGAAGAAAAGCAGCAGCATATTACATTCTTGGTAGATTAATACAGCCAGGTTTCAGAATCTATTTTAATAATATAGTGTAATCAATTACCAGTGTGAGAGAGGATCAATGATAGAATTGGATTATCTGAGAAGCTTGGTCTCAATTAATGATAATAAAAATGGCTAACATTTATTGAGTGCTTGCTTACTAACCATAACCTTTTTATGAGTTTACATGCATTGCTCCCTTAGTCCTTAAAAATCCCTATAAGTACGGTAGTATAATTATTTGCATTTTGCAAATGAGAAAATCAAGACACAGGTGGTTCATGAACTTATCAAAGTTACAGAATTAGCAAGCTGGAGCCAGTCCTCACATCCACCTTTCTGACTATAGAGCAACACTCATACTCAATGTTATGCTGTTTCTGGAATTACTTGCTCTAATTATTACAAAGTCATACTATTTTCTAAGTGGATCAACAAAAAAAAATCTAATCTTTCTTGGAAATGAAACAGAAACAGATACACAATGGTGTCACCATGTTTCCTTAGTAGAATCTGTCAAAGCACTCAAGTAAGTGAAACTAAGGTGAAACGTCTGTCATTTGTCCCCAGGTTATGAATACTGGTAGAGATTTTCTGTTCTTAAATTCATGTGACAACTCCTTATATCAACTGATTGGGAAAATTCTTGGTGATCAGAAAACTTGGAGTAAAAGAAAAGTGTAAATGGTTTCTTGAAAATTGAAAAATAACATTGCCTCCATGTAAGTATTGTAAAGCCTCTGTGTTTTGTGTGGGAAAACTTTTTGAAAATAAAATATATCTAATGATGAAAAGAAAATCCATATATGACTTAAGTCTTGTTGGGATCAAACACAGCTTCCAATAAGTAAATTTTGTATTGATCTATCTATATAAGTAAATATAAAAGAAAAGTAAATAATACATTTATAAATTAGGTCCCTAAAGTAAAAACACTTGCAGCATTAATCTTTAAAATCATTTTTTTTAAATTTCCAGTAAAGTAATATGAGTGTAATGGATTCTTGGCCCTTGAGTTTGTTTGTTTGTTTGTTTTTAGGTTATTCCTAAATGGATTTTTTTTTAAAAAAAAAAAAAGGAAGAAAAAAATCAAATGAACTCATAGCAGCAGCCTTTAAAAATGAATTCCCTCAAGAGATACAGAAAAGCTTAATTTTTCAAGAAAATATGACCAATTTTAAAGTAATTTATAAAAATTTCCAGCACCTAGCAAAGAGTCTTGCACTAAGGAGACATTTGTTGAATATTGAAGCTTTTGGAAAGTCTTCCCATAGGTTTAAAGGAATAAACAGCTAGTATCTAATCTGGCACAAACAAAATACATATGAGAAAGATGAAGGAGTACTCAAGACATTTGTATGTTATTTGATGAATTTCCCTAAACATTAAATGGCAGATTTGAGGCCAGTGTCTGTATGAGCAATTTGCACACATATGTTATGACTTGAGGGCTGCATTTGATAATGACATTTCAAAATAACGCTTCATAAATTATAGTCACCCACATTATGGCCCTTAGACCTCTAATGTTCTTATGAAGACATAAAGAGTATCTCCATTTTGCAGACTCTGAAAAATTCAATAACCAACCTAATGCCCAAATAGTATTTGAACCTGGCTCCTCAGACAATTAAGCTAGTACGTTTTGTTACCTAATAGTTTTTATACATTCCCTTAATCCTTTCCCATACTGGAATCTCTTTCACACTCTTATTTTTCAAGGGAGAAAACAGTCATTTTCACCTTTATTTAGGCATTCTTCCACTCAAGTGTGGGAGGGAGCCCGGAGCTTCATGAACACAAAGTGATTCAAAGAACTTTCCAAAGTCTCTCACCCTTTCCAAATTACTCTTGAGTGATCCTTCTGGTTTTAACTATAATGAAAACCAGACTCTCAGATTTAGTATGATATCATCCAGAGATAGCTATCTGTTATCAGTTTCAGAGCTTGCGGGTTTTCTTTAATCTCCTCTACTGGAGTGGAGGATTGAGGCATCATTTGCTCTGTGCACCCTGGCTCTACTCCAAAGACTTCCATTTTGGAGCCGGACCTCTGCACCAGTGCCAGGTCCAGTTGCTCAACTCTGGCATTGTTACAGTCAGCAGCATTTTATTTGAGTGAGTGAGGCCAGTCACCTTCTTAGTTAACTGGAAAAGAGCTTGCTGGTTTGGAGGACTGAATGGGTGGTGGTGTAAAATTATGGTGAATGCTTTTCTTCCCTTCCTGCACACAGAACACATCATATATTCCCTCAGTACCCTCTACCATAGGAAAGGGTGTCTGCACCTCTAAATGCAGGAGCTTTTAATCCTTTAATAACTTTACCAGGACTAGGGAGCAGTATCTTTTTTTTCTTTTTTGGTTTATTCTACCTGGGAATAGGAAAAACAGACCAAATTGCCCACAAAATATATGCGCACAGTAAAAATTATGACAAGAATGCTCTCCAAGATAAACAAGCCACAGCTCCATTTCCTCCGAGAATCCAGCACTTGCTGTCATACATTGGTAACTCTGGCTTCCTACTTTGAATGATTCATGAATCAATGGCTTGCAATGTAACTGATTTGAGAAACTTAATGGCAAATTTCCACTATAGAAATTCAATGTGTTTGTTTAAAAATAAATTAAATTCTGAACCAAAGGATCCAGAAACTGTCCCATAGAGAAACCCTTCCTTTACCAAGCAGATGTTTAGATAACTTAATTATTTTAAAGCATGTTCTTCTTAGATTAAATTTGCATTCTCCTAGCTATCAAATCTACATTATTAACTGTCAGCTAAAAATAATAGAATAAGAAAATCACATGGAACCAGTCAAGGCAAGTCAGAAAAACAAAAGATTGTAATTCTCTTCAATTTCCCTCTTTTGGGGTAATAGAATTTGAAGCCAATACTCACTAAACGTGATAGGCACAATACGTTTTCTCCTTTAAGTCTGATGATTTTATTTTTAGTAAACAAGTACTCTTAAGCTTTTTCATATTACAATGGGAAATGACTTAAGGAGAAATAGATGTACACTCTACTAAACCTGTGCTCAGAAGAATCAGAGATTCTCCTTGATATGACACTCTACTAAACATGTGCTCAGAAGAATCAGAGAATCTTCTGAGCACAGATTTAGTAGAGTGTCATATCAAGGAGATGTTATATCAAGGAGATGAGTAGAGTGTAATATCAAGGAGTTGTTATGTCAAGGAGATGAGTAACTAGGGTCTTATGATTAATGCCTATATATATGGTAGCTGAAATGCACATGCTATACTTTGTCCACTGTAAGATTAATTTATAGCTAACCTTGAAGAAGCACTTAGAAGTTAAAAAATCCATGATTTTAGATTCCTTGATTTGTGTATTATGGGCAAGTGGATTTTTTTGTATTACTGGTATAGAAGGCTAAAATGAAACTTAACAGCTAATCATATCGTGATAGATTTACATCATGGAATGGTTAAATTTCAAGAAGACAGATCCTAGAAATTGATGTGATCCATAGCCAAGCCTCATATCTCTACCTCTTGAGCTCTGCTTATATCTACTTCTAACTCAGCATTGACAGGACAAATCTACAAACACTTCAGGATTTTTGATTCATGAAGTTAAATACACGATCATATTATTTAAAGTCAAATTAAAATTATAAGAACCAAACAAAGGCTTTTCTAACAGGCCACTTCTAAATGTTTAACAATTTAAAAATATTTAACTAGTATTAACACTCTGGATCTTCAGAAAAATTTTATTAGAGATATTATAAAAAAATTATATGCAGGCTAGATTAAATGGAGCAGTGATATCTATTTCATAAAAGTATTTTAAAGACCTTTTAAGTACAGGTTGGGAAGAGTAAGAAAAAATACATTGGTAAGTCACATTTTTATCTTTTTGATGTGAAAGAAATTGAGAAGTGAAAAGTGAACAGTTCATTTCCATTTTATAGAGGAAAATCTTAGAAAATGTACC
Source organism: Callithrix jacchus (assembly GCF_049354715.1). Taxonomy (NCBI): domain Eukaryota; kingdom Metazoa; phylum Chordata; class Mammalia; order Primates; family Cebidae; genus Callithrix; species Callithrix jacchus. The sequence continues at coordinate 34,449,512 of NC_133517.1, read as the reverse complement.
ATAAAGAAAAAGTAATGTTGTGCTTTCAATAACTCTCAGCAAACCTTTCAAACAATGTGAGCCTTGCCTCCTTTTTCCCAGTTAATCACAAGGACAGAACAGCCATTCACCCCAGCCACGTGATGTTGGCACCCATCTTCAACCACATGATGGACTTCTATGGCTTCTCACCTTTCTGGATACTAATCTCTCTAAATACTGTGCCCACCAGTGCCAACCCACCATACCCAAACCCAGGATCCATCTGGTTCAGTAGGAAAAGCACAAACCAGCTGCTATTTTCTACATGAAGGCTACTCCAACCGCCCTGAACAGAACTGTTTCCTGGAAGCCCTTCTGAGCTACAAAGACAACTTGTTCTTAACAGCATGTACCTTTCTGATCCCATTGCCAAGCTATGACTTTTCCATGGCAATAGATCATGCTGTACTTAACTTTGTACCTCAATGACCTAGTGCAAATTCTTGTCACATATTTGATTCTTAATAAATGCATAAAATGTGAATGAATGAATGAATTAATTAATTAATGGAAAAAACTCCAATGTACTTTTTTTGCTTGAAGGTGTGTCCCAAAATCTTTTTGCCTTTTATTTGACCCATATGTAGTGAGTATAAATCATCTCAGAGGTTTCCAAAATGATATTAAATTTCAAAAATGTAAGATTTAAAGATTATCCAAGGCTTAGAGTGAGAAAAATATGTGACATAGCTGTTCACCCTTAGTGACCTGGAAAATGTTGTTTAGAATTTCTTGTTTATTGGTGGGAAGAATGCATGAATACAGGCTTTAGGAAAGCAGTTGGGTAAACTATGTATTTTATCCATCTGAAACACATGAACATTTTATGAATAAAGTTTTCAATGGAATGCTACTTTAATCTGAAAGCAAAATATATAAACAATTGCCCAACAGCAGAAAGATAATGAATTCATTCAATAGAATATCATAGAGTTTTTATAACTTATAGGAAAGTACTAATAAAATGATGTTATGGGAACACGAATATTTTGCATTCATGATCACCATTACTGTCTAAAAATATGTATGGAAAAATACTGATTAAAACAAAAAAAAATAGGAAGACTTTTTTTCACTTATCAAATCTCCCATGTTTTTTTTTTCCCTCTGGAACAAATTTACATTCTTTCACTGTCAAACACAAATTTAAAAAATTTATATAAAACAGCATACTGTTTGTATTATCAAACTTAATATTCAAGATATTTTCTTGATAGAGTTTAAAATATTATAGTTGGAAGAGAAGTTATAAAACAGAGGTTTTCACACTTTTTTGGGGAAATTCAGGGGTCCAAAAGTGTACCTGTGTACTGTGAGTAACGTGTAATTCAATCGGAATAACTTTATTCTTATGTATTTTATTTATTGTGTTTCTATAAAATGTATTGTTTAAAATAAGAATTCTGCCACTAAAGACAAATAAGCTTGAAAACTACAGTTTGAGCAAAAACCCATTTAAGATACAGATGAAGAAATTGAGGTTTGGAAAGGCAAAGTGACCTAGGGTGGTACATTTTTTTTTTTTTGAGACAGAGCCTTGCTTAGTCACCCAGGCTGGAGTGTAGTGGTGTGATTTCGGCTTACTGCAACCTCCACCTCCCAGGTTCAAGCGGTTCTCCCTCGGCCTCCTGAGCAGCTGGGATTACAGGCATGCACCACCATACCTGACTAATTTTTTGTATTTTTAGTAGAACAGGGTTTCACCATGTGCAGGCTGGACGTGAACTCCTGGCCTAAGGTGATTCACCTGCCTCGACCTCCCATTGTGCATTGATCTTAATGGAAGTACTACAGAAAGATTTTAGGTCCTTTAATATTCCCAGTTCAACATCTTTTCTACTACACCTAAAGATATCCTACTCCCTGAACTATTGCACCATCTGCCTCTATAAGCAGATATTACTTTGTGCTAGGCAAAAATAATCACATCAACTTATCCTAGAGTTTTAAATGTCGTGTCAGGACCTGGGTTCTTATTTAATTTATCTAAACTCATCCAGTATTCAGAAAGTTTCCTTTGAAAAAGTAAATTCGCCATTGAGTAAAGCATGAAAAATTCACTTCACCAAACTATCAAGCCCTCTCACACAGTGAAATGTGTATTTACAACTTTCTACAAATTGAAAAAGGAAGAGAAAATTGAGGTTGGTTATATAAAATGTTACTTATATAATCGAAATGCAACAGTAAAATATTTCTGATACCAAGGCTTTTTAAAAAATTGATTTTATTAATGTGTCATTTACATTCAAGGAAATGCCCCTATTTCAATGGCATAGTCAAATCAGTTTTGATAAAAGTAGACACCTGTGTAACTTCGCCACAATATAGACAGAGAACGCTTGGATTACTCTAAAATTTTCCTAATGCACCTTTTCAGTGAACCTCATCCCAACCCAGACCTAAGGCACCACAGACACCCTTTTTGTTACCATAGATTTGTTTTGCCTATTTAATAATTAGCTATTATTGAGGCAGCTGCCATGTTGTCCCAAAGGCATCAGTTTAATAGTATGTTATATAGATTGTACTATCATCATGAAAGCACAATTAGGCAAAGGGTGGCATTTGCTATTCAGTTATGAGTCACATAAAATGCTAGAAAGGTCTGAACACCAGTACATCAGCCTGACAGTCATAGAACCGCCTGCAGGGGATGTTATCTCTGTCCTTAATATCAGAATGTGTTTGATCCAAACAGGATCCTGATCTTTTCCCTAACCAGGATTTTACATTAAGTCTCACATTAGAGAGGACATCTTTTCTCTCTTTTAGTATGAAATTTATTTTAAAATGTGACCCTGAAAAAAAATGTGACCCTGCCTAGAAAATAATAGTGGAGAGACTGTCCACATCATATCAGGAAAAGAAAATAAATGATCACATACGAAATGACTATGCTTCTATCCCCACCTGTCATATTAAAATATTGTCAATTGGTACTCAAGATTTTCTCCTACTGCAGCAACTTAAAAATAATTTGGATATCAATTTTTTTGCTTACTGTTGTGTTGCGATTCTTTCCTCTGTTGTCACAAGTATGAATATCAGGTAATGGGCACCATTCATTTTTGTGCTTAGTAGTTTTCCTGGGGTGCCAGTGACAGGAGAAATGTATGCATTAAAACAAGCGTGATGAAAAGCAGCTCTCTTTATAATTTCAGCCCAGCTGCTGTATTGATGGATACAATCTCCACCACATGCTCCAGGTGGCTTCTAATGCCTGACTCCCTGCAGAAGCCTCTATTTGCACATCTTAAACCACTTATTGGATTTGAACAGGATTTTTCAGCCTGACTGCAGTAACAGTGTTCACTTGTGTAATATTTGTAAATCCGGGCTTTACGTTTCACTCACCAAACCGTTGTCAGAAGACATTCAACAGTCCCTTTGTGCATCCCCGATTCTCTATTTTGGATTAGACTGTGTCCGTTTTGTGTAACTAAAAAGTGTATTGATAAATAGTTTTCATCATGTTGGCATGCACAATAAAAAGCAATTCAATTAATGAATCTTTTCCTCAACTGGTGCTTTTCTTTGTCTCTCAGATTCATATAAAATTCATTTAAAGGCTTTGCATTCAAAGTGTAAAAAGGTTAACCTTTTTTTCCAGACTATGCATCTCAAAAGGTTCAGCTCAACTTGTCTGCTGTTGTTTAAATGTCTACTTAACTGTATCAGTTGTTTCGAATTATTGTGCATAAGACTTCTGTTCAATGCTAACAACGCTCTGGTATGACACGCTGTAACCTCCGCAATTCAAGTCTTTTATACTTACGAATGAGAGTGGTGATGACTAAAACAAATGCCTTCTTTTCGTTTGAAATGTAGTACAGCACAGCAGTCTTCAGGCAGATATTTTTCTCTACACTTTGTATGCAGATAATACAAATTTTAAGAGTTCCCAATATAGCCGATAGCTCTGCTCAAACACTTGAATTGTGTAACATTTAAGAGACTTGTTAATAGCTTAATTCACCAATTAGCAGAAACAACAAGTGCCTGTGACGTATAAGCAAAGCTGGACATGTGATTCTGATGCTGAGCCTCAAGGAAACCTCGTTTCTTAACTGTGGGCCACTAACCAGAATTAATTGACCACTAATATATTGGAAGGTTTTATTGAGCCACTATGGAAATAGCCACTGGTTTTATTTCAAGGATTGTTGTCTCTGAAAGGTTGGGCTTCTTTCCTCTGGAGAAGTTCTTTTAACAGCAGACACCACTGGTATTTGGCAGCATAGTATGTCACACAGGCTAAATCTCAGCCTTTCTGTATCCTCTGTGCAGAGTAAAGACATATTCTCTTGTTGAGTGACACTTGCAAGTTGATATTCCAGAGCATTATTGAATTTGTGACCTGAATTCAATTATGTGTATGTGAAATGTGGATAATTACACCAGGATGATCCAAAGGGTGATGGGGAGTTAGAGAAACAAGGATTGCGACCTAATGATTGTGTTTAGATTTGGAGTGGGTTTATACCAGTGATCTTCACTGAACTCTCCAAAGCACGCTTGTGCAACAGTGGACTGGATATACTAAACCAAGGTAACATTACATATCTTGTGGGTCAATAACTCTTGTGCTAAGAAAGATTTGCATCCTGAGAGGGATCTGTAGCAGCAGTATCATATTTCGGATTCAAAGTCCATTTTCTGAAAGGTACTAAAACACATTTAAGCCTAAGTACATAATATCAAAATATTCATTAGGAACATAAACCCCAGATGATTCCAATTATGTTTTAGGACCTTTGGGGGTTTTCTGTGGAAACAACAAACAAGGTATAGGCAAAACCAATAAATAAAATGTGAAAAACTAAGCATGGTGCTTTTTAATTATAAAAAAATCCTTACTATACCATGAGCTAAGTGTACATGGATATACATAGACTATAAAACTCATATAATTTTTTATTAATAGTAAAAGCTTTAACAGATGTGTGGGACATTTTAAAAACAAAATGGAGCAAAAGCTCAGCCTTCGAAATTATTTGTGTACAACTCTAAGCATGTGAAGCTCCTCAGCTAGGTCTTTTTATCTGACACACCACATTCTGAATTTAATACTTGTGACCTGTTTTACTGCCATATTCTGGCTTCTCCTCAGTCACAAGTAGCCTGACATTTATCAACTATATTATAATTATCCAAGCCCATTATTTGGCAAAATGAAGTCACACACCATGAGTTAAGAATGAATCAGTCGGGCCAATAAGGACTTCACAATTGTTTCTTCTGAGTCTCATTCACATCAGAGAAAAATATCATATAAGAAATTGACTTTCTCTGCCTGATTGAGACAAACACACAGAGAGAGACTGGCTTCAAACTAAGCCATTCTTTATCATTCTGGAAATTCCCAAAGACAGCTCTGCTTACACCACAGCCCTTAGACGATGATGTCCTTTCCTATCAACCATGACATGCCTTGCTCAGGATGGCATGGTACTTCTGCGACATTTTTGTCTCACATGACAGTCTTTGAAGCGAACCATACAAATTCTACAGTCCATCCCTTGTATTTGTGTATTTTGAGTCACCTAATAGATACTTTCTTGCCCTACTTTCTCTATAGTCTCATGATAATCAGGTGTTGAACAACACATCAAACTTACAACATGAACACGTCCACATGTCTTTCCAATAGGGATATACTCATTACCTTATTACCATTCAGCAAGGCAAAGGAGGAAAACTACTTCTCAAGCAGGGTAGTCTAGACAAATGGCCAGGTTTTCTCACTAAAGACCAGTGAGCAAAAAATGGGAAGGTAGAACTCAATAATTACTCTAGCGTCACCAGCAAAAAAAAACCTGCAACATTACAGACAAAATAACACAGCGATAGCCACCATACATTGAGATTCACTTAGGAGCACTGATTTAATAACCGCTATAACCAAATTTGTTATTTGCAAGGATTGTAATAAAATGCACTTTATTGGTGCATCCTACTATACTCCTTGCTTTTCCTTAAAACACCGTAACATCTAGCCATAGGCAATCAAGAAGAGTTCTGACACCCAACCTGATTTTAGTTACGTGTTTTCATAATCAACCCCCAACACACAAACACCCCCCAACATCAAACAAAACAACACAGAAGAAAAAACTGCACATTCACTAGAACACCAATTTCTACACATTGGCCATGAATTTCCATTCTACACGAGGCAGTAAACAGCTTCACTTGTACCTTGCAGCCTTCAAGAAACAACTAGTCAAGCCTCAAACATCTGTTTCCGCTCATCATGTACAAGCGGACTCATGCTGGTGTAAGGTACATAGGGAAGTTAGAAGATGGCACCACAAATAGCAATCTGTTATGAGAATGGCTCCCTGGCCTGTCATCTTAGAAGAAACCTACACCTTCCCATTATGTTCTCTGAAATTTCAGTTTTCCATAGTAATCAGCACCCATGAAATGTTAACCCTTCTTAAAAGTACATCCTAGTTGTCCAGGAAATATTTCTCATTATGGCCAGTGAGAAGTAGTCTTACAGTGAGAATTTGCCTTGAAGTGTGTTTATTTAAAAAGGAAAAGATGTTTGGAAGAGCCAGTGGGCATTTCTACAGTGAAAGCCATGAAATCATGGTAGAAAACAATTAATATTTGACAAAGCCTCCAAATAGCAAACAACCCAGAAAAGGGTGACAGATACAAATACAATTCAACTAAAATTAACAATTATAAGAAGCAGTTAGACACAGTAATATTTACAACTTGCTGACTCCTATGAGCCATTGTACAAATCAATGTACATGTGTGAGATTTTCTGTATGAGAATGAAACTTGCAGATGTTACACAGGGGTTAAAAATTAAGTGTATTTGCAGAATCATCAGGTCATGGACTGATATGCTAGTAGGTCAGCTTCCTTTTACTCTTATTTAATCATTTTTACAACATCCTTATTAAATAATTGGGTATGGTGGTCACCAAAATTGTTATCTTCTGGTAGTGTGCAGAATTGTACTGCCTGATTTTATAGTGCTTGGGGTTCAATGTCTAGCTTTGGCCAGTGAGTTGTGGAGTGGAAATAATATGTCACTCACATGAGGCAGCATTTAATAATCCATTCAGAAGCCTCTGTAGCATATTCCTTTTCCTTCAGTCATAATCACTAGCAGCATTCAAGATAATCGCTATTCCCTCAATCTGGGCCTGGGGTGATGTAAATGGTCAAAGCAGCCCCACCAACACATGATGGATGTAGAATATGAACAATATTGATTGCCACTCCTGACTTTGGGGTTTGTTTGCTATTGTAGCATCTCCTGTTTTTTTCTGATGGATAGAGTAACCTCTGATTTAAAAAAATGCAGTGACAGCAAAGGGGTTATTTCAAAGGTATCCTGTTCCATTTGGGGATTTCTCTAAGGTTTAACTTTCATCTTTTTATATTGATCCTATATCCATCTTTTTGTAGCCTTCTATTATTAGACTTGTTTTACTTCTTGAAATCATAGAATGCAAATCTAACTCATCTAGGATTGTCTATCATGTTCAGTTAGTCATTTATTAGCAAACATTAATCATCCATGGAATGCCTGGCAATGAGCTAGATGAGTAGCACCAAGAATAAGTAAAACACAGGCCCTGCCGTCGAGGAGCTAATACTCCAGTAGGTGTATTCCTAAACCCTATATGTGGATACCACAAAATGGTACTCAGTACTCTTGCAATTTTAATTTTTTCTGTCTTCCCACATTTTGTGATTGTTGTTGTTTGTTTATTGTTAAATGTCCCTTTAGGGCTTCCACATAGGGTCAGGTAGACTGTAGGATAGGTGAGCATCTTAAATAGGCCAATGCTGAGAAGAGTTGCCAAGACAAGAAAGAGGATTTTTGCAAAAAGTGCTGAAATTCTTCAACCACAGCATCTCTGGTAAAAGCTTGCATTATGTTATGATTGTCAGAGCCTTTTCTTGTGACAGCCCCGCCTGGCGCAATGTACAAGACCAGTTGTTTTGACTCCTCCCTCCTCTCCACCCCCTTCTCTCCCTATGTAGCTGACGTGCTTCCACGCATAAAAATTAATGTTCCCATTTTAACTGACTCGTTTGGCAGGAACAAGTTTGCAAGCCAAAGCAAACATGGAAGGAGGGAAAGAAATAAAGCACAAACAAGAGGGATGAAGAGTGCATTTGGGGATTTTACAAATGAGTACCGGTATTACATATATTAAAATAAAACAAGTTTTATAATTTTTAAACTGATATTAAGCTGTTGCCAATCAATTCACAATAATGAAGTAATAAAGTGAAAATAAACAACCTTAAAATGAGAAGCAAGTAATAGAGTTTATATTAAAATTACAAGAATATAAAAGACATATGTATTATATAATTTTAGATTTTCTGTTGGACAAACATTTTTAATTAGAATTTTCACCTAAAGGTTAGTCGTTATTCTATGAATGACACATGCACACTTACACACACACAAACACACACACATGTTTGTGTCATTCATAGAATAATGACGTATATGTGTGTGTGTGTGTATTTGCCTTTGTTCATCATAAGCTTTGTGTGTGTGTGTGTGTGTGTGTGTGTGTGTGTGTGATTTGCCTTTGCTCATTATGAGCTTTACAAAACACCAGTTCTAAAACTATCTTATGCAAAGGCCCCAACTAAAATGAGAGTTTTGGTTAAAACTATTCATTCTTCGTATTGTCATTTCCTTTGCCCTGAAAGACTCATATTTTCCACAGTTATGATAGCCTCAGAAAAAGCCTGCTTGGGGCCTTCAATTACGCAGAGAAAACCCGGTGGGTGGTTTGCTTGCATAATAACAGGAGGGTAGGACACAGTGGCGAGGGGCATTAAATAATAGATATGTAAAATATAATTCTAACATTTTATGTGTAATGCTTTTAAGATACAAGGACAATAAATAATCTAGAATTAAATGATTATTCACACTTGGACTCTGCATAGTTCCTGCTGCATTTACTGTTTAGCTGAATTTCTAATAACAATAGCTAATTATTAGGATGGCAATTTGAGGAAAAGAATGTTTAAAATCATCCATATATATATTAAATGAAGAAAAATAGGTTGAATAATTATCTGGTTATCACCATTTTAGACTGAAAAGAAATAAGAAAACCTCCTGGAGAAACACTTGGAAGATGTGGATAGAATGGAAATAAACTAGCAGGCTATTCCATCCCAGGCTAAGCCCCAACACTGCACAGTTACTTCTCAGCATTGATACATTGTCCTATTAGAGCACAATGTTCTTATAGGACAGAAATAAGATATACTTTTTCCCAAAGAAAAAATAGGTTGGAAATGTATATTTCTGCCCTGTCATGTTCTATTCTCTTAAAGAGCCAAAGCAACATATATGGCAGAACTAATGTAAGGCCCAGTATTTTTATCCCTATGTATGCCAATCTGTAACTGCAGCAGTAAAACTTTCAAAATCAAATGACCCTTTTTATGTCTACTTTTACTTCTCTTGTATTCCAATTGCAAAGAAAGTCTATAAAACAGTTGCACTCTGTACCTTGAATATTCAATTCAAGTTGTCAAAATAATGAAGGAATGGCTGAAGTTTAAAAATAGACTTGTCTGTGACTTTCATTAGAGTGGGTAAAAGAACTTCATTATTTCAAAAAAAAACTACATTAATAAATAAACTTTACCTAGTCTTAATTTCTAAGCCAAAAAAAAAAAACTGAATTCAGGACATTTTATTTTGTATAGTCTTTTAATCAAGTGTTTTCTATATCAAAGATTAATTTGATTGATTTTTAAAATTTATTCTATTACTCTATATCTTATTTTACAGTTTTAACTATGTTCTATTTTAATATTTCTATAGTTCTTAAGAGATAAATGGATGGGTAGTGTTTCATTTCATTTTAATTTCTCAGCAAGTGACCACATTGTATGATTAGTAAATTAGTATGGTTAGAAATGTGAATAGAGGATAATGTTTTGAGCAAATAAAACTCACACAAATTAGTGTGCAGCACACTTTACTAACAAGCAAAATCATGACTATATTGCATCTAGTTAGCTACAAAAATTATGCAATTTATAACATTGACTCAAATTCAGAAAACTTTTACACATCAAAAGAACATATTTGCAGTTTCCTTCCTCATATTTTTCCATGGAGTTTTTATGTTTGTTTGCTTGCTTGCTTCATTTGATTGCTTATTGGCCTGGGATACAGTAGTTCTGACCACTTGTCTCATACTTGTCACAATGTTCTTATCTCACTTTTCTTATCTATTAACTAAATGGTTGAATTAGCTAATACCTAAAACTAGTTCTAGACCTGATTCAAAGATACTCAAATTAGGCTATAATTCCTCAATCTTTCCTAGCCATAAAATACTGTTTTCCAATATCTCATACTCTCTATTACTTATAGTAGTTGTGGTAATCAGGCTACTCCACACTTCATCTCACTGGAAAGAGTGGACATTCAGGGGGCAGCCAGCCTCCAAGATGCTCCCCAGTGATTCATACCTCTGGTATTCATTCCTTGTGTAGTACTGTCTCAAAATGAACCAAGACTGACCCTGTGTAACAAAGAAACAGGACAGAAGTGACAATATATGACTCCTGAGGCAAGATCATAAAGGGCATTGCAATTTCTTCCTTGGTTTCTTGGAGACCATGCTCTGGGAGAAGCCAGCTGCCATGTTGTGAGGGAACCCAAGCAATCTCGTGTATAGGCTGCCTGCCAACAGCCCCCTTGAAAGTGAACCCTCAGTCCCAGCCACATTCAGTGAGGAGTGCAGCCCTCTGACTTCAATTACATAATCCCAGTAAGAACTGCCGTGTCATGCCATTTCTGAATATCTATCCTAAAGAATCTGCAAGCATAATAAATGACTTCCATATCACTGATTTTTAAGTAATTTGTTATATAACTATAGTAATTGTAACACAGATGAACAGGAGGGTGGTAGAAAGAAAGAAAATTATGATAAACAAAAGACAAAATACCTTCTTATCTTATGAATTCAGTATCACCCTAAAGCAAATAAATTAGATTTTTCTTAAAGTAGGTGTAATATTTATTCAAAACACAGTGGTCATTCAATATTCTAATATGTTTCATGATCTGTGTTTATGCAGAGAATTCATAATCATTTAGACATCATTGCCACTGTTAAGGATCTCAAACAGAAATAGGAGAGGCAGGTTTTTGTATTAATGGTCCAAAATCTCCAATCTCTGTATCCACCAGGAACAATTCCTAAACATTAAAGACTACCGCAGTTGAGAGGTTGCCCTCCTGGCCTTCTAAGAAAAGTGTTAATGTTCTTTGAAACTTTTAAAGTGCCAAATCAAAAGAAAAAGGAATGGACAAAAAGGATGAAAGTAAACTGGGGTAAGGCATGCGGAAGAGTCTCCAGGGAGTTTGGAAAAAAGAGATGCAGTAGCTGGAGGAGGGCTAGGGGAGACACAATGAGAAAATTGGAAGGAGAGAAAACTTTGAGAGAAGAGGCACTAAGTATCAGAATTGTCTTTAATATTCTCTGATAGACATAAGGAAAAAATAGTTTTTTTTTCATTGCCCATTTTAACTGTGCATCATTTAGTGCCACTATTCCAGCACCACGTGCATTAGAAGTTCTTATAATTATAAAAGTAAGAAAGTGTGAACTATATCTTGGCAGAGTGTTCCTGAGAGAACTACAGAAGGAGCTACCAGTGGGTGCAGGGTAGTCACCAGGGGTCATAAGGAGGAGATGACTGATGAAACAGTAGTGAAGCATCTACAAGCTGTGGAGGTGGGAACTCATGTACTTCTCTACAACTGGAGGAGAGACAGGGTGTGTGAAGTGGAGAGAGACACGAAGGGATAAATCTGGAGAGTGTCTGGTACCTTACCTTTATACTTGGCTGCTGGCTCTCAAACATTTGTCCATGAAATAGCTTTTTATCAAAGTCCCCCAGGAATTAAACCCTGAGCCTATCATAAGCCTACTGAACTCACATCTTCAAAAACAGGAGTTCCACCAGGGGAGATTGATGGGGCACCAGGCTTGAAACTTCTCCTGAGGCAATGAGATACCATTAGAAGATTTTTGATCAGCAAAGTAACATGATTATGGATGTCATTTTTAATGCAGATGATGGGGTTTAGGAGAAGAAAAAGGAAGTTAGGAAGCAAGGAAGGAAACTTTTCAGCACTTTTGGTGGTAAATGGTAAATACCCAAACCAAGGCAATATAGTAACACTGGGGATGTAGAAAAAAGAAATGGAAAATTAGTCTTTGAGACTGATCAGTTGTGGAGCACATAGTTTTATGTTAAGTCTTCAGGGGGCCCATTGCTTCGCCTTCAAATCCTCCACCTGTCTGGCACTACCTAAAACTGTTTTGAAGAGCACAAATGCTTTCCTTTCATCACTATTAAGAAGTGCTTGAAATATAAAAATGCCTAGTTGAGGAATAATAGTGGAAATCATTCACACATGCAAAACTAATGAGAATAGTGAAAAGTTGACGTTAGATCATTTCTCTTTTAAATTATAAGCACCATCGCAAAGAAAGAATTCACTAAGAATGATGAACAAATCTCAATGACTTCATAATTTTGCCTACAGTAATAAAAAGATGCTATATTGATTTGAAGCAATATTAATCACTACCCAGATCTTTTGGTAAAGTCCATCTCTCTAAGCTAAAATTTTAAACTTTCATTCAAATTAAAAATTTGTTTAGTATATGTTAGGTCAACCCAGGGTAAAAGAATATCTGAATATTTTGAGTATTTTAAGAGCACAAACCATGAAATGCTGTTTTCTGTGCTGGAAAATTTGTCATCTACTTATCTTTATTTATATATGTATTCATCAAATACCTATAAGGAACTTAAAATGTGCCCAGCATTGGTATAGATTCTAAATAAATATAACTTACTTTTCACAATGCTTTATAAAGTACACGTAATTATGTGTCTTTTGTACTCAGAGTTTCTCAGTTTCACAGAGGGGAAAACCTAGCCACTGAGAGGTTTAGTAACTTGTCTCAATTCACACAGCAAGCAAATGGCAGAGCCAATTTGAATGTAGGCAGTTCAGAATCTATGTCCTTAGCCATTTCTGTAATATATGTTCCATCAGTATTTACTGACTAAAAGAAATAATAAATGAATTAATAATTCACTTCATGGTTCATAAATCCATTAAACAAATAATTTTGAATTTTTATTTTGTGCTAGGACTTGTATTTTACCATCTCTGAAATGTAATAATGTCTTGGCAATGAAAAATGCACATTGATGATGGTAGCTAGAGAGCCGGGTTTGGCTCAGCTAAATCTATGAGATCATTATCCTCAATGCAGACTCCATGTAAATGAAACCTTCAGGAAGTTTACCTTTTATTTCATTTTCTTGAGGATAAATTATTGATTTTCTGGATTTATTTTTTAAAGTACCTATAGTGAACCTTTAGCCATAAATTGCAAAAATCAATACTATTAATAACAAAATGGATTACCTTTCTCTATAACGAGAATTCCAAATTGATAAATGTGAGGTGCTTTAGTGCCTAGAAATTTAAGTGATACCATTTCAATGAAGATATACACCTAAAATATAGACTTTTTTGAGGAAAGAATAATCTAAAGATGTGTGTTTTTGTTGATCTGATTAAGAACCCTAAAATATTATGGCTATTAAGAAAGAATAGAGACCACATAAGACAATTATACTAAGATATCAGAATATAATTAGAAGTTTACAGAATAGCCCATTATTTATGATTGGAAAAATAAAATGTCACATCTGGAAACCTGAGACGTAGGCATTAATTTAAACCTCCACTTGGTTATTTCATACATAGACAATAGAGATATCTTTAAAAAGATAAATGTAAAAAATCTGCTATCTGGTTTGCTGAGGAAAGAGTTCATAAGATCTTTCCTCCCCACTGATCCCTACTTAGAGGTCTTCACTTACTCTTCAGACCAATTTTTACCAGCCCTTTTGTCTGTTAACAATGAGTATTAGATTGTAAATATACTGAGAAGAGGATACTTAACAAAATATAGATATCCCAGAAGGTAATGTTAGATACATTGTAAATAAAATTATTCTTGCACATTCTCCCAAATAAGCAGCCTGAAATTAAAATATACTAAACTCATCTTATTGTTATTACAACTTTATAATTTTTATTGCCATCTCTCATTGGGATGTATCCATTTTTAACTATTGCCTCACTGAAACTGTTCAGTTGAAGAAGTAGAACAACATGTTTATTTTACTTCCCTTGGAATATTTTGGGCCACCTACTTATCTGGAGAACTTTAAAAGCAGATTTTTTTCACTACAGTGAATACAAGGTTGCAATTTAGTACCTGGTCTATAACAAGAATAATTTGTAACAATGCTGAATATAATGTATAAGTTTTGACTGTGACAACAGTAAATGTCTTTGGATAACAAAAATGAAGAAACATTATTATAGAAGAACACCATAGAAGCTTGTGAAAGAAATTCCAGTCTAGTTACAGTTATGAAGAAGTATCAGATATAAATGAGCTAGTTACGCGAATAGGAGGAAGTTCTAAGTGGCTTCAGTGCAGCTCTGCAATGTGGGTGGTTTCATTTTCTCCTGTCTTTTTCTGCTGTTAAAATGTTGGCGGATATACCTTTAAATTAAGTAAAATGAATTCAATATTTTTTCCCTCCTTATATTTAAGATGAACTTAAGGAATTTGATAACAACAAATGGGTCTATAAAACTCTAACATCATTTCCAGTCTTGTTGCTTAGATTTTTTTCACTTTATATTTTCCATAGTAATTTCTTCTCCTTGAAAAGCAGTTGTTTTTCCCAGATTTTACATTGGAAAAATATGAACTTGCAATTCATATAATTCAGAATTATAAGCTAATTAATATTTTAATATTTATAATAGTATGTTAATATTTTAAAGGTTATTTTAATGTGCTTTAATTCTTTAACAATAACTAATGACTTTTAATATTAAAAGTCATTACAATATTCTGTTAAATGCTTCAAAACAAAAGACAGATTTCCAGATTAATTCCAGAACTACCAGAATGGATGTAGCTTTCATAGACATCTATATTCTCAGAACTGTTAGGTCAGCGCAAAAGTAATTGCAGTAATTAAAAGTAATAGCAAAAACCGCAATTACTTTTGCACCACCAAATCGGTCTTTGTCTGTAGATTTCTGAGTTCAAAACAAGAATATATTATTGGCTTTCAAGCCAATTTTTTTGTATTTACAACTAGAATTTACCCCTGATTTGTACTCTTTACTCCCTACAAATTGAGTACAACTTAAAATCCTACTTCTTTATTCTCTATCAGCGCCTCATCTCTGTATTTTTTTTTGGGAGAAGAAAAAAAAATATATGAAAAAACTTCGTAGCTGTTGTAATTCTATAACAAAGGAGGAGAAAAGCTAACCAAGCCAATTCCAGTGGAAAAAATTCAATATCGGCATGGGATGTGTCAGATTTGTGGGGTGAAGGTTGATACTTACATTAAACATTTAAAACATTTATTTGTTTAATGATGATTTCTTTTATCTCTCATGCTGATGAATGGTTGATACAATGTCATAAAAAGTTAATTTTTAGAAATTAAACAGTGGATGCCCTATGTAAGGCCTTACATATATTTGAATTAAAAGCTTAGATACAAAGCTAATCACCTCCCAAATGCAACTCTGCTGCATGCTTTCATTTCACACCCAGGGAGCAGGCATGAAAATCCCAAATGGAGGAGATATACAAACAGGTTTTAGTATGCACACACTGCTACCCTGGGGCTGGGTATGTTGCGTATTTGTGTATACAGTATATGGATGTGTGCAGATCAAGTGGGGATTGCAGCTGAAACACAGCAAAACTTAATACACTACTACAGAAGAAAAACTTTACAGGAGCAACTAAAGGTGCAAATCACCTTTTGGAGTGAGCTTCTATGTGAAACAACACAATGATTTCTAATTATTACAATGTGAAAATCATTAGAATAAAGAGAAGCAAATTTATTTTCCTCCCTGATTCCTAATTACAATACACAGGCTACAGATAATAGCCTTTTTCTGTTGTCACTATTTAGCAACTTTGAGCCAGTTTTTAGCAATCCACCCCTTCCATTGTATGATGCTATAAATTGAAACACAATTCTGCACATCAATGTCTAATTTCCCCCAAGGTTTTATAAAATTCATTAATATAAAACATTAATATGGAGGGTCTGTAGGCCTTTTTGTTGTTGTTGTTGAGTTTAAATCCATTGACTTGTAACTGGCTTTTAAAATGACATTTTTCCTTGCTGCCTTCAATTCAGTCCAAATTAAAAAAAAATAAAATAAAATAAAAAGATGCCAGATGTCATGAGGCCAATAAGCAGGTGGGCCGAAGCTTCTGTACCAATTCAAACTGGCACTGCATCAAACCTGGTGGGTATAACCTTTAATTCACTGCTTCCCTGGCACCAGATCTAGTGCCATCTGCTCAGCCTTGCTAAGCTGTGCTTGTTTCTGTGCAGGGACGATGCCAACAATGCAAACTGTCTCCTACATGTGCAGGGAATCATCAGTGCAACTAGTTTTTCGAGACCCATATGGTGGCATCTGCGAATGCACACTGTCAGCATCGCTGCCTGTACCACCCTTCGAGTTTTAAGAATGGGAGGAGAGAATGCCAGTTTGTAATTCACTATAGAGAGCCAGGAGGAAAACTTTTTCCTTCCTTCTGAGTGCTTTTCTTAGGGTCTTTTGAAGTCAGCACCCACAGAATTAGAAGAAACTTGACTGTAGTTCAGAGGCCAAGAACTCTAGGAAG
Organism: Callithrix jacchus; assembly: GCF_049354715.1. Taxonomy (NCBI): domain Eukaryota; kingdom Metazoa; phylum Chordata; class Mammalia; order Primates; family Cebidae; genus Callithrix; species Callithrix jacchus. Next base: position 34,432,677 of record NC_133517.1, on the reverse strand, counting down.
CCTTTATGAACATCATAACTGGAAAGAATCCCCTCGTGTATTCACCAGATCAGCAGAAACCAAAGTCCTCCTCTCTGCATGCACCAGTGATCCAGAGTGTTACCTTTTAAGAATTCTTTCTTATTTCGATTAAGACCGAATACTAAGATTCAAATACATGTAGGGAGTGCTGAGGGGAAGGACATCTTGTTCTCCCAGGAAATTAATGAAGACAGAAGAACGGATTTGTTTTGTCACTGTCTACACTCAGCATGCCTCAGAGACACTGAGTATTTTTGAACTGTGGCCCTTTATGGAAAATGACCCTTCACCTACTTATTCTTTTCATATTATTTGGTGAACACTGATGAGATGAATTGAAGGAAACACGTACACAAGCACAGACATACAAGCGCGCACACACACACACACACACACACGCCAACTCTGCCTTGTGGAATGGCTGGAGAGGCATAAGCTATGTGTGTACAATGGCCAATGACCTCAGAGCCCACAGCTCTCAGTTGAAACAGTAAAGTTTCTAGAATTCACCAATTATTGTGCCTACTGATAATTCTTCACTCAGTTTCACAACACTCTGAGCCTGATTTCTGGTGGACAGGAAACTCTAATAGCTCTACACTGCTAAACAGACAGATAGATAGAATTTGTTAGTTTGCTGGTTTATTTTCCATTTCTTGCTGACTACAATTTCCATGAAAAAATCTGCTTGGCTCAACTTTCTCAATTTAGCTTCTAGCACTGTATCCATACACAGTGGTTACTCAGTAAATAATAGATAAATGAAGGAATAAACACGGAGAAATGCTGCTTTGAGTGGTCTTAGGTAAACAATAAATATATTTCAGAATATATGAGATATACCAAATATTGATTAATATAACTGAATTACTATTACTGTAAATAAGTAATAATATATGAACAGTACTGTTTACTGAATATCAACTACATACTAAACAGTTTGCTAAGCATGTCCCATTCTTATTTTATAACTTTAGCAACCCTCTTAATTAGTAATACGACTCCCATTATATGCATGAGAGAACCAAGTCTGGAAGTTTGGCCAGTAAGCATGAGAAGCAAGAGTCGAATCCACTCTATCTGACTCCAGAGCCTAAATTTTGAATCACGACATTAAATGGCCCCTCCTCTATCAAAATATTTGGTAAATTCAGCCTAAATTAAATGAAAAAAAAAAGTGTCAGACTAATAGGTGTATGAATCTACCATATGTTAGGTTTTATTTCAAAAGTTTCCTGTTTGTCAAGCTATTATAATTGCTGCTTTATTATTATTATTATTAAGGATTTGGGGCAGGTACGTGTTTAACCTTGCTTTTACCTACTTAAAATACATTCATATTCTACCATACATAAAATATATGTGTCTCACTAAAGACCCTAAAATTCTCCAGTATAAAAAATATGTCTCACTCTGTTAACACCCGTTTCTGACGGTTACATTTCTGCATATATGGGGACTCTTGACTGCTGTATTAGTGATCTCTACACCATCTGGCAAAATAAAGATCCTGAAATACAAGGCTCAATCATTTAGGGAAAGGATCATGATAACTGTAGTGCAATATTTATCACACATACATTTGAGAATGTTAATTCACCTGATTAGCATTAACAGCTAAAATAAAGGAAGGAATACATTTTCTAAACATAAAATTACTACAAAAAAGTTATAAATGATATTAGCTATCACTGTACACAGTGAGATAGTTTAATCAACACAATCAGAGCCTAACAGCATTGCTTCACCAAAAGAAATGCATCCTCTAAAATTATAGTTACCTTGAATTCGCACTATGTGATCCTACCTTAACTTCCAAATGATCTCTTTTCAGACTTTTAAAATGATTTTCTTCCCTTTGACTAGTTCAGATTCATCCTATTCCTCACCTTTACCACAACCCTCCTCCAGGGCATATAGTTTTTTCTAGTAACAACAAAAGAAAAGAAGGAAGGAAGAAAAGAAATAGGGAAGTAAAGAGAGAAGAAAGGAAAGGAGTGAGAGAGGGAGGGCAGAAGGAAGGGAAGGAGGGAAGGAAGGAGGAAGGAAGGAAGGAAGGAAGGAAGGAAGGAAGGAAGGGAGGGAGGGAGGGAGGGAGGGAGGGAGGGAGGGAGGGAAGGAGAGAATTTAAAAAAGGAAGGGAAGGGAAAGGAAGGGAGTTAATATGTTAACACCTGCGATAGGGAACATTTCAAACAAATTCTGCCAAAGTCTAGTCTCCAATGTGCATTTCTTTTCAATAATTAGTTTTATTAATGCTAGAGAGATATCAGAACAAAACGGAAAGGATCAGAAGATAGAAAGATTTTCAAAAGACAAATAGATTACAAAAAAACACAACTTTAAATAGAGCATATACATTGAGAGCAGAAAGGGGGGTCACAGTGTAGAGAAGCACAGGCTAAATTGATGCTAGTGACCATGTGTCTCTGGCTGCAGTAATTTTTCTGGTTCACTGAATTATTCAAGAATCAAACACAATAATAAAGATGACACTGTGTTGTTCAATGTGGCATGCAACACAAATGTCAGGTGACTTTTTATAAGTGTTATTATCATCCCTTATTTACAGCCATGGCCCAAACTCTTTTGCCAACAGAAAAGGGACAGGCAAGACTCTCATCATCAGAAAAGTCTAACTCCGAATGGCAGATGCCTAGAAAATGACCACTTTGCACATTTAAGTTCCACCTCATCTCACACCAGAGCTGCCAGGTCAACTGACTTGAGCTTCACAAACCTAAATCAGCACATTTGGGTTCTCAGTGACCACAGTCCTCATTTGCATTCCGGTAAGTCTTTCAACTTTAAAGTTGTTCAGACTTTAAACCTCAGTGGAAAATCTTGTCTGAAATTCATGGGAGGAAACTAAGTATCAACAGGGGACAGCTTCCTCAAATGGTAGAACTGAAGCCCTAATCGAGTTTAGAAGCATTGTCCTTCCTTCTCATTCCAGCCCTACCTCCTACTGCAAAGGCCACCAGGCTCCACACACAAGAGGTGGGTGGTGGTGGTGGGGCAGAGATTCTACTCTGTTCTGTCCTTCCGCCTGATCCCGCTATCTTTGCCTTCTTCGACCGTCTAGCATCTCCTCTTCTCACCTATTTCAGACTCTTCATACAACTTAGGTATGTGATGGCACCAGCTCTTCCCAGTTCCAATGACAGCATAGAATAAAAGCAATGCTCATCAGTAAAAACATTACAACATGAGAATAACTGGAAACTTATTTCCCAGACCCATTATCTAAGCACTTTGTCATATTCAATTTTTCCAACACCTCCATTAGACAGATGAGAAAACTAAGGCTTGAGGAGGCGAAGAGTCTTCTTAGGACACACAAATGTAAGTGGCAGAGATGAAATCTTAATCTGGGCATCTCTGTTATCCACCCTTGAGCCCCTGAATCCAATGCTAGAGCTATGTATCCTGGAAATGAAGTGGTAGGCTTGGAAGACAAGAAGCCAGAGAATTACCATAGTGTATCAAGCAAGACTTTTTATTTGAAGAGTTTTTTTTTTTTTTTGCATGAAAAATATTTTACATTAAAAAAACAGGATGTATTATGGAGTAAAAATCCTTAAGACTATAACTATTAATTTAAAAATGAAAGAACTCAAGAAATTGCAAACAATCATGGCTACCTTGTCATAGGAGGAGATCCTCCCTTTCACTCTGCCATGTGGTGGGTAGCTCAGCAAGAGAAAAGCAGACCATGGATACCAGAAGGGACCCCTGACTCACCCTAATAATCCCCCTGTAAACTGATGGTGCCCAAATCTCCCAATATATTAGTATTCTAGGTGACATTTTGTTAAAAAATACTCATATATAGTTTTTACCTTCAAAGATTATGGTTCATTTGGTCTGGAGTGGTCCCATGCATCAGTATTATTTAGAAACTCTTCAGCTAGAGATAAGAATGACTCCACATCAAAAAGCATGCATGATACTGTCACTTAAACAAACATGATTTAAATAAATGTTTCTTCTCACTCATTCAATATGTATTCATCATATGCCAATGTGAGCAGGGCACTGGACTTGGGACAGTGGCAGAGATACCACTGGACTTACAAGGAGTTAGGTCCAACAAAACCATTATCATAAACTGAAAATATTGAAAGGTAAAAAGCATTGAATATCCCTAACCTACCAAACACCATGCATTAACCCCACCTACCTCAAATGTACTGAGAACTCTCACATTAGATTTCAGTTAGACAAAATAATGTGGCAACACTATGCACTGTGGAGTACAGGTTGTTTACCCTCATGATCACATGGCTGACTGTGAATTGAAACTCGCTTCCCAGTATTGCAAGAGTATCATACCCCATATGGCTAGCCCAGGAAAATATCAAAAACTGAAAATTCAAAGTTTGATTTCTACTAAATGCATATTGTAAAGTTGGAAAATTATAAGTCAAACCATTATAAGAGGAGGACTGTCTGTACTCATATACAATTCTGCAATTCATGTCTGAGGTATCTCCTGTAGGCCTGAAAGACTTTTAATTGGGCTGTCTCATTATTTTTCATTCCTTTTTTTCTGCCCTCAGATGGATTGCATTTAACAGTAGTTTGAATAGCCTCTTTTTATAACCCTTATCTCTAGCTGTTGGCAAATAAAATGGTGAGGGTAAGAAAGAAATAATTTCCTCTTCATGTCACCAAGAGATAAAGTTATAGGACTAGTACTAAGTGAAGGCAAAGTAGAGGTGGATGTTAACAGAAAAAAAGAGAAATGAGAATATGACAGAAGAAATATGACTCCCCAGCTGAGAATGGGCCCCCACTGAATTCTGAATTCTACCAGGTCCAATGTTGAATGATCACAAAGCCAAATTGAAATAGAATGATGAATTTAAGCATATAGGACATTCGTGTTCAGCCAATCATTGCAATGGTGATGCTGAGATTGAGAGAGAGAGAGAGAGAATAAAAAAGACATCAACAAAGGAAGTAAAGAAGTCGTCATTTTAGGAAGTTGTGGTTTGAAGTAATGCTGAGAGAAGACCATGCATGAATGGCTACTGAGATTGAGTAATTTCTAGTCCAGTTTCCAGCATTTGTAAACAAACACTTTAGAGGATTTTGACTCATGGATTCAGGATCCGTCCAATCTTCAAGGTATCCATCTGCAGTTGAAGATTTGAGGCTGCCTGATGAGGCTGGATAACATACTGAACTCAGGCATTTAAGTACATTCTTATGTTCCCTTATAGGTGATAATAGCTCCTGTATTATTTTGAAATCCTCTATCCGTGGAGCATTGCTCTAAATGCATCTCATGGATAAAATCAATTAATCGTAGAAATAGCCCTGTTATACAATAAGTATGTACAGCAGCAAGGTTGTGCACTGCTTAGATCTCCTTTCATGAGACAATCTAAACCCCCTGTACACTAACTGTCAAGCTACACTCTCCCTAGCCTGATCCCAGCTAATGACTGAGCACTGTCGAGGGTATCAGAGCCAAGGAATTGTGTCAAACATGGGACTTTTCTAATAGGCAATATTTTCTCAGGGACTTCTCATTAGCCTGGCCAGGATTTCTTCAAAACTGCCTTACAGTATGAGGCTCTTCCTACACAATTCTTTCTTCCCACTCTCCTTTCATGGGTGTTAGACTTGCTTTGTAATTTGAAGGTTCTCCAGGCCTATGCTTGCTCCCTCTCCATTGTTTGCTACATAGATGCTTCTCCCAATGTCTTGCACATCTGTATCTGTCTTGCATCTGCTTCTCAGAGTACTTGGACTAACACACTTTGATTAACCATATTAGCATGGGATCATTAAACAAAGCTAAGATCAGTTGACCAGGAAGTAGCAGAGCTGGCATTTGAATCCATGCAGAGTGACTTCAGTGTTGTTTCTCTTAAAAATTATGCTCAACTAACTTTCCACATTGAAAATTCCTGGGAGGAAGGAGACTGGGATCCACTCTCTATTGGCATGAAACTATGATGGATTTGGGAGGTCTAATAACAAAAAAAGACAAGTGGACTCATTGATAGGATACTCATCCTAGCTTTAATGTGACATTAAGGGAGTAGTAGTATATCTGATGAACTTGTTTATCAGATCCAGGAAGTGAAAAATGATAGATGTGGCAAACGAATGGAGATTTGAGTTGCTGAAGGAAATGTGCCCTGATGTCGCACAGGCTGGTGAGAACTATAACTTGCTAATCACATGTTATGCAATGCAATGCATGACAGAGCTAGAGCAATCGTTTTTGGGTTTTTTGCCAAGTTTCTTTCAGGCCCACAGCATTTTATTATGAAAAGCAATAATGTAGAGACAATGCACAGGCTTTGGTAGGAGGCAAATCTGAGTTCCAATTTATGTTCCTTATTATCTGGGTGACACTGTAATATTCAATCTTCAGGAGCCTCAATTTTTACATTTAGACTCTGGAGATAATATCATTCTATTTTAATACTTTTAAAACTTTGCACAAGATAATGTAAATACATTTCTGTGGTATGTGGCAGTAACTCTACAAATGCTAATTAATTTTCTAAAAACGCATGCTTTTAATTTACTTAGTGGGGTTCAGTTTCTCCATGAACCAAGATGGTTATCTGGGGCTAGGAAAGTCTTGGCCAGCTTACCAGTGGGAGCTTACCCCTAGTTTCATGATCTGAACCATGATGAATTACTTGGTATTTGTTTTGCTTTCCACATCAGTATTTCTGAAAGATGTAGTGACTCCTTATACTACTCAAGCAAAAAAAATCCATTGTTTTCATCCTTCTAAATGAGCTCACAATTGAGTCTGCTTTTCTGACTCTTGCTTCTTCTCTATGATTTTTTTTATGAACAATAGAGATTCAAGACCTTTCTTTCTTATTTTTCAAAATGCCATTTGATTACAATCTTGCTCCACACAAGTAAATAGTCGTGAGGTCATCTCTATTTACATTAGCATTTTTTCTCTTTAAAAATTCTCTTTGAAGAAAGGTGATTTCTGTTCTATCATTGCATAACTAATCATCTTAAAACTTAGTAGCTCAAACCAACATCAATCATTTATTCTTGAATCATAAATTTGAGAAGAACTTGCTTGGATGGCTGCTACCAGCTCAAGGTCTTGTGCAGGTACAGTCAGATGGCGATTGGAATGCAGCATCTGGGAACTGGCAGGGCTTCGCTCTTCATTTAGCCACAGGGATTCTCCATGTGGTCCCTCCACATGGACCAGTTTGGACTTTCACAGCATGCCAGCCTCAGGATAGTGGCTCTGCTTCCATGAAGACTTGTACACCAGCACAGGTGTTCCAGTTCCCAAGGCTGAAGAGCTATTGCCTATCATTATTGTATTAGCCATAGTTCTCTAGAGGGACAGAACTAATAGAATACACACACATACACACACACACACACACACATGTGTATGAAAAGCAATGTATTTTCATGTGTGGATATATATGAGAGAGTTTATTAAGTATTAACTCACAAGATCACAAGCTTCCACATTAGGCCATCTGCAAGTTAAGGAGCAAGGAGAGGGAGCCCGAGTTCGAAAACTGAAGAACTTTGAATTGATGTTTGAGGGCAGAACACATCCGGCATGGGAGAAAGATGTAGGCTTGGAGTCTAGGCCAGTCTCTCTTTTCACATTTTTCTGCCTGCTTACATTCTAGCCATGCTGGCAGCTGATTAGATGGTGCTCACGCAGATTAAGGATGGGTCTGCTTTTTCCCAGCCCACTGACTCAAATGTTAGTCTCCTTTGGTAACACCCTCACAGAAACACCCTGGATCAATACTTTGTATCCTTCAATCCAGTCAAGTTGACACTCAGTATTAACCATCACAAGTCCACCTCTGTCAACTTGAACCCATACACAGCTCTGGAGATCATAAATAATCTTCAAATAAAGACAGTATTAAGGTCAAAATTATGTGTAGCATAATACAATTATGTGTTTCTTCATACAACCAGAAACACACCAATCCCCAATCCAAATACTATTACATAAAGTTAACAATACTTAAATCCTGAAGTGAAGTCAATAACTCTTATGTCACATGATAAAAAAGAAAGGAAATTAAATGAAGATATTTTCTTAGTGCAAGTGTACACATACACAAACATGATTTTTTTGGTGAGGGGGGACAGACCTTCACTCTTTACACCCAGGCTGGAGTGCAATGGTGCAATCTCAGCTCACTGCAACCTCTGACTCCCGGGTTCAAGCGAGTCTCCTGAGTATCTGGAATTACAGGTGGTGGTCACCATGCCCAGCAAAATATTGTATTTTTAGTAGACATGAGTTTCACCACATTGGCCAGGCTGGTTTTGAACCTCTGACCTTAGATGATTCACCCACCTCAGCCTCCCAAAGTGCTAGGATTATAGGTATGAGCCACCGTGCCCAGCCTACACAAACATGTTAAATTTCTATTTCTCCACAACCTCTCCAGCATCTATTGCTTCCTGGCTTTTTAATAATCACCATTCTAACTGGCATGAGATGGCATCTCATTGTGGTTTTGATTTGCATTTCCCTAATGACCAGTGATGATGAGCTTTTCTTTCACACGTTTGTTGGCTGCATAAATGTCTTCTTTTGGGAAGTGTCTGTTCATATTCTTTGCCTGCTTTTTGATGGGGTTGTTTTTTCTTGTAAATTAAGGTAAGTTCTTTGTAGATTCTGCATATTAGCCCTTTGTCAAATGGATAGATTGCAAAAATTTTCTCCCATGCTGTAGGTTTCCATTCTGTAGGTTCACTCTGCTGATAGTTTCCTTTGCTGTGCAGAAGCTCATTAATTTAATAAGATCCCATTCGTCAATTTTGGCTTTTGTTACCATTGCTTTTGGTGTTTTAGTCATAAAGTATTTGCCCATGCTTATGTCCTGAATGGTATTGCCCAGGTTTTCTCATGACTGATCCCACAGAAATACAAACTGCAATGAGGATATTATAAATACCTCCATGAAAATAAACTAGAAAATCTAGAAGAAATGAATAAATTTCTGGACACATATACCCACCCCAGACTACACCCAGGAAGAAACCGAATCCCTGAATAGACCAATAACAACTTCTGAAATTTAGACAGTAATTAATAGCCTACCAACCAAAAAAATTCCAAGACCAAATGGATTCACAGCTGAATTCTACCAGAGGTACAAAGAGGAACTGATACCATTCCTCCTGAAACTATTACAAACAATAAAAAAAAGAGGCACTCCTCCCTAATTCATTTTAGGAGACCAGCATTATCCTGATACCAAAACCTGGCAGAGACACAACAAAAAAAGAAAATTGCAGACCGATATCTCTGAAAAACATCAATGCAAAAATTTTCAATAAAATACTGGCAAATCGAATTCAAAAGCACATCAAAATGCTTATCCACCATGATCAAGTTGGCTTCATCCCTGGGATGCAAGGCTGGTTCAACATATGCAAATCAATAAACATAATCCATCATATAAACAGAACGAATGACAAAACCACATTATTATCTCAATAGATGCAGAAAAAGCCTTCTATAATATTCAACACCCCTTCATGCTAAAAACTCTCAATAATAAGCTCCTTTCTGCAGCTAACCACATGGTGTGTTGGTCAGAGGCAATGCTGTGTGGAATACCACAATAATGGACATTCCGTGAGTTCACATATGGTAGTCTTGACAGAAGCATTGCATGCAGGATAGGCAAACCCATATTCAGAGTAAGTGTCTATTCCTCTGCCCTTTTGATGATGGAAGAGGTCCAGTATAATCAACCTGCCATCAGGTAGCTTGATCAGCTTGAGGCTGATCACCTCAAGGAATGGTGCCATATGAAGGGCTCAGTGTTGGTCTCAACTGCTGGCAAATTGGGCACTCAGCAGTGGCCATAGCCAGGTCAGCCTTCGTGAGTGGAAGTCCATGTTGCTAAGCCCACGTGTAACCTCCATTCCTGCCATTTTGTTCATGGGCCCATTGGGCAATGACAGAGGTGGTTGAAGAAAGAGGCTGAATGGTGTCCATAGAATGGGTTATCCTATCCACTTGATTATTAAAATCCTCCTCTGCTGAGGTCACCCATTGGTGAGCACTCACATGGGATAAAAATATCTTCACAGTATTTTACCACTCAGAGAGCTCCATCCACAAACCTCTTCCCCAGATATCTTTGTCACCAATTTTCCAATCATTCTTCTTCCAAGTCCCTGATCATTCAGCCTTAGAGATCACTAGGAAAAGATACCCCTACCTCAGAATATAGACTCACACAACACATAGCCCCACATCTAGTAATCCTAAATCAGGCCACCCTTTGCTCAGTTTATCGTATTTCCTTTCTCAAGGTCCTTTAGAATACCCACTTATTTTTGATAATAGAGAATTATTCACATTGAGTTTTATAATTTTTGGCATTATTTCTATGCAAAGGACATAGGGTAAGGAAACTAAAACTATTCACTTAAATATTCTGGGTGTAAAACTGGAAAATGTTGGCTGACTGGTTTGTCATCTCAGTCATCTTGAAAACCTTGCAGTCACATTATTCTTAAATGTCTCTTTAATAAGTGAATTGATTATTCACTGCAAAATTATTGGTCTTTATGTTAGAATTCTTTGCTCATAGGTGCCTCATATTTGACATATTGACATGTCTAAACATCAAAAATCACAAATTGGCTGCTCACAGGCCTAATGCAACTTGCAACCATGTTTCTGTGGCTTGTATATTTTGAATTAATAGCTAATATGTGAAAATAGAATGATAGCTTTAAAAAATGGATTTTTGGCTTCACTTGAAAAATCCTCAGAGCTGGCATCACAAGGCCCATGTTGCTTCTGCCAATAATAGACTGATGGTAAGTGGTAGCTGTTTTCTTTCTATCCTGCCAGTGGCTGATCTGCTTCACTTCTACTTTACATAAACTTTTTGGCCCCTAAGGGCATTAAGTTTGGGACACTTGATAAATTTCATATCTCAAATATTCAGCTGATGGAATGATGAGTAGTAATGAGGCATATGTTATCAACCAGCACATCTCTTGAAATACAAGGGAGCAACTGAAAACATCAAGAGAGCTACTCAATGTACAATCACCCAATCATAATAGTAAAGCCATTTCATGGTAATTTACTTGTCAACCCAAATACGTGGCTAGGTTTGGGAAAGGAAATAAACATCTGAACAGACTAACGATATGGAATAAAATTCATACACTAGAACTCATGCACTTCACTCATGAATGAGTACCTTAAACCCTCACTCGACACCCATTTATTCTTTAGATCATGCAAGTAGAAAGCTTAGAAAGCACAATGATTCCACAAATAATCCCTAATTCTATCACACAGAATACTGTTTTCTTTGTTTTTCATTAATTTTTATTTTTATGGGTACATGGTAGGTATATACATTTATGGGCTACATAAGAAATTTTGATATAGGCATGCAATGCATAATAATCACATAATGAAAAATGGGGTATCCATTCCCTTCAAGCATTCACCCCTTGTGTTGCCAGCAATTCACTCATACTCTTTTAGTTATTTTTCCATGTACAGTTAAATTATTATCAGCTGTAGTCTCCCTGTTGAGCTATCAAATTCTAGGCCTTATTTATTCTTTCTATTTTTGATACCCATTAACCATGCCCATCTACCCCAAACTTCCAGTACCCTTCCTAGCCTCATAACCATCCTTCTGCTCTCTATCTCTATGATTGCCTTGATTCTGAGATCCCACAAACAAGTGAGAACATGTGAAGTTTTTCTTTCTGTGCCTGCCTTATTTCACTTAATATAATGATCTCCAGTTTCATCTTGTTGTTGCAATGACAGAATCTCATTCTTTTCTATAGCTGAATAGTACCACATTGTGTGTAAGTACCACATTTTCTTTCATCTGTTGATGGTCACTTAGGTTGCTTCCAAATCTTGCTATTGTGAACAGTGTGTCAACAAACATGGGAGTGCAGATCTCTTTGATATATTGATTTCCTTTCTTTTGGGTATACACCCAGTAGTGGAATTGCTGGGTTTTCTGGTGGCTCTATATTTAGTTTATCTAGAAAACTTCTCCAAATTGCTCCTCATAGTGGTTGTACTAATTTTCATTCTCACCAACAGTATACAAGGTTTTCCTTTCTCCACATCCTCACCAACATGTGTTATTGCCTGTCTTTAGGGCAAAAGCCATTTTATCTGGAGTGCGATAATATCTCATTGTAGTTCTGATTTACACTTCTGTGATAATCAGTGATGTTGAACATCTTTTCATATAACTGTTTGCCGTTTGTATGTCTTAGTCGGGTCTTTTGTCCCTTTTAATTGGTTTATTAGATTTTTCCTCTGGAGTTGTTTGAGCTCCTTATATATTCTAGTTATTAATCCCTTCTCATATGGTTAGTTTGCATCTACTTTCTCCCATTCTATAGGTTGTCTCCTCAACGTGGTTGATTGCTTCCTTTGCTGTGCAGAAGCTTTTTAACTTGATGTTTCCCATTTGTCCATTTTTGCATAGGTTGGCTGTTCTTGTGAAACATTATTCAAAAAATCTATGCCCAGATCAATGTCCTGGAGAGCTTCCCTAATATTTTCTTGCATCAGTTTCATAGTTTTAAGTCTTAGATTTAAGTCTTTAATCCATTTTATTTTACTTTTTTACATGATGAGAAATAGGGGTCTAGTTTCCTTCTTCTGCATATGGATATTCAGTTTCCCTAGCACTATTTATTGAAGAGACTCTTTTCTCTCAAAGCTAAGCCAAATAAACAATAATATATGTAAATGGTATTTCATCTTCAGTAAACTCATTTTCAAGAAAGATGCCAGGAACATACAATTGGCATCTTTGTTGAAAATGAGTTCACCATACATCTATTTGTTTCTGGGTTCCTCTATTCTGTTCCATTGGTCTGTGTCTGTTTTTATGCCAGTACAATGTTATTTTTGTTACTATACTCTGTAGTACACTTTTGGAATACTGTTTATAGTATTTTTAAAAATAACATTGGTACTATGTTGTATATGCATATATATATAGTACAGATTATCTTTTATAAAATTTATTTGTGATTAATGATTTTCTTTTTTTTTAGAAACCGGAGGAGAGAGAAAGAAACAGCTAACTCTCACACTGAGAGAGAATCCAGAAAGGTGGAATCCAGGAGAGGAAAGCAGCTTCCACACTGAGTGGAAGGGAATAGAGAGAGATGGAGATTAGGAGGGGAAGACAGGCTTCCACGAGAGGGTGTGGAAGGGGACTCTAGAGGGAAAATCCAGGATAGAGAAAAGAAGCTTCCACGAGAGTGTTCATGGAAGGGGATCCAAACATGGAGTCCTGATTAATGCATCTTAATTTTCCACATGTTATTACATTTTCTTTTACGTATTATTACATATGAAATATTTCTAGATTCTACCTGCCTTACTATGTAGACTAGAAGTTATTCTGATAGTTAATAATAAGTATGACTGATGATTTTTTGAGAATCTATATATGTATCAGTTATCAATTGCTGCAATAATGCTACACTATAAAGGACCATAAGAACTTACTAGAAAACTAACAAAGTTTATTAAGTTCACGAGTTTGTCAGTCAGAAATTTAGGGTTGACTTGGCTGGGAACCTCTACTATTGGATAAGCTTGCCCATATTTTTAATAGGGAATGTCACGTTCTATCATAGCTGAGCATATTGTAGCTACTTGGATTTTTCCCAGATCCCATTCTCCAGCAGACTACCCAGTCATGTGGACATGTTCTTATGGTGATGTCAGAGGGAAGATTGCCAGCAGAAGTACCCTGCTTAGAGCACATCTTCTATCATCCCCTTGGCCAAAGTAAGTCATATGATCAAACCCTGAGCCAGAACTGAGGAGACATTCTAGTTATACAGTAATGGGTGTAGCTACAGGCAGCATGGCAGATCTGGCCATTAATGTAATTAGTCTTTTACCATATTGAAAACATTTTTAGTTTTCTCTATTTTTAGACACTATTCTAGGTTCCTGATCTGGTGCTGCCATCAACATGCTGATTGTTCCTGTACACTTGCAAAGTCATTAAACCTGAGAAAGATGGCAAGTCTGATTCTTCTTCCTAACTTCAGACTGTGGGGACAACCCAAAAAACTATTGTATCCAAATAGAAAAACATTATGAAAAAAAGCATCTATTGGGTTGCAGCTGGAAAAATTTGAAATAGCTGGAGAAAATTTCTCTTGGCCTTGGCTGACATGACCATTGTCTCTTGGCGCAACTGGTATTTATAACGAGTCTTCGCTATGGTTTATTTTTAAGCTTGAATTTTATCATCCAACACAAAGGTAATTTCATACAAAACTAATTCCATGAGAGCATCGCGATTGGTAAATGCTCATTGTGTAACTGAATGCTAGATTTAATCAATTGATATTTGAATTATGCCACAAATTAATAGTTGAAATGTCTCTGTTCTCTGATTTATCCTGACAGAAATAGACCAGATACGTTTCCATTTCTTCCCAACATAGAGAAATTTTTGTTATAAACAGACAGAAGTTTTTTTTAAAAAAGCATATCAGCTATTCTACTCACAAATATATGTCTTATCTGAGATGTTTTATTAAAACAATAAGTTTGAGGAGAACATTAGGTGAGGAAACTCCATTAAGATAATAAAATTTTATGCATTAGAATTAGGAGATACACATATACTTTGTGTCATCATTAAAAGTGAAAATATTCCTTAAATCATTTTGAACCTTATTATGTGACTGAGACAGAATCGATGTATAAAAATATTATAAAGTGATCCATACATTATTAATGTAAAATTTTTGTATTATATAAAGACATGAAGTTCAGATACACACTACAATAAATTTGAAAACTTTGAAAAACATTGTGTTTTGAACTTTGAAAACATTGTGTTAAGTAAACCAGTCACAAAATACCATGTGTTTTATTATTCTATTAACAAGAAATATCAAAATCTCTGGTGAAACTACAGAGATAAAAAATTGGGATTTCCCTGAGGCTGGGATGTTGTAGGGATGGGGAATGACTGTTAATGGATATGTGTTTCTTTGGGGGAGTTTGAAATGTTCTAAATTAGATTCTGATGATGTTTGTGCAATCCTGTGAATATACTAAAAGTCCTTGAGCTTTATATTTTAAATCATTTTATGGTATGTGAAATATATGTTGATAAAGTTGTAAAAAAATATGTATAGTTAAAAATCTGGCAGCAATGCTTAGAGAAATGGCAAGCATTATAAAGAATATTGGATGCAAAGAAAATATCTCTTAATCATTAAATTGTTTAAAATCAATTGGAATTCTCTTTACTAAAATTATGTAAATAATTCAGAATGAATTATAATATCACTTAGATTTAAGTGAACTAAGAATCATTTTCATCATTACTGCAACAAAAATAAAACACACAGGAACACAGGAGAGTTCCCTATTGAGTTTAAGAAAGGCAAACAACTGGAAAAAAAGGAAAGGAGAAGATCATTGAAATATAACGAAGAGACAGAAGTAAATTCCACGGAAGGAAATGAAGGGATTTGAAAAGAAGGAAAAGATCATATAAAAGTGCAAAGAGGTCTCAGGAAAACGACGAGTTATACTTGAGGATTCAGGCTTCTGTGAATGTTGGCTGCTGACCAGGGGCAGATAAGGCATGGTTCCCTTCCAAGCTGAATTATCACAGCATAGCTTCTCATTTTCTTTTAAACTTTTTTTTCTGACACAGCTATGCATCTCAGTATTCACAAAATATTTGTGACACCAATATAAAAAACATACTTAATCTTCATAGAATCATTCCCCTCTCTAAATATGTGGGATTGGTCAAATTATGCATCTATAGACCTATAGAACACAAATAGCTCAGGAAGACTTTAGAAAGGGTAGCAAATTTATAGGTCTTCTCAAAGTGTAGATTTGTTTATCTATACTTTATTATTTATTTTTTCTTCATGGTTCTCCTGTATTTGTGATTTGCCGAGACAACTGATGTGCTTTAAGAGTCAATACGGGGCCAGGTGCAGTGGCTCATTCCTGTAATCCCAGCTCTTTGGGAGACTGAGGTGGGGTGGATCACTTGAGGTCAGCAGTTCAAGACCAGCCTAGCCAACATGGTGAAATCTCATCTCTACTAAACACACACACACACACACACACACACCCCAAATTAGCAAATTAGATGGGCATGGTGGTGGCCACCTGTAATCCCAGCTACTCAGGAGGCTGAGACAGGAGAATTGCTTGAACCCAGGAGGCAGGGGTTGCAGTGAACTGAGATTTTGCCACTGCACTCCAGCCTGGGCAACAGAGCAAGACCCCATCTTAAAACAAAAAAAAAAAAGAAAAAAAAGACTCAATACGGGTGCTCACATGCCTGATTATAGCAAGCCATACCACCAGCATAAACACTGATTTCTATAACCAAAAAGCAGCATTACAGACAGTTCCCTCTCAGCATCTGCTTCAGTTAGTCTTGGGACTCCCAAAGATTCTGAAATAAGAATCGATCAGTATCACATATCCCAATCACTTTTGTTGAAATCACATGCCCTTGTCACACACAACATTCATATCGAATTATTTATTTCTTCTCTGTCAAGCAACAGCTTAACCTTGGACTGACTTCTTAGCTTACAAGCTACGCAAAGTTATTATGTGACTGAGAAAAAGCTAAAGTGTATTTGAGGAATGCAGACAAGAAAGGATACATAGTTCAATCAGAGTCAGACACCAAAAGACAGTTCATAGTTTATATTACCCAAGGTGAAACTTCACAACTGTAATCATCCTTCAGTGTTCTGAGCTTCAGAATGTTTTTAGAAAATAAAATAATGTCAAGTTAAAGATGACATATTTAAAATATATTTTATGAGCATTTGGTAACAGTGACAAATCAGTCCAATAAGGTTTGTGCTTATTTGAAGCATTTTGAGTGGTTACACAATGATGCATATTCTGGATAGTTCTTAGACACAAAGTGAGCCTAATATTTTGTTATCTGAAGTGTTTGCCCTGTTAGTGCTTCTTCCTACTTCTCTACTCTTGGGATGGATTATTTCCAGATGCAATTTGATCACTTTGGGGAGTATTCTTATCTTTCTTCTTTATTGCCAGAAGATAAGAGTTTTTTTTAATCACCATATTGTCTCATTTTTAAAATAATAAGAGCTATGTGTGATGTTTAATGGTAAAAAACAGTGGCAAACATTCAATTGTTAACATACAATAAACAGCAAGAAGAGACAAACTCAGTAGTGAAGTTACATAACCATTCAAATTAATTTCTTCTTACTTTAAAGAGTATATGATTCCAATTGGATGCAGTTAGCAGCAAATCTTTATTGTATTTAACCAAATATGTTTATGTTACTGAGACTCTCTTTTGTGAGACTCTTTGAGATACAGGACAACAGAAACATGCTAGAAATACACCATTTAGGCTCTAGGGAAAAAAATCTGTGAAATTTACATTACATGGATTTATTTATATAAAACATAGACCTGAACACTCATTAGAAAATTAAGTATCACTTTTGTAGGTAGTATAACTAAACTGTGGTAGGCACCAAGAAAAAAAAAATAAATTTCATACAAAATAACAAATGAAAAACTAATATCAATATTTAGATATAAACTGAGATTAAAAAGAAAATATCAGAGTTAGAATAAAGACAGTCACTAAAAATGTCAAGACATTTTGGAGATAAATGGAGTTACTAAGAAAAAGCCTTTCAAATAGCATTGGTGCAGAATTTTAGAAATGAACAACAACAAAAAAACCTAGAAATCATGGAAAAGATAGGTAAAAGCCTGGTCTTACATTGGGAGAGATATATAAGTAGAGAACTTGTAAAGTGTATCATCTTATCTCAAATCGTTTCTAGCTTAGGCAGGATATAAGCAATCAACTAATTAATTAGGATATATTCTGAAATTAGCTGTCTCTTACATGCTTGATTGATTAAATCAGTATTTTTAGAAGCAATATTAGAGGAAATGGCTATTTTACGTTGTTCTAAGAAGAAAAATATTTATTAGAAGTATATCCCTGGAATTATTTTTATAGTTATGATGCAAGTAAATACCAGAAAAAATATATTAAAATGCAAAAAGTATATTTGCACTAAATATTATAGTTTATATTATATATTTAACATATACTTTTACATATAAATTTTACTTGGATAACATTTCACTACAATTTCAATTTTTTAAAATGACAATATGACAAGACTCTAGATATTTTAAATTTAGAAGTAAATCTTGGATATAAAACCAACTTTAAAAAATTCAGATGGAAAAGCAGCTACCAGCCCAGCTACCTGAGGTATCTGCCAAGAAGCCAGGTGCTTTGTGGGAATCTCTTCCATAGCTTGGCATCTGGGTTTTCTAAGTTGTTACCAAGGGAAGAAAAAGGGAAAAAATCTACCACAATGTGCAGTGCTGAGGTTACTGGCCTCTTCAGAACGATACTATGAAAATGTTTTATTTTCAACATTGAGACTCACAAAATGGGAATAAAAATCTAAAGGTAACAAAATACTGTATTCTCTAAAATGCCTTTTCTGCATTATTTTAATTTATGTTAAGACTGTATTAGCTTCAGAGTGTTTATCTATGTCCCCAAGAGAGGATTAGCTGGGAACATTCTTTGAGATAAACTAAAAGAACTATTTGGTGCTGGCACTGTTAAATTTTTCTGATGTGCAGGTGTTTCTAGTATTTGTACAGTTGCCTGATTGGTTTTCATCCAGGTAAATCCACAGAGAATAAGGTTTATCGTTTCCGGATAGAGAGGTGCAGAGGCTATTACAGAATATAGTGAAAACCTGCCACTAGCCACTTCCATGCTATTTTCTAAATCGTTTCATGTTTTGACTTGGAGAATATAAGCAAGACTTCATTGCATTGAACATTTCTTACTGATCTTTGCTGAATCACATTCACCCTACTTTTTTCCAATGTCTTTCATAATCCACTCTGTATTCCTAACTCTTCATCAGTATTACAAAGTAAGAATATACATTGTTACAAAAATAATAAAATATATTAAATAGATTGTTATTTTGGCATATGCTTTACAATAGTTATGGGAAAAGAGTTCATACATTTACTCAATTGTTCCATCAACAAAATTTTATGAAGCCTCTGAAATTTTCCAGGCAATGTGCTGGGTGCAGGAGATAGAAGAGTGATCAAAACAGAAATGATTTCTGCCTTCATGAAGTTTATGGTTCAATGGAGAGGCAGAAAAACTGGGTATCACACTGGAATTTTAACCACAGTACCAAAGTATATTAAATGCTGCATTTCACAGGATGTATTAGATCACAAGCTGAATTAATAAACGATTTAGCCATATGTTGATGCTAAGTGGGGAGCTTAGCACTAAAATTTCTTGAGCTCATACCACATGCCTGCCTCAGAATTGCATGATAACAATGCTATGATTAATTTAGCCATTCTGTTACTGGACAATATTTCTTCTAATGTCTTCCTATAACAAGTGATGTTACAAAGAATATTCTTATATCACTGTTATACATGTTTCTCTGTGCAAATATACAAGTTCACATATACCAGGAGTTTTCTAAGATACATCCACATAATGGAATTGGTTAGCATTACAATATGAACACCTTCTACTTTACTACATATTGCCAAATAATTCTCCAAAATGCTTGTACCTAGTCATACTTCCACTGACAGCACAGAAGAGTCATATTAAGCTGTGCCTACACTTAATATCACAAGACTTAAATTCTACCAATCTGATGAGTTTAAAATGTAGGTAATGGTTGTTTTGATTTGCGTTTTTCTTATGACTAATGAATAAAGCATCTCTTAATAAAAACACAAGTGATTCAGCAAAAGTTTCCTCACGCTTGAAACACTTTATCCACAGTGGAAACCATGGTGTTGGCGATTAGAAAAAGTTTTGTTGGAAGGATTCCTTTAAATGATGTTATGCAGTGAGTCCCCCAAATCAAAAAAAAGTGGGCATTTGAGTATGGCTGCCCTTTATCTTAGTCCCTCAGACACAATGAGTTGATGTCTAACTACAATCTAGAAAACCAAAGTTGCAGAAACAGATCAGCCAACTGTTTCTATAACAGAACAAAGAAGAGTTGATTTTGTATTTGGATTGGTCTGTTCTTCCAGAATTTGTCCAGTAAAGCAAACTGAGATTTCAGTGCACCAGATGCAGGCAGAAGGTGCAAGAGCTGACCTGGAGCTGCTTTAAATTCTACCTTAGAGGACAATCTAGGAGAATGACAGGACCCCAAAGGTATATTTTACCTGCTGTGGTAAAAGTAGGAGGAGCTAAAGGATGTGTGACTAGCAAGAGAAAAATGAATCTCTGATGTCGCAGGAAGTACAAGGTTGTGACTAGGTGATATGAATAAAATACTCATCTCAGGCACAAAATTTAAGAAGCACCAAAAAGCAAAAATTTAGTAATCAAGATAAGTAAAATTTTAATGCACTATTTAAAAAGTCAGAATTGACGCCGAAGAATTTATATTGAACCAAATGTTATTTTTAAGACAGTATTCAACCCTAGGCTTAAATATCCTTGCCTCACTTTCCTCACCCTAAGCCTGAATTTTCAGGGATTGTTCCTAGAGGAAGACCCTGAAAAATAAAAAATTAAAAAGAGTCCAAGAAAGAGGACTCTTTTAAACCTCTTCCAGGCCCAGAAGCCATGAAGTTCTCTTATCCCAGTACCAGCCAATGGAGACTCCACTGCTGCCTTGTGTTTCATCCTTCCTCCCTTCCCAGCACAACTATCAGCCCCATTTCTGCTGGGGTCAGTAGCCACAGCAAGTAGGTGAAGGAGAGGCATGAGGTCTGAGTCTGTGTTTCGTACCTTAACATGATCATCACAGGTCCTTTTAATCATTTAAGAGATATGAATGCTGTCAATTTTGTTGTCCAGCAGCAAGAAAAAAATAGCAAATCAAAGGGACAGTGGGAAACAAGATGCTTTCTACCAGTTCAGTGTACCAGTTACACAAGAAAGTAAATGTATACTTACAAATCGAGATGGATGTTCTGCGGAAACTAAAGCCTCTCTGCTTTAGATGGCCTGGTCAGGGAAATACTCTGGCATCTCAGAAGGGATGAGAGAGTGCCAAGCAGCCCAAGAAATGGTGGCACAGAGAAAAATCTAAGAAAAGCAGCTGCAGAAGGGAACAACACTCACTGGGGTGGGTAGGAAGGGTGGAGGGGAGGGACAGCGGGCGGGGATCTAGAGGATGTGGGACGATGGAGACAGCAAACCACCATAGCATGTATGTACCTATGTAACAATCCTGCAGGATGCAGGATGTGCACATATACCCCAGAGCCCAAAGTACAATTAAAAAAGAAATGCCCCTACAGCAGCAGGAAGTACGGCTCCTTCTGAATCCCAAAGGCCAGAGTCACTAGATAGTACTGCTGGTGGTATCAGACAGAAAAGGCAAGCAAGGGCCAGATCCAGTGGGCTAAGGCAAGGACTTTGGGTTATTTTCCAAGTTTTATGAAGGTTTATTTAAGGGTTCTGAGAATAAAATTGGCATGGTCTGCTTTCATCGCTGATGTCCTCAGTGGTACAATAAGTCAAGAAAAAGAATTAATATGCATAAAGAATGAAAAGGAAGAAGTAAATTGCCTTTATTCTCAGACAACATAGAGTATCCTAAGGAATCCTCAATACAACTACTAAGGAAAACTAATCTATGGACTTTACAATATGACAAAATAAAAAATAAGTATTTAAAAATCACTTTTATTTCTATACATTATTAGAAAAAAACCTGGAAAATAAAATTTCCAAAGCAATGTTACTTATAACATCAAAAACAAAATATTTAAAAATAAAATTAACAAAAGAGGTGGAAGACCTCTGCAATTAAAAACAGAGAGAAATTAGAGGAGACCTATATAATGCAATAATGCCATGTTCAAGGAGTAGAAGATTCAACAATGTTAACACACTGATTCTTCCTGAATTAATCCATAGATGCAGTGCAATCCCAATCAGAATCCCAACAGGCATTTTTTAAATTAAGTTGAGAAATTAATTCTAAAATAGTTATAAAAAAGCAAAAGGCCTAGAATAGCTACAACTCTATTTAAGCAGAACAAATTTGAATGATTCACAATGCATGATTTCCAAGTTACTTCTATAGTTACAGTATCAAGGCAATGTAATGTTGACATAAGATAGTCAAATAAATAAATGAAATAGACCCAATTATACACAGTCAGTTAATTTTTGACAAAGATGTAAGTTAAATGCAATGGGGAACCGAAAATTATTTCAACAAATGTCATTGGAATAACCGGATAACTTGAGTTTCAATCCTTACGTGACCTCATATACACATATTAATTTGAAATGCATCATAGTCCTAAATATAAGAGCTAAAATTATAAAACTTTAGTAGAAAACTTTTAAGAAAACATAGTAAAACACTTTAGTGACAATATGTTTGACAAAAATTTCTTTAAAAAGGCATGCAAAGTATTAACGTAAAAATAGATACACGGACCTCATCAAAATTAAAATTCAACTAGAAAATATCACCTCATCAAAATTAACTAAAATTAGGTAAAAAAACACTCCATAAAAATATAAATGGCAAGACATAGACTCGGAGAAAGTATTCTCAAATTATGTATCTATAATCTTTACATGTAAGTAAAGAACTCTTATAAATAATTAACCAAATCTCAAATGATCAATGACAAATGAACAAAATAATAAGCATCAAAAAGGAGACATATCAATGATTAATACACGTAAAGTTCTCAGCTTAAATAGTAATGATGAAAATGGCAAACCAAAACTGGAAGAGACTCCCTTTCCCATCACCAGAACGGCTACAAAGAAAAGTATTGACAACAAATGTTGTGGAGGATGCGGTAGATCTGCAATTCTCAGACATCACTGGCAGGGTGAAAATTTAAGAACTTCAGGAAACAATTTGACAGTTTTATAGTAAGTTATATACCTGCTCTATGACCTAGTAGTTATACTTCAGTATATTTACCCAAGGGGAATAAAAACACGCTTCCTCACACGGAGGTTCACAGCACCATTATTCACATTATTCATAATACCCAGAGTGAAAACGAATGTCTATCGATCAATGAAAGAATAAACAAAATGTTTTATATTCATACAAATAAATATCACTTACTCAGGAATTAAAAGCATAAGCTTTATACACCCTCACAAACACACACACATATATACTTAAGGCTTCCTTTGTTGTAGTTTAGTTCTGTTGCTTCTAGATGCCTACACAACCCTCAAGGCTTCAAAATACACTCTTCCAGTAAAAACATTTTAAAATATTCACCCCTGGCCGGGCCCCAACTATGGGTACACAAGGTTGTGTAATAAACTGAATTCTACATTTTCTCTTCTTTTTTTATTTAAAACAGTGTTTTAAAATGTTTTATTTATTTTAATGTGAGATTAAAGCGGAAAAAAGGTTATTAAGTGTAATTATAATATAATACATCCTTCCATTTTTGTTGCACTAGGAGAAGAGTGTTAATACAATGAATTACCTACCTTTAATTTTTCAATAGATGAAGGTTACATTCCTTGCAACTTTTGTTTAAAGAATCAAAATTAGAGGAAAATGTTTACTTCTGTGGAAAAAAAAAGTGAAACCAGGTTTAATAGAAATTAAGAAGGAATCAAAGAAAAATGATTTATCAAAACTTATTTATTTACAATGGGTTTAAGCCTTCACATTATATAAATTATATATATCAGTAAAGGGTCTTTCAGCCTCTCTCCAGGACCCTTGGCATACGTACAAATTTGGATAAATCTTTCAAGCCTCTTTTTTTTTCTGGTGAATTCTTTCACTACAAATTAAATACTTATTATAATCAAGTAATATTTTATATAGTTATTATGTCTCTTCATTTCAAGAGTACATGCATGTCTTAATATTTTCAGGACAATCCCAATTTGTGGAATGTTACAGCTTGTGTTCATGTGTAATTATGTACATTAAAATAATAACAGCTGTTACTCGGAGCCTCCTATACCTGACACTGTGCTAACTATATCACGTACATTATCTCAACTAATCCTCACAACAGGCTTAGGAAGTAGGGACAATAATTAATCTCCATTTTGCCAATAAGAATTCAGAAGCTCAGAGAAATTAAGAAACATAACCAAAGTCTCACTTTTGTGAAATACCAGAGAAGGATTTAAACTAAGTTCTTCATGACTTTACAGCCTTTAGCTGCTTGGTTTTCTTAACTTAATACATGTTATTGTGCATAACTAATGTCAGCCACGAAGGGCCTGACACCAGATATCTTAGATAACACAAAGAGAAACTGTCCACAGTTTTACCCTTGCTCTTCCCACAGAACTGGAACTGTGTGGTTGAGTGGCACTAAGCAATATAAATACTGAAATTACCTCATTGTAAACATAACATCATGAGGCTTCAGTGATACCCAACTTCTACTTGTATTTTACCTTATACTTTGTTAATAAAGATCCCCTTATCAAATATATCAGATGAATTAAGCATTTATTTCTTCTACCAAACCCCTGCTAAAAGAATAGTAAATGTGTTTAAAATCATATTAAACTACCAGGGCAATAATAGAAGGAGAAGAATGCTTGGAAAATAGAATAGGAAAAAATAATGACTTTAGAAAAATGCTAAATATGAATCTTGATATAGAAAATTATATTTAGAATAAAAATTCAAGGAAATCTTATAGAACGTAGAACAAAAAGTCAAAAATATGCACAATATTTAAAAAGTAATAAACATTTCCAATATTTTTAGAGTAATACTTCTAGAAAGAGAGCAGAGAAAATAAAGTGGAAAGAATTATCACATACAAAATCCAATAAATGATTTTAACACTAAAAGACATAAGCCCTTATATTGGACTAGCTCACTAAGTGCCCAAAAAGTGAATAAAATAAAAAGATGAATCCAAATGACACCACCTTGAAATTTTAGAATTAGATGTTCTACAAGAAAAGCTTCCAGAGGAAAGCAAGTATTCTGCCAAGGAGGAACAGGAACCAAATGATGTCAGACCCCTCAACAGCAATTCTGGATCCTAGAAGACATTGTGGCCAGGTCTTCAACATTCTAAGAAAAAAAAATGTTTAACCCAAAATTCTGTATAAAATATTGCTGAAATGTAAAGACAAAGATATTTGCAAGCATTGCAAAGTATATAATATTGGGATGATGGCACCATATGCTAAATTAAAGGAATACTATTATGTTTTATAAATAAATATATATGTGTGAGTGCGTATGTGAGTGTATGTAAACAAATATGTGTGTGCATAGATAGATAGATATAGATATAGATATAGATATAGATATAGATATAGATTTGAAGACTATTTCTTGCTCTTCTAATAGGCCATGGTATCAATCCATAGTACTAGATGCCGCTCTTCATGGGGTCACGCAGGGAACTCAGGCCAAGGAGGCTCTACCACCTCCAACAAGTACACAGAGGACACAGAGGGGGAAAAACTTGAGGGGCACACATGAGAGATTTTTACAAGTCAGGCCTGAAAGTGGCATATCACTTTGTACATTCCATTGGTCGTAATTTAGCTTCATGGGAAATGAGAATTATAACTATACGCTTACAAAGAAGAGGAAATGAACTTGAGCAAACAAAGAGCAGTCATCTTTGCCAAAGACTCACAGATATACCTTCAAGGACCGGTCCTTAGAAAAGTACTGAAAGATATACTTCAGCAAAATGAGGGAGTAAAGCAAGAATAAGGACACACCATGGGATTTAAGACGCAGAAGATGGAGGGTAGACTAACAAACACAAACCCTAGAACCAGAGCACAGGCAGACCATATTGAAGCATGAGGAAAGGGAAGGTTTTTAGTTAATCCAATCAATGTAAACTCTTCCTACGAATTGATGAAGAAGTGATTACCAATTCTTCAGAAATATCTGTTTCCCCTCCACGGGGAAACGTCAAAACAGGCAACTTTCTCTTCTCAGTATTCAGGGGGCTATATCATCCTTACTTGAAAGTGGACTTTTCATGGTTTTCCATATGCTGAGCCCTACCAGGTGGGACTAGATTCTTTTTTTCTGCCTGTCCCCTCATGACACCCTAAAAATCTGGGAAAGTTGGATTTGGTTTAGCACTCCCCTCAGAATACGAACTCTGCTCACCATACCAGGTTCCCACTTTAATTTACCTTTTACTTTGGCCTCTGAGAATTCTTTGTTTTTTAGCCAGATCACTGATGTACTTTCTTTCCTTTCCTCTTTCTTTCTTATTCATTTATTTATTTATGACAGGGTCTTGTTCTGTCACCTAGCCTGGAGAGCAGTGGTAAAATCATAGCTCACCACAGCCTCAACCTGCCAGACTCAAGCAATTCTACTTCAGCCTCCTGAATAGCTGGGACCACAGGTGAGCACTACAATGCCCAGCTGATTATTTTAATGTTTTGTAGAGACAGGGTCTCAGCATATTGCCCAGAGTGGTCTTGAACTTCTGAGCTCAAGTGATTCTCCGGCCTTGGCCTCCCAAGCTTCTGGGGTTACAGGAGTGAGCCACCGCACCCAGGCTGGCCTGGTGCACTTTCAATAGCAGAGAGTCATTTTCAGCAGGACTCTTCCCCCATCCTGTTCTCATGATAGTGAATGAGTTATGTGATCTGATGGTTTTATAAAGGGCTTTTCCTCCTCTTGTTCTGTACTTCTCTTTGCTGCCACAATGTAAAGAAAGACATGTTTGCTTCCCTTTACACCATGATTGTAAGTTTCCTGACGCCTCCTCAGCCATGCTGGACTGTCAATTAAACCTCTTTCCTTTATAAATTATGCAGTCTTGGGTTTGTCTCTATTAGCAGCATGAGAGCAGAATAATACAGGTTATTTCTATTTTTTATCTGTCTTGAAACTAAAATAGGGGCTACTACATTAGTTGGATGATGAAAAAACTTAGATATATTAAGCAGAGCTTAACATGTAATAGAACATGTAATACATATAACAGCATGTAGCCAACATATAACAGAAGCAAACAGTAAGTATTTGATGTTGTAAGCGACTGAGATTTTGAGCTATTTATTATCACAATAGAACATAGCAAAAATTGGCTAACAGAGAAAAATTTAAGTAAGAGAATACTTAGAATAGCTTTATTATTTCCCCTTAGAACCTCTGGACTAGTCCAGCATTTCATTTAGTTATTTATTTGCTTAAGCTACTTTTATTCCTTGAAAACCAACACTCTCTACATATAATTAAAACATTTTATTAAAAAACACAAGTACAGTTGACCTTTAACAATGTGGGAGTCAGGGCACTGATGCCCACATGCAGAAAATTTGAGTATAACTTTTGAATGCCCAAAACTTAACTACTAATAGTCTTATTGCTGAACAAAATCCTTACCCATAACATAAACAACATGTTTTGTATGTCACGTGTACTATATACTATGTTTCTATAATAAAGCAAGCTAGAGAAAATAAAATGTCATTAAGAAAATCATAAGGAAGATAAAAAACATTTACTATTTTCTCTCTATTCATCAAGTGAAATTGGATTATTATAAAAACCATCTTCATGTTGAATAGACTGTGGAGGAGGAGGAAAAGAATGGGTTAGGCTTGCTGTCTCAGGGATGACAGAGGTAGAAGAAATCCATGTGTAAGTGGACCCATGCAGTTCAAGCCTGTGTTGTTCAAAAGTCAACTGTAATTAGCCGGTAACTTTTCACAAGTTAGTCTGTAAGCCAAAATATCATAAACAATTAATTCAGTGTAATTATAAACATATTATCATACCAAAAAACACAATATGCGGACTTTCCAACTAAGGCTATTTTTTTCTATTGGATAATTCCCAATAAGCAGAGAGTTGCCTGAAATGCAGTTGCCTAATTTAGCATGTGATTGCACAAAATACACACAAATATCTTTGCTTTTTAGTTCTTTTTAATTTTAAAAGCAATAGAATAAAACATCAATGGAGAAAATAATAGTATGTGTGTAAGATGACCAAAAACTTAATCTGAAGTAATAAAAACTCTATTAAAACTACCTATCATTGTAGATAAAAATGATTTTCATTATATTTCTAAAGATCTGTCAAAATTTTCTCATAAAAATAATACCTTATAAATAAAATATTCAAACCGTGGAATTTTAAGATTCAGTTTAGACATATGTTACAAGTTGGATTCTTACCATTGTAATTTCTCAAGTCACATATACATTGTGTTATATTGACTAAAATTTCTCACTGAAAAATCCTCAAAATACAAAATCTTGATATAAGTTCAATTCCCTTCCTTAGAAAAGGTTAGGAAATTAAATATTGTTTTACTAAATATGCGAGTTAACTGAAGTACACCTTACTTATAAATTAACAATTGAAAAAAAAGAATGCATTATAGTTCTTCACACCAACACTGCTTATAGTGTATTTTAATCTTTATGAAGTCTCTGTTTATTTTCTTGACATGGGGATATCATCAATATTAATTACAATATGGCCATGTACACATAAGATGTATAGAAAATTATAGTACAAAACCAATAGTTTGGTAGTGCCAAAATTCTATCATATATGTTAGATATTGCTTTTTAGCAAAACAAACCATTGCCATCAATAATCCATCTTCCCTGGGAGCTGTGGCTCACGTCTGTAATTCCAGCACTTTGGGAGGCCAAGGTGGGGGTCTCACTTGAGGCCAGGAGTTTGAGATAAGGCTGGGCAACATGGCAAAAACCGGTCTCTACTGAAAAACACAAAAAAAACTAACCGGGCATGGTGGTGTGCGCTCGTATTCCCAGCTACTGAGGAGGCTGAGGCACAAGAAACCTTTGAACCCCAGAGGCAGAGGACACGATGAGTTGACATCGCCCCACTTGACTACGCTCTGGGCAACAGAGCGAGACGCTGTCTTAAAAAATAAAAACAAACGAAACAAAACAAAATCCATCTTCACATTTATTTAGCATCTAATGAATGCGAGTTACTGAGTATTGTGTGTGAAGAAAGAGGAGGCATAATCTTTGCTTTCAATAAGCTTATAATTTAGTTCAGCTGATGTACCACAGGACTGTACCATTTTACTCCCTTCTACTCAATCCACCTGGGTAGACAGGCCTTTTGAGAAAGTTGCTGCTTACAGTCTTCACTTCCCATTCCCCATTCACTTTCAACCCACTGTAGAGTGGCTTCCACAGCCATTATTTCTTTCCAGCTGTTCTCACTTAGTTAGATCATCTTATTACTAAACCCAATAAAACTTCCCAGTTGTTGCCTTGGCAGCATTGGCTACTGGTGACCATTTGCTCTTCCTTGGAATGCTCTGAATCCTAAGGTCTCACTGATAAACTGATAATCATGTTCTTCATCTTCTCTTCCTTTTTCTCTATGACTCCTTTGTGTTCCCAACCCCTGAGTTTCTCATCTACTGACATTCCTTAATTTGGGGCGATACTCAGGCTAATGTATGCTTTGTTTTCACATAGTCTCATCCACCCTATGGTTTACATTTCTAATTACATGCTAATCATTCCCAAATAAACATTTGCAGCCCAAATCTTTTTTTTTTTTTTTAATTAAGGACACAAATCTCTACTTGGATGTCTCACAGGCATCTCAAACTAAACATGTCAAAAGAATATCCAAACCCTTTAAAACGACTTAGTGGGCTGTAGTATTCCTGCTTCTAAATTGAATGCCTTGAGTATGCTATGCTTTCTGTTACCCCAGGGCTTTGTTAATGCCAGGACCTAACCCCATCCGGACTTATACTGTCCAGCATAGTCTGTCTATCAAAGTTGAATTCCTCCACAAATATTAACTTGCTCCTCAAAATGTGGGTTTGGAAACCTCCTAGGTGCTACCATCACAGTGTATTATACCACCCTACACACCTTATTAGACTGTGAGCCCTGAAAGGATAAATGCCGTGCCTGAGTTGTTCCCAATGCATCTCCAGGACCTGGAACAGTAGCTGGTTCTGAGAAGCTGCTCAGCTATGTGCATTATAGTGTGCATGTCGTGGTTAAGGGCAAGGTCTGCAAAGCAAGCCGCCTGGGTTCAGTCATTTACTACCTGTATAACTTCAGATAATCTGCTTAACCTCTTGGTGCCCAATTTGTGGTTATAATAATCGTTTTTGTTTCATGGAATTATTGTGAGACTTAAATGATTTAATCTTTACAAAATGTGCACAGTAAGTGCCAGATCCATGAAAATTGCTAAAGACTAGCTATCATTTTCAGTTGAAAATTATTTGTATTGTGTTTTTGCTACCCTGATTCAGCAACGAATTCACTAAAAATAACTGAAATCTAGTGCTGGATATTAGAGTTGTTTGGTCTGAGATGACAGAAAAATCTAACTGGGCTGTATTGTTAAAACAGCAGCCACCTCATAATGTACACAGAGTAGGAAGGAGTCAGTTTTCCAGCCCCTTTCTCTGTCTTCCCTTCCTAGACCTTCCTGTTTCCTTCAAGAAAAGACCTAATTGACTGGACCCCAGTTACACTAATAAGGTTCTCAGCCATTACATACAACTAGATGGGAAGACAGGCTGAATTTTCAGCCTCTGTTTTCTTAAACTGCTTTCTAGCTGAAGAGTCAGAGGAGAAGCTGAAGAGTCAGGAGAAGTAGGAGATCTCACTTAGACCTTAAGTAAAAGCCACGCATTCTGATAGAGTTTTGGAGAATTCTTTTAGGAAGTCAGGTGCTTGTATAGCAATCAAAATTCTCTGATTTATGTCCTGCTCCTATTTCAGTATAATATAGGATGTCGTGGGGAACTGATAGGGCAAGATTTTAGCATTCCCGTGGCCTTCACTGAAACACCACGTAAAGTAGAAAACAATTATATATCTAACACAATGTCCACATGGGGAGTCAGACTAGGGATGGTAGATGACCAGGGCTGACTCCCATCCTTGACAGAGAGTACAAAGGTGGGTAAGAGAGCCCTACCCTCAAAGAGTTGACAGTCTAGTAAAAGAAATGACTATGTGCAGTACACTATAGTAAATGTCTTAATAAAGGTTTGTGCATAGAGAGATAGGTAAGAGGGAGTGATGAGCTCTCCTTAAAGGAAGTCAAAAAAAGCTTCAAAGGAGGAAACACTCAGGAGTTCTCTAGATTTAGAAAAAGGGGGCAAATGTTCTCAGAGAGGGCTTATGCAAGGTCTCAGGGCAAAATGCAGGATAGATTCAAGGAAATATGTCATTTCATATGTTTTCAGATTCTTTAGGGTAATATACAGTGAAGGGCTGGCTACTGATAACAATTAATTTGGTAAGAGCTACATAGATCATGGAGGATGTGGTTGGTTGGTCTTCCTGTAATGGATAAACTAGCAAAGAGTTCAAAGTAGTTTTGTTTACATTTTAGTATGATACTTTAGAGGGAGTGTGGTCTGAGAAAGGAAGTACACTTTTCCCAGTACGAAATTTGCCTTCACAGTATGAATTGAATGCTGAAAGTGTAAGGCTGAATTTTCCCTAGAGGAAAGATAAAGATATTAATTCACGTTGCCATAATCACAAGCAATAACTTGAAAACAGGATACTCTAAACACAATTCTAATTCGATTATCCCCTAAAAATGAAACAAACCTAACTAGCAAAACAGAGACAATTTGAAACTGTTAAAATTAGAAATGAGCTCATGTTTAAGTTCAATTTTATAGTCTTTTTTTATGTGGGTTTCAGAAAATCTAGTAGATTCAATAAAACAAAATATCCCAGACACCTGGTATAATTAAAGCAAGTGAACCAAGTGGTAAAAATATCTCTGATTGAGGCTATGTTTGATATCTAGCCAGAAAGACTACAGATTCTGTGACTCTAGAGTCTGCAATAAGTATATGGACTGGAGTGTGATACAGCAGAAATACAATGAGAAATTCTTGTGGTTCGGAAATTCACTACCTAATTTATAAGGCCCAAAAATGCAAGTTCTTTGCTGGCTTCTTAAATACATCAATCTTAAGTACATGCCTACGTTTACGTAAAATATCCAGAGGAAAACTAATTCTTACATATGTAGTGAAAATAATGAAATCTGAGTGGAGGTAACAGGAAAGCTCATGGAAGCCCTAACTGCATTCCCATTTCCTCCCGTTCATTAGGATAAATTGAACTACCATGGAAATCGCCTTTTACCTGTTGGTCATGTCTGAAAGAGGCTGCCTGCAGTTTTCCAAACTAGTACCTTGTAAATGGTTCATCATTGCAAAATCTCCATTTCCAGACAGTTAACATGTTACCTTTAACTTATGTACCCAGGGGTGTTAAATTCTGGTAAGGGATACAGTTAGCAGAAAAGAATGTTTTGAACACTTTTAAAAGATTCTTAAGTTCATTAAGAAGTGATTTTTAATTCCCAAAGCAGGAGGATGGGTGAGAGAAACTGCAGGGATTTTATACTATAAGGTGTTTTCAACTTACAACTTTTACACACTGTGATTCTGCCTCAAATACACAGTTCGCATAGCAACTACCCTATCATCTAATCCTAAAGCTATTTTTGAGATGCAGATAAGTTTCTTAAGAAAATGTATCCACATCTCAAGGTAAATTTCTTTCCTAAATCCACTCTACACCCAGTGATACCAGCAAGATTTCATTTTGACAGAAAATGTGCTAAAGCAAGTGTATTTGTTTGGATTCTGTTTATTGATTAGATAGTTTATTGAAACTGAAGTTCAAATTTACTTCAAATAAGCCTTTTTACCTTTTCATGTTTATTTAACAGCTTGAGATATAGTTAACACATTATAAACTGCATATACTTAAAAGGTAAAATTTGATAAGTTGAACATATCATATGTACAGATCACAATTTCTTTGTACATTCAACTACAGATGGAGATTTATGTGATTTCCAATTTGGAGCTATTAAAAAGAAAGTGGTTATGAACATTCATGTCCAAGCCTTTACATGAACGTGTGTTTTCATCACTTAGGAATGAAATGTCTCAATAGTATGGAAGGCATATTTTAATTTTCGAAGAAACTGTCAATTTTATTGTCAAAAATTTTTTCCCTGTTATGTTCCCATCAGTAAGGTATGAAAATTTAATTACCATCCTTGCCAACATTTAATATGATCAATATTTCTCATTTTAGCCATGCCTATAGATATTAATGGATATATCATTTCTGTTTTAATTAGCACTTCCTAAGTGACTAATGACATTGATCATATTTTTATGTGCTTATTGCTAATATGTATCTTCTTTACTGTTTAAATGTTTTGCCCATTTTTTAAACTGGGTTGCTTATTGTCTCATTATTGAATTTTGAGAGTTCTTTACATGTTAGAGATACAAATCTTTTGTTGGCTAGATAATTTGTAAATACTGTGTACCAGTCTATTGCTTTCCCTTTCATTCTTTTAATGGCTTTGTTCAAAGAGCAAAAAGTTTTAGTTTCCATGAAATCAAACTACCACTTTCTCTTTATGGACTATACCTTTGGTAATATGTCTAAAAAATCTTTGCTTAACTCAAGAGCTAAAAATTTTCTACTATGTTTCTTCCAGAAGTTTCAAAGCTTTAGGAGTTACATTTAGCTCTGTAATTGATTTAATTTTTGCATTTAATGATATAAATTATCCTCCAAACCCTGCTACATGGAATCCCAAAATTTTTATATCCTGCATTTTCATTTTCATTCAGTTCAGAGCACTTTTAAATTTCCCTTTTTGTTTCTTCTTTATATTGTGGTGTTCTGATTTTAGGAGCGTAAGTGTTTCAGTTTGTAATATATTCTCTATGAATTGATTAATTTCTCATTATGAGATAATTAAAAAAAATTTCTGGCACCATTCTTCACTCTGAAATCTACTTTGTTTGAAATTAATATGGGAACAATAGATTTCTTTTAATTAGTGTTTTCATGGTAAACATTTTATGTTTAAATTGCACTTTTTGTAAGGATCATATAGGTAGTTCTGGCTTTTTCATCTGACTTAACAATCTCTGTTTTGGGGGGTATTGATACACTTACATTTGTATTTGTTTTCTATTACCGCATAACAATTTACTAGAAATGTCATTGTTTAAAACAGTATCCATTCACTGTACCCCAGGTCTGTACCTGAGAAGTCCATGTGCACTCAGATGGCTTCTCTGCTTAATGTCATAAGGTCAAAATCAATGTGTTGGTTGTGCTGGTCTCTAACTGGGAGTATCTGTGAAGGAATTTGCTTCCAGGTTATCAGTTGTTGGCGGAATTCTGTCACTTATTATTGTAGGACTGAAGTCTATATTTCCTCATTGGCTGTTAACTGGGACCTTCTTTCAACTTCTAGAGGCTGCCCAGGTTCCTCACCTCATGGTCCCCTCAGTCTTCAAGCCAGCCATGACATATCCCATTTTTTCGTGCTTTAAAACTCTGATTCCCAGCAGAAACTTTCCTGCTTTTAAAGAGTTCAGCAATGAGATTAAGCCCCCCCAGATAATTTCCTTTGCTATGTAATTTAATATAATCACTGATTTTATTATCTCATCACATTCGCAGTCCTGTAGATTATCGGAGGGATATCTTATGAATCCTCCTGGGATTTTGCCTACTGTTACCATTAGAATGATTATTGATTTAGTCAGGTTTAAATTTGCAACTTTGTTTTCTACTTTTTCAACTTGGTTTTTGTTTTCCTTTTTCTATTTTTAAAGTTTTTACTTTATTACTCTATATAATCTATTTTGATAGAATAGCTATAACCCTGCTTTATTATTTTAATAGTTGCTTAAGGGTTTATGGTGTACTCAGTCTGCCTTCAAGTGATGTTATGCCATTTCCCACATAGTATAAGAACTTTATAGTAGTATACTTCCATTTCTTCTCTCTTAGCCATGTGTTATTGTGTAATATATTCTATTTCTACATATGATATAAGCTGTGCAGTATGTGGCTACTATTTTTGTTTAAATAGTCAATCATCTCTTAATGGTTTTTTTTTTAAATAATAAAGTAACTTACATATATACCCTCTAGTAAACATTTCCAAGACTTTATTTTGCATAGATTCTTATTTTTTAGTTTTTATTTATTTCTTTTTTATTGCACTTTAGGTTCTGGGGTACATGTGCAGATCATGCAGGATTGTTGCATAAGTACATACATGGCAAGGTGGTTTGCTGCCTCCAACCCCCTGTCACCTATATCTGGCATTTCTCCCCATGTTATCTCTCTCCAACCTCCCCACCCCCTGCTGTCCCTACCCTACTCCCCAACAGACCCCAGTGTGTGATGCTCCCCTCTCTGTGTCCATGTGTTCTCATTGTTCAACTTCTTTTTACATGGTATCATTTTCCTTCTGCCTGAGAGATTATCTTTAACATTTCTTATAGTGTATTTCTGTTGGTGATAAATTATATCAAATTTTATAGGTTTTTGCATCACTTTCATTTTCAAAGTATATTCTCAGTAGGCATAGAATTCTAGTGTTTTATTTCTTCTCAATACTTGAAATATGTTGCTCTATGTTTGTTGCTTATGTTGTTTCTGACCCCCCTAAAAAATCTATTGAAATTCTTATCTTTTTTTTTGTTATTTTTTTTTCTCTGGCTGCTTTTAAGATTTTTCTCTTCATTACTGGTTTTGTGCAATTTGATTATGATGTGCCTTTTTGTAGTTTGCACTTCTTGGGCTTGGGGATCACTGAGCTTCTTGAAACCATGTTTATAATCTTCATCAAATTTAGAATTTTTTGGTCATTATTTCTTCAAATGTATTTCTTCC
Organism: Callithrix jacchus; assembly: GCF_049354715.1. Classification (NCBI taxonomy): domain Eukaryota; kingdom Metazoa; phylum Chordata; class Mammalia; order Primates; family Cebidae; genus Callithrix; species Callithrix jacchus. The sequence goes on along the minus strand of NC_133517.1, from coordinate 34,396,888 downwards.
TAAATATTCCTTCAGTGACTCAAATTATATGTATTTTACAATGTGTGAAATTGTTTCAGAACTTTCTTTAATTTTCTCTCCATTTGTTTAATTTATGTAGTTTTTATTGCTATTTTCTTTAACAATGCCTAATCTGTTATTAATCTCATCCAGTGAAATATAGTTTATATCTGTCTATATCTATCTATAAGATTCATGTTTTTACTTAACCTGTTAAATCTTTTCCTTAGCTTCCTGAATATTTGGAATGCATTTATAAAAACTGTTCCAAGATTCTTTCTTGCTCAGTTCTGGGTTGGTTTCAATTGATTTATTTTTCTCATTATGGGTTGCATTTTCCTGCTTCTTTTCATGCCTGTAATTTTTTATTGGATGCCAGACATTGTAAATTTTACCTTGTTGGGTGCTGAGTATTTTTGTATTTCTGTAAATATCTTCAGTTTTGTTTCTGGTATGCAGTTGAATTACGTGGAAGCATTTTGATCATTGCTGTTAAGATTTGTTAGGTGCGATCAAAACAGTGTTTAGTCTAGGGCTAAGTATTCCCCACTGCTGAGGCATGACCCTCCTGACTACTGTACATAATGTCCTGTGAATTATTAGTTTTTCCAGTTTTGCTGTGGGAAGCAGGCTATTTTCAGCTCTGTTTGCATTTCCTGTACTTTTCCCTCAAACCATTCACTTGATTCTTTTCCCAGTCTTAGTTTCCTCATGTAAATGTGCTGATCAGCACTCTGTTGAATATTCAAGGGACACCTGATGCAGATCTCAAGAATTTTCTCTCCATGCAGCTCACTCTTCAGTTACATTTTGCTCTAAAAAGTTTGGCCACTTTGACTGCCAACATCTCAGTTTCACCTTCTCATGTCAGGGGGTCTGAAAGTGCCCCCCCACCCAGGCTCTCCCTCATGGAGCCAATGCTGGGAATCTCTCTAAGAGAGTCATCTGAACAATCACAGCATCACTCTGTTTGTTTCCTGTCTTTAGGAGTTCACTTGAGAACCTAATATTCAATATCTTGAAAACTATTTTTTTAAACACTTTGTCTGTCCTTTTAATTGTTTCAGACAGAATGGTAATCCCAGTTCCTCCATCCCGTCTAAAAATGGCCACCTACATATATATTTTAAAGTCCAATATATCAGATTTTAAAAGTATGAAAGTGATATGGTTTGGCTGTGTCCCCACCCAAATCTCATCTTGAACCCTTGTTCCCATAAGCCCCACGTGTCATGAGAGGGACCCTGTGAAAGGTAATTTAATCCTGAGGTTGGTTACCCTCCTACTGTTCTCGTGACAGTGAGTGAGTTCTCACAAGATCTGATGATTTTATAAAAGGCTTTCCCCACTTTTGTTCTGCACTTTTCCTTGCTGCCACCATGTGAAGAGAGGAGGTTTGCTTCTCCTTCTATCATGATTGTAAATGTCCTGAGTTCTCTCCAGCCATGCAGAAGTTTGAGTTAATTAAACCTCCTTTATAAATTATCTAGTCTCGGCTATGTCCTCATAGCAACGTGAGAATGGACTATTACAGAAAGACATATGTGATTCTACAAAGATGATGCAATTGAAATAACTAAAGAGTGGTGATATCATAGAAACTACCTTGGCTATCATGACTAGAATGTGTGCCTCTTCAACCCAAATATTCAACATTTATATGTTGTCTTACCTAGAGTAATCACTATCACTCAGAACTGAGATTATCCTGGCTTTTATATTCACCATAAATGTAAAAAGTTCTGCTAATAAAATTTTCAGTGGGAGTCAGATCTTGCAAGATACTCTGAAAACTGAGTCTATACATACAGGTAGAAGAGGATTTCTACAGTTACCACATAGATTCAAGCTCATAAGCATATTATACTCAGACACTGATAGTCATCACACTAGTGGAAAAATTTTATGGAGCTATCTATTAAGTAAAAATGAAGAAATTATAAAAATTAAACCTATCATTTAATAAATGCTGTGGACACTATAATTTACATACCCTTTTTATTGTTCATGGACATTTGGATTCCTTCCATGTTTGGCAATTATAAAATATGATGCAATGAATATTTCTGTATGCGTTTTCTGGTATATATGAACACATATTCCTTTAGAGTACATACTTAGGAGTATTATTCCTGAGTTACGTGTTACCCGTATTATTAGATTTACCAGATAATGTCAAAAGTGCTTAGAGTCATCAGCAAATAAGAATTACTTTTGTTTCTCACATATACCTACACTTAGTGTTTTTTCATTTTTAGATTTTAAAATATCAGAGAAATTAGAAGTTATATTTATTAATTTTTCGTTTTCTTTTTTTTTGAGGCAGAGTCTCACTCTGTTGACCAAGCTGGAGTGCAGTGGTGTGATTTCGGCTCACTGCAACCTCTGTCTCCTGGATTCAAGCAATTATCCTGCCTCAGCCTCCGAAGTAGCTGGGATTACAGGTGCCCACCACCATGACAGGCTAATTTTTATATTTTTAGTAGAGATGGAATTTCACCATATTAGCCAGGCTAGTCTCGGACTCCTGATCTCTAGTTATCTACCTGCCTCAGCCTCCAGAAATGCTGAGCCACCACAGCTAGCCCCTTTTTCCATTCATTTTCTGAACACATCTATTGCACTGTTACCTTTTGGGTTCTCTGGATTCAAAAATGAAGACAATACGGTTCCACTACCTACCCTAGAGGAAACTAAGGGGTTTAGCATTAGTGTAAAATATATATCTTAAAAAGTCAATTTTGTACAAAATAAAAGGTTAAAATGGTGGCAATACATTTGTAGTCATGCCATATATTAATAAATAAGCTAATTCTTAAGAGCATTCACTTGGCTAATGACAACTCTTAATTTAGCTCCAGACATATAGTTTATGACTAGGTGGGATAAACGTACTTGGAGTTGTGTGTATGTGTGTATGTCACAGAGGGAAAGGGAGAGAGAGAATGTTAAATGTCAGATAGGGAAGCCTATGTCCAACTTGCTGAAAGTTCCCCTCAGAGGATTAACTCTAGAATTTATGGCAGGAATCAGAAAAGGATTTAGCAAAAGACCAGATACAAAATAGTTTAGTCTTTGTGGTCCAGAAGGTCTCTGTCTCGGCCACTCAGCTCTGCCCTTGTAGCAGAAGAGCAGCTAAAGACAACATATAAACAAGTGGGTTTGTCTGTGCTTCAAACGAAGTTTAATCACAAAAACAGGCCGGAAACCTGATCTGGTCCAAGAGCCAGAGTTTGTGGACACCTGATCTAAAGCATGGCAAGTCATCACAGAGGCAAATGATACATAGACAGTCTATTTAAACAGGCATCAATTATTTTTTACTTTAGCATAAATAAAGGATTCAAAAGTAGCTTATGATAGCGGGAAGGGAAGGAGAAAGTATCGTGAAGATGCCTGAGAACCGAGGAAATTATCACCTGTGTCGTTACCTGACTGAGAACCTGTACTAGGATGTGTATGATTCAGTGAAGCTTTTCATTTGCTATGATGTATATGACACAGTGAAGCTTTTCATTTCCAAGGTTAAAAATAAAGTACATGGAGTGACAACATGCATTTTAGTGAATGAAATGACTTTCTGGAAGTGAGAGTAGCAAGATTTCATTTTAGAAGTGGAAGAAGGTTGTGGTAGCTTTCCTGAGCCCCATAGGTTGAAAGTGCTCATTAAAGTTTTATTCCTAATGAGGTATGTGGAGCTTTCATATTTATCAGCTAATTTTTTATCCCTTTTATCTTAGAAAATATAGACTATTATACCAGATTGATAAATATAAATGCTCCTTAAAGTTACTACTTCAGAAAAGAAAAATGCTTTTTAGTTTATTTAACCCAACTAGATCCAATATATTACTGGTATCTCAAAAGAGACAGTAGCATCTTCTATCATCTTTAGTACTTCCAGTGAATGATTAGATAGAAAATCTATTTAAGAATACTTAAAATCATGAGTCAATGTTAGTTAAAAGCCTATTATGCACCAAGACAGCATTATTCATAACAACCCTATGAGGTAGAAAATAAAATCACAACCCTATTTTATAGATAGAGAAACTGAGGCACAGAGAAGTTAAGTAATTTACCCAAGAGCACACCACTGGTAAGTATCAAAGTAGGAATTCAAACCAAGGCAGTCTTCTTTTAGAGTTGTTTTCTTTAAACTCTATGTCGCCCAGCCTCTTATCCTTAGGACACATATATCATATATCACCTTCTTTCTCCCTCTTTCTCAAAGAGTGTATATTCAGGATCAGGCTATATGTGGCATTTAAAATTAGATATTGAAAACTTGATCTTTTAAAAGATCAACACATAATAGAGGTTTGACGCTTTAAAGGACTATGAAAGAGGCCTGGCATGGTGGCTCATACCTGTAATCCTAGCACTTTGGGAGGCCGAGGCAGGTGGATCACTTGAGGTTAGGAGTTCAAGACCAGCTTGGCCAATATGGTAAAATCCCATCTCTAGCAAAAATACAAAAATTACCAGGGCATGGTGGCAGATGCCTGTAATTCCAGCTACTCTGGAGGCTAAGGCAGGAGAATTGCTTGAACCTAGGAGGCAGATGTTGCAGTGAACCAAGATCACACCACTGCACTCCAGCCTGGGTGACAGAGCAAGACTTCGTCTCAAAAAAAAAAAAAAGACTATGAAATAAAATTTACTTCTGTGTGTGTTTGTTAAATATTACCAAAGAAAATGTGCGTTCTTCTCTGTCTAGAACAATTTACTTGGTGGTTTTCCCAAATTCTGGTCCAGGCTTTCTCCTCTTTCTCCGAGCACGTGGTCATTCCTTCTCAGTGCCGCTTAATTACCTTATTCCTACTGCTAATATGGCAAAGTTAACATTGAGTAGCAACAATTTGCTTTTATATTTATCTTTTTCTCTGGGCTACAAGCTCCTAAGGGATAGAAAGCACATCATACTTACCTTCCTGTTTCTAGAATCTTCACAGGATCTACGCAGGGAAGCCACCTGACTGCCAGATGAACGACTGAAAGAATGCATGAACCAATGCTTCCTCCAGTCAGTGTTCCCCTGTCCCCAATGACAAGACAGTATCAAACAATTCTAAAAACAAAACAAATTCTTTTCAAAAGATGCTTTTCTAATCAAATACAATTGTTTCGTTTACTGCAGATGTGTATAAGCACTGTTGGAGAGGGTGTCTGGTCAATAAACAACAAACTCTGCAACTTACATGAAGCCATGTTAATACACCCTTGCGGTCTCTGGGAAACATATACTCTTGCTTTGTCTTTTCAGAGATGCTTCCACAGGGATATAGCTACAGACCATTTACCTCCTCTCAAGTTTTAATAATATTGTTAAGGAATTCGTTATAGGAAATTGCTGAGAACACCTAAGGGAATTGCTAAATAATTCCACAGTAGTTGTGCTTGAACATTGTAAGTGCTAGGCTGCATAAGACCACTGTTTTTTGTTTTCATTTTGTTTTGAATGAAACAATGTGAATATCGCCACGGTTGTCCTCCTAAATAAAATGTTGAAAGAAATGGGATATTCAAAGCTTTCATCTTGCTGGATTAAATTGCAATAAGTTTAAAATTTAAAAGGTGTTTCAACTTAACACATGGGAGAGGCTTCTCAAAGCACTAGGGTAGGGGGAAAATTGCAAAGTAATTATTTATTCTTTTGCTTTGTCTTTCATGGCATGAAATCCTTTGCTGAATTATTCTACTTAGAGGGTTTAGGGTTGCTTTTCTGTGATGGAGTATGTATTTTTTTGTTTGTTTTTGTTGCAATGCAAGATTATTTCTTTTCAAAGGGTGGTGTCACAAGAGGCTTGCTGTAAAAATCCAGAGATGCTGCCAGTAATTAGGCAGCTGGGTGGCCCAGAAATTGTCTTCATTACGCTGTTGTTTCTTTGCCAGTTCTCTCTTTTCTCTCTTCTGGGAAAGGAAAAAAAGCTTTGTTTTTCTTTACATAGTTCTTATGGCAGAATGAATAAACCTTGTTTTTTGTTTTTCGTTTTTTTCACTTTCCAGAATCTTCTGATACAACATCAACTTCCACATTTATGATTTATAGCCCTTGCTTTGATTTACAATCTATTGTCAAAACATGTTTAATGAATGCTCAGGGCTACAGTATTTAATGTGTTAAGTGTATTCTACGCACAAATCCATGGGCTTCCCACATGCATGTATGCTGTCTACATGGATTAATATTGTGACTGTTTTTAAAACCAAAACAGTTCTTCAGTGTGCATCACTTTGATAACCAAGATAAAACATGTCCAGTGCTTATAATAAATGACTGTCAGCCTAAGGGACACAGGAAAGGTTTGTTCTCATTCTCTCTCTTTCCTTCTCTTCATCTCTGATAGGTTCTTTTCTCAGTTCAACATGTGGTTGTGAGAAATGAACCGCAAATGTGTTTGTGCATGCACCATGCACACATGTGTGGTTTGAATTCTCTTATTTGGGCATGTGAGGGAATTTGTAGCTTATGCTATGTAGGATTATACTTAGTAGGTGTTTCATAACTGTTGATTGAACTAAATTGTAGACTTTTTGCATTTATTTTTCAACATTTTTTGAGGCTGGATGTAGTGGGCTGATGGTCCCCAAAAAAGGTTTGTCAACATCCTAACTCCCAGTACCTGTGAATATTACCTTATTGTAGGAAAAGATGGGATTAAATTAAAGATCTTGATAGGAGAAATTTACCCTGCATTAGCCTATAGACCCTCAATGCAAATACTCTAAGACAAAGGCAGTAGGAATTTTGAGACAAGCACACAGAGAAGGAGGCAATGTTGTCACAGAGGCAGCGATTCGATAGATGCAGCCACAAACCCAGGAAGGCCAGTGATGCCAGGTGGCCATCAGAAACAGGAAGAGGCAAGGAACCAGTTCTCCTCCAGAGCCTCTGGAGAGAGGGCAGCCCTGCTGACACCTGATTTCAGACTTCTGGCCCCTAGAACTATAAAGGGATATATTTCTGTTCTTTTAAGCCAATCAGATCAGACTATGAGGATTTGTTACAGTAGCCATAGGAAACTAATATGCTGGTTAACCACATGAATCAGGCGTGCAACACCTGTGTGTGCAGGAGCCGAGAAGCCCAGACCTGTGGGGAAGGTAAGGACAGCTCCACCAGGAAAGCAGTGATGCCAAGACTCGAGGAGACCATTCTTGCCTCGGAGGTTGTTCCATGCATAGGAAATACAGCAAACAAAGTTTAATCCAGGCAAGCATTGATGTTTTTTTTTAGGTTGACCAAAATAGTGAGTAGGGAATTGCAACAGTAATTCAGATGGAAGAAAAATCTGAAGTCAAATGAGCATCAGTATTAGTTACCATTAGTTAATTAGGAATACTAACAGAAGAAAATATTCATTGACAACTCACTGTTTGCCAGGCTTTGAACTACCACAGACCTACGAAGTAGGTTTCATTGATATCATTTTACAGATAATCAACTAAAATTCAATAAGATTAAATTGTCCAAGATGCACAAATAATAAGTGCAAAATTAGGATTCAAATTCAAGTAGATCTGACTTCTACTCTACGGTTTTCACTACTGCACTACATACTCTCACTCCACTGCACTACCCCAGTCAGGACTGTCCAATTAATAATAAACAGCAGAATGCAGGCCCAGTGGGCAGCATGTTGGTAGGAACTGGACAGTGTCAAGGTTCTTTCTAGTTCTGGATGAAATGCCAGACCAGTCGGAGAGAGGGAACAGTGCCGTGGAGGAGAAATGAGTGTGGGGCTTCTGGTAAGCTACATTCATATTGGGGCTTGGCATTGGTGGGCTGTCTGATCTCTAGCCCATTTCCTTATCTTGTAATGTAAGCAATAATATCTATCCCACAGAATCAATCCAAGGGAGGATATATGCAAGTCAAAAGCCTGGTTCAATATCTAATAAGAAAAATGACTTCCTTTCTCACGGTAGGGTTTGAAGGAAATTGTACAAAACTATAGCAGGCATTTTTATTGGATAGCATAAATTATAGTAAACACAGCCTGAAGTCTTATGCTCTATTTTTGAAGCAAACATTGAATTGGATGAAAACTATTGAAAATTAAAGAAGCCTTGGTGAAATGGTCGCTTGATTAGAAATCTGATCCCTGAAATCTCCAGGTTTCCTGTCTACACAATTAACTCCAAAAGATTTGAGAAACACTTGGATTTCATCCAAAGAAAGACATGTTATTTATTATAAATATAAATAAATATTCCAAAGAGCTGGCCTGTATCCTGACAATCAACATATATTAGGCTACATTTGATGTAATATTGATTTGCCTTCCTTGTGAAACTTCTGGGGTACAATATTTGGAAACAACTTATTGAGCTCTGTCTTTCAGGCAGAGCTCCTTACAAGTATACAGTACTCAAACTTCAATGGCATCATTTTGTACCTAAAATATATTAACTATAAAACATTTTGTGTTCCTTGAATGCATTTTAATCAAAAATTACAGAGTTGATCTGAAATATAGTCTCTTTGGGATTGAAGAAGGAAGAGTTTAGTATTTTTTTTCCTTATTTTTCAAAAAAGGAAGTTAACAGGCAATAATGAAACATTATACATACTCCATGTATGTATAATGGAGTAAAAATTAATAAATAGATACTTCAAATACAATGATTTAATGGTTCACTCAAAAATAAAGACTTCAGAAAATTTTTCATTTGTCTTAATGCACTGCATTCTCTTGTAAGTTTTAAATTATCACCTAACTTAAAAAACACACACTCTGGAAGTTTATGAGCTGTGAATGTTTCAGAAGCAAAGATGATGCTTACTACCAGTGAGACATATTCTTTGAATGACTTTTGTTTTAGTACTGACAATATTTTCTGATAAATGTGAATTCTCTCTTAAGCTGCTCCTATAGCCAGCAGCGTATGTCTACAAATTTGGTTACTAAAGCCATCAGAAGCATAGAATTAGAACAAAGCATAGCTATACCCACTCATGAAAGATCAAATACACGACCCTAACCTCATTAGCATCATTTTTCCATCCAACGGGTAAAGCTACAATGTACTCCTGCCTCTGGGAGGGACTGTCTGATCTGACTCTTATTTGAAGACCTCAAAAATGTTTTCTAAAGAACAAAATAAGAACAAATCATGATCCAGTCATTATAATCTGGTTTTGTAACTTCAGTCACTGGTTGATTCAGGTTAGTAAAAGATACTAATAACCACATTTTTATATTTAGGTGTATCGTGAGTATCAGATTTGAGGGCACATGAATGACGCAACTCTGTAGTACTTTCTTAAGAAGAAATAAAATACTATGTGGCCAGAGGAGAAAGTGTAATAAAAAGAACAAGAGTGGTTCATTTACATACCAGAAAATATATCTGTGATTATTTTAAGTAATTATAGGCTCTCCATCACAGCATATACATGGGAAAAATCATAGTTAGCCCAAATAAAGGATTTTGATGATAACCTATAAACAAAACCACACGTTGTATCAAATGAGTTCCATCCAAAGATACACTATAGACTTGATTGAATTAATATGATTTAGTAGGACCGGCACTGAGAGCCTGAAAATATCCCATTTGTTCCAAAAGCACAAGATTCTCAAATACAGTGAGAGCCTTTCCAAACGTATTGTCTATCACTTTGTCTTTGTACCAGAAGCAAATGATTTTTTTAAGTGCTAATTAGCAGTTCTGTAAAGATACCGTGGAGCCCCCACACTAATTGCATCGCCTGCAGAATTCTCAGTCGGACTCCATTTCCAACCTGTACAGTCAGGAAGTCTGACAAGAAAATGTATGCTCAAAGTTCTCAACAAAGGGGAAATTACTTTATAGTCTGCTATAAACATGTGGAGATAGCTGAAAGTATTTTGTTTCACTCATTAGGGATAGTCTAACTTGACTAATCTACACTGTGTTTCAATTATATAGCTGTTTTTCCTAATTTTTAGAATAAGCACTATATTTATGGTCCACATGCTGAATATTTGAAATAGTTTGAACCAATATATGTGGTGCTGTGGCTTGTTTATAGCTGAGTTGATTAAATTGTCCCACTCCACGTGGTTCTTTCCCACGCAAATTATTCCAATCAGTGTAAAAATTGCTTACATTGAAGGAATTATATGTTTGATGGCTGATCATTGGCTCCAAGTAGTTGATCAAAGAAGTAATTTCAAACTGGGGAGAGATGTTCATATGGTTGATAAGCCGGTGTGCTACAAAACCATGGATCAGGTGAGGCAAGAATGGGTTATAGCCAGTATACATTTCATTTTGTGATTCTGCCAGTTACTAATTGTGACCTGAGAAATTTAATTTTTTCGTGCCTCAGATTTCTCATCTGTCAAATAGGGATAATATCTGCATTATCCATATTAAAGATGCCAATCTTAAAGGTTAAAAGTGATAAGATAGTGGCAGTTTCATACAATTTACTCCAATAATAGTATCTATATATAGAATTATTGCTAAGATTAAATGTTAATGTAGGTAAAGCATTCAACACAATGACTAAAACCTATTAAGTAGATGCACAATAAATAATAGTAATTTAAAAAATTATAATAATTACTATAACCAGATTTGTGTGAAGAAAGATATACCGTATATATTGTATTGATAATTTTCATTTCAATATGTTGCTTTTTACTGGTTGGTCCAGGCGCAAAATTATTGAGCAGTAACATAAGTTGAGACAGGGCTACCTCTTATCCTCCTTGTACTAAAAGGCTGGAGTGCTTAATTCAAAAGAGGACAGTCCAGAAAGGAAGTCAAGTGCAAACTGGCAATGAGTGTAAGAGACAAGGGTTGAGTTGGGAAGCCAATATTACATTGCAGAAGCTGGTCTCTAAAGCCAAGTTTGGAAAATTCAAGTAACACAGCCAAGTGTGGCCCAAAACCCAAGTTTCTCATGAGTTATAGGAAGGTGAGTGAGTCAGAAAAGACACCGAAGGCACAGGATGGAGAAGGCAGCCCCCAACTGGCAATGTCACTGATACAGTGGCATCCCTATGACAAGAGGATTCTGAGCCACCACCAGCACCCTAAATCATAAAATGATGGCCACTTCAGGAATCTCTTTTGCCTTTTGATCCCCAGCTTGTGGGACATGCCTAGATAATTATTGTTCCTGACTCTGTAATTATGTTTACTCTGCAGAGACGAGAGCTCTTTTTGTTAGAGTTCCTATCAGATGTCATCTCCCTTAGAAAAAGGCAGATGAGATTAGAATACGAATTTGATGGATTTTCTTGCTCTTCAATTGAAAGACCATAGCACCTTCTAAGAAACTTGCCGTGAATCTAACAATATTCTCAAAGCTCCAGTTCCTCCACAAATCATCCACCCAGTATGCTCCAAATAAAATGAGATGAATTGCTTCTTATACATGTAGCTTCATCATGAAGTCACTTCAAGTTTTAGGAGATAGCTAAAATAAATGTTAAATATTTCTTACCTTCATTTTAATATAATTCAATTTTAATAAGCACCTATCAGTAATTAACACCTATCAAGTAGCACATACAAATAATGATTTTCCATAGTGTAGATGCATTGGATATTTATTGATATAGAAATATAGGGTTTTATATATATACATATGTAGTGCGTGTATACATGTATTATATACACATGTATGTACACAATATATGTGTAAAGAGAGAGAGATATATATATGAATATTCCAGTTTTGGGTTTCTTCCCCTGTAAACATATGTGTATCTTTATACACATACATATATATGTATACACACATATATAATATATAATATACATATACACACATCAACGTATACATATATATGTATTATATGCACATATACGTATATGTTCTATGCTATATTTGTGTGTATATGTATACAAATATATGTGTATATATATAACTTGATATATATACACACAGACACATTTTATATATATATAAAATGTGCCTTAGGTGGACTTTCTAGAATTCTACAGGCATTGAATAGCAAAATTTGAAATCAAACGCAAGTTTTCTGACTTCCAATGTGGCAATATTGGGATCTAGTCTCTTAAGTGAGGCTTATCTTAATCAGATGCTTCAAAATCTCATATGGGGAGAAATCATTGTCTTATGAGTCATAGCTCTATTAGGCAAAAATGAAGTATTCACTTTAAAATATCAATGCATTTTGATAACATAGGAAATGAGAAATACTCGAGATATAATAGAGAACCTTAGGGCTGACCCCTGACTTCTTAGTTGGACTTACTCTGCTTTCCTACACCAATAGTGTTTCCCTATTATGGACATGCTATGCTCACCCACCTGTAAACTCAGCCTTGGGAAAGGACATTTCATTCAGTTAATTAACCTTCCACCCAGACATAGATTCAGTGAAGAGCCTTGGGAGAATGCAATCACAATTTACTGACTATTAACTTACTTCTTGTGAACAGTGAGGAGAATAGATTGTGTTATAAAGCATAAACATTCAAAAAACAATTCAATTGGAAATGTTAAATCTGAGGTGTATTTTGAGTTGGTTACCATTATGTTTTAAAGAATGAAGAAACAAACACATTGTTATGTAACATTAAAATCACTGATTCCTTCTTTGTTTCTTGCTTTGGATTTTTATCTGATACACTGGTTTCATCTCTACAGATTCTTGACTTAAATTTTTCAACGTGACTGTATTTTATGTATTGATTAGAACAGTGTGATCTGATATTACTGGGGGTGGGGGAAGGTTAGGCAGAAATGACATAAGATGTTTCTCTCATTTTTGTTTATCAAAATTACCTGATAAATAATGGCCTCAGTGGAGAGTAGGGTGACAGGATATAATTTGAACAGGTTAGGTTTGTCTCATTTTCTTGAAACTTTCTAATTGTGTATGTAGAGATATGAATGTTAAAGAAACACCCATCTTTCAGCTATCACTATAGCTGAAAATACTTACAAATTACTTAGGCATTAGACTTCAAACGGCAAAGTATAAACATAAATTGTGAGGTATCTGTCCTTGCTTAATTTAATAAGGTCAAAATCCTTTTATGTTTTCGAGGATCCTTATTCACCAGTGCTTGTTTATATGGAGAAGATAGACACAGAAGTCTTGCAGAAGTCATTACCCTTTTTTGGTTACTATACAGCTTTTTACAAAGATGCCTCCATCTTCTATTTCCCATGTCAAACTACACCAACTGCTACACCTACTGGCAGTGGTGAAATTGCAGGATAGCCTCCTGTCTTCCTTGTCAGTGCTTTAAGGAAATAAACTAGGTTAGAAAAGGTCTGACAATGCTCTTGTTTGTTTGAACAGAAAAGTAGTCTACATATCACTGTCATCTGGTTTCTCTGAAGATGCCATGAGGCAGGTCATTTCTCTCTACTGAAGTGCTTTTTCTTTTATTACCAGCCCTATAACAAGATTATTGAAATGATTCAACAATAGTCATGCCACAGCCATAGATACTTGTTGAAAGTAAATAATAAAAGCATTTTATCTGAATGGCTGTCATTTTCCTGTTGAGGGATGCATTTGTTACATAAGTACATTTGTATGCCAGTCGGCCTTCTGTGAACTGTTCTAATTTGGTTATCCTGATAGGTGCCATTGTCTCTTCATTCTAACAATATTAGCAGAGAGAAGGAGGTCAGTCATTTTCAAATTGTAATTTGCAGTCACTTCAGTCAAAGAGGTTGCAACAAGATAGAAACTAGTAAGAATAATTTTAAGGAAACTACTGGAGAATGTTTGAGCACCACACTATAATTAGGCATTTGAGTTCACCTTAAGCAAAATTCAATTTGAAAAAAGAAAACAAGGTCAGTGCGTTTAGATTTAAAAATTAGGTTTTTAAAAAAGCTCTAGGCTACTCAAAGCTAGAGGGTTAATCACTTTTATACATAATGGTTCTACATTGTATAGAGCCTGGGTCACTTTTAAATAAAATCATATTTGTAACTTTATTTTTAATTTTTAAATGCCATTTTTGTTACTTATAATCTTAAGCAATGGGGACTCAAAGATTGTTAATTGTTTTATTATTTTCTATTTTATTCCCAGCAAGAAACCAAAAATTTTACTGGATATTTGATACAAGTATCCTTTTCCTTCTAGTTAAAGAAAATATATATTTTCTTTTTTTTAGAGACGGCATCTAGCTCACTCTGTCTTCCGTGCCACAGTGTGGTGGCATTGATCAACCTTACTGCAGCCTGAGACTCTGGGCTCAAGCGATCCCTCCACCTCAGCCTCCAGAGCTGGGACTACAGCCGTGTGCCACTGTTTTGACTAATTTTTTAATTTTTGCAGAGACAGCATCTTTCCATGTTGCCCAGCCTGGTCTTGAACTCCTGGCCTCAAACAATCCTCCCACCTTGGCATCCCAAAGTACTGTGATTACAGATGTGAGCCACCATGCCTGGCTCAAGTGAATAGTATTATCTAAAACAACTAACTTATATTGTCTTTCTAAATGCTGAGAAAGGACATTGTGTGTATGTGAAATCACTTCACCATATTCTACAAATGTTTATTGAGTACATTTCATGTGTCAGGCATTTTGTTAGGCATTGGGCAAAGAGCACTGTCCTCATGGACCTGATAGCCTATACAGAAAGAGAGATATAAAATATGCAATTACAATGAAGTGTACTAAGTGTTAATGAGACAATGTTCTCTACTACGGAGTGGCTAATGGTTCAGCAACCAGAAAGCTTCCTGGAAGAAGAAAACGGTTTAAATTCCTAACCACAGGGTAAGTCGACGTCAGTCCGGTGAAAAAACAGAGGAAGAGTCTGTCAGAATAAAGAATCAGCATCTGCCTAAATCCACTCGCCAGAGACGGTGGAAATTTCAAGGAAAAAAAAGGTTGTATCTAGTAAGAGTATAGAGTTCAAAGTGAGGAGATGTAAGAGATGAGGGTTAGATTTTAAAAGTTGAATATTTATCCATTTAGAAATTGGAAGTCATTGACCACATTGAATGGCTTTAAATAGAGTAATATAAGCTGTGGCTGCCGGAAAGTCATTCTGATGACAGTGAAAACAGTATTTTTGAGAGTGTGACTGGACGCATGGGAATCAAAGTTTATGACAATGGTTTGTCTAAGAACTCATGACAGCCTGGGCTAGGGAGTTTGCAGTGGGCATGGTTTAGGGCATAGGGTAGATGAGACTCGGTGAATGAATGAATATAATACATGATGAAGAAGGGGGAATAAAAATCGTGGTTGTTGGGAGCAACTTGGTGCATGGTGATGCCCTTTACTGAGACAGGAAATATTGGAAGACAATCAAGATTGATGGAAATTCTGAAATAGTAAGAGCATGACAGGAAATTAATAATATTACTTAGCTATATTGTTCTACATATATATATGCATTTTATATAAAATATATAAGATATATGACTTTTCCAGAAAACTAGCCTACATAATTTGTTAATTACACTATTTTAAGGAAATAAGAAACCTGGAATTATTAGTAACTTTCTCAAGATGGAAAGATAAAGCAGTGAACAATGAAGCGGGCTTCTCAACAACATAATCAATCAAAGGACTGTTCACAGCAGAAGTTGACATCATTTTACTTTCCTTATATAGAATAAAACTTTCAAACTGAAAGTGCCATATAGACCTAATTTGTGTCTCCAAATACACCTTCTCTTCATAGTACTGAACATTTATGTGCTCAGCACTGCTTCTGGCCCTACGAAAATAGGCATAAACACTTTGTCCCTGACTTAAACGTGCTGTAATTAATCAGCAAGTCACTCATTCCTTAATGCATTAAATACTTTTAATGAAAGATATTTTGAACACTTAACTGTTGGCCAAGTCTTGAGTTCGACATCACCCTGGGTTTACAGAATACAAAAGATACAGTCCCTGCTTTTGAGGAGCTCCTTATCTTGAAAACACAAAGAATCCTGATCTATGTTGAATGCAATGTCAGTGACCAAAGATAAAGAAACACAGAGGAGGGTGCCTAGACAAGCTGGGAGAAGACCTTGGGGGAAAGATGATGCTTGAATATTCTAATCACGCTATAAAGATAAATAGCACTTAACCAGGAGAAGGCTGAGAAAGGGTTGTTAAGAGGTAAGTAGCATATGGATAGGGAAGAAGCTGGGAAATAGCCTTAGGTATTTGGGGAAGTGCAAGCAATTAAAGAACAAAGAAAGTAGGTAGAGACCCTGAGGGTTTCTTTCTTTGTTTTTGTTTGTTTGTTTGTTTTGTTTTTTTGTTTTGATCAGGAAAAAGAAATTGATTTTGTCCTGATGACCCTGGGGAGCAACTGAAGTAATATAACATGTCTGGATTTTCTAAATTGGAATATCTCCAGCAATCTCCAGCAATGCTGTGGTTCTTAAACTTGAATATGTGTAGAAGAGGGAAGACTAGTTCAAAGCCCACTTCAGGTGGTGATTGCAAGGTGAACAGACTGGAACAGATTCGGGAAATACATAGGTGTTTAAATCAGCTCTCTTTGGCAACTGACTAAGGATGGAGGATAAGGAAAGAGAGGACTCAGTCAGGGGCACCTGCTATGCACCCAGGGAGGGTCTTTTTCCATATCATCAGGGTTTCCCAGGTGTCCAATGCTGCCAGCTTTGTTGTTGTATCGACTCTTTAAGTCCTCAAATTTAACACATCACAAAGTGTATTTACTTTAAGATACTTTTTTTTTTTTTTTTTTTTTTTTTTTTTTTTTTTTTGTGACGGAGTTTCGCTCTTGTTACCCAGGCTGGAGTGCAATGGCGCCATCTCGGCTCACCGCAACCTCCGCCTCCTGGGTTCAGTCAATTCTCCTGCCTCAGCCTGCTGAGTAGCTGGGATTACAGGCACGCGCCACCATGCCCAGCTAATTTTTTTGTATTTTTAGTAGAGACGGGGTTTCACCATGTTGACCAGGATGGTCTCTCTGTTGACCTCGTGATCCACCCGCCTCGGCCTCCCAAAGTGCTGGGATTACAGGCGTGAGCCACCGCACCCGGCCTCTTGGCAACTGTCTAAGGAAGGAGGATACTTCTTAGGTCCTTCCTTGTTTATCCAGCTACCACCTTCTCGTGGCCAGCTTTCTACAACAATCCCTTTCTTGGCTTTCCTGCTTTTCTTGATTTGGCAGGTTAATTTCTTTAGTTATCCTCCTTTTAGAGTAAGAGATACTTTATTCAATCCTAAGTATGTAACTAAAGTATCGTAGGATAATTTGAAGAAGAAAGAAAATATTTTCTTTTTAACTATTTTTTCTAAACACTTGAAGTTCCAAAAAATACGCCCCTTTGATTTTGTTATTTAAGTGCATTTAAATGACTTTACAGATGTATTTGATATATATGAATGTACCATAGGATTAAACATATTGCCAAAAAATCATGTGATATAATTTTCCTTAATTTTCAAATGTATAATTCCTGATGATTTTTCCAATCAACCCATGAAAAATCATTTTAAACATCATTAGATACATTTTGCATCCAAAAGCCGATCAAGCATAATCAAAGATTGTATTTAAGATTTTCTTTGCTAAAAGAAAAATGTAATTTTTGACTAAAAAATTTTTCTTGAAATAAACTGTTTCTCATAATATTAATTATAGAAAGCCTTGATTTCTAAAAGTCATGTCCTGAACTTGATTATTAGTACTGAAGTTGATAGAACTGCAGGCCCATTGCCATTATACCAAAGACAAATTAATTCCCCAGAAAGTAAACTTCAACCATTCCTTTTCAGCATTTTATTCTAAGTAATATTTTTTTGAGGTATTTATTCATAAGCTGGAAAAAAATTTAAGGTATACATGTGAATAAATCGTGCTAACTTATGGAGCTATTTATTTAGTTTCCAAACTCACCTTTAAAGTGTGGTTTTCAGCCTGGATTTGTCAGTCTATGATATTTTTCCAGTCTTATAAGTAAAGCATTTTATACAAGGTAAAGTTGAATAAAGTATAATATTTGCTTCTACAAACAAATCAAAACATTGAAAAGATTAAATTTGTTTTGTGTATATATATCTATATACACACATAGATATATACCATCAAAAATATGATTAATAAATGAGACATTTCACAATTCATGTGTAAAACAATGTTGCCTAGAAATACTGTCAAATTTAATTTTTCATAAAATGATTTTAAAAGCACGTGGAAATACAAATATTTTCCTATCCTGCACTGTACTGTACATAAGCATCCATCAGCTGGCTACTTTCAATGAAGAGAGAAGCTGAGTTGACAATACTTAATGGAAAACATGAAGGGTAAATCTTGATGGAAAAAGCCCTTCATCTGACCAGGAGTCTTTTATCCCAGTGGTGCAGTTGTTGCTTTGACATTGACATGGACATGAGTTATAAACTGAAAAATAATTTCCATAAAAACAGCTAGCTGGCTTTGTTAAGTAAAACAGGTCCTTTTACCTTCACTGTCTAATAAAGAAGTACAATGAAAGAACAGTGAATGAGAAAGGAAAAAACCTGGTTTCCAACCTGTATTCTCTTAAATGTATATATTTCATGTAACTGGGAGGTCGATCATATCATTTCCTAGGTATTACTCAGTGGTGCTATAGGCATTTTTTTTTTTTTTTTGCTTTACATTTGAAACTTTTGTTTGTTTAACATTTTACAAACCATGTTTTTACACATAGAGCCAAGTGACTTGACTCAACTTAGAAGTTTTGGTTTCCATCTTTCCTACAAGACAAAGTGTGCTGAAGCTCTCTGGGAAAACCTAAGTCTGAATTTGGGAACAAAAGGCAGTAACATAACAAACACCTATTGAGCTCAGAGGCTTTCCTGGAGTATTTTAGGCTGTGATGCAGTATTTACTAGGTGTCTGTGAATCCAGCAGAAGATGCAACTCTTGCACTTCAGGAAGCTTATACAATTTTTCACCGAGAAGACTAAATCATGAGAATGAACATATCTTGTTGTCCATCAAGAAATTAACTCTAAACATGTAGGCAGCTAAATTAGAGAAGGCCCTATTATTTATTATGTTCTTCCATTAATCTATTTTATTTCATGCTAATTATCAATTTGTACTCCTTGTTCAATTGTGAACATTAATGTTTATCATATATACATTACATTATATTCTGAAATACTGCATTAGTAAACTAGAAAAGATAACTGGTTTCAACCAACACTTACTCATCCTACTGGAAAAAAATAAACTACAGAAAATAAATCACTTCATTTTACCTTAGTCACTCTATAGAATACATATGATTCCTATCGTTTTAAATGAGAAAGTTAAGACTCAGAGAGATTAATTAAATTGTCATTCTCACATATCATCTGGGTAAATTTGACTCTGTTTGTTGGTTTGTTTGTTTTTGCTGTTGTATCTGATGAAAGTAAGCTCTACTTTCATATGGGGAGGAAAAACAACCTTATAATTAATTTCTAATACTATTAAGGCACTTAGGGGAAAGATCTGTCAGAATAATGTTAGTTTGGGAATCAGTAATAAAAGTGGAAATTAAATTAATGTAATGCTGACATGCATTCTTAATCTCAAAGGAATGTTCATCGATTATTCCAGTTAAAGATTTTTGCTAAAAATCTGTGTACATTTTAGGTCTGGTGAACTTCTATTCATCCTTCAAAGGCCAGCTCAAAAGTGACGTCCTCAGGCGCAGTTGATCATTGATTTCATTGTGCACTTACCTCTATTTGTATGTATCACAGTAGCATTATAATTACCTCTTCATCTCTCTGTTCTCCCTATGATATTTTTAGCTTCTTGGTATTTGTTTTATCCTTTTGTCCCAAGATTGGAACAGAGTGGGATTTTAATAAACCTGTGTTCATTTCACAAGTTGATAAATAATTTTATAAACTAATAATCTGGAATTATAACATTTTCTAGTCATCAGAAAACATTCTGAACACATTTTTTAAAGCTTCCTTTCTCTTTGGTTGGTAGATTATTTTGTCCTAACAGACCTTAGAATTTTTTGAAAACTTTGTAAAAATATCGGTATTATTTATTTAATGTCATGATATCTCAAAATTTCACTGACATTCTATTCAACTTTGCAATACATGGTTGAAGCAATTTCTCCAAAATTTATATACTTTTATTTTCATTTCATGCATCTATGAATAACACTAATAGAATTTTTTTCTCAGTAGTTCTCAGATAAAATTGGTAATAGACATGAAAAAGTGTGATAAATTAATATCTATGTAGTTTCCCCCATCCCTGTCAAAAATAGAGGAGAAACAAGGTCCATCATGAATTGCCTATATTATTTATGTTTAAAAAAGTTATTATGAAAATTGCTTTAATGAGCAAGCATATAGAAATAAAAAAAGCAAACGTGGTAAAATAAGTCTCAATCTACAGCAGTATTTTCCGACAAACCCTGTTTTTTTTATTTCCATATTAAACAAAAGAGCTAGTCATATGTAAGTTAATAAAGTGAGCACAAGGGAGATGTACCTTCAAATTAGAGCCAGACGGTGAATAACATAGCAGGAATGTTACTTAAAACCTGGTACCAGCTCGTGACAGGGTCTGTTCTCTGTCTTAGCCCTCGATTTTTTGGAAAAGCTTCAGGAGCTATGAGAAAAACTTTCAACCTGACAAACACTCCAGGGTTGGGAAAGGCTCCTGTTTTAATTCAGCCCAGATGTGATCCTTAATGAAAGCATTATGGTTTTGCAGCTGCAGTAGATGGTACAAGCATTTTAAAAGGAATAAACTGTTTTAAAATATTTTCTTTTTTTCCCTTACAATTATGCTTGACCTGTATTGGGGTAAAATTTTAAGATAGATTATACAACAATTTATGGTTCCTTGCTTTTTACCATCTGAATACTGTACTAAACTAAATGCAAAGAAAATATATTCAAAAACACACGGATGGGCTATATAAATATGTTTAACATCCTGACAGAGTGCCTGATCCAAAAATTATCGAAAAGTCAGGTTTCAAGCACATGCAGTGTGGACATATTAAACTAACAGAATAGTGATTCTCATGATATAGGCTAAGTTATTTAGATGGACATTTCTTGCTTATTCATGGTTGCATTTTATTACAATCCTTGGTAGATTTTATGCATCTATGTACATAAATATTACATTTTCTAACTTAAATTTTTTAAGTGTAAACATAAAATGAATGCCATTTTTTAAAGGCAACAATAATAACATGATCTTAGAAGGAAAAAATTCCAGTGGAATAATTTGATTTTCTCCTTCAATATTTCAAAAACACAATATGCTATATAGCACTTAAATGTCATCCTGACTATTTCAACATGATAGAGAATACTTCACCCAACATGATTTCTGTTTTCATCAATAAAGTAGAAAATTGAATAGACAATTTTGGGGGGTAGAAATGAGAAGTTTGATTATTTCGAAGCATTCTTTGTTTCCATTGTTTATTGTCTTGGAAATGCTCTAGATTGGGAGGCATCCAGTGGGAATACTGGGAAGAGCAGTTTACATATTTATTGAAACATTTACTAACCATATAACACTACAGCTAAAGAAAAACTTCCATTAAGCCCATAAAATAGTTTTAAGCTGTTATAGGAAGTTATTTTCCAAGAGTAGCACAAAAAAAAAAAAAAAAAAAAGAAGAAGAAGAAGAAAACAGAGGGAGGAACCAAATGATTGCAAGGTATTCAATGATTCTGCTTGAGAGCAGGAGCTGCAGGTTATTATTTGCTGACGGATTATTCAGAATGAATTTCATCATTCTTGTTACAAATGTATTTTTTGACACTTTAATTATGAAGGAACTATTCTGAAACACAATATGAGCAGAAGATGCTATAAGTTTAAGTAAAATGCTATTACATCCTCATTTTACAAAATTCACAATCACATTTAAATTAAACAGCATTTCTCTTTTGTTGAAAGAAATGCTTACTGCAAAAATGGAATGCATGTGGATCCAGTGACATTTTAATCATTTTATTTTATACAGTAGTTAGAAATGTGGAAATGGAATGCAGAAAGCTTTGCAATTTAATGCATATATACATATAGCACTATGTATATAGCACACTCTTACATGCCATAAAAATGGAACCTTCTCTACTGCTGCTTAGTGAAAAAAGATACTCATTCAAGACTGGCGAGTATGTAACAGATGTTGGTACCTGAGTACATTAGTACTTACTAAGCTCTGTGTGCTCAGCTGGTTTTACTTCTTCTACCCTCATGTCCCCTGTTTACTAATGAACATCTCAGTTTGTAATTTATCTGGGCACATTTATTCTAGAACAGCCAGCCAATCAGCCCAATGACCATAATTTAAACAAATAATCTACAAATAATTTTTGCAAGCTATGCCTATTAAGTTGTGATGTGTTGGTAAATGCAACAGAAAATATAATGGCATGTGAAGGGCCGTGATACACATGCGTTCTGATTAATATGAAATCAACTGATTAAATGTAAAATTTTGGAGAATTTATAACATGCTAATGTAGATAATAGAATCTCTAAAGTTGAAATTTTCAGTGTTACTTCAAGCCAGTGGAGATAGGCTATAATAGAAATTTCTCCCTTGAAGACCGATTTTTGTTACTTTCAGAAGTTTTCAATGAATTAGAAAATGATCCGTTCAACTTTTCCCTCCATATGGTTGTGCAGGCACACCTTCAACACTTGGCAAGATTTCTGAAATAATTATTTTAAGGCAAATTAAAAGACTACATGTACAACTTTAAGGCGAAAAGGCAAAACGCTTTTAATTTGAGGTAAAAACGTATTGGCGACATACCTATAGTGTTTATGGTATCAATCATCAATAGATGTGCAGCAACATAGGTTCTCTGTATCAATTTCATTTCATAGTTGACCATTCGTTAGTTCTCTTGACCACAGTTTCTTTGAAATGACAACTTTCAGTATTTAATACAAACATGATCAAATACATGCCCTCATAAAAAATAATCTTAAGTAGTCAAGCAACTATTAGCAATTCATAACATCCTACAGACAAACCTTTAGTGTTTGTCCCTGAGACATTTCTATATAGCTCATAAAACAGGCAAGTTGCAAGAGTATCCCCTCTATGATTACAAGTTCACTTACTTCATATATAAACATGTCTGCTCCAATGCATGGTAATTCTCAAGACCATCATACTACAGAGGTCTGCATGTCAAAAGAAATGCCAATTGTGTGAGTTAATTTTATTTTTAGACAAGTTAGAAGATGTTGGGCCAGGATTTTACTTTGCTCAAGAGTGCAAGGTTATTTTTGCTTTCACTCTAGGAAAGGACTCCAGGTTATAGAAGAAAAAGCAAAGAAAAAAAGAGACCATTCCACTGAGTGAGTTTGGGGAACATGAACTTCTGTAATGTTTATTTTTAATTAGGCCTATTTCTCTACGTATTATACCCCAAAATGATAACATGTTTTAAAATTCCATGTGCTTCAGAGAGATGAATATTGAGATAATCAATCTCCTGACACTCTTGCAAAAGCAATAATAGTAATAGTAATAATAAATTATTTCATAATGTGTTATTAAATATTCTAAAACACTTATAGAATAGATTATCCATTTTACTTAGTCTGCATCTGTAGAGAATCTATGTTTACGCACTGTATACTACTGGGATTTATAATATCAATAATCAAAACCTGCTTAGCAATACAGATACTCTGCATCAATCTTATTTAACAGGTGATCCATTCATTAGTTTCTCTGACCATAGTTTTTATTATTTTAAGAAAAAAATCAACCTTTAATATTTAACACAAACATAATCAGATACATGTCCTCATATAAATTAGTCTTTGGTAATCAAGCAACTATTAAGAGATAGAAAATCACAATGCATCTTATTTTAAAAAGAAGAAGAGAAATTTTCATCCTTGGGGATTACAAAAAACCATGCCTAACATTCTTTTCTTGTTTGTTTGTTTTTTAACAAAAGAAGGCATAATTTCAAGCTGCTTTGCCTCTTTAATCCCTTTTGTATGGCTGGAAATTAGTGATGCATATGGTTCTGAAATTCAAATATAATGCAAAAGACTTTCTACACTTCAATCATTTGAATTCATATTTAATGTATTGAAAAATTAACATAAGTGGAATATTTCCAAAAATGTACATATCATATGTGAAAATAGCAAGAAAAATTCAATCTTCTTGGCTTTGTCTTACATTACCAAAGCTAGTCCCAGAGCATTTTGACTATGGCAATGCAACAGTATTTTTATCAATTTCCAAGAGGCACGAGGGCCATTCCCTTTGCTCCTACACCTTTCCCGTGCCATTTTAATAGAAGATGCCCTCATTTAGCAGCTACACCTCCACTGTGCAATATGCAGGGAAACATAATTAAATTTAAGAGAAGCTGCCCCTGTTTTGAAGACACACTTGATTTAAAGCCACTCACAATTTAAAGCTGCAGGGAGATGTAATTAAATTTTATAGAAGCCATGGCTTTTAAATGAAGACACATGATCTATGTGCACGTGAGTGAACATACACACACATGCAGCAAAAATGGGAAATTTAAAAAGTTATTCTTATGTAATTATTTATATAATGATTCTAAATATATGACATTATTACTCAAATAATATGAAGGTTGTTTTTATTTATATAATAGGTATAGCCATAGGAACATAGCAAGATTCATTAATATATTATTACAAGAGTACCCTATTGACTAAATTGATAATATTAATCAATATACATTTTATTGTTATGGAAATATACCTATTCTTTATCTGGCTCTATATACTTATTACAAGACATCAGTGTAGAAAATGTTTTGATAAATCATGTATCTGTTGGTTTTTCATGCCTGCTTACCAAAAGGACTTACTAAAATAATGTAATGTTATTATTAATAATCTAAGAGTAAAATTTTCATGTTTGTATGTGTCTGTAATGCATTTGTTCCTTAAAATTAGGAAGCCTTATATAGGCTTTTATTATGTATATTTATACAGTATTAATGAATCTAAAAATTTCCAATTGAATATTCTGTTTATAAACTATGTGAGGGAATGAAGACAGAAATGTATCACAAACCATATCCTACATTTAAACTTTCGATTTAGTCTTCAGTGTTATTTATGCTGCCAATCTTAATTTATATGTTCAAATTTGACTCGTTTTCAGCATTTACTGGCAGGGAAAAAGACATAAATTAAGAATCTTGAAGTCATTAAGTAAATGTCTTACGTGGGAAGAAAATAAAACTCCTTTGTAGATTAAATCTTTGAAGAAGACCCTGTGAAAACCCTTCAGATTGATGTTGTCCCTTTAATGTCTGTTTAATGCCTTGGAGAAGATATCTTCTGTTTTTATCCCCCTTGAACTTTAGAGACTAGCTCAATGAACTAGGGAAAGAAAAAGTTTCAGAAAGAATGGTCTTTAAAGCAAAGAGCCTTCCTCCGGGCTATAAGCTATGTCCTCAGTGTGAGAATAAGCCCAAGGAGAAAGAGAAAATCTCCTATCTTTGCCGCCATTAATTATCTACTTAGTAATCTATTCCTGTCATAAATGCAATGCTTTCCTAACTGGGTGTCTTTCCCATGCCTCAAGCCATGGATCATCAACCAACCCATAACCCCCACCACTGCCTAAAAATCCCTCCTTTGTTGTTCAAGAATATTAAGCTAGGTAAACTGTGTAACCAGTTTTTAAAGCAAACAATTAGATCTTTGTTGTTTACCCTGAAATGCCTTAGGGGCTCATGTGATTTGTCTGAATTTAGAAGTGTGGGAATTTCTGTATTGGCCTAAACGTGCCCAATTTATTTTTTATTTACTGTTATTCAACAGTTAAAAAGTAATACCAATTCTTTTTGCTAAAATTGTTTTATTGGCTTAGTTTTTCCCTCTCATTTTTAAATATTTCTCTTTACTCTCCATATCTTGTAGAATCATTTTAAGTTATATTCTGTAATACTACTTCTTACATTTTACGTTACAGAATATTCAGAAAGCAACTGATTAAAAGGAATCATACAAATAAACTTCAAATACTCTTTTTCTTTTTGAAAGTAGTCAGTGCAGTAATCAAATTGTCCAACTACATTACAAATGACTTCATGCCAGCCTTCTCCACTGTGTGCTAGGTGTTTAGCAAATGCAGGTATCATAAAAATGTCAACAGTTGTTATCTAGACTTAATGGGGTAATGGGTGACATTAATGTTCTTCTTGTATATTCTGTATTTTTTAACTTTACACAATAATTGCATTGTATTTATTGGCAGAAATATATAAAGATAAATGCACATATTTAATATTTTATAGCTGAAAGAAATATTAAATAATTTCATATAAATTAACTTTATGAGAAACTTTTTTTGTATTGAAAGCTGTCACCTACCACAGTGCCTGCATCATTGTCCGTAAAGGCTACTTAGATAATTAGTTTCTTTCTGCTGTCATTATTTCTTATTTATAAATAAATAGAAATTTATCAGGTTAAACACTGGACAATCTTTCACAATATGCTTTTTTAAAAACATAAATTGCTTTTCTATTTAAATGTAAATTTTCAGACCTATTTGTGATTTGAAACTCTCATTTAGCATTTATTAATTCTATTTCTTAGTTATTGGATATCAAAATCACAAAGGAATTCGTATTTAGGGGTCTCATATCTGAGCCAAGTTTTATCAACATTTTCTGTGCTAAAATGCTTAGAGTTGAAGTTGCACTTAAAAGGAAAAAAAAGCAGAAAACTTACCTTGATAATAAAATCATAATTCATGATTTAATTCAAGTCTTCTTATCTTTGAGTGTGAAACAGAGTTGTTTTGTTTTTATTTGTGTTGTTTTTGCTTATTTAACTTTGATAAGTTTTTTAGTATAGTGGTTAAGACAAAGACTCTGTTTACACTGCCCTGGCTTTAAGTCCCAGTTAATTCTCTCATTCTGTAAATTTTGATTGAGTGTTTAATTTATGTTGAGCACTATTTGAGCTTGGAACTCAACTCAGTTTCATTTCCTCATCTGTAAAAGACACATGAAACATAACTACGGGGTTATAGTGAAGATTAAGACATAAGATCTAAAAAAAATTTTAGTACATAAGCGTACAAATATGTATGCTTAGTACATCACACAATAAACATGGAAACTGTCATTGTAAATCATCTATTTATATGGATATATTTATACACTTCTACACATAAATTTATGTCTATATTTTGTTATTGTTAATCATACAACAGAACTGTTTATGAGCTTTTCACTTAAGCAGCACATGAAAGTAAATTGGACTTGAGTTCTTTTCTTCAAAGAGAAATCTATGTTCTTAGACGAGCTTCTGCCATTATTATTAAAACTCATAGGCCGGGCGCGGTGGCTCAAGCCTGTAATCCCAGCACTTTGGGAGGCCGAGGCGGGTGGATCACGAGGTCAAGAAATCGAGACCATCCTGGTCAACATGGTGAAACCCCGTCTCTATTAAAAATACAAAAAATTAGCTGGGCACGGTGGCGCGTGCCTGTAATCCCAACTACTCAGGAGGCTGAGGCAGGAGAATTGCCTGAACCCAGGAGGCGGAGGTTGCAGTGAGCCGAGATCGCGCCATTGCGCTCCAGCCTGGGTAACAAGAGCGAAACTCCGTCTCTAAAAAAAAAAAATAATAAAAAAAAAAACTCATAAGAATATTTACCTAATGTAGATGACGGGGCGATGGATGTGGCAAACCACCATGGCACATGTATACATATGTAACAAACCTGTACATTCTGCACATGTACCCCAGAACTTAAAGTATAATAAAAATAAATAAATAAA
Source organism: Callithrix jacchus (assembly GCF_049354715.1). NCBI lineage: Eukaryota > Metazoa > Chordata > Mammalia > Primates > Cebidae > Callithrix > Callithrix jacchus. Next base: position 34,369,162 of record NC_133517.1, on the reverse strand, counting down.
AAGAATATTTATATATTTACTTAGGTCAAGAACATATTTTATTCTTCCTCTATTTTCTTCATCTAGCATAGTTGCTGCTAGATGTTAAATAAAGTTCTACTAAATCAAAACCTTAAAAATCAGAAAAAGCAATTAATTTGAGTTTCTTTGTTTTCTGATGACAGAGGAAATTATATATCAATGATACTAATTTTCCTGAGAGAGAAAAATTATCCATAGAGTTATATTAATGGTAACTCAGCCTTATAAGGGAAAGATTTTAAATAAGGCCACAAATAACTACGTTAACATGTATGTATACTGTTAGTGTATCTATATTAATATAAGATTAATCTCATATTGTATTATATGCAAGATATATATTATATCATCTAATCTTATATTAATTAATGTAATATTATGATGTAGCTTGCTAAAAAATAAATGATAAGAATAAAAACTCCTGAAAGCAGCCAGAAAGAAAAATGGCTCACAAGTAGAAGAAGAAAAATCATGTGGATCTCAAACTTCTCCAACACATTTAACTTAAGGAGATAATTGAACAACTTATTTAGAGTACTTAAAGGCAAAAGATGTAACTAAAACCTTTTATACCTAGCCAAGTTGTTACGGGAGACAATCTCTAAGAAATAAATAGTTCATAAAGTTTACTAATCAAAAAACGTTACTGAAAAAATTACTCAAATACGTTACTTATCCAACCAAGCATATATTAAAATATAGAATTCAAAAATAAGGATGATTTAGCTTTTAAAAAAGATAAAACCTTTTAAATATACTATTATATCTAAATAATTTATAATAAATATGGCTATTACACATAAGACAAATTCATTAACCAAAACCTTTGCCACAAAAGAGATACAATTTATAACATTCACCAATGATAAGATCAAAATTTTAGGTAACATAAATAAGAGTTGTACATAAGAACTTAGGTTGACAGAATCGCAAGTGGCATCATTTTCTATTTCCCCTTTCTTTTTTTTTTTTTTTTTGAAATTTTCTACATGTGAGGTACTTTACCTATTTAAACAAAATATGTATAATAATAAATATATATAATCAACTTATCCCATATTTTTGGTACTAAATGTTAATATCTTTTATTAGGAGGTTTTATGTAATGTACTATTTGAATGAATACAATGAAAATCACAGCAAAGAATATATTGCAGATTTATGCTTAAAATTAGACATGTATTTGCTGATGCCCCATTGAGTTTGCTTCCTTCCTTAGCTATTATAAATACTGTTGCAGTAAACATTGGACAACAGATATCTCTTTGAGATTCTGATTTCAATTCTTATGGATATATACCCAGAAAAGTGGGCTTTTTGGATCACGGGGTTGTTTCTCAGCTACACCTTAGAACAAAGTAGGAAATTAGATACTTTCTAGTCATGATATTCTTTTCTCCCTCTGTGTTTCCTGGTTTGTTTTCCATTTTCTAGTAAGAATATTTCCATGCCTCTAGTCTTCTCCAGATACAAAGCTGACTAATTTCTGCATGGTTCAACTTCTCACCTCCACTGGAAAGCATCATTCTTCTCCCATACATCATATTTTCAATAGATTGCTCAGTTCCACCCTATTGTCTACATTGCACAGTCTTGGAATTTTTCTTGCATTCGTGGACATCAATTGGTAGGACCCATTTCTCTTTCACTCTGCCCTCTTTCTGTGTCTTTTACTATCCCCCTATAGTTGACAAATCTTTTGTGCATTTCTTATCATAGTTTCTTGTTGTGATCAAATTCATAGTCCTAATGAATATTTCTGTTGACCTAAGTTGTGACTCAGAAATTTGTACCTAAGTCTTCTCTAAGTCTCTTATGATAAGTATTTAGTATAACATTTCTTCATCCTTCACAAATCCCTACTTCTTTTCATGATTACAGTAAGGAGTGATAATATTGTCTGTTCTTTTAAAAACAATTAAAATTATAATCATTTGCCTGGTGCAAAATAGAGAAATTTTAATAGAAATTTTTATAAGAAATGCATCTTTATAAAGAATGACTTGTGAATTAAAAAATAGAAGCCTGAGGTCAAATACAAAAAGATAAGTCAATAGAAAACCAAAGAAGGTGTTCAAATTCCAGTTTTAAAAGGTGCCTACTTAATAACTTCTATTATATTCTCTCTCAAATTCCCTTTAAATTACTATAAAGATATAATTTTTTAAATAATTAACACCATTACCCCAAATTAAGACATGTGGACATTGTTTGGCCAGAATCAAGGAAATATTTTTCTACAGCTCATTAGCAAAAAAACAAATAACCTGACTAAAAACTGGTCAAAGAAATTTGAATAGACATTTCTCCAAAGAAGACACACAAATGGCCACAAGTTATATGAAAAGATGTTCAACATGACTAATCATCAGAGAAATGCACATCAAAACTATGATGCGATGTCACTTCATCCTGTTAGGATGGTCTTATCAAAAAATCAAAAAATTAATTTTGGGGCTGGGTACGGTGGCTCATGCCTGTAATCCCAGCACTTTGGGAGGCTGAGGCAGGTGGATCACGATGTGAAGAGATCGAGACCATCCTGGTCAACATGGTGAAACCCCGTCTCTACTGAAAATACAAAAAAAAATAGCCAGACATGGTGGCACGTGCCTGTAATCCCAGCTACTCAGGAGGCTGAGGCAGGAGAATTGCCTGAACCCGGGAGGTGGAGGTTGCAGTGAGCTGAGATGGTGCCATTGCACTCCAGCCTGGGTAACAAGAGCAAAACTCCGTCTCAAAAAAAAAATTAATTTTGGTGAGAAGGTGGAGAAAAGAGACTGTTGGTTGGTATGCAGATGGTACAGCCATTATGGATAAAAAGTATGGAGTTTTCTTGACAAATTAAAAATAGAACTACCCTATGATCCCCAAATACCACTTTTCTGGGTATATATCCAGAAGAATTGAAATCAGAATCTCAAAGAGATATCTGATCTCCAGTGTTCATTGCAACATTATTTATAACAGCTAAAATAGGAAGCAACCTCAATGACCATCAGCATATAAATGGGTGAAGGGAATGTGTTGTATATGTACAACAGAATATTATTCAGCCTAAAAGGAAAAGGAAATCATGCCATTCAGGAGAGCATGGATGAGCCTGGAGGACATCAGGATAAACAAGACAAGCCAACCACTGAAGGACAAGTACTGCATGATACTAATTCAGGCCAGGTATCACTAATGCAGGCCTCCATAACAACTGTTTCAGTACTAACCGAGTGGTTAAGTTAAATATCAAAAGCTTGAAAAAGGCAGTATCCTTATACAAAGGTTGGAATGTAACAGAAACCCACCAAGAGCTTTGCCTTGGCATTTCTTGGGCCTTAAAGCATGACAAAATAACAAAGGAATTCTTAACAGGACCCATTTAGGATTAAATAACTTTTACTGGGGGTCTGAGAAAACTCCGAAAACCTCCATGATTCAGCAGAAGGCAAGATAAGGGTAATCATCACAGGACCTGAACCTATTTAGATTAAGTAAATTTACTGAGGCTCCAGACGAAGACCTTCAGGACTCAGACCTTAGTTGTAGATTTTAAAAACATTAATCACTTATGTCTTTAGATGAATGCACACTGACATGTAGACCTATAGCTTAGAAGGTATATAACCTTTGGAAAATTTTGTAATTTTGAGTTGGTCTGCTGATAATTTCCAGGCTTTCTCCCTGTAACCAGTTGCAGAAATAAAAACTCTCTTCATTTCCGTTCATCTGCATCTCGTGATTGGGCCATGGGAAACAGCAGCCCTCAGTTTGGTCCGAGAACAATATCACCTGGATAATACATCTAAAAGAGTCAAACTCATAGAGTCAGAGAGAGGAATGGTGCTTGCCAGGGGTCGGAGGGAGGGGAAAACAAGGAGGTATTAGTCAGAAGGTACAAAATTTGGTAATACAAGGTGAAAAAGTCCTCGATATCTACTGTATGCTAAAGTGCCTATAATTAACAACATTGTCTTGCATATATAAATATTTGCTAAGAGAATAGAGCTTATGTTGTATTCTCAGTACACAAGAATAATAACAATATATTAACAAATTAAAAAAGCAAGAGGAAACATTTGGAGGTGATAGAGAGGCTTATGGAGGAGGTTGTTGATAAGGATACATCTGTATCTAAACTCATCCTGTTGCATACATTAAATATGTACAGCTTTTTGTTTTATCAATCATACCTCAACTTTTTAAAAATAATATTTCATCAACTATAAATATGAGGCAGCAGGATTGTGGACTGCCTCTTAATAGCTATCTCACACTTGACCTCATGAAAAAGGTAGAAATCAATGGCAGTGCATCTTTTTTTGGTTTTTCAGAAATAATTCATCACTTTTATTTATTTTTTAAAAAATTTATTCATTATACTTTAAGTTCTGGGGTACATGTGCAGATTGTGCAGGTTTGTTGCATAGGTATACATGCAATGGCAGGGCATTTTAAGGTTTTTTTTTTTTTTTAATCTGTGGGAGTGCAGGAAGGAACTCTCACCCTATCTGCTTTCTCCGTTCAGAAACCAGAGGATGTAACAGCCCCAAATGTGGTCATTGGTCCCTATTCTTCACTATTGCTATTTTTTGTTATTACACATTGTTTTTCTGCCCCTTTGATTTCCACTATCCCTTTAGACATGACATCTCCCAGAATACAGCAGGACAAGAATGGAAGTAGACTGGTGGAGGCAGCATTCAGGGAGAACGTGAACACAGACAACGGGGTCTGTTATCAGAATGATCAAAGGCTATGAGGTGGGAATAAACATGGCATTTTTACAGGAAGGCTTGTGTGGATGGAGCATAGGGAACAACAGAGAATGGAGGGAGTTGAGGCCAAAGATGTAGGCAGTATAAAGACTTTAGATTGTATGTCATTTACTGAATGTTGCCAAAGGGGACATAAGCAGGGATTAATGTGAACTGGTGTCTTGAGTTATGGTGTCTTCCTTTTTTTTTTCCTTTGGTATGGCATCCCTAGTAGGAGAGGGAGCTAAGCTCTTTCAGAACAAAGGATGGAGCTGGAGAAGCAGACATTGTGTGAAGTTTAGAGTATGCAGTTGAAGGGCTTGGGTTGGTGGAGAAAAGATGCAATCAGGGTCTTCAGATGACAAGTAACTGGGCCACAACCTGAGCTGGGTCAGAGAGGAGAGGTGTTAGAAAGGAAGAACTGAGGATCAACAAATAAGAATAATTTTCTTATTTTGTATGGTAGGGTCTCTTAGGTAAACTCTGTTTTCCTTTTGTGTATGACTTGGCTTTTGTTGTAGGACAAATACTCTAAAATGTTATAGCTTAAAACACCAGTCATTCATTTTTGCTCATTGCTGGGGCTACCTGATGCTGGGCTTAACTTTATGCTGCAGGTTGATTCTCTCATGGCCCAATGAATTAATTGAGACATGGCTTCCATTCTGCTATGGCAGAAAAACAAATGCACAAGCAGATACCCGATGTCTTTTGGAGCTCAGACAGACCTGGCACTTGTCACATCTGTCCACATCCCAGTGGCCAATGCAAATCACATGGTCAAGTCCAACAGCAGTAGGATGGAAATATATATTCCACACTCAAATGTAGGAACTGCAAAGTCGCCTGGTGAAGGTGCTCAGGGCCAGCTTCACGGGTGTGTGACTTGTACAGTCACACAGATTCTTAGGCTTAAAGGGGTTCAATGCTTGGTTTAATGCTCAGCTGTTGTTGTTTCCAAATTCTTAAAAATTTTTTAATAAGGGGCTTTGCATTTTCAGTGTGTACTAGGTGTTGTCAATAATATAGTCAGTCCTGGGGATAGATACAGAAAGGAGTGGCAGAGCCAAATCAGGACCCATAATAAAACCTACCACTGGGAGACAAATTCTGTAAGATGCCTTTTAGGGCACAGTCTTATTCCATTATGGATAAACAAGTGTAAAAATAGCAGAATAACAAGACTGAGTTGCTGACTAAGGGAGGGAACAAATGCCTATTAGAGGAATTGAGTGACAAATGAAATTCAGAAAAGGGTAAAGAAACAAATGTTGGAGTCTTGTGGAAGGAGAGTAGAGGTTTATAAAGCCCAAAGAGAGGAATGAGAGGAAAAATAAAAAAAAAAACAGAAAAATTCTAGGCAAACTAAGTTATCCATAAGTTAACCATGACTTTTACCCATGCAATTAACTGTGAGGCTTTCTTAATTTTTTTTCAAATTTAAAACAGCACTTTCCTGAATTATATTTGTCTCAGATATATAGGATAATATTTTTAGATAAATGATTAAATCTGTTAAATAACTCTTTAAAGGCAATTAAGACAAGATGGTTATGAAACAAAGTTAGCTTTTAATTAGGATAAAAATTAGTTCTTATTGATAATTTTTCCTGGCAAGGTTTCAAACACTATATTAGGTGATGTTCATATGCTCTGTGACAGGATTATGGCCTGCATCGTAAACCGTCCTGAAATATATTATAATACTAAAATTATTGGCTACTTAGAGCATCATATTCAAATTGCATTGAAATTTCACATCTGTCTGTGAATTAGCATGTCATGTCTAAAAGCTACTAGAGTCAAAAACTCAATCACTCATTCACTCCCACAGTCACTGATTTGTTCATTCAAAGGAGGTTTGTTAAGTGCATTCTATGTGCCAGATAATGTGTTTCATTGTTTTCAGGAGGGCTGTTACCCTAAGCAAGGTGCTTTTTAAAATGCCTCAACACTGTCCCGGTGTGGTGGCCCATGCCTGCAACCCCCAACACTTTGGGAGGCTGAGGCAGGAGGATCACTTATACTCAGGAGTTTGAGACCAACCTGGACAACACAGTGAGAACTTGTTTCTAGAAAAAAAAAGAATAGCTGATGGATAGACATAATTATTCCCATGGCATGTTTTTTTTTCTAATACAGAAGATAAATTCCACTAGATTAATGATATCAAGAAAATTATTCAAGTCTTAATTCAGAAGGAGGTATGAAAAGATCAGGAATATACTGGTTATGAATCTGTAAAACAGTAAAGCGATGTGAGCTCTTCCCACAATATTCTAAAATAATTAGGACTTTCAGTACAGACCTTTTCTGAGAAAAGAGTTCTAAAAGTAAGGCTATAGAAGAGAGAAATATGGTTGTTACAAGATATTAAGGGACAAATATAAAGGGACAAACCTTTGTAATTGAAGAGTACGAAACAGCAGGATTCGGCAAATAGAGAAGGAGCCTGAACCAACAAGGCAGTGAAATAAATTTACTTTTAATCACCTCTGATTGGTGTATGCTGAAAACCCACTTTGGGCCCATTTTATAGGCTTTCTTGGTAGCAAAAACATAAGCCATTCAGCTCTTTATCTCTTTGCCAAATGCATAAAATAATGTTAACTGTTCGAACATACCCCAATGAATATTCAAAACAAAAGATTGGGCTAAGAGGAAGCTATATATACAGAAAACCCCCTATTTATGCTATCACAATTTTGCATTTTCTCATTTTCTGAGCCATGAAGTTGTCTATGTTGCTAATGTACAGATTTTCTGCCATTTGCTATCATTTTTCAGAAACTGTTAAAACATAATCCCATGTTTGCTGTGAAATTAGCCTTGAAAAGAAAGCTGCTGAAGAGTATATAGCACCTTCTTCAGTAGTACACACCTCCCCAATTCCTACTGCCTTCTTACACAAATAGAAAATATCATACGCATCTAGTCCGTGAACAAACAGACATTATTAAACACTCACTCCGTGCCAAGAGCTGTGCTCTCTACTGAGATACAAAGATGCTTGAGATGAGATACAAGCACACCTCCTTAGAAGATTACTGAAGGGTAATGAGCAAAGAAGGTCTTCCCTGTCTAAGGTTGTAAAAGGCTCACTAGCTGCTGTGTAGAAACAGACTGGAAAGCACAGGGGAGGTAGGCTAGGGAAGGAGGCAAGAATGAGAACAGAATCCTATCAGGGCAGTGGCTTGGGCTAGATAGAGCATGATCAGTGAAGTGTTAGAACAGCAGTTACATAGGAAGGAGTCAAGGATGGTAGTGGAGATTTTGGGGCTGTCTGAGGATGAATGGTAATGCCATTGACAGATGGAGAACTTTAAGGAGGAGACAAGTTAGGGAAGGATTAGTAAATTAGAAAAAAAAATGGCTGCTATCAGACACACTAAGTTTGAGATGTCTATTAGATATCCAGGTGGAGATGTTGGGTAGTTGGGAGATAAGTTGGAGCTGGTCAATAGCTTTCAATATCATCAGAACATGGAATTTAAAGCCATGATACAGGGTAAGATTTTCAAGGAAGCAATTTGCACATAGGAGAGATGTAGTGGCAGAGTATCTCATTTCCCCATGGAAGTGGGGCTCATACCCAATATTCTCAGCTTCACCCTGCAGTTCTATGATTTTGGCCACAAGTTTCTTCCTGAAACTCACAAAAATCCCTATTCTTTATGTTGTTGTTGATGACTTTCTAGGGCTCTTGTGACATAGAAACAGTTGTGTTTTTTTTTGTTTTTTCACAATGCTGCCAGCAGCATGCTAGTCTCAGAGTATGGGCTGTGCTGCCCCTCCCTTCACTGGCCTTCTCTGGGCATGTGCACACATCCCTTTCTTTATTTTCTGAGCCTACAGCACTGTTAACACAGAGACGTTGTGTAAAGATTATTGACTGAAACAGGTACCCATGATAGGATTGAGCTAACAGGAAGTTACATATACAGAAAATTTCCTATTTATGCTATTGCAATATTGCATTTTCTCAAAATTATGTTACAGAGAAGGTAAACTTAAAACTGGGTAATCAATATTGTGGCTTCCAAAGTACAGTAACTCAGTTGAGCCATGTGAAGATCCTTCCTCCTTCCTCAGCCAGGGTAACAGACATGGTTCTCTGCTGACTACTCTCTGGTCCAGTCTCCATTCCTCAGTCCTCTTTCTCCTGTTCCCAGCTCCCTCCACCTTGTTCCTTCTCCACTCCGGAGAAGGCTACTTCAAAACAATTTATCACAGTTTATATATACATTTTCCCTCCCTTCCTTCCTTCCTTCCTTCCTTCCTTCCTTCCTTCCTTCCTTCCTTCTTTCTTTCTTTCTTTCTTTCTTTCCTTTCTTTCTTTCTTCTTTCTTTCTTTCTCTCTTTCTTTCCTTCTTTTTTGAAGTTTTGCTCTTGTTGCCCAGGATGGAATGCAATGGCATGTTCTTGGCTCATGGCAACCTCTGCCTCCTGGGTTCAAGCAATTCTCCTGCCTCAGCCTCCAAAGTAGCTGGAATTACAGGCATGTGCCACCATTCCTGGCTAATTTTTTGTATTTTTAGTAGAGACAGGGTTTCGCCATGTTGACCAGGGTAGTCTTAATCTCCTGACCTTGTGATCCACCCGACCTGGCCTCCCAAAGTGCTGGGATTACAGGCATGAGCCACCACGCCTGGTCATAGCTACACATTTGTTTAACTTCCCCATTCTACACAGAATTATTGGCCCTATCCTGGTATATTCAAATTTTCCAGTAAAATATTTTCCTAAACAAAAGAGCAGTCTTTTTTTTATGGTTGTTTGTTCGAGACAGAGTCTTTCTCTGTCACCCAGGCTGGAGTGCAATGGTGCAGTCTCAGCTCACTGCAACCTCTGCCTCCCAGGTTCAAGTGATTCTCCTGCCTCAGCCTCCTGAGTAGCTGGGATTACAAGAGTCCACCACCACACCCAGTGAATTTTTGTATTTTTAGTAGAGACGGGGTTTCTCCACATTGGTCAAGCTGGTCAGGAACTCCTGACCTCATGATCCACCTGCCTCAGCCTCCCGAAGTGCTGGGATTACAGGTGTGAGTCACAGTGCCTGGCCACGCAGTCTTATTCTTAAGATAACTAAAATATGATAGCCCCTAAAATGTGACCAATACTGAAGTGTTTTTAAAAATGGTGTCTTCCAGTTTTCTTTTGTCTAGTTACATTCATATTACATATGAATTGTATATCATGCTTCTAAGTGGGTTCCTAAACTTATACCTGTTCATGTTTTAAAAAGTTCTTGAAAAAGCTCTGCAAGTTATCTAGATATGTCAAGCTTAGAAAAAATATACTATTTGAATTTCTAATAAGAGAATAATTTACACAACAGAAAGGACCATATAATATTATTTCCGATTTATTATATTTCTTAATTTATATTTTCTTCTCATCACTATTAGTGATATGATAGCTTTGTGTTCCCAACCAAATCTCATGTCAAATTTTAATTCCCAATTGGGGAGGGACCTGATAGAAGGTGACTGGATCATATGGGTGGATTCCCCGCTTGCTGTTCTCATGATAGTGAGAGCTCATGATAGTGATTGAGAGCTCATGAGATCTGGTTGTTTAAAAGTGTGTAGCACCTCCCCCTACCACCACACAAAGACCATGCCTGCTTCACCTTAGCCCTCCACCATAATTGTAAGTTTCCTGTGGCCTCCCCAGCCTTGCCTCCCATACAGCCTGCAAAACTGTGAGCTGATTAAACCTCTTTTCTTCATAAACTATCCACTCTCAGGTAGCTCTTTATAGCAGCATGAAAAAGGACTAATATGATTAATTCCTCTTTTGCACTGCAAATGTGAAGTTGAAATGATTGACTGAGTTATAAAAACAAGAAATTGCTAGGAAGCCAGCAATGGAATTTTGAAAAGAGCCCAGCTTTGGGAGCTGAGCAGATCTATGTCTAATTCCAGTTCCTCTAGTTCCCATGCAGCCCTGAGATACTCACCCAACTGGCCCTCGGTTCCTCATCCACAAAATAGCAACCATTACTTAGAGAGTTGGCCTGAGGACAAAGAAAATATTTGCTAGTATTGGCTACATCATAAACCCCCAATCCTGATTATTAGCTAAAATTTTTACTCTGCTTTTTTGGGGGGACTACAGAGGATGGTCTAGCCACTGAGCTAGCTCAGTAGAGCCACAGACCTTTTATATGAACCCTGCCCTTGGAAAACGCAGGAGAATGTTCCCTGGGTTGCCTATCTCACTTGTCAGCTATTATACATGACTCCCATCTGCCATGTCAAAGTCACACGGCTCCTGCTTTTGGCAGTGAGCCCCATGCTGTCAGCCATTACTGACAGGTGAGAGCCACTGGCCCAAGATCAGAAAGCTTGCTTGCATAGCAAAAGGACCCACCTCACCTGTCAGCTGTCACAGACACTCTTTTTACATTACTCCACTGCAGGAAAGGTGATATCTCATTCAGGGAAATAACAGTCTAGAGTTATGAAGTACAAATGAAGTGACGGCTGTGCATTTATTAGATCATGTGTAGTGTTTCTTAGAACTGATTTGCTTTCCATGGGTACCTTTAGGAATGGCTTCTAACACAACACTTTAGAGTCACACCTGAAGGCTGTGAGGCTGACTGTCCAGCTGAAAAGGTGAGATCTGTTGCTAAAAAGATCCCAAATTCATCATCAGACTCCACCTGTCAGGTGACAGGCAAGGCTCAGGGTATGGCTGCCATGGTAACATGGGGAGTGCCACCTGTCAACTAGGCTCCCAGCCAGTCTTTTTCAGCTTAAACATGAAGTACTGAGCTGCAGAAAATCAGTGGTCTTCCCTGAGCAACAAATTGTAAGAGAGCATATTCCAAAAAACAGTAAATCATGTTAAAGAAACACAACTTGGGTCATCATCACCCATAAGAGTAAGCAACATTTGAAATCTACTCAGACTGCAGACATTGATAAATACAGTTGCATCTCTTGTAGGACTAAGATGAAGTTCTGAACTGAGGCATCTTTACCCAGGCATGCATACACACACACACACACACACACACACACACACGGACACATGTGCCTGTACACACATACAGAAACACACACAAACACAACTTATTTCTTTTCTTATTTTGTTTCAAAAAATCTACCTTCACAGAAAAGATGTTTCAAATACCAACTACCTAAAATGAGAAATCTTTCACTTCTAACCTAAAGTTAGGAATAAAAGTGAAATTATAAAATACTGAAGGAATATAGTCAGAAAAAAAACAAGAAAAGAAGAAACCATAGTAGCAATTTAAAAATACAAAATTTTGCTTATAAAAGTATTTCATTCTTATAATCCTTATCCCTTTTTTTCCTGATTCCTTCCAAGATTTCTTAAAGTACATCTTCATTAGTGATTTTAAGCAATTTGACATTGATGGGCCATGATCTAATTTTCTTCATTTTTTTGTTTAGGATTTTTTGAGCTTCTTAGATCTGTGGGTTTATAAAATTTTATCTAATTTGGAGATTTTTGGCTATTATTTCTTGAACTCTAAAATTCAAACTTTACAGAACTATTAAGTATCTGCCTTCCCCAATCACTTCCAGAGCTACCTGCAACCCAGCCATCTATCACTTACACGTTTACTCACTGCTGCCTCCCCCTGACCCCGGGACTGGACCTCCACCAGTGCTTGTTATTTGTCTAACTCACAGCAGTCTCTCCAGTGTGCAGCTCAGTGCCTGGCAAAGAGGGTCATTCAATATATTTATGGAATGACTGAATATTTATACCATTTTGTTGAAATTCAGTTTTCCTTTGGCACCAGAATATCTAAAACCTGAAATGTAGAACTCCTCTCAGTCAAGAACACTAACTGCCTGCACTTTAGTCTCATTAGTAAACCCTGTCGTGTGTTGGCTGCCATCCAGTTCCCATCAAAAATACAGTTAAGGAGAGGAGTTTTCCAAGATGGCACGGTAGGAACAACTTGGGATTGCAGCTCTCAGAGAGTGCACAGAGGGTGAGTCCTAGCCGCATTTCCAGACGGATCTTTGTTGCCCACAGAACGAGGAAATTCCCAGGTGTAGGAGAGACACGGGAAGCCAGTGCAGCCCTCCTGGTTAGCGCAGGCCATTTTGGCCGGCGCCACAGCTCAGCAGCATCCCGCACAAAACGCGCTGATCTGAGTGCCCTGTTAAACCAGCAATATGAGATTTGGGAGGGCAGATTAGCATATCCATCTGATTAAACGGGACTTGGACAGTGAGCCAGACAGGGGAAGCAACATTTGAGCTGGTGCAGTGGGCTCCTGCACGGGAAATCACATAGATCCTGGTGCCCTACCAGCAGGCGACTATAACACCTGGGATTGAGTCAACCGTTCAACTTAAAAAAAAAATAAGAAGGAGAAAGGGCTCTGAGGCAGGGAGCCATGTGATCAGGTGCAGCAGGTCCCACTCCCACAGGGACAAACAAAATGGCTATTGGAAACGCTCGGAGTTGAGAGCTCCACTGCAGGCACAGCTGAATCCAAGATGGCGCAGCTCTGTGGGGGAGGAGCGTCCGCCACTATCAAGGCATTCTGCCCCTACTGAGGTACACGCCCATTGCTGACTGCTGTTGCCATGGCAACCTGGCACAACAGAGAGACTCCGCCAACAGGGCAGAGCCCACAACAGCAGGGCAGAGAACAGGACAGAAGAGCGGAGCCCACAGCAGCAGGGCGGAGCCCACAGCAGGACAGAAGGGCGGAACCCAAAGCAGCAGGGCGGAGCCCACAGCAGCAAGGTGGAGCCCACAGCAGCAGGGACTGGAGTGGACCTCAGAGTCGTATAGCAGAGGGGCTAGGCTGTTAAAAGAAAAACTAAGCAACTGAAATACTTCAGCATTAATAATCTGGGCGTACACTCAGGGACCCAATCGAAAAGCCAGCAACTACTCATGACCGGTGGATAAATCCACAAAGATGGGAAGAAACCAGTGCAAAAAGGAGGAAAACACCCGAAACCAGAACACCTCGCCTCCTACAAAGGACCAAAACTCCTCACCAGGAAGGGAACAAAGCTGGACGGAGAATGAGTGTGACAAAATGATGGATTCAGACTTTAGAAGGTGGATAATGAGAAACTTCTGTGAGCTAAAAGAACATATTCTAAATCAATGCAAACAAACTAAGAACCTTGAAAAAAGATTTGAAAAAAGATTCGAAAAAATGATAACAAGAATGGACAACTTAGAGAGGAATATGAATGAATTGAAGGAGCTGAAAAACACAACACGAGAACTTCGCAAAGCATGCACTAGTTTGAACAGCCGAATTGACCAAGCAGAAGAAAGAATATCAGAGGTCAAAGATCAACTCAATGAAATTAAACGAGACACCAAGATTAGAGAAAAAACTACAAAAAGGAATGAGCAAAGTCTCCAAGAAACGTGGGACTATGTGAAGAGACCTAACCTACGTTTGATAGGTGTACCAGAATGTGATGAAGAGAATGAATCCAAGCTGGAAAATACTCTTCAGGATATTATCCAGAAAAATTTCCCCAACCTAGCAAGGCAGGCCAATATTAAAGTCCAGGAAATACAGAGAACACCACAAAGATATTCCGCAAGAAGAGCAACCCCAAGGCACATAATCGTCAGATTCACCAGGGCTGAAATGAAGGAGAAAATACTAAGGGCAGCCAGAGAGAAAGGTCGGGTCACCCACAAAGGGAAGCCCATCAGACTCACAGCAGATCCCTTGGCAGAAACTCTACAAGTCAGAAGAGAGTGGGGGCCAATATTCGACATCCTTAAAGAAAAGAACTTTCAGCCCAGAATCTTATATCCAGCCAAACTGAGCTTCATAAGTGAAGGAAAAATAAAATCCTTTGCAAACAAGCAAGGACTCAGAGATTTTGTCACCACCAGGCCTGCTTTATAAGAGCTCCTGAAAGAGGCACTATACATAAAAAGGAACACCTAGTACCAGCCAATCTAAAAACATACCAAATGCTAAAGAGCATCAACAAAAAGAAGAATCTGCATCAACTAACGGGCAAAACAGCCAGCTAGCCTCAAAATGGCAGTATCAAATTCACACATAACAATATTAACCCTAAATGTAAATGGGCTAAATGCACCAATTAAAAGACACAGACTGGCAAAATGGATAAAAATCCAAAATCTATCGGTGTGCTGTATCCAGGAAACCCATCTCACATGCAAGAATACACAAAGGCTCAAAATAAAGGGATGGAGGAAGATTTACCAAGCAAATGGAGAGCAAAAAAAAGCAGGAGTTGCAATTCTTGTCTCTGATAAAATAGACTTTAAAGCAACAAAGATCAAAAGAGACAAAGAAGGTCATTACATAATGGTAAAAGGATCGATACAACAAGAAAAGCTAAAAATACTAAATATATATAAACCCAATACAGCACCCAGATATATAAGGCAAGTTCTTAATGACTTACAAAGAGACCTAGACTCCCACACAATAATAGTGGGAGACTTAACACTCCACTGTCAATATAGACAGATAAACCAGACAGAAAATTAACAAGGATATCCAGGGCTTGAAGTCAGACCTGGATCAAGCAAACCTGATAGACATTTACAGAACTCTCCACCCCAAATCCACAGAATATACATTCTTCTCAGGACCACATTACACCTACTCTAAAATTGACCACATGATAGGAAGTAAAGCACTCCTCAGAAATTGCAAAACAACTGAAATTATAACAAACAGTCTCTCAGACCATAGTGCAATCAAGTTAGAACTCAGAATTCAGAAACTAACTCAGAACTGCACAGCATCATGGAAACTGAACAACTGGCTCTTGAGTGTTGATTGGATAAACAATTAAATGAAGGCAGAAATAAAGAAGTTCTTTGAAACCAATGACAATGAAGACACAACATACCAGAATCTCTGGGACACATTTAAACCAGTCCCTACAGGAAAATATATAGCAATAAGTGCCCACATGAGAAGAGTGGAGAGATCCAAAATTGACACCCTATAGTCAAAATTGAAAGAGCTAGAGGAGCAAGATCAAAAAAACTCAAAACCTAGCAGAAGACAAGAAATAACTAAGATCAGAGCAGAACTGAAGGAGATAGAGACACGAAAACCCTTCAAAAAATCAATAAATCCAAGAGCAGGTTTATTGAAAAGACAACAAAATAGACAGACTACTAGCCAGACTGATAAAAAAGAAAAGAGAGAACAACCAAATAGATGCAATAAAAAACGATAAAGGGGAAATCACCACAGATTCCACAGAAATTCAAACCATCATCAGAGAATACTACAAACAACTCTATGCACATAAATTAGTAAACCTGGAAAAAAATGGATAAATTCCTGGACATCTGTGTCCTCCCAAGTCTAAACCAGGAGGAAGCCAAAATGATGAACAGACCAATAACAAGGTCTGAAGTTGAGGCAGCAATTAAGAGCCTACCACAAACAAAAAAAAACCCAGGTTCAGATGGGTTCACAGCTGAATTCTACCAGACACACAAAGAGGAGCTGGTGCCATTCCTTCTGAAACTATTCCAAATTATCCAAAAAGAGGGAATCCTTCCCAAATCATTTTATGAGACCAACATCATCCTGATATCAAAACCTGGCTGAGATTCAACAAGAAAAAAAAACTTCAGGCCAATATCCATGATGAACATAGATGCAAAAATCTTCAATAAAATACTGGCAAACCGATTGCAACAGCAAATCAAAAAACTTATTCATCATGAACAAGTAGGATTCATCCCGGGGATGCAAGGCTGGTTCAACATACGCAAGTCTATGAACGTAATTCACCACATAAACAGAACCAAAAACAAAAACCACGATTATCTCAATTGATGCAGAGAATGCATTGGACAAAATTCAACAGCCCTTTATGCTAAAAACCCTCAATAAACTCGGTATTGATGGAACGTATCTCAAAGTAATAAAAGCTATTTACGACAAACCAACAGCCAATATCATACTGAATGGACAAAAACTGGAAGCATTCCCTTTGAAATCTGGAACTAGACAAGGATGCCCTCTCTCACCACTCCTATTCAATATAGTACTGGAAGTTCTATCCAGAGCAAGCAGGCAAGAAAATGAAATAAAGGGTATACAAATAGGAAAGGAGGAAGCCAAATTGTCTCTATTTGCAGACGACATGATAGTATATCTAGAAGACCCCATCGCCTCAGCCCAAAAACTCCTGAAACTGATAAGCAACTTCAGCAAAGTCTCAGGATACAAAATCAATGTGCAAAAATCACAAGCATTCCTATACATCAATAACAGACTTAAAGAGAGCCAAATCAAAAACGATCTGCCATTCACAATTGCTACAAAGAGAATAAAATACCTAGGAATACAACTTACAAGGAATGTAAGGGACGTCTTCAAGGAAAACTACAAACCACTGCTCAATGAAATCAGAGACGACACAAACAGATGGAGAAACATTCCATGTTCATGGTTAGGAAGAATCAATATCATGAAGACGGCTATACTGCCCAAAGTAATTTACAGAATCAACGCTATCCCCATCAAGCTACGATTGACTTTCTTCACAGAACTGGAAAAAGCCACCATGAACTTCATATGGAACCAAAAGAGAGCCCGCATAGCCAAGTCAATTCTAAGCAAAACAAACACAGCGGGGGGCATCACACTACCGGATTTCAAACTATACTACAAGGCTACAGTAATCAAAACAGCACGGTACTGGTACCAAAACAGAGATATAGACCAGTGGAACAGAACAGAGGCATCGGAGGCAACACAACATATCTACAACCATACAATCTTTGATAAACCTGACAAAAACAAACAATGGGGAAAGGATTCCCCGTTTAATAAATGCTGTTGGGAAAACTGGCTCGTCATGTGCAGAAAGCAGAAACTGGACCCCTTCCTGACACCTTACACTAAAACTAACTCCAGATGGAATAAAGACTTAAACATAAGACCTGACAACATAAAAAGCCTAGAAGAAAATCTAGGCAAAGCCATTCAGGACATAGGAGTAGGCAAGGACTTCATGACCAAAACACCAAAAGCATTGGCAACAAAAGCCAAAATAAACAAATGGGACCTAATCAAACTCCACAGCTTCTGCACGTCAAAAGAAGCAGTCACTAGAGTGAATCGGCAACCAACAGAATGGGAAGAAAATTTTGCAGTTTACCCATCTGACAAAGGGTTGATATCCAGAATTTACAAAGAACTCAAACAGATTTACAGGAAAAAAACAAACAAGCCCATTCAAAAATGGGCAAAGGATATGAATAGACACTTTACAAAAGAAGACATATATGAGGCCAACAAACATATGAAAAACTGCTCATCATCACTGGTCATTAGAGAGATGCAAATCAAAACCACACTGAGATATCATCTCACGCCAGTTAGAATGGCGATCATTAAAAAATATGGAGACAACAGATGCTGGAGAGGATGTGGAGAAATAGGAACACTTTTACACTGTTGGTAGGAGTGTAAATTAGTTCAACCATTGTGGAAGACAGTGTGGTGATTCCTCAAGGCCTTAGAAATAGAAATTCTATGTGACCCAGCAATCCCATTACTGGGTGTATATCCAAAGGACTATAAATCATTCTACTATAAGGACACATGCACACGAATGTTCATTGCAGCACTGTTTACAATAGCAAAGACCTGGAACCAACCCAAATGCCCATCGATGATAGACTGGACTGGGAAAATGTGGCACATATACACCATGGAATATTATGCAGCAATCAAAAACGATGAGTTCGTGTCCTTTGTAGGGACATGGTCGAATCTGGAGAACATCATCCTTAGCAAACTGACACAAGAACAGAAAATGAAACACCACATATTCTCACTTATAGGCAGGTGAGGAAAAATGAGAACACATGGATACAGGGAAGGGAGTACTACACATCGGGGTCTATTGGGGGAAATGGGGAGGGAAAGCAGGGGGGTGCTGGGGAGGGATAGCCTGGAGAGAAATGCCAAATGTAGGTGAAGGACAGGAAGGCAGCGAAACACACTGCCATGTGTGTACCTATGCAACTATTTTGCACATTCTGCACATGTACCCCAAAACCTAAAATGCAATCAAAAAAGAAAAAAAAAGACAGTTAAGATATTCATATTTGGCAAAAGAAAATAATATCTACAGCAATGTTTTCTAACTTGAATTATGCTATAGACATCAAAATTTTAAAATTCTTGTATAATAGACACAACAATTTAGGGAATAAGAAGTGAAGCAACCAATGTACTGAAGATGGGGTTAAGAGGAGAAATGACCATTAAGTGGCAAGAATTTCCTTGCTGGAGTTGGGTTTGAGGCTGTAAAATAGGTTGGAATAATTTCTTATTAACTCTAGACAGCCTGGGTTCTAGATAAGTTGTGAAATGTATCATGAGTTGTTTCATTACTAGTAAGAAATAACTGAAATTTATGAATCCATTGTTCTTAGTATAAATAAAGATTGGAGGTCAATATTGTCACTCTCACATATATTTTTTAATTTTTTCATGCATGACAGAGAAAGGCAGAACATTTCAGCAATGAGCTCTTGTAATCATTTCCTCCTCAATGAAGATGCATCACATTTGTCAAAGGCATCCTTCATGTGCACTGTGGCAGAAAGTGTCAAGGAGTCCTGGTTTAAGAAAATATTTTCTATTTTATTTTCTGAGCCATATAACATTCTTGGATTAGGACATCAGAAGGAAATGATATACATTATATTCATTTTCTTTGGTGAAATCTTTTTGCTTTCATATGAGGTAAGAAAAATATTGTTGCTAAAATTACATAACATTGTATATTGCGTATTTTTAATGATTCCATTTTATCTTATTTTGGGGATTACTAGCTATAATTCTGCTTCATTATTTTAGGGGTTTTATTAGGGCTTATAAGTATATAGTTCTTTACTTCATCACTCTACCTTGAAGTAATGCTATTAATACTCCATGAATAACCCAAGAACCTTTACATAGTATATTTCCATTTCTTCCTTCCTTTGTACTATTGCCATTACATATTTTATTTCTACATATATTGTAATGCTTACACTATACTGCTTTTATTTTTGTTTTCTCAATTTTTATAAAGAAATGTAAATAATAAGAATACAGTTGTAAATCCCAGCACTTTGGGAGGCCGAGGCAGGTGGATCACGAGGTTAAGATATCGAGACCATCCTGGTCAACATGGTGAAACCCCGTCTCTACTAAAGATACAAAAAATTAGCTGGGCATGGTGGTGCATGCCTGTAATCCTAGCTACTCAGGAGGCTGAGGCAGGAGAATTGCCTGAACCCAGGAGACGGAGGTTGCGGTGAGCCGAGATTGTGCCATTGCACTCCAGCCTGGGTAACAAGAGCGAAACTCCATCTCAAAAAAAAAAAAAAAAAAGAATACAGTTGTATAAATTAACCCAACGTATTAGCCATTTCTTGTGCCCTTCATTCCTTTGTGTAGATTCATATTTTCTTTGGATATCATTTTCTTTCTGCCTGATTGACTTTCTTAAACATTTCTCAAGATTTGAGTTTGCTGCTGATGCACTTCTGCAACATTTGTATGTCTGAAAGTCTTTATTTCACCTTCATTTTAAAAGATATTATCACTGGGTAAAGAATTCTAGGTTAACAGGTTTTAGTTTTTGTGTTTTCTAATACATTAAAGATGTTGCTCCAATGTCTTCTTACTTGTATTATTTGTTTTTTCTTTGAATTCTTTTAAGATTTCTTTTCTTCAGGATCATCTTAACGGTTTTAAGCACTTTGATGTGCTATGGTCTAATTTTCTTTGTTTTTCATGTATGGGATTTGTGGAGTTTCTTAGATTTGTGGGTTTATACTTTTTACCAAATTTGGAGATTTTTAGCTATCATTTCTTTAACTCCTTTTTTGGATTCTCCCCTTAGGAACTTCATAATAAATAATATGTTTATTATTAGGCCATTGAAGTTGTCCCAAAGTTTCCTAGTGCTATGCTCATCTACCTTATGTGGGATTTTTTATTTGTATTAATGTATTTATTTATTTCGATATGGAGTCTCACTCTGTCACCCAGGCTGGAGTGCAATGGCGTGATCTTGGCTCACTGCAACATCTGCCTCCCAGGTTCAAGCAATTCTCCTATGTTAGCTTCCCTAGTAGCTGGGATTACAGACACCAGCCACCACATCCTGCTAATTTTTGTATTTTTTAGTAGAGCTGGGGTTTCACTATGTTGGCCAGGCTGGTCTTGAAATCCTGACCTCCAGTGATCCACCGCCTCAGCCTCCCAAAGTGCTGGGATTACAGGCATAAGCCACTTCATCCAGCCTGCTTTTGTTTTTTCTTTTGGTATTGCATTTTGAATCGTTTCTCTTGCTATGTCTTCAAATTCACTAATGTTTTTCTCATTAATACCTAATCTACTGCTAGTCTCATCCAGTGTATTTTTAATTTCACACATTATCATTTTAATCTCTAGAAGAAGGCTTTGGGACCCTTTTATATCTTTAATGTCTCTACTTAACATAATCAATCTTACCTCTGGCTTTTTGAAAATACAGAACACTGGTTTAAGTTTCAAAGCCTTTTTCTGCTAACTCTAACGTGTCTGTTGAGTATGGGTCAATTTTGCTTGATTTTTCCTGCTTTTTTGCATGCCTAGTAATTTTTGATTGAATACTGTGCTAGATAATTTTGTAATTACCACAAATATTCTTAAGTTTTATTCTGGGACATGTGAAGCTACTCAGCAATAGTATGATTATTTTGGGACTTGCTTTTAAGATGGGTTAAGTGAGACTAATGCAATTTTTAGCCTAGTCTGCCAATACAAAACCATCAACTAAATGACCTGTAAGTTATTAGTTATTTCTAGTCTGACTGCTAGGAATAAGCACTACTACTATCCTGTGTGATTTCTCTGTACTGTTCTCAATAATACTTTCAAGTGGTTCTATTCCCAGTTATGGGTAGTTTTCTTCCACATACTCAGCTGACACTAGCTGGAAGTATAGGAGGTTCTCTTTGAAAATCTCTGGAATTCTCTCCATGAAGCCTTATTTTCTTTGGCCCTCTGTCCTTATTTTCTTTGGTCCTCTATCAATAGTAATCGCTGCCTTGGTCTTCCTGGAATCTCAATTCTGTCTCTTCAACCCAGGGAGTCTGTGGGTCTTCATCTGGGTTTCCTTTCCCTGTGCTATGGCCTAGAAGTTCTCTCAAGGCAATGAACTGATGCAGTTCCAGGGTTAAGTTCATTGTTTTGCATCTCCTGTGGAATACTATTCTTTGTTGTCTGATAGCCAATGTCTTAAAACAGTGCTTCATATATTCTGGTTTTTTGGTAGTTTGAGTCAGTATGGTTAATCTGATTTTTGTTACCCCACAAAAGCATGAATCTGGCTAATCTGAATACATTCGTTATCTAAATAATAACAATATTTAAATAAAACTTTCCTCTTTCCAGAAAAAGAAATGAAATTATATAAATTATAATTATCTAGATACATTAATTTTAGAAGTCAATTGCTTGATTTGTGCCTCAAGATATTTATTTTTTCTTGTGGAGGTAAAAAGCACTTTTCTAGCTTTCTGAAAAACTGAAGTGCTGTTGGATCTACATAAAATGACACTATTTCCCTCTGGAAAGCCACTACTTACTTGAGGGAGAACATAGAGAATCTGTTTCTGTAACTAGCATGCAGAGGTTTAGAAGCTGTTTAAGTCACTGGGTGTCTGGTATTGGGAATAACTGGTTTTGTCCTAAAATGCTTTTATGTAACTGGAAGTTTCCTTGAGAAAGCACTGTAGAATGAGTTGCAATATTTGTGTCAACTTAGGCTTAATAAAACTTTCTATGATTATTAATTGCTTTAATGAATTTATACTTTTGTTCAATTCCCTGGTAATCCTATTGGCAAGCATTTATTTAATTATTCAAGACTCAGATTAAATGAAGTTTTGTTTTCTTTCTCACAACTCTTCCAGACAGAGGTCAATCCTATCTGTTTCTGTTACTTTCATAGCATTTTGTAAATAACACCCTTTAGCACTCACAGGGCTGTGTGGTAGTTATTGTCATGTCTCTTTACTCCAATAAGACTATGTACTTGAACATGACAGGGCCCTTTTGTTCATATTTATATTGGTACATCTCATCTGCCCTTATTACATACAGGTGATTAATATTTGCTAAACTGAATAATGTATAAAAGACATTCAGGAATGGGTATTAAAAAAATAATAGTGATAGGAACCAAGGATAGCTAATAAGGACTGGTGGAAAGTAAAGCTGGATTAGTAGGGCAGGATCTGAGTAAGAAGGATGAGAAAAGTTAGTATAAGTGTGTCTGTACTTAAATCAAGAGAAATAGCTAACAATGGAGGATTCTTGAAAAAGAAAGAAATCGAAACAATATCGAGTGTTTTCCCTACCAAAAAAAGTACAAATTTGATTACCTCAGCAATTTTCATAATCATACTATCAATATTCTAAAAAACACTTGAAGCAAAGTACAAAAGAAGCAATATTTTAGACTACCCTCCCACATACCATGTCCCTTTTATATACCTTAAGGATATTTTCTAAGTGCTGTGAAGTTGTTTTTTTAAAAAAACCCATATAAATTTTCAGCATTTGCTCTAAACACTGAAATGATTTCAGAAACATTCAACAGTTTAGCACCACCTTATAGACTTTACAAGAAAGTTTATATTCATATTAGGTTTCTGGTAAACAATGGGAAATCTTTTAAAATAGTATCTGGCTGCCAGAGGAGTGAGATACTTTAATAATATAAAGAGATTGAATAGCTTAAAATCTCCAAATTAGAATATGAGGATAGCAAGATTAGTACATAAAGTGTCAGGTGATCCCAATTCAAAAAAAAATTTCAAAAATGCTGCTAATTTATTGGAGGTATGGTAGAGTTATGACACCTCCAAAATAATGGTATAACTATGCTGTGGAAAAATTGTTATAAAATGAAGTTTAAATCTGATACACAAAAATAAAATTCAGTGCAATCCAAAGCCAAAAGGAAGCTACTCATTGGGAGTACATCCTGCAAATGATCAATGCTTTATTCCTAAGTCACTCCTTAGAAGCTCTCGCTTCAGCTCTAAATCTTCCATTCCTACTGCCTCTTAGAGTGTCTCACTGGGATCTCACTTCTACTTTATATTAGACATAACATATAACTCAAAGCACTCCTTCCTTCCTTTCTTTTTTTGTCCTCTCTTCTCTCCAACTTATACATATTGCCATGCTATTATATGCTAACAATATAAAGATAAAGACACATATCTCTTTGTTCAAGGAGAGGGAAGATAGGCATATAAACAAAGTAAATTTCATGTGGTAAGTTGGATGAGAATGCCAATGTGAACGTTATCCTTCATTCATCTTTCCTTCTTGCTAGATACCTTCTGTCTTTTAACAACAGAGGCAGGCACCACTGATGACCCACATTTCAGACTCCCTTGCCCCCCGATCTTCCATTAGTTTCTGCCAAAGAGAGGCTGCTCATGATTAAAAAAAACAGGTAAACTCCAAAAATGGAGCTTAGCCAGGGAGTGTTCTTGGCGTCACCTGGGAAAGAATTCAAGGATGAGATAGTAGTGAAAGAAAGCAACTTTACTGAAGCAGCGCTGTATAGCAGCAGCCAGAGGTACTGCTCCTTGAGGAGCAGGGCTAAGTGTGTCCAGAGTAGCAGCATATGAGCTGCTGGCTAGCTGTATTTATATCCACATTTAATTATATGCAAATTAAAGGGCTTTCCAGAAGCAATTACTGTCATTTCATGTAGATCCAATCAGCATTTCAATTTTTCAGAAAGCTAGAAAAGTGCATTTTACTCCCACAAGAAAATAATAAATAGCTTGAGGCACAATTGACACTTCAAATTAATGTATCTAGATTATTGAAACTTAGATAATGTAATTCCTTTCTTTGGAAATCACTTTCTTTTCTAGAAAGTTATTTAGAACTTTCTAGAAAAGGAGCAGGGGGTTGCTGATCTCTTACCTCACTCAGGTGCTTCTGTCTGGCAGTGGCTGAGTTCCACCAGGACAGAAACTCTTCCTCCACAGCTCTGGCTCTCACTGGCCCTAGAAACACTCCTTTTTCCTCTTGCTTCTTCATCCCTAGAGTTTGTGATGGCTTATTAACATTTTTAGTCTCTGAAAGTATCAACAGCCTTGGTTTGTGTTTTTGTAAATAGTTTCTTTATTTGAACCATATGGAGTGTTTCCTTCAAGCTCCTTCCTGATAAAAAACATTGTAGGAACTTAAGAGAAGGTTGTTACCTCCATGTGGGGCAGTTAGGGAAGGAGTATATTTTTGTATTGATACTTAAAAGATAAATAATTACATTTCAGGCATGCTGGCAGGAAGAGACAATTATAGAGTGAAGAGACAATTTCTACAAAGCAGAAAAGTATGAGACAGCATGGTGTGATCATGGCATTATTTATAAATAACTAAATGTTTCTGAGGATGTAGTACAAGGCACTAGTCATCAAGAGTCAAAAGCTTGAAGTTCATTTAGCCGATGTTCTCTAAATTGACTATTTTGGACAATTTATCAAATGTTATAAAAGTTTCTTATTTTTCAAAAATATAATAACAAAACCTACCATTTGTCAGAAATTGTGTATCACAAATTGTTTTACCTTTTTTGTTGCACAGTTGCTGTGTCCTATGCTGAGGTGGACAAGCACAGGGTAGAGAATGTAAACAACTCTAAAAGAAATATCTAAGCATCCTGTTTCAACCGGAGTGTCCATGTATCTGCTATAAATAGTGGCAAAGACAGTTCAGTTTTTAAAGCAAAAATTTTAAATAGTAAAGTGAAATAGGAGACCTTAAATACTACACTGGGCTTTAGAACTCATCTGATGACTTGAATCCTCTTTTTTATGTCCATGCCATGTGGGTATTCCCAGGATACATGTAAACTCAGGAACAGGGAATAAAAAACACCTTGGAGCTCCTTTATCTGGTCTTTGAATGATTCTGACAACAGGATAATTATTCTTCAAGATGAGCTGAAAAATAGCTCCTCATTCTGTCCATTACAACAGCATTGCAAAAAATTATTCTGTGCCAATCCACCATTACACATGCTTCCTGGGAAACAATTTTTAAGAAATATAAAAAGCATGGCAGAGTATTTCATTCAGTTTTAAAAATTACATAAGTAAATCTGTTAAATATTATTTAATATAAAGTTTTCGAAATATATGTGACCACAGAATATTTCTTTATTGTTACATTATTGCATAATTTAGTAACATCTGGGAACTAGATGTTTAAAACTAGGTCCTCTAGAAAACAAACCTGGGACAAGGGTGAAAGTGGAGATTCTCCATTTAGGTGGTACAAGCCCGGGATGAAGGTAGTGAAAGGAAATGGAGTGGGCATAAGTAGAATGTGCTGACTGCCACTTCCCAATGAACCGGGAAACACAGGAAATATGTTTCACAGTGTCTCTACCCAAAACTTGATTGTTCATACACGGCACCAAGGAAGAGGAATTTATCTGTCACACTTCCTCACACTTTCTTTTGCTGTTGGTCAAGGACTACCCAAGGCAATCACTAACTCCTTTCTATTTTCAGGTTGTAGTAGTTGTCTCTCAATGGTCACTCCAGGAGCCAAATTCCAAGCTGCATATTTGAATACTAAAGTAGAGGGAGATGAATTCTCATGCGTAGGGCCAGCCCGTGGGGTATAAGGGCCATTCAGACCCCAGGCTTCCACCCAGACTCCAGCCAGCCTGTGTAGCTTGGCTTGTGCTATGCAGCTGAATGACATTCGAGGGGAAAGAAGGTTGAGTGGTTGAGTGAATCCCAGAAGCCACACAACACTGCCTTAGAGTCATGCAGGATTTGAATTCTCCTCTCACAGTCATTCTTTAAATATTAGTAGGTTCATGATATCCCTGAACATTTGTGAAGTTAATATTCTCAATTCCTGGGACGGAATCCCTTTGTCTTCTTGTCCTTTGGTTGCTCTTCTATTTATTTGTGGTCTATTTTAAAAAGATACTCAGATCTCAAACCATGGCCTAGGTGTCTCACTGGATTTGTCCATATCCTAGATAAAGAAATACTTCTGTTCATACTGCCAGAGATGACACTGCTTTTTATATGCAGATCCGTCACACTCTGTCTTGATAAACCTCTCAACTGTTCCTTTTCTTAAACTGCTGCCTCCCGACCCTAGAGTTGGAGAGTTGAGATTTTTATTATCTAAGAGTAGTACTGGAAATTTATCTTTTTAAAATGTGCTATAATTATATTGAGTCCGCTGCTTCAATCATCTGGTTTAGCCCAGTATCTTAAATAGGTATCTGCTCAGATTTAGGTTGCTTATACATTTGCAAAATACGCTATCCAGCTCTTCATTTCCCATCACGCTACCTGAAATCTCCCTTTAGGATCATAATAATCATGTAGTCCAGGGGTCTCTAAATATTTTTAAATTCACCTCGTGATAATAAAAATATAATAATTAAAATAATTTTATGTATGCATAAATTACATATATGATTATAGTGTTACATTAATCAGTTCTCAAGAAGCATCTAAATGTTGTCACCTTTAATGAAATTTTCTATAACACTGGGATAAATTTCAGATAACTTTAAATATCAAGAAAAAAAAGAGGCTTGCTTCATGGTTTGGGTGCCTAGATTTTAAATGTCTTGGTAATTTTAGGTTGTGGTATCATTAATTATTATCTCAAGACAGAATGAGCTTCATTAATTAAATATAGTGAGTGGAAATTTGTATATCAAATACTAAATAATATTTTCTAAATTTGGGGTAAACTCCTTCTGGGATCTGATTAGATCATCATTATTTTCCCTTTGAATTTGGCTGACAAAGACTTTGAAGTTTCAGCTCTGTCACTTTTCTGTTGTCCTTGTACACTTTTGTTTATGTTATCAATGTTATCTTCAATTTTTTATACCTGTAGAGGAATCTTTATAAGCTACTTAACTATTTTGTGAAAATATTAATTTGCTTATAGCCAGATAATATAGTAGTTCAATCCACTCAATTCAAAATATTATAGTACTTTGAAAGCTAATGAGAGAGTGAGTGTGAAGCTGTAAACCACTCAGCCATAGTGAGAAACTGTAAATTGTATGTGATAAATGAATGCCTGATACACAAACCTGATACAGGTGTCACTTCTAGTCCCATATTAAATATTTGTAGGTCTATTATCTTTATTATTTGTAACACAAACATAACTATAAATATAACTTCTAATATTTTCTTTGTAGTCACATGGACAGTTTGCACAACACCCTTTGATGACCACTGTTCTAACTCATACCTGATTTATACAGCCAGCTGGGGAAACTAATTCACCTCTCTGCACCTCACCTTTTAGTAAAAATAAAGATAGACATATGTGTTATAGTTTGGGGTCCTAATTACATGTTACTGGTCTCCTTCAACACCCAGGAATAGAGCAGAGAAATAAGTGAAAATCAGTGTCATCCTATTTAGGGATGTCTGTTACTCTCAAAGTATAATGATCCATGGTAAAGATGGAATGGAGGATGTAGCCAATAAATGAGGTCAACATAGCTGTCAACTGCCTTGTCCCTCTCCCCAGTCAACCTCAGCAACTGGCTAGGGGATTGAGCGGGGGGCTGCAAAACCACCTCAAAGTATTTACTCTGTGTCTGCTGCTTAGAGAATCTGTCTGCCTCACAGTGACTGGCAGTGATGCTCACCAATTACTGCCCAAAGGAGAAGTCACCAGAGAACTCAACAGTGTACAGTGGCTACTAGAATTTATCCTGGATCTACTTCAAGGGCAGAGGGTACTGAACAAGTGCTCCAGTTCTCTCAGTTATCTGGGACATAAGCAGCTCAGGAGAGCCAAGAGGACCCTCTCTCCTACTCCCAAGGGGCAACAGTGCATGGGATGTGTGGATGGTGACCTACTGGTTACAAGGCTCCCACCAGTCACATTACCCATTCTTCCTCCTTTGGGGAGTAGCAAATATAACGTAGAGAGGATAAAGTCAGAAATTTTCCATTCAAAATTCCCTAAACTGGGAGAGAACATGAAAATCCCCTTCTATCGAAATGGAAAGACAGAGAATAAGCTCTTCTTTCTAAAAAATCTATCTGGCAGGACTAGCAAAATGAATAAAGTATACATGGAAAGCTCCTAAACATAAGACATATAGTAGGCGTTCCATAAAATTGGCTTAAAAATTAATAATAGTCCTTGAACTAATTGTCTGAACTATGATGGGAAGAAGCCAGTAATTACTAGTAATGACTAATTTTTCAACAAGCACTTTAGTCACATTTTATATATTATTGCTATTATTAAGTACCTAACAAGGTTTGTTGGCATAGAACAATGCATTACCTTGAATTGAAAATAGGCAGTAATTGAATAGAAAAATGTATAGGCAGTGTAGAACCCCTTAAATTGAATTAGTTTCCTAAATATAGTACTTATATTACCCTTGATGTAAGCTTTTCTTAAAGCATTAGGGGAATCAAACAAACAAGGTCTATATTTTTGCATAGGGTGCTTTATGTTCAATGCTACAATATTTATGTTTGACACTATTCACTCCATGGGAAAATATAGGCTGTGTGTCTTTTATTTGCTTGCTAGTTCAGACTCACTGATACCCAAGGGCTCACTACACCCACAGATTTTTGTCACAATACTTATATTCTGAAAAGGAATTTTCATCATTCAGAAGCAAGCTAAGTCTAACTTTGTTATTGTTACATACTGTAAGATGTTATTGTTTAGGATGTGAAGCACCTAGATCTATCATCAGTGAATGTGACATTACATAATCTATTTGACACGGTAATATGATCCGCCTGGATCTAGTTCATTTCTAACTGATGGACAATTCAAAGTCTTACTCTTTTTCTTCTTTCTTTCTTTCTTTCTTTCTTTCTTTCTTTCTTTCTTTCTTTCTTTCTTTCTTTTCTTTTCTTTTTCTTTTTCTTTCTTTCTTTTTTCTTTCTTTTCTTTCTCTCTCTCTCTCTCCTTCCTTCCTTCCTCCCTCCCTCCCTCCCTCCCTCCCTCCCTCCCTCCCTCTCTCTCTCTCTCTCTCTCTCTCTTTCTTTCTTTCTTTCTTTCTTTCTTTCTTTCTTTCTTTCTTTCTTTCTTTCTTTCTTTCTTTCTTTCTTTCTTTCTTCCCTTCCTTCCTTCCTTCGAGATGGAGTTTCGCTCTTGTTACCCAGGCTGGAGTGCAATGGCGCGATCTTGGCTCACCACAACCTCCACCTCCTGGGTTCAGGCAATTCTCCTGCCTCAGCCTCCTGAGTCGCTAGGATTACAGGCACGCACCACCGTGCCCAGCTAATTTTTTGTATTTTTAGTAGAGACGGGGTTTCACCATGTTGACCAGGATGGTCTCGATCTGTTGACCTTGTGATCCACCCGCCTCAGCCTCCCAAAGTGCTGGGATTACAGGCGTGAGCCACTGCGCCTGGCCTTTTTTGCTTTCTTAGCCAGTTATTAAATTTGCCATCAAAGCAATTAAGAGGAAAGAAGCCAATTCTCCTATATCTATTTAGAATAAATGGAATCTGACTTCTCCAGGTCAACTGATGCTGCCAATAGACTATTGAAGCATTCCTTTCCTTGAGAAATTCTGATAGTGCAGGTCTTGAAATAACAATAGTGAAGGTCGACTCAGCAATAATCCTACTATCAAGGATTACGTAGCACACTAGTATTTCTCTCAAAAATAGCAGGAGACACAGGTAAATGTGTGCCATGGAGGTTTGCTGCACAGATCTTCCCATCACACAGGTATTAAGTCTGGCATCTATTAGCTGTTATTTCTGATCCTCTAGCTCCTCCTACCCACTGTCCTTCAACAGGCCACAGTGTGCGTTGCTCCTCATCATATGTCCATTCGTTCTCCTCATTTAGCTCCCATGTGTAAGTGGAAACATGCAGCATTTGGTTTTCTGTTTCTGCATTAGTTTGCTGAGGATAATGGCCACCAGCTCCATCCATGTCCCTACAAAGAACATGATCTTGTTCCTTGTTATGGCTGCTTAGTATTCCATGGTGTATATGTACCACATTTTCTTTATCCAGTCTATCACTGATGGACATTTAGGTTGATTCCATGTGTTTGCTTCTGTGAATAGTGCTGCAATGCACAATGTAACAAGCCGGCACAAATGTACATGTACCCCCAACTTAAAACAAAAGCTGGAAATTTAAAAAATATATAAAAAATTAAAAATTAAAAATCTATAATAAGTTGGGAGTGATGTATGCTTAATTATAAATAACATTTAACTTAATATGCTTTCAAAAATAAAACGATTTCTTGTGGAAAAATAAAAGAAATAGCAGGAGATAGGCACTTTATCTTGCTTTTGTTTGGAAGGATCCAGTGACATTTATTAGTTGAAAGTTGAGGATAGTAAAAAGGGACTATTATACAGATACGATGCAGCAGTCAGGGACCTACAGACCAAAAGTCAGAGTCTGAGCGAGGAAGCAGGATGGTGACTATATAAGGTTCAAAGCTTTCCAGAGCAAAGAACTTACATTATAGAACTGTATTGTTTCTCCTTCAGAAATTATGTTAACACATATGCTCTGCCTATGTACTATACCAGACTAAAAATGTTGATAAATATAGATGCAATCAACAACAGCAGTAATTGTACCTATCATTTGTTGAGTACTTTTATGCATCAGGAGCTTTACAGATCCATCTAAGTGCTTTCTTTTTTGAGTCGGAGTCTCACTCTGTTGCCAGGCTGGAGTGCAGTGGCATGTTCTCGACTCATTGCAACCTGCGTCTCCTGGGTTCAAATTATTCTTGTGCCTCAGTCTTCGGAGTATCTGGAATTACAGGCATGTACCATCACACCCAGCTAATTTTTTTAGTTTTTATAGAGACGGGGTTTCACTATGTTGACCAGGATGATCTCAATCTCCTGACCCCATGATCCGCCTACCTTGGCCTCCCAAAGTGCTGGGATTACAGGCGTGAACCACCACGCCCGGCCCTAAGTACTTTTTTATATAAAGAAACTGAAGCTCAGGGAGGTTAAGTGCATTCAGCACCATCATATAGCTTATAGATCATGGAGCAGGGACTCGAGCCTGTTCAAAATCCACATTTCTTCCACTATACCATATTCATGTAAGAAAAGAGCTGGCCAGGTGTGGTGGCTCTACTAAAGACATCTACTAGAGAAGGGGGACCTTACGAAAAATACAAAGATTAGCCGGATGTGGTGATGCACACCTGTAATCCCAGCTACTCAGGAGGCTGAGGCAGTGGAATCACTTTAACCCCGGAGGCGAAGTCGTAGTGAGCTGAGATTGTGCCATTGCACTCCAGCCTGAGTAGCAGAGCAAGGCGCCGTCTCAGAAAAAAAAGAAAAAGAAAATAGAGCTAAACTCATGGTTTGTGTGTAATTTATATAATAAATCTAACCTATTTAAAGTCTGGTCCATTGCCATTCACAAACAATATTTCTGTAGGGAGGAACTACACTAAGTTCAATTCAATCATGCTTACTCACAGACATGGATTTATGATTATAAATACTTCTGTGATTCAAAACGGCAACCATTCTTCCATTTTTCCAATCCATCAAGTTGATTGTTTGCTTCAAAATAAAACACTGCTAAATAAAACATTGCATGTGGATGTAAGCTTTTAACAAATGAATTGAATTAACACTCATTGTGTCAGTTTTTCTGTAAGAATTCACTTTCTTGGTCCTAATATCATTACATATTTTCCTAAACTTTATGGAAAGATTATAGGTGAGAAATCAAAAGCTCACAGAAAACAAGTCAATCACCAAAGAACACAGAGAATGTTAATAGTTAAATTCTCCTGGACAACGAGTGGTGGCATCATAGATGCAGCAGTAATGAGACAGATCTGGGGTTCAGTTCTGGTGAGGCCCCTAACCAAAACAATGCCAGGCTCTGTAATACACACAGGAATACCAAAAAAGACTAAGTTTCTTGCACCTAATTTACTTATATTTAGCAATTCTTTTGATGATGCAGTTCCATGCTGTGGCTTTTGAAAGTCTTTTTAAAACTTTTAATTTTATTTTTAGATTCAGGTGGTATATGTATATGTTTGTTATATGAGTATATTGCTTAATGGTAGGGATTGGGCTTTTAGCATATCAATTACCCAAAATAGAAATATTGTACCCAGTAGATAATTTTTCAACCCTTGCCCTCTTTCCATTCTTTCCCGTTTTGGTGTCTGCAGTGTCTATTATTCCATGATCATGTCAATGTGTACACATTGCTTAACTCCTATTTAAAAATGAGAACATATGGTATTTTATTTTCCGTTCCTGAGTGAGTTCACCTAGGATAATGGCCTCCAGCTCCAACCATGTTGCTACAAAGGACAGGATTTCATTCTTTTTTATGGCTGTGTAGTATTCCATGATGTGTATATACCACGTTGTCATTATCCAGTTAATCTTGATGGACACTTACATTGGTTCCATTATTTTTCTATTGTGAATAGTGCTATTATTAATGTATGAGTATAGGTGTCTTTTTTATACAATGATTTCTTTTCCTTTGGGTGGATACTCCATAGTGGGATTGCTAGGTCAAATGGTGGTTCTATTTTCAGTTCTTTGTGAAATCTCCATACTGTTTTCCATAGAGGTTTGTGTTAGGCCATCCTTGCACTGCTATAAAGAGATACTGGAGACCAAAAAACTTGTGAGGAAAAGGAATTTTTAACTGGCTTATAGTTCTGCAGTCTTTATAGAAAGCAGGGTGCCAGCATCTGTTTGGCCTCTGGGGAGGCCTTAGAAAACTTAAAATCATGGAGGAGGGTGAAGGGGGAGCAGAAACATCACATAGCCAAAGCAGGAGCAAGAGAAGAGAGTGGAGTGGGTAGTGCCACACACTTTTATATGACCAGATTTCATGTGAACTCAGAGCTCACCTATCAGTCAGAGGATGGCTCAAACCATTCATGAGGGATCTGCCTCCATGAACCACATACTTTCCACCAGGCCCCACCTCCAAGACTGGGGATTACAATTCAATATTTGATTTGGGTGGGGACAAATATCCAATCTAAATAAAAAATTAGTTATTTACTTTCCTAGCAACAGTGTATTAGCATTCCCTTTTCTTTGCTTCTACATCACCATGTTGTCTTTTGACTTTAAATAGCCATTTTGACTAGTGCAAGATGATATGTTATTGTGGTTTTAATTTGCATTTCTTTAATAATTAGTCATGCTGTGCATCTTTTCCTGTGTTTGTTGGATGCTTGTATTTCTTGAGAAATGTCTGTTCATACTCTTTGCCCACTTTTTAATGAAGTCTTCTGTTTTTTTTCTCATTGAGTTGTTTGAGTTCCTAGTAGATTCTAAGTATTAGTCCTTTGTCAGAGGCATAATTTGCAAATATATTTTCTCTCATTCTGTAGGTTGTCTGTTTACTCTGTGGATTATTTATTTTGCTGTGCAGGAGTCTTTTAGTTTAATTAAGTCCCATTAATCTATTTTTGTTTTTGTTGAATTTGTTTTTGGGATCTTCCTCACAAATTTTTTGCCTAAGCCAATGTCCACAAGAGTGTTTCCTAGGTTTTCTTGAAAGTTATTCTTAAGAGTTCACCCTAGAGTCTATTTCTTCAGTCTTTCAGATGATTTTGTAACTATCTAATATCTTGTAATACATTCCTTCCTGCTTAAAGGGGTAGATTGGTTCTCTGCCATTGAATTTTTGTTGATACCCAATTGAAGACAATGGATTCTGAATCATAGATTTACTGGTTAATTGAATACGTTTTGAATCAGTCCACATTATTTATACTTTAGTGTTGCTTAATATTTTATGCTTTAGGCATCTCAATGAGGACTTGGCTTTTCTTTAAACTCAGAAAATCTGGCAAGAGATAGGGCTAAAGAAAAAACAATGCAACAATTGCAGCAACCCAGGTAGGATAAGATGCCAGTTAAAGGGTTGCCTACAGCATTCTTTCTTCTTATTTTGCCTTATCAGATCACACAGAAAGAGTAAAGCACTGGTCCAAAGAGATCATGGGTTAAGAAGTTCTAATTCTTCCATCGCCTCTAGCAATATAGTCTAACCACAATGAGGAGATTCCTCCCTTCTCCAACTACTGCTTTTTCATTCCCCATTTATTTTCAGAGAAAGCTTAAGCTTTATTTAGATATAATTGATATACAAAAATTACACGTATTTAATGTATACATCTTGGTGAGTTTGGACACGTGTACACACCTATGATACCATCACAAGCAGGGTACTAACACTTGTCACAAACATTGCCTTGTGTTCATTTGTGAAGAATTTTTTTTGGTGAGAATAGTCAGCATGAGATCTGTCCTCAACATATTTTAAAGTGCACACTGTCACATTGTTAATTACATGTGTTATGTTGTAGAGATGATTTCTAGAACTGACTCATCTTGCACAACAGAAAATTCATACAAATAAGTGAAAAGACATCCTGTGTTCATCATTTGGAAGAAATAAAAATGTTAAAATGTTCATATTACCCAAAGCTACCTACAGATTCAATGCAACCCTTATCAATACCTCGATGGCGTATTTTATAGAAATAGAAAAAGAAATTCTGAAATTTGTTTGGAACCACAAAAGACCCTAAATAGGTAACATAATCTTAAAAAAAAAAAAAAAAAGAACAAAGCCAGAGGAATTACATTTCCTAATTTCAAAATATATTACAAAGTTACAGTAATTAAAATGGAATACCACTGTCATATAATCAGACATACAGTCCAATGGAACAGAATAGAGAGCCCAGAAATAAATCCATGTATATATACGGTCAATTGATCTTGGACAAGGATATCAAGAACCCATGATAAGGAAAGAATAGCTTCTTACACAAATGGTGTTGAAAAAACAGAATATCCACATTCAGGAAAAGGAAATTGAACCCGTATCTTATACATACACAAAAATTGACTCAAAATGGATTAAAAGCCTAAATATAAGGCCTGAAACTGTAAAACTCCTAAAATGAAATATAAGGGAAAAACTTCCTGACATTGGTCCTGGAGATGATTTTATTTTTAATATCACACCAATTGCTCAAGCAACAAAAGCAAAAATAGATAAGAGACACTACATCTCACTAAAAATTTTCTGCACAGCCAAAGCACCAATCAATAGAGTGAAAGGGCATCCTACAGAATAGGAGAAAATATTTACCAACTGTCTATCTGATAAGCGGCTATTATCTAAAATACATAAAAATCTTCTACAACTTAATACAAAAAAGAAACCATAAAAACATACAAACAACCTGATTAAAAAGTGGGCAAAAGACTTGAATAGACATTTCTCAAAAGTAAATGTATGAATGGCTACCATGTACAGGAAAAGGGGTTCAGTGTCACTAGTCATCGGATAAATGCAGGTCTAAACCATAAAAAGAAACCTCACACCTATGAGGATGGCTATTATAAAAAAAAAGAAAAAGAAAAATCCTGAGAAACAAAAAATAATGAGTGTTAAAAGGGATGTGCAGAAATTGGAACCCTTATACACAATGGAAAGAATGTAGAATGGTGCAGCCACCAGGAAAGACAGTATGGAGGTTCCTCAACAAATTAAAATAGAACTACTATATGATTTAGTAATCTCACCTTGGCCATATATCCCAATTGAAATCAGAACCTGAAAGAGGTACTTGCACCCTCATTTTATTGTAGCATTATTCATTTAAAAAACCCAAAAGTTTACTGAAAGATGAATGAATGAAGTGATAATGGAATGTTATTCAGCTTTTAAAAAGAAGGAAATCCAGCCATTTGCGACAACATGAATGAAACCAGAGGACATTATGCTAAGTGAAATAAGCTAAACACAGAAACACAAATACTACATGATTCCATTTATATGAGGTAACTCAAATAGTCAAACTCATAAAAGCAGAGAATAGAATGGTGTTCACCAGGGGCAAGCGGGAGAGAAAAGTAGGAAATTGTTCTTCAAGGGGTGCAAAGTTACTGTTATGCCAGAGGAAGTCTTAAGTGTATGTGAGTGAGTGGTTGGAGTCTTCATAATAAAATCAATCCCCATTTTTAGCCCTGTCCCTAATCACCCAAACCATTTAACTTACTTTGTCTTACCCCAAGATGTCAAGAAACCAAATCATTAAACTGACTCATGGCCAAACTCAATCAAATGGCAATTCTTTTTACAATATCCCTGAAGAATGACCATTTAAACTCTGCCTGTTAGTTATGTTAACGCTTTTGTTGCCTAATTAAGGGAAGAAATTCAGGCCAGATGTGAAGCATAGTCAGGTACTCTTCCTTAAAAGCAATTAGTCACTTGATTTCAACATTTCTACACTTTGAAAACAGTATGTTTATTTACATTGTGAGTCTCTCCACTTCATTCAGGTGTAAACAGAATAATTATGTTAGCCTTCTCTGGTGCATCTGCCAACACAGTATTCACTTCTAACAGCTGAGGGCAGCTGGACCTTCACCTCTACTTCATTTCCTCAAAATAACAGTTGTCAGATGCACAAATACAGCACAGACATGTCTGTATAAATAAAACCCCAGAAATAAACATATGTAGAGAATCATACGCTCAAACTAAGATATCTTAACATAACTTGATCAATTGATATTTTAGCCTTTTCAAGTTCCTGTGATAATCAAATATTTATTTTCATGATGGTTGATGTGGTCAGCCACGCATCACTACATGCACACCACAACATAGCTTGGAGCCCATGAGTGTTTGGGCATTCCAGAAAGTAACACAATTATTTTTCTAGATTGGGAACAGAGACTATAAGCTCCAAGCCAGTATACAGGGGCCAGGCAGATGATATAAACGAGGGAAGTGGTGAAAGACTGGGATCTACTGGAGAGGCTGTGCCGCCTCAAAACAAAGTTGTCACCACTCAGCACTAACAAAGGATTTTTGTCAAAAGATGTAGGCTTAGTTTTCCAGATTTTTCTATTTTTAAAAAGAAGTTAGAAAACTTAAAAAAAATAAATAAATAAAATCTCTTTAAAGTGTTGGGAACAAATTCAACTTAAGAACAACCAAAACAAACTATTGACCAAATAAAACGTATCTGCAGGCTTCTCTACCTCCAGTTTGGTAACTTGTTTCAGACAAATGGACCATTTTTAGCTTCTTTCCTAAAAGCCAACATTTACATTTATTTATCTGTATTCTTAGACATGAGTCTAATTTCTTAAATTTTTCTAATTTTTTTAAAAAGTGCTTCAACTAAACTAGATGGACGGAAAATGTCTTGGAATTGAGTTATCATAGAGCAATGACCACTATTTGAGATTGGAGAAGTTGTGCTGGTTATGGGGGAGGGGAAGCCAAAAGGAAAAAAATAACACTTTCTTGTAGAAATTATTATTAAGGATAGTCTTAGGGTCACTATCCCATAGAAGTTTGTACAATGATAAAAATGTTGTATATCTGTTCTGTCCAATGTGATAACCAGTAGCCACATGCAGCTACTGAGCACTTGAAATGTGGCTAGTACAACTAAGGAGTATAATTTGAATTTAAATTAATTTAATTTTAACTTTAAATCACCACATATAGTTAGTGGCTGCTGTATTAGACAGCACAGCCCTAGGTATATACACTAGAATAGAACATCTCATTCAAAAGATATTACTCCTATGTGCATCCTTACAGATGTCAAACTGATTTCCAGATTGGTTTTACTAATTTATAAGGCTAAAGTGATTGTTTTTTTAAAAAAAAAAAAAATTCATCATCTTCAACACTGGGATTGTCAAGATTTAAAATTTTTGATGTCAGTTGGGCAATAATGGCAGCTCTTAGTTAATCTTTATTTTCCTTATTACGGAGTTTATCATCTTATATTAACTATTTGGCTTTGCACCTTGATCATGTTTCTACTGGGTTATTTGCTCTTCTTTTTTCTCTCCCTTCTCTCCCTCTCTTCCTTTCTTTCTTCCTTTTTTCCTTCCTTCCTTCCTACCTAACTTGTAGAAGCAATTGATAAATGTTTAACTTTTAATCTTTTGCCTGTTACATGAATCAAAAATGTCTTCTCCCAGCCTGTGCATCTTATTTTCACTTTGTTTATGGTCTTTTTTGATCAGAGGCTTTACAATTTGAATGTAGTATGGTGGCTCTGTCATTTACTTTATGGCTTGTGCAGTTTATCCCTTATTCAAAAAACTCTCACTGAACTAAAGTCTATTTTATCTGAAAATAATATAGCGAGACCAAAGGAATGTTGATTCCTTTGGTTTAGGGTTGCTGGATTTAGTAAATAAAATTATAGCATTCGGGTTACATATGACATTTAAACAAACATTTTTTCCTTTTTTTGTATAAGTTTGTCCCATGCAATATTTGGGACATAATTATAATAATATTCATTATTTATTATTAAAATTCAAATTTAACAGGTCATTCTGTATTTCATCTGTCAATTGTATTTTATTTAGAAAATATCTCTCCATGTATTTTTCTCTCATTTTTCTTCCAAATTTCCAAGAACCTTATGGATTATGTGTCTCCCTTTTAGTTGGCATTTAAAAGAAATTTAGTTCCTTACCCAACATAAGGATCTGTCTTTCAAAAGGCAAATTAAGGCCACTTACATTTATTGTGGTTATTTATTTTAAATATTTACCATGCTTTTTGTTGTGCTTATTTTTCTCTTTTTCTGTCCTTTTCTATATTGATTAGGATTTATTTATTTCTGGCTTTACACTCTACTAACTTGGATAATATAACTCTATTATTTTAATTGTTGACCTTAATACTTTAAGCAAACGTTTTGTAACTGAAGTTATAGTTAGTTGAGAGAGCTTCATGCTCTTTTCTTGTATTTGAATGAAATGGTTCTCATTATTCGAATTATTTGTGTGTGTGTATTTTTCTTTTTGTAAAGTTTTTGAGACAAGGCAATATAATAATCACATCTGTGCTTTACAAAAAAAAATTCTGAATCTGTATGAAGAATAAATGATGGAGCTGGGCTGGAGAAATGCACTACTTGAAGTCAGCAAGACAGTAGCTGGTGAAAGATGGTGACACACTGATTAAAGGAAGAAGCAGTGAGGATGGAAGGGAGTGAAAAATACACTAGAGGCACCGGAGAGTGTATCACCCAACTTACTGAGTCATCAGATTTAATATTCTGAATTTCCTGGGTTGGGTAATAATTAAAATGGAAATTATAGGAAAATAGCACCTTATTTACTTATTTATCTATTTCTTTTTAACAAAACAAAAAACCCAAGATTTATCAAGACAGAATACTGTTTAAAGATACTGCAAATGGTGAGGGGTAGATGGCAAAGTGAATAGTTTTAGCTATAGCTACTGTCACATGGGAAAGTTACGACTGTCTGGGTTACAATGGTCGGTGGGGATGGGTGGGTAAAATGTTAGGAGACTTGGTGTGGGGTGAGAAGGCTTTCAGGGCACAAAGTTGGAAGTAACTCTTATCACACTGGAAAAACCCTCATGGGTAAGGTTAAACATATTGCCAAGATTGGGGGCTTTTGCCTGGAAATCATGGGGTCCCCATCGAGAGCAATTGTGATGCTGCTATGGGAGTTTGGTTCAGAGTTAGATAGCTGAGAAGCTTGAGCTTGAAGGTTGAACTTGAAGACCTAATCTCCAGCCCTTCTTCTGCTTTCATATTTCTCCTTCAGACCTGTAGTTTACTATACTTTAAGTATTGGTATGTAATATTTATATTTAGAATTTGTTATATCTATATTCTCTTGAGGATCTAATATTTAGAGCCTGCGACTATTCCCCCACTGCAGGTCAATCTGGATATTTTGGAGAAGAGAAATTATTGCAGGAAGAAAATATTTTAATTAATGATCTTGAAGATCTTGAAAGATGTGTCTGATATTAAGAGCACTTGTTATCATACAGTAATGTCTTTGGCTAAAATACTGAATGAAAGAAGAGACGCAAACACTTCCTGTTATGCAACTCAAGATACTATATGCTTTTGAGGACACCTACATCACATTCTTTCTTTTTTTGTGTGTGAGAGGGGCTTTTTGGCAAAAATCGGAAAGCCTGCCAGACAAATTCTAAAAGAACTGTAACACTTACATCACATTCTTTTGGTACTATCATTCAATTCTCCATATTAAAAAATCTTTCAAAGAGTGTTAGCTTTCAATATTTGGTTCTTTGGATTTCTGGTAACAGTGAAGAAATGGAGTTGCCACCCTTTCTCCTTATGCAGCTCAGAGTTTACTCTACTTTCATATGGATTTGTGAGGGAGTAAATACAGGTAGGGAAATGATGGTGATCCATTATCTATTGGTCCTCTTGTCCACTCATTTTGTTTCTTCCTGGAGAAAAGAACAGGACTATCTGCTTTCAGCACAAACTTGGCAATTCCCCTAGGAAAGACTCAATTAGCAAAGGTGATTTCCTCACTGCCTGTTGAAGGCAACCCTCTGCCCTGCTGCTGCTCCCCAAAGAGCAATACCAGCATTTCAGTTGATTTAGGCATCATTGAGAGAAACTGACATCTCACTTGACAGTTCATTGTATCAATAAGATTGAGCTTTCCTTTGGGGTGTCCAAGACAGTGGTTGCAGCACAGATCTCCCACCCTTTCCGCAAAGAAGAAACATCATATTCAACATTCCAGATTGCCCTGTTTCAGTATCTTATGATCCTCAGAGACCTAGGATTTCAAATGTAAGTTTGTCCTGAACACTGAAAGTAAAAACCTAACACAATGTACATCGGCTGACACTTTCCTAAAAGAAAAGCAAACAAATTAAAAACTATATGTTTTCAACAAGTCAGTGAAAATTAAAATTTTAAGAATAGAAAAATAAATCTATGTGTAGGCTATAATACAGACATAAACCTGAACATACCTTTCATAGAGAAACCTTTTGCTCAAGGGCTTTCTCTGATCACAAAGACATTCTCATCTCATGGACAAGGAAGCCTGGAAAAGCAGGGGAAGAAAATAGATGAAGAGGAAAATAGAATTAATATTCCAACTTTCTCAACCCTCAAGTAGGTTCACCCTGAGTAGTGCTCTATGCAGCCTTCCAGAGGTTCCTCAGCAGTGTAAAATGTACACATACACATACACACATACACACCTCTAACAGAATTACCGTAAATATCAAATGCAATAAAATAGATGCAAAATGTATAGTGCAAAGTGGGTGCCTAATCTATATCGTTATTATTCTTCATTTCAGAATTTTTCAGTGATACAGATGATCTATCAGTTACTCTTCCAGCCACTCATAGTCTCTACTCAGACCCAATTTTTCACACACAATAAATTCTCAGAAATATATAGATCAGTGTTTCTCAAAATATGGTTGACAAACCACCAGCATCAGAATCACTTGTGGAGCTTATTGAAGGGGAAATGTCTAGGTTCCACTAAATTAGAGTCTTTGAGAATGAGCTCAGGAATATGTATTTCATGAGACGCAATCATTTGTGTAAAGCTAGGGAAAATTGCCAGGGAGGTCTGAGACAGGACTGTGGGCTCTCACCATTGGTAGAAGTCAAACACACTGGCGAAGAGCCTGGGGATCTGGATTGAGATTTTGCCAGCTGAAAAATTTTTGCTGTTAAGAGTCTGGGCTTTGAAGCTAAAAACACTTGAGTCAAAATACTGGCTTTGCCTCTTACTTGCTGTCAAATCTTGAGCAGGTTGCTTACTCATCGTGAGCCTCAGTTTCCTTCTATGTAAGATATGAATAATAATGGTAAGCATGAGTAATAATGGTAAGCATCTCACAGGATTTGGAAATGATTAAAAGAAATAATAATATAGGTAGTTTATGAAGCCTGGCACCTGGCACAGACTGAATGACTAGGAAACATCGTCTTTATCACAACTATCAACTGCTTTCAGGAAAGCACTGGAAGTATACGAGTAATAAAGTATTTATTGAAAACTCCCGGAAGTTAAACTGTGAAATGGTGGGTTCCTCAGTAGGGCAAGACAGCTAGAAAATAAAAATTTGATTTAAAATTGGTATGCCATAAAATTTACTATCTAACTACACCATTTATATCCAGAATAAATGCTAAAACCAATGGAATGCTTAGAATAGCTGAAATCTCGAATTTACCCAGTCAAAACAGAATATGGTGTCACTTGATTCATAAACTGACCTCCACACTGCAGAGAACCCGCCTTCAAATGGAAAATACCAACATTGCACAATCTGTCACTTTCTGCTGGCATCTGAAAAAAGCTCATCTGTATATGCCCCTAATTGTAGAAAAAAAAATCAGAGCTATAACTATGCTTTCTATATTCATATTAAATAAATTACTTCATTGTTTAGCAGGTTTATTTTCCAGGAAAAGTTCCTTTTCAGGTTTGTCTCTTATGTAATTATTAAAATTACAAAAATACTGTGTTAGCAGATTATAACTTAGTTTCTATAGTTGGAGGTGCAAGTATGACACAGAGGAGAACCATAAGTAAAGATTTACAATAGTTAGATGATGTGGCTTCTATTCTGGTGTCATCACAGCTGGCTGTGTGATGACAGGAAAGTTACTAACCTTTGCTGTGTTATACAACTCCATCATCTGTAAAACAAGAAAAACGCCACCTGCCCTAAGTCCCTCAGAAACTGGTAATAAGATCAAATAAGATGTCAGGGTAA
Source organism: Callithrix jacchus (assembly GCF_049354715.1). Taxonomy (NCBI): domain Eukaryota; kingdom Metazoa; phylum Chordata; class Mammalia; order Primates; family Cebidae; genus Callithrix; species Callithrix jacchus. Next base: position 34,325,722 of record NC_133517.1, on the reverse strand, counting down.
GTGCTTTGAAAAAGTATGACAAAAGAACAATTATTTTTAGTAAAGAATGGAGCCTCACTTCTTAAACAGTGAGCACCCATATATCCTCTTAAGCCACCAAGTAGAATTGAAAGAGGCAATGTGTAATTATAACAAAGCTCAAAAGATCTGGTCTCCTGGGCCTCATCTTCCTCACCCTCCCATTGTTGTGGCAAATGATTAATCATCAGGCTTCTTGACTTCTCTCTTTGCTGGCTGGCCACCCTAGGGTCATAGCCACTTTTCAAATCTGTCTTTGGGTTTCATAGCTATCCAGGGCAAAAAGCTTTTCCTGGTGTTAGGGCATGCCAAAGCTGAACCTGGAACCCCCATTAGCCTAATTGACAGCACGACTTTCCCCTGGGGAGAAGAGTGATAATCTAGCTATTTATCTTGTCTGTAGGTTTATCACCACTGTGCTCAGGCAGAGATGCTTAAATATAAAAATGAGGTAAGGCACATTCTTCCCAGACTATGCACGATTAAAGCAAGGTTGGGGGTCAGAAGAATGAAAGGGGAGCATCTGGGATTGCGGTCCTCTCTGTTGCTGCTTAATATCTCAAGTGGCCTTGGAGTAACGGGCCGCTCATGAGGGCACTAAAGGACATCTCATTGTAATTGGGAGCAGGCTGGAGCTGTGTGGCCACTGCTACCCATGGAGTGGCTGCCTGCAAGCGGCTAGACTGCTGCTTTTCTGCAAGGGAGGAGAGGCCCATTAGAAACATGAAGAGGCGGTTTAATTCCGCAACAAGATGTGTACAAATGTATGCCTCCTATTGAAACCCATGCAACAGCTTCCAAAGTTAATTAAAAGCTAATTTTCTAATGAGGTGGCAACACTGGCAACAACATGCTATCAGTATGAGAGCTATAGCCAGCAGCCGGTAAGGGAACAGGCAACTTCCCTCTTACAGGATGGAAGATCCTACCTGCATCCATTAATTGCCCTCCAGCTGTATTGCTTTAATGCTAGACACTGGTATAGACTGTCATAAAAATCATGAATTGCTTTAGCATTGCCAAGGTATTGTTGATACTTAATTTTACAGGAGGGCTACTTCTAGGCATAACATCACAGGCAATGAGATCCATTCCTGGAGATATTAAATCTAGGGGCAATGCCATGGACGCTCTGTTAGGTCAAGTGCCATGGACATTTTAATCCTTTTGGCAACTGGTAATTGTAAGCCAGATTTGCAATTAGCTTTAATAAATAGAGAGAAAGTGCCTTAAATTAACTGCACTTATGTTGGTTTTGCCTCTTGTTTCGATTTCAAACACATAGCCAAGCAAAACGACTCTCGGTCATTATCTTAATGATACAGATCTCCTGGCCACAGTCAGAATGTGCCAGACACCTGTGGCCATTCCTAGGCACTCTTCTTCACAGGGAGTGTATAATGATGTCATGCAACTAGATGCTGAGCATCACCAAGAAACAGCAACGCACATTACTACAGAAACTCCAGGATTCTGGATACGTAGGAGATAGGTTGTTTGTTCAATTCTACCAGTAAATAGTTTGAAGAACTATTTAGAGTCTCTTCAGGTAATCTAAAAAATTGAATAAAACTTTAACATATAGTCATTTAATAGTAAGCAAAAGGTAGAAAAATACTCTTCTCTTATTCTTTCTCATAGCATCTCTTTTTGATTCTGCCTAATCCCTTCATTCATTCATATTCTGTCAGTATCATGTTTTTTCACTGTTTCTTTCTAAGCTTGCTGTCTTATACTCATATTCTAGTGCTCTCTAGAGTTCTCTGAAGCTCAGAATATGGTGGTAAATCTAGGTGGTTATTAATTCATTGAAACCTCAGGAAATCCCACCCCACTATCTCATTGAACAACATTGAATCACATGCCCACATTCAAGCCAGTTACCAGAGAGGGGAAGGAGACCATATAGTTTGCCAAGAGTAACAAAGACTGGGGCTGGAACTGGCCTGACCTCCCCTGCAGCAATGGCTACACGGAGGAGTATGGACACCTGAGTAAAGCTTGGGATTTGTTTGGCAGGATAAAGAAGAAGATGCTGCTGGAGGATTATAAGTGTCTGCTACAGAATTATAAGTAGTTTCTAGGGTATGGCAAACAAAGAGGGGAGCAGAATCTGAAGACTACTATCAGGATTGCTCTCAGCAAATAAGATGACTAAAGTTGGACCCTCTAGAGAGGGAGGAAGTAGAGCTCCATGTTCTGTGATACTAAGATCTACACGTGTTAGCAGATGTGAGAAGAACTGAGGTCCTAGAAGGAGGAAGCACCACATATTATTCATTCTTCAACAAATGTTTGTTGACTGCCTATTGGTGCCTGGCACTACAGGTAAAGCATTGAATGGGACAAAGTACATACTCTCAGAAAACTTATTCCCTAGTGGGGGAAAGAGATGAAAAGCAAATTAAACATATAAATAAAGTCATTTTAGATTATGAAGAAACTCAGACTAATACAGTTTTTGGCTTAGGACAGAAGCAGTTAACATTAGCTAGATATGTAAGGGAAGGCATCTTTGAGGACATGATGACAAAATTGAAGTAGTAATGGGAATTTTCAATGCCCAAAATACCTGCTGCAAGTGACAATCAGCTAAAAGGCATGTTCCAGAAAGTTCTTTATTTGACTTGTGCTGATTTCATTTCTGACGTGATGTTTTAATAATTGTGTCTAAGAATCGTTACTAAGGACATATCATCTACTACAGTTTTGCGTATGTTATTGATTCAGTCAATAAATATTCATTAAGTACCTACTGTGTGCCAGGCATTATCCTAGCCAAATGGTGAGGAACAACATGAACAAAACCAAAAACATTCCTGCTCCAGGGAAGCTGATATTCCCATCTAATTCCCACCTATTATAAAACAAACAAACAGTGAGATAGATCCTAAGCACATTTGGCAGAGCAGAACACTAGCTTAGAGATATTAAGTACCTTGAATTACATTACAGTTCAAAATGCTGAATTTTAAAAATTATGCACACTGCCTTAAATAAACCAGTAATACAAAAGAGCTATGGTAGAAAATGCAGGCAGTAACTAAATTTGATGAAAGCAGTCTTCAAAATATTCAGAGTAAAGACAGGTCTGAATCCATCATGTGAGATCCTAAAATATGAACTATTAAACTACTCATATTAACACTTAAATTACCTTAATACAATCTCGATAATCTTAATGAAGATAAAAATCAGAAAATCTCCGATAATAAGAATTGTAATCAGGATTTGACCCACAGGGTCCGTGAATGCAAGTTATTGGTTCAAAAACTCTCTGAACTTATGTGAAACATGAATGTATAGGTACCCTATTCTAGGAAGAAATGCCCAGAGCATTCATGAGATTTTCAAAGGGGTTTGTTAATTCAAAATGTATCCAGGATCATCAGTTTAGAAGTTACATATATCTCCCAAAGGGAGCTTTCAAGTAGATTTCAATGCAAAAGGGAATATTAAAGAAGAGCACACACCAAGAAAGTAGCAGTGATTTCTAAAGAATGTCATCAGGGAGTCTAAGCCCCCAAATATGTTGAGGTAGGTGAAAATTCCTAAAGAAAAATATTAAAAAGTTTTAGCTATTTATGTTCCAAATAAGAGAAAGGTCAGGGAGGGAAGGTCTAGGTTTGCCTGTTGCTGAGGTCCAACTGTGTAACACTGACAGACAACAAGTAGAGAACTGATATGATAAGGCCCCAAGAGTCAAGAAGAATCATCTCCATATAGGAAAGGCAGGACAAATGCTGGTAAAAGGAAGTTGAAGCCCTACATTTATAAGAAGACAGTAAGAATTTGTCTGCCTCAATTGTCCCTTAGCTTTCAAAGGTTACTTATTTAGAACTTTAGGAAACATGGTTTATCAGTCTACCCTTGGTATTCTTAAGTAATCGTGAAGAATTGAAGTTCTGGAAGACTAGAGCTAGGTAAACTTAGCCTTGAGATACAAAAGCAGGTCAGAGAACTTGACTCCAGGCAAGAGTCTAGAATAGATTATTTAAAATATATTTTGTGAGTACTTAAAACAAAGTCAACTTTGTGTAATAAAAATGGCTCGTTTTCTTTTGAGCTAATGTTTCTCAATAAAACATTATGTTAATGCAGTAAACTATACTACATACCACACTGTGTTTAATAAATTCTCTATTTAGGAACTTTTTTTTTCTAGACCATAGTACATCATGACCTTAGATGTTAAATATAAAAACTGGCAAGCTAAATGGAAATAATAGTATGACCTACTCAAATGTATCTCTTACTGAAAGAGAAATTTAGAAGCTAAATAAGTGTAGTTAAAAAACTGGCTCTAGAGTCAGACGTTTTTATTTGGGAACGGTCTTGAAAAAATCATCTAAGCTTTAGATTCCTCAAAGTAAATTGGAAAAAAATAATATCTACTTTCTGTGGTTCTGTGAGAATCCAAGAAAATAACACACATAAAGTGCTTACTAATGGGCCTATGGTGACAGAGTGCTCAACAAATGACTGCTTTTCCTGCTATTATTGTTGCTTGCTAATTAAACATAGTGGTTTTGTAGGTGTAAGCCCAAGCAATGCTCAAGGAAAAAGGGGCTAATATAATAGCACAATAAATTTTAAAACTGTTAAATTATCATATAAGAAATATTAGTAATAAGCCCTAATCTTCTCAAATGTTAATATAATGCTCCATTAAAATCATATTAATAATCGTTAATGTTAATTTTATTTCAGAGTGAGCCCTGCCAAAGTAGTCAGAGAACTGTGAAGTCATGCATAATGAATGTCTAAAACATTATAAAATTATGTGAAAAAACAGTATTGATGCACACATAAATGGCTCATTGAAAGTACTGCGGAAAACACAACCACTATAATTCGCATATTTGTAGATGTGTTTCTATATTTTAGTGTCCAGTTAGTCGGAGCTGTGAAAAAGTACTTCCCCATGAATCTGTGCACCCACCACTCACTGAAATAAATACCTGTCAAGCATTGTACATACAACAAGATAAGGAATTAGTTTGTTCACTCCTTAATTTGGGAGTGTGCTAGGCAGTTCTGGAAACTGCTAACTAAATGACCATTTCCTAGTGACTGAAACTGTGCTATCGTAATATAAGGCACATTTCTATTTATTTATTTGTTATTCAGTTCATTGACTGAGTTTCAGCTACATACAAGAAAAGAAAAGAAAGAAAAAAATAGACATGGAGTCAGCTCATGGAAAGATAGCAGGCTACAGAAATAATACTAATGCTTAATGGACTCTGGAAAGCACCTTATGAAAGGTACTGTTGCAATGCTCTGATGAGAAAGAGAAAATGTCATTTCAGTTGAGTCTTGAAGCACTAATACTAGAGACCTGTGACTGCGTAGCTAATGATAATGGAGAAGGAACCTACAAAATAGGCACAGAATGATCCAAGAGCAGAGAGGGGAACCATAGGTGAGCATTAGAGAATGGAGGAGGCTGATTAGATTGGGACTAGGGGTTCATGTAGACAAGACTTTGAGGAGTGAGAAGAGGACCTCAGACTGAATGCTAAGAACCACTGAAATTTAGGGCTAAAAAGAAAAAAGGAAAGCCACAGAGGAGGCTGTGAAGAATCAGAAAGGTAAGTGAAAAGGTAGGAAAACATGGTATGACAGAAGTCACAGAAGAAAAGGTATCAAGCAGAAGACAGCTTCAAACAGTATCAAATGCCAGAGACGGTCAAAGTAAGAACTCAAAAGTGTCCATTGAATTAAGCACTTAAATTATTAGTAACCTCGGGTAGGGCAGACGTGGTAGAGATGTAAGGATATAAGCATAAATAAAATATGTCGGGAATGAAGGAAGGTGAAAAGGAAATATAGTGAATGAAGATGAAACCTAATAGAGATGTGACATTTGGTTAGAAGAGAAGACAGAAATGGTAGTATTCAAAGCCTGAAATAAGATGCTCACAGTAAGGAAGAAGAGGGCAGCAGTCAAAAGTGAGCACAGATCCTGTGAAATGGACAGGATGTGAAGTCAACACGGATTGCCACTTGGCTGAGAGGGAAGGAGGAGGAATTGTGTAGGTTTTTACAGAAAGATGTGTCATTGATAGAAGTAGAAAATGGTCGAAGATGAAGAGAACAGAGAAAGAAAGTAATGGAGTCTTCTTTGGATGATATAAATCTCAGGTCCTTTTCAATCTTATTTTCTGGATCAATGGTTTCTAAATTATGCATCTTAAGGCATTCAAGATGTTTTCTGCTCATTGACGGCTCTGCAGTGCGGTTTATGTGCTACAGTACTGCATGTGGCTAATTTTATAAAAATTAGAATCTTTATAATACTTTTAATAAAACTAGAGCTATAATAATTTTTTTTACAACTTAGAATTACAGAGGTTATCTTGTAATATAGTACTTAAAAGAGTGGTAAAACAAGAGATGTCACATAAAACTTAAGAGATGCCCCAGGCTGAATTTGCTGATTTTTAAAACTTTTTCCTAGGACTTCTCTATTTTTTTACTCATTCCCTGCATTTCTTCAAATTTTATGGCCGAAAATGTCACCTTATATGAATCTCAAATTTACATTTCCAGCTTGTACTTGTCCCCAAACTCGTCTTAGATATTCAGCCATCTATTCGACATCTCGACTTTAATCACCTAACAAGTATTATTTGAGAACTTACTGTATGCGAGGCACTAGTTTTAGCACTTTGAACACATGAGTAACCAGGAGAAATCTCTGCTCTTGTGAATCTTTCATTCCAGTGAAGGGAGACTGAAAATAGGCAATATGCATAATAACTAAGTAGAATATGTGGGATGTTCAAAAGTGATAAGCACTGAGCAGTAGAGGTAATACTACAGCAAGTGGCTTAGAAGTACTCTGGCAGGACAGAGGGTTGAAAACTTAAATAGGGTAGTTAGGGTGGTACCTCATTAAAGAAGGTAACACTTGAGGAAAGATTAGAAAGAGGTGAAAGTGTGTAGCATAGAAGAAAGTCATTGTAAAGCCCCTGAGGTCAAAGCATATCTTGTGAAATCAAGAGAAGTCTGAATTATGACTGTGGCAGAGAGTAAGTGGGGCAAATGAAAATGCTGATCTCCCCCTTGTCTGTCTTCCTTTTCTACGAAGCATTTCTCACCACCTGGAATAAAACGTGTGTCATATTTGCAAGCCTTTTTTCATTTGTTAATTTTATATCTCTGTTTACCTTCTTCTCCACAGAGGGCTCACGTCAAAATTTATCAGTTTTAGTTTGCTGCTGTATTTCCAATTGCTCAAAAGTATCTTGCATGTAACAGAAACTCAATAAATATTTGTCGAGTGAATGAATAAATAAAAAAGAATATAGCAATACAATAGGCTTATATCTGCCTATATTTATGTATCTTTTGATCTAAGAAAGCAAAAGTTGGGTGTTCTTGTAATCGTAGAGAACAGGGAACAAATAATTTACATATTTTTAAATGAATATTAATGAAATTATAAAGCCTGGAAGGCTAAACAGCAAAACCACAAATATATAAATATTAACAAAGGATATATCTGGGTAATAAAATTTGGGTTTATTTTTTCTTATTAGCTTCTGTGTTTTTTGAATAATGAACATTATTCAAATTGTATGTTAATTGTATGTTAAAGACTGGCAAAACTTGCCAGGGTGCGTTGGCTCACATCTATAATCCCAGCACTTTGGGAGGCTGAGATGAGCGAATTACGAGGTCAAGAGTTTGAGACCAGTCTGACCAATATGGTGAAATCCTGTCTCTACAAAAAACACAAAAATTAGCCAGGCATGGTAATGCATGCCTGTAATCCCAGGTACTCAGGAGGCTGAGGCAGGAGAAGCACTTGAACCTGGGAGGCGGAGGTTGCAGTGAGCCAAGATCTTGCCATTGCACTCCAGCCTGGGACACGGAGAGAGACTCCACCTCAAAAAAAAAGAGTGATAAAACTATATATATATTTTAAATCTCTCTCTCTATCTATCTACCTATCTATCTATATATCTGTCTATCTACTACATATACATATAATCTAAACCTGTGATATGGTGAATTGATTTGAACTTTTAAAGTAGAGACAGGTGGGTCAGTGTATATTGGAGCGTTGCTTTCCAATCTTATTATAATTTTTGGTTCAGTAGACTATAATTGTGGTATACCTCCACAAGCCACAATTTAATGAACCTGGAGCCTCATTTCTGGGACCAAAAAGAATTGGGAACCTGGAGCTCCATAATGCTGTTTTGTTTCATTAAATGTTCTTACTGTCTGTGTGGAAATAAATGTGACTTGTCCCTGACAGATGATAAAAGGCAGCAGACATCATTAGTGTCCATCACATGATTCCTGACACCTACCGGAGAAAGGGCCTCTGTTTGCTCATGATCAGAAGTAAAATCTTTCTACCGATTGATTTGAAATTGCTTCTTAACTTCAATGTTCAGATCTAGCCATGAAACCAAGAGTGGCTTCCTATTCCGACCTTAAAAACCTTCTTCTGAGGTTTTGAATCATTTCAGCTCTGTATTTCAGGGTGTTTCAAGGGACAGCCATGTTCACAAAGGAAGAAGGCTCCATGGAATGCTTTATTAGAATTTCAAAAAAGTGCCATCTCTCAAACTGCTCATTACCAGGAACAACCTGATGCCAAGCAATTTATGATTATTAAAACATATAATTTGCATTTAAATTAAATGAATTAATAAATAGCACAGATTAAAATTATGTGTTATATTTTCTTATTGTTTGTTGCCTTAATTTTTACACGTTAAAATAAAAAATAAAATTTACGGGTCTTCATTTTTTTTTTTGGACACAGTAGGTACTGAGAAAAATATGAATTGGAGAAATTAGTCCCTATTATTTCCAGTTTTTTCATGAGAATATATTCTTAGATGCATGTTTTCCTTAAAATATGGCTGCTTTTAAAAAATGAATTATATTTTATTTGTTTTAGAGATATTTCTCAATATTTTCCATGTAGGAAACTTTTAAAAGACATGAATAAACCAAATGCTTTGCTTCCAATTTCTTATATTAAATGGTTTTAATAAACAATAGTCTTTTTTTCTTTTTGACATGAAGTCTTGCTCTTGACTTCCAGGCTGGAGTGCAATGGTGTGATCTCAGCTCACTGCAACCTCTGCCTCCAGAGTTCAAGCAATTCTCCTGCCTCAGTCTCCCAAATAGCTGAGTAATACTCTTAATAATCAATTAATATTTATTGAGAAACTATCATATGTAAGTTGTTATACCAGATATTATTATGAAAATCGAACGTATAAGAACGCCCTTCACATAAAGTATGGAGTTTTTTATGAATATACAACATAAGGCCTCAAAAAACTTTTTAAATGCAAAACAAAAATTCTATAGAAAACAGTTCCAAGGTGATTTTACTGCATAGAGTCAACCTTCAAAATGATAGATTCAAAATTCTTTTTCTAAGTGAATTCTGAGACTGGGCATAATGGTGCCCTCCTGAACCTGAATCTTTCCTGAAATTCTCCCCACAGATGATAATATCAAAAAACAGTGCAGATAAATTTACAAATGACTCAGGACGTCTGTCTTACCAGGAAACAGAAAATCCTATGAACATCAACTTGTCTGTAAATACAGATATAAATATCACATCACAACAAACCTCCTGACACAACTGTCAGCCTGTGGGTGGAGAAAGAAAGAAAGAAGAAACTTAAGACACATGATAAAACAGTGGAGCACATAGACAAGGCAGAGACCCGAGAAAAAGAAAATACAATACTAAGTGGCAAAACTGGGTATGGTATCTTGTAGTTCACAATACTGGGTATAGGAAAGATGGTTAAAAGTGAGTAGAATTAAAGGAGTCAGTAGCTTTGTTAAGCATTAATTCTTAGAAAGAATCATAAAAGTAGAGAAAGAATTGTGTCCTGATGATGTCACATAAACAAGAAAGAAAAAGAGATTACTGAGGATCTTTCAGAAATACAACAGTAACAAGTTATGCCAGTTCTTTGATTCTCCCTTACCACAATAACATTCATTAAATAAATGGCCTCACTATACTGACAGGAAACTGGAACTTCTGGGCTAAGGACCTTACCCCCAAAATGTCCAGGAATAGGAAAAACGAAAAAATCAAGCCAACGCCATACAGAGCTAATGGAAGAAGAAAACAGAAAATTTAAGTCAAAATATGTCAGCCACTGAAATGTTATTTGTCAAAAAAGAAGAAAACTCCCAGGAAACAAAAGAAGAGTCTAACACAATTTTTGAGTTCAGCTTAATTTCAAGTATAATTTTTAAAAATCCTCAAACAAGCTTTTAGAAATTACATATCGATATGTAGATATTGAGGTAGATATAAATATTAACTATAATGTAAAACATTATAGTTTAAATGTAAAACAATATAAGTGGAAAAAGGGGGAAGTAATGCAATAAGAGTTGATTGATCTTAGTAAAGAAATTGAAGGAAAAGACAAGTTTATTTCAGAAATAAAAAATAAAAGATAGCCCAGATTTATAACAGATTCTACTGAAAGTTTAATAATGGACTATGAAGAAAAGCAGAAAAACAACAAAGAAAATAAAATGAAATAAATAAAGAGTCAAAAGATGCTTGAAATGGAAGATAAGCAAAACAGTTTAATGCACGTATAATTGAAGTCTCTGGAGAAAAATAAAACAATGCAATATAACTAATATATAAAACTATAATCTTAAAAATCTTTCAGAACTAAACAAACCCTTATTTTTACATATTTGATAGCCCCACTGTGTGCATGGAAAACTCAAAAGTGAGAAAGTCTGAGATGTCTCCTAGAAAAACAACCAGAATTTAAAGACAAAAAAAAATTCAAGGTACACAGGCAATAAGATCAAGTTACTTACAAGAGTGAAAAATTAAACTGCAGAGAAAGTAAAATAAGATCATTGGCTGTTTCATAAGTAATAGATAAGAGTAAAAGAGTATAATGTAAGATTTACAAAAGGTAATTTATTTAAAAAGTATATTAAGGGCACTAAAAAGTGTAAATACTGAAGTAACCATTAGAATAAAATTACACACTTTCAAAAACACCAAAATATTTTTTTAATAGCAAAGAAACACCAAACAGAGAAACACAGTATATATAACAAAATACACATAGTAGCAGAAACACAAACTTATGTACAGAATGGATACCAACATATCAGCCACATCAAAAAATAAGAATGGGTTTAATTCATCTGTTACAAGAAAAGTTTTCAAGTTGGCTCATAGAGAAAATCCCAACTTTATTTTCTATGTGAGGGCCATACAATATACAGTGATTCAAAAAGGCTAAAATTACAGGGATGGGAAAAGATATAGCAGAAAAATTAAACAAATAAGACAGGAAAAACTGCAATAGTCATATAAGAAAAATCAGAATTCAGGGCAAAGGCATTAAGGATACTCTATAATGCTTAAAGCTGCAACTCAAAGTAAAGATGTAATAGTATAGTTATGAGTATCAACACAAATGCTTTTCATAAAGAAAGTGCGATATTGATGCTTACTTCTGGAAAATATATCAAAAAAGTAAAGAACAATATCATATGTGAATTTGATGTAATAATAAAAAATAATTAGCAGACCACAGCACCTCATAAAAAAGTAACACAGCAAAACAGGTAAGATTTATACCAATAATGCAAGGATAGTCCAATATTACAAAATGCATCCCTATAGTGAGACTTTCACATAGAAAAATTATGTGATTATTTCCATAGATGCTGAAATATATGATTAAAACATTCAACAACGATTTGGTAAACCTTAGAAAATAAAAATGTACGGATGCTTCTTTAATGTAAACATACACTGGCTATATATATTCATGAATTTATATTATATATTAATAAATTAAATGTAAATTATTTATTTACATATTACATATTTATATAAAATATATACAGATTTATATATGTAAAATTATATAATAAATGTTATATAATATTTTAATTATAATACTCATACACAATTATATATTCATTTGTATATTGTATAATTATATATAATTTTAAAATTATATATCATAAATTATACCTACCATTTGATAATTTAACTTTTAATCCATTCTGTATTTTATATAATTGATAAATAACTAATTAAATACCATTGACTAGATATATGTATATATTCCTTCCCCAACACACACATACACACACACACACACACAAACACACACTCAGGCACACACAAGATCAGTCCTAAAGTAAAGCAAACTTTTTATTTAATAGTAAAAAGTAATTCTTAGATCAGGAGTAATGATGGCCACTATCTCTATAATCATTTAACATTATGCTGATGGCACTAATTACTCAATGTTCTTAGATAAGCAGTAACAGCTAAAAACATAAGAATTGGAAAGGAACAACTTACATTATTTACTCACAGATGACAGGATAGTACATTTGGAAATCCATGGAGAATCAATGGTAAAACTATGTGTAACAATAAAGAATTTGGCAGTATAAGGTACAAATATATTTTTATTCATTCAATCATTTGCTCTAAATAACTTGATAGAAATTCAGTCCATGACTCATGGTGGTGTTAGATAAATAACAAACTAGCACACGAAATATAACTATGTCAAATGGTAATAACTGCTGCAGAGAAATATAAAACAGCCAAGAGGACTGGGAAGGCCCAGAATGTTTGGGGATTTGCAATTTTAAACAGGGAATAGGGTGGGCCTCACTAAGGAGAGAAAAGTTGCATGAAGACTTGCAGAATACGGCATGAACAAGATTGAGATGCCCACCATCAAAGTTTCTATACAATAAGGTACTGAACTTATTAGATCAAACTCTAAGAGTAGAAGAAAATAAATGGTACTAGAGATGGAAAGTAAGAAGAAAATTATGATTACCTGAATGCATTGTTATGTCCTCATACAAAATTCAGATGAATCTTCTGGATTAGAATTAATAACTTAGTTAACAATATTATTTTTATAAGATCGAAAGTCCTTTGTATTTCAATACACTAGCAACCAACAGGTAATATAGTTTAAAAATAAATATTTACCATACATAAATATTAAAAGTAATCTGAATGACTCTAACAAAAAGTTGCAAGACTTATATGAAGAAACATCTAAAGCTTTGCTTAAAGCACTTTTTTAAAGACCTAAATAAATAGGGAAAGATACCATGTTCACTGGGCCGCAGGTTGAATATATTAAATATGATAATTTTCACCAAGTTGATTTAATGGAGTTTCAGTGTAAATTTTTTAGCAGGGTTTGTCGGGGAACTAGAAATACTATTTCTAATATTTGATAGAAGTTTAAACAATCACAAATAACCAAGTCACTTCTGAAGAATGAGGTTGTGAACTAGTCATATAATATGAAGACAATTATAACAGTGCAGTTATTAAGACAATGTGGTGATGACACAGAGGTAGACAGTGAAATATCTAGATCATGAAACAGGGCAGTCCCATGAGCCAGAACACAGAGTCCAGATCGCAGTCGCTATACTTGATGTTTAGCTGAAGTGGGAAAGGAAGTCAGCATGAAAAGAAGGGAGCAACTCAATAAATGGGGCAAGAAACATAAAACTAACAACTGAATGTGGCAAGTGGTAGGAAGTGCTTGAGAGAAAATTAAAGCAGGGCAAGGGGAGCTGTCCTAGGGTGGCTGAAGAAGTCATGATTTTACAGGGTAGGCCTCACTGAGATATTACTAGGCCAATGGAAAAAAGTAAATTTCACACCATGTACAAAATCAATGCCAGATGAAGTTAAAGATTTAAATGTAAAAGAAAAAGAATTGTAAAAGAAAATATACAGACATGTTTTCAAGACCCTGGAGCAAGAAACCCTTCTTTAAATCTCCGTAATTGTCAAAAATTTTAAAAATTGATATGTTTGATTATGTTAAAATCAGGAACTTTGTTTATCAATAGAAAACACAAATACAGAGATAATATAAGACACAAATTCTAATAGTGTACTTGTGACACACAAATACACGCATGTAACTGATAAAAAAATTAGTATTAGAATATATCAAGATATAAGTAATTCTTACTCATTTTAAAGGCACAAAAGATTTTTTAATGTGCCATAAATGTAAACAGAGCTTTCACAGAGAGAAAATATAAATGGATAAAGTATATGTAAAGATGTTCAATTTCATCAGTAATAAAAAAATGAAAATTTTAAAGTGAAATACTTTTATACACACTGCAAAATGGCAAAAATTAAAATAGTCAAGCAATATCAAATATTGGTAAGCTGGTCACTGGACACAAGGGTATTCATTTTATTTATTTTATTATTTCACTGACATACAGATATATATATATAATAAATGCATCTTTTCTATGCGAATCACTTCAGAATACAAAATGAAGAAAAAATGGAGATCAGACATAATTAGCGCATCCATAAAAAAAGTTACACAGAAAAGTTTCAAAAACTCTCTAAGAATTAAATATTGATTTATAAGACATTATTTAGCTACTATATTAGTCCATTCTCACAGTGCAATAAAAACAAACCGAGACTGGGTAACTTATGAAGAAAAGAGGTTTAATTGACTCACAGTTCCGCCTGGCGGGGGAACCCTCAGGATACTTACAATCATGGCAGAAGGAGAAGAAGCACATCTTACATAACAGCAGGTGAGAAAGAATACATGCGTCAGTGCAGAAAACACTTCCATTTATAAAACCCATCAGATCTCATGAGAATTCACTGACTATCATAAGAACAGCATGGGGAAAACTGCCCCCATAATCCAGTCACTTTCCACCAGGTCTCTCCAACATCTGGGGATTACAATTCAAGACAAGATGTTAGGTATTAAAAAATCTCACATTAATAAAACGTTTTAAAAAAGCTACATTAGGAGTTTTGTCTTAGAGTGTGTCTAAAATTTCTTGAAAAAACACTGGCTTATTTATTTGATAAAAGCAACATCTTAAAGTCTCTCCTCTTTTCTTTTGAAAACGGTGGGATGTGACCAGCAAGGTGGGATGTGACCAGCAAGGTGGGTTAAATGCAGACAACTCTGTTCCGTGTGATGTCCCCCATCCCTCACAAGCAAGTAGTCAGTATAGAATCTGAATCAACAAATAGTATAGAATTAGGAGTGCTTGGACAAAAAATAAAATACAATGTTTCTAATAAAAGACTCTAAGTAACTGAAAATAAAGTCCCATTCTACTCTTCCCGATTTCAAAATTGTATTCGGTGGAATTGTTCCATAGTTTTCATATGATTCCATAGTGCTAGGGCAGTGGTTCTCACTAGTATAGCTAGGGGTGATTCTGGGCCCACAGACATTTGAAAATGTCTGGAAACATCTTTGGTTTTCATAACAGGCGGGAAAGGTACTGCTGGCATCTAGCTGCATACTAGCATCCAGTGGTACTGCTAAGCATTCTACAATGCGCAGGAAAGACACCCATAACAAATAATTATCTGGCCCCAAATGCCAATAATGCCAACATCAAGAAACTCTGTTCTAGGGAACGAAATATTCTACTTAGTTATTCAAAAATATTTACTGTGTGCCTATTATGGGTCTGGAACACTGCTTGGCATTGGAGATACAGCAGTAAACTCAGAGTACTTTTTAAGGATCTTGGAGTCCAGTGGGAGAATCACATATATAAATGAATAATTATTGTGAAATTAAAATAAAGTCAAGTGAGGCTTTCCCTCACTTGGAATACTGTTTCATCCCCCCCTTGTTTTTATGTTTGATGCAACAATCACCATCTCTCCAGATTACATAACGGGAGTAGATCTTTTTTTTTTTGTAAGGTTCACTGATTTGTTGCAAGCACAAAGGACAGTGACTCTATAGCAAGTGCTCAGTAAGTGTATTTTTTGAGTTAATAATGAATAAACTCATACATCAGTTTCTTTTTGAAGAGTTCTTCAATTTCTCAGTGAATATTTTTCCATAGTGCTTTTGTTGTGGAATTCAGACAGATGACATATTAGCTATCTAGTAAGTGCAAGAGTGATTGGACAAATAAATATAGAATGAATGATTGAATACGGATGAATGAATGAATATAGAAGAATGTAATGGAAACTGGCAGTCAGATCTATTAGGTATATGGACTCAAGTTGTAGCTCAGCAGAACATTTTCCTTCCAGTCCTCCCAGTAGTTAAACACACAGAGACAGGTATATTTAAACAAAATAGAATTGCATCAGATTTAATATTTGTAATTGCTTTTACACCTATTTCTAAATTGGACATTTACATCACTTTTATTTAATTTTTTTTGCTCATAAATAGTGATGTGGTTAACACATTTTTGCCTACGACTGTTATTGTCATATGAATTTCTAAAGTATATATGAAATTTAAAGCTTTTGAAACATAAGTGCCTTCCAGAAAGTGTGTGAGATTATCATTCCCTCAAGCGAGTGAAAGAGATTGTTTCTTCACAACCTTAATTAACACTGAGTACCAGGCTGCATGTTAGATTTTAATTTAATGTGTTATAAGCCAACAGTAATTCCTTTATGATGTCTAACTCATGAATCCATGCCTAGAAATAATTTCTCCACAAAAAGATTCTAAAGATGTCTACCTGTAATTTCTTCTAATACATATTATGGTTTCATTTTTTATATAGAAATTAATTCCACCAGAATTAATCTTGTTTTAAGTCATTATATAAGCATCTTATAATTTCTAAAAGGATACTAAATTGTTCCAATACATTTAATTAATAATCAATCTTTCCATTTGCATGACATATATAATACATTAAATGAATATATTTAGATCTGTTTCTGGACACTGCATTTCTGTTTTCTGTTGATCTATCTACTTTTTCTTGACTATGACATTATTTTAGTTACTATAACTTTATGATATACTTTAATATATTACAGATCAAGGTTCCTATTTCTATTTACAAAATAGAGGAAAATTTATATTTGTATATTATTGAATCTTCCCATCCAGGGAGAGAGTTGGTGTCTTTTTAATTAAAACTTCATTACGTTATCTTATAGAGCATTTTATCAATGAGCACTCATACATTTCTGCTGATTTTTTTCTACACAGTCCATAATTTTAATTGCAATGAGTGAGACACATTTTTCTATTATGATATTTAACTAATTATTCTTGTTATTATGTTTATGCAGAGAGAAACAAAGCTATTATTATATATTATCTAAAGAAACATTTATATAAATCTTATAGAATATTTTCTTAGTTTTCTAGTTAACCACGTAATCTTAAAATTTCAGTTTTTCAATTTTTTGACATATTTATTATGTATTCCCCTTGTTTTAAAAACTGAATTACGCTGGCTATTCCTTTCAGAAAAATGTTAAACAATGTAAAAGCATTAAACTGTCACGATTTTGATGAGAATACGTCTAATATTAAGCATGATAATTGAATTCTCATCTCAGTACTGAAAAGAATGATGATGGCAATGGGGTGAAACACATCATATATGTGAAATATATAACTATATTATTATAATAAAAGCAGCAACAGCAATAGCAATGATAAATCTTCATTTGTAACCATTAGGGAGTGTTAACTCATTACTCTGAAATTTAATAAAGGGAAAGACTCAAGTATATTCTTCCTCTCCTGGATAAGCTGTATTTTCGGGTGACTAAATAGTTGATAAATAACATCATTTTTAAAAATCAAAACTCCACTTTAAAAATGCTGAAGGAATGACAGAAAATCCGCATTTTGCAATGCCTAATGAGATAGTGAATTCAGGAAACATGATGTTGGTGAAAAACCTCATTTTGCAGAGAATCACATTACTAGCACATCAACTCACTGATAAGTCTAGCATCACAAATGAGACCATGAAATATTATGTAACTAGTTAAGTACTGTGAAATACTCTAGGCTTAAGAACAAACAAACCACGATAATAAAACACTAATCTAATCTAGCCTAATATCTCATAATCAAGTTATAGAAAATACGAAAAATAGAGGAATAAAACGAATAACACAAGGAAAAGTACTAAATCTAAATTACTGGACATTCAAAAGGACAAATAACCTGTTTTCTTCAGCAAGTCAATGGCCTGGATTATTTTTTATAGAATAAAAGAAATTTAAGAGACATGCAACCAAATGCAGCATGGACCTTGATTTTAAAATCTCTTGTACATAGACATCTTGGAAACAATTAGGAACAGTATTAGATTATATTAAGAAATAAGTATTTAATTCTACTAATAGCTTCCTGGTTATATAAAAACAAAACAACAACAACAAAAAAAAACAACCAACAAAAAAACAGCATTCTTGTTAGAGATGCATACTGAGATATGTACAGTAAAAGGACATCATATCTGGTCTGCTTTAAAATATCTCAGTATAAAAATAGTGAAAATATGTAAAAGAGTGGGGAGATACTGATAACTATTGAAACTAGGTAATGGGTAGATTGAGATTATTATATTATTCTCTCTACTTTTGTGTAATACATGTGGTTAGTGATAAAAAAAAGCAAGCAAGAAGTAACAGACAGTGGAAAAGTAGGTGAGGAGCAATGACGAGTCTAAATAAAAGGGTAGAGGTGGTTAATACAGTAAGCATATAGTTAAGTACGAGAGAGTGCTAACCTATTAAAGTAGAAGTGAGGTTCAAAAAAAAAAAAACTGAGAGCAGAGAGACTGGCTGGAACTCAGAACTGAGGCAGATAGGGTAGAAGTCGAAGAGTTGGAGAAGGGAGCAAAACCACTCTTAAGATACCTAGAAGGGCACTCCCTACTTGGATCACAAATGTTTGGGAGCTAGCATCATAAATTATTTTTCATGTATGGGTTATTTTTCTTTAGTCTACCAACTACCGCACTGCTGTGTAATGTAAACCACCCTAATAGGCGCTAAGGTGATAAAACTCCACCTCATGGCCACTACAGCAAGAGATATATCCAACATTGTGTATAAAATCTTATTTAGAAATAAAATTGCTGCGATTTAAAAGACTTTCAAAATATCTTCAATCTCACTATACAAATATGAAAAGAAAAAGCCTCTAAATTTTGTGTTATCCTAGGACATACCTAGAAGGCAATGCAGTGAAGACCTGCCCTGTCACATTCAATAGAGCAACTCCAGAAGCAATTTGTTACAAGCAGATGGATAGTTGAACACTAAAAAGGATGATAAGCTAGAAAGAAATTAGATATTGAAATCAATTTCTTTTAGGCTTAACATGAAACTTCAGTTTCACACAAACAATTGTATTTGAAGAAGTCAGGAAAAAAAATGCCATACTAAGATGGGTGCCCGTGAAAACAGAACTTTACACATGCTATAGCCTTTATAGTCACCATTTACTTGATTGGTCCAAATATTTATAGTTCATTGTTATGACTGCCAAAACTGGCAACCACAAGGATTGTTGTCTCAATTAGGACAGTAAACAGATTGTCTCTTTTTTTAATGAAAAAATCTAAAATGTAATACTTCACAGTTTAACATGTTTATTCATCTAAACGAGCTAAAAAATAATGGTGCGACATCTGTTCAAGAGGCATTGGTACCTCAAATTTTGGCTGCCTCCGCACCAATTTGGTTGTTGTTTTAAAAAATGAAGAATAGGAGGGAGTACTGTCATCAAAAAATCTTCTGGCATGTAAAGTCTCTTATTTTTCTTGAAATAAGAATCACATATCTGTTGCTAGGGATAGAAAAACTGTATAACAAGGAGGCACTATGCAGAACGCAGATATAATTCAATTGTTTTAACTCAATTACTGATCCACTATGGATATTTCCACACTGGTGTAGTTCTTTACATGACTCTCCCAGTTTCTGCTATACTTACCTTTATAGTTAATTGAACAAAATGGTAAGAATGTTCCTGTAGGTTGAACTCATCTGCTACAATTTTTTTTTTTAACTGTGGGTTGCACTGATTCTAAATATGGTATAAGTGGAACAAAATCTAGCAAACATCATTCTATCCAGGCTGCATTGGAGCAATTCTAATAAAAGAAGGCAGTGCTGCTAAGGGAGCAGTGGTAGGAATCTTCCAGAGAAGCCCCAGGTAAGTGTAAAGAAGTCTAATTGTTGGCAAGGAGAAAATACAAAATTATCTTAGGTAGTCTCTGGCTCAACAACTTTATGTTATGGATGTAATACATTAAAATGAGTATGCTTCATTTCTAGGAGTTTATTTCTGAGGCTCATGTATCACGCAATTTGCTCTACTGAATTATCATTGACTATATAATTTTAGAACCTGGAAAATATAGTGCTTTAGTAGTCGCATAAACATTATAATGAAAATTTGGTTCTATTTTCATTTGGAGTGAAAATGCATGCTAAGTTGAATTCAAAGGTTGGGTATAGTTTTAATAAATTCTTAGATAAAATAGCATATTTGATTCCCTAGAAAAGAGCAATGTTTCTATTTTCTAGCGACCTTAATGCTAATTGTCTTGATCTTAAAGAGACTCAGGATGAAACACATATATATCTCAGTACAACCAAGGACCATAAATGGTAAACACTGAGTTGACTGATATTGTGATTTTAATTTTTATTTATTAAATTCAAACAATTTTTGATCATCTACTTTACACAAATAACTGTGACAGACTCTGAGAGGACTAAAAGACATTAACTTAAATTTTAACATGCATTTATTAAATTTATATGAAGATGACTACACTACCGAAATTACAGAAATAAATAAGAACATACTCTCAAGATCTTACAGTCATTGGTTGGGGTGATAGTATTTCTTCTGTCTTTAAAAAGAGAAAATCCTGAAGTATTTTGCCACTTTAAAACAACAACCCATCCTACATTTGTACTAAAATAGGCTTTTGCTTGTTTTTAAACAAATTCTAGATGAGGTTATATTTTTACAATACTCTCTCTCGTCTCAAATGAATTTATACATTCTTTACCCTGTCTAAACTTACATGCAAAATAAGAACAGCAAGCCTTCAAACTTCAATCACAGTATTCCATAGGCTATATTTTAAGTCTACTGGATTAGTTGAAATTTATGTTGCTGAGTATGTTAACAAACAGATTCTATCATTTAAAAAACCATTATGATTTTTTTCTGTTTTTGTCTTCTGAATTACTCTGAGCAGTGAATTGTTGGAGGGAAAATACCCATGTCTAAAATTTGTATCCGGTGCCAGTCTCAGATTTATGCCAAACACCACTCGGTATTCAAAAGTGTTGTCCCTTTAAAACAGCAGGCCGGATATCACCTTTCTGTCTTCAAAGATTCAAACCAGACTTTCAATCTGGGATTTCTCTACAGAGGGTTGGCTGCTTCCCAGTTAATGTGAGTTTTGCAAAATTTGCATTTCGTGAAAACAGTGTTGTGTAAACATATATTGTGTCACTTTACCTGCTATTTACTGAAATCAGGGAGTTTAGCCTTTGAAATTTACGGTTCTCTGGAGCCATCATAAATCAATCAGTCATATGAATGGACCGTAGACACAGGATATTAATAAAACTAGGCAATGAAATTTGCCTCTAATTATACTGTATTTAGACTAATAATTATTACTATCAAAAACATTTTTCCCCAAAAAACACCTCAAGGGTGGAACAGAATGGTAAAGTTTTTTTCAGGATGATGAATTTTCAAGGCATTTCCAAGAGCATAATCACCTATTTTAAATACTGTAAACTCTGTTATACTTCATTTGGATAAGTATCTAAGAAGCAATTATTACATACCCTCTCATTTAAATTACCACTGAAAACTAGAAATAATCTTTATTTAATATGACTGTTTTTAACACCATATGGAAAGGGAAATAACTAAATGAAAATTGCTCACGTAAATGTGATGGGTGTGGGGGGCGGAAAGCAGTATTTCTTGACATGTGGCATGTCACTCAGGATAGTAAAAGGCCCATCATATCCAAAATGCCAGCTTGGATATTCCCTTGCCACCCACTTGACGAACAGACATACCACATGGCATTAAATGCTGCAACCTTTCCTAAAAATGCCACTTGGATTGGTCCACTGTGGTGAGTATATAAGAACTCTTGGTCTGTCTCTTGAGTTTGTGAGTTCAAGGGGAAGAATCTAGTAAATAACACTGGCTAAATTTTGCCCTCAGATGTTTGGCATAAATGATTTGTGAGGATATTGGAACCTTTGGCTGTTTTCACACCAATGAAATAAATTATGCTACTTGAAAAAATTCTACAGAACATAATGCTACAGTCACATTCGACTTTTTGCAAAAGTACCAAAGAATATCTTTTAGAAACAGTGCTTATAAAGTCCTCTATACTCCTCAGATACTTCCCAAAGATTTCTTCTCTTGGCTAGTATGAAACAATCTTAATATTTTATTTCTTCTTCATAAATACAAAGTATATATATAAAACACTTTGTGCACGTTTCCAACAATTTCATTTTCTATGCATCTTTATATAAGGTAGTAGCTAATAACTTTCTGTAGACAGGTATTTTCCAGTTTCTAAGCTCACATGTTGTAAAAACATATTTAAAAACTGAATTACCAGTAAAAATGTTGAATGTACAGGTCATTATGCTCCCACAAATGCAAAATACATTGAAAAATTATATAAACAGGTAATTACATATGAAAATAATATGAGGCCTATATTTTCTTCTATTATTTATTGTCTCCCTAAAAGAGTTTTAACTGATTAACTCTCAAGAGACAAAATGCAATTTTATAAAACAATTGTATCATTCAGATTTAGGAGACAACCTAAGAAGATGATTCTGAGTAGGTAGGATTTTTGCTATTACTATTATGTGAAAAAGACTGCACAATTAAATAACAGATTGTTACATATCTCCCTAACAAGAGGGCCAAACTGATACTACAAGCAGCCAGAATGACATAATTAAAATAGAATTTCAAGGTTATATTAATAGAGTAATAAGTTAATTAAAATCAAGATCAACTGAACTTTCTATTTACACCAGTTCAGACAGCCCAAGAGGAAAAGAACTCTATTTTAGAGACATATGTGACTCTTTGAGCTTCTGTCATCCAGGTGCCACTTCTGATGGAGCACATGTGCACTGAACAGTTGGCAAAGAAGGAAAAAGATTACTGTAGATGTATGTGCAGATAGTCGCTCTAATGATATAAAATACGCCTAGAAAGCGAGAGGGTCTTTGTTGTAAAATAAAAAATTTCCCATGACTTTCTGTTCTTTCTGAATGCGATTTGAGTATGTTTCTGTAAATAAGAATATATACTTTTACTTAGGATGTATATAGAACAAAAATAGCCTTAGTAATTCTGTAAGTGATGGAATTACACACACTAATTGGCAACAACATTTGAAAAATTTGGGGTCTGGTTTCCATTTTATCTAAATGTATCATCTATAGAGTGTCTGTCAATGCAGAATGATATATAAAAGTATCCAGGAGCACATATTATACTGCACTGCTAGGTAAGGGTCTTTTCTTGATAACCTGTGCAACTATTTTTTCTGGAAACTGAAAATATCAGCAGAGAGAATTAAATAAAGATGTTGCAGTTTCAGTATTGAAAGTTTTGGTCCCAAAACGTGCTTTCATAGTTATTTCCCTTTCATGCATTGATTGCTGCTTAGCTAATCTTCATCTTGGTCCAGATCAGCGTCAACATCCGTTGTGAGTCTGAGATAAAAGAAAGCATAGAAAGCCAGTAGTAGTGCCAATATAGCTGCAAGTACAAGGCCAACTTCCTGGGAAGAAAAAAAAGCAGACTTGAAATTGCTGAAAAGAGACTGGTTTACATTATTAGTTTCACCAGATAAAACAACCATATTATTCCACAGTTTAGAATGAGTAATTTGTACCTAATAATCATATTCTTTTTGTTTACCACTTTTCGCCATTAAGAAACTTGTTTTGTACTTGGTAAGTCCCAATGAAATGGCAAATACATCAGTGGGTGAGTCATTGGTATTATTATTTTTAGCTAATTTGTTTTTTCCTAATAGTAACAATAAAATTTATCATTTTAGTATATTTTTATAATTTGGATATCAGGATGTTCCATACAAGCAATGCGGTTTGTATCTACACAGTTGATCTATTTTCTATTTGAGTGTGTTTACCTTTGTTGCTTCAATACATTTAGTATTAATGAAAACATTTGAACACAGATGTGTTAAATTATTCCTTTTCATTGAAAAGAAATAGTTATAACTGGTCTCTAGATTATATCTCTGTATATATTCTCATTACAAGTGACTTTGCTTAAACTCTGAGTTTTAAATTCTAAAGTCTATAGTTTATATTGCAGGGGAACAAAAAACAGAGTACTTGTCACTCATGAATCATGATACAGTGTAGTTTGTCACAGCTGTGAAGGATGAGTCCAGATTTTTCATTTCTGATGTGCCGTGGATTAATCAACTAAATTGAAATAACAATTAAAAAATTTACTCATATATTATGATGAAAATCATATTATCTCTCAAAAAGTATGTGTATGTATATATGTGTCTGTGTGTGTACCTTCCAGAAACTTTCTTAATATTAACATATCATTTGGCTAAATCAGACAAACAAACAAAGTGCCAGTTCAGTATCTTGAGGGGCCTAATACTATATTCTAATTTCTACTGTGTATTATGCCCTTTACCTGGCGCTGTTTTACAGAGAAGCAATTCATTTACATTTACATGAATATAGTTTACACTTCACAAGAAGATAAAGTCAGTAATAACTCACTTTAAAAACATTAAAATGAATTTGGCTTAAAATCACCATGAAATTTTTACATGAATGTTGAATTTACAGATAGATATTTTATACAGATTTTTAGCTTCATAACATTTATTTGGATTTCCAAACTATGAAAATAAATATTAATAAAAACCAAGAGGTTGAAAAACTCAGGTTAAAGATTTTGGTAAGATTTCATTTTTTAAATCTAATATAACAATATGTCAAAGGAAAGTGAATTTTTTCTTTCTTGCAGTTGAAACACTTTGGCATCTCAAAAGGGCATGGCAGCATCAGACAGGTTTCATTTATTTTCTTATATCCACAGCTGTGCTCCCAGACCCATCTGGTTACACAGCTACTAATTTTAAGAGGATGTAATAAACAAGTGACACACAACTGCAAACTCCATCTGTTCTGTATAGTGGACAACAAAACTGTTCAACAGCAGTCACCATTCACCCACGCTTAATGCAAGAATTAAGTTTGTACTCTTGATTGGAGGCCATGATTCATAACTTATTGATAATCAATTCTAATTGCTGCTTTTCAACTCCTTGTCCTTTAAACAACTCTGTATCGTTTCACTATTTACTTTCAGAGCATCTAGAGGCATGAAAAGGCTTTTAAGGGGTAGGAAATACAGAATAATCATAGAACACAGCTTCGAAGACCCATTAATTCATTACATCTCTTCAATGTATAGTGTGGGTGTGGCTTAAAGGTACTGGGTGGAAACGAATAGCAAATAATTTTCTTCAAAAATCATCTCTTCATTGAGGTGACAAGCATTATACAGGCTGAATGTCTGGAGAGTTGAAACAATGGTAAAATTTGAAAATAATGCTTGCAGGATGATGGTGACACTAACCATAACTTAGACACCTATAGGCATTTATGACTCCATTGCCCCCTTTAGCCATTTTTAGCTTTAAATCATAATGAACAAACATAACATTTCAAGCTGGCTCATCCTAAGGGGTTGCTGGCAGGATCTGGTTGGCACTTGAATATTTTATTTATGTAACAAAACTAAATTTGTGATCCTTATTCTTTCATTATAATTGTGCTTTTCATATAAACCTTTTAAATAAAAAACATCATCTCATTAACAAATGTAAAAATCCTTTTCTTTTAAATGCTAGAAAATATGGGTATTTACATTATGAAAAAAGTTACTGATGTTAGTGATGCTGTAATTCGTGAAAAATTATCTAATTGAGCAGCAACTAAATAGCAAACTTAGTTGTGAAAATAGCTTTTAGGTGGCACTCATTGCATTACTGGGCCATAAATTTTGACATTTTCTTTATATTTGTAAAACACAGAAAATGAAAAGTACCTTCTCAGTAGAAATTTAGTCTAGATTTCAGAATAATGTATTGACATCTTATATGAAAATTGCTAACTTTTCCCATAAAACCCTTTCTATTACTAAACATACATTTACAAAAAGCACTAGAAGCCTCTGAGGGTTAAGCCCCTATTGTATAATTCTTCATGTCCCTAGCCCACGTTTCTCAATCAGTACTGTTGATTCGATATGGTAATTAAATCTGGAAGTGATTTCTTGTATAAACTCTTCCAAGATGATCATGTCTTATTCATCTTTCTTTTCACAGGTGCTATACTATGATAATATTTTTCATAATTTATAAATATGTAATAAAAGACTGAAATGTATATAATCTTTATACAGGGATACTAAAATTAGTAATGTTTTTAAAACTTTACAACACTAATATCCATAATACTATCTCCAAAGCCAATCTGAGAACATTTTGTAATATATAATATGGTGACACGATGCACCCTTTAGGAGGTTACCTTCAGGCCGATGACAAACGCTGAAGGAGGAACTTCCACAAACTGGAAATGGCTATTTCAAAAGAATATTTTCTCAATCATCTAATAATTTATAAATGACTTCCATGAGTTCAATTCAATGTTCAATGTTTCTAGTGTATTACTGAACTCTCCTGACAACATTATGAGGTAAATGGCAAAATTTCCATTTTATAAATGTGCCAACTTAGACTTAGCTAGGTAATGGCAAAAGGAAGGGGCAAATTCTAGGCCTCCTTATCCTGAGCTTAGTGCTGTTCTCATTGCTGGTATTTTTCTATCCATGTATCTGTTTATATTTTCTATAGATCTGAATTATATGAAGAGTATATCTATGATTCATTCAAAAGACTATGTAGTAAAGTGATAAGATATTACAATACTATGGTCATTCTGTATCAACTAGATAAGAGCAAAACATGTTTGATGTTCATTAGTCCTTAGATGCTTCTCTGACATTATCAATATGAATAAAATCACTCACTGGGGAAATTAAAAAGCATTAAATGGCAATTGCTGAAAGAAACTTTATTATTTAAAGTTCTATTCCAAAATGACAAGGCAATCAAAGTTTGACAGGGCAAACTAATTAGTATGCCAGATTTGAAATGTAAAACACCTCAAGGTTCTGATTCTAAAAAGTTTCATATCATCTTAATAGGCTCTTCATACAAATTTTCAAGCAAAGTAAAAAATATTTAAGGTTAAGGTTTTTGTTTTCCACAGGTTTACAAATCAAAATGATATCCTAGCTTATTAAAAAGGAGCTATGCTCTGATGTCAGTTTGAAAGTTTTCTGTAGATACCTTAAATATTAAATAAAATCGAAGAAAAATGTCTTCTCATAGAAAGATTAGTAAATTCTACAGTGTTTTTTAAAAAGATACTAGATAATTGCACTATAAGGTAGACTTTATCTCATCCTGGGAACATTATTACTTCTTCAAATTTAAAGAATAACAACAATTATGAGAGTAAATGTAAAAAAGATGTGTGTGTAGAAAGGTGGTATATGAATGCCAAATGTGGGTGAAGGGGAGAAGAAAAGCAAAGCACACTGCCATGTTTGTACCTATGCAACTGTCTTGCATGCTCTGCTCATGTACCCCAAAACCTATAATCCAATAAAAAATTAAAAAAAAAAAAAAAGAAAGGTGGTATATGAATAAATATCTGCACTATTTCTCAAATCCTAACATTTAACTTCTCATCATATTGTGCCACAACAGGATTTTGTTTCCCCACATTTTTCTAAGAAACAAACAAACCAAACCAACAAAAGTCCCACTGTATTGTGAAAGATAAAAGTAAGTGACGTATTGCCGTTGAGGACAATGACAAGGTTTTCACTTCAAGAAATGGTCATCGAGTAACCAAACATTAAAAGGAAACACTGCTTTTTAAAAAGTCATGCTATAAAGAATTTTTTTTAATGAATGAAATTTCACATGAAATTAGAAAAATACTTCAAAAGATGAATTTTCTTTTAAACAAAAAGGCAATTTACTTTTTTTTCACTACAAACTGACACACAGCAATGAAGAGGTGGTGTTGTGAAAACGTACTGCATCACACAACAATGCTTGATCAAAATCAGCAATCAGGAGCGAAAAGAAGGCAGTGTTTCATGATCATAATAGCAAATTCTGGAAGACAACCAAACATATCATCTGGCAGTTCAACAGCTGTTACAGCTTGGTAGTAATACCTTGGCATTTGCTGTAAGCTATAACTTAGAAAAATTGATTTTTCATCTGCCAGATAAAACCCAAAATCTCCTTTTAACATGTTAATATTTAAATAAAATATATGTACTAGTCGTTTTTATTTTATACCTTTGATAGTAGAGTTGCCAAATTAATTTTTCTA
Source organism: Callithrix jacchus (assembly GCF_049354715.1). Classification (NCBI taxonomy): domain Eukaryota; kingdom Metazoa; phylum Chordata; class Mammalia; order Primates; family Cebidae; genus Callithrix; species Callithrix jacchus. The sequence goes on along the minus strand of NC_133517.1, from coordinate 34,297,338 downwards.
TTAATAGTTTAATTCAACTCTAAATACCTGGCAAAAGATTGACATGGGCAATAATGTAAATGCAATTTGTTGAGCTTCATTGTGTTGGCACATTAAATTAATATCTGCTAACATCATTCTCAGTTGCATTTATCCCTCTTAAGCAGATAAAACACTGGTATTCTGAAAGAACAAGTTTAGGAATGTCATTATAATTTCATCATAGAGTGCTGCCAACAATAAGATAAGTAGAGTAAAATTACATATATTAATGATCTCAGTATATATCATTATACCTACAGCTTTAACAACTATAAAATGAAATTTATTGAAAACAAAAGAAATTTTTGACTAAGGCCACATACATCACCGAAATGTCTGAACAATGCACATGATAGCTAGAGAAAAAATAAATTGCAACTTTAAGTATAACTGATTCTCTTAAGTGACACCATTTTAAGACCCTTCAAAAATCTCAGAATAGGAAGGATGTTTTCCATTAAGTAAATTCTTCATAAAAACCTTCAAGTCTGGCATTATATTTAGATTTTGAAATGTCATAAAACATTTAGAATTCAACATTTATGCAATCCAGTTTTAGAAAATGAAATGGCATGCACATATCAAATTTTAAACTTATCAAATAGAGGTTTACCTTTATGCCTACTGCTGTTTTCTTTGCTTCTGCTTTTAATTTGGTTGCTCGTAAAATAGGTTTAGTTTTTTTGTAATCTTGTTTACCTAGAAAGAAATAGCTTCAGACAATGAGTTATGGTTGTATATAATTCAACAATCATCTGAAATGTCAAAGAATGTTTAAATACAGTAAAACAGGGACACAGAGTTGCAAACAGTTCCCAGTTGTGGGAACCATAAACTTGTCACCAAAGGTCAACTTTTCCTTCTCTCTTACTTTTTCAGGAAGAAGATACTAATGAACATCTTCAATTTGATGTATAGTGAATGTCAAAAAAGATAAAAACTTATTTTAGAGAACACAAAATTTGAAGTAAAGAAAATAAACCTTTAGAGGCATTTGGAAACAAATACACAAGTAAATGAGGATATGTAAGATCATTAATAGGTAAACTTTTGTCTTCCTAAGAGTAACAGCTCATTATAAATATATTTTATTTTGGACACATTAAGCATTCAAAAATAAGTTAGAAATATCCCTAAGTTTTCTTTAAGTAAAAAACTAAAGAAAAAAACCTATAAATACTTAACTTTTAGCCCCATCCTGAATTCATTAGAGAAATATGTATTTTTCTTTTGTTTCCTCTTAATAGAGAGCAAAATAAACATGGCTAGATAGAAGTTATAGGATAACTATATTTAGATATTAGTTTCAATAATCTCTTCCACATTTCATAGCCAAAAGCATCCAAAACTGAGTTAGTGCCATAAAATTTCCTTTCTTTGTGTGTCATCTAGTGACTGAAGCAAAGAGTAACAAAACAGGATTGCAAAGCCTGGGTAGAATATAGGTTTAACAACAAGAACAAGAATAGTAAAGCATTCATTAAAATGATATACTGCTTTGTCTAGCCAACTTTTAACTAGGAACTGAGTCAAAATGAGCCTTAAATATAATAAATAAATTCTCAGAAAGAGTTAATACATGACTGTATTATCTCTCTGGCTATTTTATATTCTTATTTTGCCTTATTTTCATCCTTTCCCTTTCCTTTCAGTGACCAGTTCCTTTACAAAACTCATTGCTACATTCCTTTCATCTAAATAATACAAATTCTGACTTTAATTTCCACACCTTCTTCACATTGAAATAAATTTAAAAGCAGTTGGTCTGAACTCAAGTATATCATAAAAATTTAATGTGCAATATATCTTAATGTGTCTGCTAATGATTCAAAAGTATCTTTAAAATTTCATATAGAGTTTTAGAACTAGAAATGGTAGTCAAATGAGAGTCAAATGGACGGACGTAGTGAAGAAACACTGTATTTGTGTCCATTAGACACATAAAAGTTTGTTTGGCTGAAAAGCTAGGTATTTCGTTTTTTAAGGATTGTATGCTCTTTCCTTGACTGATATTGTACAGCAATAATTCAGGATCCATGAACATGCAGAAGCTTAATAAGTATTATTTGATGATGGGGTCTGATGATCTAGAAATAAGCCAAATGTCATAATATATATCCAATGTTCTAAATTTAAATCATGAAATGAACAAAATACAGAAAAACGTTACTCTGACCCATTTTAAATTAGCAATATTTAATTTTGATGATAAAACCTTGACAAGTGTTTGCTCTGATTTCACATCTCAGCAGTGAAACTATTCATGTCATTATTCCTGCTGAGATATAAACAATTCAGAACAATGAAAATGGTGACACATCAAAGGCCTCCAGTCAGGGTTACAAAGCAAGTTTCTAATGAAAATTCTAAAAGAAATCTGAAGATTATAGACTTAAAGTCAAAAAGTAATTTCTTGTTTTTTCTTTTTTTAAAATTTATTTATTTATTTTACTTTAGGTGCATACTATATCTGGCATTTCTCCCCATGTTATCTTGTATATGCCCTATAATAATCTCTTGATGATATGGGGTGGGGCGAATAAACAAATGCAAGAGGATTATCTTAATTCACACATTTTTTAATACAGCTATGCAATATTTTGTATAATGTATCTGTCACAAAACACATTCAGATATCTAAGAGTTATCTACAGTAAGACATTTATCACTCTAAATCAACTACCATGTAACCATTGGTTAAATAACGTATTCTATTTCAATTCACTCTTATATTCTTAGAGAATAATACTTCCAGATTTGTATTCAAGTTGATATTAACATTTGAAACTGTATTTGTAATAAAAAGACAGTATTAAAGGTTATTGTATTTCTGGTACTTTTCCAAGCAGTGCATCTGTCATAAATTTGTATTCTCCTTGTCGACGATGATATCCAAAAGTGTATATTGCAATATGTGGTTTTAGTTTACTAAGTGAAAACATTTACAAGAGTGTCTGCTAAGTTCTTTATAACTAAAACCAGATCATTCCATTGGATTCAAAAAGGTTTTCAGCATTTAAATGTTTATGGCTTCGAGAAAGATATCTATGCCCACATGAATGTAAAAAATATAAAATATAGAAATGCCTGCCTTTGGAGTACTTACACCTAGGGAAAAAAAACACACACTTACATAATCTAGATTTTATATGTAGACTGTTCCTTGAACATAACTGATTTTGATTTTGATTGTATTGGTAATGCAATAACCAAAGTCATAATTTGACGGTGAAGAGAAAAACTTGATAATTCAAGCCTATGAAGCCATTCTGGGGCCTCAATCAAGTCCAATGTCTAAGCTTCCTTAGGAACAGTTTCTATTGAATTTTTCTGTGTATAAACTACCCTACTAGTTCTTTATGTGTTTCATAATTTTAAACTGAAAATCAAACATATTTGATAATGTAATGTGGAAACTCTGTAAACTAGATCACCCCTGAGGTTTGTTGTTACTGTTATTTGTTCTTGGTTGGTTGTTGTTAGAATCCCTTCGTTAAGTAACCTTTCTTAACTAATTCTATAACAACTGTATTCAATGGTATATGATCACTGAAGTCTCTGCGTAGTTATCTTAGAATACATCCCACAAAATTCATGCTGGAAACTTAATTTTCAGTGCAGCAGTGTTGAGAGGTGAAATCTTTAAGTGGAGAGTGGATCCCCATTCTCTCTTGTGCACACTCTTTGGCCCTTTTGCCTTCCACTAAGGGATCAGGTATTCACAAGGCCGTTGCCAGATGCAGGCCCCTCAAGCTTAGACTTCCCAGTCTCCACAACTGTAAGAAATAAATCTCTGTGCTTTACACATTATCCAATCTCAGAGGTTTTGTTATAGCAGCACCAAATGGACTAAGACAGAAAATTGGTATCAAGAAGTAGGGCTTCTGCTATAACAAACACCTGAAAATGTGGAAGTGGCTTTGGAAATGTGCAAAGGGGAGGGGGAAAGAATTTGAACGAGCAGGCTAGAATAAGCCTGTATTGCTATGAAGGAAGGATTAAAGGTGATTCTGGTGGTGGGTGGGAGAGGTGTTCAGGAGAAATGAAGAGCTGTAAGGAAAGCCTGAATCTTTTTAATGATTATTTGGGGTCATAATCAGAATGACGATAGAAACATGAAAAGTAAAGGCCATTTTGATGAAGTCTCAGATAGAAATGGGGATATTTTATTGGGAACTGGATAAAGGCCATCCTTGTCATAAATTGGCAAAGAACATGTCTGAATTGCTTCATTGTCAAAGACTATATAGAAGACAGACTTTATGAGAAATGGACTAATGTATCTCCCAGAATAAATTTCTAAGCAAAATACTGAAGGAGTTTGACCTCATATAGTGAGATGCAAGAAAAAAGAAATGATTAAAAGGTAAAATTTACAATTAAAAAGAAGCTGAAGAGAAAGTTAGAAAATTCTCAGCCTGGCCATGTAAAGAATAAAAACAGTGTGTTCAGGAGAGAATACTAAAGGTGTGACCGAGCAACCCTTTGCTAAAGAGATTACTAGAGAGAGAAGGGGACCAGGTGCTATTCATCAAGACAATGAGAGAAAGACCCCAAAGTCATTTCAGAGATCTCTGAGAATGCCCCTTCCAAAATAGGTCCAGAACAAGATCTGAAGGGCAAGGTCTCCAGAGGTGTCCAGGGGACCTCAGTATACACTACCTGGAGTTGCTTTGGGACTCTGTTTCTCACATTCCAACACAGCATCCCTCAGCCATGCCAGCTATGGCTTAAGCAGATCCAGGTGAAGTGAAGTTGGTGCTGCAGCTTAAGAAGGCACAAGGGACAAGTAGTAGCGGGGTTCACGAAGTTCTGATTCTACAGACCTGCTGATTTCATGAGCTGTGGGGCCATAGGGACTTCCAACTAGATTTCAAAAGATACACTGGACAGCCTGGTGGCCCAGGCAGAAACCTGTCACAGGGATGAAGCCACTGCAGAGAGCCCTCACTAGGGCAATGCCTAGTGAAGCCACAGGAGCAATGCCACCTCAGAGACTCAAGAATTATAGAGCTACCAGTGTGCAGTTGCAGTCTGGGAAAGAACCAGGCAAGAGACTCCAACCTGTGAGAGCTGCTGGGTGGTTTGAGCCCAGAAAAGCCATATGGAGAGGGTTGCCTGAGGCCTTGGGGGCCTAATACCTGCCCCAATGTGACCAGGATGTGGGACATGGAGTCAAAGGATATTATTTTCCAGCTTTAAAATTTAATGTTTTCCCTGTTTTGGTCTTGCTTGCAATCTGCTACTCCTTTATTCTTGCCTATTTCTCCCTTTTGGAATGGAAATGTCTGTGTTATGTTTGTGCCAACATAATACCTTTTTTTTTTTCTTTTTTAGGTGTTTCACTCTTGTTGCCCAGGCTGGAGTGCAATGGTGTGAGCTTGGCTCACTGCAACCTCCACCTCCCAGGTTCAAGTGATTCTCCTGCCTCAGACTCCCAAGTAGCTAGGAATACAGGCACGAGCCACCACGCCTGGTTAATTTTTGTATTTTTAGTAGAGACAGGGTTTCGTCATATTGGCTGGGCTAGTCTCGAATTCCTGACCTCAGGTGACCCACCCGTCTCAGCCTCCCAAAATGCTGGGATTACAGGCATGAGCCACTGCGTCTGGCCCCAGCATTGTACTTTGGAAGTAGATAATTTGGTAATTTGGTTAATTTCACAGGCTCACAGATGGAGAGGAATTTGCCTCCAGATGAACCATGCCTTAAGTCTTACCCATATCTGATTTCAAATGAGACTTGGAAAGACATCTTCCCTAACTACTGTAGTTGCAAGGCTGAAGAACAGAAGATAGCATTAAGGCAAGTTAAAACATCACAAAGATTGCAGATATTATGAGATTCACCGGTTTTCCTGAATAAACACTCCTTAGATGGTTGTAAGATTTTAGTTAATTTTTGGGTTTCTGGAAAACATTGATTTTGATAGTTTTTACCAGTGTTCTCATTGGCTTTATATAAAAGCAGATTTTCAGAGGTTCTTACTTTTTATTCAAGAAGTACTTCTCCATAACTTTACATTTACTATCATCACATTTAAAGTTAATTTGTTAAATTTTTACATTGATTTTCATTTATTTATAATTTTTATAACCATAAAATAGAATATAATGGCTGAGTAAAACAGAGGTTGCTGCTTAAAAGCTCAGTGTTGGTAATCTATCAGATATTGCAGGCTGAATGTTTCAAATGCTTTTTGTTTTTTAACTTAATTTTTGCAGGCACCTAATAGTGTATATATTGATGGAGTTCATGAGCTATTTTGATACAGGCATGCAATGCATAATAATCACAATAGGGTGAATGGGGTATCCATCCTCTCCAGAATTTATCCTTTCTTTGTGTTACAAACAATATGATTTTACTTTTTTCATTGTTTTTAAGTGTACAGTAAGTTTTATCAAATACCAGATCTTATTCATTCTAACTAACAATATTTTTGTACCCATTAATAATTCCCACTCCCTCTACCTCCTCCCCACTACTTTTCCCAGTCTCTGGTTACCACTTTTTTATTCTCTATTCTCATGAGTTCAATTGTTTAAATATTTTTAGCTCCACAAATAAGTGAGAAGAAGCCAACTTTGTCTTTCTCTACCTGGCTTATTTCACTTGACAGAATGACCTCCAGTTCCACCCATGTTGTTACAAATGACAGGATCTCATTCCTTTTTTCATGAGTGAATAGTACTTCATTGTGTATAAATACCATGTTTTCTGTATCCATTCATCTACTGATGGACACTTAGGTTGCTTCCAAATCTTGGCTACTGTGAGTAGTGCTGCAGTAAACATAGGAGCGTAGATATATTTTTGATATCCTGATTTTCTTTCTTTTGGGTATATACCTAGCAGTAGGGTTACTGGATCATCTGGTAGCTCTATTTTTGGGTTTTTGGAGAACTTCCAAACCATTTTCTATAGTGGTTGTACTAATTTACATTCCCATCAACAGCATATGAGGGTTTCCTCTTCTTCACATCCTCACCAGCATTTGTTCTTGCACCTTTTAGATAAAAGCCATTTTAACTGGGGATGGGATTTCATTGTATTTTTGATTTGCATTTCTCGGATAATTAATAATTTTGAGCACCTTTTCATATACCTGTTTGCTACTTGCATGCTTCTTTTGAGAAATGTCTATTCAAATCTTTTGCCCATTCAAAACTCAGATTATTAAATTTTTTCTATTGTGTTGTTTGAGCTCTTTATGTATTCCAGTTATTAATCCTTTGTTAGATAGTTTGCAAATATTTTCTCCCATTGTGTGGGTTGTCCCTTTCACTATGTTGATGGTTTCTTTTGCTGTGCAAAGGAAAAGCTTTTTAATATGATGTGATCCCACTTCTTCATGTTTGCTTTGGTTGTCTGTGCTTGTGACTAAAGATATCTTTGTCCAGCCCAATTTCCTGGAGAGGTTCCCCAATGTTTTCCTTTAGTAGTTTCAGAGTTTGAGGTTTAAGATTTAAGTCTTTAATCCATTTGATCTGATTTTTGTATATGGTAGAAGATAGGGTTCTAGTTACAGTCTTCTGAATATGGATATCCAGTTTCCCCAGCACCATTTTTTGAAGAGACTGTCCACTCATTAATGTATGTCTTAACACCTTTGTGAAAAATGAGCTCATTGTAGATGTAAGAATTTGTTTCTGGGTTCACTATTCTGTTTCATTGGTGTATGTGTCTGATTTTATGTGGGTACTACACTGTTTTGCTTACAATTGTTCTGCAGTATAATTTGAAGTCAGTTAATGTGATTCCTCCAGTTTTGGTCTTTTTGCTCAGGATGACTATGGCAATTCTAAGGTTTTTTATGGTTTAATATAAATGTTAGGATTTTTTTTTCTATTTCTGTAAAGAGTTTCATTGGTATTTCATTAGAGATGGCATTGAATTTGTGGTTTGCTTTGGGTAGTATGAGCAATTTAGCAATATTGATTTTTCCAATCCATAAACACAAATATTTTTCAATTTTTTATATGTTCTCTTCAATTTCTTATCATTGTTTTATAGTTTTCCTTATAGAAATCTTTAACTTCTTTGCTTAAGTTTATTCCTAGGTATTTTGTTTTATTAGCAGCTATTATAAATGGGATTACTTTCCCAATTTTTTTCAGACTCTTCGCTGATTTTTGTATGTTGATTTTATACAAAACTCAACTCTTGCAACCATATTGAAATTGCTTAACAGTTCTAATAGTTTCTGGTCACATTTTTTGTTTTTTCCAAATAATAAGACCATATCATCTGCAAACATGGATAACTGGACTTCTTCCTTTACAGTCTGGATGTCCTTTATTTCTTTGTCTGATGGCTCTAGCTATGACTTCTAGTACTATGTTGAATAATAGGGACAGAAAGTGAGCAGTCTCATTTTGTTTCAGATCTTAGAGAAAAGGCTTCAGTTTTTCCCCCATTCAGTATGATATTAGCTGTGGGTCTGTCATAAATGGCTTCTATTATGTAGAGATATGTTATTTCTATGCCCAGTTTTTTTGAGAGTTTTTTTTATCATGAAGAGATGTTGAATTTTATCAAATGTTTTTCACTATTAATTGAAACGTTGTGTCCTTCATTTTATAGATACGATATATCACATTGATTAATTTGTGTATATTGTATTGTCCTTGCATCCCTTAGATAAATTCCACTTGCTTGTGTTGAATAATATTTTTAATGTGTTGTTGGACTTTGGTTTACCAGAATCTGGTTAAGGATTTTTGCATCGATGTTCATCAGGGATACTAGCCTGTACTTTTAATGTGTCCTTGTCTATTTTTGGTATCACAGTAATACTGGCCTTGTAAAATGAGTTTGAAAGTATTCCTTTCTCCTCTATTTTTTTGGAAGTTTGAGTGGGATTGATATTATTTCTTCTTCAATGTTCTATAGAATTCAGCAGTGAAGCCATTGGGTTCTGGGCTTTTTCGTGTTGAAAGACTTATTATGGCTTTGATCTCATTACTTGTTATTGTTCTATTCAGGTTTTGGATTTCTTCATGGTTCAATATGGTGAGTTGTATGAGTATAGGAATTTATTCATTTCCTCTAGGTTAACTAATTTATCGGCATTTAGTAACCCAGAGTAGGCTCTCCTTTTTTTGAATTTCTGCAGTATCACTTGTAATGTCTCCTTTTTCATTTCTGATGACATGCACACCAAGTCCACTGGTTCTGAGCCCAGCAAAGAAGCAGGACTTGCCAAGGAATTTCAGTCTTTGTGGCCTAGACTGCCTTTCAAGTTTATCTAGAATCCCAAAGCCTTTTAGTCCATGGTTATAGGGCTTGCTGAAACTCAGGTATGTATCACCGGGATAGAAGACTTGCCTTTGTCTAGGACTAGTCTAAATGCTCCCTCTTTGGGTATCAGCTAAGTTCTTCCCTGTGTGGCTTTCTACACTGTGACAGGGCAACACTGAGTTCCAATGCAAATTCCTACAATCACTGCACTCTGCCTACTCCAGCTACACAGATTCTCTCTCAACACAACATGGCCAATGGTGAAGTATGGGAAAGGGGTGGTGTAGGTGGCTCAAGATTGTCTTTCAAACCCCTACTTACTTCAGTGCCTCTTTCCTTAATATGATGTTAAAACCAGGTTCTGGTTCACCTGATTTTTGGTTCTCCTGAAGGTGATTTTTTTTTTTTTTTTTTAATTTTTTATTGGATTATAGGTTTTGGGGTACATGAGCAGAGCATGCAAGACAGTTGCGTAGGTACACACATGGCAGTGTGCTTTGCTTTTCTTCTCCCCTTCACCCACATTTGGCATTTCTCCCCAGGCTATCCCTCCCCACCTCCCCCTCCCACTGGCCCTCCCCTTTTCCCCCCAATAGACCCCAGTGTTTAGTACTCCCCTCCCTGTGTCCATGTGTTCTCATTTTTCATCACCCACCTATGAGTGAGAATATGCGGTGTTTCATTTTCTGTTCTTGTGTCAGTTTGCTGAGGATGATGTTTTCCAGATTCATCCATGTCCCTACAAACGACACGAACTCATCATTTCTGATTGCTGCATAATATTCCATGGTGTATATGTGCCACATTTTTCCAATCCAGTCTATTATCAATGGGCATTTGGGTTGATTCCAGGTCTTTGCTATTGTAAACAGTGCTGCAATGAACATTCGTGTACATGTGTCCTTATAGTAGAACGATTTATAGTCTTTTGGATATATACCCAGTAATGGGATTGCTGGGTCAAATGGAATTTCTATTTCTAAGGCCTTGAGGAATCGCCACACTGTCTTCCACAATGGTTGAACTAATTTACACTCCCACCAACAGTGTAAAAGTGTTCCTTTTTCTCCACATCCTCTCCAGCATCTGTTGTCTCCAGATTTTTTAATGATCGCCATTCTAACTGGCGTGAGATGGTATCTCAATGTGGTTTTGATTTGCATCTCTCTGATGACCAGTGACGATGAGCATTTTTTCATATGATTGTTGGCCTCATATATGTCTTCTTTCGTAAAGTATCTGTTCATATCCTTTGCCCACTTTTGAATGGGCTTGTTTGTTTTTTTCCTGTAAATCTGCTTGAGTTGTTTGTAAATTCTGGATATCAGCCCTTTGTCAGATGGGTAGACTGCGAAAATTTTTTCCCATTCTGTTGGTTGCCGATCCACTCTAGTGACTGTTTCTTTTGCCGTGCAGAAGCTGTGGAGTTTCATTAGGTCCCATTTGTCTATTTTGGCTTTTGTTGCCAATGCTCTTGGTGTTTTGTTCATGAAGTCCTTGCCTACTCCTATGTCCTGGATAGTTTTGCCTAGATTTCCTTCTAGGATTTTTGTGTGGATAGTTATTCAGTTTGGTGTTTCTGTGGGGGGATGATCACTAGAAGATTCTGTTCAGCTATTTTGCTCATGAGGTTAATTTCTTATATACAGCCTATATTTAAGTAATTTTATAGTATCTCAATGTGACAATCTTTCCTTTATTAGTATGTTTAGATGTTTACATTTAATAAAACTATTGGTATGTTTTCACTAAGGTCTAACATTTTATTATTTGTTTCTCTTTGTTCCCTTTGATTTTATCATTCTTTCATTTTCCCTCCTTTTTTTAGATTGCTTGAACATTTTTTAGTATTCCATTTAAATTATGTATTGTGATTTTGACTCTAGATTAATGTTGTAATGATTGCCCTAGAAATTATATAACATACACCTAAGTTTTCAGACTAACTCAAATCAATTTTTATTCAATTTTCTATTTTTAAATATATTCTAAATTATCTAAAATTTTAACATTTTAAAAACTTTAGTAATCCAATACATTTCATACTTTAATGTAATGGAAATAAGAAGTGTATTCTTCTGTAGTGCTGGTTTTGCTATTATTGTTTATATCATTTGGCTTTGCTGTGCTCATTTATGAGCAGCTTGGGTATTTGTCATTGGTTATGGAAGTTTTATCCAGATAGTACATTTTTTAAATAATTCAGGAACTTAAATGCCTACTTACAAGGAATTATGCAAGTGAATATAGTATTGTGGCACAGGTGTTTTTGATATTTAAATGCCAGGCAAGATATTGGTGTCCCTGCTTGATGCATGTTTTTATTATAGTCTAATAGTTTTGCAATAAAATGTGAAAGGTACATGCATAGTTAGGAGAATTATTATACTCTGGTTGCTGACATTTTATATTAATAATAAAAACTGCAGGCTATATGTGCCTGTGATTCTGTTTCAGAATAAAATTTCCTACGACTCTTTCCTCATGTTGTGATTAGTTTAATTGAAGAGTATCCTGAAATTGCTAGATCTATACCATTAATAAGATGGTTATCATAGTTAATCACTTATTTGTATCAATACACTTTTCTCAATTGTGTGCAATAAAAGTACAGAAATGAGTATTATGTTCAGGTTGATAACTAATGTGTAAATGAAACTGGTCAACTGCCTGTTATCCCAAACCTTATATAAAAGACAAACAATAAACAAAAATTGTTCAATTTGTCAGGTGATAAAAAGCACTAAAAAGAAGAATACAATTGGCAATGGGCAGACAATGAAAGTGAGATAAGTATTGTTTTAGATAGGGTAGTCAAAGAAGTCCTCCTTCATAAGATTTCATTTAAGCTTATACTTGAATGAAGTTAGGAAATAAGCCATGTGGGTAGCTGATAGAAACAATTTTAAATACTGGAAATATCAAAGTGCAAAGATTCAAAAAACACTAACTCCTAGAAAAAGTTTAACAGGTCAGTTGATCAAAAAAAATTCAATGACAGACTCAGTGGTCCAGAACAGACCCTATGTTCATTTCCCAATTTTTGAATACATGGGCTTAGATGATAACCTGGAAATAGACAGGATCTCCAGCATGGTTCCCTAATATGTGATATAACAGCTATTTTGTTAATGAGTGTGAAGTAGAAATATTACTCCCTTTCTTTACTAAAATGGCAAAGAAAAGGAAATGTACACTCCTGGGGAAATTTCAGAGGTTGACTCTATCATGACAAACTTTATATATGCAGTCACACTGATTATTTTCACTGGCCTGGTTATTTCTTCATTGTGATTAATTATATCATGGAAACCAACTGAGTACTACTGAAAATTTAAACTTCCAGTAGAATTTTCTTACTGTAGCAGAATAATAAAGTCCCTAGCACATGGTCACAACTATCCAATCAACCAAGCCAATGCATTTTTCTCAAGTCTCTTCAGAGATACTGCAAGAGGCTGTCTGTCCTTACTGAAAAGGACAGCAGTATACTTATAGTCCTACTACAGGAGTAGATTAACTCCACATCTCGGTGTTAAAAGTATGATTCCCAGAAATTTCAACTGCTTCACAACCCCACAACATATCACAATAACAATGATATGATGTAAGTCTTGGAGAAGCCATGAAAAGTGTCTGAGACATTTCATTCAGATATATACATAAGAGAGACCATCATTAACATTCTATTAAAAGAGTTGTGTTACCTAAATATAATTTATGGAGGTCTGAATGTTGGAATTGTCTCCCAGAATTAAAGGTCAACTTGCCACACCCTATTTACCATTACCATCACCAGTAAGCAGGGTGCACAGGCTCAGCTTTTTAAAAAATAAAAACAACACTCACATTACTTGATAATGTCATGCATCTATACTTCTATTACAACACTCTTCTACTAGGCATATGTTGCAGGGAAATTTGTACATGTAAATCAATGAACAGACATGTTTAGAAATATTCATAGAAGCATTGTTCATATAGCACTCACAGAAAAAAACTGAGAATAATCTATAATTGTCCAAAACCAGGAGAATAGAAGGAAAAAACATTATATAGAAAAAATGGAATGCAATAAAGCATAGAAAATAAATGAACTATATTGATGGCCATAAACAAGAATAAAACTCTAAAACAAGATGTTCAGTAGAAGCAAATTTTATAACAATATATACAATGACATTTCATTTATATGAAGTTCTCCTACATAAACTGACAAAACTAAACAACAGATTATTGGCACAAATGTAAGTGGCAAATACATAAAGAGAATTAATACAAAATTAATACTGTGATTATCTGTCAGAAAGATGGAGGGCCCTGCAATTGCAATGGAGTATATAGAAGGCCTCTTAGCTACCGGTGTATTTTCAACTTTTAACTTGGATGATGAATCATGGTTGTTCATGTTCTTGTTTTCTAAACCTGTAATACTCATTTTTATCTATGTAGGGAACCTGAAAAGTTTCTAGAGTCGAGTAGAGCATGGGACAATAAAAGGTTCTCCAGTAGACTGCTGTGACAGATACTCATCTCTTGGAGTCTATGACATGGTAGATTCAATGGAATCTGTTAGCTAACTGAGACATAGAAGCAAGCCTTCAGCAGTTCCCAGTAAAAGAAAAGTGTCAGTCTCTAGGGTATTTGAACCATACCATACCTCCTTCAGCTAGTAACATCACTAAGAAACAACTCCTGGATTGCTACCAAATGGATGGAGTCATGAGACTCAGGGATCAGCTGGCCTGAGCTAATTTTAATATTAAAAAGCATTTGTAGATAGATCTTTATCATATTCTCACCCCAGCTAGAAGTAGACTGCTATGTTACTATAGCTATCATTGGAGATAAACCGAAAGGACAGTGAAAAAGAGAAATTGTCCCAGTAGCCAAAGTCTGAGTATTACATTTTGTTCAGTTTATCTGGAAACAGAGGTAACCTAAGAAAAGATACAATACTAGTTCTCCTGAATTGAAAGCTGAACTAGCCACCTAGGCAGTTTGAATTCTACATACCTATAAGCAAACTAGTAAAATGAACAATCACAGTGTTGGCCGAGAAAATTTATGCTGGTTATCAAGGTCCATTGAAATGGTTTGGTAATGTATAGTGCATGTCAAAAGGAATAGGGGAAGATGTAAGAAAATTCCTGGGACAACTTAAGTACTACTTTGACCAATGATAAAATTTTATACAATTTTTAAATTTTCAAAGGCAAAAACCCTCAGCAAACTAAGATTCTTGAACTGAGGTTCAAACTAAGAATATCTAAAATGAATACTGAAGAAAGAAAGTCATAAGTTACAACTACTATGACCAACTAGAGAACTGAGAATGACAGCTGGAACCTATATTTCTTTGCTTGCTCCTAGAATGTAACACTCATTTTCCCTACACAACCAATTTCCCCATAAAATCACTATTATCAAAAATTTAGAAACATTTCTTCCTCTTCTTTTAGGCCAGATCACAATAGAATAAAAGGAAGACTCGATGTCCCTTAAGATCCTGGACTTAGTCAACAGCAGCTCAAGCTTGATTGAGATATATGTTTGGGTAGCTGTGGAGGGTTGTGGGGATATCCTTAGATCATTTTCAGATTTCTTTTCTTTTTTTTTTTTTTCTGAGACAGAGTCTTGCTCTGTCACCAGGCTCCAGGCTGGAGTGCAATGGCGTACTCTCGGCTCACTGCAACCTCCGCCTTGACAGAAATTCATCTTGAAATAACATGAAAATGGGAGAGAAAGAGATTGAGATTGATTGATTGATTCCAAAATATAAGGGAAAAGGAACAAGTTTTGAAGGGATTGACATAAGTTGGGAGTTTTGACACTGAAGGACTTTCTCTTTTTACCACCATTTTTCTTTTTTGTTTTTCTTTGGAATCATGGCTATTTCCTTATATGGCTCACATCTTATAAAACTAAGACCAAAGTAGAATGCATACTTCTTCCTAGGATCATTTTAAACATCTTTCTTAGTCCCTAAAAGATTACCTTTGTGATTGGTTTCTTCCAATCTCATAGGTAATCTTAACAGAAGACAAAGAGGTAAGCTTAATAGAAGACAAAGATTCACTTAATAATGTATGTACAGCTCCCAATTCCAGCAACTTTAACAAATCAAACTAGTTCGTCTCTGTATCCTCCTGTTAAATATAGTTTAAAAATATATTCTTGTAAATTCATGGTGCATAACCAACAGAATTTCCTGCTTCAAGTCTTAAACAGGGATTATGAGTATTAACTGAAAGTAGAGTCATTATTAAAAAGCAAACGTCAATGCAAAGAATTTCAAATTATGTCTGGAGTTTTTGGTAGCAAAGATGGTAGCATGCAAATACGTAATTTTTACTTGCATATACTGTACAGAAAATCTGTAGTATCTCTTTGTAAACAAAATACCTTAAAAGCCATTTTAAGTTATAATTTCTAATTAGTAGATATTACCTGTGTTAAAAGTCCCTTTGCTTATATATTAGTGTGAATAAAACATGTTTAACTCTGGCATTAGTGCTATCCCTATAAAACATACACACACATTTAAGTACATACAAAGATATCTACTAAAACATATATTAATGTTGATAGGTATGAAACATACATTTAATACAAATTATAACTATTTTAATACCTTATCATTTACAATTCCTCATATTACAATATTTTAGGGATAAATACAGTCCTTTATATGTTCTAAAATCTTCTTTATGCCAGCAATTATTTCATATTTAAAGCGATCATTTTAACATGGTTTTTCATGGGAGTTTCCTTAGTTTAATTTAAAAAATAGACTACTTTACTGCTTTTGGCTCTTTGCTGTTCAATTCCTTACCCTTGCCCAGAAACAAGACTACATCTTTGCCCTTTGTTGATATTGCTGCTCAAGCTCATTATCATGTGAATATCTGGTTATTGTTTTACGAATGTTCATTTTCTAGAAGCTCACTGTTTCTTTCTCAACAGCCAACTTTACACTAGCCACACTCATTATCATCATGTGGCAGTACTGCTCTTCCTCTGCCTTTGCTGCTTTAAAAATTAATGCACTGTTATTTTCTGAATACTGCATAAGCTGCTTATGAGTACATTATGCTATCAAGCAAGCACATGCAGAAAAGCTTCCTAAACTGTTATTCTTTCAATGAAAATACAGCTGGTTCTGCTTCAAAGGCACATCTTTTCACCTGCAAATGGACTTGCTCCTGCACTTATTCCTCAATTCATTGTCTTTTATTTGTGTCTAGAAATCTTTAATTGCCTTTAATTAGAAAAAAGTAAATTCAGTGCTTTAATCTTGCAAATACATTCAATCATAATTCTGTCTGGGATGAATACCAAATTCTATTCACTGTCTGATCTCTATAACAAAGATATATAATTTATTGTCCATTTATATAGACCACACCAATTAAGATACAATAGTATAGCAGAAAGATAAGAGTCAAAATATTTGAAAAGAAAAATTTGCAATCTAAATTTAATTACTCAAATGAATTATTGGAAGATGAGTTATTTACAGTATGCCAAAAATACTGGCAAATAATATTTGGTAATCAACAATAAAGACTTTTATATTTCCTTCAACATTTTTAGAATAAATCTCATCAACTGCTTCATATCCTTCCTCCCTTCATCAAAAAGCAAAACATTACTTGGAATCTTACTTTTCTTGCATTACCTAAATTACATATAAAAGTAATACAATTTTTCATATAAAGTAAATTTGCAACTGCCATATGAACACTATTTTCAGTTCCTATATTGCAAACTACAAATATCTGAAGAAGACTCATTATAAAACTAGGGGTCGATAGTCTTTTGTATGGAATCTTGTTAAAAAACTCTAGTAACTATGTCAGCAAACAAATGGCCTGCATTTTAATACCTTCAAGATGAATAAAATTACAAATTCTCACAGGAAAATAACTAAGTAAAACATTAATCAATCAAATTGATAGAATGAAAATAACTACAAAGCCATAAATAATCCAGTAGATTACCATCAGCATAAGGTATCTTTATATTAGATAAATCGTGCAAATGATACCATAATTTCCCTAAAGAAAAAAAGTATTATCTACAAAAGTAAACTATGCAAAAAGTAAAACTTTCCTCAAAATTATTTAGAGATATCCAGACTATAGACAGCAGGCTGGTAAATTCATCATTAAAAATTTAAATCTCGTGCAATATTTTTATTTTAATTATTTTATAGAAGCAATTCAAACCAATGATAATTTTTCAATGCTTGGACAGAACAGCTTGTCATACATTGCCATTACAGAGAATACACCATCATTTAATTCCACATTAGGTACTAAGAAACAAGCGCCAAGCTTAGAGCTGCTAAATATAAATCAAGTTACTCAAAAAATATACATGAATTTCCAAGAAAATTCATATGAAAAATCTGAACCAAGCAACAAGTTATACATGGAGGAGGATTATAGTTAAATAGAAGATATTATAAATAATATCAAACTTGAATTTGCAAGATAAGCATACAAAAAAAATCCACAAACATTTAAGAAGTGGTTATATGCAGGATACCCTTGGGGATCTAGAGAAGTAAAATCAAAAACAAAAACTAAAAGAATAGCACAAAACTAAGAATCACCTGAGAATTCGGAAAGTTGCTTTATTGATTATTTAAATATTTATTAAGTACCTTTTGTGAACATCATTAGAGATGCCAAAAGTATTAGATGGAGCTTCTGTCATCAATAACATTTAAATTACAGTAAGTACAATTTTAAAAAAGCATACATGAAAGATAGAAAAAATTAATCACATATAAAAGTTTAAAAATCCTTATTGTCTAGGTTAAATAAGAATACCAATATACTTTATTAAGTCAAATATGCCACAAAAATATGAGAAATTCCTCCCCCATTCCCAAAGGAAAAGAAAAAAAAATAAATGGAAAATGTTGAAAATTGGAGAATGCAAAAGAAAACGTGGTCAAAATGTGCAAGAAAAAAGCTTAGAGTAGAGATTACTCAAGGAAAATCACTACAAATGAAAAATGTAAATAAAAATAGCAAAATATGCAGATTTTTTATTCATAGTAAATTACATTAAATTTACTTGCTTAAAAACAAAGATTTTCCAGCTGTATTAAGAAATCAATTACATCATTTATTTATAGATAAAAATAAAGGAATAAGAAAAATACCAGAATACTTAACAAAATAATGGTATTTTACCAATATTAATATAAAACAAAAAGAACTCTAAACAGAAACTTCATGAATACTTTATGAATAAAATGGCCATGATATAATAGAAAAGGAAACTCATATAAATATTGACCAATTTACAAATGCTAAGCAACAAAAACTTAGGTTCAAATATACAAAGCAGAACTGGATAGAAGTACAAGAATTGAAAACTATAGTCTTAGGGTTTTCAAAAATGACAGCTAAAATATATAAAAAGTACAAAATAGATGTGAAAACCGTAATTAACATAAGTAGTACTGCATCCGAATAGAGAATACCTATTCCTTTCAAGCACAGGGAATGTTAACAAAATTGACTGCATACTAATTCAGAGAGGAAACATTAGTATCAAAATGACATCATAGAGAAAACATTGTCTGTATAAAAAACAAGGTTAAAAATCAATTTGCAAAGAAGAGTGGAGCTTTTGTATGTGATTAGAGTTAAGCTATTATCACTTTATACTAGACTGATGTTTTATGGCAGTCTCAGGGTAACCACAAAGAAAAAAAACTAATAATACATACAGAAAAGATAAATAGAAAGAATCGAAGTATATCGCCACAAAAATTATCACGTTGCAAAGGAAGATACCAAGAGAGGAAGAAAAGGCCAAAAAAAGTGCAAAAGAGACAGAAAACAATTAACAAAAATGACAATAAAAAGTACTTACTACCAAAAATTACTCTAAACATAAATACATTAAACTCAACAATCAAAAGATATAGAGTGCCTCAATGGATAAAAAAAGGTTCAGTTATATGTTCTCTATAAAAGACTAGCTTTAGATTTAAGACACACACAGGCCAAAAGTAAAGAGATGAAAAAAGATTTTTTATGCAAATTGTAACCCAAAAAGGGCAAGAGTAGCTATACTTACATCTGACAAAATAGAATTTAAACCAAAGCTGTAGTAATTACCTATTCTGTGTGTGTAGTAATCACTTACCATTTTTAATATTTTTCTGTGTATGTCTTACCACACACAGAAAAGGTACTATGTGAGATAATGCATATTTTAAGTGGTTTGACTTTAGTAATCATTGTGTGTATGTGTATGTATATGTGCGTATAACCAAACAACATGTTGTACACCTTAAATATGTACTAGAAAAAATATGTACTCAAGGCCATGTATTTGAGAAAGAGTTAAGTCAAATTATATAAGGAACTTCTATTTTACAGTAGTAAAAAAGACAACCTGAATGAACATACCTGACTAGAATATGGTCAAAGATCTGAACAGACATTTCTCCAAAGAAAATGAAGAAAATGACAAACAGGTACATGGAAAGGTCCTAAGTGCAAATCCAACCACAATGAGATAATGTCTCACACCTGTTAGGATGACTGTGTTCAAAAAAACAAAAGATAACAAATGTTAGCGAGGATATGGAAAAGAGGGAATCCTTGTATATTGTTAGTAGAAATGGAAAAAATAGTATGAAGTTTCCTCAAAAAATAAAAATATAACTACTATATGACCCAGCAATCCCTCTCCTAGGTATATACCCAAAGAAAATAAAATCACATTTTAGAGATACCATGTTTGCTGCCACATTATTCACAATAACCAAGATGTGGAAACAATCTAAGTGTCCACTGACAAATGACAGGCCCAAGAAATTTTATACATATATGAAAATACATTTCAGCCTTTAAAAAGAAGGCCCTGCCATTTGGGAAAACGTAGATGAAATTAGAGGACATTATGCTAAGTGAAGTAAGCCAGACAAAGAAAGAAAAATCCTGCATGATCTCCCTTATATTTTCAGTCTTAAAAAACAGATGTCAAATACGTAGAAAAAGAAAGTGGAATGGGGGTTACTAGAGTTGGAGGGAAGGGGAAATGCAGAGATGTAGGTTGAGAGTAAAACTGCAATTATGCAGGATGAATAAACCATGGATCTGATATACCACATGAGGACTATCATTCATAATGTTGTATTTTTACACTGGTATTTGCTGAGAGTTGATTTTAGAACTCTTAGCCACACAGAAAAGGTACTATGCGAAATGATGCATATTTTTAATTGGCTTGACTGTAGTAATCATCTACTGTGTGTGTGTATGTGTATGTATGTGTGTGTATAATAAAATGTCATGTTGTCCACCTCAAATATGTACTATAAAAATTATTAACAGGCTATTTGTATTCCAAATATTTTTCACTTTGTATGCATGTCTTTTGTTTTGCAGAAATATATTTTTCTTTATAAAGTGTACATTTTGCATCTTACTTATGAAATAGATATATATTTTATTTTGGTATCAATTGTTTCTATTTATATGCTGACTTCTACTGTAACTTCTTTGTTTATCCTTTAGTTGCCTAGAAGAGTTATTTGTATTAATTTATTTTGTATTTCCAAAGTAATGGTAGAGATGGGAAAAAGTACACTAAAGGAGATGGTAGGGTGAAGAAGGGAAATTTACCTTTTTGCTTCTAACTAATTTCTAATTTACTACATTTGATTAAAAAATGAAGTTATAGGATATTGATTCTTTAAAACTTGAGGTACCTCCTTTGTCACTAGTATGTAGGTAGGTAATTTTTTAGAAATACTCCATGTATCCTTGAAAAGAAAATTCTGCACCTAGAGCCTAATTTAAAACAGGTAAGCTTCCTGTTATCTTACTGTGCTGAGTGAGCTTTTCTAGTCCACCATTCTACTAGGGTAATATCTCTTTGAGTGTCCAAATATATTTGGGAGTTTCAATTCCAGCTAGAAATCCTTGTATGCTGTCTTCTTTAATCCTTCTTTCAAATATGACCCCTGGAAAATTCTCTTTTTTTTTTTTTTTCTGAGCTCAGCTATCCACTTAATCCACATTTGTTCTACTTCATTTAGCAAATTTTACAGGAGAATTTTGAAGTTATCAAATTATTACCATTAAGAGTCAACAGAATTTATAGTTATAATATGTTAAATTGTAATATGTAATATGTTAATACAAATGAATGATTTAATAAATTATAAAATTTAAAAATGCTGACTGTATAAAAGCATTCATCCTTAATAATAACAATATTTGTTTTTTGTTTTATTAAATTAATTAAAATTATGAGAACACTGAAAAATCATAAGTGCATGAAGTTCATATCAATGGTAAAAGCAGGACTGCATGTACTTTTGCTTCCATAAAGCTCTATAAAGTCCTTCTTCATTCATATATTTCTGTGTATCATAAGTATTAAAGAAAATTTATATGCATAATTGTGTTTTTATCTTAATTCATAGGAGTGTATCAAAGATAATTCATGCTTACCAATTTGTTTTCGGTATTGATCAACAGGAAGTTTTATAGTAGAAGCATCTTTTTTACCCATCTTTGATCTCCAAAATGCCTGCTGAAAAGAAAACAATTATAATGAAATTCTTTTTAAAACAGCAATATCTATAAAATTCATAAATAGTCTATTCTATAAAATTCATTTTTAAAGCAATGGGTACAAGTACCTTTGACATTTATATTAAATATTCATAAAAAACAAAATCCTTTGAATAAATTATCAATGATATAATTGCTGGTAATTAAATTTCTCAATCATTTGTTTTTGGTAACATTTATCTTATCAAGTACTATGAGTGCTCGATTAAACCACACTGTTAGAGAATATTATCTGTAAATATAAAAATAGGTTGGGGCTTTTGGCAACATGTTTATTTACAAGTATATATATTTTGGATATGTATATATATATATACTATGTTACATAAAATGTAAGGGTAAAGTTTAATCTCAAGTATTTTGTATTTTATTTTAAACAGATGACATATGCAACCAAAGCAGATGAATTCAGTTCTAGTTCTGCCCCTGTTAATGTCAACAGCAAAAACTACTACCATTTATTAATATTTTCATGCTTGTTACATCATATGCACTGTTTGATTTAATCTTCAACATATTTTTATTGATATGCAATAGTTGTACATTCTTTGGGGGAATATATATAATATTTTGATACCTGTATACAATGACTAATGACCAAATCAGAATAATTAGAATATCCATCACCTCAGACATTCATATGATCTTTGTGTTGGGAGTATAACAAATCTTCTCTTCTAGGTATTTAGAATATACAATAAATTATTGTTAATCATAATTGTCCTACTGTACTATCAAATACTAGAAATTATTTCTTCTATCTAACTGTATTCTTGTATCCCTTAACCAACTTCTCCACCCTTCTACCCACTTCCCATCCCTGACACTGGTAGTCACTATTCTACTCTCTATCTCTATTAGATCCACTTTTTCAGTTCTCACAAATGAGTGAGAACAGGCAATATATGTCTTTCTGTGCCTTGCTTATTTCACTTAACATAAAGACCTTCAGTTCCAACTATGTTGCTAAAAATGGTAGCATTTCATTTTTATGGCTGAATAATCCTTCACTGTGCATAGAGACTGCATTTTTGCTATCCATTCGTCTGTTGATGGATGCTTAGATTGATTCCATATCTTGGTTATTTTGAATAATGCTGCAACGAACATGAGAATTCAGATATGTCTTCCATATACTGATTTCCTTTCTTTTGGATATATGCCCAGGAGAAGGATAGTTGGATCATAAGGTAGTTCTATGTTTAGTTTTTTCAGGAACCTCCATATTGTTTTCCATAATGGCTGTCCCAATTTACATTTTCACTCACACTGTATGAGCATTCCCCTTTCTCCACATCCCCACCAGCACTTGTTAGTTTTTCTTTCTGATAGTAGCCACAGTAACTAGGATGAGATGATAACTCACTCTGCTTTCAATTTGAATATCCCTAATGATTAGTGATGTTGAGCCTGTTTTTCATATACCTGTTGGCCATTTGTATCTTCTTTTGAGAAATGTCTGTTTAGTTCTTTTGCCCATTTTTCATTGAATTGTGTTTTGTTATTGAGTTGTTTGAGCTCCTTATATATTGAGTATTAATCCATTGTTGGATGAATATTTTGCAAATACTTCCTCCTGTTTTGTAACGTGTCTCTTCACTCTGTTGATTGTTTTCTTTGCTGTGAAGAAGCTCTCTAGCTTGATGTAATACTATGTGTCTATTTTTTATTTGGTTGCCTGGGCTTTCAAGAGCTATCCCCCAAATTTTTGAAAGACCAATGTCCTGTAGTGTCTTCCCAATGTTTTATCTAGTAGTTTCATAGTTTTTTATGTCTTATATTTAAGTCTTTAATCCATTTTGAATTGATTTTTGCATATGATGAAAGATAGGGAATTCTTCTGCATATAGATACCCAGTTTTCCCAGAACCATTAATTAAGGACACAATCCTTTCCCCATTGTAAGTTCGTGGCACTTTTATAAAACATGAGTAAACTTTAAGTGTGTGAGTTCTTGGTACTTTTATAAAAAATGAGTAAACTCTAAGGTTTCTCAGTTCTGTTCCATTGGTCTATGTGTCTGTTTTTATGCCAGTACCCAATTGTTTTCATTACTATAACTTTGTAGTATAATTTGAAATCAGAGAGTGTGATGCTCCGGCTTTGCGCTTTTTGCTCAGAACTGAATTAGCTATTGGGGATCTTACGGGGTTCCACATAAATTTTAGGATTGTTCTTTCTATTTTTGTGGAGAATGTCATTGGTATTTTGATAGAGATCGCATTAAATCTGTAGATCACTATGGGTAGAAGAGAACTTTTAACAATATGAATTTTATCATGAAGGAATGTTAAATTTTATTGAATACTTTTTCAACATCAATTAAACTGATCATGTGCTGTTTGTTCTTGATGCTGTTGTTGTGATACATCGTTTTTATTGTTTTGTGTTTGCTGAACCATCCCTGCATCACTGGGGTGATACCACTTGATCATGATGCATTATCTTTTTAATGTGTTGCTGAATTTGGTTTGTAGTATTTTGCTGACATTTTTACATCTATGTTCATCAGGAATATTATTTTGTAGTTTTCCTTTTTTTTTATTGTGTTCTTGTCTGGTTTTCATATCAGAGTAATGCCAGCCTTGTAAAATGAGTTTGGCAGTACTCCCTCCTCTTCAATATTTTGGAATAGTCTGAGTAGAAATGGTAGTAGTTCTTTAACTGGTTGGTAGAAGTCAGTAGTGAATCTTATCAGGTCCTCGGCTTTTCTCTGATGGAAGATTTTTTTATTACTACTTCAAACTCATTATTCATTATTGTTCTGTTCAACTATTCTGTCTTGTCATGTTTAATCTTAGTAGGCTTTATATGCCCAGGAATGTATTCTTTTCTTCTAGATTTTGCAATTTGTTGGCATACAGTTGTTCATAGCACTCTCTAACAATCTTTGCATTTCTGTGGTATCAGTTGTAATTCTTCTTTTTTACTTCCCATTTTATTTGAGTTTTCTCCTTTTATTCTTTGGGCAAGCAAAGGTTTGTTCTACTTATCTTTTAAAAAATCAACTTTTTGTATTGTTGATTTTTTTGCACTTTTTGTCATAATTAATATTTCTGCTCTATAAGTTTTATGATTTTTATTGAATTTATTGCAGCTGAGAGTACAACCTGATCACCACACTCATATTCTCCTTTTCTTCCTAGCACAGACTATATTTCATAGTCTCAATTCAAATATGTCATTATTTATGGAATATGAATGTTATAGTCATAAGTATTCTCCAAACTGGTACCTTGAAGTTGTTCCTCATTCCTTCTAGTGAGGTGCTACAAGATGAAGATGAGGTCAGACAAGAACTGCTCATGTCACAAGCAAAAATATAGGAAAAGGAAAGTCTAGTAATTTGGGGCTAAAAATGTTGGAAAAAAACAATTTCTTCTAAGAACCAAATAACAGGAAAAAACAAAAACAAAAACAGGCTTTGAAGAACAAAGACCCTTTAAAACTTACCAGCTTAAAAAAGAGAGAGAGAGAGAGAGAGAGAGAGAGGGACAGAGCAGATTAGGGGTTTTACTATCTCACCTCAGCCTATTATTTCAGATTACTTCAAAGTAGACACTATTGGGTAGAAAAAGAGAAGCCTAGGAGTTCTGAAGCACAGAAAAAAAAAGTGGACATGAGAATTAGATCTAGAAAAGAAACTGCATTGTATTTACTGGCACATGCTACTGAGTAGAAATGGTAAAAATGTTACTAAAATTTGAGGGAACTGTATTTGCAAAGAAACCAGAAACATAATCTAAAAAAGTCTTTGAATGAAAGCCAACTTTTGGGCCTATACATTTAAATCAGCATACAGCAGACCCCAAGGAAGACAAACTCTATAGAGTCTGAAACATCTACTCCACACATGACTAGAAAGGAAGAACCATCCAGAGGGGAGAGCCATGACGAATGGACAAAAAGACCATAAACTGAAACTTCTACTTTAGTACAGTGGATCTTCTCAGCGGTCTCATGGGCAGCAGGTTTCATTATCACAATGGACCAATGACTCCTGTGAGTGTTTCCCATTCTTCCCTTTACAGATGGGAATGATTATTGCAGGTACAAAGCAGTTACCCACTGCTTAATCATTATTTCTTAGGGTTTTGTGATGCTGGAGAAGAGTAGAAGAATGTCATAATCTTGAGCTCCTGACCTCAGGTGATCCACCCACCTCGGCCTCCCAAAGTGCTAGGATTACAGGCATGAGCCACCGCACCCAGCCAAGCCTGTCATAGTCAAATTGAGACAGAGGACTGTGTGTTAGCTTGAGATCCTTGGCTTGGAGCTAGATGCAATAAATGGAAAGTGTAGGTTCTCTCGATTGGGAAGACAAAAAAAAAAATAATGTGTATAGCTATTTTCAGGCCAGAAAGAGAAATTATTATAAAAACTATTGGCTACTCACTAAAATACATGTTCTCCTTCCTCCTCCCGCCCCTCTGGGTACACTTGACTACATTTCTCAGCCTCCTTTGATGCTGGTTGTGGGTGCATCACTTATTTTCAGCCAACAGAGTGTGAGTAAATTACTGTTTGCTACTTCTAGAACTGACCTAAAAAACTTTCGTTGTATACTCATTTATCCAGATGAAATGGAGATGACCTCTAGGGTTAACTCTGAACATGACGTGCTGAAGATGATAACAGCCTGGATCATGAATGACTGCATGGAGGAGAGCTATCCAACCAAATTGTTTTTCTCTTTCATATTGCTGTGATAACAAGAAATAAGTTTGCAGCATTTGCAGTACTGTATATTTTTTGCATCTATTTGTTACAATAGTTGTCATCACTGAAACTAAAACAAATAATTATAGATGTTTCCATATAAACTGATGCAATTATCAAACTGTAATTTTTCTAAAGAGCTTTATTAAGGTTCTAAGACACTAAATGCATTTGAAATCTGTCCAGACAAAATTGTATTGTTTATCTATATATGTTTTCACACAGATAGTTAACAATGATCCCACCCAATGCTGTAAAAAGCATCTACAACTTAACAATTTTTATTCATATGTAATAAAATTATAAGTTCAGCTAAAAACATATTTTTCTAATTGTAACAATCTTTATATTTATAGTAGTATTGCAATATCTGGTATGTTCAATTTCAGACAGTCAAATCAGTTCAATTTTTGTTTCTAATAAAATATGTAGTTACTACATTAAGATAACATTTAAAAATTCTAGAAATAAAACCAAGACAGCAACTAATTTTATAGTCTTACTTCTTATAATTCAAAACATTAAAAATAATTCTGTCAAGACAAGCACCATAAAAATTGTCAATAGATATATTATAATTTATTCATATAGCTATCCTATTTGCATAGTATTTTGCATTTATTAATTGTAAATAGGAATCAAGTTATTTTAATCTTAATTGTGTGCAGCTAGGGAAGATGCCACTCTATTTTACAAAACAAGTTGAATTAAATGAATAAACAATATATTATCCCCTTTTCAATTTATTTTTCTTCTTTTCCTTTGCAGACTATGCCTAATTTTTTTTTTAAAGAAAATCACTAAGGCTCTCTGCCAAAATGTTTACTCATTATGCTTCTCTCAATTCCTTCCTGGTCATTTAAACCAACATCCCAACATAGATAACACTTTAGAGGTCAATATTTTATTCATTCACTACCTATAATAAATAAAAAAGTAAGAGGTCTATCAAAAATACATTTTCACCAAAGTAGCTGAATTTTACTTTTATAGTGGTTTGGTAGTATTTAATTAAAATTTAGACTTTCTCATTGTCTTTGAAATTATTATATTCTATTCAGTAAGTAAAATAACATTTTACCAAATGGTAAGACGAAAAAAATGCTTATAGAACACATTCTTACACAAATTACTTACATTTTATTAGCTGCAAGAAACATAAAAAAATAGAAAGCATTTTACCTTACTAATAAACACATTGAGGCTATTTTAAATGACCTGAAGAGATACCCATTCATCTGTATGGTGCAAACTGTCAATGACTCAGACATGTAGAACCTTTAAAATGTTCTGACTTTTCTTTGTTCTTCGAAGCCTTGCAGTAATCATCATTCATTTCTATTGCTTTGATGGTTAGATAGCAAACTCCCAAGAAATCCAGGGAGACATTAGCACATACAGCCGCAATGTCTAATAAGACAGCTATTTGCATACAAGATCAGCCACAATTTAAAATGTGTTGTGATAGATGCGGAAAGGGAATAACAGATTTATATTAGCATGTACAATACCAAGATTGTTTCACAATTTAATTCCTTGGAGAGTATGTCTCATCACCTTCTTTTATAAAGAAGACTGCATTCCCTGAGGAACTAACTTGCTCTGAGACCCAGCTAAACTAAAATATGGATTAATAAGATAATATTTATTATTTATGAATTTTGCTGTAGGAATGATTTCAGATTAAATCATCACACAAGTTTCCAACATTCTTGAAACTTGATAACACATATTTAAAGAAGAAAAATGCTAATTTTATTTAATACCTAAATTGGATATTAAAATAATTCAGTTAATTTTTATCTAATTAAAATCTTGCACCCGTTAGGACTTTTAAGATCAAATACAGCATTTTTGTTTTCACTATGCTTTCTTAACCTGAATTTTGCAGAGCAATTTTGCCAACTGCATTTTTAAGCATAATATCTGACCTTTAAAAGCAAACAAAGGTAGTATTATATTCAATCACCTTCCGACCAAGTTATTTTATTGCTCATTTATACCTTTTTTATGAAATCCAGAAAGAACAAGTAAAGAAATAAGAAATCTGAAGCCTTCACATATGTCTCTGCTTCCAGAAAAAGCATTAAATCCAGATTGTGACATTTAAATACATATCAAAACACAGGTTATTAAAAAAAGTTCAACCCATGACCACAGAAAAAATAATTACCTTAGTTTTTAAGACTAAAAGAAAGACATTTACTAAAGAAAACTCTTCGTTAAACATGAAGCTATAATTAGGCAGAAAAGGTATTTGGTTATGGCTGGATCAAAGTTGAGAACCAACCATGAAAATACAACTTCATGCTAGATGCTGAGGATATAATAATAAACACAGAAGATATTTGTCCCTGATCTAATCGCACATTGACCGTTTACAGAGTATTACAAATTTAAAGTTGTTCATTCACTAACATACTTAAGTTATTGAAATGATGACACATTTCCTAGATAAAGCAAAAATCCTTAGTATAAAGAACCATTAATGATCTGAATTTGTCATTTGTTCCTTTCTCATGTTCCAGTACACTAACAAATTCAGCTTTAGTTCTACGATTTTGACAAGCTCATTCATGTTTCCATGAATTTACTCATGTTCTACAATTTACTTTAAATTTCCTTTCAATACATCCCCACTTGTGGAACGTATATATTTTAATATTGCACACAAGAGTCACCTCTGAGTAATCAATCATTCAGCTCTTGCCTAAAGGCATCATTCATGATTCAGACCTTCAAAGATAGCTCACCACACTTAAGGAAATGAAAAAAAAAAAGATCATCTGAAAGACCATCAAGTGTGAAGTGGACAAGGTATACACAATTATAATATTAAAATGCAATATTATAAGTAATATTAATTATTTCAATTAATTATAGTATTACTCAAATTAATGATATCATATTATCATTGAGATAAGTTGTTACAATGAGGAAACAATTCTTACTGTATAAAATTGGAGAGCTAAAGAGTTGTTATTCTAAAGTTTTCAGAAATCAAAGTGCCCAGTTCACCTACACTTTGACAAATTAACCAAAAGTAGGGAGAATTCTATCTAGTAACTCTGTTTTCACTATGAAGTAGAAGGCAAGATTATCTCCTTATGAGAGAAAAGAAAGGTGGGAAGTTTGAAGGTTTGCAAGTGCTGAGCTAGAATTAATGCTATGGAGGAATGGAAAGAGTTCTGTAAAGAAAACATGATTAACTGAGTGCAGTGACTTGTGCCTGTAATACCAGCTACTCTGGAAACTTAAGTCGGTGGATCTCTTGAGCCCAGGAGGCTGCAGTGGACTACCTGACTGCAAATAATATTTTTCTTTCTGAGTGCTCAGCTACTCAGTGCTGACATAGGGAAGGATAGTCTACTAGAGTAAGCAGAATTTAAAGTTTCCCAGACAGAAAGGCAGTATGGCAAAAAAACTTTAGGGTACTATAAAAAGAGGGTGACATGATGTTCTATGGCATCTAAAGGTAGAAAAGGAAGTGAAGACAGTAGAGGTTTAGAGTTAAGGAGAAAATGGACCAATCTTTGGCCTTAATAAAGTTAATAACCAAATAATAAAATTTGAGAGTTTAAAAAAAAGCCAAATACTAGGAGTTAAAAATTAGTTATTTTACTAGAGAAGAAAAGGTTACTAAGGTCACTAGTCAGTGTGAGTGTGAGGCGATTAATATTATTATTGAGATGGAGTAGATTTCAGTCCAGAAGGACTAAAGTGGTAGGAAAACTTTATGGCAGATACATTAAGGAACTGAAAGACCAGGATAATGCATATGCCACACCTGTGAATAATGAGGGAACCCAGGTTGGTAGAAGGATTTGGGTGAGGCTTCAAAGAAAGACTAAGAGTTAGGAAGACTAAGAAGGAACCTGGATGTCCATAAACAGCAAAAGAGAGGTAGAGGACACTACAGCAAATGGAATGAATCACAAAGTAGCTGGGATTTTGATTTGATTTGTCTTGTTTGCTTTTATATGAAGGAAATTTAAATGTTCTGGAAAATCAACCTCTTGATCCACAGGTATGTAAACAAAGGAAGAAGTTTCCATTTAAAGTGGCTTCAGGAAAGTGATGTCTATAAGAAGAATCAAGTTTCAATTAACGTCAAGAGGTAAAAGTAATAATAAAGTGTTTGAGGATGAACTGGTTCAACGGGATATAAAACAATAGAGAGGGAAGAAAATAGCACGAGATTAGTCCATGAAAAACCAAAGATAATACAGAATAATATGGGCATAAGTATTTTGTGGAGGACATGTGACCAAATGGGTCAGGTTGGACAGTGAGAAAAGTTAACAGGAATGTGTATTATCTTGAACTAACTTTATCTCAAAACTGCAATGATTACTCAGGCCTCTCCAGGAGTCAGCTGTAGCCTTGGTAAAATGGAGGAGTTCCAATCCCTCCAGAAAAGGTCAGTTGGCTAGAATTCAGCACCACAGATGAAAGCCTCAGATCTCAAGAGTCTAGTTAGTATCGCCTATTCATTAGGAGCAACTTGAGGGTCCAGATCAGCATTTGTCAAAGTGTGGTCCATAATCACTATTAGAGTTGTCTGGGATAATCATGTAAATACACATTTTTGGGCCCCATCACAGTCCTACTGAATCAGAATCTTAGGGGCTAAGGTCTATGGGTCTTCAGTTTTGTTTTGTTTTTAAATTTCCCCTGCAACTGCTGTCACCATTAAAGTTTGAGAATCATTGCTTATATTTTGAACAAGTTCACAGGCCTGCATATTAGCATTTGAGAAACACAGCTGGAAGCAGATGGGAGGCCTGAGTAGGGACTGTGAGACCCTTCAGCCTCTAGTGGACAGCAAGGCCTGGTTGGGCGGCAAAATTAAATTGTGGAAGTTTCTAATGATCCCCTGAAACTTTAGTCTTTTTCTGAATTCAATGGGAAGACATAAAAGAATTTTGTGCAGTGAGGTAACCAAATCAGATACTTTTTAATAAGATTAGAAAGACTAGGAGGTTTGAAGTTAACCAATAGGCTAGAAAAAAAATCCAGTTAAGATCCAAAAGCAATCCACTAAGTCCTAAATCAAGGCAACAAGTAGAAAGGAAGTTCTATTTGGTGTTTTACTTTTTAGAATATAGGAACAGCTTGGATGGGGGCAATGAGGCAGAGGAAAAACTGAAGATAACAATGTTTTTCAACTTAAGTGATAGTTAAAATACAAAGTCCAGGCCTCACCCTTCAAAAATACCCAGTGAGTAATGTTGGGGAGTGGCCAAGGAAGCAGCATTTTGAACAAGCACTTACTCCCTGACAGTTTTCAAATTGGACCATACTTGGCAAAAATATTGGGTTAGACAGATGGTAATATTGTTAACAAAAGCAGGTAATCTAGAAGAAGGTATGGGGTGGCGGAGGAGGGTTGGGGAGCATTAGAAATCTACACTATAAAAAGTTTAAAACTGCTATCAGAAAGTGAAACACTTGTTTTTCCCAAAACCTCATAGAATTAATTAAACATAATTGTATCACAAATAACCCAGCTCCCACCAAAAAATACCCACAAATATTTTACTTACTTTTATTTTAATGTCTTTTTAATGCACAGATTGTTGTGGCATCTGGACACATGACACACTTGAAAACAACACATTAAATTTATACTGCCCAGAATAGACAAAAAGCAGCTTTGTAAGCACCATCAACAATGCTCATCATTGGGGGAGGGGCGGGCTGCATTAGCTGGGTCCCATGGAATAATATATTTAAATTCTAGACTTGTCACAAATATAAAAGAGATAGGCACTTCAAACCTGAAAGCCCACATGAGGGAGAGAACTTCTATTAAACAGCGATTTTTTCAAGTAGGAAAATGATTGTTATGATTCACCAGGGTTTGAGTTCAATAGTATGGGAAATGTACTTGAGTTAATTTTCTGGATTATATTTGCAAAATAAGATAGGTTAGCTAAGCTAGAATTGGTCTATGGTGTAACTTTTAGTAGTCAAACTAAAAAGTCATTAATCACACAAATTGCACTATCCTTTAAATAAACGATTTTTTAAAAATATAAACCTCTTTCTAAAAGTTTTTAAAGATTATAATAATATGGTACCCAACAAATGAAACTGCAGACCCTGTTTTCAAGATTACAAAGTGCTAATACAAGAAAAAATATATAGCCAAACATGCAAAAAGAACAGACATCTGCAATTCTGCTATAAAGCCACTAAGGCAGGCAGCTTGTACCACTACATACTAAGAGCTTAATCAGACAAAAGGAATGAGAAAAAGCAAAGGTAACGTTAGCTTCAGGGATTCCGAGGTTCAGAAAGGGTGGTTTCATATCTACTTGACTATTACCCAACAAACCTTCAGACTACTTTTCCTGATGAGACAGAGTAATTGAAAAAGGGGTTATTGATCTAAAGATCACAAACTTTGAGTCTTCAATGCTTATAATCCCTCTAAATTGGATTATCTTAAGAAAATTAAATAAAACTCAAGATTGAATTATCATATGAATAAAAAACTTTATTTCATCCAGCTGGTACCAAAAACTGGGCTTCAAAAAATGAAGGAAAACAAGGAGCTCTAGATGTAAACATCTCAGATGGCATCTACTTTTATCTCTGTAATTCCTGACTAAACGAACATAATTCCTTCGATCATAATTCCTCTTTATGAACTGCCTTTCTTGGCTCTAATGGAATATTAGTGAATTCTTATGATTCAGATTTTTCAATACATTTTTCTGAAACAAAGATTTACTAGCAAAAAAAGGGCACTGCTTTTATGTTTAACCCAAATGTTAAATGCATTTGACCAAGAATTTCTAAGTAATTTATCTATGTTCAGTGTAGATGAAATGTTCTGATACACTCTAAATATTATCAAAATCACTATTGAAAACCAAGTTTGTTTTATCCAGTGTTAAAATTTTTATTTTTCTTAATTTACATGCATCTTACATTGAAACAAAACATGAACCAAGTTCCCAAAATTTGGTAGTTCTAGGATAAAACTACTATTAATAAGCTTAGGAAGTCTACAGATAAATTTTCCCGAGTCTCTGTAAGTACCCTGTCAATCTAAGAGGGGGCTTACATAAGCCATATTACCCAATGTTATTTGTCCAATTTCTCAAACAATGCATATTATCATCCCATGAAGCCTCTATTTTATGTAAAGTTTGGGAAATGGAGGCCTAGATCATTGGAAAGCTAATTAAGATGGATTGTAACAGAAGGAAATAAGCATTTTGGTTAATAAATAAAAGATATCAAAAACTGGCTAAAAGACATGCTTATCAACCAATTCCCAGGTTGTAACAATGAAAGGAATATTCTGTCATCAGAGACCTATACTAGGATGACCATATAATTTACCATCCAAGCCAGAACACTTTTGAAAATGAAAGAGGGGCCCATTCATTATATCAAGATAAACTTAAACCAGAACCATCCAGAACAGCCCTTGCCTCAACTATGAAGCACACAAGGACAATTTACCACACACCACAGCTCAGCTAGTTGCATCACCCATGAGGTGTTGCAGTACAAGGAAAGAATGGCAAATCTTCTTTTAAAATACTGCATTTCAGAAAACAGATTAATATTTTAGGCAATACCTGAAGCACATATAAGAATATCTCAATACTAGGTTGTGTTGAGAGACAGACTATCCTTATTTACAAAATCATTCTGTGGCACGGGGCACTACTGAATACTCTGTCCTCAAACTTCAAGCCGTAGGCTTCCAAGTCAGCACTTTCCTGATTCTCCTTCTACATTTCAATTTCTTCTTTACCTCTTTCACTAGCATTCTTCCTCTAGCTGCCTATGAAACTATTTGTGTTCCCCATAGTTCATTCACTTTATATATCATGCCCTCCTTGGAAACCTCATTCCCTCAAATATATTCCCAGGGCCTATATACCTACTCCTGACTTCTCAATCACATATCTAGCATCATTCTAACAAAGCATAACCAACTTGAATTTTTCAATTGTCCTTTAACTAGCAAATTTCTCCCATTTTTTTTTTTTGTTGTTGTTAACTAAACTGACCAATACAGTGTTCTCATTGCATGCTATCCTCTTTTGATGGTGTTACTTTGTGGCACTTGATTAAGGTGGTACCTGCCTAATTTCTTCACTGAGAATTTAGTCTTTACCCTTTGCAATTAATAAGTATTTGGTTTGAAGCTGCTTTGACACTGTGAATATCCTATTCATCAAATTTGCAACTGCTTGGTTAGCTTTTATTGATGAGTCTTGGTTTAATTACTTATATTCTGACCGGTACCATATGATGATTTTATAATTCCTTATTTCTTCCATATTTATTAGTATCCTACTATATTAAAAAGCATTTTTCTCTCCATTGATTTATTCATATATGTGTTTACAGCAATATGTACTTGTAGAATTTTTATTCAACTAGTTAGAATTCATGTATATCATTTTAAAAATTTTGATTCCCAAATTGTCCTGGATTTGGCCAATGAAAGTTCCTTCAAGGTGGTTTGTGTCCTTTTGGCATATCATCATCATTTTTTAAGAACCTCTTTATTTTCTGACACATAAGATATTCATGGTTTAGCATGTGTTTTCTCTGCCCATGCCCCGGAATCTGCCATTTCTTTAAGGAGCCCAGTTCCCCTTTAGTGGAGTATGGTTTTTAGGAAGCAAGATCTGAGGACAAGACATGCTCATTGCTAATAAAATGATAAATCGCAGGCCTTCTAAGTAAAGAAAGCTAGGAAATGTATGTACTGGTGTGCGCTCAGTACTTCCAATTTCCAATCTAACATCACACAGCTCTCATTCTACTTTGCCCTTTCCACATTTATATTTATAGCTTTCTTCTCTGACATTAGGAAACCTGCCAGAGTCAGACATTATTATCAATGTAAAGTTTTCATATTTGATTTTTTGCATAATATTTTGTAAAACAATTAATACCTAAGATTTTTAAAATTTGTAAATCACCTATGAAACAAAGGATAAGAACCTACTTGAATTAAATATACAGAATGATTAACCTCTGCTCATATAGACCAACTTGGTGATAATGGTAATATCAAAAATTAAATATCCCATAGAAACCTATCACCTTATTTTACACCTTACAGACATATGCTCCACTCTATGGCAAGAAAACTTAGACTATACTTCAAACAACCATACCTACTACTGAAGCTGGCCATGGGGTCTGTTTCTCCTAAACATCTGACTGTCTGCAAAATGGATAGCTAAAATAATAAAATCAGTGTTCTTTGAAGATAAGGCATAAAGATTCTAGATAGAAAACTGAAAGTGTCATTCCTATGTGTAGCTGCATACTGTAGGTTTACATAAGTCTTTACACATTTAGAAACACAGCTTGTCTACATCAGATTGCTAACTTTCAGGATATATATTGTGAAATGATGTTACTACATATTGATTCATCACTTAATCTAGGTTTAAACACAATGATTCTCACACTTCTGACTATAAAATACACAGATAACATATCACTCACTGAACCTCATCAATCTATTTTAACAGAAAGCATCACTTATGCTAATTTTTAGTCATTGCTATGTGTATTATCAATTTCAAGTAATTAGGTTTCCAAAGTCAACAAAAATATCCTTAAGTGACTAGGAAAAGTCACTTAGATCTACACAGAGAGAGCAGGAGAGAAAGTGTGAAAGAAAGAAAAACCTCTATTTTTTTTTTGTAATGGTGGCTATTCCAATGGTGAACTGAAAAAGAAAGTTCTAATTTGATACAAGGATAGTTTCCAAAAGATATTCAATATTTATCCCTTGGCAAAATAAATAATAGTAGGGAAATGTACCAGAGAAGAAAGCATAAAACCTTAGCCATGTCTTTTCAATACAAGACTAGATGACATTGACAAAGTCATGCAACTGCCCTTCTTACACAATTTCCAAATTCTCTTCCCACTGAACAAACAGAGAATACATAAACATATGTATCAGACTAAGGGTAATTATTTTCATGCCTAGAAACACATCCTTGTATGTTAAGACAGAACTAACTTTTAAGCATATATATCTTAAAACTAATAGAAGTTATGTGCACTGAAATAAGCTTATGTATATAGGAGGAAACAAAGAGCTCAAGACAACAATAAGAATGCCTTTACGGAAATTTCACTTCTAATATAATGGTTGCAAAATGCTGTATGACTTACTTAAAAGAGCTTTATTAGTAATTAAATGTCAAAAGCATAAAAACAACTGGTATATATCCAATTTCATAGAAGTTGTACTAAATGCATTCATTATAGTGAAGTCCCATGTGATTACAGCATTAGCACTTTGCTAGTATTTTGCAGACTGGTAGTTTTCAAACAGATTGTGGTATTATAACGTATATTTATCAACTATGATACAAATTACACTTTTAAAATACCACTGAATTATTCTACTAGAAAAATACAAGAAAGAATTTTGAGCTTAAAAAATTGAGAAAACAATGTGGCAAAAGGTTAATGGAAAGAAGCACTGGGCTATTAACTAATATAACTCTACAGAAACAAATAAATAAGCAAAAAATTGAGGGAACAGTACAATACTAAAAAGTATAAATAGATTTCCTGTGGAGAAAAGAATTTTTCATGTATAAACTGAAATACAAACAAAAAACCAGAAGTTTTACTTTGTTCCAGCTTTTTTTTTTTTGAGACAGAGTTTCACTCTTGTTACCCAGGCTGGAGTGCAGTGGTGCGATCTCGGCTCACTGCAACCTCCGCCTCCTGGGTTCAGGCAAGTCTCCTGCCTCAGCCTCCTGAATAGCTGGAATTACAGGCATGCGCCACTGTGCCCAGCTAATTTTTTGTATTTTTAGTAGAGACGGGGTTTCAGCATGTTGACCAGGATGGTCTCGATCTCTTGACCTCGTGATCCACCCGCCTCGGCCTCCCAAAGTGCTGGGATTACAGGTTTGAGCCACCGCGCCCGGCCTGTTCCAGCTTTTTATCTTTCATCTCCTATTCCCTAATTCCCATTCTATCAAATCTATCATGCCTTTAGAAGGTATTTCATCTAAAAAGATGTCAAAGTTCTGCTTGATAATTAATTGTTGGCCTTTTTTAAGAGCATTCAGTCTCACCAAAATTAATAAACAAAGAAAAGCTAGCAAATGAAAATATGAAAAATATAATTTGAAATAAACTGTTAAAGAGTAATAAAAGATTCCAACTTCATCAATGTGTGGACTACAAATATTAAAACACTTCAACTGCAAAATGTTTAGAAGTTATTACTAAAATAAAATAATCAGGGTTTTGGTTAAAGGCATGTTTATTCTGTGAAAATTCACCATCTACATATTCTGTTTCCTGCATGTTGCTTTATGTACAGTATTACGTATTTTAAAAAGTTTTGAAAAACTAGTAATGTAGCTAAAGTGACACTTAGGGTAAGCATAAATTAGAAAAGACAAGGGATTGAAACATAATTAACCAAAAAGAAAATAATAGAAAAAGAATAAAGTCCTTCAAATTACAAAAAGTCATAAACTAAAAGCAATAAATCATTAAATAAAAAACAGAGTCAAAAAAGATGATCAATACAGACAAAAACTCAGCCTTTCAAAAACAATATGGAAGAAACTTTGTCCTGACAGAATAAGAAGAAATATACAAGCAGTATTAGAAATAAAATAGAATATGACCCAATATTCAGTAGTGATTAACATTATATAACAAGAGGATTCTATAAAAAATTTCATATCAATAAATTTGAAAATTAAAATAAAAACACATTTCTTAAAATATAGACTTCCCAATAGCAGCTCAAGAAGGTAGAGAGCCAATAGAATAAAATTGAATGAAACTATACTTATTTTTTTAAAAAATCAATCAGTGTTTAAAAATCTACCCTTAAAAAATAAGACACACACATACACACACACACACAACAGGTAAGACTAAATGATCAACAGAGAAGTTTTATTAACTATTCAAGGATCACATAATCCCTATAACAAGCTTCATCAGTTACATAAAATAACAAACTATTTTGAAGCCTAAAAATTGGCACACTTCTCAACTCATTTCATAAGGCTAATGGAATCTTGAAATAAAAACAAGATAAGGTCATCATGAGAATAAAAAATTACAAGCCAATCTTATGGATACACAAAGATATAAAAATCCTGAACATAATAATAGAAAGCCAAATCCAGTATGTATAATCATAATGATAAAATTTTCCATGATGAAGCTGGGCTAATCACAAAAATGCAAGGATAATTTAACATTAGATAATATTTTAATAATATTCTTCTTGTTAACAGATTAGAGGAGGAAAATACTGACAGACCTCAATCAATATAGAAAAGTAAAAGTTACATTCAATACCATTCATTATTACAGGGAGAGAGAAGGAGGGAAGATAGAGAGGTATGGACAGAGGGAAGCAGGAAGGGAGAAAGCAAAGGAATTTAGTAAATAGAAATAGAAAAGAACTTTTTACTCTGTTGATACATAGACAAATGAACAAAGTAAAGATTATCCTTAAAAGAGAAAAATAAAAATCCCTCTTTTAAAAAATCATAAGCAAGACGAAGACATTGTAGTGAGAGATCCAGACAGCACAGTGAGAAAAGAGCAAAAGGGGAAAGAGCATAGGGGACTGGAAAGGAAAAATAAAACATTATGATTCACAAATAACATGACTCCAGGATGGCAAAGTGGAGAGAAACTACAGACAAATATTAGGTCTGTATAAAATTATGTATAACAGCTCAGCCAGGTTCTGATATATAAATTTTATATATAAAATTCCAATTTACTCTAGTAACAAAATCTACAAAGTAGCTATAAATACTATGAATTCCTCTAAAAAGTATGTGCATGGCCACTTATAGAACTTTTATAGGAGCTCAGATTATTACAATAAGGTAAGAATAGTAATTAATAAAATATTTGAGGGAGCAATGTGACAAAACCCAGTAAAGTTAAAGATTATGTACATACAAGAATCATTAATCCAACTGCTAGTTATAAGAACCAGGGAAACAATTCTATATGTGCATAAAAATACTAGTAAATACACTCACTGAAAATGTTTTTAATAACAGCAGAAAAGAAAAACAAAACTCAGTATGTCCACATAATTTATTCATAAGTGAAATATAAAGCATATAAATATGAATGTAAAATGTGTGAACGAAGACACATATATTTATATACTTACAAAACAATTTACAACATGCAAATCAATAGTCAATATTATTTAGGAAAAATACTCGTATACCAACACACACATATGCACTCAAATGATAAATGCCAAATTCTGTGCTTATATAGCAGGAATGAGGAAGATACAATTAAGATAGCTTGTACAGTGTTATTTACTTAATCAGATTTGTTGACAGTATATTGCTGGGTCTTGCTTTTTTACCCAGTTAAAAATATGTGTTTCAAATGTACAATTAAGATTATTTTATTTCATGTAATTATCAATATGTTTGCATTTATATCCACCATCCTACAATTTATTTTCTATTTGTCCCATCTGCTTTTATCTCATCTTCTTTGTTCTTTTTCACTTGCTTCTTTGGGATTAACTGAGCATTTTTTAGTATTTTATTTCACCTTCACTTTTAATTTATTAGGCATCCCTCTGTGTTACATTTTTTGTAGTTACTCTAGAATTTATAATATATATGTAACCTTTCCATAATCTATCTTCAAATAATATTATACTACTTTACATATTACATAAGACCTAGCAATAATAAACTTTCAATCTCAACCTTCTATCCTTTGAGATATTATTGTCATACATTTAACATGTACATTTTTATTAATATAAACCATTGCTAATGCTTTTGCTGTAAAGTGTCAACATATCTTTTTCAAAACCTTAAAAATGATAAAAATGGCTTTTGTATTTACCTACATATTTACTATTTCCAATATTCTTTGTCCTTAAGTAGATTAATGTTTTATTTTCCTTTTTTCTGAAGAATTCCTTTAACATTACTTGCAGTGCAAGTCTTTGGGAAATAAATTATCTCAGCTTTTGTTTAGAGACAAAAAACTTTAATTTTGTCTTTAATTTTTAAAGAATATTTTTCTTCAAATAGAATTCTAGAGTTCTAGGGTCACAACTATTACAGTACTTGAAAGCTAACACTCCTTTGTCTACTGACTGGGATAGTTTTGTGGAACAGTCCTTACACTTATCTTTAAGCTTATCTTTTTATATTTTAAAATATTTAATTGACAAATATTTGAGGTATACAACATGACTGGATATATGTATACAATTTGTACTGATTATTGCAATCAAATTAATTAACACATCCATCACAAACCCTTTTACATTTATCTTTAGTTTATATTCCTCACCCATGCTGGCTACTTTTAATCATTTTTGCGTTATCGATTCCAGCAATTTAGTTTTTTCATTAAATTGCTTTGGTCCCTGTTTGTCTATTTTTATACTGGTCAGGCTTCTCTGAGCTTCTTAGGTGTAACATTTCATAGTTTCATCAAATTTGGAATAACTTCCGACATGATTTCTTGAAATACTGTTTTTTCTTCCCTTGTCCTTGCCACCATTCTGAGACAACATCTACACATAGAAGAGACCATGTTTTGTTTCATAAGTAACCAAGGCACTATTAATTTTTGTTGGGAGGGGCAATTATTCACTCTTTCATTTTGTATCAATGTTACTGCAATATTTTTTTTTGTTTTTTTGCAGATCACCTGAGGTCAGGAGTTCGACACCAGCCTGGCCAACATGGTGAATAGTGCAATATCTTTAAACACACTGAATATGTCTTCTGCAGTGTCCAATCTTCTGTTAATACCATAGAGTAAAATTTTTAATTCAAAAACGATAGTTTTCACCATTAGAAGTTCCTTTGATTCTTTCTAATACCTTCTATTTTCCTCCTATGCTAAGGATTTTCTTTAAATATTTCAAAATATAATAACTGATTACATTTTTTGCTGGTAGTTCTGCCAAATCTATCATTTATAGATCTATTTCTATTGACTATTTTTCTCTTGGTTATGACTAACAACACTTCCTGCTCTGTGACATGACTAGCGATTTTTAGCAGTTTTACAAAACTGTAATTGTTACATTGTTTAATGTCTAAATATCATTTTATTCTTTTAAAATATTTGGAACTTTTTGTTGGGAGGCAAAAGAGAGTTAAGATCCATATGGTCAGGTTTTATTTAAGAGTTTTTCTAGGTTGTGTCTAAGCAATCTTTACTGTAGGGATAGATGAGCCAACTTCTAAAACATTATGAAGACATGCCATTCTGACTGGTCAAACCTATCTCCCTTTTCTGTGTGAGCTCACAGAATTGTTTTATTTGTGAATTTGATAGAAGCAAAGGGGCTAGAATGGCTTGATTCAGCAAGGTAAACAGCAGCTCCACACAGCCAAAATGCCTACCCAGTGACCCCATCAGGCAAAAAGACTCCTAGCTTCATGGATGACAGAGACATGAAGGGGTAGCAGAGAAGGAAAGAGCCACACCAGCTTTGCCTAGGAAAATAAGCAATGGCTCCATACAACCAAAAAGCTCACCCTACAACCCTGCCCAGGCAAAGAGATGCCTCCACAGACCTCAGAGAAGCAAAGGGGAAATTTATTTATTTTTTTCCAGGTCACTACTTGACCTGAGAAGGCAAGCAGGGACTCAACACAGCCAAAAAAGAAATGCCACCCTATAACATTACTCAGGCAGGGAAATTCCCACCTCTATGCATTTTGGAGAAATGTAGGCACAAGTCCTGCTTGATCCAAGAGGTCAAATAGCCACTAAATTCAGCCCATCTCAGAGTAACACACACAGAGGGAAGCAAATCCTCATCATGCATTCCTAAGGAGCATATTCTCAGGTTCCACCTGTTCAGAGCAGCAACTCCACCTAAACTTGCAGCCTGCACCCTTGCCCAACTACAGATCCCAAATAGCAGAATTACCCAGCCAAGAAATATGTCTTATACTTGCACTGACAAGAAGCCATTGCAGTACCCAGCCAGTAGCTCCACTTAATAGGAGAGCCTGGTTGGTGGTCTCACCAGTCAGCAGAGCCCAGAGAGTAGCATTACTGACATCAGAGCAAAGGTACTGGCCCAGACAACTAGAGAATACACAAATTATCTTCATGATCATCACCAGCTGGACCTTCATGAATCACAGGCTAGACAAAACAATGAAGTTCTATCCGTGTGGTAGAACAACTGTAAATGCGAGAAGAGCAGGCTGTCTTCTCAAATGTACAGGCCTATTAATAATCACCTTAAATGTAAATGGATTAAATTCTCCAATTAAAAGACTTACAGTTGCTGAATAGATTTAAAAGAAAAAAAAAGAGAGAGAGAGAGAGACCCAACTATATACTGTCTACAAATGAATCACTTCATTATCAGGGACACAAACAGACTGATAGTGAAGTAACAGAAAAAGATATGCATGTAAATGGAAAGCAAATGAGAGTGAAGCAGCTATACTTATACCAAATTAAATAGACTTTAAATTTTAAAACCATAAAAGAGACAAAAAAAGTCATTATATAATGATAAATGGGGTTTTCCAGCAAAAGGATATGATGTTTGTAAATATATTGCACACAACATTGGAGCACCCAAATAAATAAAGCCAATATTGTTAGATATAAAGAGAGTAATTGACTCCAACACAATAATAGTACAGGACTTCAACACACTGCCTACATTAATGGACAGATCATACAGCCAGGAAACCAACAAAGAAACTTGAATTTATGCTGCACTCTAGACCAAAAGAACCTAACAGATGTTTACATAATATTCCCACCAACTGCTGAAGAATATACATTCTATTCAACTGCACATGGAACATTTCCCAGGATAGATCATATGTTAGACCACAAAACTAGTCTTAATGAATTTAAGAAAACTAAAATAATATCAGGCATTTTTCTGATCACAATAGCATAAAACTAGAAATCAATAACAAGAGGAACTTAGAAACTTTACAAATACATCAAAATTGAACAACATCCTTCTGAAAAATGAATG
Source organism: Callithrix jacchus (assembly GCF_049354715.1). Taxonomy (NCBI): domain Eukaryota; kingdom Metazoa; phylum Chordata; class Mammalia; order Primates; family Cebidae; genus Callithrix; species Callithrix jacchus. The sequence goes on along the minus strand of NC_133517.1, from coordinate 34,253,712 downwards.
TGTCAATGAAGAAATTAAAAGGGAAATTTATTTATCTTTAATTCATTTATTTTTCCATTTTTGTTTTTATTTTTTTGAGACAGAGTCTCATTCTGTCACCCACGCTGAATTTCAGTGGTGCAATCTTGGTTCACTACAACCTCCATCTCCTGGGTTCAAGTGATTCTCCTGCCTCAGCCTCCTGAGTAGTTGAGACGACAGGTGCCTGCCACCACACCCAGCTAATTTTTGTAGGTGGGCCTCCCAAAGTACTGGGATTACAGTCATAAGCCACTGCACCCAGCCAAAGGGGAAATTTAAAAATTTATTGAGACAAATAAAAACACAACACACCAAAACCTATGGGATACAGCAAAAGCAGTTCTAAGAGATAAGTTTAGAGCAATAAATGCCTGCATCAAAAAAGATCTCAAATAAACAATGTAGCACTACACCTCAAGGAATTAGAAAAATGAACAAATGAAACTCATAATCAATAGAAAGAAGAAAATAAAGAACAGAGCAGAAAGAAATAAAAAATAAAAAATATATAAAAAGTCAACAAATTTAGTTGTTTTTTGAAAAGATAAACAAAATTAACAAACTCTTAGCCAAACTACATATAAAAAAAAGACTCAAATAAATTAATAATGGAAAAGGAAGCATTACACTGAAATTACAAAAATGCAAAAGGCCACAAGAGATAATTAGGAACAACTATATGACAACAAATTGGATAATGTAGGAGAAATGGATAAACTCCTAGAATCATACAACCTACCAGGACTGAATCATGAAGAAACAGAAAATCTGAACAGAACAATAATAACTGACCAGCTTAAATTAGTAATAAAGTCTCTCACCAAGAAAATCCCAGGGCATTATACCTTCCCTGTTGAATTCTACCAAACATTTAATAAAGAATTAATATTAATTTTACCAAAATTATTCCCAAGAAGAGGAGGGAATACTTCCAAACTTATTCTATGAGGCCATAATTACTCTGATACTGAAATCAGACAAGGATAGAACAAAAAAAGAAAACTACTCTGATGATCATAGATGCAAACATCCTCAACAAAATACTAGCAAGAGCACATTAAAAAGCTCATTAATGGTGTTCAAGTGAAGTTCACCCCAGGGATGCAAAGATGGTTCAACAAATGCAAATGAATAAATATTCTATATCACATTAACAAAATGAGTGACCAAATCCTTATGATCTTTTCAATAGATGCAGAAAAAGCATTTAACAAAAATTAACATCCATTCATGATTAAAAACTCTCAACAAATTAGGTATAGAAGGTACACACCTCAACACAATCAAGGCCATACGTGGCAAACCCACAGCTAACATACTGAATGTGGAAAAACTGAAAGCTTTCCTCTAAGATCTGGAGCAAGACAAGGATGCTCACTTTTACCACTTCTATTGAACATAGTATGGAAGTTCTAGCCAGAGCAATTAGGCAAGAGAAAGAATAAAAAGACCTCCAAGTTGGAAAGAAAGAATTAAAGTTGTTCTGGTTTGCAGATGACATTATTTTATATGGAGAAAATATTAAAGATTCCATCAAAGCTGCAGGATTTGAATTCAACATACCAAAAAATCAATAGTATTTCTTCTTCTTTCTTTTTTAGACAAAGTCTTGCTCTGTTGCCCAGGCTGGAGTGCAATGGTACAATCTTGGCTTACTATAACAAATGGCTTCAAGGTTTGAATGGTTCTCCCACCTCAGTCTCTCCAGTAGCTGGGACTACAGGTATGTGCCACCACACTTGGGCAATTTTTTGTATTTTAGTAGAGACAGGGTTTCACCATGTTTCCCAGGCTGGTTGAACTCCTGAGCTCAGAAAATCTGCCTGCCTCAGCCTCCAAAAGTGCTAGGATTATAGGTATATAATCCTAGGAATGTAAATTATACAGCCATTATGGGAAGAAGTATGAAGGTTAATCAAAAATTAAAAACAAAACTACCATATGATCCAGCTGTTGGGTATACATCCAAAAATTAAACAAAATCATTTTATCAAAAAGGTATCAGCACTCCAATGTTTATAACAGCACTATTCACAATAACCAAGAGATGAAAATCAATCTAAGTGTCCACAAATGAATGAGTGGATAAAAAAATGAAACATATATATGGAATGAAATGCTATCCAGCCATAACAAAGAATAAAATCCTGGCACTCATGACAACATAGCTAAATCTTGAGGACACTATGTTATGAGAAATAAGCCAGGCACAGGAAGATAGCTATAGCATGAGCTCACTTACATGTGAATCTAAAGAAGCTGATCTCATAAAAATAGAAGGCAGAATAGTGGTCAATAGAGGCTAGGGAGAAAAAAGGAGAAGGGTACAGGTCAATTTTGGTTAACAGTACAGAGTTACAGTTAGAAGGAATGAATTCTGGTGTTCTATTGTAGATTAGGATAACTAAGGTTAACAATATTGCTTTGTATATTTTAAAATAGCTAGAGAAGAGAATTTTGAATGTTCTCACCACAAATAAATGATAAATACATAAGGTTAGGGATATGATGGCTAAATGTCCTGATTTGGTTTTTGCACAATGTATCCATGTATTAAAACATCTTTCTGTACCCTGTAAATATTTATACTTATTAATCTTAATAAAACAAAGTTAATAAATAAAAAAATTAAATGGATAATGAATGCTAAGTGTGGTATGGGTAGTGTCAAAGGCATATTTACATATGATAAAAAGTCTTTTAAAAAGTTGGCCAGATGCAGTCATTACCCATTACCTTACGTTGGGCACAATTTATGTATCTCACTCGATTCACTATATACTGGATTCTCAGTCATTTGTCCAATGGACAGCACCAGCCATTACCTTCAACTCATTTTTCAGTACCACTGATTGATGTGGCCTCCTCTGTAGTAAAGGTGAAGTCACAGTCCTATCACCACCTTCACAGCCACAGCGATATCTACACCCTGACCCATGGAAGCTCAGTTCCTCCTGCCACTTCCAGATTCCAGTGAAGCTACAGGGCATACAGTGTAGGATCTGACTTCCCCAACAATCGCCTACTAGGGTCATGGAATACAATCTGCAAGTATAGGGACAGTTATATACCATGAGGTGAGCTCTGACCAATGTGAAATGAGAGGAAGATGTTGGGAGATAAATATATTTCCCTTTCTCAATCTAACTGACTCATCCTGTACAGCCTGTCTGGAGACGTCTCACATGACTAAGCCAGAGTCTGTGTTTGCTCGTGCAGCTGTGGACAGCTTAGTAACCAACTTATATTTGTTTTTTCCTCCTCATGTACCATATAGATACGTATGTAGATATGCATTTGTTCAAAGATTATATGCATGTGCAGTCATGGCTATTCATTCTAACATTAACATGTGCCCAAAGAGGTAGCTCTACGTATTAAGTTTAGGATATAAAATAAAGTTAATTATCAATTAAGTTATATAAAATAGTACCAAAATTGTCCAGAAAAAAAGCAGCATTTCTAGTTAAAAATAGAAGCAAAGAATAGAAAATAAAAAGAAAAAAAACTTATCTTAAATAATGTAACTAAGAACTAAAAATAAAGTTACTTTCCCAATGAAAAAAAATGCTCTGGGAAGAAAAAAAAAAGACTAAAATATCAAAATGGAAAATTAGAAAGTGGTCTATTTAATGACATAGGCTAAGTCTTAATGAAAGTCTACTGCATTTTCTAGGATACTTTGATGATATATAGAAAATAATGAGTAAATTATTTCTCAAGTGTGATGTATCTAGGAAATAGATCCGTGAAACAAAAAGAGTAATATCACAGCATACAAACAGAAAATTCACATATAGAAGGAAAAAATCACAGTTTACATTGCATTCATGCTTAAAATCAAACATCACTTTTTCACATTTTGAAGATTTCCCCCCCTAAATATGGAAAGAAAAACAAGCCAGAGCTTTAATATAATATTTTTTTCCAACCTGGAACAGCTGCAAAAAACAAATCTTGCTGGAGATAAGCTTGGTTATAAATATCAACATTCCCTTTAAATAAGGGAGTCCAGTTTTCATACCATCTGCCTCTTTCTAAAAGGGAAAAAAGTATGAAAATCATAAACCAGGACATTCCCTTTAAAATAAGGCATTTAAAAATGAATGTAGTAAAAAGGCTTTGAACTACGTTGAACCCCTATCTTTGCAATTGCCCTATTGAGCTCAGATCAGAAAATGGGATTTTTTGAAAGTAAACAACTTTTATCTCATGAATAAACTGCCTAAAGCAATTAATATTTTAAAGTGTTGTGTTCTAACTTTTTTCACATTGTTGGCCATAATAATAATAATTTCTGATTGAACCATATTTCTCCTTTATGTGTCATACTCCCTCCCATTTATTTTTTAACTACATGTGTCACCCCTACTTTTTCTGAAGTTTTTTTAGAGCCTATTATAAAGACTTCCATGTTATCTCTTCCATTACAAAAATCTAGTTACCAACAGACTGGACTTTTCTTTTAATACAGATTCTATCCTCCGCAAAAATCCTTCCTATGCCTCTCAACAATGTTCTTTTTATACTTAAGTTTGGACTTTATCTTCAAGCCTTCTTTCGTGGCTGGGCATGGTGGCTCATGTCTGTCATCCCAACACTTTGGGAGGCGAGGTGGGTGAATCACCTGAGGTCAGGAGTTTGAGACCACCCTGGGCAATACGGTGAAACCCAGGCTCTACTAAAAATACAAAAAATTAACTGGGCATAGTGGTGGTCACCTGTAATCCCAGCTACTCAGGAGGCTGAGGCAGGAGAATGGCTTGAACCCAGGAGGCGGACATTGCAGTGAGCTGAGATCGCGCATTACATTCCAGCCTGGGCAAGAGTGAAACTCTGCCTTAGGAAAAAAAGAAAGCTGCCTTTCTTCTTTCGCCCTTCATTATTTTTCATTCTTCCTTCTTTTGCCCTTCATTATTTTTCATTCTTTGTTAATGGCTTTGTGATTGAACACTTACATTTTCCCTGTATCACAACATTATTATTTTGATAGTGAAGCCCCTGATTACATCCATTACTTAACTCTTTAAAGTATTCACAAGAAAGAATTAATAAAAAATGGTTCACGAAATATAGCAGTCCAGAGATCCAGAGGGGTACACTGGTTACATCTAACATAAAGGAATATTAAGTATAGTAACACTGAGATCCCCTGAGGGACAACAGAAGAAAAATAAGACAGGGAAAAATAGCTTCTTTTATTTTAACAATACATTTAAGTGTTTAATCAGTTCCCTGAATTACAGTGACAGGATTCTGAAAGGCTACTGAAACAAATGCACATAGGAAGCCCTCGCATAATTCATTCTCCTTTTCATATTCATTCTCTCCCTTATCCTTTTTCTCATATGCATAAAAACACACCCATATACTGCAAACAAAGAGAACAAAACTGAATTTTTAATCATGAGCATTTGTAGAAAAGGTACAAAGATTATGTTTAAATGTGTCCTTCATGGGAAAAATACATCCTGGGACCTTTTTTTATTTTTTAATTCACTTTCATTCTGTTTTAGCTGAGGACCACCTATGTTCGTAATTATAGAAAACAGCGTTGATTTACATATGGCAAATGACATTTAATTGCTTACTTGGAATGCTGCATCTTCAGTTAGGAGGAAGGAGAGACAGAAATTTCACCACCGTAATGGTCAACAATATTTAATCTCTACTCACTTAAAACAAATGACCATTTTACAGCAATCAATATTGCTTTCTTTTCATGATTTATGTAGACATTATGAAATGAAATGAACAATGAAATGATCAGTGTTGCAACAGAAAGTTGTTTTACCTTACACTTATCAGCTAGTTTAAATTATTAAAAAAGTTCTTTTGATATTAAATTTAGTCCATTGTTTATTTCCTTGCTTCCCTGAACAAGAATGTAGGGATCTTTGTTTTTACAGTAAAGAATCTCAAACAATAAGGACAATTTTCGCACACAGTACATACTCGATAGACATTTTTGAGTAAATATTCTTCAAAAGACAATTATGTTAACTTGAAACATACATATTTGGTGTTTATCGTAATAAACTTAATTGAAAATGCTTTGAGTTTTAAAATATAAGCAATTGCTAAATTAAGTTTAGCCCAATGCTGCCTCCTTATATATTCTAAATTTGACCTAATGGTTTCTCTGTGCACAGTAAACTGTAACCTCTCCGTGTGTAAAAAGACTGCAATCGACTTTTGTGCCAATTACTGAGTTTTGGCCAAAGGTGGCCAACTGTTCAAACCAGGCTCAAATGAGGCAAACGCCAAGCTGTAACCAATCTGGCTGTTCCAGTACCTAATTTCTGTTTTCTGTCCATAACTTCCCTTTCTCTGTCCATAGATCTTCACCACGTGGCTGTGCTGGTCTCTCTTTCAGCCTGCTCTTGCTTGAGAAGCTTTCTAATTAGAGAATCATTCTTTGCTCTGTTAAACTTGTTAAATTTAATTTGTCTAAGGTTTTCTTTTAATGCTATGTTTTCTTTTTTAATTTTTTTATTACAAATTCTTTATTTTTTAAATTATACTTTAAGTTCTGGGGTACGTGTGCAGATCATGCAGGTTTGTTACATAGGTATACACATGCCATAGTGGTTTGCTGCATCCATCCCGCCATCATCTACCTTAGGTATTCTCCTAATGTAATCCTTCCCCAATCCCTGCACTCACGGCTATCCCTCCTCTAGTGCCCCCACCGCCTGACAGGCCCCAGTGTGTGATTTTCCCCTCCCTGTGTCTGTGTGTTCTCATTGTTCAATACCCACTTATGAGTGAGAACATGTGGTGTCTGGTTTTCTGTTCTTGTGTCAGTTTGCTGAGAATGATGTTTCCAGATTCAACCATATCCCGGCAAAGGACATGAAATCATCATTTTTTATGGCTGCGTAGTATTCCATGGTGTATATGTGCCACATTTTCTTTATCCAGTCTATCATTGATGGGTATTTGGGTTGGTTCCAAGTCTTTGCTGTTGTAAACAGTGCCGCAGTAAACATACATACGTGTGCATGTGTCTTTATAATTGAATGTTTTATAATCCTTTGAGTATATACTCAGTAATGGGATTGCTGGATCAAATGGTATTTATAGTTCTAGATCCTTGAGGAATTGCAACACTGTCTTCCACAATGGTTGAACTAATTTACATTCCCACCAACAGTATAAAAATGTTCCTATTTCTCCACATCCTCCCCAGCATCTGTTGTCTCCTGATTTTTTAATGATACCCATTCTAACTGGTATGAGATGGTATTTCAATGTGGTTTTGATTTGCATTTCTCTAATGACCAGTGATGATGAGCTTTTTTTCATGTTTATTGGCTGCATAAATGTCTTCTTTTGAAAAGTGTCTGTTCATATCCTTTGCCCACTTTTTGAGGGGGTTGTTTTTTTCTTGTAAATTTGTTTAAGTTCTTTGTAGATTCTGGTTATTAGCCCTTTGTCATGAGTAAAGCACCAAAAGCAATGGCAACAAAAGCCAAAATAGACAAATGGGATCTAATTATATGTAAGAGCTCTGCACAGAAAAAGAAACTATCATTAGAATGAACCGGCCTCCAATAGAATAGGAAACAATTGATGCTATATTTTATAAAAATCTGGGCCTGATAAAGGATGAGTTAACTCTTCCCTATTTGTTTCTTTTTTTATTTTGGCCCTTTGGGGTAGTTTACTAAGATAGGCTTATTTTCCATTTTCAAAACGAGTACAGTAAGAATATCTCATAAGAATACCTATCTCCTATGGCTATGTTGTAACAGTTAAACAGTTAATTTATATCAAGCATTTCTCACATAGTAGGTGCTAAATAAATGTTGTCAACATCATTATAGCATGCTGATTTAATTGATTACTATGAGACAGTATGCAGTCCAAATAGTAAAACAAAACAAAACATAAACTTCATTATCTCATACTCTTTTTTGAGCTCGATTTATTTAATGTTCTTAGGATATAACAATGGTCTCAGAATACCTAAGTGTATAACAATTTATTTACACATACAATCTACAGTTTCTGCTATTATTTGATCTTTTTTTTTTTTGAGATGGAGTTTTGCTCTTGTTACCCAGGCTGGAGTACAATGGCACGATCTTGGCTCACCGCAACCTCCGTCTCCTGGGTTCAGGCAATTCTCCTGCCTCAGTCTCTTGAGTAGCTGGAATTACAGGCACGTGCCACCATGCCCAGCTAATTTTTTGTATTTTTAGTAGAGACGGGGTTTCACCATGTTGACCAGGATGGTCTCGATCTGTTGACCTTGTGATCCACGCACCTCGGCCTCCCAGAGTGCTGGGATTACAGGCATGAGCCACTGTGCCTGGCCCTATTTGATCTTTTAAATATCTTCTATAATCAGCTAAGTGGCTTCAAAAGTATTGTTGGATAACTTTAAAAATGCCAAATTATATATGCTATCTTTTTCATACATGTTTGAAACTATGGATTAACAGAGTAACAGTTACATTCTAAATGTAACAGTTATATTTAGAGAGTAAATATTTTTATATACACAAGTTTCTCCTGAGGACAGACCTTGTTAAGAAGAACAGAGTGCTGTGGTGTATTTCAAAATGGTTCCTTTTCCCCGCCCGCAAGGAATTTTTCTCAGATACTTACTGTGAGAACGTAGTCTCACAGTATGTATGTATTTACACACCTAGTGTATGTAAATAATGAGTATTAAAAATGTTTACTTTCTAAAATGTAAAACTTGTGAGCACAAAAAAGCTTACAGACTAGTCCCCATTTTTAAAGCTGGTAACTTAATCTCTAATCATTGTAGGAAGTTCCAAATTATCCAAATTTTTAAGAAAACATTTCCCAGGCAAACACTTCCACAGTTCTTTTTTCTGTATTCTCTTCAGGAGTTATACACTTTTGATGTTTTTTCTGCTAAGTCTGTAAGTCACAATTCCTCTTACATATCCACTACTTGCATTGTGCAGGTCAGTACTGTTCCTCCTATTAGAGCAACAGCCTGACTTTAGATAAAACTGGTTCTGCCATAAAGGCCTCAAACCTTTAATTTTCAATGATAAGTTTAGCATCTCAAATATTTAAAATAACCCTAGGTCTAACACATAATGACAAACAAGAAATACAATTTTAGAAAAACCCTTATAGTACATTCTGACCATATCTTCCAAAAACCTTTAAGAAAAATTATATAAATATTCTACTTTTCTATTTTCTTTTCGAATATTAAGCTTTCATATAACGTTATACAGGTCTCCCTTCATAGCCATGGGGAAATTGGTTCCAGGACTCCTGTAGAAACCAAAATCCACAGGTGCTGGAATCCCTTATATAAAATGGCGTAGCATTTGCATTAACCTATGTTGCACATTCTCTTATATTCTTTAAATCATCTTTAGATTATGTGTAACATTTAATGCAATGTAAAAGCTATGTAAAAAATTATTTTACTGTATTTTCCTATTATTTTTTATTGTTGCATGGTTATTTTTATGGGGTTTTTTTCTGAGTATTTTTGATGAATAGGTGGCTGAATTCATGGATGCAGAACCCCTTGATATGGAGAGCCAACTGAAAAATTTTTACTAAAAAATCTATTTCCAGTTTCTATTTCTCTATGTAAGGAGCTTGGAAGTCACCACTCCATCCCTTTTCCAAGTAAAAAGTTAAACAGACTGGAAACTGAGCATTCTTTTTGAATTCTTAAGAAAAATGAGGACACACAGAGAGCACAATTCTGACCCTCAAGATTGGAGAGAGAGGCAAATGCAGAGAGTCACAGCTTACCAGACAGAAACCCATGAGTAGAAAGTGTCACAGGAACAAGTGCTGTGGTAGAAAAACCTCAACTGTAATTGACAAGTTGCTGGAGGCTCAGGATGAAAAAGTCTGAATTAAATCACTTGTTTGAACCAAGACAGAAGGGACTCCTACACTCTGTTTTACCCCCAAGAGCTTGACTAGCTTCTCACAGTAAATATCCGAGAAAAATCCAGGGGGAGCCGAAAAGGAACAATTTTGAAATTCACTACAGCCTGTTCTTAACAAGGTCTGTCCTCAGGAGAAACCAGCTAATCAGAGGCTAACTTGCTGGGTACTTTCAGAGCCCAACTGACCTGGGGAAAGGAAAACCCCCAACTCTAGCCCACTCCAGCTTTCCATGCGGAAGAAGAGAAATACTCAACTCCAGCCCACTGTTGCCATCCTGTCTTCAGTAAAGGGGGAAAAATAACTGAGAAACACTTGCAAAGTTCACAGTCCAAAAGCCAATGTCCCCTAAATGACTAAGACCTAATAATAAGACTACCGAGTGCACCCTGTCACCCCATACTTTACACCATGTTACTAGAGGTCTATTTACAGCAGTTCCTTTTACTCAGTTCATCATATCTGGCTATCAAGAAAAAACAGCAAGGCATACTATAAGGCAAAAAAAAAAAAAAAACCCACACAATCTGAAGAGATATGTAAGCATCAGACATACTGGGGATGTGGAAATTATCAAACTGGAAACTTAAGACAAGTATGATTAATATACTATGGGCTCTAATGGACAAAGTAGACATCATATAATAACAGATGGAGAATGTAAGCAAAGAGATGGAAATCTTAAAGAACCAAAAGAAATGCTGGTGATCAAAAAAGGAATAGCATAAATGAAGAGTGCCTTTGATGAGCTAATTCATAGATTGAACATTAGCTGAGGAAAGACTCTCTGAGCTTGAGATAAATCAGTAGAAACCTCCAAAACCAGAAAACACACACACACACACACACACACACACAGAGAACAAAATACCTAAAGATTGTCGTACAACTCTAAAAGGTATAATATACATATAAGGGGAATATCAGAAGATGAAGAAAAAGAGATGGGAACAGAAGAAATATTTGAAACAATAATGATTAAGAATAAATTCAGACACCAAACCATATATCCAAGAAGCTCAGAAACCACCAAAAAGGATAAATGTCAAAAAAAAAAAAAAAAAAGAAAACTACACCTAGGTATATCATCTGAAAATTCTTTTAAATACCTCTTACCTGGATATCTTATACTTCTTTACATCAGTACAAAGGTATAGCAGTCATTAATTCAACTCATTAAATTAGAATTCTGCTTTCCTGCTGGATAGAAGGCAATACTGCACTTCATAGTTCCACATTCAAAATTTAGCAATTTGCTTTGACCAGCAAAACACGAAATACCAGTGCATAATGAGCCACTCTCCCTTCCCACTGCTGCAGTGATCATGGAAGTATATTCAGATAAAACCTTCAATTTCTTACCAACTCATTTTGGGTATTTAGTCTGTGTGTTGTTAAGACATTGAAATTTGAGCTTGCTTATTTCTAGAGTATAACCTGAGCTCCTCTGACTGATACAAATGTTACTTTTCTCCAGAAGCCTTTCACAAGTACAACATAGTCTGAGTTAAATGCTGCTTCTCCAAGTGATGACAGCCTTCTACTCATACGCTTATTATAACACAACACTATAGTAAAATGGCTGCTGGAATTATCCATTTCCTTTGTTAAACTATACTCCCGAGGTAGGAACTGTTAGTGGCTAGCTTGCAGTAAGTTATTAAAAAAACCTTTACTGAATTCACTGATCATTCCTACATTCACTCATCAAGAGCCAGGGACCACTCCAGTCACTAAAGATAGAGTACAAACAGAGCAAACCAAAACTCCTGACTTCATATGCCTTAGATTCTTATGAGGGACAATGATAATAAGCAAGACACATAAGTGTAACCATACAGATTAATAGATAGTGGTAAAAACTATAGAGCAAAGAAAGAATATAAAGTGTTGGATGGTCATCCGATAAGACTCCATTTAGAAGGTGAACTTTTAATAAAGACCAAAAAAAAAAAAATAGGAAGGAAATTGGTCATACAATTCCTACATATGGAGGAAGAGCAATTTAGTAGAAAGAATAGCAAGTGCAAAAATTCTGAGATGAGAAAATGCCTGGCATGTACAAAGAAAAACAAGGAGGCAGTATGCCCAGGGCAAGTGAATGATGAGAACAGTTAAAGAAGAAATTAGAGAAGTAACAAACGATCAAGTCTTGTGGAGACAATCAGTCCAGTCCAAAAGCTTTATTTAGATTTTATGTTGTATCAAATGGAGAGCTATTGAAAGGTTTTGAGTAGAGTGCGGAGTGGGAAAGAACAGGACAAGATGAGGTCAGAGATAAACAGGGGCCCATATTCTTCATTTTACTTTATGTCATATTTCCTCTCTCCACAATAAATGAGAAAAATGAGTGTATCAATTTACTATGAAATATTGTTGAATAAATGTTTTATGATGATATTAATCTGTTCATTACTTCATATGCAGGAACAGTGATTAAAGCCAATAAATAATTACCAAAATATTGCAATATTCAAAGTATAACAATGTACTGAATGTACAAATGTCAAGCATTTAATGTAGCAACATATCTTAATAGGCAGTTGAAAATACTAAACATTTAACAAATAAGTTATTTATAAATGTATATAATTCTATAAATGTTACTTGTTTGGATTTTCTGAAATATCACAAAATAAATACAAGTAAAAACATTTCCTTATTGTAATACTGCCTTCCATAAGAAAAACCTCTGCTTGGAAACCAGGTTCATTGACAGAAGAAAACAACCTAAAACGAAGTACGAAGTGAAAGAAAACAAACTACAAATCAAAACACCTTTTGCAAAATGTTAAATCAAATAAACACACCTTGCGTTGTGTCTTTGATGCTGCCAAGTCTAAACTCTGGAAAGCTGCCAAGGGATAAGATGTTTCCAAAGCCAAGGTCTTTACTTAGGTAGCTGTGCTTGCATTCCTGGCAAATTCAATTCCAAATACCAAAAATAATATTGTTGGTGATTTTTCTTACTGCAATTCAAAACAAAGTATATAAAAATAGTAAATGAATGATCTCCAGTTCCCTAGTTGTCCATGAATCTAAATCACAATGAAAACATTTCCAAAAAGTGTTTCTTAGTTTGCTAACTCTGTTGTTTATTCAATCTGAATACATTTCTATGCCAAATATATTTGGAAAATGTTGCATATTATGCCCCGTTTTAACAAGGCAAAATTTCATAATAAAGGCTCTGAGAAGTCCTGTAACAGAAAAATCTATTTAAATTTACAGATGCTTCCACTGTTTTCTAAAGTCAGGCATAAATGTAAAGAGACTGATATAAAATTATTTTCTGTTATTTTAATTTGCTTAAGTTTGACTTTAAAAAATTAGATTTATTCAGTCATAAATGTCAAAATATATGTTATTTTAAATGCCCATTTTAAAAGCAACATGGTAATGCATGATTTATTCATTTGTTTGTTAAATATTTACTGAAAACCTACTAAATGCCAGGCAATGAAGTTATGTCTAGTTTTATGTTGCAATTGCTCTCATATGGATAAGAGCATCAAATTTAAATATTTTCAAACTGCTGTCTAATCATGATACCAACTCAAAATGTAACCCCAATTATTTTGGAACACAAGCTTTACTAATTTTAATGAGATAATTAAAAATAGCAATTTTTAGGTAATTATTAAATAATGCTAACAATCCAAGTCAAGAGTAATAATATGAAAGAATAATCTTTTTTATTTGACCAATGAAATACTAAATACCAGTGCATAATGAGCCACTCTCCCTTTCCACTGCTGCAGTGATCATGGAAGTATATGATCACTTTCCATTTAACAAAGGTGCTACAAAATAATAAAGCTGGACACTTACCTCACAGCATACACAAAATATAATTCAAAATGAATCACAGAACTAAATGCAAAGACTAAAACTATAAAACATTTAAAAGAAAATATAGGAATAAAATTTTATGACTTTGATTTAGAAAATATTCTCTTACATACAACACCAAAAGCACAAGCAATAAAATAAAATATAGATAAATTGCACTCCATTAAAATAAAACTTCTGTGCTTTAAAGAACATGACCAAAAAAGTGCAAAGGCAGTCCACAGAAGAAAATATTTGCACACTATATATATAATGTCTAGTGCCCAGAATATATAAAGAACTCTCACAACTCAACATAAAAGATCAAATAATACAAGTTTTAAATGGCCAAGATATTTGAATAATTTTCCAGAGAAAACATACAAATTGCCAGAAAGCACAGGAAAAGATGCTCAACATCATTGTCATTAGGAAAACTCAGATCAAAACCACAATGATATACCACTTTACCCCTAGTAGGATGACTATTTTTTTAAATGCAAGTGGAGATGAGGATATGGAGAAACTGGAAACTTTATAAATTGCAGGTAAAAAAATAAAATGATACAGCCACACTTTGAAAAACTTTGGCAGCTCCTCAAAAATCCAAACACAAAGTTATCATATGGCCAGCAATTCTGCTCTTAGGTATATACCCCAAAAAAAGGAAAACATCTCCACCCAAAAACTTACATATGAATGTTCAGAGCAGCATTATTCTAATAGCCAAAAAGGAGAAACAACTCATGATGAATAGGTATCTAAAATCTGGTATATATCTATATGATGGAATATTAAAAAGAATTAAATATTGATAATGCTGCAACATGGATGACCCTTGTAAACATGTGTCTAAGTGAAAGAAGTCAGTCACAAAAGTCCACTTAATACATAACTTCTATTGTTCCCTTTATATGAAAGAACTTCTCTATCCTTCTCTATTGAACCAGATAGGTGAAGCTCAATAGAGAAAGATGATAGATTAGTGGTTGTTTAAGGGGTTGGAGGTAGAAGGGGTGGAAATGGACATAATGGGTACAGAATTTCTATTTGAATTAATGAAAACACTCTAAAATTAGGTAGTTGCACAACATTTGGAATATGCTAAAACTCCCGAATTGTACACTTTAAAGTGGTAAGTCTTATGCTTGTGAAATATATCTCAATAATGTGGCTATTAAAATACAAGTGTCATAAAAATGCAAGTCTACAGTCCATATTAAAATGTTTGGGCCAGATATGACTTGAATGTTTTTAGATTATAAAAAGGTAATAAATCCCATCTACCATAATTACATAATAGTCCTGAAAGGAAGCACATTAATACTTCATAGAAAAATCTTATGCCTATTAATTACATAAATAGTCCCATGTCATTTACGTCTGTTTTTTTGTCTCAATTAAGTTTGCAGAAAACTTGACAAAGTTTAATTTTGCAGAACTTTTGGATTTTGAAAATGCAAATGATGGGTGTTGGTGCCTTATTCATGATGATTGTTAATATTAATAATAATCTCAGCAACTACCCATTTGTTGACTAGCAACTAATGTGGCAACCACTGTGGTAAGCACATCACATATCATAAATTTCATAACATTTTTGTATAATAGGTACAATTTCCCAAATGAGGAAACTGAGTTTCCTAATGATTAAGTGATTTACCCAAGCATGCAAAGTTGACAGGGAACAGATTTAAACTCAAATCTATCTGATCATAGAGTTTACTCTCTTTCCTCTGTATATCAGAGTATGTTCAGACCATTCACCTGAACTACAGACTCTACCTCTGTAAAATGGAGTAAGAGCCCTTTTACATATACATACATGTATACATAAACATACATATATATATTTTTTCATTAAAAGATTTCATTCTTACTTCACATATATACATGTATATTTATGTGTATACATGCATATATGTGCATGTGTATATGTATATATACATATGTACCTATGCATGTATACATATATACGTGTATATGTATATGTCTGTATCTGTATGTATATGCATATACATGTGTACACATGCATATGTACATATACACATGCACATATATGTATGTATACACATAAACATACATATATGTACATATGTGTAGGTATACGCATATATGTATGTTTGCGCATATACATACATATACACATATACATGTGAAGTAAGAATGAAATAAAATCTTTCAATGAAAATAATGTGTTAAATATAAAGGTCTACATAAATATGAGACATCATCTAAATAACTATTTTCATTATATATCTAAATCAAGGTTCAAAGGAGATATGTTTTCAGTCAAATTTTACACAGGCATTCCAAACAAATGTATTAATTTTATTAGAAGAAATGCTAAGCATTAATTTAAAGATTTTTTTAAATACTAAGCAAAGAAAATCTAAATATATTCAAACGGTCTATAGCTAAGCTTCTATCATCTCAAGCTTCATAAAGTTTTTGTAAGTCCTATATAAAAGTGGTGCAGTGTGCAAGCATCTACATTATGTTTTGTCTTAAAGCAGTTCTACCCAGGAGAAGCCAGAACAGGTTATATTTTTACTTTATAAGTAACGTCTTAATATTCTGAAAATTTTTAATGATTTAAGGTTATTTAACAGTCTGTTCACATAAGTTCACCTACCATGTAAGTTCCTAGGGTAACTAAGGGATTGTTTATATATTCCTCCTTACAGGAAAACTTATGTATACCTCAAAACAACTTTTATTCCATGAAAGTATAATCATAAAATTAAAGAATTTTAGAAAGTGTGGTACAGTATTTGAAAAAGCTTCAGAACCATTTAAAAATAACAATTCGATCATGTTGCTGTACCACTTGCAAACCTGAAATGGATCCTCATTGCCTGCAAGATGAAAATAGTTTTGCATGTCATATAAGAGTCTTCTCAGTCTGGGCTAGCAGGTTCATACTGCCTCAACTCTAGCTATTTTTCTCTAGATCAGGCTCCAATAACTAAGTTCTTTTGATTTCCCAACCACAAGACTCCATTTACAGCTTAATAGTTTTTACAAATCTTATTATACTTACTTTAATGTTGCTCAGCCCTAGCCTTGTCTAACTTGAATTCACAGGCACTCTTCAAGACCCCATTTAATTAGATACTTTCTCTGTGTAATTCACCTATGCCTGCTAGAAAAATCTGTGGTTATCTGATGGATATGTAACTCACTTATTAAATATTGTACCTACTTATCTCCAAAAACATCTAGAATTTTGTCATATAACAGTACCCATTGTTTCTTATTATAATATTGAGATATTACCTGATTTTCATCCTTGGAAATAATAATATAAAATATTCACATGAATTTTGTTTCATTTATGGAATAGAGATGAAAAAGTGAAGATGTGGATTACAAAATGCAAATAATGATATATGTTTTTAGGATAATCTTAACCATATAAAACCAAAGAGATGCTGGGGTAAGTCAAACATTTATTCATCAAAAATTGAATAAATCTGAGTCCCTTGAACTGAAAAGAAAAGTACACTAAGGTTTACAATTCAGGTCATGAGTTGAAAAACGTATTCTGTTTTTTAGATACATATATTTTAGGCTTTGCATGTCAAGAAGGAAAATCAAATTATAACAATGTGACTGTGATTTTAGTGTGCTGAGATCCAGAGCAGGCCAATGAAAGTGCCTCCATGTATGGCTCTGTGGCAATTACATAACTCTGCTATATTGTATTGTACTGTGAAAGCAGCCATAGACAATATGTAAACAAATGAGTGTGATTGTGTTCCAATAAAACTTTATTAATAATTAAATTTGAATTTTACATAATTTTCACAAGTAACAAAACATCATTATCCTTTTGATTTTTCAGCGATTTAAACATGTACAAACCATTTCAAGCTCACGAATCATAGGATGCATACAGTGAGTTAGATCTGGCCTGCTGGTTACAGTTTGCTAATCAATGGTTTGGGGATACTTTTTATATCTATTCATACTCTTAAATTATCAGGTTTCCTCTCCGACGTAAATAAGTCAGAAGTTCACAAAATTTTATTTAAATCAGGTTGTTTTTGAATTAATTTTTATAATATATATCTTCTCATGCAAATGATTTTTTAATTAGCAGTCAATTTTTAGCTAGATTTAACCAAATTATTGAAAACCTGGGGTATACCATCAGTTATATACACATACACACACACACACACACACACCTATAATGGCTTTTGTGTTGATCTTGCATTATCTCATAATAAGCTGGTATCTTCAGGTCTTTTTCCTCAAAAGCAAACATGAAGTAGTTTAGATTCCTTTATACAGATACTCCTCGACTTACCATGTGATTACATCCCAATAAACCCATCATAGGTCAAAAATATCTTAAATTGAAAATTCACTTAATACCCCAATAAACCCACAGTAAAATGAAATACTGTAAATCAAACCATCGTAAGTCCAGATGCTTTTCAACTAATAGGGTTACAAACCAATAAACCCATCATGAAGTTGAAAAATCATAAGTCAAACCATCATAAATCAGGAACAGACTGTATACAATAAGTGGTTTTCTGTTGCCATCACACAAGAATTACAAACTGCATGGGAATTACAAACTATAAACATGTTGCTCTATTGTTTTCTGGCATTTCATACTACAGAAAAGAAGTCTGAGGCCTGTCTAATTTTCATTTCCCGATAATAACATGCTTTTTAATTTTCTTTCTTGATGTGGAAAACATTTTTTTCTTTATTATCACAGTTTGATAATTTTGTGATTATTGTGTCTCTTTAAGTTGTCCTGCATTACATAAAAAAGGTCCTTTCTTCCTTCATAGGTCTTTTTCAGCTCCAGAAAGATTTTTTCTGTTACATTTTTAAAATTAGTTTTCTTTCAAATGCTCTGCTCTCTTCTTTAGGAACAACTATTGATCTATCTATCTATCTATTTTCTTGTCTCTTATTCAGAGACTCCAAATAGCCATACAGTGGACTCTATTCTTTATTCTCCATATATCATCTTTTTATGATTTACAACTTTTTAACTAAAATAACCTCTCAAGTCTATTCTCCACACTGACTAAACTTTGTACAACAACATCAATTATAAATGTTACTGCCTCAAATACAGATTTTGAACGCTTTTGTGGTGGGTAAAATAATGTCCCCCCAATCCAAAATGTCCAAGACCTAATTCCCATAACCTACAAATAAGTTGGATTGCAGAAGGGACTTTGCAGACATGATTCAATGAAGAACCTCAAAATGAAGAGTTTGTCCTGAATTATCTGAATGTTTCTTCAAAAGTAGATAACTCTTCCAGTTGTGGTCAGAAGGAGATGTGACCATAGAATAAGTCAGATTGCTGCAATGTTTTTGGCTTTGAAGTTAGGGGGCGGTGCATAAACCAAGGAATGTGGGCAGCCTCCAGAAATTACAAAAGAGAAGGAAACCGATAATCTCTCCTAGAGCCTCCAGAAAGGAATGCAGCCCTGTCCTTACCTCTATTTCAGCCCAAAGTGACCTATGTCAGACTTCTGAACTATGGAACTGCCAGGTAATAAATTCGTGTTGTTTTAAGTCACGAAATGTGGAGTAATGTGTTACAAGAGGAACCGAAAACTGATATGGCTCTCATATTTTTAGTTTCTCATCTTCTTATTTTCTGTTAATATCTTCTTTCTGTCACTTCATCATTGTCTGTTCTCCTATCCATAGAAGCCATGTAGTCTTGAATGTGTTGGATAGCAAATAACTCTGAAATGTTCTTCCTTAGCTTAAGATTGTTTTGAGAGTTTCATAGCTATACATCTTAGTCTTCCGCTGATATCCTCTGCCTCGATTTTGTATGATGTCTTGTTTCACTTGATTCATTTTCAAATGCAAATTTATCCAGAATATTATGACACTGAAAAAACTGTATAGATATTTTCTACATAAGCCAATGTTTTCCATATATGTATAAAGAGGATGGTGTTGAGGAGAGAAGAGACAGAGAATTAACTCCCTAGGAACACAGACAAAGCAGAATTGAAAACTGGGAGGTTCTTTTTAAAACTGTACCTTCCCTTCTTGAAACAAAATCTGATATACCTCTTCCCAGAGAGATTCAGTATTATATATTGAGTCACTGTGAATGATGGCAATGTATTATAATGCTCATACATATTGTTAAAAGAAAAAAATCTTCAACCTTTTCCACATGCATAGTTAACTTGACTGGAGTTAAGTTAACGGGAAGTCAAGTTAACTATGTATGTGGAAAAGGTTGAAGATTTGTTTTTTACATAACAAAGGATATTTCTACTTCCAGAGTTAAGTCTAAAACTTTCAATGCAGTGCACCTTCCACCTGCTGTAGGTAAGAAACTGTAATCCACAGTTAGGACATTGCCACAGGTATCCACATAGTTCATTATTCTATACCCTGCAATATTTGAATATTTTAAGATTCAAAGTATGTAAAACAAATGTTATTCAGATTAACCTATCTTTCTTTTGTCATTGCCAAAATTTTAAATTGTTCCATATAATTAGGCTGGTATTTCTGCAAGTATGTCAATAAATAATACCACTATAGAAGAACAAAGCTCCTTTATGCTGATGTCCATTCTCAATTTTGGTGGCTTAAAAGTCATGCAACTGACAAGAGCCTTTCATTAATGAAATTGTCTTTGCCTTCTAAGTCAATAAAACTTAAACCACTGAGTATGGAATGTTTACCTTTTTACTGTTGTTTAACATTTCAGAATTATGAGGTAAGTAGGAATCATTTCTTTTTCATGAAAACCTATACCTATGTCACTCTATTGTTGGAAAGGTACTGAACATAAAAAAGGGTATAAATATATGTAATAGGTATAAAAAAATTCGCTCTAGGCCTACACGATCCTTATCTGTTTAATAGGAAATTTGAGAATATCAAATATGATCAAATATGTATCACTATTTTCCATTAGTATTATTTTAGTCACTCTGGACAAATATCAGAAAAACACAAAATTCTAAGTAATATTGTTTAAGACATTCACAGTTAGAGTAAAATCTACTGATATAAAAAATGCAGATACATGTGAACAAAGATTAAGGGGAAATCTGGCCTAGTTTCACGTTTCTACATAGAGGAACTTCCATTGGAGCAGGGGCTCTCAATGGAGATGCTTTGGCATTGGAGTAAGACAAGGTAATTCTTCATTGAGCTGATAGCCCTCTACGTTACACAATATTTATCATCTCTAAACTTCAGGGTGCCCAAAGTCAGTAGTACTTCCTCTAAAGACATTAGAATAATTTAAAACGCCCCAACATATTTCAAATATTCCAGAGGTGTTACCCAGAATGGAAAACCAGAGCCCTAGATTTATAGTCCTGGCCTCAGATCCCACTTCTTTTTCACAGTTTACCAAAAAGAGACTAATCTGATCAGTGATTGGTTCACATTACTCCACCCATAGAGCTAACCCATATACACCAGTAAGCACTGAAGATTTGCCCCTTTTTACGACCTTCTCTGCCCTAGACCATGAAAAGCAGTAATTGTGGGTAAGCATATCAGTCCTGCAATCTGAAATGTTTACCTCAGCTGAACTAAAGTCTAGGTTCTAGGAAAGAGAGTAGGAGTAAAAGGAGGTAGGAAGTAGTGGTACTCATTTTTTGGTCTGATTTTTGGATAAAGCACTATCCCCTATTGACTTGTTATTGCAACTTGAAGCTGATATGGCAAACTCCACAAGTCTGTTTACAAACTCAAGAGCGGATGGAAAGAGCTATTATTGAGCCCCTAAAAATCTCTAAATCCATTGTAATGCTCTCTCTAAGCCACTTGTCTTTATCGCTCTTTTTCTACCATGAAATGAACTGAGTTAAGAAAGGAGTAGTCAAGTATCAAACAGTTTAAATAAAATTACAAGTACTAAAGAAATAACATGTACTCCTATACACATTCACGCATATTACAAAAGCAATAGATCTTTACATCTTTAAGTTTATCCTTATCCAATAACAACTTTTTTATATCTACTACTGATGCCCACTTTTATTGGTAAAGCTAGATATAGAATTGGACCAAAGAAAATAATGAACTCCATTTACAGATTTCTGTATGAATGTATAAATCAGGAAAAGAGCCACAGTGAAAACAACCACAATATTTTTTATCCACGAATTAAAACGTTATAAAAGATTATTCACTTAAGTAAAAAAAAAATAAAAGATTTCTAAGTATCAAGTAATTTCTAAGTATCAAGTAATAAAAGATTTCTAAGTATCAAGATTTCTAAGTATCAAGCATGTATTAAAAGTAATAAGCTTTTCTTTGACCAAAATGGACGTGGATAGATGAGAAAGTTTATGTATCTAATGCTCATCTCAAAAATACAATTTCACATTTTTCTCAAAATATTTGACAATACTCTTTTAACGTGTTTAAATACCACAATATGCTTTAAGAGGTTATGATCAAAGGGCATTTGAGATAAAACATAGATTACATGGTTTTGTAAGATAGCAACAATTGGCTGAACATTGTTAGTTCCCGTTTATTAGCACTTAAAAAAAATAAAAATGATAGGGGGATGACTGAAGACCCTGAACTAAGTTATGCTATGGTAAGAGGCACTGTAGAAGAAAGACAAAAGCCCCACTCTTCTCCCAGATATGTAGCCTTGGGTAAAAGTTACTTAGTCTCTCTGTAGGATGAGGCAGTGGCAGAGAATAATTTCCTTATTCCTAAAGAGGTTGAACAAAAACAGATGTTCTTAATCCAGGGCCCATTTAGGCTTCAAATTGCGTGTTTTTCTAAAGAGTGAGTCAATAACTTTTCTTGGTTTCTCAAAGTGGTAAATGACACCAAAAAGGTTAGTCATCCTTGCATTAAAAGGTAATGTTTCCGGCCAGGCGTTGTAGCACACGCCTGTAATACCAATACCTCGGTAGGCCGAGGCAGGAGGATCACCTGAGGTTAGGACTTCAAGATCAGCCTGGTCAACATGGTGAAACCCCGTCTCTACTAAAAATACAAAAATTAGCTGGGCCCGGTGGCGTGTGTCTGTAATCCCAGATACCTGGAAGGCTGAGGTAGGAGAATCACTTGAGCCCAGGAGGCGGAGGGTGCAGTAAGCTGAGACTGTGCCATTGCACTCTAGCCTAGCCAACGGAGCGAGACTCCACCTCAATCTTTTCAGGTATATATATATAGTTAGTGATATTAAAAGGGAAAAAGTGTCATTCAAGATATTACAGGTGCTATCTAACCAGAACCAATACAGAATCAATAATGAATAGATGAGTGAATTTCTTCCCCATTTCTAAATGACGCAAAGATTAAAAAAAAAAATCAAAAGGGAAATTTGAAAATACTTTAAGCTGAATGGCAATATTAGGATCATATAGACAAAAAGATTAAAAGTGTAATCAATAACACCTGACATTTGTGTAAATCATTGCTCTAATGATACTTTCACAATCAATTATTCCTCCTTTTTTTAGGAAGGAAGGGCATATCTTACAGTCCCCATTTTACAGATAAGAAAACAATTGCGAGAGTTACTGCCCAAGGACAAACACTTCTTAACCCTGCCAGTTTCCTGACTTGTAGGCCAATGCTCTTTCCGATGTTAACAAGTAGTACAAGCTTCCTTCCTCCGGGTTTACACTGTAAACCTGGCAAAGGTTTTTTAGCTCTTTTGTGTTTTCTCTGTGGAATGTTTGTTGTGCTGAATCATTAGGGGCAAGAGTACATGAGCAAACAAAAGAAGATTTGAAGTGGTTATCTGAGGTTACCAACTCATCCCATACTCGTTGATCATTAAGTATGGGCCGAATGAAGCAAAGACACTTCTCCACAATAGAGAATTAAAGGGAGATTATGTCTTGGGGCTTCTCTAGAAATAACTTGCTTCGACTTCTTCGGGAGGCTTATTAAGCTCTAACAAGCAGCAGAGAACTCCAAGTAGAAGAAACCTGATCTCCAATCCCCTCTTCCTAGTCATCCACGTGGACACCAACATCTGATGGATTCAGAATTCACCAAGCTCTAGAAAAGTAACCCCCCTCTCCTCACCACCACCAATAAAGCCACCTAGTCCTGAATGAATCGTCTCTCCGCAAAGTTTTGGCATTCAAATACGCGTTCATTAATAAGAGGAAGCAGGAGAAAGAGTAAACAGGAGTACCACGGAAAAAGGGGGCCCAAAAGGGAACTGCAGAACCGGGATAGCTGCAGAGAGAATTAAGCTGCCGCAAGTTATCTGACAGCACAAAGGAGCCAATCCCGAGCCGCACGGAAGACCTTGGGTAGTGGGCGGGACTAACGTATCCGGGGCCCAGCGGCAAGCGCCAGACATGCTGGCAGGGCGGGAACCGCGCGTTCCTTAGCAACCTCAACGGCCACGCCCACCGAACCCGGCACCCTCCATCCCCCACCCCGCATCCAACGCCCTGATCTACGGGAACGAGTCCTTCAGTGATCATCGTACCTACTGGGTTTCTCGGACTCCGGGTTTCTCTTGCAGGGCCTCCCTCCGCCCAGCCCGCCCTAGTGCCGCTCGCAGGGACGGAACGATCGTCTCCTAAAAGCTTTAAGGCTCGCTAAAGAGGTGCGCCCATTTTCAGTCCCGGGCCCCGAGCATCCTAGGCAAGGTCTCCCCAAATCCCCTCGCACTCGCCGGACACACACCTCAGCTCTGCCAAGGCAAGGGCCGACAAACTTCGTGGCCGGCTGGAAATGTTGCTGTCCACGGTCCTGTCACTCAGGGGTAGGGGCGGGACGAGCCAGCCGCACACTCCTACTCCCAAAGGGTGAGGCGGAAAGAGGCGGGGCTCTGCCCGCAGGGGCGGGACCAGGCCTCAACCGGCTCTCGGATTGGTCGGTCTTTCTCCCGCCTCTACGCGGGTCCAGGACGCAAAGGCGCCCGCCCTGCGGCCTTTCCCTCCTTTTGATGCGACCGTTGAGTTCTAATACTTGTCTCACAATGTAACTGCAGAAATTAAAAATAAAGACTGTGACTTGTTTCGTAAATATAAAACGGAAAAATATGTTATTTTGGTTATTGAACTCTTCCCATCTCACACACACTCCCCAATTCACACTCCCAGGAGCATCCATAAGTGGAAGTGTACGTTGTGTGTGTACAAAATGAATTCATTGCCCATTCAAACGGCAAAAAAGAAAAAAAAGTTTATATTAATATTAGAGATTAATCAATCTTTCTTTAGGAAAGATTGCTAAAACACTACCGACAATTAAAATTTAGGAGCCCATGTTTAGGTACACAATTTTCACATCTACAAAATGGGCGTTACTGAACGATATTATTTGAAAAGCTTTCGAATATTGAATGCTTTATTCATTATACTCATGTTATCCTTACAAAACCCACTGAGAGTATTATCCACAGCCTATGAACAATGAAACACAGGGTGGGAAAGGCTAGGTTTGTTCAAGCATTCAACAAATATAAGTGCCTGCAGCCATTATTTTTAATACTGTGGTAAACTAAATCTAAAATTCCTTCAAAATGTTGTGCAACCTCCAATGTAATTTTTCTCTTGCTCACATAAAAGTTACCTTCCTCTAGGCCAGCCAATCATATCTTTTTGAAAAAAGCCCTTGAGAAAGAAAGTAGCATACAAAAAAAAAAAAAAAGGAGACAAGTATAAATAGACTAACCAGAAGGCTCTCTGAAATCTCACAGGATATTATGGCCAGGAATTGAATCCAAAATGTAATTTTATATTCTGTCCTCCTAAATCATTTTCTGGTCTCCAGTTCCTCTCCCAGAAATAAAGGTAGAGTTAAATGAGATTATATTAATACTCTTAACTAGATTATTATGTGTGTGGCTTTAAAATTTTTTTCCTTTACATATTAAACCAAAACCCAGAAGTGTTTATCTTGTCTGATGCGGTTGTAGTAATGAGAAAAAAAAAAAAAAAAGAAAAAGAAAAGTACCTCTGGAAAACTGCCTTGAGATTCAATTAAAATGTTCATGATACTGTGATGCAATTGTTGGAATAAAAGAAATCCATTCCAATTACAAATAATTTTACCCTCTTGATCTGGTGAACTTCTAAATTCTTCTGAAAGCTTGCTAAATGTGAATAACTCTCGATAAAACTTTCTTGATTTCCTTTAATCTTCTAAAAATGTTTGGTTTGGCCAAGCATGGTGGTGTGCGCCTGTAATCCTAGCACTTTTGGGAGACAGAGGCAGGCAGATGCCTGAGATCAGGAGTCCAAGACCACCCTGGTCAACATGGTGAAACTGCTTGTCGACTAAAAATACAAAATTTAGCCAGACATGGTGGCAGATGCCTATAATCCCAGCTACTCGGGAGGCTGAAGCAGGATAATGGCTTGAGCCAGGAGGTGGAGATTGCAGTGAGCTGTGATTGCACTACTGCACTCCAGCCGGGCGACTGAGCAGGACTCTGTCTCAAAAACAACAACAACAAAAATGGTTTTAGACTAAAAGGAAAGAGTTATGATTGTACATTAGTAAGTATTATGTAAATAAATGCTGTAAGATTTAAATAAAAATGGTGAACGTACTTGAGTCCATTTTCATTACATATTTAAAGTGCAAATGTATTTGTTTGAATATTCTCACTTATATAAGATATTACACATTTAAATAAATGTATTATATGCATGTAAATGTGTAATCATTGAAATAAACACAGCTGTATACTACCCATATGTATAGCTCCAGATGTTTGAAGCATGCACTCAAATTGCTGGAACTTTACACCTTGGTGTCTAGTTAAACATCCAGGAGAAAATATGTTCTACATATACATAGGAATACATTTTAAAACTGTATCTACTATTTCAAAATAACGGTGGAACAGCAAATAGTGAGTCTCTACCACTGCATTTCTTATTATGAACACATTTTTGTGAGATGAGCTTGTCCTAGCTAATTGTTCTATAAGCAGTTTATTAATCTATTAAATGAGCACTAGACATCTTATTCTACATGCTTTTAACTACTGCAAAGTAGTCTTTCAAGTGTTTTTCAGAATAATTAACTCCTAAATATTTCTCATTAATGCTCCCAAGTAGGACATAATTCCAAGTGTGTAGCTGCCAGCTATTTCTTATACAAATGATATACAGATAGAACACATATATTGTAACTTTTGGAGTAGAAGAGTCTCATGCTATTCACACTTCAATTATTTATATTTTACCTCATGTTCTATTATAAAACTTGGAACATGTATAATTTGAAATCCCTCCATAGGCCCAAATGTATATTGGAAGAATTTATGAAGAGCAAATATAATTTATCAAATAAATAACTATATCTTAGGGACACTGAAAAAAAAGAAAATAGCTTAATGTAAAATTAAAACATCCAGATGTATGTTATATGCTTATTTATTCACCGTGTAAAGACATACATTATTGACTTAAAATTCTGGCAAGTTGAAATGTAAACTAGAATCTAATAATTGTATGTGCTAACTCCTTTGTCCTATATGAATATGCATATTGATTGAAATTTGAAAAAATATATATATTTGAATCATTTGTAAAACTTTGTTTTAGAAATATGAAGCTCAAATATCAACAAAATTGATTCTGTCAAAAGTGAATGATGCATATTGACTATTTTAACATGATAAATACAATATCAAATTACTTAGTCTTATTCAGCAGTCCTTTGCTCTAAATTGTAAGACAAAATAATTATCCAACCTAACTCTCTGAGTAGCTTGGATCACTTAATAAATCAAACATACATATTGCTATTTCCTTTCAATCACCCCAGAACAATATCAGGGAGGCAACTAGAATGAATTTTGTTTAAAACAATGATTTCTCATGTAAGTTTAATTAAGAAAGTCCTGTAATCCCCAAAGTCTACGCTTGAAAGTCTTTTTTTGTTTGTTTGTTTGTTTTTGTTTGTTTGTTTTCTGGTTTTTTTTTTTTTTTTTTTTTTTTTTTGAGACGGAGTTTCGCTCTTTTTACCCAGGCTGGAGTGCAATGGCGCGATCTCTACTCACTGCAACCTTCGCCTCCTGGGTTCAGGCAATTCTCCTGCCTCAGCCTCCTGAGTAGCTGGGATTACAGGCACGTACCACCATGCCCAGCTATTTTTTTTTGTTTTTTAGTAGAGATGGGGTTTCACCATGTTGACCAGAATGGTCTCGATCTCTTGACCTCGTGATCTCGATCTCTTGACCCAAAGTGCTGGGATTCCAGGCTTGAGCCACCGCGCCCGGCCGAAAGTCTTGATTTTAACTTATAGTACTATATTTTAACCTACTTAATAAAAACTGGAAAATGGGTTTGCTTTTCTTATAGAAAAATCTCCTTTTGAAAACTCAGAAAATTAATAAACCATAAAAACATTTTCACTGACTTGTATATTATTTGAAATTACACTTATACGGAATGAACTTCATGGAAAGGATGCAGGACAGGCAAGCTCCAAAATTGAGGCTTAGGCTGGAAGGGTTATTTGTTTTGCCAAGAAAGAATTCAAGGGCTAGCTGATGGTGGCAGCAACTCTTACTAAACAAACAGTATACATCCACAGCAGAGGTACTGCTTGACAGTGTCCTCGGAGGAGCAGGTCAGAGGCAGTTCTGCACTCATATTTATACCCACTTTTAGTTCTATGCAAATTAAGTGGTGGTTTATGCAGAAATTTCTAGGATGAGGTTGATAACTTCCAGGATGTAGGGTCGTTGCCATGGAAAGGGGCAGTAACTTCTGAGGGTTGCCATGGCAATGGTAAACTGACATGGCACACGGGTGGGCATGTCTTATGGGGAGAAACTGTTTTAGCTAGTCCTCAGATTGGTCTAGTGTCCAAGTTTCCACTCCAGAGTTTGTTTAGTATTCCCTCCTACCTCAGAAAGAATGGATCTACATTACTAAATGCATAGTTCAATGCTTATTTGCCTTCTGAAGAACTGAATTCAAGATTATCTCTGAAATCTAAAAAAAAGTATCTCAAAATATTTTTCAGATATAAGAACTTATATAGATAATTATTTCACAGGT
The DNA here is from genome assembly GCF_049354715.1 of Callithrix jacchus. Classification (NCBI taxonomy): domain Eukaryota; kingdom Metazoa; phylum Chordata; class Mammalia; order Primates; family Cebidae; genus Callithrix; species Callithrix jacchus. The sequence goes on along the minus strand of NC_133517.1, from coordinate 34,224,967 downwards.
GGAAGAAAGATGGAGTCACACATGCAAATATATTGATATAATTTCAAATGTGTAGCTACCAGCCATCTCTTTAACAAACGACATGGAAAGGAATATCTTAAAACCAATTGAAAGTGTTCACATTTACATTTTTTTCACTTTCTTGAACATTTAGTATATGTCAGTGATTCTAAAACATTTCCTTTTCTTAGTGTAAACATAATAATAATAATATGTTTTACAGTTGGTAGCCTCCTAATGTCCAGGTAATGACTCAGTAATCCAAGCTACTTTAATTTTGCATCACTTCCATCTAAAAACAAGGCCTCCACATTCCTTACATGTGGAGAAAAGAGCAGCTGCAGGATTTGATAGGGGCTTTTCACTGCCACAGGGCAAAATTGAGACACATCATTGGGAATACACTTTTGTCGTTCAGTATTAGTGCCAAGATTCATCAACATTATATCCATGTTATATTACATTGCGAAGAGCAATCTCACTATTCTCCCCTTTATATTACAGCCCAGTTTCTCCCTCACTCCAGTATTGCTGACTATCCTACCATGCTTCACCTGCTCTTTTGTTCATAATCATTCACCACTTTTATTAGTTATCTCTCCTGATTGTCTCCCTCCCCAAATCCCGCCGGCAGGACCCTGTGTGTGTTGTTCCCTTCCCTGTGTCCATGTGCTCTCATTGTGCAGCTCCCACTTATAAGTGAGAATATTTGGTGTTTGGTTTTCTTTTCCTGCATTAGTTTGCTGAGGATAATGGCTTGAAGCTCCATCTGTGTTCCTGCAAAGGACATGATCTTATTCCTTGTTACGTCTGCAGAGTATTCCATGGTGTATATGTACCACATTTTCTTTATTCAGTCTATCATTGATGGGCATTTGGGTTGATTCCATGTCTTTGCTATGGCACGTAGTGGAGTGCCATATCATGTGTGTGCATGTATCTTTATAATAGAACTGTTTATATTCCTTTGGGTATATACCAAGCGATGGGATTGCTGTGTAGAATGGTAGTTCTGCTTCTATGTCTTTAAGGAATTACCACACTATTTTCCACAACAGTTGAACTAATTTACATTTCCACCAACAGTGTAAAAGTGTTCTTATTTCTCCACTGCCTCATAGCATTTGTTTCTTGATTTTTTAGTAATTGCCATTCTGACTGGTGTGAGATGGTATCTCATTATGGTTTCGATTTACATTTCTCTATGATCAGTGATGTTGAGCTTTGTTCCATATGTTTCTTGGCCACATAAATGTCTTCTTTTGAGATGTGTCTGTTCATGTCTTTTGCCCACTTTTCAAAGGGGTTATTTTCTCTTGTCAATTTAAGTTTCTTGTACATTCTAGATATTAGGACTTTGTCAGATGGATAGATTGCAAAAAGTGTCTCCCAACTGTCTTTTCACCCATGATAGTTTCTTTTGCTATGCAGAAACTCTTTAGTTTAATTTAGTCACATTTGTCAATTTTTGCTTTCATTGAAATTGCTTTTGATGTTTTGTCATGAAATCCTGGCCTGTGCCTATTTCCCCCTGAATTGTATTGCCTAGATTATCTTCTAGTGTTTTCATAATTTTGAGTTTTACCTTTAAGTCTTTAATCTATCTTGAATTAGTTTTTGTATAAGGCATAAGGAAGGGATCCAGTTTCAGTTTTCTGCATATGGCTAGCCAGTTTTCTCAGCACTGTTTCTTAAATAGGGAGTCATTTCCCCGTTGCTTGTTTTGTCAGGTTTGTCAAACATCAGATAGCTATAAATGTGTCTTATTTCTGAGATCTCTATTCTGTTGCATTGGTCTATGTGTCTGTTTTTGAACCAGTACCATCCTACTTTGGTTACTGTAGCCTTGTAGTATAAAGTAACAGACTCAAGAGCACAAGACAAGGATACCCTCTCTCACCACTCCCGTTCCACAAATTGGAAGGTATGGCCTGGGCAATCAGGCAAAAGAAAGAAATAAAGCATATTCAAATAGAAAGAGAGGAAGCCAAACTGTCTGTTTGCAGATAACATAATCCCATAGCTAGAAAACCCCATTGTCTCAGCCCAAAAGCTTCTTAGACTGATAAGCATCTTCAGCACAGCCTCAGGATACAAAATAAATATGTGAAAATCACAAGCATTTTTATACACCAATAGACAGGCAGAGAGCTAAATTGTGAATGAACTTTGATTCACAATTGTACAAAGAATAAAACACCTGGGATACAGCTAACAAGGGAAGTGGAGGACCTCTTCAAGGAGAACTATGAACCACTGCTCAAGGAAATCATAGAAGACACAAACAAATGAAAAAGCATTCCATGCTCATGGATAGGAAAAATCAATATCTTTGGGAAGCCAAGGCAGGTGGATGACGAGGTCAAGAGATTGAGACCATCCTGGTCAACATGGTGAAACCCCATCTCTACTAAAAATAAAAAATTAGCTGGGCATGGTGGCGCATGCCTGTAATCCCAGCTACTCAGGAGGCTGAGGCAAGAGAATTGCCTGAACCCAGGAGGCGGAGGTTGCGTTGAGCCGAGATTGCGCCATTGCACTCCATCCTGGATAACAAGAGAGAAACTCCGCATCAATAAAAAAAAAAAATCAATATCCTTAAAATGGCCATATTGCCCAAAGTAATTTATAGATTCAATGCTATTCCCATTAAAATACCACTGACATTCTTCACAGAGTTAGAGAAGACTCCTGTAAACTTTATATGGAACCAGAAAAGAGCCCATATAGTCAAGACAATCCTAAACAAAAAAGAACAGAGCTAGAGGCATCACACTATCCAACGTCACACTATATTTTCTTTAGTTGTGTTGTTTCATTATATATTTTGAAGGTTTGTTATTATTTTCATACACATTTAGGATTACTATGATTTTCTGATGAATCAATCATTTCATCATTATGAAATGCTGATCTTTTTATCTCTGGTTATACTTGGTCTTGAAGTCTGTTTGCCTGACATTAATAATGGTAGACTAGGTGTATTATGCCTACTGTTTCTACTAGATCCATTTCCATGTCTTTACATTTAAGCTATCTGGGCCTTTATATTTCAGTCTATCTCTTGTATACAACATATTGTTGAATTTGCATTTTTTTCCAGTTCAACCATCTTTTATTTGTTATAAAAATATTTATTCAATTTCCATGTAACATAGTTATTAATATGAAGGGTATAAGTCTGCCATTTTTTCTATGTGTTTTTTATTTTTTATTTCTACTTTTCTCCTTCATTTATCCTTTCCTGTTCTTATTTGCTTTAGTGAAAAATGTTTAGACGTCCAGATTATGCTTCTAATAGTTCTTTAGCTATATTTGTTTTATTATTTTATTCTAGAGTTAACAATGTATATTCTTATGCTGAGAATCATCAATGTTGTATCCATTTAATATTATGTTTTAAGAATAATTCCCTATGCTTTTCCTTCACACCACCCCCCTCCCAGTTTTCTCCCCAACTCCAACTTTCTACTTCCTTGGACATCATGCCATTTGGCATGGCCCCAACCAGTAGGGTAACAACACTACCTTTTACACCTGGGCCAAGAAAACAGGACAGTGAAGTAGAAGAGAAGATAAGGCAAATACCAGTAAGTAGAAGCCTAAACAGTGCTGAGCCTTTAACAAAAGCCAAAACTTCCATCTGATCTTTACTGTAAGGTTTCAAGACCTGTAACTCAGGGCCAGCTTCATGGGGTGAGAACCGTACAGTTCCACAGCACCCACGGTCAGAAGATTCCCCTGTTTGATGAATGATCTGCTATTGCCCTTCTGAAATTTTTAATAATTTTATCTTTGAACTTATTTTTTGTAAGTGAAATCTAATGGGATAATGAAGCACGTGTATGAGCAGAAGAGATATTCACAACAAGTTCTCTACCATTTCTTGTGATCCCACTTGCACATAGAGTTATGATGCCTCATGACAACAGAATTCTGATGGACCCATCATAGGTGGGAGTTCAGCAAGACTAAAAGCAAATGTGAGGTAAACGTGTTATAAAAGTCCTTTGCTTCCATGGAGTATTGGTAGAATGTGCGCATATCAAGAAATAAAATAAAAAGAGTTTCAAGGGTTTTTTTTTTCACAATTTCTACTGGTTCAGTAACAATATATATATGCATTTATGAACTATGAAATATAAACTGTCTAATTTCAGTGATTCTGGATATTGGTAAATGCTCTTATATTTTCATTTAAAACTGAAATTGCACAAAATGAAGGTGAATGGTAACAATCATGCATGAGATGAAAAATTTTGTTTTCTCTGCTTAGACCAGTGTCAAATAGCAAATATAAAACCCCATGATAAGTTGAGAGAGACTTTGGAAGAAAGCAAAACAATGTTTTGTATCTTATGCCCTTGTTGGCACTTTTTCTTGTTTGTTTGTTTTTTAAACAAATTTTTAAACAATGGAGCACACACTTATATTTTGTCCTGGACCCCACAAATTATTTAGCTTGTGCTGATATCATTTCACTACTATAAGATATACAGGGTTGACTCTGGCGATCCAGCTTCTGCAGAGTCAAGATTAGTGAGGATAACAATTTTGCTGCCGAGGGGGAGAAGGAAGAGGAATAGCTCAAAAGAATGCTCCCAAGTTTGAGCCTCACAGTACATGCTAATCCAATACATTGTGGTTCCCTATAGCACTCTGTTCTTTACTCTAAGAGTAGTTCAAATGTGTTTACACTGTGTGTAAGTCTGGGACCACTTATCTGAAACCGCACCACTTTGGTATATTTACTTTGTGACATCACTAGGTTTGGGGAACTGCTTCCTCCATATCCTGCTGTTGGCTGCAAACCTGACCTGTGCAGACAACCAGTTTCTTCTGCCTGATCCGCTCAATAACTCCACATCAAGTGCTTGAAGGTCAAGTTACATTTCAGCCTGGCATCCCTGTGCCATCAACAGCATCATCCTAATGGTTAATGCCTTGTCTACAGTCAGCTCATGGCCACATCAGAGAAGTGGAGCTCCTTGGCCAGGAAAGCCTGAAACAGGTTCATTTCCCTGACTGCAAGGACATACCCAGTAACAAACAGCACTTGTACATGTACCAGCTGCTGGACACCCAGGACTATGGGCTCAGCTTCCAGCTACAAGGCGAGGACTTGTATACCATCCAACCTGATGGTGGAAAGTGTTCTGGAGTGAGACTTGTACCTTATCCAACAGCTCCCACCTCAAACCATCCAACAGAAAATGAAGTCCAAACTCTTCAGCCTCAAGCTTTTTCATTGAGTTCATCTCATTCCAAAAGGGCCACACCAACACACAACCACGACTTGTGACCTCCTTCTTTAGGGAAGGGCATCTTGACTATTAGCCTGAAATAAGAAATTCATTACTCTATAGATGGTGTATGGAGTCTCAAGCTAGGTTGTTGCTGAAGTTCTTCTCAGGAGAGGTTCTTAATTGGTTGATAGTATCTAGATATAGATATCAAAGACTGAGTCATAAGGTAGAAAAGTTGAAGGAGCTCATCACATCTAGCAATATCATCAGTTTCAGGCTGGAATCCAGGCTTTCCTGAGCCCAACTTGATGCTGGTAGGTAGCCCTTACTCATTCACCCACTTGACACGTAATACTGAAGCTGAAGAAAGCAGCTAGCCTGGTCTTCCAAGAGGGCTTTGTAAGTGGATATGGAGGTGCCATGGTACCCACAGGCACCTTACCAGTTTCAGCCTTATGTCTTCTGCAGGGCCTTGCCTGGAACCAAGAATTGGATTTGAATCAAAAGGAGAAGGAAGAGAGACAGAAATAATTGTTTTCCCCACAGAGGCAGAGGAGAGAGCTGAAAGGCAGCTTTGGTTTCAGGGTTCCTTTCTTCTCTGAATCTGTCTTCTGTCTTATTTCTGGCAGACCTGACTCCCAGGGATGCTCACCTTCTGCTCATGTTCCCCACCCCAAGTACCACCAGTGATCATGAAAGGAACTCCCACAATCAAGGATACCTGGTTGCTTAAGGTATATTGCCCCAGGGAGCCTGCTCTTATGACCTCACCAATTTCCACACCCTGGAGGAGCCAGAGTTTGATTTTGGTCCCAGAGATATGCTGGCCTCACAGAAAGAGCTGGGAAGTATTCACTTCTCTTCATTGTCTCGAAGAATTTGTGTGAACTGCCAGTATTATTTCTTAATTTTTGTGTAGAAATCTCCAAGGAAGCCAACAAAGCCAAGACTTTTTGTGGGACGATCTTTAATACAAAACCAATTTTTAAAGTAGATACAGAACTATTCAGATTGTCTACCTTATGACCATTAGTAGTTTGTATACTGCAAAGAATTTGAACATATTATATATACTGTCAAATTTATTGAGATAAATTTGTTCATAATATTCCTTATAGTCATTTTTATTTCTGTAGAATTGTGGTGACCTCACTTCTCAAATTCCTGGTAGTGAAAATTTGTCTTATTTTTCTAATCTCTCTGGCTAGAGTTTTAATTTTATCTTTGATAAAGAACCAGCTTTTATTTTTATTGTTTTTTCTTTTGTTTCTCAGATTCTTATTTCATCATTGATTTCTATTTTTATCTTATTTCCCTTTTCTGCTAACTTTGGATTTAACTTGCTCTTCTTGTTTTAGTTATTTTCGGTAGAAACTGAAGCCATTGATTAGAGAATTTTCTGTCTTTTCTAACAGGAGATAAGTGACATAAATTCCTCTCTAACGCTTACTTAAGATTCAGGGATTTTAACCTTTTTTAAATTTTCATTTATTTAAAAAACCTCATTTCATTTTAATTTCTGATATGACTAATAAGTTACTTAGAATATATTATTTACTTTCCAAATATGTGGAGATTATTCAGATAATTTTCTGCCAGTAATTTACTATTTAAATCTGTTGTGGTTAGAGAATATGCTTTGTATAATTTTCATTAATTAAAATGTATAGAACCATTTTATTATATAGGTTTTCTTGGTAAATATTCCATGTACACTTGAAAAGAATGCACATTCTGCTTTACCTCAGTAGCATTCTATAAATTTCAGTTGTGTCTAGTTGGTTAATAGAGTTGTTCATATTTTGTATATCTCTACTGATTATGTCTACTTGTTTTAATAATTAAGAGAAAGGTGTTTAACTCTCCTAGAATTATGAATTTGTGTATTTCTTCTTGCAGTTTTATAAGTTTTCTCGCATTTTAAAGCTCTATTATTATGTATGTCAAGTCTTCTAAGATGAACTGATTACTTTATCATTATGAAATGACATTTTTTATCCCTGGTAATGTTCTTTTACTCTGAAATCTACTTTGTGTGATATTAATATAATCATGTCAGCTTTCTTTTGGTCAGTGTTAACATGGCTTTATTTTCCAATCTTTTAACCAATATAAAGATATTTTCAAGTGTTCTCTTTTTTGTAGACAACATGTAGTTGAGTCTTGTTTTTTAAAATCTGACAACATCTGCCTTGTAATTGAGGTGTTAGACCCTTTATGTTAATGTGATTGCTGATATAATTGGGTTTAAATGTACCATCGTTCTGTTCATTTTTTTTATATTTTAGTACCTTCTTTATTCTCTTTTCTTTTGCTACCTATTTTGGAATTATAGAATATTTTTATGATTCTACTTAATTTCCTTTGCCAACTTCATAGCTCTAACATTTTAACAGTTTCTTTGTGGCTTATAGTATAAATTTTTAACTTACCACCATCTATCTTTAAGAAACATTATATTATTTCACATGTAGTTAAAGAAACTTGATGACACATATTTCCATTTCTCTATTCTTTGTGCTATTGTTATATATTTCATCTTCCTATATATTATAAACCCAAAGATACATGTGATTATTCTTGCTGTAACAATTCAATATTCTCTTAAAGAGATTTTTTTAATGTGGGAAAAAATTATATTTACCCACATATTTACCATTTCCAGTGCTCTTTACTCTATATAGATCCATGTTGCCATCTGGTATTATTTTCTTTTTACTTAAAAGAATGTCTTGAGCACTTTGTATGATGTGTACCTTCTGTTGATGAATACTTTCACCTTTTGTGTGTCTAAATAAGTCTTTATATTTCATTTATTTTTGAATGATGTTGTTGCTGGGTATAGAATTCTAAGTCAATAGTTTTCATTTCAGTACTTTAATGATGTTCACTACTTTAAAGTGACTTCTAACAGATATGCATTAGGCTACTTGGTATGTTCATATTTTTCTCTTTTTTTCTCTCTGCATATAATTTCAAATAGTTTTTATTGCTTCATACCTATATATTCAAGTGTACTCATATTTTCTAATATTAATTCCATCTAGTACATTTTTTACATAAGACATTTTTTTCTATATTTAGAAGTTTAAATTGGTATTTTTGAATACCATCTATATCTTCCCTTAGCATACTTATCCTTTTGTCTACCCTCCTGATCATTGGGAAGATAGTTATAACTGTTTATCATCCTTTTCTATTAACTATATTATCTATATCACTTCTTAGTCTATTACTACTGGTTGAACTTTATATTCATTATGTGGAGCATATTTTCCTATTTGTTTTCATGCCTGGAAATTTTTTTTATTATCACATAGAAACAGTGTAATCATTTTGAGATTTAAGTTTTGTTAGGCAGAAACAGACCAGCCTTTAGTCTCTACATTTTGTCTTACTACTGACCAAATATACTTATGGTTGTTCTAGCCATTGCTCTTGGAATTATGTTGTATTTCCATTTTGTCTGGAATAAATGCAAACTATTTCTGACCATGTGTTAATCTTATGGATTTTTCTCTTTGATTTTTTCCAGGTGATTCGTTTCTCAAATACAGATTATTTCCTCACATTCATTCACCAATCAGTACTCAGTTAAATTTTCAAGAGGAATGAATTCTATCTATCCAGAGGTCTTACTCTGTAGTTGTCTCCTATCTGACACCTTTCCCCGTGAATTGGCGAATTGTAGCTGCTTTGACTTTGCCAGAGTCCCAACTACATCTTCTTAACTCAGGCACACCACCAGGCTCTACCTGGCTTTCCTCTCCATGTGCCTGGAAACTTTAAGCTCTAATCAAAATTGTTCAGAGCCTGTATGGATTTATTACCCTCCCTTTGGAATTTTTGTCCCATGCTACTTGATGTTCAGTGCCTGAAAAACCATTGTTTAATAGATATTGTTCAAATTTTTAGTGAATTCAGCTGAAGGTTAGATCCAATCTCTGTTGTTTCATCATGGCTGGGAGCAGAAGTTTTGAGCTGCTCAATTTGTATCTGAAAATTATTTATCATAATTTACAGGGTCTAGAAGGAAGTTTCATTTGTAACCAGAGGATTTGTATTGCCACTATAGGCATGTGACAACAGTAAGAGTTAAGTCCACTTTAAACTTAATTGAGTGTAAGGGCCTCAAGTTTTGAACTGCAAACATTTGAAAACGTGCTATGGTTACAACTTCTCAGGGATTTTTTTTTTTTTTCCTTTCTCTGCTCAGAGTCAGGGCAACCATAATCCTCTGATCACAGGAATGAACATATTTATTTTTGCAGTTTTGCTTCCTCCTTATATTAAGGTTTCCAACTCAGTGTTTGAGAGATTCTTAATATATTTTCCAACTTCAGTGAGCTCTGGTTGTGAAAACCACTGAAAGCTGTTTAAATCACTGAAGTTTTCAGCTGTGACATACACTATCAGGACATAAGCAAATTTAGTGTTCCTGCTACTAGTAAAAATACAGCTGTTCCAATTAACAATTATTCCATAACACACCACCACAAACCAGTAGTATAAAACAATAATAATTTTCTCATGTCAAAAATCTAATGGGTCAAGAATTTGGACAGGATTCAGCAGAAAGTGTTTGTCCCACAATATATGGGGTCTCAGCTGGGACACCCAAAATGCTGGGAATAACTCAAATGGCTAGCAGTTGGAATCATCTTTAAGCTTTTCTTCAGATATGTCTGGTACCTAGGTTAGGATAAAATGAAAGCTTAGTTGTATTTAGGTGGAACTGTTAACAGAAGGACCTGTGTATAATGTTTCAGAGTGGTTTGGAATCCTCACAGTGTTGTCAGGTCACATTATAGAAGATCTGTGAGATGAAAGATACTGTTGTCACTCTCTTTGGAAGATGCAGTTTGCAATATCCTTTCATATTTTTTCATATATATCCAGTGTTTTTAGTTGTTTTCCCTGTGAGGAATTCCAGAATGCCGGAGATCAATCTAAATATTTAAGCCTAAACATATCACTAGATATGGAACTCTCAGCTTTCATATATATTTTAGAATCAATTTTTTGGTTCCACAAAAAATCTTAGTGGTATATGGATAGATATTGCACAGATTTTGCTATTAACGTTTAAATGTGTTTTGCAATACCAAGTGTCCTTATTCTTGAATTTGCATATTTTTTATATCTTATTAAAGTTTCATAATTTTCTACATTCAGGTCATATATTTCTTTCTGTTTATTACTTGACTATTGTAGTTTTTGTAGTTTTATTAATGGCATCTACTACAGTCTACTAATTTTCTAATTGGTTACTAATGGTTGGTCATTTGTGAGAAAGCTGTTGCTTTTCTGCCCATTCAACTCACTTTAATTTCTTAGCTGTTTTTAAAGTTTGTTTGCTGATTGTCATACAATTCGAAATCATGTAGCAATAATGATAGGTTCTCTTGAAATTATATATGAAAGATAGAATTACTTCTTCTTTTTAATTGTATATATCACTTTATTTTCATTATTCCATTAGTTGGACTTCTAATATAATGTTGAAGAATAGCAAAGTATCTTCATCTCAATATCAACTCTAATTAGCAAGTTTTGTAATGTCTTACCATTAAATCTGATGGTCACTTAAATGTCTGGTACTGATGAATGCTCTATTTTGGACTTCTTTTACTAAATATATTTGTTATTAATGAGTATTTATTTCCAATAAATGTTTTTCACTACTCATTGAAATGAACAAATAATGTTTATTAATAGATATTAATAGGTATTCTAATATGGGAATTTACTTTATCCAGATAAATACTATTTATATTTTTTAAATGTTACTCAATTCCATTGTCAATTTGGGGTTCCTAATATGTTTCTCCTTTACTTTTTTAAATCATATTTTCAGAGTTTTTTGATTATTAATTTCTCTTAAAAGCTAGTTTTTTATTTCTGTTAAATAACTTTAGAAATATTTTTTGTTGTTTTATGTTTATTAATATATGTATCATTTTTATTAATTTCTTTCTAATTTTTCTAAGTTCTGTATTTTAATTTATCTTCATTATTTTATAATAATGCCTTTAGGTGCATACATTTTTCTCTGAGTTCTATTATGAGCTTGGAGTACACATTTTGATAAATATCCTTTGAAAATAGATTATAATTAAAGTATCCTTTCCTCTTAATAAATTATTATTTAGAAGCATCTTCTTTACTTGATAGGTTTATAGGTTTGACGGCAACCTAAAGCAGAGCTATGCTTTGTGGTTAGTTTCTTGTTTTCTTGCAGCACCCTCAGTGAGTATAGCCTTTTCATGAGGTCAGTTTTTGGTGGCTTTTTTGAGGTCTCTTTGTAGTTTGGTATAAGGCCAATTTTCAGATTTCTTTTGGTGTCTCCTTTGTGCTAAATCCCCTGTTGAATACAAACTTCTTAAAAAATTATATGTATATCTATTAGATCAAGCTTGTTGTGTTACACAAATATTTATATCATTATTTATATGTTTGTATTTCAAACTCAATAAACCAATAGTTTCTAATAGTAAGTTTTAAAATTTCTCGCTATGATTGCAAATTTAACCTTTTTTAAAAAATATTTTTTAGTTTCACTTTATATATTTGTAATTATGTTGATTGGTACATAAAAAACCATTACTGCTACATGCTATTAAAATTCCTATGTTATATTAAGACAATATAAAATATCTATTTCTGATCCTTTAATGCTGCTTATTGTAAATTCTAAAGGTCTGATATTAATATTACTATACTTTTTGACAATTTACTAGTTTGTTTTCGTTTTTTATACTCCAATATTTCTGTGTCATTTTGTTTTAAATAAGGTTTTCTGTTGCCACTGAATTCAGTCTGATTTGAGTCTTTTAAAATTTCTCATAGTTTCTATACTAAAAAGAGATATACTTCTTATTTTCCAGCATAATCATGTATATTTTTAAAACATTTTAACAATCAACTCCAGGGAATTGAAATAGAAAGAGAGGGTGAAGCGTTTTCCTACTGCACCATTGTAGTACTTTTAGACTTAAAGCTTACTATGACATCTCAAGGGTATTATTTTTTATATGAAAATAACAAATTTAATATATAAAACAATTAATAAATATATGAACAATTCAGTGATGCTTTATCTTCAAGATATCTAAAAACAAGTTTAAATAAGGTTTTCTGTTTTTCCTTAGAAAAATAAATATTTAGAATATTAATAATTATTAAATAAACATTATCAATTTTGTAAATTGGACATCTATTTGGCAATTTTTTTATCTGAAATCTAATAAACTAGCAGTTTCATAATTTTCAATACTACATCACCTGGATATTTTTCTATGGAATATATAATTTTGAGATTTAAAGAAGGAAAAATGAGACAGTTGACCCACTATTAATTTTAGTAGTGTACCTAACTCGAATTTCAATAGAAATAAAGATTTATGTATCATGTATATCTTATGGAATATTAGAATGTAACTGTACTCTGAAAATAAAGTATTTTGTCAGTCAACAAAATGCATGTGCACAGTACAAGACAACATTTCTTCAGTAACCTGACATTTACTCAATTAACTCTATCTTGTTTAGTGGAAGGGAATCTCTAGGATGTAGAAGTTTTGACTGGCTGCTCTCCAGACAATTTTCTTGTCCTGGAGCATAGGCCAAATGTGATGCAAAAATCAGAAAAAAAATTGCTATTGTTAAATGGTGGAATAGATTAAGAATATATTGGTCTTTTAAGTGTTCCTATAGAATCAGATGCTGCAAATATCAATGGGAGCTATTACCTTCTTTTTAAATGCAGCCTTCGTCTGCTTTTATGTGTTCTACAAAGGGTCACATTATAACTCCGGAAGTAGGATAAAGTTGTGATGTGACACTAAGACTCTTCTTCTTCCTCCTAGATAAGAGAAGGTGTTGCTTAAAGAAAGCTGAAACCCATGGCAATCTATTTTGAAGAGTGTGGGGTCCTTACTGAAAATGCTAGGTCTATCCAATCTGTAAGTGACATATTGGGTAGATTATTCAATGTCTCTGTGCCTTAATGTTCTGATTTATGAAATTAGGATAATAATATACAGTTCACACAGCTTCTGTAAAAATAAAATAAGATAATGTTTGAAAAGTTACAAATATAATGAAGCCTTGGTAGAAATTGTGTATTTTTAAAAATTAAAATCGATTCTAAATTATTTTTATTTACTCTAGAAGTGCTGGATTAAGAAGAGAGCAGGGTTGTTACCTATGTCCTGGGACACTTTGTCAGACTGCTGAAATAGAAATAATGTCACAGAAGACACAAAGCAGAGGCAGACGGATGAGAGGAAAATCTCAGTTCAAGTCAAAACAAAAGATTTTGTTACTGTTCTTATACATAAACTAGATTAACTGCTATAAGAAGCAACAGTCAAATTTCAGTGGTTTAATACAGTAAATATTTGTTTCCTGCTGACTCCTCAGCAAAGTACAAATAGGCAGTGAAGCCTCTGCTTCATGCAGTAATTCATGGAGTCAGTCTTCTTTAAACTAGAGATTTCACAATTCCTAGTGTCTTGAAGATTGAGGTTAATTTATCACATCTGGCAAGCAGGAGAAGTAAAAGAAAGTAAGAATAAATAATCACATGGGTGTATTTTTAGGGACCATAAAAACAAGCAGTATGTATCATTTCTGAATTTCTCATTTTGCATTGGCCAGAACTCAATCACATGTTCTCACCTACTGGGAGAGGGGAGGCTTGCAGATGTGATCTGTGTGCTTAAGGTGGAAAGAAATTGGTGAACACATAGTGTTGTTTCTGAGACAGATGTAGATTGGTCAAGTGCCAGGATAAGGGGCGTGAGTCCACTGAACTTTTCAATTTCCTCACTTTAGGTTTTTCACACTCCCTTCTTATGGTCTTCAAAATAAACATAAAATTATTGCTTAAACTGAAAAATAAACATGAGAATAGTTTAGCATTTGCTAATCAGTTCAGCTCAACAGGTTTTAATTCAGTGCTGTATTCCTATGCCTCTCTGTAAATTTGGTCAAGTCATTCTGACTCCCCAAGTTTCAGTTATCTGTAAAATATCTATTTGTCTAAATCACAGAAATTGAATGTTAAATTGAGATAATACATGAAAATATATTTATAAATTAGGAAGCATGAGGAATTATTCTTACTAATGAAAGATAGTTGAAAAATTACTATAATACTAACTTGGCATTCCATTACCACTGTACCCCATCTTCATCAAGTCTATTAGCATCGCTGTGCAAATAATGCTGCTTAAATGTCAGGCATATATTTGAATTTCACATGTGTTATACAGCTGAAATCTATGTTTATTTAACACTTTCTTATACTGACAGAGTCCAAATAAGTTATGATATAAAAACAGTATGAAGTCATCACAGTGGACCAGATCCTACCATTACACATGAGCCAAGGACTTGAAAGGCAAAGATTCAGATTATGGGAAGCGGGGAAAAAAAGGGTTTGTAGAGGTCAAGTTGGGCAAGGATCTGAAAAGTGGTAAGTTTAGTTGGTCATAAGCCTTATTTAGATATGAGAATTAAAAAGAAACCATAATATAGGTCGTACTTAATCTAATTCTTTATCAAAGGATTGAAGAGAAAATCATTTAGTTTGCCTTTTACTGTTATAGACATTTTTCTATCTTTCAAAACATATTTCCTTTTCAATAAATCATCACTTATTTAACATTCATAATCCCATTCTTAATCATCTAAATGGAAACTTAAGATCAAATAGTAAAGCAAAAGATATGCCAGTTTTATGAAAGTCCAAGTTGTAATTTTAGATAGGCTGGAAAATGATTATTTTGTTTCTGTCTTCTCTTTGCCATTTTGCCTTTTCCTCCATTGTCTTCACTATTTTTCCACAAGTTATCTTGACAGTACAGACATTTTGTGTTTTTATATTCCATAAAATCTGCAAACCACAAAAATAATATTCAGCTGTTATGTATAATGCAGCACTTGTTACTTCTGAGATAAATTCTAAGAATAAATTCCTTATTCTTGCATTTTTTCATGAAAAATTTATCCTAGTCTTTCATGTGTTCAAAGCTAATAAATATATTGTCTTGTTTCCTAAAGTCTGATACTGTATTATATCTGTTTCATTTATTTTCTTTATATATGTATTTTATTGCACTTTATCATTTGTTTTGTTTCAAAGTCAAATGACACTGTGATTGATTTTGATGACCATATCATTCTTCAAAGTTTGAGACCATTTCTTGAACACATGGTTTTTTTGGCTTATATGTGAGATTATCTCTGTGTGTGTGTGTGCATGTGTGTGTGCGCGTGCATGTACGTGTGTGTGTGCACACACAAGCACGCACATGCACGCAAAAGAGAGAGAAAAGAAGAGGGAAAAACTGTAAAATAATTGCTCATTATTTAGTCAGTAGCCATAAAAACTTCTCCATTCCTTAAAGTTCCTGGATTCCACCCACTGTTTCTTCCACTTTTTGATTTCCTAGTAACTACCATTATATACTATGAGATAGGTAAAATTAATGAATTTCACCTCGTGTATTCCTGGTACAAAAAACTGGGGGACAACATGGTGTAGTGACATTAGAGGGGAATTAGCTTTACTATATTTTCGGTTGCTGTCTGCTATGGGAAGCCAAAGGCTAACAATCTCATATACTTACTGTTTGTACATAGTTGACATGTCCTAAAGCCTTCAAGGTTTCACCAGGTCAAGTTGTCACATAACCTCTGGCAAACTTGACCAAAGCATGCTTTTCACAAATAAAATGTTTGTCAAATGAGGTTTTGTTGCTATTGTAATTGTTGTTAAGCAACTGTATTACATATCTTGTGCCTAGGCTCTTGCCAGTAAGATCATATATGGTAGATGGGTTCTAACTCTTCATATTTACAGACTAGGAACCTTGTTGTGTCAGTTTACCAAAATCAATAAGGATTCAATATTGTCACACACTGCCAGAGTTCATAAACACTGATGTATAAAGCCAAAGCATAAACTTAATGATGTACAATGATTAACTTAAGTCATTAAGGGTACCATATACTTTCCTCTATTTGACTAGCACATTTTCTCCCTGTATATGAATTACATGGAATGTCGGTTTCCAGAAAGGTGTTTGTGGCCTTCGATCAAAGGGAGGCACTAGTTGAATAATTGGAATATATATAGTAGTATTTGACTGTGAGTATTTTTCTGTTAAGGTGACTTTACATGTCTCTGCTAGAATCGACTACATGTTCATGTAACATGTATTATATAGCATAACTTACTAAGGAAATCTTTTTTTTTTTTTTTGCGAGTTCTTGAAGGGCACCGAGGTTTTGCCAAGTATCAATGCAATATTATCTTTTTTCATATTGTTTTGTGACTAACAGCCAGACATATACTCTATCTGAAATTTAAATAAAATCCTTTTATTTCAAAGATTTTTCTTCTGCAGACAAAATATAACCATTTGGGGAAAATATTTGAACCCAGAAATTAGTACAATTAGCAAATGTATTTATAGAAATAAACAAGAATATCTTTCTCATTAAATCTTTAGCTGCTAACAATCACAACTTAATTTGCCACGAGAATTTTACACTGATTTAATGAGAATACATCTTTATAACTCATGTTCTGTGAGTCACACAACTTTCTAAGCAATTCTGTAACACAGAACATGTGAAGACCTTTCAGTTACTCTTAGTGAAATAATTTATTGGGGCTTATTCTCCCATTTACTTCTACTTTTTTATTTTATACATGCAGAATAAAAGAGCAGGGATAAAATTTGTTTCCTTGTAGTCATACTAAAGAAGGCAAAATCAATGTTTTATAATGGTCATTGCCAAATGCAGAGATTGAAGGCTGAGGGTAAATGTGCAGAGATTTATACATCTGTAAGGTAAATAAGTGGGTGCCCTCTAAGGATAATAGTTGAGATGGTTGTCTTCTATAATTTAGAAATAAAAGAAATGAAATTATATCTTGAAAGTATTAAATCAGGACATGACATATGACAGGCTACTCAAGTAAAGACCTGTTTCCCCAGCTGTTTTCCTAACAGGAAGCAATGTCAAGTAAAAGGTTGTATTTCTCATTTTAATTTTGAAATGTGAATTGTCTCTCAGAACTTTCCATTTCTTATAATTTAACAAAATATGGTCAGCCTCCCTGAATCTAATCAAGTCTGGAACACTAATTAAAGTGTTTTCTTTTTCAAGATAATGATGTCATCACATGGGCCACTGAAGCATCAGCAACTGGCTTACTTCAGTCACGTTCTGTCAGAAAGTCTATTTCTGCCTCTACCTTGCAGTACAGTGACCAATGCTTTCAAGAGATGGTTCTGTAAATCTAAAATTATGAGCAGGTGTCAGAAACTTTCTAGATTCTCCAAAGAATTTATTCATCAGTTTCTTAAAAACTAGCTAAAAGGAGAATTAGTTTTCCTCCAGAAAATGGAAGCTCTACAGAGAGTTATTTAATGTATAGGCTTATGTGTGTGTATGTCATTTGGTTTTACACGATAAGGATTTAGGTTTCTCCTACGTAATTAGCACAAACATAGAATGAATGGGTACTATTATTGTCTCTGAATACCAGCAGTCTTAAGAAGCAGCTTGGTTTATTGGTGAGCTATTACCAGAAGTAATTGCTTAGCCTAGTTAATAATAATCAAAATTATAGTGGGCGAATATATGATTCATCAAAATAAAGAAAATTATAATTTTCTCAAAACAATGATTAGAAAAATTATTTATACTAATTTTAATGCAAAAACCTTCACAGTACATTCATATGCTAGGATACTACGTACATATTAAAATGTTGCTTTTGAAGAATATTTAAAAACAGGGGGATAGTTTATTAAGTAAAAATTCAAGCTAATGAACAGCATATTTGCTAAGATCTCAGTATTGACATTGATGAAGAGATAGATAAATAGAGAGAGATACACATATAGATACAAAAGACACAGATACAGATAATAGATAGGGTACATGGTTATATCATCTTTAGATGATATAATTGTCATTTTTATTTTTAGTTCATACTTGTTTATACTTTCTAAAATTATTATCCCCAAAAGGTGAATTTATATTTTTTATTGTCCAAAAAGGATGGATAAAGAAAGAAAAGTATGTATGTGTGCATTTATGTTTTATGCCAGTTTTGCAGACATTTAAATGTGGTAGTTTACTGTATTGGTTTGCTACATTTATTTTTTACTCTCATGCTATAAAACATAAACTCAGTTTTCGGCCAGGCGCGGTGGCTGAAGCCTGTAATACCAGCACTTTGGGAGGCCGAGGCGGGCGGATCATGAGGTCAGGAGATCGAGACCATCCTGGTCAACCTGGTGAAACCCCGTCTCTACTAAAAATACAAAAAATTAGCTGGGCACGGTGGCGCGTGGCTGTGGTCCCAGCTACTCGGGAAGCTGAGGGAAGAGAATTGCCTGAACCCAGGAGGCGGAGGTTGCGGTGAGCCGGGATTGCGCCATTGCACTCCAGCCTGGGTAACAAGAGCGAAACGTCGTCTCAAAAAAAAAAAAAACACATAAACTCAGTTTTCAAGTGTTACAATTTGATCAGTGATTCAACTCATCTCCTAAATAAATTGACATGAAATTATCTCTGTTGTACTTAATCCTCAACATTTACTTGCATAACATTTTTACTTAAAAAGTTGGTCAAATCAGAAGTTTGCAGATTTCCAAGATGTTTGGCCCACATATCAGTTTTGTTATCAAGTTACACCGAAGGATAACTATCTCTCTGAATAATTAACAAATTTTGTTGACCATAATTTCTCAATATCAGGGATTATATCTTACTCAACTTCTCAGACCTTGAAATATTATGCAATAAATATATATTGAATTGAATATCATAAAAATGTCCACTCCTTCCCCCCATTTTGTTGTTTTAGTTTCATTCCAACTAAAACATGGCAGTGATTTATTTATTTTTGACAGCAAGTATGCAAAAACTATTCTCAATTTTGTTTGGAAAATAAATGAACAAGAAAAGATAAGAAAATTAGTGTGCTACAGATGCAAGAATACGTGGATAAATCAGTGGTAAAGAACAAACAGCCATAGACAAACCCTGTAGACATGAGAATTTAATATGTGAGAAAGATAATACTACATGTCAGGAATGGAAGAGTTAATTTATACAATATGTTCTTATTTTAAAATAACCAACTTGGCCCGGCGGTGGCTCACGCCTGTAATCCCAGCGCTTTGGGAGGCCGAGGCGGGTGGATCACGAGGTCAAGAGATGGAGACCATCCCGGTCAACATGGTGAAACCCCATCTCTACTAAAAATACAAAAAATTAGCTGGGCATGGTGGCGCGTGCTTGTAATCCCAGCTACTCAAGAGGCTGAGGCAGGAGAATTGCCTGAACTCAAGAGGCGGAGGTTGCAGTGAGCCGAGATTGCACCATTGCACTCCAGCCTGGGTAGCAAGAGCGAAACTCCGTCTCAAAAACAAAAAATAAAAATAAAATAACCAACTTAGAACCACAGCTCATTCCCAAAATCAGTACAAATTTCAGGTGTATCAAAAGTTAACACTAAAACATAGCAGAAATTAGGGCTAGAAATAAAATATGTCAGAATACCTGAATAATCAAAACCATTTAAGCAGGCGTTCTCAACCCTCAGGCCATGAACTAGTACCAGTCCATGATCTGTCAGGAGCCAGGTTGCACAGCAGGAGGTGAGTGATGTGCAAGTGAGCTAAGCCTCATCTGTATTTACAGCTGCTCCCCATCCTTTGTATTACTGCCTGAGCTCCGCCTCCTGTTGGATCAGTTGCAGCATTAGATTTTCACAGGAGCTCAAACCTGTTGTAAACTGCCTATGTGAGGGATATAGGTTGAACGCTCTTTATGAGAATCTAATAACTGATGATCTGTCTCTGTCTCCCGTCACCCACAGATGGGATAGCCTAGCTGCAGTAAAACAAGCTCAGGGCTCCCACTGATTCTACATTATGGTGAGTTGTATAATTATTTCATTACATATTACAATGTAATAATAATACAAGTAAAGTACACAATAGATGTAATGTGCTTGAATCATCCTGAAACCATCCCTCAGCCCCCCTCCATGGAGAAATTATATTCCAGGAAACTGGTCTCTGGAGGATTGGGTACTGCTACATTTAAGCATAAAAGTAAGTGAGGACATCAGGAAACAATATATTGATACATTTGACCTAGTAAAAGATTTTTTTAAAAAAACTTCATTTGTTACAAAAAAAGAGAATTAAAAGGCAAATAACAAATAGAAGAGTGCCACGAAGCTTAATGACTTTAATAAAGAGTTTGTAATAAGTAATTTAAAAAAATACTAAGATTTCAATAACTAAGATCATAAAAAGTTAATTTATAGAAACATAGATTAAAAATAGGATATAGTTATAACAACATTAAGTAATGGTCAGAATGAGGTAGGATGGAACATAAACCTTGAATCACCAAAGAAAAAGTATATTATGCTCTTCACATTGCTTATTAAAACAACACATGAAGAAATACATGTCATAAAGATTTTCTCAAGAGTCAGGAGCTTCTTTTTTGTCAATTAATAAGAAAATTAAATTAACCAGAACATCTGCTTCTGAAAGAATTTCAGTCAATTATAATACTATTGTGGATGCTATTTTTGCTGCCATGCTCCTTTTTCGTTTCCTATGTTTTATTTTTGTGCTTTCTTTGTTTTCTTTTTTTTTTCCTTTGGTTAGACTTGCCTAACGTGTCTATATTACCAGTTTTTAAATTAAAGAAGTTTTAGCTATTGCACCAGGTAGAATGTATTGATATCAAGTTACAAAAACTGACTTTGATTAACTTAAGCCAGAGAAACATAAATTTGCTGCCAAAGTCATATACTTGAGAAATATGAGTTAGGGGAGTTCCAAGGACCTCAGGAGGAAGGGTGTATGAATCAATTACAGTTGCCTCTTACTCTGTGGAGAATTGAGTTCCCCTCCGATTTAAATTCCTAAGAGGAAGAATCTAACTTCTCAAATTGCTCATTATTTATAATAGTTTTATTTATTTTTTAATTAAAAAACTTAGGTTTTCTTGATATATGTAGTCAGATAAAAAATTAATTTTATCTCTTCTAACCTAATTTTCTTATCTTATTGCATTAGTTATTACCTCAAAAGTATACAGAATAAATTGCTTAATTCTTCATTTATTTAATTTTACTTTCTTAATTCTTATTCCAGGCATCGTTCAAGGCTGGGAGGAGGACATAGCAGAGAACAAAAAAGAAACCCCTGTGCTTGTAGAGGTCACACTCTGGAGATTAATATGACAGATAAAAACCCAGAAAAATAAGTAATATATACAGTGTTACATATTTTTTAGAGCTAACAATAAAAATAAAACCTGGAGAGGCATGGACAATGTTGTGGGTGGGCTGAAAACAATGGTAACAGGAAGAATCCCTATTTGTTTCTAGTTTTAGGATCAAGAGTCTTACTAGTTAGATGATTGTTGTTTCTGTGAAATCAACCTATATTTTATATTTGATCAATTTCTTTTAATTTCAAATTTTAAAATTAAGAATGGCAGCTAAATTTGATCAAATTAAGTGTTTACTTTTATAGTCTTAAGTATTTCTTTCTTTAAACTGTTGATAAGATGAATTATATTTGTGAATATAAGCCAATTCTTGCCTTCCTAGGATAAATCATATTTTGTAATAATGTGTTCTTATTGGTAATATGCTGGAATGAACTTGATAATATTATACTTAGAATTTTGTAGCTCTATTTATAAGTAAAATTAATCTATTTTACTTAAACTAGTCTATTCATTCAGTTTTCTATTTTGTTTCTTATCAAAATCACATTTTAATTATTTCAATGAGGAACTTTTCAATAGCCTGAATTCTTTTTTTTTTTTTTTTTTAAGGGAAAGAGGAAGGGAGAAAGGCAGGAAGGGAGGGAAGGAGGAAGGGAGGGAGGAAGGAAGGGATGAAGAAAGGAAGGGAGGAAGGGGGGAGGGAGGAAAGGAGAGAGGGAGGGAGGGAAGGGAAGGAAGGAATTCAAGCAATGAGAGAGACATCGCTGACCTGGATCTAGAGGTTTGCAAGTTGATTTTTTTTTTTTTTTGAGAGAAGGAAAGAAAAAAAAATGAGTAAAGGAGAGAAAGAGAGAGAGGGAGGGTGAACAGAAATATTGCTTTATTCTGAAAAAAAAAATGGGTATTAATAATGGCCAATCAATGTTTCATTTAAACCTATGAGTAGGTGTGATGTGGTATTGACAAGAATGTATATTTTATGTATTTGAAGTGGAGAGCTCTATAAATATTTATTAAGTTTACTTGTTCTGGATCTGAGTTCAAGTCCTTGATATCCTTATTAATTTTCTGTCTCACTGAATCTAAGTCTCTATGTATCTGGGTGTTAAGATAGTTAGCTCTTGTTGTTGTATTGATCCTTTTACCACTATATCTTTGTTGCTTTAAAATCTATTTTATCCGCTACAAGAATTGCAACTCCTGCTTTTTATTTATTTGTTTGTTTATTTATTTATTTATTTACTTTTGCTCTCCATTTGGTTGGTAAATCTTTCTCCATTCCTTTGTTTTGAGGCTTTGTGTATCCTTGCATGTGAAACAGGTCTGGATATAACATGCCGTTGGGTTTTGGCTGTGTCTTTTGATTGGGGGATTTAGTCGATTTAAATTTAGGGTTACTGCCATTTGATGTTAACTGGCTGTTTGATCCATTCGTTGATGAAAATTCTTCTTTATGTTGGTGCTCTTTACTTTTTGGTATATTTTCAGTAAGTCTAATACTGGTTGTTTCTTTCTGTGTGTAATGCCTCTTTCAGAAGCTCTTGTAAAACAAGCCTGGTAGTAATAAAATCTCTGAGTACTTGCTTGTTCATAAAAGATTTTATTTTTTCCTTCAGTTGTGAAGCTTAGTTTGGCTGGATATGAAATTCTGGGCTGAAGGTTCTGTTCTTTGAGGATGTTGAATATTGGCCCCCACTCTCTTCTGGCTTGTAGAGTTTCTGCTGAGAGATCTGCTGTAAGTCTGATAGGCTTTCCTTTGTGGGTAACCTGACCTTTCTCTCTGGCTGCCCTTAGTATTTTTCTCCTTCGTTTCAACCCTGGTGAATCTAACAATTATGTGCTTTGGGGTTATTCTTCTTGAGGAATATCTTTGTGGTGTTCTCTGTATTACCTGGGGTTGAATATTGACCTGCTTTGCTAGTTTAGGAAAATTTTCCTGAATAATATCCTGAAGGGTATTTTCCAGCTTGGATTCATTCTCTCTGTCGCATTTGGGTACACTTATCAAATGTAAATTTGGTCTTTTCACATAGTCCCACATTTCTTGGAGACTTTGCTCATTCCTTTTTATCCTTTTTTCTCTAATCTTGTCTTCTTGTTTTCTTTCATTAAGTTGGACTTTGACCTCTGATATCCTTTCTTCTGCTTGAACAATTCGAGTGTTTAAACCTGTGCATACTTCTCGGAGTTCCTGTACTGTATTCTTCAGTTCCATTAATTCACTTATATTCCTCTCTAAGTTGTCTATTCTCAATAGGATTTCATCAAACCTTTTTTCAAAGTTCCTAGTTTCTTTACGTTGGGCTACAACATGTTCTTTTAACTCACAGAAGTTTCTTATTATCCATTCCCTGAAGCATGATTCTGTTATTGGGATGCACTCATTCTCCATCAAGCCTTGTTCCATTGTTGATGTGAACTGTGATCATCTTTAGAGGGAGAGGTGTTCTGATTTTGAGTATTCCCAGCCTTTTAATGCTGGTTTCTTCCCATCATTGTAAATTTATCCTCCTGTCATCTTTGAAACTACCAACTTTCAGATTAGGTCTCTTGATTGGACGTCCAAGTTGTTAGTTCCCAGGGCCAGAACGGCAGCGTTAAGACTGATGGTGCTTTTCTGCTCAGTATTCTCCTGTCTGGCTTCCTTCTTGTGTCCGTAATGGGCGACTCTGCCTTCCTTGGGCTCCAAACCTCGGTAAGAAGGGGAACCAGTCTTATTTACTCTGCGCTGAGAGCTGCCGCGCTGAGGTGCCCTCACAGCCACTGCGTCGGTCTCAGGAGTTGTGCTGGGGACCCGTGTGGGTCCTCCAAACCTCAGTCAGAAGGGGAGCTGGCCCTGTTTACTCTGCTCCAAGAGCTGCCACTCCGAGGTGCTGGCAAGGCCGCTGCGCCAGCCACAAGAGTCAGGCTGGTGGTCCGTGTGGGTCCTCCAAGCCTCGGTCAGAAGGGGAGCTAGCCCTGTTTACTCTGCTACTAGAGCTGCCGCAGAGGTGCCGGTGAAACTGCTGCGCCGGCCACAAGAGTTGCACTGGCGACCCGTGTGGTTCCTCCACTGGGGATCTTCTGCTCCGTGAGAGACAAGAATTTGTCTGAAAGTGTGGCATCCTCTAGTTCTCTGCACTTTGACTGAGAGCTGCAATCCTGAGCTGTTATCGATCGGCCATCTTGGATCGTTCCTCAGCCTGAATTCTTTAAATAGCATTGGAATATCTTCTTCAATTACAAGAATAACTAATATTTATATAACATACTACAGAATGTTCTAAGCACTTTATATATATATATATAAACTTAATTAATTGTCACAATAACTGTGTGAGGGGGACATTATTATTATTTTCTATATTTTATGTTATGATTATTAATGTCTACATTTTATAGATGAGGAAACAACATAGAGTGGTTACACAGCATATTTAAGTTCTTTTGACTTTGGTGCCTTTTTTAAATGGTTGATGTTAAATATGCTTTCTAATTTATTTTATGGTCATTTACTACTCATGCTTTCTACCTCTTGGATTGACTTTATTTACTTAAATGTTGCTTTAAAAAGCATTCGTTTCCTCAAGTTTTTCAAATGTGTGGAAATCCGAAAGTTTTTCAAATGTATTGAAATTTGAAATTGTAAGTGGTGTAACTTTTTTCTGTTAGAAATATTCTATTGTTTCCATATATGTGATTATATTTTCATTCATATTCAAATCACACACATTTTTGCTCTCATTACTTTGTCTTAAATCATTTTAAAAAGCTATTTTATCAGTCTTCCCAAAGAATTTACTTTCTGTTTTTTAAATTTTATTAAGAGTAGCCTATTTGTTTATAACTTAACTTTCTTTTTTTGTTTATGAGTGTTTTGTTTTTATTTACTTTTACTAATATTAAAGGGGTCTTAAACTTATAATATTTTTTTGTGTGTGGGTTTTTTCAGTCTTTATTGTTATCAGGTAAACAAGCACAAGAGCCCTCTGTTTATGGCTTTCCTCAGCTCTATTTGTTGGAGTTTTCTTTTTTTAATTTTTTTTATTGCATTTTAGGTTTTGCGGTACATGTGAAGAACATGCAAGATAGTTGCATAGGTACACACATGGCAGTGTGATTTGCTGCCTTCCTCCCCTCCTCCCCATACCTATATCTGGCATTCCTCCTCATGCTATCTCTCCCCAACTCCCCACCCCCACTGTCCCTCCCCTATTTCCCCCCAACAGACCCCGGTGTGTAGTGCTCCCCTCCCTGTGTCCATGTGTTCTCATTGTTCAACACCCGCCTATGAGTGAGAACATGCGGTGTTTGATTTTCTGCTCTTGTGTCAGTTTGCTGAGAATGATGGTTTCCAGGTTCATCTATGTCCCTACAAAAAACATGAACTCATCGTTTTTGATGGCTGCAAATTATTCCATGGTGTGTATGTGCCACATTTTCCCAGTCCAGTCTATGGGCATTTGGGTTGGTTCCAGGTCTTTGCTACTATAAACTGTGCTGCAATGAACATTTGTGTGCATGTGTCCTTGTAGTAGAATGATTTATAATCCTTTGGATCTATACCCAGTAATGGAATAGCTGGGTCAAATGGAATTTCTATTTCTAGGTCCTTGAGGAATTGCCACACTGTCTTCCACAATGATTAAACTAATTTACACTCCCACCAACAGTGTAAGAGTGTTTCTATTTCTCCACAACCTCTCCAGCATCTGCTGTCTCCAGATTTTTTAATGATCACCATTCTAACTGGCGTGAGATGGTATCTCAATGTAGTTTTAATTTGCTTTTCTCCAATGACCAGTGATGATGGGCATTTTTTCATATGTTTGTTGGTCTCATGTATGTCTTCTTTTGTAAAGTGTCTGTTCATATCCTTTACCCACTTTTGAATGGGCTCGTTTATTTTTTTTCTTGTAAATCTGTTTTAGCTCTTTGTAAATTCTGGATATCAGCCCTTTGTAAGATGGGTAAACTGCAAAATTTTTTTCCCATTCTGTTGGTTCCCGATTCACTCTAATGACTGTTTCTTTTGCCATGCAGAAGCTGTGGAGTTTGATTAGGTCCCATTTGTCTATTTTGGCTTTTGTTGCCAATGCTTTTGGTGTTTTGGTCATGAAGTCCTTGCCTACTCCTATGTCCTGGATAGTTTTGCCTAGATTTCCTTCTAGGGTTTTTGTCGTGCCAGGTCTTATGTTTAAGTCTTTCATCCATCTGTAGTTAATTTTAGTGTAAGGTGTCAGGAAGGGGTCCAGTTTCTGCTTTCTGCACATGGCTAGCCAGTTTTTCCCACACCTTTTATTAAACAGGGAATCCTTTCCCCATTGCTTGTTTTCATCAGGTTTGTCAAAGATCGGATGGTTGTAGATATGTTGTGTTGCCTGCTATGCCTCTGTTCTGTTCCATTGGTCTATATCTGTTTTGGTACCAATATCATGCTGTTTTGATTACTGTAGCCTTGTAGTATAGTTTGAAGTCTGGTAGTGTGATGCCTCCCACATTGTTTTTTTTTTTTTTTTTTTTTTTTTTTTGCTTAGAATTGACTTGGCTATGCGGGCTCTCTTTTGATTCCATATGAAGTTTAGGGTGGATTTTTTCCAGTTCTGTGAAGAAGGTCATTGGTAGCTTGATGGGGATAGCATTAAATCTGTAAATTATTTTGGCAGTATGGCCATTTTCAAGATATTGATTCTTCCTAATCATGAACATGCATTGTTTCTCCATCTGTTTGTGTCCTCTCTGATTTCGTTGAGCAGTGGTTTGTAGTTCTCCTTGAAGAGGTCCTTTACATTCCTTGTTAGTTGTACTTCTAGGTATTTTATTCTCCTTGTAGCAATGGTGAATGGCAGTTCATTCTTGATTTGGCTCTCTTTAAGTCTGGTATTGGTGTATAGGAATACTTGTGATTTTTGCACATTTATTTTGTATCCTGAGACTTTGCTGAAGTTGCTTATCAGTTTCAGGAGATTTTGGGCTGAGACAATGGGGTCTTCTAGATATACTATCATGTTGTCTGCAAATAGAGACAATTTGGCTTCCTCCTTTCCTATTTGAATACCCTTTATTTCTTTTTCTTGCCTGATTGCTCTGGCTAGAACTTCCAGTACTATATTGAATAGGAGTGGTGAGAGAGGGCATCCTTGTCTAGTGACAGATTTCAAAGGGAATGCTTCCACTTTTTGCCCATTGGGTTTGATATTGTCATAATAGCTTTTATTATTTTGAGATACATTCCATCAATACCTAGTTTATTGAGGGTTTTTAACACATAGAGCTGTTGAATTTTGTCAAAGGCTTTCTCTACATCAGTTGAGATAATCATGTGGTTTTTGGTTTTGGTTCTGTTTATGTGGTGAATTACATTTATAGACTTGAGTATGTTGAACCAGCCTTGCATCCCGGGGATGAATCCTACTTGATCATGGTAAATAAGCTTTTTGATGTGCTGTTGCAATCAGCTTGTCAGTATTTTATTGAAGATTTTTGCATTTATGTTCATCATGGGCATTGGCCTGAAGTTTTCTTTTCTTTTTGAGTCTCTGCCGGATTTTGGTATCAGATGGTGTTGGTCTCATAAAATGATTTGGAAAGGATTCCCTCTTTTTGGATTATTTGGAATAGTTTCAGAAGGAATGGTACCAGGTCCTCTTTGTATGTCTCGTAGAATTCAGCTGTGAACCCATCTGGACATGGGCTTTTTTGGTATAGGCTCTTAACTGCTGCCTCAACTTCAAATCTTGTTATTGGTCTATTCAGAGTTTCAACTTCTTCCTGGTTTAGGCTTGGGAGGAGGCAAGTGTCCAGAAATTTATCCATTTCTTCCAGGTTTACTAGTTTATATGCATAGAGTTGTTTGTAATAGTCTCTGATGATGGTTTGAATTTCTGTGGAATCTGTGGTGATATCCCCTTTATCATTTTTTATTTCTTCAATTTGGTTATTCTCCTTTCTTTTTTATTAATCTGCGTAGTGGTCTATATTGTTGATCTTTTCGAAAAAGCAACTCCCGGATTTATTGATTTTTTGAAGGGTTTTTTGTGTCTCTACCTCCTTCAGTTCTGCTCTGATCTTAGTTATTTCTTGTCTTCTGCTAGGTTTTGAGTTTTTTTTATCTTGCTCCTCTAGCTCTTTCAATTTTGATGATAGGGTGTCAATTTTAGATCTCTCCTTGCTTCTCATGTGGGCACTTAATGCTATATATTTTCCTCTAGAGACTGCTTTAAATGTGTCCCAGATATTCTGGTATGTTGTGTCTTCATTTTAGTTGGTTTTGAAGAACATCTTTATTTCTGTCTTCATTTGATTGTTTATCCAGTCAACATTCAAGAGCAAGTTGTTCAGTTTCCATGACGTTGTGCAGTTCTGACTTAGTTTTTGAATTTTGACTTCTAACTTGATTGCACTGTGGTCTGAGAGACTATTATGATTTCCGTTCTTTTGCATTTGCTGAGGATTGATTTACTTCCAATTATGTGGTCAATTTTAGAGTAGGTGTGATGTGGTGCTGAGAAGAATGTATATTCTGTGGATTTGGGGTGGAGAGTTCTGTACATGTTTACTAGGTTTGCTTGTTTCAGGTCTGAGTTCAAGTCCTGAATATCCTTGTTAATTTTCTGTCTGGTTGATCTGTCTAATATTGACAATGGGGTCTTCCACTATTAACGTCTCCCACTATTATTGTGTGGTAGTCTAAGTCTCTTTGTAAGTCATTAAGAACTTGCCTTATGTATCTGGGTGCTCCTGTATTTGGGTGTGTATATATTTAAAATTGTTAGCTCTTCTTGTTGCATTAATCCTTTTACCATTATGTAATGTCTTTCTTTGTCTCTTTTGATCTTTGTTGCTTGAAGTCTATTTTATCAGAGACGAGAATTGCAACTTCTGCTTTTTTTTTTACTCTTCATTTGCTTGGTAAATCTTCCTCCATCCATTTATTTTGAGCCTTTGTGTATCCTTGCATGTGAGATGCATTTCCTGCATACAGCAAACCGATGGGTTTTGGCTTTTTATCCAATTTGCCATTCTGTGTCTTTTGATTGGGGCATTTAGTCCATTTATATTTAGGGTTAATATTGTTATGTGTGAATTTGATCCTGCCATTTTGATGCTAGCTGGCTGTTTTACCTGTTAGTTGATGCAGATTCTTCATTTTGTTTATGCTCTTTACCATTTGGTATGTTTTTGGAGTGGCTGGTACTGGTTGTTCCTTTATATATGTAGTGCCTCTTTCAGTAGCTCTTGTAAAGCAGGCCTGGTGGTGACAAAATCTCTGAGTACTTACATGTTCGCAAAGGATTTTATTTTTCCTTCACTTGTGAAGCTCGGTTTGGCTGGATATGAAATTCTGGGTTGAAAGTTCTTTTCTTTAAGGATATTGAATATTGGCCCTCACTCTTTTCTGGCTTGTAAGGTTTCTGCTGAGAGATCTGCTTTGAGTCTGTTGGGCTTCCCTTTGTGGGTAACCCAACCTTTCTCTCTGGCTACCCTTAGCATTTTCTCCTTCATTTCAACCCTGGTGAATCTGATGATTATGTGCCTTGGGGTTGCTCTTCTTGCAGAATATCTTTGTGGTATTCTCTGTATTACCTGGGGTTGAATATTGACCTGCTTTGCTAGTTCAGGAAAATTTTCCTGAATAATATCCTTAAGGGTATTTTCCAGCTTGGATTCATTCTGTTCGTCACATTCAGGTACACCTATCAAATGTAGATTAGGTCTCTTCACATAGTCCCATATTTCTTGGAGACTTTGTTCATTCCTTTTTATGCTTTTTTCTCTAATCTTGCCTTCTCATTTTATTTCATTGAGTTGATCCTCAACCTCTGATATCCTTTCTTCTGCTTGGTCAATTCAGCTGTTAAAACTTGTGCATGCTTCGCAAAGTTCTTATGTTGTGTTTTTCAGCTCCATCAGGTCACTTATATTCCTCTCTAAGTTGTCCATTCTCATTAGCATTTTATCAAATCTTTTTTCAGTGTTCTTAGTTTCTTTGCATTGGGTTAGAACATGTTCTTTTGACTCACAGAAGTTTCTCATTACCCACCTTCTGAAGTCTGATTCTGTCATTTCATCACACTCATTCTCCATCCAGGCTTGTTCCCTTGCTGGTGAGGAGTTGTGATCCCTTGTAGAAGGAGAGGTGTTCTGGTTTTGGGTGTTCTCCTTTTTTATGAGCTGGTTCCTTCACATCTTTGTGGATTTATCCACCTATCATCTTTGTAGTTGCTGATCTTCACATTGGGTCTCTGAGTGGATATCCAGTTGATGATGAAGTTATTTCTGTTTCTTATTTTGTCTTCTAACAGTCTGGCTCCTCTGCTGTAGGACTGTTGAGGTCCACTCCAGGCCTTGCTTGCCTGGGGATCACCTGCAGCAGCTGCAGATCAGTAAGGGTTGCTGCCAGTTTCTTCTTCTGCTATCTTTGTCCCTCTGCACTTTCACTGGGAGCTGCAATCCTGAGCTGTTCCTAAATGGTATCTTGGATCTTCCTCACTTATAATATTTCATCTCAGAAGAACATTTAGTTTGTTATAGGATTGCATATGAAATGCTCTCCTTTTCATTGCCTTTTAGTTTGTAATTACAGTTTCATTTCAAAAATACTTCATAATTACTCATTACAATAAATAATTAAGTTATTCTAAGTGAAGAAATATTTGATCAGCATTTTATTGTTCATTTCATATCATAGAATGTGGTCTGTAACATTTCACTTCTTTGAAACTGTTAAGGTTCTCTTTGTGTCCAGGCTGGTTAAAATCAGTAATTTCTAAATGTGTCAGGAACACATAAAGAACATATGTAAAATTTTATAAATACATTCAGTACTACATGTGTTTATATGCATCTATGTTTGTGTGAATGAGCTTTGTTATTGTATGTCTCTACTATTTTGTATAATATTACATTCTTTTCATTTTTCATATTAGATTTTTCAAGATAATAAATGAGGAAATTCCATAACTTAACATATCCAATTCATGTCAAACAAGGATGGGTGTTCAAGCCCCTTGAACCTTGCGCTAGACACAGACCTAAAGAAAAGAAACCAGTAGACATAGCAGTTGGAGCTAGATGGGGACTCAGG
This sequence comes from Callithrix jacchus, assembly GCF_049354715.1. Lineage (NCBI taxonomy): Eukaryota > Metazoa > Chordata > Mammalia > Primates > Cebidae > Callithrix > Callithrix jacchus. Next base: position 34,193,359 of record NC_133517.1, on the reverse strand, counting down.
GCCACTAAAGGCTCTGCAATGTCATAGGGACACTACACAGAGGACAAAAGTTTGTTAATTGGTGACTCCTCATCTACTTCTTCCATGTAGGGTGCTTCTTTGTTATACCTAAAGGCTATGTTTTATCAGGAATAACAGTCCTGGGTTACTTTGCAGTCACTTCATCTTCACTAATGACAAGGCACAGCTGAATGACATCTGAGTATTCTGTGAGATCTCAAGGGACACATGGGAGGAGAGCAGCTGCTTTTCATGTGGCAGCAACACCGAATCCATTGTAGCTTTATCATTCTCTTTGTTCTCATCTTTCTCATTATGTTTGATGTCTAGGCACTTTGTGGCTATAATATATCCCCATTGTGGAGTCCTTTTAAGTTCCTGGGTTTTGATGAGTTGCTGTTGTTGGTTGTCTGGCCATACATGCAGGTCAGGATGCAACAGAACAATCACACCACCTGTTGGATATTGCCACCATCTCAACCCTCTTATCCAGGATTTTCTTCCTGGGCTCTGATGCCCAAAGCTTGACTTTGCCTTTCTCCCATTGTCTTTTCCTTCTCATCATCAGGAATCTCCAGCCTTCTTCAGTGAGCTCTTCTTATTGGGCTACTGAAGGTAATGCTCAATGCTCATTCAAAAGCCTAGTTATTTCACTACCTAAAAGTCTAGCCTTCATGCATATTTCAGAGTCAGAGCTTCCTCCTGATTTTTCCTTTCACCAGTGATGGCTCTCCTTTATACAAGGCACATTCAGAGAGAAGTCATTTCATCCTTACATGAGAAAGTTGTCTAGCAACTCAGAAAAGTATCACTGATTAGTCAATCTTCATCAATTGTCAGCTTCAAACTTTTAGAAAATGCCTTGTGGAATTCTCAAGATTGTATTTTCCCATTTCAGAGAAGAGTTCAAAGCACTTCTTAAGAAGACACTTGTGAATAACATTAAAGATTTTACTCTTTTACCCATTTTTTGATACCCTGGATAAAGTAAAGTTTGGTGGTTTTCTTCTTGTACTAAAAGAGATCAAAGTGAGAAATTTGCTTCCACTTAAGATACAGAAAGCCACACATACCCTATCAATGAGAAAAAGCTCAATAACCTCCAATATCATAACTCCCCTTAAGCCCATTAGAAAGCTGAGTGCAAATGAACTAAATCTCTAAGAGTGACAAGCCTCTCCAAGGAGAGATGAACATACTAAACTCATCCTTGGCAGACAATGAGAGGAAGAGGTAGAATTCACCACTTTAGTGAATTAAGTGTGACCCAATGTTACAATTTAGAATCCCTTTAGAAGCTCTAGATACGAAGAGAGTTGGTGCTTACACATTAGCTCTTTTCTATGGGCTTCTACCAAGTGATCATAAGAATAATTGGGGCTGGGCACTGTGGCTCACACCTATAATCCCAGCACTTTGGGAAGCTGGGGTAGGAGAATCAGTTGAGGTCAGAAGTTCAAGACCAGCCTGGGTAATACAGTGGGATGTTGTCTCTATAAAAAAATTAAAAAATGAAAAAATTAGAAAGATGTGGTGGTGCACACCTGTAGTCATAGCTACTTGGGAAGCTGAGGTGAGAAGATCACTTGAACCTCGGAGGTGGAGATTGCAGTTATCCTTAATCACACCACTGCTCTCCAGCCTGGGTGACAGAGCAAGACTCACAATAATAATAATAATAATTGGGAGCATTGTAAGAGACTCTGGGGACTCCTTTTGGTGGCAAGGAGGCATGAAACCCTGTTTGCACGCTTCTCTGACTTGCACAAAGCAAAAGCCATCCACTGCTGAGACAGAAACAGAACTTCCTACCTCCAGGGCCCAGGCAATGCCCCTGGGGGAGCGAAGGAGAAATGGAAGTTGCCTCTGGAGGAGGAGGAAGAGCAAGCCCTTTTACTTGTGTTCTAGGCAAAGATACACTGCTCCTGAGGGAGAGGTAGAAGCAAAACTCTCTGGTCGGGCGCAGTGGCTCATGCCTATAATCCCAGCACTTTGGGAGGCCAAGGCAGGTGGATCACAAGTCAAGAGATCAAGACCATCCTGGTCAACATGGTGAAATCCTGTCTCTACTAAAAATACAGAAATTAGCTGAGCATGGTGGAGCATGCCTGTAGTCCCAGCTACTCGGGAGGCTGAGGCAAGAGAATTGCTTGAACCCAGGAGGTGGAGGGTGCGGTGAGCTGAGATCGCACCATTGCACTCCAGCCTGGGTAACAAGAGTGAAATTCCGTCACAAAAAAAAAAGAAAAGAAAAGAAAAAGAAAAAAAGAAGCAAAACCCTCTGCCTCTGATGACAGGGGAGAAAGATCTTCCTGCCTCTACCAGGAGCCTTGTACTAATAACAAACAATATTGGTCTACCACGGGATAGTGCCAGGCAAAAGTCCAATAGCATCAGTAGAAGTGAGGGACAAAGGTCATCAGTTGAGTGAGGTCTGCTGAAAGCTGAGAGTGAAACAGAAAACGGAGTTAAACCTCTGGCACCCCAGACCCTTCATTAAGCCAAAAAAGAACACCCCATTGTTGGAAGAATTTTAAGTCCTGCCGCACTGAAACAGGTGACAGCAATGACACAATTCCAAATCAGCTCAGCTAATGAACAGATTGATTCAACTACTCATACTAACAGCCAGTCAGGAGAAGAATTTAGATTTATTTCTTTCCATTTCTAGTCTTCTTTCATACATTCCAATTAGAGGCCAAAAGAAACCTATGAAGAGAAGCCATCAATACCCTGAATTCCAGGATCCTCTAGAATTAGGATCTTCTACGAATTAGGATCTTCTAAGATACATATTTGATTTTCAAATATGTGGTCTTTTTCAGTCATTGGTAAGGCTGTTGGATCATTGGTAAGGCTACTGGATCATGTCATCTGGATTTCTGGCGCAAATGAACTTGGTTTTATTCAGCTTTCCCCATATTTCTATTTAATCTACTTTGTTTTCTTTCCTTTGTGTTTGTCACTGTCACCTTCCATATTTCAGTCTTAGACTTAACCTCATCATCCTTTCCTAACTCACCTTATTCTTTCTCATTCTCTTCATCTGCCTCCTCATCACTGGTTTTCCTCTTTCATTTCTTCTCCAAAGAAAAAGTAATGAGATGTCAAAGAAATGAGGGTGCATCTTCACTGCTTCTTGACAAGCCTCCTTCTAGGTATTCAGCCTAGTTTTCTTGAAGATAAGGATCACTTTGACACACAGGCTAATAAGTTTATTGTAGTCAGAACAGACTGTGAAGGAGTCCCCAGAAGAAAACTTTCAGGTATGCTGCTCATTTTCAGTGATTAGTGAGCACAACTTTCTGCCACCAGGTAGGGAGAATAAACACCAACACCCACCCATCCAGTCATGGAGATCTCTGCACCACTGTGCAAAGCCTCCCTGAAACCTTGGCAACAGTTTATAAACTGTTATGATGGTATTAGCCTTGATCATGTCAATTCCTATGTCTGTAAGAGTTAGGATCAATTTGGGGGATTGATAATGATGTATACCTTTAGGTCTTTATGACTAGCCATCTAACTTGGAACTGTCTATTAGGCTTTCATGGCAAATCTTGTCCAGAGTATCAGAAACAATAGAGGTTTGTTATTTTCATTGTTGGAGTAAGAGATGTTGATGATAAAAGACATTATCTAGGCAAACTTCCTGGGAGGCAAAGGTTTCCACCTACTCCTCTCCATGGTACACTTTCTTGGGCAGTTGGAACAAGGACAGAAAGAACCAGAAAGGGACCACAAAGACTATTCCTGTTTCTCCTTATGTGGATGGCACAGGACTGACTAGAGAGCCCTTAGTTATTTTTGTTCACTAACTCTGTGAAATTTTGAAGGAGGTATATTAAAATTCTCCATGAAAATTTAGTGCATTGTCTGCTTTTTAAGTTTTAGCTATTATTGTATCAGGTATACAGGTTTATAGTTTTCATAAATTATGCCTTTTACTATCACACAGTATTTTTCTCTGTTCTTACTGAGTTTAACTTTAAATTTCACTTTCTATATTTATACTTCCCTGACTGCTTTTCTTTTATCTATATTTCCCTAGTATCTATCTGCTTACTCCTTTTTTTCAACATTTAAAAAAATTTGTTTCAAATGTGTTTTATTTTTTAAAAATCACATAAATTTTTTTCTCCAAGGCTGACAACTGCTGTGCTAATAAAAGAAATCTAGTCCATTCATATTTAGAGGAACAATCTACATAATTGTTTTTATTATTTTCATTTTTAGGTATGCTTATCATTTATTTTACTTTGTTGTTTCTTCTTTTTCCTTTTTCTTATTTTTTACTAGATTACTTATTCTCGTTTTACCCTTTGTTTATTTAGAAATCCTGGTATTTCTTTCTTCCCATCCTTGACACTCAATCCAATATATATTTTTATAATATTACATCAAACCAGATCATCTCTGACCTTACACTACTCTATTTACTCACTGCCTTATTGCTCCAGTTCCTCTCAAAATAAATCCGTTAGAACACTTTTGATTTTTGTTGTTTCCACCTACAAACTACTTGGTTGGACAGAGTTTAGAAGTTTTATTGTAGAGTATTGCTGATTTTTCATTACAACATAGTGCTTCTCTTTAAAAATATCTGTATTTATTAGGTACATTACTAATTCACCATCACAATATTATTAAATATATTCACTAAACTATTTTTACTGAAAAATTTATTGCTCATTGTATTTTTCCTTGCTATTCTTCTATGTAGGGGTCTAGTTTATAATTAATTCCTTATTTGTTAAGGGAGAGTTTTTCCCACATAGATTATCATATTTTCTAGGTCCTTGCATAGCCATAATGTCATTTTTTTTTTTATGTCTTGGACTGCAAATGATACCTTTGCTAGGTATAGAATTTTCTGATCACTTTCCTATTATCTTAGTGCATGTTATTCCACTATTTCTTTGTTACCAGTGCTATGAATAAATAGTCAATGCTACTCTGAGTCTTCATTCTTTAGTTTTTAACTTATTTCTGATTATGAGCTTCTGCATTTTTCTTTTTATTGTTAGAATTCAGGAATCTTGTATATGTTTGTTTTTATTCTTGATCTGCTCTGCCTTGTATTCAGTGAGCCTTTTCAATCTTTAGGGTCTTCATTATTAAAATCAAGGTATTTTTCCATTTTATTTTGTTACCTTATGCTAGGTCTTCTGGGTCTATCCTATGAGATTTTTTCATTTACCTTATTTTTTTTCACATCTTACTTTCACTCTCTGCTTGAAGTATTTTTACCCTATATCATGGGATTGGTTCTCAACAGTGATCATCTTCCCTCAATTCAGCTACTAATAATTTGTTACTTAAAAAAGTATTTATGTTTCTTCCAGGAAGTAGTACATACGTTATAACCAACTCTACTTAAAGGGACTTAGTATTTTGCTTGTTGAAGTTGATGAACATAATTATGTGTCAGATCTTACAGCTCTCATTCACAGGGGCCATCTGTTCTAAGGGTTCTGCTCGATTCCTGTAGCATTATCGATGTTTTTATCCACCTACTCGTGATTTTTATTCAACATTAGTAGCTAGGTCAGGTTTCCTGAGATATTCATGTGAATATCTAAGAATAATAGAATATACATAATTAGCTTTTGTGAGAAAATGATATGTAACCTACCAACTGTCAGGTCTCTGTTGAGGCACTAAAGGGAGGTCTCTCTGATCTTCATTCTCACTGGTTTAGAATGTCATTTTTTAGAACCTCCCTGAGTGAGATTTTATCAATATAAACAAAAGATTATGACTTTCTTAATTAAAATTCTTCTGTGACTTTTGATTGTACTTGGAATTAAATATAAACTCTTTTTTGTGGTCTGCAAGATTTGCATAATTTTTGTGCTATTTCTTCAGCACCACACTTGGTCTCAGTCTTTCATTCTGTTTTCTATTCTTTCAAAATAGTTTAAATTCTCTGGTCCCTTAATTGAACTTTTATTTTCCAATGTTCTCATGGCATTTTAATTATATACATATTTCAATAAATTCAAAAAGTTAAAATCAATTGTTCAGCCCACTGTGTTGTACCATAGATCAAGACACATAAGTAAAATTGTTTGTAATATCTGACAGATTCATAATAGTCATATGTGAGGAATAGTGTTGAGCATTAAAGAGCAAGTGGCTATTTGTATGTAAATTGAATAGTTGTTATGAAAATGGCTAATAAAGTGGCATGAACTCCCAGAATGAAATCACCTTAATATTATAAACTATAATTCATTCTTTGAATCATCTCAATACTGGTTATATATTAATATTGAATGGTTATGGTTACATATTATATAGTGAAATAAATGATCCTAACCCTTTCTAAATTTTCTGAAGGTTCTACTGTTTTATTATTACTAAATAATTAGAACTTGGGTAGACTGCTCTTTTTAAAGAAAGTTTAGGCTGGGCACGGTGGCTCAAGCCTGTAATCCCAGCACTTTGGGAGGCCAAGGCAGGTGGATCACGAGGTCAGGAGATCGAGACCCTCCTGGTCAAATTGGTGAAACCCCGTCTCTACTAAAGATACAAAAACTTAGCTGGGCATGGTGGCGCATGCCTGTAATCCTAGCTACTCAGGAGGCTGAGGCAGGAGAATTGCCTGAACCCAGGAGGCGGAGGTTGTGGTGAGCCGAGATTGCGCCGTTGCACTCCAGCCTGGGTAACGAGTGAAACTCTGTCTCAAAAAACAAAAGAAAAAAGAAAAGGAAGTTTAATTAGGAGTCTTTGTAAGTGTGTGTAGAAAGTACTGTGGCTATCTACTATAGTAGATACTGAAAAATGGATTACTCTTTAAAACAAACAACAGAAATCTTAGTGAGTAGTAAAAAAGTGTTGGTAGAGGAAGTAAAGAAATGAGAGAATTATCTCAGTGAGGTGGAAAGTAATCAATATGCAGGCAGAGTGAGTCCCATGGAGATTAGTGTCCACTGAGAAATACCTTGTGTTGAAGATGACTGGATAATTTTATGACGACCAATACTCAATCATACTTTGTTTCTCTTTTAGTACTAGGGTAGTAATTCCCTTCACTTCCTGCAAGCTTTCAGTCCAGTATGTTACTATAAAATCCTTTTGCTAGTACTGTTCTAAGGAATGAATTACTGGACAGACAGAAACTGAGAGGGTAGGTCCACAGAAAGTGAGACAGTGGTGGACACCAGGAACAATAAACATACTGAGACTAGGAATTCAGACTGTGCAAAGGAACAAGGAAATAAGTACTTATGGAAATTTTCAAAAATATTATGGATCTGGTCAGACTTTCTATGGTACATGTGATAAGCCTTTGAGACATTATTTACATATTAGAAGAAAGGGCAACCAAAACACTATCAACCTCAGAAGGCTAAAGGACTTTGGATGTTAGGTTACAAAGCACTTTGAGATATCTAGGTTGCAAATTTGTGTGTGTGTGTGTTTGTGTGTGTGTGTGTGTGTGTGTGTGTGTGTGTGTCGAGGGGAGGGCAGGTGTTAAAGTGAATTGTACTATGTCACCTCAAATGCAGCTTAATTTCTGTTCCTACATAGTCAGCAATAGTGAGAACTAACATTTGTGATTCACTCTTAGATTTTGAAACACTGAAGAGTATTTTCTTGATGTTGTAAGCTCCAGTAAGCAAATTTGAGGACATTGAAAAAGGCACTATCATCTGCGTATACTGTACTTTGATATATATTTGTTGCATGAATCAATCAATGAATTAATCAGTGCATGAATAAGTGAGTGAATGAATGAATGAATGAATGAAAAGGAACAAATGAATAAGCCAAAGGAATTGGATTTAGCTCTGACTTAACACCACTGGGCTTTTTAAAAATCCATAAATGTAAATTATTTGAATTTGAAGTATCTTTCAAGTTCTAATAATAGACCAAAAAGTATATTATAAGATTTAAAACTGTAAGACAACACTTACAGAAATCAAACAAAGTGAAATTTAGAAATGTTATGGTACTCATTAAACTAAACTTATTAATTACATTATTGATTCTCCAGATATTTACAGAAGTTTCTATAAGCATATTATTAGTATAAGAAACAAGAGCAATTATCAATACAAATGAAAACAATATAAATGCTCAGTCAGCCTCAAGGCTAAAGTTTTTTCTGCTAACACTCTAAAGACCCAACATAGTGCTTGACCCTTAGTGATCTCTCACTAAATGTTTGCAGTGTAAATAAATGAATAATTAATGATTACATTATATAATCAAATATTAAATATTTAGCTTACTTAATATAAATATATTTTAACTCTCTTATATATTTATTTTAATTTTTCCATTAATTTTCAGTGTTATAATACAAAAGAGAAAAATGGAAATAGGTTTAAGCTTCTGTATGAGGGATTTATATTCTGTTTAAGAAACACAATTTGGCAGAGATTGTTTGATAATAGAACAGTTTACTGAAAGAGATTGGAAAATTTCTTAAGAAATTAGTGTTGGCACAATACAAAGGCAGAAAATTAAATTAAGTCAACAGTTTCAAATGTATGCATTTTATATCTCATCAAAGACTGTATAGAAACAAAACTCCCACATTTGGTGAAAAGGGCAAGTATTTAATATATAACATTACATGAGTTGTAGGTAAGTGTATAATTACAGTAACATTTTAGAAAATGAATTTTATTAATATCTCAAAGAAAATGATAATTTCATTAGTTTTTATTCACTTGAAAAGATAGTCACTAAAGGCCTACTCTTATTGCTATTTAAAGAGTAAGAACTACAAAAATAAAATGAAAAGTTTAAGGGACTCATACTTTAGTGAAGTCAGACAAGTAAGTCAATATTTTCAGGAGAGCCTAACATTTTAAATACTCAAAGACTAGGGGACTCTGGAGCAACAAAGAAAGAACACTTCAGAAGTTACGGAATTATTTACAAACATGTATTTGAATACCATTAGAAAACCTCTCAGGTAGGAAAAAAAGTATTTCTCTGGTAGAGACAGAGGGACTTGTCGGACTATCAGATTCAAAGTTGTAGGGGCAGGAGAGAGCATGGTTTGTCCAAACATAAATGATATTTACTTAGTGACTACTATGTTCCAGACATCTGTGGCACAGAATATACAGTGAAGAACAAACCACACATTACCTCCAACTTCAGGTTGTTTCAGGCTAATATTTACAAAGATTTTGGTAACATTTAATAAAGGTTTACTTGTCCTTTTTGAATACTAGCTATTGCTGTGTATTAAACCTATGTTACTGTTCCAGTAGTGGCTTATGATTTTGTGTGCAAATGACATACTGATTTTTTGATTTTTTTGTTTTTAATATTTTTATTAAAAATCTAACTTTTAATCCATTAGCTAAGGAGAGTCTTGACTGTTTAATTTGAAACTTATGGCAAAGTTAAAAAAACCACTTCATCTCTGAACATATATACTAATTATTCTAAGTTTTTAATCCATTTTACAGAAATTTGGTAAATATTTATCAAATGGAACATTCTAACTACTGGTTTAAACCAGATCACATTTTGTTAGAAATAATGTATAAAGTCATAAGGTCTTGACAGCCATATTCCAGTATCATCACCCAAGAAAACAGTGAATCTCCAAAAAATCATTTTTCTGACCCAATTTGTTGACTTCATCAATTTAACTTTCTTCATCATCTGATGCACAGCCAGAACTGAAATTATGGCTCCTGAGTGTTGAAATAACATAAATTCTTTCTTATTTTCATTGTTGACCAAAATTTTATTGTTCTCTCATAAAAACGATGAGTTTACAGAGACTTTGTTTGATCAATTCATTGTATTTGATGAGAATAATTTATTTCCTTTTTATTGTTTTGAACAGTAACTAAGTCTCTATTAAATTTAAAATGTAGTATTCTACATATGTGAATTTGAAGTGAGTTATACTTGACAAAAACCTGCTTACTTTCATTGTTTTCAGTTCTTAAAAATTTACCCAAATCCCCTCATTTAAGGTTTTCTTCATTTTATTTTTTCTGAGCTCTACATATGCTCTCATGGTCTCTATTTTTACTCATTCTCAATGATCTTAACACTGTTTTTTTTTTTTTTTTTTTTGAGACAGAGTTTCACTCTTATTACCCAGGCTGGAGTGCAATGGTGTGATCTCGGCTCACCGCAACCTCCGTCTCCTGGGTTCAGGCAATTCCCCTGCCTCAGCCTCCTGACTAGCTGGGACTACAGGCACGTGCCACCATGCCCAGCTAAATTTTTTTGTATCTTTAATAGAGACGGGGTTTCACCATATTGACCAGGATGGTCTCGATCTCTTGACCTTGTGATCCACCTGCCTCAGCCTCCCAAAGTGCTGGGATTACAGGCTTGAGCCACCGCACCCGGCCAATCTTAACACTGTTAAACAATTTTTTTAAAATATATTTGTATTTTAAGTATCAAAATTTACATCAAAATATAAAATAGATAAAGCATAAAATTGTTAATATATATTCAAAAAATATTTTTCAAAGGATAACTTTCAAATTTCTAGTACGAATGTTAAAAACCAAAATGATAAAAATTAACTATATCTGTATTAGTCCATTTTCATACTGATATGAAGAAATATCTGAGACAGAGTAATTTATTAAAAAAAGAGCTTAAATGTACTTACAGTTCCACATGACTGAGGAAGCCTCACAATCTTGGCAGAAGGTGAAGAAGAAGCAAAGGCACATCTTACATGGTGGCCAGCAAGAGAGTGTGTGGAGGGGAACTGCCCTTTATAAACCATCAGTTCTCATGAGAACCTCCTGGGAATAACTCATCCCATGATTCAATCACCTCCCACCAGGTCTCTCCCATGACACATTGGGATTATGGAAGCTATAACTCAATATGAGATTTGACTGGGGGTTGGGGACACAGCCAAACCATATCAATATCTCAAATAAATTGTCAACAGACACACAATATGAAAAGATATAAATTAAGGCAACCATAATACAAATTGTGGGAAAAGGGTAAAAGTCTAGAGTATTTATATGCAACAAAAGTTAAATTGTTATTGATTAAAATAGTCTATGATAACTATAAGATTATTCATGTTTGCCTCATGTTAATCACAAAAAAAGTCACAGCAGATACACAATTAATAAAGAGAATTAATTCAAAACTTAGCACTACTGAAAACCACCAAACAAAAAGGAAGAAAAAAAAAAAGAGGCAGGAAGGAACAAAGGAGCTACAAAATAATCAGAAACAATTAACAATTAACACAATGGCAAGAGTAAGTCTTTATCTATCGATTATAACCTTGAATGTAAATGAATTAAATTCTACAATTAAAAGATATAGAGAAGTTACTAAATGGTCAAAAACAAAACAATACTCAAGTATATACTGCCTACAAAAGACTCACTTCATCTATAAGGACACATATAGACCAAAGGTGAAGCTGTTGAAAAAGATATTTGATGCAAATGGATACTAAAAGTGAATGAAATTAGCTAAATTTATACCAGATAAAATAAACTTTAAATCAAAAACTCTGAAAAGAGACAATGAAGGTAATTACATAATAATAAAGGGATTAATTTAGCAAAGTGATATAATAGTTATATGTATATAAACCACATCAGAGCTACCAAATATATAAAGCAAATAGTATTATATCTAAAGGGAGATATAGACTGCCATAGAAGAGTAGTAAGGAACTTCAATATCTCTCTCAAAGATGGACAGGCCATACAGACAGAAAATCAATAAAAGGACTTGGATTTAACTGAGCATTGATCAAAGGCACCTAACACATTTACAGAACATTTTATCTATAGCTGCAAAATACACATTCTTCTCAACTACACATGGGCCATTCTTCAGGATAGATTATATGGTAGGGCAAAAAAAAGTCAACAAATTTCAGAAGATAGAGTTCATATTGATGATTTTTTCTTACTCTAATAGTATAAAACTAGAATAAAAAAAAGAAATTTCAGAAGCTTTACAAATACATGGAAACTCAGAAACATGTTACTGAATAACCAAAGAGTCCATGAAGACATTTTTTAATTAAAACTTTTTTCAGAAAAATGGAAGTTACAATACAAGATACCAAACCCCATAGAATATAACAAAAGAAGTTATATAGGGAAAGTTTCTAGCAATAAATACTTCCATAAAGAAGAAATGTTTTAAATAAACAGCCAAATATTTCACCTCAAGGAATTAGAAAAATAAGTGAAAACTCAACCCCACAAATGAAATTAATAAAAGAAATGAAATATTAAATATTAGAGCAGAAATAAAGACTACAAAAAAATTAAAATTCAGTGAAAGAAAGAATGAGCTTTTGAAGTAATAAAAACTCTCAATAAACTAGGTATTAATGGAACATATCTCAAAATAATAAAACCTATTTATGGCAAACCCACAGCCAATATCATACTGAATAGGCAAAAACTGGAAGCATTCCCTTTGCAATCTGGCACTAGACTAGGATGCCCTCTCTCACCACTCCTATTCAATATAATATTGGAAGTTCTAGCCAGAGCAATCAGACAAGAAAAAGAAATAAAGGGTATTCAATTAGGAAAGGAAGAAGTTAAATTGTCTCTATTTGCAGATGACATGATTTAGAAGATCCCATAGTCTCAGCCCAAAATCTCCTTAAACTGATAAGAAACTTCAGCAAAGTCTTAGGATACAAAAATCAATGTGCAGAAATCACAAGCATTCCTATACACCAATAACACACTAAAAGAGAGTGAAATCAAGAGCGAACTCCCATTCACAATTGCTACAAAGAGAATAAAATACCTAGGAATACAACTAACAAAGATGTAAAGATCATTTTCAAGGAGAACTACAAACCACTGCTCAAGGGAATAAGAGAGGACACAAACAGACAGAAAAACATTCCATGCTCATGGTTAGGAAAAATTAGTATTGTGAAAATGGCCATACTGCCCAAAGTAATTTATAGGTTCAATGCTATCCCCATCAAGCTACCAATGACCCTCTTCACAGAACTGGAAAAAACCACCTTAAACTTCATATGGAATCAAAAGAGAGCCCTTATAGCCAAGACAATCCTAAGCAAAAAGAACAAAGCCTTTTTGTTTGAAGTCAGAAGGCACCACACTACCTAACTTTAAACTATACTACAAGGCTATGGTAATCAAAATAGTATGATACTGGTACCAAAACAGAGACATAGACCAATGCAACAGAACAGAGGCCTCAGAGGCAATGCCACACATTTACAACCATCTGATCTTCAACAAACCTGACAAAAACAACCAATGAGGAAAGGATTCCCTGTTTAATAAATAGTGTTGGGAAAACTGGTTAGCCATGTGCAGAAAGCAGTAACTGGACCCCTTTCTAACACCTTACAATAAAATTAACTCCACATGGATTAAACACTTAAAACATAAGACCTACCACCATAAAAACACTGGAAGAGAACCTAAGCAAAACCATTCAAGACATAGGCATAGGGACTTCATGAGTAAAAGACCAAAAGCATTGGCAACAAAAGCCAAAACAGACAAATGTGATCTAATTAAACTCCAGAGTTTCTGTACAGTAAAAGAAGCAATCAATAGAGTGAACCAGCAACCAACAGCATGGGAAATAATTTTAGTCATCTACCCATCTGACAAAGGGCTAATATGCAGAATCTACAAAGAACTAAAACAGATTTACAAGAAAAAAAAACCCATTCAAAAGTGGGCAAAGGACATGACACTTCAAAAGAAGACATGTATGAGGCCAACAAATATATGAAGAAATGCTCATCATCACTGTCATTAGAGAAATACAAATCAAAACTACATTGAGATACCATCTCATGCCAGTTAGAATGGTGATCATTAAAAAATCTGGAGACAACAGATGCTGGAGAGGATGTGGAGAAATATGAACACTTACACTGTTGGTGGGAGTGTAAATTAGTTCAACCATTGTGGAAGACAGTGTGGTAATTTGTCTAGGACATAGAAATAGAAATTCCATTTGACCCAGCAATTCCATCTCTGGGTGTATATCCAAAGGATTATAAATCATTCTACTATGAAGACACATGCACATGTTCATTGGCACTGTTTACAATAGCAAAGACCTAAAACCAACCCAACTGCCCATCGATGATAGACTAGACAAGGAAATTGTGGCACATGTACACCATGAAATACTATGCACCCATAAGAAAGGATGAGTTCATGTCCTTTGTAGGGACATGGATGATTCTGGAAACCATCATTCTCAGCAAACTGATACAAGAACAGAAAATCGAACACTACATGTTCTCACTCATAGGTGGGTGTTGAACAACGAGAACACATGGACACAGGGTGGGAAGCATCACACACTGGGGTCTGTTGGGGGTTATAGGGAAGGGACAGTGGGTGGTGGGGAGGTTGGGGAGGAATACCATGGGGAGAACTGCTAGATATAGGTGATGGGGGGATGGAGGCAGCAAACCGCATTGCCATGTATGTACCTATGCAACAATCCTGCATGATCTGCACATGTACCCCAGAACCTAAAGTGCAATAAAATATACGTATTAAAAATATATCTCTCACACACACAAAAAAAGAAATTAAAATTTAAAAAATAATATACTTTAAAGTAAAAAAACTGACAAGTTTTTGCTAGACTATCAAAAAAGAAAGAATACTCAAATATGGAGAGATAGCATGGGGAGAAATGCCAGATATAGGTGAAAGGGAGGAAGGCAGCAAATCACACTGCCACGTGTGTACCTATGCAACTATCTTGCATGTTCTTTACATGTACCCCAAAACCTAAAATACAATAAAAAAAAAGGAGGAGTACATACTTGTTGATAATGTTCCAATTCTTAAGTTGGGTTGTGGCTGATAAGCAGCCATTTTATTATGATGCTTCATAATCACATAATGATACATATACTATTTTGTATGTACCAAATATAATCTTAAAAAGATAATAAACCCCTAGCATCTGAAAAAAAAATACAAAATAAAAAATCAACAACATTGAAACTGACATTATAGAAAATGAAGCATCATAAGAGTCTATTATGAACAATTATACAACAACAAAAGTAGATAACCTAGCAAAAAATGAGCAAAATTATTGGACATATACATCTACCAAGATAGAATTATGAAGTAGAAAATCTGAACAGACCAATAATGAATGAGGAAATTAAATTAATAATAAAAAGTGTCTCATAAAAAATAATTCAGCCAGGTGTGGTAGCCCATGCCTGTAATCCCAGCACTCTGACAGACACAGGTGGGTGGACCATCTGGGGTCAGGAGTTCAAAATCAGCCTGGCCCACATGGCGAAACCCTGTCTCTACTGAAAAATACAAAAATTAGCCAGACATGGCGGCATATGCCTATAGTCCTAGTTACTTGGCAGGCTGAGGCAGGAGAATTGCCTGAACCTGGGAGACAGAGGTTGCCATGAGCTGAGATCATGCCACTGCACTCCAACCTAGGCAATAGAGCAAGACTTTGTATTAAAAAAAAAGAAAAAAAAGAACTCATTAACTAATGGTTTTATTGCTGAACTCTGCCAAACATTTAAAGAAAAATTAAAACCAATTATCTTAAAACTAGTCCAGAAAATTGAAAAGAATGGAATACCTCCAAAATTATTTTACAAGACCAGCACTACCCTAATACCAAAACCAGACAAGAACACACATAAATGGAAACTACAGGTCAATATCCCTAATTAACATAGATGCTAAAATCCTCAACAAAATACTAGAAAACTGAATTTTTAGAATATTAGGAAATTATTTACTATGATTATGTGGTTGTATCCATCTGTTCTCACACTGCTATAAAGAACTACCTGAGACTGGCCTCTTTTGTTAACTCATAGTTCCACAGGCTGTATGGAGGCATGACTTTGGGGGGGCCTCAGGAGGCTTACAATCATGATGGAAGGCAAAGGGGAAGAAAGCATGTTTTCTCATGGCTGGCAGAAGAAAGAGAGACAGAGAGAGAGCAAAGGGGGAAGTGCTACACACATTCAAACAAGTAGATCTTATGAGAACTCACTCACAATCATGAAATCAGCAAGAGAGAAATCAGCCTCCATGATCCAATCACCTCCCACTCCCACTATGCTCTTCCCCCAACACTGGCAATTACAATTCAACATGAGATTTGGGTGGGGACACAGAGCCAAACCATGTCATTCCTCCTCCAGTCCCTTTTAAATCTCATACCCTTCTCACATTTCAAAATACAATCATGCCTTTCCAAGAGTTCCCTAAAGTCTTAATTCATTCCAATATTAACTCAAGGGTCCAAGTCCAAAATCTCATCTGAGGCAATGCAAAACCCTTCTGCCTATGAGCCTGTAAAATCAAAACAAGTTAATTACTTCCAAGATACAATGAGGGTACAGGCATTGGGTAAATGCTCCCATTCCAAAAGGAAGAAATTGGCCAAAAAAGGTGCTACAAGCCCCAAACAAGTTCAAAACTCAGCAGGGAAGTCATTATATCTTAGAGCTCTAAAATAATCTCCTCTGACTATATGTCTCACACTCAAGGCAGGCTGATGCAAGGGGTGGGATCCCAAGGTCTTGGGTAGCTCTCTCCTTATGGTTCTGCAGAGTATACCCCCACAGCTACTTTCACAGGCTAGAGTTCCTGTGGTTTTTCCAGGTGCACAGTGCAAGTTGTTTGTGGATATACCATTCTGAGGTCTGAAAGAGGTGGTCCTTTTCCCACAGCTCCACTAGGCAGTCCCCCAGTGGGGGCTCCAACCCCACCTTTCCTTTCTGCACTGCCCTAGTAGAGTTTATGAGGACTCTGCTCTGGCAGCAGACTTCTTCCTGGACATCCAGGCATTCCCATATGTCCTCTGAAATCTAGGCAGAGGCTCCCACACCTCGACCCTTGCCTTCTACATAGCCATGGTCCAAACACCACATGGAAGCTGCCAAGGCTTGGGGCTTGGACCCTCAAGCCATGGTCTGAGCTGTACCTTGGTCCCTATTAGCCCCAGCTTGATCTGGAGTGACCGAGACATAAGGAGCCAGGTCCCAAGGTGCACTCAGCAGTACAGCCATGGGCTTAGCCCATTAAAACATTTTTCCCTCCTAGGCCTCCAGGCCTGAGATGGAAGGGGCTGACACAGAGGTCTGCAAAATGCCCTGGGGGCAGCTACCCCATTGTCTTGGCTATTAACATTGGGCTCTTCTTTACTTATGAAAATTTCTGCAGCCTTGAATCCCTCCCCCAAAAGTGGGTTTTTCTTTTCTACCCCATGGTCAAGCCATGAATTTTCCAAACTTGTGTGCTTGTCTTTGCTTTTCAACCTAAGTTCTAGTTTCAGGTCATGCAAATAAGCATAGGCTTTTAGAAGTAGCCAGGCCACATCTTGAAAGCCTTGCTACTTAGAAATTTCTTCCTAAATCATCTCTCTCAAGTTTGAAGTTCTACAGATCCCTAGAGCAGGAGCACAATGCTACCATCTCATTGCTAGAGCATAGCAAGAGTGACTTTTACTCCAGTTCCCAATAGGTTTCTCATCAACATCTGAGACCACCTCAGCCAGAAATTCTCTGTCCATATCACTATCAGCATTTTGGCCACAACCATTCAACAAGTTTCTAGGAAGTTCCAAACTTTTTCTCATATTCCTGTCTTCTGATCCCTCCAAACTGTTTCAGTCTCTGCCCGTTACCCAATTCCAAAGTCACATCCATGTTTTCAGTTGTCTTTATAGCAATCCCCCAATTCTCTGGTACCAATTTTCTGTGTTAGTCCTTTTTCACACTGCTATAAAGAACTACTGGAGACTGTGAAATTTATGAAGAAAAGAGGTATACTTGATTCACATTTCCACAGGCAGTACAGGAGACATAGCTTGAGAGGCCTCAGGAAACTTACAAACATGGCAGAGGTGAAGGGGAAGCAAGCACATTTTCTCATGACTGGCAGGAGAAAGAGATGGCGAAGAGGTAAGTGCTACATACTTTTGAACAACCAGAGCTAATGAGAACTCACTATATGAGAACTGTAAGGGAGAAATCCACCCCCATGATCTAATCACCTCCCTCTAGTTCCCTCTCCCAACACTGGGGATTACAATTCAACATGAGATTTGGGTGGGGACACTGAGCCAAACCATATCAGTGGGACTCATCATAAAAGTGCAAGCATGGTTCAATACACACTGGTTGATGTGTGATAGATTAACAATAAGAAGAAAAAAATCATACCATTATTTCAACAGACATAGGTAAAGCTTTTGATAAAACTCTATGTCCCTTCACTATAAAAATTCTCAACAAATTAGGTATAGAAGGTATGTACCTCATCATAATAAAGGCATAATATACAGAATGGGGAAAATTAAAAGCTTTTTCTCATCTATTAATAGAAGTGGTTTTTCTCTACTCTACTTAATAGAAGTTGTTTTTCACTACTTCTATTCAACATTGTGCTAGAAGTCCTAGCCAGAGAAATCAGACATGAGAATGAAATAAAAGTCCTCCAAAAATAGAAAAGGAGGATTTCAAATTATCTTTGTTTGCCGATGACATGATCTTGTAGGTAAAACACCCGAAAGACCCCACCACAAAACTGTTTGATCAAATAAATTAATTTAGTAAATATTCTGGATACAAAATTAATATACAAAAACCAGTAGCATTTTTGTTTGTTAATCATAAACTATCTAAAAATTTTTTAAAAATCCTATTTGCAATAACTCCAAAAATAATAGAATACTTAGGAATAATTTTTTTTGTTTGTTTGTTTTGAGATAGAGTTTCGCTCCTGTTACCCAGGCTGGAGTGCAATGGCGCGATCTCGGCTCACCGCAACCTCCACTTCCTGGGTTCAGGCAATTCTCCTGCCTCAGCCTCCTGAGTATCTGGGATTACAGGCACGCACCACCATGCCCAGCTAATTTTTTGTATTTTTAGTAGAGACGGGGTTTCACCATGTTGACCAGGATGGTCTCGACCTAAAGCTATCTACACTGAAAACTAAAACATTGATGAGGACCACCTGTGGGGAGGAGCCAAAACAGCCGACTAGAAACAGCTCTAGTCAGAAGCTTCCACCTAGAAAAATGAAAATAGCAAGTGAATCCTGCTCCAGTAACTGAATATCGAGGTTCCCTCATTGGGGCTGACCTGATGGTTGGCATGACCCACAGTGAGCTAGAAAAAACAGAATGGTGTGACAGCTCACCTGGAAAAAGGGAGCTCCCAACCCCCAGCCAAGTGAGGCACTGAGTCATCATGTTACTCTGCCCAGGAAACCATGTTTTTCCCACAGATCTGTGTAACACATGGATCAGGAGATTCCCTCTCATGAACCCACACCACCAGGACCTTGGGTCCCAAGCACAGAACTGTGCAGATTCCCAGTGGCCACTAAGACTGCCTAAGAGCTCTTAGGGCAAAGAGCAGCCACCATCACTGCAGCTACCAGCAGTCTAAGACAACGGAGCTCTTGGGGGCGGGAAGGGGAAGCCGTCATCACTGCAGCTCATTTGCCCTTTTCTTCCTTGTCAGTGCTGGGGGAACTGGATGGATTGGACCCAGGAGGAATTCCCCACAGCCCAGCCCTGAGGCTCTGGCACATCATGGTCGGACTGCGTCTTTAGGCCAGACTTGGATCCGTCCCTCCTCACTGGGTGAGGCCTCCCTACAGGAATTTCAGCTACTCCAGCCAGGCGGTTATGGACAAAACATTGATCTCCCTGGGACTAAGCCCCTAATGGGAGGGACGGTAACAGTCTCTGTGGATAAGCAGACTTAGTCTTACCCCTGCTGACTCTGAGGAATCTGAGCAGTTCCAATGAGTGGGATATCCCCAGTGCAGCTCATCTTCTCCACGAAGGGGCAGCCAGAGTGCTTCATTAAGTGGGTGCCTGATCCCATGCCTCCTGACTGGGTAAGACCACCCTAAGAGGTGTCACCAAACACCCTATACAGGATATTTCCCACTGGCATGAGGTTGGTGCCTCTCTGGCACAGAGATCCCAGAGGAAAATCAGGCAGCCATTTCTGCTGTTCTGCAGCCACCACTGGTGACACCTCCAGGTTTAGGAGAGATCCAGACTGATAGGGTCTAGAGTTTGCCCCCAGTAAACTGCAGTGGCCCTGTGGAAGAGGGCCCTCTGGAAGAGGGGCCAGACCATTAAAAGAAAAACAAACAAATAGAAAAGTAACTACAGAATTGACAAAAAAGTCCCCATAAAAATCTCATCCAAAGATCGAAGCTAGATAATGAAGATGAGAAAGACTCAACAAGAAAACTTAAAACTCAAAAAGCCAGAGTGCCTTTTCTCCTCCAAATGATCACAGTACATCTCCAGCAAGGACACAGAACTGGGCTGAGGCTGAGATGGATGAAAAGCAGGAGTAGGCTTCAGAAGGTAGGTAATAACAAATTTGCTGAGCTAAAGGAGCATGGTCTAACCCAATTCAAAGAAGCTAAGAACCGTGATAAAACTTTACAGCAGCTGTTAACCAGAAGAACCAGTTTAAATCGAACATAAATTATCTGACAGAGCTGAAAAACACAGCACGAGAACTTCAAAATGCAACCACAAGTATCAATAGCTGAATAGACAAAGCAAAGGAAAAAATTTCAGAGATGGAAGACTATCTTGCTGAAATAAGAAAGGCAATCTAATCTCTGTCTAAATAAGACAGAGAAACTTAATCTTGTTTGCCTGTGTTATTTCAGCAAGATAGTCTAATCCAAATGTCCATCAGTGATAGACTGGATAAAGAAAACGTGGTACACATACACCATGGAATGCCATCTAAAGAAACAAGGACATAAAAAAAAAAACAAGATTATGTCCTTTCCAGGGACATGGATGGAGCTGGAAGCCATCATCTTCAGCAAACTAACACAGGAACAGAAGACCAAATACTGCATGTTCTCACTTGTAAATGGGGCTGAACAATGAGAACACCTGGACATAGGAAGGGGAACAACATACTCTAGAGCCTGTAGTGGGGGTAGGGGGATGGAGGGCAACAGGATAAATAGTTAATGCATGCTGGGCTTAATAGCTAGGTGATGAATTGATAGGTGCAGAAAACCACCATGGCATATGTTTACCTATGTAACAAACCTGCACATCCTGCACATGTATCCTGGAACTTAAAATTAAATTAAATTTTTAAAATTTGTTGAAAAATATTGAAGAGGACCCAAATAAATAAATGATATCTAATATTCTTCAATGGGAATAATTAATGTTATTAAAATTTCCATACTACTCAAAGTGATCCACATATTCAATAAAATCTCTATTGAAAGAATATCAATATTCTGCAATATTCTTCACAGAAACAGAAAAATCAGTAAGAATTATGGACTACAACTTACCTTAAGTATCCAAAGCAATCTTCAAAAAGAACAAAAATAGAAGCATTATACTCCCTGACTTCAAAATATACTACAAAGCTATAGAAACCAAAACAGCATGGTACTGGCATAAAATCAGTTGCATAGACCAGTGGAAAAGATTAAAGTCCTCAGAAACAAATCTATGCATTGACATCCAACCGATTTTCCATAAAGATGTCAAGAGCACACATTGCTGAAATGATAGTCTCTTCATTGTGCTGCTGGAAAAATTATATATCTGCATGCAAAATAGTGAAACTAGACCCCTCTCTAACCACATACAAAAACCAATTCCAAATGGATTAAAGACTTAAATGTAATACCTGGAACCATGAAACGACTAGGAAAACACAGAGAAAATGATTCATGACGTTGAACTGGGCAAGGATTTTATCTGAATATGCCATCAAAAGCACAGGCAACAAAAACAAAAATAGACAAATAAGATTACATCAGACTAAAAACCTTCTGTGCAGCAAAGGAAATAATCAACAGAGTGAAGAGACAATATACATAATAGGAGACACTATTTGCAAACTGTACATATTAACCCCCTGCAAACAGCAAAGGGTTACGATCTAGAAAATAAAAGAAACTCAAGAGCAAAATAACAAATAGTCTAATTTTAAAATGATTAAAGAATGTTAATAGACATTTTTCAAAAGAAGGCCTGTTTCATGGACAACAGGTACATGAAAAAATGTTCAACATTACTAATCAACAGGAAAACACAAGTTAAAAACATAATGAAATATTACCTTACTTCAGTTAGAGTGGCTGTTGTCAAAAAGACAAAAGAGGCTGGGTGAAGTGGCTCACACCTGTAATTCCAGCACTTTGGGAGGCCGAAGTAGGCAGATCACCTGAGGTCAGGAGTTTGAGGCTAGCCTGGCCGACATGGGGAAACCCCATCTCTACAAAAATACAAAAATTAGCCAGGTTTGATTTTTTAAAAATTAGGCAGATGCCTGCAATCCCATCTACTCGAGAGGCTGAGGCAGGAGAAACGCTTGAACCCAGGAAATGGAGGTTGCAGTGAAAATTAAAAATAGAACTACAGTATGAGCTAGCAATACCACTGCTGGGATTATATCCAAAGGAAAAAAAATCAGTATGTCAAAGAGATATCTGTACTTTCATGTTTATTGTAGCACTATTCACTATAGCTAAAATATGGAATCAACCTAAGTGTCTGACACTTAGGTTGAAATGTAGTATACAGAGACAATGGTATACAATTCAGACATTAAAAAATAAAATCCTGTCCTTTGTAACAACATGGATGAAACTGAAGGACATTATGTTAGTAAAATTAGCCAGACACAGAAAGACAAATATCACATAATCACACTCAGATGAGAAATCTATAAAAGTTGACCTCTTAGAAAGTATAACAGTGGTTATCAGAGACAGTGGAGAATGGGCGGGATGGGGAATGGGGAGAGACTGATGGATGGTACAAAACTGTCATTAGATAAGAGGAATAAGTTTTGGTGTTCTTTGCCCAGTAGGATGACTACAGTTAACAATAATGTACTGTATATTTTGAAATAGCTAGAATAGAGGATTTTGAATGATCTCACCACAAAGAAATGATGATTACGGTGATGTATATGTTAATTACCATGATTTGATCATTACTCAATGTGTATATATTGAAACATCACATTGTACCCCATAAGTATGTATAATTATTATATGTCCATTAAAAATATAAAATGTTTAAAAGAAGATAGTTAAAACATAAGTATTTTAATATATTTAAAAGAATATTTTTATTCTAAACTATTCAAAATCACTAATGTTAAAAATAAGTACAAATTATAATTTATATGAATTTTAAATTAAAATTATTTAAAGTAGAATTTTAAATCTTTTAAAATGTAATTATATCTCATTAAATATTTTTCTAAGAATAAAACCTTTGTAATTCTAGTTTAGTATCCATTTAGTATAGAATATAAATGTCACACTTTACAGAACTGCATATACAGAAATTTTGAGTAATATAAATAGTTTAATACTGTAGAATATTTCTCAGTCACCACGTGCAACTATTGCAAATACTGCAATAATTCATGAAAATATTTAGAAACACAAATTGGAACATAAAGAGAGGAAATGGGTGTTTGGATTTCTAGAAAATAATGTTTAATTGTACACATATCTGCTACATTTCTGCTATTTGCAGTCAAATGCTCTACCTCCTCTATTATGCTATTTGAAAGAAGACTTTAACAATTTACTTACACTTCTCTTACCTAAGCATTTTTGCCTCTCAAATTCCACATGCACTTTGAAGCACGTCAGCTATGGCATAACTCACAATGTATCCTATGGTATTTTATGGCACCAAAATCGTGGTACTTATGAGAATGGATTTTTCAGGTTAATGGTAATTCTGTGCTAATGGAGAATACAGTATTCTGAGTGTCACACATGCCCATGTGATCTTAAAAACTGTATGAATGCTTGTGTGTATACATACACATATATACACATACATGTATATATATATATAGGAGGTATTTCTGTTGACCGTTTGAATTACAGTACTGACTGATCTAAGCAGTGAAACTGACTGTAAATCTGTTTACAACAATATTTACTGTGTTTTTTTTGTTTTTTGTTTTTTTGAGGCAGAGTTTCACTCTTGTTACCCAGGCTGGAGTGCAATGGCGTGATCTCGGCTGACTGCAACCTCTGCCTCCTGGGTTCAGGCAATTCTCCTGCCTCAGCCTCCTGAGTGGCTGGGATTACAGGCACGCGCCACCATGCCCAGCTAATTTTTCGTATTTTTTAGTAGAGACGGGGTTTCACCATGTTGACCAAGATGGTCTCGATCTCTCGACCTCGTGATCCACACGCCTCACCCTCCAAAAGTGCTGGGATTACAGGATTGAACCACCGCGCCCGGCCCAATATTTACTGTTTTAAAACTCACAAGTAAAAAATAATTTTTTCAGTAGGCGAGATACACATGAAAAAAAGCTGATGATGGGTTGTAGGCAGTATTTAAAGAAACAACTCAAAAATAAGCTTTAGCTTACACACAGTTTATTTCTTTTTAAAGAAATATCATCAAAGAACAACACCAGTGTTTTCAGGTTCCCCTTCCTGGCCAAAGAAGTGGTAGAAGAAATGGGAAGATTTTAACAATGTAGGTTTTGTGAAAAAAAAAAAACTTATGGGTAGGGGAAAAGATGAGAAGGAAGAAGAACGTCATGAAATAGTATATTCACTATGTGCCAAAGACTGGGCTATACTTTACAAACATTTTTTCATTCGACGATGGCCATGAAACTGTGAACTGGGAATTAACCCTATTTTACAGACGAAACAGCAGCGGACCAGGGAGGTTTGGAAACCTGCTCCAAGTAAAACAAGTAATTGGTAGGGATGGGATTCAAACCTAGTCTAAATCTGAAGCCCATTCTCTTATCCACCACCCTTCTACTGCAAATGTATCAAAACCAAGATAGATGCTGATGTTGAGAGTAAAAGATAGAGACTGATGGTGGACAGTTTGGGGAGATATGGCAAATATTTGGAAGATAGAGAAAAGTAACTAGACAGTGCATGAAGTAGATATGAACTCAGAAGGCAAGAAATACAAAATAAAATATCAAATAAAAAAACAAAAAGGCAGGGAAATGAATTGATAGGAATTAGAAATTGCTGAGAAAGCAAGATGGGCTAATTTTGGAATCTTGAAATTGGATCTAAGCAGTAGATCAAGCATACTCCTACAAGTCTTGAAGTAGAAAAACTTTGTTGAAAGGGTAAATATTTGTTCAGCTTTTTCTTTTTGGCATTAAAAGTAATTAACATACTGCCTTTTCTTTGTGCTAGGAAACATCCTATGTTTAACCAAATACACAAAAAATATCTTTGTTGATGATCAGGTAAAACAGAGTGACTGCAATTCTGTCCATATGCCAAAATCTCATGAATGTATAAACTGGAGGGAGAAGTGGTGTTTGCAGTCACAGGTGGATACAATGGTTTCAGAAAAGCCAGCTCTTCATTGTGGTTATGAATACATGGTGACAAATTTGGTCATATTCAGAAATGGTTAAGGAAAACTGAACTAGATAAAATATTGAAAGGTTTTTCTGGTCTTTAAATCTGCTTTTTTGTTCTTTAATTTTAAACCAATATTTGAATACATTTCTAATCTTGTCCATAATTGTACACTGGTACCAGAACAGACCATAAAGCAGTATAATTCACTACCTCCTAACAAAGTGATGCACCAGCTTAAATCTTGAACTCCAATAACATTTTGTTAGTAGGTTTGTTTTCTTACTAAACCCTCTGAATAAAAGGATAAAAAATATTCCTAAATTACGTAATGCAGTCATTTTCTCAAAATATAGTAGTGGAAATCAGCAGCAGCAGCCTCACTTGAGAACTCATCAGAAATGCAAATTTTCAGACCTTACCTCTAGACCTATTGAATCAGAAAGAATGGGGAGTGTGGATCCGCAGTCTGTTTTCATGAGCACTCTAGGTGATTCTGATGCATGCTTCAGCTGAAAACCACTGGTGTAGTAGGTCTTTATGTTTGTGTGCATAGCGTGAAGGTGATGTCTGAGAACTGTGGTGTCTTCTTACTCAAAAGGAATCAACCAAATAAGCTTTGTTAAATGTTTTCAGAATTACTCATGGTATACAATGAGAAGATTTCTAAAACTACCACTATGGAAACTTTAGGTGGCTCAATAGTGATTAGAGGAGAAGGCAATGCACAATCTCCTAAATATTCCATCTTCAGAAAATCCCCAATTCAAGACTAAATATGCTGATTCAATAAGATTTTATTGAGTAACACTTGACTATTTGGATTCACTCTCTCTCATCCGATTTTAAAAAAATAATAATTGTCTGTTTCTTTGTGTGTCTTCCTTAATAGATGGTGAGCTGCTTGTGGTTAGGAAGCATGTCTTACTGACCTTTGCATGACCTATGGAAGCTACAGATTTTGGAGCACAGTATGTGGTCAATAAATTCTAGTGGGAAGAAGGATAATACAGAAGAGAGATGGGAGGGAGGAAAAGAAAGAAGGATCAACTTGAATGAAATAAAGGAATTAAAACAGGGCTTTCAGATAAGCACATTCAGTACTGATTTTATTATGGTACATGAATTTTATTTTCAAATAGTGTGGTCTGAGAAATAGAAGCATTCCTCAAATTACTCAACGTATAATACAACTACAGAATATAAATATGTGGTTAAGTACATGCCATCAATATTTGTAGGTGACAATTTTATATCCTTTGGTAACATTATTTATTCAGTTTTTCTATGTATTTTTCCCACAAAATAATTTCTTTTTCTTAAATAACAATAATTGCTAGCAGCCCAATTCTAATAAACAACCCACAATAATAAGTCAGTATGTGCCCATATAGAGGAAAGAGAAAGGATTACTTCAGAAAACAGATGTCAGCTTTAAGCTTCCAAGGATTTATTATAAACAGAAGTGAGTAAAGAACATGAAAAATACTTTGGCAGTGCTATTTGAATACAGAGCTAATGAAAGGCTATATTCACCATCAAATGTATGCTAACAGCCAAATTGCCAGAAAATCTACTGTTTCAGGAGTGGTCTATGCCAAAACGCAGGCTACAATTATACATAAAAAATGGTTAAACAAAATGTGAAACAGCAGGATTAACTTTCTACTGGGAAATCTGTTTCAGTATAATTGCATTCTGTTGTGACAAATAGGAAATATATGCAAATAATGAATTAGAAATCAATTTTGGATAAACAATGTTACAGAAAAAAAAGAAGTCTAATAGTAAAATTTATAAATTAGTTACTACTGTGAGCCACCTCTTTCTCTTTAATATTCCTTTCAATAAATACTTTAATAATGTAGTGTAATGATACATATGCAAACCCATTATTACTAATTCTAAAGATGATTTTATCTTTTTTCATTCTGGCCACTGTGCTATATGAACAATTATAAGTCAAAAAGTCTTAACATTTTCATTGAGAAAGGTATTTTTAAAAATGCAAAACTACCTAGTAAATCTTTAAAATAAAATAGATGTTTATGTTTTAGATTTTGGGTCTTACTGGTTTGGTTTTTGGTTTGCTTGTAGTTGTTCTGGGTTGTTTTGTCGTTATTGCTGTTTTATGCACCAACTAAATGATATCATAAAAAGTTACTTTATAACTTTTAATCACATATATTTCAAATTGCAAATGGAGTGTTTAGACAATACATTGTTTGGAAGACCCTATTATAATAAACAGTAGTGTGGGAGGAGGAGATGCTACATTTATTTTAAGAGAGGGGAAAAAATCTGTATTTCATTTGTTACACTGCTAACTTCACTTTAGGTAATTGCATTCAGCTTTATTATTGCCCAGAGCAATAACTGATTGTTAGTTATTGAAGTCTGAAATGATTTTCTCATTTCCCAGGGGAATCTAGAGATTTACATGGTGCACAGCAGTAACTAATAGATATAATCTGGTCATAATGTAGCCATATAATGTGTTATTTACTTGTGGAGAACATAGATGTTCTACATTTTAACATTTCCTCAAGAAGAGTGAGATATTTTATTCAAGATATATAAACATTAACTGTAACTGTTTGACCTTTTAAAGACTATCAAAATATCAGAATCTTTTTTAAAAAGGTGTCCAGAAATGATAACATTTTGTTAGAATTTATAAGATCATACATTCATAGGTATATAAAGTAATATATATAGTTTTTCCTTTTATAATTAAATTTTTTTACTTAGATGCTTTTCAAAAAGTACTTTATATAACTTTAAAATTTCTTTTATAATTCTAGCATATTTCTAAATGTCAATTGTTAGATTCAATATATAACCAAAGTGATATAATACTACAAAGCAAATTTAGTAGTGGTTATGCTGCAAGCATGTTTTATTTTCTAAATAAATGACCATTTCCCCATTATAAATTTTACTTTTATAGTTTTACTAACTCTTCACTCAGAAAGTTAAATAAGCACAAGCATACTTTTTTGCTTCTTTATCTTATTAAGCTGAATAGCTTGACTCCGACCTAGAAATGACTCACACATAAACCCAAAATGATGGAGAAAGAGGAAAGTTTCTAACAAATCCTCACTTTTGCTTTTCAGGATGCTATCTTTCATTATAACATAAGGGTATTGGCATGCTCTCATTCTGTGCAAAGTGTACATGGAATGAAAATTTATTGCTCATGGTTCTTGAATAAATAAAATTCTAAAGCAGCATAGCATAATAGGGGCAAATGTTTTATTAAAGGAGGTTTTCTTTTCCTTTTTTTTCTGTTCAACTGATATAAATGTTTTATGAAGGTTTCAGAGTATTCCTCCTGGAAACATTATGGGGCCTGTACTTTTCACAAAGCAGGAGAGATTTTTGCATCTTACTCCCATTAACCCTAATGAGTATTCTCCACAAAACACCTTGTGCATCAGAAACAAAACCACCTTTCTTCAAATAAAATAATAATAAAACAGAACTTTCCTGGGCTATGGATAGAGATTTACATTCTTCAGAACTGAACTTAATATATATAATGTATGCTAAAAACGTCCTAATTCTTTACTAATTCTGGAAATTCTCATTGAAAACTGATGATCTTGAATGCTTCTCAGCAAAGATTTACTTGCAAAGAGCTTCAGTAAGGAATTACATTACTCAGACTATAAAATATAGTATAAAGTCTGATCATAAATAATTTAAACTAGAGTACAGTCATCACAATAAATGCACAAAGTACATTTTGCAAAACAATCCTACTGATTTAAAAAAATATGTTTCCTACTTGCTAATTCAAAAAAGACAAATTTTCTGAGTTTCCATGTGTCCTCTGGCATCATCTTCAGGTTTTAAAATCAATTGTTATTTGCTATTCTAATCAGAAATTATTCAGTGCAATGTGTACAAAAGGGAATATGAGATGCACATTTGGCTTCATTAACAACTAGTTTTCTGATGTACTCTTGGAGAAACAGATCTATCAACAACTGAGCGAAGTTTACTTTTACTTTTGTTGAGATTTAATGCTAAAAATTTACAAAGTTTATCCCATGAATATTTCACTTTTGTAGAGAATTCAATTAAGTGTATAAAACATTTTTAAATTCATGCCTTATTTTTAAAATGTGGATCCTTATAACAATCTGGGAAAGACAAGGCATGATAAAGATGAAAGAAGACTTTATGAAGGTAGAAATGTCTGAAATAAGTCCTAAATGTTGCAGTCACTCAGGCAGTGAGCACTGATTGGGTGATGAGGAGAATGGAGGGAGGTATTCCTGACAGAGGCAACAGCAGGTGCAAAGCCTCAGAGCTGGGTAGGTAGCACATCAGGAGGTGGAGTACAGCTAAAGCAAAGACATAAGGCTAGCAAAAGAAGTCCTATCACAGAAGGCATGAATTTTAAAATGTATGGAATATGCATATGGTGTAATACTATACAATTATTTTAAACAAATTAGCTATATACATATTAGCATGGATAGAACTTAGTAACTTAAAACTCAATGGAAAAACAGGCTACAGTATAATATATATCATGTAAAACATTTATACAAAGTTTTAAAGTACATACAATAATACTGACTTTTAATGGTTAAACACAAATGTAGTAATATATAAATGCAGAATATAATGTGTGAGTGTGTGTGAGTGTGTGTGTGTGTGTGTGTGTGTTGGACCAGAAGAATATATGCCAGTATCAGGAAGTTGTTGCTCTGGGGAGAGTGGAAGATTAATAAGACTGCAGATGTTTAGATAAGTCCAATAAATGACTCTCTCTCTGTCAATCTCTTCAGGACTAAGTAAGAAATCAACAAACAGGCAAAATATACAGCATCTGGAGATCAAAACATCACCTCTATTGTGATCAAGTCTAGGTTGAGAGATGTGACTTAGGGCTGCAGCAAAATAGGCTTCTTGACATTGAAAACAGACACAGTTGTCCACACTGCCATGCACAATTCCAGATTTATACAGGCCCACTCCTGTAGTAGCAAAGCATCTCCCTGTGAAATCAACGTTGTGTTGCTGGGGAACAGTACCATGATTCCCACTGGCAGGCCTGTTTGCGGATAAGGAGACCTGCATGCCCAGATCCAATTCCTTCTCCTAATTCACCAGCAAGATAAAACGCTCCTCATCAGAAGAAAGGCAAGAGGCAGGAAAGACCAGCATAGCTGGAGTGTTGGAAGTCACCTTTATGTAGGAGGAAACAGCAGGAGTAGGCAGTAACTGTTTCTCCTCTAAAGGGTTTAAAAATAACTTACAAAGCATGCAAGCTTTTCAGAACAAAGACTGGAATCTCATTTGCTCACTTATATGTCTCAAACACCAACAAGAGTGGCTGGCTCACAGTAGGTGCTTAAAAAATATCTGTTGAATGCACAAAGATCATATCTTTTATGAATAAAGAAAATATAATGTATATATTCACAAAGGAATACTATTCAGCCTTTAAAAAGAGAAAATTACATCATGTGTGGTAACGTATATAACCCTGGAGGACGTTACGTTAACTGAAATAAGCCAAGCACAAAAATACTGTATGATCTCACATGTATGTGGAATCTAAAAAGGCTGAACTGATAGAGAGAAGACTGGTGTTATCAGGGACTGGTGGTAAAGCAGTGGGAAATGGAAGGATGTTGGTCAAAAGGTACAACGTTTAAGTCTGACCGGAACAGTACGTTTTTGAGACCTATTGTACAGCATGGAGATTATAGTTAATAAGAATGTATTGCATCTTCCAAATTTGCTGAGTAGATTTTTAATGTTCTCATCACACAAGAAAAGAAATGCTAAGCATGTGAGGTGATGGTTAGGCATGTAGCTGATTCAGCCATTCCACAATGTGTACATGTATTAAAGCACCACATTGGACCACACAAATACATGACATTATTGTCAATTGGAAACATTTCTTAAATGACCTGAAGAAAACATTAGAGAATCTTAACCCTCATTAGTTTTTGATAAAAGACACATGGCTATTACAAGATATGCCACATTTTTCTAAGTTTGAAAATTTTTTACACAAAAAGTATAATGCCGGACATATCTCAGCAGTAAAGGTAGGCTAGGAACAGATTTTGAAGGAAGTTGAATACCTTTTAGATGGGTTAGGTTCTAAGAACAGCTGACAAAAAATTATTGAAGCCACACCACTACTGAGTTTATGAACCTGAGGTCAATTTCCTAGGTCAAAGGTCACTTGGGACAGGAATGAGAAGAAGGAAAAAGAAAAATTGGTGAAGAAAAAAAATTAGCACCAATTCTGATGCTATTTTTGTACCCTTCCAATTCTGTTTCTTGGCGTATGCTTACAGAAAATCCCTCGTCATGGAAACCACACGTGGAAGAAAGATGTGGCCCCTCAGAGCGTCTCATTTCAGATAGGTGTTGGAACAAAAATGCTGTCGAAGTACCCAGGGTCCAGTTTGTGTGTCGTGTAGTTTTGCTGGAGACTCTCTTCCATTAGCCAATATTCCAGCAGTGATAGGAGAAATTATCTGGCCATTAAAGAGAGTTCTTTTAACCCAAACACAAAGAAGGGAGGTTTTTATCGTGAAATGAGGCCCGTAAAATATATGACTTTGACGACTGTTATTAAAAGCTTCTAAGTAGGGTTAAGGTTGCTTGAATCAAGCCTCACTGGCATTGCATTTAAACAGCTAGTTTCCAGACAGTCCCAACACTACACAGACACACCATACACACACAGGCACACATGTACATGCACAGTCTTGCTCAGAACTACTTTCTCTGATTCTTAAGTCTCAAAATAGGGCTAGCATAAGTTTAGCCAGTGCCAGCTTCTCTTAAGAAAATTGGGGAACACAATATCCTATAGTACCAAGACCAAATGAGACAAAGGCATTGATATTTATACAAAATCGTGTTTTAAAAACAAAGTTGGACAGTAACAAAAATGGAGGGGAACTACTTTGCATGGTGTAATTTGTGAATACATGTCTAGAGGATGAGAACAAGAGTCATGATATTGGCAGACCAACCCAATTTTCCTAAAAATCCATCTTCAAGATCAACTTCCTGTTTTCTGCTTTTTATTAGCGTGTTTTCTTCTTCTTGAACTTTTGATCGTCTAGATATTTAGAAAAAAATTAAATTATTTTCTCAGGTATATCACACTGAAAAGCAAAATTTTCCTCCAAAGTTGGAATACACCAGTTTTTTTTAACAGTTCCCTCAAGGAGATAGTATGACACAGTGATGAGGAGAATAGGCTCTGGACTTGGGGTGCCTATAACAAAACCCTGGCCCCAACACTCACCATCTGTGAGTTGACCTTGAACAAGTAATTTAATATATGACTTAGTTTCCTTGTCTGTAAGTGAAGCTAGTTAATTGTCACTAACTCATTGGACATTAGGTGAGTTAATGTATCAGAGTAACTCAGTAGAGTATATAACACAGTAAGCAGTCAATAAATGGTAGCAAATGGGTTACTGACACTTTAAATTATTAATAATAATATATAATGTTGCATATTTATAGGATGTCCAACCTAAGTGATAGGTATGTAACATCAAAACACTTGGGTAACAATGAAAACATTGAATTGACTTAAGGGCATGGTTCTTGACCTCCTCTTTTACTTAATTCTGTGAAGCAACTAATCGTTTTATCCTGTGTTAATAAGCTTCACCTAGTAAATCTCTAGAGCCTAAAGTCCTATTTTTCCATCTACTTTACATAATGCCAGGTATTGACAACCATTATTTTTGAGTAGGGGGTGTGTGCAAAAGATTACATACTTGTTCTGGTTTCAATTTTGTCTATATGCTCCTTGTGTTTCCCAAGAAAATTGAAGCCTTTTGAGAATAATGCACCATTTTATTGCAAAGAATGTCAGTGTCAGCATATGCCAAAGAAGCCATGTCACACTCTGAAAGTAAGCGTTAGAAGTAAATATTAGTAATTCAATAAACATCCTGTAGAGAGTACTCCAGGAAGCAGCTCAGTCATGGGTAGCTGCGTTTTCTACCACCTAACTCTGCCATCTTGACCACAACAATTTACTTGGGGTAGGCACCTAACTTCAGAGAAGCCAGAAACTTCAAAGATTGCATGACATAAAAGTCTTATCTTTCAATGACACTGACCTTTGAACTAATCAGAGCATCCTCCTGGGTGGGACTCGGTAGCGACACACAGAAGCGTAGCTGGGTGGTGGAAGCAGATGTGAATACACACCAAAGGAAGCCTAAACATATTGGAATCAGATGCTGACTAGGAGGGATGGGCTATGGGCAGATGAGGAAGCTGAGGTAAACTGGCAGTCACACTGGCTTTACAAGGCTGCACTCCAGTCACTATAAGACCTGGCTGTCCAGCGATTCCTATTCTTGTTGAAAACAGTTTGTCTTTTCTTTCTGGCTTTCCTAGAAGATTGGCTAAAATTCCTGTTTTCTTTATTTTACAGCATTGCCTACAAGAGGTGACCTGAATGAATTTCTGTTCTTTACAAACAAAAGATCCTATAGAAAAAACAAAGTAACACAAACATTAACTTTTGGGCTTAAAATATGTATCACATTAATGTTGTTTATTGGTGTACCTATGTTCAGTAACTTAATAAAGTTAGTTTTGCAGTGTGTTAGGACTGGGAAATCTTGAACATTCTACAGCAATTTTTTTATGTTTGCTCTCCATGCCTAATCTATGCGGGGGGCAGCAGGCAGGGGAACTTCTGAGTATATTTCCATGAATTATCCACATTTTAAGCTCTTATATGAATACAACCTGTTATTTTATTCTAATTTCATATAGTGATATTATAATTATTTATATGATTATAGCTTCATTTTAATATAATCTTTTTTCCATTGTTTACATTGCAGAATTTTGAGGATATAGAATTTCTAAAAATATTATTGTGCTTTAACTTATAGATAGGAAAAGTGATTAAATCTTTTCAGTTATTAAAAAATATATATCTTTGACAAATGATATCAAGCAGCCACAGCTGAATTTTTGTTTATATACTTTATTCTCTAGATATTATTCTATTTAAATAGCTGGCACTTTTATTTTGCTACATGGAGTGCACATAAACATTTTATTCAGAAATCGTTTTAAACAGAAAAATGAAAACCCATTATAAGACTAAATTGTCCTCCCAAGTGCTCTCATAGCATTCTGTGAATTTCTATCTATTCAATTAATGCCTTTGACTGTTCATCAGTGTTTCTTACTAGCTTTGAAATTCTAGAGGAGTAGAACTGTTTTCTGTATCTTGTGTACCCAGTGTCAGGAACATAGTAGCCATCCAATAAATATTCGTTAAATTATACAACTAAAAAAAAAACATATGCAACACCTTTTAAAGGACTGGAAATAATACATTTACCTATATGCTTATTGCAGCAGCTATGTGCCTCCATTGAATGCACACTTCTTAAGTCACTGTTGGACTTATCAGGCCATTGTGCTCCAAAGATGATAAAAGCAGATGGGATATTTCACTGCTTTACCCCAGGAAGGGGAAGGAAAGCGATCAAAATTTGTTATTAGACGTACAAATTAATAAGGCAATAGAACATCATCTGAAACCTAACACAGTGTGTATTTCCTGTGGTTATTAAGTAATTTAATTATTCCTGAAAAGTTTGATATTAAAGACTTTGATACTGAAGAATTGAAAGCATACGGAAACCTGTCTTTGTGTGCCCTTTCTTTCTGTGCATTTAATATGGAACACTAGACTCGCTCCACTTCATGCTGATGGAGGTGGAAGGGGGAGACGGAGGTGGAAGCCTGCCACTGAATTTGAATTATGTAGGGAACATAGCCGTGTTGTACTGTCTTGTCAATATCTCCTTCCAGCTGGTGCTGACATAATTAGGCACATCAAGCACAGAAGAAGACATTTTAAATTCAAAGCACTGTTCCAAGTCCTGTGAGTAGCTATGAAAGGTGCCTGAAGTAATCAATAACACATGGTAAGGTGTGCAGTTCTAGTAGGTTATCCACCCACCTCAGGTCTATTATAAGACACAAAGAAGCAGAAAAGCCAAGATTTCTAACTTCTTAAAGAGTGGCCTTGTTTAAAGAGTTTGACTTATTAGGGTGTGTTTTCTTTAAGAATATGTATACTTAGAATTGGATCTTTCATCGCCAGCACAATGTGGATATACATAAACTTTCTGAGACCAGAACATCGCCTCCTTTGTTCTCTACTGTACATACCCACAGCATCTAACAGGGTATGTGCCAATTAGTAAGGTCTCAATAACTATGTGTCTCAGGGAATAAATAGATAAATGGAGAGCTGGGGTCTTACTTTTCCTTTGTTATCTGGATTAGAAATAAATTAGATAAAACATCTTAGCACACACTTAATGCTCCATAAAGTGGATATATAATAATTACAAGGATATATGGTTATAATATATAACTGAAGTTATAATGGAGTATAATCCACACTTTGGCCTTTACAAATATAACTCAGGCTTCTGTCACTGTCTTGCCTGACTCCTGCCTGCCCCTTCTTCTCCCCAGTCTTTCTCCTTTATTCTATTCCAAGCCTCTATTTCTCATAAATTTCTTTTGCAGAGCATTTATACTTTTAAATTTCTCTTTAAAGCCCATTGCTTGAGGGTCACAGATGCCACTCTCTAACAGACTTACCAAAGTATTTTTCTAAACAACAACAATTGTCTCCCAAGAAAAATTTTGGTGCCAGCTAAGATTAATTTTTCACCCACTTCAGATATGTAATTTCCACTGTCATTCATAGAAAGTTCTGTCACAGTTGAAAAAAAAAGACACCATATGGAACAAGGTCCGTAAATACCTTCCTACACCATGTGGGGGTATAAATTTAGTTTGTGATCCAAAAGATTGCCATAATCTAAGTGGTCGTTTTCAAACTTCAAGGTAGAATTCTAGTCATCCTGGGAAGAAGTGAGATCGACAGGTTGACTCTCCGGGCCCTTAAATACTAATACATTTATTTGCTTAATATACATGCATCTGTTTGTGGGGTGGGAGGAAATTTATGCTTAAAGAAAAAAAAGGTCTAAAAATAAGCTGGATGAATACTCAGAAAAGGGCTGTCCAATAAAAAGTCTATGTCATAAAGCATTAGCAGAAGATAGAATAGTGTTTAGTAGCAATAAACTTTCATCTATTCACAGTATTCTTCAAGATAATATAATCTATGGCATAGCCTGCAACCATCAACTGGCAAGTGTACCTGGTTTTGCGACATGTCACCTATGCATATTATCCAAAACCAAGCAACAGAGGCAAAGCTTGTGATGTAACATACAATGGTATTCCCCTTTTTCCTAACAGCTGTGAATGCTGGTCTGTAATAATGACGAACTGCTTCTCATGAAAAAAAAAAAAAAAGTGTTTCATACTACTAAAACTTTGATTTAAAAAAGTATAAAGTGAATGGCAGAGTTTTTATTCTACACGTTTGAAGAGAGCAATGATTATGATTACAGCCTTCCAATAGCAGCTTTCAAACAAAATAAGAGCCATTTTTCTACCATATATGTTAAGAGAGTTTGCAAGGATTATCGAACAAATATTTGTGTCTTCTGAGAAGTAGAGGCTAAGGTAGGAATAAAGGTTCAAGAGATTTACTGAGGGAAACTCCTGTGGAGAATAAAAGTAGGGAAGCAGGAGCAGGCAGGGAGAGCTTCGGACCACATGTGTCTCACATCTCCGAAAGAAGAAGAGGAAGAAAGGAGGCTTAGGTAGAAGGAGTCTCGGACTGCAGCAGCGTCCGAAAAAAGTCTGGACTAGGCAATGGAGTCCCCAAGCCAACATTACCCTTCAGAGGAGTCCCATTTCCTGCTAATACCCTCACAGTGGCCCAGATGGAGCAGCCTGGC
The DNA here is from genome assembly GCF_049354715.1 of Callithrix jacchus. Taxonomy (NCBI): domain Eukaryota; kingdom Metazoa; phylum Chordata; class Mammalia; order Primates; family Cebidae; genus Callithrix; species Callithrix jacchus. The sequence continues at coordinate 34,156,116 of NC_133517.1, read as the reverse complement.
CCCAGACAAGCTCCAGTTGTAGATCCACAGGGAGAGCAGCTGGGTCTGTCAGTCAACTACTCTCCCCGCGGCAGGATCTGAGCAGTACGTTTCCACGGTCTCCACATTTTCCAAATAGGGAAACTCTTTGATTCTGAAGAACTGTTAAAAATTCTAACCTGGTAGACAATAAATCCACCTATGCCTTTTAATCAATCTGGAAATCAGTTAGCCTTGATCTTTGCCTTCACAGAAAAATCTCTCTCTACAAATAATGTCCTAAAATAGGAAGCCTTCAACTGAAGGATTCCTGGCTACATTTCCACAGTTTGTAAAATTTGTTATTTCACGGATACGTTTATCCATTTAACAAGCATGAAGTAATGAAGTGCCTACCGAATGCCAGACAAACCAAATATCGTATCTTTCCAATTCTTAAAGTATTATGCACAGAATACGCACTTTAAAAGTTATTCTCAGAATCCAAAGTCTAGGATGCACAGCAACCATGAAATAGAACGTGCTTGGAAAGTATTAGTGAGTGAATGGATTAACTGGTACCACTTCGTGCAATGGGATTCACAGTCACCTTGAGAAGATATATTGCACTAGAACATATCAGAGGGCTCATAGTCCTCTTAAACATCTCTACCCTAGAGTCTTTACTCAAAATAATGTATTTTCAGTGAATAACAAGTTGAGAACCAGGCTGGGTCTGGTGGCTCACACCTGTAATCCCCAGCACTTTGGGAGGCAGAGGCGAGCGAATCACGAAATCAGGAGTTAAAGACAAGCCTGCCCAATATGGTGAAACTGTCTCTACTAAAAATACAGAAATTAGCCTGGTGTGGTGGCGCGTGCCTGTAGTCCCAGCTGCTTGGGAGGCTGAGGCAGGAGAATCACTTGAACCCGGGAGGCAGAGGTTGCAGTGAGCCGAGATCATGCCACTGCACTCCAGCCTGGGTGACAGAGAGAGACTCTGTTTCAAAAAAAAAAGTTGAAAGCAAAAAACAGTATGATTAGTAATTCAATCATCTTACATTTTGGCAACATTTTCTGCTCTAGAAAGATATGTTTGGTTGCATTTTTATTAATTTTTATATTTTATTTTTTTCAGGCTGCATTTTCTATACCTTCATCTTTGAGGATAATATAAAACCCAGAATACAAACCATACACTTAATAATGAGATTTTCTTGAAATCAAAAATGAAAAGTTTTTTCAAACACTGAGCATTTTAACCTGACTTGAAAACATCTGATTTTTCCATTTCCAGCTAACTGTATGGCTTTATAAACTCTGTTTCCAATAGGATCATATTCTATTAAGTTTAACAAGAAAAATTAATAAAATAAAACCATGATTCTAGAAACAGATGGTACTATGTCCTTTCTTTTTCCAGTCATGACATATAATACAAAGGTATTTTATAGCAGTGACCCAAGCAGGAAACTACAGTGATATTGTGATTTAAAAACAAAAAATTGTGTTTCTTTTAGCTCCTATAGACATTTGAGAGACTGGGAGAGTGTCTGTTATCAAAATGGAGAAAGTCAGAAATACTAAAATCACCTTCTGCATTTACAGAGTTTCCTGAAATAGTATAAATAACCCTGTAGTACCTTTTTTCCATATCCCTCCTGAAAGACCACTGAGGCATTAACTACAGGGTTTTGAAAGTTGAAGGCATGTTTCAGCTCTGCAGGATTTGTGCAAACCATCAGATGCTACCCAGGCTTGGAAGACAGACATTTATTATGTGTTTGTCGTCTGGCCTCTTTTAGGTCTTGCTGTAAAGCTCTGTACTTTTAAATAATAGAAAATCATTATAGGTAATGATTATAGGAGGTCTTGATTTAATTGACCAATTTGGGAATTAAGCCTAAAGGGTTTTTAATTGTTATTTTGTAAGCTTTTAGAGTTTCCAGTTACCTCTGTCAATTTCTAAGGAATAACAAAACACATTTTCTAGTTAAAGTGAGAATATTTCCCTGTTGAAAATTGCCTGTTTTTATTATTGTAAGAATTGGTCCACTGAACTTAGCTCAGCCTCCAAGGTCTCAGCAAGAATGCTATGATTAATGAGGTAGCCATTAATGTCAGTAGATTGAACAACCAAAATCTGATTATATTAAAGTGCTTCCCAAACATTAGGGTCACATTAACAGTTTATTGAAACAAGCTGATAAAATTTAAAATGGTCATCTAATTCCCTTGGGTTCCTAATTGTTGCATGATAAATCACTCTGTAGAGAAATCTATTACCATGTTCCAAATGAGAAAATGTAATTTACTGTACCATTACTAGGGTGTTTGAAGCACTTCAGTTCTTTAACAGGAGGATTTTGCTAAAATGAGGGGAAAAAAGTTTAGATTTTTGTAAAGGGTCTGGCCTTCAATGAAAGCTCCTAATGATAAATCTTCCAACTATATATTAGGTAAGAAATATGATTCATTTTATGAGCCTGCATAATGTAAAAACCAATTACATTGAAGTTCCTTATGAGTTGATTGCTGAAAGTTCAGTGTGAATGAGTCTTTATTGATGCTCATCTATTCTTTAGAAGGAAATCATTGCAGAAATCAACTGTACTGTACAAACTAGGTGAAATATTTCTTTACTGTGAAAGCCTGGTCAAGTTCCCTCCAGAGGCTAATATCTCTGCTTTGAAAGATACTTTTCAAGGATCCAAGCAGAACAAATGAAATCTTTACTGGTTCAGGCTTCTAATCATGTATCAATCCCTGAATGTAGTATTTCCAGGAATGACCCAACAGTTTCATATATTGTTAAGTATTTGAGATCATGTGGTCATTTATTCCTGGAAGAACCACTAGCCAAGAGAGAGGAGGAGGAGGTGAGCATTTCTGGGAATGGTCTGAAATAGTGGTGACTCCAACTGTTTTGATATAATTAAAAACATAGTTCAAACAAAGGCACATAAGTATGTGCAAATAATGGGAAACTGTTAATCTATGTTGTTTATGGAAAGGAAATATTCTGCGCTTTGAAATGCTAATTTAGTAGAATTATTATTCAAATTCAAAGACAAAAAATGTTTCCAAGAAGCTCTACTTGACCTCCTTTCTTCCCCAACTCAGAATCGGTTTTGGGTCTCTCTCCCCACATTTCTAAATTGGTTGCATAAATCTTTCACAGAGCACTCACAAAATTATATTGTAATAATTTTTGTGTTTATGTGACCTACTAGTTCTTCAAGAACAGTGATTATATTTTTGAAACAACTGTTAATCCCAGATCTTGTCATGATGTCAGATGTACAGTAAATGTTCAAGAAATGCTTATTGAATAATTAATGAATGAATAAAAAATGAATGGATCTCCAAATGGCCCATTTGCCATTTTATTTCCCCAGTACTTCATGGCTATTTTAAATGTTTACTTCATAATCAAGATGTCTTTAAAAATACCTTTCATCCCTGTATTTAATTATATTTTTCATATTACCAGAAATGTTCACTTCTGTATCCTTTCTCTTTCATTTATCCACATGTTCTACCAGGAAGGACTTGGTGTGATGAGTGTTACCTTGTATTAGTACATCCAATATAGTTTAGAAATTCAAAAAAGACAGAGTGGTCCAAGAGTGAACTATGTTTAGGTAGCTGCATAGGGGACAGTGTGACAGCTATCAGTGCTAAGAGTGATGATTCCATTTCTAGCCAGGAAATGAGTCCTTGAGAAAGCAGATTATTGGAAAGAACAGTTGAGTCTCATGGAAAATGATGACAACCAATCCTCAAATTACTACTTATATTTTGAATATTCCCAGTAACGTCCAGATACACATATTTCACCTGTTTAAAGAGTTTTGCAAGAGTGTTCAGGTGCTTGTTGGTAATTTCATTCTAGGTTTATTATGTTAACTGTGGAAAGAAATAGCAGAGAAAATACAGTACAAAAAGCAAGACCCAACTCGTGCACACAAAGAGAATACAAAGAATTATCTCAAGTAAGAAAAAAACGAGTGAATCACACTCACGCCTGAAGTTAAATATCAGGCCCTTTTATTTTTCTATGGAAAATATTTTATAATAATATATATCTGCATTGAATTTCAAAAGTTAAATATTTCTGTGGTCCTAGGCTTACAAAATTGATCATTCCACTAGGAGGAGAGTCTGTGCAGAATTTCAAAAGGCTATACAATATTCTTTTTACTTCAGAGAAAAATATTATTTGACACAGTGAGAATATTTAAAATATTTTATTTGTTTTCAGATACTGGCATCTGGCCCTTCATATTTTCAGACTTTCAACATTAACCTTCTATTTTGATTACATTGTTGACAAATACAGAGCATTCATTTTTTGGTAACTGTGTGGCTTGCTCCCTTTCTCCCCTCAAATCTTTGCTCAAATTGCTTCTAATCCAAGTCTTTCTTTACCAATCTACCTAAAATAGCCCTGCTCCATCAATTTTTCCCCATATCCTTTATAAAAAATTGTTCTCAGGACACTGATATATCATTTATTTTTAATGCTATTGTATATGTCCTCCCACTTTAATATAAGTTTCATGAAAACGTGTTTATTATTTATTCATGGCTGAAACCCCAGGACCTATAACAATGCCTGGTATATTATAGGTGCTCAATAAATATTTGTAGACAAGAAGGAACAGGATGTGTTAGTTGTAACAGCATCTTCTGTTTTCTTCCAAAAAGCAAGTAATTTATTAGGAACTCAGAGTGCATATGGGGGTGTTGTGATCAGATGTGCATTTTAGAAAGTTCATTTTGGCATCATACAAAGGATAGTTCATTTTTTATAACAGTTTTAAAGAGCAATATTTTTATAAGACTGGATTTTATCACTTTTGATGGGACTTTAATAAGTATTGAATTAAAATGAACATTAATTGAGCATCAAGAAAGACACAAGTGTCCTAGGTAATACATAAATTGATGTTTCTTAAGTAATTAGACATCAACTTGGCTGGGTATATTTCAAATCCCCTTGGTTCTAGAGAGGACCATTTTCTTCCTTTTTTAAATTTTCAATGACTCCAAAACATGGAAGAAGAAATCTACGTTTTCTATAGATGCTAAGGGAGATGTGTTTAACTTTATGCATTGCTCAAAAGGACAAGTTGAACCAGAACTCAGCAATCGCTCACTAGATCTGTGGTTCTCATCTCTAATGTAACCCAAAAGCACATGCCATGATTCTAACAGTAGGTGCAAAGGCATTCAGTCAAATTCAGAATAATGCTACCTCTCTGATCCCAGCAACCATTCATGGCTGTGCCCATCTCAATGAAGTCCTTTCAGGATCTGAACTAATTTGATAAAATACACTGATAAATAGAATAATAAATAAAAATCAGTATGGATTAAATTTATATTTTCCTCAGTACTGAGTACTTTTTTCTTTGGTTTAGTTGTAATTGGGTTTCCTCTTTTATGAGTTGCACATTCATAGCCTGTATCTATTTTTTTCTATCAGTTGTTTGTATTTTTCCTACTAATTTGTTAAAGTTCTTTGCATATTCTAGATATTAATCCTTGGTTGAACTACAGATTGCAAATATCTTCTCAGTTTCTTTTCACTTTCTTTCTGGTGTCTTTTGATGTATAAACGTATTTACTCTGATGCAATCAAATTAATTAAGCACTCCCTTTATGGTTTGGGGGTTTTTAAAAGTCTTATTTTAGAACCTTTCTATATCCAAAGGTAACAGAGAATTTTCTCCTGTCATTCCCTGACCAGCTGATATGATTTGGATGTGTACCACTTCAAATCTCATAAGGAAATGTGATTCCCAGTGTAGGAAGTGGGGTCTAGTGGGAAGTCTTTGGATTATGGACAGATCCCTCATGAACAGCTTAGTACTGTCCTCATGGTAATGAGTGTTCTCACTTCATTAGTTCACCAGAGAGATGGTTATTTTTAAAAAGTCTGGCACCTTCACTCCTCTCTCTCACTCTTGCCCTCAGCAGGTGACACGCCTGCTCCTCCTTCACCTTCTGCCATGAGTAAAAGCATGCCGAGGCCTCACTAGAAGCCAAGCATACCATGCTTGTACAGCCTGCAGAACTATAACCCAAATAAGTCTCTTTTCTTGATAAATTATCCAGTTTTAGGTATTCTTTCATAGCAATACAAAGCCAAAAATTACACTACTCTACTTAAAATTGTAACCCTAGCTCCAACTCTGCAGGCATTCTTTACTTCCCTCTCCCCATTGACTCTATTTTTCTTGTTTACTTGTTTATGTTTTCATTGTGTCTCAATGAGTTATATGTACACTTTGTAAGAGCACAGATATTCATATGTTATTTTCACTGACATATCCATAATACACACAAGACTACTTGGTACAAGTCTTTAATAAATTACAAGTGTAATTAGTAAATGAATATTTCTTCTAAAAGTTTTAAAGTTGTGCTTTTTACATTTAAAATTTTAAGTTTCTTGAATTAATTTTTGTGTATGTGGCATAAAGTACTATTCTAATTTTAAGTTTTCCAAATGGATAACAAATTGCCACAGCACCAGCTTTTCAATAGCCCCACAACTCAATCATCTATGTAGCTTCCCTATATATGTATGTATTTTTATATATTGTATTCACTAGAATGCAAGCTCCATGAAATCAGGGACTTTCCTTTGTTCGATTTTTCCTCAGTGCTAGAACCATGATTATCTCAATGGAATATTATGCAGAAATAAGAACATAAATGATCTATAATGGCATGCTACAATATAAAAAAACGTCAGAAATATTCTGAATTTTTAAAAGTCCAAGACTAACAGTACATACCATATGATTTCAGTGATTTAAACTATAAAATGGGCAAAATTAATACATAGTTAGATGTCAGATAATGGTTATCTTCTGAAAGAGCAGTAGCTGAAAAAAAATAAGGGGAAGTTTCTGGGTTGCTAATATACTGACTCATTGTTTGTGAATTAATTCAATTAAAAAGTGTAAAGGTTTAATAAATATTTGTTGAGGAGTTCTTTATTCCATTACATTGCTTTGTCTGTGTATGTCTACACCAATACCAGGCTGCATTAAGTACTAAACTTTTAAATGTCTTCATATTCAAGAGAATGAGTTCTCTTGTTCTTATTTACAAATTTCTATTAGCTAAAGTAATCAAGCATTTATTCTGCTATTTCTATATGAACTATATTATGGATAATTAAGTAGTAGATAAAGAAATATTTCTTCTTATAGAAGCACTTTAGCTAATAATGAAGACGAATTATTAAAGCATTATAGTATCATTGCTTTGCAATCGCTTCTGTGTTAATTAATCTAGCCATTGATCACCAATGGCTGTTGTCATTTCAAAGAAAGATGCAATGACAATTATATTCTCCCAAATGGAGGAGCAGCACCTGAGAAGCAGTCTGACCAAAAATAAAAAGTAAAATAAATAAATAAATTGTATCTGAATAGTAACAAGTCTTTGTAAAATCTAGCAATTTACAGAAAATTCAGAGGGCAAAGGAAGATGTTAAACGGCACCATATGACGCGATTAGCACAGTCCAGACAGAAATTTTATTGTACCAACAACTTGGTTTCTTCAACAAACAAATTACGGAAAAGAAAAACAGGCCTTGGAGGGGAAATATATAGACTTTCCACCAATTGCAACACATGGGCCTTATTTGAATCCTAAGACTGTAAAACAACTATTACATTTATGAAACAACTGGAAATTTGAGTACTGAGTATGTGCCAATGATGAGGTAATGGTGGTTAGTTATAACTTTAAAAATAGGGATCTCATATTTTAGACATGTAAAATATTATTAATGAAACAAATAACTGCCATCTTCAATGGCTCCTGCTAAATTTAGATGCTCCACTTCAATAAATTTTTATATTTAATTTTGCTACTATTGCAATGAGATAGGTCAAAGTGGAAGAGGAGGGGAAGTCTGTTGGCAATAGGACTGCCAGACAAAAATATAGGGCACAATTAAATTTGACTTTCAGACAAGCAAAGAAGAATTTTTAGTACCAATGTCTCCCAAATATAGCATGAGATATTCCTTGCTACAAAATGTATATTCTTTTCTCTTAAAATTAAACTTAACTATGTGTCCTGTGTTTTTATTTACCATATCTAGTTAGAAGGTGATTGCGGTTGATGGGAATAGAAACAAAGTGGAATTAAGAGCTTAGAGAAATAGTGATTCTAGTGTTGACTTATGTACCTTCATTTACTAACTCCATCTACATACAGAGCACTCCTACACCAGATTCTCCTTGAAAGAGAAAAGGGTTAAAGACTTCTGTTTGTTTTAATTTCAGTGTTAAAATATTATGTCCCTAAGATAGAAGCGGTAATTTTATCCCTATTTCTCCACTATCTTAGGTTACTGTAGAGACTTGCATTTAAACCATTATAGAAACCAAAGTGCCAGTTAGTAGTTCAAAGAAACAGTGCCAACAGCAGCATCAAAACCCACAAGAGCTTCTTGTAGCTGCTCTTTGTACAGCTATGATCCGTTCTCACATTTTAAATTTTACATAATGCGTTTGTCTTATTAAAAATGAAAACAAAGAGAAAGCACTTGTGTCCATTAATCTCCTCCAGGTGCCTTATCCTCTCCTGTTTTTTCTCCCCCACTGGTTTTGTATTTCTTATTTGTTTTTTTTTTTTTCTTTCCAGTCCTTGCATCTTTATCTGTTCCTTGAAAAAAAATCAGCAAATTTTTAAAAAACAGTTAAAGCAGTTAAATCAGTGCTTTTACATGGCTGTGGTTGCTAATTTAAGTGGCTCTCCATCTGAGTTGGAGCTGCTCTCTTAAATTAAGAAGATTGTTGGGTTATTGGAGGGTCTAATATGTCTCTTCTTCAACTATAGCAAGTCACGGGTTTGAATTCCAGTCAATCATATAAAGCTATACCTTGACCTTATATGACCAAGGAGCCATCACTTGGACTAAAATAATTTCCCATTCTATTCATTTATCCAAGTCAAGCGGGAGCTAGCAACTCGGTGGATGAGACTCACATTTATTAAAAGCAAGAATTACTCTTCCATTTATGAAAACTTTTTGTCGGCATTCTGGAAAGCATTCTGGTGCTGTCAGGCACAGGTTTGAATTCCAATTCTTTTATTCACTTGCTCTGTGACCACAAAATTAATTCACTTGACATCCCTGCATGTAGGTTTTCTTCTATGTAATGGGGAAAATAATACTTAGCTTACAGGTATGCTGTTGTTGAATTTATGTAGACAAAGCCATCCTATGGAATTTTTAGGTAAAATCCCTGGTGGTAACATACAATCATTTTAGAAAACATTTTGGAAGCTTGTTTAAAGTTAAATATACATCTAGCATATTACCTTGCCATTTTATTGCTATTTGCCATGGAGAAATAAAAGCATTTGTCAATACTAAGACCTATACAACAATGTTCATAGAAGTTTTGTTGGTAAAAGATAAGATGAGGATACAACCAAAGTGTTCATTAATAGGAAAATTAATGAGTAACTTGTGATACATTCATACACCGTACTACTATTCATCCATAAAGTGAAATTAACCAATGACACATGCAACAACTTGGTGAATCTCAAGGTAAATATACTAAATAGAAGAAGCCGGAATAATATTGTATGATTATAGTCACATAAAATTCTAGGAAATACAAACTAGAATATAGCCACAGAACACATATCTGGGGATTAGAGAGAGGAAGGAAAGAATTACAAAGAAGGCACAAGTAAAGTTTTGGAGGTGATGTAATTGTATGTTACCTTGATTATCGTGATAGTTTCACAGGTACACATATGTCAAAATCATAGAAGTACACACTTTACATATGCACCACTTAATGCATCGCAATAGAGTTGAAAGTAACAAAATAGAAATATAAAGTGGTATTATGTTGATCAATAAACTCAGATCTAATATCCAAAAATAAAAATATTATTTGAGTTTTTATGAAAGCATAGGATAGTGATTTTTATATACAATGTGTCCAGGATTTTCTTTGATTCTGTGCTGTTTCTCTCCAGAAATAAATTCATCATTATCGATTTTTACTGCATGGCTTTCAAAATATTTTTAATACATTATCATTGTAATTATTGATAGGAATTAAAATTCCTATTATATATACACACATCAAGATATTCCACTTTAATATGCTAATATTATCATGCTTATTACCTATATTTCTTTGTTTTCCTTTTCTATCATGAAAGGATTAAATTATGCTTGTTTAGAACTCATTATCTTCAGCTCCTAGCCTGTTGCTCTGATATCAGAAATCTCTTCCATAAATCATTATCGCCCCCATCTCGAATTCACTTCTTCTAGTTTGCCCAACACTCTTGACCTCTCTTTACACATAATTTCATCTGCCAAATGATTCCTACCCTCTGTTTCTTCACCTCTAACAATACCATGATGACCATGATTCCCTCCCATTTCCCCAAAATTTCTGAGCAGAATGGCTTGGTGGCTTCCCTTTCTGAGCACAAAATACCCAGGAGCATGATAGAAGATGTGTGTTGAGCCATTGGTTATGAATATATAATTTCATCATCTTCATGAAGTTTCCTTAAGAAGTGCTAAGAGTAAATTATTCAGATAGTAGGAAAAAATATGCTGATCAACATGGCGATGAAAAGAAGGAAAAAAGGTAAAGCAGAGAAGATAAGAAGATAAAGGGAAATGTGACCAAATTCTTTGTGGTTGTTCTTGTTAGAGACAGTACCTTACTCTATCACCCAGGCTATAGTACAGTGGTGCAATGATAGGTTACTGTAACCTTAAACTCCTGGGCTAAAGGTCTTCCCACCTCTGCTTCCTGAGTAGCTAGGACTACAGGCCTATACCACCACACTCAGCTACTTTTTAAATTGATTTCTAGAGATATGGTTTTGCTGTGTTGCCCAGGCTGGTCTTGAAATCCTGAATCAAGCAATCTTCCCACCTCAGCCTCTCAAAGCACTGGTATTATAGGGATAAGGCACTGAGTGTAGCTAAATTCTATCAACTCTGTGTAGGCACTAAATATATCCTGCACATGAGTCACAATATCTTTGAACAGGACTATGGTCCTAACAGTTTACCCTTCCTACATACCAACACTCATCCAATCCACATATAGTAGTAAGAGCAATCTTCTAGAAATACGTCAGAGCACATGTCTCTGCAGTTCAAAATGTTTCAAATACTTCACATTGCTCTCACTTATGCTGACAACTGGGGTCCATGTGTCTCCACACATTCTCATCCCTGTTTACCCCTCCAACCTCACTTTGCACCGAGTCTCTTCCCCTCTCACTTTGTTCTGAGAAGCCTCACTTTCTTTAGAATTTGCCATGTATTCCTTCTCTGCCACATAGACTTCATGCATAGTGCACCCCTCACCACTCTAACTTTCCACCAGGCCAATTCCAGATCACTTTTCCAGTCTTAGCTTAATGGTGAGCATTTCCATGAGGTCTTTGAGGAAGCATCAGTCTAAAGTATACACTCCTCTTACACACCCTTGTGAAAATTGTTCAAAGAGTAAATGAGCAAATAGATAGAAAATGGTCCTATGAGATAAATTCTTTTTTTTTATTGCATTTTAGGTTTTGGAGTACATGTGCAGAACATGCAAGATAGTTGCATAGGTACACATATGGCAGTGTGTTATTTTTGCCTTCCTCCCCTTCACCCACATCTGGCATTTCTCCCCATGCTATCCCTCCCCAGCTCCCCCCCATGATGTCCCTCCCCTACTCCCCCCAATACACCCCAGTGTGTAGTACTCCCTTCCCTGTGTTCATGTGTTCTCATTGTTCATCACCCGCCTATGAGTGAGAATATGAGGTATTTCATTTTCTGTTCTTGTGTCAATTTGCTGAGAATGATGTTCTCCAGATTCATCCATGTCCCTACAAAGGACATGAACTCATCATTTTTGATTGCTGCATAATATTTCATGGTGTATATGTGCCACATTTTCCCAATCCAGTCTATCATTAATGGGCATTTGGGTTGGTTCCAGGTCTTTGATATTGTAAACAGTGCTGCAATGAACATTTGTGTGCATGTGTCCTTATAGTAGAATGATTTATAGTCCTTTGGGTATATAACCAGTAATGGGATAGCTGGGTCAAATGGAATTTCTATTTCTAAGGCCTTGAGGAATCGCCACACTGTCTTCCACAATGGTTGAACTAACTTACACTCCCACCAACAGTGTAAAAGTGTTCCTATTTCTCCACATTCTCTCCAGCATCTGTTGTCTCCAGATTTTTTAATGATCGCCATTCTAACTGGCGTGAGATGGTATCTCAATGTGGTTTTGATTTGCATCTCTCTAATGACCAGTGATGATGAGCCTTTTTTCATGTTTGTTGGCCTCATGTATGTCTTCTTTTGTAAAGGGTCTGTTTATATCCTTTGCCCATTTTTCGATGGGCTTGTTTGTTTTTTTCCTGTAAATCTGTTTTAGTTCTTTGTAAATTCTGGATATCAGCCCTTTGTCAGATGGGTAAACTGCAAAAATGTTTTCCCATTCTGTTGGTTGCTGATTCACTCTAGTGACTGTTTCTTTTGCCATGCAGAAGCTGTGGAGTTTGATTAGGTCCCATTTGTCTATTTTGGCTTTTGTTGCCAATGCTTTTGGTGTTTTGGTCATGAAGTCCTTGCCTACTCCTATGTCCTGAATGGTTTTGCCTAGATTTTCTTCTAGGGTTTTTATGGTGCCAGGTCTTATGTTTAAGTCTTTAATCCATCTGGAGTTAATTTTAGTGTAAGGTGTCAGGAAGGGGTCCAGTTTCTGCTTTCTGCACATGGCTAGCCAGTTTTCCCAACATCATTTATTAAACAGGGAATCCTTTCCCTGTTGCTTGTTTTTGTCAGGTTTATCAAAGATTATATGGTTATAGATATGTTGTGTTGCCTATGATGCCTCTGTTCTGTTCCATTGGTCTATATCTCTGGTTTGATACCAGTACCATGCTGTTTTGATTACTGTAGCCTTGTAGTATAGTTTGAAGTCTTGGCTGTTGGTTTGTCTTAAATAGCTTTTATTACTTTGAGATACGTTCTGTCAATACCGAGTTTATTGAGGGTTTTTAGCATAAAGGGCTGTTGAATTTTGTCAAAGGCCTTCTCTGCATCAATTGAGATAATCATGTGTTTTTTGTTTTTGGTTCTGTTTATGTGGTGAATTACATTTATAGACTTGCGTATGTTGAACCAGCCTTGCATCCCTGGGATGAATCCTACTTGATCATGATGGATAAGCTTTTTGATGTGCTGTTGCAATCGGCTTGCCAGTATTTTATTGAAGATTTTTGCATCTATGTTCATCATGGATATTGGCCTGAAGTTTTCTTTTCTTGTTGAGTCTCTGCCGGGTTTTGGTATCAGGATGATGTTGGTCTCATAAAAGGATTTGGAAAGAATTCCCTCTTTTTGGATTATCTGGAACAGTTTCAGAAGGAATGGTACCAGCTCCTGTTTGTGTGTCTGGTAGAGTTCGGCTGTGAACCCATTCTTATCCTCTCATCACTCATGAGAAAATACAGGCTCAGAGGGTTTAAATTGCCAAGTTAATACATGCTTGCTCTGTATTCGTAGAAGAAATTGCAAGGAAGACAATAAAGAAAAAAAGAGAAGTAAAACCAAGAAGACTCCTTTGTGGAAAATAAGTCAATGTCATGAACATAAGCTCTGGTATATATTTACTTGCATAGAAAATGTATTTAGTTACATTTACCTTCACATCAGAGTTCCTGATTGGATTCCAGCACTGTTCCCTCTAAATTTATAATCCCAGATCTTTAGGTGAATAATCATCAGTTGCAATGATTCTGCACCCTGGATCATATCTGCTAAGTCAACCTGTGGTTTCAGCTGCAACTACTGTGAACAGTTCTGTGTACACAGTCATTCTTCTCTTCCAGATTTTCCCCTCAAGATGTTTTCCAAAGCCCAGGATCTCACCCATTCTTCATGCAGGTACAGTTTGAAAATGATGGGGAATTACTACTGCTGGGGCACCAACCACTGTGTGATGGAGTTGGTGGATAAATGCTCACATCTTTCTGTCTTTCATAAGGACAATTTGGAGGTGCTGTCTACACTGGGCTTATGAAGTTCCCAGAGGCTCTGACCCTTAGTGGTAACCATTTCAGTAACTGATGAATCCATTATTGTATTTTCTTCCTTTCTCATTCCATTCCCTCTTGCTTACTCTTGCTTCTCAAATTCACTTCCCAAATAGACTATGTTCACCCCAGACCTTGTTTTAGGCTCTGCTTTGGGGACACCAAAATTATGACATCCTCAATTTTTTATTTATTTCATTGTTCAGTATGGGCACAGCTGGGTAGTAGAGTACAAGTTAACTGACACGCCCTTACCCTTGCAAAATTCACTGCTTTATTAGGACACATGGAAACATAAGAATGATATATTATAACATAAGCTTTGTGGCATAAGAAAACACAAATAAAATTGGAAAATAAAATCCAAATCTACTATTTTAGTGGAAGAATCAGGAACAATTGAACCAATTAAAAAGATGGCATTTGAGGGGTCTTTTGAAAGATAAACTTAAGTTTATCAATAAGATAAGGGAGTAGAAAAAAGGAAAGAGAGCTCAACAGATTCAAAAGCATACACTGAATCACAGAAAGACATGATACATATTAGAAATGGTGAAACAGTCAATGTATCTGTGCATGGTCACTAGGGTTAAGAACACCAAGGATGCAGGCAGTGAAGGGACATAAATGCCAGGATGAGGGTTTTATTCAGGACCAATGTGTAAGCATTAGAAGTTTCTAAAAGCAGAGTTACATAATTAGAACTGAGTTTTAGAAAGATAATTCTGGTAGGCCATAAAGAAAATGAATGAGCTGAAATTGAAAAAAAATTAATCCTGGAAACAGAGAAAGATTATGAAGCAGTGAGGATTGAGAAGGGAGAGAATTTGTGAGATATATTTTATTAATATCAAGACCAGCTTTGAAAGTTTCAGGTATTCCAAATGCATCTAGAGTTTTTTGTTTTTAAATATATGACCCCATGAATCCATAATTCTCTAAAGTTGGTTCTGATATGCATAACCTTATTCAGACTAACTAATCAAATCCTATACAATAAGCAGGTGACACCAATGTTTCAGGTTGTTCCTTCAGACCAGATTTGAGATGGACATTTGCACATGTAGTAAGTTTCCTGGAGCATATTTCTGAGGTCAAAGTCTGTGTTGAAGTGAGAGAGTCAGGTTAGGTTGAGGAAAGATTTGAAATGTGATACATGGAAAGCACCTATCAACCAATCACATAGGATGAGCTCCGGAGTTGACATGGTCTATCACATTTGTGCCACTCTGACGCAGGACACAGGGCCTGTATATTCCCACCCCAAAAAAGAACAGCCACTGGGTATGGGCTGTGGGTTCTGGGATTAGAACAGTCATTGGATGTGGGCAAGAGGAGTGACCTTGTTTATAGAGGCTTTCACCTGCTCAGAACATTGCTTTGAAGGGGACTCAGCTGAGCTCTGTCACCTGCCAACATTCCTGACATTAGTAGGACTCATGAGTGTTTCAGTCCTTAAGGAAGGATCACATCAATAATTCATTCTGTTATCATACACTCTGTCCTTATTACCACGTGGAAGTCCTGGTAGGTTTCAAAGAAGCCAGTTTTAATGTGGGACACCCCAGATTTGGTACCATCAGAGTGCTATCAACAGTTTTTTTGTTTTGTTTTGTTTTGTTTGTTTTGTTTTGTTTGAGATGGAGTTTCGCTCTTGTTACCCAGGCTGGAGTGCAATGGCGCGATCTCGGCTCACCGCAACCTTTGCCTCCTGGGTTGAGGCAATTCTCCTGCCTCAGCCTCCTGAGTAGCTGGGATTACAGGCACCCGCCACCATGCCCAGCTGATTTTTTGTATTTTTAGTAGAGACGGGGTTTCACCATGTTGACCAGGATGGTCTCAATCTCTTGACCTCGTGATCCACCCGCCTCGGCCTCCCAAAGTGCTGGGATTACAGGCTTGAGCCACCGCTCCCTGCCACTATCAATGTTTCAAAGCAAAAAGAAAAGAGGAGAATAAAGTCCTCCTTCATGAAGCTGCTTTGTTGTTGTTCTTTAGAAGATGAACCAAAATACTGTATCATTTATCATTCTTTTTGGAATGTATCAATTATCTATGTTTTTCTTTGAAGGTTTTGTCAAAAACAACTCATGGATGCCATCTAAGATTTTTCTAAGCTGTAGCATTAGGAAACCTTGATGGAAAACTTACCTTGTTTTAAGGTATTGTTGATCCAGACTGTCAAATAGTGACCAACGTTGATATTGAGAAAAGAAGTCTTAAATTACTACATCCACTGCAATGTCAGGTAGGTACCCATAGTCAGCAGCTGCCTTAATGTGAGTAAATAAACTGGGTGTTTGATCCCATTCTGGTAAACTGAAAAAATATAGTATTTTAAGTAGTAGCAATGTCATTAAACTTCCACCCCCAGGATAATCCCCACAGAATTGCCCCCAAAGAAACATTTGATCTGTTATGTTTTTAAAGCATTCCGTTCTGGTTTACTATTTTTTCAAAGAATTTCCACTTAAAATATCAAGGCATGCCATTCTTCTGAGACATGCTCTGCAGAGAAGCTCATCTTCATCCTCTTCTAAAAGGCATTCTTATGGAGCATTTTCAAACTCTGATTCCAGGTATCAATAAATGTCTACTAATAATTTGGCGTAAAGAAGAAAAGCATATCTGAGACTTTGTTTTCCTAAATATTTATTTCAAATACTACATTTTCACAGTGGTTTTAATCCTAATGTCATTCTCAAAATAAATCATTACTTGTACTTCATGTGATCTTTTCAGAATGCAATAAAACAGATTGTTTTTAATGGCTGTTCCAGCAATGAAAAAATATCTGTGTTAGGTGGAAACAACAAATTGATGCTTTTTCAATTCCTTTTAATGGCACGAGGATCTTTGCAACCTGCTGTGAAAAATATTCTCTTAATGATAGGCCTGTGGCACAACTTAAGGAGTCATCAAGAAATAAATGCGCCGCTGTCTGGTTGGCAGCTTGGTGTCCCTTAATTGAAGTGTTATAAGATTCTGTGCAGAGGAAGCCTCCAGGGTTTCGTAGCTAAATGGCACGGACACCTCTGATGAGACATGCAGATGAAGATGTGTCAATACAATCTTCACCAATTTGCTGTAATAGCAGGGACTGATTAATTTTATAACCACGGGTGCTTCTATTAGCTAACCTAAGGAATGATTTAGACTTTATTAAGCGACTTATTTCCTTTTTTCAAGTGACTACAGCAACATAGTTTATCTCTGAGTGCTACACTGTGGCACATTTTCTAATAAAGATTCTAAATTTATTATTTAAAAAAGGATCATGAGCTTGCCTTGGCTTAGAGGAGGCTTAATGGTAGCAACTTTCTGTGACTATTAGTGTCTCAAATGCATTTCAGCAAACTTGGAGTTTCTCAAAAATAAAGTAAATTCATGTTTGAAGGAATTGAGTTGGCAGCTCTTATATACATTTTTAATGTGCAAAAATTTGAAGTAACAGAATCAAAAGTTTGTGGCTGTATATTTTTATCTTTCTCTTCATATAAAATTGCTTTAATATTTTATCATAATTGCCCTTGGACAGCTAACATCATTTGGTTACACATAATCAACTAATGCTTTATATTTTAGGGCTTTGTTCAATAAAAAATTAATTATCCTTCATGGGTGGGCAATGTATTTGGAGATTGAGCTACATGATTTTATCCCTAAAACAGGCTCTGGTTTATATATTGAAACCAAAATTGCTGTAACATTCACAGTGCAATAAAAATCAAGACAAAGACTCATTTCAAACTTTGAAATGTGAGCTCAGAGACACACCTTTGTATTTTTTTTTTAAGTATAAAAGGAAATGAAACTGCATTTACTATAAGTTGAATATCCAGTAAATTTTATTTTTTTAAAAGAAGACTGGGAACATATTAAATATTCCATAAGCAATGAGACCACTATTGGTGCTATTCTAGAGTATGGTATTGCAAAATGTCTATTAATAGATATGTAATAGTCAATAACAATTCACATGCTTCTCTTGGATATAAGGATGTTTGTACCCCTTGGAGAAAATAATATATATAAATTTCTGTCCTACTCCAGTGTTTTCTTCTTCCAGGCTTATGTTAGCCTGTAGAGACTAATGACAGTGATTTTGAAGAGATCTGCTTCTCAAATTTTATCATTTTTTTTGGAAATAAGCAGAAATATTCACCTAGACCAAAATACAACCAATATTCTGGATCTATTTTATAATTTAAAAAAATTCATGGTATGTCTCATTCATCACTTCAAACATATTTTGACGTTTATGTGGCCTTAAGTGTCTATGTTATAATATAAAATAAGTGGATACCTTCTAACCTCTAACAATGTAGGAGAGAAAAAGATAACTGAGAAAGTCAGAGAATAAATCAATAAACTAAAAATGAAATATATTATCCAAGTAATAGTCAAACACTATCCTCAAAATACTCTGAATCCTAGATTCAGTTTAGTGGAAGTGTGCTCTTTTAGGAATTCAGGGGTTGGGTTCAAGTTCTAACTTTTTTGCTAAATAATAGATAGTCTTTAATAAATTCCCTAACCTTCCTAGGAACATATTCTGTATTAGCAAAGCCAGGAGTTGAATTAAATCATCTTTGAGGTTGCATTTTAATTTATTACTTTATTTGTAATAAGTCAGGACTAGATTAGTATGAACCCTTTGATATTATAAGTATATTTAACAACAACCGCACTTATACTTCCAAAGATACTGGAAATTTTTAGACCCTTCTGAATGGAACAGATTTTAGGGTACTTGTTTTCAATGGCACAAGGATGATCAGAGCTGAGAAGATATAGTATTAGACATGTGACTAGTCAACTTATTTGTGTTTCAGGTGGGGGACGGTAGTAAGAAATTTATCCATAATTACTAAAGTCAAGGGATGGGTGGTAATTGGAGGCCACACAAAATGACATCAGTAGATTACTAACGGCGACCAGTGACTGCTTATAATAATGTGAACATTTTTCATCTCTTTTCACCTAATATTTTTAAAATTCTTCTTAGAATTCCAACCAACTTTAAAGTTAAACATGTATCACCTATTTTAAACATGTCTAAAATTAGACTGAATAAGACATAATTAGAAATGTTAGGTACTTAGAGTGTTCAGTTAGTCAAAGGTTTCAAGTTTTGGGGAAGAATGAAAATGAAGTTTGGGAGGATTCCAAGAATTTGTGGAATAAGGATTTTAAAAAAACACTAGAAATATAATCAAAATTTTTAAAATTAATTTAATTTTATTTAAGTTGAAGATACATGTGCAGGATGTGCAGGTTTGTTTACATAGATAAATGTGTGCCATGGTAGTTTACTGCACCTATCAACTCAGTCACCTAGGTATTAAGCCTCGCGTGCATTAGCTATTTTTCCTGATGCTCTCCTCCCTCTCATCCCCCATACTCGACAGGCCCCAGTGTGTGTTTTCTCCCCTTTGTGTCCATGTGTTCTCATTGTTTAGCTCCTACATATAAGTGAGAACATGTGACGTTTAGTTTTCTGTTCATGCATTAGTTTGCTGAGGATAACCGCTTTCAGCTCCAACCATGTCCCTGCGAAGGACATGAACTCTTTCCTTTTTGTGGCTGCATAGTATTCCATGGTATATATGTACCACATTTTCTTTATCCAGTCTATCAGGGATGAATTTTTAGTTGATTCTCTGTCTTTGCTGTTGTGAATAGTGCTGCAATGAGCATAAGTGTGCATATCTTTATAATAGAATAATTTGTATTCCTTTGGTTGTATACCCAGTAAAGGGATTGCTGGGTCAAACAGTATTTCTGGTTCTAGGTCTTTGAGGAATCACCACACTGTCTACTACAAGGGTTGAACTAATTTACGCTTTCACCAACATAGTAAAAATGTTCCTATTTCTCCACAGCCCCATCAGCATCTGTTGTTTCTTGGCTTTTTAATAATCGCTATTCTGACTGGCGTGAGATGGTATCTCATTATGATTTTGATTTGCATTTCTCTAATAATCGGTGATGTTGAGCTTTTTCTCATTTTTCTTATTTGCTGGTCACATAAGTGTCTTATTTTGAGCAGTGTCTGCTCATGTCTTTTGCCCACTTTTTAATGAGGTTATTTTTTTCTTGTAAATTTGTTTAAGTTCCTCATAACTTCTAGGTATTAGACCTTTGCAGATAGATAGATTGCAAAATTTTTTCCCCACTCTGTAGGTTGTCTGTTCTCTCTGGTGATAGCATCTTTTGGTGGGAAGAAGCTCTTTTGTTCAATTAAATTTCATTTGTCAATTTTTGCCTTTGTTGCAATTGCTTTTGAGGTTTTCATCATAAAATTGTTGTCTGTGCCTATGTTCCGAATGATATTTCCTAGATTTTTTTCTAGGGTTTTTTAGTTTTGGGTTTTACATTTAGGTCTTTAATCCATCTTGAGTTGATTTTTTTATAAGGTACAAGGAAGGGGTCCAGTTTCAATTTTCTGCATATGGCTAGCCAGTTTCCCCAGCACTATTTATTCCATAGGAAATTCTTTCCCCCATTGCTTGTTTTTGTTAGGTTTGGAAAAGAATAGATTGTTGCAGAGGTGCAATTTTATTTTTGAGGTCTCTGTTCTGTTTCACTGGTCTACGTGTCTTTTTTTTGTGCCAGTACCATGCTGTTTGGGTCACTTCAGGTTTGTGGTATAGTTTGAAGCTGGATAGCATGATACCTCCACCTTAGTTCTTTTTGCTTGAGTTGTCTTGGCTGTATGGGCTCTTTTCTGGTTCCACACAAATTTTAAAGTAGCTTTTTCTAACTCTGTGAAGAATGTCAATGGTAGTTTAATGAAAATAGCATGGAATCTATAATTACTTTGGGCAGTTAGGCCATTTTCATAATATTGATTTTTCCTATCCATGAGCATGGAATGTTTTCTCATTTGTGTCCTCTCTAATTTCCTTGAGCAGTGGTAGTTCACCTTGAAGAGGTCCTTCACTTCTCTTGTTAGCTGTGTTCCTAGGTGTTTTATTCTCTTTGTTGCAATTGTTAATGGAAGTTCATTCATAATTTGGCTCTCTGTCTATTGCTGGTGTATAAGAATGCTTGTGATTTTTGCACATTGATTTTGTATCTTGAGACTTCACTGAAGTTGTTTATCAGCCTAAGAAGGTTTTGAGTTGGGAAAACGGGGTTTTTTAGACATAGGATATGTCCTCTGCAACAGAGACAGTTTGACTTTCTCTCTTAATATTTGAATACGCTTTATGTCTTCCTCTTGCCTGATTGCCCTGGTCAGAACTTTGAAAACTATGTTGACTAGGAGTGGTGAGAGAGGACATCCTTGTCTTGTGCCAGTTTTCAAGGGGAATGGTGTCAGTTTTTTCCCATTGAGTGTGATATTGGCTGTGAGTTTGTCATAATGGCTTTTATTATTTTGAGGTGTGTTCCATCAGTAACTAGGTTATCGAGAGTTTTTAATATGAAGGAATGTTGAATTTTATCAAAGGTCTTTTCTGCATCTATTGAGATAATCATGTGGTTTTGATCTTTAGTTCTGTTTATGTGATGGATTACATTTATTGATTTGTGTGTGTTGAACCAGCCCTTCATCCCAGGGATGAAGCCAACTTGATCATCGTGGATAAGCTTTTTGATGTGCTGCTGGATTTAGTTTGTCAGTATTTAATTGAAGATTCTTGCATCAATATTCATCAGGGATATTGGCCTGAAGTTTTCTTTTTTCTCTTGTATTTCTGCCTGGTTTTGGTATCAGGATGATGCTGGCCTCATAAGCTGAGTTAGGGAGGGGTCTCTCCTTTTCAATTGTTTGGAGTACTGTCAGAAGAAATGGCCCCATTTCCTCTTTGTACCTGTGGTAGAATTCAGCTGCAAGTCTGTCTGGTCCTTGGCGTCATTTGGTTGGTAGGATGTTACTGCCTCAATTTTAGAACTTGTTAATGGTCTATTCAGGAATTCAGCTTCTTCCTGGTTGAGTCTTGGGAGAGTGGATGTGTTCAGGAATTTATCCATTTCTTCTAGATTTTCTAATTTATTTGCATAGAGGTATTTATAGTATTATCTTATGGTTTTTTGCATTTCTGTGGGGTCAGTGGTGATATATATGCCCTTCAACATTTTTATTTTATCTATTTGATTATTTTCTTCCTTATTAATATAGCTAGCAGTCTATCTGTTTTATTAATTTTCTCAAACAACTAGCTCCTGAATTTGTTGAGTTTTTGAAGGGTTTTCATGTCTCTATCTCATTCAGTTCGAGTCTCATCTTGGTAATTTCTTGTCTTCTGCTAGCTTTGGGATTTATTTGCTGTTGGTTCTGTAGTTCTTTTAGTTGTGATTTTAGGATCTCAATTTGAAATTTTTCTAGCTTTGAAATTTTTCTAGCTTTAACAGTGCTAAGTATTTTCCCTTTAACACTGCTTTAGCTGTGTTCCAGAGAGTTTGGTACATTGTCTCTTTGTTCTCACTGGTTTCAAAGAACTTCTTGATTTCTGACTTCATTTTATTATTTACCCAGGTAAATAATACCTACTCATGACCAGGTTGTTCAATTTCCATGTAGTTGTCTGGTTTTGAGTGAGTTTCTTAGTCTTGAGTTCTAATTTGATTGTGCTGTGGTCTAATGGACTGTTAAAACTTCAGTTCTTCTGCAGTTGCTGATGAGTGCTTTACTTCCAATTATGTGATTGATTTTACAGTAAGTGCCATGTGGTGCTGAAAAGAAACTATACTCTGTTGTTTTTGGGTGGAGAGTTCTGCAGATATCTATCAGGTCCTCTTGATCCAGAGCTGAGTTCAAGTCCTGAATATCTTTGTTAATTTTCTGTCTTGATTATCTGTCTAATATGGACTATGGAGTGCTAAAGTCTCCCATTACTATTGTGTGGGAATCTAAGTGTCTTTGTGGGTGTCTGGTTGTTCCTGTACTGGGTGCACATATATTCAGGAAAGTTAACTCTTCTTGTTAAATTGAACACTTTATCACTATGTCATTATGTAATGTCCTTCCTTATCTTTTTTGTTCTTTGTTGGTTTAAAGTCTGTTTTGTCAGAAATTAGGATTTCAACCCTGTTTTTTTCTGCTTTCCATTTGCTTGATAGATTTTCCTCCATCCCTTTGTTTTGAGCCTATGTGTGTCTTTGCATGTGAGGTGGTCTCTTGAATGTAGGACAGGCATGGTGCAGTGGCTCATGCCTGTAATTCCAGCACTTTGGGAAGCTGAGGCAGGTGGATCACATGAGGTCAGGAGTTCGAAACTAGCCTGACCAACATAGCGAAACCCTGTCTCTACTAAAATTACAAAATTTAGTCAGGCATGGTTGCGGGCACCTGTAATCCCAGCTACTTGGGAGGCTGAGGCAGGAAAATCACTTGAACCTGGGAGGCAGAGGTTGCAGTGAGCCAAGATCGTGCCATTGCACTTCAGCCTGGGCAACAAGAGCGAGACTCCATCTCAAAACAAAAACAGAATATAGCACACTGATGGGTCTTGACTCTTTATCCAGTTTACCATTTTGTGCCTTTTAACCAGGGCATTTAGCCCATTTACACTTAAGGTTAATACTACTTATTATATGTGAATTTGATCCTGTCAAGATGCTAGCTGGTTAGGATGCAGACTTGTTGATGTAGTTGCTTCATCGTGTCATTGGTCCATGTACCTCAGAGCATTTTTGTAGTGGCAGGTAACGGATTTTCTTTTCCATATTTTGTGCTTCCTTTAGGAGGTCTTGCAAAGCATTTCTGGTGGTGATGAATTTCCTCAGCATTTGCTTGTCTGAAAAGGATTTTATTTCTCCTTCATTTATGAAGCTTAGTTTGGCCAGATATGAGATTCTGGTTTGAAAATTCCTTTCTTTAAGAATGTTCAATATTGGCCTCCAGTCTCTTCTGGCTTGTAGGGTTTCTTTTGTGAGGTCAACTGCTCTTCTGATGGGCTTCTCTGTGAAAATGAATCGGCCTTACACTCTGGCTGCCCTTAACAACTTTTTTTCTTTATGTTGACCTTGGAAAATCTGAAGATTATGTGTCTTGGGGTTGATCTTCTCGTGGAATAGCTTACTAGGGTCTCTGGATTTTCTGAATTTGAATGTCGACCTGTCTGGTGAGGTTAGGGAAGTTCTCCTGGAGGATATCCCAAAGTATGTTTTCCAACTTGGTTCTGGTCTCCCTGTCTCTCTCAGGTACCCAAATTATCCATAGGTTTGGTATTTTTACATAATCCCATGGTTCTTGGAGGTTTTGTTCATTCCTTTTCATTCTTTTTCCTCTAATCTTGTCTGCCTTCTTATTTCAGCAAGATGGTCTTCAAGCTCTTAAATTATTCCACTTGGTCTTTTCAGCTATTGATACTTATGGTTGCATTGTGAAGTTCTCGTGTTTCTCAGCTTTAACAGGTCATTTATGCTCCTTTCTAAACTGGTTATTCTGGTTAACAGCTCCTGTAATATTTTATCATGATTCTTAGCTTTCTTGCCTTGGGTGGGAAAATGTCCTTTAGCTCAGTGAACTTTGTTGTTACCTACCTTCCGAAGCCTACTTCTGTCAGTTCAGCCATCTCAGCCTCAGCCCCATTTCTGTGCCCTTGCTAAAGAGCTGTTGCAATTGTTTGAAGAAGAGGTACTCTGGCTTACGGAATCTTCAGCATTTTTTGTTGATTCTTTCTCATCTTCCTTAGTTTATCTAGCTTTGATTTTTGAAGCTGCTGATCTTTGGATGGGGTTTCTGTGAGGACTTTTTTTGTTGATGCTGTTGCCACTGTTAGTTTGTTTTTAACAGTCAGGCCCCTCTTCAGTAGGGCTGTTGCAGGTTGCTGGGGGTCCACTCCCTAGTAGCCTGGGTTCCTCCTGCACCTGGAGGTGTCACCAGTGGAGTTCGCAGAACAGCAAAGATGTCTGCCTGCTCTTTCCTGTGGGAACTCCATCCCAGAGGGGCACCAACCTGATGCCAGTTGGAATGTTTCTATATGATGTCTGGCAATCCCTGTTGTGGGGCTGGGGGGTCTCACCCAGTCAGGAGGCACAGGATTAGGGACTCACTTAATGAAGCACTCTTGCTACCCCTTGGCAGTGGGAGTGCACTGCGTTGGGGGGGAATCCCACTTGTCCAGACTGCCTGGTTACCTCAGAGCCAGCAGGGGAAAAGACTAAGCTCACTGATCTGCAGAGACACAGCCACCACTCCCTCCAGGGGCTCGATCCCAGGGATATCAGAGTTCTGTCTGTAAACCCCTGGATGGAGGTACTGAAATTCCCACAGGGAGGCCCTTCCCAGTGAGGAAGGATGGGTCCAGACCTGTCCTAAAGATGCAGTCTGGCCACGATCGCTACAGTCTCTGTGCTGCGCTGTGAGGAATTGTTCCTGGGTCCAATCCACCCAGTGTCCCCAACATCAGCAGGGGAAAAACAGCTCTAAACTGGAGCTGCAATGATGGTTGCTGCCCTCCCCTGAGAGCCCAGTCATTTTAGGCAGTGGCAGCCAAAGTGATGGTGGCCACTCCTTCCCCCAGGGAATTCCGCAGTCTTAGTAAGCAGTCTGCAACCCAGTGGCCACTGAGAATATGCACAGGTCTGTGCTTGGGATCCAAGGCCTTGGTGGCATGGGCACACGAAGTGATCTCCTGATCTGCAGGTTGCACAGAGCCATGGAAAACACATGGTTTCCCAGGCAGGGTAGCACAGTCACTCACAGCCTCCCTTGACTGGGAGTGGGAGCTCCTCTTTCCTACTGCAATTCCTAGGTGCGCTGTCGCTCCACTCTGCTTTTTCTTGCTCTCTGTGGGGCATGCAACCGCTTAGTCAGTCCCAATGAGAGAACCTGGATACTTCAGTTTCCAGTGCAGGATTCACTCACCATTTTCATTCTTCTCAGTGAGAGTTCCGACTGCAGCTGTTTCTAGTCAGCTGTCTTGGCCCATCCCGAAAATATTTTTTGATAGTATATGCCATTGAAAATAAATGCTGGCACAAATACACAATATATAGATATTCATCACACATGCACTTCTGAACTCATATACTATGACCATTACAATACGTGTATTTAAATAAACTTTTTAAATGAAGCAAAAATAAATCTGAATATCACTGCTTTTTTATTTCTGTACCTTAATGAATTATTTTGCACACTCCCTTAGAATGTATTCTCATCTATTCTGGATGTTCCTAAAATATTCTGGCAGAATCAAAAGAAAGTTAATAAAAATAAAATCAACAGAAAACATTGAAGAAAGAGAAGAACATCTGGAAATGAAGAGAGAAGATAATCACAGAGAGAATAACATGAAACAATAAAAGCTACCTGTATA
This sequence comes from Callithrix jacchus, assembly GCF_049354715.1. Lineage (NCBI taxonomy): Eukaryota > Metazoa > Chordata > Mammalia > Primates > Cebidae > Callithrix > Callithrix jacchus. The sequence goes on along the minus strand of NC_133517.1, from coordinate 34,129,748 downwards.
ACTGGTAAACTTATAACCAATGTGGAAAGGGCTAACATATGAAATAATGTGAGCATCACAAGACAAAATGTTAGATATAATAATACCTAAACATGTGAAGCATACTTTCATCATGGAAAGGCTTTACTGACCCCCACACAGGCTGAGACAGCTTCCCTGTTGGGAAATGTGACTTTAGAGTTAAAAAGTGAAGCCAACAAATTACAGAGAATGCATACTCCAGCTCCAGCAATGATCTTCCCATCCATGAAAGCCAAGAGTACATTTCCACAGTAATCATTTATGAATGACCGTGTATTATCCTCTTAGGAATTGGTTTGTTGGACTCTGTACCTGAGAACAAGATTGGTAATTGTCCTTACAAAGAAATACATGGGTAATTATATAAAACATGTTATAATTTTAATAATAATTTCTAGCCCTACTAAAATACCTTTCTTTTAGTAGGTACAGCTGAACATTATCTGTCTTTATTGCAAGGATTCCACACTGCTTTGTTGAATAAAGGAAATGTCTCTTCAACCTTGGGTGAATAATTCACAATGTGACCTTGGATTTGACATAGAGCTTGGATCCATTCCATGAATACTGGATTGAATGAAATGCTAATATAAATATAAGCAGGGATTTATTTAAATTAGGTATTATCTACCTTAGATTTTTTTGGTAACATATTAATATTTATTTATTTAGAAAGAGTCTTGTTCTACTACCCAGACTGGAGTACAGTGGCATGATCATGGCTCACTGCAGCCTCAAACTCCTCAGCTCATGTGATCCTCCTACTGAGGATCTGAGCTGAGACTATGAGTGCATGCCACCATACCTGAATAATATTTATTTATTTATTTGTAGAGACAGGATCTCTCTATGTTGCACAGACTAGTCTCGTACTCCTGGCCTCAAGCAATCCTGCCATCTCAGCATCCCAAAGTGCTGAGATTATAGGCATGGGCCACTGTATCCAACCAAGCCAAACATTCTTGTTTAAACCATAGAATTACTTCCCTATTATTACTACTTATTCAAACCCTATCTAAAGTACTATGACACAAAGCTTCACTTCCATTACGTCTCCTGAATACATGAGCATCAAAAAGGTAAATAAAGCCATAAATTTGTGACCATCCCCTTATACAATTTTATAAGAGAAAAACCTATGATGAATGAAAAGGGGCTGTGAGTATGCAAAAGAGGCCATACTTTACAACTTCAATTTTAGCAAGTGTTCATGGGTTCTAAACCTATTTTTCATTTTAAAAAGTCAATTTAGTATTTTCTTTTTTAAAACATTCATTTCATATTTGTTTGGAACATTAAAACATGATCCAGAGGAGCACTTTTCAAAATTTTGGTCTCAAGAATCTTTTACACATTTAAAAATTATTGTGAATACTACTGAGGTTTTTCCTATGTGTATATATCTATTGATAATTAATACTACATCTGTATAATATTTGCTTAGTAATTTATTTAAAAGAATAGTGAGCCTGGCATGATGGCACACAATAATAGTCCCAGCTAAATAGGAGGCTGAGGTAGGAGAATCACTTACGCTCAAGAGTTCAAGCCTGCAATGTGCTATGATTATGCCTGTGAATAGCCACTGTATTCCAGCCCGAAAAACAGAATGAGATTCTCTCTAAAAAAGTAAGCAAATGAATAAATAAACAAATATAATAATAAATCCAGTGATGCTGAAGTGACATATTTTAACAAGCAAGCAGAAGATTATTGTAGAATGGCTTCATTTTATTATTTTTAATTTTATTAATGTCTGACTCAATACAAAACAACCGGATTCTCATACAAGTATATGCATCCAATCTGTCATGCTATATTATTTCATTGAAGTATATGAAGAAAATCTTGTCTTACACAGATATGGGAAGAGGGAGAAGTATTTTTTTGTTTTATACTTTAAGTTCTGGGATACATGCGTGGAGCATGCAGATTTGTTACATAAGTATAAATACGCTATGGTGGTTTGCTGCACCCTTCAACACATCATCTACATTAGGTATTTCCCCTAATGCTATTCCTCCCTTAGCTTTCCACCCCCTGACAGGCCCCAGCACGTGATGTTCCCCTCCCCATGCCCATAAGTTCTTATTGTTCAACTCCCATTTATTAGTGATAACATGTGGTATTTGGTTTTCGGTTCCTGTGTTAGTTTGCTGAGAATGGTGGTTTCCACTTCATCCATGTTCCTGCAAAAAACATGAACTCATTCTTTTTATGGCTGTATAGTATTCCATGGAGTATATGTGCCAAATTTTCTTTCTTTTTTTTTTTTTAATTTTTTATTGCATTTTAGGTTTTGGGGTACATGTGCAGAACATGCAAGACAGTTGCATAGGTACACGCATGGCAGTGTGTTTTGCTTCCTTTCTCGCCTTCACCCACATTTGGCATTTCTCCTTAGGCTATCCCTCCCCAGCTCCCCCACCCACTGACACTCCCTTTTTCCCCCCAGTAGAACCCAGTGTTTAGTACTCCCCTCCCTGTGTCTGTGTGTTCTCATTTTTCATCACCTGCCTATCAGTGAGAATATGCGGTATTTCATTTTCTGTTCTTGTGTCAGTTTGCTGAGAATGATGTTCTCCAGTTTCATCCATGTCCCTACAAACGACACGAACTCATCATTTCTGATTGCTGCATAATATTCCATGGTGTATATGTGCCACATTTTCCCAATCCAGTCTATCATTAATGGGCATTTGGGTTGGTTCCAGGTCTTTGCTATTGTAAACATTGCTGCAATAAACATTTGTGTGCATGTGTCCTTATAGTAGAACGATTTATAGTCCTTTGGGTATATACCCAGTAATTGGATTGCTGGGTCAAATGGAATTTCTACTTCTAAGGCCTTGAGGAATCGCCACACTGTCTTCCACAATGGTTGAACTAATTTACACTCCCACCAACAGTGTAAAAGTGTTCCTTTTTCTCCACATCATTTCCAGCATCTGTTGTCTCCAGATTTTTTAATGATCACCATTCTAACTGGCGTGAGATGGTATCTCAATGTGGTTTTGATTTGCATCTCTCTAATGACCAGTGATGATGAGCTTTTTTCATATGATTGTTGGCCTCATATATGTCTTCTTTTGTAAAGTGTCTGTTCGTATCCTTTGCCCATTTTCGAATGGGCTTGTTTGTTTTTTTCCTGTAAATCTGTTTTAGTTCTTTGTAAATTCTGGATATCAGCCCTTTGTCAGATGGGTAAACTGCAAAAATGTTTTCCCATTCTGTTGGTTGCTGATTCACTCTAGTGACTGTTTCTTTTGCCGTGCAGAAGCTGTGGAGTTTGATTAGGTCCCATTTGTCTATTTTGGCTTTTGTTGCCAATGCTTTTGGTGTTTTGGTCATGAAGTCCTTGCCTACTCCTATGTCCTGGATGGTTTTGCCTAGATTTTCTTCTAGGGTTTTTATGGTGCCAGGTCTTATGTTTAAGTCTTTAATCCATCTGGAGTTAATTTTAGTGTAAGGTGTCAGGAAGGGGTCCAGTTTCTGCTTTCTGCACATGGCTAGCCAGTTTTCCCAACACCATTTATTAAACAGGGAATCCTTTGCCCATTGCTTGTTTTTGTCAGGTTTATCAAAGATTGTATGGTTGTAGATATATTGTGTTGCCTCCGATGCCTCTGTTTTGTTCCATTGGTCGATATCTCTGTTTTGGTACCAGTACCATGCTGTTTTGATTACTGTAGCCTTGTAGTATAGTTTGAAATCCAGTAGTGTGATGCCCCCCGCTGTGTTCTTCTTGCTTACAATCGACTTGGCTATGCAGGCTCTTTTTTGGTTCCATATGAAGTTCATGGTGGATTTTTCCAGTTCTGTGAAGAAAGTCAATGTTAGCTTGATGGGGATAGCATTGATTCTGTATATTACTTTGGTCAGTATAGCCATTTTCATGATATTAATTCTTCCTAACCATGAACATGGAATGTTTCTCCATCTGTTTGTGTCCTCTCTGATTTCGTTGAGCAGTGGTTTGTAGTTCTCCTTGAAGAGGTCCCTTATGTTCCTTGTGAGTTGTATTCCTAGGTATTTTATTCTTTTTGTAGCAATTGTGAATGGCAGTTCATTCTTGATTTGGCTTTCTTTAAGTCTGTTATTGGTGTAGAGGAATCCTTGTGATTTTTGCACATTGATTTTATATCCTGAGACTTTGCTGAAGTTGCTTATCAGTTTCAGGAGTTTTTGGGCTGAGGCGATGGGGTCTTCTAGGTATACTATCATGTCATCTGCAAATAGAGACAATTTGTCTTCCACCTTTCCTATTTGAATACCCTTTATTTCCTTTTCTTGCCTGATTGCTCTGGCTAGAGCTTCCAGTACTATATTGAATAGGAGTGGTGAAAGAGGGCATCCTTGTCTAGTGCCGGATTTCAAAGGAAATGCTTCCAGTTTTTGCCCATTCAGTATGATATTGGCTGTTGGTTTGTCATAAATAGCTTTTATTACTTTGAGATACGTTCCATCGATACTGAGTTTATTGAGGGTTTTTAGCATAAAGGGCTGTTGAATTTTGTTGAATGCCTTCTCTGCATCAATTGAGATAATCATGTGGTTTTTGTTTTTGGTTCTTCATGTGGTGAATTACGTTTATAGACTTGAGTATGTTGAACCAGCCTTGCATCCCCAGGATGAATCCTACTTGATCATGATGGATAAGTTTTTTGATTTGCTGTTGCAATCGGCTTGCCAATATTTTATTGAAGATTTTTGCATCTATATTCATCATGGACATTGGCCTGAAGTTTTCTTTTCTTGTTGAGTCTCTGCCAGGTTTTGGTATCAGGATGATGTTAGTCTCATAAAATGATTTGGGAAGGATTCCCTCTTTTTGGATTATTTGGAATAGTTTCAGAAGGAATGGTACCAGCTCCTCTTTGTGTGTCTGGTAGAATTCAGCTGTGAACCCATCTGGACCTGGGCTTTTTTTGTGTGATAGGCTCTTAATTGCTGCCTCGACTTCTGACCTTGTTATTGGTCTATTCATAGTTTCAGCTTCCTCCTGGTTTAGGCTTGGGAGGACACAGGAGTCCAGGAATTTATCCATTTCTTCCAGGTTTACTAGTTTATGTGCATAGAGTTGTTTGTAATATTCTCTGATGATGGTTTGAATTTCTGTGGGATCTGTGGTGATTTCCCCTTTATCATTTTTTATTGCATCTATTTGGTTGTTCTCTCTTTTCTTTTTTATCAATCTGGCTAGTGGTCTGTCTATTTTGTTGATGTTTTCAAAAAACCAGCTCTTGGATTATTGATTTTTTAAGGGTTTTTCATGTCTCTATCTCCTTCAGTTCAGCTCTGATCTTAGTTATTTCTTGTCTTCTGCTACATTTTGAGTTTTCTTTGATCTTGCTCCTCTAGCTCTTTCAATTTTGATGATAGAGTGTCAATTTTGGATCTCTCCATTCTCCTCATATGGGCACTTATTGCTATATATTTTCCTCTAGAGACTGCTTTAAATGTGTCCCAGAGATTCTGGCATGTTGTGTCTTCATTCTCATTAGTTTTGAAGAACTTCTTTATTTCTGCCTTCAGTTAATTGTTTATGCAGTCTACATTCAAGAGTGAGTTGTTCAGTTTCCATGGAGCTGTGTGATTCTGGGTTGGTTTCTGAATTCTGAGTTCTAACTTGATTGCACTATGGTCTGAGAGACTGTTTGTTATAATTTCAGTTGTTTTGCATTGCTGAGGAGTGCTTTACTTCCAATTATGTGGTCAATTTTAGAGTAGGTGTGATGTGGTGCTGAGAAGAATGTATATTCTGTGGATTTGGGGTGGAGAGTTCTGTAGATGTCTATCAGGTTTGCTTGTTCCAGGTCTGAGTTCAAGCCCTGGATATCCTTGTTAATTTTCTTTCTGGTTGATCTGTCTAATATTGACAGTGGAGTGTTAAAGTCTCCCATTATTATTGCGTGGGAGTATAAGTCTCTTTGTAAGTCATTAAGAACTTGCCTTATGTATCTGGGTGCTCCTGTATTGGGTTCATATATGTTTAGGATCATTAGCTCTTCTTGTTGTATCGATCCTTTTACCATTATGTAATGGCCTTCTTTGTCTCTTTTGATCTTTGTTGCTTTAAAGTCTATTTTATCAGAGATGAGAATTGCAACTCCTGCTTTTTTTTTTTTTTTTGCTCTCCATTTGCTTGGTAAATCTTCCTCCATCCCTTTATTTTGAGCCTCTGTGTATCCTTGCATGTGAGATGGGTTTCCTGGATACAGCACATCGATGGGTTTTGGTTTTTTATCCAATTTGCCAGTCTGTGTCTTTTGATTGGTGCATTTAGTCCATTTACATTTAGGGTTAATATAGTTATGTGTGAATTTGATACTGCCATTTTGAGGCTAGCTGGCTGTTTTGCCCGTTAGTTGTTGTAGATTCTTCATTATGTTGATGCTCTTTAGCATTTAGTGTGATTTTGGAATGGCTGGTACTTGTTGTTTCTTTCTATGTGTAGTGCCTCTTTCCGGAGCTCTTGTAAAGCAGGCCTGGTGGTGACAAAATCTCTGAGCACTTGCTTGTTCACAAAGGATTTTATTTTTCCTTCACTTCTGAAGCTCAGTTTGGCTGGATATGAAATTCTGGGTTGAAAGTTCTTTTCTTTAAGGATGTTGAATATTGGCCCCCACTCTCTTCTGGCTTGTAGAGTTTCTGCCGACAGATCTGTTGTGAGTCTGATGGGCTTCCCTTTGTGGGTGACACAACCTTTCTCTCTGGCTGCCCTTAGTATTTTCTCCTTTATTTCAACGCTGGTGAATCTGATGATTATGTGCCTTGGGGTTGCTCTTCTTGAGGAATATCTTTGTGGTGTTCTCTGTATTTCCTGCATTTGAGTGTTGGCCTCCCTTGCTAGGTGGGGAAAATTTTCCTGGATAATATCCTGAAGAGTATTTTCCTGCTTGGATTCATTCTCTTCGTCACATTCTGGTATGCCTATCAAATGTAGGTTAGGTCTCTTCACATAGTCCCACATTTCTTGGAGACTTTGTTCATTCCTTTTTGCGCTTTTTTCTCTAATCTTGGTTTCTCGTTTTATTTCATTGAGTTGATCTTCGACTTCTGATATTCTTTCTTCTGCTTGGTCAATTCAGCTGTTGAAACTTGTGCATGCTTCGCGAAGTTCTCGTGTTGTGTTTTTCAGTTCCTTCAATTCATTCCTATTCCTCTCTAAGTTATCCATTCTTGTTATCATTTCCTCGAATCTTTTTTCAAATCTTTTTCAAGGTTCTTAGTTTGTTTGCATTGATTTAAAACATGTTGTTTTAGCTCACAAAAGTTTCTCATTATCCACCTTCTGAAGTCTAATTCTGTCATTTTGTCACAGTCCTTCTCTGTCCAGCTTTGTTCCCTTGCTGGTGAGGAGTTTTGGTTCTTTGTAGGAGGCGAGGTGTTCTGGTTTCGGGTGTTTTCCTCCTTTTTGCACTGGTTTCTTCCTATCTTTGTGGATTTATCCACCTGTCGTCTGACTAGTTGCTGACTTTTCGATTGGGTCTCTGAGTGAATGCCCAGATTGTTGATGATGAATTATTTCTGTTACTTGGTTTTCCTTCTACCAGTCTAGCCCTTTTACTGTAAAACTGCTGAGGTCCACTCCAGGCCCTGCTAGTCTGGGGTGCACCTGTAGCAGCTGCGGAACAGCGAGGGATGCTACCAGTTTCTTTTTCTGCTATCTTTGTCCCGGCATGATGCCTGCCAAATGTCAGTCTTCTGGATATAGAGAAGTCAGGGAGCTGCTTGTGGAGACAGTCTGTACTTTATAGGAGCTCAAGTGCTGAGCTGTGAGCTCTGTTTTTCATTCAGGACTGTTAGGCTGCTACGTTTAATTCTGCTGCAGCAGAACTCATAAAAAAAAAAAAAAAACTTTTTTTCTCAGATGCTCTGTCTCGGGGGGTTGGGGCTTTCTTTATGAGTGTCCGTTGCGCTGTCCTGCCCAGCTAGGAGGCAGTTTAGGCACTATTTGCCTGCTGAGGCTCCACCCTGCTGGTGTGAGGTCTGCCCTTTTGCTGCAGGCTCTGCCCTGCTGCCACAGTCTCCGCCCTTCTGCCATGGGCTACGCCCTGCAGAGGGGTCTCTCTGTTGTGGGGGGTTGCCTCGGTAACGGCAGGCCTCGTCAGCAATGGGCATGTACCTCAGTAGGTGTGGATTGCCTCCGTAATGGTGGATGCCCCTCCCCCACGGAGCTGCACCATCCTGGGTTCAGCTGTGCCCACAGTGAAACTCTCCCCCCGGAGCAGTTGGAATCACCGTTTTGTTTGTCCCGCTGCGCTGGTCCAAACACTGTTTCCCTGGAATCTTCTGTCCTGGCTCACTGTCCAAGTCCTGTTCAATCAGATTGATATGCCAATCTGCCCTCTCAAGTCTCATATTGCCAGTTCAACAGGGCAACTGGACCCGTGCGCTTTGTGCGGAGCACTGTGGAGCACCGCTGCGCTGTAGCGCCGGCCTCCGGTTGCACCGGCCACCAGCTGCACCAGCCAAAACCTCTTCACTGGCGCCCTGCGTCTCTTTTATACCTGGGAATTTCCCCATTCTGTGGGCAACAAAGATCTGTCTGGAAATGCGGCCCTGACTCACCCTCCACACGTTCACTGAGAGCTTCAATCCTGGGTTGTTCTCATAGCATCATCTTGAGTCCGTCCCCACATTTTCTTTATCTAGTCTATCATTGATGAGCATTTGGGTTAGTTCCAAGCCTTTGCTATTGTGAATAGTGATGCAATAAACATACGTGTGCATGTGTCTTTATAGTAGAATGGTCTATAATCCTTTGGGTATATACCCAGCAATTAAATTGCTGGGTTGACTTATATCTCTGGTTCTAGATCCTTAAGGAATCATCACACTGTCTTCTAATCCACATTAGTTCACAATGGTTGAACTAATTTATACTCCCACCAACAGTGTAAAAGCATTTCTATTTCTCCATATCCCTTCTAGCATCTGTTGTTTCCTGAATTTTTCATGATTGCCATTCTAACTGGCATGAGATGATATCTCATTGTGGTTTTAATTTGCATGTCTCTAGTGACCAGTGATTACGAGCTTTTTTTTTATATGTTTATTGGTTGCATAAATGTCTTCTTTTGAAAAGTGCCTGTTCATATCCTTCACCCACTTTTTGATGTGGCTGTTTTTTTCTTGTAAATTTACTTAAATTCCTTATAGATTCTGGATATTAGCCCTTTGTCAGATAGATAGATTGCAAATTTTTTTTCCATTCTGTGGGTTGTCTGTTCACTCTGATGGCAGTTTATTTTGCTGTGCAGAAGCTCTTTAGTTTAATTAGCTCTCATTTATTAATTTTTACTTTTGTTGCAACTGCTTTTGGTGTTTTAGTTATGAAGTATTTGCTGATGCCTATGTCCTGAATGGTACTGCTATTAATTAAATAGGGAATCTGTTCCCCCTTGCTTGTTTCTGTAGATTTGTCAAAGAGCAGATGAATGTAAATGTGTGGTTCTATTTCTGAGGTCTCTGTTATGTTCCATGGGTCTATATATCCATTTGGGTACCAGCACCATGCTGTTTTCATTACTGTAGCTTTGTAGTATAGTTTGAAGTCAGGTAACCTGATGTCTACAGCTTTGCTCTTTTCGCTTAAGATTGTCTTGGCTATAGAAGTTGTTTATTGGTTTAATGTGAAATTTAAGGTAGTTTTTTCTAATCCTCTGAAGAAAGGCAATGGTAGCTTGATGAAAATGCATTGAATCTATAAATTACTTTGGGCAGTATGACGGTTTTCATAGTGATTCTTCCTATCCTTGAACATAAAATGTATTTCCATTTGTTTGAGTCCTCTTTTAGTTCTTTGAGCAGTGGTTTGTAGTTCTCCTTGAAGAAGTCCTTCACATCCTTTGTAAGTTGTATTCCTATATATTTTCTTCTCTTCATTGCAATTCTGAATGGGAGCTTGCTCATGATTTGTCTCTCTGTTTGGTTACTATTGGTGTATAGGAATGCTTGTGATTTTTGCTCATTGATTCTGTATCTTGAAACTTTTCTGAAGTTGCTTATCAGCTTAAGAAGTTTTTGGGCTGAGACAATTGGGTTTTCTAAATATACAATCATGTCATCTGCAAAGAGAGATAAATTGACTTCCTCTCTTCCTACTTGAATACCCTTTATTTTTTTCTCTTGTGTAATTGCCCTAGCCAGAACTTCCAATACTATGTTGAGTAAGAGTGGTGAGACAGGGCATCCTTGCCTTCTGCTGGTTTTCAAAGGGTAATGAAGCTTCCAGTTTTTGCCCATTCAGTATGATATTGGCTGTGAGTTTGTCCTAAATAGCTCTTATTATTTTGAGATATGTTCCATCAATACCTAGTTTATTGAGTGTTTTTAGCATAAAGGGGTATTGAATTTTTATCAAAGGTCTTTTCTGCACCTATTGAGATAATCGTGTGGTTTTTGTCATTGGTTCTGTTTATGTGATAGATCACATTTATTTATTTGTGAACCAGCTTTGCATCCCAGGGATGTAACTGACTTAATCTTGGTGGATAAGCTTATGAATGTGCTGCTGGGTTTGGTTTGCAGTATTTTATTGAGGATTTTCACGTTGATGTTCATCAGGGATATTGGCCTGAAATTTTTTTTTTTTTGGTTGTGTCTCTAGCAGGCTTTGGTATCTGGGTGATGCTGGCCTCATAAAATGAGTTAGGGAGGAAGGAGTCCCTCTTTTTCTACTGTATGGGATACTTTCAGAAGGAATGGTAAAAATTACTCTTTGCACCTCTGGTAGAATGCAGCTGTAAATTCATCTGGTCCTGGGCTTTCTTTTTTTTTGGTTGGTAGGCTATTCATTACTACCTCAATTTCAGAACTTGCCATTGGTCTATTCAGGGATTCAACTTCTTCCTGGTTGAGTCTTGGAAGGGTGAACGTTTCCAGGAATTTATCCATTTCTTCTACCAGTTTTTCCTTTCCATAGCTAGTGCTGCCTTCAGAAGTTCTTGTAAGACAGGCCTAGTGGTGACAAAATCCCTCAGCATTTGCTTTTCTGTAAAGGATTTTATTTTAGAATGATGTTTGTCAGGGCCTAGCAGTTGCTAAAAATTGGGAGATATTTGTCAAAGGGTACAAAGATTCAGTTATGCAGGATTTATTAATTCTGGGAATGTAATATACAGAATGGTGACTATAGTTAATAACTTATTGTATATGTGAAATGTGCCAACAGAGTAGATCTTAAATGTTCTCACATTTCCTCTCACACACACACATGCACACACAAAATAGTGGTAGCTATGTGATATGGTGGATATGTTAATTCACTTGATTGTGGTAATTATTTCAAAATGTATAGGTATGTATCAAATTATTACATTGTACACCTTATATAAATACAGGTTTTTACTTGCTGACTATGCTTCAACATAAAGTTTGGAAAAGTATGTACAAAGGATGAAATCTTTGTACTTAAGGGTAGTACTTAAACTAGCTTAAATAAATAAATATAGTAAACTTGAAAATCAGACTTATTTGTTAGTATTTCAATATAATTTAATATTGATATGAAACTCACTGCATATAAGTGAAATTTAAGAAAATCCCAGAGAGTCCTTCAACAGTGCTGTAGGGTAAGAAAACATCCTCACTTCTGTTGGGCCCTCTCATGACTATAATTCTGTCATGTAATTACTTACAGACATAAAAGTAAAGAGGTTTTGAAATAAGAATATGAAATGTATCAACAAGTCAAGTAAAATTTATTGTATTTCCTATAATCAACAGAGTGCAAAGACAACTATGAAATACAAGAAAATATTTGAAAAACATTCATCTGACAGGGGATTAATAACCAGATGATATAAGAAATATACAAAGGACTCAAACAGCCCACATGAAAAAACAAGTAATCTGATTAAAAATGGGCAAATAGCTAAGTGTGGTGGCTCATGCCTGTAATTCCAGCACTTTGGGAGGCCAAGACAAGAGAAGCACTTGAGTTCAGGAGGCAAAGTTTGCAGTGAGCCAAGACTGCACCACTGCACTCTGGCTTGGGCACCAGAGTGGGGCCCTGTCAAAACAAAGAAAACAAACAAAAACAACAATAATAAAAGCACAGGGCAAATAAGTTGCATAGATATTTCTCAGATGGAGACATACAAATGATCAACAGATAATGAAAAAATGACCAATATTGCCAATCATCAAGGAAATGCAAATCAAAACCACAGTGAGATATCATCTCACCCCAGTTAAAAATGGCTATTATCAAAAAGACAAAAAATAACAGATGCTGGTGAGAATACAGAGAAGGAGAACTCTTATATGCTGTTGGTGTGAATGTAAATTAGTACAATCAGTATGGGAAACAGTAAGAAGGTCCTCAAAAAACTAAGAAAAGAATTATGATATGACCCAACAATCCCACTGCTGGATTGGAAACCAGTATATTAAAGAGGTATCTACATTTCTCATGTTTATCACAGCACTATTCACAATAGTTGATTCCAAGTGTATTAGTCTATTCTCATACTGCTGATAAAGACATACCCAAGACTGGGCAATTTACAAAAGAAAGAAGTTTAATTAGACTTATAGTTTCACGTGGCTGTGGAAGCCTCACAATCACAGTGGAAGGCAAGGAGCAAGTCACACCTTACATGGAGGGCAACAGGTGAAAAGAGCTTGTGCAGGAAGACTTCCCCTTATGATAACCATCAGATCTCATGAGACTTACTATCATGAGAACAGCATGGGAAAGACCTGACCCCACAATTCAATTACCTCCCATTGGCCCCTCCCACAACACTTGGAAGTTGAAGATGAGATTTGGGTGGGGATATAGCCAAACCACATCATCAAGATATAGAATTAACCTATGTGTCCATCAGTGGATGACTGGATAAAGAAAATGTGCTTTATAAACACAATGGGATATTATTCAGCTGTTAAAGAGAATGAAAACTTTTTACTTCATTTGCAGCAACATGGATGAAACTAGAGGTCATTACATTAGGTGAAATATGCCAGGCAAACAAAGACAAATATGGCATGTTCTCTTTCATATTTGAGAGCTAAAAACGTGAATCACATGGAGGTTGAGAGTCTATTGGAGGCTGGAAAGTAGAGGGAAGAGGAGAGTATTAGGAGATACTGGACCAGTATTAGGAGAGTATTAGGAGGTACTGGACAAAGTTACAATTAGATAGAAAAAAGAAGTTCTGGTGGTCTATTGAACAATTGAGCATTTAGTTTACATGCTAGCAGCTCGCAAGGGCTCTATCAAACTCTAGTAATTTGAAAAAAATAATGGCTGGTGGAGGGATTCAAAAAATTGAGCATTTTTTCCATAAAAGTTTACCATTCTATTCTAATTTTAATCCCATTATATGAATGTCATACACATTGTATAGATTTATATTGTGAGCAATAATTTATTGTATACTTCAAAATAACTAGAAGATTTGGAATGTTCTCAACACAAAGAAATGATCAATATTAGAGTTGATGGATATCCCAATTACCCCAATTTGATCATTACATATCAAATATCATATCATATTATTACAGATATATCTGTATGCATATATCAGAAGATCACAGGTACCATATAAATATGTGCAATTATTATGTATCAAAAAAGATAACTGTATCTTGGCTATTATTTGGGGAAAATGATAGAAAGTGTAAGCAAATGAATAAATGAGGAAAACTGCTCTTTCTCAAGTGCTTTGCAGGATTAAGTATTATTTTTGATTAATTTAAACATATAATTAAGTCAATATGAAGCATAAATAGGAAATTAAGTCAATTTCATATTAAATTTTTAGAAAAAATACAGTAAAATGTCTATATTAAAATAAATAAACCTTCTTACATGATTTTTGAGACTGACAACTGACCAAAGCCTATTACATACATTACATAGTATAATAAAAATAACTGCTCTGGCCACGTCTGGAAGTCTTTGCAGCTGCAAAGGTACTTCTCGAAAATAAAGTTTGTGTTTATACAGGTGCAGCCATATTTAACAAAAAAATTTTTATGCACTATGCAAACAGCTGCCTGTCTGTTTTCTTTGGCAGAGTTCTTTCCAACCGAAGCACTTATATCAAGCACATTGCTCTGTGATACTTATATAAACAATACAGAAAAATTCCTGTACAAGGAAGAGATTTCTCATAATGTGTCTTATAGATAAACTAGTAAAGCAGAAGCCATTTGATTGGAGCCTGCTAAGAAAACTATGTCTTTAGAGAAGTATTTACCATCTAATATTACGTGTGCAAGCTGCCGGAGAAGCATTAAGTTTGCAGGGTGGCAACTATCAGGGGCTTTATCTAACTCTTGTAATTTGAAGGGAATAATGGCTGGCAGAGGGATTCATAAAATTGAGCATTTTCCATTAGCAGTTTAGTATTATTTTCTAATTTAGTCCTTGCATAGGTTGTTTTCCAAAACATGTAGTTAAAAAATATATATTCTCTTATTATTTTGTTAAGAAGTAATTAAGAATCTCATATTTGAAAAGTTACATATATTTATAAAATCATACTTAAGAGTATTACTTTTGACATATTTTCTAACAAAAATGAACAGCTTTTTCATTGTGCAATTTATTGTCCTGAAGACAAAAATTCCTTATAGATAATGGGATAAAACTGTTGATTTATCTCCTATTTCAATGTTTTATGTTAAAGTTTACACGTTAATTTAACAGCTCTTAAAATGTTCCAGGTACTCACTATTCTAGGCACTGAGAATAAAGAAGTGAGCAAAACAGACACAAACTCTTGCCCTTGAAGAACAAATAGGCTTCAGAATAATGTTAAAAGTTACTGCTATAAACCATGCGAAAATTAGGAAATTGAATCTGAAATATGAATGATGTAAAGAATGCATGATGGGAGATAGAAGGGCAGTGAAGAACGGCAAGTTCAACCCAAAGTCCTTAGCTTAACAGGTTTGCTCATGGCAGACCAGTTTATTCTTCATCACCAGTTTTCTCTGATTAATTGAAAGAGATTCAGTACTGAAATCTTAATGCCCCTATTATAAGGCAATCATAAGAACAATTTCAATAGATAAAATAGTTATGGAAGGGTTTCTAAACAAATAATATCCAAATCAGTAACCTTGGCCTTCTCTGAGACTTCTAACGAGAGGCCAGGTTGGAGCAGAATGACTGAAGACTGCTCCCTATGACTGAAGACACTGTCTAAAGCAAGTACCACAGATTCTTGCCTCAAAAATCTCAAACATAGGGGACAGTATTGATCCTCAGGTTCAGAAATGCAAATAGAGGTTTAAACATGATAAAATACTTTGTGCTGTAGAATGTATTTCTATCAATGTTTTATTCTTTAATAGCATAGTATGCATTATTGAGTACATTACAAAAATACTTTAAACATTTAAAAAAAAAAAAAAAAACCTTTTTAAGCTGTTTAGAAGCCTTCATTCGAGTATGTTTGTACAGACACAGATTCTTTGCTTGACCAAACGTTACTCATGCTCCTAAAACCTTCTCCTGGGCCCATCCGTGCACTTCCTTGTAAAATTTAGTTTTAGTGAAAACCCTGCTAAGTTCTAGCAAGAACCCTCTCTTCCACCATATCTGAGAACCCCTCAAGATCTCATTGGGTTCTTCATTCTTTACTGTTCCCCAGATGACGTCTGATCATGCTGACTTGTCTTCGACAAGAATCCTGTTAGTTCAGCTTTGCCAAAAGTCTCCTTATCGCTGATGTTTCCTCTAATTTTCTGTCCACTGACTCCTCACTGCTCCATGGCTATAAATGGCTACTTGCCCATGATACATTCAGAGTTGAGCCTCATTCTCTTCTGAAGTCTCTTTTTCCTTAATGTGATAAACCTGAATAAAATCTGTTTTTACCACTTTACCCTCCAGCTCTGGTTTTTCTTTGACAGTATGTTAGGTTGAAACAGCATTTTTGCATTGCAGCCTAAGCTCTGCAGAAACCAAATCAATATTTTCTATCAAAGCTATATTTATTCTTGGGCACATTCAGAGTGTTTCTGGGTTTAATTACCAGAGCATTCCTAGCTAATTCTAAAATAAAAGAAATAATAAAATGTTCTTTTATGTGAAAGCAAACCAATGAATGAGTTTTTCATTTTGTGCTACATCTTTACCCTAAGAGGAACTAATTTAAAAGGCTGTTTACTGCTACGAACTGACCTGTTTAAACAAAGTGTCAGTCAAGAAACCCAGACCCCTCACTGACCTGATAAAATATCCATGACATACTAGCTGTGTCCCAAGGCTAATGTGAGAATTCAGATAGGATTTTTCCAAAATAAAAATAATAAATCACCATCACCATTAACACAGGCACTAACAAATGCCTGATTTTTCTAAGTCTCTAGAACCTGAAAGCAAGGGTAGCTGCTTGAATATTTTTCCAGAAACTTTCAAGTTCAAGCTGAAATCCTACAAAGAGATTTCCCTCATTACCCCTTCTTCAGAAGGGCTCTTCTGTGATATATAGTTACACTCAGGAGTAATCCACAAAATTAGCTCAAGGGGATAGCTGTGATCTTTGTACTGCTAATTACTTTTCAAAGTGTGATTTCTTGGCTGAGTCTTACTTTTTCTCAGAAATGTTACCGTTTTCTTCATAATAAGTGTATCTCTGATTTGTGAAGAAAATGGATGAGGTTTTAATATTTAAGCAAATAAACAGTCAAGAAAACTCTGCTAACATTCTTTCATTCTTGCTTCTACTGCTCCATTACCTTTTCTGTACTGTCTATTGTTCTTTGTGATAATAAAATGCTCTTTGCAAAAAATATTTAAAAATACAAAACTGTATTAAGAAGATAGTTAAAATCCCTGAGAATCCTATAATTTAGTGATAAATATTCCTAAATTTTGATGGGCTTTCTCCCGGTATTTTCATGGTGATTTTTACATTATTAGTACTACTTAACTTGTCTTTCTGGGCCAAAGAAAATGAACTCGTTTAGAATTCTTCACAGACACCACTTTTTTTTTCAGACACGGACACTGACTCACACTTCTATCCTATGTAAAATTGTCCATCTAATTGCAGCCTTACCAGTAGTTTATACTTTTACATTTTTCTTTTGTATATGAAGTTATTTGAATTGTTATATCTTTAATACTACAAAGTTATTTTTTGTCATATCATTAGCTTAGTAGTTATTTATGTTATACTGAAGATTTTTCTCATTGATTTGTGTATCTTCATATTTTAATGCTAACTCATTTTCATAAGGGTGGCAGATATTTCCCATTTTCCCATTTGCATTTTAGTTTTATTAATTTGTTTAGTGAAGAGAAGTTGTTAATGTTGATTTCTTTATATATGTAGTTTTTATCTACTTTTATATTTATAAAGACATTGCACATTCAAAGATCAAAAGAACATTCACTGGCATTTTACAGATTTTTTTATAGCTTTTTATTTGTAAAATGTAATTGATGTAATTGGCTAATCCATCTGGAATTAATTTTTGTTTCATGAAATGAAGTTTGCCACACCTTTATCATTTTACTCTGATTTCTTTTTCCTCAGACTGCTTGAATGTGTACTACTGTAATATTCATTTTCTTTCATGATTTCAGAATGTTCGATGCTGGAGGTAGAGGCTTCGTGTATTTTGCCAACTGCCGAAGCTCCAGGGACAGTGCTCAGTCACACACTTCATTTTGGATCAGTATTTGCGGGGTCTTGTTTTGTTTTGTTTGTTTGTTGCTCCCCCCAGCTTTATTGAGGTATAATATAGAAAAAAATTATAAATATTTAAGATATACAACATAAATGTTTGAAGTACATATGTATGATTGTGAAATTATTACCCCAATCAAGCTAACTTACATATAGGTCACCTTACTTGTTACCATTTGAAGGGTGCTGGAGAGACTACCAGTTCTACCACCTTTGCAAATTTCAGCTATGCAATACACTAACTGTAATGTATGTTTGTTATACAAACTTTCAAATAATTTTGACCAAACTTTCAAATGTAATATTTTATTAATATGACTAAAATCAAAATTGATAATAATTCCATTCTATAGATGAGGTGATTGTGTCTGGAAATGAGGCCCTATCAGGCAACTTTGAAGTCATAATTATCAATGAAACAGGCCCTAGTTTTATCTGGCAACTTCAATCATTCTTAATGATCATAGACAAAAAAATATCAGAAAACGAATGATCTGTGGAAAAAACCACAGAACCATTCATCTTTACTCTTCACCTTAAATATCTAGTGTGGGTAATATATTTTACATGCCAAGTGTTACTCCTATTAGGGTCTTTTAAAACAACACTCTTAAAAAATATTTTGGTGCCTCATAAAATAAACGTGAAATTTTGTGTAAAAATAATTATGCCAATTAAAACCTAATTATATGATTAAAGCCTAATTATACCAATTTTATTCCTAACTATTGATAAAGTCAACAAATTGGTGGGCTTTTTCATTGCTTGGGAGAAAGAAAAATTGTATAAATTACACTCAAAAGTATTAAAGTAGTTTCTCTAAAACAGTCTCTTTTTTTAATATGATATGCAAAACACCATTAAGCCTTAAAAACGTGAGGTTAAATGCATATTTCTTGATCAAATTGCTAAAGGACTCTATGCTTACATGACTAAATCCACTTTTGAAGTAATTTTAGGCACCTCTTGTTAAAATGAACAGAAGTCATAGCCGTAATCCAATAGAGAATCAAGCATAAACTTTGGGTTTCCAAATCTTTCAAATTACTCTTCCCAAATCAAAACTCTTCCAGGAATCTCGAATTATTTTAACCAAGTATGAAGCAAAGTTGTAATGCTGTCACTTCTCACTTGGTGATAACTAATTACAAGGAATTACTTTAAAATTAAAGACAAAGAAAAGCCCTTGATTTCTTAATAATTTTTTAGATATTTTGTTTTATTAATGTTGTAAATATTTTCCTGGAGATCAAAATATAAGGTCTTGTTAATAGACACACTTTGTTTTACTCCATGGTACAATTTGGTAGGTTTTCTAAGTAATTGATTCATATCTGCCACCCAATTCACTATATATTGCTCAAAAATGTTTACTCCTTAAAATAACTTATATATATTACATTCCCCCAGCCAAGCTCCTTTCCTTCCTTATTTTAAAGAAATCTGGGTTCTAGCTGAAGTTCTACTGGTATTATTACCACTCCTACCAATATCTTTACTTGTTGAACGTTGGCCATATGCCATTCACTGTGATAAAGGCTCATTGACATTCGACCATCTAATCCTTTCAGAAACCTGTTGAGCAGATAAAGATCCCAAAGCCCCAAGAGCTCAAGTAAAGTTTTTAGGGTCACTTGCCTGAACCTTAACTGATCCTTGCCTCTAGGTCTTGCTTAAGGAAATTCATATATTAAATGAAACCTAATCATCAATGTACTGATCTTGGAAAGTGGGGCCTTTGGGAGATGATCTTAGGAGCTGGGCCTTTGGGTCTAGTGTCACTGTAACAGAGACCACACAGAACTGCCTTGCTTCCTTTACCATGTGAGGACACAGCAAGAAGCACCATCTGTAAGTCAGAAAGCAGGCCCTTGCCCAGACACTGAACCTGCTGGTGCCTTGATCTTGAACTTCCTATCATCCAGAACTGTGAGAAATAAATGCTGTTTTATAAGCCACCCACTTTATAGTATTTTTGTAGCAGCCCAACCTAAGACACCTGGCATGCAGTAGTGTTGGGATATGAACTTAGATTTTTCTGCTACAGTCTCTTAACATAAGGCTTACCTATGTTATCCTTTCTGGACCTCAGTATTTCCATCAGTAATGAGTCAGTTGCAGTTTAAGTCTGGGTATTCTTTAGTCCCGAAATTATTTTTCCAAAGAAACAAAGGCATAAGATGAAAATTAAATACTCTAGGGTAAGCAGAGGTGGAGTCCCGGAGTGTTCTCTGTCTAACGCCCCTCACCCCTCCCCTGGATGCTCATGAGAGGTTCTCTAGAACCAGGACTCTGTGGAACATTATATGAAAACACCAGATGCTTGAGACCACTTTCAAATTATTTTCCAGGTCTGTAAGTTACTGGTTAAAGTAAAGAAACATATATTTTTATGAAAGTTGGCAACAGGTTAACTTAAAGAAGAAGTCTGCTTGACTATTCTGCCCCTCTTTGATCTCCATTGAGCAGATACAGTGCTTTAGTCCATTTACACCGATATGCGGAGACTAAGTCATTGTTTTACAGCAGTGTCTTAAAACAGAAGAAACATAAATACCAAACCTGACTCTTGAAAGGAAAACATACAGTGGATATAAATGTCAATTTTTTATCATTGGCTACTAATTTGTAACTACCTTTTCTTTCATTGCTTCACTTAGGTTCATGTTTCCCAATAGCATCACTTCTCAAGAATATGAAAAATTAATCCTAAGTTAGTGAATAAAATCTCTTCGTTTATACACAAGTTTATCCTGCTCCTGCCATTGCCTTAGGCAACATCACCTCTGTCACAGTCCTGAATTTTCGTTCTCTGCTGGTTAGCCTCCTGGATGAAAAAAAAAAAGGCAAGGAGCAATCTGCTTCCAAAAGCAGCTGTGGAAACATGTGGTCTAAGAGAACATGAAAAACTCAGTTCAGCAAATATACAGTGAGCATCTATTATGTGCAAGTCCCTGTGCTAGGGGCTTGCTGGGGGGTTGGTAGGAAATATAAAGACAAGATCTCTGCCTCCAGGGAACCTCTCTATCTTATGGTAAATACAAACATGTCACAACAGCCAAATTAAATATAAATAAATAAAGTGCATGCCAAAAATTATTAGCTGTGAGGCTGCGAGAATGATTTGCTCTGAATGGCAGAATCTAGAATGGCATCTGAGCAGGACCTAAAGGGCAGGTGAAAGTGGAAAGAGTACCCAGGGTTTTGTAGTTATTAGACCTTTGGTTTGAGTGAGTTTGGCCCAAGTCTTGGTTTTGATCGCAGTGCGGTCTTATTTTGAATCTTGTTTCTGATGTTTCTCTCCACAGCTTCAGGAAGTCATTCAATGACCAAGGGAGAAGCAGCAACAGCATTGGAATAATAACAAAACAAGGGTGATACCAAATCTTTATTTTCTCCCATTTTCATGTACCAATGTGATCATTTGTATAAAAACAGACCCCTTCTGATGGCTCAATACTGCCCCCTCTTTTTCCAGTCATACCATTTCCAGCTTGCTATCTGCATCCCTTCCATTTGAATTACTATATGGCCTCCTAGATGTTCCCACTGCTTCTAGGTCTTGCTGCTTATTTCTTAAACTATTTCCCCCAAGGAAAGAACCACCAAGGTAGTCTCCATAATGGAAAAGTCTGATTCTGCCATTCCTTAAATTAAAACTTCTTAATTACTATAAACTATTCTCTGTATAAAACCCAAACTCTGGAAGACAGGGTTTGTCTGGTCTTTTACTCGGTCCCTAGATAACTTTCTAAACTTATCCCCAGCAATTCCTCCACTTTCACCCTAAGCTACAAATGCACGGCTTGAAGGTCTCTCAATGATTCATAGGGTTTCTTGATGCTTCCTTTAAAATAACCTTTGCCCGGGACCTTTTCTTTTTCACCCCAACCTTTTGACTGGCTAACTCATTTGTCCCCTGGGTTCCTGTTTAGATGTCACTTACTCCTAGAGGCCTTCAGCAATCTCCACATCTAGTCTAAATCCCTCTCCTATTGGCTCCCACTGTCCTGTGCAATTATTCTCATTGAAACTCATATTGTTCTGAATTATATTTGCCTGCTTACTTATTGATATTGGATACAAGACTGGGATTATGTTTTAGGAAGGAAGGAAGAAAAGAAGTTAATCAAGGCAGTAGAATTAAACCTACCTCTCCTTGTCTAGAAGGCAGTGAAGAAATACTATGACAGCAGTAGATACTAGAGAATGCACATCTGATTGTAAAAAGTCTTTTTCAGGGAATTATATTTCATTGGGAATAAATTGGTAGGTCAGTCTTCCCTACATTAAAGATGGAAAGTGTAATAAGTGTGAATAAATGTTTTTTTATGTCATTAAAATGTTACTTTAAATTTATTCTCTAGACTTTATATTGTAACACAGTATTTTTTCCCCGCTGAGACTAACACAGGTTTATCAGCCATTCTAGAAGGAAAACTGGATAAGCAATTCTGGGTTCTGAATATTGTGTAAGTTGTTTAAAAATGTTTGTTTTTAGTATTTATGTTGACATTAGTGTTGATAGAGATAATGGGATATTTACACTACAGAAAGAAAGAAATTTGAAA
This sequence comes from Callithrix jacchus, assembly GCF_049354715.1. Lineage (NCBI taxonomy): Eukaryota > Metazoa > Chordata > Mammalia > Primates > Cebidae > Callithrix > Callithrix jacchus. The sequence continues at coordinate 34,107,493 of NC_133517.1, read as the reverse complement.
TGTAGATCTCTCCTCAATGAAACCCAAATTCCTATTTTGTCTGAAAAAAATACCACATATTGCTGGCCTGATTATGTTTTAGGAAAATTTTGAGAAATATTCTCCTACTGATCTTTATTCACTTGGTAGGATTGATTATAATAAAGCTTATAATCAGCAATCAAACAAATATTATTTAATAAAATAACTTTCATGGAATCAACCTACATATCCATCAGTGACAAATGGAGAAAGAAAATGTGGTACATATACACAATGAAATAGTATTCAGCCATAAAAAAGAATGGAATCCTGCCATTTACAGCAATATGGACGGCTCTGGAGGTCATTTCATAAATGAAGTAAGTCAGGCACAGAAAGACAAAAGTTGCATATTCTCAATCAGATGTGGGAGTGAAAAAACGTGGATCTTATGGAAGTACAGCATACAATGCTGGTTACCAGAAGCTGGGCAGGGAAGAGGGAAAAGGGAATAAAGAGAAATTGTTTAAGAGATACAAAAACAGTTAGATAGAAAGATAGTTAGATAGAAGTTTTAGTATTCAAAACTTTGATACCTTCAAAATATGTACCTTCAAAACATGTACCTTCAAAATATGTGCAAAACTATTACATATCAATTTTTAAAATTAGATAAATAACTTTCCTTCAAAATATTTAAGGCATCATCTTGTCTCTTTTTTTAATTGAATTTGCCTAAATCCTATGACTCCTGTTGATATCTTTTAGCATCCAGGCATATAGTTCTATATTAACGAGAGGTTAGTGCTAGCTCTTGGCAGATTTTATTATGTAATTTTTCTTAAACTACTCAGTGGCTTCAGCTTGACTAGAATCTCAGCAACATCCCACTGTCTCAAACAGCAATGCCTTTCATCAAGAATAAGGACATTAAAGGGAAAAAATGACAAAAAAATAAAATGAAACATGTGTTCTAAGAGATTTGAATAAGATATTTTAGTAAGCCAATTTCATGTCACCATCTTGAAAATTTACAGCATCAGCAATGTAAACATGTACTTGACAAACGCCAGCAGCTTGCAGACTGCAAAGTTCATCTACTCATTCAGCGAGGCAGATGTTTCATTTAATACTCTTCATACTATAGATTAGGATTATTTTTTTTCTTTTCCTTTTTTTTTTTTTTTGAAAGGAGAGGGGGGAAAAAAATTCCCTGACATGCTACTAATATCATCTCACACTGTGGGCCAGATGGTGAAAAATGCAAAGGCTGCAGCTCAGTTTATGTACTATATTGTGGGGGGAAAGGAATTTTGTTTCAGAATGAGCTTCAGCTTGATCATTTGTTACTGTAATCTAAACATGAGTCAATGAGTAAAGTAGTACCAGTCGAACTTCAAAAAGTTCTTGAGAGTAAGTGCTTTAAAATGTAATGCATCTGGAGGAAGCGCCCACAGCAATTCAACCTACCACATCTTGAAGAAACAGAGGATGAGAGACTTGGGTGGCTGGTTTCCTGAAAGACCCTTTACAAAGACAGTAGACCAAAGAAAAACTTACATATTATTATTCCGTCATTTCTTTTTGGATGAAGATTTTCTGAATGTTTTTCTCTTCTGCTTTTGACATTGTTTGCATCATTTGAATTTAAGACTATGACCAGCTTAGAGCTATGTCTGTTTATCTACACTTTTGTGATTAATAATTTTGGAGAATAAAAAAGTTACTGTTAAGCTCCTAGTCATTAAACATTGGTGATGAAAGGAAAATCAGAAATGACCCAGCTCCACTTCTTTATCTGTCTGAGGCAATGAAAGCCCAAATGGGATAAAAATCTTGGTAATATGCACCATTCTGGCAGATTTGGAAATAAATGAAAGCAATTTCTACTGTATCGATGATCTGTTATACTGTAGAAATTCCACAGCTTTTTATCAGATTTTTAAATAGAGCCACAACCCCAAAAATCTTGTAAATAAGCAGAGTCTGCCTGCATTGTTGTTTTGAGTATTAATTATTCACATCCTATGGCTTTTCCATGGGTGTTTTCACCACTTGCAGAATAGGAAACAAACAGGGACATGTCAAAAACACCAAACTGCTATGATGTTCCTGATTGAGACTTTTATTTAATTCATGTGGGTGTTGGAGGCAGGGTTCTGTTTAAATGCAAAGGTGTGAATCTTTATGTTGGAAATAAGCTTATCTACTAGGTGATGGCTCTGTCCGTCTTTACCCATGTATGTGTCAGAGGAGCGTCCAACCGTCATCACTTTCCTGGTAGGGCAGGCAGATGTTCCATCTTGATAACTGTGTCCTAACATGCCAATGCCTTTTTTATTTTGTTTTGTTTTATCTATCTTATCTCTTTTATGATCCAGACAACTTTTAGTAACATGCTATCAGCCTTCCCCAATGTTCCCCCTTCTCAATCATTAGAGAAAAATTTGTCTTCGGCTACTTAACATCCCTGCTCCTCTTCTGTCCTAAGGAGAGTCTAGGATTTACTGGCCTGATATTCAGGCATTTTGTAATGCTGAATCAGAAGAATGGAAAGAGACATACGGAAATAAGAAGAAAGGAGGAAAAGGGTAAGGATTCTAGATTGATGGGTCTAGTCTAGACTTTATTGAAGAGACTCTGGATCATTGGAAAGTAGAAAGGAAATTTTAAAGAACCTAAGGAGGCTAAGATGTTGTACATATGAGAATTAGGATGGAGAGAGAGAGAACCATGGCAAGATGTGCAAGAGAAATTGGCAAGAGGGTCCAGGTGAAAGAACAAGAGAGGCTATGAGATGGAGAATCAGGAAGAAAGGGAAGATAGTTTAAAAAATATTGCTATGATTCTGAAATGTATTATAGATAATCATATGTAAGTAAGATTGGAGTAGTGGTGTGTTTTTGTTTTGTTTTGTTTTGTTTTGTTTTCAGTTTCTTCTGGTTCCTGGACTCTGAATACAGCTCAGTGTAGATATTAGGCTGGTTTGAATCCCAACACTTAGGAGGATTCCACTGGTTATCTTCTCCTCTCTGACTTTGCCATCAGCACTGTGTGTTAGAAAGGAAAAATGTATAGGTGTCTTAGAACAATGCAAGCTTTGTACAACTCCCAAATACTATTATTTTCATCTGTTGATTTTTGAGTGAAGCATATATCTTTTGAAATAATTGTTCTCCCTAAGTTTTTCTCCCTTCACTGATAAGCATGCATATAAACATTATAGCAATTTTGTCAGTGTTCAGGAGAGAAAATCCCTCTCATACCAGTTAGGTGCTTTTTGAAAATGTATTTACCAACATTTTACAAATGCAGTACAGTTACAGGAGGTCAGGAACATGGGGATGGCTTAGGGCAGCAGTTTTCAAAGGCTAGCCTTAGCCCATGATAAAATGTTTACAGACCCAAAACAAAAGTTAAAAAAAAAATGAAAAAACGACAATGTAGCAAATTTACCAGAAAGCCAAGTTCATTTAGTTTAAATGATTATATTTCTATATTTTTATATTAAATATTATTTCTTCTATGAAATGACAGTGTGAGTAGACAGTAATATTATGAGAGCAAAATATATGTAATTGCTCTCTTTTAAGGGGTCTACATTCCTTGATGCTTTTTCTGATATATGAACCCCATAAGATAAAGAATCACTCATTCAAGGCTCGGAGGCTGCGATGTTGTAAGTGCACCCCACAGACACAAAGGAGTCTAACTTTCTATTAGTGTAACTTCTAATCATTAGCAAACCTCTACAACAAATTAAATTTGCAGAAATATATAGAGAAAGATAATGCAGGTATTTTTATTAGATGATGGTGCATTTTCTAACCAAGTGAAACTACTATTGCCAAACTCAGGAAGAATGTTAAATAATGGTGAAGGGTTTTTATATGATTGATTAACTAGACTATGAGGCATTGAGGGCACCTTATTTGACTTTGAATATCTAGAATGCAGCCCTGTACTTGGAGAAGTGCCGTTGTTCAATGAATATTTGTTTAATAAAATATACTTCAACCCACCACATCCACTGATGACGAATGTATAGAAAAAGATGTAACTTGTACATTTAACTAAGGTGTTTTTTATTATCAAAAATATTCAAAGCATAAAAGAAAATTCAAGCAGTAATTTAACAAACATTCCTATGCTTGCTACAAAAACAATGGCAAACAGTAATATTCTGTTTGATTTCATTGACAACCTTTTTCCTTTATTCTTCTTTAAAGAATAAATACTTAAGTGATGTTGAAATTCTTTTAACATCACCAATCACATTATATCTTTCCCCTTGAGAATTAACTATTTTTGTTAGGATGTAGCATTCCAGGTATGCATTGTTTTAGGCTACTTTAAAAAATGCATTTATAAATAATATATAGCACTATTTTGCATGCTTTAAAAAATTAGTAGAATTTCTATTGTTATGCTTCTGCATTTATGTTTTACACATTATATTAAAATCTATTAACCTTAAAATGTAAAACTCTAGTTAATTTTAGCCTTTATAAAGTATTTGATAGTATGCATATCTTTAATATACTATAAATTGCCAAATTACTCTCCAAGATGTTTCCCAAATTTAAATTCCAGTCTCATATATATACACACACACACACATATATATACACATACACATATGTTCTTGCTCAGTTTTTTCAACTGCATAACAGAAAAATACCCTGAACCCCAAACACTATTTGTTGATCGTGACAGTTGTCACATGCCTCTCTTATTATCATTTTGAGACAGTTTCGTTCTGTCACCCAATCTGGAGTGCAGTGCAATCTCAGCTCACTGCAACCTCTGCCTCCCGGGTTCAAGCAATTCTCTTGCCTCAACCTCTGGGGTGGATGGGATGACAGGTGCCTACCACCATGCCCAGCTAATATTTGTGTTTTTGGTAGAAGCAGGTTTTCACCATGTTGGACAGGCTGGTCCCGAACTTCTGACCTCAAGTGATCCACTTATCATGACCTTTCAAAGTTGTGGGATTACAGGCATGAGCCACCATGCCCCTGCCCTCAATTATTTAGTTTACTTATTTAATAACTTTTAGGTGCACACTAAGTAGTAACTTGAGAGTTGTTTTATACTGTCTTGATAGTGTTCTTTGTTGAAACTGTTAGAAACAAAATAAAACTGTTGAAACAAAATGAGAGAACTTTATTACCATAGATAACAAAAATTGACTGTTAGCTGTATGATTGTGAGAAAAACTTCTAAAATCTCTTTGTATTATTTAATTAGGAGACAATTGACCAGATTACTCAAAGGAATAATGGGTTATCTTTAAGTTTTCATGAGTTCAACAATCTTAACGATGATTATTAAATTTCTGTATTTGTAGAAATAAACAATTTATAAACATACAATTGCACTATTAGTAACATACGCTTCAGTTTTCTATCAGTGTAGAAATATAGTAATTATCACTAGGACAATTCTCTGAAATTAAGAAGTATTATAGATAAATAAGGAAAAAGAATGCCATTTATTTTTTAACATTCTAAAGGCAAATATATCTACTTATTATCCTTTTCCATAACCTGACACAATGACAATGGAATAGAAGGTTGTCACTGCATAATAGTACCTGGCTGAGAAATTAATACTGAGGTAAAGCTGAAGCATTTATCAAAAATAACTGTCGGAGTGAAGGGGAAATGGTTATTTATTCAAAGTTGGAGACATTGATCCTGTGATAATGCTCTATTAAAGTGACTTTATTTCTGTTCCCCCAATTGACTGCTTTTGATATAATCATTTTTAAAAAATAGAATTTGATGTGCTCTGTTTCAGTTTCTTTCTTAGGGATTTATTTACCAATATATATACGCTTCTCTTTAACCCTTTAGTGCACATCTTTGAAGCCTTGAACAAGGTGAGAACAGGGCACTTCTATACATCTGCTATTCCCAGCTCAATATCCATTGAATGAGCTCTAGGAAAGGATTTTGAATTCCATAACACTATTCATGATTGTGACTCTGGAGCCTAAAGAAAGCACAGTACTCCCTCCAGCTTCACTCTTATCCCTACTGTGTTGTACAGCTGAAAATGTAATATTCAAACATGAAAATTTAGGATAGCTTCACATCGACCAGCTCGACCTTTGTACTTTCTCTTTTCACAAATTAAAGTTTTCTACAGACTTTCCACGCTTGAAGGTTTATAAATGTCTACAAGTATTTTTATATAAAGGGTTGCCATATTAAAAGAATTTAAAAGTACAAAAGTAAAGTGGAAATTATAAAGCATGATAATTTGGGAAATCACATTAAAGGCATGATAGGTGTTTAAGTTATCTTTTTATTTCCACCGAGACCATTATGTAAATTTATATATAGCACATTTTCAATAAATAGTTATAAAATGTGTTACTAAAAGAATGAACCTGACAATAATTTTTTTCCATTTTTTTTATAGATCTGAGCAAGCTACCTAGTATCTTACCTAGTCTACTTCGATTCTCTTTCTAACACAGACACTGCTAAGTAAGAAGAAAGAAATATTTCTTCAGCTTTACAATCTAGGCTGAAGTATCTCTGAGTAAGACAGAAATGTGTAAATAGGTCTGGTCTGTAGTTGGATAAACCTTAGAAATATTCTCATGGAAGCACCAGTTTAAAGTGGCCTTTGCAGATAAGAGAAATTCCAACCTTCAGAACTTCATTTTTATGTTACAAAAGACAATATTCTAAACATATGAAATACTTCATCATTATAATTGATTCATTCTCTATATATTTTTATTTGTTAAAATGTTTGCTACCTTATTAATGAGGTAAAATGTATCATTTGCTTAAATAATATAACAAAACATTGGCCCAATAAATCTTGACCTAAGTTTCACATTTTACATGCACATGCACACACACAAGTCATACACAAAAGTGTTTCTAGGAATTACAACTCTAATCTTTGGTAGCTTTCACATGAGTGACATCTTAGCACAAACCACACAAAAAATAGAGCCATTTGTTCCTATGAAAATATAACAAAAGTACATTAAGTATAATTGACAATAAGACATTTGTTGTGTTAATAGCTTACCAGCCTTTCTATAATATGTACCCAGTGGCTGCTCAATAAATATTAATTGATGATAATGATTATTTGCAAAAGGCATTGAGCTTGCTTCAAGAAATAAAACCATAATGAATATCTGGTATGTGACTTGTGTTTCACTTGAGGGAAGAACTGGTAAACAGAGGCACTGTGCATTGCTTATAGGTGATCACCAGTTTTCTATGGCTTATAAGATGGTTTTCTTCCTTCGTTCCATGGTGTTTTATATCTTGAGCCTCACACACCGCCCACCTCCTGCGTAAAATTTACACAAGCATTGAAAGATTGTGGAATACCCAAGGAAATCATTTTTCAGTCGATTGAGTTCTTAATGGAAAAAGCTCTCTGAATGCTATCTTACAAATTAGAAGATCCCCTGCTTTCTAAATAGTTCAATTGAAACCAGCTTTGTATTTATCCTCTGGGTCATTCAGGCTGAAATGTTGTTAAGTCTTAAGTCCAAAAGTCAGACTTTTAAAGGTAAAATGTCAAGTCCTTTTAGGCTTCAACTGACCTTTTAAACCAGATTAGGGATTTGAAGCATTACACATGGATTTCTACATTTTATATCCCCATATTTAACAAATGATCAAATATAACTCCCAAGAATACTATTTTTACAAGCTTGACATTTCGTGTCTGAGAGGTGGCTGTCTGATTCTTTTTACATAAATTTATTGGTAGGGGATTCAGTGAATACTTTGGTCTTTCCCACCTCCATTTCATTGAAAAAACTTTGTATTTTTTTCCTGTATGATGGACAATAGCCAATGTCTTAAAATCATCACTAAAAGATGCAAAATTGCCAAGTCTTTGTATCTCTTTAACTCAAGGTTAAAGTAGAGTAGGTAAGGTAAAAGTAGACACTTAACAGATTATTTGTAATGAATCATGTCCAATATATGTCCCAAATTACAACTGTCTTGAGGCCTTACTTATCCTTTGTTCTCTACAGAGTTTTGCCCACAAGCAGTTCATAGTGTGGAATTTCCTTGCTCCTTTGTCCTGAAACTATTTGCTATTGTTGCTCTTCAACCTTGGTTCTCAATCTGGAATAAGCATTAGTCACCTAGAGAGATTTTTTAAAAATGCTCAAGCTGAATTCCAGATTAAATAAATCAGAATCTCTGGTACAGAAATCCCGGCATCAGAGTTTTTAGTGCTCTCCAGGTAATTCCTCCTGTGTGGCCACGGTTTTATACCACCGCATAGAACTCAACTATGTAATAACAGATATTCATAAAGTTATCAGAAATAGTTTAATTGTGAAAACAAAGAGTGAGAGGATTTACTTGTGCACCTTGTATTTAGCTTCCAATATTTGACAGGGATGGCCCCAATACCTACTTATTTAACAAGCATTAACCAGATCCTTTCATATGTACGAAAGCAGAGGAAACACAGTAGTCCTTTCCTTGATGTGTAGTGTTCAGTAAGAGACACAGAACGTGTACATCTGTATCTAGAACATAAGAACACATTACACATTTCAGACTCATTTTTCATGAGCTGAGATTAGGAAGATTTCTGATTTCAGGAAAGTAAAAATAAAAAGAAACAAGCTAACACTGCACCCCAACCCTCAACTCCTATATGGTTCCATACAACTCTACTAACTCCTGCATCTTTGCATGAAGTCAAGATAATAATCACAGGGAGGAATAATCTTTTGCAAGACTCTCTGCTTATTTGTAGCCCTCCTTTTACCCAATGACAAGTTCAGCAGCAACTGTACAATGCAGATGGGTGCTTCTGAATCCCCATGACAATCAGGCTGGGGACATCAACCCTCCTAGGATATTATGCTTGATATAATGAGGAAGGCTTCTGTATAAGGAAAGCTGTTAGTGACCATACTATTATTTAAGAGCAAAAATGAATGCCATCAAAGATGAGAAGACTGAACTGCTCATAAATTACATCATTCATTTTAAAAGGAATCAAATACACAAAAGAGCCAATTGAGGAACACAGGCCCTGAGTGTGGATCACTTTACATGACTATAGACTTCCCTTCAGCTGACCACCATAATGTCAAAGGATATCAGTCAACCGGGAACTCAGATCATCTGATTTTTGTACAGCTTTGAAGGGCTTTGGTTGTTTGTTAACTTCCTGTTTGGTCTGTGTCTCTAGATTCTAAAGTCCTCTGGATTTTTGCTGGGGATACTAGGATAGGTGAAGGAATACCCAAGGGACACCTTAAAAGTCATTTTGAGGTGGGTCATTCATGGTCTGTTAAATGCGAAAAATTCAGATGTGAGAGCTTAAAAGAGAGTACATTTGGCCTGTATCTTAAATAATAAATGTGAATTCCAGTGTCACATGGAGGAAGTCTTAAGTTTAAAGGCACAGTATAAGCAAAGACAAGTAGAAGTAAATTAGAGAACAAATTTTAAAATGAGGAATTGTCCATTTGTGCTGTTGTAGCTTAACACGGTGACATTAACAAAATGGAAGCTACAGAAAAAAGTTTTGTTTTATCTTGGTCAACGCTGAGGATGTTTGAATTACTCTCTGTACATGTTACAATATTTTTGAGAGGGTCAAAGAGCTAATCTAGCCCAAATCTATAATCTTATGGATAAAAATAAGGCCAAAACAAATAATAAAGGAAAGAAAGAAATGTGGAGAACACAACAGAACTGGAGGCAAAAGACAGATGTCCTGAGTTTTTTCATTGAAATATCCAATCTTACAAAACAGATTCGACCTTTAAATCCCATCTATTTCTATGTCAGACCACAGAAGCATGCTAAAAATAAATGCATAGCTCTTTGAAAATAATTTTTAAGTAGTCATTTTAAATGAACATTATCACTGGAAAATGTCACAGTATCTTAATTTCTAGCAATAACAAATGACAATAACAATTCAACTCACATAACTTAGAGAAGTGATTTCAGGTCAATCATTACCACACATTTTGGAAGCAGTTCTCTTGCAGCATTACTGGGCTCTCTACAGGGAATGCAATCACTTCTATTTTTCCTAGTGGATGTTCTTCCACGTTGACAATAATTTGCACATTTGAATTGCACTAAAGACAATTATCAGACTCAAAAGAGTAAAGTAAGAAGAAAAAAAGAGGATATAACAACCACTTCATTTTCATTGCCAGTTGCGCATTCTCTTTTTCTATTTACCTATTACTATTTCGCTGTTGTTTCCAGATGGCTCTCTCTCAGAAAAAAGTGAACGTATCACTTTTAAAAATCATAGTTCCAAAACAAAATATATTACAGAATACACCCATACTGGAAGTACATATTATTGTTAATGATATATTTTTAGTGTGTATTCAAATCCAAAAGATAGTTCAGGCAACATTTATTTGACTTCCATGGAACATGAATATAGAAGTTATAGGTTAGATCCAAATGCTAACTTTTTGAAAGTTGTAGTTGAACCAAATGCCTGAGAGAGTGTAAATGCCTCTGTTACTCAGGTGCACACTCATCTCTCCAGAATGATTTGTATACAATCTTGTCTAGTAGAAGATAAAAGCTCTATTTCTCAGAGTCTCTCTCAAAATGCAATTAGAATGTAGCATAGTAATAATAGATGTTTCAATATTTTCCTGAACTCTCACCTCCCTCATTCTTTGGCTAGAACTAAAATACTTTATAGATGAAAGATGCTGAGATTGCTATCAAGAATTAATAGCACAATATTATTTTTAAACAATCTATGTAAAAGTTAAAGGATTTTAGTGTCATATGAAAATAACACTGAGGACCTCTGTATGGAAGAATTAGTTAACAATTATCTGTGACATTTCCTGCACTGAAGTGTACTACCAATGATATGAATGTGAATTAATGCTTCCTAGCTCTACACTTGCATTTAATATAGTAGTCACTAGGTTCATGACCATGCCTTTTATACACAGGAAAGGGGAATAATAGCTATAAAATACCACCTTTGCTCTTTTGGTGAATGCTATATCCTTGCTCAGTAAAGCAGCCAATATGGTCTTACTTTGTACTTTAACTTGAATTAGGCAGTGCAGCATTGGAGCTCTACACTGCAAGGCTGAGGCCTGGGAACATAAAGAAATGTAAATTACATTCTATGTGCTAAAGAAACTCAAAACTAGTTGGAGGTTACCAACAACTAGAATTAGATGTGATATTAAAATTGTAGCTAATAGTCCAGTATCTGAAGTTGGAAAGAAGTGGTTTTAAATCCTGCCTCTTTTATTTCAGTGGTGTTATGTTCAGTTCAATGTATGTTAACTCTAATCCAAATGAGTTATAAGGCCTTCATCTGTCGCACTGTTAACACATATTGACTCTCCAGTATCACACGTCCTTCCAAGGACCTCCTGTGTATTAATCATTCAGTTCTCACAAGAACCCTTTCATCACTCTGATTTTGTGGCTGACGAATCTGAGGCATCTGAAGTTTGTGTAACTCATCCCAGGTGTGAGAACTGGGAGGTGGCAGAGTTGACATTCAAACAAAAGCTTACCTATTAGCAATAGTACCTGCCTCCTAGAGGAGGACAAACAAGGATGATAAGATGAGAACACTGAAGCGCTTAGCACAGAGCTTGGCACAAAATAAACACTGTAAATTTGACCTATATTTATCAATATTATCACTGTCATTGCTGTTGTTGATGTTACCATGATTATTACTAATACTCTCGTATGCAGAAGAAAATTAAAAGGAATAGATTACATATTAACAATAGAACTCGCTTGACTAAGTAAAACTGAATATGTTTTTCTTATTAAATAGACTGACAGTAATTTCTAGTAACTATAGCAAATACAAACTAGTGAACATTTCAAAGAAGTTTTTCTTTTTTAAAAATTGTTTTTTCCTTCAATCCTACTGCATCTCTCTGTTCAGAGGAATTTTTCTCCTATTAGCACTTTTATAGAAAAAAACAAAATGGCTCAGAGCAGGTAAGGATCGTGAATAAAGTGATCAAGGTACTTAATTAGCAAACCCAGAAATGTGAAAGGGCTTTCTGATACTTAGTAGCTTTTAGAAAGACTGAGTATAAATGGTAAATATTCATGCTATGTAAAAATATTCAGTGAATTCAGTAAAGGAAGAGGCATAACACCTCTCCCAAATTCAACATGGGTAATTTTGCATCATTTAGATTAACAAATTGCTTGTTTTAATTCATATTTTAATTTCTTAATTTGGTAAGCCTTATTTAGAAATAGAAAGAAGGCAGCGGTGTCTATTTTAACTTTAACCATTACTTGAGTGTGGTCAAGATGCTCAGTCTTCCTGAAGAGCAGCTGTTCCATCTATAAAATATAGAAATTCTCTCCCCCAAATTTAGTAGTATAAATTTTAATTAAATAATATCAGATGAATATCATGAGATCCATAAATGAAAGATGTTTCAAAGAGTCAGTAATTATTTTTTTATTATTATGCCCATCCTGGAAGACCTAAGAGGGTTGATTTCTTCCTGTTAATAATTCTCTTTCTTTCTGAATAATTGTAGGATCAAACATGCTGGCACCACAGGGAAATGTTCCAACCAGCTGGGAACACTGCTTGACTCTTATATCTTTTCTTTCTTTAGTCTTTAAGTTTCAGTCTACACACTTCCTGCTGTTTTGGTCTGTGGTTTAGCAAGAAAAATTAAGGATTTTCATTTTCTCTCTCTCTTTTTAATTAGCACCCTATTTCACTTGTTATCAAAAATAATTTTTTAACAGAGACATTGCAATATTTATAAAATTTGCTAATAATAGGAATGACAATGTAAACATCAGTTTCAAGGTGTGAGTTTTTTTAAATGTGTGGGATCCTGAGCAAACTGGAGGAAAGACAAGGACTGTGTGATCCAGGTGTGCTGGTGTAGATGGCTCCTGGTGGTGAGAGTCTAGGACATTGGTTTCTTCTACGCTGGCTTGGGAGCCAAATTCTGATTTTAACTTTCTTCCTGACAATAAGATTTCCCTGAAAATTTAGATGCTACTTCACTGAATGGATTTTAAACTAATATTTCTCTTTAAGATATTTATATGTTTAAGAGAGGTGTAGCAAAAGAACCAAATAAAAAGTAGAAGTTTCAAGCAAAGCTATTTATCAGACAAATCTGAATTTAAGATTTGAAAAAAACTACTATATTGATTTTTTTGATAAATTTTAAAGACAGATAAATTTTAGTTATCTCTGTTGATTCTGGTATTCAGTGTTACTTATGCTCAAAAAAGTCTTTCTCTCTCTTTCACCCCCATCCCACACACTCTCCACACCCACCCTTAGCCTCCACTTCCACACACTTTTTTTCAGTACACACCTAGAATTCTAAATTTCTCTCATTACTGAAATGCAAAAGAGAAAACACACCTTTCTTCCAAACCCAGTGCACCACTGTTAAAAAAATTCTCTGCAGACCTACATTTAAAGTCTGCTACTACCAAAGCAGTTTACAATTTCCAAGCTCCAATGCAAAAGGACAAATATCACTATAAAGATAAGATTTTCTTGTGAAGAAAAGAACAAAAAGAACAAAGTGATTTTAATAGACCACAAAAAGAACGTTAGTTAGAGCAAATTTGAATCCCTCCTAGCAAGTTTATTGAGTACTTTCACAAGTGAATTATGCATTCAGAGAATCACAGATACTGGAAATGTCATCACAGAGATTTAAGATTGTGATCTGATGAGCCAAGTCTTTGCCCTACCCAAATTTCTATCATAGTGTTGTCTTCTGGAAAGTTTGCAAGAACTGAATGCATATGCTTGACCAAAGAACACAAGATACCTCCCATAATAAGCCATATGCAACATCATCATGGCTGTATGCCACGATTCTATTTTTATACCCCTGAACATTTGTTTTTTGATCTCTTGTGAAACCTGAACATTTTCCCCTGCCTTAATTTTCATTTGGGTACATTCTTCCTCACTTGAATTTTTCTGCACTTTTCTGATGCACAGAGCAGGAGAATGCCAATCAAAACGTGGCGATAATCCTTCAGATAGCAAGAAACTGTGGCAAGACTTCAGGAACTATAATCAGAAAATTGTTAAAAAATAAAAATAAAAAAAGAGAGAGTCTTCTGCCAAGACTACTGTGACTTCCCTTGGTTGGAAGGACATCTCATCTGTGACAACAGTAACAATACAATTTTTAACCCTAGGTACCATCTTAGACCAACCTACCTGCCATTATCATTGTTGAAGTACTAATTCTCTCCAGTGTTAGAGGTAATATAAGGAACATATTTGAAATGGTTTCTAATGATATGATTTATTAGCAGAAACCATCCAAAGAATTTATGAGCATAACTATGATGCATGCTTTATTAAAAGAATTTGTGAGATGGCTATATAATAAACATAATTATGTATTATGTAATATTTTCACATTATATTATATAACATTTATTTTATTATACACAAATATATATACTTTAAGAACATTTTTAAAAGATCAAGAAAATTATAAAAATTTGCAAAGAAAAATATATTTTTAAAGACCATCCCAAGCCACAAATAAAATGAGATCTATATTACCAAAAGACTAACTTGAGTATATATATTAAATATACATTAAATCAGCACGTTTTATAGTCATCTTATGCTAATAAAACTAAATCATTGAAATAACTACTGAGATTAACAGAATTATTATCTACTTAGAAGTCTGGATCTTCATTTTGTAATTCTACTTAATTCCCTATGTGCTCTGAGACATGGAAAGAAGCTGCTTTCTCATCACTTCACATTTTAAAACTGGCATAATAAAGTTGTCCAGCGAATTTATAGATAGATAGACAATGTTGACATTGTCTACTTAACATTGTCTGCTATCTATAAATAAGTAAACAATGTTGTCATAAGAATTAGGTGACAAAAGTTGGGCTAAACTTTCTGCAATCTAGGCTCAGCTTAGTGTATTTCAGTCACTCAAGTACAAGAAAGACAATATGAAAAGCAGAAGTTGTGGAACGAAGACATGCATTACAAAATGATGTGCACAGGTCATGGCAACAGTGTTAGTAAAATTCAAAGAAAGATGACATTTTTCAGATTAGCTGTAATAAAATGACTTGAGAAACATAGCAATTGCACTGGCTACAGTAACGGAGATAGAAGAAGTAAGAATGCTCCATGAGGCAGAAACTATCTTGTTCATCACTGTGTCCCCAGTTCCTAGGAAAGTGGTGCTTAATAACTACTTATTGAATTAATATATAAAAATATTCACATCAAATCCAGACAACCTTTCTTGTTTCAAAATTATGAAGTTTTCCCTTGATTGTGTAAGATGTTAAATTTGAGGAAGTTGGGTAAAGAACATACAGGAACTCCCTGTATTATCTTTGCAATCCTGCTGTAAATCAATAACTGTTTCAAAATAAAAAGTATTTGTAAAAAGTTTTGCTATGGAGAATTAACTAATGGGATAGAATAGTGAGGGGAGAAGGACCACCTGCCTTGGCCCCTCTCTGATGCTTTTGTAATGGTGGCAGCATCTTTTCAAGGAAATCCTGGAAACAGCCCAAAGGAGTAATAGGAAATTAAGTTGAGCAATGGCACACAAACTATATTCATCCAGTGAAGATCTTTAGAATATGAGGAGTAAGATCTAATTTTTGCAATTAAATAGGACAATGGATTAAACTACTCTTATTATTTATTAATATGTTTGGATATTAACATAAAAAAAATGGCTCCGAAAGGCTGAGAAAAGAGATACACTTAGGTTAGATCAACCTTTGTAAGTTTAACTCTACTCAATAGAGATAGTATGCAACTTATGGCTTTACACAGTGTAGGGAGAGGGGCTTTATTAGGAAAGAAAAAAGAAAAGGAAGAAGGATTATGGAAAAAGATGCAGGGAGGATGGAAGAAAGAAAGGAAGGATGGAAGGAAAGGGAAGGCAAAAGACCCTGACAGAAGTTCCATGAAATTCTCCCTAATAAAGGATATACTCAGTCCTTCTATCAAAACCTAAGAAAAAAGGAAAGCTGTCCATATAAAAGCTCTCAGGATATAGGCCATTAATACAAAGACTTTCGTTTAAATTTGGAAAATAATATTCTAAAACAGTCATTTTAAAAGCATTTAAAAATGTATATCGCTTTACAAGTGTGATTTGTGGGGCTGAGGAGGGAGCATTCCTTATTGTTTGGAACAGACTGAGTGAACGTGGCTACAAACCACTGGAGAAGCTGCTGTAGCTTGTTAGACCAGGTACCTAGGGCACTGAACTCTGAGCACTTCATTTTTAAATAATATTTCACATGCATAGAACTAATTCAAGATTTGGATTTATATGTTTTATTCACTAAAAGGGTCATTTTCCAGAGTGGTAAAGTGTCTTTTCTTTCAAAACCAAAGGGTAAAATAAACAACTAAACAAAAAGCTATGATGTCACTTTTTGGCACATTATAGTCTGTGCTTGTCATCAAATCAATTGATCCTTTCTTGATGAATGAAATCCCTCTAGGCCTTGATTATTGTGACATTTAGAAAGCTAGTCCTCCAAGTCAATTTCCTTCGGTAGATATGAGTTTAGCCTTCATTCTTCATCGGTTCCCCAATTTGTCTAACATTGTTATTATTGTCTGTGTTTTAATTTTACCATATTCTCAGGCTGTTTAATATATATAACAAATATGTTCTGCATGTGTATACGTTACACAGTTCTTTTCACTTTATCCTTATTATATCCAGGGTTGGAGTATTTTTGTTGGTAACTATTTCATATAGAGCAACACTTACTGTCATTGTTCAAACCTCTTAGGCTTCAGTTATAATACAGAATCTTAATCATTGCATAAAAAATATACCAGTGTCCCTTACAGAGAATAAACAAGGTTGCCTAACAAGCAGAGTCACCCAAAATAAGAAAGGCTTGGTGGCAAAGAATAAAAACAAGACAAACCAACAGAACAAGAAAAAGATACCTAACAAACAAAAATGTCCATCATGTTCAGGACTGTCAATATTAAGAAAACATGAGGAAGGCACAGAGGATAATAGAGCTACTTCACTGTGGAACTGCCTTCCCTGAAAACGAAGGGTTCTCAACTTATTCTTCCATGATGAGTTTCTATACTCTGCTGCTCTCCACCCTGTCATCTTATTCTTTATTCTCCAAATCACAGGTGATATTTTTTGGCAGGGGTGGACATCGACTATTCCATATATAAGGGATGTCAATCTTTGTTGGCAAGATGAAGAGAGACCAAAGAGAAAGTGGTACCTCCAAAAAAATAGTGATACTCTGTATTAGTTATATTGCACTGTGTAACAAATTACTCCCACAGCTTAATAGCTTACAATGATAAACATAAATATATTTTCACAATGGCTGTCAATCATCTATCACAGCCTTACTTAGCTGCATGATAGGCCCTCTGGCTCAGGGCCTCCCACAAGGTTGCAATCCGGCTGTTGGCCAGAGCTGTAGTCATTTCAAGGCTTGACTAGTGGGTGATCCACTTCCAAGCTCACTCACAGGGCTGTTGGCTGATTGATCCTCCTTTCTGCTTGTTGGATCGAAGGCTTCAGTTCAATGCTGACTATTGACCTTACTACATAAGCATCTAAGCATCTCCATAGGGCAACTTCCAGCATGACAGCTGGCTTCATCAAAGCAAGGGAGAAAGAGGACACAAGCAAGACACAATCCCAGTCTTTTATAACTAGTTCTTAGAAGTGATGTCGTATCTCTCTTATCACATTCTGTTCCTTAGAAACAAATCACTGGGTCCAGCCCACAAGAGTATTAGAATAGAAGGAGGTGTGCAAGTGGGTTAATATCAGGAAGCAGGATCATTGGAGTCCATTTTAGAAGTAGCCTATCATATACCACAAATCTACTCACCTAGAACAAGCAAGGCTGGAACAGCTGATACTTAGTTACTATTTAGAAGGAACCTACAGTAAGTTACTGTTTCAAGCACTATAGCAAGTGCTAAATCATTTGCTTGACTCTTGAGGCTCTCATATTGTGGTTTCATTTTCCCTAATCAATCTCAATTGGCACTATTCCCTCATATCTGCCACAGTCAGACGACCACGTGGAATGTTCTCTCAACACTTCGTCTCCACCTCTGAGAAGTAGCCTGTTTTCTCCTTGAAGCATCTTCTGATGTCTCACTATGGTAGCATGCTTTTTTTTTTTAACACGTGACATGGTTGGTAGTACTTAGCGAACATTCTAGTTTAAAATAGGAATATCAGTTTGGTAGTTGCATTTTTTAAATTAGTCCATAAAGGCAGTTCTTAGTTTTATGTTTCTACCTGTTATCTGATGATGCTGAAAATGATTTTTAGCAAAGTTGACATTTAATAAATGTTTGACTGGTATATATGTTTTCCTCTGGCTGCCACAACAAATCATCGCAAACTTGATGGCTTAAAATAGCACACACTTATTCTCTAACAGTTCTGGATATCAGAAGTCTGAAATAAATTTTACTAGGCCACAATCAAGGGGCTGATAGGGCTGCATTCCCTCTGGAAGCTTTAAGGAAGAATTACTTTCTCTATCTTTTCCACTTCCAGAGCTACATTCACTGCATTTGAAGTTAGCAGCATGGCATCTTGCTTCAATGGTCATATTGCCTTCTGTGTCAAGTCTCCGTCTGCCTCCCTCTTCCTAAGACATTTGTGATTCCTTTTAGGGTTCATCAATATAATCCAGGATAATGTTCTTAAGATCCTTAATCACAACTACAATATCCCATGCAAAGAAACATTCACAGGTTTTGAGGATTAGGGGCTGGATATCTTTAGGAGGCCATTGTTCATCTTACTATGACTAAAAATGACTGTGGTAAAGGAGGGAGGGTTTTTTTGGACAATGAAGATCTCTGAACTCTCTTCCCAGTTTTATTTTATTGCATTTAGGACTATTCTCCCAATATGAGTATAATTTTATCAAGGTAGTTAAACTGTAAGTAAAGAAAACATCTACTGGTAAAAAGAAAAAATAGGAGCAATTAACTTCATTGACTATCACGGAATCAAAAATACCCAGCAGCAAATGGCAAGCTCACTTCTTTATCACACTGAGTCTGGTACCACCCCTCCTACTCATTCCTCCATATTTCTCTCATGGATCAGTGCTAGTTCATTGTAACTGTCATCATAACTATGTCCATATCTGACATTTGACATCAAGTATTCATACCAAGAAGATAATGGAAAGATATAATACATCAGAGGCCCAAAAGATAGCAGTATCTTATCATGTTGGATGAACAATTAGATGTTTTAGCTACAAATAGACCACAGTACTCCAGAGGAAGCTCTAATCATTTCGAAATCTTCAAGTCAGTATCTTAAACTCCTAGCATCATAAGGAGTTATCAAATATTCCCAGAAAATATATTTTCATATCTATTTAATAACTTACATTAGAATACTACTTATTTTTTAAATTTTTAGTTCAGATACTTCCAAAGATCATTCCAGACCTATATAATGGAGAAAGTGTCTGGCCTTTCTGTTTTTGTTTATTCTCCATTGACATTTCAGCAAGGATATCTAAGCCAATCTTCTGATTTCCATTTCCCAATATACAAATCATACAATCAATCCACATGGATATACATTTTAGGAATAAATTGTTAAAATTACAGGATCTACAAAATATGATACCTTCTCTTTTAATGAAGATAATGCCTTCAAGGACCATTTGTTATCTAACTTGCCATAATTAAAATGCTGTCATCCTGTTGCTCCACATATCTACTATGTTGGGATGGGTGATCTCCAGGGCCTTCCTGCTTTAAGGTCTCACTCAAATCACCCAAGAGCATAGAATCAGGCAGGGGCTAGAACTATGAGCCCAACCTGTACTCAAAAATTCTTTTCTAAAGACTTGAAAGCTCTAATTCGCCAATAAAATTGTGTTAGAGATGTGCCCAGAATGGGGGTAGGGCAGGGCAGAAATAAACACCCATCCAAACACCAGAGAATAGCAGGGTTTCATCCAGATCTTCCTGTCTCCTACCATAAAGCACCAGAAAACTATCCTTGATGCAGTCAATAAAAGATTTGAGAACATTTCTATGAATAAAATTAAGTGATGTCACCTAAAGTGTATCACTGTATATCTCTATGTTTCATATTCACTAAACCTTAAATGAAGAATACGAGCATTCCAAAGTGTCCAGGACCCGCCAATCGAGTACACAACGAATTGGATAGAGAGCTGTTATTAAGGGAAGGGACTTTAAGACATAGAATTCTGGGGTGGGGGACCACTGAACACAAGTAGACTGTTTACTCAAAACACAAAGAGAAAATGTTACTGAAAGAAGAGTAAAGGCCAGGGTATATAAGAGAGGCAAAATTGCAGCACTGTTTACAATAGCAAAGACCTGGAATCAACCCAAATGCCCACTGATAATAGACTGGATTGGAAAAATGTGGCACATATACACCATGGAATATTATGCAGCAATCAGAAATGATGAGTTTGTGTCGTTTGTAGGGACATGGATGAATCTGGAGAACATCATCCTCAGCAAACTGACACAAGAACAGAAAATGAAACACTGCATATTCTCACTCATAGGTGGGTGATGAAAAATGAGAACACATGGACACAGAAAGGGGAGTACTAAACACTGGGGTCTATTGGGGGGAAAAGGGGAGGGCCAGTGGGAGGGGGAGGTGGGGAGGGATAGCCTGGGGAGAAATGCCAAATGTGGGTGAAGGGGAGAAGAAAAGCAAAGCACACTGCCATGTGTGTACCTACGCAACTGTCTTGCATGCTCTGCTCATGTACCCCAAAACCTAAAATCCAATAAAAAATTAAAAAAAAAAAAAAAAAGAGGCAAAATGTTGGAATGGTGCCATTTTCCAGAATGCAAAAAGAAACATACATCCTGAGGCCAGAAAGACTGAGAGGTTTGGAAGTGTGGTGAGAGGTGGGTTAGGGAAAGTGGTTTGGGTGAAATTCATGAGCATTCACGATAACTTCTATCCCATAGACTACGCTATTGCCATCTTAGTTTTTCTTTGTTGTGTATACCCTAAAGTAGATACTGTTATTATATCAGTTATTCTTTTTGTTGATATTTATTCTATGTAAGATTATGTGCTTATATTCAGACACATATTTTCAAGCATTTTTGTTCACTCTTTTAACTTATTCCTTACTTTTTGATTTAGTTTTTTTCTTCCTAAAGTTCATTCCTCAGTAAATCTTTTATTAAGGTCTTTTGAGAGTAATAGTCTTGGCATGTCTGAAAATGTCTTTACTTTTCTCTCACTATTAAATGATAATGTGCTAAGTATATAATTCAAAGTATATCAGTTATAATCATTCTCTCTGTATATTTGGATGGTGTTCCATTGTCTTCTGACATGTATTACTGTAATAAGAAATCTGCTGTGCAAATAATTGTCATTCCCTTGCAAAGTACTATATTATTTCTTTTATAAATGCTTCTCATTCTCTTCTTGGGATTCTACAATTTCTCTATAATATGAGAACTTACTCAGTATTTGTGATGTTCAGAATTTGTATACTCTCTGGAACTGAGGATTCATATTTTTAATAGTCTCAAAAATTTCTTAGTCATTACCTCTTTTAATATTTTCTTACAATTCTCTTCACTGTCTCTGAAATTCTTAATCAAACTTCTTAATGCTTAACCTGTTTTTTAATACTTTCTACATTTATATTTCCTTGTGTGGTGTCTCTCTTACTCAGGTTATCTAATATTTTTAGTTTTTATTGTTGTTGTTTGTAAGTTTGGACTGTGAACTCTGTTTCTTAAAGTAATGAGGTGCTTCTCCAGAAAGATACTGCGTTGATTCTGTAAGATGCTCTGGAATTATCGTTGTCTAGAATCAACTTTTATTTTGATATATCAGCTTGGAAAATATATGACTTTGTAGCTAGCACAAAGTTTAAAAATTCTTAAAGTGGACTTTCATGTTTCTGTCCAGGGCCCAGAAAAGAAAGACCAGGATCTTTTTCATCTCTGTGTTATAGATAGACTCTTTCTGGTTTTACTTTCCTCAGCCCCTTTAGGGTCCAAGTTTCAGGTCCAAGGATCTATTCCAACTTTCTGCTTTGCATGGGCCTAAGGCCTGCTCATCCAATCATTCTTACCTTAGTCAACTTAGAGTGCTATAGCAGAATGCCATGACTTAGACAAAAATCATTTATTTCTCACAGTTAAGGAGGCTTGGAAGTCTAATATCAAGTGCAGCAGATCTGGCATCTGGTGAGGATTAGCCTCCTGGTTTTCAGACAGCGATCTTCTCATCATATCCTCACATGGAGAAGAACACAGAAAGAAGCAAGTGCTTGTGTCTCTTTTTACAAGGGTGCTAATTCTATTCACAAAGGCTTTACCCTCATGACCTGATTCCCTCCCAAAGACTTCATCTCTTAATATCATTGCATTTGAGTTTAGGGTTTCAACATATGAATTTTGGGGGGACGCGAACATTTAGTATGTAACAATTCCCATGAGGGCGAAAATCCATGCCTGTAGATTCCTAGAACAGACACCAGCATTAACAACCCCAACTGCTGTAGCCCAGCAGCAACAGCTCAACTCTGGCTTCCAGATCACTCTTTGCACATTAATCCCTGGGGATTTCTGCTTTGCTCTCTTTTTAAAGAGATATTTGTTATACTTACTTAACAACTCTACCTTTTTAATTGCTTGCATCAGGAGTGGTTTCAGATTATAATTGACCAAAACTTTAGCCATTTTATATTAATGGTAACTAAATCTTTCTTTCTGTTTTTCTGCTTTTACTGCTGTCATAACTTCCAGAATGTTCCCATGTAGTTAGTATCCAAATGTCCCCAAAGGCAAAAGTTTATTCTGTTGTACCCTATTCAATACAGAATACTCTCTGGTGCAGGGTTCATGTCAGGCCACCTCATAACTTGCTAACCTTCCATGGATGTGTCATTTTCATCTGAAGCCTTTGGCTAAAGTAGAGACTTCTGGCCCAGGCAGTTATAGGCAGGGTAGCCACATCTCATGACATAAAGAATGGTGCACTATGGACAAGCAATCGCTTTTGGACGACTCTGCTAGAAAGGATATTGGGACACAAGACACACTGAGACTATATAGAGTAGAATTTCCACTATAGTTTAGTGCTTAATTAATTGATGCTCTTTAATTATTCAGTGTGTATTTTTCTTATCTCACTAAGCAAGGTTTTATCAGGAATTATGTCTTATCTAAACATTGTTAAATTTATTGTTGATATTTAATAAGCACATTTTGATGGACTGATCTAAATAGCTGAGCAAATAGGTAGGGGGAATACCAGTAAGTGTAATGAGTTCAAAACCAATTAAAATGAGCTATGTAAGCACACAGAGCAGACAGAAGTTGAGGTTGAGATATTTAGTCAAAAGCTTATAAAACTACAAGAGGGCAGAAGGAAGAAGGAAAGAAAAATACCAAAATATGTTGAAAAAATTGGGTTTTGTGCTAAACATAATAATAAGAAAAAAATTCCAATTAACTGCCTGAAAGAAATTACAGAAAATGATCATATAAAAATGTACTACAGAAAGAAAGAATGTATTTAAAAAATTGCTAGAAGAAGGAGGAACACATATAATCCACGTACCCCAAAATTGCAGCAAGTTCTAAGCAAAATATTTTGAAGAGAAAAATAGCTAGATCTAAAATAACTTTTGATGAAAGTTTTATCTGGAAGAAATAAATGACCTTTATAAATGAAGTAAAGAACCCCTCAATTTAATTTTCTAGACAGCTAGAAAAAATGTCTTTATAAAACCATTCTGTGTAAAATCCAATAATAGATTAGCATGTACTGATGATAATTGAGAGTTTGTGACTAACTTTTATCTTAAGTCCCAGACTAAAAGTTCAAAGTATTCCCCACTTAAGTAAGAAAAACATTAAGTTTTCAAATCTGCGAGCACAGGCTCATCAATTTTAGCAACTTACATTATTAACAGCATTCGTTTGGTTACACTTTCTAATTTTGCACTTATTTTTCCAGATGGTTTAGAATATTTATATCACAAAAGTTTTTCTTCTAATAACAATATGGGCTTGTTATTACTTTCTTATAGTTTTTGTGAAAAAAGTAAAGAATTTAAATGGAAGAAACTTCAGAGTAAAGGCAAACTTTAAGACCAGCTTGAGGGGAAAAAAGAAGTTTAATGCAATAAGTTTCCTAAGAAGGATGTTCTCAATGAGTCTCCTTGTGTAAATATGGTTTGATGTCACCTAAGTAATAAAATTCAATTTGCTTTTGTGCTTTAGTACAGCATTGGGAGGATTGGAAATCTTCCCAGACTTGCTAGGCTGGATATGAATTCTCACCTCCCCCAAACTTCTGTGTTTAACAAGTGCCTTTCCCAATTATAGCTGCATTCTGACAGTAACTAACCATTGCCCTGAGTGACAGACAGAGAAAGCCAAGAGCCTTGAAGCTAAAAGGCATAAGTGAATGTGATTTCCAATCACATAGTCAGCCAAAGAGGAGACCTCATAGGTTCATTCTAATGTTTTCTACATCAGTGGCCAATAGATGTGTGCAATTTGCACAGATGCATTATCAGGCATAGCATATACATTATAAGGACACAGTAGCTATAAGGTGATGGCAAATTTAGTGGCCTAATTTATTTCATTGTTATATCCAAATATCAACTAAAAATCTAACAGTAATAAATAATTAATTGAGTGGCACATTTCTCCACAATAGGTTAAAATTTGTGATTATTAAAAAAAACAAAACTCTCCTTCCATTTTATTGACAATTTTCTTTAATAACGACATTTCTAGGCAGTTAGTCTTTCTAAACATTTTTTTCTTTAAGCGTAAAGAAGAAGCTGAAGATTTTGAGTGTTAACTTTTACACTTCAGGAAACGTTATTTACAAGTGAGAAATTTGGAAAAGCCAAATTACTGTACATTCCCAAACTGAAAAGTCCACAAAAAAATGTTAAAACAAAAAGTACACTCAACTTCACTTCATCCTGAGTCTCTGCCTTTAAACATTAAAAAGCTGTGATTTTTCCATCACACACATTCACACACACATATGCATGCACACACATGCGCACACACAAGTCACCATTAATACACCATCTAATCATCTGATCTATGAACTTATTGAGCTGCTAATAGATTCTGGAAATATAATTGCATTTTCCACTTTCTGATGTATGAATGTGACCTTTACAATCATTTCCATATCAAATTCTTTAATATCAGTTATTCATTTTTTAATCACTCAAATATTTAAAGAAACTACAGAAAACCAATCTAAATGAATCATTTTTCCATTTTCAATCCTTTTTAAATTTAATTCTGAGATAATTATATCCTCATTGAAGCTTTTTTAAAATCATGATTCTCCATTCACTGACCTATGATGTTAAAAACCAACAAGAGGGGACTGTTCTAAACTAGGTCTGCCCAAAATGTGTTGTGTGGAGCATTAGCTCCACAAGATGGTATTAGATGTTCTGAATTCAAATATGTTTCAGAAAAGCTGTATATAATAATGTTGCACAGGCTCCTTTACTCTGTCACTCTTCAGAACTCTTATTATTATATATGTTCATTGTGAATATCCAAGAGACAAATCTTTATATGATGTTTTCCAAAGACATTGGTCACAGAACTTCTTTATTCATTAGGCATTTTAAGGGATTACTACATATATATATGCATATATACATTAGTTTTATGTATATATATCCATTAGTTATATATATGTATATATCTCCATTAGTTTTGTGTATATATATATGTATATGTTTATATATATACATGTATATATGTATATGTATATATATACACACATATCCACTAGTTGCCAGTAATTTTGTAAGTAGCATCTTAGATAACTAGAACTAACTGTAACTGGGTCTGGGCCTGGATGATAGGAACAACAGTAACTGACCACCAGAGTCAGAGTCATAAGTCACTTAGGGATATAGTGTGTGGGAAAATGGAGGGGGTCTCTTCTATCCATTTTAGCACAGGCACTTTATCAAAGAGGATATGCAAATAGCAAATAAACATTAAAAAGTACAGAAAAGAAATAACCATCAGGAGTAGACTTAATAAATAAATTATGGGATATTCAAATAATAAAATACTATAAAGCAATAAAAATGAAACAACTGCAGCTTCATGAAACAATATGAATAAACCTCAAAAACAATATTGAGTAAAAATATAGAAATATGTATTTATAATTTTATTTATGGAAAATTCACAAATGAAAAAAATTAACTTATTTTTCCCCTAACAGATTTAGTTACATTTCAGATACCTGCTTTGGTATCAAAACCATAAAGGCAAAAAATGAATACATGAAAGGCAGGATTGTGGTTACCTGTGGTGAAGGGAAAAGGATGGCTTGGTGTTGAGGAAAATCCACCTCAGGTGTGTGGGAGAAGGTCGGGGTGCCGGGATGCCCTATTTTTTTACTGGATTTAGCTAATAGATGTTTGCATTGATATAAATCTTAGAGCTATACATTTGTGTTTTGTATTTTTTTCCAAGTGAAAAGGAAGAAGTTATTTGAGATTATTGTAAGGTCAGCAAGTTCAAAACTTAGATCCAAAGTTACTTTTTCACAAAACCACTTTTGGAAAATCTATGATCTCTCCATCCATGATCATGGCAATAGAGAATAAAGCACCATTGCATATGTTAATTGTTAATCTTTTACAGCCTTAACTGTAATCGTCCTTAACTTTACAATTTTTTAACTGCCTAATCTTAGTTACATTTCAGATCCCTTTGTAAATGATTAACATATGCAAAGACATATAGAGAGCTGTAAATTATACAAATAGAGGTTACTTTCCATCAATATCTTTTTTTATTTACCTACAGTTATTATTTTTCTGAGCACTAATACCTCAGCCCTCTCTACAGATAAGGATATTAAGTAGTCTACACAGTTTCCAAAGTGAGCCCCCAAAGGAAGGTGCTCACAATGTTGGAAGGTTAACATTTGCTGTCACACTCTGTTACTCTACAAAAAAAAAGTTATGAGAAACTATCAACCACTGAATAAAAAATAATAGAAATTAAAAGGCAAAACTAGAATAACACTTTAGGGTTTGCTAATTCAACAACATCTAAAAGCAAATTTCCTCTGCCCCAGAAAACTACTCCTAACAATCATAGGGAAGCCTAGACACTCCCCTCTGACTAAAATTACATTTCTTAATTCATCCTTCTTAAATACTATATTTAAGTCATGTCTACTCACCATCTTGGATTCAAGAAATCAGAAGCACCTGAGTAATTTTCATAGAATCACATAGCATGCCATGTATTGGGTGGAAGCCAGGATTAATGACCTTTACTTTGAACTCAGGTAACCTTAACTTCCCATGAGGTTAAAGCAAATGGAAAATCTGGATGTAGACAATTAGTTTCCTAAGTACATTTTGGTGATCCACGCTAATGTGCTGTTGCTATTTATGATAAAGGTGGTGATATTTTGTTGAAAAATATTTTAAAACTATGTATCGAGTGCTTACAAAATTCTAGGTACTTACTGATCTCTTTGATTAAAATATCTGATCATGTCCTTATAAGAACCCTGTGACGTCTTTTATATCTCCATTTTAAAGGAGAAAAGTTGATCTAACTAAGCCATTAATACGGCAAAGTTCTAAAATGCTAGATATAAAGAAACATTCTTAGTTTAGCTTTCGTGCAGCTAAAAGTGCTGGCACACTATTTGCAACAAATCTATTATGTTGCTTCTCAAACTGTGATCCTCAAACTGCGATCCTTAGACTACTTGTACTAGAATTATCTGAAGGAACTAGGAACTTGCAGACCCCAGGGTTCTGTCTCAGTCATACTAAGCAGAAGCTCTAGAGGTGATACCTAAGAATCTGCATTTCTAACAATTTTCCGGATGATTATATGCAAGCTGAAATTTGATAACGATTACACCCCCATGCATTAAAGCAGCAATAAAACTGTTAAACAGTAAAACTCTAAACAGGTGCTATAAAGAGGAGCTCTTCAATAGTACTTCAAGAAATCATCATAACCTCCTCTCACTGAAGCAGTGGAAGAGGGCTGTTTTGGTTTGGTTTGGTTTGGTTTGTTTTCTTTGTTCGTTTGAGATGGGGTCTTGCTCTGTCATTTCTGGCTGCAGTGCAGTGGAGCGATCATAGCTCACTGCAGCCTCTACCTCCCAGGCTCCAGTGACTCAAACATCTGAGACTACAGGCATGTACCACCAAGCCCTGACAATGTATTTTATATTTTTTATAGAGATGAGATCTCACTGTGTTTCACAGACTGGTCACAAACTGCTGGGCTCAAGGGATCCTCCCACCTCAGCCTCCCAAAGTGCTGGGATTACAGTCATGAGTCACTGTGCCCCGCCTTGTTTTTAATATCAGACTCAATCTAAAAGACTTTCTTCCATTCCAAAGCTTATTCCCATTGCTATGTCAGTGTTCAGAAGAAAATTCAGGAAACACAGAGATGGAGCTACTTCATTATTCAAAAAGAGACCAGAACTAGATTTTTAGAATGCATTGAAATAGGGTTGAGGAGACAAT
Source organism: Callithrix jacchus (assembly GCF_049354715.1). Lineage (NCBI taxonomy): Eukaryota > Metazoa > Chordata > Mammalia > Primates > Cebidae > Callithrix > Callithrix jacchus. Next base: position 34,078,931 of record NC_133517.1, on the reverse strand, counting down.
TTCCATTAATATACTTCCACTAGTACCTGAATTTTGAGCAAATATTGGCTACTCTTAGGTTAAAGTTAAAGATGTATGAAAACTACCAAGTTTTCTTCAGCTGGCATGGGATATAGGTGATCACTGTGTTCAGGTAGTTCCCTTCAGCACACCTAGGCAAAATTTCTACCTGCTCCTAATGTTGAAGTGCAGCAATTCCAGCCACTAGACCCTCTGTATTTGCACTGTATAATATAATTGTACTGAAGTTAAATGTTGACTATATGTAGCTCTTTTTCTAGTGAGAACTATGGTGATCCACAATTCTTTCTCTACCTTTACCGTTCATAGTTAGAGATGGCTTTAAATATCCATGGTGAGGATGAGTGGGCCGGTTACATTCCAACTGACAGCTGTATCCCAGGTCTGGAGATTCAAGCAGGCAGATTAGATCATCAGAGTCCTGACAGGATGGTGTCCTCACCAGTATTATTTCTCCCTATACATCCTCTTACCATGATGTCTCACTGGGCTATGATTCAATGTGAGAATAGAGTAAAAGTTCTTATTCAAACATAATGATGAGTTTTGTGGCTTGACTAGCTCCTATTTTCTTAAAATCCATATTATATTTGTAGTACACTTGATCCTCTAGCCCCCAGACCCTTCAAATATAATAAAGCAGCTGTGTTATTAATCATAAAAACTATTGTGCTATTTTAGAAAGAGATAGCAGTGACAATTGCACAACATTCGGGTTGTGTTTAATGCCACTGAACTGTATACTTTAAAATGGTTAAATTGTAAATTTTGTGTTACACATATCTTAGTACAATAAAACATATCAATTATATTCATCTTTAAAATTGTGCAACATTCAGACATATAAAAGACAAATTGGAACCTGCCTCTGATAGCTTCTAATAGCTTTCAGCTTGACCTTTGCACGGTGGAAATCTTACTTAGCTATTCATCAATGTTTTCTTGATTTATATCAGATAACATTATAAAACTGATACTTCTATGAATCATGACAAGCAAATAGATGTCTGCATATGTTTCTTCTTATTTATAAACTAAATATCCATTAAACCTTTGGTATAGAAAAAGCACTGTAGTATTCTAAAGGCAAACTACTTTAACGGCAAAACACTGTACTCTAGAGTCAAATGAGATCCCTGTGCCTGTCTGGGACTTATCATCTATATTAGATAGATGGCATATATATGATATACATATATTATATATATCATATATATTATATATATAAAACATATATATATATATATATATATATGCCAAGCATCACTCAGGTGGAAGGGTAATACAAAGTATGATAAGATATAGTTCCCAGATTTTGGTTAGTTTAGAGTCTGATATAGGGAAATGAACATGAAATAGACTTCTACCATATGGCCCATATCCTCACAGGGCAGAAACAAAGGCATCTGAACACACAGGCAGTAGAGGGCAAACCACAAATGAGGCTGCTTTCAAAAACATCATGACCCATTTGGAGAAGTATATTTAGTATGAAAATATTCATGGCTTTATGTAAACCTGGACTTCCTTCAGCAGTTCCAGGCACTATTCCTCTTATATAGGACAGATTTATACAGACCCAGGAGAAATTCAAACATATTGCTTAGATTCAGTCACCAGATTATGGTTCTAACTAACCCAGTTAGCACAGCCACACATTCTGACTTCCTTATATCCAGAAATAAAACCCCAGGGATTGAGCTAATCCAGGACTTCTACACACCCAGCCATTGATAGGACTAGCTCTGTGAACTTAAATGCTTTATTTCACTTTTCTGAACTGTAAAATGATGGTAATATATTACATGCCATTATGTCTATCATTGGTAAGTTTCTTTATTCTTCCATGTGGTCCAATACTTTATATACGAGAACTTAAAAAAATGCTTGATAAAGCTAAATGTTTCTTTAAGATTAATAATTATTAAAAAAATCAGTACTGCTGCATCTGAAAACTTGAGTGCCAAGGGGTAAGTAGTGTCTAATAATTAATAAAAAGTGGTTGTGAAGCATTTTGCAAATATAAAATGCCAGATAATTTATAAATATTTAAATAGTTATTAAATTTAATATGAATATTACATAGATGCCATTTTGGTTTCTTCTGCCACTTTATTGCCTCAGAGTGCTTCACAGATATTAATTATGTTACTGTTGATATTATTGCTGTTAATTGTATGGTTTCTTGAGGGGTATATTCCAGGTAAAGAGGAAAGGGGAAATAAGGGTGAATAATTAGTTTTACAATGTTATTACTGGAAGGCAATATTCTTTTCTGTTATAATGTATTTGAGGTTTAAGTCAATTAATTGCTTGGTTTGTAGGGTTCTGTTTTCTCCTAAATCTGGTTTTGGTATTGCTGTTTCTGTTTTTATTTGTTAGATTACAAGTTTCTTTGAGTCACAGGTCGTTTTATTCATGTTTCCAATCCTCCAACGTTTCTTGACTACTTGACTGCTTAAAAAAAATACTTGCCAAACCTTAGAGCTAGAAACCTAACACAGTGAACCCTGACAGGTCTCAGAATGTCCCACCTCATAGCCTAGGCAATCCTTATACTCTTGCAAGCAGGCATAATGGGCCCATTTGAAAGATGGGAAAACTGAGGCTCAGACAAACTAATGATTGCACTAAATCTACCTACTAGTGAGTGACGGACTCACCTCTGATGTTAAAATGCCTGTTTTTTCTCATTACTTACTACTACTTCCCTAGAAACTTAAAACAATTATTAAAAAGGTTGAGTTGTTTAGGACAGGAATTTGTGGGGAACTATTATATGTTTTAAAGGTCATTCTTAATTAAGGGTTAACAAAGGCTTTCAAAACTTTATTGAATAGAAGAGAAAAAGGAGTAAGAGAAAGCAGCAATGAAGTAAAAATAGGGGAAAACAATCAATAGACCCAGGAAAGAAAAAAAAAAACATTTAAATAAAAGAATAACACTTCTTTGTAGAGAGGAAGACAGACCAGAACTCACATACCACCTCAAGGTAGTAACTTGTGTAGGGAGGGAGTTAGGATAAGGAATAGAATTTACCTAATACCCTGTGGGCTTAGTTGTGGAGGTGTGGTGGAGTCTATAAGCAAAACCACAAAGCAAGCACATGAGAAAGTAATTGGCTTTGCTGATAAGAGGCCAGGAAGAGAGCTGGCTGCAGGTGGGCCTAGTGATAAGCAGAATGTATGATGCTGGGGAGACTTGATTGGAATAGTTTAATAAAAGCATGTGACTGTTGCCAATTAGAAGCAAAAGTAAAATAAGATTCTGCTGCTAATTTTGCATCCAAGTAGAATTATACTGTGATTAGGCTAATAGAGTGGCATTGGAAATCTGTAGGCACTGCACTGGAGACTGTATCTTGCAAGCCGCTGAACAGAAGCAGTAAAGCATCACTATCTCCACCTTACCTGGCCCATGAGATGCTCATGCAGAAATAAGCTTGTGCAGAGGCAGCTAGAGAGAGAGAATAGAAGCTTCCCGGCATGCTCAGGTAAAGGATGCTAACTGCAAGACCCAGACCCAAAAGGGCACTTAGTCTTGTGGGAATTGTGTATCTCTGGAAGTGCAATACTCAGAGAGACTTTTAAGGAAGTCTACTAATAACTTTTCTATGACCTGCCAAATCTCTTGCCTGCAGGAATCCTGTGCCTAGTAGACAGACTCCCAGAGGAGCAGCTTAGAAACAAGCCCAGTCTGTGAGATGAAGCCCTATTGTATTAAACCAGAAAGGTCTTGCTAGGGATTTCTTTAACTAGAGTCACCCTCCACTCCAACTTCAGTAAGAAACGAGAGCATTCCACAACTTGGAGATGAGGTGGAGTCCAAGACTACATATAAATGGTCCAACCTGACTGAAGAAACAAGATATTCTTTTCTTTTCTTTGGCACTATCATAGTTCTCTTTTTCCCCTGACTCCTGCCACCTCTCTCTTCTCCCTGGTCCACACTGGGACTTGGATTAAAGGCTGATTTACATCTGTTGTGTGTCGTAATTTCCCAAGAGTGTATGAATGAATTTGCAACAAAGGAGCTTCTCCTTTTATTTCCATGAAATGTGATGCGTGGTGTCATTCAGCAGCTAGTGACATGTGGAATGGCAATAATAAGGTCTTGCCTTTGGAAATAATCTGTGAACAATCCATGTTTAACTGTTCTTCCTATTCAAATTAATTCAGATATTGAAATTATATTGCAGAGTATCTGAATTCTTAAAGCACCACACAACTTCAGGTGACAGGATGGTAGAAGGAAGCAGTGTCTATTCCTAAGATGAAACTGGTTAGCTGGTACTTAAAGTGAAAAGTAACAAGTTATGAACCACATCCAACTCAAAGCAAGGGCCTCAGCCTCCTGAGGTTCATGTAACGATAGCTGGTTTCTCAACCTCACTCTCTAAACTATGCTGACACCATTCTAATTTTCATTCTACATATTCAAAGCTAAGTATGCAGGTTAAACCTGCTGCTCTTTCTCTGAAGTGATCATACTTGCTTGATTTGGAAGCACTAAAGTAAAGACCTTCTCACCTATTGAACAAGTATTATTAAATTTCTTCTACTTTCGCACCTCACGAAACCTGTCTATTTTGTTTCTAAGTCAGAGGCTCTGACAATCGGCTCAAATTTCTTTGCTCAATTTCATGTTGCAGAAACAGAGATACACAACATACAAGCTTCATACTCAAGCCTTTCAAGTGTTTCTGAGAAGAAACTAAATCTTTGAATAATACCCTGATGCTGAGTTTCTTTATTGAGCCTTCAGTACAATTGAGAAGAAAGCTGGTTTGGTTTGGTCACTTAAAGATGATCAAGTTGCTGGACAAATGTTTGTTGAATGAATGACAATAATGCATGAACATAATAAATATTCAAATAATACAAATTCAAAGGAATATTATTACACCTTATTTTTTCCATCCAGTAAAAGTAATAGTTATAACAGTTATCATTTTGGGGACTATAAAAGCATTGTTTCAGAAACTTTCCAATATTTATGGTGGGCAGAAAAGTGGTTGCCCCAAAGATATCCACATCCTAATCCCAGCAAACTGTGAATATCTTACCTGACATGGTAATAGGGACTTTGCAAATGTGATTAATTTAGGGATATTATGATGTGAAAATTATATTAAAGTGGACCAGACCAATTAATCACAAGGGTCCTTCTAAGTGAAAAAGGGAGCCAGTTGAGTAAGAGTCAGAGAGAAATTTGGAGATGCCATGTACTGGCTTTCAGATGCAGGCAGGGAGCATGAGCCAAGGAATATAGGAAGCCTCTAGAATTTAAACAAGCAAAGAAACCCCTTCCACCTAAGGCCTCCAGAAGGAACACAGCCTTGCTGAAACCTTGATATTAGCACAATTAGCACCATTTCAGACTTCTAATCTCCAGAACTCCCACATAATACACATGCTTTTTTTAATTTGTGATAATTTTTTACAGTAGCAATAGAAAAGGAATATGAGTCACATGTAGCAGTCAAAGATATCCATTACGGGAATAATTTAATTGATCATCATCCACCCTAGGGCCAGGCCAGTTAAATACGATAAGAATTGGAGAATGGGGGAGAAATTAATATTTGTAGTGCTTACTCTGTGGTACCACAGAGTGGTGAGTAGAAGGGCCTTGTGGTACCACAGAGTAACCACTGTAAATGCCATTTACTAGCATTCATCCATTTGACTAAATGCAATTCCCATTTTACAGTTAAAGAAACTGAGGTATCATGGGGTTAAATGACTCACCCAGGTTCCCATTGCTAGAGGTAGCAGCATCGGAAGTCTAGCTCTAGAAATGACACTCTTAACCCATCATATATGAAACTATAATGTATGATATATAACCCATTGTGCTAATATTCTTTATCAGAGGTAGTCCATCGATCGCAAACTATTTGCATGGCATGTGGATTGTGTCCTTTTTTTTTAAGGTTCTCCCTTCTATCACAGTCATTTCTCTGAAACTTTCCCATTGCTGATAATCCTTGTTGTCCTTAATCACTATGCCTGAGACCGTACCTCTACGATGCACCTCAGCACACAGAAAAAAACAACAGGCAGAATCAGGGTTCTATCTTGTCCATATGCTGTGGAATGGTTGCTGTAAGTTGTCACACCAAGAATGACTTAGCCAAGTCCTAATTCAGTCTGAGTAGAGGGTTGGATGCCTAGTTACTGAAGCAAAAGTTACTCTGGACAAAATTAGGTTGCAGATAGAAATTTGAGATAGATGTTATCTAACATTTCAAAAACAAACAAAAAAACAGCAGGCTGGAAGAATTAGAATGGATTTTCAATTAATCCTTCATTTGACTATAAGATCCTTCTTGGTAGAAACAATACTTAAATTCAATTTCAAGTCCTCAGGATTTAATACAGTTTACTGAACTTTAGTAGAAATTGATTAAATGTTGATCGGCTGTGTTATCCAGAAAAATATCCCAGAGACACTGTTTCATTGCTCAGGATCCTCTTTTGAGAGTTCCTATTGGTCTTGAAAATATAAATCTATGACTCTGTCATACAACATTTTGAATTTGGCCAGCCTACTTTTGCAATTTTCTTTCTTACTGACAAGAGACTGTTAGCATGTCTGTAGAGCTAAATGTTGCATCATCAGAATCTTCAAGGACATAGCAGATTGTTTAACTTGCTTTTAAGAAGCAATAAACAAACTAAGAAAAGTTATGATCCATGGTAGATTCAGGCTCTGTCACAGGATTTGGAAAAACAAAACAGCCAAGGATTCTGAACAAGAAATTACTATAAGAATGTCCTTTGAAGTATAAGCTGCTTCTTACACATACTAATAAACAAAAATTACTTACAGAAAATTAACAGGGATCTCTAATATAAAACCCCTTTTGGATAAAATATCAAGAACACTTAAACCTTAGAAACCTAAAAAGTATTAGAGAATGAGCAGGGAACCATCCTCGTTTCTGCTCTTAAATAAATGTTATGTCAATTGGGAAAAATGTTCTAAAAGTAAATGTCTATAAACTATCTCTGATTTTAGGTTAACAAAAGCCATGCGACAAATTGGAAAAGAAAAAAAATTCATAGGTAAGACATACACCTTGGGTCCCTTCTCTTCACAGTCTTCCTTGTGGCTGCATTTTGTTTAAAGCAGTCATTCCTGCTTTTTCAGTCTGGTGGCAGCCATCAGGTAAGCCAAGATGGGTGCATACAAGTATATCCAGGAGCTATGGAGAAAGAAGCAGTCTGATGTCATGCGCTTTCTTCTGAGGGTCCGCTGCTGGCAGTACTGCCAGCTCTCTGCTCTCCACAGGGCTCCCCGCCCCACCCGGCCTGATAAAGCGCGCCCACTGGGCTACAAGGCCAAGCAAGGTTACGTTACATATAGGATTCGTGTTCGCCGTAGTGGCCGAAAACGCCCGGTTCCTAAGGATGCAACTTATACTGCAAGCCCGTCCATCATGGTGTTAACCAGCTGAAGTTTGCTCGAAGCCTTCAGTCTGTTGCAGAGGAGCGAGCTGGACGCCACTGTGGGGCTCTAAGAGTCTTGAATTCTTACTGGGTTGGCGAAGATTCCACATACAAACTTTCTGAGGTTATTCACATTGATCCATTCCATAAAGCTATCAGAAGAAATCCTGACACCCAATGGATCACCAAACCAGTCCACAAGCACAGGGAGATGCGTGGGCTGACATCTGCAGGCCCAAAGAGCCGTGGCCTTGGAAAGGGCCATAAGTTCCACCACACTATTGGTGGTTCTCGCCGGGCAGCTTGGAGAAGGCACAATACTCTCCAGCTCCACCGTTACCACTAATATAAGTAAAGTTTGTAAAATTCATACCTAATAAACAATTTAGGATAGTCATGTCGGCTTACAGGTGTTCTTTGTCTGTTAAAATTAGTCTGCTGATTGTTTCATGAATGCTTTGTCAAATTAAGAAAGTTAAAGTGCAATAATGTTTGAAGACAGTACGTGATATGGTGTAGGTTTCTAATAAGATAAACATTTTTGTCTTTGCTTTATCTTATTAGGGAGTTCTATGTCAGTGTATAAAACATACTGTGTGGTATAATAGGTTTAAAATAAACTCTTTAAAAGAAGAGCACTGAAACTAGCCCTGTAGATTTGTCTGGTGCATGTGATGAAACCTGCAGCTTTATTGGGGTAATGGCAATCCTTTGCTGGTTTAAAGTGGCTGGGATTGTTTTTCAGTTTGGCAGGTACAGGCTAAGTTGGGCTTTGCTTCGGAAATTGTAGGGTGAGAGGAGGACATCTTAACTATGTCATGATTATATTTAGAAAATTAGGGGCACAAATCTGGGTTAGCCTGAAGAAAATTGCCTCAGTCTCCACAGTACCATTTTAAGTTCACATAAAAGGTGAAAGCTCCTGATTCAGTGCCAATGGCTTCATGGCATTCATTGGTTACTGATAATGGCATTAACACTGATGTGTTTTGAAATTGAATGTTAGATAAAATTACTAGCCTCAAAGTTTGTAAGCTAGTAATCAGTGCTGGGGTGGGAAGCTGGCCAGCCAGTGACCATTAGATAATGAAGTCCACCCTAAAATACTTAACCATAACACTAATTTGTGATCATGAATCCCTTCAGTCACATTGGTGGGGAAAATAGTTGGTTATAAGTACCTCATTCTTCGTCCAATCAGTCTTAAAAATAACTTGGGTTACCCCCTCTGTCCACTCCCATAGGCTTAAGGAAAAGTCATACAAGTGCGTGGTTTCCAACCATATGTGTTTTCTGTAGTTATTTCTCTTGTTCCTGGCCAAGCTACCCTAAAAATCCTTAGCATTCCACAAAGTTGGGCCATCACCTGTGCGCCCACTTTGGCTGTAAGCAGTACCACCACGATGCATTTTTGTATCATGTCTTTCCAGAGACTAGGCTACTGTTTTCCGGGGTGAATTTGAGTGTCAAGAAAGAAAAGGTAGACAAGGAATTGCCCAATTCTAAATGCTGACTGCTGACTTAATTTAAATGCTCGTTTTTCTGAACCTGTTTTCTCCTATCTTCTCTAGAGATTCCAAAGGCTCAGTTAATTGATTTCCAGGAGGTACTCGGCAAGTTCATGAAAGTTCTTGAGACCTAAATTTCTTCTCAAGGAAAGATCTTAAGTAATACATTTTGATTGTGTAGAGGTTCAACTAAAGGAATAAATGTCTATTAAACTAAAAAAAAAAAAAAAAAGCAGTCATTCCTGTGGGGCTGAATGCAGGTAAAGGGCTGAGCCAACCAAGGGGCACGAGAGACTCAGACTTGTAAGATGGAGAGTTCGGAATCTCAAAGGGGAGATCAATCAATTGCTCTGAGGGTGGGGTAAGTTGTATTTAAGAGATGGGACTGCAGGGTAAAGGTCATGAAGGCTCACTTGTTTCTTCCTCCTCCGTGATATTCTCCGCTTCCTCCTGGAGTTCCTCTTCCAGTTTGGGTCCTGCCGTCTTCCTCCTTTTGTTCCACCTGCCTAGTCCATTTTCCTTGTTTTTCACCTATCTCCTTTTCCCTTTATTTCCATGTATGACTTTACTGTCTGCTTCTTTCTTCTGATTTAACTGGCTGTGACAATGATTTGAAGCATATTTTTATTACTTTATGGAATAAAGTTTTAAGTTCTTTTCTTTTCATTTTGTTAATGGGCAAGTTGGCTATTTTATATATCTTTTTTCCTCTCTGACATTAGTTCATTTTACATTCTTCCTACATATTTTTCTGTAAATTGTTCTTCAAAGACAGAGTTGCCATCCTTGCAGAGACAGACCCTCCCCGTTACCTGCTTTTCTTCACTTCCTTCATTGACATATGAAATCCACATGGCCCCTATATTTCATGAGGAGAAGCAGAATGTGGCAAGGAATGCTCACTCCTCTTCAGAAAGAAGCAGTCATTTGCTAAAATGCACAAAGGACAATTGTGAAATTTTCTATGGGGACTGTGATTTAATTTCCCACCATTGCACTTGTGGAGATAAAGGTGAGAGGTCTTTTATTGAGGTGCTTTTCTTTTAAAATAACTTTCAGTGCTTAATGGTAATATGAATCTGATCCACATTTTCGACTGCATTTAGATTTTTGTTACTGGCAAGAAAACTCACTGATGCCCCAAAATATCTCTTTATAATTCAGGTAATATCATGTAGGATAAATCAGTATGAATTTCTAACTCTTGAAAGCATTAAAGACAAAGGCCTTTCTATTCCAAAGGGAATGTAGAAAATATGAATAAATCATAATGTTCCGATGTTAAGGTATTGCTAGAGGTCAAGTGGACTTCGAGCTATGTGGCAATTTCTTATCTGAGTATTTTAATAGAATTTCATTTCTCTTAAGAAGGATAAAAATTTTGCATCTTGTATTATTTTCAAATGAGGGATACTCATTTGAATTAATATCAGGAAGCATCCCACGCAGAATTTTTAAAAATCATCAATCTGCCATCTTATCCACATTATTTTGTACCTTCAGGCTCTTGATGTAGTTTTTATGAACAGGATTCAAATAAATTGGCTCTTTTTCCTTGGTGGTTTCTTTAATTACTTTGTTATTATCCAAGGAACTGGTTTAATTTAAATGAACACTGTGTTCCTGCTACTACTATCCAGAGAAAACACAGACTCAGAACATGCTGTTTTGTAGTTAAAGTGTATGTCTCTGCATGGGGATGCCAGAATCGGGTAGTTCAATGGCAGCTTGCTATTTTATGTAAAGAGCAAATCCAGCCTTTCTTGTGAAATCATTGTCTTCCCCAAAACTCCTATTTACCTCACTAGACACAAAGAATAAATGGTACATGTACAAATGAATATTCTTTAAGTAAATTGATAGCGTTTGATTCAAGCCAAGCAACCCAGCAAGTTTAGGTAGTTCTTTTTTCCCCAACTATTTTTATAGGAGGTACATTTTCAAACCAATTATGGGCTGCCATTATCACAACAGATCCAACCCTCTACTCAACCACAAAGATTTTGACATTACATCAAAGTCTTGTTACACGCTTATTTGTAACTGAGATGTTTGCAAAGGTACTGAATTCCCCTTCTACTTTGTAGCTTCCATCCAATGAAAGTATATTATAAATTTCAAAGGAACAAAAAATATATATATGTGTGTGTGTGTGTGTACACACACACACACACACATATAAATATATATACAAGTATTAGGATGCCATAAAGTATTTTACAGACCCCATGAAAATATAAAATTGTATTTCATTTCCTGAAATAGTTACAGTTTCAACCCCAGCTCCATCTCTTTAACTGAAGCCATGTGTGAGAAAAGCAAGTTAAATCTTTGGAAACACTCTATTTGGGGCTATCGGCTGAGACCCTCCAGAAATTATAGCATTTCTCCTGCTGCAAACAGAGTGGAGAACAGACTTTCACACCTGCTAGGGAATGAGGGAACTGGTATGACTGGGGGAGAGCTCTTGACCTATGAACAAATAGCAGCCTCATACTTTGTTTTATCTTTTATCTGTCACTTGAGAATTAACATTTCTGTCATAGAGTCTTATTTTTTTAATATGCAAAGAATTTATCTAAAACATGACCCTTTCCCAGAGGCAACAGCAAAACCTATGGCACCAGGAGAGTGGGTACATCCCCTTAAAATGATGCTGAAGAATACTATAGATATGATGATTAGAGAGACAAAACATCGTCACTACTTGCAATGGAGTGTCTGTCTCAAGATCAAACTAGAATTATAATTAGGAGCCTGCTTTCTGGGACCAAATACACCAGATTTAAATTTTTGCTTTCCCTGTTACTGGGTGATCTTAGCTCCTCTCAGCCTGTTTTCTCATTTCTAAAATGGGGATAAAAATAGCGTCTAACTCTTTGGGTGGTATTGTGGAAACTCAATGTGAAAATGCATGTGAAAAGCTTAACATGGCTCCTGGCATATGAATGTTCAGTATCATCATTGCTAATAGAGCAGGCTCAGAAAATTCCCTTGATCCCCGGAAGCAGACTGTCTGCTGTTACCCAACACATTCCGGTAGATTGCATTTCTCAAAAAGGTAGTTCTTGGACTACCTGCATCTGCCTCCCTTAGAGTGCTTTTAAAAAGTGCAAATTCCTGGGTCCCACCCAGGACACCAGAATCTCTCAATGTCAGTCTTGCAGTCTCCACTTTTAACAAGTTTACTAACTTTGAAAACCGCTGCCCTAAATGAGGTCACCCCTCAGCCCATCCGCCAAAGCATTTGACCCTGACACAACGCGCGCTTGATTCAGACAGCTACAGTCATTACTGATACCTGCTGAGTCCCTTTTTACACAGGTACTTAGTCAAGTACAGAGATAATGAGGAAGTGGTGTTAATGGAAAAAACTGTACTAAAGTGTGTGCTTTACACACTTTAGTACAGAGCCCCCTGTGTGTTTTTCTCTGGCTGGTCTTTCACTCGGCGGTTTTATGTACCCAGGTCTCTCTCTGTCATTACCTGGTAAATCCTCCTGATCCTTCAAATCTAGCTTACAGCCCACTTCCTCAGGGGAAACTGCCTCATCACATTCCTTTCTCCCGTTTTTGTATTCCTACGCCAAAAAGCATCTGTAAAAGTCTTCTGGCTATTAGCCATTGTACTGTTTCTAAAGTTTACCTCACTTGTTCATGTCTCTTGCTGGTCTCTTATCTCACTACCTCTCTCATGGGGATATAAATCTCTTAAAGGCAAATGCCCTATGTGAGATTTCCATTTCTCAATTGTCCTCAAGTACTCAGCACAGACTTTGAAGTTTGTTTTCTGGAAATATCTGTTGAATGGGTGGGTGTGCACTACCCTTCAGGCTTTCTTCGCATGTCTGAGATAGAGGTCTTACGTTTCCTCTAATTAATCTTAGCAACCTCAAGTAGGACTGTCAGATATTATGTGCCTCCTGAGATGAGGAAGTAGGAAATCTGCAGGATCTTTTCTTCCTTGAAATATTGAACCTGAATTCGAAAAAAGTCTCTGGATATGACTACCCGTTTACAGAAGACAGGGGTGATGGAATAATAAGTTAAGCACTGTTATACAAAGTCATTAGTCAAATTCATAGTGGAAAGTGCTGATGGACAAATGGTGACTTCATGTCATAGAAACAGTGGGCAAGGAGGGGCACTGTTAAAAATAATAGGGCTTTAGAGACATAACTGTGCAGTAGGTGGAACTTTGAGATAATCAGGGAAATCTGAATGTACACTGGGCATTTAAATGAATAAATAATTACTATTAAGCTTTCAGGCATGAAAGTGATAGGGTGGTTATATTTTTTAAATGCCTTTATTAGATATGCATACTGAAATATTTACAAATAAAATGGACTAATATATTTTAAAATATTACAAGAAAATATGGCAGGGGAAATAGACAAAATGTGATTGGCAAAGTGTTGAGAATTGTAAAAACTGAATGACAGGTAAATGAAAGTTTATTACACTAGACTCTCTACTGTTTGAATAATAAAAACTTTAAAATGCTGAGGCAAACAGTAATATTTTCTGAAAATTACTTCATTCTCACCTTTTCAACTGAAATGAGAATAGGAGAGCTTGTCTTAAATATGAAAAGCTTTGCTTTTAAAGCAGGAAGAATCTTTTAAAGCTATCGTTTAAAATATTTTAAATTTATTATTTATGTATATATTTATATGCTGATTTGTTCCACCAAGGATTTGAGGAGGAAGTTTTTGATACGGATGTAATTGGTATGGAAAATATTGTTTATGCATTCGTTCATTTGGGTCACTTGGAGGAGGCTGCAGCACCAGAGGTCTCTGGTTGCATGTACAAAGGGAAGAAGATAATAATCTAAGGGACCCCCTCACCTGGATAATTCTCCCATGTCAATCAGGCAAAAGCTTGATTGAACAGATGGGCCTTAAGCTGTGCCCTGAAGGCCAGCTGACTGTGTCAGAGCAGAGGGCAAAACAAATGGAGTCATATGCCCTCCTTGCTAAATCTTTTCTTTTTGGCAGAAGCAAGTAAGCAAAGTACAGGCATTAAAGCCCTGGTTGACTGATTAAAAATTTATTCCATTGCTACTCCCAAAGAGAATTGAAGTGGTGTCATGGAAATATATTCCTAGAGCCTCTTGCCCCAAATTTGGGAGTGGAGCTGTTGGGAGGATGGTAAGATACATGGTCACAGGAATGCCTGAATTAACTATTTAGGTACAACTGGAAAGCCAAGATTCTTCGATGCACTCTGAGCAGCAGAAAATGCTTCAAATGTTGAGAGTTAAGACAAGGTTGAGCCATTTCCTAAAGGAATGAGGATCTAAGCTTCATTTATTTCCCCTAAATCCAGAGAGACAGCTCTGAGCTGCTACTGTATTAGAATAAACCATTTGAAATTGCCACTATTTGGCCATGTTTGACATAAAACAATAGCAATTTTATATGGTTCAAACTTAACAACTCAATTGTCAGATGAATTGTGGGGTGGCAGTAGAAATGAGAAGAAAGAGAAAAAGAAAAGATAGAAAGAGCTAATAGAAAACAATGACTGACAAAAGGAGCTAAAGAACTAAGTCAGTTTGTTTATTTGTTGAGAGACTGAGTACCTGGGAATATTATAATATCATTAACAGAAATCAGAATAGAAGCCAGGGCTGGGATGAGACAAATACTAAGTTTATTATAAACATGTCGAGTTTGTGATGACAGCAACTAGAGAAAGAAAAGGTAACCATTTCAGAACAAGATCAGAACCAGAAATAAAGCCAACTGCCAATGGTATAAATAGTTAAATATGAATGAATAAATATGTTAATCAGACAAAGAGTCTTAATTGGAGGAGAACAGAGATCAATGGCTAAAACCTGATGAGATAGAAAAGGAATTCAGAGAAGGGATTAAAAAAGAGGACTCAGAGAAGCCGGATAATTCATGTCTCATGACAGCCGCAGAACTGATGGTTTGTAACACAGAATTTCTGTGGGGAATCCAGGTGGGTTGAGTAATGCAGCTCAATGCCCTCATTGGCCTTTACCCTTTTGCTTATTTGTTTATATGAGAAAACTAGCATCTCCAAAAAATTTCAGCCATGGCACTGGAGTTTTCTAGAACCATTTAAAAAAGTATTCCCTCTCTCGCTCTCTGTTTGATTTTTAGATTCTATGTGGGCTTTAAATGCCATTATTTTTCTTTCTTCCTTAGGAATGTCTTAAATCCTACAGGTAGCACGGTGGCAACTAAGTTGCCAAGAGCAGGGACTTCCAACCCCAGCCTGCCTCTCTTCTTCACATTATGCAGTGGGTGTAGAACCTGTCTCAGCTGTATGCTAAGCAGAGCCAGCATGGCCTCTGCACCATCCCAAGCATTCATGCATCTGGGTACTGTGGCCTCAGCAAAACTCCCATGACTGCTCTGATTTTCAAGAGAGTTTTCTATAAGTCAGAGAAAACAAAGCTGTTCTGTTCATGCCCTTTTGTCCAGCCCTGGGAACAACTCAAATCCTGGAAAAGATGCACATTTTGAAGATTCCCGAGAGTTTTATCATGATTTGGAGGGATGCCATTGTTTAGGTTGTTGCTAATAATCTGAAGTTTTCCCTAGTTAGAATCTAGCTGCCAGGACACAGGAGGAGGAGAGAGAACTGAGAGGGAAGACTTTGCTTTTATTTAACTTGACCTCCAATCACAAAAAGGCCCAGTACGTCTTTCCTGAACAACTCAAGCTGGTTTTTCACTCCATTTGACCCCTCAACAAGAAAAATATCTTGTTGAACACCCGGGTCCTGCCCCAGCAGTTCTGGGCCTAGACCTAGCCCTGGCACAACTCTCAGCTACATGTGCCCTCACTTCTGTTCTCCTTTATTCAAGTATAACCATCCAGACTGGAGAGAAATGACTGGGATAAGAAAGAGCTAATAGACCCTACAGGGTCTGTGGTCTCTGGGATGCCTGGAGATTGTGTTCGCCTAATTAATTCTGCCCCACTATCAGTACGGATAACCCAGGGAGCATCGTGATTGGTTTGACAGAGTTAATGGATGATCTGCCATGAAAGCATGATCACCAAGGAGCCAGCCACAGCTCCAGCTGGAGGCCGAGTCCCAGCTACAGCCTTTCTGCACTTCATCTCACACTTCTTGGGCCTGCACAATAATCCCTCTTACAGAAGATTTGAGCTTCTCTGTTCCACAAAATATAAGCAATCTTCATCTTTTCTCTCTTATGCTAAGCCCCCATGGCCTGCAGCTGGCTAAATTTGGAACAAGCTCAGTATCTGAGTGTTCCAGGGCCCTGAAAGAAAGAAGCCCTTAGACCCCCATTGCCACTTAGACAACTGAGAGTTAAACATCATTTAGCTCCAGGCTGGGCCTCTGGTAGTTGTTCTTTATTTCAATTTTTGACACAAGGAGAGAAAGTGCCTCCCAGATCAGTAGCACTTCAGGATCCTGTGAATAGGGGAAGCTTAGAACGTTCATTTCTGTACATTCTGAACTTCGTTGCATTCTTGCTGTTCTGGCCCCTGTGAACTTGCTTGTCGTTGTAATTGTGACTGAGAGGCATATCTCACAAATACCACACAAGTCTTGATACAACTTTTAGGGTAGTAAGACTGCCCAGATGAAGAGACCAAAAAGTGGAGCCATGTATATACATAGGCACCACTATCATAAGCATTTTCTACTTGTTCATCCTGCCAACACTTCTGAATATCTGCCCTATGCCAGGTACTAGTCTAGTTTCTGGGGTACGATAGGAAACTAGATACAGCACTTTTTCTTAAGGAGCTTTCACAGTCTAATGGGGAGAGCAGGTCTCTGTCTCATACTTTCTGCCATCCCCTGTCCATTATTCCAGACATGCCATTTATGGGAAGGAGAAGCAGGATAAGGAATGTTTCTGGTTTTTCAACATACAAAAGAAAAATATCTCTGTTTAGTTTGACTCTAGCAGACTGCCTGGCACTTTAGTCCCGGGGATAATTCATCCTGCAATGGTTGTAGCCAGCCTGTGGCTTACATTTCTATCCTCCTATCTGTAGCTTTGATGTGATTGAATAATAAGTCTAGCACAGCAAAACAGCAATAAGAAGAGACTCTCACCACTCCTCAGTCATGAGAAAAAGAGACCTGAAATAGTCAATAGTTTTTAAGTATCTGAAAACTCAACTCAAATTGATAAGGACAAAATAGCTTATTAGCAAATATAACTGAAAAGAATAGAGGTAGCATAATTCAGTCATGGTTGAGATGACAGAACTCGGCCAATGTCACCAAGGACTCACAATTACTATGTCTCTTTGTCCTATATTCCTCTGTGTTAGCTAAGTGAAGAAGAGAGTGCTCCCTCAGACACCTGAGCAATAATTTGAACAAAAATACCAACTCTTTTTTCTTATTGGACTAAATTTGGTCATATTCCCAAATCTGAACCAATCATTTTGGCCAGGAAATTGAATGTGTTAATTGTATTGGGTCACATGTTTAATGCGGAAGTAGATGTGGTATCAACATTACCCAAAGCCACACAGAAATGAAATGGTCTCCCAAAAGAAACTGAGGTTACCGTTTTCAGAAGAAAGAAGATGAAGTGTTAGCTGGCTGGGACTCTGGGGACGAACCCACAAATGGCAACTCTAAGAACTTTAATTAGACATATTGCAAAGTAGGTTATCTATGTTCATGTTATTTCCAAAAAGCAGAACAACATGAAAGGTATCTCTGAAACTGGGTAAAACTCATCAAAAGGGAAACTACAAATATTCAATATTCCCAAATTCATAATAGATTTTTAGAAACTGATATGGTTTGGCTGTGTCCCCGCCCAAATCTCATCTTGAATTCCAGTTCCCATAATCCCCTGGTGTTGTGGGAGAAACCCAGTGGGAGGTAACTGAATCATGGCGGGGACTACCCCCATGATGCTGTTATCACGAGTGAATTCTCACAAGATCTGATGGTTTGATAAGGAACCTTTTCCTTTCTTGCTCAGCATTTCTCCTTGCTGCCATCAGGTGAAGAAGGACATGTTTGCTTCCTCATCCACCATGATTATAAGTTTCCTGAGGCCTCCCCAGCCATGTAGAACTATAAGTTAATTAAACCTCTTTCCTTTATAAATTACCCATTCTTGGGTATGTCTTTATTGGAAGCGTGAGAATGGATGAATACATAAACACAGAACTGAAGGGCAGAAGAGAAAGTGTAAGTTGAGAACAGAAGGCCTCAGTCCTAGGAGGACCAGGACACACAAGCCAGTTACTAGGGGAGGTTCCAGTCAACTGAAAGAGTGTACCAAATGAGGCTGGACTTTATGAAAAAGCCAAAGTACCAAACTTGGAGCATAGCATCCACTCTGACTTAGGCAAGGGTGTGAAGAGGAGTGGAGAAGCCAGGAGTGAATTTAGACTCCATGAATCCCCACATGAAAAGGGCAAGGTCCAGAGGTTTCAACTGATCTGCAGCTCTAGGGACTGTAGCATTTAAAAGAATGATTTGACACACATCTACTAGACTCAAAAATATCATACAAAAAATTCATTTCTTGTCTAACTCTGAACTCAGCTTTTCTTGGCTGTATACTTCCAAATGGGTATCAGATGTCTGGGTCTTTGTAATTGTTGGGAAATGAACTTAAAATCTGAGTCCAAGTCTATAAATTTTCTGTTAGGAAATTATCACTTTTGCTTCTCAAAAAGAATACAACAAAAGCAAATATCAGTACCAGCAGATCAAGGGTGACTTACTGGCATGGCACATAAGTGCAGAGACCCAGTTCCAGGCAGACACTATATGAGCTGTAGTAGGTGGAAGCTTCCTGTCTGGCCTCTGGAATGGTGGTGTTGAGGCAGTTGCCACTTTAACTAATAATAACTCCTAGATAATACCCTCCAGGCAGTGAAAGCATCCTCTTTTTCCAAGTCCTCCACAGCTAAGACCTTTTCCTGTTAACAGACTCTGCAGTGCCCCTTGGTCTTTGGTATCTCAGACAGCCCTGGACAGCATCTAGATCTTCCACCACTCAGCATCCTCTTAGGCTCTCAGCCACCTCTGAGAAGTGCTAAGTCCCTTACTCCCCAAAGACCTGGTAACTGGAGGATACAGTTAAGTCCCAAATTCTACACAGCACAGGGCACCAAGTGCAAAACAAAATGGTCCAGTCAGGCTGGGCTCAGTAATTGTTGGGAAATGAACTATAGGCTCATGCCTATAATCCCAGCCCTTTGGGAGGCCCAGGCAGCAGGATTGCTTGAGCTCAGGGATTTGAGATCAGCCTAGACAAAATAGTAAGACTTTGTCTCTATCAAAAAAAAAAAAAAAAAAAAAAAACACTAGGCATGGGTGGCACATGCCTTAAAGACCAAGGCTGAAGGATCACTTGAGCCCAGGAGGTCAAGGCTACAGTGAGCCATAATTGCACCATGGCACTCTAGCCTGGGTAACAGCACAGATCCTGTCTCAAAAAAAATCGTTTTAAGGTCCATTAATCTTGGTTATCATATATCATTCAAAACATATCTTTAAGCTAAATTTATAAAAAGTAACTTTGGGTTACATTAAGGTGCTACATGGGCTATAAAAGTCATTCAGAAAATATATCCTGAATAAACAAAAAATCTTGAAAAAATTACTAATAATACAATTTACACATGATCTCTCTTTGTCTCTCTTTCTGTCTCTCTGTGTGTGTCTCTCTCTTACACACACGTACCCACCACAATTCTTCATTTCTACCAGCCTCTGCCCTACACGATATAAGAGAGCAGAAACACGATTTCCACTGCACTTTGTCATCTCTTGGACACAACCTCTGATGAGAGACACCACTCATTCAGCAAAAAAACAGTAACCTACTTCTCCAGCCTCATAAAAATATAAAGCTGATGGGAACCTCAAACCTGCTCAAGCAGATCGGATACGCGCTCTCTCTGCAGTTAATTTCTGCAGCTTTGATAAGGCCTCAAGTCTATTTTTCTCTTTAAGATCCATTGCCATGCATCATCTTGAATAACTGTTTTTCCCTCACAAAGATGTAATCTAAAATGAAAAATGAAGTGCATTTTAGATCTGTATGCCTATGAAACTGTGTTCCCCCATTTACAATTCAGGGAAATGCATTTTTCTGAAATTAATTTGTGGAATATTTTTTGGTAGTGAGTCTCCTGTGTCACCCTCCCCAGAAACCAAGTTTATTCATGATTTGCAGTCATGAGGAGGGATGAAGGTAAGGGTTCTCAGGGTCACTGGGTCTGACATCCACTTGAGGGGTTTGGCATTCATCTTAGGAAATAGTCGATGATGTTTGCAGAGTTGTAGAAATATTTTAAAAATTCAATTAATTCAGCAGCAAGTAATAAAAGTTCAAAGGCAGTTCACCAGTTTATGAGGCTAAATGACAGAGCCATTGTGTGTCCTGTCAAATGAGAAGATCACACCTCCTTTTTTTCTTTACCAAGATGTTACACAATGGATATTCTTTAGACACTTTCTTTTCCTCACTTTTGACTGGACAAACAAGAGCATTATTTTGCCCTCAGTGAAATTAATGCATCATCTCATCTGCAATTGTTTTGTCCGTTGACAAGAGTAAGAATAGGCAGGAGGCCGGGCGCGGTGGGTCAAGCCTGTAATCCCAGCACTTTGGGAGGCTGAGGTGGGTGGATCACAAGGTCAAGAGATCGAGACCATCCTGGTCAACCTGGTGAAACCCTGTCTCCACTAAAAATACAAAAATTTAGCTGGGCACAGTGACGCATGCCTGTAATCCCAGCTACTCAGGAGGCTGAGGCAGGAGAATTGCCTGAACCCAGGAGGCGGAGGTTGCGGTGAGCCGAGATTGCGCCATTGCACTCCAGCCTGGGTAACAAGAGCAAAACTCCGTCTCAAAAAAAAAAAAAAAAAAAAAGAATAGACAGGAAACAGAAAACTTTTCTGTATGGCCTAATTATTTCTATCTATGTGCATAGCTACCCTCAGCATCATAGTTTAGTACTTGTATGCCAATCAATTAAAATTTTCAATTTTCTGAAACAGTAGGCACTGCCAACGTAAAAATAAATAAATAACAACTGTGATTTCAAAGTGTAGCAAGGAATCTAGATTAACCCCATATCATAGTCACAAAGCGGTTTCACAAGTTTAGCACAATGTCTGACACTGAGTCGGTATTTGACAGGTATTTGTGGAATAGTTGAATTGAGCAGCAGTAGTCTAAGGTGTATTAGCAGGTATGAAGGACTTATGAAGAGGATATTCTTCTCCATGAAACATTCCAGAGGGCACCTGATGAAATCTATTTGCAGAGGGAAGCCCAGGAGTCATTCAGGGAGTATCAGAAGCTACAGGACTCACACCAGCAGTCATTTGTTACTGTTAATGTGGCCCTAATTTTAACCCACATTGGTATGACCCGAAGAATTCTGGGTAGCAAAAGAAGAGAGATGGACCTTTCTTCATCTTTACTGACAGAGGGACTGTAAAAGATACCTTCCATTGTGTAAGAGCATGAGGGTAGTTCTGTGTCTGGCTCTTTCCTGTCAAACACTGGAGCCCTCCTTGCCCTTCTCAGATAGCAAAGAGTCCAATGAAGGCCTAATCAGGGCCCCACTCAGACATCTTCCTTTTGTGTTCTGATCTATACCCAGCAAAAAGTAATGACCAGACTTCTTACACAAGCACACCCATTTTCAAACCTAGCCTGTGAAAGCTGCTGTCTCAAAATTTTCAGACAAAAATTGCAATTAACCATTAATAACCATTTTGAGCATTTAATTTTCGACTGAGGCAAAAACCCTTGGTAAATAAAGCTTCTGATTTCTGACAGAGCAATGACTAGACCTTCACTTGCTCTGGATATTGCTAAGTCTTGCCTGGTCAAAAAGCAGATATATTTCCTTTATTAACATGATCCGTCTTCCAGGCTCACTAAAGGGTGAGCTAGGCAAATTATAACCATATAGGATCCTAAAAGAAATCCAAATTCAGAGGACAAATATCATAGGATTAACATTTTGTGGAAATTATCTGGTATAATCCTACTTAAACCTCAAGAAAATGCCTCCCTTAAAGGACTGAAATAGTGGTCACAGACATTTAGCTTAAGGTTCCAGGGTGCATTGTCTCTATCTCCTGGTTACTTGGTCCAGTAGCTTTCTTTAGGCAGGCCTAGCTTATCAGAAAACGGATTTTAGTATCCTACTGCTTAACTATTATAACAAAAATAATTATGTTTTGGGCTGGACATAATGGCTCACACTGGTAATCCCAGCACTTTGGGAGACCGAGACAGGTGGATGACGAGGTCAGGAGTTCAAGACCAGCCTGGCCAAGATGCTGAACCCCCATCCACTAAAAATACAAAAATTAGCCAGGTGTGGTGGCACGTGCCTGTAATCCCAGCTACTCAGGAGTCTGAGGCAGGAGAATCCCTGGAACCCGGGCAGCAGCGATGATTGCAATGAGCCGAGATCGCGCCACCACACTCCAGCCCGGGTGACAGAGCAAGACTCCATCTTGTAAATAAATAAATAAGGTTTTAAATGAGATCTAATTGAAAGATATTTCATTTGTTCAGGGGCGAAACGGGTGCATGGGATGTGTGGGTGAGCAGAGAGTCAATGGGAGGTAGGTATTGCAAAATAGAATGTAAAAGATTGAGACCTCAGGAGATTGACATCTCAGGCCCATAGTGTACCAGACTAGTGCTGC
Source organism: Callithrix jacchus (assembly GCF_049354715.1). NCBI lineage: Eukaryota > Metazoa > Chordata > Mammalia > Primates > Cebidae > Callithrix > Callithrix jacchus. Next base: position 34,056,263 of record NC_133517.1, on the reverse strand, counting down.
TCAGCTGTAGCAGAACTCAAGAGAGTCACGGTAGCCTAAAATAAGATGTGGGTCACTCAGGAAGGGTGGACATGCTACCATTTAATCAACACGACTGCATAAAGGAAACCATGCAATATTCTCTGATGTTCCATCTACCATCTAGTGTTATTTACTGGCAGGAAAGGGCTGATAAAGGAATGCTTTGAAAATCATACCATTGTTATGAAGAGAAAACTGTGGGCAAAAAATGTTAGAGCACAGGGGAGGAGGGGCCGAGGAAAGAACATCTGGGGGCCATACATGGCACTGCAGCAGATTTATTCCTCACTGAGCCTGCTGTTGTATCATTTTACCCTTCCAGAAAATGGAGATGAAGCGCTCACTTATTATACCTTACCAAGGGAAGCTTCATACATTAATGTAAAATATTTTGAAAATGTCACATAAAATCTATTACAGAAATACAAGATGTTACCAATGATTTTTCTCTAGCAGGATATACTAGAGGGGAATCGCCTCCAGCAGAAATGGAATTGTAGTTTCTAGCCCCCCTTGCTGGACAATCAATGTAAAAACATCAGTTTCTCAGGCTTCCAGCTGCACTGCAGATGTTAGTGGGAGAGGTTTGGGGCAGTGCAAACTGGTTTGGCTCACCCGTCAGAATCCTTGTTCACAGCCTCATTTCAAGAGATCTCACTGGGTTCCCATTTTGGCTGAGAATATTTAGAGGGAAAGACCACCCTGCCTCCCTTACAAGCAGAGAAAAATAATAATAAAGCTCATCAGAACCAATAGTGTATTCTAATTTTTTTAAGTGAGCCATGGCATTTATATAACTTATCTGTGAAATTTCATGACCACATTCAGAAAAACAACCTCTACCAGGGTAGCAGTCCTAACAAAGAAGATGGAATGGGATGGAAGGCAATCACACCTAATCAAAACAGTAGGGAGCATGCCAGTCAGCAGAATGTAATTACTGGGATGGAAATCGTGGCCAGGACAGTGGACGTTAGCAACCCGGGTGATCTTATGAGAAGTACCATCCGATCTTTGATAATGACACTAACACACTCAGAAACAGAAACCAATATAGGATGCTTTTAACAGGGGCTGTCCTCTCTTCTCTGCCACCTTCTTACATGTCTAAAAGAGGTTAGTGAACCAAACCTTTGAAGGACATTTTGAAGGCAGCAGACACAGCTTGAATGTTGGGTGGTTGTTTTTTAATGGACTTGTCAGCAGCCATTCTCATTTGCAATAGAATTTCTTTTCTCTCCTACCCTTTCTCAGGTTTGTGTTTTCCCAGTGCTATGCCAATGCTGAATAATTTACAAGGATAGAAAAAGAAAACTGTCACTATCACAGTCCCAGGGCTCTCCACTCACTCATCTGTCACATGGTCAAATGTCACCGGTGCCATTATTTGTGAGGGGTGAGATTAACACCACGTAGATACTTGCCTCCTTTCTTTATCTATTGTTAATGGTACTGAACTCCAAATGTATTTTTTAGAAGAGCTGGTTGCCATTTCTACAACAAATGTCCCACCTAAGGAAATCCAAATAACCGACCTCCCCATTGCATCTCACCCTTTCATCTGTCTTCATCTGTTTCTTCTTATCTGGCATTTCCACTCACAGCATAAAAATACAATCTAGTTGGAACTATATTCAGAAGAAATGCCAGCGTTCAAAGTGATCCCAGTCGTGTTGGTTCTGTTCCTTATTAGGAGAGAGGGAAAAAAAAGGCCATCCTGGTTGCAATAATAAAGAGTCACAGTGAATCACAGAAGGAGCCGACAAAAGATCCCCTGCACACAGATGGCACTTTGCAGAAGGGAAATCAGAAGCACGGCACTCAGGGGAATTACCAAAATGCAGAAATGTGAGGATCAACATTTTTTTTCTTTATTAAGTGGGTAAAATACCAGTATTGATTATATAAAAGAAAAAGAGGAAAAAAAATTATAAAATTCTAATAAACATCTAGTTCTAATATAGTAGAGAAAATAAATGTTACATAAGTAGATGCTGAAATTAATTCATCAAAATTTATTTCTGTTTTCTAAGCATGGAAGAATTCTCATCCCTGATTGAAGACCAGGCTCTCCAAAGAATGATGAAATGTGTTAAAGTTCCTATTGTTGTCTCAAGTATGAATATTCAGAAATCATAGTTATAGCTCCTGTCAATCAAGCACTTAGCAAATGCATTAAATGTACCATTACTGTTAACCCTCATGAAGATTGCTATTATTAGTACCCCCATTTTACAGATTAGACAACTGTGGCACAAAATGTTTAATTATCCAAGTAAGCTGTGGTGAACCTGAGACTGGTCACAGAGTAGAACTCCAAGCTTCCACTTGAAAAATATGTAACTACACACTACTGAAGAATTGAGGGAAGACTAAAAAATTTAATTCACTTTTATGAGCTTGGGTCAGGTTAACAATTTTACAAAGCATACACCATTTGTTTCTACCTCTCCTCGTTTGAGTGCCAATTGACTGAATTACATTTTTAAGAATTTACTTGCTTCTGGCCTGTTGAGTAAGCTAATTTGAAGTGACTGGAATTTGCTTCCTGCTCTTCCTCATGACATATGATTGGATCTCAGCTCTGGTTCATTAATAGGTAAGCTACAGGCACAAGTTACCCTGTCCCAGCTTGACTTCTCATCCTTGAGTGTTTCTTTGTGTTTCCTTTTGGTTTGCTTTGGGGAAAACCCTGATATCTTATCTCAGGTGATACCTTAGAAGGGTAGATAAAAACACAGAGCAGCTCTGATCCCATTAGCTGCCTTAAAAGGGCAGGGAGGAATTGAGAAGATCTGCTATCTTATTCACCGCTAGCAGATAAGTGCTCTCAGAGAGCTACAAAGGCAAAATCCCCAAGGAACCTACAATAAAGACACCTGGGTCATCTTGTGGAGCGATGCTGGCTGAAACCCAGAAGCTGTTTTTGTGGACATATAAAATGACCTGGAGAATCCAACTTGACCCTGAACACACTAATCACTTTTTCCAAATGTCAAATGAAAACAGGAAATTCAAGGTAAAGATTTGGAACCTTCTATCTCTTAGTTACAGGGACAGAGTGTGGCAATAATGCCATCATCTGGGATGTTATCAGGCCTATGAGCAAATGGATGCTGCATGTGGAAAGAGATTTGAGTGAACAGCTTCAGCACATAGTCATTTGCCCCAGCTAATCACTATTTGTGCTGATGGTGATGCCAAGTCATCAGATCTGATAAAAAATTATCACTCCGTAGGCACAACTCGTGGTGGATACAGGTGCTTGGGAATTAAACAATTGCTAGATTTGTGGTTCCTTCACATTGAATCAATCTTTTCTAATTCCAGATACTTAGAAAACAAAGAAAAAAAAACCCTTTAAAAAAAGTGGTTGTGCAAAGTTGTTGTAGGAAACGACTAATGGCTACCCTTAAAGGTATTTTTTAAAGTGAGTGTTTTGGGGGGAGAATTAAGCCTATTCTTGCAAAGGCAACAACTGCTGAAAACAAAGTTTTTAAATCGCTCTGTGATCACTGGCCCCTTGAACAACAAAAAGCAGCAACATAAGGCTTCTTGTATAGGCTTGCTTAAGAATCAACTTTTGCAATATTGTTGCCCAATAAAATACTACTGTCATTAAACCTCAGGAGAAAATGTGGTTTGAGAAAGCTTTAAGAGCTCTTTGTGGTGAAAATTCCAAGAGCACTGAATGGCCAAGAGGTCTTGCTTCAACTTCCCAAATTTCTTTTACTTCAAAGTTTCTAAGTTCCCTTAGGATTCCTCATGGGACTAGCTTTTATATTTTCTAGGCTGATAAACATGCTTTGATAGAAAAACAATTGTTTAAGGGGAAATATTAAAGAATTTATGTTGAAAGATATTTCAAAGGATTCATGATGTGGCTTCATTGTCGGGCAGAATCTTAACATTCTGAGCCATTTAGTGTGTAAATAATTCTTTACTTCATCATGGAAATCCATGAAAATTGTCAGTGAAAGCCAAATACATAGATTCGTTCATTCATTCATTCATTCATTCAAGCTACAAATGATTATCATTACAGATATGACATGCAAGTCACTGCTATGTACTAGTGATCAAAATGATAAGACACATTCCTAACTTAAAGAGGCTTTTATTCTACTAGGAAAAAAGGACATACAATCTGAAAAATAAAACATGTTATATAAAATGACAGAAATAGAGCCAGAGTATTATGGGTAATACCAGACTTAAGATTTTCTGTGATTTTTTTGGGGGGGCCATTTGCCTTTGCATAAAGAACCAAGGATATCATTTTTTAAATGAAGATAGCCATTTCTATAGAAACCTCTACTTTCAGAGAGGAAGTTTTAAAGTCTATTAACATATTTATGTGTGACAATGAATGTGGTTTATTAACAGCAGAATTAATCATTGATTAAAGCAAACTTGAAAAGAATGCTCACCTAATTACATACTTTAATTTATTATATAAAATTACTTAATTCATAATTCTTAAACATATATACTCACCTCCATACTCATTAGTGAAGTTGTAATGTATACCTAATTTCTCAATTCAGGCATCAGTGAACTAGGCTCAGCCTAATCAAATGTGCAAACATTTTTGATCAAAGAAGGTCTTAATAAAAATAGGATCTTGAAGGTAATAAGAATTACTAAAAAATAATTTGGGAACAACTGACTTTGTAGGGCCCTTATAAAAGATCTGTGCTATAGTCTGAATGTTTATGTTGGCTCCTTTTTCCTTTCCACCATGTGAGGATACAGAAAGAATTTATGAATCAGTGAGTGAGCCGTCACCACACAATGAATCTATAGGAGCCTTGATCTTGGACCTTTTAGCCTTCAGAACTGTGAGCAAGGAATTTCTATTGTTTTTAATTACCCAGTCTAAGTCATTTTGTTATAGAGGCTCAAATGGACTAAGAGAGTCTGTCTATATTTATATACACATAGGTATAATATACATGCACATTCACGCTAACCCTAAGAATCATAAAGATTAATTTTACCTACATGCTGTCACCATAGATTCTTCTATGTAGTCTCGATTCCATGTATTCTCTCCGATTGTCAGACTGTGCAGAAAATGTGTCCATATTTGGAGTTTTAATAAGTACGTATTACTTTGTTTTAGAAAATATTATTGATTTTTAATTACTGTTACTAAAGTAATAGGCATTCTGAGATAGCAAACTTCAGTTCATGGTCATTAATTGCGCAGTAGAATCATGTGGAACAAGATGGGAATTATATATAGCATTGGTAGCATGTGTTCCTAGAAATTCATTAACACATGGATTTTTGAAATATGTAAACAACAGTCTGCTTGAAGGTTTTCATAGTAGTCAAAGATCAGTATGGACATTTGCAAGCCTTCCCTAAGATGACTGGACAAAATAATGAGAGTGAACATTATTATATTCTTTTACTGGAAGATTTCTTTTGTCTGATTAGTAATGTGGATACTGTGAAAAAAAATTCTTTCCAAACAGATGGAATTCATTTAAATAAGAAAAGTAAGAGGAGTGCAGACAGAAGAGCAATGGCTTCTGCTATTATCATATGAAAGTACTGTCTAAATCATATGACTCACAGCCAAGCAAGTTACAGCCAAGCAAGCCAGCTATGATATCCCATGTTATAATACTCTACCGCTCAACATTTCACATGGGCCACGTGTGGCATTTTTAAACCTTTCTCACTTTTGTGAAACACTGCATTACTATTATTGGTGTTAGTATAGTTATCACCTTGCTTCATATTATCTTTCTTTTGACAAACTTTAAGTTATCATACTGATGTTAATATCTACAATTCAACAAAGCAGATGCACCACATACTTGTAAAATAAGTTCCATGTGCTGAAGGTTGCAATGAACATCTTTTCTTTAACCAGCACTATCACTCAGTAATAGAGCTAACCATCTCTATGTATGTGTGTGTGTCTGTGTGTGTATGCATCTAAAATAATAGAGTATTAGGAGTCTCTCATTGCAATAGAAGAGGAACAACTTTAACGTTAGAAAGAAAGAAACATTGCTAATTAAGACACAAAAACATCCTATGTCTGAATCCAAGCATCTTCTCTGAAAATCTGCTTAATCATTTTCTCTCCTTTGACTGTATTTCTTTGCCTGCCAGCAAATATGTGGATTTATGACGACATCCTAAAGCTCCTGGGCTTAGGCTTTGTCATTCAACAAACCAGCTTAGACTGAACTCCTCTTTTCATCCAATTCTAAAATGCCTAGAAAAAAGAGTCTGGTTGTTTGAGCTTAGGTCAGACGTCTGCTTCTAGTCCAATAATTTTGGGCAAGGGGGTGGGATTCAGAACAAATGTGGCTCCTGAGGTTGCCAAGCATGTAAATAAGAGAAGTATTGAAGAGTCAGAGGTATCTTTATAAGCTAGGCAGACTATTCCAAATGTGACACTCATAAATAACTAATAATGTATGGCACTTTTTATTTTACAAAAACGTCACATGTATTTTCAAATTTTATCTCCTTTGATCCTCACCACACCCTTCAGTAGATGTAGATATTATTATTCTTATATTTTAGATGAGGAAACGGAAAGTACAAAGACCATGTGAATTTCTCCTAGTGACACAATTGGACTATGAAGGAATTACTACTAAACCTCAGGTTTTTTGACTTGAAATTCAGCACTCTTCTTCCTGTTCTATGGAAACAATAGTTTCCAATTTTGTCAGAGTATGAATAAAACTTGAAAACACGTTTCTGGTCTTCACTTTTTTTCCTGAAACAGGACCTCAAATTTCTTTCCTGAGAAGGTTCTCCTCCCCTGTTACCTGTGTAACTGGGGTTCCCTGACCAAGTGTAACTGGGGTTCCTTCAATGATTGTTCTACAGATGTTCACAGGCAATTTACCAACCAGACTTACCATGAAGGGTCTGCTTTATTCAACTTTTCCTGCTCTTGCTTTCATTAATTCTACTGCCACTGATGGGCTCTGAAGACACTTATTGTTGCCCCCAGAGGCTAAGCCCATCCTCGGGTGGCAGATATTCTTTCCAGAGGAACTGTGTCTGATGTTTCCAAAACTGCCTTCTTTGAAGCTGCAGAGCCATGCTGAAATCCTGTGAATGAGATAATGGCCTTCCATGCCTCTTATCACACCATTTCACCTGTGCCATAATGCAACTCTGCTTGAGCCAAGTCTCGCAAGGTATGTCAAATGTAAATTTCCTCTTTTAATTCTGATCTCTCTCTTAAAAGCATCTCCAATAAAGTAAAAAGAACATAGAGGAAACATGATCCTGGACATCCCTGGCACCTGTCTGTCTCTTCCATGTACTACTTCTCTTTCATTCATTCATTACCCTTTCATGTATTCATTTTTCCAGAAAATGATTCTTGTGTAGTGCTTACTATGTGTCAAGAGACACAGTGGTCAGCTGGAGAGTAAAGTTTTCTCCCCTCATTGGGTTAACTTCTCGTTAAGAGAGGGTAAGGAAAACAAACAAAGGAACAAATAAATAGAATAATTTCTGATAGGAAGAAAATACATCAGGGTTTGGGGGATGTTATAACTAGCGAAGTAAAGGGGAAACTTAGATGAGCCTCTTTTGAAGAATTAAATTCGATTCATGTAAAATATATCATCCTTGCAATGGAAAACTTCAGGCAAAGGAAAGAATGAGCATAACGGCTTTGAAGAGGAAATAGCTTGGTGTCTTTGAGGAAAAAGAAGACTAGAGTCTTGGGGGAGTAGTAAGAAGTAAGGTCAGAAAGGTAGAGAGAAGCTAGGTCATGGAGAGTTTTGTAGTCTACAGGAAGAATGTTAAATCTTATTCTAAGTGCAATTAAAAAAAAAAACACCAAAAGTTTTTCAGCAGATAGAATAATAGTTTTAAGTTATCATTCTGGCTACTATATGAAAAATAAAACATTTGCATTAAGAAAACTCTATTTCTTGTATCATAATAAATGAATAAATCCTCATAAATATACAAAGGTCTTGCAAACACTTGCTTGGGAAGAAGAGGAAGGGTTTGCTGTCTAAATTGAAGTATTGGATGATATAGGATTCTTCCACCTGTACATATCAGCACAATTTTTTGAATCTATAATACATGCCAAATTGTACATTTAGCACTGGAAAGGTAACCTAAGCAGCATGCAGGGCCTGTCCTCCAGGAGCTTTCAGTTCGAAAGAAGATGCAGACAAGAAAAACAAAATTTCATTTCAGTTATATCAGTTACATCTTGCTGTGTTTCAAATCACCCCAAACTTAGTGGCTAAAAATAATGTGCATTTATCGTCTCACAATTTCTGTGGGTAAGAAATTTGAGAGTAATTTAGCCAGGTGGTCTGGCTTAGGGTCCCTCATGAGATTGTAAGCAAGATGTTGGCCGGGGTTACGGTCATCTGAAAGTTTGACTGGAGCTTAAGAATCTTCTTCCAATATGACGCCCTCACACAGCTCTTGGCTGGAAGCCTCGGATCCTTGTCATGAGAGCTTTTTATGAAGGTGTTTGAATTTCTTCATGACATGGCAGCCAGCTTCCCCCAGAGAGACCAATCCAAGAGAATGCAAGAATGAACACACAGTGTCTTTTTATGACCTAATCTTGAAAATGATACACCATGACTTCTACTACATTCTACTCTTCAGAAGCAAGTCACATAGCAGAGCCCAAACTCAGCAGAGGGAGATTAGATTTCACATTATGGAAGGAACCTGTGGCAAAGGGTTTAGGGCATCCTTTAAAATCACCATCCACAAATGGGATAAAGTAATGATATACAGGCAAATAGTGGCATCCTTAAATTAGACTTGGAGAATCTGAAAAACCTTATCACAGGAAAGTTGAGATTGGGAGTAGTAAGTGAAGAAGAGTTCAAAGAGCATGTTACATAGAAAGAAGAGTTAGGAAAATGTCTCTCCAAATAAGAAAGTGTCATGCGTCAGGGAAATGGCAGAGCAGCATCTCACTGAATCTCTGAAGTTATCAGTTGTAGGAGGGCCCTTCATGTAATACCCTAACAAGAAACAAAAAATGCTACCACTTAAATGTGACAAATTATTAATTGTAAAACACATCTTAATTTTAGAAGTGTAAAGATATGAAATGAAATTAAAGTGCAACTTGGAATCAATGAAATTGGTAATTTGCTATTGAAGGGGCTTAGAATAAGGTAGGAGAGTGTAGAGTTTGAAGCTGGAAAGGTAACATGGGTCAGATGATGAGTATATTAGATCATTCATGTGTTCATATGAAGAAATACCTGCAACTAGGTAATTTATAAAGAAAAGAGGTTTAATTGGCTCATGGTCTGCAGGCTGTACAAGAGACATAGTGCCAGCATCTCCTCAGCTTTTGGAGAGGTCTCAGGGAGCTTTTACTCATGGTAGAAGACGAAGCAGGAGAAGGCGCATTACATGGTCAGAGTAGGAGCAACAGCAGAGGGAAGGTGCCACATACTTTCAAATGACCAGATCTCGTGAGAACTCACTATCACAAAGACAGTGTCAAGGGCATGGTGTTAAACCATTCAGGACAAATCCACTGCCATGATCCAATCGCCACCTACCAGGCCCCACCTCCAACACTGGGGATTACAATTTGACATGCGATTTAGAGGGGACACATATGCAAACTGTGTCAATGAGGGATCCTAGAAACCTCTCAGTTCAGTCTTTAGCCTATTGTCAGTGGGAAGTCCCAGAGGTTTTAAAACAGTTGTGAGTACTCGGATTTGTATTTTCGATCACTGTGGCTGCAGTGCATCAAATAACTTGAAGGAAGGCAAGGGTGCCAGTTAGGTATTGTAGTAAAGATTCAGAACAGATAAGATGGTGACTTGAGCAAAAATTAGTGACAGTAGATGGATTACAGAGAGACTAAATAAAAAAATCAGCCAGAGCTAATGATTAATTGGATATGGTGGTGGGAGAAAAGAGAGTGGGCTCTGTAATATTAAAACATCTCACCTCCATAAATTTTACACAATGACGATATGTAGAGTTTTAATACCATTCTGATTATTATTAATTACCATTATTGGCATCATTATTCTTATCACTTCGTATTTTATTATCTTGCTGGGACTAGATGAATTCATGTTATTTAGAAAGCCGGCATGATATAGTGAAAAGTGCAGGGTCTTGGGAGTCCAAAGAAAGGCTGTTATGCAATGCCACCTTTATCCTGTAGTGGTAAGTGAATTTGGGCAAGATGTACGACTTCTCCAAGACTGGTTTCTCACCGTTTAAATGGATATAGCAATTCCTCCTCGGCTGGTAAAAAAGGGAAAGTTTATGTTAAGTGTCTGACTTAGTGCTTCATAGCTTGACATACAGTGGGTGATCAATTAATGGTCGCTATTATTATTACATTCATATAGCACTTAATTTGACAAGCCAAATGACCATTTAGTTGGTTATTTTTCAGAGCAATTTTTTTGAAATAATGGAGAAGATAATGAAAATGGATGAAGCCATTAAGGCAGGTGAGTGATAGAGGGATTCATATTGTAGCTTCTACCCTAGTCTACCATGGGTACTACAGAGAAATCATCATATACGTTTAAGTTCAACAGTCTGTGTGCAGGCGATGCTGCCTATGGGTAGGGGATCATTTTGGAAAGGACGTAAGACTCTAATTTTTCCACAATTAGACAGGTTTTTAATTGATATTTCATAAATTTTTAAAGACAAGTTTCATTGTCAAGGAAGTTTAAGAAATGCTGGGATTTGTTAAACCAGTTCCTTTTCTGCAGAATTTACCAAAGCTTTAAATATTCTGAAGTGTGCTATAAATCTCCAAGAAGGGAGATAAGATGCAGCATCTTCCAAACTTCTTTGATGATGGAACTCTTTTGAGAGTCGTTTTCCGCAGAACGCGCCTCTGGGAAATTTTGCAGCAGACTGTATTTTCTTGAATATCTGCATCTTGTATGCATCCTGTCCCTACCCCACTTTAGAAATAGCCACCATATCTGAGTGACACAGCAAAAAGATCCTTTTTTCATGACTCAGGAAAAGAGAATCTTAAAAGCACCCAAATCTAAGGATATTTTCTTTTTAATTACTTGACATCGATTGTCAAAAGAAAAAAAAGAAACAACAAAATTCATGGAAAGTATTGAAAAATTAACCATTCCCATTTTATTTTTATGAGTATATAAAATAAGATAAATAATGCCTATGGGTAACAAGATTGTATATCAGTGTAAGGTACAAAAAAGCTTTTGCACATATGTATTTAGACCAAATGGAAGCTATAAAGATGCCAAAACAATAAATACTCATCTTTAAAAGTGTGCATCTATATATCTTTCTTAATTATTTATTTGGAATGTATCATAGATAAGGATATAGTCTTATATATATCTGCTAATTACAGCAGTATACATACAACTCTGGCATATCACAGAAATCAGAGTAAACTAAACAATTGTACCCAGAAAAAAAGGAAAGGAAATAAATCAATAGTTGGCTATTAAATATTATTTTCAAGTAACACTGGTATTAACATCAAATTTAATATCTGTGGTTGACAAAGGATTAAAGAGGCCAGTCTACTTAAACACGCTAACTCATCCCCCATCCTAGGATACCTCTGAAGGTAGCCTCACTTTCCTTGGCCAACCTCATGACAAGGCTGAATGGCCTTATCCTTGATCCTGGGCATGTTACTAGGTTTACTAGGTTGGTCTGTACTTTTATTAGCCTATGAGTCATCATAGTTTTAATTTGGGGAGTTCAATGTATGACCACAATATTTTCAATGGTTTCCTTTTCATACTTTATGGAATTAATCTTTATTCCCAGAAACAGAATTATAATGGACCCTTCATTGCCCTGAAATCATACTTTTGGTGTTATAGCAGGCTATCTACATATTTCTAGAAAGATAATGGCTCCATGTAGCCCACTCACTTGTTTTTGTTGTTTTTCCTTTTTACACTGAAGCAAGTCTTTGTGTCAATTTTCAGAAGTATATGTACTGTACATTAGATTCTGTCCAACAAGCTCTCCCTGTGCAGTGATCCCTCGTATCATTGCTACAAATTGTCAGTGCCCCAGTGAAATGAAGATATTGATTTCTCCATAACTCCCCTCACCACCTCCATAGGAGGCTCTTTCTGCGGATGCAGAAAACGCATTAAAACCCCATGCTGTCATGAGGTAGATTAATGCCCTTGTGTCACAGCTCTCCTTGGAAACTGCATCAAACACCAAGCATTAGAACTGAATTAGGTGCCAAAGAGACTTTTGAGCCTCTCAAGATTGCCACTCTCTTCTGTCCCACGTGAACAATAGATCCATTTGCAAATAAAGTCATGAAAATGAAAATGCCTGGGGACAGGAATGCACAGATGCCCTTGGGTCAGGTCTTCACACACTAAGCAGAGTGGACTGTCATGTGGATAGTGAATCTGGCAGCATAGTCAAACTGGGTAAAAAAGGTGGAGAACTGGAGATGTCAGACACCTGGAAATGCTTTTGAAATATAACACAGTAAAGTGATGTGTAAGAAGAGAACTGACTTAACTGAATGACTTCTAGTCACATCAGAAGTTCCATTGTTCTGAAATTTTATTTAATATCTACTTCCTGATCTCAGCTTTCTGGGCTAACAGCTTTTGCTACTTCCCAGCTAAACCTTCATTACTTGCTTGTTATTCCTTGGAACTGATCTTCACTCAGGGCTGCCTGATAAACCTCTCAGTTGAGCTTATTACCTGCCTTTATATTTTTATTTGTAATTTAGCATGCCCCTAATTTTAGCCCAGAATGCTTTAAGCACACTTGGTATTTCTGCCACCACATAAACCATTTCTCTCTGCTTTCTGTATAATCAAACAGCTTCTCCTTCGAGACTGAGATACAGCGTCCATCCTTTCCTTTAAGAACAGAAATAAGTCTGGGTACAGTGGTTCAGGAATCCCAAAACTTTGCAAGGTCAAGGTGGGAGGACTGCTTGAGCCCAGGAGTTCAAGGGCAGCCTAGGAAACATAGGGAGACCCTGTCTCTACGAAATAATAATAATCATAAATTAGCTGAGTGTGGTGGCATGCTCCTGTGGTCCCAATTACTTTGGACACTAAGGTAGGAGGGTCACTTGAACTGGGGAGGTTGAGACTGTAGTTATATCACCACTGTACTCCATTCTGGGTGACAGATGAAACCTTATCTCAAAAACAAACAAAGAATAAAAATAATGTATTTTTAAGGACATATTTGAGTAGCACAGATCATAGATGATGATAATGACTATGAAAATCCGAATTATCTGTTCATTAGAAATAAAAACATTAAAATATTTTTAATTATGTGGACACCAACTACTTTAAAGCAATGGATTATTTTATTTTTATTTATCCTGGTATTTTGTTAAAGTGATATAGGCGCATGGTGAAACATCAACTAAGGCAAAAAGATTTGTAATGAAAAGCAAGTTTTTCCCTTTTACTACTGTCCCACCTCATCCTGACCCATTCCCTCAACCATGTCCCCAGAGCCAATCACATGTGATTTTCGGGAGCTTTAGTTCCGTTGGTGTTTTGCTAATCCCTTTAAATGATGAATTCCATCTGCAGTTTCCTTATTATTGACCTCAGGCTTCATCTATTGGCCATGTGTTATGATAACCAGGGAAGCCTACTTACGCCACACAGATTCATCACTTCTTTCTCAATTTTATTCCAACAAATTACAGCTCTATTCTCAGTTCCTTCAAGGTTACCTCTGATTCCATCAGTGTTTTCCAATTTTGAATCTCACAATTGTAAGTTATTTTACATCTTCAAATGTGACAGAGAATATTTTTTCTTATTTGTATATATTTGTTTTAGAATGAAATTTCATTTTTGGCAATTGCAACATTTCAGGATAACTTTTGAAGCATACCTATAATTGCATTACAACATGGAATGTGCATAAATAAAATTGAAGCTTGATTAAAATGAGGGCTGGAATGCAAAAGTTAAATAAAGAGCTTAAATGGTGAAAAAAACAAATTGGATTTCTAAACTTACTTTCGCTTTGATCATCGAAGGTGTTATATATTACATGTTGATAGCTCAGAGAGTGACTCAAGTGGTAAATTTATAGAGTATCATTCCATTTAAATGAACAGCAGGATGTATTTGCGGAAACAGATTAATGTTTCTTGGAAATTTATTAACACCTGTTTGTTTTTCTACACTCCGGTTGCTATGTGGTTTTTCTAACTATCATATGCAAATACCATTCTTATTTTTTAAAATAAAAGGTAATTAAACTGAAAGATCTGTTTCACACATTGCATCTAGTGAGGAGTGCAGTCAAATGTAATCTGTGCCCCAATGTGAAGGAGGATGATGAGGCATTTTGGAAAGCCCGAGGGCGGAACCCAAGAGCACAGCAGAAAAGAGGATTGTTTCCTCTTTCTCATTCACCATTAAATAGGTACATTGCCTACATCTACCCAAATGGAAAAGGAGAAGAATTCTGTGGAGTTTGCAGCCTCCATAGCTGCTGACAAGGAAGGTTTTGGAGGTATTCTAAAATCAGTGTGATGAGGTGGGAAGGGGTGAGAAGAGATTTCTCTCCCAAGCACTTAAATGACCCAGCATTCCCCTGGGAGTACAGAACAGACCCTGCTGGACCTGGGTACCCATCTCTCTGCCACCGTGGTTGCCATCATGTTCTTGGTGCCAGATATGCAATTGGGCACAGACTCACTCCAGTTAACAGATTAATGCATGGGCTTTGTTTACTCTCACAATCCTTAGGACAGTGGGGGTAAGGGTTGTCTCACTATGAACTTTTGGAAGTTTTTAATTCTCAACTCAAGAGCAGAATATAGTTCAGCTTTTTTTGTGATGTCTTCCTGCATCTTCAACATTGGAAGTGAAATATACAATTTTATCCCTCCACATTTTATGTTACCCCTAAATTTACCTGGGTTCTTTTCTTTTACTCTTAAAATGAAATTAAATAAACAATTTTGGTCTAAGGAAGCCACTTGTGTAATTAAAGGTGTACATTGTCTGTGCTGATGTTTTTTTGGAAAGGACATTGTTTGACCTAAACCTAAACACACTGTACAATATGGTACATGGTATGACACCAACCTATCACATATAGCTAAGTCGAGAAGGCTGAACTCTTTAAAGCTTCCACGATCTTATTTTATAATTAGTTATTCTCCTTTTAGGTTTGGATACAAAAGATGAGTTTGTAACCAGAACAGCCAATACTTTGAAGTGGATGAAAATCTAGAGTCTGAGAAACCCTGCATATTGCTTAGAGCAGGCACCACAGATGGAAGCCAAATGAATTAAACTAGACAAAGTACCAGATATATCGAGACCCAGGAACCGGGTATTAAAGGCAGATCATGCAGAAATTTAGCATCACAATTAAATAATAATTCCCACCCTGTCTAACCTAGATCTTCATGACTCCAAAGCCATCTCCTTAACCTTGCAGTTAAACACTCACAAGAGATTAACTACAAATGTTTTCCCTTCTGCTCATTTTGCTGGGTGTTCTATTCACAACAATAAAATGCAATTGTAAATGCTGCATTATTATATTGGGTGCATAAACTATAGACCCAAGTGGATGAGAAATACTTCAGTTAGTGCAATAAGCTGGGTGGTTTGTAGCCTTAACCTTTCTCAGCATTACTAGAAGCGCTTGCTTTGGAACTCGTGGAATCTGAAAGGGCCACCCACAAAACAGCTCATCTATGAGGATCACACAGCAGTGGTCAGGGCCCTCCTGAAGTTCTCCCAGCTTTGAAACCTGACAGCTGTCCTCATTTCCTGCAACTGCTGAATATGAATACACACTGAGCACCTCCTATCCGTCATGCTCCCTCCACACTTTCCCCACCCTTCCTCTTTCTTTCTCTATTTTCTTTTTTCCAAGACAGAGTCTTACCATGTCGCCCAGGCAGTCTTGCTCACCCTAGTTCTGTACTCATTCTTGAAAATAAAAATTATAATATTAGTTCAACCATCGTGAAAGACAGTGTGGCAATTCCCCAAGGATCTAGAAATAGAAATTCTATTTGACCCAGCAATCCCATTACTGAATATATACCCAAAGGATTATAAATCATTCTATTATAAAGACACTTGCACGCGTATGTTCATCGCGGCACTGTTTACAATAGCAAACACCTGGAACCAACCCAAATGCCCATCAAGGGTAGACAGAACAAGGAAAATGTGGCACATATACACCATGGAATACTATGCAGTCATAAAACACAATGAGTTTGTGTCCTTTGTAGGGACTTGGATGAACCTGGAAACCATTATTCTCAGCAAACTGACACAAGAACAGAAAATCAAACACCACATGTTCTCACTCATAGGCAGGTATTGAACAATAAGAACACGTGGACACAGGGAATGGAGCATCACACACTGGGGTCAGTTGAGGGGGGAATGGGGAGGAGGGACAACAGGGGGTGGGGAGGGTAGGGAGCGATAACAGGGGGAGAAATGCCAGATATAGATGATGGGGGAATGGAGGCAGCAAACCACCTTGACATGTATGTACCTATGCAACAACCCTGTATGATCTGCACATGTACCCCAGAACCCTAAAGTACAATAAAAAAATTAAAATAAGTAAATAAAATAATAATATTCATTTTGGGGTGACGAGGATCCTCATTCTCTGACAGTATGTTTCCCAAGATGTGCTCTGAGCTCTGATGCACTGGGTCTATCTCCACTTGGCACATTTCTTCTCTTCGCTGCTGTCCACACTGACATGGGTTCCTTCCCTCCCAGTTGCTCTTGGCAGCCCTTGTCTGCGTATTGGTGTCTGAGGATTAGATCTGCTTCTAGATTCACTAAAATGGCTTCCTTTTCTTAAAAAATTCCACTTATTGTTTCTGCATGATTTCTAGGGGGTGAAAGAAGAGATGATGAATTTACAGCCAAATTCATAAAAGAAATTCTACAACAGTTATTTCAAAGGGAAAATATTCAGGACTTGTGAATGAATAGGGAGAAAGGAGCAAAAAGGCAAACAACAAAAAAAAGGCATATTGAATTAGTGTTAACTAAGAGCAATAATTACTTTCTTCACGTTGAATTAACTAATTCATCTACAATTGGCATTGAAATGATAAGTAGGAATTTTTCCTCACTTATTATTTTACATGTAAAATCTGTTTTAATATGATTGGTATTTTACCTAGAAAAAAGCTGAAGATGACAAGGAACTAATACCCAGAATATACAAGGAGCTAAATAATTCAATAGTAAAAAAATAATAACAATCCAACACAAACAAACAAATAAAAAGTGGGGGCATGAACAGAGATTTCTCAAAAGAAGGCAGAAAAATGGCCAGCAGGTATTTGAAAAAAATACTCAGCATCACTATCATCAGGGAAATGTAAATCAAAACCACAATAAGATATCATTTCACCCCAGTTAGAATGACTATTATCAAAAAGACTAGAACTAGCAAATGCTGTCAAGGATGTAGAGAAAAGGGAATGCTTTTGGGGTGGAAATGTAAATTAGTATGGGCATTATAAAAAATAATATGGTGGTTTCTCAAAAAACAATAAAGAAACTATCATGCAATCTGGCAATCCCACTACTGGGTGTTTATCCAAAGGAAAGGAAATAGTGTATCAAAGGAATACCTGCACCTCCATGTTTACTGCAGCACCATTCACAATAGGCAAGATATAGAATCAACCTAAAGGTCCACCAATGGATGAATGGATAAATAAATGAGATAGATCTATACAAGGGAATACTATTTAGCCATAAAAAATCCTGCCATTTCCAGCAACATGAATAGAATTAGAGGTCATTTAGGTGAAATAAGCCAGGTATGGGAAGACAAATATCACATGTTCTCATTAACATGTGGAAGCTCTAAGTAGATCTCTTGGAGGTAGAGAGTAGAGGCTTGGGGATGCTGGGCAGGGGGATGAAGAGTGGTTGGTAAATGGACACAAACACAGAGTTAGATAGAAGGAGCAGGTTCTAGTGTTCAATAGCACAGTAGAACATTCATTGTGTATCTCAAAATAACCAGAAGAAAAGATTCAGGATATCCGAACACGAGGAAATAAATAACTGAAAAAATGGATATCCTAAATATCCTGATTTGATCACTATACATTATATGCATGTATCAAAATATGATGTCTGCCATAAATATGCACAATTATTATGTATCAATAAAAATATTTTAATGAATTAACTTAGTTTTTAAAAAAAGAAGCTGAAGACATAAGTTAACAGAGATGATAGTGCCTGTGCTCACTACACTCCACTTTCAAACTCTTTCATTTATAAAAATGTCATGTAAAATGGAAATGTTTTCTTCAAAGAAATATTTACTATCTATATCTTACTCAAAACTGTTCAAGCTTCTCAGAATAGTCAACTGAATGGCCATAATTTACTGGTCCATCTGTTTTCACACTATTCTCATTAATTATGAAAAACTTCCTATAACTAAATGTGTACCAGATACCATTCTCCCTGCCATGTGCCCAAGCTGGTAGCAAACTGAGTGTTCACTGTGTTCAGTGTACTTGTCCTGCCCTGGGCAGATGTTGATGCCACTCTTGCAACTTTCTATGACCTCCCAACATATTCCACACTGTCTGATAAAATAGTGCCCATTCTTCAAGGCCCATTTCAAAGTCTGTTTTCTTCAAAACCCTTCTCTAAGCCTTCCTTTACTGTCAATTCAAAGAGTAGCCTTTGCAAAACATTAGATGCATGGAAAATATTTCAACAGTTTATTGAATAATCTGAATACAAATAAACATTTGGAGGCATATGACTTGTGATCAGATCCAAGGCTTGGAGAGATTTGTAAATCTTTTGTATGGTTGTGACACCTGATACCAGGATAGAAAAGGACTCTTTGAAGAATGTAGTGTAGCAGTAAAAAACACAGGGTCTAGAGCCTGAGGAAATACAGTGATTTCCTCCAAGACTCGGGTAGGCATATACGTATTGACATCAGATATTTAGGAATGAAAGAGTCAGGAGCACTGCTAGTGTGCCTGTCCTGGTCTGATCATAGTGATGAAAATATTTTTCTTTGTGGGTGGTTATTTAGAATTCTCTTGCTCATTCTTATAATATTTTCTACTAAAAAGTCACAGCATCAATACAACTCATAATGGCAATTTTTCTGCAAGATTGCTTTTAAGCTCATGCATGAAGTCTGGAGGAGCCACTTAAACCCTAAAGATTTTGCCATGATAATCACCAAGGAGACCAGTGCCTGGGTATCATGTGAGGAAATAAATAAGAAAGGTTTGTTTAGTTTGAAGTATAATGATATGTTAGAAAAAAATAATATTTATGTGATTGTTCACATTCTCTTTCTCCTCCTTTAAGCTCCAAGAAGAACTACATCTCTGCCAGATTAATTTCTAAGATTTATTGTATAGAATTGGGGTAATGCATTATAGGCACAATATAGAAACTTGATCTGATTGATCCATACCAGAAAGGACAGACTTATTTATAGATAAGACCATGAGATAGGGATAGGGCAGAAATAATAAAAACAGTATCTAGTATGTGCTGTGTTTGAGGGAGAGTTTGGGAGAGTTTTGAGAGAGAGGGAGGGATATTTGGTTAGCCACCATGACATAATTTCCAAAGATTCAGATAACACATGGATGAAGGCAATTTTTTGTTTTATTTTATTTTTTTAATTTGAATTCAGGAGTTACACGTGCAGATTTGTTAAAAGTGTAGTTTGTGTGATACTGAGGTTTGGGCTGCTAATCCTGTTGTCCAAATAGAGAACATAGTACCCAATAGAAGTTGTTCAGCCCTTGCCCTCTTCCTTTTGGAGTCCCCAGTGTCTATTGTTCCCATCTTTATGTCCCTGTGGACCCAATATTTAGCTCTCGCTTATATATGAAAACACCTTTGAAACAAGTCATAAAAAATCCTACTAACCAAAAAAGCCCTGGGCCAGAAGGATTCCCAGCTGAATTCTACCAGACATACAAAGAAAAGCTGACACCAATCCTACCTAAATTATTCCAAATAATTGAGGAGGAGAGATTTCTCCTTAACTCATTCTGTGAAACCAGTAACATCTTGATACCAAAACCTGGCAAAGACACAACAAAAAAGAACAAAGCAAGCCAAGAGCCCCAATGAACATTGACACAAAAATTCTCAGCGAAATATGAGCAAACAGAGTGAAGCAGTACATCAAAAAGTTAATTCATCACAATCAAGTAGGCTTTATTCCTGGGAGGCAAGTTTGGTACAACATACACAAATCAACACATGTCATTCACCACATAAGCAGAATAAAAAATAAAAACCATATGATCATCTCAGTAGACACTGAAAAAAACACTTGATAAAATCCAACGTCCCTTTTGACAAAAACCCTCAACAAACTAAGTATTGAAGGAAGATGCGTCAAAATAGTAAGAGCCATCTATGAAGAACCCACAGCCAACATCATGCTATATGGACAAAAGCTGGAAGCATTCCCCTTGAGAACTGAAGGGAATTTTAAGAGAATTTTTGCTGTTTGTTATTAAGGAAACTTTTCTTTGGTCTGTTTTGTAGTGACTGTGCTATTTGGATTACTTTTAAAATCCTTTTGGATGTCAAAACTATTTTTTTCTTTCCTGAATGTGACAGTAGATGTGCCAGTTTCCTAGAAGTTCCATTTAGGTTGTTGTGGTTGGGTTAATGGAGATATATAAATGCAGAAATTTCTTATAGACATTGAAAGATATATGACCTGAGTTTGGATTGGAGAAGGCTTGGAGAGACTTATAAATCTTTTGTATGGTTGTGGCAGCTGACACAAGGGAAGGAAAGAGCTCTTTGAGGAATACAGTTCAGGAGCAAAAAGCACAGGGACTAAAGCCTAAAGAAACACAGTGATCTACACCAAGACTTGGTTAGACATACAGTTACTGACATTAGATATTTAGGAATGAAAGGGTACGGTGCACTGTGGTTAGCTAAATAGGAATTTAAATAAAATAGGTTTAATAAGGGTGACTGAGAAATGCAATCTTACCAGAATAGACTGAATATTTGGAGTTTGATATCAAAGAAACAGGACGTGAGCAAGAAAACAGAAAAACCATAGCCAAGAACTGTGATAGTCTTTAAAGAGGAGAGTGGTGCCAAAACAAAGAGGCCACCAGCTATTTACCTGAATACAGCAGCAACTGGCACGGCTGTGTTAAGCTTTGTGTGGAAGATCTTTAAGTGGCAAGTTATTGAAAATGAAGATAGAGAAAATTGAGGCTATATCAAGACCCGAAGACACAAGGTGTGCATCAGCAGAAATGGCAGATTAAGGGCCTCTCAAACCCCACTTCTATGTAAAAGCAACGAGAACATTAACAAAAATGGGCAGAATCAACTTTTTCACAAACCTGGAAAGTAATCAAAGGCTTGCAAAAATCTGAAGAGTGTTTATTCAAGGATCTGGGAAGAACTGCTGTCCCTTATTCAACTCAGGAATTTTCTGAATTTCTCTCTCTGGAAGCACTATCAGGGTACAGCAGGAGCTCTGCTCTGTGCTTTGTAATAACACCATCCGCTGAGTCCGCAGCTACATCTTTCAATCTTCCCCAACAAGGGGTCTTATTTGGGTAAAATAAGAGCTCAGGAAAGTATAAAATTCTGTGATCTATGATAATGTAATCCAGAATAAAGAATGGGTGGGGGTGAGATGGGAATTTGTGCAGATAAATAAAATGTTCATAAATTTTAAGAAATCTACTTTATAACAAAAATATTTTAATTTAATGTTTCCTATGAAGTTAATTCTATCCTAAGAGTTTTCTAATTTTTGAAGACCCACTCAGACCCAAGATTTTCATTACTACTGTAATTCCAGATTTGCATTAGATATTAGTACTATTTTCCCCAAAATGTATAAGTTACTTATATTTTCATAAAGTGCTTTTCCATGCAGGATTTTTTAATCTTCATGACATTTCTTTGAGGAAGGTGATATGATTTCCATTTTAAAGGTGAGTAAAATATTGTTCAAGGAATCATGCAATTTGCCCAAGGTCGCCATGCCAGAGAGTGCTGACCAGACCATTCTCAACAACTGCTCCTCACATTTTTTTCTCCTTTTCTTCCTCCTCCCTTTCCTTCTTTTTAAATATTTTAAAGGTAATATTTAAGAGACATGCATTCACAATCATCACTCAAGTCAAGAAATAAAACATTACCATAGCCTCAGAGGCCCCTTGGTGTCATCTCGCAATCATTATCCTCTCACTCTCCCCAGGGATAGCTACTATCTATGTATATTGCAATACTCCCTTTACCTTTTTACCACCTAGGCATTCATCCCTGAAGACTGTGTGTTTGTACTTTATATACATAGAATCACTATATATGTCTGAATAAATACCTTACACACACAAACACACACACACAGGTTGAGTTTATCTTAGCCTAAATGCTTGAGACCAGATGTGTTTCAGATTTTTTGCAAGATTTTGGAATACTTGCATTATACTCATTGGTTGACCATCCCAAATTTGAAAATCTAAAATCTAAAATGCTTCAGTGAGCATTTTCATTAAATATTATATTGGCACTCAAAAAGTTTTTGGATTTTGGAGCATTTTGATTTCAGATTTGGGGATTTGAAATGCTTAATCCGTGTGTGTGTGTGCGCATGTGTTTGTAAGCTTGCATCTGCGTATGTACATATACAAATATAGTTTGAGTCTGACATTTTTCACTCAAACTATGCTCTATCCATAGTTTAGCCGTAGTCAAATTTTGTATTTTTTTTTTTTTTTTTTTTTTTTTTTTTTGCTGTACACTATCCGGTGTTATACATGATACATAAATATATCACAATTTACTTATCCATTACTGATGGATATTTGGATTGTTTTCTGTTTTTACCTATTTCCAACAGCTGCTATGAATATATATTATATATATATTTTTTGAGACAGAGTTTCGCTCTTGTTACCCAGGCTGGAGTTTAATGGTGCAATCTCGGCTCACGGCAACCTCCGTCTCCTGGGTTCAAGCAATTCTCCTGCCTCAGCCTCCTGAGTAGCTGGGATTACAGGCATGCGCCACCATGCCCAGCTAATGTTTTGTATTTTTAGTAGAGACGGGGTTTCACCATGTTGACCAGGATGGTCTCGATCTTTTGACCTCGTGATTCACCCGTCTCGGCCTCCCAAAGTGCTGGGATTACAAGCTTTAGCCACCACGCCCGGGCTATGAACATATTTCTATGTGTCTCACGGTGCCCCTGTTCACGCATTTCTATTGAGTGTATACCTAGAAATAGAACACTGGGCCACTAAGTACACACAGCTTGAACTTCAGTAGAAAATGCCAACCTTTTTGTATACCCTCCTTTGTTAAATGCCTGTAACAGCTACTTGTTTATTTTTCTACTTAGTTGTATTTTTTATTAGTTTATAGTCTTAATCAGTTTGGACCACTATAACAAAATACCATAGACTGAGTGGCTTAAATAGCAGACATTTATTTCCAATAGTTCTGGAGGCTGGGAAGTACAAGACCAAGGTTCCAGTTGGTTCAGTGAGGGCTCTCTTTCTCACAGGACAGAGAAATAACATCTGGGCTCTCTTCTTCTTGTAAGGACACTGATCCCAGAAACCCTCTCCCCTGACTCACGGCCTCATCCAAACCTAATTACAAACTGAAGATCTCACCTCCAAATGCGATCACACTGGGGACTAAAACTTCAACATATAACTTTGGAAAAAACACAAACATTCAGTAAATAAAAATGAGGTGTTTTTTTTTTTTTTTAAAATCCGGTTTTCATCTCTTTACTGGTTATATGTGACGAATAGCTTATCCTATTCTATTTTTCCTTAATAGTGATAAACACAAATTCTTAACTGTACTTCTAAATAAGTATGTTCTATGTATTATTTAATAAATAGTTATTTGTCTTAGGACAATCAAGGTATATACCTAAATTAACTCATAGAGGGTTTGCTAGTCTTTCACATTTAAATCTAAAATCCATCTAGAACTTTTATTTTGTTGTCTACCATGTGAGATCTGGGTTCCCAATAGATATTCAGTTGTCTCAGAACATATTAAGAAACTCTGCAATGCCATCATCTATAAAAATTAGGGCGTCTTCTTATATGTAGGTATGGACTCTCTATTCTAATATATTGGTTTAGTTATTTTTCTGTACCAATATTTCACTGTTGTAATGATTGTAGCTTTATAACAAATCTTGGTATCTGATTGTGTAAATCTTCTAACTCTGTTCTTATACAATATTGCTTTGGCTATTTTTGGCCCTTAGCATATCCATATGCAGATTGAGGATTCATTTCTCAATTTTCACAAACTACATATGCACACCCACAAGAAACTTAATGAGGTTTTGTTTGTGATAGCATTAAATCCATAAATCAATTTGGAATAAAAATTGATATCTATGCAATATGAGTCTTCTAATGCAGGAATATGGTATTTGCCTCCACTTACGTAGGTACTCTTTTATTTTGCTTCATAATTTTTGCCAGTTTCGTACATTTGGATCTTACACATTTTTGAAAGTGTTTTGCTTTTAACTCTAGAAATTTAATAATTTGATACTATCGTAAAGTATTACATGAATTAAGAATTTAAAATTTTATTTTTCCAAATGTTTGGTACTGGTATGTAGAAGTACAATTCATTTTTGTGTAGATATATAACCAACAAACTTGCTAAGCTTATTAGTTCTAACAATAAATGTGACTTTTTTTTCTATGTACACAACTGTGTAATCTGTGATCATAAACATTTTAATAATTTTTAATTAAGCATGGTACTAGTTTTGTAAATGCCATGGTCATTATCCCTTCAAATATTTCAACTGTTCAATTTTCTCTCTCTCTTCTTGGACTCTAATTACTCATATTAAACTTTCTCCCTACATTCTCTTATGTCTCACATCTTTTCAAATTTCCATCTTCTGTTACTCCATTTTTTATTTTGAATAAAAAAATAAAAATCACAAATCCTCTCTTCTGTGTTGTTAAATTCATCAACTGAGCTCCTCATTCAGGTAATTTTTAATTTCTAAAATTTTTTAGTTCTTTTTTAAAATTTATATATCTTTTTATTTTAGTTTCTAGTTCTCAAGTTTTTACTTTCTCTCCGAGTTTCACATTTTCTATCTTTGCTTAAATATTTGACCAGTTATTAAACAGAATCTTGAAAATATTTAGTTCAGGTTTCCAAGTAATCCTCACTAGAACAGTTGGTTTGAATTAACCAGAACTCCGCATTATGGGTATCAGAAGTCAGCCATCCTTAAACCTCTTATCTTTCACATCTGCCATCTTTTAGATACATTCCTGCCATTCTGGACCTTAAATATGGCTAGGAAAATACCGTGCATGGTCAGTAAGCAGTAAGATACGGCATGGTGGCTAACGCCTGTAACCCCAGCATTTTGGGAGGTGGAGGCGGAGGCCGGCGGATCACCTGAGGTCAGGTGTTCGAGACCAGCCTGGCCACCATGATGAAACTCCGTCTCTACTAAAAATACTAAAAACGAAATCGCTGGTTGTGGTGGTGGACACCTGTAATCCTAAATACTCGAGAGGCCGAGGCAGGAGAATCACTTGGACCCAGGAGGCAGAGGTTGTAGTGAGCCAGGATTCACCATTGCACTCCAGCCTAGGTAACAAGAGCGAAACTCCATCTCAGAAAAAGGCAATGTAAGACAATTAGTCATTAAATGAAAGATATAGACTTTTAAGGGCTTTTGAAGTCCAGAAAAGGTGATAGATGTATACAGCTGAGAGGATATAAAGGGCTTAGAAAAGCAAACAGGAGAGAATGAGGCCATCTGAGTAGAAAGGGCTGGATGAAGGTAAATATAAAGCCCAGGCCAAAAAGGTAGTGAGCATGGATGGTTGTTGGACCAGCAGAGAGGGGAACATGATTTGAAGAAAGACACTATGTTAAGGAAAACCTTAAAAGTTAAGTGGAGGTGTTTGGGGTTTTATTTTTCAAACAATGCCAGGCTGTGAGATATTTTTAACATGATTAAGCAAGTCTGGGTTACATGCTTTCTCCCAAAGCTGAATGGGGAGGTAAATTCCATTTTAACCAAATGTCCTGAGAGTCGAAAAGTGCCAGAATTGCCAGATTTACAAAATAAAAATATGAGTTGCCCAGTTAAACTTTAATTCAAATAAACAATTAATAATGTGTTAGTATAAGTAGGTCCTCTGTAATATTTGGGACTTTACATTAATGTAGTATCTATTAATTTTGTGAACTCAGATTTAACTAGGAGTCCCATATTTTATCTGCAATTCTAAAGTGGCTGCTTCTGTTAAGGAAAATTGGGATGCTACCATACAAGGGTAATAGATGCTCAGCAAACAAAAATGCAAATATGCAAATATCTGCCAAGAATAGGCTAGAGAAGAAGCTAATAAATCTCTGTCCTTTTGAAACTCTACCATCTGAGGTATTGAAGACCCTCTTCAGTATAAACAAGTAACATGCTGACAACATGCCAATTTGCAATCCTAATTTTTAAAACATTTGGAGAGAACATGAATTATTCCAAAATTTTTCAAGACAATTTGTTCACTTACAAAGTTACTTTCTTCTTCCCTAATTATCAAACAGCTTTATTTCCATAAACCTGAATGCTCCAAGAGGTTTTAATGAAAATAAGTGGAACAATCTTCAACATGTCCATCTAATGAAGGAAATAATTCACTGAGATATTAAAGAATCAGTAGTGTTTCACCACTCAAAAATTTCTCAGGAGGAAGGCAGAAGAAAATCTGATTATTATGATCTCTTTTATCCAGATCCGATTCCTGATCTACAAAACAAAGTTTCATTTAGGCCATTAACAACCTGCGAAATTAAATTTTAAGTCTGCATAATGATTGGAAAAATAGAAGTTTTATGAATTTTGTGACTATAGCACACTTGCAAAAATGTTTCATAACAAAGACATTTTGCAGAGGGACAAAATGTGTTAAGTGAAGTAAACTAAGTAATTAATATGTGCCCTACATGTGCATATATATAAATTCATGCAGAGAAATGTTTATTCTTACTTACAACCTATAGGAATACAAACATGATTTTAAAAAGAGGTAATTTTACAAATTATAAATCACCCATTGCTGGCCTGTGCCCCCCCGAAAAAAAAACATTTTAACCAGACCCAACCCCAAGTCACCCTGGCCCTGTTCCCAACGTATACCTACACCTGTCAAAGCTGCGATGTGCCGCTCAGTCATGGATAGAAATAGCTAAGATGAATGAAGTAGATGCCCCTCATGATATCAAGGTATCTATTTTTACCCTAAAAAAGTAACCATGCTATTTTTGGTTGCTAGTTTTCCAGATACCATGGAAAACTAATTGCTTTCTCTTTCTCTTTCTTGATTCTCACACCTGTGTTTGCGAAACAACCTTAAGATCTTTTTACAAAAGCAAAGCATAGCAGCTGGGGGTTGTTTGTTTCACATACCTTCTGGCAAGTGCTGCTCCACAAATGTCCAATTCGCACTTCAGTTCAGCCTGTCTACAGGGAATATTCTGCTGCTCATTGCCTTATTTGTGGACATTGCTTTGCTGCATGTGGGTGTATGTATGAAGGAGGAGACTGGAGGAAGGGGAGATGATGTGCTCTCTGCATTCTGGATTTAGCTATATTATCTCTGATAGAAAACTTTCAGTGGTTCAGTGAACCCCAACCAGCTTTTCTAACAAAAGAATAGATAGGTACAGATTAGAAGCAGTCATTTGCTGCAAGGAAAAAACCAACATCTTATTTGCATCTGTGCATGTCAACAATGCAATCAGGATAAACTTTTGAGAGAATTAGATTGAAGTGGTAATTAAATAATTGTCTTGTGAATTTTAATGTGATTGTCCAGAGGTAAATTATTTGGTATTGTATTTTACTTTAGGAAAAATGTCGTGGAATCTTTAAATGAAAAGTCTCTGCAAATATCACTGGTGCCAGGGATCTGATGAAGGCAGAAACTGGTTAAGATTCAAACAGCTCAGAGGCTCACTATGTTAAACTCTACTACAATGGTGATTCTTCTTACAGTGTTGGGGTACAGGATGCACAATGGAATTTTTCCCGATGTGTTGAAATCGTAGCTTAGGCCCCCAAAGCTGAGGTCATCAGGAAAAAGTACTTCTACATTTTAAACAGCAGTACTAGGTAGCCCATGTTCATTTGCTAAAAGTTAACAAAACCCATATTAAATGATCAGTGTTCATCTTCCCTATTACCCATCTCCATTTAAAGGGAGTGAAAAGAGTCATTGAATTTGATCCTGATGGATATAACAGCTGTGTCATTTCTCCTTGTCCTAGCCAAACTAGGAGTTAAAGAAAACTGCCTTGAGACGGATGATCTACATGAGGGGAGCTAGGAAACCCCTTGCTTGACTAGGCCCTGCACTTGCTACCATGAGCCAGGAAATATATTTAGTGAGTGATATGTGCCTCCAAGTACAGATACTGCTGCTTGCCTTTGACCTGGTAAGCTCAGAAGACCCAAGATTGGCTGAAGCTACCTATGAATGAAAAAGCAAGGGGTGCCACAGGGAAAATCTTGCACGTGTGCCAGCTGGTTTGGTGGAGTGTGCCTGTCATGTGGACTCAGGTGCTTCTGATCGCTCCCTGCACAAAAAAGAAGCCAGTATGGATTAACAGATATCAGCAAGAGGTTACAAAATGGGAGGATGCCAAAGCTCAGAGAATGCATCACCCATATCAGAGAATAATGTGGTAAGGAGATTCCTATGTGTTTTCAGAGTACCTGGGATTTATCAGACATGGTAAGACACAAAGATGTGTAAATTGCTCTTATGAAGAAAAAATTGCTCCTTGGGAACAGGAAACATAACCACTACATGGGAAGGGTTGGTAGGGTGCACATGGGGAAACACCAGGGTTGGTTAGGAGGCAGAGGGAACTGGGGGAAATTCAAGCAAAAGCCTTTATTGTAATTTCCATGGAAATGAACACAAAGCAGGATAAGCAGGCTTTGGACTGGCTAATTTACATCATTTCAGAGGGCTCTAGAATGTAGGGGCTGTCCCTAGTTGTCTGGTAACTGGCCTTGACGTGAGTAGGGAAGATGGATAGTGGCCTGGGTTGTGAGAGCCCCATGAAGGAAGTGCTTGGAGTGTGGGCTCTGGATTGCACAGTTTGCATGTTCCTAGACCAGGGAGTTGCTTATCATCTCTAGGAATTTACTAACACTGTAAGGGAAAGTCCCTCCAGGTTCAGGAAGGCCCCATATGTCAATCCGAATACAGAAAATGAAAGACATGGGTAATACACTATGGATGCCCTCCAAAGAACCCATGTCTGATCTCAAAAAAAACTCTGATATTTTGATGCCTGCCACAATGGGAGTAATAGTAGTAAACCACTGTAACCAAGAGATAACTAAAGCAGCACCAGGGACTAAACCTGAGAGGGACACACTCTTCCTCAAGCCGTTCTCCTGATGGAGGAAAGATAATCAGAGTGGCAGATATATGGCCAAACACTGTCAGGGGAAGCAGGAACTCTCTCAAGAAACTGCATTTGAAACAGTAATTTTCAAAATTACTTAGGCTGTTTATTTAAAATTCTGTGCACACCTTTCCAATCCTTACTCTACATGTTAAGTTTATTTAAAGACTCATTGAGAATTATCTATCATTCCAATTTCCCAGTTTTCTACTTTTTAATTCTCTTTATATACTGTTGGATGTATCTTGCAAAAACGTTTTCCTTTGGTAATGATATGGAAATGCTGCTTTCTTTCCTGTACCTTTACCTATCCAGATATTTTTCTGTTGTCTTCACAAGCAAAAAATTCTCTGGGTTTTTAATTTAAATCAGAGCTGTTAATATGACTATGGACATGGCTACATTTTTTCTGGAATTTGATTTTGCAGAGATGAAGGACTGGAGACTCTTTTTAATGCTTATTATGTTATAGATAATCTGCTTTTCTAACTTGACTTATGTAGAGTTTTTTTTTTAATTAAAAAATTTCCCATCTATATCTTAAAGTGAGTCAATGTTTATTGATTTTGTCTGATAAACAATGGCATGTTTTGGTCAGCTGGTTCATATTTTCTTTGTCAGGCAAATTTTATTCTATCATAATTTTGATGATTGCTTTTGTTTCCTCCAGTTTGTAATTAGAAAATTCTGGGACTCTTAACCCTCTCTGTCTTCTATGTCTACTTTTCTAGCTTGTAATTTTTTAATCTTTATCAGTTAGGAATGTGTTCAGTTATTAATAACAATATATAGCAAAGAGTGGATTGAACAAATAGGGCTGTTTATTTCGCACGACAAGAAGTCTGGAGACTGGCAGGTTATGACCAGGGCAGATGGGTATGACCAGTTGACAGAGGCAGGAGGCAGATAAGCGAGGATCCCTGGAGGGTCTCCAACCCACCCGACAAGTTTTACATCAGATGTTTTTGTGCAGTTGAGAGAACCTTCCCAGGGCCTTCCCTGGGCATGTGTGCAATAGACTGGGGTCCACCTGCACACCGGGAGAATGGGATGGAGCTAGAATTCACATCTTATGCAGTGGGGAGGAGCCTGGCCTCTTCAGCTCCTGCGGTCACCTGGTATTCAATCTGTAAGGTGGGAGCCTGTTGGCAGGACCTTCTCAGAGAGCTTCCTTTAATAAATTCCACTCTCCTCAACTTTTAATATGTCCATGTGCTAATTTTTTCTGGTTATTGGACAAGAACCCAGATTTTAGCTGAACTAAGGAGCAAAAATTCCTGCATCACAATGACTACAAAATGAAATCAGTATGTTAGGCTCATTCCATCTCTTTGCTCTGCCAGCCTTAGCATGCTGGCTTGTTGCCTTTGGTTTTAAAACAGTTGGTTGCTGTAACTACAGTTATCATAACTGCGTTCCAATAGAAAATGGGGTGGGGAGGGCAAAAAGGTGAAGCAGGTCTTCTCCCAGTGAGGTTCTGCCTTTTTATTTGGTGTGGAGGTAGTCCAGGAACCAGTTTCATGACTAATCAGCCATCACATGCCACCCCTAGCTGGTCAGTGGCTGGGAAAGGGGGTAAAGGATGGAGTTGATCAGCCAGCCAGTAGTGCCTGCTTGCAGTGTCTTTCTGTTCTTCATCATCATCCTGGAAGAGGCTCTCAGGTTGATTTGTTACGTAACTGACCCAGTTTTCTAAAATCTATGTTGTTCATTTGTGTTTCCAATATGGATTTGAATTCTGTGGTTTCTTTGCTCCCATGGTTTTCGTTTTTATTATTACAATTACTTTGTTATTTCAAGCATCTGCCCTTTCAAGTCTCACTCTGCATGTCAGCCCAACTGTTACAGTCTAATTCTCATCTCCCTGTATGTTTTTTGTTGTTCTTTTTCTATAGAGACTGTGAGTTTGTCTGTCTTGTTGAAAACAAAAAGTCTATTTTTTTATTTCCTGTAACAAACCATTTATAATGATGTAATTTCCTTTGAGACTTTGAAACAATAATAATTCATTTACTCAAGCCAAAATCTTTTATCCCCAAAGGTGCCATGTTATTGATTTGTATTTATTTTTAATTCCTCCTTGACTCAGGATGACTCTACACATACAAACCCTTGTATATTTTGTATATGCCTTTGCCTGTGTTCCTAACATCCACTTTTAGATTCTCCATCCTGTTCTCACCTCTCTTGTTGTGAATGAATTGATGATTTGTTTTTCCATCCCCCAACCCAATTTCCAACCATTTCCCTGTTGGTCTGAGGAAGGAACATCTTACCTCTGCTTCTCAGTTTTCAGGTGTGAGAAGAGTTTATGTCCAGTACAAACAAGTAGAGCAAAATTCTCAGAAAGACCAAAAAAGAAGTACCATATCTGAAACATGGTTAGGTCTCAATATATATTACATCACCATCATCATCATTGTTGTTATTATTAGATGAAAGATAAATTTTAACCCAATAATCACATACATTATTATAAAATCTCACAGTGAGATAAAAGAGATGAACACCATTTCATGAGAGCACAAAACAAAGGAACTTGATCTAGCCAGGGGAAAGGCAGGGAAAACGGGTAACGATGGCTATGGCTGTGTCACAGAAGACTCCACTGAGGAAGAATACTTGAGCTGAGATGAGAAAGATACTGTGTCAATTGTGAATATTTTGTTTGCCAGTGGTTTTCTAACAGACATAAATGAAATGGCACTGCTTGATTCAAGGAGTTGAGAAGCAAGGTCAGTCTTCAGCATGGCTAGATACAGGTAAGTTGTCTCTCCACCTCCTGACTCTGCTAGCCTCTATTTTGGCTTAATTCTCTGAAATACTCTTCCAAATTCTCAGAAAGGCCAAAATCAGCTCCAGTCTCACTTTCTACCAGGTTTTCTACCCCAACAAGAAGAACGTTTCTCATTCCCAATGATTCCAACCTAAGTCCTAGAAATAAGTCCTACTTACATAGATGGGTCGCATGATCTTCTCTAAGTGAATTGCTGAGACCAGAGGAATGGAATGCCTTCAATGACCAGATGTAGACCCTGTGTCCTTACCTGGAATGAGAACTGACTGAGGGGGAGAAAAGGCAGAGAAAGTGTTACTGAAAAGGTGAATGGATTCTGGACAGGCAAAACAATAGCTTGTTGTGTACACAGCAATGAAGACTTCATACAGAATAGCAACTAACAGGGTCCAGTCTTCATTTTCTTCCTTTCTCTTTGTATCTCTCGCTGCCTTCAGTATCTTAAGTATATTGTACATTGAGGAATGTAATCTTTGAAAAGCTGTATGAAAAGAAGTGCCATATCTGGTCACTGAATGCCCTGGAGCAAATAAAGTGTTTATAATTTGTGGGTTATAAAGGAGAAGCCTTTCGTTTCATTGTACCTCTTGAGCTACCTGGTTCTATTTCAGAGAGTAAAGTATCCAAAGGACACTGATTAGGTTCAGAAAGTCAGCTCAAACAGACTTTTAAAAAGTGAAAGAGAAACTAATTAATTCTGTAACTAAAAAGAAATTCCTCCCAGACTCCAATAAATTGCTGACTGTAAGCTTCGGTTTCTAATGTTATAAGATTTCATTCTTTTTGTGCTATCATGAATTTTTAAATTGAGAGTTATGGGAGACATTTTTCAGGAACTGAATAGAATAGCCTGATACCATTTTATCCCTGTGATAAATGAGCATGTAGATATTAGATCCAGATGTTGTCAGATCTAGTAGATAATTAGTCAACTCCTGGTGAACAACTGAATGTAACGGGTCACTGAAGTGATGTTTGCTTCTGAACTAGCATGATGCTAGCGGGACTGCTGCTTCACCTGATTGAGTAGAGGGAGAGTCAATCATTGGATCAACAGCTAGGGTACATCAAGGCTTTTAATGCCTCCCTCACTTTAAAATTCTGTATCTTCATTATTCTATATTTAAGAGTATATCTAAAACAATGACCAAGTAATTCAGCCTGTGGAAAAGTTATCTGACTTTCATTGTAACATGCTTCCTCCAGTTTGGCACTTCACTGGTAAGTAGAATAGTTCACAAGACAAAGTGGTATTTGACATGGCAAATTGTTATGCAAACTGTTGGGGGAAAAATGCAAGACAAATTAAAATTAACAGAGTTTAACTGAGCAAAAAACGATTAACAAATCAGGCAGCCCCCAGAACCAAAATAGGTTCAGAGCAGCTCTGGGGTTACCACATGGTCCAATAAGAAGTACAGACAGAAGAAGGAAAGCGTTGTGCAGAAAACACAAGTGAGGTATACAGCTTAGTGCTTGTCTTATGTGAACACAGTTGGAACAGTTGGCTGCCTGTGATTGGCTGAGACTCCGCTAGTTGTCCCAAGACCAGGTAATAGTCTGTTTACACATCCAGTTAGGTCACAGTTCGCTGTGTGCAGAGAAACCTTTAGGCCAAATTTAAAATATGTAAGGAGGCAGCTTTAGGCTAAACTTAACAAGACAATGAAAAATAGACTCTAAAATTTCTGTGAGTCACTGCAATTGCCAGTTCTTCCAGAAGGCATTCCACCCAAGCTCACTTAAAACACAGAGAACACATCAGAAGATAGGTGGTGCAAAGACTGCCAAATCCGAGGAACTGCTGAAGGGACTGCATCAAAGATCCATCGTCCATAGTGTACTTCATGGAATCCAGACTGTGCCAATTGGCAGCAATACAGAGGCCCATGGGTAGGTATTAATGATGAATGAGCATGTAGATATTAGATCCAACTGTCAGATCTCCACGAGGAGCAGTGTGGAAGTACCTTGCAAAAGGCAAATCTCTCTAGACTGTCAGATTATTATAAATATCTGCTGCATCTAGTCAGTGGAGGAATCTGTCCTCTTTCATTTGCTCTTGGTGGAAGCAGCAATAATAGCCTATGCTGTCCATCATGCATTATAGAAGTACATTTGTAATACAAGCAAAGGAGGCACACTAACACTTACCTACCGGGAATAGGTATGAATACCTACTGTGTGCCAGGATCTGGCCAAAAGAGTATACATGATTATGCATGTAACAGTCACCAAAAAAATTTTTGACAAGTACCATGATACCTACTTCATAAAGAAAAAAGCCTAAAAGCTCAGAGTATCTTGTTAATTTGCCCTAAATAACATAGTAAATAGGTAGCGAGTAAGAAAAAAACGAGTATAATCCGTCTGAGAAGAACAGTTGAAAAATAAGTGTTATTAAAAAGCCAGAACCAAGGAAACCAAGAACAAATAAGGCTTAAAGTATTACTATGACACAGATTAATTAGAAACTCACAGTGAACTAGAAAATTGCAGAATTACCCAGGTTTCTAAAAATAATTTTTAATCAATTTATTTATTTATATTTTTGATATTGACTGTACATCATTTAACCCTGAACACGGATGTTACTAGGCCCCGGGGTCATTGTTGCTGAGTGGGGATGTCACGACTCCTATACGTGGCTGCAGAAACACCACGTGTTCTCCTGTGTAACTCTGTCAGACCACATTTTGTTTACCGATAGCAATATTCATGCTTCTAAATCATCACATGCCCACCCTTCCCAAGAAGCAAATATCTGATCCACAACTTAATGCAGATAATTACTGAATCAGATATCCTTGGGAAGCAATTATTTTTAAATAGCCATAGCTATTTTGATTACATGGACATTTAAGTTCTGTCTTTGCCACATTTACCTTCAAAAGAGAAATGGCAGGATCAAAAGAAAAATGTAATATTGGTGTCATGAAAGTGTAAGGGAGATTTAACACTTCAAGAAAAATAGTGAGACCAGAATCATGTTAGTGTCTTAGTTTTACCTGGAAGATTTATAAAGATGCCACCATTGTTGTTTTAATAATTAAACAAAGGCCCCCTTTCCCCCATTTTTCTTTTCTTTGTCACAGGAAAGTGGTTTTACAAATTGCGATTATTATCAACATTGCTGGGACTTGTACTAGTCAGAAAACCTTACAGTGTCCCAGTTGTGGTGTTTTGCTTTTTTTTTCTAACCTGTAATATGAGTTTAATAGTGTTCAGTGATCTGCATTCCCAGGGAATAACTTTTGCATTATTCTAAACAGTAAGCTATGATGAAAAAAAACAGTTGAAAAGCTACACAAATTAGATTTCCCATCTAATTTTTATTACAAAACTCTGCAACAGGTTTTTAATTCCTGAAACCGACTCTGGGAATCCCCACAGGCTCCCCCACATAATTTACTGAACCAGGCTCTCTCTACACAGTCATGTGCCCCATAACAACATTTCGGTCAAGGATAGATCACATGTATGATGGTAGTCTCATAAGATTATAATGGAGCTGAAAAACTCCTCTCACGTAGTGACGTCGTAGCTGTCATCACGTAGTAGCACAATACATTATTACAGAAGCCTATGATGGAAAAAAAAAGCCTATGATGAAAAAAAGAAAGGGAACAAGCAAACCACCATGGACATATTTTTGACAAGAGTGATACTTCCTCAAGAAGAGCCTCAGGCAGGTCCTTCAGGAGTTTTTCCAGAAGAAGGCATTGTTATCACAGGAGATGACAGTTTCATCCATGTTATTGTCCCTGAAGAACTTCCAGTGACACAAGATGTGGAGGTGGAAGGCAGTGATATTGGTGATCCTGATTCTGTGTAGGTCTAGGCTAATGTGTATGGCGTGTTACCTTTTAGCTAAAAAAGTTTAAAAATTTAAGAAAGGAATTAAAAATAGAAAAATGTTTATAGAATAATGATATAAAGAATGAAAGTATTTGTGTGCAGCTATATGGTGTGTGTGTGTGTGTGTGTGTGTCTGTGTTTCAAGGCTAGTCAAGTGAGGCAGTGGGAGTGGAGAAGGAGCTAAGAAATCTGTAACTGGTTGTGATCCATTAGTTGTAAACACCACTGCACTCGGGCCAGCCATAACGTGTGTTTTAAGCTGTGTTATTACAAAAGAATAAAAAAGTTATTTTTAAACTTAAGTTTATAAAGTAAACCAGTGTACAGTGCTTACAAAGTCTACAGTAATGTAAAGTGTGTCCTGGGCCTTCACAGTAACTCACCAACAGCAACTGCCAGTCCTGCAAGCTCCATTCATACTAAGTGCTCTCTACAGGTACACATTTATTGTGTGACAATTGTGTGACAATTGTGTGACAATTGCCTTCAGGATTCAGCACAGTAACATGCTATACCAGTTTGTAACCTAGGAGCCATAGGCCATACCGTATAGCCTATACCATGTAGATTTGTGAAGTACATTCTATGATGTTCCCACAACTACAAAATCCCCTAATGATGCATTTCTCGGAATGTATCCCATCATTAAAGCAATATATAACTGTATGTCTTATTTTCCCTCCTTCCTACTTTTCAATTATGCGTTTCTCATCACTTTCTTTTCCCCTCAGTATTCTTCCATGTTTCTATCTCTCTCCTTTCATTCTATTTTCCCTTCCTTTTATTCTTCCACCATTCACCCTTCACTGCTACTCTAGAGAACAAACTATTTTGCATAATTTCTATGTAATTTACCTATATTTAAAATGCTGGCTTTATTTATGAATAAACATCTACTTCTCATTTTTATTTAATATTAGATGAGTTGTAAATCTTGTATTCCCTACCAAACAAAACGAAAAAACTCAATGCCAACTACAATTTTCTCTCCATTTGAAATTTCCCATTTTTACTTTGGATTCTTTGTGCTTAGATATTAAGGCTATTTCAATTTACATCAAAATTTAAATTATACTGTAAGTCACCATGTAATGAAACTCTTGATAACATAAATTAAGAGTATTTATTTAATATTTGTATCAAGATTTAACAATACTTATTGCATTAAGGTTAATTTTTCAAAATATGGTAAATTTTAAACTATGTTTTAATGAAAAAACAAACAAATGCATTTTGTATGCTATTAAATAAATATTAGTCTGGCTTTCGTTTTTTATGTAATATATATTGCTATAATATATATTGTATATCCAGAAACTGATATATATCTATACACATATATATGTGTGTAAGCATATGTACATAGATATTTCTAGATATATATAAATCTAGAAAGTCATACATATGTATAGTTTTAAAACATCATGTGGTATTTCGATACGGTATGGCCTATTAAGTAAACATTAAGTAAAAACTAATATCTAATATTTTACAATAGTAATTTTGGTATATATAGAGTTCACATACTCATGACTAATATAATTTTTTATTACAAACAAGGCATTAAAATTATAAATCTTTTACATTTTGACATTTATCGTCATCCTATTTTATGCAAAACACAGTTTGAGAAGTACTGTTGAAAGAATTATTACTTTTTGCTTCCAGTATTTTATGCTCTCTCAAGAACTAAATCAAATCATTAGTTAATTCAGGTGTATAAAATTTGATAAGAGTGAGTCCCGCTTTGGGCAGTAAATTCCCACATGTGACGTACCCTTTGGAAAGCTGTCTCCTCACTCTGCATAGATTGTATGGTCTGGATTTTTAGTATTCCAGCCTTCTGTGGATTCAAGGGTGTGGTTCCTTCTCTGCTGTTCTCCATCCATCAGAGAAGGAAGGAATCCTATAGAAGTAACAGGATTTGCTCTCCTGCAGCTGGTTCCTGACTGCCTATATGCCTGCGGGAGCTGTTTCCTTAGCCAGCTTTGTCACTTTCTTCCTTACTCTGCTCCCTTCCACGTTCATTTCATCCTGTCCCTTTTGTTACCAACAACCATGTTACCTTAGGTAGGTCCATAACCTGCTCCAGCTTCATTCATTCCCCCACCTAACTGTCTGTAGTAACTGTAGGAGTTAACACAAATGGGAAGCGAAGGACATGCCAGTTACTGAGTGAGGTAGGTGCTTTTAGTATCATTTTTATAAATAATAACACTAAACCTTAGCATGGCCTAAAGTCATATGGATTCAGCCCCAGAAATAAGATTTCTAAATTATTTTCTTAACTGAATCCTTCACTGTAATCAACTAAGTACATTGCTTCTTACCCAAAATTATGTTTGGGATAATAATAATTTGAGTAGAAAAATAGTTGTGAAAGGTCTTTGAATACTGTAAAATATGCTACCAATGCAGAGTAGAAAATACTAATTTATAGTTTTCAAGCCCTTTTATATCACCTTATTTAACTTATTGTCAGGAAAATATGCTGATTGTTCTAATAATCAGTTAATTAAAAGCATTCTATATAAAACAAACATAGGCCATCAATTTCAAAGACTTAAAACAATAAAAAGTTTACTCCAGCTCAGGGCTACTTTAATATGGTTTTCTCTGTCTTTGGTGAGCAGAGAAAACCTTACAGAAATATCTTACTGATCATGAGCTTGGAATCTGCCTAACTATATTATTGTACAATAAGCACACATTAATTAAGCAGTACCAATAATCAACATGAAAGAATAAAAGCAAGCTTTTATTATTAAGGCATTACTATTGATTTTTATAAACACAGAAATAATATCCCTTCTAGGCCCATTACACAGGTAATAATAACCATTCATTTAATTAATACTGACTCACAGTGAAAAATTCAGAGTACTTATAACACACACATTAATATCAAGGAGGTTCATTAGAATTAATATTACAATAAATATAAAATGAATTAGTAATGATTACACCATTATTTTAAAGCATTCCTATTTGTACTTTCATATTTACTTTAATCACCATCACTCTAAATAGCAATGAACAAAAGCCAGGCTGGGCATATTTATGTAGAAATAACGAGGCATATAAATACAACTCAGTGAAAGCCATGCCATCTTATCTACATTTGTGCTTCAACACACCCATTTGTATGGAAGGTTACTAAAAAAGACATACTCTTTATAACATTCGTGAGGAAAATTAAAGTCATTCTGCAATTTGTCTTCCTCTATGGTTTGAAATTGTTCCTTCTGAATATCTACATTCTGATTCAAGATGCTAGCAGAGTTCCTGGTACATAGTAGGAAGACCATAAATATATGTTAAATAATTTCCACACCTCCATGATACATTCTCATCTGGAAGGACTACTGGCCACGCTTAAGTCTGTTTAATTTTAACTTTGATTTCAAAGAATCTGATGATGATTGTCCACATTTACAATCAATGTGGACAGATTTTATTTACTAGGGGGAAAAAGGGAAAAGGAGAGAAACCTCTCTGTTTCTGCCAGCTAACCAAAGTGGGGCAAAGAATATAATAAATAACTCCTTCTTTCAGAATGGGTGAGTAGCAAGGAAAATTAAAAGAAAAATTTATAAAGGCCTATTTTACATTCTCTCTTTCCATTCTTTATGGCCGAATCATTATCTTTTAGGACATCAAGAAGCTGTTTGTCTCAACAGGAGAAACTCTGATAAAAGAAGGCAAAGAGGAGAAGAAACTATCAAACTCTCCTCTCTTCCTTTTATATTCTTGCTGATGGCAAACGTTTCCACATTGGCCCTTGCAGAATCTTAAGTCCTGATTACATCTGATTTAGAGAGAGCTGAATGGACAACATAGTTAAGTTGCTATTATTTTTAAAAGTTACTTGTATTTGCTCTTAAGTACTGAGTAGTCAGAAACCTGGCATTTTATAAATATTGACAATGTGATAAAAGGACAAGTCCTTTGAAATGATGTCAGAGTCCTGAGCATCTTGGAGGGGAAACCGTGTGTTTTCAATGGGTAGAAAAGGGTTGCTTCTCTTTGAAGATCTGCTTTGTTGGGGGGTTCGTATGCTGCTGGATGAGCACTGTCAAAGTCCTGGCCCATGCTTCCTTGCCCTCTAAATCCTCTGCCCTAGCTTCTTATTGCTTTGATTTTATATTCTCTCTACTCATGTGACAATTTGTTCAGCAGAGAAGCTAAGGATTTGCTAACTATGAAGAAAAAGACTATGTGTTTCCCAACACACAAGCCTTGAAACTACAGAAGCAGTGAGCAAGCTAACATTTATTCTAAAGATAAACATGAAATCCAGGTAAAGAAACAAAGCACAATTTATTATCCTATTGATCACTAAGAGACTAATGTCTTTTCCCCTGGTAAAGACATTTATCCAATAAGCTTTGTACATACCACAGCAACAATCTGTAACCCATTACAGAAGTGTCACTACCGTAGCGTTAATTACCACAGTATGTGACTTGGAAATGGTATCTTGAGTAAAGTGGGATATTTGGTCCACAGCCCAGCATAAAACCACATCAGGGCCTTTTTCGTCTCCAACTTAAGGCCATTCACCACCTCTGGGTCAGGAAATAGGATATTCTGAGGAGTGAAGAAGCAGGTTGGGGATGTTTCTTCCTTTCCATTCTCGGTTTATACCTCCAGGTCAACAGTCTCATCTGATCTCAGAAGAATTCATCATTCTCTGAGGACCTACTTTGTGCTAGGAACTTAATGTAAATTTGTTCTTTTAGTCTTTGTCACTCTATAAAATGTTAGTATACTCATTTATACTATATAAATGAGTACACTCAATTATATGTATATAACCCAATAAACTGATAATACAAAAAGAAACTTTTAAATTGGTATTCCCACCTCACCAAAGCTCTTTTTATTTAATTATGAAACTTCATAACTAAAGGAAGTTCACAAATTGAAGACTAAAGATTAAATAACACAGGTAATAAATAACACACAGCACTACCACTAATTGCACAAAACCACCTTTGCAGTCACTCCTGTGGAAGGTTATTTGTAATTACATTGTATGCTAGACCTGTATGTGAGGTGCATAGACTTTTCTCATCATCCTTGTCATAAATATTTCATTTAACACCAGATCTAAATACAGACTATTATGCAAGGTGCTATAGAAGTTTTCAGGCTTTTGCTCTAATATGTGAGAACACAAGTCTTTCTTTCTCATTTTAGATCAAGCTATTACCTCTCTTCAATTTGCATGATAGCTTTTAAAAGCACTCTTGGAAATCATAAAAGTGCCCGGGCACTCTGCCATCATCTACTTTGGTCTGTAGCATGGTGGAAAGGAGGGTGAGAATAAGGAAAGTGGATAGATGAGAATCGAAATAGATGATGCTCTATTCTAAATAAACTAGGGAGAAAGAGAATGTAAAAAGAAATTTTAAAAAGTGAAAGGTTAATAATAATAATAATAATAATATCTAATCTGTCAGAGTTTACTATGCAGACACAGTGCTAAATCAGTTATATACATTTTCATTTAAATTTTCATGATATCCCCTTCATTTAGGTATTGTGATAAACCCCAAATTACTAATGGGACATCGGAGGTTTAAAAAAATTAGCATCTTACCCAAACTAGCTAGTGGACGACGAAGTCTGGATTTCAACCCAGAATGCTTGCACCAGTGCTTGCACCTCTAATCATCATGTGTCAGGAAGCAGAAGGAGATAAAAGGAACCAGCAATTACTTCATGGAAGGAGCAAACTATGAGCCTCTGCTTCTAACACCACTGGCATACTGTGGAGTTGGAGCCAGTATTCAGAATGGGGCCCATCCAGGCACCTGTCCCGTTTGTTATTTTTGCAGTCATGTTGGTTGTCTCTCCCTCTCTCTCTCTCAGATTAGATATTCATATTAGTGGAGAAAGAATGGGATAGACAATAAAT
The DNA here is from genome assembly GCF_049354715.1 of Callithrix jacchus. NCBI lineage: Eukaryota > Metazoa > Chordata > Mammalia > Primates > Cebidae > Callithrix > Callithrix jacchus. The sequence continues at coordinate 34,014,166 of NC_133517.1, read as the reverse complement.
GGCTTTGGAGCAAAAGAAAAACTTAGCCCACTACTTATTGAAGTATAGAATGCATACAGAAAAGCAAATCATAGATGTTTTAGTTCAATGAGTTTTCACAAAGTGAACACACCCCTGCATAACAACTCCCAAGTAATACTTGGGAGACCATGCTACCAAACTAAACCGGTCCTGTAATAGTCACTCTCATCCCAGTCACAAATGCCCTAAGGTGTAACCACTAACTGATTTTAAAAATGTGGATTAGTTTTGCTATTTTTAGACTTTATATAAATAGAATTCTGTGGTATAAATATTTTATGTTGGCTGGGCCCTTTGGCTCATGCCTGTAATCCCAGCACTTTGGGAGGCCAAGGTGGGTGGTTCACCTGAGGTCGGAAGTTCAAGACCAGCCTGACCAACATGGAGAAACCCCATCTCTACTAAAAATACAAAATTAGCTGGTGTGATGGCACATGCCTATAATCCCAGCTACTCAGAAGGCTGAGGCAGGAGACTTCACTTGATCCTGGGAGACGGAAGTTGCAGTGAGCCAAGATTCTGCCATTGCACTCCAGCCTGGACAACAAGAGTGAAACTCCGTCTCAAAAAAGAAAAATTATATTTCATTTCTTTTATTTAACATTTTGTCTGAAAGCATGAGTAACATGCTGTAGCAACCATTAATAGTTTATTCTATTTGATGTATAGTGCATGATGCAGATAAATCATAATTGATTTATCTAATATACTGTTGATGAATATTTGGATTCTTTACAATATTTGGTGTACACTGGAGAGAAATCTTAGAACTTAGAAATCCAAGGTAGGCAGTGTGATAAGAAAGGAAGCCGAATTCTAAAAAAAAAAAAAGCTAATTGCATAGAAAAAAGCAGAACTTTGCTTGTCTGGGCCTTGACAGTGGGTGATGAAAAAATAAATATAGTCCCTGAGAATTTGTAAGCATAAGTTAGTTTTCATGTATCTTTACAATCAAAATTCACAATACCTGAGTAGTCCTTCTCTAGGGGAACACAACTTCAACTCAGAATGAAAGTATTTCCACAGATAAGTTCTAAGGAACATAAGCTCATAGTTTAAGAGTGATAAAACCACCCAAGGAAATGAAGTGTCTGCAGACAGCTAATCTTTCCTACCCTTAACATTTAAAAATATGAAAGCAAGATCACAAATAGGAACATATGAGAATACTATTTTTCAAAAGACTACACAAATTTGAAAAAGTATTCAAATAGAATTTTATAAATTGAACACACAATAGCAAGAATTTAAAATTCAATGAATAGTTTGAAAAGAAGATCAGACAGAAGAGATTATTTGTAAAGGGGAATATTTAACCCAGCCATTACACAGGCTATAACATAGCAAAACAAAGAAATGGGAGTATTAAAGCAAGATTAAAAGACATAGAGAATAAAAGGAGAAGTTTTAATATATCTAGTTGGTGTTTTAGGAGAGAATATTCGTGGAAATTGTGAAAAGGAAATATTCAAAATAAGAATTTTTATGAACTGTTGAGAGAGACCAATTTAACAATTCAGGAAGCCCAACACATTCTGACAGAAAAAATAAAGCAATCAAGTCCTAGACGACAATAAGCAAAGACAAAGTGAACAGCTCACAAACAACCAGTTTGAAAAAAATAGCTTTCTGTAAAAGATGGCAATTAGACTAACAGCTGACATCCTGACCTCAATAGTAGAAGTCAAACACAGTGGGATAATATTTTCAATGAATTGAGGGAAAGATAATGATATATCTGAGTTTCAATACTCTGAAAATCTTTTAGAACATAGGTTAAATAAAACTATTTTCTGAAAAATAACTGAGATTATGACTAACAGGTTCTCCTTAAAGCAAATCTTAAATAATGTATTTTGAGCTCAGGGAATCTACCCTAAGCATAAAATATAATATGCAAAAAGGTATGGGAAGAGAAGATGTGTGTAAATTAAAATTTGAGTAAATCTAAATAAATACTGATTGCATACAGCATTTATAATCATGTAATTGATGCTTAAAATTAAGGAACTGTAACTTTATTGCACTGTTTAGGTAAGGATAGGATCTTCAATTTATTTAAATATATTTATGTCAAAATATATAGGTTTGTCATTGAAGAAGTAGTATAAAAGAATTAACTCCAAAACTAGAAAAAATAAACTTTATAGGTATTAGATTTAGATTATGTACTTATATTACGGTCAGACACATATCTGAAAAATAATGCTGAGCAATTGATATGAATGATCTTTATGTAGAAAACTACAAAAATTATATTAAAAAACATTTAAAAATTTTAAATAAATACTTATATACGGATAGGATTTTAAATTTGCTTAATAGATTTAAAGCAATTGCAGTATAAAACATAAGAGTTTTGGGTAAAATTGTTTAAAACAATTACAAAATAATGCAGGTAAGAAAGTCAGGAATAGACAAGTCACTATTGAAGAAGATTCAGACAAAGAATCTATCCTATTAGTTGTTAAGACTCTTTATGAAGCCATATTGAGACAGTGTTCAGATTGATAAACACAGCAAATAAATAAAATACTGATCTAGGTAACAGACCCACTTAAATACGAAAATCTTAAGTATGGAATTTGAACTGCAATCAATAAAGAAAGGAGTACTCAAGAAAGTGATAAGTAAAAAAATGAATTAAATCTGTAACTACTGCATAACTGAAACTCAGCATCAGGTATATTAAGGATATGCATATTTTAGAAGAAACAAGTATTTTATGATAGTTGGGGTAGGAAAGCCGATAACTGTAAGTTAGAAAAGAAAATATCAAAACTTTAAACTGCATGAAATGATAACTTCTGTTAACTTTAAAAAGAGTGAAAGGATAAGCCACAAATGACTGGAAGGTAATTCTAGCAATTTTAACCCATAAAGGACTAATAACCAGAGAATACAAACAGCTACTATAAATTAATAGTATGCTTTTTAAAAGACAGACAAGTTCAACCAAATAAACATGTAAAAATTATGAACAGGCATTTTACAAGAGAAGGAAAACAAATGGCCTGTTTATATTTTAAAAGATTGCAACCTTATTAGGTATCATGACAATGTAAATTATAACCACAAAGAGATTCAATTTCCCACAATCAGATTGGCAGGATTAAGGGAGTCAGTACCACATGTTACCAACAATGCAGATTAACGGTACATCTGAAACACAGCTGGAGGAAATGCATATTGGTAAAAGCCACATTAAAGAATTTGACATTTTCAATAAATATTATCACGCACATCTCCTAAAGCCCAGCAATTCATTCAGGCAGAATTAACTTCCAGAGAAATTCTTACAAATGCACATTGAAACATGTTCAAGAATGTTCATAACAGCATTATTTATTCATTGCTAAAGAGAACCAGCTCAGTTATCCATGTACCATGTATAAATAAATTGAAATATTCTTACAATACAATAGTATATAGTGATGAATATATAGTATATGTTCTAATTCATAAATAAATAAATCAAATGAATGTAACTCAAAACATAGTGTTACAGAAGAATGGCTACATATACACAAGTTTTGAGTAAGACTCAAAACGATAAATTTAATGGTATTTTATTTTTGATACATACATACATGAACATACATAAAGCAAAGCAAGGGAGAAAGAGGTCAAAGAATGAACAATGAGGTAAACAAGGCAGAAAAAAATGTATGCAGTGGGACTTCAAAATCTCTGGCAGCATTCTATCTTACAGGCTATGCGGCAAGGACCTAGATACTAGCTTTGTTTCTCTCTAAATTGTATATATGAACTGTATATACTTTTTTTCTACTTTAGGATTTAAGAAAAGGATTTTTTGCCAGTAGAACAACAGAAAGATAATGAAAATAAGAATTATGAATGAATCAACTCTATGTACATGTAAGAAACATTGAGAAATTACCAATGATTAACCTAAGCACTGGCAAAGAAGAATTTCAACAGACTTCTTAGCCACAGACATTAATGTATGAAATATTTTAACTTCCTTTTGTATTGTTTTTAGGTGACTTTATTGTACTTTAAAAATAATGTATGCTTATTATTTAAAATTCAAACATGCTATGATCCACAAACTGTTAACTAAAAATGTAGTTATATAAAATGTTATCATCCGAAAATAACAACTGTTAACATGAGATGCTCATATGTACTGAGGGAATAATAAGAAATTAGAAGGACATAAAATTAGATATACTGCTTTTAAGTTAAAAAGCATTAAAAATTAATTGTAAGTAAGTTTGACAAAAAAATGAAGGGAAAATGTAAAAGGAATGCTGAAATTCCTCTTCAATCTTCTCATCTCATTCTATAGTTTCATCACTTGATCTTTAAACTCCTATTACATTTATGTTTCTTTTACTTTTCTTCCTAATAAATACTCTAACATTGCAGAGGATAGTGCCATTATGTTTTTTCTCATGTTCAACATGATATAGTTTTATATTCAATTAATATAGTTTGTTTCTGTGTCCCCATTCAAATCTCATGTTGAATTGTAATTCTCAATGTCAGAGAAGGTACCTGATGGGAGGTGATTGGATCATGGGAGTGGACATCCCCCTTGCTGTTCTCATGATAGTGAGTGAGTTCTCACGAGATCTGGTTGTTAAAAAGGGTCTAGCACTTCCGCCTTCTCCCTCTCTCTCAGGCAGGCCATGCGAAGACATGCTTGTTCCCCCTCTGCCTTCTGCCATGATTGTATGTTTCCTGAGGCTTCCCCAGCCATACTTCCTATACAACCCATGGAAATGTGAGTCAATTAAACCTCTTTTTTCAATACACTTCCCAGTCTCAAATAGTTCTTTATTGCAGTGTGAGAACAGACTAATACAGTAATGGACTCTGTAGGTCTTTGATAGGGTGTTTTAAAAGTCTATAAAATGCAAGTTACATTTCTCAATAAATTTTTTTTTGTTTACAGACATTTTTGACAGCCTCTATTTGCTATGACAAGGTGTGATAGAATCTCCACAATTTCTTTCTATCGACCTTACCTAGCTAATTATCTTCTCCCCTGAAGATACAACTTGATGACTAGGCGTTGATATCATAGAAGATAAGATTGTGTTAGCCTGCCTCTGTGTGTGTGTGTGTGTGTGTGTGTGTGTGTGTGTGTGTGTGTGCATGTGCTATAAGGTAGAAAAGAAGGATGATAGAAAAATTATAGGGTCTCTCTCTCTCTCTCTCTCTGTCTCTCTCTCTCTCTCTCTCTCATCTGATGGCCCATACCAAAGTCAACTCCACATTTTGGGGTATAACCTATTAAGGAGGCATAAGTTACATATTGTAATCACTATCCTATTTAAAGCAGATTTTGTGTCATTTGAGGACATTTTAAATTTTGTGCTGAAAACAACATTGGTTAACTATTTTATACTTAATTATGTTTAAACTTATCCATTATTCTTCATTATTCTTCTTGTTTTCCTGTTTTTTGTTTTTTTTTTAAGGAAAAAGATTCTTGAAACTTTAAGAAATGGAACCGGTATTTTAGACATGGGTGTAAAATCACTAATGTAGAGAATCCTTCCTGGGAGAGGGAGACTAATTCTTTGTTATAGCCCTCAATAGATTTTATTTTGGAAATGCTAGGATGACCCATAAGTCCCATGCCAAATCTTCTATTCCTTCAGCATATTGAGATGATGCTTAAAATTCTGAAGTTTTAATAAATGAAGTTAGAATTCTTACCATGTACATAACTGATAATTTTCTGAAAGTAAGTTTTGTTCAGGATGGGGATGCCTCTCAAAGCACTTGGCACTTGAACTGGAGGAATTCTCTGAGGGTACAAGCCCATCTGGGGATCATGTAACAATTGAAAGTTGTTTTACAAAGTGGCTTAAGCCTGGTCTTGCTTCCCTGAAAAATGCTTTTTTCCAATGGTAACTATGCCTGTGTAGGACATACCCAATCAATGAATTTCAGCTGTCATCATGATCGACACGGATCACTGAACTAGTGACTAGACTCTGATGATCAGTATTGATTATGAATGTGTCTGAAATTAAAATATTGGATATACTGTGGACTATTCATTTCATGAATGTGCAATAGTCATTGAACCATGAGTTTGAATTCCCATGCTGGTCACCTCATCTTATGCAGACCAGAACATTCACTTTCCTCTATTTTAATTCTAAAAGAAAGACAAATTTAAATGGCTACATAGCATATGTAGGCCACATTAAAGATTTTGATCTTTACCTTAAATGGCTATGTAGCATATGTAGGTAAGCAATAAAGATACCTTGAATTTAATGATTGTAAAAGACAAAACAAAACATGCTCTAAAAAAAACTCATAAATATGGTGATTATTCCTGTCGAAGTGTACTTTATATATACCTTCAGCCTCCTATACAAACTCTGTGAGAGTAAGGACAGTATTAATTAGCTTACTCAACAACTGTTAAGAAGGCACTACAATGTGTCAGGCACTTTCCAGGTGCAAAGATAGAATAGTGCTATGCCTTCTGCTGCTCCTATAGTCTAGTTTGAGAGACAAACTTGATGGAATGGTCACATCAATAAATTTCAACTTCAGAAGAGTGTGAGTGAGTGTCAGTGAGGCATCAGGTACAGGGAGTGCAGAATGGGAGAACTGGTTAAATCAGGTGAGGGTGAATTTGCTGAGGAAATGATCATGAGTTGAGGCATGACGTTAGAGTAAGATTTCACTTACGAAAAGTAATTATGCATAAAGAGAAGGGTGGGGCTGAGGTGGATGCAAGAACAATCCAGACAGAGGAAAAAGAGCTTCTGTAGTGAAAATGGCACAGCACGTTTGAGAATTAAGAGAAGGCCAGTGTGGCTAAGGGTAGAAAACAAGATCAAGTGACCTGAGTTAGGAGGCTGGAGAGAGAGGTAAGGACACTCAAATGCAGAAGCTTAGAGTAAGATGACGTTTGCCTTGTGTGTCTGACACTCCACTTTGTGCCTGCTGTCTCAGCATAGTTAACAATAGCATACCATTTTGTTCTCAAATGCAGTTCGAGTTTTCAGTTTACTAAGGAAATATGGCCTCTACTTAAAAGCCATATTAAAGATTTTGGTCTTTACCTTAACAATGAAAAATCTTTAAAATGCTTAAGCAAGAGAGTGACATTATCACACGTTACATTTGAAAAGATTATCCAAGCTACATGGTGCACAAAAGGTTAATTGAGGCAATGGCAGATGCAGGAACTCCAGTTAGGAGGCTGATGCCAGAGTCAGAGGAAAGGTGACAGGAATATGAACAAGGTGATACTAGAGAAGGTAGAGTGAAAGAGTTTGAGGCAAGGGGTCTGTACCAGTCTAATCATGTCTGCCTCAGCCTGGGCAATCAATCACACAGGCTTTAAAGCATGTATGATTTAAACTGCTTGCTACTCAAAACTAGAGAAATGAATGAGGAACCTTTTGCAGAATGGTAGTTAGATCACACAACAGAAAGTCTGGTGGGGTGACTGGAGGCTAGGAATTGATGAAGGCTGGTGTCTTCATGTTACATCATAATTATTCTAGAGCTTGAGGCCACCAAGGAGCTGGTCCCATAGTGGATTGTCGGGCATGTCTAGAACAGTCTAAAGCAGGGGTCCCCAACCCTGGAGCCATGGACAGGTGCCAGTCCATGGCCTGTTAGGAACTGGGCTGCATAGCAGAAGGTGAGCATGGGCAGGTGAGCATTACCACCTGAGCTCCACTTCCTGTCAGATCAGCAGAGGTATTAGATTGTCACAGGAGCACAAACCCTGTTGTGAACTGTGCAAGTGAGGGATCTAGGTTGTGTGTTTCTCATGAGAATCTAACTAATGCCTGATGATTGGGGGTGGAAAAGTTTTATCCTAAAACCCTACTCACACACCCCATCCATGGAAAAATTGTCTTCCATGAACCTGGTGCCTGGTGCCAACAAGATAGAGAACCACTGATCTACAGTATTGTGGGGAGTTTCTAGGATTCATTTGTGAAACTCATAACTTCACATGGCCACAGAGGAGACAAGTGTTTTCTATTGGTATTCAGACTGAACTTACTTCTTCAATCTGCCCTCTGGCAAGGTACAGTGCATCACCGCTTAAAGAATCAGAAATACAAGTCAGGCTACAAACAATTTACGGCAAAACACCACTGAACAGACTTAGGTTTCACCTCAAACTGAAGAGGTCGTTGAAATACATGTTATTACTGAACCTTGTTTAAGAGGAGAAAGAGAAGGGGAACAACATGGCTGCCCTCAGGGATCAAGACTAAAGAGGAGGGTTTCAGTCAGATATACCACAATAGCAAAGATGTGGAATCAACCTAAGTGTCTATCAATGGTGGGCTGATAAAGAAAATACTTTACACACATACAATGAAATACTACTCAAGCATGAAAAATAATGAAATTGTATAATTGGCAGCAATGTGGATGGAACTGGAGGTCACTATCTTAAATGAAATAAACCAGACACAAAAAGACAAATATTGTGTGTTCTCTCTTATATGTAGGAGCTAAAAAGTTTGATCACATGGAGGAAGATAGTGAGACGATAGAGAATGGAGACTGGAAGGGTGAGTGGGGGAAGGGGTGAGGATGAAGAGAACTGGCTTAAAGGATGCAAACATACAGGAAGATGGCAAAAATTCAGTGCTAAATAGCAGAGTCGGGCAGTAATACTTAACCAAACATACTGTACTCAGCTGGTGGGCACCCTAAATACCCTGACTTGTTCACTGCATATTATATACATGTAAGAAAATGGTGCACATACCCCATAAATGTGTACAAATAAAAATAAATAAATAAATTGAAGGTTCCAAGGAAGGCTGGATCAGCAAGAATTAATGCGAGAATGATCACAATTCAGCAAAGCCGAGGACTCCTCAGGAAACCCTAAGGGACGGTTAAAGATGTGGGTAAACCACACTGCAATGACTCTCTTGCTTTGGATGTGCCAGATTTGATTCCGAATAGGGTGTCTGTGCAAGTCTTGGCATTAAATTCTGGGTGCCTTACCCACATCAGGATGATTGTGCCATTTGCTGACACACGCAAGATAGTCCAATACTTGAGGGTTGGTGATACCCATGTGATTATGTCACTGTGGCAAGAGGTACAAACATAAGGAAATGAACTTGGTGGACACGCATCTCCCTTCTTTCACTAGATAGATCACGGAGAATTCTGGCAAAATGACTTCTGAAACTGCTGGATTTGCTCTCAAGAACATCTTCTAATTCTTTGGCTTCAAGATACAATAGAAGAAACTGTGATACACAATGCAGTTAAGAGAAGTACCACCAGGTCTGAGAGTATTTGAATTCTCTCTCTTATCCTAGAAGGACAGGAGAAAGAAAGATTTCCTAGAAGAAAGACTGGGTGTCCTCAGTGGGCACAATTATTCACTAGGAGAACAGTGTGACAGTGATTTTAGAAAAATGTAAAGGTCATTCTTCCATTCAGCAGTCACTCAGCTATTAATTGTTGAGTATCTATTGTACCATTCAGTGTTCTAGGCTGTGTAATTATAACTATAGACATGAAAAATATGGTTCCTGTCTTCCTGGCATTTACCCTCAAATAAGACATATTTCAGACAGACGGAAGACAGAAAATGAACAAATGTATACACAAATCAACAGAATTCTTACTCAGCATTGTGACTGATGTTAAGAAAATAAAATGATCTGACTGGAAGGAAGATTTGTCAGATAATGTTGGTAAGGGAAGGCTTCTCATTGCAGGTGATGACTGAGTTGACACATGAATGAAAAAAGAAGACAATCATTTGGAGCTGGGAAGAAGATTCTGGGCATAGGACATGCAAGTGCAAAGGACCTGCTTGAAATAGGAGACAAAGGGGAAGACTAGAATGTGTGAGATGTCCTGAGAGATGAGGGTGTGTTATAAAATGAGGCTGAGGGTTAGAAAGCAGCAACCAGGTATTGAAGAATTTTCAGTTTGCCCCAAATACAATGGAAGGCATTGGAGAGACTCAAGCAGAAGAGCTTCATTATATAAATTACAAAATTAAAAAAAAAATCCCTGGTTTCAATTTTAAAAGCCCACTGTCAAGTATCAATAATCATGTGTCCAGTCTGAAGTTTGAAAAGTGATTATTTCTGAACCTAGGATGGTGGAAGAGAATGGATTTGTGACCTGTTTTGAGTCACAAAGGAAAGACTTTGCTGATAGATTCAATGTAAGGATTAAGGAAGAGGATAAATCAGCTCGTCCCTTTAAGAGAGTTAGTGGATGATGGTGCCATTTGCTGATATAGGGAAGAACAGAAGAGGAAATCAAAGGTTCCACTTTGGGCATGTTACTTGGAGTTAACGTTTACAATGATAGGTGTCTATAAGAGTCTGCAGTGGTTATCAGACTCTATAGACACTTACTGAATATGGAAATTTGGTGGGCATTAGCATATATATATTCTATAAGGCTGTGGGATTGGAGGATCACTGAGGAAAATGTATTCAGTTAGAACTCAGTTGGAAGAAACCAAGACCAGATTGTTGTATAAAAAAAGCAGTGGGCCACAGCAGGTGAGTGAAAGACGAAGAGAAGAACCAATGTGAAGGAAGGAAAGAGTAGTTTTAAGAGGAGTGTACAGGAGAATTAGGAATGATTGAGGCAGCTGCCCTGTGGACCTGAGGAATAAAAATGGATAAAGATTTGGTTTTCTGTGTGGCATACTGTCTAAACTCCTCCCTAAGTGCTCCCAGAGATATACAAAGAAAACATTCATGATTTTTCAGATATTTTGTGTGGACTCACATTTACTCTCCTCATGAATGTGTGGCAAAGTAGAGACTGGTTACAAGGTTATAGCTCAGTTGCTTGATCGTTATTTCATTTAATTCACCAGGTAGCCTTGTAAAGAAGTACTAGTAACACTCACATTTTAGGCATCACTTTCGGATCTAAATTTATAATATCTAGAGGATTTTAAAAAATATTTTCTTGTACCTTAAGGCTGCCCAGGAACTAAAACTAATAGTCACAGGTTTAATTTTAAGAGATTATTATTTTCCCATCTTTATTTACCCAGAGAAAAGAAAAAAAAGAAATGGAGGGAGCAGGCACCTGGTTTTTCCTTTTGATTCTTGGCTCAAAAAACAGAGACCTTCATAGACTATACATCCAATCAAACAGCCTAAGTAGCTCTCCAGGAGCAGTTGTCAAAGCTTTTATCTTTTTAGGTGGTGATTCAAGATTTTTATTTGCTAAAATGAGTTTAATGTAATCCTTGATGCTTCTATCAGAGGGATCCCAGCCTGAAGAGCCAGGCAGTGTGTTTTCTTTCTGTGGGGTTTCCATATCCCCAAACCAAGTATGTCAGATATTTTTTTGCTTCTAGGCACTATCTTAGTTCACAATGTATGATCGACATATTAACTAATGACTTTGTCACCAACTTAGATCATTTATAAAGGTAAGCTTAATATGCATTCTGATAATTACATATAATCTTCTACTTAAAAATTTATAGTAATCCAGATTCATAAGTAATATTTTATGACACTTGCACTCGAAAGCAGCTATGTTTCACCTTCAAAGACTTGAGACTTACCTCATAAACTTCTGTCTGCCACCTAAAGTTCATGTAAGTTGCCCAACGTCACAGCTGAGACATTGGAATCAGGACTAACATTCAGACATTTCTGATTCCAGTCTTTGCTTTCAAACTTCCTGGTATGCTAAGTGCTTAGTTCATGTTAGTTACTTCCTAGTTTGCAGTAAGTGAATGTGACAGCCTCCCCTTATCGACAGTTTTGCATTCTGAGGATTCAATTACCCATGATCAACCCCAGCCTGAAAATATTAGATGGAAAATTCTAGAAACAAACAATTTATAAGTTTCAAATTGCACACCGTTCTGAGTAGCATGCCTAAATCTTGTGCTCTTGCTATCTCTGAGCTACTAGGAGACTGATGGGCAGGTGACCACATTCAGAGATTTTATTACAGTGTGTTGTTATAATTATTATATTTTAGTATTGGTTACTGTTATTAATCTTACCATGCCTAATTTGTAAATTAAACTTTGTCATGGGTATGTATGTATAGGAAAACATATAGTACAATATGCATAGGTCATAGGGCACTTTTCAATCATTACTATTGTCAATTACACCTGCTATGTTTGATATGTGATATATTTGAAAAAAATAAGCCTATGAACTATTTATTATTCATATTTCTGCACCACCTCCAAACTCATTAGACAAAAGCCTTTCTCCATGCTTTAACAAACCTGTTTTTTTTTTTTTTACAAGAATATACGTAAATTGGATGTCTTAGAGTTTTACTTTAGAGACTGTTAGGCTGATTCTACAAATATGATAAACAAAAAAAAAAATCGTAAAGTAATTTTCACTGGCAATACAGAAAATATTTTCAGTATTACTGTTTGTTCAACTGACAACCTAAGACTAGCATTGTGCAAAGCATTACAATTCTCATAAACATTTGGTGAGAGGGAATCGCATCAAAAATTGTCCTGACTTGTATTTCCTGCAACCCACAGGATAATGTTTATTAGAAAGTTTCCTATTGGTTTGTCATATTGAATACTAAATTTATATGCTCTGTGTTTCTATATATTATTGTTGTGACAATGACAGATTTCTGAATAATTTTCATTACCAATTACTCTCAACCTCAGGTGAACTGAGGAAACCATTTTATCATAGGCTAAGACATTACTTTGATGTAAAGGTAAAAAGGAATTACTTTATTATAAAGTGACACAGTAGAATGCAATAAAGCAACTTGTGATCAGTGTGAATGAGATGAGAGAGAAAGAAAACAAAATCTTTGGCAGTGGGAGTGTCTGCCTCTTACTCTGATATCTTTTCTAATACTGCCGAAGCGAGTTGGGTCACTTCTTCTCCCAGGCTGTTCACTTACCATCTGTCAGTGTTGAAAAAATACAAAGAATACTATGCAATTATTTTCTTTATGAAAAACATGAATGCACAGTTCCTTAGAGCTTTAAACGTTCTTACAGCAGCATAATCAACTGCAAACTCTGCTTCTAAAAAGTCAATGCAATACTTTTCTGGATCTCTTAGTACTAATTTCCTTCAGCATCACCTTATCAAGAACAAGACAGCATATATCCATATAGTTAAACACTTTGCAGGTGTTGAAAAAATGCAAGATGTCTGATATATTTTGTTAGGCATAATAATAATAATAATAAGACACAGAAGAACATGTTATGTTATTCAGTAAATATTTAGAATAGCATTCCAGTAAACACACACACATACATATAATAAGTAATTTTGGGAACAGGAATGAATTTGTTTCACAACAGTGGAGGCAATGAAACATTCTCTCTTTATTTTTCTCTCCTGGCTGGTAGAATCTTCAGTCTCAGTAATATTTTGAGTTTTCCTCTTCTTTTCTAAGATTGAGAGTTCTAGGGGCTTGAAGTAATGAAACTTGAAAACAAGTTCTGTCCCTGCTTCTATAATGACTACTATGGAGATGAACCTTGCCCAAGCCTAGGCATTTTGGAGAGTAAGCAGCTTTGTTGTTCATAGAATTCTCTCCTTCCAAGTTCCCTCAGCCACCAGGAAATTTGTTAGAGTCCAAACATCTGGGCCCTTGCAATTCCTTTCTGCTCCCTTCATGAGTCAGTCTCTCCTGTGTGGCTTCTGCATGTCTTCGGGCACTGTGTGGCACTGGTCTAGCACTTTATCAGCTACTGAATCTACCATCTTTTCCCTTTGTCAGTTTCATTGAATCCATTCTCTTTCTTCAGAGGTCTGCCACTCATTTCTTGTTCAATGCCATTGATCCTTCCTTCTTCCCTGGCTCCTAGGAAACAATGAAATCTAAACCTTTAAGGTAAGTCTATCTCTTCTTAAACACAAAACAATGCACATACAGATATGAACAAAATTATTTATTCAGAAGTATTTATTATAGCAAAATATTATAAATAACTTAAATGCCTAGTAGAAGATTGATTAAATAAACTACGGAAAGTCAACACAATAGAATCATACACTGCTATCCAAAAGAATGAGTTGATCTCTATGAAGTGATAGGAAGTGATTTCAAGGATATACTATCAGGTGAACGAAATAAGATTGCATATGAATATATGCAGAAAGATGAACAAATATGAATATATATTGTGAGTTGCTAGGTGCTGCTAATTTCACACACACAAAAAAATCCCTCAACTAGATGGTTTAGACTATGCAACAGCAATGACTATTACCTGTAGGGGTAAAGAATGTGGTAGAAGGGATAGAAATAAGAATGCGATCTCTGATATATTTTTAAATATAGTTTAGCATTTGAAACATATTAATATTTTTACATTAAAAGAATTCAATCAGAAAAGATGTAAAAACCTAACTATATAATTGAGTACAAACAGAGACGAGTACACCTAATTTTTAATCAAATTGATAGTACAATCACACAGAAAAAAACATTAAGTTACTTGCAAACACAGCAGCTATATTCTATGCCCTTAATGGAATATAGTCTAAAGAAATAAAAACTAGGAAAGAAATTTTAAATCCTACATAGTGGGGTTTTTGCTTGTAGTACCATTAGAGTACCAATCTAAAATGTTTTCAAACATGACAGAAAACATTAGTAAAAAGAATGATATTCGAGAATCAGGGTCCTCACTATGGGATAAGAAGAGATATGAATATGAAATGGGGAGAAGATGAAGAAGAACTCTTAACTGGAGCAACCCATATGAACTCATCATGCTTTCAGAGATAAATATCCTAACTGGTCACTGAAGGAATCTGGAAGCCATGACATCCTAGTAGCAATGAGCACACCTAATGCCAAGATCTTGAGTTTTTAAATACCATTACTATCTAGAAGAAAACAAGACTTCAAGGAGAGATGCTTGATTCCAAGTGTAGGTAGGGAAAATTCAAAGTAAACCAAGAAAATCCTGCACTAAAGTGCTCCAAGAATGATGTAGTCATCTGCACACGACACAAACGTCAGCCTATGGGTTTCCATTGGCCAAATTCCCTATAATTTAAACATGAAAAAGAATAATGATAGTGATAGATCATAACACATTGAACAGACAAGGAATTTGTGAGATCTCCACAAAAAGTGGAGGAGACAGAAGATAAATCTTTTATTTAAATAAGAATGATAACTAATAAATGTGAAAGGAATGACAAAATCAGGTAATCATCATTTTGCTTCGCACACCAAGATAGGAAAATTATGGAGGCACAGGAAGTCAACATGTTTCAAAATATACCACAGAGTATTTCCTGGTTGCAAAAAGAAAGCAAGGAGATATGCTATCCCAGTTTTAAATAATCAAAGTAAGTATTACTACTAATGAGACAAACAGACATTATGTGCCTTCTGATGTGGTGCAATGCAAAATCCAAGAAGCACCTGTGTAGTATTCTTGCCAAAAATGTTTAACTTGAATATAATAATAATGAGTCTATTGTGCTAATCCAGAATCGAAGGCATCCTATGAGGCAATTAATCTGGATTTCTGAATTCCTCAAAAATGTCAACATCATGTAAAACAAACAAAAAGGCAAGGGGGCTGTACTAGATTAAAGGAGACCAAAGAGAGAGGGCAAGTAAATGCCAAATGTGATTCTTAATTGGATTGTAAGGGTCAGCTGAGAGACATTTGCAGACTATGAGATGATAGTACTCTGTCATTGTCAGTTTGAGAGTGTGGCAATGGTGCGTTTATGGAAGAAAATGTCCTTGTTCTAAGGCGATATATGTTGAAGTATAAAGGGGTCAAGTGCTGTCAAAATACCTGCATATCTGCAATGTACTTTCAAATAATTAGGCAAAGTAAATATATGTGAAAGAAGTAAAGTAAATGTTGCAAGATGCCAATAATTGGTGGATTCAGGTTGACACTGTTTAAGTGTTCACTGTGTTTCTCTGTAGGTTGGAAATTTTTGAAAACAGAAAGTTTGGAGTAACAAGTTCAAAATAAAAACTAAAAGTAAAATAAAAATGACTAAAGACAAAATTTTAAAATTTGAAAGTGAAAAGATGGAAGATTCAGTTGTTTTGGGATGGTGACAATGGCAGATTGAAGTGTTCAGATGCAGAAAGCCACTTCTCTTATTTTTATTATTATCCAACACCTGAATATTATATAGAGCTAATTTCTCCGTGAGATTATTCTCCTACATTAATAAGCACAGAAAAAAAACCTCTTAAAGCATATGCAACAAACCAAGGCATATAATGGATATGAGAATGTGTGTGAGTGGTGGAATGGGGGCATTCCCGTGCGTTGGGCGGCAAGTAGAATGAATATGGAATTCTTCTACCAACTAAGTCACAGGTTGACCAATTACTGCCGATGGGCCATCTAGCTCACTCTGTTTTTGTAAATAAAGTTTACTAGAATACAGCCATGCCTGTTCATTTATACCTTATCTGTGTTTGCTTTCATACTACAAAGGCAGATTTAAATAGCCATCACAGAGACCATATGACCTGCAAAGCCAAAAACATTTACTATCAGGCTGGCCTCTGATCTAAGTCATACCTGTGTATATTTGAAGTTTTAACAAATCAAATATATTTTTGCTTCTCGATAAAAAAAATAGAGGTCAAGTGTGGTGGCTCACACCTGTAATCCCAGCACTTTGGGGAACTGAATTGGGAGTACGGCTTGAGCCCAGGAGTTTGAGGCCAGCCTGAGCAATATAGTGAGACTCTGTGTCTAACAAAAATAAAATTAGCCAGGTGAGGTAACCAGGTGTGGTCCCAGCTACTGGGAGGCTGATGCAGGAGGATCACTTGAGCCCAGAAGGTTGAGGCTGCAGTGAGCTATGATCATGCCACTGCAGTCCAGTCTGGGTGACAGAGTGAGACCTTGTCTCAAAAACAAAAAAGAAAGGACTAGCCAGTACAGTATGATATGCACATTATTCAAAGCTTGGCTTTTCCAGACTTCCTCAAAGAAATAAAATAAGCACATAAATAACAGAAATACTGGAGTATTCATTTAAAATAGTACATTAGGACAGATGGGCAAAGTGTTTGATAAGATTTATTTTACATTGCTCAGTGCTTATAAAAACTATGAGCTTACTTTTCCAGGAATCATAAAACAAATTTGCTGAGTCATTTGCTAATTCCACTGGTGCCTTGGGAGAAATGTGTCAAGTGTTTTGGAGTTTTTAAAATTCAGGTTCAGAAAGGTTAAGTAGCTTGCCAAGCAGCACAGCACAGCTCAGCAAATTACTGGAAAGCAAAAAAAAAAGAGGAAGCCGTATATTTGAATCTTGGTTGGAATTACCCCTACAAAAGTCCATAAATTCCTCTGGGACCTTTACATGAGCTAGAACATTCCGTATTTTAGAAAGGAGAAAGCACTGGCTATCACCTGGAAAATGTGTTACTAACTAAATTTAGAGGATTCACTCTGCCTGCTTTAAGAAGGTAACCCAGCCCAGCTGGTAACCTTGGATTTAAAAGGGTTTCTGGATTACAAATCAGGGAAATCAAGATTGTTCTGATCCTCTAATGCAGCTGTCCTCAACCTTTTTGGCACCAGGAACCAGTTTTGTGGAAGACAACGTTTCCAAGGACCAGACTGGGTGATGAAGTGGTGGGGGAGGTCATGGGGGACTGGTTTTATGGACAAAACTATTACACATGAGATCATCAAGCATTGGACTCTCATAAGAAGCGCACAACCTAGATCCCTTGCATGCATACGGTTCGCACTCCTATGAGAATCTAATGCTCCAACTGATCCGACAGGAGGCAAAGCTCAGGCTGTAATGCTCACTTGATGGCAGCTCGCCTCCTGCTGTGCAGCCAGTTTCCTAGCAGACCAAGGACCAGTACCCATCTGCAGCCCAGGGGTTGGGTACCCTCACTGTAGTGCAGTGCATCATTGTTTTGATGAAAAGCAGACAGTGGATTATCTCTTGTCACACAACAATTTCTTCTTTAAAAAAACAAGGACTAAAGTGAGTAAAGGCTCAAGTCTGTTTCACTACTTTTCTTAGGTGTGTGGAAATGGAAGAATTGGCAACACCCCTCACCTTACTGCCCTCTTCCACATAGCTCTCATCCCTGGCAGGCATGGGAAAGAGGAAAGGCCAGGAATTTTGCTTTTATTCTGTCTTTTTTTTTTTAAGTCCATACTCAACCTCATGCTATAAGGAACTCTGCAACGTGATTTGTACTACAGAGCTTGCTCTGCCCAGACAAAAGGTAGCTGTAGTGTTGCACCTCACATCAATCAGTCACTTTCTATGGCCTGTATCATCTTCTGGGAGATCCAAGCAAGTTGATTTATATAAGTTTATGTGGCTCCCATCAGCCCATGGCAATCCTCTAAGAAGAAGAAAATATAAGCTATTATCAGCAGCTGTTACACTATCCTGAGGAAGGAGATCTGAACAAGGCACCAATAGCTTCTATATCAGTAGCAAAATAGCCACTAAACATATTAAAGTATGCTTTTGCTCACTGGTTACAAAAATAACAATTAAAACTCAATAAGCCTTTGAGGAGGTGGGCACCATGGCTCATGCCTATAATCCCAGCAGTTTGAGAGGCCACAGCAGGAGGATTGCTTGAGTCCAGGAGTTCCAAACCAGTCTGGGCAACATAGTGAGATCCGGTCTCTAAAACAAATTTTTAAAAGTATCTAAGCATTGTGACTCACACTTGTAGTCCCAGTTGCTCATAAAGGAGGACTGCTTCACCCCAGGAGTGCAAGGCTGCAGTGAGTTATCATTGAGCCACTGACCTCCAGCCTGGGCACCAGAGCCAGACCTTGTCTACAACAAACAATCAGTGAGATGATGCATATTCTAAATGCATTGAAAAGAATGTATATTCTGCTGCTAACAGGTGTAGGGTTCTATAAATGTCAATTAAGCCAAGTTGATAGTTGTTCACGTCTGTATCTTTTCTGCCTTACTGTTCAATCAATTACTGAGTAAAGAGTATTAAAATGTTCAATTATCATTGGATTCTTTTCTATTTGTCTTTCTATTTCTGGCATTTTTGCTTTATACACTTTGAAAATTTTTATTAGATGTATACATATTAAGGACTGATGCATTTTTAGTGGATTAACCCTTTGTCATTATGGATGTTTTTCTTTAGCTCTACTTCTTGTTTTGAAGTTTTCTTTGTGAGATATTGATCTCACATCATATCTGATATATGATCTCATATTTTTAGATAAAAGAAAGTATTTATTTTAAAGAAGGAAAGAAAAGAAACAAAGGAAGGGGAAGGAAGAAAGGAAGGAAGGAAGGAAGGAAGGAAGGAAGGAAGGAAGGAAGGAAGGAAGGAAGGAAGGAAGGAAGGAAGTTGGTTCCTTGGCTCCTTCCTTCATATGTGTTGGCTACCTAGTGAGTAATATCTAGGCCTAGGCTGACCCTGTGCAAATCACCAATCTCAATATTATTCTTGAGGAAACTCATAGAGAAATTAAATAATAACCAATAAGTCCACTTTCTAGAAGCCATGGTACCTGTGCTCACTTAGAATTTGAGTCTATTCTAAATTCCTTTCAAGTAACCAATATCCCAGACTTTATTTATTCTTTGCAACTGAGATTCGATCATGATACATCTTCATTTGAATACTGAGTCTCCAAATTCAGTATTCAAAATAAGACAGTAGAAGGATTAGCATTCCTTTCTTTTAAAACCTGGGGCTTTGAGGGAAAAGAGGTCAGACTGGGCGGGTAGGGAGATTGTGTTTTAGCCATGCTTCACACAATATAAACAAATGGATATCCTGATGAACTATCACCACATCGTTTTGTAAAAAGCTTGATAATATCCAAATTGGTTAGACTGGCCAGGCACACATCCAGATTTCCTAATATGTGTACTTTTTTAAAAAAAAGTACGTTGAAGTTGTTCTAAAACCGCATATATAATAAAAGGATTTTGAAAAGCAAATTTATGTGGTATAATAATCTGGCGTGTGTTGTTTTTTAAAATAATATTGTTGCTTTGACAGCATTTTAATGCTGTTTTTGCTCTGACAATTTTATTTACAATAGATTCAACTTTGCACACTGATATTTGTCAAAATCAAACCCTGAATCAGAACCTGGGTTTATCCAGGTTCCTCCAAAACTACACTAGACACATTCCTCATTAGGCATCTGTTTATTCCAAAACACATGCATACACAGGGGATAGAATTAGATAACACTTTTTTGGCTTACTAAATGGGTTAGACTTAGTAAATATGGTACTCGCTTTTCAACTGATTCTGCCATCTGTCAGCAAACTTATTGCTTTTAGCAGGGGTTTTTCTTGTGATAATTTACAAGTTGTTTTTCTTCCTTTGTTCTTTTCATGAAGATACATATCCTTAAAATTTAAGGGGGAAATAACACATAAAATAAATTCTTCCACAAAACAGAAACAGCAAAGACCAAATGGCTGCTGGAGAGTTAAATGGCTCATGAAATTTAACCACGGAAGATTTTTTTAATCTTCTTATGGGGATGGAAGGAGAGTGAGTCTCAACATTCTGCAGGTGACTTCTCAGTCCCAGCTCCAGCTGGGAGGCATCTGTACAAGAGAAAACAGCAAACAGTGGAAAGAATTTACTTCTTAGCAAAAGATGCAAACAGGGAACCTAGTGGCGGGGGTGGGGGGGGTCTCCAATAAAGCCACCTAGTTTCTAGTTCTGCCCTTCTGCCTTGATCATAATAGTTTACTTTTGCATAGTGCTTGCTCTATAACTTACACTAGTAGGGTTTCTTCTATTTTGTGTCTGCCACTTCCTAACTGAATGTCCTTGGGCAAGTTACTTAGCCTCTCTAAGCCTCGGTGTTCTGAGAAACAAGCAGAATAATACAGTGTGTTTGGTGTGGTGCTTGGCATTTATCATGTGCTTAAAAATCACCAGTAGCTATATCTGACATATAGTCTTCTAAAAAGAATAAGCTCCTGGGTAGAACAACTATGTCTCATCCACTTTTAAATGTATTGTGCTTTTTCCCAGTGCCCAGAACATAACAAGCAGTAACTATATGTGGAATGAATGGATAGATGGATCAGTGGGAGAAGGAATATGTAAGTCATCACACAATTTTCATTCTCAAAGCAAATCTATGAATCAAATATGATTTCCCATATCTCATAATGAGAAAATTGAAAAAAAAAAGTTTCTGTGACTCGCCCAATCTCTCATTATTAGCAGTGAATTGAGACTCAAACCCAAGTCAGTCATTATTCCTGTGACTAAAGAGAAGCTCCTGAAATGTTACAAAGTTCACATCTTATCAGTTTTCCTGGTTTGCATACATATTTTTAAACAGATTTTCCCCTTTTAGTGACTACAAACTTGAAATGTAGTTAGAGAAGCTGAAATCTCCTTCCTGTTCTATTCTCTTAAGAAATCCACAAGTATAATTGTTACTATTTATTGACTGCCACGGAATTGTACATATTTTATTTCTGTTCCCTACAACAATTTTAAAGGTTAGTAGGTATTATTACTCACATTTCAGGGGTGAGCAAACAGAAATTCAAAGAGGTTAAGTAACTTACTCAAAAGTCTGCCTAAGAAATTCTAAAGCTGAGCTTGATCTGAATTTTAAGGATTCTTTCCTCTATGCCAGTGCTTTCAAATTTTCATGTGAATACATCTGTTAAAAAATGCAGATTCCATTTGTGTGGGTCTGATGTGGAATCAAAGATTCTGCATTTCTAACAAGCATCTAGGTATGTCCATGCTGCTGGCCCATGGACCATGATTTGAATAGTAAAGCTCTTTCCCACATTACCTTTCCAAATTTACAGATCCAGACATTCACCTTTGCTTCTTAATCATTTCAAGGCCAGAGTCCTTCATACAAAAATAATGTTTTGCTTTTTTCTAGTCTGTGTAGATGACTTACCATAATAATCCTTCATATATTAATTAATGATATTTCTTCTTTCTTTACAATCTAACATAATGTAACAGAAATTTTGGAGTAGCTGCAATTGAAAACCTCTTTGTCCACTATTTTATTCACTTCCTTAAATTAGAATATTGAATACGAATCAGAACTGTGTTCATTAGTGAATGAAAGGAGGAAAGAAAATGAGAGATGTGACAGTTAATATAAGCAGAAGGAGAAGCAAACAATGCTGAGATGTGAAATAGGAAGCCTAAAGCCTAAGGAAAAAGAATAGAGGCACATCCGAGAGAGCCACTCCAGGGAAACTTCTAAGAAAATTGTGTGCAGGAGCAAAGAAGCATGACAAGGGAAAAAGAGAAATGAGAAAGCTATAGAGGATATTTGACATCACAGTCTTAACTAAACTGTTATGTGCAAGTGAAAATCAATGGAGGCTAAATATTTAAGCATAATGACTGCCTAAAAGTGATTAGAGGGAATGAAAGAAGAAGTAGCCATAGATTTTACTGAAGCCATTGGAATAAATAAGACAGGAGATTTCAGAGCTATAACGAGTAGAGGCAGAGATATCATGGAATGAAATCAGAGGATATAAAGAAAGAAGACTCAAGAATCAGATTTCAGCATAGACCACAAACTAACGACCATCAAACAAACAGCCAAAGAACCAATCATAAATCCAAATGGCTGCTGGCAAAGTGCACAGTGCGGTGGAGGGGGAATGAAGAGAAAAGAGACCAAAGACAGAAGTAAATAATCATAATAATAAGAGAGAATCATGGCTAATTCAAATATAGACAATAAGAAACCTTATGTCTTTTCATTTCAGCAACAAGTATGTCAGACTGAGTGGCCAAAAAGGCCTTGAATACTTAGTGTTAGTTTACAGAGACACAACATTGTCATGGGTGAGATTAAAATTATCCAGAAAGTAAAATAACCACGTCAGAGCAAGGTGCCTAAGATGCAAAGGAAATGAAGCCTGTCTTCCTCACATTCCCCCATCTTCCCACTCTCCCTGCCAATTCCTCCTCCTTCTGGCTTAGTTTCCCTGGGAATCTATGAAGAAAAGCAATGTTTTGACTGAGGTGAAAAGTGCTTATGGGTTGTTTGTTCATGGTTGTCAGAAGCCTTAAAAAGAGATATAGTTTCATAGATACAGAGAGGAAGAGCAGAGATTAACATAAACAGGACCAAATTCAAATTTTACTAACCAAATTTGATTTCATTAATTATAAGAATATATGTTGGCTGGGCTTGGTGGCTCACACCTGGAATCCCAGCCTGAGCAACATAGTGAGACCCCATCTCTACAAAAAATTTAAAAATTGCTAAGCATGATGGCTTGTGCCTGTAGTCCCAGCTACTCAGGAAGCTGGGGCGGGAAGATCTCTTGAGCCCAAAAGTTAGAGGTTGTAGTGAGCTGTGACTGCACTGCTGCACTCCAGCCTGGGTAACAGGATGAGACCCTATCTCTAAAACAAACAAAGAATGTATGTAACATTAGGGTTATATATCTTATGTTTAATCAGAGTTGCTCAATATGTTTTTCAGATACATTTTAATATGTAAAAATAATAAACTAATATTTTATTGAGCACTTGCTATGTACTCAACATTGATTAAATCTTTCATAGGTTATCTCATTTAATCATCACATTAACCCTGGAAGATAGATACCATTATTATACCCCTATTATAGATAAGGAACAGGAAGTTTAAAGATGTGAAAATAAACTAGGTTGAGTACAGACAGTGTTTTTATCTCTTAAAGGAGGATGTGTGATACCTTTATTTTTTTAAATAAACTAATGGGCAGAAACAGTTTGAGTATGGAGGGCAAATAATGACCAATGACTCTCCCTGGGAAGGGTTATCTTTGGAACTCCTCCAGTCCCCCTTCCTCTCTCAGTGGCATTTGCTCCAGCCCCTTTAGTACATAGTACCGGTACCTCTCTCCTAACCCCATATATAAACAGGGGTAGATTTGGTATCATCACAAATAGTCAAAGAAGTTAATTAATTGTTCAGAGACTCTCAGTTTAACAGGGTAAAGGTTCAGATGTCCTGATTCACAGACAAGTTTCCTAAGTTTCCTTTCTATTTTACTGCTTACAGCTAAATACAGATTAGCCACAATCATTTAAACTCAACCGAACTTTAACACTGTCAAATCTATGCAAGTCTACGGATAGTTTCCAAGTGCCTACTACGTGCTGGTCCATCTGCTGGTTCCTGGAGAGGAATAAGAATAACTAGAGGAACATAACTCCACTACCAAAGAGAAATGTAGAAAATTATGACATTGGGTGATAAGCTCAATAATGAAGTAGCCCAAGGAAAGTTTAAGTTGTTAAAAACCAAGAAGAAATAAAAAAATAAAAAAGGAATTCCTTCAAGTTAGGAAATCAAGAAAGCCTCCAAATAGCATTTGATAATCCATAGAGAGTGGTGCATTTGACGTGACATTCCAGGAAGAGGAAAAAGTGTGAGGAAGATACGGAAAGTTTCCGATATAAGTAGAAAGGGGGAGTGATTCAACTTCACCACAGGATATAATGTGTGTAGAGAAATAACAATGTTGACAAAAACAAGAATTGAGATGGATTTTGGGGCTTCTAATGCTAGGCAGAGAGACTTGAGTTTCATTCTGTATGTTTGTGTTTCCTGAAAAGCAAGGGTAAGATGACTAGTGGTAAAAAATATTATTTTAAATGGTACATGAATTTCATTTTGTACATTAAATTATAACAAGAAAACACTATAGCAGTCTTGGGGATCACATTAAGGAGAAAGTTTCAGTTAGGCTCTGAAACGCCTCTTTAAAATGTGTTAAACTCCCTCTATAACAAAAAGAGTACAGACTTAGGTTCAATGTTTTCAGCAGAAAACACTGTCTAACTAGAAATGAAGGATTTATTTTGTTGAAATCCTATTTATGGCAGGGCATGATGGCTCAGACCTGTAATCTCAACCTTTTGAGAGGCAGAAATAGGGGAATCACTTGAGGCCAGGAGTTTGAGGTCAGACTAGGTAACATAACAAGACCCCATCTCTACAAAAAATTTAAAAATTAGCCAGGCATGCTGCCATCTGCCTGTAGTCCCAGCTACTTGGGAGACTGAGATGGGAGGATCACTTGAGCCTAGGAGGTCAAAGCTGCAGGAAGCCATGATTATGTCACTGCACTCCAGCCTGGGCAACAGAGTAAGACATTGTCTCTTAAAAAAAATATCCTATGTATCTTAATAGGCAGAGAGACTTAGGTTTATACTGTTTATACTGTATACTTTTTGGCGATTTATACTGTTTTTCTCTATAGCATTGCCATTAAGGCATTTTCCTATTTATTAAGTAGATCTAATTCAGTTTTAATAAAAACCAGCGTATAAAGAAAATTATTGATTAAAGCATAGTACAGGCAGAATGCAGAAATCGCAAAAAGAAACAGAAGATGCTACGTCTACAGCTAAACTTTAGGAAAAAGATGATAGACCAATTGTGCCATGTCAAGGAAGCCTATACTAGCTAGCATTTCAGGGAGAAATGGACTGTATCACATGCTCTTTAGGGCCAAAGAGAATTTGGCTATTCAAAGGGCACTGGTGACCTCCTAAGCCTTTTCTAGCAGATCTGGATGGAAACTAGACTATAAGGATTAAACTGGTAGTAAGAGGATAGACATGACTTGGATAGCCAGGGACATATTTGGAAGGAAAATGTGGTGCTATGTAATGGAAAACTTTTATCACTATAGTCTTGGTTTGGGTGAATAGTCCATGTATAAATCTAGGAAGGCTTTAACTTCCTTGAGACTCAGTTTTACCCTGGTAGTATTTAAGAAAAATATGGCCATCACCTACTTCTCTTGAGTAGAGTGCTTAAATATAAAAATGATTTGGGGGGCTCCTTAAGCTGATAAGCAACTTAAGTGAAGTCTCAGGATGAAAAACCAATGTGCAAAAATCACAAGCATTCCTATACACCAACAACAGACAAAAGAGAGTCAAATCATGAGCAAACTCCCATTCACAATTGCTACAAAGAGAATAAAATACCTAGGAATACAACTAACAAGGGATGTGAAGGACCTCTTTGAGGAGAACTACAAACCACTGCTCAAGGAAATAAGAGAGGACACAAACAGTTGGAAAAACATTCCATGCTCATGCATAGGAAGAATCAATGTTGTAAAAATGGCCATACTGCCCAAAGTAATTTATTAGATTCAGTGCTATCCCCATCAAGCTACCAGTGACTTTCTTCACAGAATTGGGAAAAAAAAAACTTTAAACTTCATATGAAACCAAAAAAGAACCCACATAGCCAAGACAATCCTAAGCAAATAAAAAACAAAGCTGGAGGCATCACACTACCTGACTTCAAACTATACTACAAGGCTATAGTAATCAAGCAGCATGGTACTGGTACCCAAACAGAGATATAGACCAATGGATCAGAACAGAAGCCTCAGAAATAATGCCATACATCTACAACCATCTAATCTTTGACAAACCTGACAAAAACAAGCAATGGGGAAAGGATTTCCTATTTAATAAACTGGCTAGCCATATGCAGAAAGTTGAAACTGGATCTCTTCCTTATACCTTATACAAAAACTTAACTCAAGATGGATTAAAGACTTAAACATAAGACCTAACAACATAAAAACCCTAAAAGAAAACCTAGGTAATACCATTCAGGACATAGGCATGGGCAAGGACTTCATGACTCAAACACCAAAAGCAATTGCAACAAAAGCCAAAATTGACAAATGGGATCTAATTAAACTAAGGAGCTTCTGCACAGTGAAAGAAACTATCAATAGAGTGAACTGGTAACCAACAGAATGGGAAAAAATTTTTGCAATATACCCATCTGACAAAGGGCTAATATCCAGAATCCACAAAGAACTTAAACAAATTTACAAGAGAAAAACAAACAACCCCATCAAAA
Organism: Callithrix jacchus; assembly: GCF_049354715.1. NCBI lineage: Eukaryota > Metazoa > Chordata > Mammalia > Primates > Cebidae > Callithrix > Callithrix jacchus. Next base: position 33,987,315 of record NC_133517.1, on the reverse strand, counting down.
TGTGGGCAAAGCATTTCAACAGACACTTCTCAAAAGAAGACATTTGTGCAGCCAACAAACATATGAAGAAAAGCTCGTCCTCACTGGCTGTTAGAGAAATAAAAATCAAAACCACATTGAGATACCATCTCACGCCAGTTAGAATAGCGATCATTTAAAAATCAAGAGACAACAGATGCTGAAGAGGATGTAGAGAAATAAAAATACTTTTACACTGTTGGTTGGAGTGTAAATTAGTTCATACATTGTGGAAGACAGTGTGGCAATTTCTCAAGCATCTAGAACTAGCAATACCATTTGACCCAGCGATCCCATCACTGGGTATATACCTCAAAGATTATAAATTGTTCTATTATAAATTTACATGCACACATATGTTTATTGCAGCACTGCTCACAATAGCAAAGACTTGGAACCAACCCAAATGCCTATCAGTAATAGACTGAATAAAGAAAAGATGGCATATATGCACCATAGAATACTATGCAGCCATAAAAAATGATGAGTTCATGTTCTTTGCAGGGACGTGGATGAATCTGGAAACCATCATTCTCAGCAATCTGACACAAGAACATAAAAACAAACACCATATGTTCTCACTTATAAGTGGGTGATGAACAATGAGAACACATGGACACAAGGAGGGGAACATCACATACCGGGACTTGTCGGGGGTGGGGGTTCTGCAGGAGGGATAGCAGGGGGTAGGGGAATAGGGGAGGGATAGCATTAGAAGAAATACCTAATGTAGATGACGGGTTGATGGATGAAGCAAACCACCATGGCACGTGTATACCTATGTAACAAACCTGCACATTCTGCATATGTACCCCAGAACTTAAAGTATACTTTAAAATATACAAAAAAAAATATTATTTGGGCTGGATGCAGAGGCTCACGCCTGTAATCCTAGCACTTTGGGAGGCCAAAATCATCACCTGAGGTCAGGAGATGGAGACTAGCCTGACCAACATGGCAAAACCCCATCTCTGCTAAAAGTACAAAAATTAGCTGGACATGGTGGTGGGCACCTATAGTCCTAGCTACTCAGGAGGCTGAGGTAGGAGAATCACTCAAACCTGGGAGGTGGAGGTTGCAGTGAGCCAAAATTGTGCCACTGCACTCCAGCCTGGGCAACAGCCTGGACAACAAAATAAATAAATAAATATGATTTGAATTGATCAGACCACAGCTTCTACCCAATCCTATGTCTAATGTGCCATTGATGACTCACCAACAAAACGGTTTGTGTTTGTTTGCTAAGGAGTTGAAATGCTGAATCCTTGAAAATAGCAGTAGGTGGCCATTGGAGAGATGTTTTCTCAATTTTCATTGTAGTCTACAGGGACTTTGTTTATTTGTAAGAAAGAAGTTTGCATAATAACTGTTGCAAGTTATTACAATTTTTTAAGGATAAGCAGATCTCAAGAATTTCAATATTAAAATGTAATATTTATCTTTTTAGATACTCTACTTATTGAAAATAATACTTTTAAACAATCGCCATCATTTATTACTGTTAAATTACTTATACATATTAATTCCATTTTACCTTCACAAAATTTTATGAGGTAAATATTATTATCATTTTTTTAAAATGGAACTTAGGGAGGTTTAGTTAACTTTCCCTAGGTGACACAGAACCAAATACAGTCTATATTTCAAACTTCATCCAATGTGGTGCTGAAGCCCATACTCTTGACTTCAATGTGTATTGCTCCCATTAAACCTAAAAACTAAATCAGTATATAAAATAGTTTGTCCAGGATAAAAAAAAAATCAGTTCCAGAAATATATGTATGAATTATATTTTCAAAAATGTTATCTCATTATATATTAGGACTCAGCAAAAAAGCAATATTTATTTTGTTTAGATATCCTATACTTACTAAGTACTAGAATATCTCTTTACCAAAATATTTTAATTCTTTTTTAAACTTCCTCCTAGTCCCAACTCAAGAACCATTGTCTTTGTGAGACTTCTCCTGACTCTTTTCCCTCTCTAAATGCTTACAGCATACACAATCCTTGTCTCATCATAACCTACTTGATTATATATTACATTGTTGGGTATACTATGCCTCCTGAAATTCTTGCCAAATTTCCAAAAAAGGAAATATGTCTTCTACCACAGTAGGCATTTAATAAATTATCGCATGGAATATATTAAAAACAACTCAATGCTAAATTGAAAGATCTACACCCAGAGCAAAACTCTTAAAGATCATTTCTCTGAGCCTCCAACTTTAGCTCTGCTTGCTACTCATACTTTCAGCTTTGCTAATGTTTTTAAATCTAAAGCCAGACTGCATTGAAGTCTTTAAAGCTGAAGCAAGCTTATTCAGTCAGCTATAAATATAAATGTTTACTGGAACACAAACTAGAAGGAAGTATATGAGAAAAATAAAGGGAATAAAGCAATCCTTTTTCTTCTCCGAGGCTCATTTCTCAGAACCAAATATTTAAATGCAATTTTAACTGCCAGACAAGTTAGCCAGGTTTAATGAATCTAAAGAGAGATGAATATTAAACTAAGCCTGAACAAAAAGAGATTGACATGTAATACAACTTAAAACCAAAGTCATCAGTATGAATTTTCTATGATGTATGGTTATTTCTTTTAATGTTTATTGTGCCTATTGTTACCCTGCAATGTTTTGACCTATTTGTATATCACCTCTGCAAGACCGTAAGCACTTCACAAACAAGGACCGTGCCTTTGCATGTTAAGAGATCAGTCGTGAATGGTTGGGTCCAATGTTAACATCTGCACCCAATCAGACCTTTCCTGTTAACAACAGTTAACATTCATATAGTGCTTACCATGAGTTGATCTCTATTCTAAGCCTTCTAAATATACTAATCCATTTGCCTTTTCAAAAACCCCAGAAAAGACATGTTCTAATTATCATTCCCATTTTACAGATGAGGCTACTGGGACACAGAGAGGTAAAGAAAGTTAAGGAGGTAGGACCAGAATTAGAAACAGGTGTTCCTGCCCCACTCTTCACCACTACATTGCAATCCCTCATTCGGAATGGTATTGGTGACTAGAAAGAGTAGGTGGAAATTGGAAGTCTGAACTAAAACCTCTGTGCTTGTGCTTAAGCTGATTCTAACACAGATGGTATGAGAAGCACATGTTGAAAAACAGATGTAGGTAGTAGCAGTAGCAATGTTAAGAACTGGTGTTTTTTTATTATTACACTTCACCAAACATTTCCATATACATGATCTCATTTCACTCTTATAACAACCCTGCAAGGTAAGTATTATTGTCTTCCCCGTTTCTGAATGAGAAAAGCAAGGCTCAGAAAGCTTACCTAAAACCACATTTCCTGTCAAACACAAATTTTTCCATTCTAATACCCATACTCTTTCCATGATACCAATGTCCTAAATGGTTTTCCTGATTCTGCCTCTGCCTTTCTATGTCTCTTAGTCCACACACAACGGATCTTTTTAAAGCATACATCAGATTGTGTCACTTTTGTGAATTCTCAGTACATTTGGGTAGAATTCAATTTCCTTTCTAGAGTGAGTGAGGTCCCTTCTGGTCTGGTCTCTGCCTGCTTCCCTCACCTAATCTCCCACCCTTCTCCCCTCTTTCTAGCTCCAGCTATACTTTCCTTTTTAACTCCCTCACATCAAGCTCTTTTATCCAGCTGGGACTTTGTTCCTTTTCTATTCCTTATTTATTTCACACCAGTATCTGAAATTAACCAATTGACTGATTGATCATGAAGATGATGAGAGTCCTTCTCTGACTTAATAGACAGCATTTACAAAGTGCTAAGTACAGGTCAAGTGGTTTACACAGGCTGACTCATGTGATATTCATGACAGAGAGCCTAGGACTTTGTCTGAGGTCACCAACTAATAAGCGATGGAACTGAATTGTACCCAGAGCCTGTGCCCTTCACCACCTTGCCTGAACTGCCTCTTGAAGAGAATCAAAGACTCCACCATCGTACCTTTGGAAACACACCCTCATCTCTCTATTATCCCCCTGACACATAGCCTCCTGACCAAGCTAGCAGTGCTGGTGGTTGAATTCATTCTGAACAGAGACACACTTTGATGGAGGCGTGTGCTTTAATCTCCTTTTCTAATCCCGTCTCCAAAAAGACAAATTTAAATCAAGGCAACAAAACTAATTAGAAACTACAGAATGAGAAACCAACATTACTAAGAATGCCCTTAAGATCAAAGTAGTATCAGAGAGTGTAGAATTGAGAATTGCTCTATTTGGTGGTGAGGGTAGCAGGGCTGGGGAAGAGAGCAAGGGAAGGAGAAGGGCTGTCAGAGTTAACTCCATATAATCTCAGCGGAAATACTAAATTATGAGGGTCCCAAACCAACTGAAGGAGGAGCCTATTAATTAAAACGGAGCAGCAAGTGGCCAAACAGTCATTTTTCCCTTCCAAATGTCTCACTGGTTTGGAGGTCAAATATCTATTCTTTATCTTGTATAAAAAGCTGCCATTTGGAGGAGGTTGGGTATTTTGTTATTATTTTGCTTTGTTTTGCTTTAAGACATCTGTCATTCGTGAGAACAAAGATTTCTGTTCTGTGGTTCTTAATAAGCTTTGCAAGGTGGTTTTCCCAGCATATGAAGAAGTCATTTGAATAATAAAAGCTCATATTTATAATTACATTGAGTTAAATAGATTTGCTTAGCTTAGGGTTTGGGGTTATTCATAAACAGATGTGAGGGTCCAGAAAGCCTCTATAACTTTAACAATCTCACTGCTTTGGGGTTGCTGAAGAGCTTAGAAGCCGAAGTCTGAGTTAAAGAAGCTTTTTCCTTTTCCCTGAATAATCACTATGGTACCTCAGCCTGAGTCTACTTCTTAAATACTATTCATGTTTGTAGCCATTTGCCAGTATGATGGCAATGAATGAGTTTGACTCTAAGCTGGGAAAATTCATCTCTTAAGCATTAAAGAGCCTTTTATAAAATGCTTTGCTCTGTTCTCAGAATATATTGATGACCCCTAGCCACAGTCCTGTGTGAAGCTGCAGGCTTCAAAACAGTGATGAAAACAGGTTGTCCTTCCAGGCAGCACCTTAAGGTCTCTAGACCTTTCCTTAGAGACTCCTCTCTCCTCTCCTCTCCCCTCCCCTCCCCTCCCCTCCCCTCCCCTCCCCTCCCTTCCCTTCCCTTCCCCTCCCCTCCTCTCCTCTTCTCTTCTCCATTCCCCTCCCCTCCCCTCCCTTTTCCTCCATTCTTTTGAAAGTCACCAGCCCCATGAGCCTTGAGTTCCTTTGGAGATGAAGGGGTTAACGCTACAACAAACTTTGAAACCTCTAATATGTTACCCTACTTGAAAACATACTTCTGAAATAAATGTAAGTCTTTAGGGCAAGAGATACTCTTGGCCACTGATTTTCTATCATTCCTGAAGTGGACATTCTTTTACAAATCAATTCGTACACAGAGCCACAACATACAAACCAAGGAAAATGCCCAGAAGCTCTCCTAGAAATGTCATTTACCTAGATGCTCCCTGACCCTCCTGCCCCTTTCCTTTGATGGCTCTTTCAAAACCTAGAATTCTCCTCAACACAGTTTAAAGACCCTGGTTTGATCCTAGCAAATCAGAGGATTTGGCCAAACCTCTGGTGTTGAGTTTCAATCTGAACTTTCTTTACTTGTCAGACATGTATGCAACACTGAGTAAGTCCCAAATGTGTGATCTCCGAAGGTCTAGTAATTTTTCAAGTTAAATCTAATTTAATCTGTGTAATGGGTCTGGTAGTATTTCCCCAAAATTCATATCCACCCAGAACTTCAAAATGTGACCTTATTTGGAATAAGGGTCATTGTAGATATGATTACAATAAGGCTCAAGATTAGATCATATTAGATTAAGGCAGGCCCTAAATCTAATGTCAGCATTTCTTGCAAAGCACAGAAAAAGAGAAGACACAAGGACATAGAGAAGAAAGCATTGTAAAGATGAAGGCAGAGATTGTAGTGATTAATCTATAAGCCACGGAGCTCCAAGGATTGCCAACAACCACCAGAAACTTGGAGAGAGGCATGAGGAGCTTTCTCCCTCAGAGCCTCCAGAAATACTCAACCTGCTAACACATTGATTTTTGACTTCTGGCCTTCAGAGAGGTATGACAATATATTTCTTTGTTTTTGACTGCCAAACCTGGGATCCTGTTACAGCAGCTCCCAGAAAGTAATACATTCTGCCTTTGCTTAGTAGGCACTCCAACACTTTAGGAAGAAATATTTGTTGAGTGAAAAGAATAAATGAGTTCAATCCGATACAATGGTTGACTAAGGAAAATACTTAGTACTTAGTGTTTGAGGAGGAGAGGGGATGCATCTGGCAGGGGCTGGAGGAAACCCATGTTCTTCTTCAACTCTGTTACAACACAAGACAGCACTCTGCAGGGCCAAGCATGTGAGTGGTTCAGGAAGGAGAAACTAATACTAGCACTGTTGGCTATAAGAGAAAAAACAGATCACTTATTGAGGCTTCCTCAAAGATGTACTGAGATAATAGTATAAAAAATTATTTCTTTTGAGTTGAGCACTTAAAAAGGTACAAATCAGCCTTATTTCTGGGGTTTCTATTTTGTTCCATTGGTCTATATTCCTGTTTTTGTACCAGTTCCATGCTGTTTTGATGACTGTAGCACTATAGTATAGTTTGAAGTCAGATAACATGATGCCTCCTATGACCATCTAATCTTTGACAAACCTAACAAAAACAAGCAGTGGAGGAAAGACTCCCTATTCAATAAATGGTGCTGGGATAACTGACTAGCCATATAGAGAAAGTTGAAGCTGGACCCGTTCCTTATACCATATATTAATACAAAAATCAACTCAAGATGGATTAAAGATTTACATGTAAAATTCAAAACTATCAAAACTTTGGAAGACAACCTAAGCAATACCACCCTGGACATAGGAACAGACAAAGATTTCATGGCAAAGATGCCAAAAACAATAGCAACAAAAGCAAAATTTTACAAATGGGATCTCATCAAACTTAGCTTCTGCACAGCAAAATAAATTATTAACAGAGTCAACAGACAACCTACAGAATGGGAGAAAATATTTACAAACTATGCATCTGACAAAGGCCTAATATTCAGCATTTATAAGGAAATTAAACAAATGTATAAGAGAAAAAATCACCACTAAAAAGTGAAAAAAGGACATGAACAGACACTTTTCAAAGGAAGACATATGTGTGGCCAACAAGCATATGAAATAAAGCTCAATATCACTGATTATTAGAGAACTGCAAATCAAAACCACAATGAGATATCACCTCACACAAGTCAGAATGGCTATTACTAAAAAGTCAAAAAATAACACATGCGAGTGAGGTTGAAGAGAAAAGGGAACATTTATGCACTGTTGGTAGGAGGGTAAATTAGTTCAACCATTATGAAAAGCAGTATCGTGATTCCTCAAAGAGCTAGAAGCAGAACTACTATTCAACCTAGCAATCCCATTACTGGATATATTCCCAGAGGAATATATATATATATATATATATATAAAATTCTATCATAATTATATATATATATAATTCTATCATAAAGACACATGCATGTGAATGTCCATTGCAACACTGTTCATGAAAGCAGACATGGAATCAACCTAAATGCCCATCAGTGACACATTGGATAAAGAAAATGTGGTACATATACATCATGGAATAATATGCAACCATATAAAAGAATGAGATCATGTCTTTTGTGAGAACAAAATTCTATTATCCTTAGCAAATTAACACAGAAACAGAAAACCAAAGATCACATGTTCTCACTTGTAAGTGTGAGCTAAATGATGAGAACTCATGAACACAAAGAAGAAAACAACTGACACTGAGGTCTTCTTGAGGGTGGAGGGTGGCAGGAAGGAAAGGAGCAGAAAAAATAACTATTGGGCACTAGGCTTAATACCTATGTGATGAAATTATCTGTGCAACAAACTCCCACGATAGGAGTCTACCTACCTATATAACAAACCTTCGCATGTTCCCCTAAACCTGAAAGTTAAAAAAACAAAAAAGTACAAATCATATACATAACAAATGGGAATTGGTAGACTCATATAGCTCATGTGAAGATTATTTTAATGATATTCTGATAGATTCCATTAACAGCTATGAAGTTGTTACAGCTTCTTAGATTTTGCAATGTATTGTCACCTTGGCTTTTATGTTTTCAATCCATGATCATCAGATTTTACTGGTCATGTTTTGGAAGCATACTTGTTGTCTGTTTTGTGTCTCCATACCCCTCACCTAACTACGGTTTTGTTCTTATGCTATGTACCTAGTGACTAAATTTCTACTCAGTTGTGTCCCTGAAGAGTTTGTAATGTAATGAATTAACCACTTTCCCTGTAATTTATGCATACATTTATATACTGAACTGTAGTTTAATCAAACTCCTTTGCCTTGTGTAGTATAGTAGCAATGTCTAATGAAAACATATGAAGTATGTGTTTCATAATTACCCCAGACAGCTCATTTTGGTTTCCTTCCTACTTAATCCCAAAATTCTTATCTTCCTGTACTGTAAACACTTTCCTTCCCTTCTCATCAATCTCAGTTATGTAAATGAAACAGGGGTGGTTGCACAATTACTGGGTGTTTTTCTGGGTATTATAAAAGGCCGATTCTCAAACAGCTGACAAGGGCACCCACTAAAAGTGATCCTTTTGTTTGATTGAAAGGTTGAAGCAGATCCAAGTTAGAGAGAACTTTGCAAACTCCATTGGAGGAGTGCCACAGGGGTCAGTGTATGTCAAGTGTATGGTGGAAACATGGTTCATGAGGACGCGCCCCACTGCTGGGAATGAACCTCATTCAGTACACAGTACTGTATGTTCTCCAGGGCACATTAAGAGAAAAGCCATCCCAGTAATATTACTGTCTTCACCTTTCTTTAAATTTTCACAGCTAGTTTAAGTGTCTTTTCCCTTATTTTTTTTTTCAGGATAATATCTTTTCTGTCTTTTCCTTCTAAGAGGAAAACAATATTTCACATTCCCACATTCAACATTCCAGAACCTGTTGAAAGAAGATGCAAATCATCTTGAAAATAGAATAGTGGAAAATCACACTGCTACTTGAAGGCAGATATTCTTAGTACCTACTGACTGATTTCAGGTCAATTAAACAATCTCTAAAGTTTCAGTTTCCTCATCTGCAAAAAGATAATGTCAGCTATCATTGTAGGTTGCCGTGAGAAGAAAAACATAAGCAATGCCTAGAACGATGCTGGGTACTACAAGACCATATGCTTTTTCTTCTTCCTTTCCGTTTTCTGTCTACCAAGTAAGATATTCATTTGTTTGATATCATTTTTGGAACACATTATATAACAGGCACATGTTGGAACCTGGGATTAGAGCATGACCATTAGCCAAATGAGTGTGACTGTCTAACAGAGAGGATAAACATTAACCAATGAATAACACACAACTTACATTTTCCAATTCTGTGTATTCTAAAGGAAAAACCCAGGATATGCTGGGATAATTTGAACAGAGAAGAGTAACTGAGGTCATCAGGGTAAATAGGATTGAATTACCTTAAGAGCGAAAAGGGAGGAGAAGAAGTTTCCATGCAGGAAGAATTTGAAACCTGAAAAGTATCTCCTAAACACATTAGGATAAGAAGTTTTCAGATTTATCATGAAGACCTCCAGGGAATGATTTTGCACTTTTCTTTGGCAACCTATTCTAGTGTGTGTCTTTTTGTTGTTGCTGTGGGGGAGGTAGATTATAACATATAATGCAGGAAACACTATGTAACTGTTTGTAGAATATATCCTATGGTAATATGTGGCAATATAATGGATTATTAATTTGTCTTTTATTCTCATTGCATTTTCCCTTTCCTAAATGAAACGGCCTGGTCTGAAAGTCCTTGTTTCAAAGTATAATAAAAATTTACTGGGATATAAAGGCTAGAAGACTGATAAAATTTGAAGTCACTGGTTATGGAAAGGAGGTAGAGGTAAAGGTAGAAGGACTATCAGCAGGAGGAGAAGAAAAATAAGGAGGAAAAATCTTTTGATAATGTCTAAAATTGCATTCTCTTTCATTACCAAATAAATGAATTAGATTTAGTTTGATTTTTAAAAAATGGACAAATGTTATGCTTCTTATGCTTTCACATTTGTAGAATAAAATTCACAGTCTCTACAATAAGAAAATCATTGCTTAAGCGAAGTTCTTTTGATATCTCCAACGTGTAGAGCTTTCTCTATAATGTGCAAACCAAACCCTGTGTTGGGCTGAAGTTGGCACCATTGCAGAGCCATGTTAATATATCCCTAGAGCTATGAGTTGTGCAATAGGCCCTCCCAGGCCTGCTATCCTCTAGTTCCTCCTGGACAGTTCACACCCACCGACTGGTGTCATTGCAGGGCACATGGTGTGGCTAGTCATTATTAAATAACTGGTGGATAACTTGGTAAAATGTAACTCTCGTATAGCCCTTGTGCCTAAATTTCTTTTTGAAATACAAAAACCAGTCCAATTCACCATGCATATGTAAAATTCACCTAATGTAAAAATTCTCTTTACATATGTAAGATTCACTTTACAGGAATTTTTAAATGCTATTGAATTAATGGTTACTCTATCATCATTAATAATGTGAGTGACAAATTGTTGATCTACACTAGGCTGAGGTTCTGAATGTCATTGAGGACCGAGAATGACATTTTAAGAATTGCCTAACCCTTCTGATGTTTACCTCTGAGGTGACTATGTACTGTTCTCAACCTCCCAACATGCATTCATCCTTTTCCTTGGGTTTTTCATAATTCAGCCATCAACATAACACCCATATAGCCTCCACCCCACCTCCATGTGTGTGGGTCTTAACTGGTTTAGCCAGTCAACACTCAGGCCCCATCCTCCTGACCTCATGATTGGTTCAGAAAATGTGACCAATTGGGCCAATCAGACACTCAGATAGGGGCTTACCAGAAAAAAAAAAAGTTTATCTGATCCTCCAAGAGAACTGCTACAAGACATACTGTAACTTCCTGCTAAATATGAATTAGGGGCAAATAATTCCCACTAGCTGTGGGAGGCCATCTTATGGCACCAGGAAAGACATCAGGAAAAAAACGGTTATTTGAGTGGCATTATTAATCCATGTCATAATCTTCACCTGACCACTACTTCAGGACTCTTAGTTATGGAATACCTCACCGTTTTAAAAGAAAGTCAGTTGGACTCATGTTTTCAGTTACATGGAATTGAAGGATTTTTGAAACAAGACCCTTGTTTTCTTTCCACTATCACTTTATTCTGACCTTGGTATCGAAGGAAAGCAGAAACCCTGCTCAATTTCTATCTTCTCTGTGACAGCAAACAAAAGAGTGAATCACAAAGGTGAATTGCAGTTTTATTAGGCAATGGATTTTAAATAATAGCAGCTTTTAAAGGAAAAATGAGCAGAAATGTATATTATATGTGAGCAAAAATATGTGATTTTATACAAACACACACAATATTTCGTGACTTTGCTCTCTTCTGCTTTTCATCATGCAGAGGTGCTCCTGGATTCCTGGGAAGGTGGTGCCAATGTCAGGCTGTTTGACAGAGATTATTATTCTGATACAGAGTAAAGCTGAAAACTTAGAGGCCTATCAGAACATCTCAGCACTCAGACCATGATTTCCTAATTCTCCCTGCATAAATGGAAAATCAAGAGAAAAGAAGAGCAGAGAATAAAAAAGAAAAAAGAAATGAGCACATAGCTCCATTAAAAAAAAGAAGAAGAAGAAGACAAAAATCAAGGGCCAGAGAAAATGATTTTTAATTGTCATTTTTCTTTTTATTCTTTTGTCCTTTTACAGTCTCAGTCGTGTATAGACTAATGAGAAAAAATGAAAATGAGTTTCATTAGACAGACCACTTTTGTTGGACTCAGTCTTGAGTTGATCAAATGAGGCAGCTGAACTGAGACCAAATCTTCCCTGTGATTAGCTCAACTCTTGAAGTAGCCAGGCACCTGTGAGGATACAGGGGAGGAGAGAAGATAATAATTGGTCTCTCGTCTTTTATAATTATGTGTGTTTCAAGTGGATGTGAACTGTGGGGTTTGAGCAGGCTACATAAAAGGGGAAAATTCTAACGTGAACACTTCAGTCATTAACTCTAGTATTCAAAAGGAAAGGAAGATAAAATTTTAAACAATAGGAGACTTGCGAAATAGAAGCCTTAAAATAATAATGTTTACTGAAAATTAGGACAATTGTTCATTAATTTTATATCTTACAGCATCTTCATCATACTAAATAGTTACCATAGCTATCGACTGGATGAGAATGAACTGTTTTGTCTCTTTTTTATACAAAAGCCTCTAAAGTCTCAAAAAAAAAAAAGATAACAATTTCTTCCTTTTTATATTTCACTTTTGAAGTAAAAATGAACAATCAATGAGAAGATTTCAATGGGCTATTTATATGTGTGTGGATCATGAGAGAAATTTAATAAAATGTAAGGTATTACAGAAAACATTCTCTTTTTAAATATAAAACATTTCCAAAGAGTCTGTGACTGTGATGTTCATTCTCCTCTCTTTTTTTTTGAGCTCCTAAGCGGGAATCGATATTTTGCCCATAATTAAAATATACTTTTAACAAATGCATGGGTGAGCGAGAGGTGTGGTTTAACTAGGGATTTGGGATACAGACAGCTTTTCTATTCTTAAGTGGAAAAAATGACTGACTGTTCTCCCAATAAATTACTTTTTTTCCAAGATACTAGAATTAATCATTGTAATCCAACATAAGTAGTAATAATTTATATTTGAAAACATACTTTAATAAAGCAAGATGTTTTTTAAAAAAAGCAAGAAGATATAATGCTACAAAAAAGCAAACAAGAAAGTATAATTCTACCAGACTGTAATCTCCATTAGGACAGGTGATTTGGTTCACTGATGTATTCTGATCACCTAGAACGTTGTCTGGCACACGTTATTGATACTGAATGCTTCATCAAGTACTTGTTGAAAAAATGTAAATATATATTTTCACAACATACCAGTCTTAGTGACCTTGAACTCTACCCACAGGTAGCCTTTATCTACCTGTGGCGTTCTACCAGGTTTGTGTAGGACAGTTATGTAATCTCATCATGGGGATCACCATGTCTAGACAAGAGCCCCTTGGAGGAGTAAATACTGCTAGACCTAGAGCAACACTGACATAAAAACAAAAACAAACAAAACAAAAAACACTTGGTCTTTCTTCTCTTACAGATTGCCACTTCAGAGAGAAAGAGTTCCCACTGCCTGCTTACAGCCAGCCAGTTAGAGGAAAGGCCCTAATTATCTTTCCAAGTTCTGGCACTCAGACTCTCTATTTCTTCTTTTGGCTCCAGACCAAACAAAATGTGAAAAGGGAAAAAAAAAAAAAAAGACAAGAAAAAAATGCAACAGGGCAATAATGTTTTCTGCGTAGCACACAATCATAAAATTACTTCCTTTCTACACAATACTGATATTAACTTTCTTACAGTGATCAAAAGTTTGAGATTTCATACAATGCTTAAATTTATGAATAAAACCCTATTAGCATACTGTGTTTCCTTATTACAACAGAAAGTCTTTCAAAGGAGACATATCCATCTCCAGTTGCAAAATCATGTTATTCTATTGCCAGAGATTAATTTTAAACATATTGAAATGGATATAAAACATTAACTCTGTATTCTGTATGTTCCCCATCAGGGACTACCTTTCTGTTTTGAAATCAGAATTAATGTGTCTTTTCTCTCTCTTTTTGGCCTTCCTTATTCCTCCTCCCGTTATCCCCACTTCTCCCCACACAACTCCTTGAACTTATCTTTTATATTCATCTTTTTCGTTTTCTCTATACATTAATATGCACAAGTTCCCATCTTCCTCCTCACAATGACCTCACTGTTTTTTTTGTTTTGTTCTGTTTTTGTTTTAGCATTTACTACTTCCCTTTTTAACAATAAAGATGTTGGAAAAGATGATATGTGTCTTTCTATTTTTCCACTTCTCCTAAGTGGTAGCTTCTTTAAAGCTATCTCCATTGGTAGGGCAGATCTATATTACTAGAGAAGAAAGACATAAACCTCACCTACTTACATTTATGGAAAAATACAAATATTTCTCTCTTTTCTACTGAACTAGTCACCTAAAATGCCTCAAATCCAAAATTCAGAGCTCACAGCACAGTCTTCTTAGACCTTATTAGATTTTATGAGAGTGACTCTCAATTAGCAAGTGAAAGGGTGCGTAACTTGTAGAGTAAACCCATTCAAATTTCTTGAAATATACAATCATGTAAAATTTTACACCAACCACTGAGCCTTCAACAAGAAAATGTTTACTGAATGGATAAATCAATGAAGTGAGGATGCAGCAAATCATCTTGGCTGAGGTATGGAAAGTGAATTGGAGATTAGACAAGATGGAAGTAATAAGACCAGTTAGGAGATTTTAATAACATTGAGGAGGTAAGTAGTGATTTTTTAAAAGGCAGTGGAAATGGAAAGCAAGGGCTAGGTATATTCTAAAATTAGAATCTCCAGAATCTGTTGCCAGAATGAATTTTGGGCAAGCTTCCAGAGGTTAATAAGGACAGGACTCACGATACCCACTGGTATTCACCTGAAAATAAAGATTGCAAAAAATCATGTGAATATTATTAAAACAAACATGGACTTTTATAAGATTACAAGCCTTAGCATGCATAAGTATGGACTCACTAAATCATCTACTCCCCTAAACATCCTTCTACATACTGACAAGGGTCAATTTTCCTGTGTTGACAAAAAGAGTCAAATTCTAAAACATCTGAAGAGATATATTCTGAGCCAAATATGAGTGACCATGGCCCGTAACACAGCCCCAGGAGATCCTGAGAACATGTGCTGGAGGTGGTCGGGCTACAGCTTGGTTTTATAGGAGGGGTGGGAGGGGCTTTCATGTCATAGGTGGATTCAAAGATTTCAAAGATTTTTCTGATTGGCAAGTGGTTGAAAGAGTTTAAGGAAGGAAGTGTCTGGGTTAAGATAAGATTTTGTGGAGACCAAGATTCTTATTAATTAGGTAAGGCCTCCAAGTAACAGTCTTCAGAAAGAATAGATTGTAAATATTTCTTATCAGACTTATAAAAGGTGCCAGATTCTTAATTTTCTCCTGGATCAGGAAAAAGACATGGCAAGGGGGGAAAAATTTCTGTACAGAACATAGATTTTTCCCCACAAAGACAGCTATAAATATATATTGGGGGTAAAATACTTTCATTTCTTTCAGGGCCTACTAGCTGTCATTTTGGCATTTATTGGTATGAAGAGTCTGCTTTGTTAATCTTAGGGTCTCTTTGTTTTAATGTTAATGCTGGTCAGTTGTGCCTGAATTCTGAAGTGAGAAAGGCATAATGAGTCATGTTCAACCACTCATTCCCATAGTGGCCTGAACTAGTGTTTCAGGTTTATTTTGGAATGCCCTTGGCTAAGAAAAGGGGTTCATTCAGTTGGTTGGGGCACTTTGAATTTTATTTTTGGTTTATACCTGTGTCTTTCTACTTGTTGCTTGTATTTAATGGGCCATACTTCACTATACTTCTTTTGCTCATTAAATTCAAAGTACTCTTTATTTTAATTCTTTCAATGTTACTGACTCCTACTTCAATCATTTCTTCCTGTCAGATCTTCAGAATTTTCATCACATCCTCTTTCTATCATATCCTAACTCTCCTACTCCCTTCCCTTCAGTTTCGCCAGGACACACAACAGTATAATAAAATCAGAGGTCAAGAGAGTATGTTTAATTCATTTGTATTGGTTTTCATGGAATCAATTTATGCTCATGTATTTTAAATTATATATACTATTTCCAAGCTTGCTTTACTTTTTCTTTTTCCTTTTTCTTTTTCACTATCCCTGACCTAGATTCTATGCACCAGCTGTATTCACCTGGAACTCAGATTAAAAGGAAGAATGTGCATTCCCTTCTCCTTTTGTGCCTCAGGTCACAATCTGGAGAATTCCTCTACAGAGAGAAAGGCTGGAAAACATATTTCTAATTCTTAGAAGGAGGTAATTAAATAATTTTCTTTTATGATACTGTCTTTGTTCTCTTCTTGAAAGGAAAGAGCATCTCCTTTATCACTTTAAACAGGGCAAACTAGTATTTCTAACCATCCTCCAAAAGTTAATTAACATGTAAATACTTGTCAGTAAAAGGTAACATTTCAACAATTAGCATATAAATGGGCCAGGGACAATATTCTGCCATAAAGGAGACAGCTTGGAAGATTTTGCCAAATGTATTTGGAAAGAAAAAATATAAAATAAAATAAAGGCTTCATCATTTCCATGCAAACAGTTATGAACTAGAATGTCAGCTGAAGCCTGGGGTAAAGGGAGAACTACCCTGCCTAGATTGAATGAAGTGAAGTTTGCATACACAACATGGTTTTATGTACATGTTTACTCAAGTAGCAATGATGGAAAGTGACTAATTGTTTATGTCCAGAAAAACACATCATGTTTGTTTGATTTTAATGAATACCATCAGCGAAGGAAACAGAAAGCCATAGGTGGGAAAAGAATTTAGGGGCTAATTTTTCCATATTGGCTGTAATGATTAGTACACTCACAAAATTGCACATGCAGGGAATGCTTCTACTCAGCCCTGAATTTGTATTTCAAATGAGGTAATTGTGCACCTAATGATCCGTTTGCACAAGCAATTACCTGATTGGCATATGCCAGGTGAGCTTGTGAGAGATAATAGGGCAAATGTACTTTTTTTTTTTGCTTTGCATCCATGGTATTCTAGTTTGAAAAATAAAATAATTACAGTCATATTACATTTGTGACATTTTTATTGGAATCATGACTTTATGTGTGAATGGAATGCTCAAACTAATGAATGAAAGATCATTAACCCAAAATAAGCATGAAGTGACCACACCACCAAAGATACTTGTTATTTTATATTTATTGTTAAAACTACAACATAGCTAAGTTTATGAGAGACGTCTCAGAATTTCTAATCAGAAAACTTGGCTTAAAATCCCAGGTAGCTGCTATGTTAATTCCAGACATCCAAATTTAAGCAAGTCACTTAAAAATGCCAAATCATAGTTCTTCAAAATGGAGACAATAATCTTGTTTATATGGAAACTAGATGTAGTCGTTACTCATTGCATCCTGCATTAGAAGTGTCAACATTAAGTAAGTCTTAATGATGCCTATGCCAGGTCCAGGTGAACCCTAGGGAACATCTGTTAATCTTGGTCTGCTCAAAATCTGGTCATCTCCTTCACTTGGCCAGGCTGAAAATCTGGACCCCACCTCTCTCACCACCAGGTGACAGGCGATCCAACTAGATTGAAGTCATCCTTGACAGACAGGGTCAGGCTTGATGACAGTTTTCCTACCTTCTTCCAGACCTAAAAAAGTCCCTTCAGGTTAGTTCAGAGTCCAAGGGTTGGGTAAAAACTGGATTTATCTTGTACATTTGAAAAGTAGGCACGTCTTCAAGGCACTTTAGCCTCGGCAGTGTGAATACTGTATGACAGTAGAAAGGATCTGAACATAAGCCTCACGCTACCCTTCTCGGGTGCTGGTCATTTTCTCCCAGCACCCTAGAAAATCAAGTGGTCCAGTGGAACTTGCTATCGTTATGGAAATATCTCACAATCTGCACTGTCAAATATGTTAACCATTAGCCACATGTGGCTATTGAACACTTGAAGTGTAGCTAATGGTAATGAGAACTCAGGAACTGAATTTTTAATTTTACTCAATTTTAATGAATTTAATTTAAGTTTAAAGAGCCACATGAGGCTAATGGCTACCATACTGAACAATGTAGCAAGGAAAAAACAAGACAGTTTATCAAGTAACAACTCAATACTATAGACTGTGAATGTCATCTACTGTCCATAGATGTTTACTACTACCCTTTAAAAATATGTAATGTCAATCCTCCCTTTCCACAGTATCTTTGACAATTTTTTAGCCATTTCTTTGCCTATTCCTGGTCATGATCAATAAGGTAAAAAAGCACAAGGGTCTAAGACTAAAAGAATTACTCTTATTGAAACCCATCCTAAAACCAAACCAAAACAAAACAAAGAAAGAACCAGAAACGCAGAGCTTTTCTAAGGCTTTTGGTGCCTGCCATCTGATTGTTGATGAACATTAGGTATAAGACTGTCATCTAATTGAGATGGAATGTTAATTAATCAGAGTTTGCGACCTACCCGGATATCTAAAATCCTGTATCCTAAAAATCATGACTTTGAAAACACAGATAAAATAATAATAGTAAAATTAATATAGAACCAATAATAGTGAATAATAATTTATTGTTTCAAGCACTACTCTAAGATCATGCTTTATGTAATTCATTCCTCATGACAGCCTTAGGAGATGGTTATTATTGTTTGTCTTATTTCACTGATTGAAGAACTGAGACTTCTAAAGGCCACCTTACTTGTCCAATGTTATAGCAAGAACATGTGGCAGAGCTGAGGTTCAAAGCCGGACCAGTTCGGCACCAGAGCCTACTGCCATAACCACTGTGTGATGTGGTTTTGAACCACATCAAGGTTAAGAATATTCTTGCAAAATTATCATGTTTTAGGTCTCATAGAAAAGCAGAAGTTTCCATGCTAGACAACTACTCTGCTAATGAACCAGTATCAGTGAGTCTGAAACTAGGTAAACTGCTTCATGGGCAATTTGAGAGACGATTGGGACAGAGGAATATCTGGAATCGTCTTTCTCTAAGGCAACAATGATCTCACTTCTTCCTTAAGAGCTGAAATGAACCACTGACTCTAGTTGTATGTGAAGGTTTCTTCCCTGAAATGGACAGTTCAGGATCACCTCAAGGACAAGCACACATTTATGCTTTAGTCTTTTTAGGGTGAGGATCCGAGGCCTATCATGCCCCCTGACGGCCTGCTGACTGGTTTTTTCTTTGAGGTTTGCAATGCTGCCTACATTAGCCTAGCTTTGACAAGTGATTTATAGTACTCTTTGAGATTGCCATTCTTACTCAGGTGTAAATAAAGTGGTAAGATTGTCTCAGAATTGAAAAATGGCAATTTAGTCCAAAATGTAAATATTCAGAATTCTGGCTTCCAAAACTAAGTATGTGAAACAGAGGTGGGAGGTGGAGAGTAGGATGTGGCATTTTTCTCTGATAATACAAAACCTTTCAGAGACACATGTGCACATGTGCACGCACACACAAACACACAGCCCTATGTATAAGACCAGGGCTCTAATATTCATTAAGCTACCCTGAACCTACCTCTTGCCTGTAAAACTTAAGATCAAGTAATCCTTGAATATATCCCCCTTGAATCTAGCCATGCTGTAGCTATTAGCAATTAAGACATTTTAGAGCCACTTTTGAAATAATATAAAGGAACTCATCTGTAGATTTAGAAAAAAAATTAAGTGTAAAATACCACCACAAATAGGGCTATTGGAGAAAGCTAAAAATACTAATTTTTCTGGATAATTCTACATACCAGGACATGATCATATCCAATTAAGATGAGCTCTGTTCAATAATCACTGTGTAATGGGATAGAATCACAGACTAATAGGATTTGTTTAAGGCAAGGACAGAGGAGCTTAATACCTATTAGATGTCTGAAAAAGACCAACTGATATGAAACTGTTTACAGGAACCTAAAGAAAATTAAAATAGCTCTCTGGTTTCTCTGAAGAGTTTTAGTTGAAATTTACAAACTTCAACATTCAGTAATTTTCAGTACTAACTTATCTGAAAATAGAATCAAAAAGAAGAGCTGAATTTGAAGATATAAACTTTTTTTATAAGATCACTGACCCTGGCAGATCAAAGTTTGGTCTGGAGTAGACAGGACAAGATCTTAGAAGGTCACGATGGCCCTGAACATACTGTTTGGCTTCTCAGATAGAGAACTTTCAAAAGGAACTGTGAATGCCTTGTCACGCTTGAACTAGATATTAGTCGGCTAAGCTGAGAATCAAATATGGGAAATTAGTTGCCATTAAAAGATCGCTTCAGGCAGTTCATTTCTCATCAGCCAAGCTGTGCAGGCCTCCTGCTGGGGACAGTGAACATTAGCTTACTA
This sequence comes from Callithrix jacchus, assembly GCF_049354715.1. Taxonomy (NCBI): domain Eukaryota; kingdom Metazoa; phylum Chordata; class Mammalia; order Primates; family Cebidae; genus Callithrix; species Callithrix jacchus. The sequence goes on along the minus strand of NC_133517.1, from coordinate 33,967,176 downwards.
AATACTTCAGTTCATCAGACGCTGCTTTACTCATGGATGGGCCTGGATTTCGGTGATGGGAGAAGGGAAAGCGTAAAGAATGGATACAAAACATAACTGCCAGCACCTATCTGGGTAGAGATTAATTCTCTATGCAATTAAAAATATACTTGCTCATTGACATGTACAGATTTTCACAATTTATTGTTAAAAGGAGAATAAGCTGGTTCTAAAACCATTTTTTACATGATGTTGTCTTCGGGGTGTGTATTTAACCTGAAAGAACAAACAGCACCATCTTTACAGTGGTGACTTTGGGGAGGTATATTTGGGATGACTTTTTATAATTTGTTTTATTCATCCGTATTTTAAATACTTTCAAAATTTTATTCTTTTCAATAATTATAATTTTATAATAAACACCTGAGAGTAAATATAATAATAGACATTAAACAAAAGATTATGTGTATTTCTCTTTCTTCCCCTTGAAATGTTTTATTTCCTTTGGAGGAGCACTCAGCCTGAGTGTCACATGCGGTCAATCCAGAGCGACTTCATCTTGAATAGGAGTTGATAAAATGAGGACCGGACCCGCGGTTCTGCATTCCCGGGAGGCTAGGCATTCTTAGTCACGGGAGGGGATAGGAGCTCACAAGACACAGGTCACAAAAAGTCTGCTGATAAAACAAGGTGCAATAAAGAAGCCAACCAAACCCTGTCAAATACAAGACGACGATGAAAGTGACCTCTGGTTGTCCTCACTGCCCGTTATAATGAATTAGCATGCTAAAAGATACTCCCGCCAGTGCAAAGACAGGTTACAAATGCCATAGCAATGTCCAGAAGTTACCCTATGTGGTCTAAAGGAAGAGAAACCTTCAGTTTCAGGAAATCCTCACTCCTTTCCCAGAAAACTCATGAATAATCCACCCTTTGGATTACTGGCAGAATATGGTCAAGAAATTACCATAAAACTAGCCAATCAGTAGCCCTCGGGGCTGCTCTGTCTATGGAGTAGCCACTTTTTTATTTCTTCACTTTCAATCTCTCTCTCCCTTTTTTTTTTTTTTGATACAAAGTCTCACTCTGCTGCCCAGGCTGGAGTGCAGTGATGAGATCTCAGCTCACTGCAACCTCTGCCTCCCAGGTTCCAGCAATTCTCCTGCCTCAGCCTCCCAAGTAGCTGGAATTACAGATGTCTGTTACCATGCCCAGCTAATTTTTTCATTTTAGTCAACACAGGGTTTCACCATGTTGGCCAGGCTGGTCTTGAACTCCTGACCTCAAGTGATACACCCACCTCAGCCTCCTAAAGTGCTGGGAATACAGATGTGAGCCACCGTGCCCAGCCATTATTATTCCTTTACTTTCTTAATAAACTTGCTTTCACTTTACTCTGTGGACTCACCCTGAATTCTTTCTTGCATGAGATCCAAGAACCCTCTCTTGGGGTCTGGATTGGGACCCCTTTCTGGTAACATGAGGGCCTTCCAAATGCTTGAAGGAAAAAAAATCCAGAGTAAGTATAAATGAACTGTGAATAGAAACTATATCTTAGGGCCTATTCTGTTCTAGCAGCTCTAGAATTATGCTGCATAGGACAACCCTAAAAGTTAACACTCAGCGTCACCTGACATTATCACCAGGCTGTCTCTGTCCTGAGAGTTTGCCCAGGCTCACCTTTGTTCTCCCAGTAAAATTAATTATGTGCTCCAAAATAGTGGGATGTGCCTACTTAGAAGTTTGCATTATATATGGGCAAAAGAATGAATGGGCTCTGGAATCAGATGCTCTGAATTGGAATCACAGTTTCACTGCATAATGGCTGAATGACTTTGGAAAAGCTACTTAGTCACCTCTGGGATTCAAATTATTTATCTATAAAAGGAAAGAGTAAAACCTGTATCATACAATTGCCTCGAGGATTCAATTACATGTTTGTAAAGGCCAGAGAGAGGTCATCGCTGAGTTCTGGTTACTCTAACTTTCCCAGTTTTTCACTTGGTGAAGCAGCAAGAAGACCTTGGATAGGAAAAGGGGCTACAATGGCAGAGTTTCAAACAACATAGGGTGGAGAAAGTGTGTGCAGCCCCCAAACTTAGAGAAGGAGAGAAGAGGAGGAATATAAGAGCAAGTGTCTTTAAAAGTGCGGGCTGTGCCTGATGGATGCCCAGGCAGTACAGAATCTATTCCTGCAAGATTCTCACCCCCCACCCGCTGAGAGGGAGCTTTCCAGAAGTACAAAGCTCTTATGATAGGAGGCAGGGGGCCCAGCTTTGCTACCTGACCTACTTAGCCATATGAGCTGGTAAATGTGCTTGGGATTTCAAGCCAATTTTCTTCTCTTCAAAATGGGGATGTCATCTACTTTGTCTCAAAAAGTTGTCATGAGACTCAAAAATTCTTTATAAAGTGGAAAATACTACTTAACTATTCGTTAGGACTCTGGTTTGCAAGTAAGTGACAGAAACCCAGATCAGATAAGCATAAGCAAAAACGGAAATTTCTCACAGTCAAGTGAGAAACAAAGCTGGAGCCCAGGAACTCTTGGTAAGGTGGCTAACTCGGCCCCTGGTAAGGTGGCTAACTCAGCTCCTGGTAAGGTGGCTAACTCAGCCCCTGGTAAGGTGGCTAACTCAGCTCCTGGTAAGGTGGCTAACTCAGCCCCTGGTATGGTGGCTCACTCAGCCCTTGGTAAGGTGGCTAACTCAGCCCCTGGTAAGGTGGCTAATTCAGCCCCTGGTATGGTGGCTCACTCAGCCCCTGGTATGGTGGCTAACTCAGCCCCTGGTAAGGTGGCTAACTCAACCCCTGGTAAGGTGGCTAACTCACTCATTCCTGGCATTAGCACTAAAAGTACAGGGTCTTGGAAAATCCCTCAGCCATCCCTGGCTACCATCCCTGGCTGCTGTGTCCCTGTGAGGATCTGATTCATTCCTCTCCCCCTGCTGATGTGCTTCTTCCATTTTCTCTGTCCACATGGTTAGAACCACAGTTAAGGGCAGGTTCTAATCTCTAGTTTTGTTACGGCATGGGCCATTTCATTTTTTATTGCCCATGACACAACTATAGTTTAGAATAATCCCATTGTTGAAAGTCTGATACTTTGCTGTTAGGAAATAATCAAAGTTAGAAGCCTGGTGTCTGCATTTTTATAAAAGAAGTCTAATTTAGGAACCATTATAGAGAAAGTTTTTGAACTCATCGGATCATTTATTTTCCTGTGGAACCACTTAAACATAACCCATTATCTCTGAGAAATTATGGTATTCAGGGAGGGCCCTGTTTTTAAGGCACTTTGGGTATTGTCTGCTACCTGGCTTAACAGGAAGTTCTATGAGAGACTCAAAAACCATATGACTCCATGTGGCTATTTTACTTACTGTGTTAACCCTGGTGCTCAAACCCAGTTGGCCAGGTGGATGAACAAGCAAGGTTAATGAAAATGAAAACATGAGAAAGCTAAATGTTGAGATGTGTGCTGCATTCTCTCTAGATCAGAAACTCAGAAAAGGAAGGGAAGTAATGAGGTACACTACTCGGTGAAGACTCAGAGGGGTGGAGAACAGCTATAGCATGGGAAGGGGAGGCCCATCTTTTGTCTTCCCCACTCAGTTTCTGACTCACAGTACTAGAAGACGGAGCATAAAGACCAGTGTATGTAGATAAGGGAATGGGCTTTCACCAGTTGGTATCCACTAGCATACCCTCCCCCTGTGTTTGGAATTCACACTCCCCAAGGATATGGAACAATGATGAGGGAGTCAGGGCTGGGCCTGCTGGGAGGCTTCTCTTCTTACTCACCTCCAGATTTCTTCTATTTGAATGTGTTATTTTGGAGGAAAAAAAAAAAGGTAGATTTTATAAATATTTTCCCCATTATGTGATTAAACTTAATGAAAAACTACAACCAGGCTGGACGTCATTTTCATTGGCTTTCCGAACTCTCTGCCTATTTCCTCTTCTCTAGCTAGCCGGCTCTACCTGTCTTGCACACAGATTTCTACCCTATCCTTCCACTCTGGCAGTCAGCAATGGACCTTAATTGACACATCATTAAAAAACACTCAGGCACCATCTGAACTGGAGTAAGAATAAATTCCAGGCAAAGGGCTCAAGCCAGCCTTCCAGATTTCAGTGTCAGAAAGCCCTCTCAGAGGAGGCAAAGTCATTTTTTCTGTCGTCTTTCTCCAGCATTGCAGCGAATCTAAACAAGCCAAATTGGAATAAATGCTCCATGATGCTACTCACCACCTTGTGTTTTCATAGGGGTGGCTGCCTAACAGTTTACACTGAACTATTTAACACTAGCCCATTTGCTCTGACAGCTCTTTTATTATAGATGACCACCCCAGGCCTTGGGAGGTTCACTTTGTCCAATATTGGTTTCATTTGGGTGTGATCATTTTGTACGGAGTTGTTTACTGAGCAGACTGCTGCTAACCTCCTTCTATCATTGATTGCCTACCAGGAGAACCAGTCCAGCTCAGTTTCCTGGTTCCAAGAAAGAGAATTCAGCAAGATGAGGGTCAAATCACCCCAAACTCTAGATCATCTCTATAAACAGTGTCATATGTGTCCAGGAAAGAGAAGCTTTATTGTTTGTCTTGCACTGTTTTCTGAAGCTGAGAAGACAATTGCTTCCTCGCAAACATGGACAGAATAAATACACTACATTCTGTCCTTTTCACCATCTGCTTCTTGCTTATTTTATTTTAAGCTGCATGACTAAACTTTATTATCTGACGGGTGAAGGTGGGCCCTGCTGTTGCTGTGCTCTACTCCTTGAGGCTTGGAATGAATGCAAAGTTGCAGGGCTGATCTGCAAAGGGGTGAATCAGAAATCAATCGGCCACTGTGCAATTATCACTTGCTGTGTCAAATACGAGACATTAGCATTCTAAGATTCCTTTTGGCAAGATTCACAGCAGGGGGAATGGAGTGATGAAAGGGGAACAACAACAACAAAAACCTTGTTTTGTTTTATTCCTCTAAATATCTATATTTGCATAATATCCCTTCTTTGTGCTTCCCTACAAGTGCTGTGAGGAAGATTCCGTTCCCAAGCTCTGTCTCTTAAACTTCTGAACTTCCTGGGGTTTCTAGTCTCTCTACTGTCTAACTTTCTTATTTCCTAAAATATGTTAAAGCATTCTATCACCTCTATCACGACAAGCCTGCAGACTCCTCAATTCACTTCGACCCCCATTCATTCTGATTTCTTTCACATTTAATCTGATTTCTAGGACAGAAACCAAGGTAAGGCAAGATAGGCCCTCATCTTGAGTACTCGGGTATAAATTTTAAGAGAACATCAAAATCTCAGTAGCCAAGATTAATATTTTAATGCCACATATTTTAACATCTTTTTAATTAAACTTTTATTTTGAGATAATTATTTCATATGCAGTTGTAAGAAATGATACAAAAACATTTCCCCGCACTATCCTTTACCCAATTTCCTCCAGTGGTATGATCCTGCAAAACTAAAGTATCACAACAAGGATATTGACATTGATATAGTCAAGATACAGAACATTTTCATCACTGCAAGTGTTTTTCATATTGCCCTTATAGTCACACCCCCTTTCCTCCCACCCCCACCCTTCTTAGCCCTAGACCATCACTAATCTGTTTCTCATTTCTACAATTGTATCCTGTTGAAAACGTTATCTAAATAGAGTCATACAGTATATAACCTTTGGGATATTTTGGTTGTTTCACTCAGCGTAATTCTCTGGACATTTATTCCGGTTGTCATGTGTATCAGTGTTTTGTTCCTTCTGGCTGCTGAATTGTGTTCCATGGTGCAGATGCGCCGTAGTTTGTTCCTTTTGGTTGCTGAACGGTGTTCTATGGTACAGATGTGCCATAGCTCGTTTGTCCATTCACTTCCGAAGGGACATCTGGATTGTTCCAGTTTAGGGCTATTTACCCATAAAGCTCCTATAAAATCTTCATGTGCATATTTTTGTGTCAATATAGATTTATTTATCTGGAATAAATGTCCAGGAGGGCAATTGCTGGGTCACATGGTTGTTGCTTGTTTTCAAGAACAAGAGTGTACCATTTTACGTTCCCACCAGCAATGTATGAGTGATCCAGTTTAACCACCTTTACCAGCATTTGGCTTTGTCACTATGTTTTTATTTTAGCCATCCTGATATGTGTGTAATGATATTTTATCGTGATCTTAATTTGCATTTTCCTAAAGGCTAATGATGTTTAACATATTTTCATAAGCTTACTTGCCATCTGTGTGTCCTCTTCCAAAAAAAAACTCTTTATATCTTTTGCTCATTTCTAATTGGGTCATTTATTTACTATCGAGTTTTTAGAGTTTATACATATATATATATATTCTAGATACTTGTTTTTTGTTGAGTTTGTGTTTTACAAATGTATATATGTGTATGTGTGCACGTGTATGTGTCGAACCAATTAATTTTTACAATTTTGAAAATATCTTTACATAACTATAAGGAAATGGTAAAATGCAAGATATCTAACTCTTATAGCATGGAAATTAACCACCAATCATAATGGATGCTAGCCTTGAATGACAATTAGGCCCGTTGTTACATGAATCAGCACAAAATCTACCTTACCACTGGAACACATGTAATCCAAATAGAATGCTAAAATGTGCTTTGTGCTTTTACATTATGCAATAGAAATTTCAGACTTAACTGCTGACATTTCCGTCTCAATATTCATCAATGTCATTTATAACTGGTTAGCAGGTATTTGTTGCTGGCTATGTTCAAGAGGCTCATATATATGTAATTAATCAATTAAATCCTTTCTATACATTGACAGGCATTTCTCAAGGACAGACAAATGTGAGAAAGTCATTTATATTTGCTTCAAAATTAGTATACTTTATTGTAATAATTACTTTTATATAATTTGGATATTTGATGTATTATGTCCTTTTACCAATATGGATCCCAATGGACAAACTTGGTTGGTAACTTTAATAAATTCTCTTTAAAATCCTGAGTATTAGCATTCCCTTTTTTTCCAGATGGAAAAATTGATTACCTTGAAAATGGCAGAGCCTGAACCAAAAGCCATGTTGTTGTTGTTTCTACTACAGATCCTGTCCCACTCATCAGGTGTGTAAAGAAGCTCTTCGGAAATGACAAAAACTTATATGAACTTCAGATAAGTTTATTTCTATTAAAATATGAAATATTCTTCTGATATGAAAATGTCCAAGGAAATTGGTTGACGGACTATATCTTTGAATAGATACTCAATTCCAAAAGACATGTAATCAGCTCCAACTGTCAGTTAAAGAACTTTATTGTTCTTTAATGTCCAAATTCTCTTTAGTCTCCAGGCAGAGCTACAGACTTCATTTTTTTCATGTTGAGATTTTAAATTTTTTTCTAAAGAGTGATTTTCCTAAACCAACCAGTCTATTGATTTGTTAGTTTTGCAGAACAGCAAATCTCTTGCTCCATAGGCCAATTTATCTAATAATTATCTAATAACTATCAGACTATATCACTAAGATACTAGTCTGATAGCTAATGTTAGTATTCCCTTTTTTCAGATGGAATAATTGATTACCTGGGAATAGTCTAATTATTAGTAGTCTACATTATTAAGATATTAGTCCAGTGTCCTCAGTATTACTGAGATCATAAGTCGAATCTCGCGTTCTCTGTGAGAATATTTTAGTCGTATTTGAAAAATGAAAACAGGCATGCAATGGGTGCTCTGGAATAGTTCGTTTGCCCTTCACTAGCAGAACATTTTTCTATAATAATCTTAAGGCTAAGTTATTTCCTTTTTGAAAAGTCTCAGGACTCCCAATTGGATGAATTCAAAAACTCTGGACCATTGGGAGACGTTGACTTACTGAAGATGGATGGAAAGCCGAGAGCCTCCAGCCCCAGCACCAAGGGGACACGAGAGAGGAAGTCCTCCTCTCAGCCAAGGCCCAGAAGCCCTAAGAAGAGTCCCAAAATAGCGAAGAAGGGAAAAGCAACTCGTTGAGGGAGAGCCAAGAAGAAAAGTGCTCCAAAAAAGACCGTGGCTGTAAGAACACCTGAGGAAGGGAGCCGGCCAGCACCATCTGGCCCCAGGGGCCCACTGAGCCAGGAGCTTCCTCAGCGTGAGCTGTGGCCAAACCACTGGGTGAGGGGATGCAGTTGGAGGAAAAACTGAGTGATGGGACTCAGCCTGCACAGACTGAAGAGCAAGTGAGTGAGGGGACCCAGCCCAACCCACTGAGTGAGAGGACTGCAACCATCTCCACTCTCTCCTTGAGCAGCCAGTAACTTCCGACCCAGCCCCAAGACCTAGGAGCCGTCAAAGGTCTGAGCCAGAGAACTCACCAACAGAGTGCGCCCCCATGGTGAAAATAAAATGAGTCTGTTGCAAAAAAGAAAGGAAAGAAAGAAAGAAGAAAGAGAGAGAGGCAGGGAGGGAGGGAGGAGGGAGGAAAGGAAGGGAGGGAGGGAGGGAGGAAAGGAAGGGAGGGAGGGAGAGAGGGAGGGAGGGAGGGAGGGAGGGAGGGAGGGAGGAAGGAAGGAAGGAAGGAAGGAAGGAAGGAAGGAAGGAAGGAAGGAAGGAAGGAAGCAAACTCTGCCAGCACTTTCCTTCCCAAAGTCCCCACCACTTCTGACACTATCTTTTTCTCTAGTGTTCTGCTATTGTGGTCTCTGGTGCATGCTTATTTCACAAAATGCCAAGAGTAGATCAATGGATGTCATTCGGGGAAAAAAAGAAAATAGAAGAACAGAAAGTTTACCATTTCTCAATGTTTTCTAAGGTGACATCCTAATAATACACTTTTTATGGCAAAGCATGGGGAGGAACCACATGGGTCAGCCAGGGAGGCTTGCCAAATGATTCCATTAAGTTGGAAATATTCATTTGGTTGAGTGGACATCTGTCAACCTTAATTTGGTTAGGTACAATGCTAATTTTATATTGATGCCAATTTTATGAATTTATTGTTGGTAGAAGACTATAGGCTTACTAATATGGTAAATGTGGCACCAGGATATTCCTCTTTCAACTGTTTTAGTGATTAATGGAAAGAAGCTGTTTAAAGGAAACAAAATAGTCATATAAAATTAGCAACAGGAACCATTTGCACAAATGAGCTAAAAAGTAAAAAGTGGCCAGGCGCAGTGGCTCATGCCTGTAATCCCAGCAGTTTGGGAGGCCAAGGCAAGCAGATCATGAGGTCAGGAGATCAAGACCATCCTGGCCAAGGTAAAAACCTGTCTCTACTAAAATACAAAAAATTGGCCAGGTGTGGTGGCGCGCACCTGTAGTCACAGCTACTCAGGAGGCTGAGGCAGGGGAATCGCTTGAATCTGGGAGACAGAGGTTGCAGTGAGTCAAGATCACACCAGTGCACTCCAGCCTGGTGAAAAGAGCAAGACTCCGTTTCAAAAAAAAAAAAAAAGTAAAAAGTGTACAGAGGAATAAAAAAGAATAAAAAGATTTGGGAGGCCAAGGCGGGTGGATCACCTCAGGTCAGGAGTTCGAGACCAGCCTGGCCAACAAGGTGAAACCCCATCTCTACTAAAAATACAAAAATTAGCTAGGCATGGTGGTGGGCACCTGTAATCCCAAATACTCAGGAGGCTGAGGCATGAGAATTGTTTGAACCCAGGAGGCGAAGCTTGCTGTGAGCCAAGATAGTGCCACTGCACTTCAGCCTGGATAATAGAATGAGACTCTGTCTCAAAAAAAAAAAGAGCAAAAAGAGAAGACTTGGTACTGACATCTGTAAGCAGAAAAGAAAAAGAAGAGAGCCAAATGGATAAATACACAAAATATGCTAAAAAAGGAATGGAATGCATGATCAACAGAGGGTCACAAAAAGTTTTCAGAAGGAAACTAAAAGAAACAACAGCTTTCATATTTAACCTGGAGAAAGTTATTGGTGATTCTAGAGAGCACACTTGTGTTTGTTAGTGAAGAGACCTAAGGCATTGCAGGTAATACCGAGGAAATAGGGGCAGCTGGTAGAGCTGTAGCAAGTAATCAGTTATCTACATTTGGAGGTGTCTATTAAGAGGAAAGTTCCCAGGGGAACATGGTAGGACATAAACCATTCTATCCTCATATGCTTCCAGGGGTATGGCCAATGTCCCTTCTTTCTCTTGAGCTCCTGTAGTTTATCCATCTGTGACCCTCATTTGGCACTTAGGGCCTGCTGGCTTGTATTGTTCTTTATTTCTTTAGGAGCTGGTCTATTTCCAAAAGAGCCTGTGAGCTCTTTAACAATTGCTTTATATTGTCTGCCACAATGCCTTGCACATAATGTTAGTGATAGCAATAGTTGTAGAGGTAGCAGTAGGAAAAGTAGTAACAGAAAGAGCTGTTACTATGACTGTGCTAAGTACTTTATATGTCTTGTTTTATTTAATCCTCCTCCTGGGGTAGCTACTATTATTCTCTTTCAGTATCTCCAGTGTAAAAGTGAGGACACTGAAGCTCTGAGAAATTCAATACCTTGGTTCTACTCAGCTTATAGGTGGCAGGGCTGGGATTCAAATCCAAATCTCAGTTGCCAAAGTTTGACAAGAAAGATTTGGTACACACTATCAATCTCACTTTTTTTTTTACTAACATAAAATTTTAAACAACAATGTTTTATCAACATACTCAGTGCAATAAGTTGTTTTATGTCTCTTACTGGAATTTTGAGTTATTCTGGCTTTTATGATTTGTCACCAGAAGCATAATGGTTTATGTCTGGGAGAAGCCTGAGGCCATGGTGGCTCTGGTGGGCATGGGGGTCTGAAAAGCACTGGGTCTCTGACCAGAAAGATAGAAAAATAGCACAGGAAACATTGTCTTTCAAATAAGCGACTCACAGAAAAAGAGCCAGATAGCTCTGCCAGGTGAAATATAGATACCTGGCTAATTTGAATTTCAGATAAACAAGTTTTTCAATATAAGTATGTCCCAAATTTTGCAAGGAATATACTATTAAAACATTCTTCATTTAAAAATCTGAAATCCAAATTTAACTGGAATCCTGCATTTTTACATACTGAATCTGGCAACCCCAAGGCCACAACACATTCTCCCATCTTTTGATGTACTGAGGAAGTACGGGTCTGAGCCATAAACCACCAAGGGAGAAAGGAACTTTTCTGTCATTCTTCTGCAAATCAGTCCTGTTGCCTAATATAGACTTTACCAACTTAAAAGAATTAGAAGTTTTGTTTGGTTTTAATTCTGAATCACATTCATTCAAAATGCAGAAAATCATTTAACTGAAAAATGCTCTTAAATTCTTTGTACTTCTCTCTCTGTGTGTCTGTCTGTCTGTCTGACTGTCTCTCTCGCTCTCTCTCTCTCACACACACACAAACTTAGAAAACAATGATTTGAACCCCTTTCTTGCAATAACTGATTTTACCAACTTTATGGATTCTGCAAGGCAAACCGCAAGAATCAGAATTCTAATTTCCTATATTCATTCACAATCCCCAGAGTCATTCTCTCTTTTCCCTCAGATATTAGTTCTCTGCAGGAAACCACAGGGCATTGAACTGAGAAAGAACTTTGGATGAATGCCTCTAGGAGTGGATGATCTCAATCTGTTCATTCGTGGGTCAATAAAAAAATCTGTCTGTACCTGAATTAGTCAGACAATCATATTTCTGATGCTCCACCTGATTGAATTTGTGCTAAAACTTAAAGTATTAGTCCCTGACCTAGCCTAGCTGGTTCAGTCAGCACCCAGGCACCTAGGCATCCTGGTAAGATCTGGGGAGCTCTGGTATTTATTTCAAATGGAGTTAGGTAACTGCTTGATTTCCAGGGGCTGAAGTTCTTACAGAAGGTGAACTTGGACTCACTTTCCTTTCTTCTCTCTTATTGCCCCTCACCTTCTATTTTTCCCCTACCATCCTACTTTACTCTGAACATTCAATGACCTGGATGAGGACTGATATGGTTTGGCCGTGTCCTCACCCAAATCTCATCTTGAACTGTAATCCCCATAATGCCTATGTGTCATGGGAGGGACCCAGTAGGAGGTAATTGAATCATGGGAGCAGTTTTCCCCATGCTATTCTTGTGATAGTGAGTTCTCATGACATACGATGGTTTTATAAGTGTCTGGCATTTCCCCTCTTGGCACTCATTCTCTCTCCTGCTGCTTTGTGAAGAGGCACCTTCCACCATGATAGTAAGTTTCCTGAGGCCTCCCTGGTCCATGCAGAACTGTGAGTCAATTAAACCTCTTTTCTTTATAAATTACCCAGTCTCAAGTATTTCTTCATAATAGTGTGAGAACAGACTAATACAGGGACATTGCAGTTCCATTCCAAGAATCAAAGGAAAAGTTTCTCTCATAATGGGAAAGACATTCTAGACCAAATACTCCTATCATAGCATCACTGAGAGGCACAAGGAAGCAGACACTGGTAGTCCATATTTCTTTAATTCACCAGAAAGTGTCTTCCCTTCCTTCTACATTTCTTAAAATTTAAGAGTAAATTATTCACTTAATATCTGAAAGGTAACTACTTAGTGCTAGCATTACAGAGGGCATGCTTTCCTTCCAAAGTTCTCCATTTTGTCAATCTAAATTGCTCATGATGAGTTATTTTCCTAATCATAACGTGAGTTCTTTGTACTTCTTTATCTGTTATCAGTCCACAATTATCCTACTGAAAATAAAGTGATTCCCATCTGATGAAACCAGGTTTTAGAAGAAACACTCTAAGACAGCAGCCAAATATCTTTGGGATCAGATGGCTCTACTATATCTACAGTATCACCAGAAAATGTGAAATATATTGTCATTTCTATTGGCTATTTATTTTAAAGAAAAAAAGTAAAAAACAACAGTTTTTACAAAAATGGCCAGAAGACCTTGAAACTCTGAAAACAAATACCTACCTAAGTAGTAAAATAATGTTGACTGAATTTCAGAAAAGACCACTTGCCTGTGATGAATGGCAATGATTCTAAATGTGGATGTATGTGAACATAACATTTGCTTTTAAGATGCTTTTGTCCTCACTCAATTTTATTGTTTTGAAATGAAGTTCTGCTGCTATCTAGGTTATAAGGTTGGCAAAATGATTTATTTTGAAACAAACCAAGAATTTACTTTGAAAAAGTAGTAGTGTGCAGAGATTACTTTGTATTTCAATTTTCTGATTGCCAACAATCAATTTAAATGTTCCCCGGAGTTATTTGCAGTACTGAAAATTTAAAGACAAATCAAAGAGGTGGGATAGTTAGTGCCAAGGCCCATGTGTCTGACAGTAGCTTCTTCTCTAACATGGTTTAAAACATTCCAGATTCCAGGAATTTCACAGGAATATGTGAGCAATATTAGGAATGTCATGGATTCTGAGCATGAAATTTGTCTTTGACTTACATGTCTTTTTTTATCATACACTGAATAAATTTGGTATTATTTTCTCCTACAAATTAGCTGTAACTTCTGTTTCACTCTACATTCCTGAGGGCGGTGGGGAGGGAGGCAGAGGGAAACATGGTGTGAGACACTACAGGATCCTTGGGTATTCCATCGGGAGAAGACTTCCTCTCTAATGTCCAGCAGCTGATCACTTAGCTTGTGGATGACTTTGGACTGCCTGTCTGCAACAGCATCTGTTTTGAGATTATAAAATTCTCGTTAACATTTCCACTAGAACAAATGAGGAAAGGTGCCAAAATGGAATAAAATAGTGAATGCTTCTTTCTTTTAAAGAGCAAATAACTGGGTACAGTAAAGACTGTAAAATAACATTATTGTGTGGATTTTTTTCACTGATATTTTTATTTGAAAAACCACAACTGAACAACTAGCATGAATGAATGATGCTAGGTGCAATAAAGAATATAATGGTGAAATTGATACAGAGATGAAACAAAAAAATGGCTTCATAGCCTGGATGTAACCTGCTCACACAGATAATTTGGAGTCAACACTTTCAGCCTTATGTGATGAGCGCTTTCATGATCTCTGTGTGTCTGTAAGTGGGTATGTATATTATGTGTGCATTTGAGTGTGTGTCTAAAAGTGTCTTTGTGTTGTGTCTATGTTCAAGCCGGGCCTCAAATCAATTGCTCTGGTTTTATGCCTTCAGCTTAGATTACCTGAAGGAGCTGGAGCCCATCTCAGGTGGTATTTCCATTGCCTACCCTCAGGAACTCTTTGCAGTGAAGTAAATAGGAAGTAATGTGTTGCAGCATTCTCCATAACCCCCACCATCTCCAACATTTACAACTAATGCTGTTACAAGAAGTGATGTGAATAAACATACAAGTTGCTGAATTATTTATATATCATTTCTATGAACTCCGTGAGATATATTTTGTAAATTACAAATAGTTTCCAAAAGCCAAAAATCATTTAGACTAATTGGTATGTTATACAATCTAACTGTGTAATTGATTTTTAAATGAATTGGTCCCTAAGTGAGTTTTGAGTATCCTATAATAATTGGTTTCTAATAAATGGTATAAAATGAGTGATTAATGCATTTACATAGAAAGCAGCTGATCGGTCTTTAGTCCAACTGAAAGATCAGTACATTGGTGCAAAAAGTCCACTAGAGAGCTAAGCATGACTTACATCAGCATGTCATAATTACAAACTAGAAATTGTTGACTGTAATGAAAAATGTCCATCATCCACTCATTGATCATAAAAGTAGTTTAATAAGAGATATTTACTTTAGACATAAGTTTTACTTAATTGTGTATTGTGAGGATTGAGAGATTCTAAATATTTAGGTTCCTAGTGATAATTTCAGTGATGAATGAAGAGATAGCAGTTTCCCTTACAACAGAAAAATGTTAGAAGAAGGCATTTTAAAAAACATATTAAATGATGGGTGTGTTGGGGTTATTTTTCAAGCTGATTGGGAAGGACACTCTCTCTTTTAAGAAGAGATATATGACTGCCTATAGGAGACCTCATGGTCACTTGCCAAATATTAATGTTCAGCACTTAGTATCTCTGGCTCAGACCCAGTCTTAGCATCTCAGGATCTGTTAAGTTTTTCCTTCTTCTAAAAGGCAATTGGAACTTGAGAGGAATTCTGACTTCCTTTGTGCAAATGGATACTGCAAGCCAGAAAACACAGAAACACAAGGAACTATGGCATACTTACATTTATTATGTAAATAATACTTATATATTATTTGCTACTGTTTATTCACAAATGTCAAAATGCCATATAATTTGCAGAGAACATGTGTAATTGGTTATCCCTGTAAAACCAATTCCCTCCACCTTTGAGTACTAGACTGCAGTTTCCTTTAGAGGGCATTCCCTCCATCCCTTTGGATACAGCTTTGTGGTACTCTTGTCAGTCAAGGAATCCTGTTCCTTCCTTATCAAAGCAACAGGCAGGTGACTCAATTTTGTCTCTGAAATATAAATCTGAATGGCAGAGAATTAACATGTTTGCACGTGACTCAATCCTGCAATGGTTCCTGGAGAAGACCATCAAGTGATTGTGCAGTGATGTTCCTGAGCCCTTAGAAGCTGCCTGGCTCCTGCCCTTTCATGCTTGATTTTCAGCCTCTGCTTTGATCCTAAAACTTTTTCATCATCTTTTAACAAATTGCCTTTTTTTTTAAGTTAACTAAATTCTGCTTTCTGCTGCTTATATCCAAAAACTGCGACTGACAAAATGCTCTTACTTTTTGCTTATGGAGTTGAAGAATATATAGAAAAAAACAACCCTAATGTTTAGTAACTTGTCTGAGGGTACATAACCAATCGCTGGCCTGAGAGTAAAAGAGCGTAATATCCAGATTCATACCATAAGTGGTATCATTCTTTTCAAATATTGCATTCTTTACTCCAGTGTAATCTACCAAGAATTGGTACCGCTAGTGAGCTTCACGAATTCCAAGACTATTTTCAACCAGTGATCATTTCTTTTTGTGGCATTGGTTGCTATTTTTTTTCATATTAGATTATAAGCTTTTTCAGGGTTCCTGTGCTTTCTGAAAGTGAGTTTACTTCCCCCTAAATCTTCGCTCTGATAGCTGTTATATTTAATCTTCCTAAAATGCTGTTGTCAGGAGGTGGAAGAACCAGGGTGAGGGAACTTCTTTCTCAAGGATCCACATTATCTACTCACTTTTTGTTTCACCTTCATTTTCTTCCTCCCCAGTATAGTATAAATGGTTTCAAGTCTTGGAAGTTGAGAAGGAAATATGCATGCTAAGTCTTGCTTTGCCCTATCAGATATTCACTCAGAATTATGTTTAAGTGCATAAATCCTCCCTATTTGCTTGAGACTTAAGATTCTGAAACTTGTAAGCCAAGCAGCCAGGGTGAGCACTAAATATACATTAGTTAACATTTCAAAGTATTGCCTGACCATGTTACAATGAATTTTTATTGTTCAGGAGGCCAAAATTCATTATGTGGAAATTCATATTTTGGTTCTGTCTGATTAACCTTATTCCTAATCAAACACTTAAAGGAAACTAAGGATTTATTGGGTTGTGTTTCTGGGAGATAAAAATGTCTCTACTAGGGTTTGTCTGTTCCATCTAAACCTGATGTCCCCTGATGTGAAAAAGATCTCATCATGGAAGGAGTACAAAATTTTATGGGGTAAAGCCCGGTGTGGTGGCATGTGCCCATATTCCCAGCTATTCAGGGGGCTGAGGCAGGATCCCTTGAGGCCAGGAGTTCAAGTCCAGCCTGGACTAGTGTGACTTTATCTTTTAAAAAATAATAATAAAAATATTTTAAAGGGGGTGCCTTCTTAGTTATATTCTTTATAAAGGAGAATCTTTACTAACCTATGCATGAATTATCATGAATAGAGAAAATGGATTTTTACAGGCTTTTTAGAGGAACAGAATCAACAACAGTCAAATACAAGCCAATCCTGTCAATGTAAGCCAAACCTCTGGCAAAGGACCTCTGTGGCACAAGGTTTTTGTGTTTCTTCACAGTAAATTTCTTTTCCTAACTATATTCAGCTTATTCTTATTATTTGATGTTTGAACACTGACCACTGGGACTAAAGAGAGATGAACCAGAGCGTCAAGGGGAATTAATGCTGGGTTTACAATTTTGACCAAAAATGATGAGCTTGCACATGTGTAATGGGAAGACAAGCTGTAATCCCCTTGATAACCCCTCAAAATGTCTGGTATATAAAACTTCTCCTATACAGTGAGGTCTTGGCTGAGACTGAGCCAGAAACTCCCTGCCTCTGATATGCTGTTTTTCAATAATATTGGCTCTTAGAAAAGAAGAACATTAAACTCAGAGAATAGATATCTGAGTTTTCATCTCAACTTCAACATTTACTTTCTAATGGATTTAAACTAAGAAACTTTCATCCTACCTCTTTCAAATGATTGGTTTGAGAATCAGATACCATAGTGTACTTGAGATGGCTTTGTAAAGCACAATGGACCAAACTAATGTAAATTATAATTTTCTTATTTATCTAGATATTATTTAAATAAATTTGAAACTGAAATTTCGTGAAGTTTCATGAGGAGATAGGTCCTTAAATGCCTAATAAATGCCATCAAAACAATGACATTTGACAGTAATATTCAGTAAAGGCCACATAGAAACTGTGCTTATAAAACTCTTCACTGGTCAAAAGATACAATGTAAATAGAATTTCTATTAATATAATGTTTAGGGATACTGATGTTACAGTAACAAGTCTGTGAACACAGGTAATTAGCATCAGCTGAGAGGAAAACCTAGTTTCCAAGGCAATTTTTATTCCATGCTCATTTTAAGCTTCATTCTACTTGTCAGAGTTTAGGAAAACAAATAATTCAAATATAATGTTTGTCTTACAGTTTTGTAATACCCGATGATGTTATAGATCTCTTAAAAATTAAATCAAAGAAACATTAACTTCAACCAAGTAAAATATTATAAAATAAATTAATACAAATTAGCACTGTTTGGGGCAGAAGGTCCTGGGAGAGAGGCACCCCACTCAGCACAGGAAGGAAAAGCTATGCACTTCTTTTCCCTATGGGTAATAGAGCTTTGGCAGATCAAAGACATTGAATAAAATAGCTTTAACTCTATAGTGAATTATTTACTTGGTAAAGAGGAAACCCAGGACCTGACAACAGTATGGGTGATGGTTTTCATGTGACCAATCAGATGAGCACTCTCCTACTCAGTCCTGCAGAAGATGAAGAAACTTTCCAATCAGCAATGGCTCAAGAATAAGCAGAGCATGCATCAAAACTGATGATCAATGTGCTGAGACCTAGTACTACACTGGCCACAAGTAACAGGATCATAGAGATCCCCAAGCCCTGAATGGTCTTTCACTTCCAATTCTCATCACACGTATCCTTAAAATAAGTCTGCTTTTCCTTACAGTGGCTTATGTGAATCCCAGATCATGGCGACCAAGATAAATAAAACTAATTAAACTTTTGGGCACAATTTTCACCCCGAGTACTTGCCAGTCCTTGGTTATATTGCCGAGGTCACAATGGAAGACACCCATAGGGAGTCTGCTGCAAATCTGGCATTGCCAGGGTGACTAAGACACCCCTGCTCTTTGCCCAAATGCACTCTTCTACATGCACGTGTGCCCCACGAGACACTGCTCCACATCCCACCTCCCAGCATGGGCAATCTTATGTCAGTAGAAGCATTACCCTGCCCTTATGCTATTTTAAAAATCATGCTGTCACAAAAGAAACAAGTAGAAGTAGGCAGAACCTGAGCAAGCAGAGTTATTTGTACATAATGTTCTCATCTCCCACCAGGAAGTGTCTATGTTCCATGAAATGTCTGAATCCCACAGAAGTTTGGGAAGCTCCCTCTGTGGTGTTTACACTACTTTCACCTCCCAAGATGTCCTTGTTTCACTTGGCTAATTTCTTGAGGTCTCCTGCATCCCACCATGGGGCAGAGAACAGAATCTTGTGCCTGGCAAAGGAAAGGTAAAGCATACACACACACACACACACACACACACACACACACTGAGTCTTTATTGACTAAATGCCACCTGGACTATTAAAAGAGGACAGTGAGTGTTGAAATGCATGACATATGCCAAGTAGCAATAACTACATTTTGCTTTTTAGCATTGATCAGAGTTTTACTATGCTTAGAGAAATTACCATTTATGTTTATTTATGGGGAGCAAAGGTAGAACAGAGTGTGATTTATCAGCACTTCAAGGCAATGGTAGGAGAAAGCATCTAGATGTTCATATTGTTATAGAATCTTTGGGGTGTTGTTTTTTGGCCGGAAACCTCTGTGGCCAGTGGCGCCTTTGCCTGACCTTTGCTCAGGCCCTCTGGGTTTGTTTTGCCCACTTGGCCTGGCAGGCTGCTCTTGGCTTATGCTACTGTCCTGAGTCCCATGCCTTCCAAGGATGAGTCAGGCGTAGAATGACAAGGGGTATGTGAGCAAGCATGGGTCTCGCCCCTGTGCACAGTCAAAAATGCCAGCTGCTGCAGTGGGCAGGCAGCTCCAGGTGATGGCACAGGCACTGGCTCTCTGAAAGACTGTGGCCAGACCAGGCACACCACAAGCAGCTTCCACAGCTGGCACTAGGAAACATGCCAGTGCCCAGAAGCTTGAAGACACAAGAAACCACAGGGCCCAAAAGAGAGAGTCACAGCTCTGGCTTAAGGAACTTCTAAGTCTGGGTTCCCTGAAAGGCCACAGTTTTTCTTTCCTGTCTTCACCCACAACATGGCAAGCAAGCATGTCTCAGTCCTGTTTGTGTTACAGCTCCTTCAGCCTCGCCATTTGGTGGGTCCCAAGTTCCTGTCCTGCAACCAGGAAGAATGAAGTATGCAGAAAAGTGGAGGATGAGTGAGCATGATAAACAGGAGATTTATTTAGCAATAGAATAACTCAGCAGAAACCCACAGGGGGCAGCTCCATTCTGCAGCCAGTGTGTCCTGACAAGTGTTCAGCTCCTAGCAGAGAGAGTAGCTCCTCTCTGCAGCTGGTCATTCCATCATCTATGCAGCTCTAGCAGAGAAGAAGCCCTAGAGTAGATTGCTCCTCTCTGCAGACAGTTTGTCCTGTCATCTTTCCATCATCTTTCCCTCATCTTTGCAGCTCTCAGAAGAGAGGAGTTCCTAGAGTCGGTTGCTCCTCTCTGCAGCTGGCTATCCCAACATCTGCTTAGCTCTGGCTGAGCCCAGGGCTTTTATGGGCCTTAGAGGGGAAGAAATGCACTCTGATTGGTCCATGGGTAGCCATGGGTGAACCCAGAAAAGACACCACAACTTCCCATTCCAGTCCACAGGACTGGCAGCCTGGCCCTCAGCCTTCAGGCCCTCCTTGGTCTAAAGATGGGGACTCACTAGTGATCTGCCCTCTTCTGCCCAAGAACCTGTCTGCCTCCTCATGACACCCAGGCTGTAGATGCTGAGGGGTACCTGCAGACCAGTGCCAAGCTGTGCTCAGCCCCACCTCAGCCTCCCTCCTATAGGCATAGGAGTGCCCAACATCCAGAGTGGGCCAAGGTGGCAAGAGGCTGGCATGTCAGCACTGCCTCCAGCATGTGCACACCCATCCAGGCTGTGATAGTACTTGGGCTTGACCCCAACTTTGCTCCAAGATTGGAGCAGGTGCTAACAGCAGGGAAAAGCCAGGCAACAAAAGCAGGCACTTCTGAGCATGTGAGGTTGGGGTGAGGACTTTCCTGGGCCCCCAAGATTGTAGAGATGCCTGGGTCCACAGCAGCAGTTTAGGTGGCTGCAGCTGCACCCAGGGGGTGCAGGGCTCCTACCTGCTTCATGGAGCAGGATGCCCGAGTTCACAGCCATGGTTTGCATGGCTGCTGCTGTACCCAGAAGGGTGGGCCTTCTGCCTGCTCCTGGGCCCTGAGAGCACAGGAATGCCCAGGTCTGCAGCCACGGCTTGGGCAGCTTCAACAGCATCCAGGGAGCTCCCACCCCAACATGGAAGGGGCAGGGCTCCTGCTTGTTCCCAGCTCCCAGCTCCATGCAGCCCCAGAAATGCCTCCATGATGCAGCCAGTGTGACAGTAGCAGTCACTCCAGATAGCCCGTTGCTGCCATCAGTGTGTCCTAAAACAATCCCTAGTCATTAAAACAGACAGAAGCCTTCTTTATCACCAGGAATAAATGGTAGAGTGAGGTGGGAAACATGGAATCCCAGACCTTCTTATCTCCTGAGAATATGTTGACAGCAATTTGATAGGAAAAAACCTCTTCAAACAAGCATCATATTAAAGGAGCTGCTTTGTTGGCAACGGGCTTTTGCAGTTCACTCACTCTGCTCTTATGAAACAGTACTAGGCCAAAAGAACAGAGACTCACCAGTTCTGACTTCTCCCTTGTCTCCAGACACTGGGGTACTGTGTCTGGTCTGCATGCCTACTGCTGTGTGCCAAAATATCTTCTGTCTCACGCTAGTCTCCCAATTCATATAACTCAACCAGCAATGCTAACCAAGTTTGAGTTGCTTGTTTCCAGTTGTCTCTTGCCTTTGAGAATTCAAGGAATGCCACCAGGACTGCCTTGGGGATCTCTCTGTTAGTTGTCCCTTTTCGGGTGTGGCTGTGGTCACAAGGGTACAAATGGTGGATATGCAAGCAGGCCCAGTATTTCTTAGTCCCACCAGAGTGCTAAAGACTAAGCAACTCTTCAGTCCTAGAATTCAATAGCTTTTCCATGTGGGTTACATTAAGATTTCACAACAAAATTTTGGAGTTGAGAGACATCATTTTAATTTTTCAGGTTGAATAAATTTACCATATGAGCCAACAATTTTACTCACAGGAAACTACTAAGGAGAAATGAAAACATATGCCTACAAAAATACATGCATGTGAATGTTTACAGCAGCTGTAATCATAACGGCCAAAAAGTGGAAAATATCCAAATGTTCATCAATTGGTGAACAGATAAGCAAAATATGATATATCTACATGATTGAATACTATGCAGCCATGAAAACATTTGAAATTCTGATATATGCTACAATGTGGGTAAACATAAAAAATATTGTGCTAAGTAAAAGAAACCAAACACAGAAGACATCATACTGCGTGATTCCATTTAGATGAATGGATCAGAAAAGCAGGTCAATAGACATAAAGTATATCACCTTGACATTCCCATTTTTGAAAAATTGTCACAGTGAAAAAGTAGACAAAACACAAACATGGTATCATAAAACTGTTTTCTTTTTTTATTTTTTGTCTAGGTCTGGGAGTGGGAACAGAAACTGGTAGCAAATGGTCATATGGGCTCTTTGAAAGTGATAGAAATGTTCTAAAACTGAATTGTGGCAACAGTTGTCCAACTCTGTAAATTTATTGAAGGTCACTGAACTTGAAGTTAAAAAATGGACATATTGTATGATATGTACATTATACCTCAATAAAGCTATCAGAGAAAAAATTTAAGGTTGGTCATTCAACCTAAGCAAGACAGGGGAAGGGGAAAAAGAAGACTGGGTTGGAAGTTTCTCATGTTCTTAGAACTCAAATGAGCCCCTTCTTGCTACTTGTATATTTTCATCTCATTCATCCCATATGAGTGTCCAATATGTACTGGTTAGCTTAAGTTACCTTGTCTTAGGTCTATTTCTCTGCCTAACAAATGCAAGAGAATGCTGAAAGAATTGGAGAAGAGAAATAATCACCTTGACATTCCCATTTTTTGAAAAGTCATCACACTGAAAAAGTAGACAAAACATAAACAGGTTTCATAAAATTGTTCTTTTTAAAAAAATTTCTCTATAAAAGGTATTTGTGCAACCATTTCTGTATGCTAGGCTGGTAGCCCACACCTGCACACCCACATAAAACATATTAAATGTACACATGTAGAGGAGATCACTTTTTGTATGACTGTTGTTAGGATTGGGAATATTATAATTCAGCAGATATTATAAAGTCAACTGGAGAAAAAATTCCTTCTTGCCTCCAGGGACATCTGACCCATAGCAGCCATGATGTATAGCTTGACTAGCACATGTTTACAGATTGGTGAACATCAGATACATTCGTTTTATTAGGTAGTTGCATAATAGCCTTTTATTTTTGATTATTTATGCATTAGCAGCAAGCAATGGAGATGTGCTATGTAGGAAAGTTATTATTTGCTAATTTGCTGCTTTTAAAATACATGGCACACTATCTATTATGTATCATGCATTACAATTACAACAACAGTTTAATTAATCACCAGCACCCTGTTTTGTACCAATCTACAGCAGAATTCTGGGTAATGGTGTTGTTTACCATTTAGCAAGTAGCAACATTTCACTCTGTTTCACTACATTAAACTGCTCAAATAAAGCAAACGGATATTGAAAAGAGTTGGCCATCTGCCTTTATTTTCTTTTACTTTTGTTTAAAAAAAAACTCTCAAAAGAGAAAGAACACAGCCATGAAACTGATAGTGACAAAAAGCACTCTCTTTTTTTCTTTATCAGGTCAGACTCTCATCTAAATGCAGTTCTGATGAATAGTTTAAAAAATAAAAAAGAAGCTTGCTTTGTGGATTTGGAGTGGGTCTTAAGACCAGCCATGAAACCTAATGATTATTTAACGGTGCTGCACTAGAGGCTGGCTTCTGTAAGCCTCCTTTCCCCCCTTTAAGGGTTTGATGAATAGGTCTTGTGACAGCCATTTAGGAATAAACAAGAATTCATCAGTCTGCATAAGAAGAAGCCAGTTTATAGATTAAGTTTCCTGAGGTAATTCATGAGGTCAGTCCCATTTAGATGGAGACTATTAGGGCCTGGCTCTCAAGAGTGGCCGTAGAGGGGAGTCACTCCAAATGGACCCCGCTCACACAAAGCTCCCTTTCAGGGAGAAGCCTGCCATTTTTCTGACCCTGCTGTTAGGACGCACATCAACTTGTCACTGTGCAGATCTGCTAGGGCAAGACCTCATCACTCTATTAAAGAGCTCTGTGACCCTATTGATTTGAAGTATTTAAAGCAGGGGTGAAGTTCAAAGCAATTTCTTTTCTATACTATTACTCAGTCTCTCTGTGTCTTGGCTCTAAAACATCTGCTGTCAGTTCCTTTCTGTTGTCTGACTCTGGAATCTGTCACTGGAGAACAGAGTAGTTTTATTTAAAATAAATTGAATTCCTTTTCAGTTTTCAGCATTTCGAGTTGTGATCAATGGTTTATGCTCCTTCATCTGCCGGGAGACTTAACTGCAAGTGTATCCTTTTATGTCTCTTTAGGGCAAGACTGAAGCAGCATTAGCTTCTGAGGTTTTATAATAGAATCAAGTCTTAGAAGTAGGTAGCAGCTACCCGCTCCTCTAATTGGCCAATCAACAAAAATAACAACCTTTCATTTAAAAAAAAAAAAACCGCAAGAAGGAAAGAGGAAAACAAAATCCATCTCCAACTGTGGCTCCAGGACTCAAATACTAACAGTATCATTTTTACTTTTATTTGCTCCAAGAAAAACAGAGTAAACAACTCAGTTATTTTTAAATGTCAGCAGGTAAGGCAAAACTGGGAGCCAGTTTTCAAAGGTGTTTTGCAAAACAATGCAGGCTGCCATACTTGTTCTGTGGAAATGGCAGGAACCAGAGTACATTTTGAATAGTTAATAATACATTAGGCATTCTGCATGTATTACCAAAGTGATAGTGGGAAACTCGTAGCCTTTCGCTGGCTTGGTTGGGATGCTGGCCCAGCTCTTTGGATGTGTCCGTTCTCAGCCACAGTACTACTGAGAAATTTATTTGAAATACCAAACCTAAGTTAAAACATTATGTTAAAAATTATGTTAAAAAATACTCAAGAAAATTATTTTTAAAATAAGTATTTTAAAAATCACTGGCAAATGAAATAATAAAAAGTTCAGAATTGGTGCACAGTTTAACATTGTTACCAACCAAGTCTCCAGAAAGTCAATTAAAGTCATGCATGCTCCTGTTACTTCATGTAGAGACTAGAGGTATCCAATGATAACGGAAACACATAGCATTTCACTTCTCCTGAGAGTCTTTCTAAAAAGCACCTTCCATTATTCCATAGGCTTGAGTGAGGACGGTATTTCTGTAACAGGAAATATTCTCACAGAGTCAACTATTGCTGCTTCTCAGATAACTCTCAATTCTTGATATTCATCTTTGACAGGTCTCCCAGGCTCTGGTCAGAGCTGTGGTCAGGTGTCTAAGCTAGGAAGTGTCTCTCCCTCTCTCAGTGCAGCCTGTTGGAAACTGAAACCTTAATCCTGTAGCCTTCTTTCCTTTCTTTTCTTTTTAAAAGACAGTCTCCCTCCGTTGCTCAGGCTGGAGTGCAGTGGCGCAATCTCAGCTCACTGCAACCTTCGTCTCCCAGATTCAAGCGATTCTCCTACCTCAGCCTCCTGAGTAGCTGGGATTACAGGCACGCGCCACCACACCCAGCTAATTTTTGTATTTTCAGTAGAGACGGGGTTTCACCATGTTGGCCAGGCTGGACTCAAACTCCTGATCTCAAATGATTCCCCTGTCTCCCAAAGTACTGGGATTACAGGCATGAGCCACCGTGCCCAGCCTAGCCTTCTTTTTAAACTCAGCATTCTTCCTTCTAATACTGTTGCTTAACTTCTTCCCAATTACTTCTTTCCCCATACCTTGTGAGTACCCATAGAATCTGTCACTGGATTGTCTCAGCCCCACGCCCTCTCCAGAACTCCATGTCTGCAGTACCTTTCACATAGCAGTTGCTTCCAAATTGGGTCATCTGGCTTTAGCCTTCTTTTCACTCCAAATTAAGCCCCTGAAGCCAAGCTTTGATCAAGTCTCTGCACCATAAATACCTCCAGTCATTCTACAGAATCTACGAAACAACCCAGTTTCTTCAGCCTGGCATTCAGAGGTCCCTTATTCTGTTTTCCTTTGCCTGTCCTATGCTTCAGACTAATGAAGGCATTGGCCATCCTGCTCTTCATGGATTCTCCCTCCACATGCTTTCCCTAAGAGAGCCCATCCACTATTAAGGCTTCAGAGCCACTCAAGACTTGTAGCTCCAGCTCCATCTTCTGTCATGAACTCAGATGTTTATCTCTCTGTAAATAGCAATGCCATCCACCATGTTGCTCATACTAGGGAAGTCTCCCTCTCCCGCACCCCTAATATCAGAATAATTGTTGTCTTCTTATTTTTCCTTCCATCTTCACTGCCTCCATTCTGGTCAAACATCCTTTCCAGCCTCAACTCTGAAACATCCTGAACCATGACTCTGAAACATCCTGACCCAAGGGTCAGTCTTACTCCCCAAGAGACAACTGATAACTCTGCTTTGAGACTACCTATATCAAATATTAGAACTTTGTATTTATTTGTAGGAACTACCTCATATAGAGACACTGAAAAACTGCTTATTAAATAAATAAATGAACAAATGAGAAATCAATTATAGCAGGAGGAAACAGAACTAAGTCTTCCCTTTTATAATTTAGGATGATGCAGAATTAATGCCTCAGTTCAATAATATGAGCTTAGAAATTATGTTTATGAGATTTAACTGATTTCAGTTTTAATATAAGTTATTATGAATATTTCTATGTTTAGGCCTATAAGAAAATAGTTTACCTTCATCCAAACTTTCTTCTTTGCAAATGTTCTTATGTCATCACTGATACAGTTTGGCTGTGTGTCCCCACCCAAATCTTATGTCAAACTTTACTTCCCAGTGTTGGAGGAGGGGTCTGGTGTGAGGTGACTGAATCATGGGGGCCAACTTCCCCCTTGCTGTTTCAGTGATAGAGTTCTCACAAATTCTGGTTATTTGAAAGTGTGCAGCATTTCCCACTTCACTCTTGCTTTACTTCTGGCCATGTGAAGATATTCCTGCTTCCCCTTCACCTTCTGCCATGAATGTAAGTTTCCTGAGGCCTCCCCAGAAGCAGAAGTCTATACAGCACACAGAACTGTGAGCCAATCAAACCTCTTTTCTTCAGAAATTACCCAGTCTCAGATGTATCTTTATAACAGTGTGAGAATGAACTACTACAACCTTCATGGTCTACTATGACAACAGCATTATTTACTCAATGGTATTTTTTAAAACTAGTTTTGCCTCAGACAAAGCAATATGTTGAGTTCTTGTCAATCACATGGTGTAGGCTGCTTTTTTCTTTGTAACTCAGAATGTGTGTCCTTTCCAGCTCTTTTATGCTTTACATTTTTTCCAGAACAGAAACTGTGCTACCATAGTTCTGAGGTCAACAGTAAGTACACTGGTTCAGGTCTCCCTGAGAATTTTCAATAAAGATAGCATAAAAGATTTGAAGGAGATAATAGTTTCTGTTCAGATCTTCTGAGGAAGTAATAAATGACATTCGACACCATTTTCTATACCTTTAATTCAGAAGAAAAAGAGAGAGAATAATCTCATGGATGTCAACAGAAACAGAACACTGTAACAAGTTGATATCATTTTGATTGTGCAATGCTGAATATGTTGGAATTTATAGCATGTATCCACAGGGCACATTTCAGAAAGGAGCTTGAATTTGATGGACCAAAACGTGTTCGCATTCAAAGAAAAATAAGATGATAAAAGAAATAATTCCATCTCAAAGGACTGATGGTTTCATATTTAAGTACCTTTGTTATGAAAGTCTAAATGATAGGACTGCCCAACTTCTAACATACTCCCTCTGTGAATCTAATATCTAATACATTCTACACCAAAAAAACTTTATTTTTTTACAAAATGATTTCAGTATAAGAGAACACAGAGGAAACTTCAAATATGGATATGTCCTATAGACTCTATTTTTATTTTCTTTGTATGTGTATATAACAAGACATTGATGAAAGACCAGAGAAACTAAAAACTTTCTCCTTTAAAAAAGATAAAGAACACTTAATGAATTAGGTAGGAGAAAGTTATATTTCTTGGTAAATCTCCCAACTATCTAATCTTAAAGTCTGCCATTGTTCATGCTGATCTTTCAGTAAAAATTTTATGTCTTTCTGTAGAAACTCATATCCAGGATATCTGTTTTATGCAAATATATATGACTTATAATTCTTTTTTTTTTTTTTGAAACAGAGTCTCACTCCGTCACCAGGCACCAGGCTGGAGTGCAGTGGTGCGACCTCGGCTCACTGCAACCTCTGCCTCCTGGGTTCAAGCAATTCTCCTGCCTCAGCCTCCCCTGTAGCTGGATCTACAGGTGCGTGCCACCACACCCAGCTAATTTTTTTGTATTTTTAGTAGAGATGGGGTTTCACCACGTTGGCCAAGATGGTCTTGATCTCTTGACCTCGTGATCCACCCACCTTGGCAACTTATAATTCTAAATATTCAGTACTTCAGTTATCTCCAAAAATATAATGTCTAATATATTTAACAAAATCATAAATAAAAATGTTGTCTTTATTTCTGAGAATAAATGATTTAAATACTTGTAAACTTAACCTAAATATTTTCTTTGAAACTGCTAGTGAATCACTAAAAAACAGAAACATTCATTCACTGCCATTTTTCTAGTATAATTCAAACATATCAGAATAGAACTTAGTTTTTCTTTTATTTTAATTTTAAAAACTTAAAAAAAAAAATAGAGGTGGATGTCTCCCTATGTTTCTCATGCTGGTCTCAAACTCCTGGCTCAAATGGTTCTCTCTCCTTGGCCTCCCAAAGTGCCGTGATTACAGATGTGAGCCACCATGCCCGGTCAATCTTAGTTTTTGTTTTGGAGATTTTTAAAAAGAACATTAGAGAAATAATATGGAAGAACAATTCAGAAATTATAAAGAATTAAAATTCTGTTCACATTTTAATTCAAGATGCTGTTGTTTCACTGCCTATCTGAATTATAAGCTATTTATGCTACAATGGATAGTGTTCGGTATGTACAGGTTAATATTTTTTCACCCAAACTTTTAATGCATCTCTACTTTATGTTATTGGTGTGATTATGTTTCACATTATTTAGGAAGCTTTGGAAAAATAAATACAATTTCTGTATTCAAAGAGCTTAGAGTATAGTGCACAAAAAGATAATTTATAAATTTAATCAATTTGATAATTTTCCTTTTATTTGTATAAACTAACAGGCAACATGCAAATTCACAGGCTTGTTGAAAAAGAGGTGATATAGGCCGGGCGTGGTGGCTCATGCCTGTAATCCAAGCACTTTGGAGGCCAAGGTGGGTGGATCACCTGAGGTCGGGAGTTCAAGACCAGCCTGACCAACATGGTGAAACCCCGTCTTAAAAAAAAAAAAAAAAAAAAAAAAAAAAATTTTTTTTAAAAAGAGGTGATATAAATCAGTTGACTGAACTTTATTAGGGGTTGTTTTGAATGCATTTATTAGACATTGCTATAATGGCTAAACCAAATATGTTTTGTTTTATGAAGCCTGGTGATGAATTCTTTAAAATCATTGGCACTTCAGCATTCTTTTGTTTCTGCTGTGTCCTCTTTATCAGGTGACTTTCATCTTTGAGTTCACTTAGAATTTTGGTTATAAAGATGCCATTCTACTTCCAACTTCACATATCTTTTCCATACAAAAAGAAGGAACCACCACAGAAGGATAGAGTGGCGATTACATCGAGAGAATAAAACATTCACAAAAATGCCCAGAAAAATTTAGTTATATTTTATTGGCCAGAATTACATCATGTGGCCACCCCTAAATGCAAGGTGTCTTGAAGATATAGTGTCTGGCCGGGCACGGTGGCTCATGCCTGTAATCCCAACACTTTGGGAGGCCAAGGCGGGTGGATCACCTGAGGTCAGGAGTTTGTGACCAGCCTGGCCACTATGATGAAACTCCATCTCTACTAAAAATACAAAAATTAGCTGGGCATGGTGGTGGGCACCTATAATCCTAGTTACTAAGGAGGCTGAAGCAGGAGAATCGCTTGAACCTGGGAGGCAGAGTTTGCAGTAAGCTGAGATCATGCCATTGCAGTCCAGTCTGGGTGATAAGAGCAAACTGTCTCAAAAAAAAAAAAAAAAAAAAAAAAAAGAAGATATAGTCTCTAAGTTAGGACCCTTGCTGCCCTAAACAAAATGAGGGTTCTTTTATAAGAACAAAGAAAATATAGATATTAGTCAAATGGCAAGAAGTCCTGCCACTGAAATTCACCTGTGTGAATAACTTAACCTCCCAATTCTTATAACCTCCCATATGCTTAGAACTCAGTGTATTACACTCGTCAGGAGGAACCCTACTCTGGGCCTGGGTCTTTAGAAACCCTGCTCTTTCCCTCCAGAGATATGCCCCTTTCTATGGGCCAAGGGGAGACATATACACAGAGGCCATACTCCCACCCATGTCAGATCATCCCCCATACACAGGCCAAGGGATTGCCTGCCCAAACAGTTGAGGAGCCTCCTCCGTGACCTGGGTGGACCTTTGTCCTTGGGTTTTTCTGAGTTTGAATTCATCATTGATGTGAATGCCTCTATCCTTTAGGGGCAACTAAGGGACAGGTATTTGCAAAGGGTTTAGACAGAGTTTGGATATCTGAGAAGGGTATTTATTTATAAGTGTATATGTAAAGATCCTTACAGGGCAGGACAGAAGCAATGGTGTGAAAAGGGGGTGGCATGCTGTGGGAGGGGAATTTGAGGAACTTGAGAGGACCCCCCCAACATTGGAGCATCCAGGAATTCTAAGTTCAAACCTGGTTTTCTGATCATCATGAGAATATACTTATCCAGGTAGCAAAATAAGATATATTTCATCAAACTTTCTGGTAACTGAATAATAACTTACATTTAAACAGATGATATGTGGGCCTCCACTTGCATTCTTACCCCCAGTCAGACAAATATTAGGAATAGGACAGGGCCAAAAATTCATGGACTCTGGGAAGATGAGTCTTTATCTCCAAACTGGCATTTTGTACACACTTTGAGAAGTCAGACATTGATAGAACTGACTGTAGTTTAGATATATTTATAAATATTTAGTTGAATAATAAAACCAATGGCCCCATCTAACCTGCCTGATATTTTATTAAATCATGCTAAATATGTTCATTTAGCATTGACTATACATTTTTCTTTTTCAATTCTTACTATCTCATGGAGAAGGAGGATACCACCCTTAAGTAAGTTAGTTCAGTCTAGTACATGGAGCAGTTCAATTTACAGTTTGACCTTTGAACAACACAGCAGGTAGGGGTACTGACCCCTCACCTCCATGCAGCTGAAAGCTTACATCTAACTTTTGACTTCCCCAAATTTAACTACTAATAGCCTATTGCTTACCAGAAACTTTGTCAATCACATAAAGTCAGTTAACCAATGCCTGGTATATGTATTATATACTGTATTGTTACCGCAATGTAAGCTAAAGAAAAAATATTATTAAGAAAATCACAAGGAACAGAAAATATATATAGTGCTCATGAAGTGGAAGTGAATTATCCTAACCATCTTCATCCTCATTGCCTTTATACTGAGTAGTTTGAGAAGGAAGAGGAAAGAGGAGGAGTTGGTCTTCCTGTCTTAGGTGTGGGAGAGGCAGAAACCGTGGAGTGGGTGGAAAGGGAGGTTGTAGAACCAGGCACACTCAGTACAACGTTTATTGAAAAAAAATCTCCATATAAGTGGACCCATGCAGTTCAAACCCCTGTTTTCAAGGGTCAACTGTAATTTATTTAATTAAAATAGCAACTAACATTCAAATGAGATAATAATTATCATCATCAACATCAAAGATTCCATCTTGAACATTCATCATTCATTTAACTAACAAGTATTGCATAGGTCCCCAGTACGTGCCAGAAACTGTTCTATGTCCTCCGGATATAGTTGTGAAAAAGGTAAGGTGTGTTCAAGAACAGCTGATACCTTGTACACATAAACTCATCTCCTAGTTAACATTAGAAATTCAGATCTTGTCTATGATATGGCTAAACAGAAGCCTATTTCTCATTAGTTTAAGTGAGAATAACAGTTCATTTTGGCTCAAACCCCCAAACCAGTTTCCCATAGCACTAAATATAATGAAATACTTATAAAGAAATAAAAGCTATCATTTTGAAATGCAAAGTACTGAAAACATTACTTCATCATCAAGTAATTACTATGGTTGCTAATGAACAATTTCTTTGTAAGGAGTAACAGCCTTTATTCATACACCAACTGGTGAAACACAAAACACACAACCCCCTGGTTGACCTGGTGCACATTTCAAAAGCCAACAAATGATTCTGCTTCCATCTAGTATCATAGTACTTTCTTGCCATAAAGAATGAGAAGGCAGCAAATCACACTGCCATGTGCGTACCTATGCAACAATCTTGCATGTTCTTCACATGTACCCCCAAACCTAAAATGCAATAAAAAAAAGAAAAAATAATAATCACATCAGGGTAAATATGAAATCTAAAAAAAAATGAAGAAGAATGAGAAACTGGATAAAATATATGAAACAACAGTTTCAGACAATAGATAACACTAACTGTTATCGCAGAGGCAAAGGAAACAAATGAGGTGAAACTACCATCCCCACAGTCTCTTCCTGGATGCACTTCTGCATTCATGGTGCAGAAAGAAGGAGCCCAAACATAAGACAGAAGTCTCAATGAGATGAGGGAGTGGAGATCTGGGTCTGCAAAGCCTGAGTCAGCTAAAATGTGTGGGACACAGAAGCAAAGGGGAGACAACTTCACAAAGAAAGAGTTCCAGAAAACTTCACAAGGAACTCTTTGAATCATTGGCTGAATCTCAATCTGTACAGTCATAGAATGAGACTGCAAGAGGCCAAGCAATGAAAAACTACTGGGGAAACAGCAACTACCAGGAAATTGTAGGCTGAAGAATTCCCAGATATCATATGAGAATGTGAGATGTTCAAGTTCTGACCAGTCCAGGTAGAAAGGCTACATTGAACAACCAATGTATTCTGTAACATTTCTATACACTATCAAGGAGCAATAAAAAATTGAAAAAAAACTATTTCAATAGCATTAAATATTTGAAATACGTAGAGATAAATTTTGCAGAAGATTTGCAAACACATGGAGTAGTTCTTTACCAATTTTTACACTTAAAATTAAACAATATTAAAGAAGTCCTAAAGAAATGAGAAAATATAGCATATTCTTGGATCAGAAGACTCAATATTGTTAAAATTTTAATTCTCCCTAAACAACAGAGTCAATGCAATACTAACAAAATATTGGTTAAGTATACTTGTAAAAATTGATAAGCTTATTCTAAATCTTATAGAGATACAAGAACGTAAAATAGCCAAAACACAGAGTAAAAGTAGAATGAAGTTGGAGCATGTACACTACTGGATTTTAGATTATGCCTTAAAGCTCTAGGAATTACGACAGTGTAATATTGGAGTAAAGAGAAATATAAATAAATACAACAGCATATAGATACAGTAAATAGACCTACACATATATGGTTATTTGACTTTTGACAAAAGAGTCAAGACAATTTACTAAAAAAACAGATAATATTTTTCAGGAAATGGTTCTGTAATAATTACAGTTATATGTAAGAAAAATGAATTTCAATCTTCATCTCATACACAACAATTTATTCAAAGTAGATCACAAATGTAAATGGAAGAGTCAAAACTATTAAGTTCTTAAAGAAATAAGGATCTTATCTTTGCTTAAACAATGATTACTTAAATAGAGCACACAGGTAACTCAAGTTATACAGTAAAATACTAATTATTTGGACTTCATCCTAATTAAAAATTTGTTCTTTAAAAGACAGTATTTTTTTTAAAAGATAGGTGGCCAGGCATGGTGGCTCATGCCTGTAATCTCAGCACTTTGGGAGACCAAGGTGGGAAGATTACTTGAGTCCAGGAATTTGAGACCAGCCTGTGCAATATAGTGACACCTCGTCTCTACAAAATTCTTTTTAAAAAATTAGCCGGGTATGGTAGTGGGCACCTGTAGTTTCGGGTACTTGGGAGGCTGAGGTGGGAGGACTGCTTGCGTCCTGGAGGTTGAGGCTGCAGTGAGACATGATTATACCACTGCACTCCAGCTTAGGCAACAGAGCTGGACCCTGCCTCAAAAAGAAAACAAACTAATACATATATATATGTAAGTTACAGAAAAGGAGAGGGGAACAAAACTAAAGAAGTAAATTTAAGAGTCACAAGATGCTAGGTCAATATACAAAAATCAATTGTGTTTCCATAATTAGCAATAAATAATTAGAAAATGAAATTGTAAAATAACAAACATTTCCAATAGTATCTAAAAGCTTAAAATGTTTAGAAATAAATTTAACTAAATAAGTGTAAGAGCAAAATGCTGAACACTACAAAACTCCACTAAGTGAATTTTTAAAAAGACCTAGATAAATGAAGAGAGACAACGTGTTCGTAAACTGAAAGACTTGGTATTATGAAGAAATCTACTCTTTCCAAACTAATTCATAAGTTCAATCCATTCCCAATCTAAATCTCAGCTGATTTTTCTGTAGAAAATGAAAACATAATTCTAAAATTTACATGGAGAAAAAGTGCCTAGAATAGTCAAAATGATTTTGAAAAAACTAACGTTGGAGGAGTTATACTACCTGATGTCAATACTTAATATAAGCTATAGTAAATAAGACAAAATGACTTTATCAAATTCTAAACCTGTAAATCAATGGAGAGAACAGTATGGCATGGCACCTTCTTATTCCCTTTTTTCCTGATATAAATTTTCCTGAAATAAAAATTTCTCCATTGATTTATATCAGGAAAAAAGGGAATAAGAAGGTGCCATGCCATAGTGTTCTCTCTGTCTAGCTCTTCTAACAGGAATTACAATCCTTCCAGAAATGTACTAGATTTCTCTTAGCATTTCAGAAGTGGGTCTCATGTATACTCTCAGCCCAGTAGCTGTACCTCCCTTCCCTGAGACCAAAGAGTCTTTTCCCAATAAATTATTTTATCATCTACATATGACAAATTATATGAATATATATTTATATTATAAATAGTTTCAAATAAAGAGAAAAAAACATACTCCCAAATAATAACAAAACTTGGGAAAGTATTTTTACTAGACAGCAGTCTTCCAAATGTCATTCTTTTGGACGTCCACATCACGTGTCAAAGACCCCTAGACATGCTGCAGTATACATACTTCACTTTACCTAGATGGACATTTCTCAGGAAGACATACAAATGGCCAAGCAGTGTATGAAAAAATGCTCAACACCACAAATCAGGGAAATGCAAATCAAAACTATGATGACATACCATCTTACTGCAGTTAGAATGGCTACTATCAGAAAGACAAAAAATAAATAACAATGTTGGCAAAGATGAGGAGAAATGGGAACACTCATCAAGTGTTGGTAGGAATGCAAAGTAGTACAACCACTATGAAAAACAGTATAGAGGATCCTCAAAAGACTAAAAATAGAACTACCATATGACACTGCTGAGTATATGTCCAACAGAAAGCAAATCAGTATATTGAAGAAATGTTTGCCTTTCCATGTTTATTGCAGCACTATTCATAATAGCCAAGATATGAATCAACATGTGTCAATCAACAGATGAATGGGTAAAGCAAATCTGGCACATACACACAATGGGATATTACTGTGCCATAAAAAAGAAGGAAATTCTGTCACTTGCAGCAATATAGATGGAACCAGCGGTCCCATTATGTTAAATGAAATAAGCCAGGCACAAAAAGACAAATATTGCATGTTATCACTCGTATTGTAGGGGAGCTAAAAATGTGGATCTTATGGAGGTAAACAGTAGAATGGTATTTATCAGAGGCTGAGAAGGGAAGGAGGAGGAGGAGGATATGAAGAGAAATTGGCTAATGGGTACAAAGCTCCAGTTAGATAGAAGAAATAAATTCTGATATTCAATAGTACAATATGGAAATTACAGTTAATTTATTGTACATTTCCAAATAACTAGAAAATAATTATAATGTTTTAGCATGCTACATAAGGGAAGAGAGGTACAGCTCCTGGGCTAAGAATGTGCATGAAACTCACTTCTGAAACACTCAACACAAAGATAAATGTTTGAGGTGAGGGATATCTCAGTTATCCTTTGATCATTACACCTTGTATACATGAATCAAAATATCACATGTACCCCAAAAATATGTACAACTGATATATCAGTTATAAAAAAAGAAATATTCTTCACTTGATTTAATTTATGTTTCCAAAATATTTTAGCATCAAAATTGTCTTTATTTTTGCTTTCTGAGACAAGGTCTCACTTTGTTGCCTAGGTTGGAGTGCAGTGGCACAATCACGGCTCACTGCAGCCTTGGCTATTTTTTAAAATATTTTTGTGGCGACAAGGTCTCATTATGTTGCCCAGGCTGGTCCAGAACTCCTGGGCTCAAGTAACCCAGCTGCCTCAGCCTCCCAAAGTGCTGAAATTACATGCCTGAGCCACCACACCTTGCCAAAACTTTTTTTCACATAATGGTTATGTTCTTACAAGTGTCGTTCAACAGAACTTTCTGTGAGGCTGGAAACGTTTTCTGTATTTCCACTGTTCAATACGGTAGCCACTAGTTACACTGTGAACCCTTGAAATGTAGCCATTGCAACTGATAAAATGAATTTTTAATTTTTTTTTAATTTTATTAATTTTAATTAATTAAAATTTAAATTTAAAGAGACACATGCGGTTAGTGGCTGCCATATTGAATAAAACAGCTCTAAAACAATGTCGATTGCAAAGATGAGATATTTGAAGGACCACTGTAAAACAATAATGTTGTTCTCAGCACATGACGTAAATCAAGTTCAAATGGTTAAATGACTTGCCCAAAATAAGCAGCAAGTGAAAACAGAGCCAAGACTTAAATGCAAATAAACCAGATTAGTGTGTTCCAAACTTCATGTTCCTTTCATCGTTCTACACTTCCTTAAAGATGCTACAGAGATAAATATGTGTTGGTAATCTGTTGTATTTCTAAATGTTCATGGGGGTATATATATTTACTATTTACATAAATTTGAATTTTGCTGCATTTGTTTTGATTCTTATGGAAATAATATAGTTCCAGATTCATTCTTTTCAAATGCAATTTTTAAATAAGAAGTAGATATTTTCATTTGATTGATGCAGAAACTGAAACGTAAAGAAAAAACCAGTGCAGTACGTTCTATGTCTGCCTCATACTGAAGACATTTTACAACTATCTGAGGAAAAATAGAAGTGGAAATAATTTTGATCATTTATATTAACTGAGTTATCTTAGAGGAGAGGAATAAGTTTCCACTTACATGCACACTAATATTTTTCATCTTTAACATTTTAAATCCAGTCCAATGTACAAAGCATCAAGATCACTTTACAGAAGTTAAGGTTGAGTTTGTTGTGTGGTTAGTAGTAAGCACTTTCGACATCATATAAAACTGTTGGAAATACTCCTAAGTTTAACTTTAAGCACTACATTCCCCAGATAGATGAGTACTGAACACGACCTCTATTGACAAGTTATGATATTTATTGACAATTTGAGGGCTCCAGTTCACCCAGAGAAGACTCTATGACATGTAACCAGTGATGATTGTTGTTGTCTTAAAGGTAGTGATACACTTACACCAAACAGGAAGAGACAAATAGGTCATGTTAGGGGTACCTTCAGTTTTCTAACATTGCCTTTTAGAATATTATCTGAAAAACAGTTTGTTTCTAAATATTATAAATTATGATATTTTTATTTATGTATTAGGTAAATTTTATAGACTTTAATAATTATCAATAATTTTCAATGAAAAATAATGCATTTTAATGTTTTAAGTATTTTAAATGCTACCTACATTCTAATTTTAATTATGTCACAGTTATAGGCAAAGAAAAAATAGATGAAAAATTAGTCAATTGCTACAAACGGTTTTGACCCAAGGATAAGATTATATATTTTCCTCAGTTTTCCAAATTGTAATATGTTACTCTTATGAAGAAAAATATAAATAATAATTATGATAGTACCACATAACACCTTCAAAAAATTAATTCAAAAGAGATATTGTTGCTTACCTAAGTACATACATTGATTGACCAAGTTCTGATTTGATTTATTAAAAAGGTAATTAGAATGGGTTTTACTTTTTAGAAAGGATTTGCATGGCAAAATGAAGTGAAATCGTGAGCCAATTATGTGGTAAATTTAATTAGTGTAGTCACCTAATCGGAATTATTTATGGAAGCTCATTATAGGGCAAAGAAAGCAAAACTACCCTGCCCAAGATCCAGCCATGTGCAAATAGACATTTAGTAAATCCTGTTCATAGTAATAAACAAAATTAAGAATTTTCCTTCTATTCCTCCTGTTTTCTTTTAATGTGTGGGAGTATGGGGCATCAGATAATTTCAATAGGTTTATTTTCAAAGAAAAACAAACTGAGAAAGCCATTTCTTCATCTATTGATTGTTGCACAGGTAACTCAGCCTCAAGTGAATATTTTCAAAATCATCTGCATGTGCCATGTATGGTTAGGACTTCAGGTTGACGGCAATTGCGCAAAGGAAGATAATTTTCTTCTTTTCTGAGGTTTGGACTATTGAGATGAGAAAGTGTATGGGTCACTATGTAGTTACAGTCTATGTGCAGAGCCGTTGCCTTCTATCAACCTGAGATCAATCCCATACTACCCCAATGGAACCCTCTTGTATTGAAAAGAGAAGGGACACCATCTAGGACTTTTGCACAAATGTCTAGGCTGCTAATCTTAACTTTCTTCTTCCCTTGTAGAACAAAATCCAAGTAATGTTTTGGAAAACAGAAATTCTACAGTCCTGACTTCCCTTCCTAGGGAGTGGGACCCAGGGATTGCTGCAAGGATCTGTAGGCACTTTGTAGGTTCCATGAATTGTTTACTTTCCTCCAGAAGCTGGAAAAGGAAAAGAAAACAAACCATTGTAATAAAAACAAAGGTAATGTTACTGACTATAGTAGTTTTCTGTTGGCACTGTTTAAAACGGCCTACATTTATTCTCTTATAGTTGTGAAGATCAGAAGTCCAAACTGAGTCTTATACAAGGTTTTGGAAGGGTTGGTTTCTTCTGGAGGTTTCAAGGGAGAACCGTTCCTTTGCCTCTTCCAGCCTCTAGGGCTGCAGGCATTCCTTGGTTTATGTTTGGATTACTCCAATCTCTTATGCTATCATCACATCACCTTTTCATCTTCTATAGTCAAATCTCCCTCTGCCTCTCTTTTGAAAAGACTTTTGAGATTACACTGAGATTCCTGGGTAATCCCAAATAATCTTCCCATCTCAAAATCATTAATTTAATCACATCTCGAGGGTATCCTTTCAGAGATCAAGACCTGGATATCCCTGGGGGCCGTTATTCAGCTTGCCACACTGATATTGATTGTTCTGGTGGCAGTGGTAATGAAGACAGCAGTAATGGTACTGCAGATGGTAGCAGAAGTGTTGATGAAGTCCATAGTGATAGTACAAACTATGATGGTGGCAATGGAGGCACGTTGATGTTGGCAAAGGCAACAGTGGTGTTAATGTGAGCAGGACTGGAAACATCAGCAAAGGGGGTTTATTCTCAATGGTAGTTTAGACATCACAGTGCACAGTACTCTTGACCACGGCTCTAAAGGGCAGGCCTGAATGCCCCAACCTGACTAACTACATCCTGGCCTTTAACAAGCACTGTCAACCCAGTGGGAAGCTAAGACAGTTTCTTGCTTGTGGGGGAAGATGATTTACACACAGAAAATACAGTTACACAGCAGTCCCCTTCAAAGTATGTATAAGGCAGAGGGATGTGAGCTATGGAAGAATAACTGGTCACATAGTGGATTGATCTGGAATTGAGACAAAGCGGATAGCTCATGAGACTAGGATGGTTTGAACATTAAGCTAATGAAAAGAATTATCCTTCCTTTGTAACCTCTCCAGGATTTTCTGTACAATTATTTTTTCCAGTATATATTAGGGAAGACTGTCACCTCCAAGGTATGTGTGTGATTTAGGAGCCACTGTGTGCAACCTTCTTTGGAGAGGCAAACGATGTGCTGCATATTTAGTCACACTTCTTAACTTAGTGAGTTCTAGTGACTTCAGGCAGTCTCTTTCTAGGACACAATGCCCTCCTGATAAGTTGATGCCTCAAGATGCACAAAGATTTCTTCTCGAAGGAGAGCTTGTCAGCATGATTACCTATGCTCCACTTCCTGGAGGCACTTGTGCATTCTCCTTAACATAAATAAATGCCTCACCTCTGGAGGCAAGGTAGCAGGCATCCAGTAGCCAGGCCATGGATTTTGACAATTAGCTTTCACAATTCCCTGGAAAGAAAACAATTTGTGTACCAGGCCACCAGTAGGAAAGAGACTTGCTCTGGATGCTCCAGGCTGTTGCACTGAAACTTACTCCATCTTGATGTGTCAGTGTGCTGTGAATGCCCCCTGCTCCATCACGCCATGGATTGAAAATAAAATTTCACAGGGAGGAGATTTCATCAGCTACCTCCAAATATTTTGCAGGTAGAGGCCCTGATCTCTCCCTGTTTTCAGCCTGCTCAGCACCCTGTCCTGAGAAGTCTGTTTCTTAGACATCTATTATAACTGACATATTGTTGCAGTGGGGGTGAATAGATGCATTAGGCAGATGATCTTAATTGGCTTTCTTCCAAAAGATTTTTTTTAAGAAGAGACAGCTGAAATTCATTCACATTTACAATTAGTAAAACTTTCTTTCATTACTGAA
The DNA here is from genome assembly GCF_049354715.1 of Callithrix jacchus. Taxonomy (NCBI): domain Eukaryota; kingdom Metazoa; phylum Chordata; class Mammalia; order Primates; family Cebidae; genus Callithrix; species Callithrix jacchus. Next base: position 33,926,593 of record NC_133517.1, on the reverse strand, counting down.
ACGCTTGCTGAAACAGCAGCCACATCAGGGTGACAAATCCCGTTATCATGCTTTCTGTAATTGTCTCCCCAAAAGACGCCTATTGAGAGCATTGTCTGGGCTTGTGTATGAGACTGACAATCAAGCTCCAGGCAGAGGGTAGAGGGGCATATGCGGCCTGCTCCAAAATGCTTTTGTGTGTGTGTGTGTGTGTGTGTGTGTGTGTATGTGTGTGTATGTGTGTGTGGTTGTTCAGTCGAGAGATCTAAGATTCTGGAAAAATATGAGCACGCACTATGCGTACTAACAAGATCAGTTACCAGGCATTAGTGGGATTCTCATGCTTTGCGTCTTTGATTTTCTGTTTTCTTATATTTTTCTCTGCGAGCAACTGCAGGTGCTGTTTGTCAGGCTGTTACTGGAGAAAATGAGAATGGGAGAGAGATCATTTTTTTTAAGTGAGCAGTTAACAGCTGAACTCACATGGCTAACAATAGAATCATGATGAAGGGCAAACAGAAAAAAATTGTAAAGATTATTCCTTAAGAGTCTCATGGAATGAACTGTTTCCTGAAGGGACTGGGAAGGGGCTACTTGCTTTGGGCCTTGTGTGCCTTCCTGCTCAACACTGGTGAAGGGGACAGCCACTCTGGGCTGACACTGGTAGACAGATTACTATGGAAGATGTTAAAACATTTCTTTCTGTGGGAATGAAGAAGAAATAGGTAAGACCTTCAAATATGCAGCAGGAGAGTGGGGAGAGGGAAGAAGCAACCATGAAGCAATGCTGATCATGGCTGTTTCAGTTCTCATGAGACCCGAGTCTCATTTTCTTTCACCAAGTGAACTGCCTGAGGGGTGCTGCTTAAATACCTTTGTCTGTTTATTGGATTGTCCAGCACACACCGTGTTGCTTTCTCCCATATTCATCTTGAATGCTGACAGTTCCTTTCTCTTTTGCCAATTCACCTAGAATCACACTGGTTAATACAATCTGTGCCTGTTCCATTCCCAAGAGAGCTCCCTCTCGTTCCCAAACTGCAATTCCAACCCAGTGAAACCTGCTGTCCTCACAGTTAGCCTTGCTTTGATTGAGAAAGAGCCATGTGCTCGGTGTCATGTTGCTGCTAGAGCATATCAGGGCAGAGGCAGATGTACGATGTGAGGTTGAGGGGTGAGGCAATAAATAACAAGGCTTGAAAGAGACTAATCGAACTGTAAAATCAGATAGTCTCCTGCCTGCAGCATACTAAGGTGACAGGAATGAAGGCTGAAGTCTGCATGATATTGTCACTGATATCTTTTCAACGTTTCCATGCTTGCCTTCAGTGCATCCTGAAATTGACTAAAATCAAAAAAATAAGAATCTTCCTCCATAATCAGCACCATCAATGCAGAAACTGATTTCTGTCATGACCACATTAGTATTTCCAAGCCGGCATACGCCTGGCATATAATAGCTACTAAATCAATTTTCAGAGAATGAATGAATGAGTTTAACTTAGCTTTGCCACATAGTGTGTGGCATTGGTAACTTTTCAAGCTACTCAGCACTATAGACAAACAACCATCACAAAATAATGCCTTTGCTTTCAAGAGGACTAAAGTCGAGTATAAGAGACAGAACCAAGTGTCCAGGCCCTTGACTGGCTAACCCAAACCTGACTCTGCCTCAACATGGCCATTGCAGTTGACCCTCCTCAACACTAGCTCACCAGCTATCATTCTATTTGAACTCTGTCATCTTGGAACCTGGATACTAGCCCATTTCAGTAGACTTCTTATCAACATTAGCAAAAATATTAGTCCCACAGGTCTTTCGTTTGTCATCCCAAACTCTTCTGACCCTTCGTCTTTCTACCTCCATCCAAATGGGCAGAGAAGCCAAGAAATGTATTACAAAGGTCTCAGTTTAGGTAAACAAGGGACTTGTCCTGCAAATACAGCTTCAAGACAAGTCTCCAAGCCCTCACTTTCAATATATTTTGGACTCATAAGCCTCTCCTGTATAGAAATTCTAGAACTCCTGCTGTTCTAACACATTTTAATTGAGGCTTCTTCAACTCTCTTCTTCATCTTCAAACTCATCTAAAGTTTTCCTTAGACTCTCTGATGGAGGCATGTTATTCTCCTGCCATCTGTATGTCATAGGACCTTCCAGCCTCACATCTTTTTCTGACCAGGCTTGACCAATGGTGATCACATAAATATGCTATGAACAGTCACTTACCTTCCTCACACTCCTCACAATGTCATATCTTAGTCCATCTGTGGGTTATTCTCATATGTCATCTTCTCTATCCCTAGATTCAGACTACTAACCATTGCTTCAGAAAATCCCAGCAACCACGTGGACTAGTGATACAATGAAATAGTGGTCTCCAGTCTCACCTGGGCTTATACTATTACCTGACATTTGTTTATTTGTCCTTGGTTCTTGGTTCAGCCTATTGATACTCTCTGTGATGATTAATTTGGTATCAAATTAGCTACACTGTGCTACCCCAGTTGTTTGCTAAAATGCCAATCTAGATGTTGCTGTGAAGATATTTTTTTAAGATGTGATTAATGTGAGTAAAGTAGATTACCTTCCATAAAGTAGGTGGGCTTCATCCAATCAGTTGAAAATCTTAGAGAAAAGACTGAGATCCCCCAAAGAAGAAAGAATTCTGCTTAGAGATGGCCTTCAGACTCAAGTCTGAAATTTTGACTCTTCCTGGGTCTGCAGCCTGCCAGCCTACCCTATAGATTTCAGGCTTGACAGCTCCTGTAATATTGAAAGCCAATTCCTTAAAATAAACCTCTCTCTCTGTCTCTCTCTCTCTCTCTTTCTCTCTCCCCTCTGCTGGTTCTATTTTTCTAGAGAACACTGACTAATGCTAGCATATCCTTCAGCAACTATTAACAATGTCTGCTACTCTCTTCAGCTCCTTTCCTAATTCCCATCCCTCTCACTCTCAGGTGACCTTGTTTGGTGCACCCAGAAGACTGAGGCAATCCAGCCCAACCTGACTCAATGACCCAACATCCTTCTTCTAATGATCTCACATCCAGGTTGCACTGCCTAGGGAACCCTTTCTTTAACACTTAAAGAAAAAGATTTGAGCCTGTAATCCCAGCACTTTGGGAGGCCAAGGCGGGTAGATCACGAGGTCAGGAGTTTGAGACCAGCCTGACCAACATGGTGAAACCCCGTCTATACTGAAACTACAAAAATTAGCTGGTGGGATTATGGGCACAGTGGCATGTGCCTGTAATCCTAATAGGCTGAGGCAAGATAATCGCTTGAACCTGGGAGGCAGAGGTTGCGGTGAGCTGAGATTGTGCCACTGCACTCCAGCCTGGGCAACAAAGCGAGACACTGTCTCAAAAAAAAAAAAAAGATTTGAACCCTCATTAGATACTTTGTGATTGCCAAAATGTTTTAACAAGGTGGAAATAAGTTTATGTGTTCCTTGAATCTGTCCACACTTAAAAACTTCCTTTCTATGGTAGAATATCGTTTTTCTTACTCTCGAGGCTACCATTCTTTTTGCTGTGTAACAAACATGTACTCATGGTTAGTGTCACTAAGTGGATTTAGAATAGAATAAAGGCCATTCTTAACATTGCACATTAAACATCAATATCCTCAAACACATCTGCCACTCCCTATGATTTGGAATGTCATACTGGCTGTGAGCTCCCTAAAGAGCAAGGCTGCTTATCATTTTCTCAGGCCTTACTCCTTAATAATAACCAACTCTCTAGCCCAACTCTCACTGCTCTTTGATAGATTCTCTAACCTTCCTCACTTCTCTCTAGGAATGCCCTTCCCAGAAACTACAAATTCCTCCTACTTTATTATTTTTATTTTGTTTTATTTTTTGTTTGTTTGTTTGTTTTGAGACAGGGTCTCATTCTGTCATCCAGGCCAGTGTGCAGTGGCTGGATCTTTGCTCACTGCCACCTCACCCCCAGGCCCAAGTGATCCTCCCACTTCAGCCTTCCAAGTAGTTGGGATTACAGGCACATGCCACCACATGTGACTTATTTTTTTTACATTTTTTTGTAGAGATAGGGTCTCACTACGTTGCCCAAGCTAGTCTCAATATCCTGGGCTCAGGCGATCCTCCTGCCTTGGCCTCCCACAGTGCTGGAATTACAGGCCTGAGCTACTGTGTCTGGCCTCACCCTTCTTTGTCATGCAGTGCAGTTCTACTCCATTTTGACCTAACCACAGAACATTAGCTCTCAAAATGTGATTTAGATTCACCTGTAGAGTCATTTTTTAAAGCAATTTCTAAGGGAAAAACCATTTTTACAATATAATTAAGAAATTATTCGCTTTTTTCATTGTCATTTCTCATTAGTCTACACCAAAGATTCTGGAGCCTGCATGACGTGGGATATTGCTACAGACTTAATGCAGAAGTAGACATGGGATTCCAGCTGTCTCCTATCAAGACTTCAAAAACAGTCAAAAAAGCCAGGTGCGACAGCTCACACCTGTAATGCCAGCACTTTGGGAGACCCAGAAAGGAGGATTGCTTGGGCCCACAAGTTCAAGACCAGCCTGGCAACATAGGAAGACCCTGTCTCTACCCCACAAAATACAAAACTTGGCTGGGCATGGTGGTGCACTCCTATAGTCTTAGCTACTTGGGTAGCTGGGGTAGGCAGAGTGTCTGGGCCCAGGAGGCAGAAGCTATAGTAAGCCAAGATTGTGCCACTGCACACCAGCCTGAGTAACAGACAGACCCTGTCTCAAAAGACAAATAAAGATTTTAGAGATATTTTCAAACAAGTAAAACAGTAGCACTCTTCCAGTTAATTTTTTTGCTTTGAAAATAGTGTTATTTTTTATAAAATCTCATTTTGTTAGCATTTGATTTTTAGTTTTAAATAAATTAAAAATATATTTAAAGCAATTTCTGTTTTAATTTATAATATGGTAAACACTTATAACCTACATAAACAAAAACTCTTCGGGGTCCTCGGTAATTTTTAATGAGTATAAAGGGGTTCCTGGGGCAACAACATTTCAGGACCCTTCAGGTCATGCTGGGCTAGACCTCTGTCTTTCACACTCCAAGAGGCCACTAAGGAGTTTTCTTCTGAAGATTCCATTCTTCTGATATGAATTATGAAAGTTCTCCAGAATAAATAAGCATTTAAAGTAATTTCTAGAAATATTTTTTCTTTCTGCTAAAAGTCAATCATATTTCTTCCCTCCAGACTCAGACCAGTGGGACCCTCACTCCTGTCTGCCTTTGTACTTATGTTCTCAGTCTCATCTCATGCCATTCACTTCAATGATCATTCTCAAATGCTTTCTCTCTTTTCTATTTCCTTCTTTCCATTTTTTGATTTTTTTCTTGTTTGTTTGTTTAGTTGGTTGGTTGGTTTTCTGACAGAGTCTCCCTCTGTCACCCAGGCTGGAGTACAGTGGTGCTACCATAGCTCACTGCAGCCTTGAACTCCTGGGCTCAAGTGATCCTCCTGCCTCAGCCTCCTAAGAAGCTGGGACTATAGCTGGGACTACAGGCACAGACCATCATGCCTGGCTAATATTTTTTAAACACTTTTTTCTTTTTTTTACTTTTTGTAGAGATGGAGGTTCATTATGTTGCCCAGGCTGGTCTTGAACTCCTGGCCTCACACAATCTTCCTGTCTTGGCCTCTCAAAGTGCTGGGATTACAAGAGTGAGCCACTGTGCCTGGCCTCTTTTCTATTTCTTAAACAGTTTCTTATTTATTGCTTATTCCCTTCAGTCTATAAATGGGCATGGCTTGCTCCAATTAAAATATATATAGATGTAATTTATATTAATGCATATGTAACTTTATTACATACAGAGCATATGTATATGGGGGTGTGTGTGTGTTGCTTCCCTCCCTTGATAGTTCTACACTCTTTCTCAACTTCTCTTTTCAGCCAAGCTTTTGGTGAGAAGAGTCAATACTTTTTCTGTCTCAACTTCCTCACACTCCACTCACTCTTCAGTTCCTTGGAACTAACTTCTGACTGAATTCTCCCACAGCAAATATTTCAGGGATAGTCTTCCAAAATGCAAAATCCAAGGAATGCCATGTAACCCTCACCAAAAAGAATTCTCTCCTGCACTGCACACTGCTCCCTCTGACTTAGCCTTCTGTGGCACTGTTCTGAGATTACTTCCTCTCTGACCATTCTTTCTCAGGTTCCTTTATAGATGTCTCTTAATACTTAAACTCCCAAGATAGTACTTTCCAGATTTGTGTCCACATTTTCCAGAGTTCTGTCGATAAACTGGTTGGATGTGAAAATAAACAGTAGGACTTAAAGAAGCCCATCAAATTCCTGACTCGATGAAACACTGAAGTCAGCACCTGAGCCAGAGAATACGGCCCAAGGAAAGCATGTTTGGGAAGGGGAACAGGCTGAGGAGGGAGAGGACAATGTTTCTCATAGTAGAAAGATTGAAATGCACAGATGCACATCATCTCTAAGGTTCCTTTCTCTTCTAAAATCCGTGTCGTTGGATGCATTCTTGAATGAGATGCAGATGATAGTACAATGTAAAGGAGAATGTAATTATGGAAGCATATAAGATAAGCCGCATAGCCATTTTCCAGAAATGATGTTGGAAAAACTACTTAAACTGATCAAGTAGACTGACCTTAAAAGTTCCTTTTATATTCAGATCTTATGATTCTATGAAATATCATTACAGTATTGATCCTGGACCAGAGACCTGAAAAAATTAAGGATGCTGAAAGTCAGTTCCTAAATCACATGGAAAATCTCCTACAGTGGGCTGAGATGAGGGGGTAGAGTCTCTCTTCAGCTCTTCCTTCCCTCTCTTCCCTGTCCTTCCTCTACCTGGGCTGCCCAATGCAGCTCTACTTTCTCCTCTGTCTTTTTCCCTGTTAAAACTAGCCTGGAAGCAAATCTCTCACTGTCAATCTAAGTGAAAAATTACCTTACCCAGTGGTTTTTACATAGTAAACTTTATTTCTGCTCCAAGAGTGTCAAGTGTTACCTGATGCTGAAGCTATTCAAATCACTTTTCCAGATCAAACCTGTCTCCTCAGATTCATGTAAATATATCCAGTATGCCCTGCCAAATAGATGCATCAGGATGCACAATTTCCTGAAGCCTACATTGCCCATGCTCCTCTCCTGTGAGCCATGCTTCAGTTATGGGCACCACTATATATTCATTTTCTTAAGCCAGATCCATGTTGGACTCTTCCTTTTATACCAGATACTGAATAGTCTAATTCCTTACTGTGTCAGTCCATACCCGCCTCTTGGGCTCTTAGTTATAGCTACAGGGCTCTTGTCCCATTATCTGCTATTGCACAGTTTTAATGGTCACTAGCTCTGCTACTACTTCAAGCAGTTCTGCATATTTTTCCAGAACCATCTTTTTGAATGGCAAATGTGATGATTTTCCTCCCCATGATCCCGGCTCAACTCTCACGTCTCATTTCACCTTTACCCCTTTATTATATTCTATCCTTCAGTCACTCGGGATCACTTGTTCTGAACACACTCTCCAATCCATTTCTCACTCAACCACAATGTCCACCTAGAAAAATCTTACCTTTTAAAATGTAATTCAGGAGTTGCCTTGTTAATGAAATCTTTTATTTCATCCAATAAGAAGGGGCTATTCCTCTCTTCAGTATGTCAGTGTACCTTCAGTGGATGTCACTCCCAGGAATTTATTATTTTTACTTAGCCATATATTATTGTTGCTTCTTGAATACTCTTTGAGATCATTAAGTGTCATGAGCATGTTGAAAATAATCTCTGCTTCCACAGAACAAAGTAGGCACTCAGTAAATGGTAAATGAGTAAATGTAAAATGTCTAATTGCAGTAAAATCATCTATTCTCCAAATGAATATCAGAAATTTCCCAACAGGTGAAACAACTATTGCTACCAAAATAAAATTGCAAATGTGCATCAACTTTGGACTGGAGAAAGACGAGGTGAATCTAAACACATGAAATGTTTATCAATTTCCATATATCTCACCCTTCGGTGAAATCAGTATGCTTGCTGCCTTGCTTTAGTCTACCTTTACGTGAAAACTTTCTAGAAAGCTGTATTAATGGGGTTAGAGGAAACTATTAGCCTTTATTGTGATCCTCACTTAAGTGCTAAGAATATATTAGCCACTTTGATATAAATATTCTCATTTAACCCACACAGCTCTTCATTCCATAATCCCTATCATGCCAAAAGATAAACTGAAGATCAGAGAAGTTAGTTGACTTCCAAATTTACACAGCATTTGATCAAGGCAGGCTTCAAACCAGAGACTTTGATTCCAAGGCCTATGATCTTTCTATTTTACACTACAAGAATTTGTACCAGGCAGATGGTTTCTCCTTGAACTTTTTAATGTGAAGGTAAAAGAATACAAAGATCCCTAAGAAATAGACAAATGTGTGTGAGAGCAATAAAACTGGTCACATCTTTCGAGATTAGAAACATGAGTCAAAAGTAGTTTGCTTGTCTATAAACTCCTTTCTTTTTTTAAGACAGAGTCTTGCTCTGCCACTCAGGCTGGAGTGCAATGGTATAATCTCAGCTCACTGCAATCTCTGCCTGCTGGGTTCAAGCAATTCTCCTGCCTCAGCTCCTGAGTAGCTGGGACTACAGGCGTGTGCCACCATGCCTGGCTAGTTTTTGTATTTTTCATAGAGACAGGGTTTCGCAATGTTGGCCAGGTGGTTCTTGAATTCCTGACCTCATGATCTGCCTGCCTTGGCCTCCAAAGTGCTGGAATTACAGGAATGAGTCACCACACCCAGCATATAAACCTCTTAAGTGACATTTTAAAAAGCAGACAACACTCTTCTAAATCTTTCTCCTTTCTAGCTTATGATAAAATTTCTTCATTTATCCATCTCAATGACTTCTGTTATCTTCACCTGACTAGGATGGCTTCAGGGTTCCACATGACAACCAATATTCCAAAACTGACCGGTGACGGCTAACATGAGATAAATGGATGGAACCATCCCTGGTGTTGTCAGGCAGTTTTCTCATAACTTGTTACTGACATTGTCGCCCTTCTCAAGGACTCTAGGCATGTAAAGAGAAGTGTTCATTCCCATATCACTCTAACTGTCCTTTGAAGCACCATTCTCAACTCTCAAGGGCGACATTCATTGTTGCTTTTCGGATAAGTGCAGGTTCTCTTTGACTCTTAGCCTTGACAGTAGCTAGGCCACAGTATCCAAATGTATTCCAGTTTTAGGATAGGACAGATTTAAATATCAGGCTTAAAATAAATGAGCAAATAAAGGGTGAGGAGCGAGGGCTGCTGAAGATCATTTACAACAAAGAAGAAAAAAGAATGTAGAAGGAGGAGGAGGGCAAGAAACACTTATTAAATGTCTACTGTGTGCCAAGGACCACGATAACTATTTCATTACAGCCTCTAACTCCATGAGGTACATACTGTTGTCTCATGGTTACAGATGAGGAAACTGAGACTTAGAGAGAATAACCTTCCCAAATATAAACATAGATTTGAGCCGCAGACTCTACCATACTGGATATAGACTGAGAAAATCAGCAAGATGAGACTGGTGGCAGATAAGTTCTATATGAGTTTAGGAAAATACTGAGAGACCTTGCATCCTTAATGTTTGAAATTTGTGCAATGAAGTCAATTTCTAAGACCCCCACAGGACCAAAATATTGGAAGACAATTACCAAAATGTTCTGCTCTCTGGGTCAGATATGGCAAGCGGGAGTATTTACATACCTCAAGAAAAACTAGTTAAAATATACTGAAATTACAACTCCTCTGTAATGTGTTTTCCAAGTTAAGAAAAAAGTATACCTTGGTGCTGTCATTACCAAGATAAATATTACAGTATTTTGGAAATAACAAGGCATAAGATAGTGGAAAATGTCTCAAGTAATATATAACTTTAAAGATTTTTTTCACTGTGAAATTTTAGAGATGAGCAGTTCTGTCTCTCCTTAGAATGACTATGCCTACCAACAGCAGAGCCACCACCTGTAGAATCTAAGTTAATTTGGGGAGTAGATGTCTTCCATTTCCATTATCACTTTGACCTTGGTTATGACTCTGGTTATTATGTTCCTTCAACTGTACAACCACATAGCTCTTGACAGTTTATAAAGTGCCTTCTTTTACATCATCTTATTTATTTCTCATAACTACCTTGAAAGGTATTTATTGTTACCCTCTATTTACAGATGAGGCTCAAAAGTTTGACTTGCCCCAAGTCATCTGTAATAGGGAAGGGAGCTGAGATTCCAACCTAGGTCTTCCGCTTTCACTATAATATATGTTTATAACCATATTCATGAGAGCTCATAAAATATTTATTTCCCGATGATAAAACCATTTACATAGATATCTTTTCCTGATTTCCCCGAAGTTAAACTTAATGTCATCTTAATGGTGATGGCAAATAGTTGAAGTTGAAACTAGATTTTCTTAGCTATTTTATGACTTGACATTTTAGAGTTTGCCAGAAACTCTCAAGCATAAAGGAAACGACTAATTGCTCTTTGAATTTTCCTAGTGACTGTCTCGGTTAGGTAAGGAATGTCAGAGTGCAGATCATTATGCATTTGTAATCTGATAAGCAGCTTGGTAACCAGAAACTGAATCCAAAAAGCTCATCTTGAATTGCACTCTGGCCTGTGATACAGCTCTCCATAGATCTGTGTATGTGTATGCAAATGAAAAGTATGTAGATGCACATATATTTATATCTATACACATATGTATTTATATATACATAGTAATATATAAATATAGATACCACTTCCTAAATACCAAAACATGCAATCTGAATGAGTTCTGTTACTATGTAGAGTGTGAGGAGTGTGACTCAGATCGTCTAGTAAAATGTTATACATGTTATACACAAGACAAAATTAACATCGCTCCCTCACTGAGCTCATTAAAAAAATGGGAGAATGGAGTCAACTAAAACATCCAATTGAAAATCGAACAACATATTGGTTTGCTTTCCTCTGAAGGTTTCTTATTGCTCTGACAGAACATGAGACCATTTAAATCACTCCGATGACTATTTGTGGAGTTGACAGAAATGTTTGGGGTTAAGTGTCTATGCTTCAAGAAAGCAAGTGAATACTCTCAGCACTAGCCCTCCCTGCTGGGGCTTCCCTCTCTCTGTACTTGCCCTTCCCTAGCCAGGAGTCCATTACCAGCTTCCTGTTGAAGCCCTGGCTAGGGGAATCTCTAGAAGACCCAATTGTGTTCTATCTAGGTTATTTGGAGTCTTTTAAATTTCCCTGCGTAACTCATTACAGTCTAGATACAGGTACCATTATTATCTTGGCTTTAGAGAAAAAGAAATTGAGGCACAAAGGTGTTAAATAACTTGCCTAAGGTCAGACAACTAAGATTGGAAGCCAGCAATTTTGGCTCCAGAGTTCATCTTTTTAATCATTCATCATATTAATACTTTAAAAATGATATTTGCATTCTGAGTCCCAGATCTGATTTTTTTAACAAACAATAACATTTTAGACGAGTTTCTGAACTTTCTGTGACTCAGTTTCCCTTTTTTCACTCTTTCTATAAAATGGGGCTTCCTTGTACTTTGTTTTCACAGACTAAACTTTGGAACAAAGAATTTTGTAAATAAATTCTACATTTATTATTTTACTAAATGCTTAGAAAAATTAAAATGTAGCCACAACTTTTGTAACAAGTTAAATTATCCCTTTACTAATACAAATCTTGTGATGATTTGGCAAGCATGCATTATTGCTGCTTTTTAAACTGTTGCCAAAATATTAAACAGAATTCTACTTCCAAATTGCTCAAGGATCCTTCCTAAGATGTTGAAATCATGAGTACATTACCTTAGTTTCAACTTTTGCCTTATGTCTATGCTTCTGTTTTGGTAATGGAGCTACTAAGTAGGATCGTGTTATAATTAAATTCCTTTGTTACAAACTTATGGAAATTTCAGTAGTAGTTATAATGTGTACTGCTTAAATTGCATCCTGGAAAAGTTAATCTCAATAAAATGTGTCATATTCCTTGCACTGAATTCTTAAGTGTAATAGGATGAAGATCCCTTGAAAAATATTTGGTCATCAAAGAGTTTCCTTTTTGAGTGACATGCATGTGGCACTTAGTGTATGCCTGTCATTGTTTCTAAATGTATTATGTTCATTAATCCTTGTAAACCCCAGGAGGTACATACTGTTATTATCCCTATTTTATAACTAAGAAAACTGAGACATAGAAAGCCTATGCACCCTTCCTAAGACCACAGAGCTTAGTAAGTGCTGATAATAGAAAAGTGCATAGGACCCTGAGATGTGACTGCAGGGTCTGTGCTCCAACCACCACGCTACACTGCCTCTTAGCCAGTTACACAGAAATGGAGGGATGATTTGACCTCATTTATAGAGATTAATCCAGTGCAGCTATTTTTGTTTATTCATGTGAGGCAAACAATAAACCAAGTTGCCATGCTCTGGATTTTAGTTACATGTCTCATGGAAAAGGTGGTGTCTGTCAAAACTTGTGTTAATGAATCCAAAGTCAAAGCAATTTGATGGAGTTAACATGAAATAAATAGAATGTGGTGTGGGAAATAACAGTTTGCGAACATTAATTCCAATGGAAAGGTATTTTGGTGGAAGCCAGGCATTAAACAGGCACCAGTGGTTTTCAGGGATTGGTACAGATCGATCATGTAGGGAGATATTCTTGGCTGGTTGGGTGGCTGTGGGCAAACATCCTAGCACTTCTACCTTAGACTCCTCATCCGTCCATAAAGGGATTAAATAAGAAGATACCTGAGATCTTATCTAACTGTACAAATCTTTGGTTGTTAAAGCCTTTAAGTTTGCTTTTGTTCTAGTTTTGAGTGGAATGAAACACCAAGACTTCCAGTTTCTTTAACAAATGCATATTGGTTTGTGCTTCAGACAGTCTTCCTTGTGGATTCTGATGTTACCTTTCCAATATATACCCAGGAGGTCCTTGTGATCCATCAATCCATAAATCAGCAGACATGTTTTACTGGTACATTAAATTACAGGATGCCCTGGAGCAATATACCTGCTGTTTGTCAGCCATTGTCACCTGCCACCGGTGTCTATGGGATCATAACTTCTTAATGAACTGTTGTGGGGTGGGGGTGGTAGGACAAGATGCAAGGAAGAAGGAATTATGATGTAGATGCTACTGGACATATTTTCTTGGCTGTTGCCTTCTAAAAGAGCCACTAGTTTATCTCTCTGTATTTAAAGTTGGTCATCTGTCAGTCATCTACCTGTTAGTTTTAATGTATACAATGAAAGGAAAAGGAAAAACAAGATGGTCTTTTATTATGTGATGTTGACCTAGTTTTTCTAGGGGTGGGACAGAGATTCACACTAAACCTCACAAAAGGGTTTCTCCCCTGCAAAAGGGAAAGCTAGCTGTGTATGCATGGATATATACTCTTGTGTACACATGTCAAAAGTTATTAGTGCTACTTCTATGTGCCAGAAATCCTTCAAGATATAGGGGCTACAACAAGGAATAAAACAATGTCCCTCACCTCATGGAGTTTACACTCTAGTGAGAGAAACAAATCAGTAAACTAAAAAATAATATAAATTCAGCTCTTGATACATGCTATGAAGCAAAATAAGCAGAGAGAGTGATGGAAGAGAGGATGCTGCTATTTTAGGTAGGGTAGCATGGAAAGTCTTTTCTGAGGCAGCATTGCAGGAAAAACATAAATGATGACAGCCATGCAAAGGCCTGGGGAAGAGGGAACAACAGATATAAAATTCTCAGAGAAAAAATAAGTGTTGTGTATTCCAGCAAAAAGGCTAACCATGGGCTAAAGCCTACTCTGCATTGGAGGAAAAAGTAGGTAATAACCACAGCAAAACAGACACAGCAAATTCACAGAGGATCTCATAAGTCAGAGTAAGAATTTAAAATTTTATTTGAAGGGAAATAGAAGCTGTGAGTTTTGAGCAGGAGATGACATGATCTGACTTGCATTTTAAAAGACTGAATGCTATGTGTCAAAGAAGCCTGTGGGAACAAGACAGGAAGCAGGACAACCAGCTAGGAGGATATCACAGAGGTGAGAAGACCTTGCTGGGGTCTTGGACCAGGATGGCAGTAGAGGTGAACAGAGAATATATTTTTCTGAATGTTTTTATTCTTATTTAATTATTTAAACTCAAAAGTTATTATGAACTGAAGTGGATCCAACAGCAATCCAACAATTGCTAGATTGGATAGGGAGTAAAAGAAAAAGAGGAAGCAATAATGATTTCTAGATTTCTGGCCTAAGCAAATGGTTTAAGGACAGTGTTAGTAATTTAGTTCAAAAAATTAGAGAATAATCAAAATGAAAGGATCAAAAGTCGCATTATGGACTTGTATAGTTCGAGACGTTTATGAGACATTAGAGTTTGAGGAAAGATTAGGGTAACAGGAATGATTTGGGTTTCCCCAGTGTTACGTGATGTTTAGACCATGAGACTCAATGGCATACAGTCCCTAAAGAGAAAATGTAGATAGAGGAGTGGCTAGGACCTGTGAATTGAGCCGTGGAGAAGTTCATTATTTAGCACACAGGAGGAGGAAGAACTAGAAGACCGTGATTTCTCAGGAATCAAGAGAAGAATATTTTTCCAAAAAGAGGGAACAATCTGTTTGAAGTGAAGAGTGAGCTTTTGAGTGACCAAACAACACTAGGCAGAAAAGAGACTGCTGAGTTTGAGGCAATGAGGGTCCTAAGTGAAGCACAGTGCGGGGAAGAGAACCTGATTGGGTCAAAGAAAGGGGAATGAGAGAACAAAAACTCACAGTGCAGATGATTCTTTAGATATCTGCTACAAAAGGGAGCAAGAAATGGGGATGAACACCCTGTGAATCTGGACTAAAATAGACTGAGGTTATTTTGTATTTTGTATCTTGTTTTTGTTTCTTCTATGGATGCTATTTCGGCATCACTTTTAGTCTTTGGGAAAAGAATAAAGAGCAGAAGAGACTAAGGCAAGGCACTGGAGCAGCTAAGTCCCTGAGTAGATGAGAGGGAACCAGATACATTAGTGTTAGGAAGATACAAGGATAGTTCCATCATTTTGCTTTAATAGGTAGAAAAGCAGTTTATACAGGTACAGATACAGGTTGGTAGATCAGGGGGTGGTAAGTCAAACAGTGCTTGTTTTTCACTCAGTGTTCTCTTTAGTGGCACACAATTGTTGCCACGGCTCAATTTGACTTTTCTTCTTCAGTCTTTAGTCTTTTAGGTTCTGATTGTATTTTATGTCTTACACAGTTTCTATATAATTTTGGCCTATGCTGATAATTTTAGACTTTCATCAATTAGATACTTGCAATTGCTAATTTCTATGTAAGTCAAAACTCTACGTCCATAAAAACCACATAAAATTAACTGTACTTCCTCTAATACTTCAAAAATACCTATCTATGGATAGATATTTAGTAACCAGAGAATGAGTTGGTGTTCTGGCTTCTCAGTCAAAAGATGTCTTGCTCAACTATTTAAGGGATGAGTGTACAAAGCCAATTCCACTTACCAGAAAAAAAAATAAGCAACTCCTAAATTAGTCTGAGATGGGCAAAATAGAAACTATGAATACGTCCTGCATAATTCCATTGATTTCACTTTTTTTTTCCAGAGACCAGTGACCCAAAATTTTACCTCTTACCCATTTCATATTTATTAATTATTGTATGGACCTCAGCAGCACAGAAGTAGATGATAAAGAATTTTATCATTGTTTATGGTTATCATGATAGCTATTGACTTGATTTTCTTCTTCTTTCAAAACCAATTCCGTAGTTGACAGCTACTACAAAAATACATTGTCCATCCTATTTGAGTCTTCAAAAGTGGCACATTCACTCCAAATGGGGCCCACCATCAGCCAGTCAATCAATCAATCAGCAAACCAGCCAGCTGT
The DNA here is from genome assembly GCF_049354715.1 of Callithrix jacchus. Lineage (NCBI taxonomy): Eukaryota > Metazoa > Chordata > Mammalia > Primates > Cebidae > Callithrix > Callithrix jacchus. The sequence goes on along the minus strand of NC_133517.1, from coordinate 33,910,662 downwards.
GGATTTTCAGATGAATTTGGGACCTCTAACTTTGTTTTCATTACTGCTTTGTTCCCTAATTATTTTCCTGCTGTCTGGCTCCCACCATTTGACTTTATTTCCCTTTTCTGTTGACAGACTCAAGCTGACTGGTCAGTTTGCTTGGTTTTAGACTCAGCAGGATTTGCACTCCCTTTCCTGACTTCCCTCTTCCAGAGTGCTTTCTAAACATCTCCCTCAACCTTAGTTAAATAGCAAGTATACATAATCCATATAGCCTTCAGGTTTTTCTAGTTTTTTTTAGAAGTAGGGAAATTTAGTCTTGATCTGTAAGTGCTATTGCAATACACAGATTCAGAAAAAGAATTTTTCTGAAGATTAGAGTATTTGTAAAGGACAATTAAGCTGGTAAGCCTTTATGAACCAACATATCTATAATACTTGAATATCTCAGAAAAGGTTAGCAGTTCGTGTTTAGCATATATAATAATGGCTAACCTTTGCACAAGTGTCTGATCACACTAAGTTTTTTATGTTTGTTACTAGCTAAGTGCTCACAACAATTCTGTGACAGTTATTGCCATTACCCCATTTTACAAATAAGATGACTGAGGCTCAAAAACACCCAGGGACTTGCCCAGAGTCACACAGCTGAAAAGTGACAGAATAAGTCTCAAACCAAGCAAGTCTAATGCCAAGACCCCCCCCTTAATGACCACATTCTGTTGCCTAAGGAGACATCCAGCATCCTAGCCTTGTACATGTCAACCAAAGGACCCCAGGGATCTCCTCACTTGCACCTGCCCCACAAGATGACCCCTGCAATGCATGAGGACCAAATGTAAAATAGTATCATCAAAATGCTGGGTTAGAGCTCCTGTAAGATTATAGTTTATTTTTGTATCTAATAACAGTTTTTTAAATTCATTTTTGGGACAAGATACCCACCAGAGGATCAAACCACCACTAGTCTTATAGCCCTAATTGATGGAGGGAAAGTTCCATGTAGATTTTACATTTCTCCTTGTTGCATGTAATTGTAATCACAACCAACAACATAATTATCATTGATTGATTTGATTATTAAACTTATATTTCCTTCTTTTTTGGTCTTTGGCCAGTGCATGGAATCATTTAGCTGGCATTCCCAACACAGGAAAATGTTGAGAAATGAACTGTTTCAAGAAACTGGAGTGACATGTGGTCTCCTTCCCCCAGATCTATTGCCTTGGTTTGGTACTAGAAGTATAGCCTTTGTAAGTCTATGCTGGAGCTTAATTTCCCACTTCCTGAATTAGCATCCCTATTTAGTCTTCTTATTCCTTGATTAAAAATTCTGCCATGTTTGCCAAAGTATTTGTCCAAAACTTTTCTTTAAGTCCAATTTAGCACATCTGGTTTAAACTTTTTCATGAGATTTTTACTGACTTTCAAAATGTGTCTTAGTATAAACACTTGAAAGATGAAGGAAATTGTGAAGTAACAATATCTCTCAAATTCCCATGACTTATTTGATGTTTTATTGGACTTTATAAACATATAACAAAAAATCACAGCCAAAATCCCTGGAATAATGGGCTTTATATAGTTTAAACAAAATGCTGATAAAGGTACTTTTTTTTTTTTTGCTTTTTTAAAACTTAACATTACATCATGATTATTTTCCATTTCCCCATTAAATATCCATTACAATAATTTTAATAGCTATGTTTTTCTTTTTTTAAATTGTGTATTCTAATCTACTATTCCTAGTTATAGGAACATGAATACTATTTGCATGGTTTATATATAAGCTATGTTTTACATGGCTATGTATTAACATCATTTCTGAATTCTTATGACTTTAATAATATGTAGATTTTCTTAGTTTTTCTGTGTAGGCAATCATTATCATGTGTCAATAACAAATATTTTTATTTCTTACCTTTCAGTTTATATGTGTCTTATTTCTTTTTCTTATTTTACCATGATGGATACAGCTTCTATTTCAGTGTTGATCCACAGTGATAATAATTGTCATCATGTTTCTTTTTTGATATTAACATAGTTAATGCTGTAGATTAGACACACACACACACACACACACACACACACTTTGATTTGATTCACCTAAATTGTAATTTCTGCATTAAAATCCAAGTTCTGCCACTTTTTAGCTATTATCTTAGATAAGTTACTTAACCAATTTATGCCTCAGTTTTCTCAGCTGGGAATTAGAGTCAAAAAAGTACCAACTTCATGAGGTTGTTATTAGTATTAAGGAGATAATGCATGCAAAGTGCTTATAGCATACCTGTAAATGTTCAATTTAAATGCCAATTGTTATCTTCATCATTATAGATGAGATTAGTTTGTAATTTTCTTTCCTTGTATTTTCTGGATTTGGTATAAAGACTTTCTGATTTTTCTGTTTACAGAAACAATTTGTGCAAGATTTGAGTTGCTTATTCCTTAAAAGAAAACTCACCTGTAACACCACCTACCTGTGGTATTTTTCATGGTAGGTTTTTAATCACTGGTGGAAATTTCCTAGTATATTTGGATTTTCCAATGCTTCTTGGGTTCATTTTGGTGATTATTTTTTATAAAATCATTTAATCAGTTTAGAATTTATTGGCATAAATTATGAATAGGATACTTTTGTTTTTTCATTTCTACTTTGCTGTTATGTTCTATTAATAAATTTCTAATATTACTTTTTTGCTTTTTTCCTTGACTTCACCAAAAGTTTCTTACTCTTAGCAGTTTTTTCACAAATATTAGTTTTTGCTTTTTTGTCAATTCCATTGCTTTAAAAAAATATTTCTTTAATTTATGCTGATTTATATTTCCTTCTTTCTATTTTCTTTGGATTTACTGTGATGTTCTTCTTCCAATTTCTTGACTTGAAAGCTTAGCTTTTAATTTTAAATTTTTCTGAGTTTCTTAGTTTTCAATAGACATTTAAAATTATAAAATGCCCTCAACCACTAAGTTAGCCTTATCCCACAAATCTTCATATTTGATCATTTTATTCTTTTCCTTCTATATACTTTTAACATTTTCATTATTATTTCTTCTTTGATCCATGCATTATTTAGCAGAGTGCTTTTTGGTCTCCAATTGCATGGCATTCTTTTGGCTGTATTTTTATTTCTCATTTCTCATTTCTAATATCATTCCATTATGACAAAAAAATGTGGTCTTAATTACACTGCTTCTTTGTTATTTGTTAATATTTGCATTTTGGCCTACTATATGTTAATTTTTAAAGAAATATTCCATATATACTTGAAAATAAATGAATTTTATATAATAAAGTTTATTAATTGTGATCTTCTAATATTCTATCTTAAATACATTCAATGTATATATTCCTTTTAAGTCAACATGTCTGATATTATAGTATATTGTACCCAACTTTCTTTCAGCTCATAGTTGCCTAGTATGCTTTTGTCAAGGCTTTACCTTCGACCTTTCTTTATAATTATTCTTTGATCTATTCTTGTTTAGATAACATTTAGAAAAATAAAATAAGGGAGGCCATTTTGTCTCTCTGGATTTTCCCCTTCTCTATGTCATCTAGAGCAATACGTTTGAAAATACTTCAACTCAGGTCAACAAACATTTATTGAGTGACTCATATACCAGGTACTCTACTTGTAATACAAAATCGTGTAAGATATTTTTTGTTTTCTTCAATACCTTCCAATCTCACATATAGATGAATACAAGCAGATAATTCCAGTATAGTGTGGTAAATGTTAAGATAACAATACTCACTCGATAAATACCTTCTGATGATGAGGCCAGGCTGTAACCATGCCCCTCCTGGCTGGAGAAGAATCCAGGCTCTGTGTACACTAATTGGCATTGGGATGGCAAATAGCCAAGGAAGGCCCAACTTGAACTCTGCAGCCACTACAGGGTGTGAAGAGAGTGATTGTGATTAATTCATTATTTTAAAAAATGCCAGTGAACATAAGAAAAAATGACCTTAGAGTCATGATAAAAAAATTAACGCATGTGTTTTAACTCAATCTGTCTGAAGCACAGTTAAACTAAAAGATATAGTAGGGTATGTCCTATGACTGGCCCAGCACACCATGCCTCTGGAGGCCTTGTGAGGCACTAAGCCACAGACAAGTACATTCATAGACTGACAATACATGCTTTGTGTTCTCCAGCAACCATAACCATATTGCTGTTTTCAATGAAAAAAAATTAAAGTGCATTTTAAATCAGTATCGTTTTATGATAGTGATCATTTTTTGAACTGTCATTTTGTTATATTGATTTTTTAAAATAAGGAAAATATTGTTTGGAGTCTAAGAGCCACTAAAGTTACACCAGCAGACACATACCAAGGGTCTACTCTGGAAGCAAAGTTCCATGTTACATGTGTGTGGGCTGGACAATGCTGGATGGAGGTCAAGCTGGGAGATTCCATGGGGCCTTCAAACTCCAGCCCACCAAATGAAGTGGCACTAATTGAGGGTAGGAAGAGAAATTCTCAGTACCTGTGCATGTGGCCTTATTTGAAAATATAGTAACTTTGTAGTCAAGTTAGAATGAGGTCATCATGGATTATGGTGGGCTCTAATAAAGTGACTGGTATCCTTAGAAGAAGAGAGATATTTGGATGCAGACACAGACATACAGGGGAGAACATCATATGAAGATGAAGAAGGGATTAGAGGGATGTACCAACAAGCCACAGAATGCCAACTATTACCAGTAGCCATCAGAAGCTAGGAGAGAGACTTCTTAAAAGCATGGAACAAATTCTTCTTCAGAGCCTCCAGGAGGGACCAGTCTTGCCAACAGCTGGATTGAAGAATTCTGGCATCCAGAACTGTGGAAGAATAAATTTCTGATGCTGTAAACCACTCAGATTGCAATGGTTTGTTACAGGAGCCTCAGAAGAATACAAAGGAGGATCTGACTAGACAAGAGGTAGCTGAACTTGGAGGTATTCTCCAAAGACCTTCTAAGACACTTTTGGCCAGAGTTTAAACATATAAGCATTCAGTTCTAAAACAGTGGGTTCTCACTTTTTTTGTGAACACAGACAGCTAAAGGGTTGTAGAATACATCATAGTCTATGAAGGTAGGCCAAAGACCCATGTTTTCCTTTTCTACTTGTTTCCAACTTTCAATGGATAAAGAACCCAACAACTAAGAAAAGAAGATGCCAAAATGAACAAGTTAATTATAAGCTTGTGCAGTTTTATATTATGCAATGATGACTTATAAAGTTAAAAATAATCCAGTACCTTTGTTACACTTACTTTGATAGTACATTTTTGAGTTATTTGAATGCAGCAAATATATAGGCAGCATCTGATTAGTAAAGGCAACAAAATTTGGCAGACGATGCAGGTGTCTGCTTTATCTCTAGAGGTATAAACAATTCATTCCTGAACTCAACACAGGCATGCCTTAAAATCTAGTTATTGGAAAATTATGAACCAAATTAATGTTGATGCAAATGTGCAGAGTTACATATTGTAGGGTTCATCAAGCAACCTACATCATACTAAAATTAGTAATGACAAAGCTAACCTAACAGGAATTTATCACTCTAAAACAAGATTAGCAGCAATTGAAAAATCATAACAAACTGTTGATGTACTAATAACAACATGTCCTTCCTAAAAATCATGAGAAATCTAATGTGATGCCTATGCCTATGTGAAGGAGGAGCTTCATTTCTTAAAATATTTCAGTACCTTCTTATGTACTAGTTAAGTGCCTACTAGATGCATCAAGCATTGTTCCAGGTGATGGGGCTAAAGCAATGAACAGAACAGTCTCTCATCTCACCAAGGTTATATATAGCTGCATATATGCAATATAGAGTGGCAAATCTCCTTTTCTTTTTAATATTAAAACATGATAGGTTTCTATCAAGTAGCCTTGGCCATATAAAAATAAAGAAGAAATGTGCATCATTCACACCCAAAAAATGGTTTATGGTTTGGGATCTGTTTGCAGTCCATTACGATGGCCACAGTTGCTCTCCAATAGGCCAAATCTCATTCTTGAGAAACATTTCTCAAAGATACACTTAGATCATCTCAGGAGATGACTGGTATAATTTGACCTTTCACTTCCTGAAATAACAGAGTGTCTTATCCCTCTCTGTTAGAACACAAGCAGCACATCAGCTTTATTGTCATCTATTCCATTTTAGAGGATAAGATATGATGGAAGAGTAGCCTATTCTTCTTCAGTTTCCCTAGGAAAACATTAGAAATCAAGTCTGCCTTTCTTTCTGTTAAGTGCACTGGGCATACGGGCTCCAGCCAGCTTCCTTCAGCAAAGAAGCAAGGTCCTGCCCAAGCACAAATGGATGCTAACTTAGTATTGAGGTATTGAGGCCCAAGCTATACATGTATAAGGGATTTAAAATGCACCTACTCTTCTAGTCTTTATTCATCAAGGGCCTTCTCTATCAGATCTGTCTTTAAAATCCTAGCTCAGGTTTATCCATTTCACCTATTCAACTTTCTCAGATATCAAATTTTAATTTTCAAAATAGTTAAAAAGATGACTCTTATGCAAATCAACAGCACATGTCAAAAATTCATGGAACTCATTAATGAAGAATCCAGCAAGGTGCTAAAGCTGGTTCAAAGGTGAATTTGAGGACCAGAAATTTATGTAGTAACTCAGGAAAGGCATGTTGAAATACGTTTGCTGAGTGAAAGACAAACCTGGTCAATGTCCTTTAAGACAATAAAGTTATAATCTTTGGGTTTGTCTTCTCTGTGAACAGAATCCTATACATCTCCTGAAAGAGAGTCTACAGCTTAATGTACAGAGTGTTGGTCTTCACCATTAGTAAACAGAAAATAAAGCAAAGATTGAATTCTTAGGAGGACCTGTTAAACAATGCCCCACTATCACACTGCAAGGACTTGGATTTGCCTTATTTCCAAATTTTGAATAATCTTTTCTAAAGCAGGGATTTTCTTTTTTAAAGAAAAGAATTATTAGCTATGTTTTGAGTATTTATTTAACACCCGCTTTACAAAGATGGTATAGACCCCCCCCCCGCCCCTCTGTCTGTGTACGTGGATGAGTGCGAGTACGTGCATGTTTACCTTTCCATAGGAACAATATATGAGATGGATTTTTCTTGTGCTAACATTATTCGTTCCAGGTCCCCTGTCCTCCAGTTAAAATTGCATCCTCCTGGCAGAATAATCTGCCAGATAAAAATGTAAGCTTTGACTTTAGACACCTCTGAGTAATAATCCTGTTTTTTTTTTTAATTAACATTGTCCTCTAGCAAGTTAGTTAACCTTTCTGAATCTCGGTTTCTGCACCTCTAAACTAGAGAAACAACACCTACATTGTAAGGCTGAAGTGAAGATTGCATCTAAAGTACCGAACAATTATGGCACATAGTAAAAGAATGTCGTAAATATTGCTGTTACTCTCTTTTCTTAACTTTCCGAAACCCTGACCATAGAAAACTAGCACATCAGAGTCTTTGAGATTTAAAAATGTACACTTTAGACAGACATCAGATAATTACAACTCCATTGTTGCTGCTAGTCTAATTTTAGCAGATCCTAAATGTGATCTGTGGCGTTTTGTGTGTGTGTGTGTGTGTGTGTGTGTGTGCGCGATGCACTTTATTTACTTTGCTTTTAAGTTTCTTTAACTGATTCTGTTGCTTCTATATGGATCTGGATCTATAAAATTAGTATGACTTATTTCTATCAATCTCTCCAAATGTACTAGACGTTTATGGTTACATGTGTTCATAACACTTATCCCTGATACCAGTATATCCCTGGTCCCTTTACTTCAGAGATGGCACTAGAAGGATAGCATGGCACTCTGAGATCTTCTTGTGAAATAAAAAATAAATTAAAAAAAATTTTAAAAGCTTATTCTGCAGGTTTTGTTCTATCAAGTTCTCTTCTCTGTAGATCTTGAGAGGCCTCCCCAAATTAGACCCATGGACCGTCTGCTCATACCTTTGACTTATTGAATCATTTTAGGCAAAGATGTATTCTATAAATCCAAGTAGCAGTTAGAAGATTACCTCACTCAACCTCAGCCTGTCCACTAGAGAGTTTATTTCCTTGGAAAAGACTGTGTCAGAACCAAGCTTTAATCATATAACTTTTAATTCACTTTTCCTTAATAGATGTAAATGGCTGTTTGTAGCCTGCCCCAGGGATGACGAAACCATAGAAGCTAACATTCTAGCAAGGGAAGAAGTCAGCAAAATCAGTTACAGATGCACAAAGAAATTCACTGTACTCTGAATTGTTTCATTAACATGGTTGGACACTGCAGGAAAGGCAGGGAATTGCTCCTTGCAGCCTGAAAGATTTATTCCACTCACCTGTCACCTGGTTGGCCAGCTGCCTTGAGAAACTGTTAGAAAAAGGAAAAGAAAAATTAAGAGAGGTTCTATTACTTATTTTTATAGGAACAGTGGGTGCTGTGTTACTTGGTTCTTCTATACATTTTTGTTATTGTTTAAAGGAGATAAAGGGCCATGTGAAACACCACATAAGTGTGAGGTGTTACAATTATTTCCACAAATTAATATGAAGGCTGGAGAGTTGAGATGTGTAACTGTGCATTTTCACTGGCGCTGTTGGCAGATACTCTCAGAAGCAGCAATGGCTGCGACACACATGTCAGCACACATTGCCCATAAACAAGGAAGGCCTGCCTCAGAGTGGGGTTGAGGGAATTGATGCCTCACTTGAGTGCTTTGAGAGGCCAAGATCAAAAGCACTTTTAAGTATATCATATAATTATCATCATTAAGAAGCATGAGGCGAGGAGTCCTAAACTCCCAAATTTTCAAAGCAACAAAAGCAGCACAGCTTTAATGGGACTTTGAAGTCAGATAAATCTCCAGGTATTTTCATTACAGAAACTCACAACTAATTAAGGAAAACCCTATCCGGGCCAGTGTTTAATTATGTTTGCTTGTCCGCTGTGTCATGTACTGTGCTCTGAAAGTAGAGGGGTGTCAATTGGATTGTACCAAAAGACTGTGCTGGGACCAGCCAACAGCACTCATTTCCAACAAAGCATGGCATAGCAAGGTTTTGATCTGTTTTGTCTAAATAAATAAGTTCTTAATAAGCATTGATTATTTTCCTAATCATCTACATAGCCCAAAGGTTAGCTAAAACTTTCTCTGCAAAAATAACACCTAGTTTATAATACAAAGTAATGAACTGAACCATCTACATAGGAAGATGTTGGAAATTTTCTGTCTAATAATATAGTAAAGACAAATAGCACTGAACGTATCACCAAGAGAGGCTGTTTATATAGAAAGTAAACCAGAACTGCTAACTGGTGACCCATGAGCTAGACCTCACCTAAAGACATGTTTCCTTTGGCACAGAGAAGATGGCCCACATTGTGTTTTTTCTAAAAATTTAAAATTGTGAAAAAGATTTTAAAAATAGAAAATATCTCATAGTGTATGGACTTCTGGTGAATCTTGAAAAATTGAAAGGTCTGACAACCTCAGGCCCACTTGGCAATCATGGGCTAGTTTGGACTAAGGAGGAAGGTTGACCAATTTCCCACAAACCCAATTGTGATGAATAGATAAGCAAAATGTGGTCCATCCATAAAATATAATTGTATTCAGCCATAAAAAGGGAAGAAGCACAGGTACAGGCTAAAAATTATCTAAGTCTTGAAAATATTATGCCATCATGCCTATCCAAGACAAAAAAAAGAAAATATTATACTATGTAAAAGATGATAGGCACGAAAGGCCACATGTTTTATGATTCCATTTTATATGAACTATTCCAATTAGGCAAAGCCTTAGAGACAGAAAGCAGATTTGTGGTTGCCAGGGGGTGAGGGAGAGGGGAAATGGGGCATGACAGCTGAGGGTGACACTCTCCTGAAGGTTAATCTGGAAGCTGCAAATTTGAGCAGCACGTTGGGTGTGATTAAAAAATCCTAGAACTAGATGGTGGTGCTGGTTGTGTAGTCACGGATGTCTGTAATAGCACTGAATTGTACTCTTTAAACTGGCGAAGACGATGAGCATTTGTTATTGACATTTCATCATCAGTTTTCAAAGTGTAAATCACAGACTCCTTGCCCATAGTGCTAGGACACGAGGAAGAAGTGGTTGATACAATAAAGGTGCAAATGTCCCACCTGGCAACATGTCACCTTTGCAGGTATAAGCAGGAAAGAGAACATGTCCTAGTCACCCTGGAACCTCTACCTGCTCCACTTGTCGGGGGGCAAAAGGTTCAACAAACATCTTCCTATGTGTGGCCAGGTCCTAAGCCTCGCTAAGAGCAGCAGGCCCATCAGTACCTGTAGGTGGGTGGCTTCTGTGGTAAAAGTCTGCTTGATCACACAGGGATTCCCTGAGGCCCTCACAGAGCATAGCTTGTGGAAGACATCTTGGACTTATTCTTCTAGGTCAGCTGCTGGAAAGTACCTCAAATTCTATGGCTCATCTTACAGGTGGTCCCACCCCTAACCAAGCCAGGGTCCTGTAATTTCTGCAGAAGGGATCCCCTAGCTACACGAATTAAAACCACTTACATTTCTCCTTCCTCCAAACAGGAGGAACTCGCAAATGATGAAAATAAAATAAGTTATTGTTCCTTGAGTATTTACTATGTGCCTGGCACAGCTCTAGATGCTTTACATGTGCTTGGTCATTTAACGTTCAAAACAATGCAGTGTGGCGGTTTTACAAGATGAGAAAATGAAGGCTCAGACTTTTGGTGACTCGCCCAAAATCTTCAGGTGCCCAGTACAAACGACAAGATGCCAACCCAGAGATCCTGACTCCAGCACCAGTACCCTAAATCCTATACTCATCAGCCTTTTTTAAAAAAAGAAGCCTCTAGATGCCACAGCAAAAGAAAGCCTAAAAGCTTTGCCACGTATTCTGTGAATTTCTTGGGGTAGGTCAGAGGAGTTGCACTGGGACCTCAAGTGGCTAGAAGTGAGCCTGGAGGGCAGCCATCCACCTGCAAAGCACTTACTCCCATGGCAGTGTCTTCTGTATCAGGGATTCCAGAGGAGCCGCTGTCAGGGGCTTGTGTTTAGACAGCAGTGCACTTCTGGACCTAGAAGGCTTTGTGTGTCCGCGAACCTCAACGTGTCTTGGCTACCTGGTAAGGTTCATCTGCATGACTGGGTTTGGAGCAAACCGTGTCTTCACAGGGCTCCTGGTATCACCAGCACAGTGAATTTACAAGAAGCTACATTGTGGTTATCAGAACCAGCTTGATTCATGAACCAGATATTGTGAACACATTTTAATTTTCTATATTCTTCACTTTCACAGCCCCATCCTCTGCTTTACCTACAAAATGGAAAATGGTGATGTCAAACTACTCATAAGTGTCCTTCACTGGTTCCCCATCTCATGAAAGCCCCCAGTCTAATCAGTTCTCAAGCCCCAAAGACCTCTGGACACTGTCCTGTTCTTCATACATCACAGAAGGCTGATCAGCTCTTTCAATGTCCCCATTCAACTACACTTGCTGGAAGCTATCTGTTTCATGTCAAGCACTATACAGGGCCCTTGGAATACCACAGGACACCAACCCTTCTCTGGAGGGTAATAGAGTCTGGCAGGGAACAGAGACTCGGGAAAAAAAACCCACATAAAGGGAATTGTTGAAAGAAATACAAGAATATGGAGGAGAGAGAGGGTACTCTGCCTAGTGATCAGGGAGGGTGTCACAGAGGAGGTGCTTTTTCAACTAACTCGATTATTCACCTCATGGTACTCACCTAAAAATCAGAATATCTAACCTTTGCAAAAGTCCTTTTTTCTTTTTCTTTTTATTGAACTGGAGTCTCGCTCTTGTCACCCAGGTTGGAGTGCAATGGTACAATCTCAGCTCACTGCAACCTGAGTTCAAGCAATTCTCCTGCCTCAGCCTCCCGTGTAGCTGGGATTACAAGTGCCCCTCACCCCACCAGGCTAATTTTTGTATTTTTAGTAGAGATGGGGTTTCACCATGTTGGCCAGGCTGGTCTTGAACTCCTGACCTCAGGAGATCCACCTGCCTCAGCCTCCCAAAGTGCTGGGATTACAACTGTGAGCCACTGTGCTGGCCCCTTTTTTCTTATAGTATGTTTTCAAATACTGAGGCATAGTAAGAGAATTCTCCGCACTGCTTTATGTTTCTGAGACTAATTTTATTTTATTAGACTTCATTTGCTTTTTTAATTTCCCTGGCGTGTTAGCCCATTTTTGTGTCACCATAAAGAAAAACCTGAGACAGAGTAGTTTATCAAGAAAAAAGGTTTCTGGATCACTGCTCTGCAGGCTGTATGAGAAGCACAGTGTCAGCATCTGCTTCTGGTGTGGCCTCAGGAGGCTTTGAACTATGGTAAAAAGTGACTAGGAGCCAGCATGTCATATGGTGAGAACAAGAGCAAGAGAGAGTGGGCAAGGTGCCCCACCCTTTCAAACAACCAGATTTCCTGTGAACCAACAGCAGGAACTCACTCATCACCAAGAAGATGGTGCCAAGTCATTCATGAGGGATCTGCCCCCATGATCCAATCACCTTCCACCAGACCCCACCGCCAACATTGCAAATCACATTTCAATATGAGATTTGGTGGGGATAATCATCCACACCATAGCACCTGGCTTTGGCATCAGAAAAGCTTAGGTCCAAATCTCTGTTGTTCCATTTAATAGCCCTGCTTCTTGGACAGATGACCCAACTACTATGAGCCTCAGTGTTCTCATCTGTGTAACTGTGATAATGCCCACCTTACCTCACTGTCTCTGTTTGATAATGCCCACCTTACCTCACTGTCTCTGTTTAATAAGGTAATGTACATAGTGCTAAGTGTAGGGCTGAACACACATCAGGGAATCACAGGTATCAGCTGCTAATATTTGTATTATTAGTACTCTTCCAAAGGTTGGGACACAAACCCATGGCCTAACTATATCCTGATTACGGTAGAAGGTTATGAAGATAATTCGCTTTATCCAGACTCTGAATACTTAGAAATGAATGTGCTCATTTCCAATACAGTTGATAAGTGATTCAGCTGATTTTAAAAGCTGCCTTCAGGAGCCTATATAAAGTGTGCCCTTGTGATACATACCCTTGTACCTTTATTTTTAGCTACACCCACCAAGCCTTCATAATAAATTTAGATCATAAGTTGATGCCACAGAAGAATTGCCCAGAGGAATATTTCATGGCCACTAAACAGTTCTAACCTGGAATAAATGAAAGAAAAATAAAAAACAATAATAAACCAATTTTTAAAACCTTAAATATATCCACACAATGTTATCGGAGGGGCCAAGCTCAACAGAGTATTTAGTATGTATTTTAGTAAAACGAGGAAGCAACGTGGAGAAAGTTGGGGGAGAGAGAGAGGGAGAACATCATACATTTAAGGTTTTCAAGGGATGTGTTTTTGTAAAGAAACATCTGTCAGGGTTTGTGAACTCACTGTGGTACACAGGGTTCACTTGTTTAATGTTGGAAGAGATTGTAGAGTCAAAAGCCCCCAGGCAAACTGAGCAGAGCTGGTTGCCCCTGGGGAAAGCAGAAATTTAGCTGAATGCCTGATGCCATGTTGGTGCCAGCTAACAGAACTTCTTGATACTAATGAGACCCCACCATTTCAGAGCAGTTACATTAATTGGCATTAATCAAAAAGTCTATTGGAAAGTTCACCCATTCTTCTAGGGTGTCAGTCAGAGACTGTTGTACATGGGGCCCCTCTGACAGCTAGTAAATGTATTGCGTTCAAGGTCCTGAACCTTCTTGGAATAGGGATTCCTACTCACCGTCATGCATCTCAGTCGACTAGCTAACCTTTCAATGGTTTGTGAAACATCTGGTATTCCTGTTTTCTGTATCAGCACTGGAAGAATAGAACCCAAAATGCTGTTATGTATGCTTATAATTGCCTTGGACATTTTTGTGGTGGAAATCTCTAGACGCTTATGGTTATTTTTTACCCATTCCAACTAAGCCACCTGATCAACTTATGAAAAAGAGAAGAGTTCTTAACCCCAAACTGTCCTGCCAGTCTCTAAACTAGTTTCAATGGTTATCAGAAACCAGCAGCATAATGGGTCAATTTCACAGATCATTATCCAAGAACTAGTGGAACCTCAAGAATTTAGTTGCGGGCAAGAATACAAACTATATATATAATTTAAGAAAGTTACTGGCATTGAAAATTGTTGAGCTTTGGTCAGAATTACCTGAAAGGAAATAAGAAATGGCCTTTGCTATATAGCATTACTTGTGGTAGTAATTAGGATAGCTTTACTGTTTGCTTAGGAATTTTATGAGGCCTGACTAAAGGTAAGAAGAACATAATTTTTGCAGGGTGCCCGCCAGAGCCGTGATTTTATAAGTCCACCATCAGGCAGAATAGCAAGCATAAATAGTCTCCCTAGAAGATTTCTGGTCATTCCAGTTTGGCTAGACCAATGTAAAGAGCTCCTTTTTCTGTTGGGTTTCTCTAGGCAGTCTGGACTAAGACAAGCACAGGCCATGGCAGCTGTGCAGATGAAGGCTGACTGCAAGGTAAGAAGCCACTAGGTTCTCTATAGCTAAACCTCAAAGAAAGGTGCTGTTCAGTTCAAACTCTGGGAGGTGTGAGGGTTTCTGTTTCACTCTGGCTAGTATGCCCATAACTAGCCACGATCAGAGAAGGAAGAGGCTTTAGCCAAGTCTGAAACCCACTCAGCCCCCATGGGATTTGAGTTTAGCTCTTTTAAAAAACCATTTTGATGAGTTGTGTGTAAATGAATCAGAAACATATGGATTCGATTTCCCTTGAAGTGTACGTGGGTTTAAAAATTAAGGGGAAAAAATGTGCGGAGCTTGGGTATGTACCAAAGGCAAAATGTTTAAAAAATAATGCAAGACGCTTTGCAGAGCAGAAAGCACACCTTCCTTCTCGAAGTGGACTGAATGCGGCAGGTGGAGAGGCAAGTGCTGTGGCTCTGAAGTTGACAAGTATTCCCAGGCCTGGCTTTTTCAGGGCTTGCTGTTGTCTGGCTGGTGGCCTCCTGCCTCATCCTCAGACCTTGTGAACAACCCCCAGCAAATAGAAAGCAGACACCATCCACAAGGGAGGCCAAATCATATCTAGGCTGGAAATTAAATCACCAAGCAAACAACAGATTTTTAAACAAGGAATATTTGCGCTTTCTTTTTAAGTTAATTTAATTCTAAATAGAGGACAATCTGCAGACTGAGAAATATAAACTGTAAATTCTGACTTCTGAACTCTGAAGGTTCTTGGGGCCAGAGGTTATACACATCAGTGAAGGAGACCACTTTGAACTTAAACCTTGCCAGGGGAGAGTTCTGGGTTTCAAATTCATTTATAAAACATTTACTCAGTACCTATGGTGTACCAGACACTGTTCTCAGATCCAGAAATATAAAAACACATGAGAAACTGTTGATACCTTCAAGCAGCTTTTAGTTTCTAAGAGAAAAGCATAGATGCATATGCAAATTACTATAATTGAATGGTCTGGTCACTAAGATAGAAGGAGATACAGTATACAGGGAGTGTAACGGTGGCCAATTCTACCTTGAAAGTGGGGCAAAGTGCCGGGTGCGGTGGCTCACATCTATAATCCCAGCACTTTGGGAGGCCAAGGCAAGTGGATCACGAAGTCAGAAGTTCAAGACCAGCCTGGACAAGATGTTGAAACCCTGTCTCTACTAAAAACAAAAAAAAAAATTAGCCAGGCCCAGTGGTAGGCACCTGTAATCCCAGCTACACAGGAGGCTAAGGCAGGAGAATCGCTTGAACTCTGGGGGGCGGAGGTTGCAGTGAGCCAAGATCATGCCACTGCACTTCAGCCTGGGTAACAGAGTCAGACCTCAAAGAAAGAAGAGAAAGAGAGAAAGAAAGAAGGGAAGAAGGGAGGGAGGGAGGGAGGGAGGGAGGGAAAAAAAAGAGAGGGGGAAGAGAAGGGAGTAAAGGTAATTTTTTTAATGAGCAAAGGTAATTATTTTAATTACCTCCCATTCACCCTTTGGTGAGGGAGAGATTCTGCTCAAGCTTAGGAGGACAGCTGAATGCACAGCGCCCAGCACTGGACAGGTAAGCTTGACGCCAGCTTATTAGTCACATATACCTGCAGCCTGGGAGGAAGACATCACATGTCATGCAGGGTCACATAAAGCTTGCACTCTGGAATAAAGTGAACAACCAGGAACTATGAGAAGCTTTGTAGTACCAAGGGGTAAGTTATCCCCCAAACTCCCATAGCAAGAGGTGACTGAGTTATTTGAATAATACTGGGGCTGGCCAATAATTAAATCACAGTCCTTAAAGATAAGCAGGACCTTCACTTGGTCTCTTTGATAAGGAGATTGTTTGGCTACAGGACCTTATTTGCAGGAGCAGAATGAGAAGGAGACTCCAGGATTAGGTTATTTGAGACCCTCTTAACCTCACCAGATATCAAGGCAGTACCTAATATTGGGCCTTAGTTTCAGGCCTTACACGATACTGATACTTGAGAGAACTCTTGTAAAATAAGTTAGTAGATTTCACCTTATGTCTGAGCCCTTCAGGGTATGGTGGCATCCCAGACAGAATAGGGAGAGCCACAGTAAGAGCCTAGAGGCATAAAGCTGCCTGGAAAATTAGTTAGATTATTTTGGGGGGAAAAATTAACAATTCCTTTTCACTGATTTGTAGAAAAGAAACAACAATATGTCTTTAAAGTTTAGAATATTTAAACATTAGAACTAATGAAAGAAGAGAAGATGTTACTTTAGAGCAGCGCAATCCCATAGAAATACTCTGTGAGCCAGAAATGTGCGTCACTTACGTAATTTTAAGCTTTCTAGTAGCCACACTGGAAAAAAAGCAAAAATAGATAGATAAAATTAATTTTAATGATATACTTTATTTAACTTAATATATCCAAAATCTTACCATTTCAAAATGGAACAATATAAAAAATATTAACAAGATATTTATATTCTTGTTTTCTTACTAAGTCTTTGAAATTCTATATATATTTTTACAGTTACAGCATACCTTAATTTGGACGAGCCACACATGGGAAGTGCTCAATACCCACATTTAGCTGATGGCTACCATATTGGACAGCACAGATTTAGAGCATCTTGAATTGAATTAAATTTGGAACAAATGCTATATAGTCTTTTCATCTGTAACTCAGCTGTGAAAATAGCAATATCTCACAACTGAGTGCAAATTTTTAGACAAGAGGTAGAAAATGACTGACATTTATATTGTTAATGCCACTAAACTTTTTACTGTAACAACAGCAGATGTTACTCCTAGATCCCAACACACTTTCCTACTAAGTCTGCTGGCAGCCATTGTCAAAGAATTGAACCTGGCAAATAAGGTGAGTCCAAACACCTTCCCTTTCCTAAATATATAGCCACCGCTTTAAAATGACAATGGATAAGTAAATCTTAACCCTCTATTCCATACCACACTTTAAAAACTAGGTTGTAAGTAAGACACTAGAAATATATGCAAAAAGAAGCTATTGAGACTAGGTTCAAAAAAAAACCTCTTCAACAGTATCATATATTAGATCTTCTAGATGACAATTGTAACTTGGCTACTTGACCAAATAACTATGTACTTTATACCTAATGTTAAACTCAACCGTCTAACAGACCTTATGTGCTTTTAGAATTCCAGAGAGAATACTGAGAGTTTTCCATACATATTTAGCTTTCCACACATTTTTACACTGAGTTCTCCAGCGTATACACACAACTGTAATAAATAAACTGTGTAGCAAATCCCTTAGTAACAACACTCCAGTGATTCTTACACACACACACACACACACACACACACCCATTCTATTGCTCTACTTACAAAATACATATTTGGTAGACCTATATTACTTGGAAAATCATATAATTCAACATAGTTTTGCAAAGTCTGAATACTTTGGTTAGGAGATCTGTTTCATTTTGATCATGCATTTTTTAGTATTCCTATGGGTTTTCTCTCCAGTAAAAGTATCTTCTCTTCTGACTAAACTCAGATTTTTCTGTCATCTTAAAAATACCATTGCCTAAGAATTCACAATTTCCTATCATGTATTGCTATATGACATGGGAAAAAACTTCATTTTTGACATAGAATGATTAGAGAAAACCTAGGAAAAGAGGTGCAAAGATTCAGAAACTTTATTTTCACATTATTTTTAGTGTTTTAAAATTTAAAACAAAAATTCAGACTATATTATTAAATATGGGGACTATAGTCTAATAAGGAAAATATCATGCCCAATAGGTATATAATTTAAAGCACAGGAAGGTGGAAGGAACTGTAATATAGTCTAGCAAAGTCAGGATGTGCACTGAGAAATAAAGCACAGTTTACAGCATTGTTGAAATATTTGTGAGGCAATCCTAAAAAATCTCTCCTGGTAATTAACTAATAAAATAATCCATAGAACACTGTCTGGGCCAAACCAACTTCATTCTCTGTTAGTACACATTTGAATGGCTTTCTTTCTGGTCCCTTGCTTGACTAATCTGTTTCCCATAGAACACGGGCATTTCAGTCTGAAAATTCCCTTAACCCTTTAAAATCCTTTAAAATTTTATCTTTCACGTATGTTAGGCAAATAGAGACAAATTAAAAAGTAATGAGGAGGGGACCCAACTGCTTTGAGAAGTTTCCACATATGGGCTAATTAGTGATTCCATCTGAAAATATTCCCAGAAAGCTGGATGGGTAAAGCAGACTGAGATAAATAATGCAAAGACCCTGTGGCAGTGTCACAAACACCATAATCAAGGCTGCTTGTGAGTTCAGAGTCTCCAAGTGCTGTGGCTTAGAAAAAAACATCAATGAAGTAAAACTGCTCTAACAACCTCAGGGTTATCACACACATCCACACACACACACACACACACACACACACACACCACTTTATTCTTTCAACCTTTTGGTTCAGGCTAAGGAACTCTTTGAGTGTTTATATCATACCCATCCCCCACTTTCAGGTCTGTTTTGACAGAAGGTGAAATAGAATTTCTTACATCTAGTTTGCAGTACTGTTAAAATGCACAGTCTTCATTCAAACACTGGTCCAGCTACATAAGCACATGGAGATGATTAGCTGTGAAATAAGGCATTAGTCCACAGCCTCAAACACCAAACGAAATACTTTCTGATTACAGGGACTACAACCTCTGGAAGTCCCTTTTGTAAAATGACAAGCCTGCTGGTTTAGTCTTCTGATACAATGCCCAACTGTATTTTTAAAGTACAATCGAGTTTCATCAACAAGACCAGAAGTACTGCTGGTTGAAATGCATTCTGTAAAGTTAGTGGAAAAATAACGCTAGCAGCTCCATAAATGAAGGGTAAATAGCACTATTATGATAATTTCTGGTTTAATGCTTTCAGCTAACACAAGAAGACTATGATTTGGAAGTTGCAATGGAGATATTAGAAGAAACACCTAGATACTTCACTGGAAGTGCTGCAAAAATGACAGCATAAATTGTGCAATTTCACAACCCTCCAACCCCCCCAAAAAACCTACAAGCATTTAATGGCCTTATGACTATGCATGTGACATGTATACTTTATTAGAGGCATTTCTCAGTTTCCCTCATCTAAGCTGTTAGGATTGTATAAGACTAAGTCAAAGCTGATCCTCTTTCTAAACCCACCTCTCCCCACAGCCCAAAATGATCCTAACTGCCCAAGGAAAATGGGAATATTGAGCTCTCCCAGTAGCTGTATTCATGGGAGCAGCACTTTTGTACTTTGCAAGACCAGATTGGGCTCCCCACCTGCATTGGTGACCCATTTAACCGGACTGATTTTACTGCTTTGTCAAACTTATTGGGCATGAAAATAAAGTCTGCTCTACAGAAGTAAACAAAGGGCCTGGAAACAGTTTGAAGCCTGCCTGCTAATGAAGGCCCTTGGTCACTTCCTCCTTGAAAATCAAGGCTTCCTGCAAAAAGAATAAACTGCCCTCCATGACAGAGAATCAAGTAACCAGGTATTTACATTTAGACAAGATTGAGTCTCGTCTGGCAGCCTAGAAAAATGCACAGCTGTCAAGAATCAAATAAAGGCTTTCAAAAATCTTTCTCAAGAAACAAGCATGCCATTTGAAGAGCAAAGCAGTGAGCAATTTCCACTAACATCACAGGAATTTTGAAAACTAATTCTGTTTGAAAGACACAACCTGCCCATACCCATCAGAAGGTCTCTGGTTTCAGCCTTTAAAAATATTATTATAAATTTTAACATACTAGATTTGTCACCTCCTGTATATGCTTTTTGCTTTAATAAAACAAAAGATCTAGTGTACTGATTTTTCACCAAAAAAGAAATGTTTAACATTTGGTAGAAAAGTTATTTTTCCTTCATACATATATCCAGAGATATATTATTTTAAGCAGTTTGATGGGATCTCATAATTAGTTGCTAATTTCAAAATCTTGCTATAAAAGAACTTTATCTCTATCATACATGAGAGTTCATTCATTTTCATCAGTTTTGATGTACTAGAGATTTCACTTGTGGTGTACCCTAGGACTGAAGAGTTTTGAGAAATATCTGGAAGATCATGGGTTAGGGTGTATGGAATTGTGAGGTGGCTTGGACAACGCTGGGAGCTGGAAATGGGTGGGTAGCAATTCTGAGAGCAGGAAGACTGCCTCTGTCTTCTTGGCTGCATAACTAGGTCTTGAGGAAAAGCATATGCCAAAAAGCAGAGTAAAATTAATAAATAAGTGGATAGATAAATGCACTCATCCATCCGTAGATGCAGTGTTCAATCATTCAGTGAGTATTTATTGAGTTCCTGGCACTGAGAATATGAGTGTTAGATTGTTAGATACATTGAAGGGCACAGAAATCCCTGCCCACCTGGAACTTGCAATCTGGTGGGCGTGGGGAGTGGTAGGGATAGAATAAGTTAAATATGCATGTGTGTGTGTGTGTGTGTGTGTGTGTGTGTGTGTGTGTTCACGTGCGCTAAAGAAAAACAAAAAAGTCAGGGGAGGGAATGTGAGACTAAAGGGGTGTGTTGACATTGTAGATAGGTGGCCAAGCAGGTCTCCTTGAGAAGCTGGTACTTGAGTTAAGCGCTGGAAGAAATGAGGAAGATCTAAGGGAAGACCTTTCCAGGCAGAAGGATTCCCAAGTGCAAAGGCTTGAGTCAGATCATGTCTAGTGTACTGAAGCAGCAGCAGGGTGAGCAGGTGTAATGTAGAAGATGAAGTCAGTGTGAAATGGGGAAGCAGGCCAATCAGCACCCAACAGACCAATGTGGTCCCACCTACTTTTACTTGATGAGAAGCCACTGGAGGGTTTGAGAACAGGACTGACATGGTCTCACTTATACTTCCATGGGATCAGCTGACAGTGTGGTGGAAATAACCACAGAAAGACAGAGAGCATCACAGAGGCTTATGAAGAGGTTCCTGCTGTATCCACATGTAAAGTCATGGTAGCTTAGACAGTGGGACAGCACTAGATTTGAGTAAGAGAAGTACCTAGAGCACAAGTTTAATTTAAGGAGGCACTCGGCATCAGCAATGTTCACATGTAGTGTCAGCAGGGTCTTCGCTTGCATGGCTGAGAGGGAAACTTTGTAGCCTATGCACCTGTCGTGCCTCAACTGGATCTTGGATATGTTGGACAGGGAAAGGACAGTCAAATTCAGAAGGTGGCACTGACATGATGTGCTGATGGTGTGAAGTGCGGAGGAAAAAGAAGAGTCCAAGATGACCCCACATATTTTAAACCTGTAGAAAGAGATGGCCATTTTCTGATAGGAGTAACCTGTAAGGGAAACAGGTTTGAAGGAAGAATACCAGAGCTCAGTTTTGGATGTATAACACTTTAGATATTTTATTAAACAACTATGTGAAGATACATGAGTCTGGAGTTCAAGTGTAGGGTATAAAATGACAGTTACCTGGCCTAATGAAACACAATCCAGGGTGGTGATGGACAAATAGGGCAATACACTACAACATACAACTTGCCATGAAATGATACTCTGAGATTGCTATAAAAATTCATAGAGAAATATCCAGCCTGAACTTGAGGGCCTGGCAAATAGAAGTCACTTAATAAATGCCAGTTGAGAGCAGGGCAGCGTGGCTCACACCTGTGATC
The DNA here is from genome assembly GCF_049354715.1 of Callithrix jacchus. Taxonomy (NCBI): domain Eukaryota; kingdom Metazoa; phylum Chordata; class Mammalia; order Primates; family Cebidae; genus Callithrix; species Callithrix jacchus. The sequence goes on along the minus strand of NC_133517.1, from coordinate 33,888,537 downwards.
CAAGCACTTTGGGAGGCCGAGGCAGGAGGACCACTTGAGCTCAGGAGTTTGAGACTTGCCTGGGAAACATAGGGAGACCCTGTCCCTACAAAAAATAAAAAAGCATGATGGTGTGCATCTCGGGTCCCAGTGGTTGCAGTGAGCCCAGATCACACCACACACTCTAGCCTGGGCAACAGAGTGAGACCCGGTGTCAAAAAATAAGTAAATAAATAAATAAATAAATAAATACTGGTTGAATATATGGACACTACTCATTTATTTATTATCTACTTACTAATTTTACTCTGTTTTATGGTTGATTTATTTTCCCAAGACCCAGGCAAGAGGCCAAAAAAACTGAGGCAGAGAAATGTCTGGAAGAAGAAACATTTAAGGTGACACTTTAAGGAAGGACAAGATGATATGGTTTGTCTGCGTCCTCACCCAAATCTCACCTTAAATTGTAATAATCCGAAGTGTCAAGGGTGGGGCCAAGTGAAGATAATTGAATCATGGGGGCGGTTTCTCCCATACTGTTCTTCTGGTAGTGAGTAAGTCTCATGAGATCTGATGGTTTTATAAAGAGGAGTTCCCCTCCACAAGCACTCTTGCCGCCACCATGTAAGATGTCCCTTTGCTCTTCCTTTATCTTCTGCCATGATTGTGAGACCTCCCCAGCCATGTGGAACTGTGAGTCCATTTAACCTCTTTCCTTTATAAATTACTCAGTCTTGGTTATGTCTTTATTAGCAGCATGAGAACAGACTAATATGTAAGCGTTAGTTATGTATTAGTGGGTTTGGAGGAGATTACAGAAAACATTTTCAGAGGCAAAAACTAATACATGAGAAGGCCCTGGGAGAATGTTGCTGGTGTTATCAGAACCAATGGCAAATGATGCATACTCAAAATCAGACATTATTCTCTTCCGCTGGAAGAGTACTGTAACATCAGCACTTGGGCATTGGCACTTTTGTGACGATAGCACAACAGTAGTGCTCTGGTGTGTCCCTGGCACAACTCTGGTCTGGATATCAGCGATGGGAAAAGACATGGCTACAAGAGCCAAGGAGGAATAGAATGGTAGATGCCACATGGTAGGGAAGAGAGAACCCCCTGTCCTTGCAAGATTCTAGAATTCTTGGGGAGAAATTGAGGGATCTGAAGCTGGAGCTTTTCAAGAGCAAGTTAAAGCAAAACCGGAAAAAGAAAGAGAAAACAGAATTGTAGAAACGTAAGTTATAGATGACAAATAAATGGATAATGCTTCTGCATTTTTTAAAAGAGCTTTCTTTTGAATTGATTGTTTTCTTTATTCCAAACAGGAAAACTATCAGTTAGGGAGGGCAAGTGAATGAAGTGGGTCACAGAGTTAATGAATTATTTAATATTATCAGTACAATTAATGGCAGATGGGGGAATTTGAACACAGGACCCTTAGTAAACAATTTATGGCTTTGCTTTTTGTTTGTTTGTTTTTGTTTTTGTTTTTGTTTTTGAGATGTGGTGTCACTCCATCAACCAGCCTAGAGCAGGGGCAAAATCATGGCTCACTGCAGCCTCAAATTCCCAGGCTCCAGCCGTCTTCCTACCTCAGTCTCTGGAGCAGCTGAGACTACAGGCACATGGACACCATGCCTATTTTTTCATCTTCCTTCCTTCCTTCCCTTCCTTCCTTCCTTCCTTCCTTCCTTCCTTCCTTCCTTCCTTCCTTCCTTCCTTCCTTCCTTCCTTTCCTCCCTCCCTCCCTCCCTCCCTCCTTCCCTCTCTCTCTCCTTCCTTCCTTTTTTCTTTTTTTTTTTTGTGGAAAGACAGGGTCTCAGTATGTTCCCTAGGCTGCACTCAAGTAGTCCTCCCACCTCAGCCTCCCAAAGTGCTAGGATTACAGACATGAGCCACTGCGCCCGACCCAGTTTATGTTCTTTTAGACCAATCCTTGATATACATAAAGGTAGGTAGAAGAAGAGAGGTGAAGAGGAGAAAAGAGCAATGGATACAACTTGTTTGAAGAAAGGACAGTTTGCATCTCCCAGGACAGTGACACAAAAAAGCCGTATATTTTGATAATAAATTTATTTTCATGTGGTCCAAAATAAACTTTAGTGTATTTTTCAAGAAACTGTATTGCTTGCTTGTAGGAGAATAAATTAGTATGAACCTTCTGGTGGTACTTTCTGATTAAAATCAGAATGTTACATACTTAAAAGCCTTAAATTCTGATTACCATATCAGTTGTTGCGCTTTGGGCTATAAGTAACTGAAATCTCCAATCAAGCCGTTTTGGACATGAGGAAATGGATTACTCACATAACTAGATGTGGAAAGGTTGAGCAAGTTGCTGCTTAATGTAGCCCAGTGGCTCTACTTTTGTTCTTTATGACTGTCTTTCCCATATGTGGGCTTTCCTTCAGACAAAGAATGAGTTCTGGGGTTTCTGAGGTCTCATATCCATACCTAACATTTGTTATATTTGATATTTTATTATTATATCTAACAGAGCAAAAGAGGGAAGTCACTTCTGAATATCCTCCCCAAAAACGATGAATAACTTTTTCTGAAGCTCCCAGTAAACTTTTCTTGCTCTCTCAAGATCCCAAGCCAGTCCTGAATCAATCATTGACAAAAGAAATGTAACTGGCTGATTAAAGTCACCCCTAGCATTAGGGTGGGCTCAGTGTCTCCCATGGCAATTGGCTGCACAGATGAGAAGTGGGAAACTACAGAGAATTGAGATCCTTGTTAGGAAAGAGAAAGAAGAAAAAGGATATACTGGCAACCAACGATATCTACTGTTATGGCATTTAACCCCAAAATTTCACCTTCAGGAAATCATCCTAAGGAATTTTAATTCATGCTTATAAATGCTTAATAACTAAGAGAATGTTTGCCACAGTCTTATTCATAATAATAAAATATCAGATATAATGTTTGAAAATAAGTTGATTAAAGTATGATATATTTATAATATTCTATATATCTATTATATCTGCAATATTTCTACATTCACAAAAATATGCTAGAGTTCTTTAAAGACTTGAAAAATATGGTCACAAGACATCAGTACATCAAAAAAGCATACTTCAAAGAAATATGTTCAATATTTGTTAGGAAAAATACACTATATATTTAGACAAAGAACTAAACAGATGTATATTGAAATAAATGTTAACAATTGTAAATTATATTAGAGTAATGGGAAGAAAAGATGTTTTTCCTGATATCGGTATTTTCTAAATTTCTTTTTTCTTTTTTTTTTTTTTTTTGAGATAGAGTCTCGCTCCATCACCAGGTGCCAGGCTGGAGCGCAGTGGCACCACCTCGGCTTACTGCAACCTCCGCCTCCTGGGTTAAAGCAATTCTCCTGCCTCAGCCTCCTGAGTAGCTGGGACTACAGGCCCGTACCACCATGCCCAGCTAATTTTTGTATTTTTTAGTAGAGACGGGGTTTCATCATGTTGGCCAGGATGGTCTCGATCTCTTGACCTTGTGATCTGCCCACCTCAGCCTCCCAAAGTGCTGGGATTACAGGTGTGAGCTAAATTTCTTATAATAAGCACATATTGTGAGGAAAAAATAGGAGTTATTATTTTAATGCCATGTAATTATATTTTGGGGTTTTATATTTAAATTTGTATATATATATAAATATGTATATATATATATAAATATATATACAAATTTAAATATAAATATTTGTATATATATATACAAATACATATACAATTTTAAATATATATATTTGTATATAATTTAAGTACATATATATGTGTATATATATATATATATATATATTTCTTTCTTTTTGGTCTGGTACTTCTTAGCCACTGATGCTTGGAATCATTACAGATCAGTGTGGTCAACTCACGAAATGGAAAACTCTTCTGCTAGGCTGCTAGGCGAATTACCAGAGCCAATCTAAGCAGCTGATGTGAAAACAAGACTTTTAGAGATCCTCAAGTTAGGGTCATTCTAAAAATAAACTAAGTTATTTGCAGATAACCTAAGCAGTGTACTATCATGTGAGAGATGAGATTCCTTCAAAGCTACTCATGAATGTACATTTAATGATAATAACCATCATTTGTTGAAACTTATAATGTGACTGGCACTGGGTAAGGACATTTATTAATATCCTTTGATTATATATTATTAATCCCATTATACTGATGAAGAATTAGGGGCTAAAGAGGCTATGAAACATGAGATGGTTCACACAGATGGTGCAACCGGAATTGAACCAGGTCCTACTTACTGCAAAGTCTGTGGCCTCTCCTAAGGCCTTATTTGTCTCCAATCAAGCCACATGAAATGCCTTCCTTTTACAACTCTCACCCATCTCAAGAAACACCACTTTTTTACTACCCAAAACAGCCCAACATTTTATGGATATGCTTTGGAAATATATAGATAGACCGATAATTTTATTAATGAAAACATTACATATGCTCAAATATTATTCATAAAAACTGTAGTCCAAAACACCTTCATTAAACAGATGTTCCCCCAAAATGGACTAATACTCATGAACACATTTCTAATATAGAATCTGCCTTTCAGCCGCATGCATCATTTTCATAGAACAAAACACAAACAACAGTTGAGCCTTGAGCAACACAGGTTTCAATTGCACGTGTCTGCAGATACGCAGATTTTCTCTCTCTCTACCACCCCACCCTGGCCACAGCAAGAGAAGCTCTTTTTCTCCTTCCTCCTCAGCCTACGCAGTATGAAGACAACAAAGCTGAAGACCTTTATGATTATCCACTTCTACTTAATGAATAATATATTTTCCACTTCTACTTAATAATAAATGTATTTTCTTTTCCTTATGATTTTCTTACAAAATTTTCTTTTCTCTAGCTGATTTATTATAATAATACAGTATATAATACATATACAAAATATATGGTAATCAACCATTTATGTTATCAGTAAGGCTTCCAGCCAACAATAGGCTGTTAACAGTTAAGTTTTGCGGGAGCCCTATGAGTAAGGTTTCCAATCTAGTCTATCCCATCAGACATGAACAACTAGGAAAGGTTCTGTGGATATGCTTGAATTGAAGGTCTAAGCCAAGGAATGAGCAGTGGGCTTAAAATATAAAGGAAAAATGTAAATAAAAAAATACACTAGCTTGGCCTGTGATATTCCTCTTCTTCTTTTCTGGATATCAAGAAATTTCTGGCAGCTTACCATCCAAGAGAGATTCTCCTTCAGTTCAAATACCCTTCACACAGTTATTATTTATAACAATACTTCACTATAAATTGTTCTGACAAAATGAAATACCTTATGTATTTACCTTTTCTGTGGAAAACATCCAATTTATATAAATATATAAAAACCCACATAATAAAAAACATATTTCTAGTCATTGAGTACTTTCTCACATAGAAAAATAATATCCCATATATTCCTCTAGTATACAGTATCACATCATCGGAATATAATTGCAATATTTCATTACAACACTTAGCAAAATATTCTTCTAAGTACTATTCTCCCAAGTCCCACTCATGTTTCTTCTTCATACAGAAATGATCAATTCATTTAATGATGGAATTAATATATATTTTTGGCACCTCATCTTCACGATTTCACTCTTGGATCTTACCTTTTAAAAACGTTATTTCAAGTAGGAAATAAAGCAAGAGATTTCCTCTTGTTTTCTTGTTGTTTTTTTCCTATACTATATATGTAATTTCTGTAGTGTTGTTTTGTGTATTTTGGTATTACAAAATTGTACTTCTTAGATTCTGTTAATAATACTTACTGGGGTGTGAGGCACCTGCATTATCAGGTAGTAAAATGAACCTGGAGAAGTGGGAGGAGCTAGTATTCTCAACTGGTAAAGGATTGATTCTTCGATGGGTTCAGCATTTCACTGCCCTCTGAAATTAAGTGGCAAAGTAATAGCATCCCTTAAAAAACAGAATGTTGGTGAGAGGTAGAATAGCAGGAGGAATTCTGAAACATGGAGAGATGGCTACTGGAAAGAAATCAATGAAGTGCAGAGTCTCCCAAGATGATGGTAGAAGCCACAGGACTATATTAAGATTGGGCCCAAATACTAGTTTAGAAGAGGGTAAATAAAACTAGCTTTACTTAAGAGTACAGCCAGCTTAATTACTGGCTAGTGGACATATTTCAGACAAATCTAACTGGAGGGAAAAACAGACCAGGAGAGAAAGCCAAGTCATAATGAAATAGAGAAACCTCACAAAGGGATAAAGGAGGTAAATAAAGGTTAAAGCCAGATAGCCTAGAGCTCAAAGGAGAAATTCTGGAGGCCAGATAGGAAAGTGCCTTCCTACTCAGGGGTTTAGGGATCCAGGGTGGCTGGAGAATAAAAGTAGAGTTCCACCCAGGGCCAGAGGGAACAACCTGGGATTCAGACACAGCAGTGGTGCCAGCTTGAATCTACCTCGTGCTAGAGTCTGAGTAGCCTGGTCTTCACCCAACACAGATAACACTGGACAGGGGCTCCCAGAAAGCAACATCTAAGAAGGGAGTTTGGAGAGGGGCTAAAAGAAAGCAGGTTAAGCCCCAAGTGTAACTGAATGATGACCAGGGATAACTACTTACTAGTGCTTTTATGATTTCTTCTAACTCTGTAACTTCCTCTGTATTTGTTAATTTTTTAACTTCTGTTTTTCCTATACTTATGAGTAGTAAAAGTTTTCAAAAAAAAAAAAAAAGAAGAAGAAGAAGAAATACTTTGATGATGCTTCCATCGAGTATCAATCAAGTCAAACCTGTACGACATTTACAAAGAATTCACATATCACATTAAGCTCTTTGGTTGCTGACTTGTCCTGCTACATGATGCACAGAAACATTCAGCCCACAGAAGGGAAGCCAGTAGAGTCACAACTGCATGAAGAGCAAAAACTTCCTTCCTGTAGAAATGGGTAGGAGACTCCGTATCTCTTACAACAGAAATAACTGCAGAAGGTAGATAGTCTCTCCTTGGGGTTGGAGGATGTGCTACCAGACAGTCAAAGTAATTTCTCCTATAATAATATTGCATTTATTTATTTACATACTTAATTGTACCTATTGGGCTAGAATCTCTTCGAGAACAATAATCATGTTTAAGTCATCCTTCATCACTATTATATAGCATGGAGATTCAGTACATTATTTAAATATTCCAGGACAATATCAATTTGTGATTCCCATTAGAAAGCAAAACTTTAGTTGCCACAGATCAACAAAATGGATTAAGAGATCAAAAATAAGGCTGTACCTTTTTCTTCCTTGTAGAATTTGGAACTTTAAAAGGAATCTCCACAATAAGTTCATATAACTTTTGCCCAGGGCAAATTTATTTTACAGGTATGTGCCCTCTTTCTCCCTAGACTATATACAGACCCATTCATCTCTCACACAATCAAAGACACTCCCAAAAGGGAGTACCCTTGACACCTTGACAACTCCAATCCCTCCATGACTTGGCACCTGCCTGCCTCTGCAACCACATTCCCAGCTGGTCATCTTTTCAGGACTCAGTTACCTCCTCTCTTTATAGTTTCCAGCCCCATACTCTGTTCAGAAAATTCAATCACTTCCTCTTTTTAGGCCTTCACTCTTCTGTGTCTTCTATCCAGTATATTACAGTAGCTATAATAATATTGCATTTCTTTATTTACTTATTAATATCCGTATTAAACTAGAATCTTTTTGAAAATAAGAACAATATAGATGCTTGGTAAATGAATGACAGAAAAATGAGAGAAAGTCAACGTTAGAGAATTAAACTTGCCCAAGGTCTTACAGTGCCTGGGGCCAGAAATAGACCCACGTGACCCCATCTGTGTGACTCCAAAACTCATACCCATTCCACTATATCCAATAGATTGGAGAAAAAAAATGCTTTTTTTCTTCTACATTAAAAGGATCGTTCAATTCAGTGTTGCAACATTAAAGGAATTTCAGGTATCACCCGGGTTCAGCAGCCCAGTGGATTTCAGTAAACACACCTCCTTCCTCTACTCCCTCTCCATCCTCAAGATAACTTTGTTAAGTCGAAGTTTGTGAAGCCAATTGAAAGAAAGCACAAGGGCCACAGGAGACAGGCCTGAGAACAACCCCACTCTACAATCTCCGGGCCAGCCACCTCCCAGTCCACAGAATATGCTCACATAGGGCTCCATTCCCTGTGGTCCCTCCTGCCTATTGTATCACTGAGTGCTGCTTTGTCACCTCCATGCTCCAGCACCCTGTAAGCCTCCAAATCTCTTGAGCACTGACTCCCACTCTGTGCCTCCTTCCCCAAACTTCCATCAATGGTCTCTTTTCTGATATTGCCTCAAGCTCCGCCTGGCCCCTTTTGGAGCCCAGGATTCAGAGAGCTGCATTCCCAAATAGACCAAGAACCATGATAACAAATAGCATTTATCAAGTTGTTGTTGTTGTTTTTAGCAGCATTTGAAATATCATCATTATGTTATTCTAGCAGCCATAAAAAATCTTTCTTCTTGTAAACCAACGTTTAAGTTAAGAAACAAAGGCATATCTTTTCAAAATCATCTATAACCCCATACTCCAACAGGGCACAGCTCATTTATAAATATGCAAATAGACTAAAACTGGTTGAAATGAGACTTCAACTATGTTCCCTCCCTCCCCCACCACCTGATACTCCAAGGAGAAGCTACCCGATCCTGATGTTTACAGAATGACATCCATCACACAGGTAATTACTCATCCATCTCAATGCTTCCTTTTAAGTTTGCCCTTAAGAAGCTTGTGATCTCCCAAGTCAAGGGCCTTAGCAAAATCAATAAAAACTCGTCCTATCAGGCCACAAGCCAGATCATTTTCCACCTTTTAACAAGGCAGTGGTTATTAAATGCCTTGTTTGAAAACCCAAGTGGGGTGATCAGGCTTTCATGATGAGAATAATCCATCAATTGTACATGTGCTATCTTTTCAGTGTCTTTGATATGAGTGATAAAGTAGGTAATGGCCTATGGTTTTTCAATATCTGAACATGTTCTTCTTTTTTACATTGGGGTTGCAGCATAGCAAAGGGAATTTCATGACTGGAGGAAGCTTGTTAAGAGAGAAAAGAATTTCATTGCATTATTTCAGTCAATACATAAGATACGCTGTTGGTTCCAACTTTGAAAGCTGAGCTCCAAGCTGTCAGTGGCTTCTTTAGTTCTAAACTCAGCTATTCAATGACCAGATTTTGAAACCTGCAAATTTGCACTAGCATACACCTAATCATAATAATTCATATCATACCTTTTCATTAGTTGGATTCCTGCCTGAATTTGTAGCAGGATTGAGATTTCGGATCACACAAATTTAAAAGTGTCAGTTGATATTAGATTCTTGTTCAAGTCTTCTTCAATGCCAAACAATCATAAAATAACAACCACACAGAAAAAGCCAAACAAATATACTTTTTGTGAATGTCTGTGAAAATAAATCTGTCCTTCAATACCTTTCCAGCATCGTAATTGCTAAAGTCTTGTATTCCAACAGTGTCAGACATCTGTGACTGATAAAAAGAATCTATCACTTGACAAATGGAAGATCTTCTTTCTTCTTTTCGTATTCTGTTTGATTTAGTTAAGGAAGCATTTTGGAGTTACACATTTTCCACTTACGATCTAATCCTTTTTATTGTTTCACAGTAATGATGAAATTAAAAGGGGACTATTTCAAAACCCTCACTGTATCATTCCAGATTGACAGAATCAACAAATTCAAATTTCAGTCTATGACCACTTCCAGTAAGAGATGATTATCTGGCACTCTACCAACTAAAAAGGCCTAATAAGCCAGCACTCTTGCACTTTATCAGGGCCAAGATGATTGAAATGGTGGTAGAAATCCTGAGAAACAGCACAATTTTGAGGTGTCTTCAAATTTATTAAATGAAGATTAAACATACTTATATAGGTTTGATACTTCTAATGTTCTAATTCTTTAACATTAAGTAAACCCCAAATGGCTTATGTGGTTATCTGAATTTACCAGATTGTCCCAAACACCTATTTCTACAATCTAAGGGCATAACAGAGAGTGAGCTGTTCTCATCTTTCCTGGCCCCTCAGAAATAAGCTCTGACATCTGGGCCAAAAGGAATGAGGCCACAGAGTCAATGAAGACACACTGCACTTTGCATCTCCTGCTTAGTCCTGTTCCCTTTGTTTTTATTGGAATTTATTTAGAGAGAAAATGATGTAGATGAAGAAATAAAATGGGTCAGCCTCAGCCAGCTTACATTCCCCTTGTTATGAGTAATAATGGAAGAAAAATAGTGGTGAGGAGGATAATGTGAATAATCACGAGCCTTTTATTTATGGATTTAGGTTTACTTTACAAAGCACTCTCAGCATATTATCCCATTTATCTCTCAAAGCCATGCTCTGGGGTGGGGGATGCTGTGGTGCAGAATACCAGCTCCACACAGGAGGATGTACCTCGTTCCAAATCCCTGATCTGTCACTGGCTGTATGACCCTGGACAAGCTACTTAATATTCTCCACCTTAGTGTCTACTTACTTCATAAGGTTGATGCAAGGATACGTGAGATTATGATTAGGACAATTACTAAGATTCATGGAGCACTGACACAGTGATTTCATGAATTTTCCTATCTAAGCTGCGCATTTCCTAAGAACTACTATCATTGTTATCTGTATGTTATCAGTGTGGAAACTGAGGCATAGAAAAGTTCAGGGATTTGCCTGTCATTTGCCAAAATCAGTGGAAGTTTGGATCCTGCACTGTTGGCCTGGGACTGATATAGTTCATCTTCCTGCTCCAAGACAACAGCCTTCTTCAATCCCCTTTAACTCGCTCTCCTTCCTTCTCTCATGAGTCTCTGCCCCTGCACTCTCCTCCCTTCTCTGCCTCATTGGTGCCTACACCATCTCTAGGTCTCCATTTGGGAGTCAATTTCTCAGGGGTGTCTTCCCCAAGCTCCCGTGTAGGTGAAATCCTGCATTAGAAGCTCACGTGAGACAAGTCCCTTTACAGTAGAATGCAATCCTCTTTAAAATTTTACCTCTCTTTGTTGGATTACAAATGTGATGATGGACTGCCTCCTCTACCAGTCTAAAAGCACCTGAGACAGACTCTGTGCGAGTATCCACTTACCATTTTCTTCTCAGCACCTAACACTCCCTGACGTGAAGAACACAATCATATTTTTTAAAAGACTTATGAATGAGTGAATATACTAAGAGCATAATATATTTTGGCTCTTATTCTGTCCACTCAAGTTTGCTGATGAGGAAATTAAGGCCCAGCAAGGTTAACTAAGCTAACCATGGTTACCCAGTTTGTGTGCTCTAAATCAGACTCACACTGAAGTCTTCAGACTCTGCAAGGCTCTTACAGTCATACTCAATTATTTTCTAATTAAATAACAAACAGATGTGACAGATAGAATAGGCTCCCTCAAGATGTCAAATGCCTAATGTCCAGAACCAGTGAATTTGTTACCTTGCATGGCAAAATGGACACTGCAGATGTGAGTAAGTTAGGTATCTTGAGACGGGGAGATTATCCTGGATTATCAAGGAAGAACTAATGTTATTACAAGTTATTAGTTAATTAGAAAATCCCTAATAACAGAGAGGCAGGAGGATCTGAGTCAGAGAAGGAGGTGTAATGACAAGCAGAGGTCCTCATGATGCCACTGGTAAAAAGAGACCAGGACCCAAGGCATGTGGGAAACCTCTCGAAGATGGCAAAAGCAAGGAACAGATTCCTCCCTGCAGTCTCCAGAAGGCAGATAGCCCTGCCCACACTTTGCTTTTAGCCATATAAGACCTATCCCCAGACTTCTGAACTGCAGAACATTAAGATAATAAATTTAAATTGTATTGTTTTTATCACTAAATTTGTGGTGTATTGTCAACAGCAGCAATAGGAAACTAATACAGATGTTAATGACGTTGGATCCATTGGTAAGGTTGTCTGCATGGTAATGTCAGAGTAAAATGTCATGGATATTATGCTGCAAGCTGAAGCTCAATGGGTAGAGACAAACAATACACTACAATAAAAGACTTCTTGTTTAACGCAGTCTAACCAATTAGTTGTTTGAGCCAGGTATTTCAAAGAAACGAACAAAAATCTATTCTTTAGTCTCTAATCCTGAAAAATCTAAATTAAAAAAAATCCATGATTAATCTCATATTCTTTTTTTCCCGGAGATAATCCACTGTATTGGAGAAAATCCCTGACTTAAAGGCAGAAGTTGTTGATTTAAGGCCCATTCATCTTCCTTTAACCAAGTAACATTAAGTCACGCACTTGCTCTCTCTCTTTCTTCATCTTAATTTGAAAGGAACTGAAAGGCACACTTTGAAGCTACTTCCCAAATATACCATTCTATAATTTTATCATATTACTACTTGGCCTGAGAAACTTCACTTTTTCAATGAAGAAGTCTTGCTATGTTCTAATCTGCCTCTCCCAACATGCCCCTCTCCAGGATTCTTCTTGCATATTACCCCACAATGAAACTAAAATTCATTCTGCAGGCATGTGCAACATTTATAGTTCATGAAGATTACAAAAGAGTTGAGAGTTCTGTCTGCAATAGGTCATTCATTGTATATGAGTCCAGAATCTTCACCAAGCCAGGTGTTAGAACATGGCTCCACTCTGAGTCTGCCCCTAATATGTGGGAAAATTCTGCATAGATCAAGAAGCTCCTCATTATCTGCCTTTAACTTACAGGTGTATAAAAAATAACTAATAAAATAAAGCATCTTAAAGTATGATTTTTAAAAGCCTATACTTTTATCAATGAAATATACATACTTCATACCCTTTAGATTGCTTTTAGTATTTATGATTTTAAAGACTCATACAAGAGAATAAGAAATGTCAAAGAAAGTGATCAGAAGCAGTGCATGGAAGAATGGTTTACAAATAAGTCCTTGGCCTTTTCTCCACTGGAGAGCTGTAAACATAAAAAGAATAAGAACTATCAAAATCAGAGATGCTACTGGCGTCACCACATGCCTGCTGACGGACAGACAATTTTGCTAATATACTCAGTGGAACTGGAAAAATTGAAAAATCTATTCTCTGTATATTGTAATGGCTCAAGCAATGAAAAATTTATATTAGTATTGATGATGACATCCTTGGAACAAGAAAGATGCAGGGGCTGGAAGCACACTCTACTTTTAAAAATCACACCAGGCATTGTTTCTGGAAAGACACAATTCCTGTCTTAACTAGTGCTTTGGTGGCTTATCTTCATTATGAAACATATAGGATGGAGAGATATATAAGAAAAAGAATATTAGTCAGCTAATGGTAAAAAGAATATTAGTCAGCTAAGGGCCTTCTTTCCAAACCGACATTTTTCAATATGCTGTATTTCTAAATACCCATCACGAAACCAACATTATTAATGCATGGGGATATGTATAGCTCTTTGTCATTACAGAATTGGCTTGTGGCTGACTCTGGAGTGTCTAAGAGACCTGTTTCACAGCTGTCTCTAGGACTAGAGTCTCCTTTAGAAATTCTCCTGAGCAGTTATTCAGGAAAAAGCAGTTATTCAGTTGAGAAGCACCACCATGCCAAACCTATTCTCATATTCTCAGTGGAGGCAGACAAAGCATTTGTGAGGTTCAGCCTCAGTTGTGAGGCTCCCTGTACAACTACTGGATTACAGGATTATACGGAAGGTAGGCCAAGAGTTTCTGAAAAGGAAAAGCAGGTGGGAAAAGTGAGTCATTTGCAAAAGCTTAAGTTCCATTATTTCTCTAGCAATGCTCAAAAAACTGGAAGCATTTCTTCACCTTCCTGAATCCAAATGTTTATTAAGTTCATTGGCTAGGCTAATATTTATTGAGGTGTCCATGATGGGCCAATATAGACTAAGAGTGATAGGTTACAGTAGGGTTGGAAGGGAGTTATGCAAAAAGAGACTAAGTAGTGGTTTGCTATGGTAGCCTTGTGGTAGTCACACCTGTGTATAGTCCGTCACACATGGAGTTAAAGGTAGCTGTGTGATCAGTAGACGTATGGTGGGAATAATGGTTTGTTACTTGTGAGGCTAGCTCACACCAAAAAAAAAAAACCCTCATGGCTTCAGCCTTGGTCTTTTGGATCACTCATTATGAGGAAAGCCAGCCACCATGCTATAAGGATACTCAAAAGTCCTGTGGACAGAGCCACATGGAGAGCTGCAGAAGCCCCAGCCAGGAGTCAGCACTAATTTGCCAGTTATACAAGTGGGACTCCTTGAAAGCGCATGTTCCAGCACCAGCAAGCCATCAGATGGCTGCAGTCTCAGCCAACATCTGACTGCAGTTCATGAAAAATGCTGAGTCAAAACTGCTTTATCAGTCCTGAATCACAACCCACAGAAACTTTACAAGAAAATAAGTCATTCTTCTTTTAAGTCACTAATTTTGGGGATGATTTGCTACACTGCAATAGATAGTGAATACTTTCAAAAGGATGCCATGAGTTTGAGTAGACCTAGGAGGCAATCTAACACAGTGTTTAGGACAGAATTACTGGAGTTACACAGGTCTGCATTTGAATCCTGACTGTGATTCTCAAGTCATTTCACCTTTCTAGACTTCAGTTTCTTCATCTGAACAGCATGGATAATAATAGTGCTTATCTATCACATTGCTGAACTATGTCATTCTCTAGAATTCATTCAAACTCTCCAATTCTGGATGACAGAAATGTATATGTGTGTTTATATACTGATTTTATCTATACAGAGAAGAAAAGAGAGACACTTTATTAAGTGCTGACTCTATGTTGGTTTCTGGGCTAACGAGCATTCACACACATTATACTGCCTTTGAGTAAGGTACCTTAATTGATATCAGTTGGAATTGTATCACTTAAAAACCCTCTGTTTCTAGAGGAATTGGTCCAAGGTGAAAGTTGTAGGATAAAAGCTATTGAATTGTAATCAAGTTCTATTGCAGCAAATTAATCTTTGTACAAAAGCTGGGAAGTATTTCATAAACCAGAAACCAAAGAGAAAACTTTATTATAACTTGGCAGTAAGCTGACCCTTTTGTACTCTAGGGACTGGGAAAAATAATCCATGGGTGTTTACTACAGGAAAAACAAAGGCTTATAGGGATGCTCTTGGCCCCAGGGAGGCAATACTGTAAGTCTTTATCAGCTTCCTGGTAGAGCTCCTGGCCTAGACCCAGCCCTCTCGGCCTGCTAGCAACGGAAGCTGTGTTTAGCCTTACAAAAACAAAACAAAACAAAAAAAACTTTATTAAAACAGGCTTTTTGTTATTGAGACCTGAGAATTCACTGTTGTGTTTTTCTTTTAAGTCTCCTGATTTGAAATATTTCATTTTGTTTCTCTCTCTTGTTCCTTTTTCCCTTTCTGCTCTCCCCAGAGTTTCTGGTAATTATGAGATCCTTGGATTTATCCTTCCACAGACTCTCTCCATTTTTTGCCAATTCCAATTTGCTCTGAATCCTGAAATAAATGAAATAAATAATAAATGAAAAGGCCAGAGGCAATGGCACCATCACCCTGCACACCCAGGGGAGAACCCAGAGGTTGTAGGAGGCTCTCTGCAGAGAAGACGGAAAACAATGTCCCAGGGGCCCAATTACTTACTGTAGCTACTGAAATGAGATGATTTATGTCGGGGACCAGGCTGTCCTGGAAGAGTAGCCAAGTGTATAAATTTAGATCTATTATACTAAAAAAAAAAAAAAAAAAAAAAAAAAAAAAAAAACCATCCCTGGTCCCAAAAGAATCCCACTTAAAAAGAAATTAAATGACCCTGGGTTATACCTATACATTCTGCACTTTATATGTAGAGATAGGTATTTGCTATTAAATGACTACTGGATATTCTGACATAGCTAATTGGTGAAAGTTTTAAGATGCTAAGAATATGAACGTTTTGTGTCTCAAATTTATAAGGTCATACCAAATAATTTGAGTTAGGCCACACATAGGTTGAAGAGAATAAACTTTTAATTGAGGACCAGCTTTAATTTTCTGGGGCATTATATGAATAACCAAAGTATTTAACTGGCCATGACCTTGGTGGAGAAACATTCAAGGGTTAAGCTCGCTGGATTGAGATCAAGATTTGATTCCCTCAAAACAACACCCTACAAGGTCACATACTGAAATGAGAAATTCGAAATGTCAAATAGCAATGCTATTTCCATTGGACAAGCATCAAAAGGAAATTTATTAAAGGCCTGGGAGAGTCCAAAGCACAGAATTCCCAGGCCTTAGTTATCAGGAAAAAGGAGACAGTCATTGACTAAAGCTCGGAGGATCGGGTTGCTGCATGAACAAGATAGTTGATAGCGAAGTTTTTTCGAGGGTATACGTGATCAGTTAAAGAAAAGTAAGCACTCAACCTGAATATATGTATTATCATTTATACACATACATGGTTCACTACATAACACGTACATTATAAAATGCACACAAAAACAAAAACTCAGAAAGCAACAATAAGTAGATGCAAATAAAAAGGAATCATTACACGTTCCCTAATACTTCTGATATCTCACCACTGTTACAGCAATGTCACCAAGATTTAGACATGAGGATAAAGATTATAGAAACAGGATTGGGATGGGGTGAAGGACAAGAAATGGGAGACATCAGAGACTGTGGACATTTTTCAGTTTGCCTGCTCAATATCTAATGCTCAAGAAAACAGTTAATGGGTAATAAGGATATCAGTATAATTGCTCAGCCTCTCAATAACATTCTATTCCCCTCCTTGTGACAGTGAAGGACAGTACCAGGGGAGGTGCCTTCCTTATTTACCCTCATCCCACCACTCCTTCGACTCCACTTTCCCATTATCCACATGGCAGTAGAAAAGCCAAACACTAGTATCAACTAGACAAAGACAGGAAAGTGAATTAACTCTTACTTTCTTCTTTTTCTTTTTCTTGAAACAGGGTCACTTTATGGCCCAGGCTGGAGTACAGTGGCACAATCTTGGCTCACTGCAACCTCCACCTCCTGGGTTCAAGCAATTCTTGTGTCTCAGCCTCCCAAGCAGCAGGGACTACAGATGCGTACCATCACATCCGGCTAATTTTTGTATTTTTTGGTAGAGATGGGGTTTCGCCATGTTAGCCAGTCTGGTCTTGAACTCCTGGCATCCAATGGTCTGCCCAACCCTACCTCCCAAAGTGCTGGGATTACAGGAGTGAGCCACTGTGCCCAGCCAACTCTCAATTTCATGGTGGCACTAGAAGGACTGATACCAGGATTTTCTCACAGACTGTTTGCTCATCTGGGGAGCAGTGACTCTCAGACTTGAATAAACCACAAAGAATAATTGTTTAAAGTGAAAATGTCAGACATACTCCCACTCTGGAAAGTCTGTTGTAGTTGGTCTGCTGTGTGCCTGGAAATCTGCATTTTATAAGTATTCAGATGATGACACGGCAGGTGACTGACAGCACACATAAGGAAGAGACTACACTTCCAGATCCTGACTCTTTAGGCAGCAGTGACTCAGGTTCTGTCCCCCCTACACCCATTTTACTGAAGAAGGGAGATCAGACAATATTAACTGTGGGGAACAGGTCTGAGACTCTCTAGTCAGAGGTCAGACAGGTGGAGTTCAGTAGGTCCCCTGAACATCAGTTAATTAAGATCCACAGATGCCATTGCCATGATCTCCTCCTGTGACCCATCCGCAGGTGCTGAGCTCAGCTAACCTACCTTCAGCTCCAATTTCTGACAACACAGTCTTTCTGCAGGGCATCTTGGCATTCAGGAAGCATAATGAGTGAAGAGTCATGGGACAGCCTCAGGATTCTGTGAAGGGGTGAGAGTAAGAAAAAGTATTGAGGTACTATGAGATGAGAGAGTATTCGATACTTTGGGTGTGTAAGGGGATGGATCAAGGGGTGCTGTTATAATTAGAAACATACATGGTGGTAGACAGTGAAGAGCACTGAAATGCTATTATAGAGTCGGATATGATTCATTAAGCAATGAGAGCCTCTGAAGGTGTTTTCAACAGGGTAAACAGGTGCAATAAGTAAAGTTTAAGGAAAGTAACCTCATGGCAACATGAGGATGTATTAGAGACATGGGAATTTGAATGCAAGCAAACTAGGTTCAATAATCATAAGTTTAATAATTCACTATTTTGACACCTTATTAAGGAATAAGGACTTAGCCACTAAGAAACTTAGCGATAGTGATAAAAAAGGAAATTCTCATGTATATTGCTGCCTACCTAGAAATATGTGGCTACCTAATTACAGATTAATGCATATGCATGGTCCTACCACAGCCTTAAAATAAATTAACATGTTTGAAAATGTACCCTCCATTCCTAAACCTTACCTCCAACTCCTAAACCTTGCCATACCCATTATGATGGAGACAAAACAAATTTAAGGAACTTAATAATTAAGCTTAATTTCACACATAGAGAAATTCTTTTTGATGTTGCTTTGGATTTAAACAACAGAAGTAGTATAGCCTTATCTTTTCGGCCAGAATGAGAAGGAAATGCTGAAAAAAAAAGCAACAGGTCCTGGATTGCCTCTATGATAACAACTGTCACTGTATTTTACATGTCTGTTTCACCATTAGAATATAAGGTTCTTGAGGGCAGGGTCCATATTTCTTGTTCACTGTATTAGTTCCAACAACTAGAGCAATGCCTATTTAATATGCAGGAGGTACTTATGAAATATTCTTTATGGAATAAATTGTTCAAGTCCATTAGAATGCCATAGAAATAACATCATAATTCACAAGTGGAAACAGCTATTTTAAAACTCTACTGATTTTGCTAAACAAATCCAGGTCTCTAAAGCTAAGGTCAAGTGACCTGACTTATTTCTTACATCCTGAAAGGCCCCGTACCAAACATGGTCACACAATGAAGAAGGGAATGCTCCCCTCACATTGTGTGTGTGTGTGTGTGTGTGTGTGTGTGTGTGTGTGTGTCCTATATCTGGCCCAGGGACCACATTCTGAGATATCCCATTTGTGTGTGTTACATGAACAAATACATCATGGTAAATGTAATGTAGCTCCTCTGAGAACTGAATGGTCTTCTGTTTATTTTCCTGACCTAAGTTATGTATATTTGACAGACTGAAGTTGCAATACTAACTTTGCTCAATATCTGAAAAGAATATCTTGATTCATGAATTCTGTAAACATTCATTAAATTCCTCACAGCATGTTACATGATGATGAGGATGGATGGAAGGGAGCTAAAGGAAGTAAATATAAAAGCAGAAGTGTTTACATAATTTCACAGAGGGTAAACTGGCATAGAATAACTGCTATAACAAGCAACCTCCAATTTCAGTGGCCGCGCACAATACAAAATGATACTTGGCTCACTCATGCAAAATCCAGTCAGATATCCCGGGTTAACAGCTTTCTTAGGGTGTTCTCCTCTACGTGTCCCTTAGGGACTCAAGCTTCTTTCACCTCTTGACATTATTGTCCTCAACATGTGACCTGCAAGTCCCAATGGAAGGGAAAGCAAGAGAGTAAAAGATGAAGCGTAGGAGATTTCGACAGGCCAGTTCTGGAAGTGGCAGAGATCAGCAAGGATACTGGGAAGTGGAGTTTAGCAGTAAACCCAGAAGGAAAAGGAAGTAGGTTTGGAGAATACATAGCATTGTTTCTGCCAAAGAGTACAAAGTCTCTGATGGTCTCATTAGTCAGTAAATCGTTTCCAGTAGTGAGGCCTGTCAGTCAAGCACAAACTAAAAGGCAATGTAGTATGGTAGGAAGCTGTAATCATTATTATATATATATATGAATTATATTGTAATTATTATATACATTTGATAGCACTATTTTCTGTCAAATCCCTGATAATTTTGCCCCCATCCATTTCCATTTCCAAATCTTTCTTCTGAACTTTAGAATTAATTCATACTAGCACCCATTCAAAAATCAGGCTGTTGCATTTTAAATGGTTATTTTACAAGAGTGATCCACTTTTTTCATGCTAGTAAAGATGACCTTTATAAATTCTAAGACCTAATCATTTTAGTTAATTCAAAACAGGTGGAAAATACCTTATAGGAAGTCATTTGTTATGCACAAGATCAAGCCGAAATGTCATCACCTCTCTGTAACTCTCTCTCCTTAAGACTTCCTTTCCCAGACAGAATTAATTGCCTCTCATCTGTGTTTTCACAGCATTTTATATATACTTGGTTTTAGAAGGAATCTCTTTATAGTACAGTCATGTGCTACATAATGGCATTTTAGTCAATGACAAACCACATATACAACAGGGGTCCCGTAAGATTATAATACCATCATCTTAATGTACCTTTTCTATGTTCAGATATGCTTAGATACACAGGTGCTTATCATTGTGTTATAGTTGCCTACAATATTCAGTGCAGTAACATGCCATACAGCAGGGGAATCCAAACTTTCGGCTTCATTGGGTCACATTTGCAGAACTGTTTTGAGCCACACATAAAATACACTAATACTAAAAATAGCTGATGAGCTAAAATACACAAATGGCAAAAAAAACCTCATAATGTTTTGTTTTTTGTTTTTGAAATAGAATCTCACTCAGTTGCCTAGGCTGAAGTGCAGTGGTACCATCCTGACTCACTGCAACCTCCACTCTCCAGGTTCAAGCGATTCTTGTGCCTCAACCTCCTGAGTAGCTGGGATTACAGGCATGTGCCACCATGCCTGGCTGATTTTTGTATTTTCAGTAGAGACAGGGTTTCATCATGTTGGCCAGGCTGATCTCAAACTCCTGGCCTCAAGTGATCCAACCACTTTGGCCTTCCAAAGTGCTGAGATTACAGGCATGAGCCACCACACCCAGCCACAATCTCAAAGATTTTAAAAAGTTTATGAATTTGTGTTGTTGGGCTGCATTCAAAGCCATCCTGAGCCACATGTGGACAGCAGGCCACAGGTTGGACAAGCTTGCTGTATAGGTTTGTAGCCTAGAAGCCATAGGCTATACCATACAGCCTAGGAATATAGTAGGCTATACCATCTAGGTTAGTATAAGCACAGTCTGATGTTTGCAAAATAATGAAATCATCTAAAGATGCATTTCTCAGAATGTGTCCTCATCATTAAGCAGCATATGACTGTGGAGTTATTCTCTTAAGAACTTGTCTTCCCCTTAGACTTGAGCTCCTTTGGGCTAAGGGAATATGTGTCTGTGGGACCTAAAAGAATTGCTGGCTCATAACAGGCACAGAATGCATGCTACTGAACAAATGGTGATGCGCCCTCAGTTGTATTCCTTGGAGCACTGTGCCTACACCACCTTGATAGCTCTTACAAAACAGTATTGCAACTTGTTTTATGTTTTTATGTGTCTCTCTGGACACTAAATTGTGAGCTCTTTGGGGCAGAAATAATATCTTTTGTGCCAATTGCCTAACACATTTTTCTATCTGTTCAAAAGCCCACTTGTTCCAAAACTGATTTTGTATGCTTTATGCTATACAAGGTACATTAGGATAAAAAATAGATAACTAAAGAAATCATGTTAAAGAGTAAATATGGGTAGGAAACAAGAGTCCAAGAGCGAGAGGAATACATAAAATGCCTGGCAAAACACACTATTATGTATTTGTGAAAAGTCAGCCATGAACTTGGCTCTAAGCTTTCTAGTAGTCAAAGCAAAAAGGGCTACATTCTTAGAAACAAAATGTATTAACAAAAATGTTCAAGCAAACTGTTTTCTTTGCTGTGTTTGTTTTGGTGTTTTAAATTTTCAACTCTGTTTCTCAGCTACCTGTGGTTTTTGCCAAACCAGGTGTTATAACCATGAACTGAATATTTGATGAAGTGTTTAAATGTAGCACTAGGAATTGTTGCTGAAGGATGAGAGATGGCACATGCCTTCTAAGCTCTAAGATGAAGTTCCAGGAGATTCACAGAAAACAAAGGATCACCACACAAATTACAATAGCCCCTCATTTCTCTAGTTCCTCTCACCCCCCTGATGTCACCAATCCAGAAGTAAGGGCACATAGGTCCTAGGATGCCTTCAACGAGACCAAATTAAGGAGCAAATTATCTCTTCTACCTGGTCCAGAATGTCTACCTAATAATGGCATCAACTACTAATCACAGTGTATGCCAGTACTCAAACGCTGGTACCAAGCTAGCTGCGTATAAATTACCAGGGGAGTTGCAGGACAGGGAACTTACTTTCTAAATAGACATTTCAGAAAATTCTAATGTATTCAGTCCTAATTGAAGCCCCAAAATCTATATTTTTTAAAATCTCCCGGGTGATTCTGGTGGAAGTTTAAGTTTGCAAAAACCACCAATACATTCCTTGATACAAGAATATGAGTGAAATTTCCATGAGTTTATTCTTTTGCTTCCATTCCACCATTCCTAGTTTCTGTAGCTTAGTAAATCTCTTTCTACAGATACAGCTACAAGAGACACCTTCCTTCCCTCACTAGTGGGAGACGGAGCCAATCAATGCTGTGCCCTCATCCTGGCATTTGGGGTTTGAGGAATAATTAATTCATGGGCTCTATATTACCCAAAGAAGTATATTAGTAGAGATATAAAATTTCTGACAGACAGTATCTACCATGCTAACAAATCAATATGGAATCAAAGACATTGCTTCCATTATGCAACAGCAAAACAATAACAACTGGCGTCTATCAAGTACTTACTGTGGGCAGGGCACTGGACTATGTGCTCTACAGGACTTTTCACTCAACTTCCCAGAAGTGCCCTATAAAGTAAATGTCATCATTTCTACTTTATATCTGAAGTAAGAATATTTATTCTTACATTACAGGTAAGAGTAACAAGGTGTAAAGGAGTTAAGTGACTTATCTACAGTTTCACAGATAGAAAACAGCAAAGCCAGGGTTTGGTTCTAGGCAATCTGGCCATACTCTTGACCTTTTCACTATCCTACCAGAAGCCAGGGATGACATCTTAAAATTAATGTATGTTAGAACTGAAAGCCCAATCCTACTTCAGCTAAGATATTTTGTTTGTTTTTTTGAGATGGAGTTTCGCTCTTGTTACCCAGGCTGGAGTGCAAGGGCACGATCTCAGCTCACCGCAACCTCCGCCTCCTGGGTTCAAGCAATTCTCCTGCCTCAGCCTCCCGAGTAGCTGGGACCACAGGTGCACGCCACCACACCAATCCTACGTCGGCTAAGATATTTTCAACTTTTACAAACTGAAAGGAAAATATCTGCTACCTTTAATAAGAGTGAAAGAGTCTGCTAAAATGTAGCAGATGTGTAATGCTGGACACCACCCCAAAATACTGTAGATCAGGACATTTATGCCCATTGCAAATGTTCTAGAAAAGGAATTTTAGTTATGAGTATACCTTGCACATAAACGCTTCCAGTCCACTCTGAGTAATAAACTAATGCATGAAAGAATGAATGAATGAAAAAAGAGAAAAAGTAAAGAGAAGAAAGATGAGAGAAAAGATCTAAGATACATTGTATTTTAGCCAGATTTCATGATATTTTCATGCAAACAATTCAAACATTGGGAATCCACTTCATCACTCTAGACCTTATCTGTGAAAGGAAGGATTTGGCTCATGTAAGTACCAAGTTTTCTTTTAGCTCTTTTAGGACAGATTGTATGACCACTCACATCTCATGGCAAGGCAAATTTCTAGAGAAGTCTAAAATTTTTCTTTTTATTTTACATACATAATCAAGATAGTTTTAAAAAGCACTTGCAATTTTATGGCTCCTTAAACTGATATTTTTGGCTCATACACACATTATTATCTAAGAATTGCTTTCACATGAGATCAGAGAATTGAAGTTATCAGATAAATAATACATGAGGGAACTATGTCAGTGAGTATATTTAGGCTGGGACCTTCAGGCTTTGGATTCAAAAAGAGCCTAACATCCTTCTCACAGAGCACATCTGAAGTGCATGCATTTGTTTAGTGAATGCATTTATCTCTCAGGAATCATGTGGGCATGTGTAAATTTCCCTATATTGGTAGTTATAGACATGAGAAATGTTACCAACATCCCAGAGAAAGGATTATGAAACCATAAAACTAAGGGAATGAGTATGAATGAAGGCAGAACACCTAGGAGAGTGCACTTACTGAAAGCACCAGTGTATGTTACATCCCCGCTCCTACCTCTGGTCACATTCATATCCATGCACACATGTGTACAAGCACAGACCCATATGCAACTGGCACCAATAAAAGAGAGTCCCCACTGTCATATAGAGACCTAGGGCCATGTGAAAAAGTTGGGTCTGGTGGAAGAATGTAAGCCTAGACTACCCCTTCCTAGAATCCAGATAGCATGTTTGTCTCCTTCCCCACTAAGCTTCTTAAGAGATGAATCTCACTTATTCATTTGTATCCTTGGCATCCTACATAGGGCTGGGCACAATCATCTTTCAATACAAAAGTCTGTTGAAGGATTGAATAAATAAATCAATAAAGAAGTGAACAATGTATTCAAACAATCCAGTGTAGACTACAGCCCCCACAGAACGACCATCCTAGCTTCATCACTGTTCCTGCTGCCTGGACATGTACCAGACAGTACTAATGCCTTCTATTATTAGCGTGCTTTTAAAATTACTAAGTATGTTCATGTCTGTGAAACTCATTTTATACCCACAACAACTTCTTGTTGGGAAGGCAGACACCTTGATCCCAACTTTATATATTAGAGAACTATGGGGCATAAAGTAAGGTCTCTGTTCACACATCAGTGGACCTCCTTGATAGAAATGGAACTGAAGCCAAGGTCTAGTTACTATTCCCTGCCTACTCTTCCACTGAAAGATACATATATATGTCTCCAGTGAAAGATATATGATATGTACATATGTAGAGAGATATGGATTTATATACACCTTCCAGTGGAAGAGTAGAAAGAGTACAGTGGAAAAGTTGTATACACACACACCCACACACAAGAGAACATTCTCATTACTCACGGCGTTCTATAAAGTCTCTGCAAACACTCAATTAGCAAATATGAAACTGTTGTTTTTAACGATGAGCACTTGTATGTATGTGCGTATATATACAAAGAATGATATACATAGGTAGATTGATCATAATCTTGAATCCTAAAAAATAACTTAAAATGTAAAAGGCTTTGGAAACGTGGATTCTATCTTCTGATATAAATATACATGAATTTTACAATTAAATTTGAAGTAGTGTTAAGCTAAAGATGTGTGGTGCTTTGCTACAGGGAAGATATTGATAATAGATTAGTAGATTCTATTTTCTTTATTTTACAATAGAGAAAAATGTGGCTCAGAAATGTTGAGACTTGACTGAAGCTACCCCACTGACAGGTGCCAGAGTTAGGATTCAGACTCCATCCAACTGGCCCCAAAGACAGAGATTTTGTCCTACCCTGCCCTGCCCCCTGCTGTCTGCATCCTCTGGTCACCTCTGCATGAGAGGACACAGAACAGAGGAACGCCTTGTTTAACCTCAGCTGGGAATTTGTACAGAGCAGGTCTCAAATTTTTCATGCTCTGCATGTCTGAATGATTGTGAAAGCATCAGGCATATTGATTTTGGAGTTACAAATAAATTTTAGTGAAGAGGTAAAGTCACATATGGACTTGGTGAATAATGAAGATTAACTAATATATCATAATCTTATCGTACCATATCATGTCATATCACAGAAATGACCTTTGCCCTACATCTGGTCTCTTGGACAAAGGAAGCAAGACCAGATTTGTGATAACAGGGCAATAGACAACAGCGGCTTTTGCCAGTTTTCTACTTCTGTATTTACTCCTCTTCCAGTCTGCTAGCTAGACATTGTTACTTCGTCTTTCACGGTCCTTATAACATTTGTGGGCACTTAACCAATGTAAAAAGAGAGGGGAAATGTATTTAACACAAAGGACTCAGTTTTCTCTTAGGCTGCCTTCAGCACAGGAAAAGAGAGACTATTGCCAACAGGGTGGGAGTGTGAGATGCAGTGCAGAAGCCATAGTAAGCCAGAGAATGCAGAGGCGAGAAAATCTCATCAAGTTCTTCAGGGAAGACAGCTCTATGCTGTGGTCATCAAGGGCAACACTGTTGATTTTGAACTGGCGTTCAGCCTAAACATCTAAATAGCACACCTGCAATAGTCTTGGACCAGCCAACAAGGCAATGGTGGCAAGTCAGGGAACACACAGAAGTGCCCGAGGTGGAGAAAGCAGAGCACCTTCTGCATTGGTCTCTGTGACTGAGAGACCAATTGCATTGATTGCACAACTGGAGAGAGTGATTAGAGCAGCATCTCTGAGCTAACTGCTACTGTTCCCTGAGCCTCTGCTCCCTATGGGCCATGTGTTAGGCACTTGCCACAGATTAGACATTTAATTCTCACAAGAACACAGTGTGAAGAATTATTGTGCTCTTTCCACCAATGAAGAAATGAAGCCTTAAAGAAGTAAAGTGACTTGCCTAGGGCTACTCAACCAGTCACAGGGGCAACCCAAAGCTGTCTGAAGACAATGGCCATGTTTTTTCCACTACATAGATACATAGATGCCTTCCACAGTTCGGGAGAGAAACATAGATGTGGATCTAAAAATAGCTGGCAGGAGTTTTCCGGCACTAGAATTCTCTGCTTTATTTAATAATGAAGCCAAATTAAAGGGCCCACTCTGAAAAAAAAGTAAAATGCAATTCATCAAATTGATGGCTTGTGTTCTTCTATTAGGAAATTGACCTTCTGAACTATTTCAATCTACATGATGATAATGTGTGTGTGTTCTAATAATCATAGATTTCTCATTCTCATTATCAGAAAAGAAATAATTTGTTATGAAAGGCACAGTTCCAAAGGTATCTGACTACCCTTATTGAAAAAAAAAAAGTGAAAGGCCTTGGAAACGTGGATTCTATATTCTGGGGTGTGTGTGTGTGTGTGTGTGTGTGTGTGTGTGTGTGTTTAATAATTTAATATGAAGTGGTGTTCAGCTAAAGATGTTTAGTGCTTTGTTAAATGCAAGACATTTGAAAAACAATAGATTGGGAAGTTCCGTGATCCCCAAACTTGCCTGGATTCATTCATTTTTGCCCAGGCACACGTGGAAACCAGACATGAACACATAACAAAACATGCATTTACCCCATGCTTCATAAGTCATACAAGGGAACAAAAGCATTGCTCCAATCCTTTCCTAACCTGCTACCTTTTCCTTCTTCTCAGTCTATGGAAGGGGAAACAGATAGCATTCCTTTAGCACCCAAGCCTTATGTATTGTATTTTTTTAATAATGTGCAATTGATTCAGTGCCTGTGAACTTCCTCTAAACATCCAAACCACTTAGGATCATTAAGATGCTTTCAGAATGTAGACAATGTATCACTCAAGTACTCTTCTCCACTTGCTGTAGATTGAAAGTTGCCTCTGTCTCAACCAGCCTGGGTGTCAGCTCATGGCTTATTACAGTAAATTACTAACATTAGAAATGGTGAATCACCAAGATGAATTGTAGAAAATGTACACATGAGGAATTACCATGCACTGTTGGGATGTACTAGGTGTTATTATAGAAAAACAAGATTCAAGAGTTCTGAAGATATTAATCTCCTATATCAATAATCATATTGCTGTACAGAAATATATAATGCAATTTTTCAAAGCAGCAACTACTATTCTTATTTCTTTAACTGAAACTGCCCACTTCTGAGACATAGCTCAGTTTTGACAATGGATTGAACATGGTAGGAATGACAGCAGAGGATTGAGGCTGGCTGACCAGAGGCAGGAATAATATTTGACTATTGACTATATTGAACCGAGTCCACTGCCTTGGGCCCCCCATTTGGAGTATCCCCAGTCTGCTGTCTTAAGTGGCAAAGAACCAGGGACATGGGGAGATAAAACAGTCAGGAGGCTTAATGTAGGTCTGGAGAGTGAATTTAAAAATAATGAATACAGTCTCCATAAGTGATACAAGGAAACCAAGTATATTATATTTATCAATAATATATTTCATTATCCTGTGGTAGGACTAGCTTAGCTTCTACACACATGCCTTAGACTTACGAAGTTTTTCCAAGTTGCCTTCCTTGAGGTTTATCATAATCTAATTTGCCTTTGTAAGAAAAATACTAGGGGAGAATATGTAGTCTCAGAACTACCCTATAGGTAAGTCAGTGGCATCTAAACCCTATTGATCCCAATCTATACTAAGAAATACATTTAACATCATAACACAGTGCAAACATATAAATATATAAACAAAAATACACATGCACATGTACAAGCTTAATGAAACAATACTTAAAAGTGACTGAAGGAATGAAAAATTTAAGAAAGAGTACAATCACACAATGATATATTATGTAATCAATAATTATATTTACCTAGAATATTTAATAACATGCTACAATACTCACAATAAGACAATATAATGAAATAGAGAAATGTAGAAAAATAACTGTGGTATATATAATATGACCCCAATTTTGAATCCAACACTACCTTGGTAAATTCAGATTAGTGCAATTTTTCCTTAGGATTCAGGACATTCTTAAAGTGAACAGAGTCCAAATCGTATTTGCTCTCCAGAAAACCAATAGAAATGTGGCTTATCTAGGAAAAAGATGAGAAGCTCCATGAAATTGTAAAAAGGAAGCCACAAATTCCTGAAAAATTTAGACTATGCATACAATCAATTCATATTGTTCAAAGCATGAGTCCTAATTAATTAGAATAACAGCAGTAACAACTATTAAGTACCTGCATTCGGGAATACTCTTATTGCCTACCAAAAAGAAAAATAAAACTAGAGCAATTCATAATTTATGCCATGCAACTAATGAGAAATACTGAGTTACTTTGCAATCCATCATTCACTTATTCACTGATTTG
This sequence comes from Callithrix jacchus, assembly GCF_049354715.1. Taxonomy (NCBI): domain Eukaryota; kingdom Metazoa; phylum Chordata; class Mammalia; order Primates; family Cebidae; genus Callithrix; species Callithrix jacchus. Next base: position 33,859,716 of record NC_133517.1, on the reverse strand, counting down.
AGCGCATAATATTTTTCAGCCCTATGAAATACCAAGTTCTTTAACAGGTCATGGAGATCCCAAAGATGAATTAGATCAAAGTCTTGCCCTTAAGCAGATCAAAACCTGCTGGGTGATCCAGGCAAGTAGACAGTTATATTGAATGTGATCAGTTCAACACTGAAATTGAACAAAAAGGTTAAGGAGACAGTGCAGCCGTAGGTCTTGGGTAAATGGGAAAAGTTTTCAGAGAGGCTGATTCTAGGCTGAGTCTTAAAAACTGTGAGAAGTTTGCCAACTAGACAAAGGAGTGAAAGGTACTTCCAGGAGAAAATAGCAGGTCCAAAAGCTTAAAGATAGAAGAGAATGCTTCCAATCTGGGAATCCCAGACATTTTAGTAAGACTAAAATGCAAGATACTAGATCTGTAGAGAATGCAAAGAGATGAAGTAAGCAGGGGGAAAAGTGTCCTGATGCTATTTAAATAGTATGGGTTTCTTGAGAAGGTAGTGAAGAGCCTAGGAAATATTTGGGACTGAGGAGTGACATGAGTACCGTCATTTTTACTTGTGTTTCAGAAAGACAAATTTGGAGGCACTGGGGCTAGGGACAAGGAGGCTTGTTTTGGAGTTGGACTTAGACCTGCAGATACTTGTCACTGTTAGATGGGCCCCTCCAAGAGAATTTGTAAACAGAGATCCTGCTCTCAGGAAATTTAACGTTGAATTTATAGAACCCAAAATCACAGCCTACAGAGAAATGCACGCACTTTCTTAAGGTAAATGTGTTCTGTTTGCCAGCACTTTGACAAAAAGAGAAGTACTGGCTTCATAGAAATAATTAATCCTCTTTTTCTGCCACTGGGGTAAACAAAGGAAAGAAAGAAATATGTTATAAAAAAATAAAATCCGAGGCAGATCAAAGGGGATGTGGCAGAGGATTCAGCAACTGACACCCTTAAGCAAAGAACAGTAATGAAGAAATGAGTTTTGGCAACCCAGCCAATGGGATATGAAAGAAATTAATCCAGAAGGGATGTAATGACCTGAAAAAAATGACGAGCAAAGTCCAGAAGGATCAGAAGAAAGAAAAAGACAGCAGACAGGTAAGAGCCATTTTCTTCCCTGTCTTGTCTCAGCAAAGGGAAGCTGCAAAAAAGCAAGCCAAAGAATTGATTCGGCAAAGTCATTTAAATTTCTTATTCTTCTTATTCATTTTTCTTGTTAAGGCAAAGAATGGTATTTTAATTTACTGTCCTAACATAGAAACTAGCTGTTGATAAGATTAACCTTGTTCAATCATGATGAAATTTCAGTAGACTCAGGACACATTTTTGGATACTTGGTTTTCCCAGCTCAAGATCAGAGTTGCATCTGAGACTCAGATCTTAAGTATAACGCACATTGATGGCTTTTATTTTTTCTTTCCAGAATGGACTTCAGGTCAACAGGGAATTAAACTGAAATCATTAAATTCTTTCTGCTTAGCACTTTAGAGAAAATTTCTATCCAGCCTGCCTAATGTTAGTGAATACTATAATAATAAATTGTTAATACTGAAGTCATTGAAATTTATCTGATTTTCAAATGATTTTTTCACCTCACTAAGTAGAATCTTATTTTCTCTGGGTTCTTTGAGTTAGAAACAGAGACAATAATCTTGAGAGTCTTAGAGCAAAGGCTCTCAGATAAACTTTTAAGTGTCATGGAAGTTCATAAGGATGTCAGAATCTGCAGACAGTTCTGAATAACAGCTCCAAATACTTGAGTTCTTATTTATTCACTGATTTGTGCTTTTTCTTTCTTTTTTTTTTTTTTTTTTTTTTTTTTGAGACAGAGTTTCGCTCTTGTTACCCAGGCTGGAGTGCAATGGTGCGATCTCGGCTCACCGCAACCTCTGCCTCCTGAGTTCAGGCAATTCTCCTGCCTCAGCCTCCTGAGTAGCTGGGATTACAGGCACGCGCCACCATGCCCAGCTAATTTTTTGTATTTTTAGTAGAGACGGGTTTTCACCATGTTGACCAGGATGGTCTCCATATCTTGACCTCGTGATCCACCCGCCTCGGCCTCCCAAAGTGCTGGGATTACAGGCTTGAGCTACCATGCCCGGCCTCCTGATTTGTGCTTTTTATACACAATTCAATGTCTGTTTCTTGGGCCTAACATGACAGTGCGCACCATGGGAAACTGAAACCAGGTATTTGATCTCAAATTTCTGAAGACATTCATACGTATCCATTGTTTTCTGAATCAGGAGTGTGTGTTAACAGAAGTTCTGATTACTGAAGAAACTGCAGAATGAAAATCAAATAATGAAATCCTCAGGTAATTTGACTTCATGGTCAGCATTGCATCTCAGAATATTTTTTCAAAATATCTACCAAAGTGTAATTATTAAGATTTTTTTTTTAAGTTAAAGTATCTTTTCAGTTGTAATATTCCCACCATGGGTGAAGTCTGCTGTCTGAATGCTAGAATTTTGGCCAATGCCCTCTTGTACCTCTATGAACCTGCCTCCACGCCTCCCCTCTAATTACTGCCCACAGTGAAGAGAGAATTTCTGCCCACTCCCTGCAAGCCAAGGTAGGAGAGCATTTGCCAAGAAGCCTGCCCTTTACCACAAATGGGCAAAGTGGCAACTGCAGCTGACAACATCCCCAGGGGCCCTGTCTTGTGGTCTGACCGCAGTGAGAATTTTCTCAGCTTCCTAGGGGAGAGGGTGCTGACCCAGCTTTCAGCTGGAGCCTGCTGCAGGAGAACTAATTACTAGTGTGAAAAAAGCCTGGATTAAGGTCAATGTTTTCTCAAACATTGTTTACATTTGATTTTAAATCCATACAATGGCAGAATTGACATTTGCAGCTTGCTACCACATTCATTTGCGAGGTTTTATGTTACTTTATTTTTAGGTTGGAAATGTTTGAGGAGGCATTTATCATGAAAGCTGTGGCCTTTGCTCCTAAAGCTTTGCCTCACAAGTACAATAACAAAAACTGCTAATTATAAGAGACAAAACAACCAGGAGTCAAACACAAAGGGGCATCCCTGCCTCATCAGCACAGAACAATCGACCAGCTCCCTTCACTGCCCATGCGAGGCTCAATGTGGGGAAGCCTGCTCTACCCTTCCAGGTATGTCCATGTAGGTCTACCATCTATGAGCATGAGTGGGAGAAAACATTATTATCTTAAAAAATAATAAGCTAAGACAGGCTAGGTTATTCTCAATGACAAAGAAGCCTCAAATCGCTATGAGTTAAACCAACAACATTTCTTTCTCCCAGTCACAAAAATCTACTATGGGTCCAGGTGGCTCCAGAGCTAACTGCCCCCACAATCACCCAGAAGGTGACTCAGAAATCCCACGGTGATACCACCATCACCTAGAGGTATCATCTGGAATAGTGCTCTCCCTGTTCTATCCGGCAGGAGAAGAGAGTGCTAGTCTCTGACCAGTAATTCAATGCCTCATGCAGGTAGTAATGAATGGCACAGCTTGTTGGCCAAACAAGTCACATGACCCCTACCTAATTGCAAGAGGACCAAAAAAGCTCATTCTCCCATGAACTCAGATGAAGACAATCAGCTATGGGTGATTGCTAAAGATCTGCATATAATACCTTATCTGTATTTGGTTCTTCTCAGTTTATATAGCACTTGCATACATTTTAAATAATTGCTTTTTTAAAGAGATAGTCTTTCTCTTTTTAAATAAATGTTAAGGCTCCTCACTGAGACCTCTATTTTCCTTTTCTCATCCCTTTGAGATTTCCATTGGCATGTTAATACTTGTTCCTACAAAGTATCAGATAAGTCAGTTGAGACAAGAGAGTTTATGTCAGTGAGAATATTTTGATGTTTACCATTGCTCTCAAAAATATATTTTAGTATACTCTAACACCACGAACTATCACCCAAAAGACCATTTCATGAGCTTTAAATTAAAAACAAATACAATGAGGCTCTGAAGCAATAAATATGTTTCAACAGTTGACTAAATTAGAAAGAGTTTGAATGGAACCATCTGAAATCTCACCCAGCCCTTGTTTACCACTCACAGCTATGCTAAAATGTAAAAGGGAATATAGTTCCATTTGATGGGGAAATTAAACCACAAAGATTTTAAGTAACTTGCCCAGGATCACACAGATTAGTAGCAGAACCAGAATTCAGACCAGGTTTCCTGGCTGAACTTTAACCACCATGTTACACAGCTTTATGTATTTAAAAAAATCCAATATTGCTTTCTGTTGAAGAAGACATCAAAGAACATGAATCTGGACAGGCAGACAGAACAGATTTGTTGAAGGGCCTTTTGTGCCCGGCTATGAAGATTTGATTAATACTCCAAACCAAGGCCCAACAAACTTTTTCTGTAAAGGGCCAGGCAGTAAATATTTTAGGTTTTACAGGTCCTATAATCTCTTTCACAACTATTCAACTCAGCCATTGCATTAAAGTAGCATAACAACATGTAAATGAATGAAAGTCGCTGTATTCCAATAAAGCTTTTTTATAAAACTGGACAGTAGGCTAGATTCGGCCCGTGGACCATGGTTCTCTCTGCTGTAAGCAATGAGGGTTTTTAAAGAATTCTGACATGATCAAACTGGTGGCAGATAGTGGTGTTTGGGTGTGTGGCTGGCGAAGGGTGAGAACAGGAACAGAAAAACAGTTCATATAAGAAGTAATGGTTGCCCAAATGGCGGTTGTAGTAGTAAAGAATTAGAAGAGGGCATGGCCAAGAGGTGTCTGGTGCTGGTGCAACTGATGAGTTTGTCATTCAGTTGACTGTGTGAGATGAAGGAGGGGAATAAATCCAGGAGGACTGTAGGTGCACAGTATTACCAGGCACCTGTTAGGGAATATAAGAGACAAAGTAAGATGAAGAGAGTTGAAGGGGAAATAGATACTTTGGGATGGAGCAAGTTTGAGATGTCTGGATTGACTTGATGTAGATGCCCATTAGAAACTTGAGTACATATATCTGGAGCAAGGAAGAGAAGAGAAGTCTAGGTGGGAGATACAAGTTCAGAGTCAACAGCGTAAAGAGGAATTATAAACTGTTGGAGTTTTGGAGACAGCCCCAGAACTAAAGAAGAGAAAGAGAGTGATGAGAGATTTATGTTATCAATATTTACATAAATTTCAATATTTAGGAGGGAAAACACACCTAGAAAGACCAAGAAAAGGCACAAGGAGCTCAAGGAGGAAACAAAATGAGGAATGAAAATTTAAGAGGAATGGAGAGATCAGCAGTGTTAAATGTTGCAGGGAAAATCAAGTAAGACGACTGAGAAGGGTCCATGGAGGTCAACCCCTACAGGGTCATTGGTGACATTAGAAAGAAGAGTCATATCAGATTGGAAAGAAAGACTGTCAACTTTAATCGACTGAAGCCAAAGAGGGAAACAGTCAAAGGTGATAAGGCAGTATCTCTTCAAATCCAAAGAAGGGACTATAGATGCTCAGGTGAGAACGGTTTGCACACATTCATGTGATGGAAAGAAACCACACAAGAAACAAAGAGAAATAGTTTGAAGATATAGGAAAGAAAGAGAAACCAATGGAAAGATTCCTGAGAAGTGTGAGCCGGTGTAATCTAGAGCACAAGGAAACGGGCTTGCTTCGGGTCTGAGGAGGCAGTGGAGCAGGAGAAATGTTTAGGCATGCACAGAAACAGATGCTGTGAGTGGAGAAGCAGAATGATGAGGAGTTCAAAGCTGATGAGCTTCTACTTCACCTGTGAATAAGAAGTGGCATCTTAGGTGCCTCTATATCTGAAAACCCAAGAAAGGTAGTGGGCAGAGTTAATTCAGTGTCAAAGAAACCACCAACCAATAGTTTCTAGAAGTTACAAAATCCAAATATTTTTGGTAAAAATTTGTGGGTACAGAAAGGGCAGCTGTCACTGCCTTTATATAAGTTTAGGTAAGGCTCCTTTATAATAGCCCCAGTAGCCATTTGTGCTCTTTGACATGTGACTGGCAGGTCCTTCACTACACGTTTCTTCTTAGACCAGTTACCGTGCCTGAGATTCCACCAATAGACTGTGTTTCTGTGGAGTAGATGTCTTGAGGATAAGGATTCAGAGTTTAGAGGGATTAGTTAACAACAAGCTGATGGCAAGAAGGGCAGCCTGTGTTTGAGGGTGGCTAGGAATCCAAAGAAAGCGAACTGTACTGAAGTCCAAGTTCACTGCCTTCATGTGAAGATGTGTGCTGGCCTCAAGCGCGCGCTGTGGTCATGTGTCTGTGCAACAACCCCCAAAAAAGCATGCATCCTTTTCAACTATATGATGCCTGTCAAAGTCAAATTCATGAAAGGGAAAAGTAAATACACCTTGGCTTTACTATATGTTATTTAGGTACACACGTTTTCAACAATATCCTGCAAAATAATACAAATGTGGAAGGAGAGATTTATCTCTGGGTACAGCAGTGCTGGAAGACACAGTGCAACTGTTTTTAAAGATTAGGAGGATAGGACAGGCTTGAGAGGAAGAATATTCACATCAGGAATCTGCTCTAATGGTGGAGTTTCTGGGAAGGAACATTCTGATTATGGGGTGACAAGATGGTAAGATGCAGCAGAGGCCTCACATACAAAACACCTAGGTTGACTAGAAGTGCGGAGTTGACCTGATGCAACACTTCACCTAATCAGAAGTGCAGATGGGGAACAATGGACCATCCTGAAATAAAGAATCCTGGCAGAGATTCAGGCCTTTCATGTCTGATCCCTCAGACACCCTAGAATAAACACAATGACTGAGGGCAAATTACAACAGGCCAGCGGAGAGGTAGCTCAAAGAAATTTTTCTTCCTTTCTTCCTTCCTGCACCCCAGTTAGATTCCACTCATCTTTGACCCAGTTCCAATGTCAGCCCCTCGTAAAGGTTTCCCTGGTCCTCCTCCAACCCCTCAAGAGAATTCAATGAGCCTGCCTTTGTGCTTCCATTAAATGACATTTATGCTGGGAGCTCAGCAGTTCATGCTAGTAGGTTGTGAAGAAGTCCTCCTTCCTCAATGGATGCCCAACCCTGCAAAGACAGGCCTGTGCCTCCTCATTTGGCCTCCTTCCCTCAGCCCCTAATTCCCCGAAAAAAATGTAATAAATGTGTATTGAATTGAAATACATATGGGAATTTAGCATATTGAGAATGATTTTGAAACTTCAATTTCTTGGCCAATTACACATAAAATTAGGAAAGTGGCTGAATGACAAATATTAAACTCTAAATCCTCTTCAAACGGTATAATAATGGGTGAAGCCAAAGGAATCTTTATTCTCTCCTTCTAAAAATGTAATTATGGAGAGAGAAATGACTGAAAGAATCATGTGCTCCATTCTCCTCTGCCTCCAGGTAGGTTATATTACATTATCCCAGACAGACAAAAATCTATTTTTTTATTTCAAAAACAGAGATTATAATTCTACCATTCTAGTATAAAAAAGGGCCTCACCAAAGCACTCCATTCTGACGGCTTCTCTAAAGCCCACATGGTACATTTTAAGTTGAGATAGAGCTAGATAAGATTTGTTTTGTTGTAACTGTATAAATTGTATGTACATACATCTATGTGTAATATGTATATAATAGATATAGAGTATAGATACATATTTTGCATGTGTGTTTATATGTATGTATAGAGAGAATTTGTTCTATTTTTTTTTTTAAGTTCCAGGATACATGTGCAGAACGTGCAGGTTTGTTACATAGGTAAATGTGTGCCATGGTGGTTTGATGCACCTATCAACCTGTCATGGTTCTGTTTAAATTTGTAATTTTCTTTTGTTATAATTTTATAAATTATAATATATATTTATATATAATACAAAATTGTATTTTATATATGTGCGTGTGTGTGTATGGGGATAGGGGGAGACAGAGAGTTGACTCTACTTAAATTTGAAATCTCTGAAATGCTTAAGTAAGGAATTTCTTTACCTGAAGTATCAAACTCTAGGATTTTCTAGTCTTGACCAAACCAGGCTTTAGACATGGAATGTGCTGGTAAAAAGATACACTAAGATGGCTCTTTAAGTCACTGTATATACAGTAGTCATTCCTAACTCACTCTTCCCTTTGTCTGAGATTTTAGGATGTGGGAACATATACATTTATTCTTTTTGTTTTCATGAGGCTTTTAAATCTGAATTTTTAGTCATCAGTAATCATTCCTATTAGCAAACAGAGGAAAAGAACTGAGGGTTGGGTAGTGAACAGACTAGTGAAGTATGGATTGAGGTTGTTGCAGTGAAATCTTGAGTGATTCAGGGAACTGAGGAAAGGCCAACAAGACAGCCCTGCATCACTGGATGACAGGGAGTTCATGTGGAACACCATCGGGAAGCCCAGGCCAGTTCCAGCCTGGGAACCTGGAGGGCTCTCTGTGGACCACCCACCTAGTTACTCCAAGGAGGTTATGCACAGGTTCTCAGTGTCTCCTCCGTGTCGTTATTTCTGGGACGACAGTCACATTTCAGGGATGGACTTTCATAACTTGGAGTGAAAACAAATCAGAGAGGCACTGGATATTTGGAAAGAGGACAAAAAGGAAAATGAAACGTTTATTAGGATAAAATGCAACATGATAGATTTAAAAGTAGTTTCCAGGGTCAGTTGGATTCAGATCCCAGTTCTGCCATTTATGTGTGAATTGGACAAGTCATTTTTGTTTTTGTCATTTATAAAGTGGGTACCAACTTATCTTTCTTGCAGAGTCTTATGAAGATTTAATAAAAATATATCTGGAATATAGTCTGTGCTCATTAGTGGCAGTTATATTACTTGTAACAAAGAAAAACACATTTATCTTATTAAAACTAAGAAGGAGACAGATCCTGAAGGAGATAAATAATAAGTAACTTAATTATAGAACATAACTACCAAATAACAATATGTAAAATAACATTGTACTTAATGTGTTTTACTGTTATACTTTAGTAGATGTGAAAAATTAGATTTAAGGTTCTCCTTAACTTTACTTGCTTCTCTCTCTATAAGGTCTTGTCTGCCTCACATGTGATCTTTACAGTGCGGGTGTATTCAACACAGTAGTACCCACCCAGATCCACTCTAGTGAGACTCAGTGCCCATTCCTCCAACTGCAAAGCATTGGCACGTTCGAAGGTAAGGGCTCCCAACTGAGTCCCTCCCTAGAAGAGAGCTGCCCTCAGCCAAAAAGAGGTGACTTGCCTAAGATCATCCTCCTCCCTAGGGTAGCCCACCCCTAGCACTGTTTGATGGTGGGTTACCAAGACCCAGCCTCTGGCCTCCACTGGGGACAACTCTGAAGGGTTTCCCAGGGGGCCAGCGGAGGCTCCTCCTGATGCACCGGGATCGGTTCTCTCTGCCCCATCCTGCTTCCTTTATTCCCTCAGGGGCTGACCACTTCCCAATCTCCATCTCATAGTCTATTTCTCAGGACCTAACCTGCAACAGAGGGTTTTAGAAAAATATATGTTGCCATCGGTGAAGGCAGGCCAGGACTCCACAGAGAAAAGAGAGAAGAATTTGGGGAAGGAATGAGTGACCAGAATGCTGCTGAGGCTAGTGATGATATCAAAAAATGTCTTGGAGGGAGTTTGAGACCAGCTTGGGCAACAAAGCAAAACCTTGTTTCTACATACATACATACGTACATACACACATACTTACATACATACATACAAATTTGCTTGATGTAGTGGTGTGAGCCTATACTGCCAGCTACCCAGGAGGCTGAGAGGCAGGAGGATTGCTTCCGCTGAGGAGTTCCGGTCTGCAGTGAGCTATGATTGAGCTGTGATTGTGGGCAACAGAGCAAGACCCTCTAAAGAGCCTTTAAAAAAAAAAAGAAAGAAAGGGTTTTGCTTTTTAAAGAATGAAAACGTCCTGAAGGAACTGGGGAGGGGCTGGGAGAAGAGTGAGGATGAGATATGGAGTGGCTTGGCATGGATGTGGAAAAGCCCAGAATCAGGGAAAACCACAAAATATGGCAACTCAACAGCAGAAACACATACCAAAAGAACAAGTCCCCAGAGGCAGCCCCACCTGGCTCCTCCATGTTGATGAGAAGAAATGCTGCCCTTACACGGGTCATCACTGTTCTAACACCCTATTTAACCAATACTTTCTTCTTTCCAAGTTTGTCCTCAACTCTAAAGTAGAAATCAAAGAAAGGCAGAACAAAATTGTCTTTACAGGCTTTTTCTCCCCCCTGGCCAAAGCAATTCCCTAACAACAATATTTACTTTCCTGTCCACTTTCTCTTCAGACAAGAAAAGCTGTTTTGACCTCTACAGCTTGTCAAACCACTCCTTTTATTCCAAACTTTCACATTGTAGCAATTACTTATGAGGAGTTTATAAACTCTACAAACTCTGGCTTACATCTTAAAGAGTGTAAATGTGCTGTGCCACCAATTCTGTGCTATTTAAAAGGGCAGATTTTATACTTTATTGTGAAACTACATGCCAGGTGTGCTGTAAACATGAGTGTCTGAGAGTTTCCTGGCTAGGCCTTCATAATTTGAGGTTTATTGAGCATTTTATTATTTCTAGTTAATAGTAGTGTTGTGTTTCCAGTTGTGCTTAGAGCTAGTAGTGAGTTTGATAAACTCAGGTTGTTTCTGCTAGAAGTTGATGATCAGGTTCCACCTGGCAGCTCTAGGATTATTTCTGTGAAAAATTCGAATGAAGGCTTTTGTTTCCCCCTTTGCAAGAGGTAGGATATGTTTTTCTTCCTTCTCCTCACTCCATCACAAGGTCTTCTAAGTTATTAAGAAATCATCAGCACGTGTATTATTCAACAGCTGTGACAGATCATTCTCCCATCAATTAGAGTCACTGGAGGGAATATTAGAAACCACTGGGGGTTGGAAAGAGAGGAAAAGGACTCCCCTTGGAACCACTGCTATCTGTGTCTGGAGGGCTGGTCAGAGCCACCACATAGGCCCTCCCCTCCCTCTCTCCAGGGTTCAGGGTGGAGCTATGAGGGCTTCACCTCAATCTGGAGCCTGGAGATGGGTGCAGCTGGCTTGTGCTCCATCTCAGGTATTTCCAGCTTAGACCTGGGTCCTGCTCCTTGCACCAGCCGCAGTCAGAAAAAGTAGATGAAACAGTTGGCCATTCACTAGCAAGTCCACACCCACTGAAATATGGGCGAGTGTGTGTATTTCTTTGCTAGGGTTGCTAAAACAAAGTACCATAGACTGGGTAACTTCAACAACAGACATTTCTCCTCTCACCATTCTAGAGGCCAGAAGGGTCATGCTCCCTCTGAAGGTTCTTGGGAGGGTCTGTTCCACCCCTCTGTCCTGGCTTTCAGTAGCCCTGGTTTGTAAATGGCCATCTTCTACCTCTGTTTCTTCACATTGTTATTCCTCTGTGTCCAAATTTCTCCTTTTAATAAGGACACTGAGTTATGCTAGTTGAGTAACCACACTGATGACCTAGTTTTAAGTTGCTAAGCCCTGTCAAGACCGACCCTATCTCCAAACAAAGTCTCATTCTGAGATATTAGGGGTTAGGACTTCAACGTACCTTTTTGAGGAGAAACAATTCAACCCATAGTAGCAGGCAATGTTCTGGCTCTGATAGTTGGATGCTTGGCTTTCCATGAAGAAAATTCTTTCAAAATTGAGATAAAGCCAGGAGATTCTTCAAACAGAGCCTAGCAGAGTGATTAATTAGGATCTAACTATATAGCCCTGGGGCCAGACAAAGCTGCTTGCAAATTACAGCTCCCAGGGTGCCTGGCCAGGCTGCCTTTCTAAGCCTCAGCTTCATCACCTGCAAACTGGGTTGAATAATGGTTTACATTTTCAGAGGATTGTTGTAAAGATGAAGTGAGAATATTATAAGGAAAACAGTAGGTACTAACGTTTAGGCACATGTTCTAGGTTCAATAACTCTATTAGCTATATTCAAATATCTAGATTTCTCCTTTCCTATAGTATTGGTCTGTTCTCATGCTGCTATGAAGAAATACCCAAGACTAGGTAATTTATAGAGAAAAGAGGTTTAATTGACTCACAGTTCCACATGGCTAGGGCGGCCTCGGGAAACTTACAATCATGGTGGAAGGCACCTCTTCCAAGGGCAGCAAGAGAGTGAATGAGTGACATCAGGGGAAATGCCAGACACTTATAAAACCATCAGATCTTATGAGAACTCACTCACTATCATGAGAACAGCATGGGGGAAAATGCCCCCATGATTCAATTACCTCCCGTTGGGTCCCTCCCATGACACATGGTGATTACGGGGATTATAATTCAAGATGAGATTTGGGTGGGGACACAACCAAACCATATCACCTACAAAATGAATAAAACTCCTCAGAGCACAGCTTGTGAGTGTTACTTAATGCATTGTGGAAAACCTCAAAGATTTATTTAGGGATAGTCCCAGCTACCCACAGAGGCAGAACAAACAAAGGCAAGCAAATCAGTAGAGTTAGAGCTTACCTTCCAGCCAGTCTAGAAACCTATTGTTTCTGAGTTCTTCCATGTTTGCATTTTCCAAACAGAGTCAGGTCTTTTTCTCTTCCTTTAAGAAAAAAACAACAACGAAATTCACTGACTGAGTCAATAGACACCGTGGGTCATCAAATTACAAAGCCAGTACAATGGATTTGAGAAATTGCTAATGTAATCAGATTTTGAACAAACTTTGGAAATAGTCTCTATTTCACAACACCAAGGGTTTTTTTCTAAACTGTTCATTGCTTTCAACAATCCCATTATAAAACCAACTAAAAGTAAGAAAAGCAAATTCAGCCGCAACCTATCTTGTCAAAACAAAGAAACCTTCCTCACTAGGAAGCAGTTTTCAGAGAAATATTCAATGCCAAATAATCCTATTTGAATTTTGCCACTCATAGAAGTTTAGAAAGAGGGACTTACGAAAGAAATTGTAGCAGGTCAGGGAATACAGTGTGCAGGAGAGATACACAAAAAGCCTTTATTGCTTCCTATATAAGTAAACAAAAAAGATGTCTGGATTGTTCATTGTAGGAAATGAAAATTATGAGACCCCACATCTTTACCTCTTAATATAATATTGAACCTGTCATAATAAAATGCTACTAAATTCTTTACTTGCCCCACCACTAAGAGATGCATGCTGGGCTTAATACCTAGGTGATGGATTGACAGGTGCAGCAAATCACCATGGCAGACATTTACCTATTTAACAAACCTGTGTATCCCACACATGTACCCCCAAAATTAAAATAAAAATTTAAAATACAGTAAAGTATCTAGCACAGGGTAGATAATCAATGCAAATTTTTTATTTGTTTTTACACAAAAAATGATCTATATGTCCTAGTTGCCCTGCAAAGTCCCAATTTATACTTGTCACCTTAACAAAAATATTTATAATGCCCACTTTCATTCTCAAAAATGTCCCAGTTTGGACAATGCATTGTATGGTCCACCTTTTTGATATGTGACCTAGAGAGTCTGCAAATACCCCACCATTTAGGTTTCTTTTTATGTTTGAAAAATGACACCTGATCTTGCCTTTGGGATTTTTTCTTTGGAGACTTATTTTCTTTAATATTAAATATAAGCATTTTTTCCTTATGTGATCTTAGACTTATTTCTGTAGGGGGTTTCTTTCCCTTTATTCTTGTAAATTAAGTTTTTCTGAACAGATTTATCAATTGACAATTTTTTTTTTAGTATCTACCATATGCAAAATAATTTAATATCCAATACAGGCAGTATTCTGAAACATACTTGAAAGCTCTCATTCCATTGAAAAATATATTCTTCCTGTGCTAAGTTACTTTTATAAGCCTTTTTGATTTGGAAATATATTGTCTTTGAACGGGTATAAAACTCAGGCAGTCCTCCAGGTTGGGCATTAGACCTGGGTTGTCTGCCCAGCTGCTAATTAGCCATGGAACACTAGGAAGGCCTTTCCCCCTCACTGCACCCCAGTTTCTCCATCCATAAAATGAGAGAATCAGATGAGATAATCTCTAAGGCTCCTTTTGGCTCTAAAATTCTATGATCTGATGAACCATCTCTTTTCAATTGATTAAAATGAGTGTTAAGAGATTTCCTAAAGTAAACACGCCAGGCATGATTCCAACTGGTTTTGTTTTTTCCAGTTTTCTTTCCTTCAGTTTTCCCTCTCAGACCGTTTGGGGGAAATATAAAGTAAATATCTCTGAATTGTCATTTAGACATAACACCTGGAAATTTCCTCTTTAGAATGCCTAAAACATTGCCATGTTAAGTCATTTAAACAGAAAGCTGAAAGGCAACAGACTCTGCACAAAAGTTGACTTAGCTTTAGGCAGGTGTGAATAAAACCACCTTGTTTTGTTATTTGGTAAGTTTGTGATCTTGTAACTTGTAACTTGGAAGGATAAAAAAACCAAAGAAGGATTGATGAAAAAAGAAACCCCAGTGTTTTCACCACCAACAGATGGGTCCACCCAAACCAGCTTAATGTTTCTGGTGAACTAGCCCCTTCATGGATGATCACAGTCTCTCAGCATCAAATGACCTTATTTGTTGGCTCAGTGGTTTAAAAGAAGCATTCTATTTCCCATGGTTGTGCTTCAATGTGCTCTAATCCACAGGGATTACTGTGGCAGAATGTTTCAACCCACTGTAGCTTTCTGGCACAAGTAATTTTCATCAGAGCAAAACTCATAGTCAATTTAGGACCAACAAAGATACTTAAATCTTAAAGTTAACATGGTAGAAGCCAAAATCAAATTATCTCAGTGACTTAATGTTTTTTTTAAAAAAATTTACATTTTTGAAAAGTATTTTAACACCACAAAAAAAAAAAATTGCAACTCAAACCTTGGTGGAATCAAAAAGGAATTTGCGTTTTGATTTTATGTACAGCTGGTGGCCAATGTGTTTATCTTGGTAGGGAGAGGGGGCAGGTGGGGGATAAAAGTAGTAGTTAAGATAAGAGAATGATCGCAGTATGGCATTTCTAAATAAATGAGAGAAAGTGGATGGCAGAATTGAAAATCTATGTACTCCACAGGAAGCAGATGTGGGAATAGGAGGAGGCACCGCTCACCTTCTGCAGAAAAGCAAAATGAAGACATCATCAGAGCACAACACTCACTGGAAGGAGCTCCTTGGGTTCCCTTCTAATGCCAGGGCGAGAATTCAGGGCTCTCTTGAGAGCACTATTATGTGCCTACTATGTGTCAGGCAGAACTGGCTACATAATTTAAGGGCCCCAGAGTGAAATGAAAATGTGAGGTACCTTGTTCAATAATTATGAAGAACTCCAGGATGGCAAAGGCAGAGCATTAGAGGAAGGCAAGGCCCTGTGCAGCTGCATGGGTCACACACCGATGCAGCCAAGCCTGGTGCCAGGCACACATGTGAGTATTCACGTTAGATCCTGTCATTTACTGAATAGCACAATAACTCTGCAATACTGGAGATTTTTAACATTAACCAGGCTTTACAGAAGAAGCTACTGAAGCTCAGAAAGTGATTTTACTCAAGGCCAATCAGCTAATTAGAGCTCATATCTTCTACTAAACACCACAATCACAGCTAGCCACTCCACAGCATACAGAGGTCAGTAAACCACTCAACATTGTACCTGAACTTCCAGTCTTCCAATATCTGAACTCAATCATGTAAGTCTCCTATACATGCCCTACCTGTTCTATCTGTGCTTTGCTCAGTTTTTGCCAAATAGGTATTAGCTAAGTAAACATGTGGATGAATACCGCATCCATTATAATAATAATATAATGTTCTTATACTTACTTACATTGTATAATATGATAATATACTTTATTCAGTTCTCTTTACATTTTTTTAAAGTATTGTCACATGCTTTATTTTTTTTCTAGGAAATTTGTATTCCTGGGAGTTTTAAATCATACTCATGATTTATAAATTCTCACAATTCTGAGCCTGCTATAGGACAAGAGATGTATCTACCAACATTTATTCAAAGTTGTTGGCTAAGCACTGTGCTAGCCAGTGAGGATGCATGCACATACGCAAATGCTCTAGTGAATTTCTTTCCCTTAAATGCCTTACCGTCTAACAAGACTGACAGGAAAACTACGGAAGGCACAGCAGTGTGGTAAGCGCACAAGTAGGGTGTGGACAGGCTCAGCCGGAAAACAGAAATAAATCAGACCCGGGACTTGTAAAATATTCCCGAAGAATAAGATGCTTTATAAAGGTGCACAGAAGGTTTTTGTTTTGTTTTGTTTTTGAGACAGGGTCTCGCTCTATTGCCCAGACTGAAGAGCAGTGGTGAGATCTCGGCTCACCACAACCTCTGCTTTCCAGGCTCAAGCAATTCTCCTGCCTCAGCCTCCTGAGTACTTGGGATTACAGGCACACACTACTACCACCATCTAATTTTTGTATCTTTAGTGGAGACAAGTTTTCACCATGTTGTCCAGACTGGTCTTGAACTCCTGGCCTCAAATGATCCACCAACCTTGGCCCCCGACAAAGTGCTGGGAGTATAGGTGTGAGCCACCACAATCAGCCATAAAATATATTTTGATAAAAAACCATGGGAGAAAATTTCAGAAGTAAGAATAACATTTGAAAACATCCATAAATTATTCCATAGTGCAGCATGGAGAAAGTGCGCATGTGCGGAGTAGTAGGAGACAAGAGTAAAGAACATGGGGACCGACCAGCCAAGGCCCTCCTGTACACAGCCTAGGGTACTGGCTTTCTCCTGGAAGTTCTGAGGAATCATCTTGGAGCCAAATGGCATTCCGCTGACAAAAGACTGGCTCTCAATTAGGGAACACTTAGAAATGGAAATCCTAGACTTCATAGCCAAGAAACAGCACCAGCTGGGCACCATGGCTCATGCCTGTAAATCCTAGCACTTTGGGAGGCTGAGATGGTTGGATCACCTGAGGTCAGGAATCTGAGACCAGCCTGGCCAACACAGTGAGACTCCATCTCTACTAAAAATACAAAAATTAGCTAGGCATGGTGGCAGGCACCTGTAATCCCAGCTACTTGGGAGGCCGAGACAGGTGGATCCCTTGAACCCAGGACGTAGAGGTTGCAGTGAGCTGAGACTACACCATTGCACTCGAGCCTGGGCAACAAGAGTGAAAATTCATCTCACCAAAAAAAAAAAAACAAAAAGAAAGGGCTAGACACGGTGGCTCAAGCCTGTAATCCCACCATTTTGCGAGGCCGAGGCAGGAGGATCACGAGGTCAGGAGTTTGAGACCAGCCTGACCAACATGGTGAAACCCCATCTTTACTACAAATACAAAAATTAGCTGGGCATGGTGGCAAATGCCTTTAATCCCAGCTACTCAGGAGGCTGAGGCAGGAGAATTGCTTGAACCCAGGAGGTGGAGGTTTCAGTGAGCCAAGATTGTACCACTGCACTCCAGCCTGGGGAACAAAAGTGAGATTCTCTCTCAAAATAAAAAATGGCTCCAACCATCCCAGTCCCATTCATCCTCAGTTTTCTAGAAGAGTTACCCCACAGATGTCTTAAGTGTCCAAAGAATGAGAAGGGCCAGACTTTATGGAATTCTTATAAGAACTGATTTCATACCCAAATTCCCACCCATAATGCCTGGTTCACTAAAATACCAGCCTCACTACAGTGATAGGTATTCAGTCTACCTTGTACAATCAAGGATCGTCAGGTCTCAAATAGAGAATCCATTCTCTTTGAAGCCAGATTATCTGCCGTGGCAATTCTGTAGGCTTAATGAACCTCTAAGTCACCTTCTATGCACTCCATCCATCTAAGTGCCACCAATTTTCAACTTATTAGTTATTTCTCAGCCCTAGCTCCTGTCTATCTTGCTCTCACTTCCGTTATTCAGAGTTCTGTCCTAGACAACTGCACCAGCCTCCAATCTAACCTCTAGCTTTAGGCCTCCTCTGCTCAAATCCATTCTGCACACAGCTTCCAGAAGGACATATATAAAGCACAAATCTGATCAGTTCCATTCCCTGCTTAAGGGCCTCCCCATCATCTACTTGCTGAAGTCCAAGCTCATTGGCATGGCCTGTAAGGCCACTTGTAACTGATCCCTGCTTACCCCCTCTAGCCTGATGCCCTTCCCCAACTCCTCCACCTCACCTTCTGAGTTGCTCTGACATAGAAGAGGATGTAATTCTAAGCATTTCTCATCTATTCCCTCTGCCTAAAAATCCCATTTTCTTATCCAGCCAAACTAAAGCTTCACAAGTGAAGGAAAAATAAAATCTTTTGTGAACAAGCAAGTACTTAGAGATTTCATCACCACTAGGCCTGCTTTACAAGAGCTTCTGAAAGAAGCACTACACATAGAAAGGAAGAACCAGTATCAGCCTTTCCAAAAATATACCAAAAAGTAAAGAGCATCAACATAATGAAGAATTTACATCAACTAAAGGTCAAAACAGCCAGCTAGCATCAAATGGCAGTATGAAACTCACATATATTATTATTAATTCTAAATTTAAATCGACTAAATCCCCCAGTCAAAAGACACAGACAGGCAGATTTGATGGAAAGTCAAAACCCATCGGTATGCTGCATCCAGACCCATCTCACATGCAAGGATACAAAAAGACTCAAAAAAAGGGATGGAGGAAGATTTACCAACCAAATGGAGAGCAAAAATAAATAAATAAATAAATAAAAAGCAGGAGTTGCAATTCTCGCCTCTGATAAAATAGACTTTAAAGCAACAAAGATCAAAAGAGGCAAAGAAGGACATTACATAATGGTAAAAGGATCAATGCAACAAGAAGGGCTAACGTTCCTAAATACGTACCCAATACAGGAGCACCCAGATACATAAGACAAGTTCTTAATGACTTATAAAGAAACTTAGACTCCCACACAATAGTAGTGGGAGACTTTAACATCACATTGTCAATATTAGACAGATCAACGAGACAGAAAATTAACAAGGATATCCAGGACTTGAACTGAAACTCGGAACAAGTAAACTTAATAAACATTGATAGAACTCTCCACCCCAAATACACAAAACATACATTCTTATCAGTACCACATCACACCTACTCTAAAAGTGACTACATAATTGGAAGTAAATCACTCCTCAGTAATTGCATAGCATTTCATAGGTTTAAAACAAAAATCCCATTTTCACATACTTCTGGTTGATTCTGCATTATTCTTAAAGAGTCCATTGGGTTTCCACCTCCTCCATCCAATTTTCCCCTAGCATCTGATAGGTGTCCCTCCTCTATGCTCCCATAAACATCCCCCGTATACACCTTCCTAGGTTGCATCATCATTATCATTTATATGTGTATCTTTCCTTTGAGGGTGCTAACCATATCACATTTACCCCAGGGTCTAACAGAGTGCCTATACCAACTGGTGGGAAGGCGTGTGTGTACCATAGCTTTCTAACTTGGGGTTCCAAGATGGAAAGGAAGAAATTAGGGAGGAGAAGTAGAAATAGATATTAAGTAGCTATAAAAGGCCATAAAAGAAATAACTCCTTTCCTTTTTTTCCCCCTGCTTCTTAGAACTATAACACTTCTTAATTACTAAATACATCCTATAGATATCCATGGAGAAAGAAAAAGCAGTGACCCTTGCTCTAGCTTGGATTTCCCACAGAACAGGATTTCAGAATAATGACTACCCCTTCATGACAGCCTAAAACCATTAGGAGTTCTTCATTCCCCAGGACAAGATAGGCCATGTGAGGCAACTTTATTAAGACAAAATTGATGAAGTACTGGCAACCTTCTTTTTCCTTTCTGTCCCTAAATAAATTGTTAAAAGGCAACCATCCAATCTGAGATGGTAAGAAAGTCTCACTTGAGGTGGCAAGACAGCAAGAAGGGTAAAGGTCGCCCCCCTCTTTTTTTTTCTTTCTCAAGTACAGCTCAGGACTAATTTGAAGACAAGAAACGATTCCAGTGCCTTGTAAATTGCAATCCACATTGGAACTCCTCACAGCCACAGTTCAGCACAGTTAGAAGTCAATTAAGGGAGGCCCAGGATTAAGACATCATGGAGACTGAATTATCTCATGCCAGCAGGAAAGAGTCGTTTCTTCAGTTCAGGTTCATGGTCTTTGGAGCAGAAGTGGTTTTGAAGAGGAAAGAAAATGCAGGCAATTGAGGGCTGTTGCTTCCTGCAAAACAAGAAAATTCAACCCAAATATATAGCCAGCTTTTTAATATTCCTTAGCTAATGAATTTATTTTTAATATACTTTGGATGCAAACTTCAGAACTATAGGTTCATTGGGAGCAGCTAAAAATACCAAAACATGGAATAAACCACAACATCCTGCAGTTTACTCCATATGTTTTATTTTCTTTCCCTGTTTATGGGATAAAATAGGTGAAATAAAAGTAAAAGTTTAATTACAAGAAATAAAGTGTCGGCAGTGAACTTCACAGCCTGTTTCTGTACTTGGAGCCATGTAGTATGTTTCTATGATACGATTGTAGGTTTTTGATTGTGCAATAAAATAATTCCAACAATAAAAACCATTAGTATGCAGGTGTTCTACAATTTTCTCAGGGAGTTTGCAGGAGCTGGCATGCATTTGATAAATGTACTCCCAAACCCCAAGCTCCTAGGCAGAGGCATGTGGCTTCACACGGAAAAGGCTTTTGCACACCTGCAGTAATCAAGCACAAACATAATGGGAGGCAAGGGAGTTGATGGGACACACACCCTTCTCTCTTTAGATGAATGTTGAAGTATTAATGAGGCTCATACATAGAAAGGCAGTATTGTCATTCACTAACTTTGCCCACCCACATGTTTAGTAACTATCACTTTAGAGATTCATGTGTGCCTCTTCAAAGAAACATAAAGGGAACAAGTCACATTCCAAATTTATTGCAAAATTAAAAGTCATTCCATGGCCTTTAAAGCTACTTGCCATTATAAAGTGTGGAGATATAGTCAGGCAGTTGGTCAACAAACATTTACTGAGCAAGTTCTTATAATGAGCTCTCGTATTAGGCTCAAAAAATGAAAGGGATGTGAACTTAATATCTAAAGCCTTCCACTGGATTCTCCAAGGCAGCAGAATCCTTTCACAGCAACCTTTTATACATCACCCACATTTAAGCAGATTGATGCAGAGCTGTCTGCTGGGTGTAGGTGCAGGTGCCCTCAACACAGCTCTGCAGACACTGGCTGCTCCGGCTGTACACAGCCTGAGACCCACCTCTCTAAATTTCAGCAAGTCCAAATCTATACAGTATACATTATATATGTCATATAATCATTTCACAAGGAAATTATTACATTCTCGGCATTTAAATATCAGAATATTTTCTTTCCTTTCATCTGGTTGGTCAGCCTTGACTTGAACCAACTATCTCTTAGACCCAACAGCACAAGAAATGCATAAAATCACCCACCCATCAGCTCATTTCTTGCAGCATCACTCGAGGGCACCCTCCCACAATAAACAAGAGAGACCTGGAGAGGACATGTCTTCCTTCAGAGCTTGAACAGCCCTTGGGGAGGAGTGAGAAAGATTTAGAAGGAAGACTGCAGCCAGGCTCAGTGGCTCATGTCTGTAATCCCAGAACTTTGGGAGGCTGAGGTGGGTGGATCACCTGAGGTCAGAAGTTTCAGACCAACCTGGCCAACATGGTGAAACCCCATCTCTACTAAAAATACAAAGATTAGTCAGGTGTGGTGACATGCACCTGTAGTCCCAGCTACTTGGGAAGCTGAGGCAGAAGAATCACTTGAACCTGGGAGGTGGAGGTTGCAGTGAGCCAAGATCATGCCACTGCACTCCAGCCTGGGCAACAGAGTGAGATTCTGTCTTTAAAAAAAAAAATTAAAAAAAAAAAAAGAGTTCTCCTCTGATTACATACCATTCCAGCATCAAGAATTTTCCCATGGGAGGATTTTTCTGAGGTCCTAAGTAAACCAGGTGGTTCCCTGTCATAGTTGACAGATGTGACCAGGGCCTTCCTGTTCTCTCTCTAATCTGTCTCATTCCCTTTGCCATTACCCCATTATTTTGTCTGTGAAAACAACTGGCAGTCTGAACTCTTCTTCATTGGGAGAAAACTGGGATAGGTGGTCAGTCTATGAGGAGCTGAATTAGGGCAGGGTATCCCATCTAAGGCAACTCTGACTGAAAGATCCAAATAAGCCACTATCTGTACAGATTACTAATGGTCCAAGCCAGGAAATCTAAATAGCAATGCTAAGTTCCAAGGGAGGGAGTCAGTTGCAAATGGGAAATGAAGCCAGAGATCAGGATCTGGGATAAAAGAGGAGCAAAGCAGAATCAGATCAGGAAGGAAGCAAGATGATTCCAGGCCATTGTTCTCTCACTGGTGTGCTTTTGACTTATCTGGTTATTTTAGTTATTTGGTTATTAGATCCAGTGATGGACATAGGCACTGACTGAAAGGTTCAGAGTTGGAGTCAATACTCCCCTCTTCAAAAAACTTTTGGTTCTCACTTTTTCTATTATTATTACTGTTATATAACAATAATATATTATTAGTAATTTTTGCTTCTTTATGTAATGAGCACCTTTTAAAATATATATATATTATTGCACTTTAGGTTTGGGGTAAATGTGCAAAACATGAAGGACTGTTGTATAGGTACCTATATGGCAATGTGGTTTGCTGCCTCCATCCCCCCATCACCTATATCTGGCATTTCTCCCCACGTTATCCCTCCCCAACCTCCCTACCCTCCGCTGTCCTCCCCTAGTCCCCCCTGACAGACCCCAGTGTGTGATGCTCCCCTCCCTGTGTCCATGAGTTCTTATTTTTCAACACCTGCCTATGAGTGAGAACATGCAGTGTTTGATTTTCTGTTCTTATATCAGTTTGCTGAGCATGATGGTTTCCAGATTCATCCATGTCCCTACAAAGGACACGAACCCTTCGATTTTTATGGCTGCATAATACTCTTTTTTTCCACCGAGACAGAATCTCGTTCTGTTGCCCAGGCTGAAGTGCAGTGGTACAATCTTAGCTCACTGCAATCTCTGCCTCCCGGGTTCAAGTGATTTGTGCCTCAGCCTTCTGGGTAGCTGGGATTACAGGTGTGAGCCATCGTGCCTAATTTTTTTCTTTTTCTTTTTTTTTTTTGTATTTTTTAATAAAGACAGGGCTTAACCATATTGGCCTGGCTGGTCTCAAACTCTTGGCCTCAAGCGGTCCGCCTGCCTAGGCTTCACAAATGCTGGGATTAAAGGCACAAGCCACCATGCCTAGCCAATGGGCACTTATTTGCCACTCCCTGAGAGTCTAACAGAGAAACAAATTTTTAAATCTAGCTATCTCTGATCCTGAAGACCAAACTTCTTCCCTAGTTAAAAAAATTCAGGGAACGGTAAGGGTAAACAAGATACTACGATATGCCTAAGCTAACCTAAACTTTTTCTTCTGACATTCTTTTACTTTTCAAACTCTGTATTTTCAAACAAAGGAAGGAGAATTTTAGGCATACCAAAAAGCATTCCTAAAGCAATGTTCTGTCCCCAGTCCTGTGCTAAATGTTGCAGAAGTCACAAAAATTATTTAAAAAAAAAAAGGTCACCTCCTTCAAGGTTTTTACAATCTCAGTAGAAAGACAGAAGACCTATATATGAAAGATGTGCAAATGTAGGTGAGTTTTAACTAGATTTTGCTAGGTTAAAAAACCACCCAAAACCTTATGGCTTAAAATAATCATTTATTCACTTATCCTTTGGTGGGCAGTTTGGGTTGGGCTCAGCTTAGACATCTCATCACTACCCTGCATAGTGTCTACTGAGCTTGCTCCTGTATCTGGTGCCTCAGCTGGGACAGCTAGCAAGTCTGCGGTGGCTGGATCTTTCTCTTCATTGGAAAAATCAGGCAGGCGTATTCACAAAGTGGACAAGTTCTAAGAGAACAAGTGCAGAGGCTGCAAGGCCTGTAGTGGTCTAGGTTCACAGCTTGAATATTACCACTTCTGCCACGTTCTGTTGGTCAAACCAAGTCAGCTATAACTCAAAAAATGGAGAAACCTACTCCCTCTTTTTAATGGGTCAAGCTGTAAGGAATCTGTGGCCATATTTAATTTACTATGGTCATCCGTTAGCTATAATTATATCTGTTTCTCCCATATGCCAAGTGAATTCACCCCATCCCAAGACTGCCCAAAAGTTTCATCTAATCATATAATCAAACCAAATGTCCAGGATTTCAAGAAGTGCATTTGGTCGAGGTATGGATAAGGATCTTTTGTTATAGCTCCTTGCATGTGGCCCCTCTTAATTCAGAAATCTGTGAACTAAACAGACAAGTTTATCTCCATCCTCTCCTATATCCAACATAGATGGCAAGAAGATAATCATAATAGACACCCCATTCAAAAAGGAGAAATCGGGAGTACATGGGAGCCATTGGCACAGCAATTCAGGAATACAGTCATGTGCACATGACCATCAGAAATAGCCCTTGTTTATGAATAAATAGCTTCTCTCATCCTGCTTCCTGCCCTAAGAAATTTTGTCTTAGTCTCTTTTAATGCAAGCTTATACAGCCCCCTTGAATACGTTGTGGGTTTTCTATGTATCAGGGAGTCATCCATTTCAACAGACAAATGGCACACACACATTCTTTCTGATGCAGCATCCTTTCTTCTTTGGGCAGTATATCAGGATGTTGTGAGTTAATGCCTCAAGATCTTTAGAAGTTATTTTGTTGAGCTGAGATAATCTACTAGGAACAACCACAAATCCTTCTAAAGTCTTTACAAGAGTCTTAAAGTAGACTCTTAATTTGATTTTGCAAGAATCTTTTGCAAACTGTAGAGACTGAAAACAAGTTTATTTTCTAATTTAGAAAGTCCTGAGCCCTCTATATGTCTTCTACTTTATGCTTGTAAATAAAACAGTTCTTTCTTTAGTCCATCTCTTTCAGCCCATATATTATTAACAATCTCCCGGGAAATTTTCTTAACTAGATCCACAAGTTTATTAGATAAACGTTCTATCTTCCAAGTGACCACATGCAAGAGTTTTCCAATTGTTTGGCTCCAAAACCAGTGCCACATGTTCTAGGTTTTTGTTATGGCACATCCTACTTCTAAGTACCAATTTCTGTCTTAGTTAGCTTTTGCCACCCAGCGAACTACATAAAAAAATTGTGGCTTAAATATTTATTTTCTCATAGTTCTGTGGGTCAACAATTTGTGTTGGGCCCAACCACACTCTGACTTGGCTGCTCTGGTTTTAATCATTGCCAAATATGCAACCAGTCAGCAAAAAGACCAATACTGAGCCCCTGATACGGTACATTTCTGGAAAACCTACCAAGAAAATAAATAGGTAAGAGGGTCACGGGCTTATGCTCATGAAATTTACTGGACTTGCATGGTCCTCATCTCACCGAATCAGCTAGTTTGGTAGATTATAGAAGGGCCTTTGAAGACTCAGTAATGGTGCCAGCTGGGTGCCCACACTTTGCAGGGTGGGTGTGGTATCCTCCAGGATGCGGTTGAGGTTCCAATTTAGTGTTTAATATATTGTATCATTTTCCACATGGATAGGATTCAGAACCTAACAATCAAGGGATGGAAATAGAATGGCTCCTCTCCTATTTCTCCTAATCATGGACTAGTGAAATGTTTGTATCCTATCCTCACAACTTTGGGCTCTGCTGAATTAGTTTTGTCGTTATAAAGAAATGCTTCCAGGGTCACACAGAAGAAAACGGTTTCATTAAACTGAAAGCCGAGAGACATGTGGACACAAGAAGTCTTCATGCCAGAAAACCAAGAGTCAAAGAAAGAGTTACTGCATTAATTCTGTCAAGGGGAATTGGTTTACCACTTGAGAATTTTTTTACTCCATTCTAAAATTCAACACAATTCTCAACTCTGTCTCTACCCATAGTGAGCTGTCAAACTCTACAAGTTTAAGGAACTCCACAGTGCCACAAAATTGCCTTCACTTCAGACTCCAGTCAAACGTACTGGTTCCCCAGGTTACCCACACATCTGTCCAACTTGGCTGCAAAGTCACAGGTTTCCATAGCCCCCCACCTAGATTCAACAATTTGCTAGAACAACTCACAGAACTCAGAAAAATGTTATACTTATGATTCTAGTTTACTATAAGAGATACAAATGAACAACTAGCTGAGGTACAGAGAGTGAGGTCTGAAAGGGTCCCAAATGTGGGAACCTCTATCCTTCAAAGTTGGAGTGTGCCATCCTCCTTTTACATGGATGTGTTTGCTGACCCAGAAGCTCCCAGAACACTGTCATTAAGGGGTTCTTATGGAGGTTTCATTATGTAGGCAGAAGTGATTAAATCATCGGCCATTGATGACCTCTGTCTACAAGTCCTCTGCCCTCCATCCCTAGAGGTTGAGGGTGGGCTGAAAGTTTCAGCCCTCTAATCACATGGTTGGTTCATCTGGCAATCAACCCCCATCCTGCAGCTATCTAAGAACCCTCCAAGAGGGGTCACCACATGAGAACAAAAGATGTTCCTTTCACCTTTATCACTCAGGAAATTTCAAGGGTTTCAGGAGCTCTGTGCCAAAAACTGAAGACAAAGACCAAATACTTTTCTTATTATACCACATTACTGCACAATGAGGATAGAGGCCTTTTAATACTCCCATGCTTTTGATAAAAGTAAATAGAAAACTACAATAACCCAGTATAGGTGAAGCTGCTGATAGCACAGACCTTTAGGAGTGAAGGCTTAGGTCCCCTTCCCACCACCAGGCTAGGAACTGTGATGAGCTGAGGTGCCTGCTTAAGCAAAGGGATATGGAATGGCTTCTGGAAGAAGGAAGTTCTAATGCCAGCTGAGACCATGTGCCTACTTGCAGAAAAAAGGACAGTCACACTTACAAGTACTTCTTTCATACGTTGATATATATATATATTTTTTTTTCTTTCTTTCTTCTCCTCTCTGATTCCCCTACTATCTGATGTAAGATGTGTCCATAGTTGCTTACATTATATCAACATTTAAGTTACAAGATATCAAGGGGTGCATATGATTGAGCTAGAGGAGGAATAAACATTCCCCAGTAAGTAAATTGACATATGAAAACTCCAATCCTCTTTTGGGGAGTGAGTTAGAGCGCTTTTAATTGTATCACATTAAGCAGAAGCAATGTTTTTATCTTTATTTTGAAGTTAAACATGGTTAGAAGACCTGTGTACAGATGCTAAGTTATCAAGGTGTTGAATGTATTGCATTGTTTTATCATCAATGTGTTTAACCTTGGAAGTACTTTTGCTAGAATCCCCTCCCCTATATAATTCCAGGCCAGAGTTAACCAAGGAGATGAAAAAGCAGGAGTGTTCCGTGACTCTCAATGCTTTTCATACTAGATGAGGCGACAGACTGATTAGAGGTGCCAAGAGTGTCCTAGTTTGTCCTCACTCTCCTCTGCCTTGGTCCAGTTCTCCTTGGCTGGTGGCCAATGCTCAAGCCACTGCTGACCACAGCAGCCCCACATCCACCTCTAGAAGCTTGACGACAGAACCATGGAGACAGGAAGGGGCAACAGCTTCCTGATTACGGTTCCACTGTGGCAGCTGATGTCCTGGCTTCTCAGACTTCCTCCTCAGGCTGTGAGGTATCCCCATGCTTCAGGATGGACAGGGAGTGACTCTTCTCAGATCCTCAGCTCCTCCCTTGAGATTCCACATCTGCAGTTCTTTCCACAGTTGTGTAAGATCTAATATACTATAATAAACCCCTTATCCTTTCTTACCCTTAATGGCTCTGCTTCCCTGACTGAATCCCAACCAAGTCAAAGTATGTGAAAATATGACATCACAGAACAAGCCCTTGAAGAAAAATTTTTCAATGGGGGTGCATTTGGAGACATAGTAGTTACCCCACTCCAGATTTTCTTTTTTTGCATGTAGGGGATGGTCCACTAGCAAAACCCTCCTAGCTTCTCTCCATCCACAGTATCCTCCTCAACTGACCAGTCTGGGATGTGAAAGTGGGTCTGCATAGCTGTCACTTTCTCCTTCTCTTGGAGGGGAACTGCCTGCTCACCAAAAATACACACTCCACTCGAGGTTTGGCAGGTGTGGGTTCTTGCTGGGGGCAGCTCTGCCTGCAAAGGGATGGCCATGCCTTTCTGATTCTGGATTATACATTTCATATCTCACTTGCCACCTTCTCCAGCATCAGTCATAACAGAACAAAGATCATATTTTGACCTTCATCTGTCCTACTTCTGTGGATTTCTCAAATGCGCCAGAACTCAGATGGGGAAGAGTGTCCATCCTGAGGCTCCTCTGAAAACCAGAAGGGGTAACTCAAGGGAAACTGCTGAAGAAAACTTTCCACCAGTTCGTGAAGGATGTAATTGGGATGGGATAAAAGAGATAGGAGAAGGAAGCCAAAGAAAACAGCCTGCGCAAGGAAAGGAAGCTGTAGGTGGAGAAGGAAAAGTAACCTGAGGAATATAACAGTTTTTTAAACAAATAAAAAGAAATGGGCTGGGCACGGTGGCTCATGCTTATAATCCCAGCACTTTGGGAGGCCAAGGCAGGCAGATCACTTGAGGTCAGGAGTTTGAGACTAGCCTGGCTAACATGGCGAAACGCACCTCTACTGAAAACACAAAAATTAGCCAGGCATGGTGGTGCACGCCTGTAGTCCCGGCTACTCAGGAGGCTGGGACAGGAGAATTGCTTGAACCCCAGAGGTGGAGGTTGCAGTGAGCAAGAAGGCAACACTGCATCCCAGCCCGGGTGACAGAGAGAGACTCCATCTCAAAAAAAAAGGAAAAAGAAATGAAGGAAGAAGTTTGGTGAGGTATAGGATAGCAAGGCAGCTACTGAGGGGCTTTGAAGACTAAATTTAAGTTTTTATTAAGTTTTAATTCTGCTCCAATTATTCCACTTCCTCCTAATATTAAATTTTATGATCATCTTCACTACCAGTTTAATGAAATATGCAATCAGCACTTTTATAGATCTCTTTTGTTGCTAATATATGCTTCGTACTATCTAAATCAGAGAACTGACCTATCAACAGTAACAATGGCCTGGGCTCTTATTGGTCTCTCTCCCAGCATCTTACTTGAACTTTCCTTGGAATATATTTTTCAGTCTTACATTAAAAATATTTCTTAGGAGTAGAATCCCTTTTTGATGCTATGAAATTTATTTCAGGGTACTTTACTAAGAAAGACAATGACAGAGAGAAAGATGGGTTGATAGAAACACTTTACCCTGGTTCAGTCTGTCAGGAATTTGAGCGATGAATTGTATCTCCATGTCTGTATCTCCATTAGTATGTTGGAAAACATACTAATATTTTCCTTTGGTCCCCATTCTATCCTTCCCCTCCCCATCCTCACATTTCAAATTCATTTTTGTTTCTGTTCCAGGCCTAATGAGACTGTGATCAATGTGTCTCGAGTTGACCCTGCCTTCACATCTTCAATCACACCTTCCCTGTCTAATCTACTACACTCTGCTCTTTGTCAACTGATGGATTTATTTAGTTAAGAAAACTAAAAATACAATCACACCTCAACTCCACAAACAGGCCTCTGGTTTGATTTTCTTCATTTTATGAAATCCACAAACTGCAGACACTAAACTACGCCTTTAAAGAATCTGTATGTGAAATAATGATATTTTCTTCATTTGTGAGGACATTTTAAAGTCTGCTTCTTTCTGCTTAAGACATTTCCTGGGTAGTGTCCTCTGCTGCATTGCTCCCTGAGGCCAAGGTTGTGAGGTCTCACAACCTCCATTCATAAGCAGCTTTCTGCATGAGTTGGGTTCTCACAGTCCCCCTCTGTGCACTAACTGGGGGCTCAGTGCACAGCCCGCATCTGCCAAGCGGATGCTGAGATGGACCCAGCAGCCTGGACTTGCACAGCAAGCTGCCCACAGATAATCCTGATGACTGAGGACAGGTTGACTTCAATCCTAAAACTCTTTCAGGCGGCCCTTGCTGTTCTTGTAATTGTACCAATTTCACAGTCAATCCTAAGTGAACTTTATGTTTGTACACTATTGGATAATTTGGACAAAATGTTTTTACATATCCTATCCCACTTGTTACTTCCAATTTTTCTAAAGGTCAACCATATTTTAACTCCCTTTTTAGAGATAATGTTCCTGATCTTCTGACACTTTAGTTAGCATGACAGCTGAGTAACTACACCAGGCCAGCTTCATGTTCCTTCTTCCTGTGCCAATTTTCTCACCCTCCTGACTTCTGCTCTAATCCTTACCACCGCTAAAATCTACATCTTCAACCTGACACAATGCATCTCCACACCCACTGTCTCTTGCTACTTCTACTCTTTACTCTTTCCTCTCTGGGTTCCAAAGCTCTCTGTCACATCCTGCCATACTCCAGCTCCAGATGCTTGTCAGGTCCTAAAGATTTTCGATGGATATCTGGGACTATAAACCCCACCAAGGCATGATATGGAAATGAGCCTCCATGCCTTGGATTCATCCCTACACTTTAACAAACTGGAATAATGGAAGATCATGGCATATGAGGAGGAAAGGGAGAGGAGCAGGATTTGATTCTCTCTCTCTTCTCCCCTTCATTTTAGTCTGCCTTTTTCTTAACCTTTTTTGTCTTTTCCCCCATTCTATGGTAGAAGGATTCATTTTAACCTAAATTTTACCTAAATGGAATTAAGGGAACACACCACGATTTCTTCCACCCTTCATTTCTTTGACTAATATCTTTCTTTTGTTCTTACATCTTTGCAATAACTCTTTTATTTTTTGAGATGGAGTTTCACTCTCATTGACCAGGCTGGAGTGCAATGACACAATCTCAGCTCACTGCAACCTCCACCTCCCAGGGTCAGCCTCCTGTCTCAGCCTCCCAAGTAGCTGAGATTACAGGCATGTGCCACCATACCTGGCTAATTTTGTATTTTTAGTAGAGATGGGGTTTCTCCATGTTGCTCAGGCTGGTTTTAAACTCCTGACCTCAGGTGATCCACCCACCTTGGCCTGACAAAGTGCTGGGATTACAGGTGTGAGCCACTGTACCTGGCCACATCTTTGCAATAACTTATACCAACACACCTACAGTATCCATCACCAAGATGATCCCAGGTACCTTGAAACATCAACCTTCGCAGGTGACCTGGCTTTAAGTCTGCTTTCTAAGAGTGGCCTGCAACTCATGGAGAGAAAATATAATTTTCACCTTACTAATCCAATGTAAATTGTATTCACCAAAGTAACAGATCTCAATAAAATTTATATTCCCTTTTTTTTTTTGTAATTTGTGTGCTCGCTGCTTTGATTAACAATCATTTACATTTGGAAAAGAATCAAGTAAAGCATAATTGAATTCTGATACCACTTGGGAAAGATAGTCATAGATGTGAGAATGTTAGGAAGGTACCAGGGCCACAAGGAAAATCATTTGTGTAGCTAGCACACCATATATTTTACCTGCAGACTCCTGAACTAGGTTCATAAAACACTCTCAGATCATGTCATGTACATTTTTCATAAGAGTTGGAACTCTGCTTTCATCTGAGGGTACTTCTGGGGACACAACTCTGTGAGAAATTGCTGTCTTATGGTTGTCTCAGTCCTCCATCAGGAGGATATTTAATGATAAGAAAGACACATAAGGCATGATAAGGAGAGTGGAGTTCTTTGTTCCTTAAATAATCTGTAATGCCTTTTTTAATGCAACTGCAATTAGCCAAAGAGAAAAGTATGGGACTATCTCATCCCATTTTCAAAAATCACCAATAGCACTTATTACATACAAATGATGCATGATATCATTCCACATATTTTCACACATTCCTTAATTTATTCCCTTCACAGTCCTGTGAGGCAGTCAGAAAGTGCATTGTTTTTGCAAGTGGGAAAGCAGAGGGAGGGTAAGTTGCTTGCCAAGGTTGACACAGCTAGTTAGTGATGGGGTTGGATCGGAACCCAAATTTGTTGTACATCCATCCAGGACATCCAGCAGCACATCAATCTATTATGCTAGTTCCATATTGGCCATAAGCCTCCAGGCATTCCTGGAATCCATGAAAATTATATTTTTTATAGAGACCCATCTGATTAATTGTGCTCTGTGTTCAAGCCAAAGAATGCCATATTTAATTTAGAAAAATGGAGGTTTAAATGTAAATGCATCCAACATCTTGCATGCAAGCCTCCTGCCTTGAATTTGTTATAGCACCTCTCTGTCAAAGAGCTCAGGAAAGTTTGCAGCCTCTTGCTAATCCTCCCAACATGCCCGTGAAAAGCCCAGTGGGCAGTTTTAATTATGGCTGGTTTACAAATAGAAAAACTGAGACACAGATGGCGAAAAATGAAGCTGAGTAAGGGATTTCCCCAGAACCACTGGCATATCAGACCCAGGCCACTCTTTGCCAGGCCTGCGTAATCGCTACTTGGACACATTTTCTGGGTAAGAGACCTCAAATGGCAGATGAGCATTAAAGACTCCAGTGTGTTTCAATTGCAATATGCACATACTTTGAGAGGTGGTAAAACAACAAGTTCTGAGGGTGTGGTTGTTGTGAGGAGTCAATGACGCATATGGACAGTGCTTGGCATCAGGTAGCTGGCAGGTAATGTGGGCACAAGAAATGGTAACAGAGAAATTAGTCTCTGCCTTGCAAAAAATGAAGTTGCTGATCTGGATGCTCAATAAATATTTTTGGAAGAAAGGAAGGAAAAAAGCAAGTGAGAGAAGAAGTCTTTTAAAATAGAAATCTGGGTTCATGTCCTTTTCCTGTGACTTGCTGGAGTTTCATTAAATGGTTTTATTTTCTGTAACATGGTGGTTTTGGTGACGTAAATACCATGCACAAAACATATTTTGGCCATAACATTTCTTAACACTGCCCTTGTAAGGGTCAACTCCCACCTCACTGTGAGGGCTTCTTTACTTGAGTTACCAATAGTTACCCCAACCTAACCAATAAATTTAATGCAGACACATCCTATTATGGGCTGTTTTAACTTTAGTGTAAAAGAAGGATAAGCCTTTTCTAAAGTAACTAAACATAGTGACTGTGTTGCAATAATTTGTGAGGTGCTCGTCATAAAACCAATCCTTTTCTTTTTTAATCTTTTTCTTGATTATCTCCAAAAATAAATCATATTGCTTCCCTATGTGCCAGCTGCAGGCAGATGTAGGTAGAGTGTACAATTAAGACTCTGAAAACTTTGCTTAGCAAATTGAAGGAAAGATGTTAGAAAAATTCATGTAACTCACAGGCTATTTGGCTTTCTTTTGGCTAAATTTAATCTTCTACCCCTCAATTTCCAACACAGAGCCCCCTGACACTCAGGGAGCCTTGAAATGGTTTCCCATCTTCTGGTTTGTCAGATTAAGTTGCTCTGTTCTATAGGATGTTATTAACTATGTCTATGTTAAAAAGTAATAAGCAAAAAAAAAATGCTCGATTGCCTAGGAGAGATTGTTACATATGAAAAAATTGAATTGCTTTTAAGCTTGCCCAGGTAATGTACACAACTATTCTTTCAATGTTTAATCCCATTATTTAATGTGAGGAAATAAATAAATAAAATTGGGCTGACAGAGTGGCAATATAATATCCTTTAATCTGCAGTTCACAGTGCATTTAAAAATAATAATTTTGAAAAGAGCATTTGAAAACATTTGATCTTAAAAATGCGTATTTTGCTTATTCTAGTGTTTGTTGATTTGAAGGCTTTGAGGTCAGCCCAGTAAATATTCAGTTTGCTTGGCACAAACTGTGCAGGAATCTAATAGAAAGCAATATTGTTGAAAATGGATATCAATTGAAAACAGAGAGCAGTGTCAACTATTCCCCACTGGGAACAGACAACAATAAAACCAGTCAAGCATTACACAGCCGAGCCTGCCAAATGTCATTAGAGTGGAGAAAAAGGAAAGGAACATGGTAGGGAACGAAGCACTTTGCTTTATTTTTTCCTCCAATTTAAAAAGACATTCTCTCTCTCTCTCTCTCTCTCTCTCTCTCTCTCTCACACACACACACACACACACACACGAGTGAGCAATAGGGAGAGAACATTCAGAGAATAAGGACAATAAAACCTAAAATTGTCCAAACCAGTGTCACTATTCTCTTAAACCTGGCATTTTGTCTTTTATTTTCCAACGTGATTACATTATAAAAATTTTCAAATAATTTTTCTCTCTTTTTAGTTGATCATTTTCCCCCAATAACTCTTTTAATCAAGTGCATTTGTAATCACAAAGTTTTCCATTTGAAATCAGCTTTGCAATATCATTTACGGCAATCATATTTCTATCATCATGTAATTAATTGATCTGAGTTCTGGGCTTTTGAAAATGTATACTTTTTCACTGTTAATCATCAGGCATCAGTGGAGAGCCTTTCAGAGGGAGTGGGCTACAGAGAAGCCCTATCTCTGGGAGAAAAGAACTATTTACAGTAGCTCTGAAATCTGTTAAATTATGAGAATGTGGGAAAATAATTGCTGGGCAATGGGACCATGGGGGAAAACACATCATCACTCCCAATCCCACCTGAAGGCAGAACTGGGAGCTAGTGACTTAGCCCCAAAACTTCTGCCATATCTGTGGCATTTTCATTGATGATTTGTAAATTTTCAAACAAAGAAAAATTGTCTCCTACAGACAATGGTCAAGCTGCTGAACAGCCAGCCAAGAGCTCCCCCTAGTGAAGTTGCACACATATTAGTGTGAACTCCTGCATGCTTGCATGTCTGCCTGTGCGCGCGTGCAGGCACACCCCCCCCACACACACACAGAGTTACACACAAACCCACACAGAGTCTTAGATTTGACTTGTTAGTCCAAAATGTTGTCCACCCCAACTTCTTTTAAAACATGAAAAAATATTTCCCAAACTCTCCTGAATGTTTTCTATCACTCATTGTAAAACTCTATACCCATCTGTAGAGAGCCAGAGAGAACTCCCTTTCAGAAGGCAAAACTGTCAATCTGATCATATCATTTTGAAATCATAATAATCACATATTGGCTCCAAATCTGCATCCTTAAGTAGATGCTATCAATGTGAAAGTCCTCAGGGGCAGCATATTACTATGTAATTAGCATAATAACTTTGTTGTGTAAACAAAATAAAAGACAGGCTTGAATGCAAGAAATATGTCGTACACTGTGTCTACATCTTCTACAGAAAAACCTATTGTTCTTGGCCAAGCTTTTATTTTTATCACAGTATTACTTTGATTAAACACCTGCTGATATGTGCAAGCAGCTTTCTATGTAAGTGTACTGCCTTCATATACATATATACACATGAAATATATTTTGTTGCAAAACAATTTACAGAATACTCATCCTACTCATATTTAACAGGACTAATTTGCTATAACACTAGCATTGCATCTCCCAAATCAGCCCTAATTCCTTCAAATACATTTTGGCTTCCTCCAAAAAGATGTTTTATTGGTTTTATGAGCCTGGATAGAGCTCTGAAGGGAGAATAGGCATTCTTTAGGGGGGAGAAGGTAGCAAGCATAAATATCAGATGTGGAGATGAAAAGGATTTAATGTCTTCCTAAAAATTCTTTGAAAGCCATATGAACATTTTTAGGAAAATATAAATGACTGCCATCTTACAATTAACAGCTGCTTATGTTAAGCACCGAGTACTCCCTAGCTCCTGCTAATATATTTTTTCTTAAACCATAGATCCATAAGACAAGTGACAATAGCTCTCAGATGCTAAAGGTAACTCTATTTCTCTGGGAGATCCTAACCCCAGAATGCAATTTGTTTAGGTTCCATATATTTATGTTCAATCCTTGAAACCAGCTGGCATCAGAATGACACAGATTTGGTTATTGTTACATGGGGTTGCTTTTATCATTGAGCTCACTTGAGTAAAAATCATATGAATATAGGAACTAAATTTAAATAAGCCAGTTGGCTTAGAAATATTATTACTTACCTCCCTGGAGGATAGTGACAATACTGACAAGCTTTAGTGGGACATGCTGCCATATAAATATAAATAATAAAATTTCAATTTTATTACAATATTTTTAGGATATTTTAAAAACTCATTTAATATACTCAGATCCTTGTTCTTTCCATAATTCTCAGACTTCCACAAATCTAAAAGAGAACAGGTGGGGGCTTGGGAAGATAGCATCACTAAGCCATTCAATTGGACAAATGTGGATATCACCAGTTTTACCCACAGGCCCCACTATTAGGGCAAGTTCACGAAACCCACACCTATGATGAACACTTCTGCAATTCACTGTTGGACGGTGGGTATATAATTCAGTCTGCAAACATCGATTTTTTTTCCCCTTACAAAAGGGGGAATTATGATACTCAACACATTCTTGAATCAAAAAGAAGCACTAAATAAAGAACTGAAGTTAGACCTATTATGTTAATTAAAATTCTGTGGACATCTCTAAAAGTGTAATTTGGTCCAATGTGTTTTTTTTAAATCATGAAAATTAGCTAATGAATATTGTGCAGCTACTTCTCTAACATAAAATAACTCAACCATTTAAATTGCACAAATTCCAAAATGGTCTAATTTACAATACATCATTGTTTGCTTGTGTTAGAAGTGCTTAACCTAATAACATGGTGAGATTCTATCCCTTTAAAAATACCAATTTTTTATGAATTAACAAGAGACTCATGGCTGAATTTTTGTATGAGTTGAGCTATTACAACCCTAAATACTAAACTCTTACAATATTTACTGCTGCTTAAATTCATTAATCAGAATTTTGTCCTGTCAGTTCTCACTATGTTGCCAGTCAGAAGTCTCAGGCTTTTGAGCAGGCACTGACAATTAGGGACTGCTTGATCTTGAGTAAGCCACTGTGTCCTTGGACTTTCAGTTTTTTAAATCAGTAAATTATGGGTAATAACCTCTGCCCTGCTGACTTCATGGGATCACCATGAGAATTACATGAGATAGCACATGTGGAAAATGCCTTGAATATTAGAAAGTGCTAGATAAATGCATGCACTATTAGTTTGAAAAATAAGATCTCAGTCATCAAGTTCAATCATCTTTAAAGATCTTCCCTAACCCTCTAAATGGTTCTTAGTGTTGATTTCTTTCAGAAAAACAATAAATGTTGAGTGGCATATCTGCAGAATTTTTTTTAATCTGTCCCTGGTATCATTAGTACTTTAGTTAGGTATCTAACTCAGTTCCAGACACTCATCTCTCATCAGAATCGCCCCCAAATGGGATGAGAACACAGTCAGTATATAGCGTCACCATGCTTCTTTGGTTTGGTTTCTCTCACATTAAAAACTTATTGCCCAGGTGTTTTTAAGGGAGAATTTGCAGGGAGGGCCCAGTGCCACCAGAATGAGGCTTTGTCTGCCCTTGGCTTTATCATAACCAAAATGGAAGAACCACATAGCATATATGTTCCTTTTTAAAAACTGGAACTATGTGGAATACTATTTAGTGATAAAGAGAAATGAAATACTGATACACACAGCAATGTAGACGAATCTCAAATACATTATACTAAATGAAAAAAACCAGGCTCAGAAGGCTTATATATACAATATTTTCAACACATTCTAGAAAAGGCAAAACTATAGAATTACATGACAGAAAACAGATGAGCAGCCGCAAGGGGCTGGAGGTGAGGAAGAGGACTGAATGCAAAAGGAACTGAAGAAATGTTTGCAGGTGTGAGACTATGTTACCTTTTGATCATGGTGATGGTTACCTGAATGCCTGTGTTTGTCAGAGCTCATATCCAAAAGTGGAAATTTTACTATATGCAAATTACAGCTCAATAAACTTGTTTCTGTTTTTTTAAAGAAAAGACTCATAGAAAAGTCAACATCAATTTGTTACCCTGCTTTGAATTGTGTTACCTCCTTTAAAATCAAATTTTCTTTGTAGTTCAAACTGTTCTTTAGTAAGATAAAGTCATATTAAGCTAATCAGATACATAATTGAATATGGTTAAACTCTGAAATAAAGTTTTCAGTACATATCTACCACATTAGTAATTAATTTCCAGAGAGTACAGAAAGTGCCATTGTCTTGCAATGATAACGATTTTATTTTTATTATTTCCCAAATGGTAATGGAAGATTTCAGAACATAAGCCTAGTTGCATAGATTTAACCTCTCTCTCTCATCCTTATCTAGTGCTTAGATAATTGTTTATAACTTTGTTTCATAGGTGTTGCCCATAGGAATGGGAACATGTCCTCTCCTACCTAGCTGTCAGTCAAAAAATTTCAATTGTTTACAGAGGACCTCACTTGAATTTTAAGTAAAATATGTGCCCAGGAATATCTGATCAATGGCCCAAAGTAGAGAAAATAAAGCAAATGAATCAAAAATAGCCCCTAGAACTCTGCCAAGAATTGCAACCCATACATATACTATACAGATAACATGCTATAAAATGGTAGCACTATGAATGTTTCTTTCTAAAGATTGAGGTACAACTTCCAGCTTCAGAGACTTTATTTTCTTATCAATAGAATTGTAAGATTTTAAAAGGCAGAGGGTATCAGCAGGCATCCCCTTCCTGGGACATGCATGGAGAGAGGCGGTTAAGGGAGGGACTTGTTTGGACAAGAGGAAGCTGGAGGAAAATACCACCTCTCTCCAAATCCCCATTCCATTCCTCCTATTGTAAAGTGCTGTATAAAACAATGCCCACACAATATATTGCTGGGAATACAATTATTTGCAGGTGTCTCAAAGCCATTTAGGCTCATTCGCTCTTCTTTTCTCCTCATTGACATTAGTTTAATCTGTGGAAATCAGATCACAATCATGCCAGACTTTTTACCTCATTAGTTTTCTATTGTCTGTTCTGAGGCATCGCACACATTTCTATCTCCAGGCAAGACTGGTTCTTGTCTGCACTCGGTTTCCATCCCTTCCCCCTTTTCATTTTTATGAGCAAGAAGCACTTTTAATTTAATACTTTAACTACTTCTGGAGTTAAACAGGAAAGATTTCACCTGCATTCTTTTGAAACCTGACAACTTTGAGATATAAACATGTTTCTGGTTGTTATTCAAATCGTGCGTGTGATGTGCGTAAAATGCTTACCCCCGCCCCCGGATTTGCTCTGTAGATACAAACTTGATGACAAGTTATATTAACTACATGTAAATCCATTTTTTCATCGTGTTAACTCACAGCAATGTCATTTTCTTGATAAATTTGTGCCTCCTGTGTGTCTTTATCACTATGCAAAGAGGAGCCTTACCTAGCATTCTTTTAACTATATTTGGAATGGGGTTAGAGCGTTTACTCTGAACATCCCAATCCATGGGATCAAACCATGGATATTAGCAAGAAGATGGAGCTGTTTTCTGCAGAGCTTTGAACTTAGGCATTTAAGATTAGAGTGATTTTTACATTTCCAGATGCTGCTTCAGACAGATAGTAGATAAAATGTTGAAATTCCTCATCAACTAGTTGTATAGTAAGAAAATTCATCTCTCTCATATTTTAGCTAGTATATAATTTTTTAAATGAGTTTGGTATATATTTGATCAGAAATCTAATTTTCTGATTCAGGGCTCAGGGTCAATTATGATACTCCTTATAAATTGGGGTCAATAAAAAAATTGCTGATAGTTCTTTGAATGACTACATATTTCAGTGTTAGCATTGTTATTAACTTTTCAAGAAATCTAAGTTATATTTATAAAATGTCATGAACTGCTTGATTCACTGTGTATTTCCTTATTGAACATGGGCAGAAAGTATCTGCCATACCAAGCAGCATCTGTCCCCCAACTAAACAAGTCTTACTTCCTTTGGGGAAAAAATAGTAATAATAACCTTTGATTGTGTATGAACATCATAATCTACATTGTCATTCCTGATTCAGCCCATGCCAAGAACATAGGATGATTTACATATGCTCTAATCAAATATTTGGGGGCTGGGGAGTCTCACTGCAGATCTCTAGATCAAGATTATGTGACATGCCTTGGATACCAGCCAGGTTTAAGGCTCTTCATTTTTAAAACAATAACCACCTGCTAAAAGAAGAAAAAAAGCCATTTCCTTCTTGACATTCTTTAGCTTAGGATCAGCAGAATCTTCCTGCTGCTCGGATTGAAATGTAATAGCTGCAAGGTTGAAAACTGAAATCTTGCACTAAGCACTTCATTGCTGCTGGCTTGTAATTTTTTTCTTCTCAAAAATTACATACACAAAGCAGTTTTAGACTCTGTAATCAGATATTTTGCCTCATACTACTGTGTGATTTGGGATGTTTTCTTTCTTTTTTTTTTTTTTTTTTTTTTTTTTAAAGAACTAGATCTGCACAATCCAGTCTTTCAGGGTATACACAGACTCCACACTGCACTCTCATTGCTGCCATATGGCATTTAGGGAATTTGACCAGGCTAAATGAGTAAGATGAACTCAGACGAGTTAACTCTCAAAGGTTCAAAAGCCCTCAACTCAGATTGGCTTGACTCAATTTTATCGGCTTGTTGTCCAGTTTCCCACCAGACAGTAGATGAATGTGTTGCAGGAGTGTTGGCAGGGGAGAGGAAAGGACAAGGAAAGGCCAAAGGCAAAAGAAAATAAGGACTTGATCTCAGCCTCAAGGTGTTTCTTCATAATGGGCTCAGATTTTGCAGGGTCATGAAATGCATCTAACTTGGCTTAGATACAGTGATTCTCCCAAGAGTCCTCCGGTTTCTCTCCACTCTGAGCTGACAATGGCATCATCATTTTATACTCTCACCAGTCCACATACCTCCAGTAGGAAAGCATTTTGAAAAAATCAGATTCATAAATTGTATATACAAGCAACAATCATTATAATAAACAATTCTTTATTTGCAAAATGTACATATTTTGCAGCCTAATCTTGCACTTTGTTAAGCACTACTACTTTGGAACCAACACTTTTCCCTCACAATGCATTATTATTTATAAATGTGCTCAAGAGTTAATATCTGTATTTTTTAAAGTATAATATAGTACATCGTTTTAATGTACAGTGACAGGACACTTTATACAAATTTGAGTTTACAAATTCATTTTTTTATGTTCTTCAAAATAGGCTCTTTCTTGAAGTATATATCTCTATATGTACTACTGTGTATGTGCGTGTGTGTGTGTGTTATTCAGTTTATTCTTAAATGTCTTCTGAGCTCAGATGTAGCGTGTCCAAAAAGGAACACCATCCACAATTAAGTTCCCAACTTTCCATATCACAACTCACCCATTCACCTAGGATGATAAAACTTGGAAACAATCCTTCCCTCCCCACATCTATTCATATAATATCAGGGAATAAAGGAAGATGGCAACAGAATTGGATCAGGAGATGCTTATGTTTCAATTGTTCATCTCAGAGGGTATAAAAAGGGACTACACAGGAAAGCAAACTTAAGCTAAGGTATAAGATGAATGCAAACCCATGTTTCTAACAGTCTCCTTGATAATTAGAAAAACTTTTTGGCTGCCTTTTGGTCATCTCTGATTGGAGTGTCTCAGATTTTCTGCCTTTCCCATGACATAGAGAGG
Source organism: Callithrix jacchus (assembly GCF_049354715.1). Lineage (NCBI taxonomy): Eukaryota > Metazoa > Chordata > Mammalia > Primates > Cebidae > Callithrix > Callithrix jacchus. Next base: position 33,818,296 of record NC_133517.1, on the reverse strand, counting down.
AAGAAGCTCTTGTAGAAGGTGCACAAGAAATATCTGCTATGCCCTTTGTTCATCTGTGATTACATTATTCATATCTGCTCCAACCCATGTATTCCTTGCAGAGATCATCTGAAACCATTTGTCCATTGTATCAAGACTGATTTTTCTAAAGTTAGTTCATATTATCCATAAATACGTTTAACTCTCCAAGAGTAAATTGCAAAGTGTCTGAATACACAAAAAGCCAACGACTGTGGGAGAGCAGTGCAGGTAAGTCCTGTACTTTGTGGAACTCCCCTCCTAGCCCCTGAATCTTCAACCCTTGTTCATTAAACAAGACCAGCTGACATATGGATCCAGGGGAGATGCTGGTGTCTATATGTACATTAAACATTAGTGAAGCTGAATTTTTTTATTTCTTTGAATTAACACAAACCCTATAGATAGAAGTTCTCATGTTTTCTTGCAGCATCCCAGTGGAGTATCTTGCACCTACCCTGAGTATATATGCCCCATTTGAGAGATCAGCACTGTGTTAGTCGGAGTTCTCCAGAGAAACAGAACCAAGAGGATACAGAGTCATTCCTCAGTACCCACGGGACATTGGTTCCAAGACACCCTACTGCTTGCCACAAATACCAAAGTCCATCAACGCTCAAGTTTCTTATATAAAAGGATATAGTATTTGCATATAGCCTACATACATCCTTTTATATACTTTAAATTATCTATATGATTCATAGTTCCTAATACGATGCCTATACATCACTTATTTCATGTAGATTCAACATAGTACTCACCACGTGGCAAATTTAAAACTTTGCTTTTAAAACTTTGTGGAATGTTTTTCTCCTGAATATTTTTTCTCTGCATTTGATTGAAGTCATAATACAGAATACACAGATACGAAAGGCTGATTCTCATTCTCTCTCTCTTTCTCTCTCTCTCTCTCTGTGTGTGTGTGTGTGTGAGTGAGTGTGTGTGTGTAGAAAGAGAGATTTTTTTTTAAGTGATGCATACAATTGCGGGGGCTGTCCACCTAAAGCTGTAGGGCCAGCTAGCAGCCTGGAGATTCAGGTAAGAGTTAATGCTGCAGTCCTAAGCGTGAAGACTTGCAATTTGGGCAGAATGTCTATATAGCAGTGTGGAGGCAGAATTCCTTCTTTGGGAAACCCCAGTCCTTGCTCCTAAGGCCTTCAACTGATTGGATGAGGCCACCCACGTTAGGGAGGACAATCTGCTTTCCTTAAAGTCAACCGATTGTAAATGTTAACGACATCGCTAAAATACCTTTACAGCAACATCTAGACTAGTGTTAGATCAAACATCTGGTCAAGTTAATGTAACCAAATTGACAAAGTAACCAGCATAATTCTTATCTACTGTGCTGCAGAAAAAAAAAAAAAAAAAACACCTCACCACAGACAGATAAAATGCCAGGCTGCTTTCCTCTTCCTCCTTCCTATTCCAACCCCAAGGGCCTCACTGCAGAGAAGAGGGAAGGGAGAGCAAGAGAGCAGACAACCCCCACTTTGCTGTAGACCCATGCTGGGAACTCTTCTCTGCCCTAATAGAAGAGAGCTTTGAATGAAATAAAAAACTGAAGTTTAGAAATCAGCATGACTTAATCTTAATTACTAAGATGAAACTGTGTTAATCACTGAAGAGGACTAGAAACTTGTGGAAATGGACTGAGATCTCATCAAGACAAGTGCAAAATGGGAAAGGAGAGTTCAACGCAACAGAATGATAACTGTTGGAAGAAAACAAAATCATAGGGAAATGTCATATTTTGAGACTTCAGAAGCATCTTTGCTCTTTGTGTGCAAGTACAAAGAGCAGAGCAAAGACAGTATGGAGAAATCTGGGTCAGAATAGAAGAGGTGGACATGGAAGTGGCATCATTGTGGGGTGTGACCCAGAGCTTCCTAGTGGACTGTGTGGACAGACTTGCCAGGGGCCATGGCTGACCTGGTACTGATGAGTGGCAGGGGTCATCCAAACCTCCAGAGCACAGACATCAATGTCGGCTACATACTGGTTTGGATCCCGGCTCTGCTACTTTAAGCCCCTGTTACTTACCTCCTCTTTCTTTATACCTCAATTTCCCCAACTATACAATGGAAGTGATAAAAATTACTTGCTGTACAGGGCTGCTCTTAGGGATAAACGGTGGCACAGAGTGAGTGTTTCAGTAAATGTGAGCTAGAGTCATCATTACCATCATCCCGTTTACTATCAGATGGCAGAAGTTACTTCTTCTGCTAAAACTGAAGCTTCTGGTGAACTCTCAACTCACTTCACTGAAAGTTTTATGCCTTTAAATAAGATAATGGCTAACTCTTACAGAACTCATATTATAACAGGTACTCTGCTAAAAGCATTTCTTAAGTATAATTGCCACAATAACCCCCCACAAGGTGAGTATGGTCCACATTTTACAGATGAGAAACATCACTGAGGTTTGAATAGGTTTACCAACTTGTCCAAGGCCACACAGCTCATCAGAGCTGTGCCGTTTCCAAGATACCACACTGCCTCCCACTGAGCATGGACCTTTTTCTGGAATATCTGTAGATAACATGAAAATGTCGATAACACTGAAAGCAAGTAGTTGTGTTGACAGTAAGTTTGAATTGTAATGCAAAGAACTAAAGGCATATTTATAAGTGTATTCTTCATTTTATGTGAGATTTCAAAGTGTTTGAGCAGGGGATAACAGGTATGTTACCACAGACATTCGATTCATAAGTAGGAAGCTATAGTCAAACAAATTTCAGACAGTTAAGTTAATTATGGTCAAAGGTGGAAAGAGGAGAGGGAAGGCAATAAAGAAGCAGATGTGGCTACACAGGGATTTCTCTGGTGAACTAGGATTCTAAAAGATTTTGATCAAAATGTTTCAGTCATCAAACATGAAGGAAAGGCACAAACAAGAAGGACTGGCATCTGCTTAAGTCCAGAACAAGTGAAAGGTTGGGTGTCATGCCAAGGGCAACGCAAATGTTGTTAAAAATTTGCGAGGGCTGGGAGGAGTAGGAAGTATAAAGGAATGGATGGACCCACTGTTTGGTGTAGGTGATATAATGTTGAGCGGATGATAGATAAAGGGCAGAATTATTTACCATCAGTTTTGCTTACTTTTTTTATCAAGAAAAATAATCTCCAAACTGCAAGGTGTTACAAAGTTTATGACAAATAACGATTAAGATAATCCATTGTTACTTTTAAGTCCTTGATCCAGATAAATATTATCCCCAGTAACTTGCTGATGAAATGCAGACTCACTGATAATAATCCAGGAGAAATAAAAATTTGGGAAGAAAGGTCCACTCAGACTTTTGCTGTCCCTAAATTCCTGATGGTGTACTGAGATGCCCTGCCTCACTAGAAACTCTAAATGCTGCAGGCTGAGCAGGCCCAAAGGTGGAAGATGCGGAGATAATAGAAATTATTGAAAAAAAAACTAAATCAATTATTTATCCTTTGAGAGGAAAAAATGTAGATTCTCTAGAGTCTAAGGATTAAGAATGATTAAATCTTGACATCTACATCCAGCAAGATTACATGGAGCCCTTTTTCAGCTTCACACAGGAGCAGTTACTAGAAATTAGTCTTAATGTTGAACCAAAGTCCTCTAGAATATCCTTTCCTTCCCGTGGACCTGTGTCTGCCCTCTGGAACAAGGAGTGCCAATTGAGGGTCCAGGCACTGAACGCAGCCTGCAGGCCTGTTTTGCTGTTTGAGGTCATTTGTTTATCTTTTGCTGCTTTTAAGTGAGTGATATGCTTTCCACAATGCCCAGAACTCTCTCCTGTACTTCACTATCCAATCATGTATACTACCTGCCTATTGGTCACAAGTATAACTTGAGTTTGCAATCTTTTTTGTGAACCACATAAGAAAAATCTAATCCTTCTTCTTTTGTACCCTTCACATCTTGAAAGCCTGAGGATGTTTTGAACAAAATGACTGAGCTCTTCACCAGGCCACTCAAGAGGACTTGTGTCAGTGACTCTCCAACATTTGTATTCCACCCCCCTAGTCTCAGAGCCAAAGATCCTGGGACTCACAACACCAGTCCTTCCCACTATCCACAAATTAGTAATGAAAAACAATGATAGAGGGTCAAAATTTAAATGCTGCAATAAATGTACTGCTAACCACACAATGTAATTGCTCATTGTTTATTCCAGAGAGAAAAATATGATCCTATACAAAATTTTCATCCTACCTCTGTCTCTCCATTTCTATAAAATGGAGAAAATTTTCTCTCAAAATCACAGTAAGCATTAAGTAAGGTGAAATGTATTTTAAATGTCCTATAAATTAAAAATATCCTGGTCATCTTATTATCTTATAACTAACTTATGTTTGCGGTAGCACAGATTTATAGAGCATTATCACCAAAAAATTATTACTGTGGAAGCAAATTTTAGATGAAGTACAGATACATTTTTTAAGAAAAATACACAGATTATTTACATTTGAGCTATAATACCATTATCCCTTACGTACAAATTATTAGATAATTATAGACCAAAAATATTATTGAAATTAAAATGCATTCTATACACTCTATGGTTAAACAACTCACAACCAATTAAATCAATATGAATAAAACAATAATAATTATTAGAAGCTAGAGTAGGAGCAACTAAAAGCAACAACCAACTCAAGGCGCACTTATAATAAAAGATTCTCTCTCTTTTTTTTTTTTTTTTTTTGTTTGTTTGTAGAGATGGAGTCTCACTATGTTGCTCAGGCTGGTCTTGAACTCCTGGCTTCAAGGGACCCTCCTGCCTCAGTCTCCCAAAGTGCTGGGATTACAGGCATGAGACAATGCGCATGGCCAAGATTCTTTATAAACTTTGAACATTCCACCTAGCTAGATATGTGCTTACACAGTGGGAGCTTTGTAGTACCAGCAACAAAACCACACAGTGCAGTGGTGAATTTCCTCTCCCAACCCTGGAGAGACATTTATATTCATGTATACCAAACTAGTAACATTTATAACTCACCCAGTCATATAAAGAAGAGGCAGTGAACCTTCATGTCATTTGTCTATAAGCACCAACAAGCCTGGCTGATAGAACAACTGTTATCTAGAACATTTTGGCAGAGAGAGGAGAGCACTCCGGAGAGTTCTGCCCTGTCAATTTAAAACCTGATCCAGAAACGACACACATTACCTCTGCTCACAACTCATTGGCCAAAGGTAGCCACAGAACCCCACCAAACCCAGGAAGTCCAAGAAAAACCAACCTACCATGTACTCAGAAGGCAGAGCTCTGGATATATTTGGCAAAAAAGAATTAATTTTAACATCACGTGAAGACCCCATTTAGAGGTTTTTTTGCAGTTTGTTTTTAAGCCACAGCTGACTTGGAGTTTTAAACAGCCTGATACTGATCTCACAATATTCTGCCTTTCTTCTGTAGCCATCACAGTGATGATAATTTTGTTATCCTTCTATTCTTTTGAGGAACACAGCCACTAACAATTATGTAGGGCTTGCAATATGCCAGTCACTATCTTAAGCTTTTTACGGTCACTATCTCTGTTTACCCCAACATTAAAAGCTAGAGTAGGAGCAACTAAAACAATAACATTAAGTTACAGTTATTGCTATTATTGCTATTTACAATTATTTCAGTTGCAGCTAGAAATATGACTAGATAAATCAAGACTTGGGAGGCTGGAGTTTTGAGAACCAAAACTATGGTGGTAGCCAAAGCCTGGAAGAGGGATAAATAAACTTGTTCAGTGAAAGTATTTGACAGAGATAAAGACAGATCAAAGCAAAACACCATGGGTGCAACTTGAGGCACAGCCACATGGAGAGGTGGGAGATATGGAAGGAGACCAAGAAGAAAACAGAGAGGCAAGAAAAAAACTAAGACAAGAAAAATTCAAGAAGGAAATGACTAGGTGATCAACAGTTTTAAATATTGCTATAACAGATAGTGTATCTCAGTCAGTTCCGGTTGTTACATCAAAATACCCTAAACTAAGTAGCTTAGAAACAACAGAAATTTCTCACAGTTCTGGAGACTAGAAGTCCACAATCAGACTGCCAGCATGGTCAGATTCTGCCGAGGGTCCTCTTCTAGGTTGCAGACTGTTGTCTTCCTGTGTCCTCACATGGAAGAAGGGCTGAGGGGTCTTTCTAGGGCCTCTTTTATAAGAGCACCAATCCCAAAGAATCCCCTCCCAAAGGCCCCACCTCCTATATCATCATCTTGTGAGTTGAGATTTCAATTTATGAGTTTTGAGGGGACACAAATGTTCAGACCATGGCAGTGATAATTGAAAGAGGATTTTAGATTCAGAAGTAAGGGGGTTATTCTAGTCTTGGCCAGAGAATTTTCAGTGGAGTGACAGAGATGAAAGCCACGTTGCAGGGAATGGACTGTAGAGGCCAAGAGAAACCAACAGTGCAGTTGAGTTTTCAAGAATGATCATAGCAAGGCAGAAAAGAAAAGAGTAACAGCACCCAGGAAAACAGAAGAGAAATCCGATGAGTTGAAGATGGCAAAGCTGGGGAAGTAGGAGAGATTGAAATATAGGCACAGAGAGCAAGGTTCTGAAAAAGACAGAGGGGACAAGACCCTGGGCAAAGTGGGCATGTCATGTTTGGTCTTCTCTTCATATATGCATGGGCCACATGTATTTCCTCCGATGAGAAATGCTTGTTCATGCTTTTACCTACTTTTGTGTTGGGTTATTTCTTCCTTCTTAATCATTATAACACTATTAACTCAAAAGACCTAAGACACCATTTCCTTAAGAAGGAAGGAAGTAAAGATGGGGGGAAAGAAACAACACAGAAAAACACTGGAGCAGAAGGACAGGAATCAGAATAAATTCATCTCTATTCTTCTGTGAAGTGCAAGGCAAGCCTTGAGGAAATAGGTAGCTTAATGAAAATGCCGAAATGTTTTAACTGCTCTAGGGGGTTGAAAAATTGAGTCACTCAGAGATGAGTTAAAGAATTGCTAAGCATCAAGTCTGAATTAGACAACAATTGGAAAAATTATGTCACTTCCTCCACAGACCTTGGTGAAATGAAGAAGAGAGGTGACCAATTCCAGACACCCAGTAGGTGCTCAGTCAATGCTTACTGAATGAATAAATAAATGAATGATGACTTCTGACAGGTGTGTACCTACTCCATTACTCCACGAATTCTGTCTCCAAGCCGATGCTCAGAGTTTTTCCTCAACTCAGTGTGCCCACTCCTCACCCTCTCTCCAAGTTACTGCAGTTCCAAAATATGGATAGAGCTGGTCCTTTTATTCCCCCAGGGGATGCCAATTAAGACCCAAATGGGGCAATACCAGTGAGCCAGCTTAACTGACAACTTCACCGTAACATAGAGGAATTAGAAATTGGAGAAGACACAGCCAAAACTGTGTGATCAACTGACTGGCTGTCAGATGATCAGTGAAGACCCTATCCCTGCCCCTCCCAGGTGTCCCTACCTGGATCTCTCTTTTTACCCATAGCTAGCCCCAGCGATACTGGAAGGTCAGAAGGTCCCCTTCTCCCATCTCCTCACCAGGCCCATTTTATTGGCTCTGCAGGCTGCATACAGCAAACAAGCAAACACAGAAACAAAAAGGAAACATTATGACAATCTCCCTTGTCTCAAAAAAGACATTCATACTTTATTATAAAGAGCAGCTTTGCTCTTCTTTTCCCAGACCCTTCTCTCCAGAATATGCCTGACCTTTGCAATAATCAAAAGTTCAATAAATTGCTTTTCCCAGAAAAGAGAAACACTGCCTTTTCTAATGCTGCCTTCAGTTGCCAACCTTAGACTATGGAAAGCAGACAGCTCTGCAAAAAGACAATTTTTATTTTCATCCCTGCCAGAAGTGCTTTTGAGGATGAGGGATGAGAAGAAAAAGTTTGCCAGAAGAAAAGGGCATTATAAGGAAATATCCTTAGGCAGTGAAAGGGCCCGGCATGTTCTGGGAAGAGTGAGTTTAGTTTGCCTGGAATTTGATGGCCATAGAACTAAAGTGCTAGGAGATGAGATGGAAAAGCAAGGCAGGGCGTGTTTAAAGGGCCTGCTATTGCCACAATCACACTCTAAGAATCTAGCTTTAGGCAACAGCAGAGTTTGCAATTGGCAAGGCAGTTGGATTTGGTTTTACATAGTTCATCTAGCAACAGTAAGGAAGATAAACTAGAGAGTGGTGAGAAATGATGAAGGCAAGGGCAGGAGGGAAGAAACAAAGACAACAAAACTCATGTGACTTCTGTGGGCACAATCTCCCCATCTTGAATACACTCCTTTCTAACTGCATCTGTGAATCTCAAATTTAGTTTAGAAACTTTCCTGGGGAGTTTGTTAAAAACGCATTTTCGTAGGGCCCTCCCTTGAGATTCTGATTCAGTAAGGCGTGGAACGGGAGTTGCGGGAATCAGCATTTTAAAAAAGCACCCAAAGGGAGGTGGGTTTCACACAAATAACAATTTCAGACACTCTGGTCCAAAATCCACATTACCCAAATCCTACCTTTCTCCCAAGAACCTCTGGTTATCCATAAAGCCTTTTCCCACAACTCTAGTCTCTATTAGCCTCACCCCAAACTAGATTCCCAGGTGCTCACTGTTAGAGTGATTCAACTTGATAACATGTAGATCTTGTGAGAACGCAGATTGCATTGCTAGCAAACTCCCGGGTGATGCTGAGGCTGCTGGTCCACATTTCACACTTTGAGGACAAAGGTCTCTAGATCATGTGTCTTGGAACTACATTACCATGTCGGTCATTTGGTTGTTTGTTGAGTCCAGCCTCCCTACTTTACTGTAAATTCCCAAACAGACCGAGTTTTGAATGCCTTTGAGAACTCTTCACACCACCAATGACTGGACATATCGCAGGTGCTTTACAAATACAAATTGAATTGAATAATTCAAAGTAAAACAGCCATGAACTAGATTTCAGGATGGGAATAAAGAATCAAAGGAGACTCTGGCTTTAATTCTTCATTATTATTGCTCCTAACAGGCACTTCCAGAAAGCCAGAGAGAACAGCAGATATATATGTATACTCAGTGGGGCATTCAAAACCAATATTCTTAGATGTCTACATTAAAAACACAATATTCACAAAGTGCAGCTTCAATCACTTAAAAGGGAGATGTGCTTTTCTACAAATTTCTGAAGCATCTTTTCAAAAGCTCTATCAGTTGTATAATTGCATTCTGTAATTCCTAGGCCCACCAGAGTGTAGACAAGTACTGCATTCAGTGACATGAAATCAGGTCCCAATTTCAGAATAAGACTTTTTTTCTTTTCCGATGAGTCAGAGAATTGTATAGACTCAAATGGGAATCCCAGATTTTCATGGTTGGCTATGTACTAATTAAGCAATACACTTACCTGAACCTACTTTATGCTGCCAAGTTTTTAATATTTGTATTCAGACATATATATAGGATCAAATGGCTGCATCAATATTAAGTAAATTTGGTGAAATTTGATAAAGCCAAAGCAACAAAGATCTAGAAGAACTTTATAAGCAAGAAAGTATGAGAGATAGCTTCTTGACAAGAAGGAAGATGTATTTAAAAATATGTACAGACAAATAAGAATAAACATATTTTCACCATCTGACTCGGAACAAAGAGCAGTAACATGATTCACTGCCCCAAATAGTATCCTAAAACCAGAGAGCATGCAGCATCAGCCAAGGCCATTTGAGTACTTCACCTTATATCAAACTAGTATCTTCCTTGGGTCCCCTTTTAATAAGACATTGTAGGCATCACAAGAGAAAACTTTAATATAATAGATGTTGTACCCCCTGAAGATCATTATGTTAAAATTCTATGATGAGGAGAAGAGCTAGATTTTGTTTTAAAAGAACGTTTTTATTGCTATCTCTATATAAAAGAAAATAACTCAAGTCTCTAGAAAACTATACCAGACATTATATATCTAACATAACAAACTGTTACTTAGGCAAGATATTTTAAACCATTGTCACTAGTGAAAGGATGATGTAATTTGAGCAACTGTTTATGGAATGTTGTGAGAAAATTAAGCCATTATTATATCATAAAATACCTCGTTTCATAATATCAATTTTGCTATTAGGATTTGAAGCAAGAGTTTCCTTAGGGACATGTGTTTTTATATGACATTAAGGTCATTTTTACACATTATAATATAACCATAACTGTGATAATTATTCTTTTGTGCAAAAATTTCAAGTAATACTTCCAGTAGAACATTAAAAGATTATAATGTATTTGTGTGATTATGTGTGAGTGTGTGTGAATGAGAGAGACTAATTTGCTAACAATGCTAGGTCTATTAAGTTAGCCTGAGAATCTTGGGGGTTAGTGATTTTTCATGAAAAGGCAACGTCTAGCACAGTGGGTAGAGAATGGGGAAGTGGACAAAAGAGGCATAAATGAGCTAGAATCTTTTTCCTACTTTTTATGTTAGAAGTCAGGGTGGATGGCATTATAACCAACATATATCTATTTTACCAAGAAAGAGGCTTAATTTGGAAAACCCAGTATGCATGTGCCATTTGTAGCGTTCCAAATACCTGGCTGCATTTCCATCAGCACTGCATGCACACAGCATGAGAGAATTGGGGGATGATCAACCACCACGTCTCTTGTATTATGTCCTGCTGAGGGGATAGAAAGCTGAAGAAAAAAAAAGTATTTTCATCCTTACTCTTAGCAAATTCTAAAGTGTTCATAGCTAAACTGATTAGAGGGATAGAAATAGATCTTTCAAGAAAGTCCTCTTTCTCTAATCAAAGGTACAGGGTCTGCAAAGAGAAAGGCACATCTCTAAAGTTATCATTTTTTCCACCTAATCTGGAAAGCTTGAAATTATAATATAACCAATACTTTAATAGATAAATGGTAGCTATAGAGAGACATTTGGAACAGAGATGGGTCAGAGAAAAGAGGACTTTCTTGAAAGATCTATTTATATGCCTCTAATCAGTTGAGTAAATTTAGTCACATACATTGCGAAACAGAAGCCAATCTTGTTTATGGCACTTTGGATGAGTATGGTTTGCCCTGAATGGAATGTTTTTAGGGCATTAGAAGGCTCCCATCCATCCTAATCAACTTTGTGTAGAAATGATTCAATATCCAGTGTTGGCTCCAATCAGTGCAAATGTCACTCACCGAACAGAGTCTTGCCCACAGCCCTCTGTCCTCATTTCCTCATGGCGGAATGCATGTGGTTCTTTCAGGACAAATTCCCTTTCGCCTGCATTCCCAGAGTGCCTACCCCTGACAGGCTTGCCTGCTATGGCACTGACCATATGGCTAGGCTCATCTCCACCTTCTCTCTTAATAATTCCCTCTCGCTCACTTTCTAGCTCATCCTATTTTCACAGAGGGCATTTATTTGCAGACTCTTCCCCCAAACTACAGATCTTCACAAATCTATGATTCCAGCCACATGAGAGATGCCTTTCACTCACATACTCATATCTTGCTGACTATGGCTGTGTGTTGTTTATTTCTGAAGGGAATTAATTTGAAACTTAAGATACATACTGTTGCCTTTCATGATACAGCTCAAATTCCATTCCATTTCTTATTCTGTAGCATATAATTTGCTTCAAACTCCTAATTGTCCAGTGCTATCAATCTTGATTATGGCATATATTATCATAAGTTGAGTCTTTCCCAAATATCTTGAAAAGATTTTAAATATCATTTAAAAATTTTTCCTTTTCGGCTGGGCGCAGTGGCTCACGCCTATAATCCCAGCACTTTGGGAGGCCAAGGCGGGTGGATCACGAGGTCAAGAGGTCGAGACCATCCTGATCAACAAGGTGAAACCCTGTCTCTACTAAAAATACAAAAATTAGCTGGGCATGGCAGTGTGTGCCTGTAGTCCCACCTACTCAGGAGGCTGAGGCAGGAGAATTGCTTGAACCCAGAAGGCAGAGGTTGCGGTGAGCCGAGATCATGCCATTGCACTCCAGTCTGGGTAACAACAGCAAAACTCCGTCTCAAAAAAAAAAAAAATTTTCCTTTTACTTGACATTTACCCTAAGAGAAATAGAGTCATGCACCACATGATGATGTTTCACCCAGATATGGACCACACATATACAGTGGTCCCATAAGATTGTAAGGGAGCTGAAAAGTTCCTGTCACCTAGTGACATCATAGCCAAATTACCATCATAGCAAAATGCATTACTCACATGTTGGTGGTGACACTGATGTAAACAAACCTGCTGCTCTACCAGTCATATAAAATTGTAACACATACATTATGTATGGTACTTAATATGTCATAATAATTTAAAACTATGTTACTGGTTTATGTATTTGCCATAATTTTTATCATTTCTTTAAAGTGTGTTCCAACTTCAGAAACTTTTAGAAAAAAGTTAACTATAAAACAGCTTCAGGCAGGTCCTTCAGAAAGGATTCCAGAAAAAGGTATTGTTATCACAGGAGATGGCAGTTCCATGCATGTTATTGCCCCTGAAGACCTTCCAGTGTGACAAGATGTCGAGGGGGAAGACAGTGACATTGATAATCCTATGTTTATGTGTTAGTTTTTAACAGAACCATTTAAAATGTAAAAAAATAAAAAGGAAAAACAGAAAAAGCTCATAAAAAAGAATGAAAATATTATTTACAGCTATACATATATTATGTGTTGAAGTTATAAGCTAAGTGTTATAACAAAAGAGTCAAAAAGGTTTTAAAAGTTTGTAAAGTGAAAAAATTACAGTAAGCTAAGATTAATTCATTATTTTAAAAAATTTTATTATAAATTTAGTGCAAGCTATATTAGTCCATTATCTTGCTACTGATAAAGACACACCTGTGACTGGGAAGAAAAAGAGGTTTTAATATGACTTACAGTTCCACATGGCTGGGGAGGCCTCAGAATCATGGTGGGAGCAAAAAGCATTTCTTACATGGTGGTGGCAAAAGAAAATGAGGAAGATGCAAAGTGGAAATCTCTGATAAAACCATCAAATCTCATGAGACCTATTTAATACCACAAGAAAAGTATGGGGGAGGCTGCTCCCATGATTCAAATTATTTCCCACCTGGTTCCCCCAACAACATGTGGGAATTCTGGGAGTACAATTCAAGATGAGACTGGGATGAGGACACAGAGCCAAAACATATCATTCCACCCCTGGCCCTTCTGAATCTCAGGTTCTCACATTTCAAAACCAATCATAACCAATCATCTCTTCCCAACAGTCCCCCAAAATCTTAACTCACTTCAGCATTAACCCGAAAGTCCATAGTCCAAAGTCTTATCTGAGTCAAGGCAAGTCCCTTCCACCTATGAGCCTGTAAAATCAAAAGCAAGCTAGTTGCTCCCAGATACAACAGGGTATAGGTATTGGGTAAATACACCTGTCCCAAATGGGAGAAATCAGCCAAAACAAAGGGGTCACAGGGCCCATGCAAGTCCAAAATTCAGCAGAGCAGTCAAAATCTTAAAGCTCCAAAATGATCTCCTTTGACTCCAGGTCTCACATCCAGGTCATGCTGATGCAAGAGGTGGATTTCCATGGGCTTGGGAAGCTTCATTCCTGTGGCTTTTCAGGGTATAGCCCCCTTCTTGGCTGCTTTCACGGGCTGGCAATGAGTGTCTGTGGCTTTTCCAGGTGGAAGGTGCAAGCTGCCAGTACATCTACCATTCTGGGGTCTGGAGAATGGTGGCTCTCTTCTCCCAGATCCACTAGGTGGTGCCTTAGGAGGGACATTGTGTGAGGGCTCAGACCCCACATTTCTCTTCTACACTGCCCTACCAGAGGTTCTCTATGAGAGCCCTGCTCCTGAAGTAAACTTCTGCCTGAGCATTCAGGCATTTCTGTACATCCTCAGGTTTCCAAACCTCAGTTCTTGACTTCTATGCACTGGCAGGCACAACACCTCATGGAAAGTGCCAAGGTTTGGGGCGCCAACCTCTGAAGCCACAGGTGGAGCTGTACCTTGGTCCCTTTTAGTCATGTTCTAGAGCACCAAGCATCTCCAGCCTCACCCAGAAAACCATTTTTTCCTCCTAGACCTCTGGGCCTGTGATGGGAGGGGCTGCCATTGCTTCTGAAATGCCCTGGAGATATTTTCCCCATTGTCTTGGGGTTTAACATTTGGCTCCTCGTTACTTATGCAACTTTCTGCAGCTGGCTTGAATTCCACCTCAGAAGATGGGATTTTCTTTTCTATTGCACAGTCAGCCTGCAAATTTTCCAAACTTTCATGCTCTGTTTCCCTTTTGAAACTGAATGCCTTTAACAGCACACAAGTCACCTCTTGAATGGCTCTCTGCTGAGAAATTTCTTCAACCAGATACCGTAAATCATCTCTTTCAAGTTCAAACTTCCACAGATCTCTAGGGCAGGGGCAAAATGCCATCAGTCTCTTTACTAAAACATGACAGAGTCACCTTTACTCCAGTTCCCAACAAGTTCCTCATCTCCATCTGAGACCATCTCAGCCTGGACCTTATTGTCCATATCACTATCAGCATTTTGGGTGAAGCCATTCAACAAGTCCCTAGGAAGTTCCAAACTTATCCACATTTTCCTGTCTTCTTCTTAGCCCTCCAAACTGTTCCAGCCTCTGCCTGTCACACAGTTCCAAAGTTGCTTCCACATTTTAGGGTATCTTTTCAACAGTGTCGCACTCTATTGGTGCCAATTTATTGTATTAGTCCATTTCCATGCTGCTAATAAAGACATCCCCAACACTAGGAAGAAACAGAGGTTTAATTGGACTTACAGTTCCACATCCCTGGGGAGGCCTCAGAATCATGGCAGGTAGCAAAAGGCACTTCTTATGTGGTGGTGGCAAGAGAAAACAAGGAAGATGCAAAAGCAGAAACCCCTGATAGAACCATCAGATCTCATGAGACTTATTCAATACCATGAGAACAGTATGGGGGAAACTGCCCCCATGATTCAAATTATCTCCGACCAGTTTCCTCCGACAACATGTGGGAATTACGGGAGTAAAATTCAAGAAGAAACTTGGGTGGGGACACAGAGCCAAACCATACCGTAGCCTAAGTGTATCATGTTTATAAAGTCTGCAGGAGTGTACACTAACATCCGAGACGTTCACTCACCACTCACTCACTGACTCACCCAGAACAACTTCCTGTCCTGTAAGCTCCATTCACGATAAGAGCTCTATAGAGATGTACCATTTTTTTAACTTTTATACTGCATTTTTACTGTACCTTTTCTATGTTTAGATATATTTAGATACATAAATACTTAACATTGTGTTATATTTGCCTACAGTGTTCAGTAGAGTAATATGCTGTACAGGTTTGTAGCCTAGGAGCCATAGACTATACCATCTAGCCTAGGCACATGATAAGCTATGCCATCTAGTTTTGTATAAGTTTAGTCTGTGACATTTGCATGATGATGGAGTCACCTAACAATTTATATCTCAGAACATAACTCTGTCATTAAGTGACGCCTGACTATATAAACATTCGTTACAGTAATTGAGAAATTGCAAGCCTATAAAAGGCTTACAGGAAGTTCTGTAATAAAGCAATCCAGCATTGTTTACCACCCAGGATTTCCCAAACTTATTTTTTCCCTAGTTTTATCTTTCATCCAATACCTATTAAGATGTACACTGTTCTAGACTACCAATCCCTCAATAAAAAGCAAATGACACTACTTTCAAATACTCTACTAATGGAAAAACATCTTCTCATATTCTGCTGGGCTCTTAGCTCACAGCTTCCAGGAAGATCTGGTCCAGTTCCAGGAACTAAATGACCAGTCCACACAGCCAGAATGAAATAAGTACAAGCTGGAGAAACCAAACTCCAGGACCTTCACTTTGGGAGAGGCAAAGTGTGACCTAAATCACAGCATAAAAATATGCATGGGGCATGGTAACATGTATCACCAGGAGAAGAAAAAGATAATCAGTCCCTGACACATCTAACTTGCATGTTCCATTTCCTGCAAGTTCCCTCTGGGAGTTCAAGTATTTGGGTCACGTTATAATCATCCATGAAGATTTACCAAAACACATGACTGAAGTAATAAGTGAATCCATTGTTTGAGAAGAGCCTCCCCTTTGGTCACTGTCCTTTTACCCAGTGGCTTGTTTCAGGTCCTACAGCCAACTTCTTTCCTGCCTCAGAAACTTCTTATATACCAATGTCTCGGCCAATAACACTTCTCTTTGTGCTTTGAATTCCTGGTTTCTTCCAGCTTAGATGTCAGTCCCACTGAGAGACTTTCCTCAATCATCCCACATTCTCTTATGATTTCCTGTGCTCTGCTCTTTTCCTTTTTGATAATTATGTCAAGTTATAATTCCTTGCTGATTTTTTCCCCTATGTTTATTGTCTATCTGGTTTTTTAGACTCCAAGTTCCACAGGACAAGAGTCACATATGCCTCTTATTCACCAGTGTATTCCCAGCCTAGCACAATACCTGGCAGTGACTTAGTTCATTTGGGCTGCTATAATAAAATGCCATAGACTGGCTAATGCATAAATAATGGAAATGTATTGCTTACAGTTCTGGAGGCTGGAGAGCCCCAGATCAAGGTGCCAGCAGAGTTGGTGTCGTCGGAAGGCTTGCTCTCTGCTTCAACGACAGTGCCTTCTTGCTGCATCCTCACATGGTGAGAAGTGCAAACAGCTACTTCACATCTCTTATATAAGGGCACTAATCCCATTCTTGAGGGTTCCATTCTCATAACCTAATCACTTCCTAAAGGCCCACCTCTTAATCTACCACACTGACAACTACCTTTCTATATATGAATTTCAGAGGGACAGATTCAGCCTATAGCAGAGGTACTTTAAGAATAATAGGCCAGGCATGGTGGCTCACACCTGTAATCCCAGCACCTTAGGAGACTGAGGCAGGAGGATCACTTGTATCCAGGAGTTTAAGTCCAGCCTGGGCAACACAGTGAGGCTCTGGAGTCTCTACAAAAAAATAAAAAATTATCTGGGTGTGGTGGAGTGTGCCTATAGTCCCAGATACATGGGACACTGAGGCAGGAGGATTTCCTGAGCCCAGGAGGTTGAGGCTGCAGTGAGTCATGATCATGCCACTGCACTCAGCCTTGGCAACAGAATGAGACCCGATCTCAAAAAATAATAATGATAAGTAATAGTTGAACAAATAAATGAAAATTTTGACTCTTTGGAGAGAGTAGGAGGACTATTTCCCAAGCTTGCTTTGCCCTCTCAGAGTCTCCATACAATCACTGATTCATCAGCGGAGCCCCTCTTCTGCTAAACCCAGGTGGATCCTTCCAGAGTCATAATCTCCAGGCCACCCCACATCAGTTAGCATAATTAATCTGGGGCTTTGCAGCCAGCTTGCATGTTGGTGCTCATTACACAATGAGTGCTGGCTAAATATACAGGCTGAGAATTCTCAGCGGTCTAATTTTTTTTTTAATTCAGCAATGTTCCATGTCATTCCATACCACTTCCTTGTGTACAAGTCATTTAGCTCTAATTCATGTAGCACACAGTCTGTTGTGTGAAAGCAAAAAGAAGCAGAGCTCCTTTTCTGTGGAAGGCCTCAGGGTGGGGGACTTGTCAATGTTGTCTCATTTAAATCTCAATTATGAGATGGGTAATATCCAATTTCAAGGATAAGAAACTGAGGCTCAGCCAGAGAAGAGTCACTTGCCCACATGTCCACCAATAGGAGGCACTTGTGTTTTTTTCTGCTACTCCATATTGTGTGAAACAGAATGACAAGAGGCCATCAAAGCCTTCGTGAGAGAAATAACAAAGTCTTCAGTTAGGCTCAATTTTGGGAAACAGTATCTGGAAGGTTAATAAAGCAAAGTCTTTTTGACCAGATACAGCTCAGGCTTGATAGATCGCATTTCCATAATTTTGAGATATACTTTTTTTTAGTTTTACAGAGGTGGATTACCTGATGCCAGGAGTTTGAGACCAGCCTGGACAACATGGTGAAACTCCGTCTCTACTTAAAAAAAAAAAAAAAATTAGCTGGGCATGGTGGTGAGTGCCTGTTATCTCAGCTACTCTGGAGGCTTAGGCAGGAAAGTCACTTGAACCTGGGAGGCAGATGTTGTAGTGAGGAGAGATCACACCACTGCACTCCAGCCTGGTTGACAGAGCGAAACTTTATCTCAAAAAAAACAAACAAAATTACGTGCCTTACGAGTTAGTTCAATGTGCTAGTGTGTCTTTTTCTCACTAGAAATTACCATTTTGACAACAGTACTACTAAGTATGACTTGGAATCAAAGAGGCATGGTTTAGCAGAGCCTGTGATGGTCCTGGTAAAAGAGAACCACATATTTTTCCATCTGCTCCTAATCATATTTAAAATATGATTTTATCAGTTACTCACATTACTCAAATTAGTCCTTATTCTATAAATTGTGAGAATGACACTCAAAGAGGTTAATTAACAAGCCCAAAGTCACACAGCTATTGACAGACAAAGCTAGAATTTAAACCCAAATCCACTGGAGCCCCTAAAATCACATTCTTAGTCACAATGATTTCTTGATTCCCAGTCTAGCAATATAGTATATGAGGCTTTCCACATTTACAGCAGGACACACGGTATTTGCTACATAGTTCTAGCAAATCTAAAAGTAAATTATGATGGTAGTTTAAATTTTCCTCTAACCAGCTATCTATAGCTTCATTAGCACTGTGACACAAAGGAAATAAAACACAGAGACTGCATGCCTTCCACCACAGTGCAACTGCTCTCTAGCCAGCAATGCCAGGGTTGCTGGCAGCACCAGCATTATCAGTCCACAGAACACCAGCAGCCAACAGATAATGTGATATTAGAGTCCCGCAAGGACACAAGACCAACTACTGCTTTGGTCTTCCCCAACATCTAGTCACCATGACTGCCAATGGCAATGCAGGATGCAGCTAGAAACTCTGCCAATGTCTCTACTTCTTAGTGCCAGGGTTAGCAGGGCAACAAGCTGCATCATCGCTTATGCACAATCAAATTTACCAGGGGAGGCACATGTGCTGCTATTTTTAACCATTCATATAGGAGTCCCTGTAGACGTGCTTAATAATCATTTCACTCTTCACAAATCTTCCACCTGAGATTGCCTAAAGTGCCATGGAGCTACTACTGATCCCTCTTCCCTGCAGATAGGAGGCAAGAAAGGTAGTGATTAAGAAAGTGGGCATTTGAGTTGGACTGCTGGCTTGGAGCCCTGGTTCTGCCACATGCCAGCTGGGCAATACAGCGGTCACTAATGCTGTTAGTTCCTCAGTTTCCTCATCTATAAAATGTTGGTTAATATTGGGTCTGTAATTATCATAATTACAGTTATCATAATATTAGTTATAATATTACAATTATCATAATATTATCATGGGGCTATTAGGAGGAACTAATGAAATATGATGTGCCCATATAATACCAGGCAGAAAGCAATGTTAGATATTATATAGAGATAAATATTCAAGTGAACTATCTAGCAATTACCATATTTAGTATATTCTCCATTCATATAAGTTGCCCATATGAAGTCCTAAATGATAATAACCCTAACTTTTCATATATTTTTATATATATTTTTTTACTTATTACTTATTACAAGTATATATATATTATATTGTATATATATATAATATTGTGTATATATATTACATATATATGTATATATAATATATATGTATATTTGTATATATATTACATATACAAGTATATATATACATGTATATATATACTTGTAATATATATACACATATTTTTTTACTTTTACTTATTACTTATATATATCATATATATTATATATATTTTTACTTATTACTTATTACAAGGGTTTTATATATATTTATATAAACATATATATAAAACCCTTGTAATAAGTAAAAAAAAAATATATATATATATATATAAAACCCTTGTAATAAGTGACTATCCAGATGAATGGCAAATGCACTCATCCTGACAGCCAGGAAACAACAGAAATTGTCCTACTCAGGTACTCAGGACTGGGTAAAACTGGTGAGTCTCTCTGTCTAAAGAGGCTAGTTGTTACTCATCTGCATCTGATTGCTATTCAGAAAAATGCAAGTCTACTATTGCTAGAATTTTATATATTTCAAGAAAAAGCAGAAATATAGATTTTTATATGAAATTTTCCAATCTATACATATTAGCAATAAAACTCAAACTGTTTTCAAGACCAAAGACCAAGTAATATCTGCATGCTTCTGGTTTGCAAGTCCCACCCATGACCCTGCAATCTCGGATCTGGCAGCAAGTTTTAATTAACTCTGAATGTTGACCTCTTTCTTCAAAAAGACTCTGCCTTTGGTTCTCTCTACTTCTATTATTCCTTCATCCCCTGTTGATTTACACATTTCTTCTGCAGCCCAGAACAATCTAGAAAGATTTTGAATTTGGGAGTTTCTCATTTTTTCCTATAACAAAACTGAAGTCAATAACAGCTTACCCAAAGGAATTTCAGATGCTTAATCGACTACAGACCACATCAGAAAAAGTAAATGTTATCAAGATGTGATCATATCCCTCGTGCAACCACTCCAGATTTAGTTTAACAAAAAAACACTGAATTTTCTTTTTTTTCTTCAAATCACCAAGAAGGTATGAAACTTACAAGGAGCTTCCCTAAGATAAAAGTGTAGCATCCTCTCTGGAATAAAAGTGGAAGAAGAAAGTGGAGGGATAGGAATGCATTTTGAGCACCTCATAGATGGAATCTTTACAGGATGCTTTTTCCAAATGTTGAACTGTTAAACATCTTCACATGAATTAATATGGGTATCAAATAGATTCTAAATCTAAAAGTAAATTATTATTAATCTATGTGTTGAACTAATTCTGCTATTGCTCCTTTCATTAGCAGTGATTTTTCATCTTTCAAGGTATGGCTCACTTTCAAGTTTACTACCAGCAGCCGCTCTATTTAAGAGCCTGTTTTGTTGACATCTGGGAGAGTTGCTATCAACAGCCAATGATCTCTCTAATTACACCTGTGTTGACTTCTCAAATCTCTATTTATCCCATTGTATGGATAAACCATTTGAAACATAAACACTTCATCAGTTCTTGGCCAAATGAAGAGTAAGAAAAGAGAGAGTAAGCAAATCGTCTATCATCTTAAGAGAAGCTAGAGTGAGATGCTGAATTCAGATCCAGATTCAAACCTCTCTCGGTAGATGTATAACTTGTGCAAGGGGGATAATAATGGTACTTATCTAGTAGGGAGGTTAACAGAATAAAATTATCTAATGTTCAAAAGAACATCAGCAGTAGTAGGGTAGTATTAAATCACATATGTACATATCAATTATTGAGGGTTTCTTAAGTGGCCAATCAGCATGTGAAACAGTTTACACATGTAAATCATTTAATCCTCACAACAAACCTATGAGTTAAGGATTACTAATTCCCAGTTAAGGAAAAGACGAGACTTGGAGAAGTTACCATTTTAACCATGGGAAGCCAAGGCTCAGCAAATTAATTTGCCTGAGATTACACAGCTAATAGGGAAGAAGGGTAGTATTTGAAACCCGGCTGACTGATTCCAAAGCCCACACATCTTTGCATGGCAAGGGCATTCAGTGAAGGGCAGGATTGGCAGAAAGACATCATTTTAGTTAGGAGTGGGTATAGAAGCAGTTTTCAATATTGAACTGTGCAGCAATATGAAATTGAAAGACTTCAGCACCAAGGTGGAAGTCAGGGAGTAAGGAATCAGAGAACAATGGGCAAATAGATGCACAGAGGTGTGGCCGCACAGGGTTTGTGGCATTCAAGGCAGGGATAAATCCACCAAGCTGAAGTGGGAGGAATGCGGAAAGGCCTGCCCCAGGGTGGGGATGAATTCTAAAGTGGCATTGAAAAGCTGGAGGACAATGTAAGAGCAATAGTACAGAGGCTGAAGTACAAGAAATGAAGGCTGACCATGACGCTCCCAGTGCCCTTCCTATGTGGTCTGCTCTCCAACATAATGTAGGTGTGGAGTTTGGGTATCCCCAGGAATAGATAATTTGGAAGATGTCCCAGTGTCTTTTTTCTCCTTGCATATTAATTTCTTCAGTCAGGGTATGGGCTCTGCAGTGTTTCTGCCAAACTCAAAATGAAAACCAATCTCTGACATGGGAAATGTTTTAAGTCCCTCAAATACTTGCAAACACTTTAAACATGGCATGCTTCTTGCATGTGGGAAAATTCCCTAGCTGAAGGGTAAATAAAGAATAATTGTTAACAATTACTTTTTAAATTCTTCCCTTTCACAGAAAGGAAAGCTGTGCCAGATCCTGTGAACATAGGAAATGGTCCCAGATCCTGTTCTTTTTTTTTTTTTTTTTTAAGAGAAAGAAGACTAAGTATAAAATCATGTTTCAAAACCCCTGATTTACCTCTTTTAACTTAACACTTGAGTTAAGCAGAAGGCTGCAGGAGACCATATTATTACTAAATTATGCTTTTATTTTCCTTTGACGTGCCTGTTGCAGCTTGCTTGCACATACTGGGGTATTTAGTGAATGAACCCTGGGCTCTATTTATTTATTTATTTACCCAATTTCCCTGGCATTATCAAAAGCAAGGAGCAGCTGTGATTTCCCCAGTTCAAGCATACAGCTGAATGTTTAAAAGATCTGCCTTTGCCCAGGATCCTGCATACTGAAGAATTACATTCACTAATGCATGAAAACTGGAGAAAGGATGTCAGAGCAAAACCTGGGCTTCCAGCTGTGGGAGGGTATGTTCTCCAAAACCTTTGAGCTTGTAGTAGACTACTTACTGATAAGCAAATGGAAAAGGCAGCTGCTGTGGTCTTTGGAGCCTAGGAGCCCCAAGACTGTCTCTTCAGTAAGTCAGAGTGAAAAACAAAAAGGGATTTCCATCTCCCCACTATCCCACTTACCTCCTAGGTCTGTGCCTTCTGATTCAGATGATGGTACATGAAATGAGTTTCTAGGAACTGGCTCAGGCCTGATAGCCAGGAGGGAGGCCCGATGGGCAGGCAGATTGTTAAAATATAAACATGCTTATCCCATGACATCCCAGGGAAGTTAATCTCTCCCCTGAGCTTCACAAATATCTGCACACTGCTCCATTCCTTTTCTCAGACCACTTGGAGTCCTCCACAATCCAGCAATGAATGGACTAGAACCCGGCCCTGAGGCATCCTGCATAGGGAGATGCCTGATACTTTCGGAGTGGTTGGTGTCTGTGCCATTGAGATTTTAAAATACCTTTATTATTACCTGTTCATTGATCTCATTTAGTACTCCTTGCAGGATTCCAAGACAAATGGGTCTTTTCCCAGATGCCTTTCCACAGCAAACAGAAGAAGATTCCTGTGTATTTAAGGTTTCCTTGTTTTATTAGTTGTCTAATTAACTATAGATATGTATAACATACATACCAACTGTAGCTGTATAACAACATGTCCCAAAATATAATGGCCTAAAGCAACACTTACCATTTCATAGTTTTTGCAGGCCAGAAATCTGAGCATGGCTGAGTTAGATGCTGTCACTCAGGCTCTCTTACAATGCAGTTGAAATGTCAGGTGGTGCTATAGTGATCTCAAAGCTCACCTTACTGGTAGGATTCAGTTTCTCATAATCCTCTAGTCAGAGGTTCTCAGCTCTTCCCTGGCTACTGACCAGAGACCACCCAGACCATCTGTTGGCCAGAGTTCCTTGCCCACCTGGGTCTCTCCATAGGGCAGCCTACAGCATGCATCCAGCTTCATCAGAGCAGGGGGTCAGGAAACAGAGATCACAGTCTTTTATAATTTGATTTTAGAATGGATATCCTATCAATGGCACCATATTCTGTTCATTAGTAGCTAGTCCCCAGTTCCAACCCACACATAAGGAGATTGCATGAGGGAATAAAAACTGGAGGCAGTGATCACTGGGAGCTATTTTAGAAGCAACCTAACCCATCTGTCGATGTAAAAACCTGTCAATTGTTGAAGGCCAAGTGCTGACCTTAGTACTTACTGGCTATGAGATCTTAGGCAAATTACTTAACTTTGCTAAACCTCCACTTCTCATGGTTAACATGCAAACCTCTCCATGCATTTTTCCTCTTTGCCTTAATCCCGAATTAGTAATCCCTAATGATGGAAACTTGTCCTCCTCTACTACCATGTTCCAAGAACATGTGAAAGAAAAGTCTTCTCATAAAACTTTCAGTTTGGTGATACACGTTTGCCAGGCAGTCATTCCTGGCAACAGATATTTTCAAAAAGTCGCTCTTTCTATCTCAAATATATGCTGAAGGATATACTCTGAACTAGGATGCAGAACCAGTGAAAACCCAGCAGAATGGATGTCCGCCAAATCTGGGTCTTGCTGGCAAACTGCTGGCTCCTTGCAGCCTCGTCAACTGTTCTGTGAAATCCCGGGCAGCCCATATTGGTAGCAGGATGCAAGGGAAATAAATGTCCATCAATGCTGAGAGGAAGATGCATTGGGAGAGGACTGCATAAAATTCCAGCATCCCCATTCTCAGCAGCCCATGCAGAGAATTACAGCAAACTTGAGAGGGAGCAAAACAAAGTGGGAAAATGAAGAGATAGACATGAATGTTGTATCTGTCTCAGCTGGGAATTGTGGAGCAGCCATTCTCTCCTTAATTCTACTGTCCCCTTAGGAGGTCAGAAACTCAGAAAGAATCCCTAAGGCTCATTTAGTCCAGCCCTCCTCTACCTGACCATCCAGGAGGAAACAAATAGTTTATTGTCGATAATAAGGGTACCAAATAGTATCTTCTACACATTACATAAAATCTGAGAACGAAGCAGATCTGGGGTACAATAGCAAAAAAGCTTTTTAATTTCATTCATCTATCCTGACAACTGCCACTTTTCACCAGGCCAAGGACATGAGAATATTGAGGCTCTTTGACTCAGCATTCAAGAAGCTGCCATCGGATCTGGTAATGGAAAAACAATGGGCCAATTTTAAGAACACATTTATTTCTGCTGCAAAGAACTTCTCCCTTTTATTTTCTGTCACCATCACCCCTTTTTTCTCCCTTATTAGAAGAACCCAAGCACACATTATCCCCACTTCATGCACTGCCCCCTGCCATCCCAGGGAGTGAGAAATTGGAAATGAAACACAACACTATATGCAGATTGGTTTTAATCACCTGGAACAGATGGTGCAGAAAGTGTCAGGTAAGTGCAATTTCGAATTTCCTTTGGATGTTTCTTAAAATGCAGAAACAACAAAGAAATTAAATGGACTGTCAAATATCAGTGTCAGTTCTGGCTTTGAACAGCCAGCCTTCAGCCTGTCTATATATAATCCTAATACTATCTAAATCTATTTCTCCACTTTCCTGTTAATCAACTAACATTTGATGGGCTAAATGAAAGCAAATACACCTAGAAACAAAGCAGACATTCTTTCCTTCTTGGCTGTGGGAGAATAGAAGGAAGCCCAGTAAATGCATCTGAGCCCAGCTTACCTGAGCTCTGCACTATAACAGGTAATTGCAATAAATCATCCTTTGCCCCATGATCCCAGCCTAGTGAAGATTAATGACAGTAGACACTAAAGCTGCCAACTTGGAAGATTTCCGTGGTGGTAGAGAGGAGAGTATGCTTAAAGAATGTGTGATAAAATGCTATGCTGGGACCATAATAAACGGGCTGAAAGGGAGCTGAGGTCCTCCTCTGTAATGCAGAGACATTAAGACCTGTCTGATTGTGATGACAGACAGGTATTTGACCGAGCACACTGGCAGCTATAAAAAAAATAGCTAAAAGCTAATGTCAAGATGTGATGTAGACCTGCCACCTGCCATCAGAAGTAATTATGGTCTGACCACTCGCTCTTAAGGAGGGCAGAGGAAACAATATTGTATCTGACTGCAAGGGATCGGCTACATTTGATTTGTGCCCCTGATGGTATGACTGGCCCACTGTCACCCTCCATGATGAAGCAGCAGAGCCAGACACTGGCAACTGTCCTCACTGGAGGGGATTTGAGGGCTGGCTGACTTTCGCTCACTCCACTTAGGAAGAAGCCAGTGAAGAAAGAAAAAGATGGTCTGAAGAGATGACTGAATACTTTGTATTCAAAGAATAGAACAGGTTCAACACGTAACTAGAGATGTGGACATCATCAGTCCAGAAGCCCCTCCAGAAAAGTGGGTCCCAAGAAAGCAGAGAGACCTGCACTGTGCAGACCAAACACATTTCAGAAAGTGGTGAACTTGTGGACATGGAAGTAAACCTTCCCACTTTCATGGTGACATAATCTCGGGCATAGAAAAAGAGTGGTTGTCCCTTCATGAGCTTTGAACCTTTGAATGCTCTAGGGGAGACAAGAAAAGGAGTTGAGAGCTCTATTGGAAGAGACTCTAAATTTGATTATTAAGGAAATTGCCACAAAGTGCCAAAAACTGAGTGGCTTAAGCAAGAGAAATTTATAATCTCTCAGTTCTGGGGGCTAGAAGTTAAAATTAATGTGTCAGCAGGATCTGCTCTTTCTGAGGGCTGTGGGAAGGATCCGTTTCTAGGCCTCTCTTTTTAGCTTATAGATGGCCATCTTCATGTTCCTGTGGTCTTCCCCCTATATATGAGTCTATCTCCAAATTTCTCTTTTCTTTTGAGACAGAGTTTCACTCTTACTGCCCAGGCTGGAGTGCAATGCCACAATCTCGGCTCGCTGCAACCTCCATCTCCCAGGTTCAAATGATTCTCCTACTCCAGCCTTCCAAGTAGCTGGAATTACAGGTACACATCATCATGCCCAGCTAATTTTTGTATTTTTAGTAGAGATGGGGTTTTGATATGTTGATCAGGCTGGTCTTGAACTCCTGACCTCAGGCCTCTTAAAGTGCTGGGATTACAGGCATGAGCCACCACACCTGGCCTAAATTTCCCCTTTTTGTAAGGACACCAGTCATATGGGATTAGGGCCTACCCTCATGACTTCATCCTAACTTGATTATCTCTACAAAGACCCTATCTCCAAAAATACCACATTCAGAGGCCCTAGGGATTAGAAATTGAACACCCAAACTTGGAGGGAAACACAATCTCTAACCCATAATTGGCCTCTAGAAGAATTCACCAGGTCAAGTGTGCATAGAAATAGTATGTTCTCCCAAGTCAGGAAGAAAATGTCCAAAAACTGCTGCAGTGTAGGAAGACCAGGTCAGTATGATGTGGTATGAGGCAGAGACCACCAGGTATGTGGAACAGGTGGATAATTCCCACAGGTATAATGGTGCAGGTGAGGCCAGGCATGAGGGGGCACAAAACTCCAATGGAGCTCAATGGAAACTGGGCAACAGAATGAAGGGATCGCCAGCTGGGATGATACAGCATCAGTCCCAGACAGCATCAGTGGACAACCTGGATCTAGGCTCAGAAATGACACAGAAAGACACAGGAAATCTTTCTGATGGAAAGCAGAACATGTAATGCCCTTTGGTCTGTCCCAGCTCAGCTTTTCTTTAGTTGACCCCTTAAAGCATCAGTCAGTACCCAACTTTTTGGCACCAGGGACTGGTTTTGTGGAAGACCATTTTTCCATGGACCAGGTGGTGGGGATGATTTCACGGTGAAACTGTTCCACCTCAGATCATCAGGCATTAGATTCTCATAAGGAGCATGCAGCATAGATGCCTCACATGCTCAGTTCACAATAGGGTTCCTGGTCCTATGAGAATCCAATGCCACCACTGATGTGACAGGAGGCAGAGCTCAGGTAGTAATGCTTGCTGGCCACTCACCTCCTGCTGTGTGACCTATTTCTTAACAAGCTATGGACACGGTACCAGTCTGCAGCCCAGGGGTGGGGACTTCTCTCTTAAAGGATACAGGATTGGTTGCACAGGCCCTGATCCTGCAAAGGGGCAGCAAGTCCTCATCTATCCAGAGTGTTCAAGGTCAGAAACTCTGGCATTTTACCAGGAACATCTGATCTCCATGAACTGGGTAGGAAGTTCCTTCAAAATCTTAGGGTTCACTTCATTAAGTTACATGAACTGTGGGTCTCCCTGGGCAGAGGACAAAAGACTCAGAAATGGATTTTTGACCAGATTTTGATAGCATTATTAATTAGAGGTGATCCACCATAAAAACAGTTGATACTCTTACCCTAGAGATCATCTAGAAACACTAAAGTGTAGACAGAGAGAGAAGGAATGACTTTGCAATCAAAAGAAAGAAAATGCTATCACCTCACAGAGTTTATTCCCTTTCCGTTTCTACTAAGTATTAATAATTTTGAATATTAGATTTTCAGTGATTTTGTCTGAAACATTGTCCTGATAACTCACTAGGAAAATGAGAATATAACAGATCTTCACCTTCAAACTCTGCAACTATGACTTCTCTACAACTCTATTGTCCAGGTAAGAAAAATATGTCAAAATAATTTCTTTCAGAAAATCAATGGTCCTGTTTTTTATTAACTCATAGCTTTTTAAAATGTTCTTTACATGGCCAGACATGGTGGCTCACACCTGTAATCTCAACACTTTGGGAGGCCGAGGCAGGCAGATCACTTGAGATGGAGAGTTAGAGACCAGTCTGACCAACATGGTAAAACCTTTTCTCTACTAAAAATACATAAATTAGCCAGACGTGGTGGCAGATACCCATAGTCCCAGCTACTCTGGAGGCTGAGGTAGGAGAATCGCTTGAATCTGGGAGGAGTAGGTTGCAGTAAGCCGAAGTTATGCCACTGCACTCCAGCCTGGGCAAGACTCTGTCTGAAAATAAAATAAAATAAAATAAAATGTTCTTTATGGCTTAAAAGTTTTTATTGTTGCTTTTTCTCCAAGATATTTTGGGGTTTGAAGATGATATTTGAGCTTAAATCATTTCAGCTGTTAAATATTAAAGAGCTGTATACATTTTCTGCTTTTGGTATAAAACGTCCTTTTCAATAGCTCAAGTAATGAAAGCATTTCTAAGGAATGTTACAGAACCTGGAAACTTGCTTATTTATGGTACTCTGTGAAAAAGATATTCTACTCCAGTTTGAAAGTATCAGAGGAGGCATTTTTATGATTGCAAATGTTATAAGGTGATTAAGCATGTGAGTCAAGCATTTCTTTACATTTTATATATTTTCTACCCAGGGTTTGATTTATGACACACATGTGGCCTGCAACCAAGCTCTTATTTCTTTGAACAGGAAATTAATAAATGTCTACTAATTTGAAAAGAAAAATCTAGGACAAAAGTAAAATTACTTAGCAAATGGTTCCTCCGACAAAAAGCAGTAAAACAAAAAACACTCTTGGCATTGCAAGTCCTCCAAGTAAATTCTAATTTATGCTATTAATTCAACTTTCTATCACAACATTTGAATATTATTATTTTTAAACACCTAATATGAGCTTAATAAGCTTGATGAGCATATTAATAAACTTAATAAACACTGTCACACAACATGATTTCAAGTTTTCATTACAATTACGCTACAAGGTAGATAGCATTATTCCCAATTGAAAGATATAATTGAGGCTCAGAGGGTCATGTACCATGGCAGGGGTGCTTCATAAGTATGTGATCTGGTACAAGATCCCTGGCTTGGTACAAGCCAGAGGTACAAGGCCCCTGGGCTTGGTTTAATTCTCTGATGCTGTCACCTTAAAATTCTTACTAAAAAGCACATTTTGCACCAAGTCCTATAAACCACTTATTAGACATTAATATTATTTTTCCTCTACTTTTCTGGAATTATCTGCAAAAGATATTAAAATACCCAGTTCCCATCTATCCTACTATCTCCACGAATTACCCTTTGCCTCACACACTCATGTACAAACTCATACAAATGACAGTAGTCTGTGCTTACTATCTGGATAGAGGAAGGCTCTATGAAACATGCATTGAACAAATAAACAAAATGTCATCATGCTTCAAAACGGAAAACAGTTCTTAAAATAATCTGATCATCTACCCAAAAAGTTTTTCTGATTGTTCTGCAACACAAAATAAATAAAACCAATCTGCAAATTCTGGTAAAGTTTATCAGCTCTCCTGTGTCTTCCATCTGCCTACCTTCTTTCTCTTCATTTTCAAAAGTTATATACTAGCCTTTTGGTAGAGCATGGTATTTTGGGACAATGTCTTATGAGGTTATGTTCTATGTTAGGAAAATCATCAGAGATCATCATTCCAGCCTAACTTCTTTCCCAATGTAGCCATCTTTCAAAATATTCCATTTAGAAGGTATCCAACCTCTACTAATATAAATTATTTTTATATCATCTACATAATATCTCTTTCTCTTCCTCTCTCTTTTTCTTCCCCTTTCTCCCTGTCTCTTTCCCTCTCCCTTTCTCTGTCTCTGTCTCTCTCTCTCTCTCTCTCTCTCTCTCTCTCTCTCTCTCTCTCTCTCACACACACACACACACACACACACACACACACGGATATACCCACATATTTCACAAATAAGCTTTCAACGCATTTTCTCTAAATTTCTAGCCTCTTACTGTCAATGGGAATTTGCGTCTGGAATTAGGACCATCACCATGAATTCACAAGCAACTAACAAGTTCCCTAAGTCAGCAACTATCAGATCTGCTGCAGAAATCCTACCAGACATGATTTCTGGAGGACAGCCAAGGGGCTGGGAATCTGTTGTGAGTCAGCCAGACTGTTTTCACTGTGCACATCTGACTCTATAAACACTTAAGATCATGTATCTCCCTCACCCAGAGCTTGCAACTTGCCAGCAGGAATAAATAGGGAAGCACAGGCCCCCAGCCTGAGCCTGAGGGTTATGGTTTCTGGACAGAATCAAATCATGGGCTTTGACTTTCCTTCCTCCTAAAGGATAAAGATGATTCAGGCTGAAGCAGCTGACAAATATGGAAATCATTAGCAGGCTAAACTGTACACAACAACCAAAGTATTAAGAAATATCAGTAAACAAAATAACCAGTACCTCTGATCCCCCAAAGTCCCTGAACTGAGAAACAGGGCCAAGACTCTTGGCTATTCCCGGATCCAACTCTCTCATTCTGCATGTCAAGAGGATACTACTCAAGATTACAAAATTGCTTGCAACCAAGCAAAGGCTCTATCTTGATGCCCTCCTTGCTTGCCCAATCATCTCCCCACCACCAAATGTGGGTTCCCTCTTTCCTGCTGTTTCCCAAGACACCATTTCCTTCCTGCCTTGTTTTCCTTTCTATCTTGGCTTCTAACCACAGCCTAATTCTAGGAGTGAGGACACTGTAACCCGAGCCTTCCACGGGACCCATATGTCAAGTAGGGGGAAAGGAGGACCCTAGTTTTCCTACTGCCACTCTCTTCTTCCTCATCATTTTGTTTCGCATTATCATTTTAACATTAGTAGTGGCTGCTATATTCATACTACCTTTCAGTTAATCTATTCATATGGAAATGAGGACCCCAGTATCGAAATAAAGACTTAGTCCACTGATCTCAGGGATGATCTATTCTTCTCTACATACCTTAAACCTTTAGACATGCACAAGGATACTTCATTGGTTGCCACAATGAGCGCAGGACACAACCAGCACTTAGTGAATGGGAGCCAGAGATCCCAGGCACCTGGAATGCCCAGAACAGTTCCTTGCAGCAAATCATCCTACTCAAAGTGTCAACAGCATTCCATTGAGAAACACTGCCAGAGCTGGCTCCCTAAGACAGAATCCACTTTCATCCTCTCTGCTACATGCCTCATTTGGACTGGGGAGGCAGGGTAGAGCAGAAAAAGCATCAGAGTCCAGGCAGAGGGCTAAGCTTCCCAACACAGCACCTCCAGTGACAACTGCATTCAGACAAGTCCTAACTGCTCAAGACTGGTTTTGTTTTCCCCCCTCTCATCATAGAATGGGGACACTAATGTCTAATTGCAAGCATTACATGAGAATGTACATCAAATCACAAAACACCTATAAGTGTAAAAATGTACAAAATTTCATTCACCAGATTTCCAATGGAAGAAAATTAGAGGAGAATGGATGATGCTTCATGAGGAAGCTGCAAGAATAGGGTATCCCAGTGGGGGCAGAAGCTCAGACTTTTAGAAGACTCAGAGCATGTATGCAGTTTTAGGTGTGTGGTGATCAGGAGCAGTATAAGGAGAAAGAATCAAAAAATATCAATAGCCATGCAATGTAATCCCAATACCTTCAAGAAAAGTACTAGAAAAACATCATACTGTGAGGTTAGGTGTCTTGCAGACACTTGCAGAGGGTAGATTTTACATCAAGACAGCTCAGAAACAGAACCTATATGGTGGCACGATAAGAAAGTTTGAGGTAGAAACTGGTATTAACTGAGATATAAAATCTGCTGACTCCAACCCAGTTTACCTGAATTTCAAAGCTATAAAGAAATGCCAGGTAACATCCAGGTCAAGTAGGTACTGCAAAATATTTTTTTAATTAAGGCTAGAATCTCCCACTCCCCTACCCCAATCTGGAACAGATCCTCAAACTTACAATTGATCAATATTTATTGAGCGCTTTCTCTATAGATAAAGCATTGCAGGGACTAAAAGGATGTTGACAATGCAATCATGTCCTCAGACATGTTAGTTAAAAAAATGGACTTTGAGGTCAAATACATCTGCATGCAAACCAGGTCTGCCTTTTCTCAGCAGCTTAATCACAGCCATTTCAATGTAAGTCTTGACTCCCAATATTCTCATCTGTTAAATGGCAACGAAAATAGCACCTATGTCAGAATGCAGCAAGAGGACATCAGATAATCCCTGTTAATGTGTGCTATTATTAATGGTTCCTCATGGGGCATATGACTCCATAAATATCTGCTAAAGTAAAAGGAACTAAAATGAATTGAAACTTCTACATTTTTTGTCCCTTTTGAATTATTAAAGTTGTGTGCTGCAGTCACCTACGATGGAGATAAATCTGAATACAGCATGAGATATGAAAGACTCATTTTGTAAGCCATTGATTCCTTGATTTTTTTTTCTCTACAATCCCAACACAATATTTTTTTTTAGAAATGAGAAGCAGGATTCCATTAAAAGAATGTTTTGCAATCATGTAAATGCACAGAACTCTACTACTCTTAAGCTACTGAAAACTGTATTCATTCTTCCCTGAGAACTGAGAGCCTCGGTGCTTCCAAATTCCAGTCAGTGTCTGGTGTAACATGGGTACTATATTAATGTTTGCAGAATGGATACTTTGAATGGCTACTCTAGCTAGTGAGATGCTTCATGCTGATGAGCCTGCTTCCTAATGTTCAGATGCTAAATGCTTTCATTTTATTCTGTAGTAAGTATTATGAACAAGTCTGGATAAAATGAGCTGACAATTTGTGGGACTCAAATATGTTATAATATTTCATCTTTCCTCTAATGGATAGAATTATGCCATTATACCTGAATCCAGTTATTACATTATTTTACTTGAACATAGAAATTTTCCTGTTGCATGAAGAGCATAAAAAGCTAAACAGGAATTACAGCGTCTAATCAAATAGTGTTCTCTCAAACTCTGTGTACATACCCATAGGCTTCACCCATGGTGCTGTACTAATGAGAGGTGATGGTTTAAAGATGACCAGTATTCTGCAAACAAGGCACCAAAACATCCCCCAGCCTTAGTCAATCTTTAGACTATGGTGGGGAGCTACAGACTATGTCTATTTTGTCTATTACCATATCCTTAGGGGCCAGCATGATGTCTGGAAAGTAGGAGGAGCTCAATCAATATTTTTAGAATAAATGATTCCTGAACATCAATCTAATTATTTTGAACAGCACCTAGGCGGCTACCCTGGGTGGGGACATGAGCCTCCTCACCAGTGTTTTAGGGGAGCTGCTGTCTAATGTCATTGTTAAGGCATTGAACACTTCAGCCTTGGGAAAGGAATAGCAAGGACCATTTTCTAATCTCACTGCCAAGAACCCTTGACATCTATGAAAGATGAAAAAAAGTTGGCAAACAGAGAAAAGCAGTGTGAGCATCAGGCAGAAGCTCATCTTTCTGACCTCAGTCGAGACTAATTTGTGGAGAGGAACCTTTCGTTTACCTCAGTCGAGACTAATTTGTGGAGAGGAACTTCTTTCTAACTTTCAGCCAAATTTCATACTGAAAAAAATGCTGCAGGCTAGTGAGGATCCACAGTGTGAAAAGTCTGTTAGAGAATCATCAACATGGCTGTGCTCTTTATTGCTTGTATCACCCCATGAATATCAATAATCATATGAAACAATGATGACAGTGGACATTTACAGAGCACTGACCACATTCTGGGAACTCTAAGTCCTTAATATGTACTGTTTCACTTAATACACACTAAAACACCATGACATAGATACTTGTATTCCCATTTTTCAGTTGCAATAACTCACCATTTAAAGAGTATAAGTGGTTCAACTGGGGTCTTACAAATGTGCTAAGAGAAGAAGTCAGGATTTAGATCCAGGCTGCCTGCTTCCAAAGGCTCTTGATGACTAGGAGAATTTCTAATTTAAATTCACCTAGTTTAAGTATTAATTTAATTCTTAAATTAATACCTCATGACTTGTCTCCACCTTCTCTCTGCAAACTTAGATGAAATTTTTCAAGACAAACATGAGAACATCTGGACATTGCTGTGTCTCTTTTTCTTTATCCATTTCTACAAGTGTTGGCATAACCCAGACTGTGAAAATTTCAGCTATAATGAGGTCACAGGGCCAGTCACACAAGAAGTCTCACTCAGGACAGATAGACCAAGATGGGGTAACCATGTTTATAAAGTAAGAGTTTCC
The DNA here is from genome assembly GCF_049354715.1 of Callithrix jacchus. Taxonomy (NCBI): domain Eukaryota; kingdom Metazoa; phylum Chordata; class Mammalia; order Primates; family Cebidae; genus Callithrix; species Callithrix jacchus. Next base: position 33,783,573 of record NC_133517.1, on the reverse strand, counting down.
TTCATCAGCCATTGCTCTAACAGAGCCAATAAGGTATTTATCATTAAAAGATCTGGCAAGTTATTATTTGCCTCTCTGAGTCTCATATGTGAAAGGAGCATGGGCTTTGGAATCACAGATATATCAGAAGGACTCCTGGGGACCCACCAGGAACAAAAAGAGAGTGAGCTATAATTCATTCTACCTACTGCAATGGAGTCATCAGGTGTTTCTGTATTCGTTCATGAAGTACAGAGATGATCTATATCTGTGCTGCCCAGTGCAATAGCCACTAGCGATATTTGGCTACTTAAATTAATTAAATGTAAATCAAATTAAAAATTCAGTTCTTCAGTTAGCCATTAGCCACATTCACTTAATCACATTTCAGGCACTTAATACCGCATGTGGCTAGTGGCTACTATATTGGACAGTATACATCTAGACCATTTCTAGAACATCCTAATCATCACAGAAAGTAACACTGGACAGCACTGGTGTAGATTTAAAAAAGAGTGAGTGAGAGAGAGCAAACCCTTGCTTTTCAAACAACTCCGTTATTTAAAGGAAGAGGGGTCCTATGTTTCAGTGTTAGTTTTAATTTGGGGGTGCTGGTTGTTTCTAATGGGTTATATTAGCCAGGACTCATTTGATAACAAGGGAAAAAACTGAACTCAAAAATAGCCTAAGCAAAATAGTAAATTTCTTTGTTTCTATAACTGAAAAATCTAGGAACAAAGCCCAGCTGGATCAGGGGTTCAAATGTATCATTAAAACAGTATCTTTCCATCTCTCAGCTCTACTTTCTATGTGGCTTTCTTCTTGGGCTGGCTTTAATCATATGGAGGTAAAGATGGCTCTTGATAGACTCAAGCTCATATGCTTCTTAGTACCCATGACCTCCAATTTGACCTTCTGTCTCAGTTCTCATTGGTTTGACCCTAATCCATATGGAAATGTTTATTAAAGTACTGCTATTCATCACAGACTTTACTGTCATTCCAGCATAATAGAAGAGGCATTATCATTACATATTGAGAAGATAACAAGGATTCTAACACAAACTGGTTCCAATCCAGACTCTCGAATGTATGAGCTGTATGACCTTTGCCATATCTAATCATTTCTCTATGCCTGAATTTGCTGATCTTAAAATGAGGATAAATAATAATGCTAATCTTACGGGGTCCATTGTTGTTTCTGTTGTTGTTTTGAGACAAGGTCTCACTGTCGCCCAGGCTGGAGTGCAGTGGTACAATCTTGGCTCACTGCAGCCTCTGCCTCCTGGTCTCAAGTGATCCTCCCACTTCAGCTACCTTAGTAAACATTTCCATATGGATCAGGGCCAAACCAATCAGAAACTAATCTAGAAGGTCAATTTCGAGATTGTGGGTACTAAGAACCATATGAGCATGAGTCTCTCTTGAGTAGTTGGGCCTGCAGGCGCACACCACCACATCTAGCTAAATTTTGTATGTTTTGTTAAGACGGAGTTTCACCATGTTGCCCAGGTTGGTCTTGAACCCCTGGGCTCAAGCAATTTGCCCTTATGAGATTTGTTCTGAGGATAAATGGGATAATTCATACGAAGTGCTTAGCACAGTGTGATAGCAATCACATTATCGATGCTAGCTATTATTGTCACTATTATCATTCTTAACCATACAAAGCAGTGCAAAATAAATATCCAATGAGAAAACACCAAGTGTTCTAGGAATTAGGAAAGTGAGCAACCACTGCAACCTTGTGTGTTCAAGATGGGCTTCATAGAGAGCACAGGACATGAATAGGGTTTTGAAGCAGGGGCACACAAGCAGAAGGGAAGGAGTAGAGCTCTTCTCATCACAACACCCAAGAAACTAATGCCTCTGTCTCTGAAGCCATGTTTCCTACAAGAGAATAGGAAGCAGGAGATGGCACAGGCTTTTCTTTACCCATCATCTGCAAAAAAAAAAAAAAAAAAAAAACAGTTGAGAGGCAGCATGTTTTTCTTAAAATGTTAATAAAAAAGAGCACAGCAAAACTGAATCAGAGAAGCCAGGCGTGTCTCATCTGCCATTCCTGTACCCCTGAGCTCTCAGCACTGCTGGTGGCTGATGGTGATGAGGTCTTCCCGGAGGGGTGAGCCTGAGCAGACTGTATGGGAAGGCTCAGCACATCTTCCAAATGCCTCTGTCTGTCCAGTGGGGGTGGAGGCCTCCTAACAGCTGCTGCGCTGCTTTGTAAACAAGTGGGGGACACACTTCTTTAACCTGGAATCCTGCAGCTGAAAAATATGTTTACTTCTCCAAGGATTTGGTTGGAAATGCTTCAAAGATTTCTGCTTTTCCCAGAAAGCTGAAGCTCAGTATGAAGCGATGTGCTTCATCTCTGAGAACACTGCTCTCCTTGGGTGAGAAGAACAGAATTTTGCAGCACTACAGTAAATAACTTTCTGACTTGGGCAAAAGGATGAGACCAGATTACCTCCAAGGTAGATGAAATGCCATTTAACTCATGTGCAAAGTAATTGTGAAGAAAATGCTCCCATCTGAGGTAAGGGCGGGCATTGTGCAGGAGATAGGCACATTTCCAGAGCATGTTGTGATGATTGGATCAGTTCCAGAGACCACTGCCAAGGCCTGCCTCTGGGCAGCTGCAGCTTTAGGGGGGCCTAATCATCCCCCACGCACGCTCCACTACAGCCTTGTATGTGTGCTTGTGTATGTGTGTGTGTATACATGTGTACACCAGCCAAAAACATTAATTAGCATGTGCTTTATGTATTAGAGCTTAAAAGCCATCAGGGCAGCTATTGTCTAGAAGCCAAGGAACTAAATTCAAGTCACAGCTCTGTCATTTGGCCATATGACCTCTGCCAGGTCATCTCAACCCTCTGAGCTTTGAGTTCTTCACTTGTAAAGGAAAATGATAATATCTGAACCAATTAACTCAGGCTTCAATGAAGATACAAATTAAAATGAGATGACATACTGGAAAGTCTTCCAGCAACCCTAAAGCCCCACTTCTCAAAGTCTGGATCACAACCCAGCAGCACTGACTTCCTCTGAGAGCTTGTTAGAAATGCAGATTCATGGGCCCAACCTCAGACTTACTGAACCAGACCCTGCATTTTAACACGATCCTCAGGGTAATCAATATGCACTTCCAAGGGACTACTCTAAAGCACTGTAAGACAGATTTAGGAGATTATTCTGAAGCTGAACGAAACCCAAACCACTCTGGGTTTCCAAAATTTCCACTATGCAACTGTTTTCCTGAGCCAGAACTGCTTCCTCAGTGGATCAGACATTCTCAGAGAGCAGCAACACTGTCATTGATCAATTCTCTGGGATACCCAGCACAATGTGAATAAGGTTTACATTGTAATAGTGTGACAAATAGCATTCTTATACAAGATCGATAGCACTATATATATCTACATCTATTTTAAACTTTATCCTGGCTTGAAAGATGCTACAGGATGACCTGGCCTTCTGTTAGACCCCTTTCCCTCCCTCCACCCCTGCCACACTGGCCTCCCTGCCTGTCCTCAAATATGCCTGGCAACTAGCAACTCCTCAGGGAGAGCCTTCCACTGCTATTCCCTCTGCCTGGAATGCTCTTCCCTGTAGACCTCAATTGTTCATCTCCTTGAAATCTTGGCTCAAATGTTACCTTGTCAGTGATGCTCTCCCCATCTCCTCTATTTAACATTGCTCCCTTTTACTCAAATTTCATTTTCTCAACAGCACTTATCATTTTCTAGCAGACTATATACTTTATTTATTATGCTCTATAATCTTGCCCTTTCCCACTCCAAAATAGAATACAAGGTTTTGAAGGTAGAAATTTTTGTCCATTTTGTTCACTGCTATGTACCCAGCTCCTGGAACAGTCCTAGCACCCAATTGCTTGATATTTATTGAATGAATGAATGTACAGGAGAATGGCTTTGAACATGTACTATGTAATCATATAGATTTGGGCTTGAATTTCAACTCCGTCACTATTAGCTGTCTTACTCTAGGCAAACAGTGAATGCTAACAGTTCTGGTACAGTGCCCAGCATATAGGAAATGTTTCTCTTTGTTTAGCTATCATTATTAAAACATAATTATGATTATCACTGAATATAAGCTTCATTCTTCCAAGACAATGGTGAGAAATTATAATTTAACTAATAACCAAACTTTTAAGGAATATGCTACATCAATCAAAGAGGACTATAAACTGTGATTCATTTGTCAGCAGCCAATTCTTTTTGCATCAGTTAAAAAAAAATGGTATGCATGAAAAAAGTAAAGCTCCCTATCTTCCTTTTAGGGGAAAAGTTAGGAAACAATGGTTTCTGTTATTTTTCCAAATAAAATATAACATCTGACATTGGACAAGCATAAACTTGAGCTAAACATCAAGGAATCATTTTACAGTAGCATTAGACCATGAAACAAACCAGATGAGGAGGCAGCTCCCCCAAATGATGAGTCACTTAAACATACAGGAAGAAGAACTGGAAACTTTTTTCTGTATGTCCTCATATATATTGCAAATATTTACAAAATAAATGGCAAGTTTCTTACTATATTAAATTACCAAGCTGTTTTTCTTAGAGGTAAGAACTAAATATGTAGACAGCATTTAATTCTATTGGTTCAACCTTTTGGTTCTGAGCAACACAAATTTTATTTCTAGTAAAATATTTGTGAGGGAAATTTTTCTGTGCCTCAGAAATTCAATTCCATTTGCTCTGAAATGGGGGAGTTGGATCAGATATTGTCTAAACCTCCTTCTGGCTCAAACAGGGACTCAATGAACTAAAGAATCTTATTTCCCCACATCCCCTACTCTGACTGCATCCAATTCATCACAAAGCTCTGGTGATCTGACTCTAAACTATAGTTTAAATCAGTCTACCTTTACAGTAATCACCTTGGTATTTACTCACCTGAACTACTTCAAGAGCTTCCTAATTCCTGCACTCTGACACCTCTCCAACCTACACACCCACAGAGTAACCAGAGTGGTCCTTCTATAACAAAAAATTGATTCTTTTTATTTCCCTACTGTATTAGTCCATTTTCATGCTGCTGATAAAGACATACCAAGACTGGGTAAATCATAAAGAAAAAGAGGTTTAATGGACTCACAGTTCCATATGGCTGGGGAGGCCTCATAACCATGGCAGAAGGCAAAAGGCACATCTTACATGGAGGCAGACAAGAAAGAATAAGAGCCAAGGGAAAATGAAAACCTCTTGTAAAACCATTAGGTCTGGTGAGACTTATTCACTACCAAGAGAACAGTATGGGGGAAACTGCTCCCATGATTCAATTGTCTCCCACCAGGTTCCTCCCACAACACATGGGAATTATGGGAGCTACTATTCAAGAAGAGATTTGGGTGGGGACACAACCAAACCATATCACCTCCATAAAACCTTCTGATAATTTCTTTTTACACTTAATTTAACATCTCAAATTCTTCATATGGATAATATATGAGAAACCATCTGGCAAGGGCCCTCCCTGCCTTCATTCTCCATCTCATTTTGTAAACTCTCTTCCCTCCTTGCCATCAGGCCATACTCTGCTTTGCAAGTTCTCAGCTGCATTCTGATCATTCACATGCATTGATTCATCTGCATGCTTAACTCTTACCCCTCAACCTCACAAAAAATGTCTCTTTCTCAAAGAGGCCTTCTCAGATTCCTCATTGTAAATTGCATTCCTCCCCATTCTTTCACTTCATGACACTTGTCATGATCTCCAGATATGCATCCCTTTATGTGTCTCTTTGCTCCCTGTCTCTGTTTCTTTTAATATGCTAAGCTCTTGGAGGACAAGGGTTATGCCTGATTTGTTCATCACTATATAACCAGCACCCAGCAGAGCTCCTAGCATACAGTTGACAATCAACAAATATTTGTGGAATAAATGAATAGATGAATGAGGAGCATTAGCAACTCTATGAAGGGAAGGCAAAAATATGCAAGAATATGAGTGTTCTTTACATTACCATCCTATGAAGTAATTATAAATAACACACAAAATGCAATTTGAATTCATAAGAAAGTAAATTATTAAATCCAAGGCATGTCTTGCTTTTATATAATTAAAAATCATTGTTCATAGATTAACCCACCAGTAGCATTTTACTGGGACAAAAATATTGTGAAGTTCTCCTTAAGGTTTTACACAATAATGAATATATGAACCAAATGATAAACTTAGTATTAAAAAATATGGATTCATGTTTTGTGACTGAAACACTATGATCATCGTGTTATTGACCCTGTGACATTAACCAAGTCATTTAGTAAACAACTGTGTGCTTAATAATCATCTAGCATAATTTGGTAAACAGTGATTGAGGCTATATCAAACATGTATATTTCCTGTTTTATTGTAGTTAACAAATAGAAGACTATACACTAGATTATTGGAACATACCAAAAAAAGATGTCCATAGTTTTATAGTACCTTTAAAGTATTTGTTAAAGGATAGAATTTAACTAGTATTACACTTATTCGCAAGAAACTGACCTCAAATATATTTCTTACTTTTTTTCAACTTTCTATTTGCCCTCCAGTTATGTTTCCTGAATTCTAGAATGAGTTAGAAAATGCCTAAATTTCATGCCTGTAATCCCAGCACTTTGGGAGGCTGAGGCAGGCAGATCACGAGGTCAGGAGATCGAGACCAGCCTGGCCAACATAGTGAAACACTGTCTCTACTAAAAACACAAAAAATTAATCGGGCGTGATGGTGGGTGCCTGTAATCCCAGCTACTCAGGAGGCTGAGGCAGGGGATTGCTTGAACCCAGGAGGCGGAGGTTGCAGTGAGCCAAGATTGCGCCATTGCATTCCAGCCCAGGCTACAGTGTGAGACTCTGTCAAAAAAAAAAAAAATACAAAGAAAGAAAATGACTAAGTTACAAAATTTTCTCAGATAAGGTTGGGAATGTGTTATGACAAACAGAAGGAAAGAAAACCAAGCCAAGGCCTGGAGACTAAATGAGGTGAAGATGGTGTGGAAATCCACTCAGAAGTAAGCTTCACTAAACAAGAGGATGCGGCCATAGGGCATCCTATGGCAATGAGGATAAATTGGTAGCACGTTTCCATGCCCAGATATCTGAAAAATAGAGATAATGATCCCTGGCCCTAGCCACCAATGAGGAATATTGTAAGAATAAATTAGATACAGTTTTCCTTTGGAGGAAAAGCACTATATAATTTATGATATTGTTATTATAATCATTAGTCATCTTTGCCTAGATTTATGGAGTGACTCATCCTAAATTAAGCCTTTGGAACAATGAAAGAGGGAAATTTATGAGACCTACAATGATTTTCTAGTCTCATAAAAGATTGTAGTACTTGATTCTTGAGATGTTGAAATATCTCTGCCTCTTAACAGGACACTACAAGGACTGTTCTTTGATTCATTTATTTGATAAGTCTTTCAAGTCCCATCCTCTTGCTCCTCTGGGGCTAATAATTCAGCTAGCATTTTAACACTCACCTTGACTGTCAATAAATTATTTTAACTTACCTTTAGAGTATCTGCTTTTTCTCTCCTTTTCCTATGAGAATAATAATTGTTACATTTTTTATTCCCCATAATTTATCTATATATTCAGTAAATATTTTTAAGCACTTATAATAGGCAAGGCAATGAGTTATGCACAGAGATATAAGGTGAATGATATTCTGCCCACATGGAGCTAGTTAGAGAATATAACTAAGGACGAGATCTGAGGACTATCTTAAGAAATTATCAGATCACAAAGACTGATAAGATACAGAGTGTGAAAGAGAGAGGAAAGAGAATAGAGAAAAGGCCAAATTTTCTCTCCAGGCAGACTGGATGGAGAATGGCATCATTAAAAGATAGAAAACAGATTGGAGAAAAAGACAACAACTCTGTTTTAGGCTTGTTAACCTGAGGTTGAATAAGACACCCAGGAAGAAGCTTGAGCCATAGGTCTGAGGCTTAGGAAAGAGGCCAGGATGGGAGAGAGAGGTCTGGAATTCATCTAAAGAGAGATCCTGGGAAGAGGTGAGTTCTCAGTGAGAAAATATAAAATAAGAAGGATAGACAGGGGCATCTGGTGATAAAAACTGAAAGGAAAGAAGGAAGGAAGGGAGGGAGACAAAAAGAGAAAGGCAAGAAGGAAGGGAGGGAAGGGAAGGAAGCGAAGGGAGGGGAGGGGAGGGGAGGGGAGGGGAGGGGAGGGGAGGGGAGGGGAGGGGAGGGAAGGGAAGGGAAGGGAAGGGAAGGGAAGGGAAGGGAAGGGAAGGGAAGGGAAGGGAAGGGAAGGGAAGGGAAGGGAAGGGAAGGGAAGGGAAGGAAAGGCAAGGGAAGGAGGGACGGACAGACAAGTAGGTAATTTTTGGAAGAGATAAACAGGGTACAAGGGGCTAATGAAAAGAAAATCAATGACAGGAATAGATATAAAATGGCAGAAAGATGGAAGAGAAAGGAGTAAAGTTCCAGAGTCATGGCCAAGGGCAACACATTGGAAGGGTTAGCCTTGGAAAGGAGCCTCTGTCTCTTTCTCCCTTTCTCTCTCTCTCTCTCTCTCAGGAGATACTGGAGAGGGAACAAATACTGATATATATTTTAGAGAGGATACAGTAGACTTCAAAGGAGGAACGGTTGATTGGAAGTATGAAAAGTTGGGTTAGAAAAGGTTGTGATGTTCTGAGATAACAACAACATGAAAGAACCTGGGCTGTGGAATGAGACCAGACCCAGACTCAAACTGCAGCTTTTATACTTGGTATCACTGTGACCTTGGGCAAGTACTTTTTATCTAATTGAGCTTCAGTTTAGTCTTCTATAGAAATGGCAAGTAACACGAACTATTCTGTAAGACTGTTTCCGGGACTAAGAAAGACATCGTATGTGGAAGCACCTAGCTCTTGGCTGGACTTCCTTGAGGAATAAATCCTGAGGATAAACTGGACCAAAAGATGGCAGTGGTTCTAAGCCTGGATGTGCATTGGAATCAGCTGGATAGCTCCTCTAAACACAGGGTTTAGGCCTCACCCAGAATCACTTTCTGATTCAGTAGATCTGGAGTGGGGCTCGAAAATCTGTATTTCTAGTAAGTTCCCAAGCAATACTGACACTGCTGGTCCACAAACCACTCTTAGAGGATCCCTGAGGTAGAGAAATCATCCAAGGGAAAAGGTCAAAGGGTAAGAGACTTTGTTGGCCCTAGAATACAGTTCCCAGAAGAAAATGAACACATCTCTTTTCAGAGTTTATTTTTCCCTTCATTTGCTTTATTCATCATTTTTCTCTAGAACCTTGGCCATCCTATCTTAAGAGCAGACACTGTTATCCCAGATTTCCAAGAACCTGATACAAGAGATGAAATTTAACAGAAGCTCATCCAGCTGAACAGCTGGAGCAGTGAATACAGAGAAAGAGACCTCCAAACTGCCTGAAGAGAGAGGTACACAAGAGGTTAGTGGTGCCCAGTGTCTCCCCAAAAGGAGTTGAGTGAGAGCCACCAGGAAGTGGCAGGAGTTTGGGAGTCAGCCTGAGGAAACATGTTTTTTGTTTGTTTGTTTTGTTTTTTTTGTAGAAGCGGGGTCTTGCCATCATGCCCATGCTGGTCTCAAACTCCTCGGCTCAAGTAATCCTCCTGCTTCAGCCTCCCCAAATGCTGGTATTATAACCGCATTCAGCCAGGAAACATGGCTTTAAAAACGAGTGGAAACTGTCAGCATTTATATATTATTTTAATTTTGCTCTGTCTTTTCAATATTGCATGGTGCAAGTGTTATATTTCACATTTCTAGATTTTTTAAATCACTTTTTATTTCTCATATTCTTTTCCCTGGCTCCAAAGTATCTTTACTGCTAAATAGTAGTGTATAACCCTTTGCCATGGATCAGACTATCTTTGAGAACTTACTTTTCCCTGTTTTGCTCCTAATTCCTTCCCATTGTATTATTCAATTATTCCATTCTGTTGCATCCATTATTCACTACATTTTTTTTTTCAAAAAATTGATTCTACAGAAATTGAACACCCTCATTTTTCATTTCTTGCGTGGAGTTACTTTGTAGAAACTCAACTAGATTATGGCTCCTAATGCACTAATGCCCTGCTGAGTGCATGTTGCCCCGCATTTTTATAAGTTCTGAATATAAAGTCTAAACCCATTCCTTTTCAAGATTCTCCTTTCATATACCATTTAAGAAAATTGCTTAACCATCTAGCTTGCTTCTACTTAGTCCCTGACTCATTTCCTCACTGCTGAATACCCCATCATCCTTCCTACATTTATATTTTTAGAGTCAAGTTAACTTGATATTTAGTTGCCCAGTGTCACTGCAGCTGTGCTCTGCAGCAGGGACTGGGGAGAGCAGAGGCATGAGGACAACCCTGGTCAGGACATTAGTCCAGTATCAATGCTTTTCCCCTCTCTGCATCCAGCTTCTTACTACACCACACCCGTGGTCTCTTTCATTAACACATTTTTGACGTATTTTTCGGTTTTCTTAAACATACAGTCCTTAATGTCTTGCTTTGTGCATGGTGAATACTCAAAGCCCTGATTATAGAAATGACTAAATGGCAAGCGGATGAAACACAGACCCATCACAACTTGATGCTGTCCACTTGCTTAGCTACTGTCTCATTGTAACTCAGGATGCCTTGCAGTTCCCTACATTTGCCATGCTCCCTCATACCTGCAAACCATTGCACAGGTCACTCCCTTCCCACTCTGCTTTCTCTGACTAGCTTTGGCATTGCTTCCTTCTTCAGAAAATCACCCCTACCCCCTCCCTGGGGTGGGTAGCCCTCTCACATACTAAAAACATCCTGACTTCTTTGCTCTAAAATCGTATTTCCATTGTCAGCTTGCTTGTGCTGCTCCTTAACTAGACTGTGAGCAACTGAAAAGCAGGGGCTGTTTCTCTTGCACAGTTGCAATCCCAGCTCCTACCTTGATGCCCAAATGGTGGTGTTTGCAATAATGAGGCTATGCTGGAAAGGCAAGGGTGTATTAGTCCATCACCACACTGATAATAAAGACAATCCCGAGACTGGGTAATTTATAAATAAAATGAGGTTTAATAGACTCCCAGTTGCACATGGCTGGGGAGGCCTCACAATCATGGCAGAAGGCAAAGGAGGAGCAAAGCCACGTCTTACATGGTGGCAGGCAAGAGAGCCTGTGCAGGGGAACTCCCCTTTATAAAACCATCAGTCAGATCTCATGGGACTTATTCATTATCATGAGAACAGCATGAGAAAAACCTACCCCCAAGATTCAATTACCTCCCACCAGGTCCCTCCCATGACACATGAGAATTAAGAGAGCTGCAATTTGAAATTTGAGTGGATACACAGCCAAACCATATCAATGGGTTTCTAGCATTGATAGCTGCCATGGGCATGGAGAAGAGTGGTAAGGTGTGAGATACTATAGAAAGAAAATAGGGTGGCTCATGAGACACAGGGCAATGGAAGGAGAGAAGTCAAACATGGCAGCCAGGACATAGGGGATGCCTTCTCACCTGCCACGATGATTACAGGTACCCATCACCTTAACAGAGGCTGAGAAATTTAAGTTTTCTTAACAGAACACAAGTATTCCTATACCAGATAGCTTATTCTGCAGTGTTTTTAATAGAGGAAAGTACTATTTATTGGAACACAATAAAAATGGCTAAATTAACTTTTATAAAATTCTGACTAATACAAAGCAATATATAGGTGGTTAAAAAATAGTTCTGGAACCAAAGGAGGGCACATAATGCCATTCATACTGAGGCAGGTGTCCTCATTCTTCTTCCTTCGCCTTTCTCCTAGCTACAGCCCAGCATAAGCACCTTTATCTGGGCTTCCTTCCAGCTGTTAATCAGTGGGATCACATGTGTAAAACACTGGTACAACACTGTCCTAGGCCTTCTGAGAATAACAATGTCTCAACTCTTAAAATCTCAAGACTTAATTCTATGTGTTTGGAGTAATTAGGCCTCCTCCCCACTCCTCCCACCCCCTTCCTCTCCCTGTCTCTGTCTCTGTTTTTCATCTTCCTCCTTGTCCTCCTTTCCTTCTTTTCCTCTGTCTCTCTCTCACACACACACATGCACACACACTATGTTTCCTCCTACCATATGAGCTTTACATGGATGAAAATGTATTCTCAAGCAGTCCCTAGTTCTCTCCCCTCCCATCGTATTTTGGTGAAAACACCCTGTGACTTAGCACTTACAAAACAGAATTTAACACTGATTCCTAATTACATCAAAATCTGACATGGGCTAGAATTTAAAACCAATGCATTTTTTCATGACCTTTCCTTTTCCCAATGTGTAAATCCTGACTTTCCTTCCAGATCCAGCATCCAACCCATGCCATTTGGGGAACCTTTCCCAAGTCCCAGCCCTCAGCTAACAAATTCTCCTCTTAGTTCTTATTGCATGTATTTTCTGTAACAATAGAAACTAAGCACTTGTTTCTTAAACATTTTTCATGGATTGTTTGTTAGAAAAGGCACTAATTAGTCTTTCCTTAAGGATTCCCTTGCCCCTAGCAGTGTCTAGGACCAGACAACACTCAATATACTCAATAACTACTTGTTACATTTAACAAACTGCCTTTATGTTTCAAGCCACAACTTAGCTCCCTTTTTGGAATAAATGTTTGGTGATGCTTCTGAGAACATTTCCTGAGATAGACATTAGTCCCACACACAAAAGTTGCTTCTTACCATATAGTTTTGACTCAAATTCTGGTCCTTGCTAGAGAGCCAAGTGGTCTGTGTTTTCTCATCTTGCTGTGTAAGACATTCCCATTACTCTTCATCTAAGAAGCCTTCATGCACTCCCAGGAGCCCAGTACATTAGGAGGCAACCTCCAGGTAAGCAAAGACTCTGCCTCTCACCCTGTCTGCCCAAGTCCCTTGCTGCACACTTCTCTGCAGGAAGAAATCAGTCCTGAGCCAGCAGAGAGGGAGGGAGGGAGGGAGGATCAGGGTGAAGCGCTGTGGTGGAGCCCTCCCTCTACCCATCCACCGCTCTGCGCGGGAGCCAAGTGCAGGTGCATGAGGGCTGGTGCCTGCCAGCCTGATTACCCTCATCATGGAAGCTGCCAGACGACTTCAGCACATTCTGTGGCATGGAAACTGCCGAGAAAGAACACTGTCAGCAGTGGCATTTCTAACACAATATATGAAGCAGAAGAAAAAGACAAAAGCCCCTCCACCCACCCACTGGGGCTGTACCCAAAACATCCTGACAGGAATATGACTCCTGACTCCCTGTGAAAGGAAGATGTCCCAGAGGGGTCCTGAGACTAGCACTCTTTGACACTGGTGACTAAAGATTACAAAAAACTAGAAACCATGTCATTATCAAAGCCTGACACTCTAGATAGGTGTTACACAACTCCATCGACTTCCTGACTCCCATCTTTGATTTTTGTCCATGCAGCTGCATGTTTCTTATAGATATTTACATTCATATCTATCCAATCCATATATTTATAGGTATAATATATAGTATATATTTATAGGTATACTATATATAGTATATACAGATGAATAATACGTAATCCATATATTCATATGTGTAACATATAGTAGAAAATATATACTATATAACGTATAGTATATGTAGGTAATATATAGTAATATATTGCTATATATTATATATGCTATATACATAATAGTATTTTGTATATATACATAGTAGTTTATATATAGGTAATATATAGTAAAAATATATATATACTATATACTACACACATGAATATATGGATTACATGTCATTCATATGTATATATCATTCATCCAGAGTTTTTGTGCTACATTCAGTTACCTTTTTTCCTTTCTTCTTCTTTTTTTTTTTTTATAGAGACAGGGTCTTGCTCTGTCACCCAGGCTGGAGTGCAGTGGTGCAATTGTAGCTAACTGCAGTCACATATGCCTAGACTCAAATGATATTCTCACCTCAGCCTCCTGAAGTGTTAGGATTACAGGCATGAGCCACCATGCCTGGCCAGTTTGTTCATTTTAATTCAGCTATTTTAAAGTAAAAAAAAAAATCACTTTGGTAAAAGAGACTTGCTATGTTTTGAGGTCATGGAAACTTGATTTTTTTAAACAACAAAAAAGCAGGAAATTGATAAAAGTTAGAATAATGTGCATATGAATATATATGCATACACACAGGCAAAATGTGGCAAATAATAAAATGCATCCCATGGTGTAGCCCTTTCCATCTAAACAAACACTCATGTATCTTGAACTTCCTCACGGGACACACCTTTTGCTGCCCATCTTCACTGAGATCTGGCTTTTACAGGAGGAACCCCCATCCCCTGTGGTCTTTTCAGACTCATGTGTCCACTTTCCCACATTCCACAGGCCTTAGAATACGTCAGGAAGTGGGCCTTCTACCCTTCCTCCTCCCTCACTGTCCTTCACTCTCTGTCAGCAAAACTGTCCCCTGTTAATAGCACTTCTGGAGCAAGACATATCCTCTGCGTATGTTTCTGCTTTTATTGGGAAGAATGGGAACTCTCCCCTCTCCTCTCTGATTCTCATTCTCTAAAAGCTCTCAGTTATTCCAATTCTTGAATTAATGAACTTTGTTTTTCTTTCCTAAACATATTCTTCTGATCTTGATCTTATTGTACTATTATGTTTATTCTAGTAATGAAAGCATGCCTCTCTTTTTCAAAAAAAAATGACACATGTATTGTCTATGTAAAGGCAGTTGCATGTTGCTTGCAGGCAGCTTTCTTATTACTATTTGAATGTTATTGGAAAGAAATTGGATTTTCTGTGCATGCCTGATTCCCCTGCATGCATGCTTTTGTCAAAATCTTGACATAGTAAATACAGACCTCCTCCATGTGGACTCCAATTAATTAATTAAAGGGGAGATTCATTGCTAAATTGTCAGCAGCTGTTGGCTAGAACAGAGGCTGGGGAGTCATACACCAAAAAGGCTAGCAGTGGAAAAGGACCATTTCTAAAGAATTCTGTGGAAAATAAATTCTGCTTAATCTGAACCTTTTATGGTTCATATACTAGGATATTTCATTTATTTTCTATCTAAAGACAAGCAACTCACATTAAACACTTTTTTTTGAGATGCAGTTTTGCTCTTGTTGCCCAGGCTAAAAGTACAATGGCATGATCTCAGCTCACTGCAACCTCCACCTCCAGGTTCAAGCAATTCTCCTGCCTTAGCCTCCTGAGCAGGTGGGATTACAGGCATGTGCCACCACGCCTGGCTAATTTTGTATTTGTAGTAGAGACAGGATTTCACCATGTTGATCAGTCTGGTCTCGAACTCCTGACCTCAGGTGATCCGCCCGCCTCAGCCTCCCAAAGTGCAGGGATTACAGGCCTGAGCTACCGTGCTCAGCCATTTAACGCTTTTTTTTATTATACTTTAAGTTCTGGGATACATGTGCAGAACATGCAGGTTTGTTACATAGGTATACACATGTCATGGTAGTTTGCTGCACCCATCAACCTGTCATCTACATTAGATATTCCTCCCCAGCCCCCCAGCGCCTCAACCCCCAAAAGGCCCTGGTGTGTGATGTTCCCCTCCCTGTGTCCATGTGTTCTCATTGTTCAACTCCCACTTATGAGTGAGAACATGCAGTGTTTGGTTTTCTGTTCCTATAAACGCTTTTTTTTTAATTTCTTTTTTTTGTTTTTTGGACCAAGGGTTAAGAAATGCATGGCAAGACATATCATTCAATACAAAAGACATTTCATTAGCATTGAAAGGCACAGCCAAGAAATGCAATTCACTTGGTACAAGACCATGATAAAGACCACTGAGGAAGAAAAAGCTAAGACAACTTCAATTTGCAAGCTCTCTGAGTGATGCAATCCCATATTCTGAGTTGTGTCATTAACAGGGAATGTGCATGACCATGTGGAATTTCAAACTGTTCAGGATGGTAGACAAAAGAAGAAACTTCTAACTAATATCAAGAGCAGAGGATGTCAAGAATAAGGGTTTGATCCATAGGCATAGTTAGTGATTGTAAGGGGGAATAAGAAAAGACGAAAGGAAAGAAGTCAGCAGCCAAGGAGAGATTCATGGAAGAAAGGGTTCAGAAGGATAGAACTCCCTAATAATTCATGTCAGTGAGAATTCCTAAAGGTAATTCCTGATCCTCTCACAAAAGCTGAAGTTGACATTTTCTCCATCTGCCCTCACTCTTGCCAGGAGCTCGTAAATTTGGGGCCACACCAGGGCTCTGACCTAACCATGATGGAGAACTCAGTTGGGAGAACAGATTATCCTCCGAGCTGCTGCACACAGCACCAAGGGCCACCTGTGAGTCACAGCCTGTGGGAGGTTGGGGAACATCTGGTCAAGTTCATCTCTTGCTAGCACCAAGGGTTTGACTCTGATACTGGTTTCTGTTCTAAGTGTACCTCTCTCTCCAACACAGCATCTTTGGAACATCAGGATGTTGCATAATGACTGGGTGGAATCCAAAAACCAAGCCACACATGTAGAACTATGAGAAACCACATGTGGAAGAGAAAAATAACCTCAGCTTGAATGTTTTTTTATTCTCAAAGCAGTAAATGTGGTGGAGGCCACATTGAATATTTGATACAGACTGAGAATGGATGAGGATGTGCTGTGCTGATAAACTCCTGCACTAAAGAGACTTAGGAGTATTTTCAAAATAACCTTATTAGCTACCATTCATGCCATATACCTTATAGACATTATCTCTGATTATCCAATACACCACAAAGTGGCTACTATTATTATCCTTCTTCCAATTAGACAACTAACCACTGAAACAATAAGTGTCTCACAAAGCTTCCACAGCTGGTAAATGAAAAGGTAGGTTTGGACACAATTTCCTTTGTCTCTAAAGCTTACAGTCCTCCTACTCATTATGCTTTCTTCCCTATCTAACTACAAATGCAAAAAGTTGCAAAAGGGAAGACTCCTTGAGCTTGCTGCTTAACTCCAAAAAGCAACAGAGGGTAGCCAGGGCTGTGCAGTTCCATGTGCCACTAATGTGTTCCCCACCTTTGATGAAGAGAAGTAGCAGACCCTGAATGCCTTACCACTAGGCAATCTCATTTTGGTGTGGATCTCAAATAAGGCACAGAAGATTTTCCACATCCTAAGTCCATCATTTTCTGGATGAAATCAGTTTAAGATAAACATTTCTGGCTCTACTTAAAAGATGCTAAAGAAAGACCAAGAGTGGGGACTGAAAGGGGAAGGGGAAGACAGTAGTGTGCACGTTGCCTTGATGCTACGGTAACAGTAACTACTAGGAGTCAGAGAGACCTGGGTTTCTTATTCATTGTTCACTGTAAGTAAAAAGTCCATTACAGACTAATTGGGTGACCGTGAAACAAGAGCCTAAGCTCTCCATACCACCATTTCCACATATAATTTGTGTATATACTAATAAGTACCTACTTTGCACCCAGCCTCCCCACATATTTTTTGATATTGTAAAAATCTTACTTTAATTTTTGCCCAATTATTTCAAATATTTTCTAACTTACAGAAAAATTGAAAGAATAGTACAATATGCCCTTCTGCTAGATTTACCAGTTGTTAACATTTTGACACATTTGCTTTATTCTGCATGTACGTGTGTATTATTTTGGAAAACCATTTGAAAGTTAGGCACAGATATCAGGCCACTTCACCCCTAACTACTTCAGCTAATAACTCCTAGGAATGAGGTGATAAGAAGCAGAGATATTTCAGCCGGGGGAGGTGGCTCACGCCTGTAATCCCAGCACTTTAGGAGGCTATGGTGGGCAGATCACAAGGTCAGGAGATTGAGACCATCCTGGCCCACATGGTGAAACCCTGTCTCTACTAAAAATACAAAAATTAGTTTGGCGTGGTGGCATGTGCCTGTAATCCCTGCTACTCAAGAGGCTGAGGCAGGAGAATCACTTGAACCAGGAAGTCAGAGGTTGCAGTGAGCAGAGATAGTGCCATTGCATTCCAGCCTGGCGATGGAATGAGACTCTGTCTAAAAGAAATAAATAAATAAATAAAAGCAGAGATATTTCACATCAAGAGGTTGTTCCACTCTTGGTGATGCCTATCCTCCTCACTTTTTAAGTTATAACCTGTGCATTTGCCACAACATTGAGTGGCCTTTGTTTCCAAATCACACAGCAAATCCAATACCTGAGACCTAACAGCAGGAAACAGGCTGTGACTATTTTAATTTAACCACATATTAAGCCTTTGTTATGTGCTCATCTGCCAAGCACAATATGTTTTATACACATATGCACAAACACATCCATATAAATACATATCCATTATACATGTAAGAGACTCTCAGGCTAAAATTGATTGGGGACTGCAAAGCTGATGCTGAAAAAAAGTCATATCCAAAAATGCTTCGACTGGGGAATTTATAAACAACACAAATTTACTGCTCATCATTCTGTAGGCTGGGAAATCCAAGATCATGGTACCAGCAAATTCAGTGAGGGCACATTCTTCACAAATGACATCTTGTTGTATTCTCACATGACAGAAGGAGCAAAAAGCTCCCTCAAACCTCTTTTAAAAGGGTACTCATCCCGTTCATGAGGGTGGAGCCTTCATGGCCTAATCACTTTCCAAAGGCTTCACCTCCTAATACCACCATCTTGGGGTCAAGTTTTGACATATGAGTTTAGGGGGGGCACAAACATTCACACCATAGCAGGACCAAAGTAAGTGAGAGGCATGGGTATAAATTCCCTTCTTTCACAGAGCTCCTTAATTCTCGGCCACAGTGCATAATAACTCACTCAACTTTTAGCAGCAGCTGCTGTCGAAACAAAATCCCTCAAGTTAGTCCTGTGACGTCTACTATATCCCATAAGAAATTAGAGAAGTGACAGTATCATCAAACTGAAGCCAGCTCACAACAGTACTTGTCAATGGGCTCTTTCTTGCCCCTTCCTGCTCTTCTTCTTCACCTTGTTTCAACCCACAGGGCTCAGAAGTCACAGCTGGCAAGATCACGAAGGGTAAACAACACACAGAGGAAAGAGAAAAGAAGCCAATCAAAATCCTTGCCCAGTCATAAACTTGGGCCTTCAGTCTGCAAGAAGCCCAGGACCCAGTTTTATGTTTTGAGAGGAAAAAAGGTCGACATTAAATCAAGGTCAGCATTTTTCGATAATTATTATTATAACACCAGACTTGATATATTATGAATTTATTTGATACTCTGTCTGAAACTGAATGGCGCTACAGAAACTTCTCTTACCTAAAAGTAATACCAGAAATCATAAATACCATAAAGCAAATGCAATGGAACATGAACTCCCCATGAATGACTGAAGACTCCTTAGGCCAATATCAACGAAGATTTGAAGGGAGAATATTCCAGTCCAAATAAGAGTGACTGGGCTCCATTTTACTTCTAGGCCAAGGGTTTTTAATCTGAAGTCCATGGTGCCCTAAAAAGCAACAAGCAAAGTTTTCTGTACATATGCACATGCTCCATTTCCTGGAAAAGACTCCATAGCTTTTATCAGAGTCACAAGAAAGGTTAAGATTATTCTCAAATCTAGATCTTTAGATCTAGGTTTATTTCTCCTTCAGATGCAGTGCTGTTCAGGCTCCAGCCAATTCTATCTTAAAATAGCCCTGAGAGGTAGCACACAGACTGAACCACACTTCAGAGGCCCTTTCCACGTGGTTCCAGGACATTGGTGGTTTAGATCTAGAAGAGACAGAAACTAGCTTTAAAATGTACAATGTAGTTGCTTAGGTTATAAAAACATCTTCCAAGAATTTGGTAGCTCATTCAGGTCACCTCTGTTCTGACTACACTTTGACTCTTGTTACTGAGTTGAGATATGATTTTGAACCTTTGTTTTGACATAAAATGCAATTAGCCTGAGTGGTTTGCTTTCCTGATGCTCAATTCGGTTCCTGAATATTAGCCTCCCAAGGCGTTGGCCTCTCTCTGGCATCCACATTTGTATTAGAGGATGCCAATGCCTTTTCTACCTGCTTCCAGAAAAGTAATGCTACCCAAGAGCATCAGATTGTCATCAAGCTGGTAGCTGTGTCCCCCTCCCACTTACCCAAATCATAGGTGTTTTTCTCCCACTTGAGACTCCCACTGTGTCCCTAGTCATTGCAGCATCAGCTAGCTAACATTCTCAGAAAGTGAGTTATTAGCATCTCAGACTAGAATTAAGACATGCTTTCATGGAACACCATAGGTTATGGTTTGATACACAGCAAGGAAAAACATTAACTCTTTTTCAAAAATCAAACACAAATAAAGAAAACTTAAATTGATCCATGAAGGAGATCAGTTGGTGGCTAGAAATAGTATTTTTACAGTCAGTTCTAAATCATTCATATTCATAAAAATTAGTGCACATCATCGAACACAGGGATAATTTTTAAATAATTAGTATTGGGCTTTAGAACCATTAATTTATTCATGTGGGTGTTTATTTATTTATTTACATCAAAGTTACTTTCCTACTAGTGCTTTGCTTCTATTATTAAACATTTAAATGAGAATGTAGCTCCCAAGCAAGCAGCAACTGATTTCTGAGGGAGAAACCTACTTTCTGACCAGGGAGGCAGAGGAATGAAGAGTTTACTCTGCATTAAATTTACCAAACTCAGATAATTTGGAATGAGCTCTCGTCTCCTGGAACAGGACATCTTCTGAAATTATTCTGACTCCCACAATCAAATATCCCCACGAAGCTAGGCGCAGTGGCTCACATCCATAATCCTAGCATTCTGGGAGCCCAGGGCAGAAGGATCACTTGAGCCCAGAAGTTACAGACCAGCCTGAGCAACATCGTGAGATCCCATCTCTATTAAAATAAAAATAAATAAATACCCTCACATAAGCTCCTCAACACTCTGTAGTTATTGTTGTTGCTGCTGTTGTTTTTCTTTCTTTCTTTCTTTCTTTCTTCCTTTCTTTCTTTCTTTTTTTTTTTTTTTTTGAGACAGAGTTTTGCTCTTGTTGCCCAGGCTGAAGTGCAGTGGCGTGATCTCAGCTCACTTCAACCTCCACCTCCCAGGTTCAAGTGATTCTCCTGCCTCAGTCTCCCGAGTAGCTGGGACTACAGGTTCGTGCCACCATGCCCAGCTAATTTTTCTTGTTTTTTTTTTTTTTTTAGTAGAGATGGGGTTTCACCATGTTGAACAGTATGGTCTCAATCTCTTGACATCGTGATCCACCTGCCTCGGCCTCCCAAAGTGCTGAGCTTACAGGCCTGAGCCACCGCGCCCGGCCCCAACACTTTGAGTTCTTTACAACACTTACCACACGTAATTATTGGTTCAATTTCTGTTTTCCACACTACAACATAAACTCCAAGGAGGCAGGAACAGTGTCTGTCTTGTTTGACACTAACCCCAACATCTAGAAAGTTCTTCGGTATGTAGCAGGTGTTCAACAAATGTTTTTATGACAAATGAATAAAATCTGCATTGTTTTTTCTAAATTATCTATGAAAAATTAGAAAAAGGTATTGAATGTGTCACAGAATATGTGATCAAGTCCCAAAGAGAAAGCCTGATCCAAAGCTGGAAGGTCCACAAGCACAGGGTCCCCTCGGTCCTGCAGACTGCAGTGCACCAGCTCGGGGCACAGTGTTTGACATAGTAGAGGCACTCAGCAAATATATGTTACAACAGTGAACTAGAATAAGCAGGAAGGAGATGCAAGGCTCTTGTCTATGCAGACCTTTCCCACAGGGTGGCAAAGAGACAAAAGGGAAGTGTGGCAGTTTGAATTTTGGAGAGGGCTTGTAGGTCTGAGAGTGAGTGTAGCTTTGCTTAGCTGAAAACACAACCTGGGGTTCCTGATATTTATTTCTATGGTAAAGCCATTACCTCTCTCTATATCTCTTTCTCCCTCTTTCTTCCTCCCTTCCTGCCTCCTTGTCTCTCTTTTTGAATCTTTCTCTCCCTTCCTCCCTCCCTCCCTATGCCCCTGTACTCCTCTCTCTTTCCCTCTTTCTCTCTTTCTCTCTCTCCCCCCACTGCCCCTGATCCTGTTCACAGTTGGCCAAAGCTCTATTCATCTATGTTTCAGCCATCTTCCTTGAGCTCCACAGGACTTCAAAACCTTGCAGTCCATCTATCAAAGACTGTTTTTTTAATTGCTTGTTACTATCCCACCCCGATGTTTTCATCATGTGAAATGTTCAGAATCATAACTTTCACAAGAGAACAAGGGCAGTCAGCGGCATACACATTTCTGCTCGGGGAATCAGGGAAGGAGTACATGGTGGGGGGCCTGAAAATGAGCAAATACAAGCTTCATAACTTGGCCTTACACAGCAAAATGAATGTGCATAAACCACCATTTATCACAATCACCTTGGAGACCACCTAGTGCACTGTCCTTATTTTGCCAATAAAGAAAACCTAGTCCAGACAGACAAAATGATCATAAAGTGTCAGAACTCACATGAGACTCCAAGAGCCATCTGGGGAGCAAGAGAAACATTTCCTCTGTGGTTACACTGTAACTCAACAGATGGCTCCTTCCCCTCAGCCTGTAAATAAACAAAAGTCTACCTAATATTGAAAAAGTAGTACAGAAAGATGAAAATGTTGACACAGCTTCTGTGTCTACAGTCCTATCTATTCTTCCTCAAATAACCAAAATAAAGACATAGAAGCTAGCACATGCTGATTGTTTTCTCCCCTCCATCTGGGGTCCTATATAGGAATTCCTATTCAAAAACTTCCCTTCCTCTCCCAGCTCTCGTCCAGCTACTTAGGGATTCGCTCCAGATCTAAGCATTGAACTTATTCCCTCTGCTCCAGAGTATCTGGATTCACTTTTCTTCTTGCAAATTTGCCAAAAGCCTAAGTAATAATCCAAACAACCTCTCAATTAAGATATTGTTTATTACTCATAACCTAAAGGACATGTTTCAATAGGAATATAATTTTACATCCACACGGATGGGGGCCCAGATGATGGAACCAGCAGATAGGTAGAACCTTGAGAGAATCACCTTCTTCCTGATATATGTATGGGCCTGCTCTCCAGCCACATGCAGCCAAGGAAAGTAAGTCAGAGCCTGGTGCTCTAGTGAGGAGGTAGACTGGGGATTGTGCATTTTTGTTCCAGAATGAACAGCAATGCCTTTATCCAAGTCAGTTTTCTAACTTTTGCATAACAGGCAGAGTATCAGTCACAATGAATCCCAGCCAGCTATTCAGGCCATGAAAATTGTGCAGTGTCCTTGCCCTATTAATTCCCATGAAGTTGGGAAGGAGATGACAGATCAACTATTGGCTGGGAAAGTCTGAGCTTTGCTGTTGGTATTACCAAAATAACCAGCAACCTAAGTGGACATGGAGATAGACAAATGTCTCAGCCTGTGTTCTGTTGAAAATGGGGCTGGTCAGCGTGCTTTATTTGAAAGGTAGAGTCCCAAGGTAGTGAAAGGGAAAAAAGGAAGAGCGACAAGGAAGGGTGGAAAGCCCCACTTGCTGAGTCATTGCACTGGCCACTGCTTTACCATGAGCCTCAAAGACACACAGCTGCTCATTCAGCAGGTGCAGCCATTCAGCCACCTGGGATATCTCCAGACAGGCTGTTCAGAGAAAGAGCTCAAAGCAGTTCCTACAAAGAGGAAGCTGGGAGAATTTATCTGTATGGTTTCCTACCATCTCCCAGTTCCTAGGTTCACCACAGAGTGAGTTACTTCCCAACAAATTCCAAGTCATGTCATCCAATTCCCACAACAGCTGCTGAAAAAGCCCATTCCAGTGCTGCAGTTGTCCTGGGCATCCAAGCCTAGAAGTGGCCAAAGGAGTTCGAGACCCCCAGGAGTCCAGCCTCAGATGATAAAATTGCATGTGCCTCCAGATGACTAATCGGTCTCAGTGGCAGCCAAGAGCCTGGGAAGCAGATGGAGCTTAGCAAATCTGATGAAATGTTTAAGATTATAGCATACAGCAGGAGTTAGTATTAAAATCATATCCACAGCACAGGAGTACTTTGGATATGTCTTCCTCCTTTAAGCTTTGCCAGATATCTCTTTGTGCTGAGAACCTAGACTATGTCCCTAACTACAAAAGTATAGTAGACTTGCCAGCCTAGGCATTCCAAAGTCTGGAGTCAAAATTATATTTTATATATATATAAAGTATATGTATACGTAGACCTAAATACACATGTATAAGTGTGTATATACATACGCACACATATCTGGGTGTGGAACAGGGTTTGTGTGGATGCTACATCCTTGAAAAGGCCTGTGATTTACAACAAAGGCCACCAGTGAGCTACTAAGCACCAAAGCCAATGAGCACCTCTCACTGTTCATTTAACTGATGCCTGTACACTGCTAACAACCCGGCTGTTACTACTTCTTTATTATGTTATTTCTTCCTTTCTTTTCATGCCTTCCCCTTCCCTGCTCTCCTTTTCCCAAGGCTAAATTGTAGATAGCAGGCAAGGAAAAAGGAGGCAGATAGAGATAAGAGTGGGAAACATGCAGATAGAAATGGTTCCTATCTTTCCTCAACTACAGGTACCTGAACAATCTGGCATTTGGAATTGAGAAACACTCTCCATCTTTGTTGTCACCTCCAAGTGTGTTACTGTCACCTCCCATGAGTGCAGAATGAGACATGGTAAGTAAACAGGCCTTGAAGAATCTGAGGAGTTAAAGGCTCTTCTATTTGTTTCCTATGGCTTCTGTCACAAGTTTCAACAAACTGGGCTACTTAAAACAATAGAAATGTATTCACTCACAGTTATGGAGGTTGTAAGTCCAAAATCAAGGTGTCAGTCAGGCCAGCCTCTTCCTCAGGACCTCCTATAGGTGAATCCTTCCTTGCCTCTTCCAGCTTCTGATAGCTGCTGGCATATCTTGGCTTCCTTTCCTTGTGGCTGCATTGTTGTCTCTTCTGTGTCTCCATATGGTTTTACTTACTCACTGTGTGTGTGTGTGTGTGTGTGTGTGTGTGTGTGTGTGTGTGTGTGTATCTCTCTCCCTCCCTGCCTCCCTCTGTAGATATGGGGTCTCACTATGTTGACCAGTCTGATCTCAAACTCCTGATCTCAAGCAATTCTCCCACCTTGGCATCCCAAAGTGCTGGGATTACCAGTGTGAGCCACTGCGCCTGGTATGCCTTTCTCTTATATTTGTCACTGAACTTCGGGCCCACCCAGAAAATCCAAGGGCGTGCCTTCATCTCAAAATCCCTAACTGAACTGCAAATATCCTTTCTTCAAATAAGGTAATACCCACAGATTCGAGGAATTCAGATGTAAATATATCTTTTGGGAGGCCACCATTGAAAGCACTACAATGCCCACATAGAGCCAACTTTCATGATGACAACCAGAGTCCAGCCTCAGAGAGTCAACCACTCTCCCGACTGAACCAATGCCCACAATTATGAGTTCAAGTCTAAGTGAAAACACTAAGCCGGTTAAATGTGTGTCTTTACAAGAAAAACAAATGGCAGTCTGCTCTTATTTGAGAATTAGGCATAGGCTATGAAACATCTGATAAATTCATTCAGCAGGGGACGAACACTAGAATTTAGGTACTCTATTTACATACTACCTAGAAACTACCCTAACATGTTCAGGCTATTGTTGGGATAAAGATTTGAAATAAAACATGCTCAAAATGGTAACATTTTACCTCCGAAATGACAGAATCCTTTGCCTTCATGTATACTACATTTCAAAAGAAGGTAGATATTACGTTGTCTTGCACCAAATGCCCTTAAGATTTTTTTTTGTAATATAAGACATCTTTTTCTCTGGCTCTAATTCAATTTCTTTGAGTGATGTGTAAACCTTAAAATTGTTTGTAGCTCTGTGTCTGTATCCATTACGTTTGAAATGACCCCTACATTTCATATTTTATATAACATTTTCCTGTCTTCTCTGAGAATTGCAGAAGATCCTTTGTCGACACACTAATTGCTTGTGACACCTGCAGTCCTTTTGAACACTGGCATTTTCTTGATGAATCAGTAAATACTCTGTTGTTTGGACAGGACATTGTTGCAAAACACTTTCCCTGAATCTTGCTTTCTGCTTAAATATCATAATCACATGAGGCTGAGTTATACCTTCCCTGCCACCCTGTGAACATTGTGTTCAGCATGGCTTTGGTGTTGCACTAGCTTCAGAAACAATTCATTCTGTCAAAGTACCAATAATGATTTCTTTTGTGGGTATATTTAATCTCACAGAAACTAAGCATTACATTTTAGACAATAAAGTTTACAAAAGATCTGCCAAATCTATATTAAATGCTTTATATTATATTCTTCCAAAACACACCCCACTCCATTGACCTTTAAGCACATTAACTTCTGCAGGGAAATTTCTTAAATCCATATTATGAGCATAAAGTGTCTAATTCAGCATTTAGTGGGGAAAATAGATTGTAGTTGGTGCTGAAATGTCAGCAAATCATCCATTCCTGACAGTAGATTTGGGGAATGACAAAGAACAGCATTAAATTTGTCTTTTAAAAAAAATGCTGTATAGTTAGAAACACTGGTAGATCAAAGGCAAATGTTCAAACAATAGGCATACTTGAACATTACCTATATCTGATCTACAAAAATTGCTAAATAGAAATTATAGGTTGTAATGTGTCACTAGCACCAAGCACCATCTTAAGCTCATTGCTGCAGTCTTCTATACTAGTTTTTCCTTTCTGCCTACAAGATAAACACCCTTATTTTTCCAGCCTCTCCTTCTCATTCTTGCCTTTCCCTCTCACTACTAGTTGAATTTCAGACAAGTTCTTTCTTAAGTAACCACATGCTCTTGCCTCCTTCCATCCCATTTCTCTTCCCAACCCTTCTTCACATGCTCTTTCTTCTCCTCTTTACATTGTTCCATTTATGAGTCAAATAAAACTACTGACTATAATCATGACTGAGAAGCCTAAGCATAGCATTCATGACACCACTGAATCCAGGGAAAAGAAAGCCACATACTTAGAAGTGAAAGATGGCATAATAAGGACCCAGCCCCTCGACCACTGCTGCTCTCCGAAACGTCTACAAAGTCTTCTCCCTCTAACTTTATGTCATATGTGGCTCTGGTTTCACAAATTTGCTTCAAGTGCTGACATTCAACATAAAATTCAAAACATCTTACCGACTTTCAGGCTTACTGCTTTATTTACTAGCATTATACTAGTCTTCTTTTCCATTTCATTTTTAAAATTTTAAATAGAGTAACTAGTTTTGCTGAGCTAATAAGAATGTGTGAGATTCCAATTAGTTCCATCTCATTTGGAGTCGCTGCCCTATCAATGTATTTGATCAAGATGCAAATGAATGACTGAATTGTGACCTTCCTAAGTTGGTGACTCTAGTATTCAGTGTTTTCCTCATAAACCTCATATATTCAGCGATGTATCTAAGACTAGCATTTGTGCATTTTTCTGTCTAGATTTTCTGCCCAAACTACTGGAAGAGTTAATGATTTCGAACAAAGATTCAGTACTTCCTAAACCCCTCTCAACTTATCTTCTCTTTCCCATTTCCATGCAAGCAAACCAAATGCTCTAGATCTACTTAAAAGATAATACGTAACCAGAAATGTTGGCATTTGAAGGAGGTGAAAAAAAGTGTATGGCTAATTTTGTGAGCCTAAAATTTTCCATTCTCTTTTCCAATTTTTTCATTTTATTAATAAGAAATATGTTTTATTCGACATGTTTCTTATTCACTTATATGCTTATTTTGTCTGTCTTTCCTACTAAGCAGTGAGCTCCAACAATCTTTCTCTCGTTTTCCCCAGTGTCACCAGTACCAACTAGCATAAAGTTGTTCAACTGTCAAAAAACAGTTGTTGAACGAATAAAAGATTTAATTAATCAGTTTATAATTTTAATTCTTTAGATTCTGGTTGGTTCTTCTTTGCTTGCTCATCATTTCAAAAAGAAAAAGACCTGTAATCCCAGAACTTTGGGAGGCTGAGGCGGGTGGATCACGAGGTCAAGAGATCGAGACCATCCAGGTCAACATGGTGAAACCCCGTCTCTACTAAAAAAAAAAACAAAAAATTAGCTGGGCATGGTGGTGCGTGCCTGTAATCCCAGCTACTCAGGAGGCTGAGGCAGGAGAATTGCCTGAACCCAGAAGGCGGAGGTTGCGGTGAGCCGAGATCACGCCATTGCACTCCAGCCTGGGTAACAAGAGCGAAACTCCGTCTCAAAAAAAAAAGAAAAGAGAAAAAGAAAAGCTGAGCAGATATGTATGGTAGATTTCAAATCCTAGAAATTAAACCTAGAAGGGATCCTAGAAATTATATCACTCAAAATATTATTTTTGTAGCTGAGGGAGCCTACCATTTTAATAGCCTAATTAATATTATGCCCAAAGTTCATCACAGCTCATCAATGGCCAAGCTGTTGTCCTAATCCTTAAACTACTCACATCCCTCAATAGTAGGCTTCCTGTGGGAAAGAGAACTTATCCTGCCCATAAGGAACTCTAGGTGTGATCTTTTGCCTCGCCAGAATATATGTAGATCTCTACTATCAAAATGAAACAAACAAAAAATGAAATAAAGGACCCCATGACAGAAGTAGAAGATTATCCCACATTATTTTCATAAGACAATAAACTTTTTTCTTTCCTTTTTTTTTTTTTTTTTTTGAGACAGACTCTGTCACCAAGCTGGATGGAATGCAGTGGCACGATCTCAGCTCACTGCAATCTCTGCCTCCTGGGTTCAAGCGATTCTCCCGCCTCAGCCTCCCAAGTAACTGGGACTACAGGCAAACACCACCACACCCAGCTAATTTTTGCATTTTGTAGTAGAGACAAGGTTTCAACATGTTGACCAGGATGGTCTTGATCTCTTGACCTCGTGATCTGCCCGCTTCGGTCTCCCAAAGTGCTGGGATTACAGGTATGAGCCACCGGCCCCAGCCAACAAACTGTTTTTCTAAACAGGGCTCACTCTGCAGCCTCAAACTCCTGGGCTCAAGTGATCCTTCCACCTCAGCCTCCCAAGGAGCTGGCACTACAGGCACATGCTACCACTCCTGGCTTTAGACAACAAACTTTTATATCCGGGGGGCAACAGCTTGTGGGACTATCAGAAGGAAAAGGCAAAAGCAGTAGTGCAAAGCTGCAAGAGCAGCACCATGTTACTGGCCTTGACCAGGTCTGGATCCTAGACACAAACTGAACTTGGGGCTCAACCATGTATACATAGCACATTCCAGTAAACAAACTGTTTTCATACTCAGTACTTCAATTCACCCTTACAACCACCCTATAAGATTCCAGGAAAGAAGGTATGCTAATTTTACAAATGAGGAACCTGAAGGTGAAAGTAGTTAGGTAAAGTGCCTGAGGCCATGCAGGTAGTTGATGATAAGAGAGAACTAAGTCCTTCTACTCATGGAAGTTCAGAGCATTGTTTTCACCATTCAAATGCATGACCTTTCTTGGTCTGAAATTGATACATTTTCCTGAATTGGTTGAATTTAAACCTATCTTCTATCTGCCTATCCCTCCTGTCCCCAGATGAGAATCTGAGCTCTTAAGATGTTTACATGTTACCTCTTCAGCTTTGTCTAAAAAATAATAATAATGTGCTCGCCTTAGCACTCTTCATAGGAAATGCATTTTTCTTCTTATAGGTATTTGAAAGGTTAATTGACAAATAACATAAACTCCAAAAGAATGTTCAGCCTCATGATTCTGTGGTTTTATGGTATCCACTGCGGAATATTCACTGTGCTCCCCTACCCCCACCTCTGGCAAACACGTGCATACACACACAGCATAATGACACCACACTCTCCTTCCACCTGAAGTTTCCATCATTAGTGGACTGGACCAAGGCAAGGACAACAGAAGCCATTTATGGGTGATGGAGACAATGGCTGATGGCTGGATCATGGCGGGGAAGACACTGCCAGAAAAGGAAGAACTAAACAGGAGGAGCCAAAGAGATACTGAAACATGAAACAAGTTGCCAAGACTAGGACTAGGGTAGAACAATTGATGACATTAGTTTACTCCTTGTTGCCTCTAATAATGTCACCAATAAAATGTCAAGTGGGTAATTCAGTTCCTGCAGAAAACAATTAGAGAATATTGGTGAGAATGCAAATTGTGTCTTCCATCCCTTTTTAGGGACCCAAGACTCAGACAGCACATCCACCTTCTGGTGTGAGTGTGTCCAGGGTTAGCTGTGGCAGCAAGTTAGAGGCTCCCTAACTGTGTGGGCAGCCCCAGTTTTCCGGTCTGCCTATCCCAGGTCATTTGGTCCCCCTGCAGGGCCGGGGTGCATGCTGTGGAAACCCAACCCACAAGACTAAGCCCCATTCTTGTTCAGTGGTCACTCTTCCCTATAAGCAACCACCCCCTGGCTACCACTTAGACCAATGTGTGCACACACCCACAGCATCACAGGCCACTCTGGGAAGGATGAGCTGTGACCTTGAATGTCAACCTGCAAGTTTGAGCAATAATTTTAAGGTCCTGAGTCCCTGGAGCATGGTTTAGAAGAGACTACTCTGGGTGGGCACATTCCCCTGGCTAACTCCACTGTCCCCAGAAGAGCAGCCAGAAGATGGCCATGAGCAGCATGGGACCAAGGAGGACCCTGGCTGCTCAGGTCTAAGGATGACATTGAAGCTTGGAGCTATGTGGGCAATAAGCAACCAATAGGAAGTTTTAAAAGTTCAGAAATCCTGAAGTCATCTTCACAAAACCATTGTTCTGACTGCAGGATTTCTGACCCTGCCCAGCTTCCTATTGACATGATGAGAAAAAAAAAAAAAAAAAAGCAAACATAGAAATTGTGTAGGTCATAGTTAACCTGTGAACAAGTATGTATCTTGTGGACTTAGACATACAACAGGGCATGAGTCTATCCCCAGAATTAAAATAGGTTGTTTGGAAAACTCTGCCCCTACCGCAAAAGCTCTCTCTCTCTCTCTCTCTTTCCCTCCCCCACAAAGAGGCTCCCTTATCTCTCACTTTACATACAGGCCCTAGCCCTCCCGCCGCCCAGCTTCCGCAGCCCAGCTTCCCATCACCCAGCTTCCCGCCCAGCAGTTCAAACTGACCAACAGTTGCCCACCACCTCGGCTTTTGGCTTCCCCACCCCCCAGCCCTTCAGCCCCCTATAAAACAACCCTGCCCCTCTGAGTGGTGCGGCCATTCTCCTCTTCCTCCCGGCTGGTCCGCCTGGAGGCTCTTTCCTCTCAATAAAGCCTGAACTTAAGGAATTTCCTCTAGCCTGCGGTCCGGTTTCTTTCCAAATGAGCCCAGTCTTCCCACAGAGGGTAGGTCGGACATAGGTGTTTTGGCAAATCATGGCCTGGACTAAATGATGTACCCAGCTTGATTATCTTATGCTTCTATTTTATATTAATTTGAAGAGAAATCTTCAAGTTTGCATTGTAGAACAATTATAAAGACAATAGATACTTCTCTTGGCTCTTCCCTGAAGGTACAAGCATAAAGGCCTAGCTTTAAAAGGCCTATTTAATTGGTTGTTAGTAGGGGGAATGGAGGTTAATTAATCTAGTTTTGGAAAAGCTAGATAATATCTATCTTCACTTGCTTGTACATTATGCTGTCCAATTAATTCCTCCCAAGGACTTTTATACAAGAAGATTCAGCTCAAAACTTCATGCCTGAAAACTTTTCAAGGTCTTTTGGGGGTGACCATTAAAGAAGAACAAGGTTCAGAAACTATCACCTTCCTTTACTCTTTCATCCTGGTAGGGAGCTGTGCTCTTCTCAAAGGTTAACGAGGTTGCAAAACCTTCAGGGAATGTGGCCAGGCCACCCATTTCAATTGCTCTCACGTGCTGCTCTTGTTTAATTCTTGGAAGCACAGTCTGGAGCCTGTGTTCCAAGATGCCTGCCGTTCAGCCCACCAGGGTTTCTTTCAGTAGTTGGCTGGGCCCAGAAACAGTCAGATGCCCTTGGAATCCTTAAACGCTTTTCTGACAGAAGGTTTGGCCATTTCTTCTCCCGGTGCTCATTTTAAAGTTAAGCACATGAACACACAGTTTTTGAATCCCAAAGAAGACTTTTAATTGATTCCCTGAATATTTTAAGGTCTATTAATTCCATTGATGTTGCGAACACTGCAATTCTTTCCAGCTGCTGTTCTAATCACATTCATTAACAGGCTTATTTTTACCTGCCAGCTAATATTTTACATTGCATCAATAAATCTTCAGCTTTCTAGCCAAACTGTGTAAAAATAAAGTGAATTGCCCAGCCTGCTGATTGTTCCACAGGGGCTGGGCTAGCCCTCATTCCTTTCTGAGGAGGGTTCATCGGGCATGATTAGAAAGGTGATAAAGAATGCATGTGCTACTCATTTGTGACATTACAAATATAACATTGGATTGTCTTAAGCACAAGTTTTTCTTGCATATTCTACCCATTTTAATTTTTATTTTATAGTATAAGAAGTCAAAAAGGAGCATAATTAGTCACTCAGAAGTAGACAAAAGATTTTATAATAGATTAAATAACTCATACACCAATGTCCTCTATGGGGTATGAGCTTTTTTTTGTTTCAGTAATGGTGTTCAATTTAGATTGACCCATCCATGACATCTTTCTCCATCCTTACGGGCTGGCAATGGGCACTTATGAAACAAATGCCCAGAACTGGATAGGTAGTGTGTGGCAAGTAAAACTTACAGCACAGATCCATGTTATCAACCAAGGGTGTCGGGATCAGTTGCCGGTGCTAGTGCTGTGTGTACTAAAAGAAGAGCAAGTGGACAAGCCCATCCGAAGAGTTCAGAGCTAGATCTCTCCAAATGAACTGTTAACTTTTCTGCCATTAAGTGACAAAGAGAGTCAGAAAAATACAGAATTATTGCTAAGAGACCACATGGACTTTACTCCTACCTTTGCTGCATATAAGCTGTGAGCTTGCATAAGTTAATTAACCTATGTGAAACCCCTATTCTTCTTATCCATTGACTATTAAAATTTTGCATGTAATGTCCTTAATACAGTGCCTGGTCTAAATTAATTCTTCTAAAAAAAATGTAAGCTAAAACAAAAAAAAAAAGTTGTATTTTACATTTAACTTCTATAATTTCTCTTAAATTGGGATTTATGTCGTAATAATGTCAAAATCCTTGTACAAGGCCTTAGTGTCCTTCCTCTATTCTCACCTTGCTACCTCATTATAAAAACCTCACTATGCGTCTAACGTTATCCACTGATATTTGCCACACACATTTAACTCCACCCACACAGGCCTCCTGGCTGACCAGGGATATGTCAATAACTGCATAGCTACCAACCTGATATTGATGGGGATGTTGATGTTTAATGTTAATCTAGAATTTTTTATTCTGGGGAGGACTCAAGATGGCGCTGTGAGAACAACCCAGGATTGGAGTTCTCGTTGTGTCTGCGGAGAGGTGAGTCTGAGCTGCATTTCCAGACTGATCTTTGTTGCTCACGGAACGGGGAAATTCCCAAGTGAAGAGGAGACGCGGGACGCCAGGCAGATATTACGCCTGGCGAAGCCGGCAGCCGGGGTGGTGGCGACCGGCCCTACCCAGCGCTCCCCACAGGGCGCACTTGTCCGGGTGCCCCGTTAAACCGGCAACTGGAGACGTGAGAGGGCTGGACTTGAGACTGAGCTAGACTTGAACAGTGGGCCAGCCCAGGGGATTGCAGGAACAGAGCGTTAGGATTGGCCCAGTGGGACGAACAAAACCGCGATTTCAAACAAGCCCCGTGCAGACGGCCCGAGACGCTCTGAGGGGGAGGGGCGGCCACCATTACCGAGGTAACCCGCCCCAACTGAGATACACGCCCATTGCTGACGCAGCCAGCCGTTGCCGAGGCAACCCGTCCCTACTGAGATACACGCCCACTGCTGACACAGCCTGCCGTCGCCGAGGCAACCCGCTACAACAGAGAGACTCTGCCGCAGGGCGTGGCGGAGAACAGCAGAACAGCGGAGCCAGGGCGAGCCTCACAACAGAAGGGCGGAGCCTCGGCAGGCAAACAGTGGCTAGTCTGCATCCTAGCTGGGCAGGACCTCAACGGACATCCAAAAATAAAGCCCAAACCCCTCAACACAGCATTTGAGAAAAAAAAGGGTTTTTTTAATGAGCTCTGTTGCAGCGGAATCAAACATAGCAGCCTAACAGCCCTGAATGAACAACACAGCTCACAGCTCAGCAATTAAACCCCTATAAAGTACAAACTGTCTCCTCAAGCAGCTCCCTGACCCCTCTATATCTAAAAGACTGACATTAGGCAGGCACCATCCTGGGACAAAGATAGCAGAAAAAGAAACTGGTAGCATCCCTCGCTGTGCCACAGCTGCTAGAGGTGCACCCCAGACAAGCAGGGTCTGGAGCGGACCTCAGCACTCGTACAGTGAAGGGGCTAGACTGGTAGAAGGAAAACCAAGTAACAGAAATACTTCATCATCAACATTCAGGGTGTCCACTCAGAGACCCAATCGAAAAGTCAGCAACTACGCAGACGACCAGCGGACAAATCCACAAAGATGGGAAGAAACCAGCGCAAAAAGGAGGAAAACACCCCCCGAAACCAGAACACCTCACCTCCTAGAAAGGACCAAAACTCCTCACCAGCAAGGGAACAAAGCTGGACGGAGAATGACTGTGACGAAATGACGGAATTAGACTTCAG
Source organism: Callithrix jacchus (assembly GCF_049354715.1). Lineage (NCBI taxonomy): Eukaryota > Metazoa > Chordata > Mammalia > Primates > Cebidae > Callithrix > Callithrix jacchus. Next base: position 33,748,928 of record NC_133517.1, on the reverse strand, counting down.
AAGATGGATAATGAGAAACTTTGGTGAGCTAAAACATCATGTATTAAATCAATGCAAAGAAACTAAGAACCTTGAGAAAAGATTTGAAAAAAGATTTGAGGAAATGATAACAAGAATGGATAACTTAGAGAGGAATATGAATGAATTAAAGGAGCTGAGAAACACAATACGAGAACTTCGCGAAGCATGCACAAGTTTCAATAGCCGAATTGACCAAGCAGAAGAAAGAATATCTGAAGTCGAAGACCAACTCAATGAAATAAAACGAGAAACCAAGATTAGAGAAAAAAACGCAAAAAGGAATGAACAAAATATCCAAGAAATGTGGGACTATGTGAAAAGACCTAACCTACGTTTGATAGGTGTACCAGAAGGGGACGAAGAGAATGAATCCAAGCTGGAAAATACTCTTCAGGACATCATCCAGGAAAATTTCCCCCACCTAGCAAGACAGGCCAACACTCAATTGCAGGAAATTCAGAGAACACCACAAAGATATTCCGCAAGAAGAGCAACCCCAAGGCACATAATCGTCAGATTCAATAGGGTTGAAATAAAGGAGAGAATACTAAGGGCAGCCAGAGAGAAAGGTCGGGTCACCCACAAAGGGAAGCCCATCAGACTCACAGCAGATCTCTCGTCAGAAACACTACAAGCCAGAAGAGAGTGGGGGCCAATATTCAACATCCTTAAAGAAAAGAATTTTCAATCCAGAATTTCATATCCAGCCAAACTGAGCTTCAGAAGTGAAGGGAAAATAAAATCCTTTGCGAACAAGCAAGTACTCTGAGATTTTGTCACCACCAGGCCTGCTTTACAAGAGCTCCTAAAAGAGGCACTACACATAGAAAGGATCAACCAGTACCAGCCATTCCAAAATCACACTGAATGCTAAAGAGCATCAACATAATGAAGAATCTACAACAACAGGCAAAACAGCCACTTAGCATCAAAATGGCAGTATCAAATTCACACATAACAATATTAACCCTAAATGTAAATGGACTAAATGCACCAATCAAAAGACACAGACTGGCAAATTGGATAAAAATCCAAAACCCATCAGTGTGCTGTATACAGGAAACCCATCTCACATGCAAGGATACACAAAGGCTCAAAATAAAGGGATGGAGGAAGATTTACCAAGCAAATGGAAAGCAAAAAAAAGCAGGAGTTGCAATTCTCATCTCCGATAAAATAGACTTTAAAGCAACAAAGATCAAAAGAGACAAAGAAGGCCATTACATAATGGTAAAAGGATCGATACAACAAGAAGAGCTAACGATCCTAAACATATATGGACCCAACGCAGGAGCACCCAGATACATAAGGCAAGTTCTTAAGGACTTACAAAAGGACTTAGACTCTCACACAATAATAGTGGGAGACTTTAACACTCCACTGTCAATACTAGACAGATCTACCAGACAAAAAATCAACAAGGATATCCAGGGCTTGAACTCAGACCTGAAGCAAGCAAACCTGATAGACATTTACAGAACTCTCCACCCCAAATCCACAGAATACACATTCTTCTCAGCACCACATCACACCTACTCTAAAATTGACCACATAATTGGAAGTAAAGCACTGCTCAACAAATGCAAAACAACTGAAATCATAACAAACAGCCTCTCAGACCATAGTGCAATCAAGTTAGAACTCAGAATTCAGAAACAGACCCAGAACCGCACAGCTTCATGGAAACTGAACAACTGGCTCTTGAATGTTGACTGGGTAAACAACGAAATGAAGGCAGAAATAAAGAAGTCCTTTGAAACCAATGAGAACGAAGACACAACATGCCAGAACCTCTGGGACACATTTAAAGCAGTCTCTAGAGGAAAGTATATAGCAATAAGTGCCCATATGAGGAGAATGGAGAGATCCAAAATTGACACCCTATCATCAAAATTGAAAGAGCTAGAGGACCAAGACCAAAAAAACTCAAAACCCAGCAGAAGACAAGAAATAACTAAGATCAGAGCTGAGCTGAAGGAGACTGAGACACGAAAAACCCTTCAAAAAATCAATAAATCCAAGAGCTGGTTTCTTGAAAAGATCAACAAAATAGACAGACCACTAGCCAGATTGATTAAAAAGAAAAGAGAGAACAACCAAATAGATGCAATAAAAAATGATAAAGGGGAAATCACCACAGATTCCACAGAAATTCAAACCATCATCAGAGAATATTACAAACAACTCTATGCGCATAAACTAGTAAACCTGGAAGAAATGGACAAATTCCTGGATTCCCGTGTCCTCCCAAGCCTAAACCAGGAGGAAGCTGAAACTATGAATAGACCAATAACAAGGTCTGAAGTTGAGGCAGCAATTATGAGCCTACCACACAAAAAAAGCCCAGGTCCAGACGGGTTCACAGCCGAATTCTACCAGACACACAAGGAAGAGCTGGCACCATTTCTTCTAAAACTATTTCAAACAATCCAAAAAGAGGGAATCCTTCCCAAATCATTTTATGAGACCAACATCATTCTGATACCAAAACCCGGCAGAGACCCAACAAGAAAAGAAAACTTCAGGCCAATATCCATGATGAACATAGATGCAAAAATCTTCAATAAAATATTGGCAAGCCGAATGCAACAGCAAATCAAAAAACTTATTCATCATGATCAAGTAGGATTCATCCCAGGGATGCAAGGCTGGTTCAACATACGCAAGTCTATCAATGTAATTCACCACATAAACAGAACCAAAAACAAAAACCACATGATTATCTCAATTGACGCAGAGAAGGCATTTGACAAAATTCAACAGCCCTTTATGCTAAAAACCCTCAATAAACTCGGTATCAATGGAACGTATCTCAAAGTAATAAAAGCTATTTATGACAAACCAACAGCCAATATCATACTGAATGGGCAAAAACTGGAAGCATTCCCTTTGAAATCTGGCACTAGACAAGGATGCCCTCTTTCACCACTCCTATTCAATATAGTACTGGAAGTTCTAGCCAGAGCAATCAGGCAAGAAAAAGAAATAAAGGGTATTCAAATAGGAAAGGTGGAAGCCAAATTGTCTCTATTTGCAGACGACATGATAGTATACCTAGAAGACCCCATTGCCTCAGCCCAAAAACTCCTGAAACTGATAAGCAACTTCAGCAAAGTCTCAGGATATAAAATCAATGTGCAAAAATCACAAGCATTCCTCTACACCAATAACAGACTTAAAGAAAGCCAAATCAAGAGCGAACTGCCATTTGCAATTGCTACAAAAAGAATAAAATACCTTGGAATACGACTCACAAGGAACGTAAGAGACCTCTTCAAGGAGAACTACAAACCACTGCTCAACGAAATCAGAGAGGACACAAACAGATGGAGAAACATTCCATGTTCATGGTTAGGAAGAATTAATATCGTGAAAATGGCTATACTGCCCAAAGTAATTTACAGAATCAACGCTATCCCCATCAAGCTACCATTGACTTTCTTCACAGAACTGGAAAAAACCACCATGAACTTCATATGGAACCAAAAGAGAGCCCGCATAGCCAAGTCAATTCTAAGCAAAAAGAACACAGCGGGGGGCATCACACTACCGGATTTCAAACTATACTACAAGGCTACAGTAATCAAAACAGCATGGTACTGGTACCAAAACAGAGATATAGACCAATGGAACAAAACAGAGGCACCGGAGGCAACACAACATACATACAACTATACAATCTTTGATAAACCTGACAAAAACAAGCAACGGGGAAAGGATTCCATGTTTAACAAATGGTGTTGGGAAAACTGGCTAGCCATGTGCAGAAAGCAGAAACTGGACCCCTTCCTGACACCTTACACTAAAATTAACTCCAGATGGATTAAAGACTTAAACATAAGACCTGGCACCATAAAAACCCTAGAAGGAAATCTAGGCAAAACTATCCAGGACATAGGAGTAGGCAAGGACTTCATGAACAAAACACCAAGAGCATTGGCAACAAAAGCCAAAATAGACAAATGGGACCTAATGAAACTCCACAGCTTCTGCACGGCAAAAGAAACAGTCACTAGAGTGGATCGGCAACCAACAGAATGGGAAAAAATTTTTGCAGTTTACCCATCTGACAAAGGGCTGATATCCAGAATTTACAAAGAACTCAAACGGATTTACAGGAAAAAAACAAACAAGCCCATTCAAAAGTGGGCAAAGGATATGAACAGATACTTTACGAAAGAAGACATATATGAGGCCAACAATCATATGAAAAAATGCTCATCGTCACTGGTCATCAGAGAGATGCAAATCAAAACCACATTGAGATACCATCTCACGCCAGTTAGAATGGCGATCATTAAAAAATCTGGAGACAACAGATGCTGGAGAGGATGTGGAGAAAAAGGAACACTTTTACACTGTTGGTGGGAGTGTAAATTAGTTCAACCATTGTGGAAGACGGTGTGGCGATTCCTCAAGGCCTTAGAAATAGAAATTCCATTTGACCCAGCAATCCCATTACTGGGTATATATCCAAAAGACTATAAATCCTTCTACTATAAGGACACATGTACACGAATGTTCATTGCAGCACTGTTTACAATAGCAAAGACCTGGAATCAACCCAAATGCCCATTGATAATAGACTGGATAGGAAAAATGTGGCACATATACACCATGGAATATTATGCAGCAATCAGAAATGATGAGTTTGTGTAGTTTGTAGGGACATGGATGAATCTGGAAAACATCATCCTCAGCAAACTGACACAAGAACAGAAAATGAAACACCGCATAGTCTCACTCATAGGTGGGTGATGAAAAATGAGAACACATGGACACAGAAAGGGGAGTACTAAACACTGGGGTCTATTGGGGGGAAAGGGGAGGGCCAGTGGGAGGGGGAGGTGGGGAGGGATAGCCTGGGGAGAAAAGCCAAATGTGGGTGAAGGGGAGAAGAAAAGAAAGCACACTGCCATGTGTGTACCTACGCAACTGTCTTGCATGCTCTGCTCATGTACCCCAAAACCTATAATCCAATAAAAAATTAAAATAAATAAAATAAAAAAATAAAATAAAATAAAATAATTTATTCTAAAAAAAAAAAAATGTTAATCTATCAAAAAAAAACAGGCAAGAAAGAAGAAAAATAAGCATAAAACAGGTTAGGTAAATTGAATACAGACATAAAATGAAAGATTTAAACCCAAATATGTCAATAATCATATGCTCCTATTAAAAGACAAAGATGGTCAGACATACCAAAGATGGTCAGAAATTTTCAAACATAATATATGCTGCTTCTAAACAACACATCTCAAGATAAAGAAATAAAAAGTTTAAAATAAAAGGATAAAAAAGATCCAATATGTAAACATTAACCCAAAAAAAATGCTGCTTAAACTGTATTATTATCAGGTAAAGTATACAAAAATAAATAAATAAGTGGAGACAAAAAGGGAAACTTCACAGGAAAGGATCAATCCATCTTAATCCATTCCCAGTTTGTATTCAGCTAATATCATAGCCTCAAAATAAAGAGAGCAAACACTAACAGAACTACAAGGAGAAAGAGAAAAGCCAGTCATCACAGTGGAAGACATAGCCAAAACTCTCTTAGCAAATGATAGCAGTATAGAAAGATCAGTAAATGTTTAGAAGATTTGAACAACATGATCAACAGACTTAAGCTAATTGACTTATAGAAAACGTACCCAACAACTGCGGAATACATATTCCTTTCAAACACATACTGAGCATTAACAAAAATTAACCATGTGCTGAGCCATGGAGAAAGCTCAACAAATTCCAAAGGATTTAAGTTATTAAAATATGTTCTCTGACCACAGCTTTATTAAGCTTAAAATCACAGCAAAAACAATAACTGGAAAGCCTCCATATGTGTAAAAATTAATAAACATTCTTCTTATTTTGGTTAACTGACTATGGTAAAATACTGTAGGATGTAACTGGACCCATTGTCAGAGGGAAAATGCCCAATATCCATCACAAAAGAGGAAAAGCTGAAAATCAATGAGTTAAGCATCCATCTCTAGAAGTTAGAAATGGAACAATAAAATAAGCCTAAGTAGAAGGAAGGAACTCCGAAGATAAGAATAGAAACTAATAAAATACAAAACAAATACACAATTGAAAGGATTGACAAGGCCAAAAGTTGCTTCATTATTTTAAAAATCAATAAATTTGATAACCTGACACCCAGGAGATGCATCAAGAAAGAAAAGGGAAAAGTTAGTATTTCTAACTATATTAGGAATAAAGTGAGAAACATGATGAGATACTGAAAAATCCTAAGAAGGTATTGTAAAAAAAAAAAATCTTAAAAAGTTATTGTTGAAATGTAATTAAATACACAAATCCTAAAAAACAAAAATAAGAAGAAATAGAAAAATCAGAATAGTCCTATAATTGTGTGTGTGTGTGTGTGTGTGTGTGTGTGTGTGTGTGTGTGTATTTATTTCATTGCATTTTAGGTTCTGGGGTACATGTGAAGAACATGCAGGATTCTTGCATAGGTACATACATGGCAATGTGGTTTGCTGCCTCCAACCCCCCATCACCCACATCTGGCATTTCTCCCCATGTTATCCCTCCCCAACTCCCTACCCCCCACTGTCCCTCCCCTAGTTCCCCCCACAGACCTTACTGTATGACGCTTCCCTCCCTGTGTCCATATTCTCATTGTTTGACACCCGCCTATGAGTGAGAACATGAGGTGTTTGATTTTCTGTTCTCGTGTCAGTTTGCTGAGGATGATGGTTTCCAGGTTCATCCATGTCCCTACAAAAGACACGAACTCATCATTTTTTTGTGGCTGCATAGTATTCCATGGTGTATATGTGCCACATCTTCCCTGTCTAGTCTATCATAGGTGGGCATTTGGGTTGGTTCCAGGTCTTTGCCATTGTAAACAGTGCCACAATGAGCATATGTGTGCATGTGTCCTTATAGTAGAACAATTGATAAGCCTTTGGATATATACCCAGTAATGGGATTGCTGGGTCAAACGGGATTTCTATTTCTAGGTCCTTGAAGAATCGCCACACTGTCTTCCACAATGGTTGAACTAATTTACACTCCCACCAACAGTGTAAAAGTGTTCCTATTTCTCCACATCCTCTCCAGCATCTGTTGTCTCCAGATTTTTTAATAATCATCATTCTAACTAGCGTGAGATGGTATTTCAATGTAGTTTCGATTTGCATTTCTCTAATGACCAGTGATGATGAGCATTTTTTCATATGTTTGTTGGACTCATATATGTCTTCTTTTGAAAAGTGTCTGTTCATATACTTTGTCCACTTTTGAATGGGTTTGTTAGTTTTTTTCTTCTAAATCTGTTTTAGTTCTTTGCAGATTTTGAATACAAGTCTTTTGTCAGATGGGTGAACCGGCAACCAATAGAATGGAAAAAAAATGCAAAATTTTTTTCCCATTCTATTGGTTGCCGGTTCACTCTAATGATTTTTCTTTTGCTGTGCAGAAGCTTTGGAGTTTAATTAGATATCATTTGTCTATTTTGGTTTTTGGTGCCAATGCTTTTGGTGTTTTAATCATGAAGTCCTTGCCTATGCCTATGTCCTGAATGGTTTTGCCTAGGTTTTCTTTCAGGGTTTTTATGGTGTTAGGTCTTATGTTTAAGTCTTTAATCCAACTGGAGTTAATTTTAGTGTAAGGTGTCAGGAAGGGATCTAGTTTCTGCTTTCTGCACATGGCTAGCCAGTTTTCCCAACACCATTTATTAAACAGGGAATCCTTTCCCCATTGCTTGTTTTTGTCAGGTTTGCCAAAGATCAGATGATTGTAGATGTGTGGCATTGCCTCCAAGGCCTCTGTTCTGTTCCATTGGTCTATATCTCTGTTTTGGTACCAGTACCATGCTGTTTGATTACTGTAGCCTTGTAGTATAGTTTGAAGTCAGGTAGCACGATGCCTCCAGCTTTGTTCTTTGTGCTTAGAATTGACTTGGCTATGTGGGATCTCTTTTGGTTCCACATGAAGTTTAAGGTGGCTTTTTCCAGTTCTGTGAAGAAGGTCATTGGTAGCTTAAAGGGGATAGCATTGAATCTATAAATTACTTTGGTCAGAATGGCCATTTTCATGATACTGATTCTTCCTAACCATGAGCATGGAGTGCTTCTCCATCTGTTTCTGCCCTCTCTTATTTCTTTGAGTAGTAGTTTGTAGTTCTCCTTGAAGAGGTCCTTTACATCCTTTGTTAGTTGTATTCCTAGGTATTTTATTCTCTTTGTAGCAATTGTGAATGGCAGTTCATTATTGATTTGGCTCTCTCTAAGTCTGTTATTGGTGTATAAGACTGCTTGTGATTTTTGCAAATTGATTTTGTATCCTAAGACTTTGCCGAAGTTGCTTATCAGCTTAAGGAAATTTGGGGCTGAGATGATAGGGATTTCTAAATATATAATCACATCATCTGCAAATAGAGACAATTTGACTTCCTCCTTTCCTAATTGAATACCCTTTATTTCTTTTTCTTGCCTGATTGCTCTGGCTAGAATTTCCAATACTATATTGAATAGGAGTGTTGAGAGAGGGCATCCTTGTCTAGTGCCAGATTTCAAAAGGAATGCTTTCATATTTTGCCCATTCAGTATGATATTGGCTGTAGGTTTGTCATAAATAGCTTATATTATTTTAAGATACATGTCATCGATACCTATTTTATTGAGAGTTTTTAGCATAAAGGGCTTTTGAATTTTGTTGAAGGCCTTCTCTGCATCTACTGAGATAATCGTGGTTTTTGTCTTTGGTTCTGTTTATGTGGTGAATTATGTTTCTAGACTTGCATATGTTGTACCAGCCTTGCATCCCCAGATGAATCCTACATGATCATGATGGATAAGCTTTTTGATATGCTGCTGCAATCGGATTGACAGTATTTCATTGATGATTTTGCATCTATGTTCATCGTGGATATTGGCCTGAAGTTTTCTTTTCTTGTTGAGTCTCTGCCGGGTTTTGTGATCAGGATGATGTTAGTCTCATAAAATGATTTGGGGAGGATTCCCTCTTTTTTGCATTGTTTGGAATAGTTTCAGAAGGAGTGGTACCAGCTGCTCTTTGTATGTCTCATAGAATTCAGCTGTGAACTGATCTGGACCTGGGCTTTTTTTGGTTGGTAGGCTATTCATTGCTGCCTCAACTTCAGCCCTTGTTATTGGTCTATTCAGGGTTTTGACTTCTTCCTGGTTTAGGTTTGGGAGGGTGCAAGTGTCCAGGAATTTATCCATTTCTTCCAGGTTTACAGGTTTATGTGCATAGAGTTGTTTGTAGTAATCTCTGATGTGGTTTGTATTTCTGTGGAATTGGTGGTAATATCCCCTTTATCATTTTTTATTGCATCTATTTGATTCTTCTCTCTTTTCTTTTTTAGTAAGCTGGCTAGTGGCCTGTCTATTTTGTTGGTCTTTTCAAAAAACCAGCTCCTGGGTTTATTGATTTTTTGAAGGGTTTTTTGTGTCTCTATCTCCTTCAGTTCTGCTCTGATCTTAGTTATTTCTTGTCTTCTGCTCACTTTTGAGTTTTTCTGATCTTGTTCCTCTAGCTCTTTCAATTTTGACAAGAGGGTGTTGATTTTAGATCTTTCCTTGCTACTCACATGGGCATTTATTGCTATAAATTGTCCTCTAGACACTGCTTTTAATGTGTCCCAGAGATTCTGGTATGTTGTGTCTTTGTTCTCGTTGGATTCAAAGAACATCTTTATTTCTGCCTTCATTTCATTGTTTATCCAGTCAACATTCAAGAGCCAGTTGTTTCATTTCCGTCAAGTTGTGCAGTTCTGAGTTAGTTTCTGAATTCTGAGTTCTAATTTGATTGCACTGTGGTCTGACAGACTGTTTGTTATGATTTCCATTCTTTTGCATTTGCTGAGGAGTAATTTACTTCCAATAATTTGGTCAATTTTAGAGTAGGTGTGATGTGGTGCTGAGAAGAATGTATACACTGTGGATTTGGGGTAGAGAGTTCTGTAAATGTCTCTTAGGCTTGCTTGGTCCTGGTATGAGTTCAAGCCCTGGATATCCTTGTTAATTTTCTGTCTCATTGATCTGTCTAATATTGACAGTGGAGTGTTAAAGTCTCCCACTATTATTGTGTGGGAGTCTAAGTCCCTTTGTAGGTCATTAAGAACTTGCTTTATGTATCTGGGTGCTCCTGTATTGGGCACGTAAATATTTAGGATCGTTAGCCCTTCTTGTTGCATTGATTCTTTTACCATTATGTAATGCCCTGCTTTCATTCTTTTATTCTTTGTTGGTTTAAAGCCCATTTTATCAGAGACTAGGATTGCAACTCCTGCTTTTTTTTGCTCTCCATTCACTTGGTAGATCTTCCTCAATACCTTTATTTTGATCCTACATGTGTCCTTGCATGTGAGATGGGTTTCCTGGATACAGCACACTGATGGGTTTTGACTTTTTATCCAATTTGTCAGTCTGTCTTTTGATTGGGGCATTTAGCCCATTTACATTTAAGGTTAATATTGTTATGTGTGAATTTTATTCTGACATTTTGATGCTAGCTGGTTGTTTTGCCCATTAGTTGATGCAGTTTCTTCATTGTGTTGATGCTCTTTACCATTTGGTACATCTTGACTGGTACTGGTTGTTCCTTTCTATGTTTAGTGCTTCTTTCAGGAGCTCTTGTAAAGCAGGCCTGGTGGTGATGAAATCCCTGAGCAATTGCTTGTTCATAAAGGATTTTTTTTCTCCTTTGCTTATGAAGCTCAGTTTGCCTGGATATGACATTCTAGGTTGAAAGTTCTTTTCTTTAAGGATGTTGAATAGTGGCCCCCACTCTCTTCTGGCTTGTAGGGTTTCTGCTGAGAGATCCGCTGTGAGTCTGATGGGCTTCCCTTTGTGAGTAACCTGACCTTTCTCTCTGGCTGCCCTTAGCATTTTTTCCTTCATTTCAACCCTGGTGAATCTGACAATTATGTGCCTTGGGGTTGCTCTTCTTGAGAAATATCTCTGTGGTGTTCTTTGTATTTCCTAGACTTGAATGTTGACCTGCCTTGCTAGGTTGGGGAAGTTCTCCTGGATAATATCCTGAAGAGTGTTTGCCAGCTTGGATTCATTCTCTCTGTCACATTCAGGTATACCTATCAAATGTAGATTAAGTCTTTTCACATAATCCCATATTTCTTGGAGGTTTTCTTCATTTCTTTTTACTTTTTTTCCCCTAATCTTGCCTTCTCATTTTATTTCATTGAGTTGATCTTCAATCTCTGATATCCTTTCTTCTGCCTGGTTGATTCGGCTATTGAAACTTGTGTATGCTTCATGCTGTTCTCTTGTTGTGTTTTTCAGCACCATCAATTCATTTATGTTCCTCTCTAAGCTGTTTATTCTCATTAACATTTTGTAAAACCTTTTTTCAAGGTTCTTTGTTTCTTTGCATTGGGTTAGTACATGATCTTTTAGCTCAGAGAAGTTTGTTATTACCTACCTTCTGAAGCCTGATGCTGTCAATTCATCAGACTCATTCTCCATCCAGCCTTATTTCCTTGCTGGTGAGGAGTTGTGATCCCATTGAGGAAGAGAGGCATTCTGGTTTTGGGTATTTTCATCCTTTTTGCTCTGGTTTCTTCCCAACTTTGTGGATTTATCTACCTGTGGTCTTTGTGATTGGTTACTTTCAGACAGGGTCTCTGAGTGGATGTCCTTTTTGTTGCTGATTAAGTTACTTCTTTCTGTTTCTTAGTTTGCCTTCTAACAGTCAGGCCCCCCTGCTGTAGGGCTGCTGGGAGGTCCACTCCAGATGCTGTTTGCCTGAGGATCACCTGCAGCGGCCTCTGAGTTTTTGCTGAGATCTGCAATCCAGAGCTGTTTCTATTCAGCCATCTTGGATCATCCCCAATCCTATAATTATTAAATTCTCAAAATCTGTAAATTGAAAACTTCAGGCTCAGGTTTTATCAATTAAGAAATAGGTATAATTCTACACAAACTCTTCAGAGAATATATAAAAATATTTCATTTTTATGAGACTATAATAATCCTGATGCCAAAACCTGTCAAAATTATTACAAAAAAGGAGAATTATGGGCCAATCTTATAGATAAACATAGGATTACAATAATACACATAGATAGTAAGACTCAATACAAAGATATCAGTTTTCCCTCAGGTTTTCTACAGATTGTCAAAGAAATCTTATTAAAAACCCCAACATTAGCAGGGCACAGTGGTTCACTCCTGTAATCCCACCACTTTGGGAGGCTGAGGTAAGAGGATTGCTTGAGGCCTGGAGTTTAAGACCACCCTGGGCAACAAAGAGAGACCCCATCTCTACCAAAAAAAAAAAATTAGCCAGGTGCAGTAGCCTCACCTGTGGTCCCAGTACTCAGGAGGCCAAGGTGGGGGATCACTTGAGCCCAGGAGTTCAAGACTGTAGTAAGCTATGACAGTGTCACTTCACTCCAGCCTGGCAATCTCAAAATCCTGTCTCTACAAAACTAAAACAAAACCCCAACATTTATTCATGAGGAAATTGACAAGCCAATTCTAAAATTATATGGAAATGCAAGTGGCTAAGAATATGCAAAGTTTCTTAAAGAGCAAGGTAAGAAAATTTGCTCCACTAGATAGCAAGACTTGCTAGAAAGCAACTGTAATTAAGAAATGTAATATTGGTTTACGGTCATACCACCCTGAATGCACCTGATCTCATCTGATCTCGGAAGTTAAGCAGGGTCAAGTCTGGTTAGTATTTGGATGGAAGAAATTCAATATTGTTGCAAGGTTTGATAAATAAACCAATGAAATAAAACAAAGTCCAGAAATAGAACCACAAATATATGGATATTTATAACAACATAATAACGCAATTTGGAGGCAAAAGATACTCTTTTCAATAAGTGATGCTGAATCAGTTGGATATCTTTATGGGAAAAATGAAGTAACTGCTATCTCACACCACACACAAAAATAAATTCCAGGTAAGTAGAAGCAAACAGTAACACTTTATGATACAGGAGAATATCTTCACTATGGTAAGGTAAGGAAATGTTTATAAGCAACACATGTGCCACAAGAAAAAGAATCACCATGGAGACAAAGTTTGTAACTTGAATTACAAAAGCTAGGGAATTTTAATCAAAAGACCACATTACAAATGTGAAAGAGCAAGCCATAAATTGGGAAAAAACTTTGTCACATCTATTAAACCAACAAAGTGTTCCTATCCAGAATATATAAAACACTCTCAGGGTTCTTAACAACCTTATAGGCAAAAAACGTCTACAGGCCCTTCAGAAACAGTATATCTAAATAAGGAAACACATTCAACTTCTTTTGTAATCAAAAAAATATGAATTAAAGCTCCCAGTGATATCACTATGAAATTACCATAATGCTCAAAACAAACAAAATAAATTGTCTGGGCACGGCAGCTCATGCCTGTAATCCTAGCACTTTGGGAGGCCAAGGCGGGCAGATCACTTGAGTCCAGAAGTTCAAGACCAGCCTGGCCAACATGGCTGAAACCCCATCTCTACTAAAAATACAAAAAAAAAAAAGTAGCTGGGCATGGTAGTGCACATCTGTAATCTTAGCTACTTAGGAGGCTAAGGCATGAGAGTCCTGTGAACAAGGGAGGCAGAGTTTGCAGTGAGTCATTGCCCTCCAGCCTGGGTGACAGAGCAAGACTCTGTCCCAAAAAAAAAAATATTTTTAAGGGTGATATTTGCATGAATGTGGAGCAATAGGAATTCTTATACATACTGGTATGAATACAAATTTGGCAAACAGTTTGGCATTATATGGTAAAATCAAACATACATAGAACCTGTGATCCAACAATCCCACTTCTGAGGGTCTATACCCAATGACAGTGCCAATGACAGTGCCAATGACAGTGAATATTTACCCTTAGAAGTGGGATTGTTGGATCATTGCAGCATTATTCCACATAGCCAAATTAGGAAACAACCCAAATGTCTACTACAGAAGACTGGATAAATGCACTGTGGTATATCCATTGAATAGCATAGAATACACCAGGGAAAATGGCCTATCTCCTGTTACATGAAACAACATGAACAATCCTCACAAACACAATGAGAAATAAAAGAAGCAAGGCATACAAATTACACACTGTGTAAATCAATTATATAAAGTTCAAAAGCATGAAAACCTAAACTGCAATATTAAAGTAAAGGAAGTAGAGAAGCAAAATAGGTAAAAACCAGAAGGGCACAGGAAGGCACCTTCTGGAGTGTTGGCAACAATCTCTTTCTTGACCTAAGCAGTAATTACACAGGTGTTCCAAGTGCAATTCACTGAGCCAGCACATATATCTCTGTCCTCCTTTCTTAAGTGTGTTTACTTCCCATACGAAGAAATTAAAATTTTGTAACAATATCCTTAAATCAGAAATTTTATTTCTGGGAATTTTACTCTTTAGATATGATACATAAGTATATTAAAAATTAGGTTCAAGCATTTTTCATGAAAGCAAAAGACTGAAAACTACTTGAATAATTATCAGTATAGGAATTCAATGTTCCCGGAAGAGTAGGTAAAAAATACAACTCAGTAGGCTGTCTCTGAAGTGAGAAACTAGAGGTCCTGGGTGGAAAGAGAGGTTTTTTTTCTTAATGATGCTTGTTGACATCATGTGAACTTAATCATGTGCATGTTACTTTTTCAAAATAATAAATTAAAAGATGATATATTTTTAATAAGTTGAAATGATTTTGTGAGCCCAGTTCCCAATAATTGTTGTTACAATGGAATATATATATATGTGTGTGTGTGTGTGTGTGTGTGTGTGTGTGTGTGTGTGTATATATATATATACACATATGTATCAAACCATCCTTTCTTTGAGAAACTGATATGGCCTAGAGTAGAGGCTGGGAAACAAGTGCCCATGAGCCATAACAAGGGCAGCTAAAAGCCAAGAGGCAAGCAGAGACAAATTCAAGAAAGGAGGGCACAAGTACAGATGGTGACCAGCCTGAGCAGAGCCAGCAGCAGGAATGATGAAGCCAGATAAGAAGCCAAGAAGTACAGGTCAGAGAAACTAGACAAAATTGAATGCATAAGCTATAAAGGACCTGCAGAAGGAAGATGGCCCAGGAAGGAAAACGCTGTTGATATTCACAGTTTGCAATCAGGACTCTGACGTTACTGGCAGAATTTAAAGGGCCAAGGGCGAGAAGACATCCTGCTCTTACTAGTCTATTTGTATTGATCCAAAATCTGATCAGCCCCAGAATGAAGTCTTCGTCTCCTCCACAGTACCTGTTTATAGTCCATGCACACAATGGTTTTTTAAAAAGAGTTGTTGATTCACCTAGTTTCCTAAAACATAAACACATAAACTTTCCTCCAAGTAGCTTAATAAGTTTTCACATGGTAAGCCCTGCAGTGGGCCTGCGCCACTGGCTGATGGGGAAACAAGCACATAAAAAGACTATAGCCTTTGATTATCTTTGCTCTGTGTCCCTGATCTGGACACTGCACTAAGCTTTCAATCACATAACTGAAGTATTTCCCCTTAAACAGATTTATCCTGTTAACAAACATCATGCCAACATTTTACCTTTAAAATTTGTTGAAGGGGTGCAGCTTTGGAAGGGTATATTCCAGGGCAATAGATGCTATGCTAAGCACTCCGCTGCATTGGTCTCCAGGACCCTAAAGATACCCACAAGGGCAGAAAATCATGCGAGGGGAATAAACTGAACAGAGGGATAGTGCCAAGGCCACCAATTTGAAGGAGATCCATTTTCCAAATTATCTTCCAGCCAACAGAGTCCTTTTGTCATTTAACACATCTATAGCTTCTGTACAGTGATGCCAAGTTTATTCTCCATGCAGTTTTTTGTAAATCACATCCAAAATATAATTTGAAAAAAAAATGCACCTTCTTATGAGCCCACTGTGTACTTGAAAAACCCAGTGCACAAATCATTTGCACCTGTACCATTTCCATCCAGTTCTAAGCTAATTTTTAAAAGACTCTGAAAGCTTGCCAACAGCACATGTGCACAGAAGATAAAATGTAATAGCAATTAATCCAATCATCTCTGATTTAACGTTAATTTAACCCAGTGGATTATGCCTTGTTTTGTGCGCAACTGTGTTGATCCTGCTACATTTCAGAGAGCCCCCAAATCAATCAAGTCACAATCCTTAATTGCAGTCAAAATGGGGAATTCCACTCAGCAGGGCCCTTCTCTAGAGTATCTATTCCTCCCAAGGAAGAAAGGGAAGTCAAAGAAAGAGGCGTTTCTAATAGCAGGCTGCTCACATTGCAGCTGATGGTGTCAGGACTAGCACGAGGAGTGGCCTACTGTTTGCTGGCAGATTCAATTGCATCAGGGCTTCTTGCCAGAATGAACAGGAAAGGGCTATCAGAGAAAAGCCAATGGAATTGTAGCTGCTGTTTAAACTAGAAACAAACACGACAAAAAAATTTCTGAGGCACAATGTTTTCCTTTCCCTTATTTGCAATATGGATTGAATGACTACAGCAGTCGAAGATTTGAGTTAGGACAGTCATAATTGAAAACTAATACCATGTTACCTCCCACCCCCGATCTTATTTAACTGGGTTAGAGTGTCAGTCTGCCTTCTTGGAACCAAAGGCTGATTGCAGAACATTTGTATTATAATGTGGAAGAAACAGAGAAAGTTTCAGGTTGCTAATTCCTCCTAGGTTTTATTGAGAATGAAAATCATAAAAGGTGTTACCTAGGCTGGGGACAGCCCCAGAAGTTCAATTGTAGTTCAGCCTTAGTTAAGGATTAGTTAATAGATACTTCACATAAAGTGCTACCATGTTCTTTTTCATAATTTTTCTCTCCCCTCCTCCCTTCCTTTGCAGCTGAGAATAATTAACTGTTCTTTTGTGAGTGTCATTTGTTCTCAAGGAATTAAATGCCACCTTATTTCCCAGAACAAGAATTCAACTGTCATAATTATAGCTTCATTTCAGAAGCAAAAAAAAAAATCATAATTTATTACAGATTGTTCAGCATGTGAGATAGGTTTAAATGTCATTGGAAGTAAATTGTGGCATGTCATGAAGGGGTTTTAGCCACCACTGTAATTGATTTATAATTTCACATTTAAAATGAACAACATTCACCCATTGTTCTTGTATTATATAACTCTGACAGCAATCCCTTGAGAATGAGGCATTCAACTTGGTCAATGCACAATAATAATAACAATAATAACAATAACAATGATATGCCAATTTTAAAGATAAGCAGTGAATTTGCATAAGCACTAAGAACATATATGTTAAAAATGGGAGCTCAATCTCTATAATAGAAGGTAAAAATGTATTTCAGAGAGAATGCATTTGGATATTAGCATTGAACTCTATCAAATTAAATGACTCCCAGGGGTTTTAGTGTAACTCATAAAATTAAGAACTATCAGAATTAAGGTTTAAACTTTTCTCTACCCAGAGTTATAAGGAAAGATACAATAATTGGAGGAGGTGGAGATGAATTTTTCCATTTCTAATTTCAAGCAGACTAAAAATCAATTCCACTTTGAGCAGTAATTTACTAGGTTTACAGTGTGACCCTAGTACCTTAAGATTGCACAGGGATAATAGGTGGTGTGGCGGAGGGACTACATAAATACTTGATTAGACCATTAAGTGCCTACAGATCCATTTTGTGCAAGATGAAGTGAGTTCTATGATGGTTCTCATATCTCAAAATCATAATGATGTATATATGCCACTTAGATTTGCATATAGAAGCAAACACAAGCTCACAGTGACAGAGACAATCTGTTCTGGTGGCAACCAAACCACAAGAGCCACAATTCAGGGCAAAATCAGAACCTTCCTGCCCTACTCTCTACCCCAAACCCATAGTCTTTTGAAATGCCTTATTTTTCCTTTCTGGGAAAGTCAATGTTTTTAAAAGTCAATATGATAGTCTGGATACAGAAAAGCTTTTTGAAAGACAAGATGTGGTGAGCTGAATAATGGCACCCCAAGATGTCCACACCCTCATCCCTGGAACCTCTGAATGTTATATTATATGGCGAAGGGACTTTCCAGATGTGATTAAGTGTAAGGGTTTTGTGATAGGGAGATTATCCTGGATCATCTGGGCAGGCCTGAATGTAAATCACAAAAGGTCGAAAGAGTTTTGACTACTGTAGAGAAGAAGGCCATGTAACTCCAGAAGCATAGGTTGGAGTGAGGCAGCCAGAAGCCAGGGAATGCTGGCAGCTTCTAGACATGGAAGAACAAGGAACAGATTCTCCCCTGGAGCCTCTGGAAGAAACCCAGCTCTGCTAGCATCTTGATTTTAACCCTGTAAGACTCATTCCAGACTTCTGACATCCAGAACTATAAGAGAATTCCATTGTGTTGTCTTAAGCCACCAAATTTGTGAAAATTTGCTACAGTGGCAACAAAAAACTAATAGTGCATTTTCTATGCCCTATACCAGGGCATAGAAAAAGAACCTGATTTGCTAAAAAGTTTATAAAGTTATCTCCACATTTAGAACCAACCAAGAGGCGATGTCTCACTCTAGCTTTGGGTTGAGGCTTCCAGCCTTGCCAGAATCTGGGCTCTTCCTTTGCTGGTGCTCATACAGTTCCTAGGTTGTCCTCATTGCAGGGACAGTCATCCAAGAATTTGACAACATTCCAATTTAATAAAGTAGTAACACGTAGCTTGATTTACAAGTCACTTTTTGGATAGTTAAAGGAACATAGTGCTTCAAGATGAGCTGTGATTCTATTTATGGCTTATAAAAAATAAAGTGTACATATTTTAAAGTACTAATATATTACAAGATTTCCAAAATGTGTTGCTTGTGATTTTTCCATTTCAGTATTTTCATTACCTAGTAAACTACTGCTCTAGAGTTGCCACTTAGCATTTGATAAATGCCTTCAGTGAGCCAACGATTTGCAAGGCAAATTTTAGACCCTGTTTTTGAAATAATTATATATTTAATCTGCAATAATTTGAAGAAAAAAAGACACTTTTAATAAACTATTGGAGTGATACATACGGTTTTATCTGGGGTCGTTGAACAGTAATTTCCTATTGCAAGTGTGTTAGGAGAATATTTCATTCCACTTTCTTTGTTCCTCCACCAGAAGACATCTTCCAAGTGTTTTTGTAATGGTTTCCATCTCTCTCTCCACCCTACCACTGGAGCTGGGAAAGCCACCACTGGGCCTAAGTTATTAGAAATCCTGGCAATGAGCCAAAAAAAAAAAAAAAAGAAGCCAGGAAAAAGATGCAAATCTCAGTCTAATGGCATCATTTTCACTGCAAGTTGAGCTTATGGTCTTCTTGCCAGCATCATTCTCTTCACTCATTCATTCATTCAACAAATATCTGTATGGTACCTACTCTGTGCAATGTCCCTGAGGGGGACAGAAAGGGGAAGCAGAGAAATCCTATCTAGTAAATACATAACTATATTGGGTAATGACTACCAAAGTGATAAATCACTTTATATAACTTATCAAACATCTTCTATGAGAATATATATCATATGAGGATATATCCTATGAGACAACTATTATTAACCTCTAGTTACAAATGAGGCAATTGAGACTTGGAAGATAGGAAATTCACCCAACTTTTAAGAAGTAGTTCAGTGGCAGACCCTTAGTTCAAATTCAATTCTAACTTTACAAAGCCTGTGGTCTTAACTGCTCAACAAGATGAAACAAATAACTTCTAAAAGAAGAATATAAAGAGTGTGGAGACTGGGCACAGTGGCTTATGCCTGTAATCTTAGCCCTTTGGGAGGCTGAGGCAGGAGGACTGCTTGAGCTCACAAGTTGAAGACCAGCCTGAGCAACATAGGAAGGTCCTGTTCCTACAAAAAATAAAAAATTAGCTGGGTGTGGTGGTACAAGTCTGTAGTCCCAGGTACTCAGGAGGTTGAGGCAGGAGGATCACTCGAGCAAGAGGTCAAGGCTACAGTAAGCCATGTTCACACAACTATACTCCAGCCTGGGTGGCAGAGCAAGACTGTCTCTAACAAATAAGAGTGTGGAATGTAGATGTTGATTACATCCCCTAAGTGATCAGGGGAAGACTCTGTGAAAGAGGACTGGGAAAGAATTGAACATATGCAGATGGAATGATGGATCATCCCTGGCAAAGGAAACAGCCAAATAAAAAACACTAAGGTGGTGCTCTGACTGAACATTTGTGTCCCCCAGAAATTCATATGTTAAAGCCCTGAACTCCAAGATGATGGCATTAGGAGGTGGCATCTTTGGAAGGTGATAAGGTCATGAAGGCAGAGCCCTCATGTATGAGATTAGTGCCCTTATAAAAGAGACCCCAGAGAGCTCCCTCACTCTTTTTCTACCATATGAGGACACAGTAAGAAGATGGCTGTCTCTGAACCAGAAAGCAGACCCTTATGAGACACTGAATCTGCCAATGTCTTGATCTTGGACTTCCCAGCCTCCAGAGCCATGGGAAATGAACTGTTTAAGCTATTCAGTGTATGATATTTTTGTCATAGCAGCTCAAATGGACCAAGACAGGTGAGAAAGTATGGAACACACAGAAAGAAAGGAGTGGTTACACATGGCTGGAAGCAGGGATCAGCACAAGTAATGAGAATGTGCAGGTTACATGAGCACCAGAGAGTCAGGGATGGAAGAGTCCTGCCCCCAAGGGGCTCAGCATCTGGTGAAATAACAGACCAAAGCCACACAACAACAGAGCTAAAAGACCCACATGAGTACATGGAGCATAAAGAAGAGAGGTATATTGGAGCCTGGTAATGGGAAGGTTTGGATGGAGTATCAAAATGAGTTAAACCCTAAACTTGATGTTAAAGGAAAGGAATTAACTAGGCAAAAGAAAGTAGGGGGAGGGACTATGACTTGCAAAAGCACAGAGCAGCAGGGCAGCTTGGCTTCCCAGGAAACTGCAGGTGGTGGCCAGAGGGAGTGAGACAAGAGGGTGCAGCATTAGAGAAAGGGAAGGTCAAGAAAGGCCTTGTGAACCACATGAAGAAGTTTGGATTTTATTCTAACAGGAACTGGGTTCCACTGAAAGGTTTTAAACTGAGAAGTGGCATGACCATATTTGCATTTTGTAAAGATTTCTCTGGCCACTCTTGATCATAGAAGTTAGAAAGCTTTCACCATAATCCCAGTATTTCTCATCAAAATTTGAGAAACTCTGCTTGAGAAATAGAGCTTCTCAAATACATTTAAGAAGGGAATTAGCTCATAGCTAGTGAGCAGCAAAGCCAGCAAGGAAGCACTGAAAGATTCCTTGATTCTGCTCTGCCTCATGAAAAAGCTTTGAATTTCTTTGATTCCCATTGTATCTTTTGTAATTAAGTTGCAAACTCATAACTTGATAGGTAAAAGAATTAATCTTCTACCCTTTCCTCTTCCTAGGCCCTTTCTTCCATTCTCACAGGCATGTAAATGTGATCCCAACAAGTGCGTCTGCACATTTACTCATTTATTCACTTCACAAATATTTACTGCATACCCATTGTGTGGCAAACACCGTGCTAGGGTGCACAGGATGAACAAAACACTGTTGTTTCCTTATGAAACTGGCAGTCTTCTGGGGAGATACATGATAAATACATAAACAGATAAAACTCTAGGATAGAAGCTATATTTTTGTACACATAGAAAGGTCCCAGAAGACTAACCCAGAGAAGTCAGTCAGTCAGTTGAGATGGGAGTGTGATATGGTCTGACTCTGTGTCCTTTCCCCAAAGTATCATCTCAAATTGTAATTCCCACATGCCAAAGGAGGGACATGGAATCCCCACATGTCAAAGGAGGGAGGCGATTAAATTATGGGGGTGGTTTCTACCATGCTGTTACCATGATAGTGAGTGAGTCCTCATGAAATCTGGTGGTTTTGGAAGTGTTTGGAAGTTCCTCCTTCATGCTTCCTTCTCCCGCCACCATGTAATACATGCCTGCTTACACTTCTGCCATGATTGTAAGTTTCCTGAGGCCTCTCCAGCCATGTGGAACTGTGAATCAACTAAACCTCCTTTGCTTGTAAATTACCCAGTGGTGGGTAGTATCTTTATAGCAATGTGAAAACAAACTAATATAAAGTGTGAATATATTGACATTTAACTTATATGAGTATCATTCTAGAGAAGTAGTATTGGTACATCTAGGCTGGTGCTATTACTCAAACACACTAACATTTAAAATATAAGGTCATAGTCTTCAAACAGTAAACAAGGCTTACAATTGCAGGCGCAGAGTAAAAGGTTTGGTATAAGGAACTCTACCCTACAGGGAAATTTGTTTTCTGTCTTTGGGCTTAATGAGGCCCATAAAATCTCCAGGGGATCTCTGGGAGAGGCTCCCCGGAGCACTTCAGTATTGATTCAGCCCCTCAAGAAGGTCTTGCTTAAGGCCACAGCTAGGGTAAACCTGTTCGGGTTGATGTACTTAAGTCTGAGTTCTGAAGTTGGGCTAACGTGCAGAACTGCAGCTTGTTTTCATGACACCAAACCAAAATCCTTATTAACACTTTCTTTTTAAAATGTTACAAGTTAAATAAAAATTGAGTTCTGCAGTAGTTAAAATTTCCTCTTCTTGACAACTCAAAGATTGAAATCTTCAGATCACACATTGAACATTTCTAGTATTGGGCCCTCTTTTTTTTTTTTTAAGAGATGGGGTCTTACCCTATCACCCATGCTGGAGTGCAGTGACACCATCATAGCTTATTGCAGCCTCAAACTTCCAGGCTCAAGGGATCCTCTCGTTTCAGCCTCTGGAGTTGCTGGGATTACAGGTGCCTGCCAGTGTGCCAGCAAATGTTGGGTCCTTTTGAAGCAGACTTTTCAGAGTCACTTCTCTCACCTAAAGGATAAGGAGAGGAGCATCTGTGAGACAGCTAAGCCCAGTTCTGTCTGGGGGCCCACTGAACTAAGGGCCTTGCCACCAACTGTGGGGTCAGCTGACAACTAGGTTCTGACCACCTGTCCATAACTAGCAGGACAGTGATCACTTTCAGCCACCAGCCAACATGGTTGGATTTAAGTTATTGATCAATAGGCCAAAGGTCCTTTACTTCATCATGGCTCTACCATGCCGTCCACTCATCTGTTACAATTTCCCAAAACCTAATAATCTGATAAAAAGAGATTTGATTAAGTGCAAGATTTACAAGGTTCCACACTGACACAAATTGTAATTCAATATAAGCTCATCCTAGGAAATGGTCTAGAATATGAACCAAATTCTTTTTTATCTACACACACAAACACACACACATGTGCCCACACATACTATTTGGCAACTGTCACTCATAAAGACTGATAACCATTATTCGCTTTGAGCATTTGGCAGATATAATGAAACACTACTTTGTCAGTAATCAAAAATCATCTTCCTTTATGGTTATTAATCAAAAATTTATTTCCCATTGACTAACCCCAGGAAAAGGTTATCATCTACTTCAGTCTGTACTTATTTCGCTACTAACAAAAGAATCTTTTCTCTCCTATCCTCAGCAATGCAGAATTACCATCATTCCCAAGACCTCTTTGGGTTCCTTGACCAGAAGAGGCGTTTAGCTATGTCATCCATGATGTATTGTACATTTAATTGCACTATGCAGCTATTCAGAAAGCATTCAGAAGTAATCATTTAACATTAATATCCCAGGGCAATCCAAGGTCACAGTACATTAAAAACTAATTCACAGTGGTTCAAGAATGCATTTTTCATATATGGAGGAACATAATTCTTTTATGATAAAAGTGATAGTGGTATTACAGGGTGATGAGATACAGGATATTCTGAATATCCATCATTGGACCTATTGTAAAAATGGCAAAGTCAGACCTTTGTTCTTCTCATAACTCAACATGCCACTAATCTGTATTAAACACTACTGACCATGTTAACCTTTTATATGACTGACCATGTTTTAAGGAGCAACAGCCCTCATTTGTTATCATAGACAATACAAGCCTTTCATGATTATTGTGGTCATTTCATTCTCAAATTTTACTATCTGCTATTTTTTCTGGTCCTTCTATCATCTGAAATTATAATCTCTCTATGGGTAACTAAAAGCTTGTTTGTGAAAAATCACACACATGCCTCCGTGTGTGTGTGCATGTGTGTGTGTGTCCATCAACTTCCTTCCAAGAATTCTGTGGCAGATAAAATTATTACAACTTGAATCAAACATCTATCATACTGAAATAATAGTATCCCAAGTCAGCAAGACCTCTGTACAATGTAGAATGGGCAGGCTACACCCTCTAGAACTATCACCTCTCACAAAGGGATATCATTGGCAACCCTGTACCACAATTTGGTGCCATCCAGCAAGAAATATATCAAGACTTATTTTAGCAGTTTACAGGCAATATTGTCAGATTTGTTAATACACTAAACTCTGCATTTAAAGGGACCATGCTGCATTGCCAAACACTGTTTTCTTTTCTTTCTTTTCTTTTGTGCTTCACATCTCAAAATCTAGTTTCCCAAGAAGTCCATATAAATTAGACAGAGGTCAGAAGTGTCCAGTTCAGTGAGTCATTTGAGATTACTAATAAGTATGGCTGTAACTCTGTGTTCACAGTACCGTTCTAGGTGCTGGATGTGAGATCAGATTGTGCATACCTAAAGTGGAGGCAAAGTATCAAGCCAGAAAACGCAAATAAAATATAAATTTGGCTGCTGATAACAGAAAACTGGAAAGGCTTTGACACAGTCAATGAGTTCCGCAGATGTTCAGGTGCTGAGTTCAGAAGCAATGATGTTACTGGTCTCTACCCGTCCTTTCCCCTCAGCCTCCAGGACAGCCCAGAATATGTCCTGGTACTTAGGACATATGTTCATGGCTCACCACATAAGCTGCCTTTCTCCACATCCCTGAGAACTTCTGTTTCTAGAAGTGAAAGGAAAAGGGAGAGCCTTATGGATTTGATGATTAAGGGGAAAGTGTGAGATCTGGGAAACCACCCTCAATGTGAGCAAATGGATTGATAACCTAAACTATTAGAAATCACCATTTTCCAAACAATTTCTAACACAAAATGCCACCTTTGGATAAATTAGGGAAGCAAGTCATTCTGATTGTATTTTTAAAATAGAAAATTCTTTGCATCTATTTAATTGACTGTCAGCTTTCCTAGGTATAGTCTGAAAATCCACAGGCCAATGGAACCTGGGGAATCCTTTAAATACATAAACAAGGTGTTTTGGCATCTCAGCCTCTTAATGATGAAGACTGAAGCATTTCTCTCTCCCTCCCTTTCCTCCTTCCTTTTTCTGTTTTTTCTCCTTTTATCCAATTCCTCGTGAGTGCAAGACTTTGAATACTAGGAAGTTATAACAAATTCACAAAGGAAAAAGTTAAAAAAAATGAAATAAAAGATGGCTGGTTACCTCAAAATCTCTCAAAGGAGACATTTCTACATTAGATGAATCTCCCACATTACTTCCAAGTAGCCTGCCTCTCTATCACAGATCCCTGGGAAAGCCAGGTAGATGGATTGATAAACAGAGAATCATATGAATCTAAGATTAACATTGATTGGAGCCTGCATGTGAGCATTTCTCCTTTAAAGAATATGTTGGCCAGGAGCAGTGGCTCGCACCTGTAATCCCAAAATTTTGGGATGCTGAGCGGGAAGATCTCTTGAGGTCAGGAGTTCGAAACCAGTTTGGCCAACATGGTGAAACCCCGTCTCTATTAAAAAAAAAAAAATACAAAACAAATTAGCCAGGCGGCGTGGTGGGTGCCTGCAATCCCAGTTACTTGGGAGGCTGAGGCAGGAGAATCACTTGAACCCATGAGGCAAAGGTTACAGTGGGTCAAGATCGCACCACTGCACTCCAGCCTGTGCAATAGAGTGAGACTCTGTCTAAAAAAAAAAAAAAAAAAAAGAGTATGTTAAAGGTGCATACCCTACCTTTCCCACCTTTTTGACCAGAAGTCTTAAGACAAATCACATATATTGGCCTCTTAAACAGAACAAGGGAACCAAGACTTCCTAAAAAAATTAATTCCTCCTAAAATAAAGTAATTCTTCTATATTTCCTAAGGTACATTTATTGTTATTTTTACCCTATCATCAGCATTGCCATCATCAACATCTATGCGTCTGTATCCCCAACAAATGATAAAGAGAGGTAAGAAAAGAGATCTGGGTAAAAGTTGTCAATCCTGAGTTCTAGTATTTGTCACTACTGAATTTAAAGTCATTTGAACCTTCCAGGCATTGGTTTCATCCTCTCTAAAAAGCTCTTCTATATCCTTTCTAGACTTAATTTTGTACAGTTTTTAAATTCTAACTTAAAACATCATTCAGGGATAAAATCTATCCACTTGGGCAGAGCTGATTATGGAGAAGTTGATCTAGAGACAAATTCTTAAAGAATAAGAGGATATTGTTAGTCTTCCTTTACAGATGAAGAAACTGAAGTACTGAATGGTTAAATTACTACTTTCCCAAGGTCAATAAATTTGTGAGCAGTAGTATCAGTAACCATACCTTGATATGGATGAGGAGAACCTGTGGGGTCACGTCTGGACCCTAGTTTGCTGTGTGACTTTGGGTTGCCTAAGGTCTCTGAACACTGATTTTTCCTGTCAATATAATAGGGAATAATATAATACCTACATCTCAGGACTGTCATGACTTAACACATGAAAAATAACTGGTTAGTGCTTTATACGTAATAGGGGATCAGTAAGTGTTAGTTTGTTTTCTTAGCCACATCACGCTGCTCATGGTATGCCAAAGGGAAGGTGGTAAGGATTTGATCTGACACGGAGTAGGTGATAGCAACCTTTGTTAGCCATAGCATCTAGTTAAGTAGGTTTTAATCTCTGTGTCCTACTGCCCTCTTCTGGATATTAAATATCAGATCAGCTTGTGAATTCAGTTTATTGGTCCCAATTAAGCAAACTCTGGATGTGACTCAATAATGCCTGCTTCAGAGAGCAAGGGGGGCAATTAGTGGATGCAGCAAGTGGACATTTACAAAAGAATCAAGAGCTAGAAATGATAAAGCGATTACTAACTGCCGTATCTATCCAGTAGCTCTAAGCTATGAGGAAGTGGCTTAAAGCCGCAGTCCTCAACCTTTTTGGTACCAGGGACCAGTTTCATGGAAGACAATTTTTCCATGGACAAGGGCAGGGAGAGGAGGGGGTGGCTGAAGTGGCAGATGGTCTCTGGATGATTCAAGTGCATTGCATTTATTGTGCACTTGACTTCTATTATTACTGCATTGTAATAGATAATGAAATAATTATACAACTCACCATAATGTAGAATCACTGGGAGCCCTGAGCTTGTTTTCCTGCAACTAGATGATCCCATTTGGGGGTGATGGAAGGCAGTGACAGATCATCAGGCATTAGATTCTCATAAGGAGCACGCAACCTGGATCCCTCACATGTGCAGTTCACAATAGGGTTCGAGTTCCTATGAGAATCTAATGCTGCCACTGATCTGACAGAGCTCAGGAGGTAATCCTCACTCACCCACTGCTCACCTCCAGCTGTGCAGCCTGGTTCCTAACAAACCATGGACTGGTACTGGTCTATGGACCAGGGGTTGGGGACTCCTGTTTAAAGTACAGTTCCTGTCATGGGTGTTCCAGGTAGTCTAACACCAATTGAGAGTTCCAAATTAGAACAAATACAGATACTGACTAAACATGTAGATACACAGATATAAATAACCAAAAAAAAAAAAACCACTTTATGAAGGACTTGGAAAGGGATCCAAACCTATTTGAGGTTAGTCACATCTACTAGGCTATAGCTCTAGCAATTCAATTTTAGCACATATTTTTCTCCAAGCTTTTAAACCATTAATTGCATTTATTCACAAAAATAGAATCCACCTGTTTCTAATTCATTTACACCTTTTATAACAAACTGATGTTTGTACCAAGTTGATGTCCAAAATGCCAAAGATATCCTTATAAATGTTAAGATGGTTAGAAGTATTTCTTAGGGTAAACATGTTGAATATCCTAAATGAATTATAAAATATTTAAAATCCAAGTAGCAGGCATGTTAAATAATATATAGACATTTGAAATATGGAGAGTAACATTCACTTCAGGCAAAGAGTGAAATTCAAATTTCCTTCTAAAAATTAATAGAAAAGAGATACTTTGTTGTATTACCTTTTGATTCACCAAAGGTATAAATATATGGGTGTCCAGGTGCAGTGGCTCACTCCTGTAATCCCAGCACATTGGGAGGCCAGGGCAGGCGGATCACTTGAGGTCAGGAGTTCAAAGCCAGCCTGGCCAACATGGTGAAACCCTGTCTCTACTAAAAGCACAAAAATTAACTGGGCATTGTGGTGAATGCATGTAATCCCAGCTACTCAGGAGGCTGAGAAGGAGACTTGCTTGAACCCGGGAGGTGGAGGTTGCAGTTAGTCAAGATCACACCACTACACTCTGGCCTGGATGACAGAAGGAGACTCTGCCTCAAACAAACAAACAAACAAAAAGATATGGGTGATCCAAATTTTACTTTTGAGAAAAATGAAAAATCCGGACAACTAGACAATACCTTAGACTTTTCGACCCTTGAGATTAATTTTTAAGTTGGTTGTGCTCAGTATATTACCATTTTAGGAAAAAAATGAATAACTCTTGGCTTGCAATAGACAAATACATTAGTGAGTGGGTGATGAATACGTGATTCAACAGAAGAAATGCCCTTAGAGTTTAAAAAATGCAACATGTTTTTCTTTCCCATTGCTTCTAGGATCTATACATTTCTAACATAAGTTATTCTTCCCTAGTACTTCAAACAGTTGTTTTATGATCCATACCATGTAACTGGAGATTTCTATTTCTTTAAAAGCAAGATATTTATAAGGAGAGATTTGGGGAAGTCAAGTCACATTTGAAATGCACTAAAGAGAAATTATAAACATTCTGAAAATAAATTATTCTATGAAGAATGGTTTTTATGTGTTTAACAAAATTATTTTTGTTTTATGAATCTCTATTATCACACACTGAGTTGGTTAAAGTAGAATTTGCAAAGCAGTGTTATTTATTAGAAAACACCAAGAACTGCCCTTGTTTAGACTTTAGGTTAATAGATTAGAAATAATGTTCCCAACATTACCCAGCAAAGGAGGGATGGAGCAGGAGTCAACTTCAGGACTGCAAGATACTAGATATCTGCTGTTTCCTTCAAGAACACATGCACAGCTTCAAGCATACAGACACACAGTTAATATGCCCATGCATTCATTCAGCAAACACTAACGCCCTACAATCAAGACCCAGTACAAAAAAACATTTTTAAAAATCCCCAACATACCCCTACAGAAGGAATGACCTGTCTCTGCTTCCTGCTGACTTGTTCGCTCTTCTATTTTTGCCTTTATTACATAATATTATAATTATTATTTATACGTGTCATTTATCTAGACTATGAACTCAATAAAAGTTTAGCTTCTGTGTCTCATTCATATTTTTATCTCTAGCACCTAACCTGATGCCTAGAACATAGTAGCTATTTCAACAAATATTACTGCAAATATGGAGAATTTATCTGAAATTTTGATTGGTTTCTCTGAGTGTCAAACACTAAATTTCGGAGTCAGCTGACCTCTACAACACTCCTCTGCCCACAGACAGCACCCATCTCCCAGTTAATTCAGTAGTAGTGAGTTTTCAGTCACAAATGCTATTCAATATCTGGCTTGGGAACAACTTGGTGGGAATTAAAATATTAAATAGAGATAGGAATAGATAACTTCTAAGGCTTCTTCCAAACATGGCCTCCTGTAAGTCTAATGGGAGATGGCTGTTTTCTTGCTCCCTTATTCTCCCTCTTCTTACTTTGCAAGAGCAGCTAAGGCAATGATACTCAATTCCTGAATACCTGGAATGTTTTGCAAATACAAAACTAGAAAAGCTCAGCTGGACTAGTATGGTAAATTCTTACCCTATAAATCATCCAGGGAATTTGGATAGACTATCTCCACTCTCTGCAGACCTCCTAAGTTCTAAGGTTATTCATTACTTCCTACTGATTTTGATTCATATGTCTCATCACATTTTCCAGGTGGGGCCTTTTCTCTGTCACTTATATCAGCATTTCCTTGTGCACTGACTCTCCCACCAGTATTTTTTCTTTTTTACTTTTAAGTTCAGGGGTACATGTGCAGCTTTGTTATACAGGTAACTCATGTCACAGGGGTTTTCTGTGCAGATTATTTAATCACCCAGGTACTAGGCCTAGTACTCAATAGCTATTTTTTTTCTGATCCTCTCCCTCCTCCCACCCTCCACCCGCAAGTGGGCCTCAGTGTCTGTTGTTGTCTTCTTTGTGGCCCTATGTCATCATTTAGCTCTCACTTATAAGTGAGAATATGCAGTATTTGGTTTACTGTTCCTACGTTAGTTTGCTAAGGATAATGGCCTCCAGCTCCATTCATGTTCCTGACAAGGAAATGATCCTGTCCATTTTTATGGCTGCATAGTATCCCATGGTGAATATGTACCACATTTTCTTTATCCAATCTGCCACTGATGGGCATTTAGGTTGATTCCATGTCTTTGTTATTATAAACAGTGCTGCAATGAACATACAAATGCATGTCTCTTTATGGTAAACAATTTATATTTCTTTGAGTATACACCCAGTAATGGGATTGCTGAGTCTAATGGTAGTCTATTTTTAGCTCTTTGAGTAATTGCCATACTGCTTTCCACAATGGTTGAACTAACACTCCCACCAACAATGTATAAACATTCCCTTTTCTCCACCTTGCCAGCATCTGTTATTTTTTTACTTTTTAATAATGGCCACTCTGACTGGTGTGAGATGGTATCTCATTGTCTCCCACCAGTTTTAATTACAGCTGACACAAGCACTACCATGTGTAAGGATTGTGCTGGACACTTTACATCTATTGTGTCATTATCCTCCTAAGAGCATAATTTTATTTCCACGTTAAAGGACCTCAAAACTGAAACTGAGTAACCTGCCCAATTGCTGCCATTAGAGATTAGTGGAGCCACAGTTTAAACCCATGTTCTTCCTACTCCAAGGTGTATGTGCTTAAGCACTAAGCTAGTGCTTCTCAAATTTTGCTATACATACGAATTATCTAGGGTAATGAATAAAAGCTGATCCTGATTCAGTCGAACTGTAGAGGGGTTTGAAATTCTGCATTTGTAACAAGCTTTCAGAATCAGAGATCTGCTAGTCCTTTGATTACTCTGAGTAGCAAGGCTTTATGCCATCCACCCTTCCTACATTCTTCCTTGCCTTCAGGCTTTAAACAGTTAGTTCTTCTTGGTTTCACCCCAGATTTGGAGATGATCAAGAAAACAGTTGGAAAGCATGAGGAGGTGAGTTAACCACTCCTGGCACATGCATTGTAACCCATGCAGTTACCTACCCAACAGCTAACCAGCACCATAACTGACCACACAGCAGCCAGGTACACTGATGTACAGAAAAGCATCTTCACTCCACTGGAGAATAGAAAGACAGTCTTATAACTCATCTCCTCTCTGACCTAAACCCACCAGAATCTAAATTTAACTATCAAACAGCTAATCAGCACCATAATTGACCACACAGCAGCCAGGTATACTGATGTACATGCAAGCATCTTCACTCCACTGGAGAAGAGAAAAACAGTCTTATAACTCATTTCCTCTCTAAACTAAACCCAACAGAATTTAAATTTAACTGTCAAAAACAAATAAGTAAATAATGCATTGAGCTATTGAACAATATATTATCTATAAATAGCTACTTTTTAAAGCAAGATACTAAAATGTAAGGGCTTTTTTAAAACTAAACAAGAATACTGACACCAAAGGAAGATCAGGACAAGCAAATTTAATGACTTAATGTTGCACAATATAAAATCATTCCAGTTGAATAACTTTTAATTCATTATAATGCATATATGCCAATTATGCCTGATTTATTAAGAGTAGTTCAGCAGTGCTAGGTCCTGAAATATAACACTGGTTGCCATGACATCAAGCCTTTCCAAGGACATCTTAAGGATCATGAAAGTGTCAAGGTGATAAGTTTGACACTGCATGGGTTTAATGATAGATGACCATACTGCTGCATTGTTGTGCCAGAGAAAACACCTCAGACACAAGGTAGAAGAATAAAGGTTTTATATATATGCAGCCTCTTCTTTTACTAGAGATAGTTTAAAAGCAGCCAAAAGAAACTGATGTCATTTAAATACAGGATTATTTATTTGTGTGCATGTATATGTATGTGTATGTGTGTGTGTGTGTGTGTGTGTGTGTGTGTGTGTATACACAGTTATGTGTCACTTAACAACAGAGCTATGTCCTGAGAAAGGCATTGCTAGGCAATTTAATCATTGTTCAAACATCATAGGCTACAAACTCATACAGCATGTTACTGTGCCGAGTACTGTAGGCAGCTGTAACACAATGCTAAGTATTTATATACCTAAATATATGTAAACATAGAAAAGGTACAGTAAAATACTTTATAAAATATTTTTTAAATGGTATAGCTGCACAGGGGGCACTTACCATGAATGGAGATTGCAAAATTGGAAGTTGCTCTGGGTGGACAGTGAGTGAGTGGCAAGTGACTGTGAAGGCCTAGGACATTACTGTACCCTACCACAGACTTTATAAACACTGTACACTTAGGTCACACTAAATGTATTTTGTAATACATTTACAGAACAGAGGCCTCAGAAATAACACCACACATCTGCAACCATCTGATCTTTGACAACTCTGACAAAAACAAGCAATGGGGAAAGACTCCCTATTTAATAAATGGTGTTGGGAAAACTGGCTAACCATATGCAGAAAACTGAAACTGGATCCCTTCCTTACACCTCACGCAAAAACTAACTTAAGATGGATTAAAGATTTAAACATCAGACCTAACACCATAAAAACCCTAGAAGAAAACCTAGGCGATATCATTTAGGACAAAGGTATCCACAAAGGCTTCATGAGTAAAACACCAAAAGTAATTGCAACAAAAGCCAAAATTGACAAATGGGATCTAAGTAAACTGAAGAGCTTCTGCACAGCAAAAGAAACTATCATCAGAGTAAACAGGCAACAACATACAGAACAGGAGGAGACTTCTGCAATCAATCCATCTCACAAAGGTCTAATATCCAGAATCTACAAGGAACTTAAACAAATTTACAAGAAAAAAACAACCCCATCAGAAAGTGGGCAAAGGATCTGAACAGACACTTCTCAAAAGGAGACATTTATGCAGCTAACAAACATATGAAAAAAGCTCATCATCACTGGTCATTAGAGAGATATCAATCAAAACCACAATGAGATGCCATCTCACACTAGTTAGAATGGTCATCATCAAAAAGTCAGGAGACAACAGATGCCGGAGAGGCTGTGAAGAAATAGAAACACTTTACACTGTTGATGGGAGTGTAAATTAGTACAACCATTGTGGAAGACAGTGTGGCAACTGCTTGAGGATCTAGAACTAAAAATACCATTTGACCCAGCAATCCCATTACTAGGATTATAAATCATTCTACTATAAAGATACATGCACACATATGTTTATCACATTACTATTTACAATAGCAAAGACTTGGAACCAACCCAAATGCCCATCAATGATAGACTAGATAAAGAAAATGTGACACAAATATACCATGGAATACCATGCGGCCATAAAAAAGGATGAGTTCATGTCCTTTGCTTGGTCATGGTTGAAGCTGGAAACCATCATTCTCAGCAAACTAACACAGGAACAGAAAACCAAATACCACATGTTATCACTCATAAGTGGAAGTTAACCAATGAGAACATATGGGCACAGGGAGGGGAATATCACACACTGGGGCCTGTTGGGAGGTGGAGAGCAAGGGGAGGGATAGCATTGAGAAACTCCTAATGTAGATGACGAGTTGATGTGTGCACCAACCACCATGGCACATGTATACCTATTTAACAAACCTGCACATTCTGTACTTGTATCCCAGAACTTAAATTATAATAATAAAAAATGTATTTTTTAATGATAAGCTTGTGTCCTTTGTAGGGACATGGATGAATATGGAAACCACCATTCTCAGCAAACTGACATAAGAACATAAAATCAAACACCGCATGTTCTCACTTATAGGCAGGTAGGTTGAACAATGAGAACACATGGACACAGGGAGGGGAGCATCACACACTGGGGTCTGTTGCGGGGACTAGGGGAGGGACAGCAGCAGGTGAGGAGGTTTGGGAGAGATAACATGGGGACAAATGCCAGATATAGGTGATGCGGGGAGGGAGGCAGCAAACTACCTTGCCACGTATGTACCTATGCAATAGTCCTGTATGATCTGCACATGTACCCCAGAACCTAAATACAATGAAAAAAAAACTTCCAGAAAATAAAAATTTTTAAATATATAAATTTTTTTCTTCAATAAATTAGCTTATTTAACACTTAGCTTAAAACACATACACATTGTAAAGTTATACAAAAATTTTTTCTTTATATCTTTATCCTACAAGTTTTCTAGCTTAAAATTTTATTTTTTACTTTTTAAATTTTGTTGTCAAAAACTACTACACAAATACACACATTAGCTGAGGCCTACACAGGGTCAGGATCATCAGTGTCACTGTCTTTCACCTCCACATCTTGTCCCACCAGAAGGTCTTCAGGGGAAATACACACGGAGCTGCCATCTCCTATGATGCCTTCCCCTGGAATACCTCCTGAAGAACCTGCCTGAGGCTGTTTTACAATTAACTTTTTTAATAAGTAGAAGGAGTGCACTCTTCAATAATAATTAAATGAACAGTATAGTAAACATGTAAACTAGTAACATGGTCTTTTATGATCCTTATCAAGTATTATATACTGGACATAATTGTATGTGCTATACCTTTACATGCTTGGCAGCCCAGTAGGTTCGTTTACATCTGCATCACCACAGACATGTGAGTAATATATTGGTCTACAACTTTGCAAATGGCTAGGACATCACTAAAAACAGGAATCTTTCAGCTCTATTATAATCTTATGGGACCATCATTATATATAGTCCATCATTGACCAAAATGTCATTATGCAGTGCATGATTAATCACATACACACACATACACATATTCTTATATCATATATAAAAATGTACATTGAATTCACTCTTCCATTAGCTACTACATTCAATTTAAAAGTGAATCCTGGGGTAGTGATGAATATGTTAGTCATGGAGATTGTTAAGGCAGTAAAAACTATTCTGTTTGTTACTGCAATGGTAGATACATGGCATTATGCATTCACCAAAATGCATAGAATGGTACAACACAAAGAGTGAAACTTAATGTAAACTATGGCTTCTAGTTAATAACAATGTATCAATATTTCTTTACTAATTGTAACAAATGTACCACATAATACAAGGGAACTGGGAGGTGGGGAGGTGAAGCAAGAATCTCTACTCCCTGCTCAAATTTTCTACAAATCTATTTTTCTATAAATCCAAAACTAGCCTAAAAATAAAATTTATCATTATATGAAATATTATATATAGTTAAATTATATACAAAATATATAGAGAGGGATATAAATATAGATTAAAACTCGTGGAGGAACTACTAGAGATAAATTAATATGGCATGGTCAGGAAATAAGTGGTACTACCAGGTAAGAAAAATTTTAAAGTTGTGAAGTTGAAAATATCTACCTTCAAGTCTCACAATGCCGCCCTCTCTGTTTGTCACCTCCTGTGTGTAGTCCCCACACATGCATGCACACACAGCAGCCTCACACAAGCCTGTGCCTGACCAGTGCCCTCCATTATTGCCACTGGGTCCTGATAAAAATCCATCTATGTTCCAGAAATCGGCTTACCCATCAAACTACCTAACCCCTGCTCCACCTCCCCAGGGCTTCTCTCCTCACAGAGATGATGCTGAAGAGGAAAAGGAAGTGTTCTGGGCCACAGTGGACTTAACACAAGCACTCATTCCCACCAGAGAATTAACTTCTTGCCTTGGCTTAATCTAAGATGCATGTCTCAGCAGGCACTCAAGAAATCATTTTAATGACAAAAAAAAAAAAAAAAAAAAGTGTTTTTCAGATCCAGAGAACAAAGCTGGAGAGGGAATATTTTGAGGCATGGGATCCATTGGTACTCCCAACCCTACCATGACCACTGCAGGAGCTGCTTGCCCCAGCCTTTACTAAGGAAAAAGAAGGAAGGTCTGCATTGTGTGGCAAGCTTAGCACATATCAAGCAAGATTATCAGTGAAGAGTAGACACCCACTCTACATAACTGTCTATTTCATCATGGCCATCTTGCCTTCACCATTGTCTTTCCTTGGCTACTTTCAAGAAATAGAAAGTTCACATGTTCCTAGAGGCAGCTCCATTTTGGTGTTAACCTAGGGACCGTTCCTGGGATTCTGGGGGTTGCGGAGACAGAGAAGCAGAGGTTTGGTGCTGTCAAAGGGAAAAAAGAAAACAATGTAACTCAGGAGTTCATGAATTGCTCAACATATCTCCTGTAAGGTCTTCTTACCCTTTAAAATCAAATCCTTCTCTCAAGTGTTTTCTTTCTGTCCATATTTTCTTTCCCCTTAAGTTCCAGTTGACTATCTCTGAACTTTATAGCAAGCACTGGGTTCAGCGTTACACAGTATTGTTCTGTTTCACTTCAACAAGGAGGCCTGGGAAACACAATCTGTGAAAGAATGATCTCTGTCTGCAATTATTAGTATAAATGTTCCTCTAGAACTCACTAGTGGCCATATAGTCTTTAGTTTTATTTGAGAACATTCCTGGCTTGTTTTCTATTAATGGCAAGGCAGGCAGAGAGCATAGTAAATGAAAAGATATTTCCAGCTGGGTTCTCAGTGAGATTTACTTTTCAGTAAATAAAGTACCCCTGGGAATAAACTGTTCATCCTTTGAGATGTATTACTATAGTTCCTATCATATCTGTCAATTCAGGAAAAGAGACAATTTGCTAAGTATCCTGTTTCCCTGGAAATTAATTCTTCTGTGAACTGCTTCAACCACTTTGTGCTTTTACCTCTTAGATCAAATATAGATTCTTGGCCTCCTCTTCAAAGCCACCCACCACTCCATCTCCTCTCTCAGAGCCTCTTTTGCCCTCTTGACAGGCTGCATTATGGCCAGCACATCAGCTGCTTGCTGGCTTTGCTGCCATGCATGTGAAAGCCTCAGACTCATTGGAAATGCTGACTGCCTCATCCATTAGCTGATTCCCTCCTAGAAAATGACCCATACTGATTAAACACAAATGTCTGTTCTTTGCCATAACACCCAACCAGTTCCTTTTATTGTCTGTCTTAATAGTGGGTAACTCATCTATTTTCTATACTTAGAATAGTCTTATTAAAAATGGATGAACAACAAAATCTACTTACACTATCAAGTCCTACCTGCCCCAGTCCTGCCCACCATCAAGTATTGAAGTTGGCAAAGCCTTCCCTAGTAGCCAATGTTGGAGTTTGGGATTGCTAAGCAACTGCCTTTCCCTTTCCAGGTTTTTAACCATTTGAAAGTGGATGCTAGCAACTATGGGGAGGGAGGATCAGAATAACTGATTAGATTCTTTATTTTAGGAGCTGGATAAGACAATATGGCAAGACTTCTATTCTTACTCTCCCCAAATTGGGAGCTAACTGCTCCTGGCTTAAGCAGCCTACAGCCAATGGAGAAGCTGGAACCAAGTGAGCAGAGATCTGGTTGGGCCT
Organism: Callithrix jacchus; assembly: GCF_049354715.1. Classification (NCBI taxonomy): domain Eukaryota; kingdom Metazoa; phylum Chordata; class Mammalia; order Primates; family Cebidae; genus Callithrix; species Callithrix jacchus. Next base: position 33,711,209 of record NC_133517.1, on the reverse strand, counting down.
GATGGAAATGTAAATTGCTTGGTCTGTTTACCACGAGAGATTGGAAACATAAGCTTTTATGATGCCTGACCTAGAAGTTCTAGAAGATCAAAGTGCAAAAAAGGAAGAGGCAGGTACCAACTGCTCCATCCTTTTGCTGATCCCATTCTACAAGTTATGCCATGGTAACAATCCCAAATCTCAGGGCCTCATGAATGCCATGTTTATTTCTTACTCAGGTAACAGTAGGGTCAATTGCAATTCACTTCTATGCCATCTTCACTCCAGAACCAGGCTGATTTTACCTGGAATATTGCCAGCCAGGTGACAGAGGGGAATGAGATGTTCCAAATAAAAAGATCTATCATGATGGTTCAGGTAAAAAGAATTCAAAAGACAAACGAAAGTGGCATCAGAGTGATGACAAGTCAGCATTGGAAATGGTAGGACACAATCAAATCAACAAGACTTGATGGTTGATTTGATGTGAGAGTAACAGAGTTCAAAGAAGAATCACTTTTACATTTGTAGATAGTTGGTGATATTCACTAAGAAGAATGGGATTGGAAATAAATGTTTTAATATTGGACATATTAAGTTTGAGGATCATCCATGAAGAGATACTCGGTTAGATTACATTGATCTAGAACTCAATAGAGAGATTATAGCTGGAATGAGAGATTTAGAATTCATCTCCCTATGGGGGCAGGTGAGTGAATGATATCACCGCAGAGTTTCTAGAATATCAAATGGGGAGGCAGCGGATAGAATCCCAGGGCAATGTTTTCCAGGCTTTTTCATGTCAGGGAACATGGACACTGATAGTGTTTGTGCAGTCCACTGAAATAAAAGGACAAGGCAGCTTGAGTCTGTGGGCAAAGAGCTCTGGATCTCTGGCTACTACAAGAACTAAGGGGATCATTATTTTGGGCTGATCGGGAAGCTCATTCCTGTGAAACATCTACATTTAGGCAACTGGAAAATAAAAGAAACTGAGGCATAGCCACAAAGGAAGGAAATCAGGAAAAATGCCATCATGGAGGCCAGAAAAAGAATTTTTAAAAAGAAACTTCAGAGAATTTACAATAAAACTGAAAGGTATGAGCTATTTTTGACAGACAGTCATGAATGAACTCAGAGAAGCATTCTGTGCAGAAGTAGTGTAGAATCAAGATTTTAGGTGGCTGAGATAAAAAATTAATATGAAAAGTATAGAGAATGAGTTTATACCACCCTAGATAAGGGCTATAAAGTAAAACAGTTTGTCATCAGGTTTGGGGGGGAGTTGTTTTAAGATGAGCAGGGCATCAGCCTTTCTCAAAGCTGAAGAAAAAGAACCCATCGAAAAAAGTAAAGTTTGTAATTAAAAGAAGGGCTGAACAATTTATAAACAAAGACACTCTGAGGAGGGGAGCCAGAACTCAGACTAGCAGGAAGAAGGCCAAATCTTGCCTTGAGGTATAAAAGAGGAGGATTCATTCAGGCAGATGCAGTTAAGTCATAGGTGGTAGGTAACAGCATGATAGACTCTTCTTTCTGAAGTGATGATACTTCCATTGACAGGTGATGCAGGCATAGGTAGGGCCAGGCTTCAGGAAATATTCTAAGCAAAGGTGCACACAGGGCTTCAGAGCAGTGCACCAGTAAGCTGGGCATATACAAAACATTATACAATGGACTCTTTCCTTGCACCTTTTGTGTATCCATGTCCAAATGAAATAAACAGAGCTTACTCCCAGAAAAGTGATTAATCTACCAAAAAAAAAAAACTATGCTCTTTTCCTCCATCACAACAATATCTTCTGATTCGCCTCCTCCATTTTCTACCTACTTCATTCCTTTCCAAATACATTGGCCTTCTTGCTGTTCCTTGAAAAATTAGCATGCTCCTGACTCAGGGTCTTGCTCAAACTATTCTCTCTGCAATAGATCTTTTTTTTTTTCATCTATTGGCATGGCATTATTCCTCAGTTGCTTTATATCTCTACTAAAACCTCATCTTCTACAGTATTCCCTGTTCAATTATTTCAAATAGCACCCTTCTATTACTCTCCCACTGACATATTTTTCACTGGATTGTTTGTTTACTGCCTGTCCCCACCTCTAGCCCCCAGGGGACCTAGTCTCTTTGGTAACCTATTATACTTCAGTGTCTAGAAGAGCACCTGGCAAACAGAGTGGTCGAGTGCTCAATATTTGCTGATCGAATGCCATTGCTATTTTCTACCCTGTGTCTTCTTTAGTAAAGATCCCTCCCCTTTCCAGTGCCCATGCCTTTTAACTTTCCCTTCTTTCCATCAGATCAGGAAAGGATTGGCTATCAGATCAGCGAACCATAATCGCTTGAGTTCTCTTCAGTGTGATAAATTTTGGTCAATGTATTTCCTTAAATATTAATTTATCATTCAAACTTGGATTCCTTATTGTGGAGTAAAAGGGTTTTCTCTATATTAATATAAATTCCAGCATCATAAGTTAATACCAGAAATATTGTTAAGCATAGTCATTTTAGGTTGACTAAGGAATAGGGAGCCACTAGGAAAGATCTTTCTCCTAACTAATCCTGCCCTGTTATGTACCATTTCAGACCCCTTTGGCCTCACAATCCCTCGTTCCAGCCACCACCGCAACAACCAGCTTCACATGGCTCCAAAAAACTTCACATAGGCACCATGTGACAAAGCTTGGCCTCGTGCCACTGTGGGCCTCCCACCTCATCCGGGGCTTCCTCTTGCATTCTGGTGGGCCCCACTGAGCACCTAGTGTGGTGGTTAATACTGAGTCTCAACTTCATTGGATAAAAAGATACAAAGTATTGATCCTGGGTGTGTCTGTGAGGGTGTTGCCAAAAGAGATTAACATTTAAGTCAGTGGGCTGGGAAAGGCAGACCACTCCACCCTTAATCTGGGTGGCCACAATCTAATCAGTTGCCAGAGTGGCTAGAATATAAACAGGTAGAAAAATGTGAAAAGAGAGACTGGCCTACATCTTGCTCCTGTGCTGTATGCTTCCTGCCCTCAAGCACTGGACTTCAAGCTCTCCAGTTTTGGAACTCAGACTGGCTCTCCTTGCTCCTTAGCCAGCAGACAGCCTATTGTGGGACCTTGTGATTGTGTGAGTTAATACTTAATAAACTATATATATATATATATATATATATATATATATTATTAAGTTTATTAAGTTTATTAAGAATATATATATATATATATATATTCTCCATTAGTTATATCCCTCTAAAGAACCCTGACTAATACACCCAGGAATGTATAACCTAGAAATATGAGTTTATACCTGGAGATGAACTTTTGGACAAGGAGAGATTGATACCTATGGATAAATCCTTCCTCTTCTTCTCTCCACTGTGGAATTTTGCCTCAGCATGAATTATACCTTGAATCTCATCTACATCTGATTTAGATATTTAGATAAAGCTTTGGATATTAGACTTTAGAATTGATGCCAGACTGCATTTAGACTTTTGGGGCTGTTGGAATAAAATAAATGCATTTTGCACAAATTTAGGGGATTTATAGGAGATTGCCATAAACCAAACTGTGTCCCCAAAACTCATATGTTGAAGCCCTAACCCCTAATGTGACTGTATTTAGAGAAAGGGCTTGTGAGGTGATGACAGAGGTTAAAACAGGTCATAAGGGTGGGGCCCTGATCTGATGGGGCTGCTGTTCTCATAAGAGAGAGAGACTCCAGAGTGCTCTGGCCACCCTATGAGTACACAGCAAAGAGGCAACCATCCTCAAGCCAGGTACAGAATCCTCACTGGAACTCAGCCATGCTGGCACCTTGATCTTAGACTTGCAGCCTCCAGAAATGCAAGAAAATTAATTTCTGTTGTCACCCAGATTACAGTATTTTATTATGGAAGCTTGAGCTGACCAATACAGCCCCAAGCAACTTGTCCTAAAATGTACTTTAAGTATTTCTTGTACAACAGCCCCATGAGATCAGTCAGTCTCATCTTGAGGCAGCCAGGCTGATAACACATTTCATTTTGGCTCCCTCCCCTTCCCCACCTCATTCCCCTTGGCCCTCTCTTCTACTCTCTGCGATTGCACCTCCCACTATCATCAAGCTCTGCTCTCTGAGAAACTCAGGCTAAGACACTATCTATATGCCAATGACATTCAAATTTATGTCTAAAATCCAGACCTCTCTTCAGAACTCCAGATTTGTATATCCAACTGATACTCAACATTGCCATTTGGATGTCTAATAGACATCTCAAACTCAATATGTCCAAAACTGAACTCCTGATCTTCCCCCTAAAACTTTCCACACCCACAGCCTTCCTCATCTCAATACATAGCTTCTTTCTGCAGTTGCTGAGGCCAAAATCTGTGAAATTATCTTTAACTCTCCTTTTTCTCTCATATCTTACGTCAAATCCCTTAGAAAATCTTGTTGACTTTGTCTTAAAATATATCCAAAATCCAGTCACTTCCTACTACTAGCATCCTGATCTGAGCCACCGTCACCTATTGCCTGGATTATTACAACAGTCTCTTTCATTGAGTCCCCATTTTGACCTTTATTTCCATCCCTTACAGTTTTCTTTACACAGTAGCCAGAGGAATCCTGTTAAAGAATATGTTAATTATGTCACTCCTCTGCTCAAAATCCTGCAATGGCTCCTCATTTTACTCAGGGTAAAAGCCCAAGGCCCTTCATGATGACTTCCAGGACAAGTGAGATAGAAAATACCTTTTGCTATTGGGTTATTAGAGGAGGATTCACTTATAAAGTGATATTTGAACAGAGACCTGAAAGAACTGAAGGAAAAGTACCCCAGGCACAGGGTCATCAAGTGCAAAGGTGTCTGAGGAATGATCTTACTTGACATTTACCAAAGCACAAGGACACCAGTGTGGCTGGAGGGAATGTATGGAAAGGGTGGAAAGTACAGGAAATGAAGTCAGTGGGGTATCAGGGAGCCAGAGCATGCAGACTATACTGTAGCATCTTACAGGTCAATGTAAGGACTTTGGCCTTTGCTCTTAGACAACATCTTTGGAAGGTTATGAACAGTAGAGTGACATGATCTGATTTGGGATTTAAATCAATCACTCAGAGTGCTGTGCTGTGAATGACCCATGGAGGACAAAGGTGAAAGCAAGGAGACTATTTAGGAGACTGGTGCTGTGATCCCAACATGAGATGCTGACTTGAATCAAGACATGCTGACTTAAACCCAGTGGATGTAGGTTTAAAAAATATAGGGTTCAGATTCTGAAGTTATTTTGAGAAGGAACCAACAGAATGTGTGGGGAAAGGCCATGCCTGCCTTGTTCACCAGGGTATTTCTAGTGCCTGGCATATGTAAGTGATCAGTCAAGTCGGACACCTCTGAGCAGACTAGAATTTTACATAGGATCAATGTCAGACTTATTTTTCTGAAAATTCAGGCAACTTCTTTCATCTCCGGCATTCTGGCATTCTGCCATCTCCCTCATATTTTAATTTATCCTCAATTGCTTGCAGCAAATCTGAGACAACATCTAAATATCTTCAAGTTTACATGTCTACAAGAAAATATTTATAGTTTCTCTGGGTTGTCAAGAATTGAATTCCTTTTAAATGTAGGTGATGTCATTTTATTTTCCTTGTTTCCTTTGAACTTATGTTTACTCTTAATGAGGTTATTTACTTTTCCTACTTGAATTTAGAATGGAAACCATCTGTGACAGTGTTTATATTAACATGACTTTACTATCCACCTGTCTGAATTGTTTTTTTATGAGACAAGGTCTCACTCTGTTGTCCAGGCTAGAGTAAAGTGGCATAATCACAGCTCACTGCATCCTCAAACTCCAGGCTCAAGCGATCCTCCTACCTCAGCCTCCTGAATAGCTGGGACCACAGGCATGTGCCATCACACCTGGCTAATTTATTTTTATTTTTTGTAGAGACAAGATCTTGCTATGTTGCCCCAGCTGATCTCAAATGCCTAGGCTCAAGCAATCCTCCTACCTCAGCCTCCCAAGGAGTTTGGACTATAGGTACATATATCACCATGCCTGGTTAAGTTATTATCTTTTGTAGAAATGGGTTCTCACTATATTAGCCAGGCTGGCCTCAAACTCCTAAGCTCAAGTGATCCTCCCACTTCAGCCTCCCAAAGTGTTGGGATTATAGACATCAATCACCACACCTGGCTTGTCCACAACAATGTTACTTTAATATTCCATGAAAGTTTTACCAGAAAGTTTTCCAAGAAAATAAAACTACATTGCCTGTTGTTTCTGGAACTTTCCAAAAATCCATTTCTTCAAAGAACAACTCTGCTACCCTCATCAAAGTTAAAAGCCCCTTTAACCAATTATAAATCTCCCAACTAGACTCAATAACACTTGTTTATCCTTCAAACTCTCCTTGCCATCAATCCAAAACAATTATGTCATGAACTTCACCTAGTTCCAATTAGGCCACCATACTGAAAGACCTGCTTAGACCACACCCCTAAAAGCTACTAAATACATGACTTCCATTGTCTTCCCTTTGAAATGGTCATCTCTGTTACTGCTTTGATTTACCAAAGGTATCTTTTAATATCTTTTCAGGGAATCCACAGTTGATGGATTTTTGTTCCTTTTTACAAAATATAGAGGCCAAGTAGGACTATAATAATTTCTATTTCTCTCTATCATTTTAACATTAAATCCTCCAATAATGGTTCTATTTGTTCTCTTTTTTGTTCCAAACATAGAAAATAATGTTTTTCATTTTCTTTAGCACTTTTTTCCTAATCTTAGCGCATTTAGAACTTTTCAATCGTCCACACATTGTTTCTTCCTTCACCTCTAAGCCTGCATATCCTCACCTTTCAATGAGAGCGAATACCCCCTGCTCCACAGGAAAATGGGGAGATTAAGTGAGATAATGTTTGCGAATATATTTTGCTGTTCAATTATCAAGGACAGAGTCCTCCTTCATTTTCTCATAGCTTTTTGCATTTATCTCTATTTTAGTCCCTACATATGGCTCTCTTTCTTTCACTGTAAACTCTGAAACAGTAGGAATTTCCATCTTTTTATCTATCTCAAAATGTTGTCTAGGGTGTGTCCACAGTTAGTTTTCTGTAACACAGGAGGAAGAGGAGAAAGGCCAGACTGGGCAAAGGTGTGCAGGTACCCCAAAGAGCAGGCAGATACATGTCTAAGCTCTGACAAAGCTGCAGACCTGACAGCAAGTGGGCAGCTGCCAAACCAAGGTTAAAAGCAAAAATGTTCCAGTTTCCCATGCAGAGGCAAGTGCCACTAATTGACTGTTGTTTAAGGGATACCTTTGTCACTCTTGGATCTTTCTGGTCAGGAACATCCTTGTGTCTTTTTTTTTTTTTTTTTTAGACAGAGTTTTGCTCTGTCCTCCAGGCTGGAGTGCAATGGTGCAATCTCGGCTTACTACAACCTCCGCCTCCAGGGTTAAAGCGATTCTCCTGTCTCAGCCTCCCAAGTAGCTGGAATTATAGACATGCACTACCATGCCCGGCTAATTTTGTATTTTTGGTAGAGATGGGGTTTCTCCATTTGGTCAGGCTGGTTGCCGACCTCAGGTGATCTGCCTGCTTCAACCTCCCAAAGTGCTGGGATTATAGGCCTGAACCACCATGCCCCGCCACATCCTTGTCTTAAAGGGGCCAAGTCCCCACACAGAGCAGATGTGTTTCTGAATTGTTCTACCATGGATATGGTTCATATTTCATTTTACAGCTCCCTTCCCCTCTTGAATGCGATTTCTTTGTATGGTCTGTGGCTATAAAAACCATTAAGTAAACTCTTAAAAATTCTCTTTTCAACCTTACTACCATGATAGGCACTTTCCAACATTTTTTCCCTTTACCATTAGGGACCCCAAGATAACCAAGTCACTTCCTGAGACCGTCTCACAATAGGTGGTTGGAAAAGAAATCGGACTTATCCATGGCCTCTGTGGAGCAAAATGACTGTGTCTAACAAGTATTTAATGGACACATGTCTACACAATAAGTCTGAATCTTATCATTCGCTCAGAGGACACTCATTCCAGCTAGTGTTCAAAATTCTCCTTCTGCTTTTTTTTTCTAAGTGGCACTCTAGTATACTCAGATCAGAAGAGCAAATTTATATAATCCAAGCATTGTGGTCTAAATGCTCATGTCTCCCCACATTCATATGTTGAAATCCTAATCCCCCAAGATGATGACAGTAAGAGGTGGGGAGGAAGAGACTAGGTCATGAGAGTAGAGTCCTTATGAATGAAATGAGTGTCCTTATAAAAGAGACCTGAGAGAGACCTCTCACCCCTTCCACCACACGAGGACACAGTGAGAAGACACCATCTGTGAACCAGGAAATGTGCCCTTACCAGAAAATAGAGGCCAAGGAGGATGATAATAATTTCTATTTCCCTCTATCATTTTAACTCTGGGAGGCCAACTGGCTCCCAAATCTGTCAATGCTTTGTTCTTGGACTCCTCAGCCTCCAGAACTGTGAGAAATAAATTTCTGTAATTCATAAGTTATCCAGTCTACAGAATTTTGTTACAGAAGTGTAAACAGCCTAAGACACCAAGGAAGCACACATTTTCAGAGCAATGCCAGCTATCTGTTGGCTGATGCCCTCTGACTTTTATTTTTTCAGCACAGTAAATGGCAAGAAGACTACATAATTTAAAAGGGGAAGGAGGAGTTTGTTTTTGCTGCTGTTGTTATTTTTCTTTTTTTACTACCAGACACAGAGAAATGTAGTACACAGAATCTGTCTTATTTTCAGTTGGGATACTCATTTAACTATATTCTTTTGAAACCTGGAAGCTAGCAGCAAAAATTAATTTTATACATATATTATATATATGAATTTTACAATTTTATATATAAATTTATATATAATTTTATATATATGAACTTTATAATTATATATATATATATATATGAATAAACACACACCTATCCAAGCTCCTTAAAACACTGTTCTAAAACTTCTGATCTAGGGTTACAAACTCCAATGCCTCTAAGAATAAGACAGGTAAAACGTTAAACAACAGGGAGTAGTGAGGACTATGGCAAACCTGAGAGTTCATGCCCTCCCTGAAAATATCCAAATTTATTTTTTAATAATACTCTTTTTGCTAATTAAAGCTATCTGTGGACCAAATTCAACTCTGGGGTCCCTGTTTGTGATCTCTCCAAAAACTTCTGTTAAAACTCCATATATGGCCGGTTATGGGTGGCTCACGCCTGTAATCCAGCACTTTGGGAGGCCAAGGCAGGTGGGTCACGAGGTCAGGAGTTCAAGACCAGCCTGGCCAAGATGGTGAAACCCCATCTCTACTAAAACTACAAAAATTAGTCAGGTGTGCTGGCAGGTGCCTGAAATCCCAGCTACTTCAGAGACTCAGGCAGAAGAATAGCTTGAACCTGAGCGGCAGAGGTTGCAGTGAGCCAAGATCACACCACTGTACTCCAGCATGGGCAAAAGAGTGAGACTCTGCCTCAAAAAAAAAAAAAAAAAAAAAAAAAAACCTTCATATACAAGCAATCATATCTCTCACTATCTCAGTTGCTGCTCTACATACACTGAAAACAGCTTACTTTTGATTTTACATATTACAAGATCTTATTAGAGACACATCAGTACAATTTAAATTCTATTCTCTATTCTATTTTTTTATTTTTTATTTTTTATTTTTATTTATTTATTTTGAGACGGAGTTTCACTGTTGTTACCCAGACTGGAGTGCAATGGCACGATCTCGGCTCACCGCAACCTCCGCCTTCTGGGTTCAAGCAATTCTCCTGCCTCAGCCTCCCGAGTAGCTGGGACTACAGGCGCGCACCACCATGCCCAGCTAATTTTTGTATTTTTAGTAGAGACAGGGTTTTACCTTGTTGACCAGGATGGTCTCGATCTCTTGACCTCATGATCCACCCACCTCGGCCTCCCAAAGTGCTGGGATTATAGACATGAGCCACTGCGCCCGGCCCTCTGTTCTATTCTCCAGTTGTACCAGTAGAGCCAGTTGGCTTCCCAAATATTTCCTGGACATATGCTTATGTTAGTCAACTGGTTGCTGGTACTGGTACTGGTGATTATGAGGAGTAACTATTATTAAGTGCTTATGACACACTAAACATGAAATTGTTGCTCTCCTCATATTTAATGAATAATGAATAGTCAATAAAAGCAAGCATTGGTAGGTAAGTCATAATGCAACTACTCATTATGAAAATACGTACTATATTGCATGAATAAGAGTCACTACTGTCTATAGAGTGGTCAGTTTGTATTTCAACTATTGCATGTGTGTGCATGCATGCATGTGTGAGAGAGAAAGCAATCAGATGGTACGATCTCCACGTAACTTTATCTTCTAGTCTGTGAGTAAACAACTGGCCCACATATGGTTTTACCCACTACATATTCAGTTCTCATTATCATCCAAGATCTTTCAAGGTGCTCTGCAAAGTCATTAAAATTCTATCATTCTATGTTAACATAACATTTTAAGGTTCTTTCTGAGCTTCATAAAATATCAAATGAAAGCTGATTTTTCCTTAATGAATGATTCTAAATGTGTGATAATATGTAGCTCTGACAAGCTACAAGTGAGGCAGAAGACTGAAGAGTGTGAGCACTTGGCCACATAAAAGTAGTCCAGGCTGAAATGGATGAAACAAACATTCTCAGTAGCAAATGGATATCCAATTGGTAGGCAAGTGTGTGACATAAGGAAATTGTTATTAAAGCCTGGAATTCCCTTTAAAATTCCAAGAAGACATGTGGATATGAGGATAAACATCTGCCTTCTAGAGCAAGCGTGGATGAACTTTTTCTGTAAAGGGCCAAACAGTAAATACTTTAAGCTTTTCAGGCGATACAGTCTCTGCCTCTACTACTGAACTCACCATTGTAGCAGGAAAGCAGCCAGATAATATGTAACTGAACAGTTATATCAGTGTTCCAATAAAACTTCATCTCTACACAATGAAATTTGAATTTCATGCCATTTTAATGTCACAAAATATTTTTCTTTTGATATTTTTTGATCGGTTAAAAATATAAAAACATTCTTAGCTTATGGGTTGCACAAAAACAAGCAAGGCGCCAAATTTGGCTCACTGGCCATATTTTTTTGTTAACAATCTAAATGTCTAAATACAAAAAGATTATTGAATGACTTCTGCTCTGAAGTAAGAAATCTGAATAAGGTTCATTTAGATTAGTATAGCTTCATACCTTGCCCTCCTCACATCTTTGTTAATTAATTTCCCAGGCTGAATGAGAAAGGGGCCCCTCCCTCTTTTCTACATGGGGCAATCTACTCAACCATTTAAACCCTACAGATACCCTCTTCACCCCGTTCTTATTCTTTATCCCCCTCCTCATATAAAAGGCTAAAATGTTACCTATAATTTATCTAGTTTAATTGTAAAGTTAAGCAAGTGGGTTTTAGGAATAATTAATACCATGGAGGAAAATGCTCATAGTATGTTAAGTGAAAGGATCAGAAAAACCACATCAGAGGTGCAATATGATCCCAATCTGCGAGGGGTGGTGTTATCTTCCGTTGATTAATCCTTGAAGGTGATTTGGATTTTATCTAGATTGTTCCCAGTCTCTTCAAAGGCACAATTATTTAAGCATAAAATACATTATTTTCTTCATTTCTTTTCTAAATATCATTTAAACCCTTGAGGCTGATCTCCTTCCCTTGATGCATCTTTCACTTACTCTGATTTGTATCTTCAGACCTTAAATACTGAGCCTTAATTCTCGGCCTTCATCTAAAAATAGACTCTCTAACAAGAGGCACTGTAAGTATTAGTAACATGTTGTGGCTCTCAAGGCTGCTAGATTGTTCTAGAAAAGTGAGGCCTTGTTAGGAGAGACTTTTAAAATCACTTTGTCCTTGTCTGGGAATGCCTTTATTATTTAGCCAAGTTACCTGATAATTAACACAGATCTGACCAATTAGAATAACATTAGTGTGATCTGATACTTGCTCTGAGTCCCGGCTTTCTGTTGAGTGCAAATTAGCATCTACTAATTAAATAAATTTAAATGCCAATAAATAAAGCCTGGCAAGAATTGATTCAAAAAATACTATATTCAGTAGATTTGCTAATGCTTCCTTCCCAAATTGATATGAACTGAAAAGGATGGGGAGGGCATTAAATTTAACTACCTATATGATAAAAAGTTAGACAAGGTTAGAATTTGCAGAACCGCAGTAAGACAAAGCATCATACTCCACTACTTCAAGGGCTCTAATCCTATGGTCACTTCTTAGGCAATATAAATATATAAATTAGACAGAGTTTTGGTGTATTAACTCATTGTTTTTTCTATGCATGCATTTCATCTTCCCAGTATGTCCCTGGAATCTGAGCATAAACTGTGACACAACCATGATGCACTTATTTTAAGGTTTTGATTAAAATTCATTGGAAGTGTTTTAGACAGTTGAATAACAAAAGAAAATTTTAATCTAAAAACCTTTCCATGCTCTCCCTTACATTTATTCTTTCTTTTCAATATTAGAAACACCACCCTGGTTACTTCCTATTAGTTTTTATAGTCTACTAGTTCATTGGTCTCCCAAACTTTGGTCTTTTCTTCAATGTCATCCATCCTATATGCCCAGCATGGCTCTGATCATGCCTTCCCCCGCTAAAAAGAAAAAGAAAAGAAAAAAAAAAAAACTTTGTGTGCTCCCTGCTGCCAAATGAATAACTTTTAAAAAATAAACTCAAGGCTCTTTGCAATTGGTCCCAAGTTTTTCAAAACTGCTTTCTACTATACTCTTATGACTAGCTCAAGCTTCAGTCTTTCTCTGAATATGCCGAGTTTTCTTTCCATTCTCTTTTCTGTTTATGTCACCCTATAATGATAATAAATGATAGTAATAGCTACCACCTAGAGTCTTCACTATATCCACATAGTTTCTAATCCCTTTACATACATTATCTCACTTTATCCATATAACCACATTAATAAGATAGGTATTATATCCCCCATTTAATAGATGAGACTCAAAGAAGTGAAGCCACTTGCCTACATGTTAAATGGTGGAACTGGATTTAAGTACAGGGCTGTGAACCACATGCCCATTCCCTTAACCATTTTCTCTCTCACCTTACCCTCTTCCAAATGCCCTCACCACCCACCTCCCACATCACCACACACGTACACACACAGAAACTCTACCATTCTTCAAGGCCCATCCCAAATGCCACCTACCTCCCTCCTACATAGTCCCTCCTGTTACCATTCCCTTCTCCAACAGATCCTCTCCCTCCCCCTCCACCTCCACCTCCTCCTCCAAAACTCCAGACTATATCCTTTCTGCCTAAGAATCCATATGCCCGTAGGTTTCAACAGCTAGTGATCTCAAAGTCAGGTCATTTATCCTTCAATATTAAAATTATAATGACTGAATCCTGTCCCATGAGTCACAGGAAGTCTATTTTTCTACCAGGTTTGCTCCATATATAATTTCTGGGAACCCTAATAGAGTACTCATATGCTCCAAAATTTATCTTAACTTCCCCCTATAACCCATATTCTGAAATACTGTTATATCAGAACTTCCCTAGGGTCTCTTTGGGGTGTTTTCTCTTCCTGTCCTGATTTGCTTCAAGACTGGACACTAGTCCACTTTGTTGACCATCAACTCCCCCAAAAAGACCACCAGAAAAACCTGTTGGGTTTCACTCTCAGCATCATGCAGGTAGCTCAATGCAGTGCTTTTTAAACTTATCCACTGAAGCAATCCTAATGACAGAGAAAACTTTTACCTTACCGCTGGTAATATTACCACTACAGTTGAAAAGAGCCAGGTTTAAACTCAAATTTCTAACAATCACTCCATTGCCCCTCAAGGTTGAGAGACACATCCTTATGTGATCAGTTTGTTATTACCGTGAAAGATTTAGATGATGTTATTACAACTGCTAACATATTAATTGTCCCCTAAAACAGAGTTTGCAAGTATCTGATGATGGAAGAATTTCTCTTTGCTTCCTATATGATTAAAGTTCAACATCAGTTTCGATTTTTGATTTTTATTTTACTTTCTCTCCCATTGCCATAAGCGCGGACACAGACACACACACTAAGTCAGGCATCTCCACGAAACCTTCCCGTGGAGTAGCACAGACAGGCATGGCCTTCGGCCCTGTTCCTCCCCACACAGCCTCAGGGACAGCAAAGAGGCGAGGGAGGTGAGAACGAGGCAGACTCAGGTGGCGGGGAAAGGGACTCTCAGCCCTACTCCCCAGGTGCCATCTACTCAGAGACCCTCAGAAGCCCTCCAAACCGTTCCATCACACCGAGCCTCGTGTTTCAGGGTGTAATGAAGGCTGCAGAAGTAATAGAAACGTACTTACCACTGTCAAAAGGAATCTGTTAATAGGAAAGTTTGTGGCAAGCGCTGGTTAGCTCACATCCGTGAGGAAACTGGTTTCCTATTTAGAGAAAATAGAACTGTTCTTCTTAAGCAGGGAGATGCCTATTGTGTGGGTAATTACAGGGAGGCTCGGCTGACCTGGCAATGAGGTAGGGTAGCTAAGTACCTGAAGGCAAGGGGAGCGCCTGAAATGAAAGCAAAGGCCCCATCTGTCAGGCTGTAATGATTGTGCTATTTGGAGGCAGAAAGGTTTGTCTGGAGCAGCTGGTTTCTCTCCAAGTGACCTTTTAGCATTTCTGCTTTTGCCGTCTGACAGATGTGTCAACTCAATAATTTCAAAAGCCCCTGAGTAAATAACCAATTGTGAGCAAGGATGACCCAAAGCGATGACAAAATGGCTGCACGAGGCACATTATGGAGCATAATACCGAGCGCCGGAACCGGCAACATTATCAGAAGGGAAAAACATGTTCGTCTTTAGTTTGGACTAAATGGCTGTCCTACCCACCACACTTCAGTTGTTCTCGAAGCTGGAAGAAAGGGAAATGCGCTGGCACGGAGGGACCGGCGGCGGCCTTGCCCTTGGAAGCCCGCATTACCGCGTGCGGGACTCAGGTGGCGTCAGGACGCTGGAAATGGACTCCCGCGCGTTCGCCCCCGCCCCGCCGGAGGACGCGGCGCGGGCTAATTGGCGTTGTGAATGATTGGGGGCTGTGGACCGGCGGCTGCAATCAGACCGGGGCTGATGGCGTTAGAGTCTTGCAGAGTTTGCACAGGCAAGGCAGGTGCGGCCGGGCTGCTTTTATCTGGGAACTAAGCGGGAGGGGGCCCAGAGGCCAACGCTGCAAAGATCGAGTGCAGCAGGGGCCCGAGCTTCAGGGAATAAGATTGCCCAGGGTTCCTCCAGGGGCAAGCAGAGCACTCTTGCGTGGAAATCTGATTGATAAAGCGCGTGCATATTTTTTGACAGGCTTTTTAAAGCTTTCACAGCTTCACTGGAAATACCATCAAACTAAGGTGAGAAGAGCTCCGCCCAGCCCCTGAGCACTCCAGGGCCCCTCCCTCAGTTCTAGACGCTTCTGGAATGGCATTTTCTGAGATTTGGATGTCCAAATATTCTTTTGATTATCCTACATTAGAAGTGTTGGAATTTTCTCTTTTTAATCACTTAATGCCCCCTTTTAAAAATGCATTACATAAATTTACAGTAAACTATTAACCTTCAAAGGCAAATTTTCCATACTTGAAAGCCAGTCTTCCCAGAGACAAACCATTATGATGAGAGAGGTAATGTAAACACAAAAAGGGCTGTGCTGGATAACAGTTCATACTAGTTTGTGTGAGTCAACGTCAAGTTTTCAGGAATATTGCAAATATTTTTAAACTGATAGTACCTTTGAAATTGGTCTTAGTGGTAGTCTTTACACCATGGAAATTAGTAAACACTATAAATCAGGGCTTTTTTCTCCCGGAGAGGTGGTTGTTACACGTACCAGCACACCACTGACACAGATGAATCACAGCATTAGTGTGCTTACATTTGGCCTTGGCCATGAGATCTAGATTCCTCTCTACTAATTTTTTCTTTTCTTTTCTTTTCTTTTTTTTGGGGGGCGGTGGGGGATTGATTCTTGCTCTGTCGTCCAGGCCCGAGTGCAGTGGCGTAATCTCAACTCACTGCAGCCTCCACCTCCTAGGTTCAAGTGTTCTCCTGCCTCAGCCTCCCGAGTAGCTAGGATTACAGGCACGCCACCATGCCCGGCTAATTTTTATATTTTTAGTAGAGACAGGGCTTCACCCTGTTGGCCAGGAGGGTCTCCAGCTCCTGACCTCAGGTGATCCACCCACCTTGGCCTTCCAAAGTGCTGTGATTACAGGCATGAGCCACCACACCTGACCTCCTTTACTGAATCTGCATTGCAGATTCTGCACTTAATTAATGCCAAAGCTGAGGCTGATCAACGACAACGTTTTTGTTAATTTGAAAAGGGTTTGTTTGGATTATGGTTATGTTCTTTATTTTTTTTTAAAAAAAAAAGTATTGCCTATACTTTAAAGGTACCCCAAAATAACATGCAAAACATCAGTACAGCTCCGATCACACCTTTCTGCTGCTAAAAATCTTCCATGGTTTCCCTACTATTGACTATTTTTTTAATTAATTCAAGTCCATTTACAATTGGCCCCAAAATTTTCAGTATTTTCTACTATATCTTTATGAATAGCTCAAGCTTCAGTCTTAATTCCATAACCTTAGTCTAACTGTTCTCTAAAATAAAACTTCCAGTCAGTCCTAGTTGATCTGGTCCCATAAAACGCTCAGGATATTCCATACACATTCTTGACATCAAGTTCTGCTCATTTGTGTACTTCCTGTGGGAACCACATGTGCCTACCTAGATTCTATACATTCTTCAAAGTCCCACTCCTCTCACAACTCTAATCCGTAATCGATTTCTTTTTTCCTATAACATCCATGACATCTTTTGCTTCTGCCTCTCGCTTTGGCTCTTAACCAAACGACACGCTACCTTGCAGTTTTACTTTGCTCTTTTCCATGTGCACACCTTGTCTACTCTAATAGACTACAACTTCTTGGTGAGCTAGGCCTTTGTATTACATAAGATAGTATGGATCTTCCTCAGCCCCTAGCACAGCACTATTTATACAAACAGTAGTGCTTAAGACAGTGATTCTCACCTCTCTGAATATAGAATCTCTGTGAGAGTTTTAATAAATACTGCCACCTAGGCTTCAACCCTCAGAGATTCTGATTAAGTTGATTCTGATACAAAAGTTCCCAAATAGTTACAAATCTACCTACTTCGTTGCTATCCGGTTCAGAATCCCTGGGGAATTCTCAATCCATGGTTGAGAGCCATGACTTAAAAAATATGTGGATGAATGTAAGGATATAAAGCTGAATTGTACAAAATAATTGTTTTATTAGCACCTCTTTTTTTAACCAAGGTAGATTCACAGCTAACTAAAATACACCATTATGGCCTTTAACACTCGCTATTTGACCATGAGCTCTTTAAGGATGGGGAATGTTGGAAACGGATTTATAACATTGGGAAAAATCCACACTGAAACAATGAATCACTCAGCAAATCTAGTTTACTTCCTGCAGGAATGGTGCAACTCGCCAGCAGTCTTGCCACGAGAGCACACCTGAACAAGAGAGCCAGAAACATTTATAACTTCCATAACCTGACACAATCGCCCTACTGCTGTGTCCAGTTTCCATTGGCCAGAACAAGACCTCACATTCTACGCTTGACCTGATTGGCTAAAAACTTGGAAATTTCCTGAATAAATAAGGGGAAAGAAGAGGAGGAAGAAGACAAGGAATAGGAGGAAGCTAGTCAGGAGGAGGTCAGGAGGGTTTCCAAATAAGGAATGGCATGCACCGGGGTTTGGAGCTTGCCCAATGCTGTTCAAAAATGCCAGAGCAAGTCAAAGTAGCTGATTTAAGATGTAGCTGATTGAGAGAATATATATACATGGGTATATGTTTATGCTAATAGTGGATAAAGGCCACACAGCAAGAAAGGTAACTCCTTATAATGTAGTCTAAGATATAAACTTTGAAGAACCTTCCCATCTCTCACAGAGAATAAATTATGCTTGTAGCAACATCTTCATCTATGGAAATGTCTGGAACCAAGCAAGTCTTGGGCACCCAAAATGATCGTCCTTTCATGCCTATCCATTTAGGTTCCTCCTCCCCCACCAACCTTGCTGGGAAAACCTTCCAGACCTCAGTTTAGATGAGACCAAAATAAGAATGTTGTTACTGTGTTTTAAAGCCATGTTTTTAATAATAAGACAAAGGAATACATGCGTCCATTTAAAGATGATAAAAGAAAGAAAGCAGAACAATTCTCTTTCTGGTTTGATTCCATTTCTCCTCCATGAAAGAGAAAGATAGACTACAAAGGATAGAACACAAATCCTAGAAGGGGAGATAGTAAGAGAGTGTCTAACAGCTTTAAAATGTGTTCAAGTCCAGATGCATTACATCTAAGACAATTAAAACAATTTGCAGCTGTTATTGCAGCTGCTCGTGTCCTGGGGAAAAAAAATCAGAGGGAATGGGAAAATTGCCAGAAGATCAGAGCTAAGCAAATGCCTTAGATTTCAAAAAGAGGGATTTCATAATCTAAAGCCAGATGAGTTTGACTTTCATACCCAGCAACATTTAAAATGCATTCTTAACTCAATTATTTGTATACACTTAGTAGGGAAAGAGCAGTCACCAAAGGCCAGCATAAGGTAGCCAAAAATAATTCAAAAATTATTTTTATGCACTTACTATATTAGAAGGAGATAGAAAGAATATTACAGGCAGATTTTATTCAAACAGCAGTTAGAATTGATTCAAAAAAAGAAATGTATTGAGTCCTTGCTATGTGCTGTTGACCATAATAGGCCTTTGGGATAAAATGCCAGACAAGACACAGTCATCGCCTTCGAGGGGATGTAAGTCTAGTGGGAGAAGTTGAAAAGAACACAAGGTCAGTTCTCATGGGGTTCAGTATGGGTGCACCGGGGAAAGATGAAAGGAAGCTCTTAGATGAGAGAAAATCTATTCTAGGAAGTTGGCATCTCAGGGGGATCGGATACATAAGGAGAAATAAGCCCAGCTAAAACAGCTGGGATCTGGAGGTGGAGAATGTGCCAGAAGAGAAAACAGGAGGTGAAAGGCTTCAAGCTGACAGAGCAGGGTAGCTTAGGAGGCTGCAGGCAGTTCAGGAACACTGAAGCATAGACTTCAAAGTGGAGAGTGAGAAATGCAGAGAGAAAGGTAGAAGAAACAGACAAGAGTCCAAACTAAAACCCATGTTAAGAACTTTGGACTCTATTCTGAGAGTAATAGAGAACCTTTGGAGGATGTTAAGCCAGAAAATGCACCATTGATTTCACCAGGTTATTTGACAGTTTCTTATCATATTATTGTGGATACGATGAAGAACTATGAACTGCATAGCAATGAAATAGGTCAGTTTGTAGCTATTTGGAAAATTGTCCCATGAAATGTCAATGCATAAAACTGTTAGCAAGTAAAAAGAATTCTGTTGGCATTTTTCTATGCCCTTTCTTTGATTCTGTTTTATTCATTGTACTTATCAAGAACTGTGGCAAAGTCTCTTTTACGGACTGCAAAAACTGGGAAGCAGCCACAGTATTGTTGAAACGTTACCAAGATTCAGAAAGTTCTTGACAGGCCGGAGCAAAGGGCCTATGCCAGCAAGATAACATTTTCATCTTCATTTATGTTTTAAAGATCATCTCTTTCAGAATAATAAAATGGAGACGCCTCACTTTATAATAATTCATGTTAAATTATAAATTCAAGAGTCAAAAACCTGTTGTGCTGGAGACTGTGACCCCCCTTGCTAGGAAAACAAAACACAGACCGTGTGGGTAGCATCACTGCATTTGGCTCCAGGTGTGGCGGTGGTTCCAGTAAACACACCAGCTCCCATTTAGGAACTGTGTCCAATTCTAGGTTCAGATACCCAATGTCAAGGTATCTGAAGACCATGATATAAGAAAATGGTGGAAAGCTATAACTGAACAAGGACACAAGACTTTAATTTTTTACAAGAGTAACTCCAGAGGACTGAAATAGGACCACTGAAAATGAAAGCTCTATATAAGGAAGACATTTTTAGAAGAAAATAATTTGTGCCTTTTGTACTTTGTGTTCCTCCTTTCAAATGATTGTCTGCGTAAATAAATATTCTGATGTACTTGTAGATTAAAGGAAAAGAAAGAAAGAATAATTTGTGGGGTTGATGTAAGTGATTATTGAGCCCTGGATGACAGTGAATGTAGAATTTGTAAGTGGAATAGGTGGCCTTGTAGCTTGCGGGCTTCCTACCCACAAGAGGCTTGCACCATTTCTCAGAGATGTTCACTAAAGACAAACATGTCTAGTAATAACCCAAGTTGCTGGTATTTTTACATTGGTATTTTTACATTGGAAGAGAGGTCCGGTTTCTCCTACCTTGAAATCCTATTTTTAAAAATCATTGTAACCACACCTACCTCAATGTCACTGAAGGACTAGTGGAGAATGACTATTCCACACCAATATTGCCACCTTAGAGTCATTCTTGCCTGCTTTCATTCAATATTTATGCTACAGTCCCAGGAACTGATTCCTTCTTTTATTGCCCATTCCTTTAAAGGATCCTAAATGTCTCTTCCTCATGTTTCATGTTTTCTTAAAATTTCTGACACCTCCATTATGACAGATGTTGTACATAAGTAACCAAAGATATGAAAGCTTTTGGGGTAAATGTCTCCTAAGGAATTCTGATTTAGGATTTAGTAGTCCCTTTTTTTCCATTTTCTTAGTCATAAACCATGAGCAACCTTCCTTTCCCATGACCATGTCACTCTATCACAAACATTTCAAGAAAAGAGTCTAAAAGTGGCTTTCCACTCACCTCTCACCGCTCACATGAAGGCCGAGTTCAAGCACAGCCACTGGTATCCTTCACACATTTGCCGGGGCCATCCCTGTCCTACAGCCCCAGTCCCACTGCTCCAAACTGTACCTGTGCCACAGCAACAGCCTGTCACTTCCTGAGTCCTCTTTGTTTGTAAATTGTCAGTGCTTGAAGCTACTGACAAATTTATTTTGGCTTTGAAGATGACTGTCCCATAGGTATCTATCACTGTGAGATTCCATAATGTTATGGACTGTCATACAGTCTTCAACCACTTTTTTTAAAGGACTTCAGTGAATAACCTCAGTCTGACCCTGGGCCTCTTGCCTTCCTCCTTCTGTTTTCCTGCTTGTACTCCATGTTCTTCCAAGAAAGTTTACGGAATAATGCTGCATTTAGTTTGTCTGCATTTTGTCAAATTATATTGTCTTCATAAAATCCCAAAACTAGCCCCGGCCTAGATCACAACAGACTTTTCTCTCCATTATTACAACAATCTTAAACTCTTCTTTCTCCTTGGAATCTCATTTTACAACCCTGCCACCACCACACACACACACATGCAACAATGCAACTTCACTGAAGAAAAACTAGTCTCTTTTCAAAAGGAAACGGTGTATGTTCTATTTGTTCTTTTTCTATTTGCTCCTCAATCCATTGTAATCTGGGTTTCTGCCACAGTTATTCCACCAAACTGACTCTCACAATGGTCAGTAACATCCTACTGGTTGACAAATACAATAGACACGTTCCAGTTCAATTATTACTTTATCTCCCTGCAGCATTTGTCATTGGTGACTGTTCCCTTCTTTTTGAAATTCTCTTCTGCCTTAAGCTTCAAGGTTTTCTTCATGACTGCCTGACTCTCCTCTTTGAGTTTCCTTGTCTCTCTCCACCAGCCATTTAAAAATTGATCTTTACCAAGATTTGACTCTCAGAGCTTTACTTATCTCACTCCTCAAGCTGTCCCTCGAGTAATCTCACCCACACACAAACTTCAGCTAACACTTACAGATGATGACATCCGACCTCCAGGCTCACATCTGGGCTTGCATATGCTCTAAGCTTAAGACTCATACTGACCGAAACTCACCTCATCAGTTTCCTTGCCCTCAAACCCTCAAAAAAAATTAAGGAGGAAAAAAAAAACCTTTTCTCCTTTCAGGAACCTAAATTATTTGGGTTTTTTTTTTAATTTGGCTTCATCTTTCTACCCTCACTTCAATTCTGACAATTATGCAAAATAATAGAATATTATGTACACACTTGCAATTAGAGACTAGAAACTCTGTTCTAAAAAGGGGATTAAAAATAAGCTTAATGTTATTTAGATTGCTTTATTTATTTATTTATTTATTTATTGAGACAGAGTCTCACTCTGTTGCCAGGCTGAAGCACATTTGCGCTATCTCGGCTCACTGCAGCCTCTGCCTCCTAGGTTCAAGCGATTCTCATGCCTCAGCCTCCTGAGTAGCTGGGACTAAAGGCATGTGCCACCATACCCAGCTAGTTTTTATATATTTAGTAGAAATGGAATTTCACCATGTTGGCCAGGCTGGTCTTGAACCCCTGACCTCAAGTGATCTGCCTGCCTCAGCCTCCCAAAGTGCTGGGATTACAGGCATAAGCCACCACTCCCAGCCTTCTATGATTAATTTTAAAATAAAATTAGAAGGTTAGCTGTAATCATGTGCAGCTGCCAATCAATAATTGCATTTTTTCAATAAGCAAAAAATTGGAATCTGGATTGGAGCAGACATGCAAAACTCTGGGAATACAGATGTTCTGTTTAGAAAGAGATTTCGGGGAGTACATCTTGCATTCTAAAGCTCACTAAATTCTTCCTTCTATCTTGGCAGGTTACATGATGAAACGATATAAGCTGCTGTGTTTCAAAAAATATCTTTAAAATTGTCCTATTGCTTTTTTGGTAAACACAAGTGAATTTATTGTTTGAGGTACTCTTCTTCCTTGCATGAAGAGGGCTAAAACTCTTCATTCTTAAGGTCGGAGTCTGTCCTCTACTGGGAAGCCTCAGATGCAGACTTCCACCACTAAAATAAGTCATAAAACGGAAATCCCAAGCCAAGCCCACATAAGCCAAAGTATCAAGCACCCAGCATATGTACAGAGCACAAACCTATTATTTCACACCTGGTGCTATGCCAGTAGAGATTCTAGAAGCACAGAATTAAACTGTTATTTTTGACAAAGTAGTATTATTGGTTGGCATTCAGTAAATCTGCTTGAAATTCTAACAACTTCTGTATATAGAATATCTACCCACCTAACATTTTTTCTTTATATGAAATCTTATAATAGCACATCTGTAATAACATTTCTTGTTTTCCCTTTTTCCCCAGGAACACTGTTGGCTTCTACTGTATAAGAACTACAGTGCATCTATCTCCATTAGCACTGTCACACGGGTTTTATAAAATCATATTACAAAATGTGGGTCAGTGATCACTGAGTCATGTAATTTATCAAGACAATACCCAGATGCACTGTTTGACATTCGTTTTGCAGGGATACAATCTACTGGTGTAAACAACTCTGCAATGCCTACCATTCTTCAGAAGCAAAGGCCATTTATGACTAGCGGGAAAAAATCAATATCCAGAGTTCCACTCACTATCAAATATTTAATGTCCCAATGTTTTATAAGGTAATATATCAGTGAAAACTGACAGAACACTTTCCATCGATAATACATCATATTTTCAGCTTGACCCTCTAATCATGCCTCTAAATTCAGACTTTTAGAACCAAAAAGAACTTTGTCTCTTAGCCCAACTTCCTGATTTAACTAAGAGAACACTGAGGTACGTAGTACAAAACTGAAGAACAACAAACTGGCCCAGCGCTTGGTGATAAAGTCTAGAACTTGTTTCCCTGGTCACAAATTTCATAAATACAAAATTCAGTGCTTTTCAAATCTTGCATATTTTACTCTCTTTCTGTTTCCTTCATCACACCAGTAGGATAGAATTAATTCCCTAATCCTTATATTACATTTAACTAAATCAACATTTTAAAAGTACCTCCTCTATACTCAGCACTGAAATTGATGTTGGAAATAATAGGGGTGCTTCTCTTCCGTCAAAGCAGGGCTTTCAAGAGTGATAGGAGATAAGACACAAGTGCTCCTCATTATCCCATTGACAAGTTCCTCAGTCTCATTTACTGGCATCTTTTCCTCTGTGGCCCCTTAAAGTCTCATTCTCTCCATGCCCATTTTTTCTTATGACACAACCCAGTCTGCCTCATTATTTGATTGCTCACAAGATGTTGGCTGTGAACTAACCTGATTAGTCTGAAGTGTGTGTCTCCTGAGTCCTGGTCCTCTGTCCCCAGGCATCTACTGCATCTCCATTGGTTGTCTCACAGGTTTCTTAAGCTCCACACATTTATAAGTGAACACATCATCTACAACCCCTTATTAGGGCACTTACTGGAAGTAACAGTCATAATTCCATTATGCAAGTCCCCTATTTGTCCACTGAGGTATCTGTCTCTCATACTACACTGTGAAAACCTTGGAAGTAGATCTCATGTCTTTTCATCTAGGTAGTGTCAACACTTTTCTTGAGACCTAGTGAATATATAATAACTATTTATCAAATGAATAAATAAAACCATTGGCTATGTGTTGCCGAAACCATAATCCTGAGTTGTCTTACAAGACACATGCTCTCTCCAATGACCTAATAAGTTCTATACATTTTATTCTCTTAAATCTCTCTCAAAACCATACCTTCCTTTTTTTCCCCAGCAACACTGTTGGCTTCTACTGTATAAGAACTACAGTGCATCTATTTCCATTAGCATTGTCACATGGATTTTATAAAATCATATTACAAAATGTGTAAGACTAAAAACACTGCCCTGGTTTAATAATTTCTCACTGAAGCTCTTTCCATATAGCCTAAATGTTCTCCCTGCTTCCAGTATAAACTTTTCCCACTCAATCTAACACATACTCATAATCTATTTCTTATTTGCTTAAAATCCTTCCATGTCCCCAGTGCTCAGGCAAAGGAGTATAACATACAGCATCTGCTGTGATCTTGCCCCTTCCTACTTATTAATCACAAGCTCTTTTCCAGCCTTGCAGCTCACATTCTATCCATACCAAATATCCCACATTTCCCATTGTACGTGGTGCTCCCTTGCCCGGAATGTCTTATGCCAGTTCCCCCCAACAAACTTTTACAGCAGTAGTCAAGATAAAAGCTTATCTCTGGATTTCCTTCAAGCAAACTTCAAGGCTCCTTCTTGACCCTCCCAATTGCACCTTTTACATATTTCCGTTATGGCAATTATGACATAGAAATTCCTGTCTGTATATCTTTGCCCCTGCTGGAGTTGACACATAAAAGGCATTCAGTAAATATTAATGATTATCATGTAACAATACACACAGCCTAAAGAATGCCCTGAGATCATTAAATTTCTCCATGTATGCTTTAAATCAAGACTTGACTTTATGCTGTTTTGTTCACTTTGGTATTACTAGATGCAATTTGTGCCTTCAATATATAGTAGACTGAACAAATAGTGGGCAGAAGACATGCTCAAAAGACAGGGACTTGGTGCACACCCAGATCTATCTTTCCACTTGGAGAAGAGTGAAAAGTAGAGAGAAAAAGAATGAAAGGAAAACAGAAGAGAGAGAAAGAGAGGCACATATTAATTAATGCCAACATAATCCGCTCCTCTCATCTCTACCATAGTGACCTTCATTATTTTTCTGGTCCCTTTAACATCCTCTAACTTGTCAGCTACTAAGATACACCAAATCCATAGATTATCTCCAAAACTTCTTTTTAACAAAAAGTTTCAATATTTTATTCTCCAAGTGATAAAAAATTGCTAGGACGGAGCCTAATACAATCATTAGAACTCGGCATCTGCTGTCCCTCCATGACCCATCACCCTAAAGCATGACTCCAGCAAGCAGTGAAACTTCAATATCTTACGTCATCCCACATCCCCTCCCATAAGGGGAGGTGCTGATGGGTTAGAAATGTTAAAATTTTCCATCTCAAAATTACATTTGCACAACAAGGCCTACATTGATGCTACCATGATAAAAGTAATGAACATGTTTGAGAACTAAGAATCACACACAGCAATATTCTCTTTGATAAAAATCCTTCATGAATCACAAAGAAGCTGTAGGTTCTGATATTTTTTAAAGCCAACAAGGTAAACATGACACCAGGACACTCATTTTTATCATTTGAAAACTGTTTTAGATTGTGGTCCAATTTCAAGCTGAAGAATGTACATCACTTTCCAAGATATTTTTCATGTCCTGCATGGGAACTTAGCAGATTTGTGCCAACAACTTGGAGGCTCAGTGCAACAGTCTGAGCAAGATGTATGTGCTCTGCATCCATCATGTGGTAAGATGAGTTTCCCAGGCTGACCTCCCTGCTTGTATACTCTTAAAATATTGGCATGCAAATAGTCTAAGGTGGACCACCAACCAACACTGTAGTCAATTACAACAGTGAATGTTTAAGCAAGGTCTCAGATCGTTCATTCACCCATATACATAGGGACTCTACTAAAGATGCTTACCCTCTGCCCTCTGAATTGAAAATTTCACCATGTTGAAAGCAGGACAGACTCCCTAGCTCTGATGTTTAGACAGCATCAGCTATAACCCCAATCACTAAGCAAGAGGTTTCATGAATGCATTATTGATTACATTCATTGGATTATTTTTCTCTTAAACACAAATTAAGACCACAAGGGAAATGATAGCTCTGTTTCCTGTTGGTTTCTCATCATCAAATGAAGGAAAAGGGAAATAACTAGTTAAGAGGCAACATGAAGAAAACAGAAAGTGATTATACTTGTCCTCCAGCCAAAGGTAGACCCTTCAGGAGTTGCACTCTAGGGCTTTCAGATAGGGCTATATAATTGGCCCCGTCCCCATAGACACAAGTAAACCTGTCTCTCAATCTTTAGCCTTTTCTATGTCTCTTACTAAGATATGGATGTCTCAAGGGAGAAGCTGGATGGGTGGGAGTGAGGTTTGCGTTTCTTCATCAGAAATGTCACTGTTTCTTTCCTGAGAGTGTCCTGCTTTTGCTACGTCTGCCTTAGAGCTCTGTTCAGTCCTCTTTGTTGCCAAGGCATCAGCTTCGATTCTTATTCTGACACACCATCTCTGCAAACCCAAACACATGCTCAGTGTATTTGAATGCTTCTGAGAAAAAGCACCTCAGCCTGGTAGATGGAGATACATGTCCAAAGATGAACGAGCTGTAGACACCAAACCTGTTGCCAAAACCCCTAAAACTATAACACCAGTGACTGCCTTGGTTGTTAATATCTGAAACTATGTAGAAATGTGTGTGTCTGTAGCCTAAAATAAATAAAAATCAATCTACTTCCTTGTCATATTTCTTGCAACAGCAGTTAGAGAAGTAAAGAATATTCAGTATGGATCTAGGTGGGCTACTTACAGGTCTTTGCACATTCTTACAGATGCATGATATTAAAGACAAAGTTGTGAAATGAAAGCAATGTGTTTGAAGGCCTTTTTATGAGGAATAAAGCTAAAGCACTTTCTCAACATGAAACAAGCGTATGTGAAGTACTGTTTATATATAGCCGGACCGCTGCATCCAGACTGAATGGCAAGCACGGTACTGGCCCCTTTGGCAACATCCTAGTGAACAAGCAGCTTACAGGCCGGCAGCAAAGATAGATAATAAAACAAGCAAATAAAGAGTGTTGAAAGTTATAATAGAAAAAATACAGAGTGTTGTGGCATCAGGGGGCTAAACTAAGTATAAAAGATCTTTTTGAAAAGGTGGTGAGATCCAAAGGATTTCAACTTAAGCTTCCTGAGAGAGCTGCTTTTTTGACGTTTTGGTGTGGATGGACAGATTGCTTTCACATAAATTTATGTCTTCAAAAAAATTATCAATTTTCAGAGACAAAAAAGAAATTCAACCAGAGTCCACACAATTTGCAGGGAGAGAGGTTCAGTCTCCACCCAATGTTAATTAACACTGTACAGCAACCCTCCTCTCCAAACCCACTGAATGGCACCCAACCAGTAGGCAGTAACCTCTTTCATCCTCCTGGGAGATCTTTCTTTCACTTGCTCTCTCTCTCTCTCTCTCTCTCTCTCTTTCTCTCACACACACACACACACACACACACAATTTTGATTAGGCACGGGAAGAAAATGATTGGGGACATTGGTCATAAACATGCTACCAGAAGAGCTACCCTTCCCAATCTCTATGAATGCTGGGTCTAATTCAACCACCAACTATCATTCTGCCTCAGATAAAGGTCAGAACCTAATATGTACAAATAAATAGAAAGGTGGAGCTGCTGGCATTGCTTTGGAGGCTCCTGCTGCTTAAGGGGAGCTGGCAATACAGAAAGCATTAGTCCAAGTCCTAAAGCAGAGGACATTCAACCACAGTCTTTTTTTGCTCACATTTTTATGCAAACTTCACTCTATACCATTAACCTTGCTCATGTGCACAGAGGGCTGGAATTTCAGGTCAGATTGGAATGAGTATACATGAAACTTGAAGGATAAATGCTCACCTATCTTGTCATATCATTTTTTTCATATTAGTAAAAGCAAAATATTAAATTGTTCTATATTAGATAAGGTTATGTTATGGAAATTATCAATTATTTGAAAAGCTCTCTTCTGGAAATTATTACTGTTGCATGGGCTCCATCAATTACAGGAAAAAAATCAGGAATAAAATTAACTTAATAGGAGATGGGTAAAATTATCAAAATTAGTAGATATAAAATGACTTAAATTTGAAAGTACACAAGTGATTTTATCAAAAAGACCCAACTACGGAGAAGCTGCAGGCTGAACTGTGGGAAATGTTTTATTCTTGTGACCACAAAATGAAAGCAAGTTAATATCAGTGTTCAAGTTTGATCAAGTAAAGAAGCTCCAACAAGGTCTGAACAACCCCTGGCCCACTAACGGCTGCCTCAGAAAGTAGGATCCTTCCCCCCTGCTAGTGACATAATTATAATGAAGAAGTTATAAACAACTGAAATACACGGTAATTATCAACAGAGCAACATGGATTTTGGATTTCTCCGTCTTGAGAGAAGGTCTGGAGAGGAACCAATTGGTGATCAACAAAGAATGAAATCAATAAAGAAAAGATTTGAGTTCCATATTCCAGAGCTTCTGTGCTAAGTCTGTGTGGATAATAAATCATGTAATTTCATGTGCATGAATTCCTGCCTACTGTCTTACCCATCAGTACTGCTGCTGGTGAAGAAGCCTTGGAAGATCTGGAGGTGGCAGAAAACTCATTTTCCTGGTACTTTGTAAACCTTGGGTTAGAATCGGGGCATTGGCAGCAGTCTGCTGTATAACTAGTTCTCCTTGTCCCTCATTATGTCAACAGCTACTACTACAATGACTTTCTTTCATTGAGAATTTACTGTGTACCAGATAAGAGATCAGTTTTATCATACCCATTTTCAGATGAGGAAAGTAAAATTAAATAGTTTCACCAAGGCATTGACACCCACGCCTGCTGACTGCAAAGCCCGTGTTCTCACACCTTGTACTATACAAACGTCCACTAATGTATTAATACATTCACTAAAGTAGCCGCCTTAATTTCTGTATGTCTTAGAAGACCTAGACTACTGATCAATAAAGTGTGGGGCAAGACAATCCACTGTTTAGAGGCAATAAAATAGTAGAACTTCTTTAGAAAATATTAAGACATCTATTTCTATTGTCATATGAAAAAATAAGAAATTATTATGTTGATATTTAATATACAGTGATATGGTTTGGATTTCTGTCCCCACCCAAATCTTATGTTGAATTGTGATCCCCAGTGTTGGAGGAGGGGCCTGGTGGCAGGTGATTGTATCATGGGGGTGGAGTTCCCCCTTGCTGTTCTCATAATAGTGAGTTCTCTTGAGATCTGGTTGTGTGAAAGTGGGTAGACCCTCACCCTGCTCTCTCTTCCTCCTTCTCTGCCCATGTAAGACATGCCTGCTTCCCCTTTGCCTTCTGCTGTGGCTGTAAGTTTCCTGAGGCCTCCCCAGCCATGCTTCCCATAAAGCCTGTGGAACTGTGAGTCAACTAAATCTCTTTTCTTTATAAGTTACCCATCTTAGGTTGTTTTTTTATAGCAATGTGAGAACAGACTAATACATACAGGTTAATACCAATATTGTTATTCCAATATTTAATATAAAGGTTGATCCTGGCGCATGAATTAGTTTAGTTGCAGGGCACTGAAATGCAGTATGTGAGCATCCTGGGAGAAAGGAGTATTTATTCCCTCAAGTATTTCACAGTGGAGCCCCACTACCTTCTTTTTTTACTTTGATATATTGCAACATACTACAATTCATTGTACCTAGGTAGTATAGACGATGTTTTAACAATAAAAAGTAAATTTTAAAAAAGGAGAGAGTACTTTGAAATGGCCATTTAAAAATGTTTGCATAGTTATGTGACTAAGAAAACATTTCTGTTGCCATAGACTTCATTTAAGTATGCCTTTCTGGTATCACTTCAACTCTTTCTGCCCCACCTCTCTCCTGTGCAGCCCCTGTGTGTGTATGGGCTCTAATCTCCTTCAAGCAGACAAAAGCTGACAGCTCCCTGCCTTGTACCTGTGTGAGATGTCTCTTTCTCACCTCTCACCCCAGGTCTTTCCTGTTGAAGAATGAAAGACTACAGAATGCCCCCCATGAGTACTCACACAAGTACAACCCAAAACTTGAATGAAGTTTTGAACAATGGCAGATGGGAACTAGAGAAGATTCCTTTCCCCAAAGAGACTGTCCTGAAAAGCAATTGTTTACAGCCTGTAGGAAGATCATCTCTCAATATCAAACAGTCACAGTCAATATGAGATAGTGGCCAACTTCGTAACACGTCGTCAACAGGATTGCACACTTCTAAACAAAATTCAGTTCTGAATAGTAGTGCCTAGCTTTTCTTCTAGGGCTTTTATAGTTTTGGGTTTGACACTTAAGTCTTTAATTCATCTTATGTTGATTTTTGTATATGGTGTAAGGAAGGGGTCTAGTTTCAATTTTCTGCATATGGCTAGCCAGTTCTCCCAGCACAAATTATTAAGTAGGAAATCCTTACCCCATTGCTTGTTTTTGTCAGACTTGTCAAAGATCAGATGGTTGTAGGTGTGTGGTCCTATTTCTGGCTTATCTGTTCTCTTCCAACAGGACATAGGCACAGACAAAGATTTCTTGATGAAGATGCCAAAAGCAATTGCAACAAAAGCAAAAATTGACAAGTGGGATCAAATTAAACCAAAGAGCTTCTGCACAGCAAAAGAAACTATCAACAGAGTAAATGGACAACCGATAGAATGGGAGAAAAATTTTGCAATCTATACATCTGACAAGGTCTAATATCCAGAATCTATATAAAGAACTTAAACACATTTTTTTAAAAAAAGCAGCCCCAATAAAAAGTGGGCAAAGGACATGAACAGACACTTCTCAAAAGAAGACATACATGCAGCCAACAAACATATGAAAAAAAGCTCAACATCACTGATTATTAGAGAAACACAAATCAAAACCACAATGAGATACCATCTCACACCAGTCAGAATCGCTATTATTAAAAAATCAAAAACAACAGATGCTGGTGAGGTTGTGGTGAAAAAGGAACACTTTTATACTGTTGGTGGGAGTATAAATTAGTTCAACCATTGTGGAAGACATTATGATGATTTCTCAAAAACCTAGAGGCAGAAATACCATTTGACCTAGTAATCCCATTACTAGGTATATACCCAAAGGAATATAAATCATTCTATCACAAAGATACATGCACATGTATGTTCATTGCAGCACTATTCACAATAGCAAAGACATGGAATCAACCTAAATGCCCATTAGTGATAGACTGGATAAAGAAAATGTGGTACATATCCACCATGGATACCATGCAGCCATAAAAAGAAATGAGATCATGTTCTTTGCAGGGACATGAATGGAGCTGGAGGTCATTATCCTTAGCAAACTAATGCAAGAAGAGAAAAACAAATACTGCATGTTCTCACTTGTAAGTGGGAGCTGAATGATGAGAACACATGGACACATTGGGGGAACAACACCTACAGGATCTGCCAGAGGGTGGGAGGGAGGAGGAAGAGCATCAGGAAGAATAGTTAAAGGATGCTGGGCTTAATACCTGAATGATGGGATGATCTGTGTAACAAACCACCATGGCACACATTTACCTACACAACAAACCTCCACACTCTGCACATGTGCCCCTGAACTTAAAAATTAATATAAGTTTAAAATAAAGTATATAAATAAAACTCAGGTTCTGTTTTCTGGGGAAACTAAGCTAAGGGGGTATATTTCCTCTAAAACCTTTATACCAAAAAAGAAAAAAAGTAGAAACAATATTATAACCAGCTTCAACACCCTCAAAATAATATATTAGTTGATTGTAATCTCATCTGTTTAAAATGTAAAAATGTACCCCCTTCCAAGGAGTTTGCAGGAGCAATTAATCAAGTCAGAAATGATAGGAATTTTCAACAATAACAATTTAAAACTCTTTTGTATAAACAGTGGATGATTGACAAAAAAAATATCATAATTAAGGGCAGCTAATGGTATACTTCTTCCATAAAGATCAAAGTATCTTCAGAGGTATTTTTTTTAACTAAGAACTTAGAAACAGATCTTTTAATAGCTGAATCACATAGTGTAGTTTACAATTCAAAACAAAATATAATGAAGCATATTTGATCATACTTATGAAAGCAAAAACTTTTTGTGCTTTTAATAAAACTATAAAATTTATTTGTAAAATATTTAATCTTTGATAATTTGTTTCTTTTTTATGCAGGATTTTTAATGTATATACTATTATTACATTAATATATACATATAATTTTAAATCAATAAATAAAGATATTGTAATGAGTGCATAAAATTATTTTATTAGTGGGATGTGTGTTTTCAAAAGGTATTTAGAACCCATGACATGAACTGCCTGAATTTTATTTCTAATTCTATCCCTTACTACCTGGGAAAACTTGGGCAAGTTAACTAACCTCTCTGAATTTGTATTTGTAAAATGGGAATGATAATAATGTTCACCTCGTAAGAATGTTGTGAGGACTACAGGTGAGAGGCTGAGAAATATACCTAGCACATAGCTAGTAACACACAATTGTTGATTATTGTTATTAAAATGTTGTTAATATAATTACAATATATCTTTACCTTTCCAAGAGAAAGGCAATGAACGAATGCAGGCAAAGTAGTGTATACAAGGTGCTTTCAAAGATTCCAAGAAGCATCGCTGAGCCTTTCAGCTTCAGAAATCTTCAGATTTGAAAGAGTTTGAGAGATCCGGTCCAAGCCATTTATTTTGTAAATAAGGAAACTAAGGATCAGAGAGATGTATTAGTTTCCCAGGGATCATACAGCTTATGAATCAGAGCCCGGGTCTGACTCCAGATCTGTCAGGCCAAGGCCCAGCTCTCTCCACCATATCACACTGTACTCCCTTGCCTCTGCAGACACACAAAGGCCCTCAGCCAACAGATGAGCCTCTCACTTTGCTGCAGTCGAGGACTTCTCTGCCAGCACATTCCCTTCTCTGAAGTCTACAAATCACAAGTCGTGAGGAAAATGGCATTAGTGCCTCCTCACAATAATTTAGGGATGACAGCTCTGAAGAATTCCAATGAACTTTCAAATATGGTACTAGCCCCAGCCAACTGCAATCCTGGTCTGTGAGTAGAATCAGAGTACATTTTCTTCCAAGAGCATTATGTTAAAGGAAACCATAGTAAGTTTGAAACCACCACCACTTCCTAACTCCCTATCTGCATTATTTTTCCTCCAGAGCAGTTATCAGTAACATACTATAAATTGGACTTATTTATATTGTTTATGGCTCTCTGTTCTGCTATTAGGCAAGCTCCATGGGGACAGGGATTTCTGTTTGTTCACTGCTGTATTGCCAGTGCAAATATTTATTGAGTGAATGAATATATTTTGAGTTATTCCTGCCCACTTTGCCTGTTAACGTTTGGGTTCTATGGATATACAGAGTTACTGATATCCTAGATTACATTTTACACAATCTCCTAGGCTACTGGTCACACAGAACTGTTCCTCTACAAATACCAGTTTCCAACGATTTGATTAAAATGTACCCTAGTGAAATAACATGTGAGTTAACACCTGCTCATCCTACTAGTGCCAGTTGAAATGTCATTTCCTCAGGAAAACCATCCTAAACCCCCAGACAAGGCACTTCCCATATTAACAATTTCCATTGCACACTGAAATTTTCCTCGTTATGCTTCCCACAACTAGCATTAAATCACTACATGGGTCACTTATTTGTTCAATGACTTTCTTCTTTTCTAAACGGTAAGTTCCATGAGGACAGGGACCATCTTGTCTATCACTGTATTTCCAGGACCTGACAGAACCTGATCTATAGTAGACATTCAATAAGCATATCCCAACTGAATAAACAAGCAGAAATTTAATAAGTATTCCAGCTTTAACAAATTCTGCAAAAAAAAAAAAAAAAGAATTTAACAGCACATGATAGAAGCTGTAGATTTGGTCTTTGAATTTATTTAAGCAAACTCTAGAGATAGGAGTAATTATCCTTTCAAATAAAATTCCTAGCTTTTCATCTAAAGTTGATGATATACAGTTACTTCCAGGAAGATATTTTAAGTTATTCCTTCTGTATTCCCCAAATCTGAATATTGCAGGCTTAATAAGAAAAATTCAATCTTCCAGCAATATTGCCTTTGACCCCAAGTGAATTTAACTGCCCAGGATTCTGGTTTCCTTCCAAAATCTATATCTGGTTTTAAGATAAATTTTCCCAAATAAGCCATAAACGTGATTTTCATGGTTGAAGAATATTTTCGTTTTAGATGAATAAACCAGAAGTACTTCAGACTTTTAAAATTCATGACCTATGTACCTATGCACACGTGCTTTCATTTCCAAGTTTCTATCACTGTTACCTCTCAGAGTAAAATAATATTCCTTTCCCACTTGAGTATTCTTCCTGGCTCCTAAGGGAATAAAATAGGAGCAACACAAACCAAGCTCCTTTCATGTTAAAGAGATATATAGAAGCATGTATCATCCCTCACCCACAAACATACAACTGCCTGCCAAAGTAATATTGTGTTCATCTTGAAAATCTCCTTACAGCTTAAGAATTCACGTAAGATTAAACATCATGGCAGTGAGTGCATGGAGCTAGACATCTAGAAAGATGAAAGTCCAGTCAAGTTGAAATTATCTCAGAGTTTCAGAAATGTAGGGACACAGTGGGATAACGTGCTTGCTATGAGTGAAGGAGAAGCATGCATGTTTCAATTTAATTCAACAATTATATGCTTACCTCAAATTATATGCTAGGTTTGAAAGACATAATGGTTTCAAGACTTTCTGCTGGGGTAGCAGTGGTTTGAACATAAGCCCCTTGCTTTACATTTAAAGCAGAACTATTTTATTCTTTGACTAACAGCCCTGAATTTTAAAAAAGTTTTATTTTTTGCTTTTTTTTCACAAACAGTAAAAGTGGAGAAGAGAAAGAAGATCTCAAGATAGTCTTCTTGTTGGTATAATGTGTATAATCTAGTACTTTCTACCCCCACATCACAGAGGCATAAAAGCCTGGTACATCCCAATTTACTGAAAGTACAGAGCTTAGAATGAGCTGTGAGAAATTGATTAAAGCAATGGCTCTCAACTTTTCTTCATGCTGAAACCACTCCAAGAGTTTGAAAAAAGCATTAATGCCTGAGATCGCAGAGACCCTGATATAATTAATAGTGTTGTGGCCTGGGCATCTGGATTTTTCAAAGCACCTCAAGTGATTCCAAAGTGCAACAGAGATTAAAAGCCCCTGAACTAAAGGGCTTATTGATATCCCAGAGTTCACAAGCCAGAGGTTTCATTAATACTCAAGAGTCAGAGAAGAAAAAAAGATGTGAAGATGAAAGTCAGTCTGGTCCTGTCATTGGGATCTGACTGGTAAAGACGTCCACGCTTGGTGCACCTGAAAGATGGTATGACCAGGAATACCTGTTAGGGTGCTGGGGCCCCTCCCTCTAGAAGGCCTGGCCTTTTGGGGGTCCCAGGCTAACTGATAAAGACAAACTCAAGTTGGTTAATAATAAGTAAAGCAACTATGTCAAGCCTTCTGTACTGAAAGGTAGTGAGACTGCTCTGGCTGTTTTAAATGTGTGCACTCTGGCTCAGGCTTGGAGACCATTCTGATATCAGAGGAGAGGTGGTGGTTCCTGTGTCTTTTAATAACCCTTTTTTTGGGGTCATTAACTTTCTTGATGATACCCATGACAAGTAATACATCCAGATACTCCCATCTAGTTCAGATTTTCCAGACCAGTAGGCAATATCTTCTTTTGAAGACTCTAAGTTGTCTAAGTTTTACATGGGAAGAATGCAGAACATTCATACCTCCTTGAGGGAGTAATGAAAAGCTAATGCCAATAAAAACAAGAGTATTAGGAGAGAAGTCCTAAAACAAAAAGCTGGAAAACTTGAAAGAACAGACAAAAAGGATAAGCAGTCATGCTCTTCTACCATAAAATAACCATCAAATTCCTGTTCCTACTGGTGTAGTAGTCCATTTTGCATTGCGGGGAAGGAATATGTGAGACTGGATAACTTATAAGGAAAAAGCTTATTTTGACTCATGGTTCTGCAGACTTTAACAGGAATCATAGTGTCAGCATATGTGTCTGGTAGGCCTTAGGAAGCTTACAGTCATTCCAGAAGGCAAACAGGGAGCATGCGTGTCACATAGAGAAGAAGCAAGGGAGGAAAGGCCAGGCTCACATAGAGAAGAAGCAAGGGAGGAAAGGCCAGGGTCACATAGAGAGAGAAGAAGCAAGAGAGGGAGGAAAGGCCAGGCTCACATAGAGAAGAAGCAAGGGAGGAAAGGTCAGGGTCACATAGAGAGAGAAGAAGCAAGAGAGGGAAGAAAGGCCAGGGTCACATAGAGAAGAAGCAAGGGAGGAAAGGCCAGGCTCACATAGAGAGAGAAGCAAGAGAGGGAGGAAAGGCCAGGCTCTTTTTAACAACCAGAGCTTGTGGTAAATAATAGAGTGAGAACTCACTCATTACCACCCAAAGGGCACCAAACCATTCATGAGGGATCCACCCCCACGACAAAAACACCTTCCACTGTGCCCCACCTCCAACATTGGAGATCACATTTCAACGTGAGATTTGCAAGGGCAGACATCCAAACTATATCAAGAAGTATGGCCCTTTTTTAAACATTCATATGTAGTATACTTTATTCTATTTTAATGAAGTACAGGGCTCTATAATCTTCTTAGATGTTAACAATATCAATGGCCCTATATTCAGAGGTCAATATGGGGTTTTTCTCCAGGTTGTGAACAACCTCCATACAGCCAGGGAAGTCTTCTGAAGAAACCAGGCATACTAAAGACTATCCTCATGACTAGATGATCTAAAAGCAAGTATTTGATTTTCAGGGTGTCCCTACATTTCTCCAACACCAAAATACCAAGTACAGTAAAGATTAATGAAATTTGACAACTGGAAAATACAAAGAGATAGAGAAAAATGCAAAATAGAAATAAACAGCAGCAAAGGGAGAACGTTTTGCACACTGGAAATTGAGTTTTATTAAAAGCAAAAGGAGTCTCTGCTGCCTTTGTAGGCAACACGGACCTAAGCATGTTACCACCACTTGAAGACGTTCCATCAGCCAAAACAGTCAAACTCTTTGGAGAGATAATGCACTAAAAGAACAGAACCAAAGCTGAGGTTTTACTTTTAATCACCTAATGTGTGAAGATTAACAGTTAAGCAAAGAAACATGTATTATGTATGTTATCACTCATCGTATACAAAATAAGGATGCCTAAATAAATCGCATAAGCAAACTAATTTCATTTCACCCACTGGTCTTTATCAATTAATTCTTTTACTTCCAAGTTTAAGAAAAGAAATAAATTTACTAAATCAACAGTTCTCATACTTTTTAACTTAGGTTTTGATTCGGAAGATCACATGATCTGATGGGCACTAAGATTTGAGAACTGCTGTTTGTTTTTTCAAGTGGAAATACCTGGAACCAGCTGACTCCAATCAACCAGCTGGATACATTTTGGTGCTTAAGAAGGAGTGAAGGAGGATGGGGGAGTCCTTAATTGATTCTGCTAAACTTCAGGTTACATAGACATACATCATGCACTCAAACATGAACAGTATTTGACTGAGTGCTGCCAGGTGTGTGTTACCTACTGCCACAGTAATAGTGTGTAACAAACCAAAAACCCTTAGTGGCATTTAACAATAAATATTTATTTCTGGAATGGTTGGCTAGATGGCTGCATGCCTCTGCTTATCTTGGCTGGGATCCCTCACATGTGAGTGTTGGCTGGCTGTGGTCTAATCTCAGATAACCTCAGCTGGGATATCTAAAGCGATTCAGCTCTGATGCATGTGTCTCTAGCAACAAGTCAGCCTTGTTCTCATAATCAAGGCAGAGAGCAAACAAGCCCGAGCATACATCCACTTTTCTTTTCTGATTCTATACGTTTACCAGCTTCCCATCAGCCAAACCAAGTCATGTGCCCCAGGCTAACATTAAGATAGGTATACACAATAAAGTTAGACAGCAAAGAATGTGGATGTGTGGAGGGGGTAAAAGATGGGACAATTTTTGCAATTTACTGCACCAGGTTACCCAAATTTTATTTTAGTATCATGCTAAACATTACAGGAGGTTCAAAATTCATATGCGCCCTGAACTGTAAATATCTTAAAGAAATGTTTTTTCAAAAGGTGGACCATGATCCATTAGTGGGTTATTAAATCAATTTAGTGAATTGCGATAAACATTTAATAGGACGGAGGTGGAATGGAATGGGAGAACAGAATAGAGTAGCACAGATCAGAGTTCATCATTGATGGTAAGGTAGGTATTGATTCATGAAACCTTTGATTGGAGTGTATGTAGGCACACATATGCAGGGCCCAGTGAAAAATACATCTGTAGATTTTAGACAGAAATTTGAAAGCCATTTTTAAAGCATATTATCTAAAGTAAAATACTGATTTTTGCCATCAGTGAGAATCACTGATGAATGAATGAGCACTTCAGCTAGAGTGAAACCTAGGTCTTCACAATGTCCAATAAGCAAGGAGGCAAGCAGTTAAGCAGTGAAAGTTTACCTTTCAAATATAAGTCATAGTAGTCTCAGATCTCCAAAAAGCTTACAAATTTTCATAGCAGCATAAACTAATGCATAATTTTAAAAGTCTAGTAAGATGAATGTGCTATAATCAGGTGACAATTGGATGATACTGCTTGAAAGCAGCATTAAGATAAAATAATTCCCAAATACATACTACTAATCCACAAGGACTTAGCAACAACCCTGTGAAGTGGATCATATGGTTATCACCCACTGGTTGTGTGACTTGGAGCGTACTATTTACCATCTCCAAACCCCCATTTCCCTATGTGTAGAAATGGCAACTATAAGGCTTATTTCACAGATGCTTACAAGGGCTTCACACAAAGTAGTTAATTTTCCCTTTATTTATCTTTGTAATCCTCACAGCTCCTTGCAGGACACCTAGCACAGTGTCCTGCTCATAGTAGGTGCTCAGCTAGTAAGCCTGTGGAGAGTGCATTATGCTCCCCAGAGCCAAGCAGATTTCTTTGGGACTACCTGGTCCTCTCTGTCGAGAAAGCCCCCTTGAAAGGCAGCATTTCTGGACAGAGGACTTACCTCCCCCATCTCAAGACAGAGAGCAGCTGATGCCTAAGTCATCTTGAGAAGTGTCTTACCTTCTTTCCCACCACCAACACTGACTGAGATTGTCTCCCTTTTCCTTCTTCTTGACTCCACAGAAAATGAGGCTTTGTAACTTTTCTTTGCACTGGGGCCCTCCTCATTGGCATTTGACATTAATCCTTAAGTAGATCGTTTTCTATATTCCATAGTTAGTTCGGAAATAGTTATCAGTGGACAAGAGTCGTACTTTAACCCAATAGTCAGTTCCACCAAGACAAATTCTGTGTCTTCTTGTGCATGTTTTCTATCTTTGGTGGAACCACATTTATGGAATTGTTTGTTTCACTGACTCCTCTTTTGCAGAGAAACAGTACAATTGGAAATTTTTTAACTCTTTTAAAAGCCCAATGAAAAGATTTAGCATTGAATAATAACAAATAAAATATACCATGGTTGTTTAACAGAACCTTTCTAAAAAGGTAAGAGGTAAAGTAAGCCATTTTGATTCTAATCTAGCAAGCTAATGTCATTTTCCTTACGTTGTTTTAATGTCTGTTTGCAGCATCACACTCTTTCAGATTTCTTTAAGAATATAATCATTCTCTTTAAAAACCATCTGATACTGATTCTGTCTATTTCCAACAAAATAACCACATATGTAAAGGTAAGTGTTTCCTTCTGGGTTTGGGATTAATAATAACTTACACACAGCTGGGTTCAAAACAAGGCAATCATTTTGGAAGTAAGAATGCATTTCTAAGAATCTAAGGATTCAAATGAATACTGGAGATGGGACTTATTATCACACAGTAAATGGTTCTGTTTCCAAACAAGATGGACCAAGCATACGGTAGACATATGTGTGGCACCATCGAATTACATTTATATGTATGAAATACATTGTCCCAACTTGCTGTTATTTGCATCACATATATTTATTTTGTCCTCTAAAAGACATCGTATTATAAGAGACATGAATGCAAAGATAGGAAATGAGTCTTCTAAATGGAATGCATGGGAGACCTGAGCTAGAAGATTGCTATGACTCTAGAGAAACCTATGCAAATGAGAAGTCCAGTATTTAATCAAAAGAATTTGCAATCACAATTCAGTGGGGCCTTAACTTCAGCAAATATAACATTTATGGTTTTGAGCAATTCTGAGTGATCCTAAAGTTCCAAAACAAATCATCATTTGTAATGTTGTTTGTATGTTAATTTTAACTGTGTGTATTGCAGCATGGTCTCACCTAGAGCAATTATAGGAGAGAAGTGTTTGTAGAATCAGGTGGCAGGGAGGAGCACTCTGATGAAGCATGAAGGCACTGACATTGGTATCTCAGTTTAGCTTTGCTGTTCTTTTATCACTGAATAGGAGGTCACTGAATTTTAAGGTATACTTTATGACATTGTATAATGAAGCCATATTCCAGAGGCATGGTAATGAAGTTATAGCCCTGAAAATGTCAACAATCTAGTCTACGCTTAAATAGCAACTTGACTCTTCCCTTATGTTTCTAATCAAGGAACCCCACACTTACAGAGTATTGTCCCCAAAGTGCCACTTTAGCTGCATCTTCAATAGGCTATTTCAGTGCTCAATTAGGGTGGTAGCTTCTGGATGGTATAGTATGTAATACAACCAGTAGGTCCCATGATAACAATTGCATTCTCCCATTTCCTTCATTGCACGAATGCTATGGATCAGGCCAGGTGGAGTGGCATACGCCTGTAGTCCCAGAAACTCGGGAGGCTGAGCCAGCAGGATCACTTAAGCCCACTGAAGTCTAGCCTGAGTAACAAAGCAAGATCAATCTCTAAGAAAGGAGAAAATAGTAATAATGAAATGCTATGGATCAGAAAGCCTCCAGATATTGGTGCTGGCTGAGGCTTTGTAGTCAAGAAAGTCAAACTCATATCTAAAATAAGTATTTATTCCTGTTAGAGCAAATCACTAGTGCTTCTAGAAGCAAAAGACCCCAGTAAAGTAGACTTGCCACCATGTAGCTGGTCTTGGCTACCTATTCACATGTACATGGGTAGCCTTCATCTCTGCCTCTGTGGCCTCTTCATTCATGGGCCCAGTTCTGAAGTGGCCAATGACAAAAACTGGCTCATGTCAACTGTCTGAGTCACTCTACTTGTTTGTTTCAATGCCACTTCAATGGTATATGCATTCAGGTAAACCTTAATTAACATGTGATACAAAAGTCACATTTCATGCCAACTTCCATCTGTCACTACACATACTTCTACCCCAGATCTTACCCCTGATCTTCCAATCTTTTTCCTTCCAGGCCCTTGACCAGTTGGTCAGCTGATTCATCA
Source organism: Callithrix jacchus (assembly GCF_049354715.1). NCBI lineage: Eukaryota > Metazoa > Chordata > Mammalia > Primates > Cebidae > Callithrix > Callithrix jacchus. The sequence continues at coordinate 33,669,198 of NC_133517.1, read as the reverse complement.
TTGCCCAGGAGTTTGTATATATTCTCACTTCAGGGCAATTTTATTCCTCGCAAAGTAGATAATCAGGTACACTGCTCAAAATACTATTATGGGAAGAATTTTTTCTCTCAGAATTACTTTTCAAGGCCTCCCCTGCCTGTGGCTATATCGCTACTGCCATCCATTTTCAGCTTGGGCCCAAATTCCAAGCCAGTGCGTCCATAAACCAGCCTCAGGGATTTTCTTTCTCCTTCAGCTGGTTATATGTACCCCTCTTCCCAACTTGTCCTCCCACCATACAGCCATGTTTGAATTAAGGCATGGGTTGGGCGAAACCATGATGGTGACATGGGGTCTAGATTACTCATGTCCTCTGGCCATGATCTTGGCTATACCATTTCTACCTTATGATGGATTGTGGCTGTGTTCACTCAATTGTACGGCATGATGGGTCCAATAGAACCCAACTCATAAAAGCAGTTCCAGATATGTGATCATTTATGTCTGTAGATTACATGCCCATATGACAGAGCTGCTTATGCCACCATCTGAACCTGCTGCAGAACCCTTTCTGTTCCACACCCCTCTCAGAACTGACAACCTCTTGGGTCTTGTGATTTATGGGCTGGAGCAGTAATCCCAGATGTGGAATGTGATCATCTGGTACCTGAGATTAACAGACATGTGCTTCCTTCTTTGTGACAGTGCATGGAAGATGATGCAAGTTGCCTTATACTTTGGAGATGTCCCAGCCTGCCCCTGGGACCACTGGACCTCTAACAATTTTCCCAAGGTTTCATGATCTTAAGTCTTTTAGAATTTATCTAACACCTTCTAGACTGAGCACCAAGGGCCTCCAGTGTGCTAGCTAACCTCTTGTACATACTGCCTGGTCAGCATGATGTCAGTGGTATAATGGGTCAGTGGATATTCTGCAGGATATCCCAGCAATCTGTATCTTTTCAGACTACATTAATGCAAAGGACAGACAACCTAAAGTATGCCTGGGGCAAAACTACAAGCGTATATTGCTTTTCATCCTTCTTTATGGATGTAAACTGTTTCCAGCCTCTTCCCTTATAGGGAAAGAAAAGAGCCACATCACCAAAGCAATAGCTACATATTGAGTAACAAAGGCATATTAATCTGCTCTAGCAAACTAGATTCACTTTGCCGCAGTCACTACAATCAACATTATGACTTGGTTGGGTCTGTGTTAGTCTCTGGTCATTCTCCAGGATCCATCCAGTTTCTGCAGAAACCGGACTGGTTAATTAAATAAAGATATGGTGGGAACCATCACTACTACATTCTTGAGATCCTTAAGTGTACACGAATTTTCACCTTTCTTCCCGTTATGTACTATTGCTTTTTATTTATTATCTCAGCTGGAGATGTGAGCAGGCAGTTTCAAAGCCTACTCCTTGACCCTCCCCACAATCAAAGCTTTACTCCACAGGCTAAAAAATCCAATTTCCAAGTTTGTCAATTTGAATTATATGATTAGGAGGTGGGAAAAAGACCACCCAGTGAGGCCGTGGTAAAATTCAGTGAGTTCAGTGAGTCTATTATATAACCACCCAAGTAAATAGCCATGGGTCCTGTTGTGGAAGGGATGGAAGAATTATTACCATATGTATTTGCCATGATGATGTAGAATCCTTCTCACTGGCAGCCAGACACCCCTTGAAGCACTGAAGCCTGAGGCTGAAAACTACGTCAGGTTCAATAACTACAAAAATGACTGCCCTCAGTTTTCTACTCTTCCATGATTGCTTTTCATTTTTTTTATTATTTCAATCGTTTTGGGGGTACAGGTGGTTTGGGGTTACCTGATAAGTTCTTCAATGGTGATACCTGAGATTTTAGTGTACCTAACACCCAAGCAGTGTACACTGTACCCAACATGTAGACTTTTATTCCTCAGCCCCTCCCAACTTTTCCCCTCTTTAATCTCCCAAAGTTCATTACCTCATTCTTATGCTTCTGCACCCTCATAGCTTAGCTCCCACTTGTAGTGAGAACATACAATAATTGGTTTTCTATTCCTGAGTTACTTCATTTATAATAATGACCTCTGGTTCTATTTAAGTTGCTGCAAAAAAATATTATTTCATTCCTTTTTATGGCTGAGTCGTATTCCATGGTGTATATATACCACATTTTCTTTATCTACTCATTGGTTGATGGGCACTTAGGTTGGTTTCATATCTTTGCAATTGTGAACTGTGCTGCTATAAACATGTGTGTACATGTGTCTTTTTCACATAATGACTTCTTTTCCATTGGGTAAATACCCAGTAGTGGGATCGCTGGGTTGAATGGTAGTTCTACTTTTAGTTCTTTAAGAAATTTCCAGTTGAGCATGCTGGCTCATGCCTGTAATCCCAGCATTTTGGGAGGCCGATGAAGGTGGATCACCTGAGGTCAGGAATTCAACATCAGCCTGGCCAACATGGCAAAACCCAGTATCTACTAAAAATGCAAAACGTTAGCTGGGCATGGTGGCAGGCACCTGCAATCCCAGCTACTCAGGAGGCTGAAGCAGGAAACTCACCTGAACCCAGGAAGTGGAAGTTGCCATAAGCCAAGAACGTGCTACTGCACGTGCCTCAGTGAAAGAGCAAGACTCTATCTCAGAAAATAAATAAATAAATAAATTTCCAAACTGTTTTCCATAGTGGTCGTACCAATTTTCATTCCCACCAGCAGTGCAAAAGTGTTCCTTTTTTTTACTACATCCACATTAGCATCTATTGTCTTTTGACTTTTTAGTTATGGCCATTCTTGCATGAGTAAGGTGATATCTCATTGTGGTTTTAATTTGCATGTCCCTGATGATTAGTGATGCTGAGCATTTTTTTTATAGGCTTATTGGCTATTTGTATATCTTCTTTTGAGAAATGTCTATTTCCTTTGACCATTTTTTGATAAAATTATTATTATTTTTTTTTTGAGACAGAGTTTCACTCTTGTTACCCAGGCTGGAGCGCAATAGCACGATTTCTGCTCACCACAACCTCTGCCTCCTGGGTTCAGGCAATTCTCCTGCCTCAGCCTCCTGAGTAGCTGGGATTACAGGCAGGCGCCACCATGCCCAGCTAATTTTTTGTATTTTTAGTAGAGATGGGGTTTCACCACGTTGACCAGGATGGTCTCAATCTCTTGACCTTGTGATCTACCCGCCTCGGCCTCCCAAAGTGCTGGGATTACAGGCATGAGCCACCGCACCCGGCCTGATAAAATTATTTTTTTCTTGAGTTCCTTATGGATTCTGGATATTAGTTCTTTGTCAGATGCAGAGTTTGCATATATTTTTCTCCCACTCTGTGGGTTGTCTGTTTACTCTGCTAATTATTTCTTTTGCTGTGCAGAAACCTTTTAATTTAATTAGGTCCCATGTATTTATTTTTTGTTTTTGTTGCATTTGCTTTGGGGGTCTTTGTCATGAATTATTTGCCTAAGCCAATGTCCAAAAGAGTTTTTCTGCTGTTTTCTTCTAGAATTTTTTTGGTTTCAGGTCTTAGATTTAAGTCTTTGATCCATCTTTAGTTGGTCTATGTATAAGGTAAGAGATGGAGATCCTGTTTCATTCTTTATATGTGCCTTGCTAGTTTTCCCAGCACCATTGATTGAATAGGGTATTTTTCCCTAATTTATGTTTGTCTATGCTTTGTTGGCTGTAACCAATAAAGATCAGTTGGCTGTAAGTATTTGGTTTTATTTCTGAGTTCTCTATTTTGTCCCATTGGTCAATGTGCCTATTTTTATACCACTACCATGCTGTTTTGGTAACTATAGCCTTGTAGCATAATTTGAAGTTGGATAATATGATGCCTCCAGATTTGTTCTTTTTCCTTAGTATTACTTTGGCTATGTGGGCTCATTTTGGTTCCATATGAATTTTATGATTGTTTTTTCTAGTTATGTGAAAATTATAATGGTATTTTGCTGGAAATCTATAGATTCAATACATGCTGCTTTGAGCAGCATGGTCATTTTCACAATGTTGATTCTTCCCATGCATGAGCATTGAAATATGTTTCCATTTGTTTGTGTCATCTGTGATTTCTTTCAGTCGTGTTTTGTAGTTTTCCTTGCAGAGAACTTTCACTCTCTCATGATTGCTTTTCTTGGTTAAATATATATATTGGGCAATACGTTCTTTGACTCTTTTCCTATTTCATGCCCTAGCATTGTTATTTTCTTAACTATCTCTCCACAACTTTCTGTAGGTTTGGCCTTCTTAGCTGCCATTTAACCTTGGCCTCTGTAGCTTCAGACCTCCATTATCCTCATTTGTATCCATTAGGATTGTGACAACCTATCCTGCCACCAGCCTTTGCCTGCAGAAGAGAGCCAAGTAAAAATAGTTGAAGACCACCCAAACGATAATAAACAGAGCTTGCTACAAGGAAGTCAGTCACCATCACTGTGTTTGGCTTAAACTCACAGGCAGACAGGGGAGCAAAAAGATTTATAATGAAAAATAAGGGGAGGCTTCAAGTATGCTGTTTGGAGGTTGATGGCATGAGGAAGCTGGAGGCAGGCTACCTGGAAGTGAGGCATCCTATGAGATTGGTCTGATGAGCAGATTTGGCTTTTTGTGGTTGGTCCTGACTTGAAATCAAAAGCAAAAATAAGGAAGCTGGCCATTATTGGCTAAGTTCCGACCATTCTGGGACAATTGCTACAAAAATTGGGTTTTGTTTTCCCAAGCTCTTTATACTGCCCATTGTTCATTTTTTCAGCCTGTTAGCTACCACTGAACTTGGTGATGTTGGCGCCTCTCTCACCTGGGCTTGGTGTATGCCCTGGACTCCTATGGAACATACTTCTTAGACAGGTTTTCTGGCCTTGTATAATTCATCCGAAATATCCATTTCAATGGGCTTTTTAATCCCTTTTCATTATGTGTCACAGTAATTCAGTCATTTAAAAAACTGTCCGTCACTGTCTTCAGAAAGCTTCCAAGGTCTTTGCCAGGATATTAAATTCTGTATCTTGAGAGAAAGTTCTATATTAATAAGCTTACTCTTATCCAGTCTCATGTTCTAGACCTCCTGGTCAATCAACCTCAAATCCAGTCCCCTAGAGTCTCTCCCTACTCCTAGCAGTTAATGCCAACTAATTCTTGCAGCTCCCTTTCCTCCTTTATCAGACCCAGTGTGTCCCTAGCTGGGTTTTGCTGCAACTTAACCAAAATGATCAATTTTGTGGGTAGGAGAAGAGATGAGAATGGATCCTGAGGAGCAAATCTGCTGTTTTGTAAGAAAGATGTCTCTACAGTGTGTTCCCACCTGGGGAGAGTGCCCAGTCTTAGAAGGAATGAGCGAGCTAGCTGCAACTCTGAGGAGTCAATGGAGTCTGAGGAGCCAAAATCTTTGGGGGCATCAATCCAGATGTCACCATCTCATGTGTCAGGGTCCCATGTGTTTTCAACAAGGCCCCTGGTCCTTGCATACATGCTTTTCATGAACTTGTCAATCATCTTAGGAGCTGGGCAACTCTGTTAAATCCTGAGTTGGTCTTCGGCTTATTCTGCTCACAGACCGCAAGAAGTAAGAGTCTGAAAATCACAAAAGGTCTCTGTCAATATTCAATTGTTTGTTAGCTGCTTCCGACTTTTTCTTATTCCTCTGTAAGGCATCAGTGCAACTTAGTAACAACCAGACAACTCTACCATGTTTAGCAATTGTACTGCTACTTCTTGCCATAGTGTCTATGTCACACATCCTTGCCAGGCAGCAGTAAATGATTCAGTCCTCAAGCCCTATCAGATCTCCTGCTTTGTGGGGCTACTCTTGCTACCAAAACTGTCATTTGGTCTTCTGAGAAGCAGACACTGAAATGGAGTTAAGTTGCAAAAAGTGCATGGGCCTAACACCCATGGAAAGTAAAAGGGGAAGGAAGAAAAACTAGCCATGGAGAGTCTCCAGCTATGACGGAGACCCAACCCAGTCTCAGCCAACCCACTTAGAAGCTCTAGATAGGGGAAATGTCCATTAGAGGAGTTCCACATTGAGCAACAATGGTCCATCATTGGCCAGGAGCTGCCTGGGAAGCTGAGGTAAACTTGAAGTTACTAAAGTGGAGACCAACTAACCACACTTTGTGCAGCTGAACAGAAAGCTCTCTCTTGAGTCACTCCCAGCAGCAAACTTCCATGGTGACATCATCCAAGTCCCAACATTTATACTTCCTTTCTTTTTCTCAACTTACTCTGTTGATGATAACTTCCAGACAAAAGCTTGTTAATAACAAGTATCTTTCTCTGACTTTTTTAATTTGATCGGAACATCTTAAATGTTTCCCCTTAAACATAAGCTTGGCTATTAGTTTCAGACAGTCTTTATCATGTTAAGGAAGTACAGTCTACTTATAGTTTAAGGGTTATTAGTACTTATTAGCTGTCTGTCTCCTGGTTCTTGCCTTTGTTTGTTTTTCAGTCTTGCATTTTTTCCTTGTCTTAGACTTAATGACTGAACTGAGTTTCCTTGATTTTACCCTAAGCATTCTTTAAGAATCTTCTCTCTCTTTCTCTCTCTCTCTCTATTTTTTCCTTCATTGGTTGCCTTTCTGTAGCCCACAGCACACAGATCTCAATATCTGCCTGCCTGACCATGCTGTCATTAATTCAATTATTGGTGCTTTTTCTTTCTTATCTTTAGAACCGTTACTGTCATGTCATGCTTTCAACACCCTAGAACTTTCTCTAATTCAAACCCAGTGACTCTACCCTTTAGATTTCATTCAAATAATGACCTGTCTACAGCAGGAAGAGTTTTCCCACCACAAACCCATTCTATACACCAACTCATGCAAAATTGACTTAATCACCTACACTATAATTTCTACAAAACAGAGTGTTAGTAAAGAAGGGCAGCCCTCTATCCTTTTTACCTAGTTTTCTTCAAAATATCCACTTAAAAATCCATACCAGCTTGCTCTTGCACAACTGCGTATCTAGATTTCTCAATAGAATTTCCTACAGGAAGAACACAAATGCGTTCGAGGTGGCTTTTCTATTGTGGATTTTGACTACACTCTATTTTATCTATTAGAAAAAAATGTTTAGAAATAATTTGAGACTTGAGGCACTTATTACTCTATTGTCAGCCTTTAATTTTATAAACAGAAACCATTTATGAGCCAAGTTGCATGATCTTGATATTGATTCCTGGCTTTTAATAGTCCTCTGGAGCCTTTAGTGTAATAGCAAAAGTGATCAGAATGGATAGGAAATCAGCTCTTGACAGAGCAGACTGCAGTCCCAAATGATACAAATGTCCTAGTTCACCTGCTGTTTAATTTCCATCCAGACCATTAGATACATCTTTTGATAACTTGGATCCATGACCTCCTGTCACAGCATCCTCCTTTATGCTAATGTCACATTTCCTATTTTCATTCTGAAAGTGGCCTAAAGAGCAACTATGCTTGTTGGGCAATTACTACCACGAGGATCAGCTCAATATCAATTAGACCAACACCAGGATTGCTGATTTTGGCAAACACTCTTCAGCATTTAGATAATGAATGCAGAGCACCTCTCTGAAAAGATTAATTTCATTATCTGACGGGGCGTTTTGCAACTAACTCATCCAGACAGGCTCATTGGAATGCAGTCCAGTGCAAAATGAAATAGCCTACAAGTTCTACTATGGTAGAGACAGGATACTTGTGATATGGTATGGATCTGTGTACCTGCCTAAATCTTATGTCAAATTGTAGCCCCCAATGTTGGAGGTGGGCCTGGGAGAAGTGACTGGATTATGCAGGTGGATTTCTCAAAAATATTTTAGCATCATACCCTTGGTGCTGTTCTCGTGATAGCAAGTGAGTTATCGATGAGATCTGGTTGTTTAAGTGTGTAGCAGCTCCCCCCTCTTGCTCTCTCTCTTGCTTCTGCCTTTTCCACGTGAACTGCCTATTCCCCCTTGGCCTTTGCCATGATTATAAGTTTCCTGAGGTGTTCCCAAAAGCTGAGCAGTTGCCAGCATCATGCTTCCTGTACAGCCTGCAGAACCATCAGCCAATTAAACCTCTTTTCTTTGTAGATTACACAGTCTTGGGTATTTCTGTATAGCAGTGTGAGAAAGTACTAATACAGCTTGTAAGGCCAGTATTCAAAAGCCTCCTGTCAGAACCCACTATGAATATTGGAGCATGGCACCAAGACCAGACTGATGAGGATGATGACAATGGATCTATTCGGCAGACAAGGTCATTTCCCCATTCAGAACCCCCTCGTGCCCTTCCTGCTGTCTCTGGGTGCCCCTTCTCTAGCTTCTTTGTGCTCTGGCTCCCAACATCCAGCATGTGTATGTGTTCTTTGACGAACAACCCTCATGGCACTGGAGTGGCTTTGCCCCTCATAAGCAGAAAGCCAGAAGTGCCTGGGGGTTTACATTCCAGCTCTCCCAACAGAGAATCATCATCAAACAATGTGACTATTGAGTGCAAGAGCATGAAAGCCCAACTCCCCTGTCTGAGGTGAGAAAATAGAGGGTATAATCATGTGCCACATAAAGATATTTCAGTCAATGACAGACGGCATATATGAAGGTGGTTGCATAAGATTATAATGAAGCTGCTCCATACAGGTGCACCATTTTTTATCTTTTATACCATATTTTATTGTATCTTTTCTATGTGTAGATATGTGAATACTTACCATTGTATTACAGTTGTCTATAGTACTCAATACAGTAACATCCTGTATAGGTTTGCAGCCTAGGAGATGCTATCCATATAGCCAAGGCATGTAGTAGGCTCTGATATCTAGGTTTTTGTAAGTTCACTGTGACTGTCACACAACAGAATGGCCTAATAAAACATTTCTCAGTAAGCTATCTCAAGTGACATATGACTACTGTACAATTGACATCCCAGAGTTCCTCTGTAGATCAGGCAAAGCTACCCTCCAAGGGACTCTGCCTGAGATCTTACCCTTTGGCTTCCTTTTCTTCCCTGTCTTGCTTCTCCCATTCCCTTTCTTCTGGGGACACTTCCATAATAAAGCACTTACATGCAAATCTTAGTCTTAGGGTCTGCTTAGGAGAATCTGACTTAAACTGCTGGCTGGGCACAGTGGGTCATGCCTGTAATCCCAGCAATTTGGGAGGCCAAAGCAGGCAGATTACCTGAGGTCAGGAGTTCAAGACCGGACTGGCCAACATGGTGAAACCCTGTCTCTATTAAAAATAGAAAAACATTAGCCAGGCTTGGTGGCAAGCACTTGTAATCTCAGCTACTTGGGAAGCTGAGGTAAGAGAATCACTTGAACTCAGGAGGCCAAGGTTTCAGTGAGCCAAGATCACGCCATTACACTTCAACCTGGCCAACATGGTGAAACCCCATCTCTACTAAAAATACAAAAAAATTAGCCAGGTGTGATGGTGCACTTCTGTAATCCCAGCTACTCAAGAGGCTGAGGCAGAAGAATTGCTTGAACCCTGGAGGCGGAGGTTGCAGTGAGCTGAGATCCTGCCACTGCACTCCAGTCTGGGCCACAGAGCAAGACCCTGTCTCAAAAAGGAAAAAAACAAATCTTTCAGGATGTCTTCATAAGAACATGTTTTCAATTCTCCATTCTCACAGTTTGGGCTCTCCCAGAAGCAGAAGCAGGAGCAGAAGCAGACACTAAGAGGTTAACATGGAGGAGGTTTATTAGGGAGTTGTTTGGGGATCAACACCTGTGGAAGGAAAGAACAGAAAGCAAAAATGCACAGAGGGAAAAGCTGGGCTGAATGGTTCTCAATAGAGGCCTCTGCCAACACCACAGAAAGCTGTGAGGTTGGGTGAACCCCTTTAGAATAGTATCAATTTGGGTGAGAAGGTTGAGCTCTATGTCAGTGAGTCACTGGATGAAGGCATTCCTGGGAAGGGGGCCAGCATTGGGCAGCTGGAGAAATAAGACCTTCAGTCCTTAAAGGGATCTTAACACATCACAGGATCCACTACCCTCTTGTCACAAAATCCTATCTAAATAACAGAAAAAAATGCATTTTTATAAGTGTAGTTGTACTAGACTATCAGGAGAGGTGTCTCTAGCAAAAGTGAACAAGGAAGTCTCTCAAGAATAAATTGATGGGAAAGAATTTATAACAATGCCCAATAGAGATATGAAATCTGAAGTGATAGTCAGATGCCAGAGACATATCCCAAGCAATATCCCAGGAGAAATTCCAGAATATCCCAGGCAGAATTCCAAATAATCCCAGCATCAGAAGCAGCAGACTGAATGATGGTGAATGCCACAGGCTTTGAGATGGATTTTCACACAACTGTCTTTTGGGTCTCAGTCACCAGGCCAAGAGGGCTGTACCCTGCTCAGCTTCATCCCTGGTAGACTGACACCACTGGACCTGCATCCACAGCAAGACATGAGTGAACTCCAGGTGGCTGCCACTTAGGTTTTCAAGCTAAAATATCAGTGGCAAAAGGAATGGAATTAATAGAAGTAAAGCATAAAGAACAGTATCTGGACCACGTACGTGCTCAATAAGTGGCTGTTCTTATCGTTAGTATTTATAAATTACAGCTTACTTAACTCTCAGATTTTATGATTATAGCAAATGTATTTTATTTCTCCCAGGCAAGAAAGATGTTATTTATGAAATTATAAGTTAATAATTAACTATAAATCATAGTAAGTATGAAATCTGTTCAGTACCATTTGACCTGCTATTTTTAAAAACTTAATAATGTGAGGTTATAACTATATACTAGTGAAGAATAAAACTGCTCGGCACATTTTGCCTAAGTCCAGTTCCCCTCCTGAGTCCTCTGTATCCATGGTTGGCGTTTCTATCCAACCAATCACCAAGCTACAAGTCTTGGAGGCAACCTGTACCCTCTCCATCTCTCCCATGCCCTCTCAGTCAGAATCAAGTCTTCCTTCTCTTCCTTCTTGCCAGCCTACTGTACCTGTCATGTCCAGCCCCAAACACTTTTCACCTAGACCACTTGGCATTGTAGATTCTAAAAGATCTGCCATGACCTGCCCTGTTCTTCACCTTTCCAGCCTCATCTCTCACCACTCCTTTCCTCTGATGTTTCAGAAACACCAAAGTATTTTCAATTCCTCCCACACACACTTGTTTTCACAAGTTTTCCCTTCTGCCTAGAATCTCCAGTAGAAGCTCAATCTGCTATTTCAGGTCTATAGCTGAACATCAAACTCAAAAACCATTATCTCCAAAACACCTTCTCTGACTCTCAAAGGTGGATGAAGTCCCTCTTCTCTGATTACTCAGCGCCCAGGCATGCTTCGTCATTGCATGTATCATTGTCTAGTGCAATGTTCTCCTCATGGGACGTTTTAGAGTAAGATGGTTGTGAGCTGAAAAAACCAACTCAAATTATATTATTCTCCAATCTCACAACACAACAGCAATCAACACAGAAGACTTCTGTGTCCAAATATGTGGAGGATTTTCCCCCACAACAAGCAAGCAGTCAGTTCTGCAGTGGACACAAGCTGGGTATCTAAAAATTTAATTCAATTCTGACACTATTTCCCTAGAGATAGGGTCAGATCCCACAGGTTGAGAACTTAGTCCCACAAGACCAGCCCCCATCCCACAAGTTGCAGGTCTGGGCCTCCAGAACTTCCAACTAACTGGCATCAAGTTGGGTTTCTTATGATCCCCTCTTAGGTGTCTATTAGTGTGCTAGAGTGGCTCATAGAACTCAGGGAAACACTCACGTTTACCCTTATTATGAAGGATACTACAAACAAGACAGATGAAGATGCATAGGGTGAGGTATGGGGAAAAGGACCCAAAGCTTCTGTGCTGTCCTTTGCACTCCACACCAAGAGCCTCCATGTTTTCAGCTGTCTAGAAGCTCCCTGAACCCAGTTCCTTTGGGTTTTTATGAAGGCTTCATTATGTAGTCATGATTGATTAAACCACTGGTCATGGGTGATCAACTTAATCATCAGCCCCTCTCCCCTTCACAGAAGGTGGGGAGGGGTTGAAATTCTTAACCCTCTAATCATGCCTTGATCTTTCAGGTGACTAGCCTCTATCCAGAAGCTGATTAGGAGCTTTTAGCCTTCAGTCAACCATAAGTATACAAAAAGACATCATTTTGAAGATTCTAAGGATTTCAGGAATGCATGCCAAGAAATAGGTTGAAGATCAAATAAATTCATCACAATATTGCTGTGATTCAAGTTCAAATGTGACTGTCACTTAATAGCTATGTCACTCAATATCTTGAGCAAGCCCTTTAGAATCTCAGTTTCCTAACCTGAAAAATGGGGTCATAAATGATGAACGAAATGGCACATATAAAGAACTCAGCATAGTACCTAGCAAATTGTAAACCTCAATAAATCAAAGTTCTTGTTGCTGTGTCTTCCATTGGTAGACTTATTTCATTTTACATGCCAGGCATCTGTTCCTGACACAGAAAACTCATCAAGTGCATATTAATTCAATTAATGGATGGATGGATGGATGGATGGATGGATGGATGGATGGATAGACGGACGGAAGTACCAGTCACTACTTTGCTGATAACAATGGAGAACCCGGGTGGCATCAAGAGGATTAAAGATGACTTGCTTGTTCCTCAGGCACACCACACTTATCTTCCCATACCTAACCAAGACATCTTCACACCTGCCTGATGCCCAGGCTGCAGGTGTGCCCCACAATCTCTCTACCCTCTGGGCAGAAGTGGGGCAGCCTGCATCACCTCACACAGCACTCAGCTACATTTGCATGCAGTTTTCCAAATGTAAGAAACTTCTTGGAGAAATATTCCTATGGGTTTGTTTTTCTTTTCTTTCTGGAACAAAGAACACAAAACACAGATAATAGAGTTGGGGGAGGGAGAAACTATCTCTCTTCTCAGAGTTGAAAAGGGCAAGTGACTATGAAATAAGAACATTCAACCCCCAGCTGAGAGATAAAAATAGAGAGAGGGCTATTAAGCCCAGAGTTGTCACCTGTGTCCCTCTCTGGCTGCTCATGGACATGGACAGGAGGGAGCCCAGAGGGAACCAAATGGCTCTTGTCCCTGCACAGAAGGGCCCTTCTGCTGCCAGCCTGGCTTCCTTTTTCCCTCCTGAGCTCTACAGTGTAAAGGAAGGACACCCACCCACACTCTATTAGCATCAGGAATTTATACAATCATTCCAAATGTAAAAAAAAAAAAAAGTAAACACTCCCTAAAATGTTCCTACCACTCTACATTCTTAGCAAACACATTTTTAGGAAAATAAAGTAAATCCTGCTATGTAGCCAATTTGTGTTTTTCTTTACCAGTCAGCAACCTGGCCCATTTTATATAAGGCATCAGATTCCCTGCCCCAGTGCAATGTCGAATTCTCTTGGGGGGGTCTATGTGTAATATAAGATATTGTCCCTAAAAATATATATACACTATGTGATGAAGATGGATGGATGTTTCTGAGTGGGTAATGTATACCATTTCTCTCCAGTTTTTCTGACAGGCTGAAACTAAAAACAAGCACACATCTATACATACACGAGATCCATCTCAATAAAAGAATGTAACTGTTCATCCAAACATTTTGAAGATGGTCAGGAAACAGACTATTTTCCTCTTTTCGTAGTCCTTTTACTTAGAGAATATTCGAATTCTTCTTTTAAAGCACTGAATGCCATTACTAAAATTTCAGGCTACTGTAGAATACACACACAGACACACACAGACACACACACACACACACATAGATGTATGCATACACTTGTGTGTATATAAATATGTGTCAGTGTACATGCACACACTCACAGGTTCCTAGGGGAAAAAGTCAGCTGTTTAACTTTGAACAAAAAGTGAATCTCAGGAAAAAGGGCAAGCTGGAGCACTTTGATCCTGCCTTACAATCTTGCCCCATGCTTGCAATAGGGCTTCAGTGAACCACAGAGAGTTGGAGCTAGAAGTCACTTCAAGGTCAAACACTTCCCTTCACCACTGAGGAAACCAGGGCCCAGACAAGTGAAATGACTTCCAAAGCCACACAACCAGATGGCAGAAAAGCTGTAAGCACAGTCCTATATTCTGATAGGACAGTTCCTGGGAGACATGGGCTTAGGAAACTGGATAAGGGTGGGTAGCAACAGCAGTCAGCCTATGACCTGGGAGAAAGTTTCTCAAACCCTTAAAACAGAATGTTTCAAAGTCTGTCATCTTTGGACCTGACCACGACAGCAAGTAATACCAACAGTGAGGCAAGCAGCTAGGTCAATAATCAAGATATGCATGGTGGGGATTGTTCACACAGAGCTTGGCAAACCTGGGAGTGGGTAATTCTGCCTCATGAGTGCAATTTTGAGGGCGTGCATTGCCATGGCTTTCTTCTGTTCTTATCTTCTTTCATTCTTCCTTCTGCTACCATTTTTCCTCTTTCTTCTCTCCTTGCCTGCCTTCCCACGTACCCAAATTGCTCCTTTAGAGTCCCCGTCTGCACATGGTCAGTCACAATCCAGTGACCTCAGTGATTCTAGTCGCTAAATCATACCAACAGCTCCATGATAGGATTCATGACACAATGGCCTGATCTGCAAAAACAACCTCTTTAGTCTCAAAATCAGGCTGGGGGCAGGGAGAGGTCAGAACATAATATTCTTTTAATCAGCAATAATTTTTGAGAATCCACTGTAAAAGAATGTCTTCGTCAATTGTAGAAAACTGTTAGCAAGTGGCAAGAGGTCACAGCAGGCACTTGGCTGACATTTGCTCCTAGAATTCCTCTCTGCAGCTCAGGGAGAGCCCTGCTGTGGTGGAGAGGGGAGGAAGGAGGAGAGGAGGTCAGCACTCAGTGAGGAGCCGCCATGCCCATGCCAATGACTGAGGACTTTACACGACCCAGTGTCAATCTGAGGGGAGGCAGGAGCAAAACAGCACAATGCATCCCTCCATCCCAGAAAATACCCATGCAGTTGACAAAACCATTTCAATATTTCTGGTGTTTAAAGAATTTCCGTTGTAAAATTTCAATTTTGGGGGGAAAGGATTCCTTGTTTAATAAATGGTGTTGGGAAAACTGGCTAGCCATGTACAGAAAGCAGAAACTGGACCCCTTCCTGACACCTTACACTAAAATTAACTCCAGATGAATTAAAGACTTAAACATAAGACCTAACACTATAAAAACCCTAGAAGAAAATCTAGGCAAAACCATCCAGGACATAGGCTCAGGCAAGGACTTCATGACTAAAACACCAAAAGCATTGGCAACAAAAGCCAAAATAGACAAATGGCATCTAATTAAACTCCAGAGCTTCTGTACAGCAAAAGAAACAGTCATTAGAGTGAATCGGCAACCAAAAGAATGGGAAAAAATTTTTGCAATCTACCTATCTGACAAAGGGCTAATATCCAGAATCTATAAAGAACAAAAACAGATTTATTAAAAAAAAAAAAACATCCAAAAGTGGGAGGAGGATATGAACAGACACTTTACAAAAAGAAGACATAGATGAGGCCAAAAAAACATGAAAAAGTGCTCATCATCACTGGTCATTAGAGAAATGCAAATCAAAACCACATTGAGATACCATCTCACACCAGTTAGAATGGCGATCATTAAAAAATCTGGAGACAACAGATGCTGGAGAGGATGTGGAGAAATAGGAACACTTTTACACTGAGTGTAAATTAGTTCAACCATTGTGGAAGATAGTGTGGCGATTCCTCAATGACCTAGAAATAGATATTCCATTTGACCCAGCAATCCCATTACTTGGATATATATCCAAAGGATTATAAATTGTTCTATTATAAGGACACATAGACACAAATGTTCATTGCAGCACTGTTCACAATAGCAAAGACTTGGAACCAATCCAAATGCCTATCGATGATAGACTAGACAGGAAAAATGTGGCACATATACACCATGGAATATTATGCAGCTATAAAAAACAATGAGTTCATGTCCTTTGTAGGGACATGGATGAATCTGGAAACCATCATTCTCAGCAAACTGACACAAGAACAGAAAATCAAACACAACATGTTCTCACTCATAGGCAGGTGTTGAACAATGAGAACACATGGACACAGGGAGGGGAGCATCACACACTGGGGTCTGTGGCAGGGGGAACTAGGGGAGGGACAGTGGTGGATGGGGAGTTGGGGAGGGATAACATGGGGAGAAATGCCAGATATAGTTAATGGGGAGGAAGGCAGCAAACCACACTGCCATGTGTGTACCTGTGCAACAATCTTACATGTTCTTCACATGTACCCCAAAACCTAAAATGCAATAAAATATATATTAAAAAATTTTTTTTAATTTTTTCTGTTCTTTCACAAGAACTTTAAAAGTGGATCAAACATGTCACACTTTTTAGAAAGCTCAATACTGTCACTAGATTAAAAGTTTCAAAGATAAAAAGAATGCCTCTCAAAACCACTGCATCTGTGAGTATATATACATTTAGTTTTATTTTTAATTAAAAAATAATTGTATATATTTATAGGAATCATTGTGATATCTGGTGCATATATACATTGTGAAATTATCAAATTGGACTAATTAACATATAATATTATAACTGTTCAAATTATGGCAAATGGATATGGAAACCAATTTCAGGGACTAAAAAATCTGTAAAATAAAAATACTTTTTGTCCACCTATCTAGTCTTCTAATGTGGTATATATCATTAAAAAAACAGTAGAAGTTTTGAAAACTTTTGATCTACATTTGATCAAATTACAACCAATTCATTGCAACAATAAATTAATTATACCCAAACCAAAAACTGTAGTTTTTTTTTTTCTTTTGCTGGTAAAGGGGAGGCAACTGAGTTCTTTTTCTTCTCTATTGAGTAAATTTTTAAAGTGGTTTTTAAAAGCCTATTAATGAAGGGTGACACATTTCAATGCTTAAAGTGCAGGCTGTGCAAAGCTTGAGGTGCTCACTACACTAACAGCAGACCCACATTACACAGATGGAGTTGCCTTCCTTCTTCGCCTCATAAATGTTAAGAATGGCACACACAGCTTTTTCACTGTAGATGAACACTTGGTAAACACAATAATGGAGACCTTTAACTTGTGTGTTTCCCTAGGCTTGGTGTGACTGAGGCTGTAGCCTCTTTGTGACAAGGGCAGAGATTTTTCATTGAATACATATGTCCCCGTAACTGTGGAACATACTCAGTGGTTGTCTCAATCAGCACATGGTTGGTTGTTAGTTTTTGTTCTTCTTTTTTCTTTTTTGTTTTAATTTCAAGAAAAACTAATGAGTTTCCAGAAGCAGTGTGAGTGCTTTGGGGCTGAATGTGATTTAAAACCTGGCAGTAAAAGAAAAAGAAGACAGGGAAGGTAGCTGGTTAATTGACCTTTATTGTGCCTTCTGGTTCATTTAGAAATGGAAATTAAATTAACATGATAATTCAGTCCTACTGTGTTAAGGCTGCTATAAACCCATTAAATTTTATGGCCATTGATTTAGCATTTTTTTCTATTAACTGGGTTTAATTTTCAAAATTGTCATGCAGGTTCTGAAAAGTGGTTCATTCACTCTGGTTCCTCCAAGTTACTAATAATGTGTAGTCTTTTTTTAAACAGTATTCACTTAACTATTCAAGCGCAGAGGTCCCAACTGCCGTCAAAAGCCTGGATTAATTTTGAGACTAACCCCACTGAAAGTCTTCATAAGCAGCAAGGAGAGTTCAGGGATGGGAGAAGTCAGTGAAATTTCCTGGTACCATATCAATTTCTTAAAGATAGGACCCCCAAAATTAACCCAGACAAAAGGAAATATTTTGGGTTTTCTTTTTGGGAGATCAGGAGAACTATGATAAGAATTTGTGTTGTTGGTACTTCTATTTTTTAAACCATCCTAATAATATCAAATCTTTTAAAATGCAACCATTCTTTGTATTTCAGATCCCCAGACATCTTTTTTAAAAATCAACTAATTTGAAATTATAGCCACTCAAAACTTTCTAATTTTGAACTACTAAAAGACATCAATTTTTACTTGAAGCTAAAAGTTATCTTCTAGATTCTTTCTTTAGCAGCATAGGTCAGCCCTTCGTACCTTCTAATGTGGCAATGAGCAGCCTTTTAGTTTACTAACTCGAGACACTGAAGTTTTATTGTGAAGCCTATTGACAGTTGAGATCTCAGAAAATTTCCAAAAGATTCTGTTATTTAACTTTGTAGTATTCCTGAGAAGTAGAGACTATGGCAATTTTACCTTTTTGATTGTTTACCAGTAAAGAAGGAGAAGTTAAATGGTCCATAGATTCACAACTAGAAGATTAAGCTTGTCAAAAGTCCTGCACTTTCAACCCTAGCATATAAATCAGACAAGTAATGACAGCCCAATATTTTAGAATTAAATAGTAAGCATTTTTCATTATTTTGCAACAGAGTATTCAATCAAAATATATCATATTTTTTAAACGTTACATCATGGCAGATGTGTCCATATTGTAGCCCAAGTAACTGTTTTCATGGTGCAGCATGCTTATCTTGGTTTAGCAATTGGCAATCATAATTAAAGACCTTCAAAACATCTGAAGATACTGCTATTGGAAAATGACATATAAATAAATACCTCACTTTCTTCTGGGCAATGTAAACCAGGTTCTTTATTATCCAAGTACCATTGTGTTAGACTAGGTTTCCACTCCAAGTCAACGTTTTCACAGAGTTATGTGTACTTCCTAGTTTAATAAATAACCAGATGTGCTACCTAACAGGAAAGACTGGTTTATAAGAAGAGATCAATTTAAGAAGGGTAGATTATTTCCTTCAAGGCAAACCAAAAAATAGGATTATTAAAAAGTATTGGGTGAAGAGAAATTAGAAGTTCTTGCTGGTAAAGATTGCGGTGAAACTGTCTTTGCAAAAAATTACAACTGAGAAAATGATGGCAGTGACAGGGATCTAACCTAACCGCATCCGTCTTGCTTCTAACCTCCAGGCTTTTCTTGTTCATTCCTTGTAGGCTGAACTAATAGCCTACAAGGAACTTAGTTTAGGAGGAATTTAGTTTATAGCTTAACTTTGAAACAAAAATAATAACAGCCCATTCCTGAAGCAAGCCCTCTTCTTGCCTGAGGAGCAGACTGCCTTTGTAGGACTAGCAAATTAGCCATGAGATTAGAAATTATGATTTAGGAGTCATTCAGCTAGAGGCCACAAGATTCTAAACCTCCCCAGTTGCTCCTAGGGATAACATTGCTACTATAAAACCTAAGATCTGTTCTCGAGATATTTTTTAGAACTTGCACCTAATGGATTAGCTGGTGCCACCCAGACCAATACACTGGTTCATCTTATCTTATGGCCCCCACCCAGGAACTGACTCAGCGCAAGAGGGCAGCTTCAACTTCCTGTGATTTTGTCTTTGACCCAACCAATCAACACTCCCCACGA
Organism: Callithrix jacchus; assembly: GCF_049354715.1. Classification (NCBI taxonomy): domain Eukaryota; kingdom Metazoa; phylum Chordata; class Mammalia; order Primates; family Cebidae; genus Callithrix; species Callithrix jacchus. Next base: position 33,649,833 of record NC_133517.1, on the reverse strand, counting down.
CCTGGCCCCCTACCCACCAGATTATCTTTAAAATCCACAGTCCCCGAATTTTCACAGAGACTGATTTGAGTAATAATAAAACGCCAGTCTCCCATACAGCCAGCTCTGCTTGAATTAAACTTTCTCAATCACAATTCCTCTGTCTTGATAAATCGGTTCTATCTAGGCAGAGGGCAAGGAGACCCTGGGAGTTACAGTGGGAGGAACCATATCTGGAGTATCTTGTGTAGTTCCTAGTATTTAGTAGAGTATCTTGCTAAAGTACAAGGTATTCAATATATAAAAATAATGATCACCAACACTTAATTATACAACACTGACTGTCTATCTAGCACTGTTCTAAGGCACACATCTATATTAACTCATATAACTCTCACATAAGGCACAATCACCCTCTCCACCTTACAAATGAAGAAATAGAGGGGTTAAGTAACTTGTGCAGGGATTTGAACTCATGCCACCTGGGTTGAATGGTTGCTATACTCTCACGTTGGTCAATTTTAGTATTTTCAGCCCAGCATCATTCACTCCCATTCACTAGGCCAAGTAACTTATATCATTTTTGACTTGTCCCCTTCTGGCACACCCCACTCCCCCACACTCAGCCCATCTTGGATTCTAGAATCCTGATTCATTTTTATTCCCTGGTGATGGAATCTAATGATGTCCCCTTGAAGAGAATTTATAAAATTCTCAATTATGTTAATGTTTCAAAAGTTGAAGCCTCTGATCTCTGCTGGTGAGGGACAGAACAGAGGGAGGATAAGAGAGTGAGTCTGAAGGGAAGGGAGCACTGCAGCATCTTCTGTTTCTTGTCTTTATGGGTTTGATTTATAAAATTTGCTAGAGCAGCTTTTGGCTTCTTTATCAAGCACTGTACCTGCAATGGGGGCGCTGCCAAGATGGAACTGATTAATCCTTTTCCTCTTTCCCTGCTGTTCCTCCAGTTTACCTCTATCCCAAGACTTTGTTCTTGCCTGTTGGTCTCCTTTGGATTCCAAAACTTGGAAGCTAGGGGTAGTGATAAGGACTGCAACTGATGCAAAACTATATTTCCTCAACGCCTCAAATCATACCTGATTTCATTAGTGCTCAACAAATAATTGACGATTAAATTCACGAATGACTGAAATAAACCACCTCCTCACCAAGAAGCATAAACGAGACTATACAGTATGTTCCAGTCATATTTTTTCCAGTTACATAATTAGATTATAAGATTCTCAAAACAGGGTCCAGAAAGAAAGTGTCCTCTATGTATCCTACAGCATCTGAGTGTCACCCACATAGTCTGCAAGGAAAGAACACAGTAGACGTTCCAAAAGCTAAGTCAAGCTGACCACATTTGTTCTTACATCATAATCACTGAATCAAAGAGAAAATGCCATAAAAGCATAACTGAGAACTAGAACCAAATTTGGAAGACAGGAGACAACAAAACGTGCATCAAACTGGAGGACAAGGCAGAGGCATGAATACATTATACAAGGAAAGGTCAGTAACAGAGGACATTAAAAGGAAGTAGCGCGGTGGCTCAAGCCTGTAATCCCAGCACTTCGGGAGGCCGAGGCGGGTGGATCACGAGGTCAAGAGATCGAGACCATCCTGCTCAACATGGTGAAACCCCGTCTCTACTAAAAACACAAAAAATTAGCTGGGCATGGTGGCGCGGGCCTGTAATCCCAGCTACTCAGGAGGCTGAGGCAGGAGAATTGCCTGAACCCAGGAGGCGGAGGTTGCAGTGAGCTGAGATGGCGCCATTGCACTCCAGCCTGGGTAACAAGAGCGAAACTCTGTCTCAAAAAAAAAATAATAAAATAAAAAATGATGTAGCGAAATCAGTTAGTATCCATACATATATTTCCTAGCTCTGCCTGCTGAGAGAGCCTAAAAGTAATGAGACCCCAGTATCAATGGGGCACAACCAGCACCCAGATCTTGGTTTCTACTATGCTCTAATAAAAGGAACCAAGGCTCTTTGAGGAAATGGATGAGTCTAGGACCAGGACAGAGAATACACAAGATGAAAATGGACCATCTTGTAGAGCCAGAAAGTAAAGAGGTGTTCAAAAAACAAAAGTCTGAGAGCATGGCAAAGGGACAGAAGGGCCCAGCGAAAGAGCTCACAATTGCTAAAGCTTGGACAATGTGAGCAACAAAAAAAAACAATGCAGTGCTGAATTATAGCCCAAAGTATAAAATAAATATCCATGGGTCTATACTGACATGAACAAGTGATTGAATAGATAAATCAATAAATGGGGAAGTGACAAATTTCCCACACAGCAGAATTCTAAATAATTTATGTAGCTCCTCCTCCTCTCAAGAAGGTAAAGCTTAGCTCCCCACCTCTTGTTTGAGCTGTACTTAGCGACTTGCTTCAAAGAGGAAAATATGAGAAGAGAAAGAAAAAAGGGACTTGAAAGCAGGGAGACCTGGCAAACACTACCTTATCCCGGGGTTCAAGTTCAACATCAACAGGGATAAGTCATGTTGATAGTATGTATGCTTGGCATGTGGTGATGAGAAGACACCTTGCCTCTGAGGGCTTCTTCCCCCAAGCTAATTACCCAGTCTCATCATGAGAAGAACATCAGACAAACCCAAATTGAGGGACATTTTACAAGATATTTGACCAGAACTTCTAAAAACTATCGAGGTCATCAAAACTAAGGAAAGCCTGAGAAACTGTCAGGCAGGAGGGGACAAACGAGACATGGCAACCGAATTGAACAGGGTAACTTGTGGGATCCTAGAACAGAAAAAGGATATTAGGGGAAAATCAGCGAACACTCAAGAAACTGCAGGGATTAGTTAATTAGTAATGCACCCATGTGGGTTCCTTCATTGTGACAAATATATCACAATAATATGTTAACAATGAAAACTAGATGATATGGTATATGTGAAGACTTTTTTTCTTTCTTTTTTTTCTTTGACACAAGGTCTCGCTCTGTTGCCCAGGCTGGAGTGCAGTGGTGCAAACACAGCTCACTGCATCCTTGCCCTCCTGGGCTCAAGAAATTCTCCCACCTCAGCTTCCCAAGTAGCTAGGACTAAAAGCATGCACCACCACACCTGGATAATTTTTATTTTGTATTTTTTGTAGAGATGGTGTTTCACTATGTTTCCCAGGCTGGCCTTGAACTCCTGGACTTAAGCAATCCTCCCACCTCAGCCTCCCAAAGTGCTGTGTTTCAGGTGTGAGCCACCACACCCAGCCAAGAACTCTACACTATCCATGCAACTTGTCTACACATCTAAAACTATTCCAAAATTTAAAAGATATTTTTTAAATGCAGTAAATAAAAAGAAGGAGTAAGGAGGAACATACAGGCATAGAATTATGCACCTTGGTTCAACATCTAAGTAACTGAAAATTAAGCATCCTCCCAACATTTGTTTATGTCAGTCTTGGTGCATCTCAGTGGGCCTAGAAAAGAGGCATGAAGAAGTCAAACTGGTCTGGACACATGACAGGCTCTTAAAAATTTGATCGTATTGCAAAATCAACAACACTGTATAGATACTGCTTATATTTTTGACTTCCAATATCATTTTCTTTTGCAAACTGTCCCCAGGAACTATCTCTAAGGAAATTTTTAATTAAGGAAACCTGCCTTCCTTTAGTGTTTGCATGTGACCTGAAATGATCAATCAGAACACCCTATCACTCTGGGAACAGTTACTAGTCCAAGGATGAGTGTTGTGTAGAGCCCAAGTAGAGCCAAGCATAGTCATTTTGGGTGGTTTCATGTAGATACTCAGTATCCTTCTGAAACTGCCAGCTGTCCCACACTATAAAAGCCTAGAGCTACCAGGACCATCCTTTATAGTAGAAAGAGTCCTTGCCAGATTAAAATCACCCCAGAGGAAAAAAGAAATTAGATGTGCAGAAAGACAGATTTCTGATGGCATCATCTGCAACCTGGATCCAATATGTCCATAGTTCACATCCCTCCTTAGACTCTTAGTTATTTAAAGCAGTAAATTCCTGATTGTCCTAAAGTGAGTTTGAGTTGTGTCTGTTACAAATTAAAAATCTTGACTAATAAAAGCAGGTCGAGATCAAATATATGCATACTTAACTCATAAATTATTTGTTCATTAATTTTAGTTATTTGTATATTGAAATATTCAACATTAATGAGTACCTGCTATTTGCCATGAAATACAAAGATGTAAGAATCAATATCTCCCTCAAGGAACTTATAATCTACAAGGAAGACAGACAAGCAGCTGAGCAAAAACCACAATACAATGTGATAAAGACATAGACAAATGTGTAACTGAATGCAATGGACCTCACAAGAAGGGCATTCATTGCAGACTAGCGTGACATCCTGACAAAGAGACTTCGGAACTGGGTTTAGAAGAATAAAGTAGTTACCAAGCTCAGTCAGGGATTGGGGGAGAATGTCGAGATGGGACAAGAATGATATCAAGCTGTAAGAGCTAAAGACACCCATGTGATACATAGGTGTGAGGAAGCCTGACTGCTTTGAAGAACTGCAAGTAATTCAGCATTACTGATCTCTGGAGAAGAAAGAAGGAATTGCCAGCAAGTCAATTATTTCCATCAGTGTGGATAAATGATACACATCTTTTAATGTTTGACATTCTCTCTCTCTCTCTCTCTCTCTCTCTCTCTCTCTCTCACACACACACACACACACACACACACACAATTATCTGGAGCTTACTCAGTCACATACGCTTTTCCAGATCTTGTCCTGATTGGGTTCCCAGGTCAGAATCAAGCTGATTGCCTTGATCAGCTAGGAATCAGGGCAGACATGGAAGACAAGGTTCCAGTTGTAGCAGATAAACTGTTAATGAATAACGTAGAGCTGATACTCATTCTTGCACATTTGATCAGTACACTCTTCAAATTCTTAATTACAATTTTTGTAAAAGTTTTCCTTTGATTCAGATAGGTATTCATCATTGTTTTTCTCCCTTAGACAATGCACCCTAGCCTAGGAAAAGCTCACTTACTACTTAAGGGGACAGAGAACATATTACCATTGATTTGGAATGCAATGAGAAATTACTAACGAGAAGTGTGGTGTCTGAGGACTCATTTTATTTTTAAATGTAGATCTGGTTCAACCGGTTCAATCCAAAAACATACCCATTAAGCTTCTACCCTCCAAAAGCCCCGGTACTGGAGGCTCTGGAGTACAAGCTGAATTCCCCATGCAAAAACAAATTCTCTCAATCATGCCACGAAGGGTTCTTTATATATCAAAGTTGGCAGGAAATAGAGGACTAAAATTGTTTCAAACTGTTGTTGGCAGTAAGCTTCTGTCTGTGTTAATTACACTCTATGTTTGATGCTCATCATTCAGTCAACAGTTAACGCACGGTAGCCTTTCTGTGATTGACTAAATACCAAATTACTGTATGCAGCTTATTTGGATTTCTGAGTTTATCAAATTTATATCATTCCCATATTTGATGATCTAATCGTTTGGGGTTTTTTTCCAGCCCTAACTCCTCTGATAAACAACTAGTCAGTGAAAATGTTGGGTACACTCATGAGGATGGCCCTAGAAGTTTAGAATCCTAAAGAAATACAGATATATAAGGAAATTCTTTAAACGTTAAATTTGAAAGGATATATGACTTATGACAAAACAAATTTGCACCATATATTAGTATAATCTACTTACACATGGTTACACAATGCATAGACATCCCCAAAAAACTTCAACAAAATTTAGGTAAGTGTATGTACATATACATGCTTGTGTGTATATGTATTTGGCATGAGGTAAGAAAGTTACTTAAAAATAATTCCAAGTAAAGACCATAATAAACAGAAATCAAATAAAAAACACATTTTGTGTTCTTAGTTTTACATTCCGTATGCAGTTCTCGAAATATATATTAAAATAGGTATTTTATACTAGCAAGCCAAACCAGCAGCACATTGAAAAGCTTACCCACCACAATCAAGTTGGTTTCATCCCCAGGATACAAGGTTTGTTTAACATACGCAAACCAATAAATGTGACTTATCACATAAATGGAACTAAAGACAGAAAAAAAAAAAAAACACACATGATTACCTCAATAGATGCAGAAAAAGCCTTGAATAAAATTCAACATTCCTATATGTTAAAAACTTTCAATAAACTTGGTATTGAAGGAACACACCTCAAAATAATAAGAGCCATATAGGACAAACACACAACCAATATCACTTTGAGCAGGCAAACCTGGAAGCATTCCCCTTGTAAACTGGCACGAGACAAGGATGCCCTCTCTCACCACTCCTATTCAACATAGTATTGGAAGTTCTGGCCAGGGCAATCAGGCGATAGAAAGAAATAGAGTATTCAAATAGAAAGGGAGGAAGTAACGTTATCCTTGTTTGCAGATGACATGATACTATATCTAGAAAACTCCACCATCTCAGCTCAAAAGCTTCTTAAGCTGATAAGCAACTTCAGGAAAGTCTCAGGATACAAAATCAATGTGAAAAAATCGCTAACATTCCTATACATCAAGAACAAGCAGCAGAGAGCCAAATTATGAATAAACTCCAATTCACAATTGATATAAAAAGAATAAGAGATCTAGGAATATGGCTAACATGGGAAGTGAATGACCTCTTTAAGAAGAACTTCAAAAAACTACTCAAGAAAATAAGAGAGGACACAAACAAATGGAAAATCATTCCATGCTCATGGATAGGAAGAATAAATATTGTGAAAATGGCCATACTGACCAAAGCAATTTATAGCTTCAATGCTATTCCCATTAAACTACCATTGACAATCTTCACAGAATTAGAAAAACAAATATTTTAAAATGCATATGGAACCAAACAAGAGCTCGAATAGCCAAGACAATCCCAAGTAAAAAGAACAAAGCTGGAGGCATTACACTACCTGGCTTCAAACTACAGTACAAGGCTACAGTAACCAAAACACCATGGTATTGGCACAAAAACGGACACATAGAGCAATGGAGCAAAACAGAGAACACAGAAATAGAACCACACACCTACAACCATCTGACCTTCAACAAACCTGATAAAAACAAGCAATGGGGAAAGGACTTTCTTTTTAATAAATGGCGCTGTGAGAACTGGTTAGCCATATGCAGAAAACTGAAACTGGACACCTTACACAAAAATCAACTCAAGGTGAATTAAAGACTTAAATGTAAAACCCAAAACTATAAAAACCCTAGAAGAAAATCTAAACAGTATCATTCAGGACATAGGCACAGGCAAAGATTTTATGACAAAAATGCCACAAGCAATTGCAATAAAAGCAAAAATTGACAAATTAGAGTTAATTAAACTAAAGAGCTTCTGCACAGCAAAAGAGACTACCTTCAGAGTGAACAGACAACCTACAGAATGGGATAAAATACAATCTATCCATCTGACAAAGGTCTAATATCCAGAATCTATAAGGAACTTAAACAAATTTACAAGAAAAAAAAAACAACCCCATTAAAAAGTGTGCAAAGGACATGAGCAGACACTTCTCAAAAGAAGACATTTATGCAGCCAACAAACATATGAAAAAACTCAAACATCACTGATCATTAGAGAAATGCAAATCAGAGCAACAATTAGATACTATCTCATGCCAGTCAGAGTGGCTATTATTAAAAAGAAACAATAGATGCTGGTGAGGTTGTGCCAAAAAAAGGAATGCTTTTACACTGTTTGAGGAGTGTAAATTAGTTCAACCATAGTGAAAGACAGTAGTGTGGTGATTCCTCAAAGATCTAGGGGTAGAAATACCATTTGACCCAGCAATCCTATTACTGGGTATATATGCAAAAGAATATAAATCATTCTATTATAAAGATACATGCACACGTATGTTCATTGCAGCACTATTTCCAATAGCAAAGACATGGAATTAACCCAAATGCCCATCAATGATAGACTGGATAAAGAAAATGTGGTACATATCCCTCATGGAATACTATGCAGCCATAAAAAAGAATGAGATCGTATCCTTTGCAGGGACTTCGGTGGTGCTGGAAGTCATTGTCCACAGCAAATTGAGGCAGGAACAGGAAGCCAAACATGGCATGTTCTCACTTATAAGTGGAAGCTAAATGATGAGAACACATGGACACATGGGGTGGAGAACAACACCCTGGGGCCTATCAGGGGTAGGTGGAGAAAGGGAGAGCATCAGGAAGAATAGCTAATAAACATTGAGCTTAATACCTAGGTGATGGATGATCTGTGCAGCAAACCACAATGATGCGCATTTACCTATGAAAAAAACCACACATCCTGCACATGTACCACTGAATTTAAAATAAAAGTTGAAGGAAAAAAATAGGTATTTCAGACCAAACACTGCATGTTCTCACTTATATCTTGGAGGTGAATAATGAGAACATATGAACACAGGGAGGGGAACAATACACACTGGGCCTGTCAGGGGGTCGGGGGCATCAGGATAAATAGCTAATGCATGTGAGGCTTAATACCTAGGTGGTGGGTTGATAACCATGATGGCACACGTTTACCTATGTAACAAACCTGCACATCCAGCATATGTATCCTGGAACTTAAAATTAAATTAAATTTTTAAAAATAGGTATTTTAGCATGAGAAACAGTAGTACCCAATAGTCTATATTCAATGATGTGCTCCAACCAAATCCTGTTGCCTTCCAACAGAGTCTGGTTTGTGCATCTTTTCTCAGCTCCATGTCCAGTGACTCAACTTGAGTGGCTTGAAATTGGCCATGGTAAGAGTATTTAAAAATCAGCAAATTCTATAAATCAGGGCTTTTTTATATATGTGTGTGTGTGTATGTGTGTGTGTGTGTGTATGTATGTGTGTGTATATTTATACATGTATATGGACGTATACACATAATATGTATACGTACATATATGTAATATATATGTGCACAAACATATACACAAAACATATGTAGGGATTGGTTTATATTTGTGTCCTTATATTGAACAGTGGGCAGCTTTTCTTTTTAGTATTTATTTAGGTAGATAGTATATAGGTGATAGATAACGAATAAGATAGATATAATGAGTAACTAAAAAAGTATTACTATAGAGAAAAACAAGATTGAAATGAAAAGACACCATAGATAACAAGGGTAGAAAAATACTAATGATTTTACTAAAAAGAAGGAAAATTTCTTAAGAACTACAAAAACTTCTTAGAGCTAGAAAGGTAACTTAGTCCAGTTACCTTTAGTCTAATCCAATTGTCTTTTTCACCGTGAAGGAGACAGAGGCACAGAACATTTAAGTGGTTTAGCTGTAACTTAAAATTAGGCAAATAGCCAGGAACAGTTGTTCATGCCTGTAATCCCAGCACTTTGGGAGGCTGAGGTGGGTGGATTGCTTGAGCTCAAGAGTTCAACACCAGCTTGGGCAGCATAGTAAAATCATCTCTACCAAAAATACAAATATTAGCCAGGTGTGGTGGTGCAGGCCTGTAGTCCCAGCTACTCCAGAGGCTGAGGTGGGAAGATGGGTTGAACCCCAGAGGTGAAGGCTGCAGTGAGCAATAGAGCGTGGACAATAGAGCCAGACCTCATTCAAAAATAAATAAGTAAATAAATAAATATAAATAAAATAAGATTAGGCAAATGAGAAGGTCAGAACTGGACTCATGTCTTCTCAGGTTTCTAACAGCCCCATTAGACCTGTTGTGCTCCCTTTTGAGGCATCTTAACAGACTGAAATTGCCAAAACCAGTATCAATTTTTCCCATAAATGTTTTCCATTATTATAACAAAAATACCAATTGCTTTAGGGCCTGTTAACAGATCAGAAACATATTGCACACTTTTTTTAAGGTTTCTGCTATGGGTTCTTCCAAGTCTCAACTAGAATCACCAGTACCTTCTAGATGGAAGACTAGAGCAAAAAGTTTTAAATAGGCAAAGTGTCTTCTTATGTAAGAGTTATCCTGTAATTGATCATGTTTGCAGTTTCCTCATCACTTAATGCAACCATACAGACATAGTTTGCCTCATGTCAGAGTATTAAGCTATTTTTAATCATTAAGGAGATTAGAAACTGCCCAGTACTACTGTAAGATATTGTCTTAGTTTTATGCTGCTGTGATGGAATGCCACAGAATAAGTAATTTATAACAGACAGAAATGTTTTGGCTCATGGTTCTGGAAGTCTGGGAAGTTCAAGATCAAGGCATTTGGTGAAGGTCCTCTTGTTGTGTCATAAAGAGGCAAAAGACATCACAAGGTGAGAGAGAGAGAGAGAGAGAGCACAAGAGCGCAAGATGGGGGTGAACATCTCCTTTTATAAAGAACCCACTACCGAAATAATGGTATTAATCCATTCATGGGGGCAGTGCCCATGTCCTAAAGATTTTTTATACATCCTATCCCCTAGCACCTCTACACTGGGGATCAAGATTCCAACACGTAAACTTTGGGGGATGCATTGAAACCATAGCAGACATGAATTTGTCAAGATACAATAAAAAGGTCTGCCAGATTTATGGCTAATTCATGAATTGCCTAATGTTATCTAAAATACCCCCCCATTCACAGGAATGCTTACACGGGACAGTTGACAAAAATGGCTAGATTACTGGAAACTTCACTTCTAGGAACAGGAGGAAGCTGATTCCATTTCTCCCACTTGAAGATTTCCCTTAACAGGCATTTCTGATGGCATTCTATCTTCTCTGTTGATTAAAACATCTATTCATTCACTAAACATAAACTAGGCAGCAGTGAAAAAATTAAAAAAAAAAAGTATAGGTTTCAGAGTGAGACACACAGGTTCAAATCCTTATTCAGCCACTTCCTAACTGTATAAACTTGGAAATGCTACTGGCCCATTCTGAGCCTCACTTTCTTTATCTGCAAAATGGAAATGACAGTGCCTAGAATTAATTTGATTTCTTAGGATTAAAGAGAAAATATTTCTAAAGTATCTGATGCAATATCTGGTGCATAGTAGTCAATGAAAATTCATTCCTTCTTTCCCTTCCTACCCTCTTCATTGGCTAGGTGCTAAAGATACAATAAATTAATAAAGTATAATCTCTATACTCTAGATGTTGACAATATAGCAAGAGGAAAGATTTCCAAATGACCAATAGTATAACTTGATTAAGAGCTTATCAAGAAACAGACGGTACCTCAAATTGGATAATTTGAGGAGGGTTTAACAAGGTGACTATTTACAAAGATATCATTTTGGTGAGGAAAACCACAGGAGACAGTGCAGTGTCCAAGGGCTAAAAATAGTGTGGCACAGAGAGGTCTGAAGGGCTGGGGAAAAGCAGAGACTATTTGCTGGAGGGAAAGAAGGGGACAGTGTTGTGCTGAATCTGGCTCACTCCAGCTGGAGGGAGCAGACAGTGCCTTGAATGATGGCACATCAGCAGTTTGAAATTGTCCATGTTAAGAGTATTTACACCACAGAAATTGGCAAACACTACAAATCAAGGCTTCTCCAACCCCCATACCAATTAACCATGCATCAGCACATCACTACATGTAATCTTTGCGGTGGGAGGTAACCAACCCAGAGCAATCCCACAGGAAGGAAACTAAATAAATAAACACTCCAATTTTATTCTCCATATTTCCCCTTTTCTCCTGCCAATGGCCAAGCTCAATTAGAAGCCATAGGTCCAGAGAGTTCACTGCTATCTATTCAAGCTGACCTGATCCATTCAGGCCAACAGCAAAGCAGAAAGGATGGGGAGTAGATCTGGAGGTGCAAACAAAAGTACATGACCATGGGTAACAGTGGAAGAGAGGATGAAGATCTACTGAAAACTAACCAGCCCTAAGAAATAAAGTGGTATTGTAGCTCAGAACTTTGTGCATTCAAAAGACATTGTCCCTGTGCAGTTACACTCTTAAGAGCTATCTCTTTGGGATGACATCACACGTTTCTTAAGGAAAGAATAATATATTCCCTGGGAAAGTCAGGGAAGATAGAGAGGAGATGGGTCTCAAAAGGTGACTAAGAGTTTGCCAAATGCAGAATACAGCAAAGGACATTGAAGACAGGGAAACTTTGGAGGAAAACCCGCCAAAGGGCTGATTTTCCTCCAAAGGGCTGGCCGGACATCTCTGCCCTTGTGCAATCTCCTGGCCAGTCCATGTGGTCGCTCCACCTGGCCTTCCTCATAGCACAGTGACCTCAGGCATTGTGACTGCTTACCTGGCAGCTTAGGAATTCAGATCAAGTACTCCAGTGATCTATGGAGAAGCCGCATCACCTTTTATGATCCAGTCCCTGAAGTCACATAAAGTCACAGTAGCCACAATCATAAGCCCACCCAGATTAGAGAGGCAGGAACATAGACATCCACATCTCAGAGTGTCACACTGTAAGAAGAGCATGTGACAGGGAATTATTGTTGCAAGTGTCTTTGGAATAGACCATCTATCAAAGACACACAAGACAGGCTGCTCCAAAAATAGCTCTCCCCCAAATCAGCTGCAGTCCCCAACTTCCACCATTAATTTCACATCACTTAGTATTTGGACACAGGTAAGGTCTCATGAAAGAAGGTACAGAATATGATTCCAACTTGGCAGCAAGATGCCAAAAAGAGAGGAAGAGATTTTTACCTTCTTGAGCCACACAGTAAGTTTTTTAATGAACCAACACTCTAACTATGTTGCAGAAAATGAATTGGAAAAAACAAACCAGAGGAAGGAAAATCAAATTGGATGTTGTTTGTCTTTCATCTTTTAGTCTCTCTAAGTGTGCCTCAGTTTGCTTGTTTTTAAAATGAGAAAAATAATGGTACTTACCTCAAGGGGTAACTATGAGAATTAAATATAGGTAAGCTCATATGGGCCAGGTGCGAGGTACCGGGTTAGGCACATAGTAAATGCTTGACACACACACATGCATTTGCTATTATCATGTTCTCATTCGCATTAATATTCATATGAAAGATAATGATGGTCTAAACTGAGGAAATTGACACATTTTAAATACCTATTGTGTGTAGGGTGAAAAAGAGGGAAGAATCAAGGATGCTTGCTATGTTTTGAGTTTGATCAAGAAGCTGGGTGATAATGGATAAGAAAAACAGAAGGAGACAGCTCTGCCAGCCCCAGCCACAGGCCTGCTCATTCCCCAGGGCTTGCTTTCAGAATGCTTAGTTGTTAAAGCTTAGAGAGGCTGACAATTTTCTCAACTACTCTAAGCTTCAATTTCTTCATCTGTGAAAAGGAGATAACAATAAAGTGTAAATGTACACTTAATTAATGCAAATTTAACTCTATGATCTCAGCCTGAGAGAGAGTAAGAGAAGTATGAGCACAGGAGAAAAAAAAATAATATAAATTCTGTAACCACTATTTAAACGATTTCACTCAATGAACAGAGCTCTAAAACGAATGTGATAAGGATGAGAAGAACCTGCTATTGCTTCACTCAACTGGGTTCCCCGAGGCCCTCCCATACTGTTTGATTACCAAGGTTTAACATACATGTTTTTATATGACATGGCCCTAAATCAGATCCAGTACAACTGGGACCAGTCTTTAGTAGGATGATCAAAATGCCATCAAAGCAAGGAATTATAAAAAAGTAAACATATATATACTTTAATACTTTATTTTAGCTTAAAACCAGTGATAAATTTATCTTATGTTTTCCTGTAGAGCCAAGACTTTAAAATTTTTGTTTTAATGCCTTTCTTCTTTCCTAGTATATGAATGCACTGAGAGTAGTTCCATACAACATTCCTAGAGTAAACTTTAAGGCTTTCCAGTTTACAGCGACAATGTAACCCTGAGAGTCAAAAGTAGCAAGATTAAGACCTAAGAAATAAATAAGGTGGTATGGTAGCTCAGACCTTTGTGGGTTCAAAACACATTGTCCATATGCAGTTACAGTCTAAGATCTACCTCTTTGGATGACATCACACATTTCTTCAAGTGTGCTTTGTGCCTGTACACCCCTTATGCTACTTCCATTCCTGCCTGGCAGAGCCTCTCCCTGGGTCCAAACACACTGGACTGGGTGCACTGCTGGACCGGTGCTGTGTTACCATGTATTTCTCCTTCTCTGGATTTTAACCATAACTCGGACATCCAGTGAGCAACTAAACCACCTAAAATGCTTCCCGAAGAAGGCACAAGAATAATATGACTCCATTTCATATGATCAAACTAAACAGAATACTCGGGAAGCATCAGGAAGGAGGCCGAACACAGTGTCATCTAGTCACCAGCAGAATCAGAGCAACTCCCCATCACCAGCTGAAAGGAGAGCCAGAAATGAAAATATATGTATATATATGAAGGCACTAGAGACAAAGACCTCTAGGCTGGGACAATCTGGGCTGACAAGAGTGACTGTTGGACCCCAAGCAGCCAATAAAGCCATTTAACCCACCTCCACTGTTGAACTGGACCCTCATATTCATATCTTTTCCTTTCCACAAACCACTCTCCAACATGCCCATTCTCAGTCCCTCTCCCAGTCTCCTTCTCTCTCTCTCTCTGAGTTGACTCTGTTTTCCATTCTAGTGCTAGGTACAAGAGGGACATTGTAGATTACCAAAGCCTTCTACAAGCTGTCTGGAGCACAGTTGCCATCCTAGTTCACACATCAATTGACTACAGCTCCCTATGTTCCCTCAACTTTGTATCCCATTAGTTTCCAAGCTCAGCGCATTCCTTCATTTCCTCTTCTGTATTTCCATAGCCACATCCTTAGGTCAAGCTCTATGAGCTCTTCTGTGGGTTTAGGCAATAGTTTCCTCCAGAGGCACCCAGCTACCCACTCCTTTTTCATGGCATCACAAAAGTCGAGTTTCCATCTCATTTTGTAAGTCTCTTTCTTCAAACCATGGTTCCATTACTTGGGATAAGGCCCAGTGTTCCAACAAGACATACAATGCTGCTACCAGTGTCTCAGATGACATGTTCAGCCTCTTCTGTAGCCACTCCTCCTCTCCATCACTCTTCTCTTGGGCCTCAGTAATGTAACAATTTATCCTGGCCCTTTCTCCATATGGCTCATGCTACTGCTGTCTTTCTGAAATGCCTTTCTACCCATTCCCACAATAACCTCCTGCTGATCCACCATGATCCAGGTTAAATGGCACCTTTTCCTGGATGCAAGAAAAGCAATGCAGTCATCTGCAAAACTTGCAGGCAGAGCTCACAGTCGAGTGAGAGGCACAGGCTTAAATCACACAAACACAGACTCCAATGACACAAGAAAGGTAAGACTGAAACTATGACCAGGCTGAAAAAGAAAAGAAGTGCTTCCAACTGAAGAAACAGCATGGGCAAAGGCCCTCTGAGGCAAGGGACCCCAGCAAGCAGGAAATGGCAAGAAAAAGCCAGCGTGAGGAGAGGGGAGAGCTGCAGAAAGTGCCCGTGAGTGCAGCTGATAGTGGGCAGACCACATGAGGCCTTGATGTCCACAAGAAACTTTTTGTTTTTTTAGACCAGTGGGAAGATGTTGCAGAGTATTCCCTGGAAGAGAGACTGGCTCTGTTTTGCTCTCCAAAAAGATCTTTTTGGCTGCCATCTAGAGAATGAATGTGGAGGAGGCTGGGTGAATAGTCACTAAAGAGGAAATTAAATGTAATTCCTCTACCACATGAAAGTGTGGAAAAGAGATCCACCCTATTCTGAGTGGTACAGAAAACCACCCCGAAATTCTATACTTGCTGTGAATAATCCACAAATTATGATAAAGTCCTCATCCAGTTCTGACCAAGAGACCTTCATCCCAGCATTCCTGTGCATGTCTCACACCAGCCTAGAATTAGAGAAGACTGTCACCTTGCTCCCAGAGTCTCCAGAAAAAAAGAAAAATCACCAAATATACGCACAGTGGCTCACACCTGTAATCCCAGCACTTTGGGAGGTCAAGGCAGTCCAATCACTTGAGGTCAGGAGTTCGAGACCAGCCTGGCAAACATGGTGAAACCCCATCTCTACTAAAAAAAAAAAAAAAAACTACAAAAATTAACCAGGTGTGGTAGTGCACATCTGTAATCCCAGCTTCTCAGAAGGTTGAGGCACAAGACTCGCTTAAACCCAGGAGGCGGAGGTTGCAGTGAGTTAAGATCATGCCACTCTACTCCAGCCTGGGTGACAGAGCAAGACTGTGCTCAACAAAAAAAAAAAAAAAAAGGAAAGGAAAATCACCAAATATTTATATGACTTAACTGTTATATTTCTATGTTCACACAGGCATGAATATTTCCTTCTCAGAACAAAAATGTTATGTTGATCCTTTCTTACAGATGGTTCTTGAGATGATGTCATCAGTAATATTCTTTTTTTTTTTCCCATGGCAGTCGGAGGTTGACCTTGAAATTCTTGCTTTGAAAATTGTCTATTGGCCCTTCCTTTCCTTTTTTGTAATTATTTTTTATTATACTTGAAGTTCTGGGGTACATGTGCAGATTGTGCAGGTTTATTACACAGGTATACATGCACCATGGTGGTTTGCTGCATCCATGCCCCCGTCATCTACATTAGGTATTTCTCCTAATGCTATCCCTCCCCAATCCCCCACCCAAGTAATGCCACACATCTACAACCATCTGATCTTTGACAAACCTGTCAAAAACAAGCAATGGGGAAAGGATTCCCTAATAAATGGTATTAGGAAAACTGGCTGGACATATGCAGAATGCTGAAACTGGATCCGTTCCTTACACCTTATGCAAAAATTAACTCCAGATGGATCATTAATATTCTTAAATATCTGTATGTTTGGCATCGTTTATTTTACAAAACATTTTTATATGTGAGAATTGTGTTCTTTATATGAATACTTCAGTTATGTTAGTTGCCAAAATACACACACACACACACACACACACACACACACGTATACAGCAGGAAGAAACAAAAAGTATTTGTGGCAGATTAATAAACTCAGACATCAAGCAGCAAGTAGTATTCATATTCCCTGCAGCATCCCCGTTCGGTCCATGAGACAGTGAGTTACCATTTGCCATGGGGAAGGAGTTGCCAAGGAGGAGTAAGGAGAAATATCTAAGTCTTGACTTTGAGACAGAAGCCTCAGATGTGAGAAAGGAGACTGGTGCACATTTTTAAAGTGAAGGAGCTAGTCCCTACCCTATCTTCCCTCCCCACACACCACCCCCTGTCCTGCTGCCATACCATAAGAGTTTGAGCATGTAAGAAGAGGAGAGACAGAGAAATCTAGATGAAAAGAGCAATGAGGAATTTTTTTACTCTTTTCCTCCTCTGGCCAAACTAGAAACTTGAAGAATACTAGGGCATTATCCTGTGATGTTTGAGAATGTGTGACAGGGAAAAAATAAGATTGCAAATATATTTTCCAGATATGGTTGGAGGGCAGCAGTCCTTTCAAATATATTCAGCCCCATGAGACTTGAAGGAAATCAGAGTGTG
The DNA here is from genome assembly GCF_049354715.1 of Callithrix jacchus. Lineage (NCBI taxonomy): Eukaryota > Metazoa > Chordata > Mammalia > Primates > Cebidae > Callithrix > Callithrix jacchus. The sequence continues at coordinate 33,632,452 of NC_133517.1, read as the reverse complement.
GGTGACATGTACACACAGTCGTGAGAAAGGCCCTGCCCACCATCATCAGCCACAGTCTGTGAGTATCTCATGGGCCCAACACAAGGACAAGCCAACAAGCAATCCTGGGAGACCCCCTGGGGAGGAATGCCCAAAAAGAGAAAAAGGAGAAAGTAGCCACCTGTAGCATGAAAAGAGTGATAGTTGCTTCTCTCTGTGATTTCCCCAGGTGTCTACCAGCATAAGATAATAGACTACAGGAACATCAGCAGAATAGGAAAATGGATGTGGCATCTCTCCACCTTCAATATTAGGAGAGGCACTCCCTCTCTCCTTGGGTTAATAAAGAAGCTGGATTAGGAGAAACGAAGAGGAAGCAATATGGGGTGGATGTTTGTCCCCTTCAAATCTCATGTTGAAATGTGATTCTCAATGTTGGATGTGGGGCCTGGTGAAGAGTGGTTGGATCATGAGGGCAGATCCCTCATGAATGGTTTAGCACCATCCCCTTGATGATAAGTGAGTTTTTGCTCAGTTAGTTCACACAACATCTGGTTGATGAAGAGTCTGGGACCTCCCCTTTTCTCTCTCTTGCTCTTGTTCTCACCTTGTAATATTCCAGCTCCCAGTTTTTCTTCCGCCATGATTGTAGTTTTCCTGAAGCCCTCACCAGCTGCAGATGCTGACACTATGTTTCTTGTATGGTCTGCAGAACTGTAAACCAAAATAAAAAACTTTTTGACAGTGCACAATGGCTCACACCTATAATGCCAGCACTTTGGAAGGCTGAGGCAGGTGGATCACTTGAAATCAGAAGTTTGAGACCAGCCTAGCCAACATGGTGAAACCCTGTCTCTACCAAAAACACAAAAATTACCCCAGCGTGGTGGTGTGTGTATGTAATCCCAGCTACTCAGAAGGCTGAGACACAAGAGTTGCTTAAACCCAGGAGGTGGAGGTTGCAGTGAGTCAAGATCACTCCACTGCTCCAGCCTGGGTGACAGAGTGAGACTCCGTATCCAGGAAAAAAAACTTTTCTTTATAAATTACCCAGCCTCAGGTATTTCCTTACAGCAACACAAGAATGGACTAAGACAGAAAGAAACTTGATGGGGAAAGCAGTCTTGACACAGTTGAACAGTGAACTCATTAAGCTTTGAACTGGACTATATTTTACACATCTTGACCAAGAAATTAGGAAATTGAACTGGTTTATTTTAAAAACAGGTTGACAATTCGGCAGCAGAAATTAAAGTTGGTCTAGAAATAAAGCTACTCTTTGGAACAAAAATATACAACCATACAACTAATACCAATTTCATGTACACATCACACACTACAGGAGAATATAGGCGTTTCCTGGCATACAATTTTTGGCCTGACTACTTTGGAAGTGAGTGACTGAGATGTTAGCATGATAAAATGAAAAGCTTAAAGGTCCGTTTTATTGAAAATACAAGCACTATTTACTGCTGAAGTTTGGTTTGCCAATGAGAATCAGAAGGCGTGAGATCGAGACAGGTCATCCAAAAGCTAAAGATTTAGTCTGTTAAAATGCAACATTCCTTACGCAACAGCAACCCAAAGGGGCAAATTAAATTCTTATTATAAATCTCAGAGAATAGTGTAAGACACCCTCCTCTCAACTGAATCCTGGCCCCTCCAGAACATTGATTTTAATTGCTGGCAAAAGTGCCACTTGAGACAATGACGGTAATCTAGTCTGGCTGCAATCAAAGCAGGCAACTTTGTTTTCAGATCTATTAAAGCCAACCAGTATCTCTTTCTTTCTATATTTTGAAGATGATAATATGTATGGTAACTACTTTTTTTTTTTTTTTTTTTTTTTTTTTTGAGACGGAGTTTCGCTCTTGTTACCCAGGCTGGAGTGCAATGGCGCGATCTCGGCTCACCGCAATCTTCGCCTCCTGTGTTCAGGTAATTCTCCTGCCTCAGCCTCCTGAGTAGCTGGGATTACAGGCACGCGCCACCATGCCCAGCTAAGTTTTTGTATTTTTAGTAGAGACAGGGTTTCACCATGTTGACCAGGATGGTCCTGATCTCTTGACCTGGTAATCCACCCGCCTCGGCCTCCCAAAGTGCTGGGATTACAGGCTTGAGCCACCGCGCCCGGCCCTGTTAACTACATTTAAACTATTCTTTTCAAAGCTTATAAAAGGTGTAATTTCCTCCACTCCACCCGCTCATGAGAATGGGGGAGAACAAAACCGACATCAAAGTCTTGTTTACTAAAATCTGTGAAAGTCAGTTTTGGTTAATTGTTTTTACTGCTGAAATTCAAATGACCATCCCTTCCACCTCTTTGCCTCCTCTATTCTGGCTCTGTCCACTGGAAATCATCCGGGATCCACACTTCAGGATGTGGGGTGGGGGGGAAGGGTTTTGCACTGAAGCAGGGAGGAAAAGGAGGATGCCTCCCAGCTAAAGTTGAAATCAAAACATTCATAAAAGCAAGCATCGGCCCGGCGCAGTGGCTCAAGCCTGTAATCCCAGCACTTTGGGAGGCCGAGGTGGGTGGATCACGAGGTCAACAGACCGAGACCATCCTGGTCAACATGGTGAAACCCCGTCTCTACTAAAAATACGAAAAATTAGCTGGGCATGGTGGCGCGTGCCTGTAATCCCAGCTACTCAGGAGGCTGAGGCAGGAGAATTGCTTGAACCCAGAAGGCGGAGGTTGCGGTGAGCCGAGATCGCGCCGTTGCACTCCAGCCTGGGTAACAAAAGCGAAACTCCGTCCCAAAAAAAAAAAAAAAAAGCAAGCATCATCTGCAAAACAGAGTGCTGCTCCTCAGCAACGGCTCCTAAGGGCAGTGCAGAAACAGAAAACAATAAAGAGGCAGACACCAACCCGGCAGCAGGTAGAACAGGTGCAGAGATGGGCACCTCCTATATCAAGGTGAAACCGGTCACGTGGATGTTCTTTACAGAAAGCTAACACGCTGCCTGAAAGAGCCCGTGCAGCTCTCCAAGTGAGAAATGCTCCTGGATTGTTATTATTTATCTAGAGCCCCAGGTGTACACTGAGCTCTATAATAGGTAGCATGTGCCAAAACAAAGAGCAGAGCCCTTGCCCCAAAGAGTTTGCTGTCTAAAGGCACATTTGGGTACAGTTATACTCCATGAATCGGAAAAGCAGAAAATAAACACAACACAGACAGACACCAAGGAATAGATCTTTGCTGAATGTGTCAGAGCTTTTGAAAACAGGAGGGCTTTTAAAGGAGTTGTGGTTTGTATTTCATGTTGTATTGGATTTTTTCTGAAAAAAAGTAAGAAGCTGCTGTTAATAAGGATTTAAAGAGATCTTGACAGGCTAGAGCAATAGGTTAAATATACCAATATGACTTTAAATACATTTGGGGACAAAGTATAAAGACAGCTTAGGAGCTTGATTACAAGTTAATGCCATCAACACCACATTATAGTTGAACTCTCCCAACAATAAGTTGATATCAGGATGAATTCATAAAAGGAAAGTCTCTAGGATGAGAAAGGTGAGTTGGTTCAGGGCAGTCTCTGAGCAGGGTCTGGCTCAGATAAAACATCCCAGATCAGATTGCTGAGATGCCATGTAGCACAGTCATTGCCAGACCAGGCTCTGGACTCAAATTTACAGTTTGTAGATCAGGCCTCTATCTGCCAGGTGTGTCACCTTGGAAGAGTGCATTTACTTCTCTGTGTTACAGTTTCCTCATTTGTAACATCCAAAAAGGAACAGAGAAAGAGAGGAAAAGAAAGAACAAAAAAGGAAAAGAAGGATGCTAAGAACACTGAATGTATGGGGAAATCCTCATAGTGTCTGCTATGCAGTGAGCTATTCTTATAGCTAAGCCTCTGAAGCCTCTCAGTCTCTCCTTTCCCTTTTCCACTGAAACCTTGTTGTGACTCAGTCTCCCTCAGCCCTGTTCCTGAGCTTCAATTCTGATAACCTTCAGGTTGGGAAGCAAGCCCCAGGCAGTAGCGATATAGTACTCCATGGCATGCCCCTCCCCAGGTATTCTTCATCCTTAATTTTCAGCTTGGTGAAAATTCACCCATATTTATACTTCTGCAAAATCAACAGAACCAAGACTTACATTTCACAATTTACATCACTGATTCCATGCGCCATCATGTTTCATGATCAATGAGCTTCTAGCCTTTCAAAATGTTTCTTTCTCTGTAATGTGTTTCTTCTAACTATGACAGAGGGGCTGAGGAGAAAGAACCGAGAAAGGAGGGGAAAGAGACACTTGGAGTGGGTGTACTACAATATAAATGGGAAATTTATAATGTGGGAGACCATATGTCCCACCACTCTGGCCTTTGCCTAGGATGCTTACCCTGTTTTGTTCTCACAACCCTTCCTTCCGGCCCAAACCACTGCCATTTGTTGACAGAACCTCTAAGATGTTGCCCTGTCTCTGTACTTCATCCACCTGTTGGCATAGTCCACTCTTCTACTGGTATATTAGCCAGGGTTCTCCAAAGAAATGCAGCCAATAGGAGATATATCTATATATATAATATATATAATATATTATAATCTCTCTCTATATATATATATGTATCTCTACATACACTTGGAGTGGGTGTACTACAATATAAATGGGAAATTTATAATGTGGGAGACCATACATATATATGTATCTCTGTATATATATGTATCTCTACATATATATATATACATATATATACATATATATATATACATATATATATACATATATATATATATATATAGAGAGAGAGAGAGAGAGAGAGAGAGAGAGTGATTTGTCACAGAAATTAGCTCATATAATTATGTGGACTGAGAAGTCCCATGATCTGGCATCTGCAAGCTGGAGAACCTGGAAAGCCAGTAGTGCAATTCAGTCCAAATCCAAAGCATGAGAACTAACAGCATCCATGCCTTAGGGCAAGAGAGGATGGATATCCCAGCCCAAGCAGAGAACAAATTTGCCCTTCCTCAACCTTTTTGTTCTATTTGGGCCCTCAAAGGATTGGATTGGTGAAGGAGATTTTCTTTATTCAATCTACTGATTCAAACGCTAATCTCTCCCGGAAACAACCTCACAAACACACCCAGAAATAATGTTGTTTTGTTAGCTATTTGGGCATCTCTTAGCTCAGTCAAGTTGACACATAAAATTAGCCATCACAGTTGGGATCCCTTTTGGTCCACGGTCTGCATGGACTGGGACCTGAAAACTCTGCTCTCCCTTAGGCATGGTGCTTCCCTGAAAACTAAGCTTGCAATGGGGTTGATTCTGCCAGGACCTCATGCCAACCCTGATCTGCCATAAGTAGTCTGCTCTACCAATTCCCAAGTTGCCCAACCTCAGCTAGTCAATACTTCCAAGCCCCTGCCTCTCTTAGCAGACACTTGTCTGGCTGAGGGAGAGAATATGCCCCAATAAGACATCTCAGTCTCCTCTTGAATCTTGTATCACACCATTACTTCCAACAGCCTGTTATTGCTACCACAATGAAAAGAACACTGTATCAACAGAAGACAAGCTTCAACTCCAGTTTCTCATTGGATGCCACATGTTGATTCTATTGTTATTAAAAGTCATTTGTGTTGCCTAACTTGTAATAACATTTTCCGATTGCTGTTTGCCATTTTTCCAGTGACTGCTTGTACCATTGCAGCCTGCTCAGAGTCCTAGCATCATTACCCATTCATGCATTCTACATGTCATCTTCCTCCTTTCTCATTATTGGGTGACTTTTCACTTGGCCTTTTCTGCAGATCAGCCCCTCAGAATATGCCATCTGGAAAAATAGAGAGTGAAACACTGTTTTACATTAAAAAGAAAAAAAGGAGAGAAACTTTTCATCACCCTGAATTAAACCCAATTTTCCCACTCTGTCACCACCCTCACAGGAGCTGGCACACTCCTCAGAAGCTGTCCGTGTTTCTTCTAACTATGACAGAGGGGGCTGAGGAGAAACGAGAAAGAAGGGGAAAGAGACAGAGAAAGAGAGAGAGCCATCCAATTCAATGCATTGATAGATTTGGCTAGATTGATGTCATTGCTCATTAAGAAAACAGGCAATCTGCTTCTCATTCTCATTGGAGAAAATAAATTTGCACAGAGCCCAGCCAAATAATGTGTAGCAAATGATCAATGTTATCTGAGGGAGAAAATGATTGATCCTTTATTTCTTACACCCTCTCATGCATAATGCATACAACCCAGGATGTCCTCGGCTTGCCTCAGGACCTAGCAGTGATGTACCGCATTACCATGCAGAACATTCATGCTGAATTTCTAGGGACAGTCTCCACATCCTTGAGCAAGTGAGAGCCAGGAATGCTTCAGACATCAAGAGTCCCTGATAACGGTGTGATGGATTCTTGAATCTTTTCCAGGCCTTTTTACAAACATATGCATGACTCAGGGAAAGTCTCAGAGAGACTTCAGACCTCAATATCCCTTACTGTAAAACATAATGGTATTATTAGCTTCTTTCAGAATATCGATTAAAAGATTAGAAAAATAGAAATATTTCAAAGAACCAAAAATTGAGGAGATCACTATAAAGGAAAATGAACTGTGTTAAATTTTTATTATAAGGATTCCATTTCAGAGAACCAAGGCAATTATTTGTGATTTTGAAGAAAGCTGGCTTTTCAAGTGTTGTGTGTTAAGTTTAGACTACTGTTGCTAACTCTCCATACCCATTAAATAGTGGTGGTGATGATGATGATGATGATGGCAGCTAACATTTTTAGGCTCTTATTTAAGGACTCTACATATGTTATCTTATGTAGTACAAACTAAGGTTTAGAGAACTTCATTATTTTGCCCAACGTTTGTAGCTAATAATCAATAAATTCCACAGCCAACACTACCAATTCCTACATATGAATGCTGCTAGTCTAGGGTTGGGGTCAAAATAGAGGAATTAGACTATAAAGTGGAACTGTCCATCCTCAATAACTATAACTGGCTAGTAGAAGATTTTGTAAACTAACAAAAATTGAAAAAAACTAATGAATTTTAGTCCTTACTATGAGCCAGTTGTCACACTAGATTCTTTACATAAATTTTAATAATAATAATGAATAAAATGATAACCAATCTATAGAGTAGACTATATCTTACCGTGTTGATTATTACGTGAGCGTTTTCCAGTTTAAAACCAGCTTCTCTGCTCTGCTCACAAGATACTGGGGCTGCAACTCTGGAACTCTGCAAACCGCGTTTCTGCTTTGCCCGGTGGCTCCATTAGGCTCTGCCAAGATGGGCCGCCAAGGAGACCACGACGCCAAAGGAGTAAGAGGGATTTTCATCCTTCTTGTTTTTACTTCCTGTTCTTGTCTGCAGCATCTCAGGAATAGTTCTTAGCCCTGGCAGCAGCAGCTCATTCCAGCTTGCAGTAGCAGTTTTCATTCCAGTAGCAGCAGTGATTCAAGTGTGCAGTTGTTCTAACACTCGCTGAACTGGCCTCATTGTGCCACCCTGGGCACCAGCCCAGGCAGATGGCATGCCCTCCTCAGATACCTGCGTCCCAGCTCTGCAAGACTCTTCTCCTCCAATCTTCTGAGTTCTAAGTAATTCTAACTTCTGTCTCTTCTTTGTTTCCTTGGCTGAGAAGTGGTAGCTACCTCCTGCACAATCACCTCCTTTACATCTAGGTGTTTGTTTTTATCTTTTCATTTCTCTATTACCCGGTTAACACGTTTTCATACTAAATTCTCTTTGATACTAGAACTGGTAAGGTTTCTGTCTGCTGACTGGCACCCCAGTGATATAACCCCCAATTCAGTGATAAAGATAAATTGCTCATATTTACTAGTAAGTCAACAAAGGATTTGAAATGGAATCAACAATGACAGGTCTTTCTGATTCTCAGTGATGTGATCTTTCCAGTACCCCAGGATCCCTCCCCAAACTAGGCAATGGTATCTCCTCTGCCTAAGAGGACACATGTAAAAAACATACATTGTGCAAATGAAAGTCTAATAAATACCTGGATACAATGTAAAATGGTGTGATTGCACACACAGACATTTCTTATCAATATTATTAGGGATAATAATGATTACTGTGTATACAAAGTAAGTTCCATTGCTCTGAAATGCCTTGTCCAACAGCTTACCCTGTTTCTGTGCTTGATGCACTGTGAATTATTCTCAGTGTTTAAGAATATGTTGTGGTATTCCACTACCTGGGTAGCTTCAAACTGTGCTAAAATATTTTGAACAAAGAATGAGAAATAACTTGTAACTAAAGCCATCATCATTCTCACAGTAAAAGAAGCACCCAAACTTCAAAGAGATTAGGGCACATTTGTCACTTTTGAGTATCTAGCAGGGCTCCATTCTGTGACAATAGATACCACGGAGACCAGAAAAAAAGTAGCATCAAAAGATAAATAATGTGTGCTGACACAGACAGACACCTCAGGCCCACTAGACCAAAAGGACGATCGTAAAGCACAGCTACATCTACACTGTAAGACTTCAGATGATTGTTGAATCCAAAGACCAGGAAAAGTGGGAATTCAGAATCTATACTGATCACAAGCCAGGAAGTCAGAAACTATCCCTTGAAGAGAATATTAAGACCTCACCAGAAATTTCAGCACATCGTGAGTAATAAAGTAAGCTAAGTTTATTTGAGCTAATAAATCTAGAAATGTTTACAACTCTCATATTAAGTTTTACAGCATACATATTAAAATGGAAGTAGAAGTTTTTATGCCACTTGAAATGCACACACATACACAGACGGCACACAGGTAATTTCTTTCTCCTTTCTCAGAAAGCTATGCTGCTTTCCAAATCACTGGTGCAAGGTACTAGAGTTTCTTGCTTTTCATTGTGTGTTAAAGCTAAAATAAAAAGGGAGGAGCTATCTGTTCTTATTTATATTTGCAAATTCATCTAGAGGCCACATTGCACTGAGACTATCTAAAACACATGACAAATGTACTCATATTTCTAGGAAATCCTAACAGGGTCTAGGGGACAAAATGAGCATTTACACCAATCTGCTCACCTAAACCACAATGAAGCATAGAGCGGTGGGCTGTAGAGAAAAACAGTCACCCTTCCTGCCATCTTTGTGATGCTTCCTTCTAAATAAGAACCCCATTCAGATCCTTTCCCAATGTTACACACCCAGCGGATACCCAAAAAATTCTAGGTGCCTCTGGCAGCACTGACAGAACACAAGGCATTATAATGAATAGTTGGTGATAAATATATAGGTGATGGCTTAGCAGTGATTGTCTTTCTACAGCAGTTTAAAACAATAAAGCCCAGCTGGGCATGGTGGCTCACACCTGTAATCCCAGTACTCTGGGAGGCCAAGATGAGCAGATCACTTGAGCCCAAGAGTTCCAGACCAGCCTGGACAATATAGTGAGACCTTGTCTCTACAAAAAAACCTTTAAAAATTATCCAAGCATGGTGGTAGGCGCCTGTAGTCCCAGCTACAGGGGAGGCTGTGGTGAGAGAATTGCTTGAGCCCAGAAGGCAGAGGTTGAACTAAGCTGAGATCACACCATTGCACCCCAACCTGGGTGACTGAGGCAGACCCTGTCTCAAAAAAAGAAAAATAAAATAAAGCCTGCTATTATGATATAGATAGATAACACTATATGTGAAAAGCTGTAACTCCCTTGCCTTGTGTCACCCCCGGAAAATGGATCTAAGATGCAAGCACAAGATTCTGCTTAGTAACATAAAAGAAGTCACTACTCATTTGGGGGCTGTACTCAAATCTCCACACCCTCTGAACTGGGAGACAACATCAGGAAACAACCACCCACTGAAACTGAAGGTAGAAAAAGTCAGCATATAAGGGATTAACATATTCATATTTGGTGGTTTTAAGACTTGTTGTCTGAATGGCTCACTGCATAGACTTAGGAATCCAACAAGTTCAACAGCTAGAATGTAGGGAATGAAAGTTATAACCTAATCAATAGTATTTGAGAATAAGTATAAAGCAGAGATGTATCGACAGAAGAGAGGTCTGTATGTAGTAAAGAAAAAAGAAGGACTAAAGAATACAAATTTGCCAATGCATATTCAATAATGAATGAGAAACAGCTAAGGGTGGTGGCTCACTCCTGTAATTTCAAGCACTTTGGGAGGCAGAGGCGGGTGGACCACTTGAGGTCAGGAGTTCGAGATCAGTCTGGCCAACATAGTAAAACCCCATCTCTAGTAAAAATACAAAAATAATCTGGGCTTGGTCGTGGGTGCCTGTAATCCCACCTACTGTGGAGGCTGAGGCAGGAGAATTGCTTGAACCCAGGAGGCAGAGGTTGCAGTAAGCCAAGATTATGCCACTGCACTCCAGCCTGGGCAACAGAGCAAGAGTCCTTCTCAAAAAAAAAAAAATAGTGAATGATGGACAAACACTGTATTAATAAATAAATATTCCTGTTACTGAAAGAATTACTCTATTTCAGCGTTCAGGCATAACTAATTCAGGATGAAAGGCTGGCATAGGAAATAGCTGAGGAAAAGAAAAGGAGTCTAATATGTATGTCATAGCAAGTCATTTTAGAGTCATGCAGGGCATTAAAGGCAAGTCCTATAGTCAAAGAAAATTCATACCATAAACAATGTAAATGACCCAGATTCCATCAGGAAGAGTGTACCAGGTAAGTCACACTGCATCTGAACACCTGCAGTGTGCACCACCCTTCTGATTCGGGAAACTTGGACATCATAGCGGTTGTAGATGGAAAAAATGGGAGGAGGACTTGTGCCATGCTTATAAAAATGGCCAGCAAGTGGCACAGTGGTTCATGCCTATAGTCGCAGCTATTCAGGAGGCTGAGATGGGAGGATCAGTTAAGGCCAGGAGTTTTAGGCCTTAGTGAGCTATGATTATGCTGGTGAATAGTCACTGCACTCCAGTCTGGTCCACATAGCAAGCCTCCATCTCAAAAACAAACAAACAAACAAACAAAAAACTAACCAACAGAAAACAGGTCTCTACACTTTCTGAACAAGGCATGTCATCTAAAAGTGAGCCCTGTTTAATTAGGGCTGTGCATCATCTCGGATCAGATAACACTCAAAACATATGTTTGGTGGATATAACTTGGTACTCCAAATCTGAACTGACTCCAGGTCAATCGGACCACAAGGCTGAGAATCAGTTCTTGGACAACAGTTACCAAACCAAGGCCCAGCTTGCCCAAAATACCTGGCTTGAGTAGCCAGTCATCTTACCACATCTCTGTGCCTGCTACAGTGGCCCTGAGTCAGCCTCCTCTCAGAAGTAAGGGCTGGAATGTGAGTATTTACCTTACCATATATCTTCATCTCCCTTTTCACATCTATGTTCAATCTCTACAATGAAGTAATAGGCAAACTCATAAGGAGGACCATATCCTAAATATCTTTCCATTGTGAACTAACCATGCTTGTGGAGCATACTATATTCTAGTATGCTCTAGGCCCTGCACTAAGAGCTTTACTTTATTTCACTTGTCACGACAACTCTGTAAGCTAAGTATTTTTTTTTTTTTTTTTTTGAGATGGAGTTTTGCTCTTGTTACCCAGGCTGGAGTGCAATGGCGCGATCTCGGCTCACCGCAACCTCCGCCTCCTGGGTTCAGGCAATTCTCCTGCCTCAGCCTCCCAAGTAGCTGGGATTACAGGCACACACCACCGTGCCCAGCTAATTTTTTGTATTTTTAGTAGAGACGGGGTTTCACCATGTTGACCAGGATGGTCTCGATCTCTCGACCTCGTGATCCACCCGTCTCGGCCTCCCAAAGTGCTGGGATTACAGGCCTGAGCCACCGTGCCCGGCCGCTAAGTATTATTTTCTTCAATTTACACAGGAAGAAATAAATGCATGATTTATTTAAGAGAGAGTTGCATAGTTTGACTGTGATTTTATATTTAGTAAGCAATAGGGTTGGATTCAAGTCCAGGCAACCTTAACTCCTAAACTCATGCTCATAACGGCTATGGAAATGTGGTATAACATAATGGCAAAATAGACCAAAAGATATGCTCCCCCCCGTTCCTCAATATATTCTGTTACAGTTTTTGAAAGGGCATGGTACTGGCACCAGAGTTGATGGACTGATAAAAGAGTAAATTCAGAAATAGACCAAGAATGTTTCAGTATTAATAATTTGATAGAGAAAGTACCTCAAAACAATAAAGAAATTAAGAAAAATTTAGCAAATAATAACAGAGAACCTAGCTAACCATTTAAAAAGAAAAAAAATTAAGTTCCTGACCTATGCTGTATACCATGAAACATTCCAATTAAAGATTCAAATGGAAACAATAATAAAAGTATTAGAAGAAAATATAAGTGAAAATTATATAATCTTGTACTGGGAATTATACCAAAAGTAGAACTTATGAAAGGAAGAGATAGATAAACATGATTACATATCATTTTTAAAGTTTCTGCTTGATCCAAAACATCATTCAAAAAGTTTTAAACAACAATTGACAAACTGAGACTTGTAAGGTAGAATTAATGACAAAATAATTAGTAAACTTAATAAATAACAAACTTAAAAATCAATAAGGAAAATATAAACAACCAAATAGACAAGAGTGAGCAAAACTTCTGAAGAGGTGGATTATAGAGAAAGAATAAAAATGGCAAACAAGCATATAAAAATATTTTCTTACAATCATATGGTAAGAAAATAAAGGAAAATCAGAACAATAAACTAATAATATTTTTAATCTAAAAGAGTCGTTTTTTAGAAAACACAAAATCTAATGTTGTCAAGGGTTTGAAGGAATGCAGGCATTCCCATATACTATTGGCAAGAAAATTTAGTTTAACATCTTTTGATGAGAGTGTGGCTATAGTATTAACTTTTTCCAGAAACTATGTTTCCTAATCTAATTTCTCAAATGTTTTTCTAAAAAGTATTGCAATTATTCATTATAGAATTTGAGGCTGACTCCAGATAGCTGAGCAAGATGGCCAAATAGGAACAGCTCTGGAGTGCAGTTCCCAGTGAGAACAATGCAGAGGGTGAGTGATCACCACATTTCCAAATGAGTTATTACTTCCCACACACCAGGAGATTCCCAGGCTGAAAAGCACCACGAGTCTCCAGCATGGCAATTTCAGCTGGCCCAGTGGTTCTCCACACAAAAACTCTCACAAATCTGGGTTGCTGTTTAAACTGGCACCTGGAATGCCCGGGAGTCAGAGCCACCCATTCAACTGAAAAAAGAGGGACTGAAACAGGGAGTCAGGTGATCTAGCTTTGTGGGTTCCACCCACACAAAGACCAGCAATCTGAAACGCTCTGGATTGAGAGTTTCACAGCAAGCACAGCTGGACCCAGGACAGTCCAACTCTGTGAGGGGAAGGGCATCACCATTACTGTGGCAGTCTGCCATCACCAAAGCAGTCCACCATTACTGAGGCAGACTGCCATTACCAAGGCAGTTCTAACTATACCTCTATGAACAAAACCACAAGGAAGTTCACAAAGCAGTTGGGCAGAGCCCACAGAAGCTCAGCAACACCACTGCTGCCAGACTATGACTAGACTACCTCCTAGCTGGGCAGAGCATCTCTGAAAAAAGGCAACAGCACATCAGGAACTTATTAATAAAGCCCCACCTTCCCAGAACTGAGCACCTGGGAAAAAAGGTGGTTATGAGTTCCTCTGCAGCAGACTTAAATGTAGCTGTCCAGCAGCTCTGAACAAAACAATGGAGCTCACAGCTCAGCACTTGAGCTCCTATAAGGGTCAGATTGTCCCCTCAAGCAGCTCCCTGACCCTCATTTATCCAAAGAGACACCTCATAAAGGAGAGCTCAGGCTGACATCTGGCAAGTATCCTTCTGGGATGAAGATAATAGAAGAAGAAACTGGCAGAAATTCTTATTGTTCTGCAGTCACCGCAGGTGATCCCCAGGCAAGCAGGGTCTGGAGTGGACCTCCAGCAGTCCTAGAGCAGAAGGGTCTGACTGTTAGAAGGAAAACTAAAAAACAGAAAGAAATAACTTCATCATCAACAAAAAGGACGTCCACTCAGAGACCCCATCTGGGGTCCAACTACAAAGACCACAGGTAGATAAATCCACAAAGATGGGAAGAAACCAGTGCAAAAAGGATGAAAACACCCAAAACCAGAACACCTCTCCTCCTCCAAGAGATCACAACTCCTCACTAGCAAGGGAACAAAGCTGGATGGAGAATGAGTCTGATGAACTGACAGAAACTGGCTTCAGAAGGTGGGTAATAACAGACTTCTCTGAGCTAAAAGAACATGTTCTAACCCAATGCAAAGAAACTAAGAACCTTGAAAAAAGGAGGTTTGACAAAATGCTAATGAGAATAAACAGCTTAGAGAAAAATATAAATGACCTGATGGAGCTGAAAAACACAACATGAGAACTTCGTGAAGCATACACAAGTTTCAATAGCCAAATTGACCAAGCAGAAGAAAGGATATCAGAGATTAAAGATCAACTCAATAAAGTAAAATGAAAAGGCAAGATTAAAGAAAAAAGAGTGAAAAGAAATAAACAAAGCCTCCAAGAAATATGTGATTATGTGAAAACACCTACTCTACATTTGATAGGTGTACCTGAATGTGATAGAGAGAATAAATCCAAGGTGGAAAACACTCTTAAGGATATTATCCAGGAGAACTTCCCCAACCTAGTAAGGCAGGCCAATATTCAAGTACAGGAAATACAGAGAACACCACAAAGATATTCCTCAAGAAGAGCAACCCCAAGGCACATGATCGTCAGATTCACCAGCGTTGAAATGAAGGATAAAATGCTAAGGGCAGCCAGAGAGAAAGGTCAGGTTACCCACAAAGGGAAGCCCATCAGACTCACAGTGGATCTCTCAGCAGAAACCCTACAAGCCAGAAGAGAGTGTGGGCCAATATTCAACATCCTTAAAGAAAAGAACTTTCAACCTAGAATTTCATATCTAGCCAAACTAAGCTTCATAAGCAAAGGAGAAATAAAATCCTTTATGAACACGCAATTGCTGGGAGATTTTGTCACCACCAGGCCTGCTTTACAAGAGCTCCTGAAAGAAGCAGTAAACAGAACAGAACAACCAATACCAGCCACTCTAAAAATGTACCAAATGGTAAAGAGCATCAACACAATGAAGAAACTGCATCAAGAATGGGCAAAACAACCAGCTAGCATCAAAATGGCAGAATAAAATTCACACATAACAATATTAACCTTAAATGTAAATGGGCTACATGCCCCAATCAAAAGACATAGACTGGCAAATTGGAAAAAAAGTCAAAACCCATTGGTATGCTGTTTCCAGGAAACCCATCTCCCATGCAAGGACACACATGGGCTCAAAATAAAGGAATCGAGGAAGATTTACCAAGCAAATGCAGAGCAAAAAAAAAAACAAAACAGGAGTTGGTATCCTAGTCTCTGATAAAATAGACTTTAAACCAACAAAGATCAAAAGAGAGAAAGAAGGGCATTAAATAATGGTAAAAGGATCAATGCAAAAAGAAGAGCTAACAATCCTAAATATATACACACCCAATACAGGAGCACCCAGATACATAAAGCAAGTTCTTAATGACCTACAAAGAGACTTAGACACCCACACAATAATAGTGGGAGACGTTAACACTCTACTGTCAATATTAGACAGATCAACCAGACAGAAAATTAACAAGCATATCCAGGACTTGAACTCAGATCTGGACCAAGCAAACCTAATAGACATCTACAGAACTCTCCACCCCAAATCCACAGAATATACATTCTTCTCAGCACCACATCACACCTACTTTAAAATTGACCACATAATTGGAAGTAAATCACTCCTCAGCAAATGCACAAGAACAGAAATCATAAAAAACAGTCTCTCAGACCACAGTGCAATCAAATTAGAACTCAGGATTCAGAAACTAAGAACTGCACAACTTCATGGAAACAGAACAAATAACTCTGGAATGTTGACTGGATAAACAATGAAATGAAGGCAGTAAAAAAGATGTTCTTCAAAACCCATGAGTACAAAGACACAACATACCAGAATCTCTAGGACACATTTAAAGCAGTGTCTAGAGGGAAATTTATAGCAATAAATGCCCATACGAAAAGCAAGGAAAGATCTAACATTGAGACCCTCTCATCAAAATTGAAAGAGCTAGAAGAGCAAGGTCAAAAAAAAACTCAAAAGCTAGCAGAAGACAAGAAATAACTAAGAGCAGAGCAGAACTGAAAGAGATAGAGACACAAAAACCCTTCAAAAAATCAATAAATCCAGGAGCTGTTTTTTTTTAAAAGATTAACAAAATAGACCACTAGCCAGATAATAAAAAAGAAAAGAGAGAAGAATCAAATAGATGCAATAAAAAATGATAAAGAAGAAATCACTACAAATTCCACAGAAATACAAACTACCATCAGAGATTACTACAAACAACTCTATGCACATAAACCAGTAAACATGGAAGAAATGAAAAAAATTCCTGGACACTTGCACCCTCCCAAGCCTAAACCAGGAAGAAGTCGAAACCCTGAATAGACCAATAACAAGGACTGACGTTGAGACAGCAATGAATAGCCTACCAACCAAAAAAAGCTCAGGTCCGGATCAGTTCACAGCTGAATTCTACTAGACTTACAAAGAGCAGCTGGTACCACTCCTTCTGAAAATACTCCAAACAATCCAAAAAGAGGGAATCCTCCCCAAATCATTTTTTGAGACCAATATCATCCTGATACCAAAACCCAGAAGAGACTCAACAAGAAAAGAAACCTTCAGGCCAATATCCATGATGAAAATAGATGCAAAAAATCTTCAATAAAATACTGGCAAGCCGATTGCAACAGCACATCAAAAAGCTTATCCATCATGATCAAGTAGGCTTCATCCCAGGGATGCAAGGCTAATTCAGAATATGCAAGTCTCTAAACATAATCCACCATATAAACAGAACCATAGAAAAACCACATGATTATCTCAATAGTTGGAGAGAAGGCCTCCAACAAAATTCAACAGCCCTTAATGCTAAAAACCCTCAATAAACTAGGTATCCACAGAATGTATATCAAAATAATAAAAGCTGTTTATGACAAACCCACAGCCAATATCATACTGAATGGGCAAAAACTGGAAGCATCCCTTTGAAATCTGGCACTAGACAAGGATGTCCTCTCTCACCACTCCTATTCAATATAGTATTGGAAGTTCTAGCCAGAGCAATCAGGCAAGAAAAAGAAATAAAGTGCATTTGATTAGGAAAGAAGGAAGTCAAATTGTCTATTTGCAGATGACATGATTGTATATTTAGAAGACCCCATCGTCTCAGCCCAAAATCTCCTTAAACTGATAAGCAATTTCATTAAAGTCTCAGGATACAAAATCAATGTGCAGAAATCACAAGCATTTCTATACACCAATAACAGACTTAAAGAGAACCAAATCAAGAATGAACTGCCATTCGCAATTGCTACAAAGAGAATAAAATACCTAGGAATACAACTAACAAATGATGTAAAGGACCTTTTCAAGGAGAACTACAAACCACTGTTCAAGGAAATAAGAGAGGACACAAACAGATGGAAAAACATTCCATGCTCATGGTTAGGAAGAATCAATATTGTGAAAATGGCCATATTGCCCAAAGTAATTTATAGATTCAATGCTATCCCCATCAAGCTACCTATGACCCTCTTCACAGAACTGGAGAAAACCACATTAAACTTCATATGGAACCAAAAGACAGCCTGCATGGCTGAGACAATTTTTTTAATGAAATAGCAAGGGTTTTAAATGTATTTTTTTCTGTTAATTTTTACAACAGTTTTTCAAAATAGGTTAATATTACCACCTCCCCATTTTATAAAAGAATCATTGAGTCTTATACAGGATAAGTATCCTGTCCATAGTTGCCTAGATAATAAATTGCAGCTGTGCTGAAACCTAAGCTGAAGTGGGGAGGAAAGGAGTAGAGCTACTGATGGTGAGTGGTCATCCTCTGCTCCTAGTGTGCTCCTTTCTTCCCACAAGTTCTTAATCACCATGCCAATGGTCAAGGATCTTATTTTGTCTCCATGTTCACTACCACTGCTTTCATTTAAGCCAACTCCATCTCTAAGGAGATGCCTGCAATATCTTTTCACAGATCTTCCTGCCACGAGCCTCTCCCTCCTCCAATCTCTACACAGTGGTCTTTCTAAGCATACCACCTCCATGTTTGAAATACTTGGATGACCATCCATTACTGAGACAACTGCCTCTTTTTTTTTTTAATTTTATTGCATTTTAGGTTTTGGAGTACATGTGAAGAACATGCAAGATTGCTGCATAGGCAAACACATGGCAGTGTGATTTGCTGCCTTCCTCACCATCACCTATATCTGGCATTTCTCCCATGCTATCTCTCCCCAACTCCCCACCCCCCACTGTCCCTCCCCAATTCCCCTCGACAGACCCCAGAGTGTGAAGCTCCCCTCCCTGTGTTCTCACTCTTCAACACCCACCTATGAGTGAGAACATGCGGTGTTTGATTTTCTGTTATTGTGTCAGTTTGCTAGAATGATGGTTTCCAGGTTCACCCATGTCCCTACAAAGGACATGAACTCATCATTTTCGATGATAGCCAAGACAATTCTAAGCAAAAAGAACAAAGCTGGAAGCATCATGCTACCTGACTTCAAACTATACTACAATGCTACAGTAATCAAAACAGGATGGCACTGGTACCAAAACAGAGATATAGACCAATGGAACAGAAAAGAGGCCTCAGAGGCAACACCACACATCTAGAAATGTCTGATCTTTGACAAACGTGACAAAAACAAAAAATGGGGAAAGGATTCCCTGTTTAATAAATAATGTTGGGAAAACTGGCTAGCCTTGTGCAGAAAGCAGAAACTGGACCCCTTCCTGACACTTTACAATAAAATTAACTCCAGATGGATTAAAGACTTAAACATAAGACCTAATACCATAAAAACCCTGAAAGAAAACCTAGGCAAAACCATTCAGGACATAGGCACAGGGAAGGACTTCATGACTAAAACACCAAAAGCACTGGCAACAAAAGCCAAAATAGACAAATGGGATCTAATTAAACTCCAGAGCTTCTGTGCAGCAAAACAAACAAACAAACAAAAAACAAATAAACAACAACATCAAAAAACAATCAGTAAACTGGTAACCAACAGAATGGGAAAAAAAATTTTGCAATCTACCCATCTGACAAAGGGCTAATATCCAGAGTCAACAAAGAACTAAAACAGATTTACAAGAAGGCAAAAGTGGGCAAAGGATATGAACAGACACTTTTCAAAAGAAGATGTATACAATGCCAACAAACATATGAAAAAATGCTCATCATCACTGGTTATTAGAGAAATGCAAATCAAAACCACATTAAGATATCATCTCACACCAGTTAGAATGGCAATCATTAAAAAATCTGGAGACAGCAGATACTGGACAGGATGTGGAGAAATAGGAACACTTTTACACTGCTGGTGGGAATGTAAATTAGTTCAACCATTGTGGAAGATAGTGTGGCGATTCCTCAAGGACCTAGAAATAGAAATTCCATTTCAGCCAGCAATCCCATTACTGGGTATACATCCAAAGGATTATAAATTGTTCTATTATAAGGACATATGCACACATGTTCATTGCAGCACTGTTTACAATAGCAAAGACCTGGAACTAACCCAAATGCCCATTGATGATAGACTGGACAAGGAAAATGTGGCACATATACACCATGGAATACTATGAAGCCATAAAAAACGATGAGTTTGTGTCTTTTGTAGGGACATGGATGAATCTGGAAACCATCATTCTCAGCAAACTGACACAAGAAGAAAAAATTAAACACCGCATGTTCTCACTCATAGGTGGGTGTTGAACAATGAGAACACATGGACACAGGGAGGGGAGTGTGGATTACACACTGGGGTCTGTTGGTAGGGACTAGGGGAGGGACAGTGGGGAGTAGGGAGTTGGGGAAGGAGAACATGGGGAGAAATGCCAGATATAGGTGATGGGGGATGGAGGCAACAAACCACCTTGGCGTGTAGGTACCTATGCAACAATCCTGCATGTTCTGCACATGTACCCCTGAACCTAAAGTGCAATTACATATATATACACACATACATATTTGAGGCCAGGTGGGGTGGGTCATGCCTGTAATCCCAACAATTTGGAAGGCCAAGGCAGACAGATCACTTGAGGTGAGGAGTTCAAGACCAGCCTGGCCAAAATGGCGAAACCTTGTCTCTGCTAAAAACACAAAAATTAGGCATGGTGGTGCGTGCCTATAACCCCAGCTACTTGGGATGCTGAAGCAGGAGAATCACTTGAACCCAAGAGTTGGAGGTTGCAGTGAGGTGAGATCATGCCACTGCACTCCAGCCTAGGCAACAAAGCAAGACTTTGTCTCAAAAAAAAAAAAATTTTGTTATAACAGCAAAATGGTAAAAACAAATGAAATATCTATCGGTAGGGAAACAGCCAAACAATAGATCCATGCCATTGGGTACCACATGGCATGAAAAATGATGACATATGCTTAACGTTTTGACATGAAATAATGACCATCATGTACTGTCAAGTGAAAGTAGCAGATCAGACAATATCGATGTGATTATTCCATTATAAAATGATGTAAGTGTATGTGTTACGGGGTGCTTTACACATGCATAAGAAACAAAACAATATTTTTTTAAAAACACCAAGATATTAACAAGAATTACCATTGGATGATAGCATTACAATGCAGAGATACTTTATGTCTCTTTTATTCTCTCCATTTTTTTTCTCTTTCTATTTGTAATGAGCATATTTCACTTTTACCATTAAAAGGGTAGACAAAGTTGTTAGTACTTTATGAAAAATGGTTTTTCTCTTCTCCTGAGACTCGTTTTATTAGAGGTATTACACTCAGATGTGATTTGTTCATCCACCAAAGTGCAGAAATTATTCAGTCATTGGAAGGATCAAGCCTTGCACTTGGGTAGCTGGGAAGCCTTTGTTGCCTGCTAGACTAAGAGTAGAATGAAGCTTGGTGGATCAGATTATTTTCAGCAAAAGTTCTCAGATGTTTTCCAGAGAGATCATCTGAGTGAACTCTCTTGTTCTCTGCCCATGAAAACTTTATAATGAACAAGGTATTTGATTCATCTTCACACATTTCCCATTTACTTCTGAGTTGTTGATTGGCAGATGGATTAGCAGTGAGTATTGAATTGTTGAAGAAAAGTCAAAGACTGAACTCTCAGGACTATTCTTATGCCATAAGTGTCTTAAATTTGTAAGACAAAGGAAAAGTTAATAAAACATTTGTAACCCTCAAATCTACCACCTGCCACCCTCCCTGTTTGCCCATACCCACATCAATATATACCCACAGACATCATTATTCTTGCTTCTCAGAGGTCTCAGGCAGGAAAGCCAGAGATGTCATGGAGAATCCTCCTAGGGGTACAACCTGTGTCCTCTCCTGGAGTAATTACAGCCTGTGTTCATCCCGGCTGGGCAGGCTGACCTCGTCTCTTAAGTTCTTTATTAAACAACATCTGTACCTCACTCTCCTATTGTGGTGAGGTAAGACATAGATTCTCACACAGCCTGATAACAGCTGTTTTATCATTCCTTTTACAACCTCTGAGAACACCAAGGAAAAACTCCCAACTGTGAAGCTAGGATGATTGGAAACACTCTGAGCTCCAGATTAAAAGCAAGAAAATTGCACCAAACCTCAGAGAGAAATTTTTTTCTGTGCTTCACACAGAGGCCCCCCCACCATCCCTTGACTCCTTGATTAAATCATTAAAGTTTAATAAATTTTCATGTTCCTGTGGAAAACTATAACTGAAAACTTTTTTGTTTGTTTTTTAACTAAAAGATTTATGTACCAGCAGGCAATTTTTCCACTAATGCTGATTTTTTTTTTATTTTACTGCATTTTAGGTTTTGGGGTACATGTGAAGGACATGCAAGATTATTGCATAGGTACACACATGGTGATTTTTTTTAATTTTCATATAAAAACACTCCCCCAACATACCTAATCACTGCATTTTTCAGGCATACCTGACTCAGTTAGATTCCAGATAAGTAACATTACAGTTCATCTTCACATCAGCAATTGTTTCATCAAAAAGAAAAGACAGAGACATAACTAAGGGAATTGCACAGAGAAAGCCAAGTGGATAGGGAGAGACAGCTTTCATTTGCACATTTATATAGTTCAGAAATCTACTAAAGGTATATAAGAAATGAAATCTGAAAACTTGTTACCCATGGTTTATTTTTTTTTTCATTTGTTAGAAAACTTCAATTTTAAAAAGGTAAGGGATAAATAGTTGATGGGAAAAGACTGTATGGTGAATTATTCATTCTAGCTGGGCCATTTCAGGTCACAAGACAAGAGACTTCTTATAATCTTACACATAATAGAAATCTGGGACTACAGAAGCTCTGTTAAATCAACCCATACTGCATACAATTCTTCAGAATGCGGCACTGATAAGGCATTGGTAGACCCAGGAGAAAAACATCTGAGACGAGTTGTCAGGAATCACAGAAAAGCAGGTCAGAATGGAAGCCTGCTTTATATAGCAATTTGTCCAAAAGGCCAGACAAAGGGAAAATATTGTCGAAGCTTCTTTCTCTTTTCCTGACTTCATGTCCCTATTATCAAGATGACTGCAACAATAGGCTAAACAGCTTATTTTTAGGGTGAAGGGGAAAGGGAAGAAATCCATCCCATGACTGGTTTGCAGGGCATTTTGAATGATTGTAAAAATATTATGTGTGCATAGAAAGAAGAAGAAATAACCAGAAGAAATAAGTAATTTCCCCTCTTACAATTCAGAAATAAAAACAATCTTTAATACTTAGTGTAACAAAATAGACCAAATCCTTTTGATCTATTTTATATGGAGATATATGTATTTGATGGTGATAATAAATCTAAAATACACATCATATATGTATGTATACACACACACACACACACACACACACACACACACACACAATTCTCCCCCAAATGGGATAAAGATAAATATATGTATATATGTATAAAATTCTCCCAAAACTTATATTTACATTATATGTACTGTTTGTAATCTGCTTTTTTCTCTATTCAATATTTTAAATTCCTGAGAATTTTAATTAAAATATTACAATGCTTTAGATTTATCACCACAGTCAAAATCGTTTTTAAGCACCAATATGCATATACAGGTTAATATTTTTTAAGGTTTAAAAAAACTTGATATAGAATCAACCAATTTTCTGACATTTAAGAAATATATATCCAATCTCAGTTTTGCAGTATCCAATAGGATATCATAGAATTGTCTGGTAAAAGAATACAAGGTACATAACTTCTCTAAGCTTCAGTTTCCTTTTTGTAAAATGCAATGGTAGTGTTGCAGCCTCCTTATTCTACATAATTGAGTCCTGGAAGTGGTAATAATATCAGTTGAAAGAGGATTCCCAAAATATATAAATATACCTAAAACATTTTACAATAACTAAAAACACATTAATGAAATTCACTATGCTTTTGAAATAGTACCAATGCTTTTTTTTTTTTTTTTTTTTTTTTTGGTCAGGGGCATACAAATCTCCTTAGTATAGTTAGAGGGTCATCTTTCTTGCATAAACCACACCCATAATCTATCTATAACTTCCAGCTCTACCTTTTTTAAGGGGAACAAGAATATACAAACACCTGTGAAACAATCTAAGTGTAAACCACTTCCAGATTTTCTTACATTTTCCCCACACTAAAGTTAAAAGCAACTTGTTTAGTGACTTTCCTTATGAAGACTTTCAAAATTTTCTACTTGGTTTTTATAAAAACAATACTACTTCCTTTCCCACTCATATATCATTATTTTATACAATATTTAATAAATTCATATAACTTCAGCACCACCACACATTTGAAAAACAGATTCAGAATAAACTCAACCAGCCCTCCTGAGCAAATCCCTCAGCTGAGGGAGGCTGAGAAGCTCACACCAGAGCACAACCCATTGGCCTTGAGTATTCAGTGTGCAAGGAATACCAGGCCACATGTTTTGTTGTAGCAGTCCTCAATCTTTTTGGACCAGGGACTGGTTTTGTGGAAGACAATTTTTCCATGGACAGTGGAGGAAGGCAATGGTTTTGTGAAACTGTTCCACCTCAGATCATCAGGCATTAGATTCTCATAAGGAGTGCATAGTCGTGATCCCTCACAAGCACAATTCACAATAGGGTTTGTGCTCCTACAAGAGTCTAATGCCCTCACCGATCTGCCAGGAGGCAGAGCTCAGGCCAGAATGCTCACTTGCCAGCCACTCACCTCCTGCTGTGTGGCCCAGTTCCTAACAGGCCAGTTTGTAGCCTGGGGATGGGAACCCTTGTTTTACAAGGATGGGAAGCGTCAGATAAGACAGCCATGGGCTAAGTGCCTAAGGTTGATATAAATGTTAAATGAGAAAATGCACGCAAAATGCTCAGCACCATCTTTGGTACTTAGTTAGCTCTCTATACATATTACCTGAAAAGAAGGAGAAAATAAGAAAATGACAAAGACCCTTTCTGCAGTTTCCTCACAATCATTGGAATCTAGTCACATTTTAGCCAAGACCAAGAAAAAAAAAAGCCTAGATGTTGAAGACTTGCTGTCAGGCTGGAGTATTTGTGAGGATGAGGATCTGATAAAAATCAGATGCAGAACTGAAAGTACTATCCAGAGCATAAGTTGTCCAAATGACAAGATATCACTGGACATTGGATCCCAGACTCAGATGGAACCATATACACTTACATGACATGAAGCACCCATGAAGACTTAGAAAAAATTCTAAACCTGCACCATCTTGGTTTTAACCAATCTTTTTAAAAATATATATATTTTATTGCACTTTAGGTTCTGGGGTACATGTGAAGAACATGCAGGATTGTTGCATAGGTACATACATGGCACTGTGGTTTGCTGCCTCCATCCCCATCACCTATATCTGGCATTTCTCGCCATGTTATCCCTTCCCAACTCCCTCCCTCATCCCCGGTTTTAATCAATTTTTATCATCATCTTTCTCTATTCTAGAAAGTACATCTCATACACCAACCTAAGCAGAGCCTATTTCTTTTCCATTTTACCATGCATCAAAAAATATAATAGTTAATATTGGGTTTTAATTCACTGCACTAAAAGGACATGGGAATGCAATGCAGGAGAAAGTAGACAGAGCTTCACTTTCTATAAAACACAGAATTAACAGAGAAGACACTAACAATCAGCGGTGGAATGTCTCTGATGTAAATAAATAATAATAGTTAGACAAATTTCAGCCAAATTCCTAGAAAACAAGAGTTGAAGCTGATTTGTTTTGCAGATAATCAATGCTGAGAAGACTGGAAGTTGAACAGGAGTTAGGACTGCAGTATTAAGTAACAAGGAAATGGAATCAAAGAACTTGCCCAGGTTTTAGTATGACATGGCTCTGAGTAGCAGAAGAAAGACTGAAAAGAGAGCAGTTTCCTTATATAACAATTTCAAGCAAATTTCTACTGGGTACAAGGCCAAATTTAGGTCATGTCAATTTGGTTCAACCATCTTAGAGTCACAGCCTCCTTTGATAACCTGTGAGAAAGCTATGGACCCCAAGATAATTTTTAAGCATCTTGTAAAGCTGCATGCACTTACCATGTGATAAATGTTGGGCATTTATCCCAAAGAAATGAAAACTTACATCCACACAAAACCCTGTAAACTAATGTTCATAGCAGCTTTTTTGTAATAGCCCAAAATTGGAAACAATTTAGATGGCCTTCAGTGGGCAAATGGCTAAACAAACTATGGTCCATCTCAATAGTGAAATACCATTCAGCAATAAAATGAAAGGAACTACTGATACACTCAAGAGCTTGGATGACTCTCAAGGGACAACACTGAGTTAAAAAAAAAAAACCATATGATTCTATTATGTAACATTCATGAAATAAAATTATAGCGATGAAGACCATATTAGTGGTATGTATATTAGTGGTTGCCAAGGATTAGAAATAGCAGGGAAGGAGGTGGCTGTGGTTATAAAAGAGGTTATGGAACAGTTCTGTGCCTTGGTTATGATGGTGGTTACTGTAACCTGCATGTAATACAAATGCATAGAGCCACACACACACACAAACACATACATGCACAAACACATGCACACACATGTGAGTACATGTAAAACTGGTGAATTTCAATAAGCTCTGTGGATTGTACCAATGTCAATTTCCTTGGTTTGATATTAAGCTATAGTTATACAAGATGTTACCTTTAGAGTAAACAGAGGACCTCCTTTTGTTTTTCAATTGCCTGTGAATCTCTAATTATTGCAAAATAAAGTTTTAAGAAGACACATATACATAGTGATAGAGAAATGTGTGCTTATATTACTAAACTCAATTGCCAAATAGAATCACACTATGATCTCCTTATAAGGAGGGCAATTGAGGATGAAAAGAGTGAAAAGCAAAGAAAAAAGTCTTCTAACTTTGTATCGATATACTTCTCCACTCTTGCATTTTTTTATTTGATATTCTCTGTACAGTTTGAATTTTTATAGTATGAATATATTACTTTTATTATTTAAAAAGGCAAATGAGGATAAAATGAAAAATTCTCCTGAAAAAAATCTGTGAAGTCTCTTCCCGCAAGAAAATTCACAAAAATTCTGTACACAATTATAGTAATCTCACGGACTCCAAAGCCTATCCGGATCCCCTGAAGGGTTCATGTCCCTGACTAGAAGTTCCTACTTTCAAAACTGGATCCCTGTACAAATGGAGAGAAGTGGGGTCAGGGGACTATGAAATATATTCTGTAATCACCCTGGGTTCTATTTGCTCTGATGCTCAGCCTCCCCTCAAGTGGGAAATAAAGATTCCTTCCTTTGTTTCTTTGGAAATGGCGAGATGGAGAACTCTGCATTGGAACTTTAGGAGCCACACCAAGGGTGATCATAGCAAACATGCAGGAATACATTAACATATAAATAACTTATTACTAAGAGCACTTAGAACAACATGAGGAAATAGAATAGTTCTTTGAGCATTTGTTTACTAGCCATATTCTGGGCAATATGCTAGACACTGAAAATAAGACAGTGAGAAAAACAAGCTTGTTTCCTACCCAGAAACTACTAAGTGCTAGAGGCGCAGGAAGGTTCTTTGCCTGCTTAATGCAAGATGTCCCATCTTGTTAAAAATCTGCAGTCGAGGAACTACTTGTGTAAAGTATATATAAGAATTACAGAACCAGAGTCAAAATATTTTATCATTTCAGTCCTGAAGAACATATAATATGCAAATATATGAAGAAATATCTGATACATATATTTTATTATTTTACACTGTATTTTATATACATTGCATTAAATATATATGAATATATAGACATAAATAGTTCATCCAGAACGCTTTTCAGAAAAACATTGGTTTTAATCTTCTGACTCAAACATGTCAAAGAAAGCTAAATGATTCAACAATCCAGCCAAAAGATATCTTGTTGGTGTTTTCTTTTTTGTTTAATGGATGGCTTGGTGGAGAGCTGTAGTAATATGTTAATAGAAACAAGACTAGTGGGAAGACACATGAAATATTTAAAATTTTGAAATTAAGAAGCAGCATGGCTCAGAACACACAAGGATAATATTACCCATTCTACAGCAAGACTAACCACCTGGGTTAGAATCTTGAATCTTCCACCTAACAGCTGTGTGACCAAGGGAATTACCTACTCTCTGCAGCTCAGTTTTCTCATCTACAGAATGGATGCGTGATTGAGTTATAATAAAGGTTGAATTAATTAGAGGGCTATGAAAGTGCTTGTCAAATTTTTCAACAAGTATTTTGTATTTGTCAGCGTTCTCCAGAGAAAAGAACAAATAGGATACAAAGAAAGAAAGACTTTATTATGAGGAATTGGCTCACATGATTATGGAGACTTGGGAAGTCCCCTGTACTGCCATTTGCAAGCTTCAGACCTGGGAAACCCAATGGTGTCATTTTGTCCAAGTTTAAAGGCTTAGGAACCAGGGAAGCCAATGGTATAAGTTCCCATCTGAGGGCAGGAGAAGACTGAAGTCCTAGCTCAAGAAAGTCAGGCAGACAGAATACTTCTTTGTGCTATTCAAGCCCTCAGCAGATTGGCTGATACTCACCCACACTGGGAAGGGAAAACTGCTTTACTCAGGCCACCAGTTTAAATAGTAACGTCTTCCGGAGATACCCTCTCAGACACACCCAGAAACAATGTTTAACCAGATATCCGGGCATCCCATGGCCCAGCCAAGAGGACACATAAAATTAGCCATCACACTTCTGTTGGACTAAAACCAAATGCTATGTGTGTGCAGAGAAAAAAAATTCCCGGAGGATGAATTATTTGAATGGGTAGGAATTCACCAGGTGGGGATGTGCAGGTATGCACTCTCCCAGAAGAAATCCAGGCAATGGCCAAGGCAGGAAGGTGAGAAAAGGTTTGGGAAAGAGTGGACAAGCACACTTGGCTACAGCCCTAAAGCTGTGCCTCCAGAAGACAGACACTGGCCTGAAGGAGTAGACTAAAGGCTTAGCAACACCCTGCCTGCCAACTGAGGATTAGAACTTCACTTGAGTAACCCGATAACCCTGAAAGATTTTTAAGTAAAGGAGAGTCCTGACCAATGCTATACTTGGGGAAAGTCAACCTGTCCCATGGTTTAGATGAGGACATGGGGAAGCCAGTTATGAAACCATTGTGTAACAAAAGATCAGGAGAGGTATAGTACAGGCTAAAACAGAATTATGATGGCAAAATAAATAAGAAACAGAAATGAACAGTAACTGAGTAAAGAGAGTGATGGAAGAAATGGCATCCCAATTACATCAAACCCAAGGGTGTCATTCATTCCAAGTTGGAAGGCTTAGAACCTACGGAGCAAGAAATAGAAAAGAAGATATAGAAAACAATGAAAAGAAAGCTGAGATGTAGAAGGGAAAGAAATAGAAAACTGTGGAAAGAAAACTAAGAACATGCTATATGTCAAGCATACTGATCCCTTTTCTGTAAGTTTTTCTTTCTGATACATAAAGATAACTGTGGCAACTGGTAAAACTACCCCCTTGTTTACCCAGCAAGAAGCTGAGGCTCAGAAAAGTAAAATTATTTGCCTAGATCACATGGCCAGTTAGAAGCAAAGCCAGGATTTAAACCCAAAGCTTCCTCACTCCAGAGTTCATGCTTACAACACTGGACCTTGCTAGTTAGAGGATGCAGGGGGTAGGAGATTCTGCCTCTTTTTTTGGACACATCACTAGACTTCCAGATGAATTTGTTGAATGGGCAGCAGCTGTAAAGGCATGAAGAGGTCTGAGGGGAGAAACGAGGGTTAGAGAATGGAATCGAGAAGCTTCATGGAGGTTTTTGTAAGGATTAGTGAAGCCACTGAAGTGAATAATCAATAACAGATCATTTGTAATTATTAACTCGCACATTCATGTGCTGGAATGTAATCGCGTTTGTCTGAAGAGCCAACACAGCAGTTTTAAAGGGATTCACAAACAGAAGAAAGCTGCTGTTCTCTCCAGTAAGCAATATTTTAGTGGCAAAACACCCTGTGAATGGTTTGTGAGTACAAAGCAGCAAGCATGTGAATAGCTTTTTACAATATCACGTTCTCTCCTTCCACTTGGGAAGGAAGCACAATGCTACCATAAGCAGATACTAACAGAGCACAGATGCTGGCGCTGATGTCAGCGTAAATGCTGTCCTGCACCAAGAAAAAAAACCTCCCGAAGTACTGTGCCTGCATCAATCTTATATTTTTATGAATCACTGCCATCACTGCAACCTCACACTGAAAATTTGTGTCTTAGATGTGAATGGATTTTTCTAAATAGTTTAGTTTCTCTTAGGCTCACGATTTATACCTGTCCACATATCATATCCAAAGAGAGCTTTGCTTCCTAGGATGCCCAGTGGCAGCCTGTACCCAATGTAGCTAAAGTTCAATAATATCGTTTAATTTTAATCCAGAGGAGCAAAACTGGTGTGATGCCTCTGCTGTAAACATTCAACCACAGATTCAACATTAATATTTTCATTTCTTATCAAAAGCAGTTTTCCAGAGCCAACAAATACATTCCACTATACAATTTTATGCTTTGTAAAAGGTGACCTATACTTTCTTTTTCAAATGCAGTTTCTTTAATGAAAATATTGTAATGTCAGTCCATGCAAAGCAAATGCATATTAATATGCGTTTACATCTGTCTCATATTAATATTCATGCCTGAATCCACATCCCTACACAAAGCCAATTTTCTGACCATCTGTGTGATGGCTGGTGGATGCAATGAATAAATTTTATTTGTGAGGGGAGTGATAAATCATGTATCTTCAGTTTTTCACCCACAATCTTTCCTCTTAGGTGCAAAAATGTTTTTATCGTGGTTTGGAATATTTAAGTAAATGAAACGGATTAACCCTTTACATTCCTAAAGATACTGGCAATTTTATAAAGGCCATGAAAATACAATCTCAACAACGCTAACTAAAAATACGAAAAAGGAACTAAGGATTTACTTGCTTAGATTAGGCATCCTTTGTTCCTGTGTGAGTCCCAGTATTTTACACTAATCTTTGATATTGTTTAAAATGTACTCAACCTGTTTTCGAAAATTTCACAGATAAAAACAGGACCTCTGCGGAAGGAGTATATTCCTAAAGAAACTCCTGACAGTCACAAGTACCTTAAAAGTCCTATGAAGTGTAACCAAACGTAAAGAAGATTTCAAACAGAAAAGAAGATTATGAACAAAGAAAGTTTATTAGTATTTACACAATATCTTGGTACATTCAATTTCACCCAAGTGAATATCAAGATTTCAGTGGCAACAATGTGTTTAATTTGGTGATCTGTTGAGGAATACCACTTCCAAATCAAAGAAGCAATTACCTTTTAGGACATGCAACAAATACAGTTAATTAACCTGACAAACAGAGCCCAAAGAGAGGGATTAAATTGAAAAGCAATCATATCTTGATAGGGAGAGCATGAAACATATTGCACGCTGAAGAAAGAAGCATGATCTGATGGCTTAAATAATGAAAATTGTGTCGGGTGGTCTAAAATGGTTTCCTTGCCTCTTCCAGGAATGCTTTCTATGAATTCTAGATGAATGAGCCACTAGATTGAATCCAAACCCAAAGTTTCAATTTGATTTCATTTACCTTCTGTGAGTTAGACAGGGCTTTTCTGAGGCCACTAAAATTGTCCATAGTCACAAATAGCACAAACCATAACTTCCAGGTCAAAGCAGAAATAAATTGGAACTTACTGTTCTCACTTACAGGCTGCTGAAAGTTTCTACTTCTATTGTAATGACACTGAACCAAGTGACAAGGTCAAATGAGAACTCTCAGAGCTGTCAATCTACTGTAGATACAGCCCACATGCACCAGTGGATAGTCAAGTCATAAATGCAGTAGGGTCAGAGAATTGCTATCTCAAATAAGCAATAGTTACACCTGCTACTGGCAAGGTACTGTGCTGAGATGGAGATCAAAATGCCACATTGGCCTCAGAAAGCTTACCACCTCGCTAATAACACAGACAGGTTCTCCCACAAGATTCTCAAACATTAAGTTGGTATATGAGAAATATGAACTAAATATTATAAAAGGAATTTAAAAGATAGTGAGATTCCCGCCTTCCCAGATAATTAAGGAACTTCTTTAGGAAGAATTTAAGATCAACCTTGAAGGCTGAAAAAGTTCAGATGGATTTAGCAGAGAAGTCTCATCAGGTGGAAGAAGATTTACAAAGGTTCAGGGCAGGAAGTGTTTAGTGGGAGAAGTAGAAATAATTGGGAGGGATTGTGGGTAGACCACTCGGGTTACAGCTGAGTATTAATGTCCAAAACTATGGGAGTTAAAGGAAATTATTTTAGGTAGTACACAAGTAGGCATTAAATAACATTGAACTACAAAGTCAGAAAAATAATCCCTTAGTAACTCTGTTAATTCTCTTCATTGCCTCAAGAAGACAGT
Organism: Callithrix jacchus; assembly: GCF_049354715.1. Taxonomy (NCBI): domain Eukaryota; kingdom Metazoa; phylum Chordata; class Mammalia; order Primates; family Cebidae; genus Callithrix; species Callithrix jacchus. Next base: position 33,600,424 of record NC_133517.1, on the reverse strand, counting down.
CTCAGTTTGGTGCCAATATATCTTTAACACCACTGCAGTACTTGCTAAATCCTCGTTCTTAACACAGAGCCAGCCTCAAGGCTCAAAGTCTTCAGACTCAAACTTGATAACATTGTTTGGTTTCATGTGCTTATTTTTAGTATTACTTCACTTTATACCAAGTAGTACTTACTGGTCTTCCATTTGTGTGCTAATATAAAATTTTCTTTCAGAAAATGTATTTAAAATGTTAAAGATTAGTTGTTTTTTAAAAAATATAAATAGAACTGGTGACTGTGAAGGCAAGTGGCTTAAAATTTGGATCTAATGGGATAGAGTAACCAGCAAGATAGAAAGATGAGTGGGTCTCAGGCCAGATTTGACTCAAACCAGATTTGACTGGTTTCAAGTCTAGCCTTTGATTTCAATTCAATTTGATAATTCTAGGTACCTCTGTTTTTCTCATATGTGTGGTGCTAAAGAGGCATTGCTGAGGCCACGTTTGTAAAATCTCCTTCAGGCCTAGAATTTTAACAAAAATATACCTAAACCAATTTTATAGAAATGCAAAAGGAACATTATTTATACTGGCAAGAGAGATAGAGAAAAGCATAATAGGTCTCCAAGCCTCAGAAAGTTACCATAAAAGATATGAACTAAAATACTTCGCCAGAAGCAAAAGGATATTGCTTTCATTAGACCACTCAGAATTTCACACGGTATTCTTAAGTATGATTTAGCATAATATTGATACTTGTTTATATTTGCCACCTACCTATTTCACAGTAATATTGTAAGGATTAGTGATATGTAATGTTTCTTAAGCTTTCTCAGCTCTTAAAAGAAAATATACACCATAAAATCAAGGTAATAGTAATAATAGTCATCACCATAATAGCAATAACTGCTCATGCATTTTCAAACATGGATTCTGAGTTGATGGAAAGGGAAATTAGGCTGCAAGCTAAAAATGCAGGCTTATCAGCTGGTTAGAACAGAAAGGCTTAGGATGGGATGAGAGTGATGCTATCTACAGTTTATCAAGGCTTCAAATGGGTTCTGAAATTTGGCATTTGTAACAACTCCCAGGTTGCTGATGCTTCTGGTATGAGGCCGCACTGCGAGTAGTAAGCCCGTTCCCACTCTTTCAGGGCCAGGTCTAAACTACACACCATCAACTGTCAAAGGACTTAAGGGAGTGTGTCTGAATACGTCTTGGCAAATCTATCACCAATGCTTGGGCTGCCCCATTTGGGTCACCTTTCTACCTGGTATTCTTTCTGCATTGTCCAAACTACCCCCTCCAAGAAAATTACTTCTCTCATTTTCTCCCTGTCCCACCCTCACTCCCAAACCAGATCTGAACTCTTCAAGAGCAGAACACATCATATATTTTAAAACCTGATCATGAGTAAACAGACAACCTACAGAAGGGGAGAAAATACTTGCAAAGTATGTATCTGATAAAGTTCAAATATCCAGCATTTATAAGAACTCAAACAAATGTACAAGAGAAAAACAACCCCATTAAAAAGTGAGCAAAGGACATGAACAGACACTTCTGCAAAGAAGACATACATGCAGCCAACAAACATATGAAAAAAGCTCAACATCATTGATCATTAGGGAAATGCAAATCAAAACCACAATGAGATATCATCTTACACCAGTCAGAATGGATATTATATAAAGTTTAAAAAAAAAACAGATGCTGGTGAGGTTGTGGAAAAAAAGGAACACTTTTACATTGTTGGTGGGACTGTAAATTAATCCAACCATTGTGAAAAGTGGTATGGCAATTCCTCAAAGAGCTAGAAGCAGAGCTACCATTTACCCTGGCAATCCATGACCAGGTATATATACAGAGAAATATAAATCATTCTACCATAAGTATACATACATACAAATGTTCATTTCAGGAGTCTTCACAATAGCGAAGATGTGAAATCAACCTAAATGCCCACCAATAACAGATTGGATAAAGAAAATGTGGTATATTTATACCATGAAATACTATACAACCATAAAAAGGAACAAGATCATGTCCCTTGTAGGGACATGAATGGAGCTGGAAGCCATTATACTCAGCAAACTAATGAAAGAACAGAAAACCAATACCACATATTCTCACTTATAAGTGGAAGATAAATGATGAGAACTCACAAACACAAAGAAAAGAACAACAAACACTGAGGTCTACTTGAGGGTAGGGGGTGGGAGGAGGTGGGGCAGAAAAGATAACTATTGGGAACTGGGCTTAATACCTGGGTGATGAAATAACCTTCAACACACCCCCATGGCACGAGTTTACCTATGTAACAAACCTTCACATGTACCCCGAACCTAAAACAAAATTTAAATAAATTAAATTAAAACTGATTATAAGACTTAGACAAAGATTTATGTTCAAAAAATGTTGATTTCAGAACTTTTTATAACATCAAAAAGTAGGTAAAACATGTTTCTTACAAAATATTTAATAATCTGGAACTACAGGCATGCACCACCCCGCCCAGCTAATTTTTTGTATTTTTAGTAGAGATGGAGTTTCGCCCTGTTGTCCATGATATAACATTGGGTTAAAAAGCAGGATACAAAACTATATTCAGTATAGTTTAAATTTAAATATAAGTAAAAAGAAATATAGAAAGTAGTGTGCATACTTAACAAACTAATAGCAACTGCTCTTCATTTCTGCTGAGTAATCATGAGAAAGAGGATGGGAATATAATTTTCCCCTCTCCACCTCTCATTGAAGAACAGTGAGGCTTGTGAGATTATAGACTCTATAGCTCCGAAAAGGAGTTAACGCAGGGAGGTAGAGAGTACAATGATAGATACAAAGGCTATGAAGGGTGTGTGGGTGGAAGGGGAGAGAAGAGAGGTTGGTCAATGGGTACAAACATATGGTTAGATAGAAAATATGAGTCCTAATGTTCAACAGCAGAGGAGGGTGACTATAGTCAACAACTATGTATTATGTATTTCAAAGTAGCTGGAAGAGAGGACTTGAACTCTTCCCAACGCATAGAAATGCTAAATACTCAAGGTGATGAATACCCCAAATGCCCTGACTTGATCATGACACATTCTATGCATGTGACAAAACATCACATGTACCCCACAAATATACAAAATATTAAGTATCAGTAAAAATTCTTTTAGGAAAAGGTATTAACATCTTTAATGTTTCAGTCATAGCAAGAGGGAGTAAGCTGGATCTTTATAGGATAGGGATGATTTAAGGGTCATGGGGGGCGATGGCCCAGACTCAGGGAAAGAGTTGGATTCCTGAAGCCTGGGGAGATGGAGGAGTTCAGGGATGAGCTGCTGCTCCCTGGCTGTCTTCCATGTATCTCACGTGAGCATGGCTCATGGAGACCTGAGGCCTGAACACTAGTCCCTGGTGAGCCATAACACCTGGGAGCCTCCATCATTGAACAGTCCTTGAAAGCTGCGGGCACAATGGGCTAGAAATCAGAAGCCTTACCAATATTCTCAGATGCTATAAGCTCTTTGGGTCCTTTACAACCTCACGGGAATAACCAGCCAACCCAAAACCAAGTAGGTTAGGGGCTATGTCAGATTTAATGAAATGTAGAATAAACCTACGTGTTTTTTTCTTACATGACAGCATTATAGGGTAGTACATATACATGCACACAAAATACTGGGGAAAAATATGCCAAATTGTTAGTAGTTAACGCTTGAGTGTTGGTTTATAAGTAATTTGGTTTTCTTCTTTAAACATTTCTATGGTTTTCATAAAGTCCTAATAACACCTAAGTTGCACGTAGAATTAGGAAAAGAAAATACAAGAAATGTCATTCTTTAAAATCAAGTGGCTTTGGGAGGCTGAGACAGGCAGATCACCTGAGGTCAGGAGTTTGAGGCCAGCCTGGCCAACATGGTGAAACTCCCTCTCTACTAAAAATACAAAAAATTAGCTGGGTGAGGTGGTGCACGCCTGTAGTTCCAGCTACTCAGGAGGCTGAGAAAGGAGAATTGCTTGAACCTGGGAGGCAGAGGTTGCAGTGAACCAAGATTACACCACTGTACTCCAGCCTAGGTAACAAAAACGAAAGTCCAACTCAAAAAAAAAAAAAATCAAGGTACATATCTTATTCACTTTTTAATATGCCGCACCTAACACCGCGCTGGCATATAGCAGGCAGTGAAAAATGATAACTAATTACATAAGCAATTCAAAGCCCATGCCATAATGGTAAGTTAATACAATTTATCTGGTGTGCAAGGAACAGTCCATATGCATATGAAAGAAAATAAGTTATTCTCAAAATAGGTATTCTGAGAATAACATTTTGTGTAATATTATTAAAAATTATGAGAGAGGTTTTATGTAAAGCATTAAGCAAAGGCAGCCTGGGCTCAGGGACAATGTCCTTGATTTGGTGACAGAGGCTTTGTTTAGGTTTCTGTGTTACCTGCTCTGTGTATCCTTTGGCAAGTCACTGACCTCTCCCAGCCTCTGATATCTCATCTACAAATATAAGTTCTATCAATTTAAGTGAGGCATCATTAAGATCAAATGAAGTATAGAAATGTGAAAGCAATTTTAGAACTATGATGTACTATATCAGGCTATTCTGATTATTAGAGCCTATATTTGGTAGAATGCAAAAGAAAGACTAAAAATATAGGTAATTCTTTTTACATTGTTTATCAAGTTAAAAAAATCAAACTAAACATGTATTTCATGTTCCTGCCTCTTTGTCTAGTGTGTGATTTTATAAGTCAACTTGCCACATAATCACAAACAAATGTGATAAATAAATTTAGACAGAAATGGAGGTTGGTTAGTAACTTCCTATACTTTATCATTTGGTTCACTCAAGTATTTATTGTTTCAACAATGCTTCTTGTGTCAGACACTCTTCTAGGAGCTGGAGATTCAGGAGTGAGCGAGATCAAGATCTCTGTCCCAGTATAGCTCTCATTCTAGTGTGCAAGAGATCAATAATCAACAAGTAAACAAATAAACAAGAGACTCCAAGATTGGGATAAGTGCTATGAAGAAAATAAGCAGGACTATGGTCACCAGCTCTCCAAGTTGGCCCCAGTGCTCCACCCTTGGGAAGGGCGTGGATATCTGGAGGCAGGAGCACTGGGGCCATCTTGGAGAGTTGGTAACCACAGTTGGGGACTCACACTGTAGAGTCGGTCTGACTGGCCAATAAAATATAATGGAAGTGATGATGTATTATGTTCAAGATTCGGTTATGGAAGATACCATGGTTTCTGTTTTGGTCACTCTCATGCTCTGTCCCACTCTGAGGGAGAAGCCAAATGTCATGTCATGAGGACATTCAGACCCTCTGGAGAGGCCAGTGTGGCCAACAACCATATGAACGGTCTGAGAAGTGGATCTACCATTCCTTCAGATGACCCAAGCCCCAGATGACCACTTGACTGCACCCTCAGGAGAGATCCTGAGTTGAACTATTAGATCCCAGATTCCTATCACACAGAAAATGTGCTACAATAGACCTTGTTTTAAGCTGCTGAATTTGGGGGCAGTTTTGCATAGCAATGGATAACTAAAACAAGTATAATGAAACAAACTGCCTCATGGTTCAGAAAGATCCACTTGAGGAGGTTATATTTGCTCTAAAACCTGAAGGGCAAGAATGAGCTATGCAAAGAAAAGCCAGCTTAAGGGAACAACCAGCAGAAGAGGGAAAAGGATGTGGAATGTTTGAGAAGCAAAAAAAACGTTTCTCCCCAGAGTGAGTCTGTGCGTTAACCAGACACGTCTCCATTCTGCCCTCCCGTGGACCTACTGCTAGTGATTCCCATTTGCAGTCACCTAACCTACTACCCTCGCGCCGTTCCCTGCAGTGCTCCTCAACCATCAGCATTTGGGACAATTACTGACCGCACAGGAGTGCCCTCATATTGCGGAATATTTTACACCCTGAATCTTTCCCACTCAATGCTGAGAGTACCCCAAATTCACATGACAGCCCCAAACTTCCCCTTGCCTTCCCCCTTTCAAAATGCTTTCCTGGTGGCTGGGGGTCAGGGTCAGTATTTTTCCCACGTGTAAAACCACACAGTCTGGACTACAGAGACCAGAGGGTGTAGCAACTAAAAGCACTTGTGGGCGTCAGAGTTCTTAGATATGAAACAGCCCTACCACCCGTCAGAAAACGGACTTCTCTCTCTCCACCTCATTTTGCTTAGTTGTTAAATTAGCCTTCCAAGGATTAAATAGAATCACGTGTAAAATAGCACAGGTCTGGCACATAGGAAATACTTAGAATGGGAACTATACTTAAATATTTCTCCTCCTGGCCTAGCCAAATCTGTCTCATGCTCTAAAATCAAAATGAAGCCAAATCTCTTCTGAGAAGCTTCCTTGACTCCTCTTACCCAGCTGCTCAAGAGGCTGAGGCAGAAGAATCACTTGAACCCAGAGGTGTAGATTGCAGTGAGCCGAGATTGAGCCACTGCACTCCAGCCTGATGACAGAGAGACACTCCATCTCAAATAATAATAAGAAGAATAAGCTCAAGCATGATTTAACAGCATCCCTGCTGTCTCAGGACTCTGAAGAATTGTTTCCCTGGTTCCCTTTTGCTTTGATTTTCTGCTTTCAGTAGTTCTCGCTATCTCTGTTTTGCATCTTTCTTCCTCCATTCTCTTCCCTCCAGCCCACATCCACACCAGTGTGAGATGTGGATCCAGTTTTCTTTTTACCCTCCCACAAATTGTCACTAACATACAAGGGTGCAAGGCAGAGCTTTGGAGTGACAGAGATAAGTCCAGAACAGCCAACAGCCGAACACTTACTGTTAGAATTTCTGTTAGTAGCAAGCCACCAGCCCCAATCTCCTGAAATGTGTATCTCTCCCCAAAGCATACTGATAATCACTGAGGAGAAGAAAAATCTTAAAAAATAAAACACAGGAAGCTTAAAAGATAAGAAATGTTACAATTCTTTTTTTTTTTTTTTGAGACGGAGTTTCGCTCTTGTTACCCAGGCTGGAGTGCAATGGCACGATGTCGGCTCTCTGCAACCTCCGCCTCCTGGGTTCAGGCAATTCTCCTGCCTCAGCCTCCTGAGTAGCTGGGATTACAGGCCCGCGCCACCATGCCCAGCTAATTTTTTGTATTTTTAGTAGAGACGGGGTTTCACCATGTTGAGCAGGATGGTCTCGATCTCTTGACCTCGTGATCCACCCACCTCGGCCTCCCAAAGTGCTGGGATTACAGGCTTGAGCCACCGCACCCGGCCAAAATGTTACAATTCTTAACATGGATCTTAGATCTGTCATTCTTTCTTTCTCAAATCACATCAAAACTCAGTTAACCAAAGATTCACCTTCCTTTTGTTACTGCTATTTTTTGTTTGTTTTTTAAAAGAATGAAGTCTAGGTCAGGTGCGGTGGTTCATGCCTGTAATCTCAGTACTTTGGGAGGCCAAAGTAGGTGGATAACCTGAGGTCAGAAGTTCAAGACCAGCCTGGTCGACATCGTGAAACACTGTCTCTACTAAAAATACAAAAATTCGCCGGGCATGCTGATGCATGCCTATAGTCCCAGCTACTAGGGACGCTGAGGCAGGAAAATCATTTGAACCCAGAAGACAGAGGTTGCAGTGAGCCAAGAATACACCACTGTACTGCAGCCTGGGCGACAGAGCAAGACTATATATATATATATGGAGAGAGAGAGAGAGACTATGTGTGTATATATATACACACACACACACACATATATATCTCCATACAAGACTACATATATATATACATATATATGTGTTTGTGTGTATATATGTGTATATATATATATATATATATACACACACACACACACACACATATGAAGCCCAAAAGTGCCTCTTTTTACAATCACTTACCTTACATTGGATGAAACCCTTCAATATTGTTTAAGAATCCTTAACCTGAAGTTCCAAGTCAGAGGTTTAAACCACTGTCTTTAGTCAGATGCAGGTATGTTGCCTCATGCCTGTAATTTCAGCATTTTGGAAGGCCAAGGCAGGAGGGTTGCTTGAGGCCAGGTGTTCAATACCAGCCTGGGCAACATAGCAAGACCTCGTCTCTACTTTTTTAAAAAAGAAGTAAAAACTGATTTAAAAAAAAAATTATTTTCTTTTAGGTGCATACCTTCCTCCAGTGTGCAGGTGACTTTGCCAGGCTCCTCCACGCTGGAGGGTCTCACTCATTTCCATGGACTCCCAAGTTCCTACCTACTCTAATGTCTCCTTAGCTTAGCCTTCCTTCCCCTGCTATCCCTTGAGGCTGGTGCCCACAGTTTTTACTTCATTTGTCCCTGTAACCCTAAAGCCTTTTTCTAGTCATAGAAGAAGGCCTTAATGTACTTAATGGCTGATTGATCCTTAAAATCGCACCCATGTATCAATCAGTTTTTGCTTACTTCATAACTGACCTCATCTACATGTACCCATGGCAAAGGACCCATATGTTAGTTCTTATGTTGGACTAAATAAAGAAAAGACATTTAGAAAGAGTTTCACACATCCTCTGGGTAATCATCCTGTATTTATAATAGAGCAGATTAATGTCCCTGCATTAATAAATGATTCAAATGCTGCTATGAGGGCTGAGCATGATTATCTGAGCTTATTACTTAACCCACTCAATTTTTTTAAAAATTCTGCAATCTAATGTGATAGAACAGACTTGAAATGTTCTTGAACTTCAGCAAGGAACAAAGCTATCTAAATGCAAGAGTGGGGAATGGTTGGCTGATGAGTTCTAGACTTTACAAGCACAGTTGCCAGAGCCCTAAAGAGAGGGTGGTTTTGTGGTCAGCTTGGCTTTCTGTCTGGTTTCTGTCTTCAAACCTAAATCCAGGAAAGCCTTTGCTTTGAAATCTGTCTCTGCTCCAGTCTGACACCAGGCTTCCCCTCTTGCCCCAAACTGGGGAAGCACAAGGAGCCTTAAGCCACTAGCCTGGGCATTGGCAGGACTTCATTCTGGTTTCCAGGTTCACCCTGGCATTGGCCAATAAATGAGTTTCCCAGATGAATGGGTTTCTGCCTTGTAACTTGTGGCAGTATCTGACCCAGAGGTAAGTCCCAGCCCCCAAACCCAGTGACTTGAGTAGAATTTTTACCTCCAAACTCCAGGCTCCATCTGATCTGACAGCTAGATTCCCCACACAGGATCTCTTGCATTGCACAACTCCAAGGGGCACCATTCACTGTGTGCTCCATCTGGGCAACTCTGTGGCAATAAAGTTGTCTTTCTGGAATCCTGAAATTCATCTATACTGACACTGCTTTGGCAGCCTTTGGATTTTGCCTTATTTGCAACCAGTTATGTCAGTGCTAGTGTCCTTTTAGCCATAGGTTTTATACTGAAATATCTGTGACAGTTAATGTAACTAGAGTGGCAAAATTTGCTGTAGGTGCCTACTCTTGTTCTCCCAGTTTTAAATAAATCCTCGATTCTCCTAGTCCCCAAACAGTCCAAGGTATGTGTTCACTCTTGACAGTAATGACACTGTCTACATGATAAGTCTTGAATATAGTTTGAGCTTTTTAATGATACTTTACCCCATCACTTTCCTCCTTTATAAACAATCCTACCTATTATAGGCCTAAAGTGCTCAATCTTTCAGTCATAGCTTCAAATCCTTTTTCACATCATGGCACAAATGAAAAACATTTTTTGTCCTTGCAGATCCAGGCATGGTAGCTCACTCCTATAATCCCAGCACTTTGGGAGGCCAAGGCAAGAGGATCACTTAAGGCCAGGAGTTTGAGGCCAGCCTGGGCAATATAGCAAGACCCTGTCTCTATATACAGTTTTTTAAAATTAGCCAGGCATGGTGATGTGAGCCTGTCATCTCAGCTACTGAGGAGGCTGAGACAGGAGGATCGCTTAAGCCCAGGAGTTGCAGGTTACAGTGAACTGTGATCATGCCACTGCACTCCAACCTGCAAGGCAACAGAATGAAACTCACATCTCTCTAAAAAAAAAAAAAATGTCCTTGATGGTACAGCTGTTCCCAGTCAGAGGCAACTGGTCCACGGAGGAACCTCCAGCTGCCTTGGGCCCTTCTTCAGACACTTCCGCCGAGGGTGCCACTATTTTGTCACACTAACCCATCCACAGTCTGTCTGCATACTCAGTCTTTGGAAAGCCCTGCCATAAGGTGCTAGCTGGCCACCAGCCTGGGTCCATTCTTCTAATTGTCTGCCTTTGGGTCAATCTGCATTTTGAGGCCTTCCTATTCTTTAGGCTCGATTTTCTACGTAAAGTAATAATGTTTTTATATCATATATCAACTCAGAGAAAAGCATAAGGGGTACTGGTGGGAAAATCTGAATTTTTTTCCAACCTAAATTGGCCAGTGGAAAAGCTTTCCAACAGCACCCAGTGTGTGATGTTCCCCTCCCAGTGTCCATGTGTTCTCATTGTTCAACACCCATGATCTGCACATGTACCCCAGAACTTAAAGTATAACTTAAAAAAAAAAAGAAAGAAAATGGAAGAGAAGGTTAAAAAAAAGAGGCAAAGAAAGAAAAGCTTTCTAATTCAAAAGAATGAGAATCTCAGAGATAAGTCAGAAAACTTGAAAAATGTCTTTTCCTCTCTTCAATTGCCCTATTTCCCTCATACACTTATTACATTTCCCATATACATTTATTATGCTTTTAAATAATATAAATAACTCCCAAATATTTTGCACCTACCCTATGCCAGACAATATGCTAAGCCAGTGGTGTCCTGTCTTTTGGCTTTCCTGAGCCACACTGGAAAAAGAATTGTCTTGGGCCACACATAAAATATACTAACAATAGCAGATAAGCTAAAAAACAAACCAAAAAATGCAATAATGATCTCACAATGTTTTAAGAATGTTTACAGATTTGTGTTGAGCTGCATTCAAAGCCCTCCTGAGTCACAAGGGGCCCATGGGCTGCAGATTGGACAAGCTTGTCCACGCTGTTTTCATGCATCACCTCACTGATTCCTTGATTATATTTGAGGCAGCAATTATTATTACCATTTCACAGGTGAAAAAAACAGAAGCTGAAGGGTTAAACGACTTGTCCAGGAAGTGGTGACCATTATTTGGACTCAGATCTGGCTGACTCCAAAGTGCATGCTCTTAAGAGAGATAAATCGCATGAAGCCTGCAGTATAACACTTATTCCACGGACTCTACTTTTAAGAAATGTCATATTTCTTTATTTTCTTTAAACCAACCTAAATCTGATTTCAAGTCCCTATTCCATGGCAGGATTTCAACTTCAGTCGGTGTTGAAGATCCCTTCTGTTGGGAGATCATTCTCCATGGATTTTTTGCATTTCCGTACATCGTGTGAGGCACTGACCACTGCCCTTTGTCTCAGATGGTCTTTTCAAAAATATTTCTGTAGCAAACAGCCTTGAAAGGTAGCGATGGTGTCTCCTTCAGAGAAAAGGGCAAGCATACTGACTGCCCATGATACAAGATTGGCGATCCCTAAACTCAGAGGTCCTCTCCTGTCATGCAACATATTACATGCGCAGGTATCTTCCAGCCCTATTCATATCACCCTGTGGGCACTGAGGCCCAGGAATCAGTGCAAAAATGCTAATAATCTGGCTGCTAGTATTTCTGCAAGTAATAAACTACCCTCCATCTCTAGCCCAAGAGTCTCATATCTGCCAGATTTATGAAACAGTCATAAGTTAACTTATCAGTTTGCAGGTAGGGTAAGCTCTCAGACCCTTCACAGTTTTTGACATCTTACTCTCTCTAGAATCTTCCAGAAATCTGAGAGACTTACATGGCATCTAGAATGTAGAGATAGGCTTTCAGATTTCCATCCCTCTGATGACAGCTGGTTTTTTACAGCCCAGGCTCACTTTGTTCATAGAGGGACATTGACCCCAGTGGTCTTATGTCAAAATAGACAATGAAATCTTTGCCTTAACTGGCAAACTCTGTGCTTAGGATCTAGCTTTCCATATTTCTATTCCCCTCTGAGGCCCTGCCACCTCCTGCCACTATATGGGAACAGAGCCCAGCTATCCACTACTCCAAGATCTGGTGAGTCTTGGAGGATCCCATCTCTCTCCTGTTATTCCTTCTTTTACCTGTCCTCTTACATCTCTCTCCTGACAGCCAGGCCACATTAATATAATCATCTCAACAAGTGAAGGCTTTCACCAAAGACAAGAAGAGAAGTTCCTTTCTGGTCCAAACTTTCCCTGAGGCAAGTGGACCCAAAAGTGGCCCCCTGCACAGGAAAAGCAAAACGGGTCATAGCTCAACGAATTATCCGCCACAGCAGTAAGCACTCGGTGTGATTAACTGTGGCTAACTTTTGTTTACCCGTGGCGTCTCTTTACCTTTTATCATGTCTTTGGCTTTAGTTGTAAGTAGGAAATATTTCCCTTGGTCTCTCCCTCAATTACATCGAGGTAGTGGTTAGGAAACTATCTCAGCTCTCTTGCTTCTGGTCCATCAAATTAAGAAGAATATTAATTGAAGTACCACAAACACAAAAAATAATAATGATGGTGATATAACAATAAACACCCTATGTATATTTCTGCTTCATGCATGGCTGCCCCCAGCAAAGAGGTGTGGAAAAAATGAAGAGAAATAAAGTGAAACCAAGTCTGCTTCGAAAGGATTCTTGGCAGCCTTTGGATTCTGCCTTATTTGCCACCAGTTATGTCAATGCTAGTGTCCTTTTAGCCATGGGTTTTATACTTAAATATTTGTGACAGTTAATATAACTAGCGTGGCAAGATTTCCTGTAGGTGCCAACTCTTGTTCTCCCAGTTTTAAATAAGTCCTCAATTCCCCTAGTCCCCAAATGGTCCAAGGTATGTGTTCACTGTTGGCAGTAATGACACTGTCTGCATCTACTTCTGTTGTAAGGCACGGACAATGCATACGCCCGTGGGGATACAAGCTTGTCTAGTTATGAAGAAATGTGGCCCTACTTATATTTTCAGAAATCTCACATAAACAGTTCCGGCCTGCAAAAAAAGAAGCAGCAATTAAGTCATCTGTCTCGTGTTTTATATCCTTTTGGAACCTTAAGGTTATAAACTCCCTCTCACACGAGGACAGAATTATGGCTTATCTTGTACATGTTGTGTCTCCTAAGCCTAGAACAGTGCTCTGCCCACAAAAAGTGTTCAATAAGTATTTGTTAACCAAATGAATGATCATAAGAATAAATGAATAAATTGTATAAAGAACTAGAAAGATGAATATATCCCCGATTCAGATCCAAAAGTTAAAAATGCTACCATTTTAGGTTTCTGTAGAATCAACCCTTAAATAAATTATTCCCTGTAAGTCTGACACTTAAAAGGGATCAAGAGAAAATATTTTCTTCCCTTATTAATAAGATTTGGTAAATATATAAAAGTATTTACTTCTTGGGCCCCGTAAATATTTGAAGGCTTTCCTTCAAGCTTTTAGTTAGTTAGGGGGTTTATGCAGTGTTTCTCAAATGGAGTTCTCACGGCATATCATGTGAATTGTTCCATGCACTGCAGCACATTTAGCATAATTTCTGTCCACCACCAAATGCTGGAGGTGCAGCCAGTCAGCGTGACCTCCCAGAGCACCCCCATATATTACTCAAGCCTCTTCTTAAGAACCTATTCTAAATGGTGGTTGAATGAGTGCTATCTAAGGACACTCCCATTTCCTTAAGGAGGGAGTTCGAATCTCATCACACCTGGCCAAGTCCTTCATGGCCTGTCCCCATTGCTGCTGGCAGATTAACGTCCTGTGCTGGCCCCAGCATCACCAATCTTCATGCCATCACATGAGCGTACTTTGTCCTTTCACACCCCTGAACCTCCACCCACACTGTTCCTTCTGCCTGGAGTACCCTTCCAATCCTGCTTTCCACACTCACCTGACTAACCAGTACTTATCTTGCAAAGGCAGCTCAAGAATCTCCTCATCTTGCCAGCATTTTCTGACAATTTCCCCACCCCAGCCTCCATTCAGAGGCTTAACATTTGTTTGTCTCCTTGTCAGTCTCCCAGACAAACATCGAGCTCTCTGGAAATCAACAGTGTGGCTTCCTCATTTCTGTAGCCCCAGTATTTAACACTGTGTGCACCAGAATATTCGACATACCACCCTGTTACCATGTAGTATGCACTATACACATAAAGAATAGTAAGCAGAAACACTGTACTGAGAGCTAGCCATCTGCTGCCCCCATGCTGGGAGCTGGGGGAGCTGTGGTGAGGGGATAAGACAGACACGAGCCCTTCCCTCATGATGCTTACAGTCTAGATAGAAGGGGAGACATAAAACCAGTAATTTCAACTTCATTGTGAGCAATAAAAGAGGAGGTAGAGAGGGAAGGGAAGGAGAGAGGACAGCTCGGGCCCTGTGATTATAGGCCCCCACATGGAAAGAGCAGTGCAAAATGAGTTGGTGTTAGCTAGGGAAGGAAGGGCAAAAGGAGTGTCCCAGGCAAAAGGAGTCGAAGGAGGAGTCAAGAGTGACAGACAATGCATTCTCTTTCACAGATTCATTAATTCATTGAGTCAAGTTCTGAGATCCAACTGTCGAGGTCAGAATGCAGGGACCACTATTCGGCATCCGCATGACTTTGGGCAAGTAGCCAATCAGCCTCATTCCCCATTCAGTGAAATGGGAATAAAGACCTTAACGCATGATAGATTTACTGTTACAATTAAATAGAAGAATCCATTTAAAGTGCCTAGCACATGGTCTGGTGCCCAGCAAGTACCCCCTAAATATGATCTCTTATTATTTTCTCTTATTACTTCACAAAGATTAATACACATGGCCACCATGTGCCAGGCACCAAGCTAATCACAGAATAAAGAGGAGTAAGACATTATTTTTGCACTAGAAAGGCAAGAGACACATGTGGGCAAAGCAAAGACAATGCACACACAGAAAATAGTAAAAGATGGCTTAGTTTGCTGCTGTTGTTAGAGAGCACAGTAACAATACACAAGTGCAATAAAGTACCCCTAGAGCTATGATGAAAGCTGGAAACTCAGGAGAGAAGACATCTGGTTTTGTCTGATGGATCCTACCAAGCATCTCTGCCCTACTACCAAGTCTCCGACCAGCAGCCTCTCCACTCACTCTCTACTGTCCTTCTGCTGCCATCTGACACCTGCGACATCTTTCTTCTCCCCTAAGCCAGCTCCAATGCCGTCAGTGTCAAAGGCCTTACTCCAGGGCCACTTGCTCCACAAAACTCCCCGCCTATTCCAAGCCTCACTGGCCTCCCTCTCACTACTCTGATTAAGTGCTAAATGAGAGTGCGCTTGTCTTGTTTGCTGCTTTTTCACAAGTGGGACTAGAAAGACAGATATCCCCTTAAGCAGTGTGCTGCACAATCATAAAATAAGGAAAACAATGGGCCCGTGGACCCATTCCAAGTAATCAAAGAAATATGTTTGTCATAAAAAATTCATAGATCAAAATTGGCCAACAAATCATGTGGCCTCTTAGAGTCATTTTCTTGCAGTTAATTTTCCATACTGTTTGTTAAGAACAGATTTCTCCATAGAGTGGTGCATGGAATATGAAAGAAAAAGAAAGGAAAGGAAAGGGAAGGGGAAGGGGAAGGGGAAAGGAAAGGAAAGATTATTAAGTCGATAACTTCCATGGGTGAAATATAGGAATTTGCTTTTAACATGGTCCCCAAGTGATAATTATTAAAAAATAAGTTGAGGAAATATTGGTTTGCCCAACTCACTACTGTTACTAAGCAAATACCCGAAATAACAACTTTATTATTCTCACCCTCCTTTTTTTTTTTTTTTCAATAGAGTCTCACTCTTGTCACCCAGGCTGGAGTGCAGTGGCGCCATCTCGGCTCACTGCAACTTCCACCTCCCAGGTTCAAATGATTCTCCTGTCTCAGCCTCCTGAGTAGCTGGCAGGCACCCACCACTATGTCCCGCTAATTTCTGTACTTTTAGTAGAGACAAAGTTTCATCATGTTGGCCAGGCTGGTCTCAAATTCCTGGCCTCAGGTGATCTACCCGCCTCAGCCTCCCAAAATGCTGGGATTACAGGCGTGAGCCACTGCTCCCGGCCTATTCTCACCCTTCTATGGGTTGAAATGTGGATAAGGAAAACAGAGTATGGCTTGTCTGTGCACCTCCATGCCTGGGTATTTGCAAAAATGCATACTGCAGCCATCTGGAGGCTCAACTGGATGTCCATGTTGGCTCACTAACAGCTGGCAGTCAATGCTGCCTGTCAACTAGTCACCTGTATGTGTCTCTCTAGCCTGGCAGTCTCATGGTGACAGGATTTCCTTACATGGCAGCTGTTTTCTTCCAGAGTGAGCATCCCAAGAGAACTGAATGGAAGCTACATGGCCTTTTCTAACCAAGTGGCACCACTTCCACCCCCTCTAAGGGGCTGAAGCAGTCACACACCCACCTAGATTCAAAGGCAAGGATCACAGACCCCTCCTCTCAATGGGTGGAGTATCAACGAATTTGGGGCTGTTTAGATAAACAGTCACATTAAATCCTTAGTGAGCACCTACAAACTTTGTCTTTCTCTAAGTATTTTTCAATTCTGTAAGATTTTGACAAATACCAGAGCAAAGCTATGAGTTACTGGCTCCTTGGGACCCATCAGTAGTCCCAAATTATGCCCAAATCCACTTGTGAGAATACACTTCTTTGTACAGTTGGCTTCTAATGCCTTCAATTGAGGAGCAACCCTTGTTAATCCTGTCTTTAAATACACTGTCACTAATCCATCCTCTCTTTGGACCTCTTCAGAGAGGTTTAAAAACACTAATGATGTTTTACTCATCTTTTTGGTTCACATAAAACTAAGGATTAAAATCCTTGTAGTTCACAGGTTATAGATTATGCCTTTTTTCCCCGATATTTTCCATAAAGTATTTAGTCTTATATAAAATATTGTGATCCAAAGTTTAGAAGAGATTAAAGGATGAATTTTCATCCTAATTCATCATGCACATATACAATTATTTTGGCTGGTGTCTGCCTTGTTTATGCATTTAAACATGTTTTATTCATGTTCCTGTATATAATTGTCCACGCTTATGTCACACGATCCATTCAAATGCCTAAGTTTTATAAATACACATATAATTTTTCACTACTTGGGATTACATAGAAATTAGATTTGTCAGGTTTTTGTGTATTTTAATGATATGACACTAAAATAGTTGAGTCCGTAAGTTCAAATTCTGAAGCACATTAATCACTATGTTACAGTAAAATGCACGGACAGACACAGTAGAATAATAGCAGTCTGTGTGATTACTCTAGCAAGTTCTATTAGAAATACTTGTATTTGTTTATGAAAGACATCTTTATTTCTTTCCTTCCATATAAAATTGGTTCAGAAAAAAAAAAGACTCAAATCCACATTGGCATTTTCAAGGAATCACACTATCTAATGTGAGACATCTTATCACATTAGTAATTATATTCAGAGAAAACGATTTTTTGGACATGTGAGATTTTCTATTCAGCTCCAGAAGTAAATCAGTGCACTGCAGCAAACATAACCACATAGGCCCAATCACACACTAATAACCCTTCCATACCACTCCACTAATTTGATACTGCTGCCCATGCTAAATTACCAAGGAGTTTTAAAAAATACCATCTATTTGTTTTTGAATACACAGTATATTTTCTTCTAACTACATTCTGATCACATTTCACTGAGGAAAATACATCTGGCCTATCAATGGCATCAAATGGGTATTTCCTCAGGGGTGTGTAAAGTGTATATAAATCTTAGTTTCTGCCTGAGATTTGCAGAGATGCTAATACACAGGTCACTTGTGCGCTGATTTTTCTTTGTGAGTTGGGAGCTAAGCTTGCAAGCTCTCTGTGGTATAATGAGATCATGGGCAGTTTGGCTTATATGCATAAAGATTTCACTCTTTTGCAAGTAGTCCCTCTGCCCCTGTACATTAGGTTTCTAGATTGCTTTAATGCACCAGCCTCCCATCTACATTTATTTGGAAAAGAATATAAGCAATTTTTTCTTTAGTTTACTCAGACTAAGAGAAATAAATTCCTATCTATGCACACAGTTGTGTGCTATGCCAATCATATTAAATAAATACATTATAGCAGCTCTCTTTTTCAATGGCTCCATTTTTTTCCTTTGATGGCTTTCACCAATAAAAGTGTAGTCTGTGGAAAAGCACCCTTCTGGATAATCCATTGTCTCATTTTAACTCATTTTTATCAGGGAATTCCCCCTGCAGCAATCCCCACTGCCAGCCATTAGCTGTGCACATCTGCCTGCAGTAATGACCGATCCTGTGTACATACCTGACTGCCATCTAATTTAGACTTTGCCCATAGGACACTAATGCAGCATCTCCAGGGCCAGCTAAATTCTGGACTTTTGACACATTACGGTTATCACTTCATTTGGTCTTCGGAAGTGAATTAAGAGTGCCTGAGGTCGCAAATAGGTCAAATGCCTATGCCTATACCACGGGCCTTCAGCTTACCCATGTCCAGCTTCATGTGTGTTCAGACAGAATGTGTGTCACATCACAGGCCCCATAACTTTATTGCAATCGTGACCCAAATTAAAGATATTTCGATCCAGTCCCTTCCTGTACGCAATACAAAATATTATGGGTATGTCCGTGTGATCACAAAGAAACATGTATTTCACATCAATAAATAGAAAGGCCATATATTAAAATTTGTTCTACCTGAATTTCATTCTTCTTTGATCTGTTTTTATCTTTAAACATGTTCTGGTTTAAAGAGATCATTAATTAAAGCAATGGAAATTAGAGCAATTAAAGTTCTTATAAAATACATTCACAACATTGTCTTTTCTGCTAGATTGTAAGGGACTAAAGGACAGGGGCAGTAGCAGGATGCCATATCTGTACTAAGGGGGCTGGGCAGTCCTAAGACAAGACCTAGAGGATCCCCTCAACAAGCAAATTACTGCAGATGAGGAGAATGGTCAAGAAACCACTGCAATGATCCAGACAAAAACTCGCCATGCCCTGAACTGAAGCCAAGGATGTCTCAAGAGATATTTTGGAAATAGACACAATAGGATTTGGATATGGAAGACATGAGACTAGGAGTTGAAGCAGACTTAGATCTCAGCTCTGACACATAAAGATCTTGGAAACCACCACTCCTAGTCTTAAAACAAGAAAAATCTAGACAAACTGAAAATCAACAACTTTTGCTGAACCTATCACAGAACTAAGGCTGCAGATCAAACAACAATCCCAAAACCTGGAAAAATGGTTACATCCCAAAGATACAACAACCAAGAACTCTTTACTTCGAGCAGCAGCTGCACTAGCGGGCAAACTGGTAGAAACACCTAAATGGTAACTTCGATGAATTGCTGGAGGCTGAGCGTGAACTAGTGTAAGAGTGAGAAATTCCTGGGGGCCACAGTCTTGGGGGGGGGTCACACTGTCTTGGACTTTTCCTTTCTGATCCCTTTCAGGAACCCACCAGGTTTTCACAGTGAGGACCTGAGCAAGATCTCCTCCTGCCCCTGGCAAGGGGAAGGGAAGAGTAACTGCCGTGAAGCCCACCCAGAGCCTTCTCCAAAACAAAGGCCTATTCTCCAGGGAAAAGACTTTACCCAAAGTGTCTAATTCCAAAACCTTATCTCACCTAGAGGAAAGCAATTCTCCTCACTCCAGCTCCCTCCAGCCTTTCCCTCTCACTTAAGATGGAAAAGCAATCCCATAGTCATCAAGGGCTTCAAGGGAATAGAGTGGGAAAGCTGCAGCCAGGGATTGACCAAGGACAAGGTAGGAAATGCTATGCCACAGGAGGAGGGATAGAAACACACGTGAAGGCCACAGCCTCAAGACACGGGCCCCCAAAATACTGAGACCTAATCAGAAGATTGTAGAATGCTCCCCTTCCTTTCCCCATACCCTACCACCACACCAACAGGCTCCAGTGTCATAACCACAGAGTGGAGCTGAAAGAAGTGCAAGACCCAGGCTGTCTCCAAGGAACTGTATAGGGAAGCCTCAAAGCCAAGACAGAGGACAGAAACAAGGACACTAGAGAAAACGGATCCTATGGCATCTGCAACTAAAATAAACACTAAACACAGCCCAATTCCTTGACGGATTAACATAAATCCTCCCACCAAAGGTCTATTTACCACACTTCCTATTACCCAATATAATGTGTCCAGTTTCAACAAAATATTCCAGGGCATGCCAAAAGGCAAGAAAAAACACACAGTCTACAGAGAAAAGGCCATCATCAGATTCATACTCAGATACGACACAGATATTGAAATTATCATACAAGGAATTTATTTCATACAAGAACTCTGTTAAGGGCTCTAAGAGAAAAAGTGGGTAGGCAATATGCAAGATGAGATGGACATTATAAGTTGAGGGATGGAAATTCTAAGAAAGAATCTAAAGGAAATGCTAGAAATCAAAAACACAGTAACAGAAGTGAAGAGTGCCTTTCACTAGCTGACTAGTGAAGAGCTGAGTCTCACTCTCAGGGAGGTGATAGGGCAGATGGTGCTAGGCTTTATCAAGATAGAGAAATATAGGGGGAGGAACCGGTTTAGATCAAAGAAGACATTTTCCTTTTATTTTTTATTTTTTTACCTGAAAAGAAATGGTTTCCAAAGTGGATATAGGTCATGAGTGTCAACAAAGAGGTGAACTGAAAGAAGATATTAGCAAAAAAAGGAATGGGCCGGGCATAGTGGCTCACACCTGTAGTCCCAGCACTTTGGGAGGCTAAGGTGGGTGGATCACCTGAGATTGGGGTTTCAAAACCAACGTGACCAACATGGAAAAAACCCATCTCTACTACAAATACAAAATTAGCTGGGCATGGTGGTGCATGCCTATAATCCTAGCTACTCAGGAGGCCGAGGCAGGAGAATCCTTTGAACCCAGGAGGCAAAGGTTGTAGTGAGCCAAGATTGTGCCATTGCACTCCAGCCTGGGCAACAAGAGCGAAACTCCATCTCAAAAAGAAAAAAAAAAATGGAATGGTCAAGACACCAAAGAGAGGTTGAGAAACACTTAGCAACTCTCATCCAAGCTAGTGGCAGCGGCTCTGCATTTCTGGAGCAGTAGAAAGTGTGCTCCAGATTTGGCATTAGGTGACTGTTGGTCATTAGAGCCAGAGCACTAAAGCCAGGGCAGCTTCCACGCAAAACTGAATGTTTGGAAATCTTCTGATGGAAGAGAGAAATGACAGCTGACTGGCTGACAGCTAGGTAGGTGACAGCAAAGCTTTCACCAAAAATGCAGAGCTGCTGCCACTAGCTTGGAATTGTCGGGTTTGTCTGCAAGACCAGGACAGACTCAGTGGGAACTGCCTGCAGATGCGACACAGGAAGGGACATTAGAGGGCAGAACTCAGATTGCAAGGGAAGAGAAGTAAAAGGAAGGAAGAAAGTGTAGACAGGGAACTCGGGCTCCACTTGCAAAACTTGGCAGGGTGCTGTGGGAGAAAAGGACAAGAGATTCAGGATGAGAGTTGGAGAGTGTTTCTTAAGAAACAAGAGTTGTGAAACTATTCATACGTGGAGCCAAAAAGCGGGTAACATGCAAGTGAGG
Source organism: Callithrix jacchus (assembly GCF_049354715.1). Classification (NCBI taxonomy): domain Eukaryota; kingdom Metazoa; phylum Chordata; class Mammalia; order Primates; family Cebidae; genus Callithrix; species Callithrix jacchus. The sequence goes on along the minus strand of NC_133517.1, from coordinate 33,578,856 downwards.
GAGAGAGAACAGATTTAAGAAGGCTTCCAAATTAAACTGGTGGGCTGGGACCCTGAATGCAAGTGGAGGAACCACCCTCGGAAGGAGGGCAACAGGTCACCCCTTCCATTAAAACACCTCTTTTCCATAGAAAAGGAATGAAGGGGGAAAACAAGGTTATGGATACAGATACATTTGCACATAAAGTTGGAGGAAAGAAATTGAAAGAATTCATGCAGGTTCGGATCAGCCTATGTTATCCTGTAGGCCAGTCATTTCCAAACACTGTTTATTTAGTACTTGAGTTGAGCACACCCCCAAATATATGTATATTTATTTATAAGTTTCAAGCAAATGCTGTCAATTTTTATTTAACTAAAGCTTAATTTTTTTTACATTTGTATAAAAAGGCACTAAACACTATACATATCACTTACCTAAGATTATCACGTGCCCTTCCTAGAGGGTACATTCTCCATGTTGAAAGTACTAGTCTATGCCAAATTTTTTTAAATAGCTATATTTTAAAAACCCTGCCACAAAAACCCAAACTCTTTTTTTTTTATAACTGTAGGGACAGGGTCTCTCTATGTTGCCCAGACTGGTCTTGAACTCCTGGACTCAAGTGATTCTCCTGTCTTAGCCTCCCAAAGTGCTGAGATTACAGGCATACAGGCATGAGCCACTGTGCAAGCCCCAAACCCTCCTAATTTAGTTTCTAAACAACCCAGGCACTCACAATCACCTTGATCTACTTACTAGCATTCATGCCCACCTACCTTGGAAAGCATATCTTTTGGTCTTCCAGCATCCAGTTTAAGTCGAACAACATTTACTCAGTTTCCCTATCCTGGCTTCTTCCCCAGGCAGAGCACTTTAACATGGCGAATTCATAAACAACTTTTAGAGATTAACATTCTCCCAGTTTAAGCCATACCCTCTACTGTCCCTTTCCATGTGTTGCATCTGCAGGCAGTCCCCACTGAGTCTGTCCTGGCCTTGCAGACAAATCCGACAATTCCAAGCTAGTGGCAGCAGCCCCTCATTTCTGGTGAAAGCTTTGCTGTCACCTCCCTAGCTGTCAGGCTGTCAGCTGTCATTTCTCTCTTCCATCAGAGCGATTCCGACTTGCAACCTCCTCTGCCCTCTTCCAGTTTGCTGCTTCTTAGCTTCTCTGGGCTGGGAAACAAGACAATTGGAAAGGCTGAAAATAGAATACAAAATGGGAATCAGTGAGGATCCTAGGAAGTGCTAAGGAGCTTGGCTTTAATGCAGGGACAATGCTTTGTGTCTCTGAGGCCTTTTTCACTTATTGTTTCCGATCAAAGCTGAAATCTTCCAGACTGACCTCTATATGCAGGAGATGCTATCATATTTACCTTGGGTTTTCTTAAAGCAAATACCTACTGGCATTACTAATGACACCAGCATTATAATCAAGCTACAGTAAACATTTCATTGCCCCCTAAGACCTGGGTGAAGGGAACATGTCTTAACAAAATATATTCTTCATCCTGTATTAGCAGTGTATTCCTAAAACTCCTACAAGGTATAAATTGCCACAATCTATAACATATTCTCTTTTAAGGTTTTATGCTGGGAGGTGGTCCTAATCCTTTCATCTGTTTTCTCACTGTACAATATGAAACAATCCACAGAATTGATGTCCATCTTCCAAGTGACCCCAACTTGGTGAAACCTGGAGAAGAGTGAGGGAAGCAAATACCCATTTTTCTGATTACCCAGGAGTGCGTCAGCCTCAAGACAGGAGGAGAGTCTGGTAACTGCTCTGTCTGCACCTGCTATCCTCAGTTCCATTATGAGCCGCAAATGGCAAAATCAATGAGGAGATGAAACTAGAATATAAAGAGGCCAAAGACTGCTACAAATCACTGCTCTGCCCTGGGAGGCCTGGGCAGAAACTCCTTGGAGAGTTTCCCTGAGAAAAGCTCTGCTATTCAACCAAAGTATTAAGTTTCTCCTAAAGGTTCCAAGTGACAAATAGGCTCCCAGTGCCTGCTAACCCATCCCAGGGAGGGAAATTCATCCCATGCACCAAGCTCCTGTAAGCCCTTTTTTAGTGAGACCCTTTGCAGAGCGGAACTGCAAAAAAGCAGCGCTGCTTTGCTCAGTGATGGCCAATCAGGTTCTTTCCCCGAAGCCTGCAACCCATAGACTAGGGGTTCCACAGGCAGGCAATAGGTGAGTAAGACAGAATTGGGTAAGACAGAACAAGGCAGGGAGGGCTCCCTCAACTCAGGCTTGCTTTGTTCCATGAGGGAGGTAAATTTCCTTTTGCTATCCAGGGAAGGGACTCACTCCTAGATACTGCCTTCCAGCTCCCTTGCTTCTCTCACCAGAAGTTTTTTTTTTTTTTTTGGAAATATCAACTGCCTTCTCCCATATTCATTTTTAATTCTTAAAAAACGCATTCAATCAGCCACGTGCGATGGCTCATGTCTTTAATCCCAGCACTTTGGGAAGCCAAGGCAGGCAAATCACCTAAGGTGAGGACTTTGAGACCCACCTGGCCAACATGGTGAAACTCTGTCTCTACTAAAAATATAAAAATTACCCAGGCACGGTAGCAGGTGCCTGTAATCCCAGCTACTTGGGGGGCTGTGGCAGGGGAATCTCTTGAACCCAGGGGGCAGAGGTTGCAGTGAGCTAAGATAGCACCATTGAACTCCAGCCTAGGGGACAAGAGTGTGACTTAGTCTCAAAAAAAAAAATGCATTCATTCATTGATTCCAAATATCTAACAAAGCCTTAATATGTGCAGCTATTTTTTTTCAGGTGCTGAATTCCTGATGTCATGGAGCTCATAGTCCAGACAGACAACAGAAAACCAAATAAATGTATAGCAAAAAAAGTCAGGTGTCTTGAAGGAAAACAAACAGGGTTAGAAGATAGCAGAGACTTGAAGAATAAGGAGGAGCAGCCATGGGCAGTTCTGGGAGAAGAGTATTCCAGGCTGCAGGAGAAGTGGTGAACAGGGAGTCTCTGAGGTGGGAGGTGGCTGGGAGTGAGGCTGTAGCAGGAGGGAGGAGGCCAGTGGACATGAGACAGCAGGCAGCGGAGGGATGAAGGAACGGCAATGGGGAGGCAGCCAGGGACCTGGCTATGAGAAGCCTTAGAGACCAAGTGAGCCACCAGGCTGTGTCCTGAAGGTGACAGAAAGCTGCTGGAGGTGAGTAAGAGCAATGGCATGATCACTCTGGCTGCCTGTGGAGAACACACTGGAAGGAGCAAGAGAGGAAGAGAGTGAAAAGAGGCTCTTGTAGTGGTCCAGGCAAGAAGCAGCTGCGGTAAGGACCTGCCTGGGATTGGAAAAGGAAAAGAGAAACTGTTTGAATCAGGGCAGGCTAGGAAGGTAGAGCTGACGGGATCTGCAGAGAAGAGATGTGAATTAAGGGAGCAAGAGAGGAGTCAGGAAAAATTCCAAGCTAGTAGGCCTTAAAACAGGGATGAGCGGTATCTTCCCAAAGAGACAGAGTAGCCTGAACGCAAGGATGGGTGGTGGTTCTCCCAACAGAGATGGGGAAGACACCCCAGGAAGCACAGAGGAAGGGGAGGAAAATAGGCCTTTGCATTAAAATGTATCAGTTCCCACTGTTAAAGAAATTGTGGCTATTAGAATTCTGCCAGTCCGAAATATATTCATAACATAATACTGCTCCCATTGGGAACAAACAAGTGAAGAACAGAGAATAATATATGCTAGACCCAGCATTCTTGTACAAGGTCATGAGATGCAAAGAAGACCAGAAAGAGACCAACAGGGAGCAATGAGATCAGGTCTGTAACATAGGATCTGACCTGAAAGGCAAACCAGCTGTGTGGACGAGTTATTTCACTTTCCTGTGCCTTGGTTTTCTCATCTGCAAAATGGGGCTAATTGTAATAGTAGCTATCTCACAGAGGTAGACAAGTTAAAACTTGCAAAGTTCTTAGAACAATGCCTGATACACGATAAGGGTTATAGAAATGTTTTTTTAAATTTAATGAATAAAGTTTTTTGCCTAAAGAATGGGAAGAAATGAAAAAGAGAATACCTGATTGGATCCTAAATATTAAATGAAAATAAATTAACATTTAAATACACTTTTGGGTAGTAAATAAAATGGTGACATAGATTATGCTCTTATATTTCAGAAGTCACAAAGATAACCATTAAGACACTCCTTTTAAATACACTATGTGATAGCTTAATAACCTAGCAGATCACAGGCCTATAAATCATGTATTTGGAAACCAAAGCTTATATCCATGGTGTCTCACAGTATCTTCACAGAGAGAATTTCTCCAGAGTCCCTCTGTGGATCACTGCAAATCCTCAACGCTTTGCTTTCTTTCCTTCTGTGCACACCTCGGTGGAAGTGCTGATAAAAATGGAATGTTTAAGAGGTGAAAAGTGGAAAGGAAGCAGAAATTAATGGTCCTGGGGAGTGATATTCTAGTCCCTTTCAATCTCTGACCAGTTGTTCTGAGTAACCTCAGTGCCGGGGGCTGCCTTGCCCAGGTGTTAGTACACCCTATCCAGCGCCAACAGCGTACTCACGTACTCCAGAGATAACACAAGATTACCGCCACCAAGTGCACATCTTGTTCCTTAGACAGAATGCAATGATGAAAAGGGTACGGTTCCATAGGGCCTTGCTAAAAGCGGTATAAAGGCAAAGGGAGTTTTCATTAGAAAAAATATTTCAGTTTATGTTTTGGACAAATAACCAGCAGCAGTGTGGAGGTGAGAGCTACAGAGAGGAGTTAAAAGGCTGTACCTATCATCCAAGCCTGCCGATGAGGACCTGAACTAAATCCTCAGCCATAAGAAAACAGAGAGCAACATCAATTCTACTGACTTGATAGAGGTAGACCCAACAGAGCTTGGCAATTGTTTGGATACAGGTGTGAGGTTTCCAAGTTAGGATGCTGGGGAACAGCAAAGACGTGAACAGAGGTTCAGAACAGCGATATAGTTCAGAGACGGTAGTTAATGATTTAGAGGTCCGTGTGGCGTCTCCACATTCTTAAGGAAAGCTCAGGGAACATACATGATGCCTACCTCAAGCTCCATTCGGAAATGCAAGCCAAAGATATCAAGTGGCTTAGCCAAAGCCACCATACCAATTATCATCACAGATGGAAAAAAATCATGGTTCCAACTCCAAACACAGTGAGCTTTCTACTATAGCAAGCCGACTCCATGCTCTGCTCTCCTCTAGGTCACTGTGAACAGTCAGTCATTTGATCATGACTTTGATCATGCAATCCTATTAGTAAAGAAAAAATGGAAAGCATGCTATGTGCAAATTACATAATATTCTACTGAGCTAACACATTAATTACATGCCAAAACTTTAAAAGAACTATAAGTTTAAAAGTTGAGATTCCATATATATTTTTTATCTCAACGGATCATATGGTGCAACCTTGGACCTGATGCCCCTGCCTCCCTTAGAAGATCACAGCACAGGATGTTGTCCCAGGCAGCCAGTGGAAACAGTGTGGAATCGGCCACCACCTGCATCACCACTGAACAGCTTTGTGATTACACTCTCTTTCTATTTCCACTGTTATAAATACCACCAACTTAGTGGCTTAAAACAATAAATTTACTATCTCACAATGTCCATGGATCAGGAGTCCAGGCACAACGTGGCTCAGATGGTCTTCTGGTAAGACTCTTAGAGGGCTGAAATCAAGCTGTCAGCAGGGGTGGATTCCTTTCTGGAGATTCTAGGAGAGAATATGCTTCTAGGTTCATCTGGCGGTTGGCAGAATTCAGGGGTTGTTCTTAACTTCTAGAAGCCATATTCCCTGACTTGTGGCCCCTTTATCTTCAAAACTAGTGGCAGTGAGTTGAGTCCGTCCCACACCTTCAATCTTTCTGATTTATCCTTCTGCCTCATCCCACCAATGGTCACATCATTTCTCTAAGTCTTAACTTCTTCAATAGCAAATGGAAAAAATAAACATTTACCTCAGATGATTGGTTTGAGGATTACATGGAGTAAGTGATATGAAATTATCTGAATATTCTAAAGCAATAGATGTGGGGAAGGTGGGAATTGGGAGAAATTAAAAAATAAAAGGAAGGACAAGAGATTTCTCTTCACTTAAGATGACCAGTATGATTCTGGTAATAGAGTAGGTTGAGTGTCAACAGAACACTAAAATTAAGAGAGACATTGCCTATAAAAGCACTTTGTGAATGCTACAGTGGCATATAAATGCTGAGAATTGTTATAAAATATTATGTGCCATATTAAACGCAAATTAACCTTAAGGCTTTTGTGTGTGTGTGAAACAGGGTCTTATCTGTTGCCCAGGCTGGAGTGCGGTGGCATGATCATGGCTCGCTGCAGCCTCAATATCTCAGGCTCAACAGCAAATCTTCCCACTTCAGTGTCTTGACTAGCTGGAATTACAGGCATGCACTACCACATCTGGCTGATTTTCTTTTTCAATTTTTAGTAGAGACAATGTTTCACTATATTGCCCAGGCTGGTCTTGAACTCCTGAGCTCAAGAAATCCTACCCACCTTGGCCTCCCAAAATGCTGGCATTACAGGTGTGAGCCACTCCACCTGGCCAATGTTAAGGTTTTTTGAGATTTAGTCTGTACTCAGAAAAGACTCATAATTTGCCCCTTCTCCCCGGCGATTAGTGCTGAGAGTGCGTAGTGTGTGCTACAGGCTCGGAACACACATTTATTATTTTAAAAAATCCACTCAAGCCTGTAATCCCAGCACTTTGGGAGGCTGAGGCAGGTGGATCACGAGGTCAAGAGATCGAGACCATCCTGGTCAACATGGTGAAACCCCGTCTCTACTAAAGATACAAAAAATTAGCTGGGCATGGTGGCGCGTGCCTGTAATCCCAGCTACTCAGGAGCCTGAGGCAGGAGAATTGCCTGAACCCAGGAGGCGGAGGTTGCAGTGAGCCGAGATCGCGCCATTGCACTCCAGCCTGGGTAACAGGAGCGAAACTCTGTCTCAGAAAAAAAAAAAAAAAAAATCCAAAAAAAAATGTTTTTAAAAACCCAAAAAAATTTACAAAAAATCCGCGTCTCCCCCGCCGGAGACTTTTTTTTTTTTCTTCCTCTTTTATAAAATAACCTGGTGAAGCAGCGGAGACCGACCCGCCCACCCACGGCCCCGCAGCAGCTCCAAGAAGGAACCAAGAGACCGAGGCCTTCCCGCTGCCCGGACCCAACATCGCCACCCTCGGTCCCTGCCCGCAGCCGGCAGTCAGCGGCAGCAGATCGACCCTGTTCTGCGGCCGTTGAGTAGTTTTCGATTCTGGCTGATTTTTGTCCCTCTGCGCTTGCCCCCGCTCCCCTCCCCCCGGCTCCGGCCCCCGGCCCCGGCACTCGCTCTCTTCTTCTCACGGAAAGGTCGCGGCCTGTGGCTCTGAGGGCAGCGGTGCCGAGATGAACCCCAGCACCCCCAGCTACCCCATGGCTTCGCTCTACGTGGGGGACCTCCACCCCTACGTGACCGAGGCGATGCTCTTCGAGAAGTTCAGCCCGGCCGGGCCCATCCTTTCCATCCGGGTCTGCAGGGACATGATCACCCACCGCTCCTTGGGCTATGCGTACGTGAACTTCCAGCAGCCGGCTGACGCCGAGCGTGCTTTGGACACCATGAATTTTGATGTTATAAAGGGCAAGCCAGTACGCATCATGTGGTCTCAGCGTGATCCATCACTTCGAAAAAGTGGAGTGGGCAACATATTCATTAAAAATCTGGACAAATCCATTGATAATAAAGCATTGTATAATATATTTTCTGCTTTTGGTACCATCCTTTCATGTAAGGTGGTTTGTGATGAAAATGGTCCCAAGGGCTATGGATTTGTACACTTTGAGACACAGGAAGCCGCTGAAAGAGCTATTGAAAAAATGAATGGAATGCTCCTAAATGATCGCAAAGTATTTGTTGGACCATTTAAGTCTCGTAAAGAAAGAGAAGCTGAACTTGGAGCTAGGGCAAAAGAGTTCACCAATGTTTACATCAAGAATTTTGGAGAAGACATGGATGACGAGCACCTTAAGGATCTCTTTGGCAAGTTTGGGCCTGCCTTAAGTGTGAAAGTAATGACTGATGAAAGTGGAAAATCCAAAGGATTTGGATTTGTAAGCTTTGAAAGGCATGAAGATGCACAGAAAGCTGTGGATGTGATGAATGGAAAGGAGCTCAATGGAAAACAAATTTATGTTGGTCGAGCTCAGAAAAAGGTGGAACGGCAGACGGAACTTAAACGCAAATTTGAACAGATGAAGCAAGATAGGATCACCAGATACCAGGGTGTTAATCTTTACGTGAAAAATCTTGATGATGGTATTGATGATGAACGTCTCCGTAAAGAGTTTTCTCCATTTGGTACAATCACTAGTGCAAAGGTTATGATGGAGGGTGGTCGCAGCAAAGGGTTTGGTTTTGTATGTTTCTCCTCCCCAGAAGAAGCTACTAAAGCTGTTACAGAAATGAACGGTAGAATTGTGGCCACAAAGCCATTGTATGTAGCTTTAGCTCAGCGCAAAGAAGAGCGCCAGGCTCACCTCACTAACCTGTATATGCAGAGAATGGCAAGTGTACGAGCTGTGCCCAACCCTCTAATCAACCCCTACCAGCCAGCACCTCCTTCAGCTTACTTCATGGCAGCTATCCCACAGACTCAGAACCGTGCTGCATACTATCCTCCTAGACAAATTGCTCAACTAAGACCAAGTCCTCGCTGGACTGCTCAGGGTGCCAGACCTCATCCATTCCAAAATATGCCTGGTGCTATCCACCCAGCTGCTCCTAGACCACCATTTAGTACTATGAGACCAGCTTCTTCACAGGTTCCACGAGTCATGTCAACACAGCGTGTTGCTGACACATCAACACAGACAAAGGGTCCACGTCCTGCAGCTGCTGCAGCTACTCCTGCTGTCCGCACCGTTCCACAGTATAAATATGCTGTGGGAGTTCGCAATCCTCAGCAACATCTTAATGCACAGCCACAAGTTACAATGCAACAGCCTGCTGTTCATGTACAAGGTCAAGAACCTTTGACTGCTTCCATGTTGGCATCTGCCCCTCCTCAAGAGCAAAAGCAAATGTTGGGTGAATGGCTGTTTCCTCTTATTCAAGCCATGCACCCTTCTCTTGCTGGTAAAATCACTGGTATGTTGTTGGAGATTGATAATTCAGAACTTCTTCATATCCTTGAGTCTCCAGAGTCACTCCGTTCTAAGGTTGATGAAGCTGTAGCTGTACTACAGGCCCACCAAGCTAAAGAGGCTGCCCAGAAAGCCGCTAACAGTGCCACCGGTGTTCCAGCTGTTTAAAATTGATCAGGGACCACGAAAAGAAACTTGTGCTTCACCGAAGAAAAATATCTAAACATCAAAAAACTTAAATATTATGGGGAAAAAAAATTGCAAAATATAAAATAAATAAATAAAGGAAAGGAAACTTTGAACCTTATGTACCGAGCAAATGCCAGGTCTAGCAAACATGATGCTAGTCCTAGATTACTTATTAAAAACAAATTATTGTTTTATAGACCCAGGGAAAAAGAATTTTCAGCAAAGTACAAACATTTAAAGCATTCCTTTCTTTAATTTTGTAATTCTTTACTGTGGAATAGCTCAAAATGTCAGTTCTGTTTTAAGTAACAGAATTGAAAACTGAGCAAGGAAACATAATTTGGATTATAACATTCTTGCTTTAATAAAAATTCCTTAAACAGTTAAAAAAAAGACTCATAATTTAAAATATTTATCAGTAAAAATGGAATGTAAGGTAGCACAGTACCATAGACATGCAAATATCATTTGATGACAATGATTATGCCCTGGGATGTAGAGATATTGTCACAGGGCCTGAAGTAGTCAGGGTTCTCCAGAGAAACAAAATCAATAGGATATATGTAGATTTATAGAAAGAGATTTATTATGAGGGATTGGCTCACATGATGATGGAGAGAGAGAAGTCCCAGGATCTGCTGTCTGCAATCTGGAGAACCAGAAATGCCAGTAGTGTAATTCCAAGCCCAAAGGCCTGAGCACCAGGGGAGCCAATGGTGAAACTCCCAGTGTCCACGCCCAAAGGCCCAAGAACCAGGATGTCTAAGAGCAGGAAAAGATAGCAAGATGGCTGTCCCAGCTAAAGCAGAGAGTAAATTTCCTTCTTCCTCTGCCTTTTTTTTTCCACTCTGTCACCCAGGCTGGAATGCAGTGACGCGATCTCAGCTCACTGAAACCTCAGCCTCCTGGGTTCAAGTGATTCTCCTGCCTCAGCCTCCTGAGTAGCTGGGATTACAGGCACGTGTCACCATGCCCGGCTAATTTTTTTTGTATTTTTAGTGGAGGTGAGGTTTCACCATATTAGCCAGGATGGTCTTGATCTCCTGACCTCATGATCTGCCTGCCTCAGCCTCCCAAAGTGCTAATATTACATATGTGAGCCACTGCACCTGGCCTCCTCTCCCTTTTCTATTTCTATTGGGGCCTTCAACGGATTGGATGATGCCTGCCCACAATGGTGAGGGTGATCTATACTCAGGCTAGCAGTGCAAATGCTAATGTCTTCCAGAGATACCCTCTCAAACACACCCAGAAATGAAGTTTTACCTGAAATCTAAGTATTCCTTTGCACAGTCAAATTGACACATAAAATTAACCATCACAGGATCAGTTACTTAACTTCATTCCTCATCTGTAAAATGGGAATAATAATGGCACCTATTTTAGAATTACTGTGAGGATTAAATAAGAGTACATGTGGAATACTCAGAACAATGCCAGGCTGATAAGTATTATCTATTATTTTCTCACTGAATTGAATGATGTTATGATCATAAGGTCAAAAAGATGACAACAAAGCGTCTACTTCTAGCTCACAGCCCTTCTTAAGACAATGAAAAGACTCATACCTCCCAAAAGCTAATATGCAAGAGAATAAATAAGAATAAAAATACGCCGGGCGCGGTGGCTCAAGCCTGTAATCCCAGCACTTTGGGAGGCTGAGGTGGGTGGATCACAAGGTCAAGAGCTCGAGACCATCCTGGTCAGCATGGTGAAACACCGTCTCTACTAAAAATACAAAAATTAGCTGGGCATGGTGGCACGTGCCTGTAATCCCAGCTACTCGGGAGGCTGAGGCAGGAGAATTGCCTGAACCCAGGAGGTGGAGGTTGCGGTGAGCCGAGATCATGCCATTGCACTCCAGCCTGGGTAACAAGAGCGAAATTCTGTCTCAAAAAAAGAAAAAAAAAAAAGAATAAAAATACATCTTTCAGGTCAGAGTAACAAGTAGATATTTTACCCATTATGTCCTCTAGCCTGATTCTGTCTTTTTACAGCTTGCAGGAGACAGAGCCATGATTTAGCTAAAAGCAAGGGTTATGTGAATTTGCAGCTTCAGCAACTAGCAGTTCTAGAAGATGCTTCCAGCAGGTGCACCCTCATCCTGAGAAGATTTAGTCGGGGCATGGTTGCCTAGATTGCTGACACCTGGTGTTTTTTACAGCAAATTCTCAACTAAGAGTAATGCCAAAAGAGAAGAGTGGGTTTAGGCAGATGCGTTGCACTGGGCACGCAAAGACCCCACATTTTCCGGCTGCACTCTACACATTCAAGTAGGAGCCACACCACTGCAACTCTGTCCAGTCCTCGGGGTGCATATAAGTTCAAGAAGCTCTGAATGTACATGCCCCCCAGAGACCTGTTGAGGAACTAAAAGAAAGTGAAAAGAGAAATTTAAAATATCAAATACCTCACTACTTGTTGCGTTATTGTTTAATGGATGTAATTTAAAATGAAAATCAAGGACTTTTCCCTTCACTATGACAGGCTCTGGAGGAATTCTTAAGTAAAAAACATGAAGCAAACCCAAGTAAAGAGTCTAAGAGAAAAAAAAGATATAAAGAAAACACCAAACAGAAGTTCAGTGAAAAAAGAAAAACTGTAAAGGAACAACAATGAGATTTTATAGAATGACTGTAATTGAGAGAAGAAAGGCAATTTGAAAAACTGGTTATTTCTTCATACAGCAAATTTATTAAACATGTACTATGTGTCAAGCACTATGCTAGGAGTCCTCAAAAAGCTCCCCTAGTAGAGGAGACAGAAAACAGGCAATTATAAAAAAAGAATGGGAAATTTTGTGTCAAGGATAAGTAAAAACAGGATGATGTGGCAAGAGTCAGGGGTGGAGGAACACTGTCAAACCCATTTTATGTTGCTATAATAGAGTGACACCAACTGGGTAATTGATAACGAACAGAAAGGTATCGACTCACAGTTCTGGAGGCTGTGAAGTCCAAGATTAAGGGACTGGCATCTGATGAGGACCTTCTGTTGCTTCATCCCATGGCAGAAAGTAAAAGAGGAAGAGAGAGCAGAAGATCAAACTCCCAGCCTCAAGCCCTTTTATAATCAGCGTTAATTTATTCCTGAAGGCAGAGCCCTCATGGCCTACACACCTCCCATTAGACCCCACATCCCAACAGTGTTGCCGGGGGATTCCATGTTCAGCGCATGGTTTTGGGAGCACACATTCAAACCTTGGCAGGCACATAGCTCTGTGGACTCAGAGAAGCAAGCAGATTAACTCAAAAAAGCAAAGGACAGTAAATGGAAAAGGGAGATAGATACAGCTGTGCCTTCTAGACCAGGTGCAGCCATTCCTTGCTGCTGGGACCTGAAACAAGTCACTCCACTTAGTTCTCCCACTTCAAAGAAGGTTCTTCAGCTACGTGATTAGCATGGTAACACTACGAACCCTATGAGCAGACAGTCATCCTTGACTCCTCTCATTCTTCATACTTCATCTTCAATCCAACAGAAATATTTATTGGTGCTACATTTAAAATACATATCCAGGATCTGTCCTCTATCCCTTTCTCCATCCAACTGTACAACTTGAGAAACAAGATGGGAAAAGGCCAAGGCTCTAGCAAAGCCAGCACATCACACAGCATGGTAGAATGGAGATGGTACTACACAGGATGTCTGAAACAGGATTCCCAGGTGGATTTTGCCACTACTATGTGATCTGAGCCTCGGCTGTCTTATTTATAAGAAGAATGGTGAGGTAGGACCAAGAGGCAAACCTCTGCACTCAGGCCAAATCCCTACCACTTCCTGGTGTTGTAAATAAAATTTTGTTAGAACACAATCATGTCCGCTCATTTACATATTGTTTACAACTGCTTAAGTGCTCCAGCAGCAGAGCTGGGAAGTGGTGATAGAGCCCCCGATGGTTCACAAAGCGTAAAATATTTACCATCTGGCCCTTTACAAAAAAAGTTTGCCAACCTCTGGGCTAGAGCACAGGGCTATAAGAGAAAAAAAATAGAGACTGTGTTTGTTCACACCATGTCACCAGCACTTAGAACTGTGCCCAGCACATAGTAGGTATTCAATAAATATTTGAATAATTCAGAGGTTTTCAAGCTGCTTCACTGGGTCCTTACGTAGGTCAAATAATAATAGCAGTAGCTGATAGAAAGCACCACATCCAAAACATTATTCGAAGCTTAACTTATATCAAGTCCTTCCTTTAATGCTCAGGAAAACCCTATGAGGTAGCTTCTATTATAATCGTCAACATAAGATGGATAAATTGACTCACAAGGAGGTTAAATGACTTGCCTAGTTCTATAAGGAGGAAAAACTTGGGACCAGAACCCAAGCCGCCTGACACCACAGTTTAGTCTTTTAACCACTGTACCACACTGCCACTCACCTGACCAGAGAGACTAAAGTGGCTACTATTTGATCTGTTTCATCTCTTGGCCTCTACATACACCTGTAAAGAAAGGATATGTGGATTTTCAAAAGTTTGAAAATGACTGAACTCAATCTAATTAAGTCACTTTCTACTTTTACATTCTAAAATCTCCTTCTAACAAGAGCTACTCTAAGGGAAAAAAATTAATGGGATTACAACCTGCATCCCTGACCTTCCCTCTTCTCTTCACATCCCAAAAGACAACCTTGCAAGGGTCCACTACAGGAGACTCGCCCCCAGCTACAGGAAAGGAGAAAGCTAATTCCTTCTGAAAGAAAGAGTAGCTCAAAAAAATAAATTGCAGCTTTTATGTCCATTACACTTTCCAAAAAATATAGAAAAGAAACAGAATCAAAGGGATTCAAAATCTAATTTAACTTTTAATTGTTTCACTTTTTGCAAAAGCTTAGAGGATGAGCTGGAAAGGTCACAACACATGCAGAATTCCAAAAGTCAGCTCTGCAATTCCAAGGCTGCTGCTCTCAGCCCTAAATTGCTCTTACTCTTCAGCATGTGAGCACATGCTTTCCAACACACAGACATCAATAAGTCAGACCAAGGATAATCTCTAGGTCATTAATTAAACCCTGTGTACAGGCATGCACACGATATCATCATACATAGCATACGGAGCCATAAACACTATGTGGAACCAGCAACTATAAATTATGAGTGTATAATTCCCTTGAGCTTCATAAACCATAAAAATGAAGCTCAAGTGGTTTGTGTAGTCATTTGAATCCCAGAAGGAAATACAGCACCGCGATTCAAAAGTTGCTTATTGTTTATTTTTATATAATGGATGGATCCTACTTCTTAATTCACACGTGCCCTCCTCCCACTGGGGCCATCCATCCACACACTGACTTGCCCTGTCAGCCATCCCCTCCCAGCCTGACTCCCTGCAAACTCTCCCCTCTTCACAGAAAAGGTCCATCCATGGCCGGACAGAAACAGCAGCCTGATGGGAGTTTTGGTCTGCTTGTCATCTCATTAGCAAATTTTAATAATTCACAAGAACAATATAATTCTTGTGAATAATCAATAGTTCCTTTACAAGGAATGCAGCATATTTAACATTCCATGTATTATGATATACAGACTTGGAAAAACAATAAGAATTGAGCACTGATTTCTTTGTTAAAGGATTATTTTAAATCATTTCTTTCCATTTCCCTGTCCTCAAAGTCCTCAAGTCTCCATTCAGAAGTATGCTGTCCTTTCCCTGAACTCTATACATTCATCCAGTTATTAACCTAACTACGAAAAATCAGATATTTAATGATCATTGGCTATGTGCTTAGAAACGCACAGCAATCAGAAGGAAGTTTTCTTCTCTCAAGAATGTGTGATCCAGTAGAAGAAATAAAATGAAATAAAGATACTTGGCAGGGGCAAGAGCATGGGAACTGGACTCAGGTGAAGCAAGGGTGCATTTGAATTCTGCTGTTTCTGAACTGTGTGGTATCAGACAAGCCACTTAGTTTCTCTGATAATAATTTTCGCATCTGAATAAATAAAAATGGTAATATTTGTCTTTCTGGGTTGCCATGAGAGTTGATGAAACGTGCCTCTTACAACCCATGTGTCCTTGGGTACATTGCACAACTGCCCAGTGCCTCCATTTTCTCCTCTGGGGATAAGTGTTCATTTCATGAAGTCATTCTCAGGATTAGATGTGTTACTACATGTAAAGCCTTCAGAACAGTGCCTAGTACATAGCACTCATTAAGTGCTAGTGGCCATGGTTGTTGCTATACATGAAGTGCCTATTCTATACCACTTAGTAGGTATTCAATAGCATTATAAAATAATATCAGCAATAAATGAGACAATTAATAATTTCATACCAAATTCTTAGCAAAGACGAGGTCTCACTATGTTGCCCAGGCTAGTTTCAAACTCCTGGGCTCAAGTGATCCTTCTGCCTTGGCCTCCCAAAGTGCTGGGATTACAGATGTGAGCCATCACTTCTGGCCTGAAAAATCTTTCAAAAGTTTAAAATCACCCCCAAAAAAGTGAAGGCAGGGACTCAAACAGGTATGTGTAACACCCATGTTCATAGGTGAAGGTAGTGCATACAATGGATTATTATTCAGTCTTGAAAAGGAAGGGAATTCTGCAACATAGATGCTTGAACATAGATGAACCTTGAAGACATTATGCTAAGTGAAAGAAGCCAGTCACGAAAGGGCAAATATTGTATGTTTCCACTCATATGACTAGAGTCATACCTAGAGTAGTCATAGAGACAGAAAGTAGAACAGTGGTTGCTGGCCAGGTGCAGTTTCATGCCTGTAACCCCAGTACTCTGGGAGGCCAAGGCGAGTGGATCACCTGAGGTCAGGAGTTCAAGACCAGCCTGGCCAACATGGTGAAACCCCATGTCTACTAAAAAAAATATATAAAAATTAGCCAGGCATGGTGGTGGGCACCTGTAATCCCAGCTACTCAGGAGGCTGAGGCAGGAGAATTGCTTGAACCTGGGAGGCAGATGTTGCAGTGAGCTGAGATCACACCATTGCACTCCAGCCTGGGCGACAAGGGTGAGATTTCATCTCAAAAAACCAACAACAACCACAGGAAAAAAAAAAAAGTGGTTGCCAGGGGCTGGGAGAAGGGGAAAACACAAAGTTCTTATTTAATGGCTACAGAGCTTCAGTTGCAGAAAATAAAAAAGTGCATGATATGGATGATGGTCAAGGTTGTACGACACTGTGGCTGTACTTGATGCCACTGACTGTACACTTTAAAATGATTACAATAATACATTTTATCTTTTGTCAATTTTATTATCTAAAACAAATTATAGAAATAGAGGCACTGTAAAGAGAACCAGAGAAAACTAGGCAGGATGTTTAGAGCAGGTGGCATGAGAATTACACCTTAAAAAGTAGGAAGATCTGGGGAAACGGCACATTCCAAGTGAGGGAAATCTGAGGGAGATCCCAGGTGCCAGAGGAGCAAGACAGCAGGACATGGTCTTGGTGGGAGCTGAGGTCCTCTACTGGGAAGATAAGAACCTGCTCAGCCATGCTCCAGCCACCCCTCTTTCCTACCCTTCTCACTTGCAACCCCTCCTATTCAAGTCTTCCTGAGCTAACTTCTAAAATCATGCCAGCTCTCAAAGAGGTGGCCTTTTGTCTATCTTCACACACTTCCTTCTTCTTGGAAAAACCCCCTTTACCTGATGAATTCTACTCCCTCAAGACCAGGTTCCAAGGGCACCTCCTTTACAAAGCCTTCCCTGATTCTGGAACTTCTTCCCATATTACGTATCTGTTTTCTCAACAGGAATCGGTGCTTGTCAAAACTGAGGCTTGTAGCCGGGCACGGTGGCTCACACCTGTTATCCCAGCACTTTAGAAGGCTGAGGCGGTGGGGTGGGGGGATCACTTGAGACCAGGAGTTAGAAACCAACCTGGGCAACTTGGTGAAACCCCATCTATACCAAAAATAGAAAAATTAGCTGGGTGTGGTGGCATGGGCCTGTAGTCCCAGCTATTTTGCTGGCTGAGGTGGGAGGATCACTTGAGCCCAGGAAGTTAAGGCTGCAATCAATGAGCTGTGATCATGTCACTGCACTCCAGCCTGCACAACATAGCAAAACCCTCTCTCAAAAAAAAAAAAGAAAAGAAAATCATACAAGCTTCACTTTTTTTTTTTTTAACCTTCTTTTTTTTTCAAGACAGAGTCTTGCACCGTCACCCAAGTTGGAGTACAGTGGTTTGATCTCGGCTCACCTGCAACCTCCACCTCCCAGGTTCAAGCAATTCTCCCGCCTCAGCCTCCCGAGTAGCTGGGATTATAGGTGGCTGCCACCACACCCCCGCCCAATTTGTGTCTTTTAGTAGAGATGGAATTTCATTGTGTTGGCCAGGCTGGTCTCAAACTCCTGAGCTCAGGTGATCTGCCTGCCTCAGCCTCCCAAAGTGCTGGGATTACAGGCGTGAACCACCGCGCCCTGCCAAGGCTTGTATTCTATATCCAGGTCAATGCACCATGCCTGATGAATTGCTGATTCTCAGTAAGTGCATGTGGTGGAGACGCACCATGGAGAAGCCAAGTATTAGAGTTGAGACTTAATGCACTGGATACCAGTTAATTTAGGGAAGATGATGATATGATGGGGGTGGAGAAAATATAAATCCAAAAACAAACACATAAACTGTAAGGGAAAGAGACCAAGGCTGACGAAGCAAACTAGGAGGATCATGCCTGAGTCCAGTCAAGAAGTTATAAGGACCTAGGTTATGGAATTATGATAAGAATGGAGAGAAATATTTGGAAAGAATTTACACTTTACTTTACCCTACACTTAGTAAATGATTGTGAAAAGTTGGGAGCATGGATAGATTTTTTATGGATTAAAATGTGTGCTATGGGTGGCTGAAATTAGACAGTCTCATCATTTAAGGCCTAGGGATCTGCAGGATAAAAATTTTTAAGAGTGCTAATTTGAGTGAAACTGGGTTTCTATTTCTAGGAAGAAGGAAGCACACAACACAAGAGCAGAAGTTAGAGGACTTGGCTGAACAAATACACATCGTTTTCTAGGGTGCCACTTTCTCCATCTATTACACGTCCCTTTTCTTTGTTTTCCAGCCTTTAAAGGGTCCTGTCTTCACCAAAGAGGCTATTTTTTAAAGTTAATCCATTACCAAGACAAAACTTTAAAAAAAAAGACAATAAGCTTAATTATATGTAACATTCAATTGGAGGAAAGTAGAATAAAATGTCCACTTAATGAACTTAACATCCTTCTTTGAGGGCAAGAGTAACCTAGTATAAACATGAGAAGGATGACTTTTAAGCCTCCTCTGTGACTTTAAACAAAGGGAGACATGTCTCTTACCCAACTTCTCCCCACTGCACTGTGCCTATGAGTCAAGACTAATTTTGGCCTTTTGCCTGCCAAAACAGACTGAACAGGAAAAGTCCAAAGCTCTGAGGACTAACATGTGCTAACAGCAATAATCCAAGGTGCTTTCTAGTTTCTCTTAAGGAACATTTATTATTATACCACTATACATACTACGACTTTGCAGAAGAAATTCTGGCTTCAGCTAATAAGAAACTCCTATAGTAAATATACTTTGGTAGTGAGCTCAGTGACATCAGAGAATCGTGACAGAGCAGAAGGAGGCTCTCATCCATGCCGCCAGGAGATAACTGCCTGGTTTTATCATCCTCCCATACACAAAGCAGAAAACTGAGCCCCATCCTGCAGGCTTTCACACTCAAGTGTAGCCTGATTCACACAGACAGTACGACTAGTTCAATGTTATTGAGTGCCCTCAGAACACAGAAAGGCTACCTACCCATGGCCACAAAGCTATGGGAAAAGAAGCAGAATGGTTTAACAATTAAATCAGTGCTATGTCAATGCTTGTCTTCCTTGGGGAAAAATTATTTCTCAGACAATCGACATATAATTTTAGATGGGTGGACTACCCGCCGACTGATAATAGAGATTTTCACAAAATTCAAGTCATAAAACTCCAGGAAATGAAATAAAAAGACAAGGTAAATCACCATCAGTTTATTTATGTTATTCATACCATTCTAATTGTAAAACTCGATCTAAAGATGATAATCCCAGCAGGGTTACAAAGGTTCCATCTGAGTGCTCCCCACTGTTTCCAAAGGCACATGTGCTCATACACGCCTTCCCTCTGACACAAAGAGCAGCTCAGCTAGTCTCCCTAGAAGACAACAAACAGAGACTGCTTCTTCCCCTCCCCACCCTGGATTGATAATACCCTAGACATTAGCCTCAGGATTTTACAAAAGCCTAGGAGAGCATTGCCCAATTGCTTTCTCCCAGAAAACACAGGTAAGACTCATAGAATGTGATTCCGGAAAAGACTCATTGGTTTCCAAATGCCAGTCCTAGGACCCACGACCATATAAAATGACTCTTTTTATCAGCCTAAGAAAAAAACAAGAAAAATAAGGACAGCGTGATGAGTTTTCCAGAGATAGACTTTTTGAATTCAAAGAACTGTCTTTTTTCTAATGATATATGCTTCTCATATTTTATGTATTTGAATGTCATTTTACGTATAAAATAAAGGTAATATATTAGATTGTTTGTGTCCTTACTAAATACAATTTGTCCATTCTCGAACATTGTTCTTGCATGTGACTAGTTGAGATTTAAAAGACTTGGAACTGCTTGTTTTGTCCAGCTCTCTTTTTTTGGTTCTTCACGTTAAAAAAAAAAAAAAAAATTGGGGCCAGCCAGGGCAACATAGTGAGATTCTATCTCTACAATAAATAAATAAATTAACATGGTGGTGTATGCCTGAAGTCCCATCTACTCAGGAGGCTGAGGTGAGAGGATCACTTGAGCCCAGAAGATGGAGGCTGCAGTGACCCATGATCACAGCACTGCACTCCAGCCTGGGTCAAAGATGGAGACCCTTTCTCAAAAAAAAAAAAAGAAAGAAAAAAAGAAAAGAAAAGGGGGCAGCCGTGAGTAAAGAGAGTTGAGTTTGTAACACTCCTGGGCTCACAGCACTCTGTTGTCATCAGTGAACACAACGCTCCCTGTCCTATATTATATTTCCCCGTCATCCCTGATCCACACTCTATTCCACTCACCCACATAAGTCCTGATCCACACTGTATTCCATTCACCTGCATAAGTATCCACTTCATGGTGATAAGTGGAAAAGATATGCAACAGTCTATGTACATTGAAAGCATATTTACATGCAAGAAGCATAATGTATTTTTGTGTATCCATACAAATCTAAGCACCTATGTCAGCTCTCTCACTTCAAGAATGAAGCAACTGAGGACCAGGGAAGTCAACTGACTTGCCCATGGCCACAAGAAGGTCAGGTCAAAGCTGAGCTAAAACCTAAGCCACCTTGTACTCTTTGTTTTTCAATAAGATATTTGGCTATTTCCCTAAATAAAAATACAAATATACACACTTTTAAAAGGTAAAAAAAAAATAAAATTAATCACAAACATTCATGAAAATATGTATAAACTCTCAAAGCAAAAACTATGAGTCCAGCTATTTTAAAAGGTTCTGACGGTCACTTGAAAGGTCTTATGAACATCATCAATCTAGGATATTGTTAGAAGACAATTTATTAGACATATTTTTAAGAACTCTCCCCATGTTATATACATAAATCCCTTACAGATCATCAGAGGTGTTTTTGAAAAAAAAAAAGTGAGGAGCGTATTAATCACAACAATCTAGAAACTTGTCTAGGATGATGCTCTGAGTTCACCTTGGCCCTTCCAAGCCTGGCATCTCCTTTCCAGATCCCAAAAAGAAAGCAATTTTCTCAGTTCCCCCCAGCACTTGCAGTCTGTTTTTACCTTCAAGGTTGGTATGCAAAACTGTCTCCTTCATTTACATCAGTGTCTGTCGGAATCTATTGAGACTCTGCCATGGGTATATCCTGCAGAAGCTATAGGCTGAGGCATTGCGTAATCTTTTTGCACACTCAAAATTCATGAAGTGACTCATTCTACTATATGCTCCTAAAACATTTTCTTTGTTACTTCCAAGTATGCACTGTAGGGTAATTTTATTGAACTGTTTAAAAAAAAAAATACCATAAAGTAGCATTCAGTTTTCACAAGCCCTTCATCCACAAGAAACAATGCATTCATTGATGGGCTCCCTGCCTCTGCAGGCTCTGACAAAGGAAATAACTTCACTGGAGACTTATTTATGTTATAATGAAGAGTGAGGAGGGGACTCCATTCTTAATTTGGAGATTCCAAATTTAAACAGAATGCCCTCCAAAAGCAAGTAACCAATTCTATTACCTAACAGAGCCCCACAATATATTACTGTAAGCCTGTAAAGCCAATGGCAACCTTGGACAGCCATATTATCTCAAGAGCTTTAGTACTCTTTGGTTGAGAAATGTCCCAAGGATTAGGTTCTCCAGTCACCAACCTGAGACTAACACTGTGCAGTTTATTTTAGAAGTGATGATAGTTACACAACAAGGCTGGCTTTCAGTGCCATATGAAATAACCTCCTTGCTTTTACTATTTTCATCTAGCATTAATTGTAGCATCTGATATATTTAGGCTCCCCATGTTGCCACCTAAATCTCATCTTGAATTGTAATCCCCATAATCCCTATAATGCCCACGTGTCAAAGGAGAGACCAGGTGGAGATAATTGAATCATGGGATCGTTTCCCCCATGCTGTTCTCATGATAATGAGTGAGTTCTCATGAGCTCTGATGGTTTTATGAGGGGCTCTTCCCACTTCACTCTGCTCTTCTCCCTCCTGCTGCCTTGTGAAGAAGGTGCCTTGCTTCCCCTTCACCTTCTGCCATGAGGCCCTCCCAGCCATGCTGAACTGTGAGTCAAACAAACCTCCTTCCTTTATAAATTACCCAGTCTCAGTCAGTTATTCATAGTAGTATGAAAACAGACTAATACATCTTCATACTTCTTTCTGTGAGCCACCCTGGTCTTGGTCGAACTATACATCTATTAAAATGCTTTTTTCTTAGATTCCCCCTTCTTATCCTAATGAAGTGTGCTTTAGTCTCTTACACATTGCTTCCACTGTATTTGTGTAAGATAAAATCTTCAGATATAGTATTCTATCTTTTAAAAGACAAAAAGTCTCTACAAAAAGGTTTTAATTAAAAAATACAAATAGGGACTCCATGTTTGGATCCCTTTCCATGAACACTCACTTCGTGGAAGCCATCTTTCTGTCTCCTGGATTTTCCCTCTGGAGTCCCCTTCCACACTCTCTCCTGGAAGCCTGTCTTCCCCTCCTTAACTCCATCTCTCTCTAGTCCCTTCCACTCAGTGTGGAAGCTGCTTTCCTCTCCTGGACTCCATCTTTCTGGATTCTCTCATTCAGTGTGAGAATTAGCTGTTTCTCTCTCCTTCTCCTTTTTCTCTCTCTAAATCACTTTCTACAAACACTTTTGAGTCCTGCATTTACTGCACACTGTGCTGTGGTCCCCTCACTCATTCTTGAGAGGGCAGGAGACCATGAACCTGGAGAAATGTCCTCTCAGGGTAGCTGAGGGCACCCTGAACCCCTGAACCCCAATATTACATTTTGGTGAGCCAGCCAGGAGAGGGGTACACCAGAAATAGGGGTACACCAGAAGAGGGGTACATCCAAGAAAGGGGTACCAGCCAGAGAAGAAGACTTCAAAATCATGAGTAAAACCAGCCCCATTCTGTCCTGTCTCTTTAAGAACACCTGAGCAGCACTGCCAAGCCACAGCCTCAGAGGCCCAGCCAGAATTAAAAGCGCAGTTTTTTTACCTCCAAGCTCTCTCTCTGCTTTCCCTCTCCTTCTCTATCCTTTGGATATTATCTCTGGGACCAAAACCTGTGGGAGCCTGAGGGGTAGAAAGGATGAGCACCCCCGCTTTCGCTCCTTGCTGGCTGGGAAACAGGGACCGAGGATTCCACGGCTCAGTCCCATGGGTGGGCCCGGATGCGTGCAGCAAGCCGTAGCCACCAGCACCAAGGGCCAGAGAAAAACAGTGGGGAGGGGTGAGGTACAGCCTGAGCCTGCAGGGGACCAGGGGCCCGGCACATGGTTCTGACAGGCCCCTCCGGAGTTCCCCGGTCCCAGGCAGCAGGGTAAAAAAGCTCCCTAGGGCGTGGCCTGTAGGCCACAGGTTCCTGTGTGGGCAGCAGCTCGGGGAGTGGCCCAAGCACTCACGTGGTTCTGGCGGGGGCGGGGGGAACTCACAGCCAGCCAGCAGTGGCTGCAAACGCAGCTTTTAACTTTTAAACCCAAAGCAGCAAGCAGATTTTTCTCTGGGTGCGCAGGCTGAAAGAAAAGAAGTGGCTGCTGGCTGTCAGCCCCGCCCGGCTTTTAGGCAGGCCACAGGGCCTCAGGATGCAGCATTCTCATTCAAAATACGGCTTAGGAAAGCTTTCTGCCTTCCCTTAACACAAATGACCTGTTTGCACAGTTGGTTTAGGTGGTTTAGGTTTAGGGCTGGCAGCTGCTGGGTTACTAGTTCAGATCCCTGGAAAAGTCAGTCTTGAATTTGGAGAAATCTTTTGGAGAAATTCAGAAGCTGAAGGCTATGGGACTTTGTATTTGGTGTATAATTTGTCTTGCTTAGGATTGGCTCTCTCTCTACGGCAGAACTTTTCCATCTAGAAGATCATAGTTAAACCGGTTCCAGGCCCCAAATGGCATGTCTCACAACCTTAAGAGCATTTTCCTACAATGGAAAATGGGTTAGGGGAGAGTAGGCCCAGGTCCTGAGGGTATTGTTTGGGCCTCAGCCACGCCCAGCCTGCCTTCTTTGAACTGTGTGCTCTAATGGATCCTCCCTAGAAGTTTATACTTCCAGGACAGTTTTATAAATTGGCCTGTGTAAATTGGACTTTTGCTGGAAAATACTGGTATTCATCTCCTGAGCCTCACTGGCCTGGTTCAAGGACTTGTCGGTGTGAACCCCTCAACCCAACAGTCCCTTAATGCCTCTACGGTGGTCAGTGGAGGTCATGCAGTGAGTGGTCCTATGACACTGGTAGGTTGTGGTTGAAATCCAGTACATAAGAGGCCCTCTGATAAGATGGACCATGCATCTTGGGCACATGAAATTTCAGCGTACTGACTGAAAGACGTTTCATTTCAGTACTCATTTTACCTAAGGGATGCCTTAGGTCAAAGTGGCTGTAATTTCTTTAACTGGGAATGCTGGCATTTCTTGTGTTCAATTTCAGATGGGTGCTTATATTCCCAAGCTTAAGTCAAAATTAAATTGTATCCTAGAAAACTGGGACCACTTTGACACACAGTCTTCAAGGAAGAAGCGCCAAATTACCCTCTGCCGAGTGGAAAATCTAGCCCACAAGGGAGGGGAAGAAAACCCAACAGCTTTCCTTGAGCAATTGCAGGAGGCCTTAAGAAAGTACACCCCACTGTCACCAGACTCCCTTGAGAATCAGTTGATACTAAAGGACAAGTTTATTACTCAGTCAATTGCAGATATCAAGTGGAAGCTCCAGAAACTGGCCTTGGGGCCAGAGCAGAGTCTAGAATCATTGAAGCAGGCAACCTCGGTGTTTTATAATAGAGGCCAGAAGGAACAGGCTGAAAGGAACAGACCAGCCTTAGTCATGGCTTTCAGGCAAGCAGACCCTGAGGGCTCAAATGAGGGAAAGGCTTGGGTTAGCCACCAGTCTGGCAGAACTTGTTGCCAGTGCGATCTGAAGGGACATTTTGTAAGAAATTGTCTCCAGAGGAATGGACCATGCCTGCTGTGCCAAGGGAATCACTGGAAAGCATACTGTCCCAGGGGATGAAGGTTCCCAGGGCCTGAGGTGTCTGACCAGGCAGGACTGAGGGTGCCTGGAGCAAGTGCCAGCATGAGCCATCACCATCACAGAGCCCCGGGGAAAGCTGACCATAGAGGTCCAGGAAGTTAATCTTCTCATGGCTTTCTCAGTATTTCTCTCCTGACCTGGAGAGTTGGTGCTTGTTAATTCTCTCCCCTCAGACTCTCCATCTCTAGGCCCATCTTGGGAAGGACCATTTTCAGTTATTCTGTCTACCCAAACAGCAGTTAGGGTGGGGGGAATTAACTCACGGATTTCATCACACTTGGCTGAAGCCTTGGATACCTCTTGAGGAAAGTCGTAGACCCTCCACTCCTCCGGCTGAAGTTCCAGGAGACGACCCTTCATTCACCTGCGAGCCGTTAGAAGATCTACACCTGCTTTTCCAACAAGATCTCAGGGAAGTAACCACTCATAAGTCTAATTTATATCCTGGCATTAATAGGACTATCTATAACCCTCAACTTTGCTATCTCTCAAACTCCAATTATCCTTTTCATAGTGGGAAAGGAACCTGTCTCTTTCTAGGAAAAATGCTGCTGTTTTGTAAACCAGTTAAGTGTCATTTTGAACACAAAATCCAGTTTCTGGATTTTGAACTAAAAATCCAGAAACAGTATTGTGAAGCTTGTTTAGCAACTGACTGTCCTGCCTCTATTCTCTTCTAGGCTCGTTTATAATCATTCTATGATTGTTGGCCTCCGGGCCTCTTATCTTTAACCAGCTCATCACATTCGTTTCTAATAGAACCATAAGGTCGCAAATAATCCTGCCATTGGAACCCCGGATGTCCTTGGCTCCTGTGCTCTATCTCGGACCTCAGGATCAACCTGCACCCCGAAAGGCTCCCCTCTGGAGGAAACCTCAACTGCAGGGCCCCTCCTATGCCCCATTTCAGCAGGAAGTAAAGAGAATTGAAGCCTGTGTTCCAACAGAAGCTGGGCTTTCCAGTTCAGAGTCGGGGGAATGAGGAAATGTGTTCTCTTTCCAGGTCCACAAGAGGGCGTAGCTTTAAGGGCAAGAAATTCCCAGAGCCATATTTTCTCCCCCTCCCATCCGTCTTCACCCGGGAGATAAAACGGTTTATATTTAAACTTCATGGGCTCTGGAAGAAAGTAAATCACTCCAGCAGAAGTTCTGAGGAACTCCTTTCATTGGCCAGGGGTCTTAGAGAAGGTGGGAGTTCCTCCCAGATTAAAAGTCCCCTTCTTCCACACCTCTTTGGACTCCATGTATGGGTCCTCTTCCACGAACACTCACTTCCTGCAAGCCATCTTTATCCTGGATTTCCCCTCTGAATTCCCCTTCCACACTCTCTCCTGGAAGCCTGTCTTCCCCTCCTAAACTCCATCTCTCTCTATTCCCTTCCACTCAGTGTGGAAGCTACTTTCCTCTCCTGGATTCCACCTTTCTGGATTCTCTCACTCAGTGTGAGAATTAGCTGTTTCTTACTCTCTCCTTCTCCTTTTTCTCTCTCTAATTATATCACTTTCTACAAACAAAACAAGAAAAATACAAATGGTGTTAAAGTGAACTTTTTCACAACTTTCTCATACAACTCGATTCATTTACTATAACCACATAATCACTAATCTGGCCTCTATCCCAATTAAGAAAGAATGTCTTAGTGTTTACTTTTATGCTTCTTTAGAAGGAAGGAAAGAAGGGAGAAAGAGAAGTAGAAACCTGCTGAAATAAAGCTATTTTCCCAAGACAAAAATATGTCCCAAAACAGAAAAGTCAAACCCAGACAACAGAAAAAAACTAATGTGCTGGGTTAAAAGTTGTTCTATAGATAGAATTAAATATACCAATCAAAATTAATGAGGAGTTTCTTTCCATATCACAAATAACAGTACACAAAAAACATATATAAGTATGTATGTGTGCACATGTGCGTGTATACACACATTCCAGTTTTCTCTATACTGTAGGCACAATCGAAAGCAAGGCATTGGAGTCATCCTTCATATTTCATACCTACTAAGATCTACCAGTTCTGTGACCTTGAGTAAGTTACTTGTGACCTTGACAATAAGTTAGTATCTCTGAACTTCAATTTCCTTATCTGTTAAAAAAAAAAATTATCCTGGCACAGTAGTACATGTCTGTAGTCCCAGCTATTTAGAAGGCCAATATGGGAGGATTGTTTGAGCCCAGGATTTCAAGATTACAGTGCACTATGATCATGCCACTATACTCCAGCCTGGGTGACAGAGCAAGATTCTGCCTCTTGAAGAAAAAAAAAAGATGATAGTTATTCCTAGCTCATGAGTCATTGTGAGGACCTAGGAGACAATGCTGGCCCCGTGCTGGCAAGTAGTTAGGATTGTAAGTGCTAGCCATCATCGTCATCATTGTCATCATCATCCGACTACAGTTAGAACCTAGACTACCAACCAAAGAGAGTGGTGTGTTTAAGAAAAATCTTCCAGGGAAATTCTTCTCCATGGCTTCCTGCCCTCTGCTACACTGTCTTGAGACAGGTAAATTCTCCAAGTGTATAGGTTGGTTCCTGTCTCAAAGAGAAGCACCGAATCCTCTGGAGAATATCTGTAGACACGACACAGTGATTTATATAGTGATCCCTAAGAATATTACTAGGGATGCTACTGAATTTAGAAAGTCAGCAAGTCACTCCAGTTATCAGTGGACAAATCTCTGTTAAGTGTTCCTCATATACAACTCACCATACTAGAATCAATAGCCTTCCCCCAAACACACAAACACACACACACACACAAAATATAAGGCACGGGCTCTGTTCTCAAACACATTAGAAACCACCAGGACTAGTTAGGAACATAAGATACATACTTAACTAGTAGTACATAGCAACATAAAGTAAACATGCACCCCACTGTGAACGTGATCAGTCAGGAAGTGGTCTCCAACACAGACAGAACTCAAGATTAACCTTGAAGGAGGCAGAAAAAGGTGCTGGTAGGAGCTACACGACCTTATCTCATTTAATCCTCGTAGCAACACTTTAAAGATGATACACTTACCCACATTTTACGCATGAAGGAAGTGAGGAGCTGACACATAAAGTCACCTGCCTACAGAGACACTAATGAGAACGAGAATAGTGACTCAAAGCTAGGATTTTCACTCCAGCCTCCAACCATATCATCCTGGAGACACCTCAGTCATCACCTTGAGTAAATTACACCAGTGTCTAATAATGGCAATTACAGTTTGCACATGA
Source organism: Callithrix jacchus (assembly GCF_049354715.1). Taxonomy (NCBI): domain Eukaryota; kingdom Metazoa; phylum Chordata; class Mammalia; order Primates; family Cebidae; genus Callithrix; species Callithrix jacchus. Next base: position 33,550,553 of record NC_133517.1, on the reverse strand, counting down.
TCTCTTCTTCCTCAAGTTTGTCCTTGTCTTTTGAAAGGTTAGACTAGCATTGACCTAGTGTCTAAAAAATTTTAAAAATAAATGCAGCAAATGTTGTAGAAGACCATAAGAAAGATTGGTTGTAACTGAGAAATGGTTTGTTATGAATAGAGCCATTTAGATACTCTCTCTAGGATCAGCCCATCTCTGTTTCCTAGGGTACCAGAGGTGGGTGGAATACTTTATTTGAGCTCCCTACCACCCTTTCCTGCCTCTTCCTGTTCCCCCATGCCCTTAATATCTCTTAACATCAGATGTTAAGAGATGCGCTTGACATCAGAAAGAGAACATCAGAGAAGGGAATCAGACATCCAATGCCTGCTTTGAAGGCAAGATGTGTCTCCCCTACCTGTATACCTTGTCATGCATTACCCACGGGATGGAAACCCACAGTGGTGCACACAAATTACTGATCTTCAAATCCAATTTCCCACCATTCTGAACAATCTTAAACTAGGATGCTCATGGGAAAATAAACAGAAACTACCCATGGTCCAGGGGGGCTTGCAGGGTCGTGATTTCTGACTTCTCTGTTTCTGCATCCAAAGCATTTTTAGCATTCACTAACCATGTGGGTCAAAGGCCATATTACCAACTCCAGGCAAAGCTGCAACATTAGGAGTGGCTGCGCCTCTCCTGCAGGCCATTGCCAGGCTTAAAATTTGGTGACCAGAAGAATGAAATAGAATGGAATGGAGTAGAGTGGAGTGGAATTAGAAATATAGAATAAAATTGAACAGAACAGAATATTTTCACCCTGCCAGACATATAAGCCTCTTTTATTAAGTAGAAATAAAATATGTTAAAATAATGCCTTATAATCTTGTCATATATTCTTTTTTTCCTTGTCATTCATGTTACAAACAGCATAGATATCTTTAGCCTTAAATGACATGACTTGGGAGTAGGTAAAATGTCACACAATTCTCCCTAAGAAAAGATAAATGATTGTGGAAATAGAGAGGCGTGGATACAAAGGAAATGTAATTTTCATCTTTTTTTTAAAGGGAGAGAGACGAAAGAAACAAAGAAACATTGCCGGAGTCCTCAGTGACCCACACATATCAAATTATACAGGATGGGGTAATGTGATTGCCCATTCTCAAATCAGCCAGCAGATGTGCTGCTGCATTCTGCATGAGCAGCAAGTGACAGAAAAGCCCTGCTGGAAGTCCTACTAAAAGAGAATTACAATGATCAAGCCTGTGCTCCATCAGGGCATGTGTTACTGCAGCAAAATTAAACACAGGAGCACACCCTGCCTAAGGCCTAAGAGACACAAAGCCGTTGTTTTAACCTTCCAAATACCGTTCATCGGAAGAAGGAGCAGCATTAGAAAAAAAAATGGGGATCAAGCACAGCAACATGATTGGGTTTTATTTCTCTTTGTGCCATTAAATCATAGACTCCAACAATCTCTGCTCTTTTTTCCTCCTGATGGCCTTTTCCCTTGTTTATGCTGCTCCCTCGATCTTGACTTTCAATCACGAGATGTCAATCATGAGGCCGAAAAGTCAGGATTTAGAAATTATTTCCTCCACACAACACTTTAAATAAAACATGTGGTAAACAGTTTTTAGGTACCTCAGAAAATGCACGTCCGTCATCAAAAACTGTCTTGTAAATTTTGAATATGACAAACTAGAATTTTAGCTTTAGAACTGCAGATCTAACCACCAGGTAAAGTGATCAGTTCAGTCAAATTATTGTTACATGTCTAAAACTTGCAGTCAACCTCATCTTGCACGCTATGAATTAATGATTTTCATACTGAATTCTCAGAGCAAAGGGCTCCGCAGCAGTGAACTACTCCCAAACTCAGCCCCGCCAATTCTATGGGCACAGTCAGCCCCCTCCCCACTCTGTCCTGTCATGCCCACTACAAGCCACTGTCCTTTCATGCAGACCACTACAGGAGCCTCCTTACTGCCTTCCTTGCCTCTTCTCTTGCTGCCTCCATCCATTCTTCACACAGTAGCCCCATATTCTTTTAAAAACATAAGTAAGCTTATATTTCTCATCCTACCTAAGCTTCTTGAACCACCTCTGAATTCATTTCAAAGAAACTCCAAACTCCTTGCCTCACCTTGAAAGACCCTATAGTCCTGGGCACAGTGGCTTACATCTATAATCTCAGCACTTTTTGGGGGGCTGAAGTGGGAGGATGGTTAAGGCCAGGAGTTCAAGACCAGCCTAGGCAACATAGCAAGACCCCCATCTCTCCAAAAAAAATTTTTTTTAATTAGCCGGGGGTGGTGGCGAACACCTGTAGTCCCAGTTCCTCAGGAGGCCAAGGTGGAAGGATTCCTTGAGCCCAGGAGTTTGAAGCTGCTGTGAGCTATTATTATGCCATTGCACTCCAGCATGGGTGAAAGAACGAAACTCTGTCTCTAAAAATGAAAAAGACTGGCCAGGCGCAGTCACTCACGCCTATAATCCCAGTACTTTGGGAGGCTGAGATGGGCAGATCACTTGAGGTCAGGAGTTGGAGACCAGCCTGGTCAACATAAAACCTCATCTCTACTAAAAATACAAAAAAATAGCCAGGCATCATAGTGGTCACCTGTAATCCCAGCTACTTGGGAGGCTGAGGCAGGAGAATTGCTTGAACCTAGGAGGCAGAGGTTGTAGTGAGCCAAGATAGCACCACTGCACTCCAGCCTGGGTGACAGAGTGAGACTCTGCATCAAAAAAAAAAAGACCCTGTATGATCTGCAAGCACCTATTCATCCTCCTGGTTTGTGTCACTCTCCCTTACTTGAAAAAGCTTCAACTGTGTAAAAAAGTCATTTTCTGTGCCTTGAATGTATCAAACTCCTTTGTACCTCAAAGATTTCAGTGCTCAAGACTTTTACCCCTGGTAGTCCATCTGCTTGGAATGTTTTCTTCCTCCTTCCCTGCATGGCTGGCTTCTCCCCATCTTCAGGTTGAGCCACTATGTCCCTTCCTCAAAGAGGCTATCCCTGACCACCATGCACATTTGAAACCACGGATACTAACTCCTATTTACAAGTCCCTCATGGGCTGGACCTTTTTTAATCCTTAGCTTCTAGCAAAATTATAATGCAATTAACATTTGACAGCTGAATGAAAGAAGAAATGAAGAAATGAATGAACAAATCAGCCCATTTGTAATGAATGCTAAAAAGGAGGACGTAGGCTGAGTGGGGTAGCTCACACCTGTAATCCCAGCACTTTAAGAGGTGGAGGTGGAAGAAGTGCTTGAGGCTGGGAGTGGGAGACTAGCCTCGGCAACATATTGAGGCCCTGTCACTTCAAAAAAAAAATTTTTTTTTTAATTAGCTGGGCATGATGACGCATGCCTATAGTCCTAGCTACTTAGGAGGCTAAGATGCAGACATTGCTCAAAACTGTCGAGCCTTCCTTCACCTCCACAGGCTGACCAAATCGTAAAGCAACGCTCAGGCCCTTTGGAAGAAATTCATGTGTTTCCATTCCTGTTTCAGCAACTTGATCAAATGTTGAGAAAATGAGAAAATGCCAGGAGTTTGAGGCTGCAGTGAACTATGATAGTGCCACTACACTTTAGCCTGGGCAACAGAGTGAAACCCTATCTCTAAAAACCTAATAAATAACTAAAATAAAAAGAATGACATCTATATAACAGGCAGGCCTAACTATTCAGTGACGTCATTAGGGCCTGAAATTTAAAATTGAATTGAATTCTACATAATCTGAACAATTTCTTTGCGTGTCCTTTCCTCCCACATCCTCAGGGAAGAGGACATTGAAAGGAATTGGGAGTGAGCTTTGGATCTGGTTCTGCCCATCCTGAGTAGCCTTCCCTCCTATTTGATGGGGCAAACTAACACAAGCATCCGGGGTGCTCCCAAGCCTCCTCCTACGGCAGCTTTCGGCAGGCTTGATTTATGCAGCAATCTTTCCTTATTGGTCCGTGGTCCCTCCTTGTGTGTGGCTTAGGCAGCATATTCTTACCCAATTCTGTGAGGTCTCCTGGAACACATATAACATCTGGCAGCATCCTGAAATCACATGTCTGGATGCTGCAAAGTTATCTCCATATATTACCTTCCTGCTCTGCAGGGAGAAATGTTATTTTTGGTTGAAATCACTTTTTCATTTATCCCAGGTCAAAGGAAGTTCATTTTCACCATTATTCAATTTTCTTCTGAGTCAAATTTTTTAATTTTGTCTCATTTAAAAATAAACTATTTTTAAATGTGCTATTTTTTATAGATATGTGGTTAGAGACAAGGGCATGTGATTGAGTCTCATAAGAATATATACACATATTACGAAAATTAAGTCATTTTAAATTGTAATTCACCATGCAATGTCAAGGTTTCTCCTCACACACAATTTATCAACACACTTACTATTTTTTCCGTTTCAAAAAGGTTGTTAATTCAAGTCTGCCATCATTCATACTGGGCAGAAATTCACCTACCAGAAAGACTCAGCTCAGGAGAAAAAGAAAGATGAAAAAGATCTATTGTAAACATTCTAGTGCCAACTGATATTACAACCTGCACAAATAACGTTCGTTTTAAAATTGAAAGTCCACATCCAGATTTTATAACAAAACTATAGAGCCTTCCTTCACCTCCACAAGCTACGGACCAAATTATAAAGCAATGCTCAGGCCATTTGGAAGAAACCCACGTTTTTTCATTTCTGTTTCAATAATCTGAACAAATGTTGAGAAAATGGAATCTGAAAAAATCATGAAGTATAAAATAGATTGATGATTGAGGTATTTTAAATACTGAAGCTAAGATGAAACCAAACATATTTTCTTGAAAAATAATTTGTGGCATATATAATTTAGCCCCCAAAATACTTTGGAGAGGAACAATTTATTCAAGAGGACCTGATGTTTGCATAGAAAAGTATCTGTTGGGCCAGGCGCGGTGGCTCACGCCTATAATCCCAGCACTTTGGGAGTCTGAGGCAGGTAAACCACAAGGTCAAGGGATGGAAACCATCTGGCCAACATGGTGAAACCCCATCTCTACTAAAAATACAAAAATTAGCTGGGCGTGGTGGCATTTGCCTGTAATTCCAGCAACACGGGAAGCTGAGGCAGGAGAATCTCTTGAACCCGGGAGGTAGAGGTTGCAGTGAGCCAAGATCACGCCACTACACTCCAGCCTGGCAGCAGAGCAAGATTCCGTCTCAAAAAGAAAAAAGAAAAGTATCTGGTGGCCAGTCCCAACTCTGTTATAAGTATTTCTTAGCTCTTTATATCTTTATTTTTATATCCTTGCCAATGTGTACATACTTTTCCTTCTTGTGCTTTAAATTCTTTCTTTTCCAGCTTTTTCATTGTTTCCTGGGAGGATACAAGGGGAATTAGGGGCAGGGGAAGCATTCATCAATGCGTAGTTTTCCTGGTTCGTGTGCTGAGTAATAAGCGCCAGGACATTTCCTGTCAGAACCAGCAGGCTGCAACCCGGAACCTGAGAGTGCTGTCCTTAGCAATCCTGCAGCTCCCTTCCTAGGGTCCTCTTCACAGCTGAAGGAGGCCCCTGCTTCTCCCCAGGGACACCCTCTCCACCCCAACCTTGCTTATGACCTATTACTTCAAGACTTGTCCTCTTCAAGAGGTGCCTGACTGTGACTTGCTCACTCTCCACCTCCTTACTCATAATTACTTTCTGGCTCATTCTTCCAAAAATTGCCTTTCCAGGAGTCACTGGGCCTCAGTGGAAAAGACGTGGGATTTAGAGTCCAATGTCACTGGATTTGAATCCTGGCTATGCAGCCCATTGCTGTGTAATTTTGGGAAACTTAATCTTTCTGAGACCCAGGACGTAAAATGTCTCCTGCATGTAAAATCCAGTCTCCCTGGATGTAAAATGAGACTAATAATTTTTTCTTCATTTGTTGATAGAATGTTTAAATATACTAAATGTGAGGTGCCTTGTACAGAGGCTGGCCTAGAGTAAGTGCCTGATCCATGATGAAATGATAACTATCATAATAAGTCATTATCAGTTATCTAACTTTCAGGCTAGAAAATGTCTAATCAACAAATAAATGTAAGGCTATGAAGAGTTACCATCAGGTTGACACTAAAACTATCTGCGAGCATTTTTGACTCAGGGCTATTATGGTTCTTTTAAGAAATACTACGCAGACCTTCACCTACCATTTTTCATCCTAAGATCAGCTTAATTTACCCCCATAAATACCATTTTAAAAGGTTTTATACCCATTAGATTCTAGAAAACACTGGTTGCAAATTAGGGTGACAAAGCTGAGATGAACAAACATCTAGAGGAAGGGCACCAAAAAATAAATAAATAAATAAAACCCAGAAATGATCCAGGAACCAAGAAATGTAGTCAGTTATTCAATAGAGTTCGCACCAGGGCAGCAAACCTTTATGAAGTACCTACTGCTGACCAGACACTGGGAATGCAAAAATGATTAAAACATGCTCCCTGCCACCAAGAAATGTGCATACCAGTGAGGGGACACACACCCAAATTCATTCAAAATGATGAGATGAGTGATGGCATAGAGGTGAGCAAGGGGTCTCATGGGAGTACAGAAGAGGGGTCTTCACCTAACCTGTGGTCAAGGAAAGACTTTCTGAAAAAAATGACACTTGGATTGTCTTGAAAAAAAAATCAAAATTACCTATGGAAAGAAAGATGGAAGGACAACCACTGCAGAGAAGCATACAGCAGTAAAGTGTTCTTAGAACATTAAATGTGTGGGGAGATTGGCAGGAAATTGAGCCAAGCTCTGAGCAGAGGGAAGCTATGTTTCCAATCACACACCAGTCCTCTTTCTTTCTTCAAAAGGAAGGAACCTGCAAATGAACAGCCACCACCTTCTCCTATGTGAAGAGTGCTCCAGGGAGCAGTACTTGGAATCCTGAGGGAGAAAACAAATACCATCAACAACCACAACAAAAACAGGGTGGGCAACTTGAAAGATTATCAATAGTCTCAGCCTTTGCAAATCTGAAATATTCTTGGACACCTAACAGCGGTCATGGGAGGCCATAGGAAGAATGCAAGGAAAGCCACGGAATGTCCATTCGTGATGCCAGCAAAGAACTTCCAACAGGAAAAGAGCCAGTTGGGCACTCTTGTGGGAACAATGCAGCATTGGGACTTGCACTGTGACTGGAATGAAGAATGTACTGAATCTGAATAGGCAAAAAGATAACTTGAGCAGAGACAGCGTGAACTAAGGCTAAGCAGAGACGGCGTGAACTAATAATCGCGGAAGGAGGTGCAAGGCAGGGAGGAGGGGCTGTGTCAGGAGCAGCCTTACCACTGTGGAAGGAAGACTAAGACGTGACATGCCAGTCATGTCAGGGTCTCAAAACTATACCAGCAAGGCCAGGTGCAGTGACTCACTCACACCTGTAATCCCAGCACTTTGGGAGGCTGAAGCGAGCAGATCACTTGAACCCAAAAGTTTGAGACCAGTTCGAACAACATGGCAAAATCTCATCTCTACAAAAAACAAAAGAAATTAGCCAGGCATGGTGGTGCAGTCCTGTAGTAGCAGCTACTCGGGAGGCCAAGGTAGGAGGATCACTTAAGCCTGGGAGATTGAGGCTGCAGTGAGCGATGATCATGCCACCACACTCCAGCCTGGGCAACAGAGTGAGATCCTGTCTAAAAAAACAGTCTCCCAGCAAAGTCAGTATTTGCTCTTATCAGCAATAGGGTCTAAACTATAAGTTCTAGAAAAGTTGAGGGAAAAGATAAAAAGCGATGTTGTAGATAGACTAAGTTGAATCTGAGCGGCCAAAATCCAATGTGAGAGAGAGAGAGTGACTTTTATTTTAATGATCCCAAAGAGGAAACATTTTAGAGAAAGAATGTAGTGAAGGTTTACAGGGAGAACAAAGGAGAGGAAAGATTTCAAATGGCCACTGATTTTTGAACCTGATTGAAGAAACAGAAATACGTTTTATTAAAAATACTATCGTTTGGAAGAGAGAAAGATTGGTTAATGTCTCCAATATTGAAATTAAAAACAGAACTTCTGAGCAAAACTGTTCTGTACAATAGTGACTGGTTCTGAGAAGGAGAAGGGAAGAGGAAATAATATAATGCCTGCACCCTTACCCTTCCTTGTCTCATTCTTAGGTATGAGACACTGAATCTGGCTCCGGAAAATATTGTGAGTCCTCAGAACTTCAGCTTTTAAAGATATTTGGTTTCTTCAAGTTGAGTTATGAAACAGCTAAAGTATAAATTAACAAGAATTCCAATGTCTTGAGCATATAATTCAATAACTGTATAATTGCTAGTTAAAGCACTTTTCAAGGCATGCAACTGTATTGGTTCTACAAGCAGATTTGCTTCATGTGTTTTTCCTCTAGAAAATTAATAATACTGGCAATGTGTTTTTGATGTTCTTTCTAACTTACGTTGTAGAAGGATATTGTTGCAATTGCTGCTTTGTGTATTCTGGCTCTTGAAGATGATTTCTCACTTACTAAGTTTGAAACCTAAATCATGGGTTTGGCTGTGGCTCTTGCCAGAGAGCAATATCACAGAGTTAGGATGAAGTTAAAAAATTTGTGTTGTCGTTTTGGAGTTTTAACTTTATTCAGAAAAAATAACCCTGCATTAACCTAGAATTGCAGACTTGTGAGGTAGACTAATAGTCTGCCTCAGATGAAGCTTTTGCTAGTTCTGAAGGATCTCCAGGGCATGCGCTACTGAAACGGCTCATTCCCAAACTAAGCAATGAATCTAGAATTGACAGCTACACGATTCCATCATACGTCAGGGAGTCACTGTGCTCGGTGCCCAGGCAGTCAGATAACAGGAAACCAATAGGAAAATAGGAATAGCCTCTCTGCTGTTGGAAGAGATGTCAGAGATCATTTTTAGATTACAATCTATTCAGAATCACTAGATTTGAGAACGTATGGGACACTTTTAAGTGTTTTTTTTTAATGCTAATAACTGAAATCATCAAAAATTCAACTTAGCTACTAAAATAGACTTAATTTACCCTCTTAAACAAGGGCATCAAGAACTGATTGATTGATTGATTGATTTTTTTAATTAGACATTTTTAAGAAAAACCAATATGGTTCGAGGTTTTGGGAAAAATGATGGAATTTTTTAAACTTTTTCATGGAAGTTAAACCCTCTTTATTCTAATTTATGCATTTAAGTTTGGGGCTATAAATATCATTTGGTCAAATACCGCCCCTCCCAAAAGAGAACTTGTATTTTAAATACACAGATTCATATTTATGTAAACATAATACTTTTATATTTAACTAAGAAACAAACCTACTACAGTAGATTTAACTTAAACCTACATTTAGTAAAACAAATAAAATTATATATTAGAATCATCAGTTACTAGAGTTACAAAAATTACAAGTTTATTAATGACAAATTTTCTTCACAATTTTGTTTTTCACGATTTCACGAAAATGCTTAAAACACTTCTCATGAAGTCATCTTTGGAATTTTGACAAAAGTTAGACAGATATTTCTGATGGTGGTGCATCATTTTGTTTGTCTACTCTGCAAATATATATATCTGCTCTATAACACTCTCTTTAGCTTATTGGCATAACATTAGAAAGAAAATGGCAAACTGTTCCAGAAAACTGATTCTCAATTGCATCCTTTAAAGCATGTCTTCTGGCTTAAAACGAAAGGGAAATATACAAAGACATAAAAATCAAATGGGTGATACAATTTGAAGTTTCTTCAAAAACTATTATTGGAACCAGAATTGCAAAATTTTAGCTGGAAGATATTGTTAATTATACAGATTTAAAAAAAGAAAAACAACAATTCCAAAAGGCAACTCATGGGGGGTGGGATGATTTAGTGAAAATCTCTAAGGCAGAGAGCTGCTTTTCCCTACCACTTGGCATCAGAATCAGAAAATAATTCTTCCTCAGAAACACCCAAAATGTGGAAGAACTATTGGCAAACTTTACATAAATTTGTGAAGTTACTGCCCAGAAGATGTGATTACAAACAACTAAAAACTCAGCACATGTAACTCTCAGGTAGTTCAACATCAGATTTGTTATATGAGACTTCAGAACACTTATAAATGGACAACCAGGAAGACCTTTTTGATGGTAAACCAGCAACATCTACTGTCTGGAAATGGAAATAGCAATGGAAGGCATTTCCTACACTGTATGCATGGGGCACTGGGAAAAGGCGGTGCGTTGTCACAGGTGCAGCTAAGATGCAAAGCAGAGTGAGCCTGGCTGGTGAGAGTACTCTGCAGACTGAAGAGGAGGAAGAAAATAAAAACAGAAAGAGGAAGAGTTACTTAGCATAAGCAGTGAACCTGCAAAGGTACTAAGCAAGGAGGAAGCCAGGGTGCTCAGGAGAGTATCACCAGGAGTATTATTTTTTCTCTGAGCACTTAGCTCGTTTCAGAGAAAATCTCTCTCCTGTGCCGTTTACTTTTTATCTCTCTGTTCTCTCCTTTCCCACTCTCCTCCCCAACTGTATCTCCTGCAAATCTTTTTGAACTGAAAACTGTTGATGATCTGAAGTTTTTTAAATTGCTTCATAAATCAAGGAATTTCTAGCTTTAAGATAATACAGTGAACATCTACAGCTAGACCCGTCCTTGTAGGACATCTAACAGATAAAGAAACAAGCTAAAGAAATTTAGGTCACTCACCTGCTGGTGAGTGACAAAACCCAGTCTAGACACCAGATTTCCTCACCAACTGGGCCCAGTAAGAATAAATGTCCCTGCAAGGCGGCCATCCCTACAAAAGAGTCCTCAAAAGTTTTCTCGCCCCACTCTGTTCTATTTTTTTTTTTTTTTGCATATGTTTGGAATTTCAGAAGCTCAATAGAATTGTACATTTTCTTCATACACACCTTCCTCATTTTCTTTGAGCTATTTTGAGGTAAATCAGAATTTAATATGAACACGTAGCTTAGAAAGAAGATAAAATGGCAGTTATCTCTAAGTCAATGTATATAATATGATATATTTCTGAAAAGAATAAAATAAATCTACATTTTAAGTTTTTATAATCTCTTTTCAACACACACAGCAAAAGGAAACATCTAGCTTTGTATCTTTATTTCCTTCTTTACGCAACTTTCTGTCATAACATTGTCACTCATTGTCGAATGAAATTTGCCAGATGATCAGGAAATAGCCTTCATTATTTTTTAAAAGCAAGTAGCTTAGGATGGGCTGGGTGCTTGGCTTTATGATAAAGTTTCTAAGTATTACTTTTAATTAATCAGTGTTCTAAAGACCTAATGTATCCCTTAATATATACTTTATCTGCAAGTATAAAACTCTAAACAAACCTTTTTTTCCTTTTTTAACACTTTTTTATTGTAAATTTGTTCAACCATTGTGGAAGACAGTGGCAATTTCTCAAGGATCTAGAACTAGAAATACCATTTGACCCAGCAATCCCATTACTGGGTATATATCCAAAAGATTATAAATCATTCTACTATAAAGACACATGCACGTGTATGTTTATTGTGGCACTATTCACAATAGCAAAGACTTGGAACAAACCCAAATGCTCATCAATGACAGACTGGATAAAGAAAAGGTGGCACATATATGCGATGGAATACTATACAGCCATAAAAAAGGATGAGTTCATGTCCTTTGCAGGGACATGAATGAAGCTGGAAACCATCATTCTCAGCAAACTAACACAGGAACAGAAAATCAAACACCACATGTATCACTCATAAGTGGGAGTTGAGCAATGAGAACACATGGACACAGGGAGGGGTTATCACACACCAAGGCCTGTCAGTGGAGGGGGGCGGCTAGGGGAGGGATAGTACAGGGTGAGGGGCTAGGGGAGGGATAGCTTAGGAGAAATACCTAATGTAGCTGACAGGTTGATGGGTGCAACAAACCACCATGGCACGTGTATACCTATGTAACAAATCTGTACATTCTGCACATGTACCACATAACTTAAAGTATAATTTAGAGTTAACAAGGCCAGAATATTATTCTAATTCATTCGAGGTTTAGAAGCTAACAATGTTGAATTTTACCTGAGCCCTGTCCTCCTAGAAGACATCAAAGGTTAAATGATTAATGCCCCACCCTTTTGTGTTCCATAAAATGGTTTGCTGCAGAGAACCACACTTTCTATGGGACATAGGTAAGACTTGCAGGCACCCCTTTTTCACCTACGACAAGATCAGACACTTTAAAGTATCTTTCTTTGGCTTATAAATGATAAGCTTACAATAAAAGAACTTCTTGTCCCTATTGATCAATAGGAAAAAAATGATTGTTCCTAATCCTTCCTCGAGGTCCCTGATCCTTCAGCCCACCCTCCGCCTTGGCCAGCGTCTCAGCCCTACTAGAAAATAGGCTGGATCAGGATAAAATGCTCCCTGTTCCACTGTCCTATACACTGCTTTCAACCCACTTCCTCACACCGGCTCTTTCTTGCCTCATTCTCTCTTCTTATTTAAAAACATCCTTTTTAAGGCTGGGTGTGGTGGCTCACACCTGTAATCCCAGCACTTTGAGAGGCTGAGGCAGGCAGATCACCTGAGGTCAGGAATTCAAGACCAGCCTGGCCAATATGGTGAAACCTTGTCTCTACTAAAAATACAAAAATTAGCCAGGGATGGTGGCAGTTGCCTATAATCCCAGATACTCAGGAGGATGAGGCAGAAAAATCCCTTGAACCTGGGAGGCAGAGATTACAATAAGCAGGAGAAAACACCGTTTTAACCTCATTATTGAAATAGCAGAAGATTTTATGTCTCAGCATTCTCCTCATTCCAACAGTTTCCCTCCCCCTACCGCAATAGTCTGTTCCCTCCTTGCAATAATCCTTTTGAATAAACCATCTCTTTACTAACCCTGGATTTGTTTTTTATTTGACGAAACAAAGAATTCGAATTTAAACTGAATAAAATCGACTAAATAAATCAGAGTTTAATAAGATAAAGTCTTCTTCCTCTAGAAGCAAAACTATATAATGTTCCTAAGACTATTCCTATTTCTTGTAATTTTTTTCTTTACTCCAAAATAAAATTGCAAAATTTTTCAAGGGCAAGGCTTTATGGAAAATATTTGCATTCAGATGAATAAAAGGTGACATTAATTTTTTTTTCTTTTTTTTTTTTACAAATTCGACTAAAACTCTCAGTATTTTCCCAGTGTCATCCTGGTCTATCAAGTTCGCCACATCTGCCCAGATCCGAGTTTACCTTCAATGAATGAAAGAACTGCTTCTTTAACATAAGCTCCCTAGAACTTCTTGCAACTCACTCTTTTGCAATAGCATGAGAAGTCTAAATACCTTCATTCAAAAGTCCTGTCAACAGGCTTAGTTCTCAGTGGTTTACGGGAAAAGAAATCTAATTTTTCAAGGACAAAAACCACACTGTCACACCTAGTGCTGCCGCAAATCTTCAGGACACTTCTATGTCCAGAACTGACCAATACCATATGCCACATTATGTAAACAAATATGTACCAATGGGCTCAATTGTATAAACCACAGGAGGAAACAAAAATGATGAGCTGAACAGATGTCTTTGAAACATAATCATTTCTCTGGCAATCCAGGAGACAAAGACCCTTTGGTCTGCAGAATAGGTTGGAAATCTTTGTACACTCACTCTTCATTTGAAAAAGATTGCAAACACCAATGAGACAATTAGTTGGCTTTTCATAAACTTAACTGGTCTGGTCTAGGTAAATGTGAATTAATTTAGCCAGTGCCTTTCTACACATGTTGGAAGGAATCATTCATTTCCCTTGACATTAGTTCTAGGCTCAGATCCAATGCCTATATACTCTGATTCATTTCTACTGTATTTATTCAGTGCTGTGATCTATTTATTCCTTTATTTGTTAAATATTTATAGGCCTCCTACTATGTGCTAAGCACTAGGGATACAGTTGTGAACAAAATAGACAAAAATCTCTGTCCTCATGGAACTTGCAATCTAGACAGGAAATAAACTAGATGAATTTTTACAATACAGAATGCTAGATGTATGATGTGCTAAGGAAAAAATAGTAATAAAGCAGAAAAAGGAGCTGCATAATGTTGTGGCACAGGGTGATTTTAGTCACTGAAACGGTGAACTTTTTTTTTTTTTTCAGATAGGATCTCACTTTGTCACCCAGGCTGGAGTGTAGTGGAACGATCACAGCTCACTGCAGCCTCAACCTCCTGAGTGCAAGCGATCCTCTGGTCTCAGCCTCTCGAGCAGCTGGGACTACAGGTTCCTGCCACCACCCCTGGCTAATTTTTGTATTTTTAGTAGACACAGGGTTTCACCATGTTGGCCAGGATGGTCTTGATCTCCTGACCTCATGATCTGCCCACCTTGGCCTCCCAAAGTACTGAGATTACTGGCGTGAGCCACCGCACCTGGCCAGACCTTTTAAGAGTTAAAAGAAAGATGCAAACATGACTCCATAGCAGTTCAGAAAAGGAAACAATCATATTGTTGAGAAGGCTTAGCTGGTAGGGCAAGGTGGGATTGGGAGTTAAAAACACTCCATAGAGGGGCCGGGCGCAGTGGTTCACACCTGTAATCCCAACACTTTGGGAGGCTGAGGCAAGAGGTTTGCTTGAGCCAAGGAGATCGAGACCAGCCTGAGCAACATAGCAAGACCCCATCTCTACAAAAAAATTAAAAATTAGCCAGGCATGGTGTCCCACAACTGTAGTCCCAGAGCCTTAGGCGGCTGAGGTAGGAGGACACTTGAGCCCAGGAGATTGAGGCTGCAGTGAAATATGATCACACCTGCAACAGAGCGAGACTCAGTCTCAAAAAAGTTAAAAAAACAAAATTAATATTTATTTCAACACTCCATAGGAACTTAAGTTTGAAAAGAGTCTTTACAAAGCATGTGAGTCAATGAAGTGGCACCCAGGGTCCCACTAGGGTCAGAATCAAAAAAGGGAAACACATATAAACTTTAAATATTATGCAGATATATAAATGTACAAATATTACCTGTAATCTAAATGTTATGTAATATTTATATTACATACAAAATGTGTGGCCATATATTCAATATATACTATTTCCCCATGCATAGAACTTTCCTTGGTACCTCAAATGTGTTATGAGTAGGGCTTCTTCTTACATTTGTTAATTGAGAAAAAGAGGTGGAAAGTTCTTAGTCACATATAAAGTCCTCGCCAAGGGCAGTGGCTTACACCTATAATCCCAGTACATTGGGAAGCCAAGGCAGGAGGATCACTTGAGGCCAGGAGTTCGAGAGCAGCCTGGCCAACATGGCAAGACTAAAAATACAAAACTTAGCTGAGTGTGGTGGTGCATGCCTACAATCTCCGCTATTCAGGAGGCTGAGGCACAAAAACCACTTGATCCTGGGAGGTGGAGGTTGCAGTGAGCCGAGACTGAGCCACTGCACTCCAGCCTGGGTGACAGAGTAAGATCCTGTCTCACAAAAAATAAAAAAATAAAGTCCTATAAGTGGCGGGTGAGAGGGGGCCAAGAAAATGGAATCCAGTTCTTAATTTGGAAACCAAGAATCCAGATAATTATTTTCTCTCCCTTTGGCCAAAGACAACTATTGAGAGGGCTGAGCGCTGTGGCTCACGCCTGTAATCCCAGAACTTTGGGAGGCCGAGGCAGGTGGATCACGAGGTCAAGTGATCGAGACCATCCTGGTCAACATGGTGAAACCCCGTCTCTACTAAACATACAAAAAATTAGCTGGGCATGGTGGCACATGCCTGTAATCCCAGCTACTCAGGAGGCTGAGGCAGGAGAATTGCCTGAACCCAGGAGGTGGAGGTTGCGGTGAGCCGAGATCGCGTCATTGCACTCCAGCCTGGGTAACAAGAGCGAAACTCCGTCTCAAAAATAAATAAATAAATAAGACAACTATTGAGCAGTACCAGGAAATGTATACCTCCCTCCATACCAACTACAGACCTCTGACTTTACCACAACCATGCTTTCTTACGTCCAGAATCTATACCTTCTCTCCCTTGGCAAAAAAAAAAATCTCTCTCCCTCCTCACGCTCGTGGGTTCCTTTTCCTTCAGTTATCTGTGCCAAGCATTTGCTAGGGTCTAGGGAATTTAATTATGAACGAGAAATAATTATTGGCCTCAACAAGGTGGGGGCCAAGACAAGTAAACAGGCAACTGCAACCTGGTGCGACAGTAATGACAACGCAGAACTACAACAACGCCACCTACCGAGCTGTGGAAGCATAGGAGAGGAGAGACGCAGGCCCCCAGAGCAAGGGATTTACAAGCCAAGACGTGGGGGATGAGTCCTGGAAGGAAAGAGAACTCTTTTTCCTAATCTGAAGAAGCTGGCCCAAGAAAATCAGCCTCCTAAAGTGTTCATGATGAATGGTAGGATAATGCATTTTTCTTCGGGTATGTTTACTTTTTTCTTTTCTTTTTGCAAGGCAAATGGTTTGGCTGGGATAGTCACAAGTGGGGTTCTCTGGACGTCCTTTCTGGTGTTTTGCACATTTCTTATTTTTAAAGAGTAGTAGCTACTCTTTTAAAATCATGAAAAACAGCTAGTATGAGAGTATTCTAAATAAAAGAAATGCACCCTGGGTGGTGGCTCTGTGAAAGGAGACATTTTGGAATAAGATATTTAGAGAGTAGCAGGAGGCCCCCTCCTAGCATAAGGCTCTCGGTTACTCGTGCTGTCAATAACCCAGCCCGAAAAAGAGCTTTGGCAGGACTTGGACCTCTCCCATCACCCAGCAGCCTGGCCCCCTCTCCACCCTTCCTGCAGCACTGACTGGCTGGGCTCAGGCACCCCTACTCTTCTTCCAGAGTAATGCCTACCCTCCTCACTTTGGATTAGTGTCTGCACAGTGGTTAATAGAGAACTGTGGATTTCCTCAGCTTTAAAATTCAACTCCATTCGAATGCTAGGGATCTTGTGTCTCAGTTCCAATTCTTCCATTTGATTTAAGGAAATTAGATTTAAGCCTCAGTTTTCCCGTAAGGTTATCGAAGAATTAGTGATAAAATCTAGTAATTGATAGAACAACAGGGTGACCACAGTCAACAATAATTTATTGTACATTTTTAAGTAACTAAAAGTATAATTGGATTGTTTGTAACATAAAAAAGAATGAATGCTTGAGAAGACGGATACCCTACTTACCCTGATGTGATTACCATGCATTGCATGCCCATATCAAAATATCTCATGTACCCCACAAATATATGCACCTCTATGTACCCACAAAATATAATAATAAAAAACTGTAAAAAAGAAACTTAATAAGTTTCTATTTGTTGCTATTTTAAGTTCTCTAAGACTAAACAGAGATAATACTATTCTATGTATTATCTTTTAAAATGCTCTAAAGATACCCCCTAAATCTTTATTTATAGTATGTGGCAAATATATTTTTTTACAGCTTAGAAAACCTAAATTAATACTTAAGTTGGTGGTCACTTTTTATACTTCTTTCTTTAATATTTGAAAAATATTTTTACATACATGAATTTTTTTATAGAGAGAGACAGGGATCTCGCTATGTTGCCCCGGCTGGTTTTGAACTCCTGGGCTCAAGTGATCCTCCCACTTCAGCCTCCCCAAAGTGCTGAGATTATAGGCATGAATCACCACGCCCAGACAATACATGAGGTTTTTTTTTGTTTTTTTTGTTTTTGTTTTTTTTAAGATGGAGTTTCACTCTTGTTACCCAGGCTGGAGTGCAATGGCGCGATCTCGGCTCACCGCAACCTCCGCCTCCTGGGTTCAGGCAATTCTCCTGCCTCAGCCTCCTGAGTAGCTGGGATTACAGGCACGCGCCACCATGCCCAGCTAATTTTTTGTATTTTTAGTAGAGACGGGGTTTCGCCATGTTGACCAAGATGGTTTCGATCTCTTGACCTCGTGATCCACCCGCCTCGGCCTCCCAAAGTGCTGGGATTACAGGCTTGAGCCACCACGTCCGGCCGATTTTTTTTTTTTTTTAACGAGACAAGGTCTTGCTCTGTCACAGGCTGGAGTGCAGTGGTAAGATCATAGTTCACTGCAACCTCAAACTTCTGGGCTCAAATGATCCTCCTCCCTCTGCCTCCTGCATAGCTGGGACTACAGGCATGTGGCACCATGCCCAGATAATTTTTATTTTTGTAAAGACAAGGTCTTGCTATGTTGCCCAAACTAAGTCTCAAAATTCTGGCCTCCAGGTTGCTCACACCTGTAATCCCAGCACTTTGGGAGAATGAGGCGGGTGAATCACAAGGTCAGGAGATCAAGGCCAACATGGTGACACCCTGTCTCTACTAAAAATACAAAAAAATTAGCTGGGCGTGGCGGCACACATCTGTGGTCCCAGCTACTCAGGAGGCTGAGGCAGAATTGCTTCAACCCAGGAAGCGGAGACTGCAGTGAGCCAAGATCGCGCCACTGGACTACAGCCTGGGTGACAGTGTGAGATTCCATCTCAAAAAAAAAAACACTCCTGGTCTGAAAGGATCCTCTCACCTCGGCCTCCCAAAGGGCTGCCATTAGTGGCATGAGCCCCAGTACCAGACCATGAATTTTAAATTGCATTGTTAATTAAATATATCAGCATAAATACATACCCATTTTAGTACATTCTCTAGTTGTGATAAAAGCAATTAACTGAAGCAGACATGCACTGTATTTATCCCTGCCCTAAAAAAAAAAAAAAAAAGCAATTAAAATATTTTTAAAGAATATCCAAGACTTGGCATATTAATATGTCATAACTCAAAGTGAAAAAATATTAGTGATGCTGACATTATATTGATTTATATCAAGATGATAGCACATTTCATTTTTGTAAATTTAATATTTAAAGCAATAAAATAAAACAGCTGTCCATCTAACGTTTGTTTCTTTAAAGCAGTTGTTCTTTGGGTGTGGTCTCCTGACCAGCAGCATCAGCATCACCCGGGAACTTGTTAGAACGAACAAATCTGGGCTTGGTTTGTTTCTTAATAGAGAGATATTTATAGTGTGTTTTAACAAGACCTCCAGGTAACTCTGATGTAACTTAAAATTTGAGAAATATTGCCTAAGAAGTAACCTCTATTTTTTCCTCTGACTTTTACTTTTATCGTGAAAGTAATTTTATTCTAAAAGAATAAAGAAAAAAACAAGGAAGATTTCCATTGTCTTATTTGGGGGCTTGTTAATTGTAATTAAACAGAAAAGCTACCTCTACAATTTTCATTTGCCCTTTACATAGTTCAAAAGCAATCGTTTGCTGCCCCCTGGCTGTAAAAAGATTCCTTATCTTTCAATAAAACTAAGAAAAAAATTACTTTTGCAAAGAATTGCAGTATCATACTTTATTTTAATTCTAAATATCAAATATAGCTTCTTTGGCATGCAGATTTAGAATTGAATTATTTTTTAATTTTTATTTCTATGCCTTTTTTTCTGGTTATCTTTTGGTCACTGCTAACTTCATTGCTCTGTGGTTAAGCATTGTCTGAGACAAACATGTTCCCATGTATGGCTGGATTTTATGGTGAGGAAATGCTGTTTCATCATGTTCAATCTGCATGTAGTTAATTGCCTGCTTGAACTATATTTGTGAGAGTTCTGGTGGTGGCTTCATCATTTCTCCCCAGAGTTCTGTCCCTTTTTTTTTTTTTTTTTTTTTTTGAGGCTATGTTTTACACACACACACACACACACACACACACCCCTCTTTCTTGATTTATAACTCTTTTTATTATGTAATACTTAATTTTTTTTCTATGTGCCTTTTTGCCTTAATCTATTCTGTCTGATACTAACATTCAAAGCAGCTTTCTTTTCTTTTTACTTGCCTATTTTAGATGTCTCTTGTACATAGCACAAAATTGGATTAATCTATTCTGTGAATATTAATATTTTAGTTAAAGCATTTATTCCATTAACATCTTCTGGATTAATGTATTTGAATGTTACATTTTTCTTCTATTTTTTTCTCTAGCTTCTTTTGCATATTTTTGTCATTCTTTTTTAATTTCTGTACATTTTGAATTTATTAACTCTATTATTTCAGTGGTTCTTCTAAACAATTCTTAGCTGTGTTTGTTCATTAAATCTAGATTTGGATATATGTTACTCTCCTGATTTACATGGTTTTTTTAAATCATGCATTTTCATTCTTTTTTATTGATATGTCATAGTTGCACATATTTAGTTCTGTCTTTTTAAATTTCAGAAGAAATTTGTATTGTTGTTGCATGCTGTCATTTCGTTTCATTATACTTACACATTTGCCACTGTCTGTGCTTTATTTGATTCTTACACTGATGTAATTCTTACATTCTTCGCTTTGGTTAAGTAATCAAAGGATTACTTCTTTGCCCCTCAAACACATCTTTAATGATGTCTCTCTTCTGCAGGTTGTAAGCCCAAAGATACTGGGTTTTTTCTCTTTCTCATGGACATGTTTGGTGGTTAGAAGATTTTATATTTTATTTCAGAAATTGTTCCACTACCTTCTGTCTTCCACCATTGCTAATGAGAAGTCGGCTGTCAGTCTAACGTCTGTTTCTTTAAAGCAGTTGTTCTTGGGGTGTGGTCTCCTGACCAGCAGCATCAGCAACACCTGGGAACTTGTTAGAACTAGCAAACCTGGATTTCGTTTGTTTCTTAATAGAGAGATATTAACAGCGTATTTTAACAAGACCTCCAGGTGACTCTGATGTAACTCAAAGTTTGAGAACTGCTGCTTAAAAGGTAACCTGTCTTTTTTCCTCTGACTGCTGCTAAGATATTCTTTTTACTATTGGTATTCTTTGGTTCATTGTGCCTAAGATTTCTTTTTATCTCTTCAATCTGTTTATATTTTCCGTATGAAATGAGAAATCTACAGCCACTACATTTTGCAGTAATTGCCCCGGATCCTTCTCTGTCTCTCATCCGTAACTCCAGTAAGAAATGGTTCAGTTCTTTATCTTCTGCCCCCCCACCCCCATGGTTCTTAGCCATATTTATGCTCCTCAACTCTTTTTCTGCTTCCCTTGCATTTATTGCTACAACTAGCTTTTAAACTTCCGCTTTCATAAAAATTTCATGTAGAGTTTGTCTCAGTGCTGACTCGTCAGCCCACCCCAAAGAGTCTTCCTTAATTGAATTGTGGTATGATCTGGGTATCATAATTACTTAAAGTGCTCCAGGGGATGTTTATGCAGCAGATAGTATTCAAGAAACAAATTTTTTTTTTCTTTTTGGTTGTATGTAATCTAAAAGCTATTTACTTAGGACTTTTGTTGCGGGTTTCCATTTTGCTTTTATTTTAGCAATTGTAATTGTCCTGTAGAAATCATACATTTTTAATTTATGTATTGATTTCTATATTTTTATATATTATATATCAGTGGTTTGAGACAGGGTCTCATTCTTTCACCCAGGCTGGCAGTGCAGTGGCACAATCTCAGCACACTGCAACCTCCATCTCTCAGATTCAAGAGATCCTCCCACCTCAGCCTCCCAAGTAGCTGAAAATACTGGCATGTGCCATCACGCTCAGCTAATTTTTTTTTATTTTTTATTGCATTTTAGGTTTGGGGGTACATGTGCAGAGCATGCAATACAGTTGCATAGGTACACACATGGCAGTGTGTTTTGTTTGCTTTCTCCTCTTCACCCACATTTGGCATTTCTCCCCAGGCTATCCCTCCCCACCTCCCCCTCCCATAGGCCCTCCCCTTTTCCCCCAATAGACCCCAGTGTTTAGTACTCCCCTTTCTGTGTCCATGTGTTCTCATTTTTCATCACCCGCCTATGAGTGAGAATATGCGATGTTTCATTTTCTGTTCTTGTGTCAGTTTGCTGAGAATGATGTTCTCCAGATTCATCCATGTCCCTACAAACAACACAAACTCATCATTTCTGATTGCTGCATAATATTCCATGGTGTATATGTGCCACATTTTCCCAATCCAGTCTATCATCAATGGGTATTTGGGTTGATTCCAGGTCTTTGCTATTGTAAACAGTGCTGCAATGAACATTCGTGTGCATGTGTCCTTATAGTAGAACGATTTATAGCCCTTTGGATATATACCCAGTATGTCCTGGATGGTTTTGCCTAGATTTCCTTCTAGGGTTTTTATGGTGCCAGGTCTTATGTTTAAGTCTTTAATCCATCTGCAGTTAATTTTGGTGTAAGGTGTCAGGAAGGGGTCCAGTTTCTGCTTTCTGCACATGGCTAGCCAGTTTTCCCAGCACCATTTGTTGAACAGGGAATCCTTTCCCCATTGCTTGTTTTTGTCGGGTTTATCAAAGATTGTACGGTTGTAGATAAATAGGTTGTGTTGCCTCTAATGCCTCTGTTCTGTTCCATTGGTCTATATCTCTGTTTTGGTACCAGTACCATGCTGTTTTGATTACTGTAGCCTTGTAGTATAGTTTGAAATCTGGTAGTGTGATGCCCCCTGCTGTGTTCTTTTTGCTTAGAATTGACTTGGCTATGCGGGCTCTCTTTTGGTTCCATGTGAAGTTCATGGTGGTTTTTTCCAGTTCTGTGAAGAAAGTCAATGGTAGCTTGATGGGTATAGCATTGATTCTGTAAATTACTTTGGGCAGTATAGCCATTTTTACGATATTAATTCTTCCTAACCATGAACATGGAATGTTTCTCCATCTGTTTGTGTCCTCTCTGATTTCGTTGAGCAGTGGTTTGTAGTTTTCCTTGAAGAGGTCCCTTACGTTCCTTGTGAGTTGTATTCCAAGGTATTTTATTCTTTTTGTAGCAATTGTGAATGGCAGTTCGTTCTTGATTTGGCTGTCTTTAAGTCTGTTATTGGTGTAGAGGAAGGCTTGTGATTTTTGCACATTGATTTTATATCCTGAGACTTTGCTGAAGTTGCTTATCAGTTTCAGGAGTTTTTGGGCTGAGGCGATGGGCTAGGTATACTATCATGTCGTCTGCAAATAGAGACAATTTGGCTTCCACCTTTCCTATTTGAATACCCTTTATTTCTTTTTCTTGCCTGCTTGCTCTGGCTAGAACTTCCAGTACTATATTGAATAGGAGTGGTGACAGAGGGCATCCTTGTCTAGTGCCAGATTTCAAAGGGAATGCTTCCAGTTTTTGCCCATTAAGTATGATATTGGCTGTTGGTTTGTCATCAATAGCTTTTATTGCTTTGAGATACGTTCCATTGATACCGAGTTTATTGAGGGTTTTTAGCATAAAGGGCTGTTGAATTTTGTCAAATGCCCTCTCTGCATCGATTGAGATAATCATGTGATTTTTGTTTTTGGTTCTGTTTATGTGGTGAATTACATTTATAGACTTGTGTATGTTGAACCAGCCTTGCATCCCTGGGATAAATCCTACTTGATCATGATGAATAAGTTTTTTGATTTGCTGTTGCAATCGGCTTGCCAATATTTTATTGAAGATTTTTGCATCTATGTTCATCATGGATATTGGCCTGAAGTTTTCTTTTCTTGTTGGGTCTCTGCCGGGTTTTGGTATCAGGATGATATTGGTCTCATAGAATGATTTGGGAAGGATTCCTTCTTTTTGGATTATTTGGAATAGTTTCAGAAGAAATGGTACCAGCTCCTCTTTGTGTGTCTGGTAGAATTCGGCTGTGAACCCATCTGGACCTGGGCTTTTTTTGTGTGGTAGGCTCTT
The DNA here is from genome assembly GCF_049354715.1 of Callithrix jacchus. Classification (NCBI taxonomy): domain Eukaryota; kingdom Metazoa; phylum Chordata; class Mammalia; order Primates; family Cebidae; genus Callithrix; species Callithrix jacchus. Next base: position 33,526,940 of record NC_133517.1, on the reverse strand, counting down.
AATTGCTGCCTCGACTTCAGACCTTGTTATTGGTCTATTCATAGTTTCAGCTTCCTCCTGGTTTAGGCTTGGGAGGACACAGGAGTCCAGGAATTTATCCATTTCTTCCAGGTTTACTAGTTTATGTGCATAGAGTTGTTTGTAATATTCTCTGATGATGGTTTGAATTTCTGTGGAATCTGTGGTGATTTCCCCTTTATCATTTTTTATTGCATCTATTTGGTTGTTCTCTCTTTTCTTTTTAATCAATCTGGCTAGTGGTCTGTCTATTTTGTTGATCTTTTCAATAAACCAGCTCTTGGATTTATTGATTTTTTGGAGGGTTTTTCGTGTCTCAATCTCCTTCAGTTCAGCTCTGATCTTAGTTATTTCTTGTCTTCTGCTGGGTTTTGAGTTTTTTTGATCTTGCTCCTCTAGCTCTTTCAATTTTGACGATAGGGTGTCAATTTTGGATCTCTCCATTCTTCTCATATGGGCACTTATTGCTATATATTTTCCTCTAGAGGCTGCTTTAAATGTGTCCCAGAGATTCTGGCATGTTGTGTCCTCGTTCTCATTGGTTTCGAAGAACTTCTTTATTTCTGCCTTCATTTCATTGTTTATCCAGTCGACATTCAAGAGCCAGTTGTTCAGTTTCCATGAAGCTGTGTGGTTCTGGGTTGGTTTCTGAATTCTGAGTTCTAACTTGATTGCATTATGGTCTGAGAGACTGTTTGTTATGATTTCAGTTGTTTTGCATTTGCTGAGCAGTGCTTTACTTCCAATTATGTGGTCAATTTTAGAGTAGGTGTGATGTGGGGCTGAGAAGAATGTATATTCTGTGGATTTGGGGTGGAGAGTTCTGTAAATGTCTATCAGGTTTGCTTGCTCCAGGTCTGAGTTCAAGCCCTGGATATCCTTGTTGATTTTCTGTCTGGTTGATCTGTCTAATATTGACAGTGGAGTGTTAAAGTCTCCCACTGTTATTGTGTGGGAGTTGAAGTCTCTTTGTAAGTCATTAAGAACTTGCCTTATGTATCTGGGTGCTCCTGTATTGGGTCCATATATGTTTAGGATCGTTAGCTCTTCTTGTTGTATCGATCCTTTTACCATTATGTAATGGCCTTCTTTGTCTCTTTCAATCTTTGTTGCTTTAAAGTCTATTTTATCAGAGATGACAATTGCAACTCCTGCTTTTTTTTTTTTGCTCTCCATTTGCTTGGTAAATCTTCCTCCATCCCTTTATTTTGAGCCTTTGTGTATCCTTGCATGTGAGATGGGTTTCCTGGATACAGTACAATGATGGGTTTTGGCTTTTTATCCAATTTGCCAGTCTGTGTCTTTTGATTGGTGCATTTTGTCCATTTACATTTAGGGTTAATATTGTTATGTGTGAATTTGATACTGCCATTTTGATGCTAGCTGGCTGTTTTGCCCATTAGTTGTTGTAGATTCTTCATTATGTTGATGCTCTTTAGCGTTTAGTGTGATTTTGGAATGTCTGGTACTGGTTATTCCTTTCTATGTGTAGTGCCTCTTTCAGGAGCTCTTGTAAAGCAGGCCTGGTGGTGACAAAATCTCTGAGTACTTGCTTGTTTGCAAAGGATTTTATTTTTCCTTCACTTCTGAAGCTCAGTTTGGCTGGATATGAAATTCTGGGTTGAAAATTCTTTTTTTTAAGGATGTTGAATATTGTCCCCCACTCTCTTCTGGCTTGTAGAGTTTCTGCCGAGAGATCTGCTGTGAGTCTGATGGGCGTCCCTTTGTGGGTGACCCGACCTTTCTCCCTGGCTGCCCTTAGTATTTTCTCCTTTATTTCAACCTTGTTCAATCTGACGATTATGTGCCTTGGGGTTGCTCTTCTTGCGGAATATCTTTGTGGTGTTCTCTGTATTTCCTGTAATTGAGTGTTGGCCTGTCTTGCTAGGTGGGGGAAATTTTCCTGGATAATGTCCTGAAGAGTATTTTCCAGCTGGGATTCATTCTCTTTGTCACATTCTGGTATACCTATCAAACGTAGGTTAGGTCTCTTCACATAGTCCCACATTTCTTGGAGACTTTGTTCATTCCTTTTTGCGCTTTTTTCTCGGATCTTGGTTTCTCGTTTTATTTCATTGAGTTGATCTTCGACTTCTGATATTCTTTCTTCTGCTTGGTCAATTCGGCTGTTGAAACTTGTGCATGTTTCGCGAAGTTCTCGTATTGTGTTTTTTAGCTCCTTTAATTCATTCATATTCCTCTCTAAGTTATCCATCCTTGTTATCATTTCCTCGAATCTTTTTTCATATCTTTTTTCAAGGTTCATAGTCTCTTTGCATTGATTTAAAACATGTTCTTTTAGCTCACAAAAGTTTCTCATTATCCACCTTCTGAAGTCTAATTCCGTCATTTCGTCACAGTCATTCTCCGTCCAGCTTTGTTCCCTTGCTGGTGAGGAGTTTTGGTCCTTTCTAGGAGGCGAGGTGTTCTGGTTTCGGGTGTTTTCCTCCTTTTTGCACTGGTTTCTTCCCATATTTGTGGATTTATCCGCCTGTCATCTGTGTAGTTGCTGACTTTTCGATTGGGTCTCTGAATGGACACCCAGATTGTTGATGATGAAGTATTTCTGTTACTTGGTTTTCCTTCTACCAGTCTACCCCCTTTGCTGTACGACTGCTGAGGTCCACTCCAGGCCCTGCTTGTCTGGGGTGCACCTATAGCAGCTGCGGAACAGTGAGGGGTGCTACCAGTTTCTTTTTCTCCTATCTTTGTCCTAGAATGATGCCTGCCAAATGTCAGTCTTTTGGATATAGAGGGGTCAGGGAGCTGCTTGCGGAGACAGTCTGTACTTTATAGGAGCTCAATTGCTGAGCTGTGAGCTCTATTGTTCATTCAGGGCTGTTAGGCTGCTATGTTTAATTCTGCTGCAACAGAACTCATAAAAAAAAAAACCCCTTTTTTTCCCAGCTGCTCTTTCTGAAGGGGTTGGGGCTTTATTTTTGAGTGTCCGCTGTGCTGTACTGCCCAGCTAGGAGGTAGTCTAGTCACTATTTGCCTGCCGAAGCTCTGCCCTGCTGGTGTGAGGTTCGCCCTGTTGCTGCAGGCTCTGCCCTTCTGCTGCAGTCTCCACCCTGCTGCCATGGGCTATGCCCTGCGGCAGAGTCTCTCTGTTGTACCGGGTTGCCTCGGCAATGGCAGGCTGCGTCAGCAATGGGCGTGTATCTCAGTAGGGGCTGATTGCCTCAGTAATGGCGGACGCCCCTCTCCCATGGAGCTGCATTTTAAGGGAACCTCCTCACCGGGAGCTTTTGAAATCGCCGTTTTGTTTGTCGCACTGTGCTACCCCAAATGCTGTGTACCTGGGATTTCCTGGGCTGGCTTACTGTCCAAGTCCTGTTCAGTCTCAAGTTCAGCCCTCTCAGGTCTCAGTTTGCCAGTTCAACAGGGCACCTGTAACAGTGCGCTTTTGTATGGAGCACTGTGGAGCGCCTCTGCACTCCGGCGTGGGCCGCAGCCACACCGGCTGCCGCCTACACCAGCCAAAACCTCTGCTTGGCATCCCGCGACTCTTTTATACCTGGGAATTTCCCCGTTCTGTGGGCAACTAAGATCCGTCTGGAAATGCGTCCCCAACTCACCCTCTCCGTGCATCCAGAGAGAGCTTCAATCCTGGGTTGTTCTCACAGCGCCATCTTGAGTCCTCTCCCTCAGCTAATTTTTTTTTTTTTTTTTTAGTAAAGATAGGGTTTTATCAAGTTGGCCAGGCTGGTCTCGAACTCCTGACCTCAAATGATCTTCCTGCCTCAGCCTCCCAAATTGCTGGGATTACAGGCATGAGCCACCATGCTGGGCCTATGTTTATGTAAATAACAGTGGTAAAAATAGTCCTGGCAAGGGCAGAAATACCAGTCAATATAAGTAACAAAGAGAATTATTCTCTCTGTAAATATTTACATCTGTGAAATCTGAATATCCTGGGACACTGTAATTAAGCTGAATATAGGGATAAAATCAAATATTGGGAGAATTATGGTCACAAGACAGCTCATAATGGAACAGTTTTGAGTAACATCTGTTTTGGACCACAAACTTGATGGAGGAGGCAGATCTTCTAAAACTGAGGAGCAGGGCTGGGTGAGGGTGAGGTTTGTGAGTGCAGAGCCAGGGAACAGCCACTCACTCTGAGCCTGCCCTGGGTTTGTCAGACACCAAAAGTGCCTTCTTAAATGTACACACTTACCGAGCAGCCTGGGCTACCTCATCCCAGTCCTGGCCCTGGTGAGAGGAAAAACAGATCCCAATAAGAATAGAGTAAGATTTGTAGAAATAGACAGATAGAACTGTTTTTGCCATGCTGCAGAGAAAATAAAAGAGAAATTAAGCAGCCTTAACAGCTGTGAAAAATTAACCTATCTATTCTAACTCATTTATGGTGACAGCATTCTGATCATCCTGGTTTTGTTTCATGTATCACATAGAAACGGGACAGAATGTCTCTGAGTTCATAGATCCTACAGCTGTTCTAGACTCCCTGCTCCACAACCTGCCAGGGTCACTTAGATACTGAAATCTTTTGCATTTGTATTCAGGGCCACCATTGCTTTGAGACCCTCTAATATAGTCTGCATGTATATCCCCATGCAACTCTCATATGGAAATGTAATTCCCAATGTTGGAGGTGGGGCCTGGTGGGAGGTGATTGGATTGTAGAGGTGGATTTCTCATGGATGGTTTAGGAGAGTACACACCAGGGAGAAGACTTACAAATGCAGCAACCGCAGGAAAGCCTTAACAGCCCTTCAGCCCCTAGGAGCCAATGAGGTGAGGAACTCACCACAAAGAGAAATCCTCTGACTGCAGTCAGTGTGGAAATACATTCTGGACACTCTCAGCCCTGAAAATCCACAAGAGAGTTCACACTGGCAAGAGGCCGTATAAGTGTGATCAGTGTGGGAAGCTGTACAACCAGAGCTGCCACCTCATCACACACAAGAGAACACACACCAGAGAGAGGCCCTACAAGTGTCACGACTGTGGGAAAGCTTCCCAGTGCCCCTCCCACCTCAAAGGACATGTGAGGAATCACACAGGGGAGAAGCCTTATGAATGCACACAGTGGGGCAAAGCTTTCTGCTGGAAGTCAAACTTTAATTTGCACAAGAAGAACCACATGGTGAAGAAGACCTACAAATGCAAAGAATGTGGGAAATCCTTTGGCGATCTCGTGTCCCAGAGGAAACACATGAGATTCATATTGTCAAGAAACCTGTGGAATGTCAGCAGTGTAGGAAAACCCTCTGAAACCAGTCCATCCTTAAGACTCACATGAACTCTCACACTGGAGAGAAAGTGTACGGGTGTGATCTTTGTGGGAAAGCCTTCGGCTGCTTGCTCAAACCTCACCACACACAGGAAAATACACACTCAAGAGAAACATAATGAATGCACCGCCTGTAGGAAAGTCTTCAGTGATTGTTTATATTGGAGGAAGTACATGGGCATTCGCTTGCAAAGAAATGTGTGGAATGTAGGCAGTGTGCAAAGCCTTCAGGAACCAGTCAATGCTGAAGATGAACATGCGAAGCCACACAAGGGAGAAACCGTAGGAATACGATCACTGTGCAAAAGCCTTCAGCATCAGCTCCAACCTGAACATGGACAGGAGTCTCCATACCAGGGAAATGCCCTACGAATGCCTTGTCTGTAGGAAAGCCTTCAGCGATCATTCATCCCTCAGGAGCCATGTGAAAACTCACCAGGGAGAGAAGCTCTTTGTTTCATCCATGTGGAAAAGGCTCCAGTGAGCTGTCTGCTTGAGAGACACAGGATTACTCAGACCAAAAACAGACCTCATGGTGTAAAAGGAAGCCTCTGTAAGCCCACACCTTCCTGGGTGCAAAAGAATCTGTGTAACTGGGGAGAAGCCCAATTCCTGTAAAAACTGTGGGAAGGGCCAGGCACGGTGGCTCACACCTGTAACCTAAGCACTTTGGGAGGCCGAGGTGGGTGGATCACCTGAGGTCGGGAGTTTGAGACCAGCCTGACCAACATAGAGAAACCCCATCTCTACTTAAAATACAAAATTAGCTGGCTGTGGTGGCACATACCTGTAATCCCAGCTACTCAGGAGGCTGAGGCAGGAGAATCACCTGAACCTGGGGGGGATGGGCAGAGACTGCAGTGAGCCAAGATCGCGCCATTGCACTCCAGCCTGGGCAACAAGAGCAAAACTCCATCTCAAAAAAAAAAAAAAAAAAAAAAAAAAAAAAAAAAAAAAGGCCAGGCATGGTGGCTCAAGCCTGTAATCCCAGCACTTTGGGAGGCCAAGGCGGGTGGATCACGAGATCAAGAGATCGAGACCATCCAGGTCAACATGGTGAAACCCCGTCTCTACTAAAGATACAAAAAATTAGCTGGGGAAGGTGGTGCGTGCCTGTAATCTCAGCTACTCAGGAGGCTGAGGCAGGAGAATTGCCTGAACCCAGGAGGCGGAGATTGCAGTGAGCCGAGATCACGCCATTGCACTCCAGCCTGGGTAACAAGAGCGAAACTCCATCTCAAAAAAAAAAAAAAACTGTGGGAAGACAAGGTGTTCTCATCCCATAGGAGATTTGTGAGAACTCACACCGGGGATGAAAGTGTACATCTGTAGCATGGAGAAGCCTTCAGGATACATTCAGCTCTTTACAAACACAGGAGGCGAGAAACCCCAGCTTGGCATTTAATGTCAAAATGACTTCAGCTCGACTTCTAGCCTCGGGGCCCACGAGTAATAATAAGCACACTAGTGAGAATCTCTGTAATGCTGGGCTGGGGAAACCCTTCCTGGTCCCACTCGATTCCTCATGACAGAAATCACGCTGAAGAGAGAAATCAGTGATGTAAGGAATGTGGGAAGGTCATGAACAGGTCCACAAACCATGGCTGGCTGGCAATCATATGGCTTGCAAGCTAACAATAGTTGTTCCATCTTTAAAGAGGACGAATGTGTGATAGAGAACATATGTGGCCAGTGAAGTCTGAAATAATTCCTGTCATCTGTCCCTTTCCAGAGAAACTTGGCTAACCCTTCATCTACAGCAGGGGTTCTCAGCCAGGTGGCAATTTTGCTGTCCAGGCATCATTTGGCAGTATCTGGAGACATTTTTGGTGTTAGAACTGGGGGAAAGTGCTCCTGACTTGTAGTAGGGAGACATCAGGGATGCTGCTAAGAACCCTCCAGTGCACAGGAGCCCCCGACAACAAAGAGTTATGTGCCCCCAAATGTCTCTGTTGCTGAGGTTGGAAATAATCATGCAGTCATTTCTCAATTATTGTCTGTAACAATCCCTCCGTTTTCTGCATCTTGTGAGCACTTACACTGGGAGAAGTGTCTTTTACAAAACTTGTAAAATACAATCAGTGCTGATAATTTGTATGTGGAAATGATTCTAGCCATGGTCCCCTCACTTGTGCATGTGAATATTGTCACTGGGAGAGAAGCCCCAGCAGGGTTTTCCAGTGAATACGGGATTGCACTTACTCTCTCATCATGAAAACAGACCCCCACTCATAAATTTTTCATCTTTATTTTTAACATTACACTCCTCTAAATAAACCTGAAGCCTCATCACGAAAGGTTTGTATATATAGCTTCATCCTTGATAGCATCCTGATTTCCTTTTGGACAACCTGCTTGACCAATCACATATTTAGATCTGTGACATGTGGGTATTTCTCAGTACTGGATTGTTACTGGTACCTAATTCACATGCATTATGACCACAGCATGATGGTCATCAAGTGGTGGTATATTTGCAGCCTGCTGTCCAGCCAAGAGTGGCAGATACTTCTAGTGGCTTCCCCAGTATCCACTCTCATCTTCTTCCAATATCAAAAGAATCCGGGTTCTGTCAGATTAGTAAGGTGTACTATTTTTTAAAATATCTTGCAGGTTTTCTTGCAACTAGTACCATCCATGTCCCACAGCCCTGGCCACTACAAATCAGCAGATGTCACTGCATGGGCTTCCGAGAAAGCTCTTGAACAGGGGTCGTCCTTAAACCTGAATTTTTCCCTGTATGTTTGGCTCTTTGCTTTACCCCCTACTTCTCACCTTGCAAGGAGATCCAGTACCTCGTATCGGAAGATCCACCTTATGACCATGCAGGTAAAAGCCATAGTCTAAGGAAGTGACTGCAGAAAGCCCACAGCGACCCTGGCCTCCCCTGTGGGTCCTTTGAGTGTCGGCACCAGCCCTGGACTTGTTACTTCCAGACTTCTATCACATGAGAAAAAATAAAACTGATTATTGGTTTAAGCTGCTATTGATATTTCATTGTTTTTCTTTTAAGTTTATTTATTTTGAGATGGGGGTCTCGCTGTGTTGCCTAGGCTAGACTCAAACTCCTGGGCTCAAACAATCTTCCTGCATCAGTCTCCTAAACAGGTGAGAATACAGGCATGTGCCACCACATCTGGCTTGTTTTTCTATTTAATTTATTTATGGGTGGGAGGGGGGCTCTACACGCAGCTGGATTCTGCCTGGACCCCATATACCTGATCATTGGTGAGTTTTACAACTAGTACCTAAACGTGTAGACATAACATGTATACTTTTAATTGTAGGATATAGGTTTTTCATTTGCTTAAACCAATCTTTTACATCATATTTCAGGTCTTTGATCTACCTTTATATTTTCTTGACTTACTGATAGACGTATATTGGTTTTCACAGGAGCTTAAGGAGACAGGTACTGTCAGCATTTGTTTTGCATATGGGGAATCTGAGGCAAGAAAGTTGATGTTTACTTATCTGAGGTCAGCCTGTTAGCTGGTAGCAGTGTTTGCCTTTGAAACCTGGTGCCTGGCTTCGGAGCTTATACCTCCTCTATGCCAGGCACAGGCACTGTTCTGTGGTGTCCATAGTCTATAGCAGTGATTCCAGATTTTTGCCCTGGTGGTACTTGCATTCTATTTAGGGGTGGGGCACCTGATAAACAAACCAGTTTGTGTTTATTGTGTATCAGGTGGTGGTAAATGCAATGGAAACAACTGTGGTGACAAGAGGGAGCATGTAGGTGGAAGGAAGCTATAGGGAGGGTAGAAAAAGCCTTGCATTTAAGCAGAGACGTCAGGAAACTGCAAGCATGTGCCCTTAATGTGGAGAAGAGCACCCTTGGCAGCTCAAAGGCCATGAAGAACTGTGCTTGGGAAAGCCGTGCAACAGCAGAGGGCCTCGTGTGGTGGAGTGAGGCAAGCCTGGGCATCAGAGATGATGAGATCAGAGCTGTATCGGAGACTGTTCACAAGGGCATCTGGTTAACTAGATCTTGAACAGAAGAGTGACAACTGTACAATTTCAGTTTTCAAATCACAGTGGCTTCTGGGTTGATAGGCTAGAGAGGGATGAGATATGAACAGAAGCCAGTTAGAAGGTCAGACTTGCTGAGTCTTCTGGTCTTCATCTTTTTCCCACACTGGATACTTCCTGCCTTCAAACAACAGATTCCAAGTTCTCCCAAGCCAGATGCTTCCTGCCTTCCAACATCAAACTCCAAGTTCTTCAGCTTTTGGACTCTTGGACTTACACCAGTGCTTTGCCAGGGGCTCTCGGGCCTTCAGTCATAGCTGGAAGGCTGCACAGTTGGCTTCCCTACTCTTGATGTATGGGACTCAGGCTGGCTTCCTTGCTCTTCAGTTTGCAGACAATCTACTGCGGGATTTCACCTTGTGATTGTATCTTGGTCACCAGATAGCTGTTGCCCTTCCTGGCTTCCAGCTCCTATATTCCAGACTGAACAAGAGGAAGAGAAAGAGGATCAGACCTCTTTTTCCCAGTGCAGCTTTGTCTGTTTGATTAGGAAAGACAATTCCCCCTGAAATTTCTGCCTATATCTCATTAGCCTAAAGTATGGCACATAGCTGTTTTCGTTTCACACTCTAACAAACGTAGAATGTTTTCATAAGGAAGACTGGAGTAGAAATGGCACCAAGCAGTGCCTCCCACAGTTGCACAATATCCCAATTTGTCAGAATCTTCCATGTGTTCCTTCAGATCTACTCTCCACCCGTCCCACTCTGCTCTCTACTCTGGAGGCTGATCTCCAGGGCTACTTTCCACAGGCTGCCATGCTTTCCCAGGCCAGGTTCTTTAGAAACAGATCCTGAGGTGGGGATTTGAGTACATGTGACATATTGAGACAGTGCTCCCAGGAGCAACACTCAAGGGAGTGAGGGAGGCAGACAGGGAATGAAAAAGAGCTATGGAAGAATGTGGTATCAGGTGAAATCCAGCTTCCGTGGCATGATTCCATGAAAAGCTCTGGAGTGTAAATTCTGATGCAGTCTTTTTCAGCTTGGAACAAGGAAACAAGGACTTTGCAGTACCTCTCCAGTCAGTCCTGGGCCATTGGCCACTAGGTGGGGAAAGAATGTGTAATTTCCAGTCACCTCCAGGTAAGATGACCTCAAGCACCTAAGGGTAAGCCTTCTAAGAAGGGTGCAGGTGTTAAGTCTATAGCAGAAGCACCTGCAGCAACTGAGGAATGAGCACACCAACCAAATATTTGAGAGAGATTGTCAGGGCTCTGGGCTGCATAGCAACAGCTAGTATCTGTGCTTTCTGGCTTCCACTGGCTTTGGCCAATGGAGAGCTAGAACAGGCAATCGAGGTATTTCCCTTGGCTCTCTCCATGCTGGGTTTCCTCCCAAGAATTCTTGGACATGTGAGGAAATGTCATTTCATGACTGTTAAACTAATTAGACTTAATTTATAAAAGATATGAAGCGTATCAGAATAATTGAGCTAAACAACAAAAGATCGTCAAGTTGAGTAAATCCTGGTCTTTCATGGAAAAGAAAATGTATTTAGAATTTGTTCTATTCACAGTTATTGAATACAAAATCTCCAAGCAGATATAAGTTTGAGTATTTCACTTTTTGAATGATTTTTTTTTTTGAGACGGAGTTTCGCTCTTGTTACCCAGGCTGGAGTGCAATGGCGCGATCTCGGCTCACCGCAACTTCCGCCTCCTGGGTTCAGGCAATTCTCCTGCCTCAGCCTCCTGAGTAGCTGAGATTACAGGCACGCGCCACCATGCCCAGCTAATTTTTTTGTATTTTTAGTAGAGACGGGGTTTCACCATGTTGACCAGGATGGTCTCGATATCCTGACCTCGTGATCCACCCGCCTCGGCCTCCCAAAGTGCTGGGATTACAGGCTTGAGCCACCGCGCCTGGCCCAAATGATTGATTTTTTTAATAAAAATCTAGAAAAATGTTTTTCTAAATTATAAGAAAATTTATATAAATGATGTAACAAGCATGTCATTATTTTAAAATATGTAGAAGTAAGAAGGACATGGCAATGTTTATAGGACTGTAAAGAGAAAAATCACATACAAATAATCTCCAAATTAATTCCTCTACAGATTATTTTCTTGACATCATGTATCAAGTGTAGTCTTGAATTAAAGAGAAATTTGAAAAGGAAATAGCAATATACTACATTTTGTATTTTTCTTAAGAATATTCCAGTGTTTAGAAATTTTAAAGTTAAACTTAAATACTCTGTGAACCTAGTTATTAAGAGAAAGTGAAATTGCTACATAGGTGCTAGTGACATATGATACACTTAAAATGTTTTGCAATAAATTCTATGATAACTTAATCATGCATCCAATCTACCCTATTACAATAATTAAACATAACTTGTAAAATTCATGGTTAATTTCCAAATATAAGGAATGCTTTTAAAATGTCATTTAAAAATCTCAGGTATTACTTTGTCAGCAAAATGAAGTTTATCTTAATGGAAACTTATTAAAACAAACCATCAAAGAGCTACACTGTTCCAAGAAAGAATGGTTCATCTGTAATTGCTATAAATATTGCCATATTACGTGAAAATAGTGATTACAACTACGTAATTGGTGATTTTACCGAAATGACAGGAAAAATAAATTTATTAAAAGCATTTTTAAAAATTCAAAAAAAAGAAGGTCATTCCAGAATTCAAAAGAAATGTCATGGCGGCCAGATGAAGTAGGAGGAGGAGTGGTTTGAGAGAGTCACACTGATGAATATAGTTGTAGTTTCATTTTCACTTCCAGACAGTGATCCTTTTATTGCTATCCCACTAGTGTACTTTGTACTGCTAATGAACAGTCGGTTTTCCCCATTTTTTCCGATTATGAACAGTGTTGCTGTAAGGTGTACATGCCTTCTGAAACACTGGTAAATTTTCCAGGAGTGCGAAATTTCTGGGTTGTAAGGTCTCTGCATGTTCGTCTTATCAGTATAATGCCAAAGTTATTTCTAATGCTGTGGATATTCCCTTGTTTTTCTTTTAAATTTATGGTTGTGTAATAATACTGTGTGTGTGTGTGTGTGTGCGCGTGTGTGTTTGCACGCGCATGCATACGCGCGTTTTAAAACAGATTTTATCGAAATGTAACATACATTTAGAAATGTGCTTAATTCATAAGTGTACAAACAGTTATCACATGAACACTTCCATGTAACCACCAGATGAAGAAAGAATATTACTGGTATTTCAGACACCTCCTCTCTTTTCCTCCAAATTACACACTCTTCTCTACTCTACAGGTAACCAGTATTCCGACTCTGACAGTATGGTTTGGCTTTTTGTTTTGAGCCCTGTGCAAATGCAGCCATAAAGTATGCATTCTTTCTTTTTTCCTTTTGTCTGTCTTAATTTTCCCAATATTTTTGTGAAAAGATACATAATGTTTCCTGTATCTCTAACTAGTACATTTTATTCTATTCCTTTGTTTGAATATTGTACAATTCATGTAAGCATCTTGTACTGATGACCATTGAACTTTGCAGTTTGGGGTTATTGTGATTAATACTGCTATAAGCACATTTTAATATCTCTGTACATGTATTTCTCTTGGGTGCATACCTTGGACAGAAATTGCTAGGTCATATGAGATGCATTTGTTCATTTTCCGTGAATGCTGCCCATGTTCTACAGTTTATATTCCAACAAACTATTATGTGGAGTTAGACCAGAAGATACTCACATTGCCTTTCTTGTCTTAATTGATTTATATACTCTGCATGTGAGCCCACTGGGTGGATATATGTTTTGTAGATATTTTCTCCAACTCTGTGGCATGCCTCATGTTAACTGATTCTTTGGCTATGTTCAGATGATTAGCCTATCAAAGGCATTCTTCCATTTCTCTTATGATGGCTCTGATTTCTAATATTTCCTTTTGATTATTTGAGCTTCCATTTTTCTGCTGATAATGCAAGGAAGATGAGCCCCCAAACTGGGGATTAGCCCAGGAGATTCTCAGCTTCGCTCAGGAAAGAATTCAAGAGCCATTGGTGGTAAAAGAAGTTGGGTTTATTGGAGCACCAGGGCACAGCCAAGTGGCTGCCCGTTATGGAGCACGGGTGACTCATAGGCAGTATGCCCAGAGTAGCACCATATGGGCTGTTGGCCAGCAGTATTTATACCCACTTTTAATTACATGCAAATTAAAGGGTGGGCTACTCGTATAGCTCTAGAAAAGGAGTGGTAACTTCCAGGTGTGAGTGTCTTATGCTGATGGGCAGAGAGCACACCTGGAGGTAGCCTTCTGCACTATTTGCTGGATCTGCCAGTTTCTTTTTTCATTCTGTCTAGACTAGGAAATAAGCTCTACCTGTCCCCTCCCTCACTTAGATTACCCATCTGTTCTTGCGTGTTGTCCACTGTTTCTGTTAGAATACTTGGTATATTAACCATAGTTATTTTAAACTACCAATCTGATGATTACCTAATCGTTGCCATATCTGAGGCTGGTTCTAATGCTTTCTTTGATGGCTTGGCCTGCTGTGTTTCCTTGACTTCAATGTGCCTTGTAGCTTGTTGTCGAAAGCTGGGCATGGTGCATTCATTGAAAGGAACGGCAGTACAAAAGGCCTTCATTGAGGTTGTTCTGGTTAGAAGTTAGCCTTTGTTTACTGTTTGCTGTAGTTGTGGTATCAGAGGCTAAAATTCCCTCTAGTGTCTTTACTCTTATCTGCTATGTTGTCTTTCAGTTTTCCTAGACACTCTTGAAATAGGAGCTAGGCTTGCAATGCTTCTAACTGAAGTCCTATTACTATATAGGAGCCCTATTGATGTGGTGGTTACTCTGCAGAGAGTGAATAGCAGGATTAGGTCTCAGTCTTTAGTGAGCCTGAGTTGGATATTTCCCTTCCCCCAGGTCACTTAGACTTTGGTAAAACTCTAGTAGTTTAGTCTCTGGCAACATAGATTCCCTTGAGGGTAGGCCTTGCTAAGAACAGAATGTTCTGGGTGTAAATCAGAAATGCTCTTTCCTCCCACAGGCCGATCTTCACAGCAAGAACCTAGTTGGGCTCCTGGAGAGAGAACTCAAAAATGGTAGGAGAGGTTGTGAGTCTTTCAATTTGGTGTTTGTCTTAGAAGACTGTAAAATTTTCTCTTTTTCCTTCACCACCCAATTGCCAAAGGATCCTTCTCCCTTTGCTTCTGTCTTCCAGAAGCTTTGTGTTTAGAAGACTCTCTGATGTGGTTTGGCTGTGTCCCCACCCAAATCTTATCTTGAATCAACTCTCATAACTCCCATGTGTTGTGGGAAGGACTCAGTGGGAGGTAATCGAATCATGCAGGCAGGTCTTTCCTGTGCTGTTCTTGTGATAAGTGAATAAGTCTAACAAGATCTGGTGGTTTAAAAAGGGGAGTTCCCCTGCACACGCTCTCTTGCCTGCCACCATGTAAAACGTATCTTTGTTCCTCATTTACCTGCTGCCATGTAAGAGGTAACTTTATTTCTCATTCGCCTTCCACCATGATTGTGAGGCCCCCAAGTTATGTGGAACTGTGAGTTCATTAAAACTCTTTATAGATTACCCAGCCTTGGGTATGTCTTTATTAGCAGCATGAGACACAGTTGCTCGGGCCTGTAAATGACACATAGTTTTAAGTCCATTTCCTGGAGTTCTCCTATGATTGATCAGGGATTTTTTGTTGTATTTTGTTTTTATTTTTGCATTTTCAAATTAAGGGTAGATCAGTTTGAGGGTCTTGGTCCAGCTCTGTCTCAAGCCCCCCACCAGCTGTCTATCTTTCTTGCAGTTTACCTCACAGAGCCTTGGGGTGGGCATGTATGGGACTGTGGTGCTAAGATTTAATTGTTTTTCTCATTTTCCTCATAATTTTTTTGCAATTTTGGCATTCCCTCTGTCTTAAAGGCAGTGTTGAAGGTATAGTTTTCTGTAAAAGATTCATAATTGTAGAGTTACTTTATAGAATTTTTTTTTTTTTTTTTTGAGACAGAGTTTCGCTCTTGTCACCCAGGCTGGAGTACAATGGCGCAATCTCGGCTCACCGCAACCTCTGCCTCCTGGGTTCAGGCAATTCTCCTGCCTCAGCCTCCTGAGTAGCTGGGATTACAGGCATGTGCCACCATGCCCAGCTAATTTTTTGTATTTTTAATAGAGACGGGGTTTCACCTTGTTGACCAGGATGGTCTCGATCTCTTGACCTCGTGATCCACCCGCCTCGGCCTCCCAAAGTGCTGGGATTACAGGTGTGAGCCACCGCGCCCAGCTACTTTATAGAATTTGAGAGGAGATTTGGGAAGGTTGCTTACCACTTACTGGCCATTGTTTTTAGTTACCTGGAAGTCTCCTGACCTTAGTTTTTGAAGTACTTTGGCTGGATATGCTTTTTTTTTTTTTTTTCTTTTTTGAGACAGAGTCTCTGTCACTCAGGCTAAAGTACCATGGCATGATCTCAGCTCACTATAACCTCTGCCTCCCAGGTTCAAATGACTGTTGTGCCTCAGTCACCCAAGCAGCTAGGATTACAAGTGAGCACCACCACGCCTGGCTAATTTTTGTATTTTTAGTAAAGACAGGGTTTCGTCATGTTAGCCAGGCTGGTCTCAAACTCCTGACCCCAGGTGATCCACCTGCCTCAGTCTTCCAAAGTGCTGGGATTATAGGCATGAGCCACCGCAGTTGGCCTGGCTATGCTGTAAAGAGGTCATTTCTTTTTCTTCTGGCCCCTATTGTTTCTGACTAAAAGTTAGCATTATTCTTAATAATATTCCCCTATATCTAATGTATTGTTTGTCAAACTGCTGAAAACTCATGATAATTATCTAAAGAGAAGGCAGTGACAACACATAAATGTGAATGCTTTTATTTTGTTAACCTAATCACATATCAATTTTCTCTTGGGCCCAGACAGGATCCTAAGATGATGTAGGTGAAATTTTGTTGCCCTACAATATGGACAGTAGTTTGCAAGTGTCTGAGTTCTTGCTTTCAATTCTCATGAATTTTCATAAATTGTTTCTTTCTCATTTTCTCCTTTTGGGACTCCAGTTGTGCCACAGGACTCTGAGCTTCCTGTTTCATTTTTATAATGTGTTTGTTTTCCAGTTTGTGTGACTTCTACTGATATATTTAAAGTTCATTAATTCTTCTGTCATTTTCATCTGTCAAATCCATTTAGTGCTGCTTAAAATCCAGATATCTGAGGTCCTTAGGAAAACAGGTACTTCTCCCAAATGTAGCTTGGATTTTCACTGAATGTGGTGGTCCACTAAGCCAATAGCACACTACCTCCTGGCCCGCCCTGGCCACCCAGGGAGGAGTGAAAGGAGACATAAGTGTAATGGTAATAAACCTTGCTGTGCACAGCTTTGTGTAACAACTAGAAAAGGTGATGTGTTTTTCTGCTCCCATCCCCAAGCCTGATTTCTTCAAGATGCAATAACTGACACCCTCCCCCACAAACCCTCTCCTCCTTTCATTATTCTGTCAAGAACCCTGTCTAGGGAACAAGAAAAGCCTACAAAGAAGATGTCTCAAGTACCCATCAGCAGCCATAACGTGATGACAAGTGGGTCTGGTGCCATTAAGAGGTTGTTTTCAAACCAACTTCTCCTGCAAGCAGAACCCAATCACATGGGAATCCAAGCTCCATGATGGGGAGCTGGCATGAGCCTGCAGGGCCAGCAGGGACCTCATGGCTATGAAGACCCTGGACTCCTGTGTTGCTGGAGATGGTGTCCGTGCCTCACATGGTCTGCTCAGTCCTCTTTCTGCCACGTGGAGAAGCAGCTGCTGCCGTTCAGCACAACAGAAGCTGTAGTGTGTTTCCAGGGTGGGAGCCTGAGAGTGGTGGACTCTGACACTTTGACTTTGACAGATTTGTTCCTTAATGTTCTTCCTAACATGATTGGTTCTTCTGAGGGCCTCAGACTTCCTCTCCAATGGTCTTCTGCCCTCTCCCATTTCCACATTTTCATTTTTGAGCTTCCTTAGCTAAGTGGTTTTAGTTTGTTTTTTTGTTTGTTTGTTTGTTTGTTTGTTTGTTTTTAAGACAGGGTCTGGTTCTGTTGCTCAGGCTGGAATGCAATGTCACGATCTCAGCTCACTGCAACTTCTTCCACCCAGGTTCAGGGGATTCTCTTGAACCTCCAAAGTAGCTGGGATTACAGGTGTGCATCACCATGCCCAGCTAATTTTTGTATTTTTAGTAGAGACAGGATTTCACCATGTTGGCCAGGCTGGTCTCTAACTCCTGACCTCAAATGATCCTACCACTTTGGCCTCCCAAAGTGCTGGGATTACAGGCGTGAGCCACTGCACCTGGCCTTACATTCTCATTGTGTGTATACTGGCTATCGTGGGCATTGTTCCTCACCTGAGTGAACATATCTATGCATTCCTAATATTTGTGTCCTGGGGCCTGGTTTGGAATTTGGAGTAGAGAGGTCAAGGGTTTGCAGTTGGGCAGTTTACTTGCAAAATAGTTATGTATTGTGCTTTCTTCTTAGTAAAAAACCTTGGGGGACGGTTATGTCTGTGTCTGAGCTTGGACTTGGGTTTCTTTAGACCAGAGATTCCTAGTCCCTTTGAAGCTGTGAGTGTTGGGAGGGAGTATTTGTCTTTCTTGAGAAGGTCTAAGAGTTGCCATCAGTGTGGTGACAGGGTATGTTGTACTTAGAGACGTCATCAGAATGGATAACCCATTTTGCCTCCATCACTTATGAAACTACTTTTATCAGCTACGTTAAAATGCCACCAGTGTCATACTAGATTCTCACAAATACTGGGAATTAACTGATGACTTTCTCGTCCAGGTATTCACAGGCTTTGGCAATGCAATCATACACAAAACAGGTCACATTCATAGGATTCTTGACGTTCAACTCTGAAATATATAAACACAAGGAAGAAAAGTAAATACTGGCAAGAATAAATGCTATGAAGAAGAGTAAAGTTGATAGGGCCATTGACAGATGGGATTGACCCATTAAACCTGTACAGTGTACAGCGTACACTTGGTTTTGGCCACTTTAACATTTTAGGAAACAAAATCCTCACAGATAACCGCGAAAAGCAGTTTTCCCGAACATTTCAGTTTCTCCTAAAACAGAAGAGGGCTTGGAATGCTTACTGAGGAATCACCCAAGCATTTCCTTCTATCATGACAAGAGCAATTCCAGTTTGTTCCATGAGACCCTCTTTCTCACACTATATCTGGTTTTCAGGTTGCAGGATTTGAAAAATGCTTGTCAAAACTTGGTTATTTCTGTTTTCAAAGGCAGTTAGATCTGCATTCTCTTCCAGTCCATTCACTTCTATCTGGTTTGGCCTTCAAGATCTTAATCTTTTGCCCAAGAAGATCCTTCCATTTAAGCAACATGAGTTCCTTGATTTGTCTTTAACTAACCCACTGCTACTTTTCTGAGTTCAGAATAAAAGCTAATTATTAACTTTATTATTATTATAATTATTTATTTTGATGCAGAGTCCTGCTCTGTCACCCAGGCTGGAATGCAGTAGCATTCTCCTAGCTCACCACAACCTCCGCCTCCTGGGCTCAAGCGATTCTCCTGCCTCAGCCCCCCGAGTAGCTAGGATTACAGGCATGCACCACCACACCCGGCTGATTTTTGTATTTTTAGTAGAGACGAGGTTTCACCACGTTGACCAGGTTGGTCTCAAACTTCTGGCCTCAAGTAATCCACCCATCTCAGCCTCCCAAAGTGCTGGGATTACAGGCGTGAGCCACTGCGCCCGGCCTAAAAACTGATTCTTAATCTGATCTAGCTACTGCTTGGGAATCTAAATCAATCAATTTGCTTCCTAGAGACAGAAGTTTCAGCCTTGGACCTTGACAGTTATTTTGACCTAACACTGGTGATAATTTTTCTCTATCTCACCCAAGAAGATGGTGGATTGGAGCTCTTTTTACATAGATTCACCAGTCTTCCCAGCAAACTGGGGGTGGGGGGAGTCATTTATTTTCTGCAGAGAAGGAGACAGGTGCAAAGAGTCAACTTCCCAGCTGGAAACTGGAACCAGTATCAAGTGCTTATTCTGGCATTCAGCCCTCACTTTACCTCTTGATCCCTTTCATGCCTGCATCGACCAGTGGATCTGTTGGACTCAGAGTGCATGATAGAGGGGCTCACGGTGTTCCATTTGGCTTCCTGAATCCCTTCCTTTTCCCTTGCAGGGCTTCTATGCAGGACTTTGGGTGTGTAGTTGGGCATTTACATCCCTGAGTGAAAATGCTGAATGTTCAGCGAGCCTTGGTCAAAAGTTTTCCTAGGCTCATTAGTGAAGAAATAGCAATCACTCACTGGGTGTTGCTGGGTTCGGAGAAAAGAATGTGTACACTAGAAGCCAGGCCCAAAGGGAAGAGAGTACTTTCTCTCAGCATTGAGTCAAAGTGGCCATTTTTTAAATGAGCCTTGAGAATCCAGCATAGCAGTTCCCTCTGTGCCCACTTTCTCCACCACAGTAATGAATTCCAGGGACAACCTAAGTGACCCATGACCACTGCATCTCACTGCATTTCCCTGACAATTCTCAGAATAGACAAAGTATCACATAGTCTCTGGAGGGAACTTCTAATTACAGGAACACAGTCTTCTTGTCTGAGTCTTGTTTTCAGTTCTTGGAGCCTCTCCAGCAGGGACCATCTCTGTCTTGTGTAACATTTGGGTAACATCCAATCCACTCAGGAATTCTTCCCTGCTAGGGAACCTACTATATACACTCAGTGAATATCAGCTAAGTGCCTTCCACTTTTAATTAGGTTTAGGGAAGAAAGATCAATAAGACATAGTATTGCTTTTAAGGGAGTAAAGGTCTAGGAGAAGAGCGATATTAACAGTAAACAGGATACCTAGTTTGGCAGGTGAATTCATTTGGGAGGCCCCAAATGGGGAGGATGTTGAACTTGGGGCCATAAGGCAAATCTAAGTAGTAGAGATGATGCAAGCTAAGTGTAGAAGGCTTACCAAGAGTTCAGGAGCAAATAAGCATGCTAATCCTGAGGACGAAGGCACAGAAAAAATGACAGTATGTTACATTCTGTAGATAAAAGACTCTTTGGAGTAGGAGGCAGACTTGAAGGGTAATATGGGACAGATTGTAGCACATATCCTTTTTCTTTTCTTTTTTTTAAGGACAGTCTCATTCTGTCACCCAGATCGGAGTGCAGTGGCATGATCATAGCTCTCTGCAGCCTCAACCTCCTGGGTTTAAGCAATCCTCCAACCTCAGCCTCTCAAGACTTGAACTATAGAGACATACCACCATGCCTGATTAATCCTATTTTTTATTTTTATAGAGACAGGGTCTTGTTATGTTGCCGAGGCCAGTCTCAAACTCCTGGGCTCAAGCAGTCCTCCTGCCTCAGCCTCCCCAAGTGCTAGGATTAGTCATGAGCCATTATGCTCAGCCCACACACATATGTTAATCTTAGTCTATCAGTTTCCATTTAAATTTTAGTTGGAAATTGATGGAAATCAATTGACATTTGATGCAATTTGCAGTTGCGCGAGGTAACTGGCTCCCAATTGGGGAATAAATGAAGGGTCCTGTTTCCATGAGCTTTTGACTAATAGCCACCCCAAAAATAGTGGTTTAAAACAACCACCAGGCTGGGTTTAGTGGATTATGCCTATAATCCCACCACTTTTGGAGGCCAGGCGGGAGGATCACTTGAGTCCAAGGGGTTCAAGACCAGCCTGGGCAATATGGCAAAACCCTGTCTCTCAAACAACAAAAACAACAGCCCACCAACATTTATTTAGGGTTTTGTTGATAATTTAGGCTGTGCTTGGCTTGAGAGTTCTCTTGACTGGCTTCTGCAGTCAGTTTCTAGTTAGGGTGGGGATCATTATTCTTCACTCAAGATTTCATCTCCCAGCCCTCCAGGTAAGGCCTGTTCACACGTTGTTGGAGGGTTCCATCAGAGCTCGTGTTGGGTTTGCCTACACCCCATCAGCCAGTGTAATCATGCAGGAGCCCAAGGTGGAAGGGCCCTCAGTTACATGGAAGGGGCTTGGATATGGAAAGAAAAGACACAATGAGCATTCTTTTCTGCAGTTGGCCACAAGGCCAGTGCATTATTGCAAGAATCTAAGTAAGTGAACCAGCTTTATTGAGATGTGATTAACATGTGGGAAATTCACATATTTAAAATATAGAACCTGATAAATTTTAGCCTATGTGTACACCCATGAAATCATTACAGAAATCAAGATTGTGAACCATTGGCCAGGCACGATGTTATGCCTATAATCCCAGCTACTCAGAAGACTGAGGCGGATGGGCCACTTGAGCTTATGAATTCAAGACCAGCCAGGGCAACAGAGCAAGACTCCATTAAAAAAAAAGTGAACCCCCAAAAATTTCCTCATGTGCCTTTATGTTAATAAGTAACAGAAATAATAATTAATAAATTTTCCCAATCCTTCTCCAGGCAACACTGGGAAAAGTGTGATCCTTTCCCACTGGTTGCCTGGAGAAGGATTGGGGAAATTTATTAATTATTATTTCTATTAATTATTAACAACCATAACCATGTTTTCCTGTAAAGAATTGAAGCCTGACTTCCAACCACTGGTTTTCACTCCCTGCTCTTCTCCTCCCCTCTCCCCCAATCCTTTCCTCACCACCAATGTAGTACTCTGTGGAGCCTCTCACAGTGGATGTCTTATTGTGTCCTTAGTGGAAGGTGTGGAGCTGCAGAGATGTGGGCAGGCACTCAATTGGAGTCCTTCATGTTTCATTAGAAACTACACATGGAAAGAGCCATGTGGAGCATTCTAGAGATGGAAACAGAACATTGCACACAGGTGGAAGAAAATTTGTTTTATGATTCTAGGAGGCTGACCATGAAATCATGCCAGCAGACCAAAGCACATTATTTTATGAGATTGAATTCTTTATAGAGACACTCAGATCCTAGGAATAAATAGCACATGTTTAGAAGGCCTTGAAACCATAAATCTCACTAATTATCTCAGTGTCTCTTTAAGACTGGGGCAGAGCAAACCCTGCAAGCACTACTCAGCAGCCCCTGGCTTCTGCCCCTTGAAGTACCAAGGGGTGCAGGTGAAAGCACAGCATTTTCCAGACAGGTTCTACCTGAAGGCCACCATCCATTTGTTTTTAGAGGCATTAGACCTTCTATTTTATATATATCTTCTGGCAGATGCTACTGTGTGGAAGATCCTAAGTAAATATTTGCTTGGAGGCATTGGAGATAGGAGTTGTCTACAGATGGTATCCTAACTGGTTGATAGAAGTCTCCTCTTCTCTGCAGAATAGTATAACCCAGAATTGGAGGACAGTAGCTTTTGCTCCTGTGTTTCTCTTCTTGGGCTGGTCTTCCATACTTGGAGTGGGATTTGTGGTGTAATTAGGGGATGGTCCTGTCTGTTATGGTTTGGCTGCGTCCCCACTCAAATCTCATCTTGAACTGTAGCTCCCATAATCCCCATGTGTCATGGGCGAGACCTGGTGGGAGGTAATTGAATCTTGGGGGCAAGTTTTACCCATGCGGTTCTGGTGATAGTAAATAAGTCTCAAGAGAGCTGATGGTTTTATAAAGAGCAGTTCCTCTGCACACACTCTCTTGCCTGCAGCCATGTAAGATGTGCCATTGCTCTGCCTTCACCTTCCACCGTGATTGTGAAGCCTCCCCAGCCACATGGAACTATGAGTCCATTAAACCTCTTTTTCTTTATAAATTACCCAGTTACGGGTATTTCTTTATTAGCAGTGCAAGAATGGACTAATACACTGTCCTAGATAAAGTTGAGCTTGGCCAGTTGATGGAACTAGGGAATGGAAGACTCCATATCCCTAAATAAAGGCCATGGAGACTCAGCCAACTTCATGCAAACATACTCCTCAGTCCTTCGTCTGGTAGAAGAATTGCACCACATAGGTTGCTGGAACTTACTTCCTGCATCACACCTAAGGAGTACAGAACTCCTCCAAGGATATGGGAGGTTGGCAAGATGAAAGACATGTATCTTTTCCCAAACAGTCCCTGAAGCAGAATTTATGGGAAAGTCTTGCCTTAAAGAGCCATCAGTGGACATTTTTCAGATACTATAGTGACCAGTCAGTGATTTCCATGAATCATTCTGTGTTGCTATTTCCCTTTTTGCAAAACAGAGATAATAGTGGGACCCTCCCCATCCAGTTTGGATCTGTGTCCCTTCTAATTCCCATGTTGAAATGTAATTCCCGATGTTGGAAGTGAGGCCTGCTGAGAGGTGTTTGGGTCATGGGGGCAGATGGTCCCTTATGGTTTGGTGCTGTCCTTGCAATAGTTAGTGGCAATATCTGGTTGTTTGAAAATGTGTGGCACCTCCCCCAACTCTCTTGTGTTCTTGCTTTTACCACGTGCTGTGCCTGCTCCCGCTTCGCCTTCTGCCATAAATAAAAGCTTCCTGGCTCCTCCCTAGAATCTGAGCAGATGCCAGCACCAGGCTTCCCATCAAGTCTGCAGAACCATGAGCCAATTAAACCTCCTTTTTATAAATTACCTAGTTTCAGATATTTATTTATAGCAATGCAAGAATGGCCTAATATAATGCCACATAGGTGACTGAAGATTATCTGAGTTAACACATGTACAATGCTTAGAGTAATGGCCTAGCATAATGAGCATAGAATGGATATTCAGTTTAGCAAATATTTACTTAGGATCTTCCACTCCATAGCATCAAGAATAAAAGCAAATATCAAGAACAACCAAGGTTTTGGTCAGGCATGGTGGCTCATCCCTGTAATCCCAGCACTTTGGGAGACTGAGGCAGGTGGATCACTTGAGCTCAGAAGTTTGAGACCAGCTTGGCCAACATGGTGAAACCCCTTCTCTACTGAAACTGTAAAAGTTAGTTGGGCATGGTGGCATGCGCCTGTAGTCCCAGCTACCTGGGAGACTGAGGCAAGAGAACTGCTTGAACCCAGGAGGCGGAAGCTGCAGTGAGCTGACATCACATCACTGCACTCTAGCCTAGGTAACAGAATGAGACTCCATCTTAAAAAAAAGAAAAGAAAAAAAAACCAGAGGGGTTTCTTGTCTTCTGGAGTTTTGAGATCAACCTAAAAGTGTTTATCTGTTTATTCAGCTAACATGCTTTGGTGTTTCTTCTACTCTGTACCTATGGCCTCATTCTTCATCCAAAGACTCTCTTGACTAGAGGCCAGTATCTTAGGTCCACTCTGTTCTGGGCTATAAGACAACCCGGGTCTTCCCCTTACTTTTTCCTGCATTTTCCTTTCCTTGACTCTTCTGGCTCATGGTAGATCAGTGGCTCTCATCCATGGGCAACTTTGCCCCAAGAGAACATTTGGAAATGTCTGAAGACTTCTTTGGTATCCATGACTGGACATTGGGGAGGTAAAAGGGAATTGCCAGTGGGTTGAGGCCACAGATGCTGCTAAATGCCCTACAATGTGCAGTTTTATAATTGTACAATGTATCATTTTACTATTTAACAGAGACAGGGTCTTGCTGTGTTGTCCATGCTGGCCTCAAACTCCTAGGCTCAACTGATCTCCTGCTTCAGCCTCCCAAAGTGCTGGGACTAAAGGTGCACCCAGCCAGTATCTTACAATATACAGAACAGCATGCCCCATTAAGAGGTATCTGGCTGTCAGCATTTCCCAGGTTGAGGAACTTTGCCACAGACTAATAGTTTCTGAACCAGGAACTGAGGGAAAGATAGAGGGTAATCAGCTTACTCCTTAAAGCTCATAGGATGATACTCTTGGATACCAGGTCCAAGGGTTCCATAGAGTGGTTGGAAGCTAAGACCTTATTCCACTAAATAAGACGTTGTTTTCTCCCCCAGGAGCCATCAGTTTTTACCTCACCTTTACTCACCTGCTGGAGAAGAATGCATCCAGACAGTGCTTCCAGGGGTTCAGGGTCCTGCCAATAGATCTTCACATTTTTCTTTTTTTTTTTTTCTTTGAGATGGAGTCTTGTTCTGTCACCAGGCTGGAGTGCAGTGGTGCAATCTCAGCTCACTGCAAACTCCACCTCCCGGGTTCAAGCAGTTCCCCTGCCCTCAGCCTCCCAAGTATCTGGGACTACAGGCACGTGCCACCAAGCCCAGCTAGTTTTTTGTAATTTAGTAAAGATGGGGTTTCACCATGTTGGTCAGGATGGTCTCGATCTTCTGACTTTGTGATCTACCTGCCTCTGCCTCCCAAAGTGCTAGGATTACAGGTGTGAGTCACCGTGCCTGGCCGAAAGTTTTCTTTCAATGAGATTTCCCAGGTTGAAAGAACCTACCAATAGATTTGCCTGTTGGAACAAATTGAATAGTCAAGAGACACACTAGCCAATGTAAACAAAAATAAAACTCTAAGCACCCCAACCATCTAAATAAACCCCTCCTTTTGGCCAAGAGCATTCCAACTGAAAAACTAGTTTAGGCCATGATGGAAAGTGGGGGTTGAACATGACATTATCCCTTCTTCCTTTGGAATTCATTATATGCTCCTCTCATTGGAATATATCTTTGATATTCCTGCTAACATCACAGCGGGTGTACAACCTGTGATATGCAAAATATATCTTCAATATTCCTGCTAATATGACAACGGGGGTACACCCTGTGATATTTTGCAGAATATATTTTCAATATTTCTGCTAATATCACAGTGGGTGTACACCTGCAATATTACACAGAATCTATCTTCGATATTCCTACTAACATCACAGGGTTTCCACCCAAGGTGATGTTAGTAGGAATATATCACCTTGAGATATATTTCTATCTATCTATCTATATATATATATGTTAGTAGGAATAACATCACCTTGGGTATACAGCCTGTGATGTGATGCAGAATAAATTTTTGATATTCCTGCTAATATCACAGTGGGTGTACACCCTGCGTGTACACCATGTGATATTATGCAGAATTCAGCTTTGATATTACTGCTAATATCACAGTGGTTGTACAACCAGTATGATATTGTTCAGAATATATCTTTGATATTCCTGCTAATATCACAGTGGGTGCACACCTTCTGTGTATACCCTGTGATGTTATGTAGAATATATCTATCCTCCATATTCCTGCTAATATCACAGTGGGTACAAACCCTGTGTACAACCTGTGGTGTTACTCAGAATGTATCTATCTTCGATATTCCCGCTAATATCACAGTGGGTGCACGCCCTGTCTGTATACCCTGTGATTTTATGCAGAATATATTCATCTTTGATATTCCTGCTACCTTCACAGTGGCTGTACAACCTGTTTGTACACCCTGTGATATTATGCAGAATGTATCTATCTTCAATATTCCCATTGATATCACTGTGGGTGTACACCCAGTGATATCAGAATATATCTATCTTTGATATTTCTGCTAATATCACAGTGGGTGTACACCATGTGATATTATGCCAGAATATATCTAGCTTCGATTATCCTGCTAGTATCACAATGGGTACACACTCTATATCTACATCCTGTGATATTTTGCAGAATATATTTATCTTCAATATTCCTGCTAATATCAAAGTGGATGTGCACCTAATGTACCCACCCAATGTGACATTATAAGGAATATATCTATCTTTGATATTCCTGCTAATATCACAGAGGGTGCCCACCCTGTGTATACACCGGTGATATTAGTCAGAATATCTTGGATAGATACTCCTGCTAATATCACAGTGATTGTACACCCTATGTGTACACCCTGTGATATTACTTCAAATATCTTTGTTATTCCTGCTAATATTACTGTGAGATGACTGATAAACATCTGAGCAATATTTTTTATTCATATCACAGTGAGTAAACACTCTGTGTAAACACTGTGAGATGACTGATGAGCATCCAAGCTATATTTCCTTCATTCATATCTCAGTGAGTAAACACTGTGAGATGACTGATAAACATCCGAGCGATATTTCTTTCATTCACATCACAGTTTGTCAACACTCTGTGTAAACACTGTGATACGGTAACTATCATCAGAGCGCTATTTCATTAATATCAGTGTAAACATTATGACATGATATAAATACCAGGGGGATATTTGATTAATGTCATATAAACACTGTGATATGATATAAATATCAGAGGGATATTGTATTAATATCACAGTATATAAACAGTGATATGATGAATATCAGAGTGATGTTTTATTAATGTCACTCTGTGTACACACTATGATATGATGAATGTCAGAGCAATATTTCTCTAATATCACAGTGTAAGCACTATGATAAGATGAATATTGGAGGGATATTTCATTCATTAATACCAGAGTGATATTGATCTCTGTGTACACTCTGTGTACATGCTGTGATATGATGAATATCAGAGCTGTGTTTCATTATTTACTATCACAGTGTGTACACACTCTGTGTAACCAGTCTGAAATGATGACTATCAGAGTGATATTAATATCACAGTGTGTATACCCAGTGATATTGGTCAGAATATCTTGGATAGATACTCTTGGATAGATATTGTGATATAATGAATATCAGAGTGATATTTGTACATGAATGTGTACACACTGTGATATGATGGATATGAACAATATTTTATTAATACCACAGTGCATAAACATTCTTTGTAAACACTGTGATATGTGATAAATATCAGAGTGATATTTCATTAATACCACAGGGTGTAAACACTCTGTGTCAACACTGTGATCTGATTACTATCATCAGAGTGATATTTCCTTAATATCACAGTGTGTAAACCCTGGATATTATAAGTATCAGAGTAATAGTTCATTAATATCACAGTGTGTAAACACTGTGTGTAAACTCTATTATAATTATCAGAGCAATATTTCATTAATATCATAGTGTGTCAGCATTGCATGTAAATGCTGGATATTATAAATATCAGAGCAATATTTCATTAATATTACAGTGTATAAACACTGTGTGTAAACTCTGGGTATTAAAAGTATTAGAGCAATATTTTATTAATATCACAGTGTGTAAACATGTGTGAAAACCCTGGATATTATAA
The DNA here is from genome assembly GCF_049354715.1 of Callithrix jacchus. Classification (NCBI taxonomy): domain Eukaryota; kingdom Metazoa; phylum Chordata; class Mammalia; order Primates; family Cebidae; genus Callithrix; species Callithrix jacchus. The sequence continues at coordinate 33,498,659 of NC_133517.1, read as the reverse complement.
ATATCAGAGCGATATGTCATCAATATCACAGTGTGTAAACCCTGGATATTATAAATATCAAAGCGGTATGTCATCAATATCGCAGTGTGAAAACCCTGGATATTATAAATATCAGAGCGATATGTCATCAGTATCACAGTGTGTGAAAACCCTGGATATTATAAATATCAGAGTGATATGTCATCAGTATCACAGTGTGTAAACCCTGGATATAACTATCAGAGTGATATTTCATTAATATCACAGTGTGTAATCACTGTGTGTAAACCCTGGATATTTTAAGTATCAGAGCGATATGTCATCAATACCGCAGTGCAGCCCACACTTAAGGAGAGAGGACTTTTACTCCACCTCCTTGAGGTTGGAGTAGCTACACAAATTATTTGGAATTCTTCTGTGGGAATTTGTCTCTTCTTCTCCATTCATTTATTCATTTAATCTCAGCATAGACTCAAGAATATTTAATTTTTTACTTTGGGTTATAATCCATTACTACTTTATTTTCTTGCTCAAATTGTTCCAGCCCTGGCCATCCAGAGCTCTTTTAATTGACTCCCATGTCTCCTTAACATACCCTCCCACATGTGTTTTTTGTTTTGTATCAATTTTTCAAATCAATTCACAAAAAGATTAATGTATTAAGAATTAATGCATGCTAATAGGTAAATTAACAATGCTTATGTAGCATTAGGCACAGAGACATTAATGATAAGACTGCTGATATAACTTAGTTAACAATATTAGCTCAACAATGATATTATTACAAATTCTCCCTTTTTAAATTATCCAAGTTAGAGAAACATTGACAATCTATGGCATTAGTAGTCGCTAACCTTTGTGGACCACTTACTATTTCAGGTACCATGGTAAGCACTTAACATCTAGTACTCCGCTTAATCTTTACAACCCCAGAGCTAACCCTGAGGAATGTAAGGCACTCTGGAGTCTAGGCCAGTGGTTCCCAAAGTGTGGTAGAGACCAGCAGGTTCAGTACCACCTGAGAATTTGTTACAAAGGCATATTCTTGATCCTCACCTCAGAACTCCTGAATGAGAAACTCCAGGGCTGGGGCTTAGAAAACTGTGTTTTAACATGTCCTGCTAGTAATTCTTGTTAATGCTTGAGAGAGCAGTGGAGCCATACTTTGAATCCAGGTATCAGACATACAGCCCATCAAAGCCCATGTGCTTAATTACTTAATCGTACTCCCTCCCTATTATACAAGAAGAAAACCTAATAGGTGATTTCTACTTAAAAATGAGTCATAAAAGAGATAGCAGTCCAGGCAGTTTCATTCTGTTCTCTTTGTCTTCCAAGGCTTGACCAAGTTACTTTAAATATTAAATTCACCACTAGAGGGTGTCCTGACATTCCTCAAATACTGAATGAACCTTTTAAAAGCATGTAACTAAACAAGCAAACCCTAAATCTTTTGCTGGAAAAAAAAAAGTTTGATTTGTATGTATCATCATTAAAACAATTTGTTTAAGCTACTTAATATGGAAGAGCTGCATTTGGAGTTATATTGTTTGGCACAAATTACTTTTAACAAATAAATACAATATTGCATGACTGGTCACTTAACATCTCTGTTCATTTCTAAAACAGAACTGGAGAAGGGAAGGAGGAAACTCCAGTTAGCAAAATAATAATATACTTAAATAAAAATAATCTCGTTTTAACTACATCATCATCTCTAAATTCCTGATGAAATAAGACTGGAAAAGTGTTATTTATTTTTTCAGTAATACTTTGAAATTAGCCAGTTGCATGTGTCTCCTTCCACATTACTCTGAGCGCTTGAGTTCAGGAATGTCAAATTTGGCACCTAGTAGATGGCAAGTTCTCAGTAAGTAATGCTGAATAAATATGTAAATAAAGCGACAGCAACTCTCTGCCTCCACTACACCCCTCTTAAAACATGCTAAATAAATTGGAGTTCATTCAGTATTACACAAAACAATACTGTGCTGTTTTCACAATAAATATACAAATATCACATGATAGTTCAGAACAGTCAGAACCTATAACGCTTATAACCTGGAACAATAATTTCCAGAAATTTTGAAATGCTATACTCAGCGATGGACTGATCCTATGACACACACCCTCCTTCTTCCAAATATAGAATGACTTTAAATGTTTCAACTTGTTTAAGATCTTTGCAAAAAGTCACTTTTTTGTATTTCATTTTTATTTTCTATTTCAATAGGTGTTTGGGGGAACAGGTGGTGTTTGGTTACATGAACACGTTCTTTACTGGTGATTGCTGAGATTCCGGTGCACCCATCACTTGAGCAGTGTACACTGTAACCAATGTGTAGTCTTTTAGTACTCGCCAACCCCCACTCTTCCCTCAAGTCCCCAAAGTCCAATGTATCATTCTTATGCCTTTGTGTCCTCATAGCTTAGCTCCCACTTATGAGTGAGAACACATGATATTTGTTTTTCTATTCCTGAGTTACTTCACTTAGAATAATGATCTCCAATCCCATCCAGGTTTCTGCAAATGCCATTATTTTGTTCCTTTTTATGCCTGAGTATAATCCACTTGTATTCCATGGTATATACACACATTTTCTTTATTCATCCGTTGATTGATGGACATTTGGGCTGGTTCCATATTTTTGCAATTGTGAATTGTACTGCTATAAATATGCATGTGCAGGTATCTTTTTTGTATACTGACTTCTCTTCCTCTGGGTTGATACCCAGGAATGAGATTTCTGGATCAAGTGGTAATTCTACTTCTAGTTCTTTAAGGAATCTCCACACTGTTTTCCATAGTGGTTGTACTAGTTTACATTCCTACCAACAGTGTAAAAGTGTTCCCTTTTCATCATATCCACGCCAGCATCTATTATTTTTAAATTTTTTGATTATGGCCATTCTTGCAGGAGTAAGGTGGTATTACATGGTGGTTTTGGTTTGCCAAAAAAAAAACACTTTTAAAAGCAAAAATGATCCTGGTACTATGGAAAGAACACTGAAGAGAGAAGACAAAGGATTTAAATCCAGCTCTTCTACTATCTGATCATGCAACCTGGCCAAGGCACTTGATCTCCCAGGCCCCCAGCTCCTCTTTGATGAGATAATGTGTCCTTGGAAAGAGCATAGCCTGTAAGAAGGAACATGCCTCCAAGTAGTAAAAAGACTTGAGAACGACTGTGTTAATGCATATTTTTTAGATATCTGTTGACAGGAGAATAATATCAAGAGCTCATATCGCAGAAGGAAGTTTCCTTGAGCACTTTTATTTCCATATATTAAGTGGAGATTGAAGAAGGGTAATCCAACATGCATCTGTTCAACAATTATGATACCATATACCAGGCATGTGCTAACAGCTTTAAGAGCTACACAATAAATCACTCACTTTAACACATCAATGCCTTCACACTGATAGAAAGACAATGACTGTGATGGTTAATTTTATGTGTTAATATGACTGAGCCACAGGTGCCCAGACATTCCTCCAAACACTGTTCTGCTGTGTCTTTGAGGGTGTTTATGAATAAGACTAACATTTGCATAAAGGAGAGTGCCCTCTTTAATGTGGGTGGGCCTCATCCAGTCAAAGACCTCAATAGGAAAAAGTCTCAGTAGGATGAAACTGCTCCCACCAGACCACTTGACTCGGGACACTGTCTTTTCTAGCCTTCCCACTAGGACTCAGTCATCTGTTTTCCTTGGGTCTCCACCTGCTGGCTTTCAAACAGGAAATAAACCATCAGCTTTTCTGGTTCTCCAGCCTTTGGACTTGAACTGAAATGATATATTGGCTCTCCTGGATCTCCAGCTTGTGAACTGCAGATTTTGGGACTTCTCAGCCTCCATAATCACTTGAGCCAATTCCTTATAATAAAATTATACATATTATATATTACATTAATTATAACACAGACTATTGGTTCTGTTTCTCTTAAGAATCTTAACTAATACAAGAGCCAATCTCTAAACTCCTTAGCACGGCCAAAATGCCCGAAACAACCCAGCCCCCATCTACCCCTCCAACTAAATCTCAGACCATGGAGTGCCACTTCCTCCACTCCACCCCATTGGCTTTCTTCCATGTCCTCACACATACTGTGTCCTTTCTGTCATGAGGTTTTCACTCATTTATTTATTCATTCATTAATAAATTCAACTAATTATTGAGTTTCTACTATGAGTCAAGCACCGAGGTGGTACTGGGAATATAAAGGGAACAGGTAGGCCAGGTGTAGTGGCTTATGACTGTAATCCCACCACTTTGGGAGGCCAAGGTGGGTGGATCATCTGAGGTCAGGAGTTCAAGACCAGCCTGACCAACATGGTGAAACCCCATCTCTACCAAAAATACAAAAAAATTAGCTGGGTGTGGTGGTACATGCCTGTAGTCCCAGCTACTTGGGAGGCTGAGGTAGGAGAATTGCTTGAACCCAGGAGACAGAGGTTGCAGTAAGCTGAGATCACACCGCTGCACTCCAGCCTGGGAGACAGAGTGAGACTCCATCTCAAAAAAAAAAAAAATTTTTTTTAATTTTTTAAATTAAATAAAGTGAACAGGTAACAAATTGGCTAGTTTCATGGAGAATATATTCTAGTCATAGAAGACAGAAATAGATCTACAGCCTTACCTGAACACACCTGATCCTTGAAGCTAAGTGAGGTCCAGCCTGGTTAGTACTTGAATTGGAGAAGACAGAAAGCATGTAAATAAACAGGTTAATTTCAGGATGTGACACGTGCTTCAAAGGAAATAAAACAGGGTGATAGAATCATTTGGTGATCAGAGAAAGCCCCACTCATAGGTGTTTTTTAAGCACAATTTTATAGGAAGGGGCCATCCATGTGAAGACCTGAAGAAGGAACATTCCAGGCAGAGAGAATTGCAAACACAGAACTAACAGTGAGATAAGTTTATCTATAGATAGACAGAGAGAGAGAGAAAGAGAGCAAGTGAGAGTGAGAGTGAGAGCAAGAGAGAGAGAGAGAAGCTTATCTATCTATCTAACTGTCTATATAGATATAGATAAATGAAGTGTGGCTATAGCACAATGGGGCAGCAAGAGAAGGTAGCTGGGTAACCAGAAATAAGACAAAGCCTTAATAGACAATGTAGGCTTTAAATTTTTATTTGAAGCACACTGAGAGGCTTTGACATCATCTGATTTACATGTTTGATTTTGATTTCTTTTTTTTTTTTTTTTTGAGATGGAGTTTCGCTCTTGTTAACCAGGCTGGAGTGCAATGGCACCATCTCGGCTCACTGCAACCTCTACCTCCTGGGTTCAGGCAATTCTCCTGCCTCAGCCTCCTGAGTAGCTGGAATTACAGGCACGCGCCACCACGCCCAGCTAATTTTTTTGTATTTTTAGTAGAGACGAGGTTTCACCATGTTGACCAAGATGGTCTCGATCTCTTGACCTTGTGATACACCCGCCTCGGCCTCCCAAAGTGCTGGGATTACAGGCTTGAGCTACCATGCCCAGCCACACTGCAATATGTAACAGTGGACATGGGGAGACTAGTAAGGGAGGTTTGCAGTAAGGATGACTGGTAGTAGCAGCTTGTTTTATGGGGATGTAGAAAAAAAATGAAGAAGAAATGATTCAGGGTATATTTTGAGGTGGAACAGATAGGAATTGCCCATGTGGCTGGAGAAAAGAAAGGATGACACCTAGGTTTTTGATTTGAACAATCAGCTGGACATAGTACCATTTCTGAGATATGAAATTCTGGGTAGAGACAGGACTAGGACTGGGGGAGGCATGGAGGCAAACTGCCCGTACTGTTTTTCTCTCAGGACTGTTTTTCACTCCCTCTTCACCTAGTTAACTCCTTCGTATTCTTTGGATCTCAGCTCAAATGTCACTTTCTCAATGAAGTCCTTCCCTGACGAGTTCAAACCAAAGATCTTGATTAAATATAGGCTCAATTGCTGCCACATAGTAGTAGATTGGAAAAGTAGTCACCAATTCCTCTACCAACCACACCATACCTAACATTTCCACTGCCCTCCCACTCTCATCCCTCTGGTCTAGGCCACATGACTTGCATCCACCAACAGGGCATCAGAAAACGTAACACAGGCAGAGTCCTGAAAGGCACTTGTGCAGTAAGTAGACTTGTCCTGGTACACTGTTTTGGAACTCTGAAACCATGAAAAGAAGCCTGGCTGACATGCTAGACAATCAGAATCATATGGCTCCTGCTGATGACCTGCCACTGCCATGACACAGGAGTGAGCCCTCTAGATCATTCAGTTGCCAGCTAACCAGAACGGTAAGAGCCCAACTGAGCAGAAACTAGGTAAAAGAACTATCCAGCCCACTCAGAATCCAAAGCTAGCCAAAGGACTGTAAAAAGCCACTAAGTTTTGAGGTGATTGGTTACACCGTGAAAGTGGATACAGTAGCAGTATCTCAGTTGTCATTTTACATCTTTGATTAGCTTCCATGCCTCCCACCTGACTGTGAGCTCTCTAAAACCATAGATTATTCTGGCGGGGTACAGTGGCTCATGCCTGTAATCCTCAGCACTTTGGGAAGCTGAGGCCAGCAGATCACAAGGTCAAGAGTTTGAGACCTGTCTGGCCCACACGGTGAACCCCATCTCTACTAAAAATACAAAAAAAAAAAAAAAAAAAAAAAATAGTAGGGTGTGGTGGCTCACGCCTGTAATCCCAGCTACTTGGGAGGCTGATGCAGAAGAATTGCTTGAACCCGGGAGGCAGAGACTATTGGGAGCCAAGATCGCACCACTGCATTCCAGCCTGGGCAACAGAGCTAGACTCCATCTCAGGAAAAAAAGAAAAAAAGGTCAGAACTTAGGTTACTGTGCCAACCTCAAAGCCCAGTATGATACCTGGAACACACCAGATATCCAATCTATAACATGCTGAATGAATGAAAGAAGAAAAGAGAGGTACACATTGTATCATAAGAGAATGGCACAAGAGAATGGGGGAAAGTTCAAAACAAAGGACTGAGGACATCTATTTGTCCAAAATAAAATCTTTTATCGAGCAGGACAAGGCAGTGAGGAATACCAGAACAAAATCGCATTTCCTCTGCCTCAAAGGGCTCAAAGTCTAGAGTACAGGAGGCAGTATAAAATCAACAACGTGTACTGTTTGAGCATTTAGACACTTCGCTCCTTCAGACAGCATTAGGGCCCTGTCCCAAAGCGTTAGGACTAGGCCCTATCGCTGCCTAAAGGAGCAAAGTGTGGGAGGTTCCCAGAGAGTTTTCTTGAAGCAGATAAAGTCTGAATTGAGGCCAGGTGCAGTGGCTCATGCCTGTAATCCCAGCACTTGGGAGGCTGACGGGGGTGGATCACTTGAGGCCAAGAGTTCAAGATCAGCCTGGCCAACATGGTGAAACCCAGTCTCTACTGAATACAAAATATTACCCCAGCATAGTAGTGCACGCCTGTAAACCCAGCTACTCGGGAGGTTGAGGCAAGAGAATTGCTTGAACCAGGAGGCGGAGGTTGCAGTAATTGTGCCACTGCACTCCAGCCTGGGCAACAGAGTGGGACTCCATCTCAAAAATATATGTATATAAATAAATAAAGTCTGAATGGAGTCCTTGCGGTGTTTACTGGGAAAAGCAACACACACCAAGGCTAGGAGGGTCAAAGGGACAGAGGCGTTCGAAGGAAAAAGGAGAGCCTCCTGTTTGCTGGTGTTTTATTATTTTTTAATTTTTGTTCCCCAGGCCAACCCTGAGAGCCAGGACTGTTCGTTGTTTATCTCAGCACAGGTTTGGTGTGTTACCTCCTCAACCAACGTTCAGGCCCTTCAGGCCCAGGACCCCTGCTTCTTATATTTCTAGTTTTCCCAGTGTCCAACAATCTCTTCCACCAAGTAGGAACTCGATACATATTTGCTGAATCAACGAAAAGTTAAAGATGAGGCAGTAACACCGCTCCTTCAAAGGGCAGCTCTCAAGAGCCCAGGTTTTCAGATTCAACAGCGAAGCGGACGCGTCGGGTAGGAGACTACAAGTCGCACAGGCGGAGATGAGCCCCCTGGGGCTCTAGTTTCAGGTCTCCCTCCTGGATCCCGGCAGACCGGCGTCTTTTCTCCCCTGCTCGGAGTAGCCGAGCAGCCAAGGAGGCTGGGTGTCTGTTTCGCGCGGCTGTTAGGAAGGATGGAGGCGCCGCAGACCCGTGATGCTTCCCACAGGCTTCGCCCGCAGGGACGCACGGGGCGACCGCGCAAGCCGCTCTGCAGAGGTGGGCGCGCCGTCGGCCCTCTCGGTCCCTCGCTGCTTTGCACTTCTCGAGCCCAGCAGCTCTCAGGCAGCCTCCGGCTTTGACCTCTGGGGCGCTCGCCCCGTTTCCATAGAAACGCCCGGGCTGGCGCGGCGGCGCTAGGGGCGGGCTCTCCGGCTCCCGGCGGCTGCTTGCGCCGCAGCGCGCGACCGGGCGCCTTGGAGCCCCAGTGGCTGATCCCCCTGGTTGGGCCCCCGCAAGGCCCTCTGCCGAGCGCGAGGCAGCATGATGAGGCGTACCCTGGAAAACCGGTAACAGCCCGGGCCCAGTTTCCTGGGGCCTTCACGGGAGGGCCGGGGTAGGGAAAGTGGAGCCTCTGTCCGTGGGGGCCTCTGCGCCGAATTCCGACCCTGGGCGGGAGACTGCACGGTCCCCGCTGTGGTCTGGGGCCTAATTCCCTGGGCTGCAGCGAGCGCTGGAGGCCAAGGGGAGCAGCGGGCCCCGCAAGCCGCCAGCCACCCACGCCGCTGGGTCTCGGGTCCTTGCACTGTCGCAAGCAGTGCAGAAGCCTGGGAGGCAGTTGGGCGCCCAGGCCGCGCCTCGCAGAGCTGCCACCTGAGGCCGGGCCCACCTGGCCCGGGCCTCTTCCTGTGCCTACACTGTCGGGTTAGTGCGGCCAGGCCCCAAATGGGATCCTGGAGGAGAGCAGTCCGCGCCGGGAGACAGTGGATTGTTGGTTGGTTTGCGCCTTCAAAGCTGCAGAATGCCCGGGGTGTGTTGGCATGTTAGATTAATGTGAAGCCTTCTCATCGCTAACGAGAATGTTTCAACTTTTGTGTCACTTTTTCTCTAGGAACGCTCAAACGAAACAACTGCAAACAGCTGTCTCAAACGTGGAGAAGCATTTTGGAGAACTGTGCCAAATCTTCGCTGCCTATGTGCGGAAAACTGCCAGGCTGCGAGACAAAGCAGATCTCCTGGTGAATGAAATCAACGCATATGCCGATACAGAGACCCCACATTTAAAGCTGGGTCTGATGAGCTTTGCCGACGAGTTTGCCAAACTTCAGGATTATCGACAAGCAGAGGTATGGAGTGAGGTCACAGTGTCGTTGTTATGAATGAGCCATGAAGTAGTGGATGAAGGAACCGTGGAAACTTTTACTTGTAATTTACCTAACTGCAGAGGTGGATACAAACTTGATAAAGTATACATTTTCATGTCTATAACGTTTTGTGAATCTATTAAAGAGAAGTTTTCTGTGTTGTATTTTACCGTTTCCAAGCTAAACGTTAGGGCGTCTTGAAGTCTTGAATTTCCCCTCTTTATTTGCTAACTTTTGGCCAAGGGGGTGGCTGTTTACTGGGGGTAGTATGAATATACCCAGGAGGAAGAAAAGAAACATAACTCATGTCTTGTGTGGCACGTAAGTACATTTTAAAGAATGACTGGAGATGGAATTTTCAGAATGATAATGTGGATGGATAAATTATTAATAAATGGGCAAGAGATTATTGTTGAACTGCAAAAAAGGAAAAATTACATCATGGAAGCAAACCAATACTGAGACACCGAGGGGGCTTTTTGCTCTGGGTAGCAGGAGAAGTGCCCTTGCGATTGTTTTTTTTCTAAAAGCCCATTTTTTTTCCTTTAATGTTAATAAGTGCTTTTACTTATATTTATTTTCAGTTTCAAGGCATAGGTTAACTTATCAGAAGTTGACCAGTTAGAACGTTATTGCTTTTTTTGTACTTTTCTCATCAGAACCTAAAACAGAAATTTCAATTTTCAAAAAATAAAATGAGCATGATCTTTGAACTCATAATATCCATACAAATGTAAAGAGTTATATTTAGAGGCACTTCTGGAAAAATGTTGAAGTCTTGTCATGAAACTTCTGTAATAAGTAACTCTCAATTATATATGATAACTGGGGACTTAATGTTTCAAAGATAATTTATGTTCACAGGTAATCCTAAAATCCTATTTTAGCCTAATTTCAATGCCCCTTTGTAGAAAACCTTTATGCTATTCATCAAATAGCAAAGTGAATTGATTTGCATTTGTTCTCCTTTTATCTCCCTTGCTTACCAAATGGTGGAGGTGCTAATGAACAATGACAAAAAGGTAGGCAACAAAAAGGAGAACAGAAAAAAGAAAAAAAGACTTAATCCTTAAACTGAATAATCAGTATGGATTATAAGAAATGGTATAAACCAGGCCAGGCCCTGTAGCTCACCCCTGTAATCCCAGCACTTTGGGAGGCTGAGGCAGGTGGATCACCTGAGGTAGCAAGTTCAAGACCAGCCTGACCAACATGGAGAAACCCCAAAAATTAGCCGGATGAGGTGGCTCATGCCTGTAACCTCAGGTACTCAGGAGGCTGAGGCAGGAGAATCGCTTGAACCTGGAAGGCGAAGCTTGCAGTGAGCAGAGATCGCACCATTACACTCCAGCCTGGGCAACAAGAGCAAAACTCCATCTCAGGAAAAAAAAAAAGAAAGAAAAGAAATGGTGTAAACCAAACTGCCCTGAATATCCATGATTTTAAGATTCCTAATATTTGAATACTTGATGGGAACTTGATTTGTATTTTCCTAATATATTTTAAAATGAAGCATCTATAACACATTTTGTTTATGAAACTAAAGAAAAATCAATATGAAATACAGTGTATTTGTCAATTATATAAATATGTATCATTAAAAAGCCCTTTTTCTGCTATTAAAATAATACATGTTCATTTTAAGCAGTTGAACTTCTATCTTGAGAGAAAAAGTTTTAATGTCTAAGAGAGTTATTTTTCTTATGCTATATTTAAATACTTGCCTTAAAAAAAAATCTGTCTCTTCAGTGCTTTCCACTAGTGCTGTTTATAAAAGAATTACTCGGGCCGGGCACAGTGGCTCACGCCTATAATCCTAGCACTTTGGGAGGCCGAGGCGGGTGGATCACGAGGTCAAGAGATCGAGACCATCCCGGTCAACAAGGTGAAACCCCGTCTCTACTAATGATACAAAAATTAGCTGGGCATGATACAAAAATTAGCCTGTAGTCCCAGCTACTCAGGAGGCTGAGGCAGGAGAATTGCTTGAACCCAGGAGGCGGAGGTTGCGGTGAGCTGAGATCATGCCATTGCACTCCAGTCTGGGTAACAAGAGCGAAACTCCGTCTCAAAAAAAAAAAAAAAAAAGAATTACTCAAAATGTGATTTAAAAACCTGTAACGTTTAAGAAAAAGTAATTCTAAATGAAACAGAGATGAGACATGCAGTTTGACAGCTCAGCAACTCAGACCATTTATCTTGTTCTGCAGGCTTTGATAATTCACAAATGGCTTCTCAGAAAAAAAAAATACAGCAAATACAGTGATCGCTAAGCTTTTTTGCTTTTGACAGCTGTGTTGCTTTAAATGTTTACAGGATGCTCTATCTTTCAGCTATGATTTTTCTGAACAGTTGAGCCATTAACAGTTCAGAGATAATATATGTAAAGGATCCAGTACTGTGCTGAACACACTGAAAATGTTAGCTGTATTAAAATTAGAGCTGTCTTAGCACTTAAACTACCACTTGAAGGTAAATAAGTAATCCTAAGGTGATGTGGCGAGGATGAGCTCCTGGGAAACCTGAGACATTTTCTTGTCATTTTGCTCACCAGGTGCTTTTCTACTTGTACTGTTACTGTGCAGCTTAACAGTTTTTAATGTGTTTGAGTTTAGATTCTGAGTCTTATCAATTTCTAGTTATTATCCTTTTATTTATAGGTTAAAAGGTTAAACATTCTAATTTAAAATTTTAATAATTTTCAATAGGTTGAAAGACTTGAAGCCAAAGTAGTTAAACCCTTGAAAGCTTATGGGACCATTGTGAAAATGAAACGGGTAAGTAAATCCGTTTTCTCACTTATGAGTTACTCTGGCAAAGAGTATGAGGATTACAATTGTTCTTTTAATAAGAATTACAAAGTAGTATGTAATCATTCTTTTTACATACTCTGAAAGGTCACTTAGATCTTTAAGAACAATGAAATATTTTTAGTGAGCTTATTAAGTATACTGTAGCAACATAAGACTTTATTATGGGAACTTTAAAATATTTAATATTTATAATGAAAAATATATGGACAGAAATTAGTTTACTATATGAATATAAGTATTTAAAGCAGATTATAGCATTTAGACTTTTAAAATGTGTGACAGAGTTCTAAAAACTAACTTTATTGAGGTATAATTTACATCAGCAGTCGTCAACCTTTTTGGTACCAGGGACCAGTTTTATGTAAGACAATTTTTCTTTAATTCACAATAGGGTTCGCATTCCTATAAAAATCAAATGCTGCCTCTGACCTAATGAGGCAGAGCTCAGGCCTTAATGTTAGCTTGCCCATCACTCACCTGCTCTGCTGGTCCAGTTCCTAATAGACTGGGGGGTTAAGTGCCTCTGATTTACATGCAATAAAATTTTTCCATTTTCAGTGATCACTGAGTTTTGACAAATTTTTATATACATGTGACCACTACCACAATCAAAATTACACACTTATATACATATATGTATTACGGTTATAGTTTTGTACTGAAATTGTGTCATTCTTTTGAGGGAATATTAAACACATTCTCTCATACATAGACACACTAATTATGTAATACTGGTAATTTCTGTAGTAATGGTACCAGGATCACACAAGAAATATTCTTCTGTTCTTAAAATGGAGTGTGTGAATTTCCTTAAGTCAGACATTTTTACTAACTAAAAAAAAAAATGCCAATTTGCAGGATGACCTCAAAGCAACATTCACAGCAAGGAATCGAGAAGCTAAGCAATTAACTGAGTTAGAAAGAACACGTCAGCGAAACCCATCTGATCGACATATTATTGTATCCTTTGAATTTAGGTCTTTAAAAAAAAGTTTAAGGTATGGAGTACAAAAGCAAATGTATATAGAAATTATGCATTTTTACTTTTACATGAATGGAGAATTTGAATATAAAGGTTGAAAAGAAACGCATTTAGGAATTCTCACTATAGAAAGAGGCTAATTTTAAAGAGGTTACACCACCTAATTCAAATCCCCTTATATTGTTTTCTGCAATCGATTTGTAAACAAACAAACAAACAAACGAAAAACCTACTCAAAAATGCAGATGTTTTTATAAAAAGTAAATTCAAATTTTAAATTTTATTTTCACATGGTGATGACTATATATTAATTCTACAACTAACTTAAAGATCTATCATTAATTCTAATATATCAATGCCCTCTATGCCCTGCTTTGAAAAAAGGGAAAAAATATTTCCCATTTAATTTCCTTCGCCTTTTTGAAATGAAACAACTATGTGAAATCATGACTTCCAGCCAGTTAATCTCAGGAGACTTAGGAGTATAATTAAGATCCATGTTGGACACAAAGGAACCTAGATAGGACTGTCTACTCTAACAAGGTTCTTCTGTTAAACATGATTATTTATTTTTATCTAGTCAATCTTTACTTTTTTTCAAATTATACTTTAACTTCTGGGGTACATGTGCAGAACGTGCAGGTTTTAGGTACACACGTGCCATGGTGGTTTGCTGCATCCATCACCCGTTCATCTACCTTAGGTATTTCTCCTAATGCTATCCCTCCCTCCTCTATCCCCCTGCCGGCTGCTATCCTTCCCCTAGCCCCCAACCCCCCGACAGGCCCTGATGTATGATGTTCCCCTCCCTGTGTCCATATGTTCTCATTGTTCAACACCCCGTTATGAGTGAGAACATGTGGAAACATGACTATTTCTTAAACTATAATGTGCCTTGTTGGTGACTAAACAAAAGCATACAAAATAGTGCCTAATTGCCAGCAACTGAGATAGGTGAGACTGTGTCAAAAGCACTAACATCCCTACTGCCTCTTTTTCCATTCCTTCTGTGTGTTTCCTTCCTACTTTCTTAAGGTTGTTACTGCCCAGCTCAAACCAGAAACCACATGAGGAGTGGCTCTATTGAGAGCATTTGAGATTCCAAAACACCTCCATTCCTGAGGGGAGTCCCTTGAGCATTAATTTGAGGCTACACTAATTGCTTGGTCCTTCTTCCTTTGGACCAGAGGTACAGAAGCCCAACTTTGTGCTAAACAAAAATGGGCAGCCATAGGGCTGGGAGTGCCCACTGGAGACTGGGAAAGAAACATCTAGAGTGTCATAGTGGCATAAGATCTGCAAATGGAGATGATAGAGTGTGTTTTAAGCAAGTCAGACAAACCAGAGAATGCTGGAAAATTTATGACTGATAACTAGAGATCAAGGCAGAGGCTGTGGCCGGTGGGAGGGTGTGTTCACCAGTGTTTAAGAATTAAGCTAGGGTTCCAAATTTTTTGTTTTGTTTTGTTCTTTGTGGCCTGAAATTGGGGAGGTGGTGATATATGAAAACATCTGGAATCCTGAGCAGTTGGCAAGATTGAATCAGGAGTACTGGTGTCTACACTCAACACAGAATCTATTCCTAAGACAAACATTTTTCTGACTTGGATGCTGTGCTGTAAACACTGCTGTGGAAGGGAGACAATCTTAGAGCACAGATGAAGCAGGTCTGTGGGGTCACATTGTGGGGAAATAAATAGAACCTAAGAGATTATTGCAACAGGTGAATCAATGTGCTCACTCGGTAAGATCTGCAACTTGTGCATTTTGACAACCTGAGACCAAAACATGAAGGACAATCTACATACAAATGTAGTCAGTATAAACATACAAATATTCAATCATAGTATCATAGAATTTTTACCAGGATAGACTCTTTTTTTTTTTTTTTTTTTTGAGACGGAGTTTTGCTGTTGTTACCCAGACTGGAATGCAGTGGCACGATCTCAGCTCACCACAACCTCCGCCTCCTGGGTTCAAGCAATTCTCCTGCCTCAGCCTTCCGAATAGCTGGGACTACAGGTGCACACCACCATGCCCAGCTAATTTTTATATTTTTAGTAGAGACGGGGTTTCACCTTGTTGACCAGGATGGTCTCAATCTCTTGACCTCGTGATTTACCCGCCTCAGCCTCCCAAAGTTCTGGGATTATAGGCATGAGCCCGGCCAGGATAGACTCTTAAAATTCATCTATGTTGAAATATGTTGAAGTTCAATATGTAAAATAAAATAGAGTCCCTCTGAGAGAAGAGAATAGGGAAAAGAAGAATCCCAGGGCTCTGCCTGCTCACCCCCCAAGTTAGGCCCCAGGTAGCTTCTGAACAAGCTTCCTGTAATGCAATGTAAGCCCAATCTGGCTTACCCTTTTAAAAATCATTTCAAACTCTTAACTAATTCCATTTTATATACCAATACCTTTATTCATGCAATTGTATCTTAGTATTTTATTTTATTTTGCTTTTGTCGTGTTTTTTTATGAGATGGAATCTCACTGTCATACAGGCTGGTGTGCAGTGATGCTTTCTCAGCTTACTGCAACCTCTACCTCCTGGCATTTCTCCTATCTCCCCAGCTGTCCCAAGTAACTGGGATTATAGGCACATGCCACCATGCCCAGCTAATTTTTTATATTTTTAGTAGAGACGGGGTTTCACCATGTTCCCCAGACTGGTCTCGAACTCCTGAGCTCAGGCGATTTACCCGCCTCAGCTTCCCAAAATGCTAGGTTCACCCGTGTGAGCCACTGCGCCTGGCCTGTATCTTAGTATTTTAATCCAAAGCATTTCCTACTCAAGTTGTTACATCATAGAATTTTGAAGAATTTTCGGTAAAAGAAATACTAGAGCCAGACATGGTGGCTCACGCCTGTAATCCCAGCACTTTGGGAGGCCGAGGCAGGTGGATCACAAAGTCAAGAGATCGAGACCATCCTGGTCAACGTGGTGAAACCCCGTCTCTACTAAAAATATAAAAAATTAGCTGGGCATAGTGGTGCGTGCCTGTAATCCCAGCTACTCAGGAGGCTGAGGCAGGAGAATTGCCTGAACCCAGGAGGCGGAAGTTGCGGTGAACCGAGATCGTGCCATTCTGCTCCAGCCTGTGTAACAAGAGTGAAACTCCGTCTCAAAAAAAAAAAAAAAAAAAAAATACTAGAAATCCATATTCTCTTTGTTAAAAATGGATGTGTTACTTTGGGTGAGTTGCTATACTTAAGTAAAGGAATTGAGACTTTCAGTAATAAGTAGAGTTGCTGGAGGCTATAAAAGGTCAAACTACACATATCCTTGCTATGGCTTCTGTTTCCCCATGCTTTCCTGTTTAGCCAACTCTACTTACCCTTCTAAACTGTCAAATGAAAGTATCAATAAATGAGGAGGGGAAAGACATAAGTCAAAAGGAAGTAGTCACAAGTAAAGAGCTGCATCAGTCATGTATGTATTAGTGTTAGGAATTAGTCTGGTTGAATATTCTCATTAGCAAAAGGTTAATATGTATCACATAACTGTTAGAGATTTTTTCATAGTAGTAAGTCTTCAAAGGACCTCTATTTTACCTTCAAATTTCTTGTAATGAAGTTGTAGTTTAAACAATCCTCAAACACAGCAATATAGAGAATCGTATGAGTATATAAATTTAATTTATTGAAAAAATTGTTATACTCTCTTTGAAATGTATTTTTTCCTTTATGAAAAATTTCAGTCACAGGTGGGTAATAAAGTGATGTGTCAAAAAATGGATCCTTAAAGTAAACCCTTTTACTTGTTTCAATTTATACATTTCTTGAAAAAGAAAGCAAAAGCTAAGTGTCACGCCATTACATATCATAGAACTTTGAAAACAAATGCAAACTTTTTCTATGATTAATTGTTAAATGATGATATATGTGACTTTTGAGTAAATTTAATATTAGCACAGGAAACAAAACTTTATTAGGAAGAATTTAATCAGAAAATTGGGCTGTGTCTTTTCAAATTCGTGTTACCATTTAAGAAAAAATCTTGGCCAGGCGCGGTGGCTCACGCCTATAATCCCAGCACTTTGGGAGGCTGGGGTGGGTGGATCACGAGGTCAAGAGATCAAGACCCTCCTGGTCAACAAGGTGAAACCCGTCTCTACTAAAAATACAAAAATTAGCTGGGCATAGTGGTGCACGCCTGTAGTCCCAGCTACTCGCAAGGCTGAGGCAGGAGAATTGCTTGAACCCAGGAGGCAGAGGTTGCAGTGAGCCAAGATTGTGCCACTGCACTCCAGTCTGGGTAACAACAGCGAAACTCCATCTCAAAAAAAAAAAAGAAAAAATCTTAAATGTTTTTTGGGCAATTTTTGTTAGCAGATGAGATGCTTAAAGAGAGATACACAATTAGATTAGAAATATTCTGCACTTAACGGTACTATAGCCACTAGCTATATATATGTGGCTATTGAGCTCTTGAACTAAAACTAGAGTAACTTTGGGGATAGTTTTTAATTTTTTATTTAGTTTTAATGAAAATGGCTACATATGGCCTAGTGGTCACCATATTGATTGGACAGTACAGATCCAGATAATATGAGTACATGTCCAAGTGTTTTAAGACTTGCCATCTAATTCATTAGTTACTAGTGTATTTATTTTTTGTAATAAGCATAGAATAGAAGCAGTGTAACATGGTTGTCTTGTAAGGAAGAATCTACAAGTACAAATCCCATGCTGAAATATTTGTAGTATATATTGTATTCCACCTGATGAGGATATTATAGAATTAAGAATATTTATCAAGCCTGTAATCCCAGCACTCTGGGAGGCCGAGGCGGGTGGTTCACGAGGTCAAGAGATCGAGACCATCCTGCTCAACATGGTGAAACCCCGTCTCTACTAAAAATACAAAAAATTAGCTGGGCATGGTGGCACATGCCTATAATCCCAGCTACTCAGGAGGCTGAGGCAGGAGAAGTGCCTGAACCCGGGAGGCGGAGGTTGCAGTGAACCGAGATTGCACCATTGCACTCCAGCCTGGGTAACAAGATCGAAAAACTCCTTTCCAAAAAAAAAAGAATATTTAATGCATTTGGAGAATGAGTAGAAGTAAGCAAGGTAGAAAGGGTCTTTGGTTATATACCTGCTATCCCAAAATACCTCAATGTTGTAACAATTTTAAAAATCAGACTCTCAGTGGTGGTAATTGTCATAGCTGTAGGTCTCTACTGTGTGCCACTCTCCTTAGTCCTTTCCAAAGATGATTTCATTTAATCCATACAGTAGTCCTATCAGATAAGCATAAAGAGTAAGAGATAATCAGTTGGGTGCAGCGGCTAACGCCTGTAATCCCTGCACTTTGATTGCAAAGTCAAATGGGTGGATCACCTGAGATCTGGAGTTCAAGACTAGCCTGGTCAACATGATGAAACCCAATCTCTACTAAAAATACAAAAAATTAGCTGGGCATGGTGGCACGTGCCTGTAATCCCAGCTAGTCAGGAAGCTGAGGCAGGAGAATCACTTGAACCCAGGAGACGGAGGTTGCAGTGAGCTGAGATAGTGCCAGTGAAAGCTAGCTTGACCAACAAGAGCAAAACTCCATCTCAAAAAAAAAGAATACAAGATAATCTCTAATTGAGAAAACTGAAAATAATGTTTACTAAGTCAGGGAGAGAGACAAAAGAAAACGAATTTTTGATAAATGGCACAGGCAGTGAAGTAGATGGAAGCAGTAGAAAATATGGGAAATGGTTTTACAGTAAGTTATCCAATGGTGTCTGGAAAAAATATTGATTTGCAGACAGAAAGGGAAGGATTTGGGGGTAGTTTTTGTTCTTTGGATTTTTTCCCTAGATCATGCATCATGTCACTAAATAGACATAAATTTCTTTATTCTGCATGTGCTTGCATAGATCATTTTATTTATATATGGTAAAATATAATATTAACCACTTACACTATTATGCCAGAAAGCCAGTACTGCAGTGGTAGAATTTACCAGTGGACTCAACTGAATGAATTCTCATTTGATTTTGTTTATATCTTTGGTTGGGGAATACTTTTGTAGGCAGAAACGGAATTACAGAGAGCGGCAATGGATGCTTCCCGAACAAGTCGTCATCTGGAGGAAACTATTTACAACTTTGAAAGGCAGAAAATGAAGGATATAAAGGTAATAAAGTAACTGTTAGGGTTCAAAACATGTTTCTAACCTTATTTTTTACTTTAAACTTATGAAAAATTTTAATTACTCTAAATTTTTTAGCCCATAAATAGCTCTTATAAAGAAAGTATGATAAATAAAGGGCCAGGCACAGTGGCTCATGCCTGTAATCCTGGCACTTTGGGAGGCCCAAGGCAGGTGGATCACTTGAGGCCAAAAGTTCGGGACCATCCTGGGCAACATGGCAAAATCCCATCGCCACAAAAAATTTAGCCAGGTGTGGTGGCACATACTTGTAGACCCAGCTTCCTGAGGCAGGAGGATCACCTGAGCCTGGGGAGGTCGAGGCAGCAGTGAGCCATGATTGCACCACTGCACTGCATGTGCTCCAGCCTGGGCAATAGAGCCAGACTCTGCCCACCCCACCCCCCTAAAAAAAAAAAAACACAGAAAAAGCCAAAAATATATATATTATAAATAAAATGTATCAGGGTTTTTTAATGGAAACAGTGGTATATAAAAAGACCAACATTCACAACCAGAAGCCAGATATTCAGCTGTTATCACAAATACTATTTAATTAAGGGGAACTAACATTTATTATGTTTTTACGTACCAGGCACTACTCCAGGCACTTTATGTAAATTCTTTCAGTCTTCACAGCAACTCCATGAGGAAGAGGTGGTATTATTAAGAAATTAAGCAGCCAGGTGCAATGGCTCACACCTGTAATCTCAGCACTTTGGGAGGATGAGGCAGGCAGATCACTTGAGGTCAGAAGTTTGAGACCAGCCTCGACAACATGGCGAAACCCAATCTGGCTAAATATAAAAATTAGCCAGGCGTGATGGTGCACACATGTAATCCCAGCTACCCAGGAGGCTGAGGCAGGAGAATAGCTTTAACCTAGGAGGTGGAGGTTGCAGTAAGCCAAATCATGCTGCTGCCCTCCAGCCTGGGCGACAGAGCAAGACTGACTCAAAAAAAAAAAAAAAAAAGCAAGCAGAAACATAAAGTATTTTACCCAAAGTACAATAGCCAGAAATACGAGCTATAAAACAATATTTTAATCTGATTTCTGTTACAATACAGTCATTAATTTTTATAGCTTAATACTTTATAATAAGTACATATTATCAAATAAGTAAACAGGGTAATAGTAGCCAACCACATAAATTCGCATCTACTATGATATGGCATCTTAGTCAACAAAATCACAGGAATTGCCAATTCTAACACATATGTGGATTTGAAACTTTCTTGGGGATCATGAACTTCAGCAGGTCTTTTTGATAGCCATCTTGACAAGACTTGAAGGACCGCTTATGACCATCTTACAGACTTTAAAATTCATCTAAGGCTCTTTTTGGCCCACTGAAGATTTTCCTGTAATGAGCATTAAATATGTTTGCTTTTATTTTACTACTATTGACAAATAAATCTTCCTTCATAAGCTATATTCTTTCAATAAAGTAAGCATTATCTGACACTTAATTATATCATTTATCTCTGAAATCCATGTAACAGTATTCATTTACATCTTTTATTTTAATTTCCTGTCGTAGTTTCAAAGATTT
This sequence comes from Callithrix jacchus, assembly GCF_049354715.1. Classification (NCBI taxonomy): domain Eukaryota; kingdom Metazoa; phylum Chordata; class Mammalia; order Primates; family Cebidae; genus Callithrix; species Callithrix jacchus. Next base: position 33,477,856 of record NC_133517.1, on the reverse strand, counting down.
CTGAGCTGCTCAATTCAGTCACAGGCTCTGTACTCTTCTGTGTAATAGATTGCTACTCACAGAAGAGCATCTCAGGGGGCTGTCCCAAGATAAATTCCTTTACTGAGCTGGGAGAGTATGGTCAGGGTATAAAGATTTACAATTGCTGACATCCCCTCTTAAACTCAGGGAGGAAGGAGAATTATTAAGATAATTATTTAGCTTTAACCTGAAAAAATGGATGCCTGATACCACTGTTGGATAAGGGCTTTTCTTTTGTGATGGGACTGATTCCTTATTCCATCACTGTTCCTCAGACCTGCACATTTTTTATTTACACAAAAATTTGTCTCTACTCTGATCTTTGGGCTCACTTCTGTGTTCTGCCTGCATGCTGGTTTTAATTCCCTGAGCATTACAAAGTACCAAACCCGGGCAGAGAAAGTGACTGCAGCATTCCCAGCTACAATTCCTGCTGCCTGGGACTTCCTGAAGCAACAGGAGATGGAGTGAGGTGCTATACAGTGAAGGGTACACAGAGAAGAAAAGAGCTTCTAAGCTTTCCTCTATCGTGCCCCCAAAAGAAGGAAGTCTCTTGATTTCAAGAAGTCTCTTGGTCACAGAAGAAAAATTTTTTAAAAAGACAGGAAGAAACCTACACTTTTAAAACATTGGGATATAATTTATTGTGCAACTCTGGTTTTAAGTGAGTTCACATATATATAACCATCACTACTCAATGTTAGAACATTGTCACCACCTCAACCTTGTACAGTTTAGCTTTACCCCCCGCCGGCCTCCCAACCCTAAGCAACCACCACTAATCTTTGTCTGTACGGATTAAGCTATTCTGCAAATTTCATGGAATGGAATCATCAAGCATCTTGCCTTCTGTGACTGGCTTCTTTCACCTTGCCTGCTTTCAAGGCTTATCCATGTTGTAGGATGTATCAGTACTTCATTCCATTTTTTGACCAAATAATATTCCATTGTATGGATATACAACATTTTGTTTACTCATTTCATGGACATTTTGGTGGTTTTCACCTTTTGGCTATTGTGAATACTAATATAAACATTTATGTACAAGTTTTTATGTAGACATATATTTTTATTTCTTTTGAATATATACCCAGGAGTGGAATTGCTGGATCATTGGTAACTTTATGCTTAAGCATTTGAAGAAGTGCCAGACTGTTTTCTAAAGTGAATGCACCATTGTGTTTGCCCACCAGCAATATATGAGGGTTACAACTGCTCTGCATTTTCAGTACTTGCTACTCATCAGACTTCTTGATTATAGCCATCCTCATGGGTCTGAAGTAGTAGTTTCATTGTAGTAGTAGTCTCATTGTAGTTTTGACTTGCATTCCCTGATGCTTTTTGCTTTTGTTTTTTTTTTTTTGGTTTTTTTTTTTTTTTTTTTGAGATGGAATTTTGCTCGTTACCCAGGCTGAAGTGCAATGGCACGAACTCAGCTCACAGCAACCTCCACCTCCTGGATTCAAGTGATTCTCCTGTCTCAGCCTCCTGAGTAGCTGGGAGTACAGGCATGCACCACCACGCCTAGCTAATTTTGTATTTTCAGTAGAGATGAGCTTTCTCCAGACTGGTTGGGCTGGTCTCGAAGTGCCGACTTCAGGTAATTAATTCCCCACCTTGGCCTCCCAAAGTGCTGGGATTATAGGCATGAACCACCGCGCCCAGCCAGCTTTTTTCTTTTTTTAAAATAGAGACAAGGTCTCATTATGTTGCCCAGGATGGTTTTGAATTCCTGGTCCTCAAGTCATCCTCCTGCTTCAGCCTCCCAAAGTGCTGGGATTACAGGCATGAGTCACTGTTCCTGGCCTCATGATGCTTTTTGGCCATTTGTGCATATCTGCCTTGAACGAATGGCTATTCAGATCCTTTACCCTTTTTTTAATTGACGGTTTTTATTTGTGAGAGATTTTTATATATTCTAGATATAAGTCCTGTATCAGATAATCTGAAATTTTTCTCATTCTGTAGGTTGCCTTGTCACTTTCTTGATAGTGTCTTTGAAGCACAAGTGTTAATTTTGATGAAACTCAATTTATCTGTCTTTTGTTACTTGTGTTTTGATGTTATAGCTAAGAATCCATTGCCAAATCCAAGGTCATGAAGATTTATTCCTATATTCTCTAACAGTTTTATAATTTCAGCTCTTATATATCTTTGATCCATTTGAATTTTTATATATGGTTAAATTTTGTAAAGGTTAAATTTCAGCACCTTTTGTTGAAGAAACTGTTCTTTCCTCAATTGAATGGTCTTGGCATCTTTGTTGAAAATCAGTTGACATGGTTTTATTTCTGAGCTCTCATTCCTTTTCATTGATCTATGTGTGTCTATTCTTATGGTAATACCACTGTCTTAACATTGCTTTATGGTAAGTTTGAAAATCAAGTAATGTGAGTCTTCATACTTTCTTCTTTCTTAAGATTGATATGGCTATTCTGGATTATTGCAATCCTATATGAATCTTAGAATCAGTTTGTCAGTTTCTATAAAGAAATCAGTTTGAGTTCTGATAAGGATTGTATCAAATATGTAGATCAATTTGGGGAGTATTGATATCTTAAGACTAATTCTTCCAATCCATGAACATGGGATGTTTGTCCATTTATTTTAATATTCTTTAATTTCTTTAAACACTATTTGTAGTTTGCAGACTATAAATTGTATTTTTTGTTAAACTATTTTCTAAGTATTGTGTATTTCCTGTTGCTATCGTAAATGGATTTTTCCTAATTTTCAGATTGCTTGTCACAAATGTATAGAAATATAATTGATTTTTGTATACTGCCTATGTCTTACAACCTTGCCAAACTTGATTATTAGTTCTAATAGTTTTTTAGGTGGATTCCTTAGAATTTTTCACATATAAATTATGTCATCTGCAACAACCTACAATTTAAATGCAAACTCCCATAACCCTAGCAAACTCCCAGAAATATGAGCACCAGATTTTAATACTAGAGTCTGTTAGGGTTCTGAATCTCCATTCTGTACATCATTCCTCATCATTGTCAAATTGCCTCCTTTCTAAGTAAGGCCACATTTGGGATCTTTTATAATAAAGAGGGATGTAGAAATCTCCTAACGGTGGCCTCAAAGATCAATCAAAAGGGTTACATTACAGCCCATTTACTCTTTTTCTTTTATAGAGATTGTGTCTCCCTATGTTGCCCGGGCTGGTCTCAAACTCCTGGGCTCGAGCAGTCCTCCTACCTCTACCTCCGCATGTGCTGGGATTACAAGTGTGACCTACTATGCCTGGCTGGCCCCCTTATTTCCAATATAAACAGTATTTAGATATTGCCATGTTGATCTTAGCATGTCTCATAAACATTTCTGTGAGATAAATACTTGGAAAAGACAAATTATTGATGCCACTTTTTTCTTTTTGAGTCTCTGTCACCCAGGCTGGAGTGCAATGGCACAGTCTTGGCTCTCTGCCACCTCCACCTCTGGGGTTCCAGCAATTCTCCTGCCTCAGTCTCCTGAGTACCTGGGATTACAGGCACCCGCCACCATGCCAGGCCAGTTTTTGTATTTTTAGTAGAGATGGGGTTTCACCATCTTGGCCATGGTGGTCTCAAACTCCTGACCTCATAATCTGTCTGCCTCAGCCTCCCAAGGTGCTAAGATTACAGGCATGAGCCACCTCACCTGGCTGATACCACTCTTATTTTGGGGAGAAACAGACATAACATTCCTGTTCTTACCTGTTATCAGGCTACTGCTTCTGGTAGGGCAGAGTTTGTGGCTCCTTCTTTAACCACTCTGGAAGCAGAAATGATTAGCAGTAGTGAGCACTGCTCATAACTGCATTATGTATTTGAGGTGAGTTTAATCGATAAGTCCATTTGAATTTTGGTATTGGCATTAATCAGCAAGGTAATACATTTTAGACAGACTTTTCATAGGAACTTTGAAGAGTGTCTCTCTTGAAATAGGCTAGTAAAGAACTTAGTGTGCAAAATGGAAGAAGAATCAGAGGCCGGGCGTGGTGGCTCACACCTTTAATCCCAGCACTTTGGGAGGCCGAGGCGGGTGGATCACGAGGTCAAAAAATTGAGACCATCCTGGTCAACAAGGTGAAACCCCGTCTCTACTAAAAATACAAAAATTAGCTGGGCATGGTGGTGCGCACCTGTAGTCCCAGCTATTCGGGAGGCTGAGGCAGGAGAATTGCCTGAACCCAGGAGGCGGAGGTTGCGGTGAACCGAGATCGTGCCATTGCACTCCAGTCTGGGTAACAACAGCGAGACTCCGTCTCAAAAAAAAAAAAAAAAAAAAGGAAGAATCATAATCCCATTTGTTTTCCATATATTAGGAAAAGTCATCAGTATATGATCAATGTCAAGGGAATTTCACAATTACAAAAAAGGTACTTAACCAGGAGTTATTCCTGTAATGAAGTAGCTGACATGAGCAAGAAACATGATAATATTTATACCTTTATTTTTATTACAAATATAAATCATAAAACGTATCCATAAAACAACAGACAACTTTAATCTCAACACCCAAAAATATTAACCATTTTTTATTTTATCCTTCCAAACTTTTCTTTTGCATATATACAGAGATATAGTAATAATAGTAACAAACATTTCTTAAACATTGACTGTGTGCCAGGTACCATTCTAAGTATTTTACATGAATGAACTCATTAATTCCTCAAAACATTATGAGGAAGGTACTATTTTTAGCCTTAACAGTTATACATAAATGGGACCACCATATATATAGCATCTCTTCTTAAAACTTTCTATATCATGGATATATTTATGCTAAGAAACACATCCATATCATTTTTTTTGTATCCTTATGATATTTTGCAGTACGGATATATGAATTCATTTAACCAGTCCTCATTGGTGAATGTCTAGGTTATTTTTGCATTGTAGCTGTCACTGCATCATTACACATCCTTAAACAGCAGCCTTTGTACTGGCCCAGTTATTCTCTTTAGATAGGAAGTGGAGCTCCTCCTTCAGAGCATACACTTTTAATATATATTCTTAAAACGTCTCTCCACAAAAGTTAACCTAGTTTACGTTCCTACTAAACCTTGCAGGTAAAATGAGTTTGTTTGTTTGTTTGTTTTTGAGAGAGTCTTGCTGTCACACAGGCTGTAGTGCAGCCGTGATCTCAGCTCACTGTAACCTCCACTTCCCGGGTTCAAGTGATTCTCCTGTCTCAGCCTCCCAAGTAGGTGGGATTATAGGCATGCACCACCACACCCAGCTAATTTTTGTATTCTTAGTAGAAACAGGATTTAACCATGTTGGCCAGGGTAGTCTAGAACTCCTGACCTCAGGTGATCTACCTGCCTAGGCTTCCCAAAGTGCTGAGATTACAAGCATGAGCCACTGCACCCGGCCTGTTTGTGTGTGTGTGTGTGTGTGTGTCTTTTTTTTAATATGACAATGTTGACACCATATGTTGCAGTATTTTTAATAACAGACGATAGGTAAACATCAGTCTCTCATTTGCATTATTACTGCTGAGCAGTAATAATTTAGTGTATTTAGCAATACATTTCTTTGGTAAATTACATTTTTCCTTAACCTATATTTCTGTTAGATGTTGGTATTTCTTACTAATTTCTAAAAATTCTTTAGATTGAGAAAATTAGCCCTTCAAATTAAATGGAAAGTATGTTGCAAATGTATTTTCTCATTTTATTGCTTACAGTGTTTTTGCCACCTCTGAGTTTTCTTTTTATTGCCCTGTCCATCTCTTTTTTGGTTTCTTCCTTGGTATCATACTTAGATTTTCATCCCCTAGGTTATATAAATACTTGCTTATATTTTCTAGTTATTTTTATGATTTTTTAAGTATTTTAAACATTAAATATTTAGCTGGCAGCTGTGTTTTGCATGTGGTATGACATAGATACATAACTTTACAGTTTTCAAATGGAAGATGGTTATCCTGACATCCTTTATTGAATATTCTATATTCTGGAGAGCTGCCATTTCCTCTTTGCCCAAGTGTTCTTAAAACCCTTTTGTTAAAGATCTCTTTGTTAATCAGACAAAGTGGAGGCTTTACTGTTAGTCAGTCACTATGTCAGTTGAGCTAGTTGGCTTTGTTGCTGTTAAGACAGAGGTCTCCAAATGTTGCCGAAGCTGGTCTGGGACACCTGGACACAAGGGAACCTCCTGACTCAGCCTGCCAAATAGCTTAGATTATAGGCACATGCTATCATGCCTGGCTAGTTTACTTCTTCAGCATTAAAAATGAGTGTTTTGGCTTGTCATCGACTCTTAGTTCAGTTTTCCCCTAGGAGTTTCCACACTCAAGAAAACCTGACTCCTTTCTGGTTTGTAACTATCATAGGGACACTAACAACTAAGAGAGGTCCCAGCCCTTCTCAGAAGCCATTCCTCCTCTAAGGTATTCCCAGGTATCTAGAGATACTTTAATATAAAATCCAAAATTGTATTTTAGCATAATGCTATTTATCAGTCAGTTGCCACTCCAGTATACCTGAGCCCTCTATAACTTACATGAAGTGACAATAAAGATCATTGTGAATCATAGTTACAAGTCCCTTATATCTGGACCCCATCTTCTCAGACTGACACATATCACTGAGTAGCAATCAAAAGGCTCTTAATGCTCCCTTAAGTATTTTTCTAATTGTCTAGGAAAGAATGGGGCTGGAGGAAAGAATCACAGGCCACTGATAATTATTTATATGGCTATCTTCCAAAGTATATGACCACTCCTTTCTGGGTTATCTTAGGAGAGCAGGGATGACGGGAAATGTGTATCTGACTACTGCCTTCTAAAATAATCCATGCCTCAGTATTTTCTACCTTGTTCTTATTCAGCCCAGTTCTTTTTTTTTTTTTTTTTTTTTTTAAAGATGGGGTTTCACCATGTTGGCCAGGCTGGTCTCAAACTCCTGACCTCAGGTGATCCCCACACCTCGGCCTCCCAAGTGCTGAGATTACAGGCGTGAGCCACCATGCCCAGCCCAGCCCAGTTCTCTCCACATTAATGCTTATTTTGTTATCAGATAATTAACAAAATAAGATCATACTTATTAAAAACTTGCCTGGTTTCCATTTTTTTCCCCACCTACTGATTACCTCACCCCCTGCTTAGATCAACATGCATATCTTCATACTTTGTTCATGATCTTCCTTGTCGTAAGTTTCCATCATGCTTATAGAGGTTACCTGCACAGTCTATCTGCGAAGGAAATTATTGATTCAGCAAGAACAGCATAGTTCAGTAGGTAACAGCAAAAAAAAACCTTAAATGTGCTATAACCTTATAACCTTAGAATCAGATCTGTGTCTAAATAGTCTTATCTGTGAGCAACCCTAGGCAAGTCAATATTTGTAAACTAGAATGCTCCATGCAAATATATGATATTATTATCAGTGGCAGGAATGTCATTACTACTAAGTAATTCCTTTATGTTTAGAGAATACAAGTAGCATATAGTGTGGACTGTAATTCCTGTTTTAAAAATGTTCTACTGTTTGGCCTGCGGAAATTAAAAAAAAAAAGTTCCACTGTTTAAACATCAGTTGGAGTTGCTTAAACACCAGCTTCATAACTGAACTGCTCTAATACTTAATATGCATATTGCATTAAAAGTATATAGTAGGCCGGGCAAGGTGGCTCACACCTGTAATCCCAGCACTTTGGGAGGCCAAGGCAGGCAGATCATGAAGTCAGGAGATTGAGACCATCCTGGCTAACACAGTGAAACCCTGTCTCTACTAAAGGTACAAAAGAAGTAGCCAGGCATGGTGGCACACTCCTGTAGTCCCAGCTACTTGGGAAGCTGAGGCAGAAGAATCACTTGAACCCGGGAGGCAGAGGCTGCAGTAAGCCGAGATCATGCCACTGCATCCAACCTGGATGACAGAGCGAGACTCCATCTCAAAAAAAAAAATTACATTTTAGTCAGATCTTACTAGGTATAAAGAGAACTAACTAAAAAAATAAGAGTGAAGTGAATGGTGATAAAGGAAATACTTTGTATAATTTGAAGGTTTGGCAGCAAAAGGTCTTCACAACTATTTTTCTTTCAGTTACTTTTTGTACTTTACTTGCCCTATAGAAAAACAGTTATTTGGTATTTATAAAATGCCAACATTATAGTGAGAAATAAAGTTTCTGTATTCAGAAAGAAATTTAAATGATTGTTTAAATTCAATTCTTTGGTTTTTTTTAGACTGTACTTTCTGAATTTATCAAAATCGAAATGTTATTTCACGGCAAAGCTTTAGAGGTCTACACTGCTGCCTACCAGAATATACAAAACATTGATGAGGATGAAGATTTAGAGGTAGGACTATGTCTATCTAAGCTCAATTCTTCTTTAATGTGGAAATATTTTAAAAAGAACATTAGTTTGTATGTGATTAATATCTTAAATATGAACACTACAGTGGTTATGTGTAATCCAAAGCAGATGAACTTTTATGATTTTCCATTTATTTTCAACTTTTGAAAATAACCAGGGCAAAAGTTCGAGTTAATTTATTAATAGCTAGCAAAACATAATTTACATAAAGCCATTTAATAAAATACTGTGTATCAATTTTTGACTGGTGATATAAGCCCACTTAAGTGTGCTAAAAAATAATTAACATTTATGGACTTCAGTAACATTTGAGTGTTTGTTTACCTCATGCACAATGCCCAAAACTTTAGATGCATCTTCTCATTCAAACCTCAAAATCCTACAACTACAGCAATAGGCTTAGAGGATTGAAATAACTTATTTGTGGCCACTTAGTCAGTAAATGGAATCAGGATTCTGACTGTGTAACTTAATCAGTAAGCTATGAAATAAATGTATTCATAGCTTGCTTTATGTAGGCTTGCTTTATGCCAATGGTTTTAGTTAAATGTAAATAATTCTGATTGGCCAACTAACATTAGAGCAAGTAAGTATCAAAGCCTGGTCCTCAATGAGCAATTCTGTAAATATCCAACCCTCTTACCTTCCAAAAGGGAAAAAAAAGGTACGAAAGTATTTATGCTGAAGTAAACTATTCAAGACATACTTTCCCTATTTCATCTCTAAGGTAGAAATGAAAAAAGCCATATAATCTCACCATATAACAAGAATTCTGTATTAATAAAATATCGAGTGTCCACAATTTGACAAATTTGAAGATTCCCAGAATTTTTTTTTTTTGGTATCTTTTCTTCTTCCCTTGAGATAGTGTCTTGCTCTGTCACCCAGCTGAGTGCAATTTTGGCTCACTGCAACCTCCATTTCCCTGGTTCAAGTGATTCTCCTGCCTCAGCCTCCCAAGTAGCTAGGATTATAGGAGCCCGCCACCACACCCAACTAATTTTTAGTAGAGATGAGGTTTCACCATGTTGGCCAGTCTGGTCTCAACAATTCTCATGATCCGCCCACCTTGGCCTTCCAAAGTGCTGGGATCACAGGCACCCAGCCTAATTTTTTTGGTATCTTAACTGTCAGTAAAGAGATCCACTGAGCCTTCTCGACCCATTACTCCATGGGCTCCAGGAAACTTAAGTAAAACCAGAATATAGGTTAAAGAAATGAAGAAAAGTACATGTTACAGTATGTGTATAAATGTTTCCAACCAAATCTGGTTTATATTAGTTATATATACATATTTATATTTCTCTATTTGTCAGTAATGACTCTCCAAGTGTTATTTCAAAATACCTACAGCTAAGGTTTCTTAACTTTCACTCCTTTTCATGTCCTGCTTTTAAGAATTGATTATCGGCTGGGCGCGGTGGCTCATGCCTGTAATCCAAGCACTTTGGAGGCCAAGGCAGGCAGATCACCTGAGGTCGGGAGTTCAAGACCAGCCTGACCAACATGGTGAAACCTGTCTTTAAACAAAATAAAAATAAAAATAAAAACTGATTATCAAGGCCAGGCGCAGTGGCTCATACCTGTAATCCCAGAACTTTGGGAGGCCAAGGCAGGTGGATGACCTGAGGTTAAGAGTTTAGACCAACCTGGCCAACATGGTAAAACTCTGTCTCTACTAAAAATACAAAAATTAGCTGGGCTTGGTGGCGGGTGCCTGTAATCCCAGCTACCTGGGAGGCTGAGGCAGAAGAATCACTTGAACCTGGGAGGCAAAGGTGCAGTTAGCTGAGATTACACCACTGCACTCCAGCCTGGGTGACACAGTGAGACTCCATCTCAAAAAAAAAAAAAAAAATTATCAAGCTTTCATCTGTCACTTACAATAGTAAATGTTTATATAATGATTATTTTGAGTCAGCTACTGATCTTTGCATTTTAACTATAATATTTTAATCCTCTCAACAACTTTGATAAAAATACTTATTCTCATTTCTATGGACGAGAAAACTGAAGCACAGTGAGGTTAAGAAACTTCCCAGAGATCTCATAGCTAGTAAGCAGCAGAGCTGAAAGTCTAAGCCACAAGTTTGACTACAAAGTCCATTATACTTTAATTCTCTCTACATTAGACTTCCAAAAGTATGGTTCTTGATGAGTGACATTAACCATTTCCTGCAAGAAATAACACTGCATTGAGTGGCAGATTCAACAGTGATCCACCAGTTCTCCTTCAAGAGTGTAGTCCACTTTATAAGTATTTTCATTCTTTTTATAATACCTTTGACATGCTATTTATTACCTGAAATTAAAGTTCCTTCAAGCCCTTCAGACCCCAAGATTTTCCTTCTCATCCCAGAGGTCCTAATTCTTCTAATACCTTTGACATGCCATTTGTTAACTGACATTAAAGTTCCTTCAAGTCCTTCAGTCCCCAACATTTTCCTTCTCATCCCAGAAGTCCGAGAAATTCACACTTCCTTTGTAACTTCTTACCACTGCTCTTAATCAGCCATCTAAGTAGTTTGTGGAAGAAGAGCTCTATGTAAAACTAAAGGTCTCAGGAATATGTGGTATATGTGTTTTTTTAATATCATCTCCCCTACTTTCTAATGAAGTAATACTGAGCAAGTTAACTTCTTCACTCGTCAGCTTCCTCCTTTCTAAAATGTAGATAGTGTAGTAGTTACCTCATATAGTGTTTGTTCAACTGTTTATTGTGCACCTCATATACACTAAGCACCATTCTAAGTGTGAAGTATTTAGCATTCTAAGTTAGAAATGGTCCAAGTTAGTCAAAGCAATAACTTTAAATGTACCAGGCAATTCAGATCCCCCCCCCCAAAAAAACAACTGTGTAATGATTTTTTTATAATATGACCAGTCCCGTATAGAAAAAAAAAAGTGTGTTGTGTGTGATGGGATTCTAAATAGTCTGTAGAATCAGAGTGATTTCTTAATTAGAATTCTGAGGGATGCCTAGGAGGATACCTGGCAAAAACTTTCAGGTAGAGGGCATACATAGATATACAAAGGTCCTGAGGCAGGAGTGTTTTAAAGAAAGAACAGTATATTTAAAACAACATAATTGAAGAATCATGGTCTATATTGGGAAAAAAACAGAACAACACAATATAGGTCATAAGCACGTGTTCAAAGAACCATGGGCATAAACTATTTATTATGCCACATAGCAACTGTGGAGAGAGCAGTCTGGGGAGAATTGTGGGACCGGGGGAAGTAACTAATTGATATAAATGATATATCATATTAAACAGGTACCTACCAAGAGGAGAAAGGATCCTGTAAATACAAGGTTTCTTGGAAAGAAGTAAAGAAAACATGTAGAAAAAGACTGAGAAATTATTTGCTATTCTTCCAGACAGTCCATGCTTTTTAAGGACCACTGAGATTTATTCCAGCTGCAGCCAGTGTTTCATAGTTAGGCACCTCTAGTTATATCACAAACCATCTTACCTTACTTGTTCTTCACATAAGTATTGTCAGGTCACCTCTATATTAACTTCAGAGCACATTCAGATCTTGAGAATCACTCTTAGAAGACATCTTGGACCATGTCGGAAAATGCATTATTGCCAAAAAACTGAAGTAAAAGATTAATTTTAATAAATATTTAACTGGTATAGACTTGTATCCCAAGGGTTACATACTGCTTTTCATTTCCCACTTTAAATTCAATCTTTGCTAGAAAAGTTAGAAAAGTTATAAAGGAACGTTTTAACAAAAATATATCTTCTCCAAATACCAGTTGATTAGTGAGTCATTGCATTTTTATATCACACTAGGATGTCAGTGCTCCAAGTCTGGCACCAAAATAGAATTGGGTCCTTGGTAACCTGTTAACCTAATTAGCACCCCTGAATTCCTTTAAAATACATGTCTCAAGTCCTATCTTTTATCCTTGATTCCTTTCGTGTCCTATAGTTCTCTTAAAGAAATGTGTAGCCATCCCCTAATTTGGGTCTCCTTTTACCCCCAATAGAAGATGTTTATTAAATTCACTTTTGCCAAATGACTGTTGGCAAAACATTCATTTGGCAAAAGTGAATTTAATTAACATCTTCCATTTGCCAGGGAGGAGTTGCATAGATAAAACAGGGCTCCCTTGCTCTAGAGAACTTATGACTAGCTGAGACAGATAATGTAATCAACTACAAAACACTGAGTTAAAAGCAATACTTGAGGTTATGAACAGTAGGAACTATTAAGACAATAGGAGGAAGCATAAGAAAGATGGAGTTTTATATTGTTCTTGAAGGACAAGTAAGTTTGCTGTAATTCTAGGCTAAAGAACCAGCATTGCAAAGGCCTAGTATAACTTATGTTCTGCATTTACAGTCAAGAGCCACAGAAAGTTTTAGAATAAGTAGGCTGAGCGTGGTGGCTCACACTTGTAATCTCAGCATTATGGGAGGCTGAAGCAGAATTCCTTGAGGCCAGGAGTTTGAAACCAGCCTGGGCAACATAGCAAGACGCTGTACAAAAAAAGAAAAAATTAGCCAGAGTGCACCTGTGGTCCTTCTGCATTGAGTGGCAGAGGGACCACTCAGGAGGCTGAGGCAGGAGAATCACTTGAGCCCAGCAGTTTGAGGATACAGTGAGCCATGACTGTATTACTGCAGTTTAGCCTGAGTGACAGAGTGGCTCCCTGTCTAAAAGAAAGAGAGCAATAACTTTTGGCATTAATTAAAAAGTAAGCTATAAAAGGTATGTAGAGTCAGTAAAAGTGCCTCAGGTGAGAAACGTGTGTGTGTGTATTTTTTTTTTTGAAACCAGGTCTCCTCCTTTTGCCTGCTGGTATGCAGTGGCACAATCACAGCTCACTGCAGCCTTGACCTCTGAGCTTAGGTGATCATCCCACCTTAGCCTCCCAAGCAGCTGGAATTGTAGACATGTCCAATATGCCTAATTTTTGTATTTTTTGTAGAGATGGAGTTTCGCCATGTTGCCCAGGCTGGTAATGAACTCCTGTGGCTCAAGCGATCTGCCTGCATTGGCCTCCTAAAGTGTCGGGTGAGAAATTTAGGAAGAATGGCCAGGCTTATAGCTTGGTCTTCTAGGTAAAGATAATGTCTTTCATTATAATAGCTAATCTAGAGCTATACTGTTTAGTAAAGTAGCCACTAGGCATATATGACTATTTAAAGTTCAATTAATTTAAAAATTCAGCTCCTCAGCCACATGAACCACATTTCAAGTGCTTAGTAGCTACACATGGCCAGTGGCTACATTTTTGGACAGCACACAATAGCAATCATTTCCATCATCTCAGAAAGTTCTACTGGACAGTGCTAATCTAGAGCAGGAGATAGTTGGGAGCATGAATACAGCTGTCACAGGGTATGCTTGTCAGGGGATTAGTTGAAGGGTAGTCATTAACGGTGTAAATATATCTTTGAGAGAAACTTCTTTGAGACAGGGTCTCGCTCTGTCACCCAGGATGGAGTGCAGTGGCATGATCTCGGTTAACTGCAACCACTGCCTCCCAGACTCAAGTGAATCTCCTGCCTCAGCCTCCCAAGTAGCTGGGACTACAGGCATGCACCACCACCACTGGCTGATTTTTTTTTTTTAATTGTTTGTAGAGATGGGGTTTCGCCATGTTGCCCAGACTAGTCTCAAACTCCTAGGCTTAAGTGATCCTCCTGCCTTGGCCTCCCAAAGTGCTGGGATTATAGGCATGACTCACTGTGCCCAGCAGCATTGTTTTTATAAAGTGGCCTAAAGGAAACCCTTTAAAAGTATTTTAGGTTTAAGTAGTAGAAAAGGAGATGTAAAGAAACAAGCCGGGCGCAGTGGCTCATGCCTGTAATCCCAGCACTTTGGGAGGCCGAGGCGGGTGGATCACAAGGTCAAGAGATCAAGACCATCCTGGTCAACATGGTGAAACCCCGTCTCTACTAAAAATACAAAAAATTAGTTGGGCATGGTGGCTCGTGCCTATAATCCCAGCTACTCAGGAGGCTGAGGCAGGAGAATTGCCTGAACCCAGGAGGCGGAGATTGTAGTGAGCCACGATCGCGCCATTGCACTCCAGCCTGGGTAACAAGAGCGAAACTCCGTCTCAAAAAAAAAAAAAAAAAACCAGAAATTGAGAAGCTAGGACAATGAAAGAACTTAGTAGCATGTAAGTTTCAGGAAGGGGGTCAATGAGGAAGAGAAAAAAAAGACCTTGATGATTTGGGCAAGAGCAATTTTAGTGGAAGTGAAAAGCTCAATTGTAGTTTGTTGAAAAATAAATGGAAATTTCTTAGAAAAAAATGGAGATGAAGTCAAATATTCAAAGTCTTTTAAGAAGTTATACCTTGAGGTAATTAAAAAGAGAGAGAGACTGATCTTGACCTTGTTTTCTAGGAGAGGGAACCTGTGGAAAACAAAAACTTTTGTTTGTTGGTTGGGTTTGAAGTTTTGATTAGAAAAATGCACATTGGAAATAAATCAGAATTGTATTTTAAGAAAGAAAAGGAAAAGGAGGGGCAAAAAGCTTGAGGAAAAGAGGAAAGTTGAAGAGACTGACATCTGATAACCTTACCTACTAGTCTATTAGAGAAATGGTGGGAGTAGGATAGAAAAGATGGAGATAGGCAGGCTTAAGAGTAACATTTGGAAATAGTGCCTTAAGGAAAGAGAGCTGAGAAGTCATGGCATTCCAGATACTAGTTAAGGTTGGAATCCATAAATTATAGTGGTTCCAATTTACTCTAAGGTGATTTTCCATAGCAGTACTGCGGTGAAGTTAAATTAGTAACAGTTGAAAATATGAGGAACAGAGAGAATCAAAGGTGTGAGCCGCAGCCTCCCTACTAGCTTGCATGCTCTTTAAGGGTCTGAACTTTTGCAGTTCTCCTGGCAAAAGCATTTAAATGATTGTTTCATGACTAATTTATATCTGCCATCATCTTACATAGTTCAAACATAATTTTTAGCTTTCATCTTTCTAACTTATTTTTTTGTTTTACATTTGTAATAACTGGAATTTTGTCCATTTGGGGGGAGTTGTTTAAAAAAAATTTTAACTAAAGAACTTGACTGTCTTTTATCATCTACTTTATATTTTTATCATTACAATAGGTTTTCCGAAATTCTCTGTATGCACCAGATTATTCATCTCGTTTAGATATTGTAAGAGCAAATTCAAAGTCACCTCTTCAGAGATCACTGTCAGCTAAGTGTGTATCTGGAACAGGACAGGTGAGTAAGAAACCATAATCTAAAGGAATTTGAGCTGCTGCCTTTGGAATTGTTGAGTTCTAAAAATGTTTCCCCTCGGTCATCACACCTCATGTAACTTATTCTCCCCAGACCTACTTCCTCTTCTATAAAATGACCGAAGATTCCACTAGGTGCAGCTGTTATTTCTTAAGTATCTTTTACACTGTAATTTATATGTAATAAAGCATAACACTTGAGAGCAGAAGTGAAAAAGAAGAATACTAATGCAGATGTGTTATCTGCTATAATATGAAAACCACAGATTCTGAAGTCAAACTCAGGTTTAAATCTGTCAAGACTTAGTGGATCTGATTAAATTATAAATATAAATTTAATACTGAATTATACCAATAAAGGGCTTTTGCTGAATACAGAAATCATTTCATTTTTTTCTATATCCAGAAAGCCTGAGTTTCCCAGTATCTAGAGCAGGTTCTTTTTCTGTAAGATGTGGAGACTAAATGCCTTAGGCTTTGTGGACCATATGGTTTCTACCCAACAACTATAAACACATAAAGCAGTGTGACTGTGTTCTAATAGAATTCTATTTACAAAAGCAGGAGGCTGGCTGGGCCACAACTTGCCAAACCCTTTTTTTCATATCTAGCCTTCAGAATACAAAATTCAGCAAACTGTTTTCAAAATACAACTTTTAGGTATACGACTTTTAGGTAAATAAAAGTTGTATTTTGAAAACAGTTTCTCGGCTGGGTACGGTGGCTCACGCCTATAATCCTAGCACTTTGGGAGGCTGAGGTGGGTGGATCACCTGAGGTCAGGAGTTCAAGACCAGCCTGGCCATCATGGTGAAACCTCATCTTAATTTAAAAAAAAAAAATTCTCATTTCTCTTTTCTATTTGATTTTCATTTGATTCTCCTCTAAGCATTTGTTTTACACGTATATCTCTCCCAACCCAATATTTTTATTATTCCAGCATTAAGTACCTTGAACATAAATTTCATAAATTCACTTGTATAGTACATATTAACATTTTGACTACAACTAATATTGTTACCTTAATTAACACTTGTATAGCACTTTAGAATGCTTTATCCCTAGGTTTCTCAACCTCAGCACTACTGACTTTGGGACAAATAATTGGGCCCACAAGGGAGGAAGAAGGGGACGGAGTATTCTCCTGTATATGGTAAAGATATTAAGCAGATAATGGGCCGGGCGCGGTTGCTCAAGCCTGTAATCCCAGCACTTTGGGAGGCCAAGGCGGGTGGATCACGAGGTCAACAGATCGAGACCATCCTGGTCAACATGGTGAAACCCCGTCTCTACTAAAAATACAAAAAAAAATTAGCTGGGCATGGTGGCGCGTGCCTGTAATCTCAGCTACTCAGGAGGCTGAGGCAGGAGAATTGCCTGAACCCAGGGGGAGGAGGTTGCGGTGAGCCGAGATCGCGCCATTGCACTCCAGCCTGGGTAACAAGAGCGAAACTCTGTCTCAAAAAAAAAAAAAGCTAAGCAGATAATAACATCCCCAGCCTCTACCCAGAAGATGCCAGTAGCACACGTAAACACACAGCCCCAATAGTGACAAACAGCATCTCCAGACATTTCCTATTGTCCCCTGGGTTAGACATAATCACCCTCAGAGAAGTTTTAAGCAACATACCCCATGTGCAGCAGTCAAGCAACTTAAAGCTGGTGAATTCAGATTCTCAATCCTCATTCCATTTAAATCACATTACTTTTATATCAGTATTTCTGTCCCACTCCCTAGCTGAAATATCCTTCTATTTTCGCCATTTAATGATTCTCAAATACTGTTTTTATGAGCCAAAATTTGTTGTTAACATAATATGCTGAGTTTATACTTTTTTCTTGAGACGGAGTCTCGCTCTGTCATCCGGGCTGGAGTGCAGTGGAACAATCTCAGCCCACTGCAACCTCTGCCTCCTGTGTTCCAGTGATTCTCCTGCCTCAGCCTCCCAGGTACCTGGGACTAATACAGGCATGCGCCACCATGCCCAGCTAATTTTGTATTTTTTTTAGTAAAGATGGGGTTTCACCATGTTGGCCAGACTGGTCTCAAACTTCTGACCTCAGGTGACCCACCCACCTCAGCCTACCAAAGTGCTGGGATTACAGGCATGAGCCACTGCGCCCAGCCTGAGTCTATACTTTTAAGGTAATGTTTTTGAAGTATTGATGGCTATCCAACTAGAATCAAATGGTTAATTATACATTTTTATTCAAAAAAATATGAACGAAAAAACTGACTTCTAAGCTTAAAATTCATAGGGAATTTTCACTACTAAAAGTTACGACATATGGACATTTTTCTGAAATATTTGTTGTGTGCCCTTCGCTATAATAGCATAAAAAGATACCAAGCATGTAAAATTTTTTTAGTATCTTTATTTTTAAAAATGTGTTAACTTTTAACAGGTATCCACTTGTCGACTAAGAAAGGATCAACAAGCAGAATATGATGAGGATGAAGAGTTAGATGCTACAGAAGAAGAAAATTAATTGTCTTAACTACATGTTTCCATTTTCATCATAAATGACATGAAATACACACTGACTAAATTGTAGAACTTTATACTCACTTTGATATGTTAAGCCTCAAAATGAAGACCAACTAATGGAAACTTATGCTGACCACAAATGAAGGCTTGAATCCTACCTAGTGTTATGTGATTTTTGTGTTAAGTACCATTCTTTTTAAAAGATGGTATATTTCAAAGTATTTCATATTAATGCACTATATCTACTTGAAGTTCCAATAGTACATTACAACAGAAATCAAAAGATCTAACAATTCCACTTAGCTTCTTTTAGGTTAAGACTCCATGCTTTCATAATCCCAGAAAAGGGTCCTAAGTTGTCATTCTGATTACATGTAATTATATTCCATGAAGCCTTAAGAAAAAAAGATTTTTTTATGCTTTCCCTAAATTTTTGTTTTATTGTTTGATAAGTAAAATTTACTTTTCAAGAAGAGTATAATCAAAGAGTAAAGATAATGTGACACTAAGGTACCAGTGTTTGATGTTTACACATAAAGCATAAATTTCAACTGTAAAAAGAGCCACATTGAATCTGACTCTGGTTTTAAAACTGCTGTCATACTTATACACGATACTGCAACTTTTGGAAGGCTAGAAATTTGGTGGAGTGTTTTCTCATCACAGAATACCATAAACCATTAAAAACTCTGGCCGGATGCGGTGACTCACACCTGTAATGCCAGCACTTTGGGAGGCCAAGGCGGTTAGTAGTTTGAGACCAGCCTGGCCAACATAGTGAAACCCCGTCTCTACTAAAAATACAAAAATTAGGTGGGCGTGGTGGCACATGCCTGTAGTCCCAGCTACTTGGGAGGCTGAGGCAGAAGAATCACTTGAACCCAGGAGGCAGAGGCTGCAGTGAGCCAAGATCACACCACTGCACTCCAGCCTGGTGACAGAGCAACACTGTCTCAAAAAAAAAAAAAATTCTGTAAGAATTTTACCAAGCTACCATATAGTTAATTAAAGGGTATAGTCACTTTTATTTCTGAAAAACATAAAACAATTGGAGCCTTTCAGTGTATCTGATGCTTCTGTCTCTTTTGGTAAGTAATTATACTTTTATTTCATGGATACCAGGCAGGCATATAAAAGTTAAAGAATTTATAAAATCATTTGGGATAATTCAAAAATGCAGTTATTCATAACAGAAAAATAAAGACTTTCTAGAAAGTTTTTGACTTTGTCATTCATGGCTCTGTTCTTAACAAAGCACTCTTTCCTGAGAACAGTCCTAAGTGACAAAGTTACTTCAGTAGTTTTTTGTAAAATATTTAAAACATTTAAAAACCATAAATATTCTTAAGAAAAAGATATCATTGGATATTCACTACTTCCTCACTCAGTATTTAAATTTGGTGGTGTAATCTGGGGGAAAACAGCAGTTACTGTATCTTGCTGCTTACTAAATGTGAAGAGCAACTTCTCTTGAGCATTATTTGCCTTGTTGGTAAAGTTAAAACTGCATAAAACAGTAATTCTGGAATAAAATATACGTTCTGCCTACCTCAAAGAAATACTCTAAGAACAAAAGGAATACTATCCATGAAAATACTTTCATTAATGTAAAATTTTCATTAATTAGACCATTAAATATTTTACTATCTGCCAACCTAGGTCTGGTCTAATTTTTAAAGGGCCAGATAGTAAATATTTTTACTTTGTGGGTTGAGGCAAATTCAAGACTATTAATAAGGGTACTTATGTAACCATTTAAGACTTAAATACACTTAAAAATGTAAAAAAAAAAAACATTCCTAGCTTTCCACTGCCACAATAGGCAACCAATCCAACCAACCCAGCCTGTTAAGTCTCCTTATCTATTATCTCCAAACTAGGAATACAAATTGAGTATCCTTTATCTGAAGTGCTTGAGACCAGAAATATTTAAGATTTTTTATTTCTTCAGGTTTTGGAGTATTTGCATTATACCATTTCAACATTCCTAACCCCAAAATTTGAAATCTCAAATGCTGCAATGAGCATTTTTTGAGCATCATGTTGACACTGAAAAAGTTTGCGATTTTCAGACCATTTGAAATTTCAGATTTCCAGACTAGGAGTACTTGACCTGTAGTACATTTACTAGGATTATCAAAATTAAATAGTTAATTCATAATTATACATCATATAATATCTAATACAGCTCAATAAACAGCTTGTATTTACTGCAAAAACAAAGGCAGCAAGGTCACTACTTAACAGGCGATAACATGGCTCAAGAACCACAGCTCTGAACAGTGTTCTCAGTAAATTGATAGAAAAGCACTCCTAATATAATTTTTACCTATCTTGGTTGTGGAATTGCCTTTCTAGACACGATCTCCATTTTTTTAGATAATTTCTAGGCAAAAAATGTATGGCTTTAAGACAAATGCCACTGGATATCAGACTAGAAAATATGCCTCCAGTGTACCTGATATACCTTCAGGATAGGAGAGGAAAAACTGGCTATAAGATTATATGAGATGATAATACTGAAGCTGAGTGATGTGTATATGGAAATTTATTTTTATGTTTGAAACTGATAAGGTGCTGGGAAGCTGGCTCTCTGAGGGGACAACGGGAGGGGAATGCCTTGATTTGCTGCAATTTCTATGGTGTAAATACTCCTGCCATGGTCAATTTCTTATTGACATATCACTAAAGGCAGAGTTGGGGAGAGATGTGCAAAGATGGCTCCCAATTAGAATATACCACTTTCTGTAATAAACTTTTTACAATAAAGTTTAAAAATACTAAACCATGATATGTTAAGGAGTAAAAGGAAATATTCACATCAATTAATTTAAAAATCAAAATATAAGGCTGGGCACAATGGCTCACACCTGCAAACCCAAAACATTCTGGGAGACCAAGGAGGGAGGATTGCTTGAGGCCAGAAATTCCAGAACAGCCTGGGCAACACGGTGAGACCCTGTCTCTCCAAAAAAATTTAAAACTTAGCCAGACAAGGTGGCACACACCAGTAGTCCCAGCTTTCACGAAGATGAAGCAGAAAGACAGCATGAGCCCAGGAGTTGGAGGCTGCAGTGAACCATTATCAAACCACTGCACTCCAGCCTACCCAACAGAACAACTCTGGCTCTTAAAATAATAAAATAAAACTACAAAGCTTATGTTTAGTATAGCCAGGCTCTTATCTGCCACCTCAGCCCAGTTTGAAAAGCAATTCCACAGTAAATAATCTCTCACATAAAGCTTCTTAGCTTTATTCCTTTGTATTTGAGAAGTCTTTTTTAACTTTCCATATATTATTCAAGATGGCTGACCAAATGAACCATCTATACAATCTTTGCTCAATTAAAAATATTTCTTTCTTTCTTCACTGTGCTTGGTTTCGATATTCCAAACAATCAATTTAACGTTATCCTAGCTACTTACAAGCTTATCAAGAATCATACTGAGGTGCTTTTTTGTATCAAATTTACCTGTTTATTCATTCTATAGTGAACAGATTTTGTTTATTCACTATTTAAAACCAAGAAATTTAATCAGATTTTTCTTAGATTTCCTTAAATCACTGAAAAGTAACACCAAAAATACATAAGGTACTAACTGATTAATTACTGACAAAGTGTTCTACCTATGCAATATCCTTAAATTACCATATGTAAATTTAACTGTATTCTTATTTACTCAACGTGTTAAATCTGGATTACAGAACTGAGGAAAATTATGTTTTATGTAAATTATAAAAGGCCAACCAAAGTCAATCATGTCAAATAAAATGAACAATTCTGAAACAGAAGCCAGTAATATACAATGTGAGTATCCCCAGAGAAACCCTGAATATAAAGAAACTTTTAAAGTCACTCACTTTTTTTCAATTAACAATGTTTGAGCATGCTGGTTTTACCTTTTTTAATGCTAATTTTAAACCAATAATTGAAATAAGAAAATATCACTTATCTTTGCAAGTTATCTTTTAGCATGGATTCCTAATTTAAAATACCATTTAAAAAAGTGAGGCAACAAAGGTAAGCATGAACTGGAGTCAGTGGTCTGGGTTGAAATTGGCCCCATGATTTA
This sequence comes from Callithrix jacchus, assembly GCF_049354715.1. Lineage (NCBI taxonomy): Eukaryota > Metazoa > Chordata > Mammalia > Primates > Cebidae > Callithrix > Callithrix jacchus. The sequence continues at coordinate 33,455,720 of NC_133517.1, read as the reverse complement.
ATACCTGTGACTTCAAGCAAGTTGCTTAATCTCCCACTTCATTATCTCATTTGTGAAACAGAGGTAAATAACTAACCCTGTACTCATAGGGAATACTGAGATTATGCATATAAAGTGCTTACAGTGCCTAGCACATAGTAAGTGCCTGTTAGCCATAATATTATTATGGGTATAGAAAATCAAATTTCCTATCTGAGAAATGTATGCACTAAATGCTGAATATCTAAGAAGTCAAAATTCAACCACACAAGTCTTAGTTATGGAGTCTTTGCATGGATACAAAGTTTTGAAGCTAAAAAATGAGAACCTAGTATTACATGCAAGTTATGTGACTCATCAGTAGATTCTTCCTAGAAAAACAAACTACCATTTGTCAGATTCTTCCCAGCATAAGCCCGAGTCCCCTTGCACCTACAATTAGATTCTTATTTTACTGTCTTTTGAATATGTTGTATTATTCTTATTTTGTTAAGATGTCGAAGAAACCATGGGATTACACACAGCACTATACATTATTATTATAGAATGTCTGGTCCCTCTCATCAGAAATATGGTTTAATAAAGCTATTGAAAAACTTCACAATATCAAGCTGCAATTCTTTTTTCTTTTTATACAAATACAAGTTAATTAGTTGCTCTATTAAGTTGCAATTTTATTTTTATAAAACTTTGTAAAGTTTTGAACATGGAAACCCTAAGAATCACCTAAGCTTTTTACATAAGTAAATTTCAAGTTGACTGTCCATTTTGAACTATTTATAATTAACAGGACACTTAACACAGTAATATCTCAGACAAGAAAGAGGGCGTTAATTCTGCAGGCAGGTAGCAATGAAAATGCCAAACCTGAACAGTCAGTCACTATTTCCTTACATAGTTTGAGTAAAAAATGTAGACTACAGAATGAAAAAAAAGTGAAATGTAACTTCCCCAAATACAACTCTACTTCAGTGAGTCTTGAAGCTTACCCATGACATCAACAAAAATGAATGAACTCAGGGAATTCTTTCTCACCATCAAAGAAAAGAACAGCATGTATAATTTTAAATTAGAAAAAAAATGAATGGCAATTTGCAAGCAAAAGAAAACCAGATTCACATTCTACTATTTACATTTGTTCTATTCACAGGTCAAAATTAAAACACTTCACTAGATTAAAAAAAAAAACACCTTTTAAAAACAAATGTATTTTACTCTATCAATACTGCAAGGAAGATAACTGAATTTAGAAATGCTCTCTATAGCAAAGTTAATTTAACTTTTCGGGGCCCAACTGGCCTATCATTTAGATCTTTAATAGCAGCCATAGCTTCATTATAGTTTATCATAGCAACAATGGCTTCCCCTGTAGGTAAGCCTTGCTCATTATACTGTATTGAAACTGAATCAGGTATGATTCTGTAACCATGGAAAAAGTCTAAAATTTCATTAACATTAGCTTTAAATGGAAGATTCATTATCTTAATAGGAGTTACTCTACCTGAACCACAATTTATCTTTGGATCAGGAATAAATCTCCCCTCAGCAAAACTTCCCATATTATGCTTTCCAAAATCAAACTTGCCACCTTCTGGGCGACCAAAATTCACAAAAGGGCGGTGACTTCTGAAATCATCAGGCGGGCTCCTAAAATCCTCACCAGGAGGTCTAAAATTGTCAGGAAGTCTAGGGTCCTCCTCCAGAGCTTCCCTAAGGTCTTCCTCTGGGAGCTGCCTGAAGTCCTCATCAGAAGGGCATCTAAAATCTTCCTCCTGGGGGTTCCTGAAGTCCTCATCAGGTGGGTGCCTAAAGTCTTCATCGGGAGGGCTCCTGAAGTCTTCATCTGGTGGGTGCCTGAAATCTTCCTCTCGAGAGCGCCTGAAATGCTCCTGAGGCGGACGCCTGAAATGCTCCTGAGGCGGACGCCTGAAATGCTCCTGGGGCGGTCTCCGGAAGTGCTCGGGGGGCGGCCGCCTGAAATGCTCCGGGGGCGGCCGCCGGAAATGCTCCGGGGGTGGCCGCCTGAAATGCTCCGGGGGTGGCCGCCGAAAATGCTCCGGGGGTGGCCGCCGGAAATGCTCCTGAGGTGGCCTCCGGAAATGCTCCTGGGGTGACTGCCTGAAGTCCTCCTCAGGGGAGTGCCTGAAATCCTCCTCTGGGGGCCGCCTGAAGTCATCCTCGGGTGGTCGCCTCCATTCTCCCTGAAGAGGCCGCCTGAAGTCCTCCTCTGGGGGCCGTCTCCAGTCCTCCTCGGATGGCCGCCTGAAATCTTCCTCTGGGAGCCGCCTGAAGTCCTCCTCAGGAGGTTGCCTGAAGTCCTCCTCAGGAAGCTGCCTGAAGTCCTCCGTGGGAGACCGCCTGAAATCCTCCTCCAGTGGCCGCCTCCAATCCTCCTCAAGGGGCCTCCTCCAGTCTTCCTCCCTAGGGTGCCTGAAGTCATCCTCCGGAGGGCGCCTGAAATCTTCCTCCCAAGGGCGCCTGAAGTCCTCCTCAGAAGGCCGTCTGAAGTCCTCTTCCCGAGGTCGCCTGAAGTCCTCTGGGGAACGCCTGAAGTCCTCCGGGGGAAACCTGAAATCCTCTGAGGAGTGTCGGAAGTCTTCTGGAGGGTGCCTGTCAGGCTGCCGGAAATCCCTCTGGGGATGCTTGAAGTTATCCAGTTGCCTCAGGTCCTCCAGCTGATGTCTAAAGCTTTCAAAAGGACCAACTGAGTATATTGGTGGGTCTTTTGAGTCAAATAAATGGGAATGATCACTTCGCTCACGTGACTGTGAACGAGCTTGCATCTTCTCACTGGACATCAAGGAAAAATTTACACCAAACTCCTGCATTTGTGCGTCAGATATAAGTCTTAATAATACCTCTGTCCCTAAGAATCTTCGTCGGTTTAAACGTTCAGCTTTCATGGCCTGTTCTTCTGATTTAAATTTCACTAATGCTTCTCCCAGACCAACACCTTTGTCATCATAAAGCAAGCAAATGTCATCCTCGGCAAGAAGAAAGTCTGCAAAGAACTTCTGCACTTCAACTTTTGTAACATCAAATGGAAAATTTCTTATATAGATGCATAGCTTCTGGCCAGAGTTACCTTCTTGAGAGTATTTCTGTGAAACATGTCCAGGCCTGTCTCTCTCTAGTGACCCTGATCTCTTCTTTTCATAACGTGCAATGAACTTCAGCATTTGTTTTCTAGAAATTGGATCAATATGAACGGGACGATACTGTAAAACAGTCTTATGTAAACTCAGAGCAGTATTGTAGTCTTTCAGAGTCTTGAACCTCACAAAGGCATATCTTGTTCTATTTTCATCTTTATATAAAAATCTAATCTGTTCATCAGTCAGATCAGTCCCTCTAAAGAAATTTCTTAAATCTCTTTCATCAATACTGAGGGACAGATTTTTTAAGTGAACATAAAATCCAAGAGGGGAACGAGAACGTGTCCTTCTGGGAGATTTTGAATGAGATCGTTTTCGAAAATGTCTATCATTAATTCCTCTTGGTGGAGAATGTTCTTCAGATCTCCTAAGAATGTCACCCTCCTTAACTGCATTACCACCAAACTCAATCCACTGTTGTTCTGATCCTTGCATTACTTCTATAAATCTTGAACCCATAAAACTTCTATGACATTTAAGACCTCCGGAAGCATCAACGCAGGAAGCAAATTTTACTATGGCATCACCATTATTTCGGCCATCATGATGTTTTAAGAAAATTACTCCATCCACACACAAACCAGAGAAAAAGACACGTACATCATCTTCATTTACTAGGTAAGGCAAACCTCGTAGAAACAAGTAAGGATTCTCAGCCTTCAATGGCCTTGTCTTTCTTGGCCTTAAATTACCATGTCCTGTACCATTAGTATGAAACCCAGCATCTTGATTAATTGAAGAGCCATATCCAGAATTACTTGCTTCTTCCTTAACAGACTCAATAAAATGGGACAGGCTGCCAACCCCTGATGCCCCAGATCGTGGGCGCCCTCTTCCTACACGATCAGTTCTTTTCATGTCTATAGTCTTCTGCATTTCTGCCTTGCTACTAAGAAAGAGCTCTACAGATGAATCCTTGATAAACCCTCCTGAACGACTTATGGCACGTCTTGCATCTTCATCTGTTGCAAAAATAATAAAAGCCTCCCCAATTTCCCCTCCAATTATATGCACTCCTCCATCAGGAATAGTCAATCCCGTGAAGAAGTGACGAATATCCACAGGCCCCGCAATAAAAGGAAGCCCCAGTAAACGGATGACTACAGCCATGCTGAGCTCAAACCACAGCAATAATGACCTGCAGACAAAAAGGTACACATAATAGCAAGTCTTATTTTTGAAGTACCTTAGCCCAAACTAAGCTTAATAATTACCTGGTTCCTGCTTCCTTCAACATTTATAAATGAAAACAAGATACAAGTTCACAAAAATACTGATCATATCTAATTATTAAAGAAAACAAGGAATAAACTTTCTCCCATCTAAAAATACAAATAAACCAACTACCTTGAAGAAACATTTCGTATCACCTATTCTATACAATAGGAACATCAAAAATATAAAAATCTTCCTTTGCAAATCTGCCAAATGCTGCTTCACAAGACCAAACTACTTTCAGACTCATTTAGAATCTTATCTTCTACTGAAACATGAGAGAGCTTTGTAAATTAAAGCATTTTATCAACTGCAATGAATTTTGCATATTTAGAAAATTCATCTATGGTTAGTATATAAGTTTTGCTCATAATATATTGCCTACCACTGGCCAAACACAGAGAACAAAAGCCAGGCCAGCATGACGGCTCATGCTTGTAATCCCAGGCTTTGGAAGACCAAGACAAGAGGATCGCTTGAGGCCAGGAGTTCAAGACCAGCCTTGGCAAGAGAGCGAGAGCTTGTCTCTAAAAACAATAAATTAGCTAGGTGTGGTGGCATGCACCTGTAGTCCATCCCAGCTACTCAGGAGGCTGAGGCGGGAAGACTGCTTGAGCCCAGAAATTTGAAATTTGGGGATACAATGGGCTGCAACAGTGCCACCACTGCATTCCAGCCTGGGTGACAGAGTAACACCCTGTCTTTAAAAAAAAAAGAACAGAAGTCATAGGTACCTAGATATACTATTCTACTTCACATGTTTTTTTGTCAAGTCTCTGTAAAAAGCCTTAAACTCTGGATATCTTACCTTTTTTAAAATTTCTTGGAGACCTGTTAATTCTGTAAAAGCAACTTAACTGTGGAAAGAAAATGAAATATAATTAATCCTTGAACCCTGTAATTTATCTTAAACAACGCCAGATTAGGATATCCATTTCAGAATTACCTATCAAAAGTGAAGCAATATAAGGAACCACAATTACAGGTGTTAGAAAATGGTCTTTTGTTCCAAGGGGAAATTAATCATCCTTCTGCAAAAAGGAGATACAATATCCAAATAGACATATAAAAATTATTTAAAAATTTAAAACTTGCCAAAAATTGAACAACTGCTCCTTGATTGGAAGTAGCATGAAGAAAGGAGTGACAGAAATGTTATATATTTTGAATGCAGTAGTAGTTACATGGGTGTATAAATTTATCAAGGTTTACTGCTTTGTATCATTAGGGTCTATACATTTTGCTGTAGACAAGTTTTACATCTACTTCAAAAAACTGTTCTACAAGTAAAATTCGAGTACGAAAAGTTCAAAAAAGAAAAAAGACCTTCAATTATTTTGCCACACGAAAATCCAAAACTCTAGTTTATATTTATATCCAACTCTCGAGCTGTTCTCCTCCCTTTCAAAACATAAGACCAAATCAAATTAAAGAGCAATCATTCAAAATTATACAATAAATAAAACAACAAAGGCTGAAATCCAAAAATCAATTTTTAAAAGAATAAATCCAAACCTATGGCTACTGTTTAGATGCAATTTAAAGGTCTATATAAACTCACACTTCCACACATGGAACCAAATTTCATGATGCCAGTAGAATTAAGGCAAATATTTAAAGGTCTATATAAACTCACACTTCCACACATAGAACCAAATTTCATGATGCCAGTAGAATTAAGGCAAATACTACAATATCCCTAAAGTCAAAATCTCAATACCACTCCGTACTGCAAAAATAGTAACTGTTAAAATTCATCTCAAGTCAAACAGAAAATGCTAATAATAATGCTAATATTAATAATGGCAGTAGCACATTTCCATTTCAAACAACTACTCCGCATTCTACCAAGGAAACCCAAATGACAATGCAGAAAAGTAAAAATGAATTTGCAATATTGAGATTACCAGGTCACTGAAAAATCTCAATGTATTCTTTTTTAAGAAATTTGCATTTAATACTTTCAGGAATACCCAACCTATTTCATGAAGACTTGCCAAACTAATCATTATAATTTACACTTTTGGGGAGGGAGGAGACAGGGTCTCACTCTGCCACCCAGGCTGGAGTGCAGTGGCATGATCTTGGCTCACTGCAGCCTCAACTTACTCAGGCTCAGGCAATCCTCCAAACTCAGCCTTCCAAGTAGCTGGGACTACAGGTGCACACCACCACACCCAGCTAATTTTTGTATTTTTTGTAGAGCCAGCATTTCATATTTCCCAGGCTGGTAGGAAACTCCTGGGCTCAAGCAATCAGCCTGCCTCAGCCTCTCACAGTGCTAAGACTTACAGCTATGAGCCACTGCACCTGGCATAATTTACATGTTTTTAATGTACAAATAAATGTGGCTTTAATCGAGTATTTACACTTAAGTATCACTGTTCCCCCAAAGTGGGGGTCTGAAGACATATGCACTGAGGTCTGTTTTCCTTTAAAAAGGGTCCATAGGCCAGGCACGGTGGCTCAAGCCTGTAATTCCAGCACTTTGGGAGGCCCAGGCGGATGGATCACGAGCTCAAGAATCGAGACCATCCTGGTCAACATGGTGAAACCCCATCTCTACTAAAAATACAAAAAATTAGCTGGGCATGGTGGCACGTGCCTATAATCCCAGCTACTCAGGAGGCTGAGGCAGGAGAATTGCCTGAACCCAGGAGGCGGAGGTTGCGGTGAGCCAAGATCGCGCCATTGCACTCCAGCCTTGGTAACAAGAGCGAAACTCCGTCTCAAAAAAAAAAGGGGGGGGGGGGAGTCCATAGATTAACCAGAAGCTAAACTAGCAAAGACATCAAATTATTTCACACATTCTACATATGAAAAATATTAATGAAGTTTGCTATTAAAGTATTTGCACAGGAACAAAAAATTAAAAAGCCTATTTTCTTCAACAAACCAATATCCAGACCAAGACTTCAACAAAAACTATAAATAGTTTCTGGAATATTTATCCACACTAAAGTCCCAAGACTCCCTCCTATGCAAATTGTGTTAGCTACTCTTTTACTTTTAACATATTTCAGAAAGCACCATATTTTTGTCTCTCCTAAGCTTTCTTAAAAATTTTAAAGGGATTTACCCTGGGAACATAAATTCATCTACAAGAGAAATTAGAGACGTTTCAAGGAATAATTATATCACAAATTCAAAAAAATCTCTAGTAATTTATCCTACCTAACTTAAAAACTATCTTTTAACTACATAGTTTCATGAGCACAAATCTCATGAATTCCAATTCACGCAGACTCTTTAAAAACTTTATTCTCATTTGCCACAGTTAAAATACAACTAATGCTTAAACTTCTCTGCCCTTAAGACAGTAGGGTTATGCACCATTTATGCCTCTGCAATAACACACCTTAGAGACCAACTAAGAGATCAGCTCTCAAAATGGGCACTTTTCTGTTTCCAATATGGTATTTCCTTAAGCAAATTCTCCAGAAATTCTACTCCTAACACACTAAATTACACAAAAGCAAAACACAAAAATTGCCCTAAAGTACTCTGCAATTAAAATTTTCCTAGTTATGAATGCAAAAAGTATTTTTGTGCCTTATGTATTTGGAGACATTAATCTGTTAAAATTTCTACAAAAAGAAAGTGGGTCCCTAAAAGATCATTTGAGTAAGTCAGTGAAATTAAAAGCGCATTTTAAATAACTTTGCTTTTTTATCAAACGATTCATACCACTTAATCACCATCATAACTAAACATGGAATGTGCATCTTCTAATCAAGATTTAAGGAGATACGAAGAGGCAAACAGGGGAGGGAGGCTGAATTTGAATAGGTAATATCTCAGATCCATTTGATTTTTAACGAAGAAAAATTCATTTTCCAGATATGGTAAGGGAAAGAATTTTTTTTAACTCTGTGACTACTTCGTAAAGCCCAAAGTCATGATGTAGCACATTCAAATTCTAAACGTGAGTTTCCCCTGCAGAAAATAATCTACACCAACCCGTAATTATTCATGATGATCCACCTTTTATAATGCAGATGTTTAAAATAAAAACCAAAAGTATGACCAATTAGAGCCATAGTCCCTAAGAAGAATTGTAAATGAAGACGAATCCACAGGGCACAGGATTTCTCCCAACATCCATCATCCTCAAACGGGAATCATCCGAAGGCATCGATTCTACGGCCAAAAGCCTTTGTCCACAATTCCCACAGGTCAGAGCTTCCTTCTTTCGCGCCAGGCCAAAGTTGCTAAGTGGGATCCGATGTTGTCGCCAGACTTTCAGCCAAAATCAGCCTTCAAATTAACCTGGACCGCCCAACCTTTGTGCCTTTCCGTTATGCCGTCTCAAGGGCAAACATTCCACCGTAACTCGCCAGAGGGTGAACTGCCCCCAAATCTAACTGAAAACACTTGCCCTTCTCAAGCCTAACGAGCCGGGCCTGCAGCGCTTTTCTGCCACCACTGACTACGATGACATAGCAAAGAAAAAAAAAATACCTATGAAATCCTTCGAGATCTTCACTCTCAAGATCCCTGGGAAGCGCACATACACCACCACATGGAAGCTGACGGGAAAGGGAGAGTCGGTGTTTTAGCAAGAAAAGAGGGTGCCCTAACTGCAGGAGCTACGCTAGATCCAGGGGCGACCGCCGGCCCCGCCTTTCCCCGTTCTTCCGGCTTGGTCGCCCAGCCCTCCCCATCCCCGGCGCCCAGAGGGGAACTGCTTCGCACTTGGCAAACACACACCACTGCTGCCGAGTCGGACACACAAGGCCGGAGGCTGAGGGCACTCTTCGTCGCCGCAGCCTCCCCAGAACAGGTAGAGCCCTCAGTGAGCCCAGAAGAAGATGGCGCCCACGGCCCCTCAGCTCCGGACAAACGGACGTACCGTTTGTCTGCCCATGCGCTCTCCCAGCGTAACCTACCAACACGCTTGCGCAAGCGCGGAACCGCTCACCCGCTTCCCTTGCGAGCGGAGGGGAGGCGGAGCCACGGGTTGGCTGAGCTCCTGCGCATGCCCAGATTTTGCCAAGCCCAAAGACCTCGACTTGAAACGTGAGAAATTCGGAGACATAGTGAAGGCTCAGCTGGTAGGTGTACTGAGAAACTTCTGTAGACAACTGTCGAAGTGCAATGGACAAACTTTCAGGATTTCCAGAAGTTAAGAAAAGAGATGCGAAAGCAGAGAAAAGACGGTTTGTCTTTTCAGTGTTGCATTACTATGTGGCGTAAAGCATCTTCTAAAAAAGCTCCTGTGGCCGGACGTGGTGGCTCGCGTCTGTAATCCAAGAACTTTGGGAGGCCGAGGCGGGAGGATCACTTGATGTCAGTAGTTCAAGACCAGCCTGGCCAACACAGCAAAACCCCTGTCTCTACTAAAAATACCAAAAAAAAATTAGCCAGGCATGGTGGCGGGCACCTGTAATCCCAGCTACTCAGGAGGCTGAGGCAGGAGAATCACTTGAACAGGAGAGATGCAGGGTGCAGTGAGCGCAGATCGCACCACTGCACTCCAGCCTGGTCGAAAGAATGAAACTCCGTCTCAAAAAATAAAAATAAAAAAGGCCCTGTAGACCCTTGATGACCACAGAAATGTCAATTTTACTGCCATAGATGTTCGCCAAGTACAGTCCCAACACCTAGGGCTTAAAAAATGCATGCTTAGTCAACTTTATAGATATTAATAACCTTGTGAAATGTCTTTATAAATTTGTTTCTATCATCTGGATTTTGTAACAAGAGAACAGATGAGCCAATACTGAAATTTCAGTAATGGAAAAGCAATGTTGCAGGCATATTCTGTGATCTCTGCTACATAAAAGCTGGTAAACAACCTCTTGTTTGGTTCTATCATTTGCAAATAGCAAAGTTGCCCACCACGTTGTATACCTACATGGTGCATTTGTGGATGGATTCAAAGCTCATTAAGCAGAAAGTACATTTAAAACATATTTATTTATTTATTTTTTATTGCATTTTAGGTTTTAGAGTACATGTGCAGAACATGCAAGACAGTTGCATAGGTACAGACATGGCAATGTGTTTTGCTTCCTTTCTCCCCTTCACCCACATTTGGCATTTCTCCCCAGTCTATCCCTCCCCCAGCTCCCCCCCCCACTGGCCCTCCCATTTTCCCCCCAATAGACCCCAGTGTTTAGTACTCCCCTCCCTGTGTCCATGTGTTCTCATTTTTCATCACCTGCCTATGAGTGAGAATATGCGGTATTTCATTTTCTGTTCTTGTGTCAGTTTGCTGAGAATGATGTTCTCCAGATTCATCCATGTCCCTACAAACGACACAAACTCATCATTTCTGATTGCTGCATAATATTCCATGGTGTATATGTGCCACATTGTCCCAATCCAGTCTATCATCAATGGGCATTTGGGTTGATTCCAGGTCTTTGCTATTGTAAACAGTATTGCAATGAACATTCGTGTGCATGTGTCCTTATAGCAGAACGATTTATAGTCCTTTGGATATATACCCAGTAATGGGATTGCTGGGTCAAATGGAATTTCTATTTCTAAGGCCTTGAGGAATCGCCACACTGTCTTCCACAATGGTTGAACTAATTTACACTCCCACCAACAGTGTAAAAGTGTTCCTTTTTCTCCACATCCTCTCCAGCATCTGTTGTCTCCAGATTTTTTAATGATCGCCATTCTAACTGGCGTGAGATGGTATCTCAGTGTGGTTTTGATTTGCATCTCTCTGATGACCACTGATGATGAGCATTTTTTCATATGATTGTTGGCCTCATATATGTCTTCTTTAGTAAAGTGTCTGTTCATATCCTTTGCCCAATTTTGAATGGGCTTGTTTGTTTTTTTCCTGTAAATCTGTTTGAGTTTTTTTTTCCTGTAAATCTGTTTGTAAATTCTGGATATCAGCCCTTTGTCAGATGGGTCAACTGCAAAAATTCTTTATCATTCTGTTGGTTGCCGATTCACTCTAGTGACTGTTTCTTTTGCTGTGCAGAAGCTGTGGAGTTTGATTAGGTCCAATTTGTCTATTTTGGCTTTTGTTGCCAATGTTTTTGGTGTTTTGTTCATGAAGTCCTTGCCTACTCCTATGTCCTGGATGGTTTTGCCTAGATTTCCTTCTAGGGTTTTTATCGTGCCAGGTCTTATGTTTAAGTCTTTAATCCATCTGGAGTTAATTTTAGGGTAAGGTGTCAGGAAGGGGTCCAGTTTCTGCTTTCTGCACATGGCTAGCCAGTTTTCCTAACACCATTTGTTAAACAGGGAATCCTTTCCCCTTTGCTTGTTTTTTTCAGGTTTATCAAAGATTGTATGGTTGTAGATATGTTGTGTTGCCTCCGATGCCTCTGTTTTGTTCCATTGGTCTATATCTCTGTTTTGGTACCAGTACCATGCTGTTTTGATTACTGTAGCCTTGCAGTATAGTTTGAAATCCGGTAGTGTGATGCCCCTCGCTGTGTTCTTTTAGCTTAGAATTGACTTGGCTATGCGGGCTCTCTTTTGGTTTCATATGAAGTTCATGGTGTTTTTTTCCAGTTCTGCGAAGAAAGTCAATGGTAGCTTGATGGGGATAGCGTTGATTCTGTAAATTACTTTGGGCAGTATAGCCATTTTCACAATATTAATTTTTCCTAACCATGAACATGGAATGTTTCTCCATCTGTTTGTGTCCTCTCTGATTTCGTTGAGCAGTGGGTTGTACTTTTCCTTGAAGAGGTCCTTTACGTTCCTTGTGAGTTGTAGTCCTAGGTATTTTATTCTTTTTGTAGCAATTGTGAATGGCAGTTCGTTCTTGATTTGACTTTAAGTCTGTTATTGGTTTACAGGAATGCTTGTGATTTTTGTACATTGATTTTATATCCTGAGAGTTTGCTGAAGTTGCTTATCAGTTTCAGGAGTTTTTGGGCTGAGGCAATGGGGTCTTCTAGGTATACTATCATGTCGTCTGCAAATAGAGACAATTTGGCTTCCACCTTTCCTATTTGAATACCCTTTATTTCTTTTTCTTGCCTGATTGCTCTGTCTAGAACTTCCAGAACTATATTGAATAGGAGTGGTGACAGAGGGCATCCTTGTCTAGTGCCGGATTTCAAAGGGAATGCTTCCAGTTTTTGCCCATTCAGTATGATATTGGCTGTTGGTTTGTCATAAATAGCTTTTATTACTTTGAGATACGTTCCATTGATACCGAGTTTATTGAGGGTTTTTAGCATAAAGGGCTGTTGAATTTTGTCAAATGCCTTCTCTGCGTCAATTGAGATAATCATGTGGTTTTTGTTTTTGGTTTTTTATGTGGTGAATTACGTTTATAGACTTGCGTATGTTGAACCAGTCTTGCATCCCCGGGATGAATCCTACTTGATAATCATGGATAAGTTTTTTGATTTGCTGTTGCAATCGGCTTGCCAATATTTTATTGAAGATTTTTGCATCTATGTTCATCATGGATATTGGCCTGAAGTTTTCTTTTCTTGTTGGGTCTCTGCCGGGTTTTGGTATCAGGATGATATTGGTCTCATAAAATGATTTGGGAAGGATTCCCTCTTTTTGGATTATTTGGAATAGTTTTAGAAGGAATGGTACCAGCTCCTCTTTGTGTGTCTGGTAGAATTCGGCTGTGAACCCATCTGGACCTGGGCTTTTTTGGTAGGCTCTTAATTGCTGCCTCGACTTCTGCCCTTGTTATTGGTCTGTTCATAGTTTCAGCTTCCTCCTGGTTTAGGCTTGGGAGGACACAGGAGTCCAGGAATTTATCCATTTCTTCCAGGTTTACTAGTTTATGTGCATAGAGTTGTTTGTAATATTCTCTGATGATGGTTTGAATTTCTGTGGAATCTGTGGTGATTTCCCCTTTATCATTTTTTATTGCATCTATTTGGTTGTTCTCTCTTTTCTTTTTAATCAATCTGGCTAGTGGTCTGTCTATTTTGTTGATCTTTTCAAAAAAACAGCTCTTGGATTTATTGATTTTTTTAAGGGTTTTTTGTGTCTCTATCTCCTTCAGTTCTGCTCTGATCTTAGTTATTTCTTGTCTTCTGCTGGGTTTTGAGTTTTTTTGATCTTGCTCCTCTAGCTCTTTCAATTTTGATGATAGGATGTCAATTTTGGATCTCTCCATTCTCCTCATATGGGCACTTATTGCTATATATTTTCCTCTAGAGACTGCTTTAAATGTGTCCCAGAGATTCTGGCATGTTGTGTCTTCGTTCTCATTGGTTTTGAAGAACTTCTTTATTTCTGCCTTCATTTCATTGTTTATCCAGTTAACATTCAACAGCCAGTTGTTCAGTTTCCATGATGCTGTGCGGTTCTGGGTTGGTTTCTGAATTCTGAGTTCTAACTTGATTGCACTATGGTCTGAGAGACTGTTTGTTATGATTTCAGTTGTTTTGCATTTGCTGAGCAGTGCTTTACTTCCAATTATGTGGTCAATTTCAGAGTAGGTGTGATGTAGTGCTGAGAAGAATGTATATTCTGTGGATTTGGGGTGAAGAGTTCTGTAAATGTCTATCAGGTTTGCTTGCTCCAGGTCTGAGTTCAAGCCCTGGATAGCCTTGTTGATTTTCTGTCTGGTTGATCTGTCTAATATTGACAGTGGAGTGTTAAAGTCTCCCACTATTATTATGTGGGAGTCTAAGTCTCTTTGTAAGTCATTAAGAACTTGCCTTATGTATCTGGGTGCTCCTGTATTGGGTCTATATTTGTTTAGGATCATTAGCTCTTCTTGTTGTATCGATCCTTTTACCATTATGTAATGGCCTTCTTTGTCTCTTTTGATCTTTGTTGCTTTAAAGTCTATTTTATCAGAGATGAGAATTGCAGCTCCTGCTTTTTTTTTGCTCTCCATTTGCTTGGTAAATCTTCTTCCATCCCTTTATTTTGAGCCTTTGTGTATCCTTGCATGTGAGATGGGTTTCCTGGATACAGCACACTGATGAATTTTTATCCAATTTGCCAGTCTGTGTCTTTTGATTGGTGCATTTAGTTCATTTACATTTAGGGTTAATATTGTTATGTGTGAATTTGATAATGCCATTTTCATGCTAGCTGGCTGTTTTGACCATTAGTTGTTGTAGATTCTTCATTATGTTGATGCTCTTTCTCATTTAGTGTGATTTTGGAATGGCTGGTACTGGTTGTTCCTTTCTATGTGTAGTGCCTCTTTCAGGAGCTCTTGTAAAGCAGGCCTGGTGGTGACAAAATCTCTCCGCACTTGCTTGTTCACAAAGGATTTTATTTTTCCTTCACTTATGAAGCTCAGTTTGTCTGGATATGAAATTCTGGGTTGAAAGTTCTTTTCTTTAAGGATATTGAATATTGGCCCCCACTCTCTTCTGGCTTGTAGTGTTTCTGCCGAGAGATCTGCTGTGAGTCTGATGGGCTTCCCTTTGTGGGTGACCCAACCTTTCTCTCTTGCTGCCCTTAGTGTTTTCTTCTTTATTTCAACCTTGTTGAATCTGATGATTATGTGCCTTGGGGTTGCTCTTCTTGCGGAATATCTTTGTGGTGTTCCCTGAATTTCCTGCATTTGAGTGTTGGCCTGTCTCGCTAGGTGGGGGAAATTTTCCTGGATAATGTTCTGAAGAGTATTTTCCAGCTGGGATTCATTCTCTTCGTCACATTCTGGTACACCTATCAAACGTAGGTTAGGTCTCTTCACATAGTCCCACATTTCTTGGAGACTTTGTTCATTCCTTTTTGCACTTTTTTCTCTGATCTTGGTTTCTCGTTTTATTTCATTGAGTTGATCTTCGACTTCTGATATTCTTTCTTCTGCTTTGTCAATTTAGCTGTTGAAACTTGTGCATGCTTTGCGAAGTCCTCGTATTGTGTTTTTCAGCTCCTTTAATTCATTCATATTCCTCTCTAAGTTATCCATTCTTGTTATCATTTCCTCGAATCTTTTTTCATATCTTTTTCAAGGCTTTTAGTTTCTTTGCATTGATTTAAAACATGTTCTTTTAGCTCACAAAAGTTTCTCATTATCCACCTTCTGAAGTCTAATTCCATCATTTTGTCACAGTCATTCTCTCTTCAGCTTTGTTCCCTTGCTGGTGAGGAGTTTTGGTCCTTTCTAGGAGGCGAGGTGTTCTGGTTTTGGGTGTTTTCCTCCGTTTTGTGCTGGTTTCTTCCCATCTTTGTGGATTTATCCACCTGTCGTCTGTGTAGTTGCTGACTTTTTGATTGCGTCTCTGAGTGGACGCCCAGATTGTTGATGATGTAGTATTTCTGTTACTTGGTTTTCCTTCTACCAGTCTAGCCCCTCCACTGTACGACTTCTGAGGTCTACTCCAGGCCCTGCTTGTCTGGGGTGCACCTATAGCAGCTGCGGAACAGTGAGGAATGCTACCCATTTCTTTATCTTCTATCTTTGTCCCAGAATGATGCCTGCCAAATGTCAGTCTTTTGGATATAGAGGGGTCAGGGAGCTGCTTGAGGAAACAGTCTGTACTTTAAAGGAGCTCAATTGCTGAGCTGTGAGCTCTGTTGTTCATTCAGGGCTGTTAGGCTGCTACGTTTAATTCTGCTGCAACAGAACTCATTAAAAAAACCCTTTTTTTCTCAGATGCTCTGCTTCGGGGGTGTTGGGGCTTTCTTTGTGAGTGTCCGTTGTGTTGTCCTGCCCAGCTAGGAGGCAGTCTAGTCACTATTTGCCTGCCGAGGCTCTGCCCTGCTGGTGTGAGGTTCGCCCTGTTGCTGCAGGCTCTGCCCTGCTGCTGAGGTCTCCACCCTGCTGCCACGGGCTACACCCTGCGGCGGAGTCTCTCTGTTGTAGCGGGTTGCCTCGGCAACTGCAGTCTGTGTCAGCAATGGGCGGGTACCTCAGTAGGAGCGGATTGCCTTGGTAATGGCGGACGCCCCTCCCCCACGAAGCTGCACTGTCCTGGGTTCAGCTGTGCCCTCAGGGAACCTCTCCACCCGGAGCGTTTGGAATCGTCGTTTTGTTTGTCCCACTGCTCTACCCCAAACGCTGTTTCTGTGGAATCTCCTCACCTGGCTCACTGTCCAAGTCCCATTCAGTCTCAAGTTCAGCCCTCTCAAGTCTCAGATTGCCGGTTCAACAGGGCACCCGGACCAGTGCGCTTTGTGCGGAGCGCTGTGTAGCACTGCTGCGCTACAGCGCCCGCCGCCGGCTGCACTGACTGCTGGCTGCACCAGCCAAAACCTCTGCCTGGCGTCCCGCGTCTCTTTTATACCTGGGTATTTCCCCGTTCTGTGGGCAACAAAGATCCAACTGGAAATGCGGCCCTGACTCACCCTCTCCACGCATTCACTGAGAGCTTCAATTCTGGGTTGTTCTCACCACGCCATCTTGAGTCCCTCCTTATTTATTTATTTTTTAAGACGGGGTTTCACCATGTTGGTCAGGCTGATCTTGAACTCCTGACCTCAGGTGATCCGCCCACCTTAGCCTCCAAAGTGCTTGGATTACAGGTGTGAGCCACCATGCCTGGCCACATTTAAAACATATTGTTACAGATGGGAGAAAAAGTGAGTTGTGAATCCCTTTTTCACTGCAAAATACTCATTCTTTAATGATATAAGAAAGAAGAGTTAGTTTGATAAGTAAATAAAAAGATGATTACCACAGTGAGGGCCATCTTTACTCGCTTACACAAATTATCCTCTCTGTGCCTCAGTTTCTTCATCTGTAAAATGGGGATACTACTAGTACCTACCTCTTAGGGTTGTGGGAAACATTCAATAAATATGTATGTCTCAGATATAGGTAAATAAGTGAGACTATTATAAGTATTTGTGACTTGTTTGAGATGTCAAGGGGATCTGTAGCAAAGCAGAGGATGTCATTCTGAGGAGTTAGGCTCACTGATTAGATATCATTCACCTTGATAATCCATAATTTGGTTCTGGTCTTGCAATCTCAGGAACATGACCTTAAAAGTTAACATTGGCTGGGTACAGTGACTCATACCCATAATCCCAGCACTTTGGGAGGCCGAGGCAGGCAAATCACCCAAGGTCAGGAGTTCGAGACCAGCCTGGACAACGTGGTGAAACTCCCATCTCTACTAAAATTACAAAAATTAGCTGGGTGTGGTGGCAGGCACCTGTAATCCTGGCTACTCAGGAGGATGAGGCAGGAGAATCGCTTGAACCCAGGAGATGGAGGTTGCAGTGAGCCAAGACCATGCCAATCCACTCCAGCCTCGGTGACAAGAGCAAAACTCCATCTCAGAAAAAAAAAGTTAACATTTATTGAGTTTGTTATGTGCTAGGACTTCTGCATTATCTCAATTTATTCTTACAACTACTTTTGGAGGCAAGTATTATTATTGTTCCTGTTTTACTGATATGGGAAACTGTGGCATAGAGGATTATACAGCTTGCACAGCGTGACACAGTACAAAATAAAACCAGGCAAAATTGAGCCCTACTGGTCTGCCTGCAGAAGCCATTACTCTGTATTGCACAGAGAGAGGATTCTGTCCTCAGAGGCAGACTCCCTTTAAACAAGTATACAGAAGCAGTACTCTAAGAAATTAGACATGAGTTACCTAATCTCAGAAGGTGACTCTCAGTTAAGGGTCCCTGGAGACATTCAAACTCAGCTTAACAAAAATAACATTCAAACTCAGCTTAACAAATATAACAGCTATCATTTAATGAATAGTTACTATGGGACTTACCTGGCCAAGTGTGCTCAGATCAGACTCTGTCTTCTGTCAGGTGTTGCCAGCCTCCCATGGCCTCCTTCATTGTTCTGGGCTGACCATCCTCCTTCTATTCACACAGACTTTCTCCAGCTAGGACACTTTATTGAATGTCTGTCCTTTTGGGACTTTTTTGAGACAGAGTCTCACTCTGTCACCCAAGCTAGAGTACAATGGTACAATCCTGGCTCACTGCAATGTCCACCTCCCAGGTTCAAAAGATTCTCGTGCCTCAGCCTCCTAAGTAGCTGGGATTACAGGCATGTGTGCCACCATGCCTGGCTATTTTTTTTTTTTTTTTTTTTTTTTTTTAGTAGAGATGAGTTTTCACCATGTTGCCCAGGCTTGTCTCAAACTCCTGGCCTCAAGTGATCTGCCTGCCTCAGTCATGAGCCACTGCACCTGTCCTAAATGTCTTTTCTAGTCTGCCCCTTGCTTTTCTGATGATCATACCATTATAATCAGAACAAGAAAATTCTGATCAATGAAATTTGAGCATAATCACGTGATATTCTGGTTCTTGAACAGTTTCTTGTGCCTTTGGTGTGTCAGCATGAAAACTTAATCATTTTGGGGAATTGAGAGAAAATGAAGTTTCTCAAGTGGTAAAACAAGACTAGATCCTAAGCATGGTGACCACACTGAGCTGTGGCCATTCTGTGACTCTGCTTAGATAATTAGCCTTCCAGGTGTTTTACCATACTGTACCACCACCCACCCTTCATGGACAAGTCTGGTCTCAGAGAGTTTTCAGTTGCCTTTCTTAGGTCTTCGGCATCCACTTAAGAGCCTTTCATCACTTGATCTCAGAGTTCCTTGATCTCCTTAACTCCTGGAACCTTTATCTTCTCAACTTATTCCTTGATTTCTACTCTGAGAGCCTCCACACCTTGACTTCTAGTCAATTTGTAGCCCAAGGTCCTGGGTTTTGGGTATGCACTGTGAAAATGTACCCACTTGTAACTGTTACACCCTGCATTCTTGTTGTTTCAAAAAAGTGCTAAGAGGAAGGTCAGCCCCGGAAAAACAAAGACCAAAATGATTTGGATCCAGAGATGCCTGAGTTAAAGATGAACTTTGGCAAACTCCCCTTATTATTCTACTAAAATCCCCACCCACAGAAGAGCTTATTCACCATTTTCTACATGCAATGTATGTAGAAGTATGATAGGCAGTGTGTCTTCACTGTCTTTACTCCACTTGTACATACAGTTGACGGAGCTAACCAGCCCAATAAAAGCACTGTTTTCACTGTTGCTTGGAGAAGCCCTGCTTTGGGAACTATTCCCAGTGTCCTGCCTTGTTGCAAGTAATGAAATCCCGTTGTTAAATCCTCTTTGGTTGCAGTCATTGGACTGTCACTTTCCAAGCTAACAAACCCACCCGTTGTGTAGGTAACAAATCTAACTAGCATTTATCAAGCATCATAGACTATGAGTCAAGAGCCTTGCTAAGTCCTCTGTACCATAGTTCCATAGTAAAAGAAAAAGAAGAAGAGCCTTGCTAAGGCTCCTGAAAGACAAAGATAAAAAAGGCATTGTCCTCTTTCCTCAAAAAGCTCACGTTCTAGCAGAGGAGAAAGCACACACATTGCGCTAGTTATTATACACAGGAAGATGTGTGTGTAATGGGATTAAGAGAGTGGGCTCTCAGAGCAGACAGACCCAAATGTGAAAATAGCTCTGCCACTCCATGACTGTGAATGAATTCCTTATATTTCTTCATTGAAAGAGTAAAGATAATAGTACCCACTGTACTTGGTAGTCATGAAAAATGAATGAAATCATTAACAGTCAGCATAGGGCCAGGTGTGGTGACTCAAGCCTGTAATTCCAGCACTTTGGGAGGCTGAGGCGGGTGGATCACAAGGTCAAGAGATCAAGATCATCCTGGTCAACATGGTGAAATCCCATCTCTACTAAAAATACAAAAAATTAGCTGGGCATAGTGGCGTGTGCCTGTAATCCCAGCTACTCAGGAGGCTGAGGCAGGAGAATTGCCTGAACCCAGAAGGCGGAGGTTGTGGTGAGCCAAGATCGCGCCACTGCACTCCAGCCTGGGTAACAAGAGCGAAACTCCATCTCAAAAAAAAAAAGAGAGGAACTATCCAAGATAGATGATTGCTAACATCTCGGGATTGCAGCTCCCAGTGAAGGCGCAGAGAACGAGAGGATGCCACACTATCAGACAAATTTTTGTCACTCACGGAGCAGAAGATTCCCAGTGGAGGAGCCACACGGGTCGCCAGCGCAACTCTTGTGGCCAGCGCAGCGGTTTTGCCAGCACCTCGGTGTGCAGCTCTTGGTGCAGAGTAAACGGGACTGGTTCCCCTTCTGACCAACGTTTGGAGCTCCGGGAAGGCAGAGTCGTCTATTACAGACTCAAGAAGGAAGCCAGACTGGAGATTCCCAGGCAGAAAATCTTAGCACCGCTGTTTTGGCTGGCGTAGTGGGTTGCTCATATTTCGGCCCTGGGAATTAACAACTTCGACGTCCACTCAGAGACCTAATTTGAAAGTTGGTAATTACAAAGACAACAGGTGGATAAATTTACAATGATGGGAAGAAATCAGCATAAAAAGGCTGAGAATACTCAAGATCAGCATGTCTCTCCCTCTAAAGAGGATCACAGTTCCTCATCAACAATGGAACAAGGCTTGATGGAGAACAAGCGCATCCCATTAACAGAATCAGGCTTCAGAAGATGGATAATAAGAAACTTCTGTGAGTTAAAAGAACATATTGTAGCCCAATGTAAAGAAACTATGAACTTTGAAAAAAGGTTTGACGAAATCCTAATGAGAATAGACAACTTAGAGAGGAATATAAGTGAATTAATGGAACTGAAGAATACAATACAGGAACTCTGAGAAGTATGCACAGGTTTAAACACTCGAATTGTTCAAGCAGAAGAAAGGCTATCAGAGGTCAAAGTCCAACTTAATGAAAAAAAAGCGAGAAGACAAGATTAGAGAAAAAAGGATAAAAAGGAATGAGCAAAATCTCCAAGAAATGTGGGACTATGTGAAAAGACCAAATTTACATTTGATAGGTGTACCTGAATACAACAGAGAGAATGAATCCAAGCTGGAAAATATTCGTCAGGATATTATTCATGAAAATTTTCCTAACCTAGCAAAGCAGGACAATATTCAACCCCAGGTAATACAGAATGCACCACAAAGATATTCCTCAAGAAGAGCAACTCCAAGGCACATAATCATTAGATTCACCAGGGTTGAAACAAAGGAGAAAATACTAAGGGCAGCCAGAGAGAAAGGTCAGGTTACCCACAAAGGCAAGCCTATCAGACTTACAGCAGATCTCTCAGCAGAAATTCTACAAGCCAGAAGAGAGTGGGGGTCAATATTCAACATACTTAAAGAACAGAACTTTCAGCCCAGAATTTCATATCCAGCCAAACTAAGCTTCACAACTGAAGGAAAAATAAAATCTTTTATGAACAAGCAAGTACTCAGAGATTTTGTTAGCACCAGGCCTGCTTTACAAGAGCTTCTGAAAGAAGCATTATACAAAGAAAGAAACAACCAGTATTAGCCTTTCTAAAAATATACCAAAAAGTAAAGAGCATCAACATAAAGAAGAATTTACATCAACGAATGGATCATCAAATGGCAGTAATCCTAAATTTAAATTGACTCAATCCCCCAATCAAAAGATACAGCCAAAACCCAACGGTATGCTGCATCCAGACCCATTTCACATGCAAGGATACACAAAGACTCAAAGGGATGGAGAAAGATTTACCAACCAAATGGAGAGCAAAAATAAATAAATAAATAAAAAGCAGGAGTTGCAATTCTCATATCTGATAAAATAGATTTTAAAGCAACAAAGATATAGTGGTAAAAGGATCAATGCAACAATAAGAGCTAAGGATCCTAACACGCAGATACATAGAGACTTAGACTCCATGAGACAGAAAATTAATAAGGATATCCAGGACTCGAACTCAGATCTGGAACAAGTAACCTTAATAAATATTTATAAAGCTCTCCACTTCAAATACACAAAATATACATTCTTATCAATACCACACATCACACCTACTCATAGGTTTAAATGAAATATTGATTGGCCATTATTAATACCCATTTTTTTTAGAATAAAGCAACATTTCCGTTCTCTCTCCCTCTTTTTCTTCCTCTTTCTTCCTCTCCTTCACTCCTTTTTTTTTCTTTCCTCCTCTCAAAAAAAAAAAAAAAAAGAAATCAACTTGTAGACCTCTAGATCCAGGTCGGCAATATCTCTCTCACTGCCTGATTTCCTTCTTTCCCTTCTCTCCCTCCGTCCCTCCTTCCCTCCCTCCCTCCCTTCCTCCCTTCCTCCCTTCCTACAAAAAAAAAAGAAAGAAAGAAAGAAAAGAAAGAAAGAAAGAAAGAAAGAAAGAAAGAAAGAAAGAAAGAAAGAAAGAAAGAAAGGGTCTTGGCTGATGGAGGAGTGGGGTGGGGTTTTGATCTTGTTTAAGTAAAAACAATGTCTACCGGAGAGTTTCCCCAATACCAAACCTGCAATTTACAGGAAGGTGATTTAGGAGGCGCCAGTCAGCCATCCTTTTCTGCTATTGAAATGCAGGGTGGAAGTCAAGGGGGAGGTGATCCTAGATGCCTGGGTCTCCTTCCTCAACTTGAGCCCAGGAGTTAGAGACCAGCCTGCGCAATGTGTCAAAGCCTCGTCTCTTCAAACAATACAAAAATTAGCTGGGCATGCAATGCCTGTGTTTGGTCCCAGCTACCCAGGAGACTGAAGTGGAGGGATTGCTTAAGCCCAGCGGTTCGAGGGTACAGTGAGATGTGTCCATGCCACTGCACTCCAGCCTGGTGACCGAGTGAGACCCTTTCTCAAAAGAAATACAAAAATAAAATAAAATATGATAGAAATAAATGCTTACAATGTGCCAGGCATAGTGTTATGCTGAGAAGGCAGTGGTGACCAAAAAGACAGCCACATGCGTACACACAGTCCTTGCTTTTACAAAGCCTGCAGTTCAAGAAAGAAAAGTAAAACTAATGAAAAACTGTGAGTTTACTACAGGGAAAAGTGCTATGGACGAGAAGTCCATGGCACTGTGAAGGTATTTCACAGGAGGGCCCGGCCTGGTCAGGAAGGGTGGGAGACGTTCCCTGAAGAAGTAATGAATGAGCTGCTTGGAAAGGAGGAATTAAAAAGATAAAAGGAGGGCGTGGTGGCTCACGCCTATAATCCCAGCAATTTGGGAGGCTGAGGCAAGTGGATCACGAGGTCAAGAGATCAAGACCATCCTGGTCAACATGATGAAACCCCGCCTCTACTAAAAATAGAAAAATAATAGCTGGGTGTGGTGATGCACACCTGTAGTTCCAGCTACTCGGGAGGCTGAGGCAGGAGAATTGCTTGAACCCAGGAGGCGGAGGTTGCAGTGAGCCGAGATCACACCATTGCACTCCAGCTTGGGTAACAAGAGCAAAACTCCAGCTCAAAAAAAAAAAAAAAAAAAATTAAAAAGATAAATGGAAATTGCTGGGAAGGGGAAGAAGGAGGAGGGTGTGGTCCAGGCAGAGAAGTGCAAAGGCTTGGCAGCATCCAGGGAAAGAAAAGAAGGCCAGTGCAGGCAGAGCACAGGAGCACAGGACAATGCAGGGCTGCAGGAAGAAGTCAGGCCCCAAATCAGGGAGGCAGATTTGAATCCAGTATCTCCTTGCTGACCAGTTGTGCAAATAAAGCCTTTTTTTCCCTCAAAAGCTTCCGCCACATAGTATGCAATCTGTGCATTCATTGAGTAGAGAGCTTATTTGCTTGATAACAAAACAAGCTATTAATACCTACTATTTCTGTTATTATCCATTCCCCTAGCTCCCACCATGTTAGATATTCCTGTAACTTTCATTTCTACCTTAACATTTTCTTTAATCTATCTGATAAGCTTTGGCCTAGAAGCTATCTGCCACAGTTATCTTCCTTTAATATCACAACCATCTACCCAGTCATCCAAATCAGAAACCTGGAAGTTAGCCTTGATTCTGTTTCTTTACTTCCTATGTCAAAATCATAAAATTTTTTTTTTTTTTTTTGAGACGGAGTTTCGCTCTTGTTACCCAGACTGGAGTGCAATGGCACGATCTTGGCTCACCACAACCTCCACCTCCTGGGTTCAGGCAATTCTCCTGCCTCAGCCTCCTGAGTAGCTGGGATTACAGGCACATGCCACCATGCTCAGCTAATTTTTTGTATTTTTAGTAGATATGGGGTTTCACCATGTTGACCATGATGGTCTCGATCTCTTGACCTCGTGAGTGCAAGGCCCATCTCTTGACCTCGTGAGTCCAATCCCAGAGTGCTGGGATTACAGGATTGAGCCGCCGTGCCGGGCCAAAATCATAAAATTCTTATGCTTTCTCCTGAATAGTTCCTTTATTCATCCTCTCCTGCCTCTCTCTTCCTCCATTGCTCCAATTTAGACTCTAGATTTCCATCTTTGCCTTACAAATGGTCTCTACTTCTAACAGTTTCCATATATTTGTCCAGGATTTTTCTTTTTTGCGTGTGACTGTGTCTCTCTTTGACATCCATGCTGGAGTACAGTGGCACAATCACAGCTCATTGCAGCCTTGACCTCCTGAGCTTAAATGGTTCTCCCGCCTCAGCCAGCCAAGTAGCTGGGACCGTAGCCATGTGCCACCCAACCAGCTAATTAAAATAAATTGCATTTGCAGAGATGGAATCTCACTATGTTGCCCAGGTTGGTCTTGAATTCCTGGACTCAGACAATCCTTCCACAGTGGACTCCCAAATGTTAGTATTAGGGGCATGAGCCACAGCACCAGGCTTAGATTATTTTATTCACAAGAGATGTAAAGATTATTTCAATTTATATACAAGTCAACTAAAGAAAAAATAAGGCTTTTAAAGACTCAAAGTTAGTTTTTTTCAGAGTCTTACTGAGGAATGCCACCCTGGAGAGTCTTTCAAAGAGTTTATGTTAGACTGCTCCAGAGCAGCGTTTCTGCCCACAGTTTTTATATCAAGGGGTGGAGTTCTGGATGCGCTCAAAAGTTACATTAAACATGCTCAGAAGTTACATTGGAGCAAAATCTCATCAAAGTTTTGGTTGGAGAGTACATCTGGTTATAGATTACAGAGACATAATCAAAATCATTAATCCTGTCAGTCGTTATCTTATGTACAGGAAGAGGCAAGGGCCAGGATCACTGAACGTATCTTTTTTAAAAAAATGAAGTGATTCAAGCAACAGATGTGGAAACCTGTGCTCTATTCTACTTATTGTCTGTAGGGCATTCTTCTGGAGGACTTCGTTCAGTCACTGAGTCAAGGGCTTTGTGAAATTCCGCTGGCAACAGAATGAGTAAACAGTTTTCTTCCGCTTCGTACTTTGTCTCACATACATGATTTCCTGTGCTCAAACCTGGCAGGAAAGATTTTTTTAAAAATTTTCAATCTTTTCTCTATAGTAATCCTTCACTGGGTTTTAAGTCAGTGTGTTGTTATTTTTTGTTATTATTTT
This sequence comes from Callithrix jacchus, assembly GCF_049354715.1. Taxonomy (NCBI): domain Eukaryota; kingdom Metazoa; phylum Chordata; class Mammalia; order Primates; family Cebidae; genus Callithrix; species Callithrix jacchus. The sequence goes on along the minus strand of NC_133517.1, from coordinate 33,430,228 downwards.
TTTTTTTTTGACGGACTGTCAAATTGTTAAACAAGTTTCCTTTAAGGTTAAAATCACCTAGTCTGAATAAATTCTGATGTAAATATAATTCAATAAATTATGATATTTTCAATTTATGATGGATTTATTGCGGGGAGGCGGTAACCCTGTCGTAAGTCGAGGAGCTCTGCACAAGTTCAAAAATACCGTTGGGCTTTAGCCGGCCTTTAACCCATTCTTTACTGGACTTGTCAACTTCCGTCAGGATTGGTAACCTAGCAACCAAGCAGCACCAGCAGAGACTTCCGGTACCCAAACTTGGGTTATCCAATCAGCTTAGCGGAGTTACCGCAGAGGCTGATGGGACGCTGGAGCCTGGGCGGCTGCTAGCGTCGGTACCATGGCTACGCGCGGTGGGGTTGGGGTGGCAATGGCGGCTTGGTCCCTTTTATCTGCCCGAGCCGTGACTGCGTTCCTTCTGTTGTTACTCCCTCGCATCTTACAGGCCCAGACCTTCTCTCTCCCTTTCCAGCAGCCGGAAAATTGCGATAACAACCAGTACTTTGATATCTCCGCGCTCTCCTGTGTTCCGTGTGGAGCTAACCAGAGGCAGGATGCCCGAGGTAAGACGGCTTGAAGTGGGCCCTGGCAAAAGTAACACTTCCGCCTTGGTCTGCCCCTAGTCTCTGGAGTCATTCAAACACCTTTTCGTCTGCAGTAGAAATGTATCAGAAAAGTTAACCGCGGAAGTCTCAGAAGAGGGTTTTCTGGAAGGATTGCAGTTTGCACACGAATGAAGTGGGAGATTCTGAGTCGGCTACCCAATGAACCGTTGCCTGTAGTTCGTTTCTCGGTGCCAGTCCCCGACTCCTCATACGGGGGTCTTCAGGGCGACACCCGGAATGCTGTTTACCGAAGATAGAGAAGAACTAGTAGAGAAGTAATCTGAGGTAAACGGGAGCAGGTGACAGGAAAGATTAGGGAGGAAGAACAAACTAGCACTTGTGAACCTCAATAGCCCTACATCATTTTTTTCCTTTCTTTGTTTCTTTTTTTTTTTTGGACGGAGTCTCGCTGTGTCACCCAGGCTGGAGTGCAATAGTGCGATATCGGCTCACTGCCACTTCCACCTCCCGGGTTCAAGCGATTTTCTTGCCTCAACCTCCTGAGTAGTATGTATGTATGTATGTATATACAGGCGTCCGCCATCACGCCCGGCTAATTTTTTATTTTATTATTTTATTTTATTAGAGACAGGATTTCACCATGTTGGTCATGCTGGTCTCAAACTCCTGCCCTTGTGATCTGCCCATCCCAAAGTGCTAGGATTACAGGCATGAGCCACTGCACCCGGTCAGCCCTACATTTTTCTTTTCAAATCCCAGACGTTTAGAACTGGAAAGGACCTTAATCATAATCAGATCCAGTCTTCTCATTTTACGGATAAGGACATTCAGGCCCAGATGGGGACTGAAAGAATAAATATCCCTGCTCTCAGTCTTGACCTATGTGTTTTCACGATTCCTCCCTCCCTCCTTCCTTTCCTTTCTCAGTCTTGGCCTGTGTGTTTTCACTATACTGTTTGTTTCTTTCTCTCTCTCTCTCTCTCTCTCTCTCATCTCTCTCTCTCTCTGCCTGTGTGTTTTCACCATACCCTCCCTTCCTCCCTCCCTCCCTCTCTCTCTCTCTTTCTTTTCTTTCTTTGTCTTTCTTTCATTTCTCTTTATTTTCTTTTATTTTAGTTTCTTCTCTGACAAAGTCTGGCTCTGTCACCCAGGTAGAGTGCCCTGGCTCAATCTTGGCTCACAGCAGCCTCTACCTCCTGGCCTCAAGCCATCCTCCTCCCACCTCAACCTCCCAAATAGCTGGGATTACAGGACCTCACCAGTTTTTTTGTAGAGATGGGGTTTTTGCCATGTTGAGGCTGGTCTCAAACTTGTGAGTTCAAATGATCATCCACCTTGGCCTCCCAAAGTGCTGGGATTAAAAGAGTGAGCCACTGAGCCTGACCCATACTATGCTGTATGCCTCTAATACAGATTTCCTTAGGACTTGTCCTTTTTATCATAGAATATTACTCATTATTCTTAAGGTCTCTTTAGATTAAATCTATTTTTTATACCTAAAACATCATTTGTTCCTAGTTCTCACTGAAACTGCTCAGAATGTCTTTTCCCATATTCTAAAGTCTAAGATGTTTTCTTTTCTTTTCTTTTTTGAGACGGAGTTTTGCTCTTGTTACCCAGGCTGGAGTGCAATGGCATGATCTCAGCTCACCGCAACCTCCGCCTCCTGGGTTCAGGCAATTCTCCTGCCTCAGCCTCCTGAATAGCGGGAATTACAGGCACGTGCCACCATGCCCAGCTAATTTTTTGTATTTTTAGTAGAGACGGGGTTTCACCTTGTTGACCAGGATGATCTTGATCTCTTGACCTCGTGATCCACCGGCCTTGCCCTCCTAAAGTGCTGGGATTACAGGCTTGAGCCACCGCACCCGGCAAAGATGTTAAGATGTTTTCTATCTCAATTTGGTCACCCATGTTATTAACTTTCTGGCATGTTCAGCTTTGACATATCCTCATTTAAGTTCTCGAACAGGTCAGGCTACACATGTATGGCAATATGAATGAGAAAGCATTTCAGAAGTTAAAATGTAAGATATTTTTTCATATTTATGAATATGGAAAGGTATAGTTCCATATCTATGAATCCAGATATGGTATGTATTATACTACATAGACTCCTATGAGTGCTGCTTCTACCTAATGACTCCTTAGAGAATGCTGTCCTTATCTATACTGCAAATTGAATAGTGATTATCTTACTATGTTTACTATCTATCTTAACAGAGAGAAACAGTGATTTATTTGAATGAAGGCAACTTCCCTAATAAGGAAAGTAATTAAGAAAATGAGTTTTCTTCTCATTTTACAGATAAAGACATTGAAGCCCAGATTGGGAACTGGAAACATTCATATTTGTTTGCTCTCAGTGTTGACCTATATGTTTTTACTATACTGTATATTTCTTTTTTTTATTTTATTTTAATTAATTAATTTATTTATTTATTTGAGACGGTGTTTCACTCTTGTTACCCAGGCTGGAGTGCAATGGCGTGATCTCGGCTCACCGCAACCTCTGCCTCCTGGGTTCAGGCAATTCTCCTGCCTCAGCCTCCTGAGTAGCTGGGATTACAGGCATGCGCCACCATGCCCAGCTAATTTTTTGCATTTTTAGTAGATATGGGGTTTCACCATGTTGACCAGGATGGTCTCGATCTCTTGACCTCGTGATCCACCCACCTCGGCCTCCCAAAGTGCTGGGATTACAGGTGTGAGCCACCGCACCCGGCCCCTATTTCTTTCTTTTGTTTTGAGAGGGAGTCTTGCTTTGTTGCCAGGCTGGATGCAGTGGCCCAGTCTCGGCTCACTGCAACCTCTGTCTCCCAGGTTCAAGTGATTCTCTTGCCTCAGCTTCCGGACTAGCTGTGATTACAGGCGTGCACCACCATGCACAACTAATTTTTGTATTTTTAGTAGAGACAAGGTTTCACTATATTGGCCAGAGTGGTGTTATTTTTAGTAGAGACAGGGTTTCACCATGTTGGCCAGGATAGTCTTGATCTCATCACCTCGTGATCCACCCACCTAGGCCTCCCAAAGTGCTGGGATTACAGGCATGAGCCACTATGCCTGGCTGTATGTGTGTATGTATGTATGATTTCCTTCCTTCCTTCCTTCCTTCCTTCCTTCCTTCCTTCCTTCCTTCCTTCCTTCCTTCCTCTCTCTCTTTCTTCTTTCTTTCTCTCACTTTCTTCCTTCCTCTCTCCCTCCCTCCCTCCCTTTCTGAGACAGAGTTTTGCCCTTGTTGCCCAGGCTGGAGAGCAATGGTGTGATCTTGGGTCACTGCAACCTCTGCCTCATAGGTTCGAGCGATTCACCTGCCTCAGCCTCCCAAATAGCTGGGATTACAGGTGTCCGCCACCATGCCCAGCTAATTTTTTTTTGTATTTTTTTGTAGAGACAAGGTTTCACCATGTTGATGTGGCTGGTCTTGAACTCCTGACCTCAGGTTATCCACCCGCCTCAGCCTCCCAAAGTGCTGGGATTACAGGTGTGAGCCACTGCACCCAGCCTAAATACACGTATATTATTTAGTGATGTAGAAATGTGAAATTTCCCTTAGCAGTTAAGTAGTTTAATAGTTTAGTTATTCTTGCACTTAAGATGGTAGCAAACACAATACCAGCTGTGTGCCAGTCTAAGACCTTTACGTATAATAACTAATTTTATACTCATACTAACCCTATTAGGTAGGTACCATTTTTTTCCCCTCCTTTTTATTGTAAAGGAAGCCAAGGCAGAGAGTTTAGTAACTTGTTCAAGGTCATGCAACTAGGAGAACCAAGACTGGAACTCAAGAAGTATGTTTCTGGATTTGAACCTAGGGAGTACTGGCTCCAGAATCCTGCTGTCAATCGTCATGCTGCTTCTCAGAATCTTCAGACTTATTAAAAGTTTCACTATCTTGGAACTTTATTTTTATTTATCCAGGATAAAATTGGCTTTTTTTAGGAACTTCATGTGTATGTCTACCAGGATTTCAGATGATCTCTAATAATGGAGGACCTACTATTATTTGTAAAAAGTGCCCAGACAACATGGTGCGTATAATTTATTTTAAAATAACTGTAAAAAGTAGTAAGTTAAGTGACTATTTTTCAAACTATAATTTAACATTTACTCTGTTTCCCCACAGACTTTAAAATTATTATGCTAACTTTATTTTTATCAGAGTAAATTTTGGGAGATCAGTGAAATTTTATTCAAACTTGGAAAAATCAGAGATTTATTTCTTTTAAAATCTGAAATTAAAAAAACCACAAAGCTGTAAAAATTTAAGTTTTTGGTTTTACTTGTAGAATAACTTGATTATAAAGAAAATTCAATGGATAAAGCATATGTAGAGCAGTTTAGGATGTGTGCAATTTGGAATGTGTATATTCTTTGACTGGTGAAAATGGAGTTCAATGTATAAGACCCACCATGTCAATAGTTTATATGATTACAGATGTTCATAATGATATCTAAGGTATAATTATTTCATGAAATACCAATTACATTAATAAATAGGTTAAATAATGTCTGTTACTGTTTTGTTAGTAATTTGATATGGTAATTTTTGAAAAATTAGTGAATTAAGTTACTGTATATAATTTTCAATCAACACAAATGTATTTGTCAATCATTTTCGATAATTAAGAGTCTCTGTGTAATAGTTCTGACATTTACAGCAGTGTTTCTTCTCATTGTCATATAAAGCAATTCTGGGAATTTAATATGAAATTGTCAAGTTATCCCAATTTACAGGATCTGATTATCATTTTGATATTTATTTTATATCTTTACAAATGTTGATCCTAGCCGAATTACCCGTGGTAAAAAGCTGTTAATAAAAAGTGATCCCACAACAGATATTTTTTTCAGTGACGTTAAGTTATAATTTTAAAATTGTCCTATATAGGCCAGGTGTGGTGGCTCATGCCTGTAATCTCAGTACTTTGGGAAGCCAAGGCCAATGGATCATGAGCTCAGGAGTTCGAGACCAGCCTGGTCAATATGGTGAAACCCTGTCTCTACTAAAAATACAAAAATTAGCTGGGCATGGTGGCGCATGCCTGTAGTCCCAGCTTCTTGGGAGGCTGAGGCAGGAGAATCACTTGAACCCGGGAGGCACAGGTTGCAGTGAGCTGAGAGATTGTGCCACTGCACTCCAACCTGGTGACAGAGCGAGACTTTTATCTCAAAAAAAAAAAAACTTTACTAGTACAAGCCATAAATGGATAGAAGAAAATATTCTCATAAATCAATTTTAACAACTATGCGTATAATTTATATTTCATAAAATTCACATATTTTGAATCACCTTTGTTGGCCAGGCTGGTCTCAAACTTCTGACCTCAGGTTATCTGCCTTCTTTGGCCTCCCAAAATGCTGTAATTACAGACGTAAGCCACTGTGCCTGGACTAAATTTTTTTTTATGTATTTGGATTTTTAAAAAGTAGAATAATGTTTTGGACAGGTAAGATTAAACTGTTAACTATTGATTCAATCTTTTTGTGTTGTGTTGTGTTTTATATTTGTTTTTTTTGTTTTTTTTTTTTGAGTTGGAGTTTCGCTCTTGTTACCCAGGCTGGTGTGCAATGTCGCGATCTCGGCTCACCGCAACCTCCGCCTCCTGAGTTCAAGCAATTCTCCTACCTCAGCCTCCCAAGTAGCTGTGACTACAGGCGCACGCCACCATCCCCAGCTAATTTTTGTATTTTTAGTAGAGACGGGGTTTCACCATGTTGACCAGGATGGTCTCAATCTCTTGACCTCGTGATCCGTGGGCCTCGGCCTCCCAAAGTGCTGGGATTATAGATGTGAGCCACCACACCCGGCCCGTGTTTTATATTTGTAAATGGAAAAACGAAATGACAAATAATTATGAAATTAGGCATCCATTTGAATTAAAGATCCTGAAGAAGAGAACTATTATCCAGAGTTAATCCTTTAATAGTTGTCAGGACATAGTAATAATATAGAGCTTAATTTTGGAATATAAGCATGAATTATCTCTCCAGGGAATTTTTATGTGGCTCATATATGTATGACTTATTTGAATATTCCCTTCAGTTGTATACTCTTAGGGCATTTTGAACTTACATGATTTAGGAAAAGAAAGTTAATTTAAAAAGAGAAAAACATTTTTTTTTTTAATTTAGAAAGGTGTTACTGAGGATGGCTGGGACTGCATTTCTTGCCCTAGTGGCTTAACTGCAGAAGGAAAATGTCACTGTCCCACTGGTCATATTTTAGGTAAGAATTAGATTCCTTACGAAAAAGTAGTGATAAATCTTCATTTGTGTGTGTGTGTGTGTTTTGAAAAGGGTATTGATTTAAATAGTTAGGTGTTTACTTAATATTTTTTGCAGCTCAAGCAATCCTCATGCCTCAGCTTCCTGAGTAGCTAGGACTGTACACATCCACCACTGCAGCTGGCTAATTTTTAAATTTTTATTGAGACTGGGTCTTTATGTTGCCCAGCCTGGCTTTGAATACCTGGCCTCAAGAGTTCCTCCTGCCTCAGCCTTGTAAAGAGTTGGAATTATAGCCATTAGTCACTGTGTCCAAACTATGCACTTAAGTAAGAGAAAAAAATACTTATCACTGGAAAAGAAAAGGTAGGCCATAGTCCCTGTACTTTGGAAGGCCAAGGCAGGTGGATCGCTTTAGCTCAGGAGTTCGAGACCAGTGTGGGCAATATGGTGAAACCCTATCTCTACAAATTAAAAAAAAATCATTCGGTTACAGTGGCACACACCTGTAGTCTCAGTTACTCAGAGGCGAAGGTGGGAAAATCACTTGAGCCTGGAAGGTGAGGCTGCAATGAACCGAGATGGCGCCACCACACTCCAGCCTGTACCACAGGGTTAAGACCCTATCTCAAAAAAAAAAGTTAAAAAATCATTGTTTTCAGTTGATTTGATTGTATGTTTAAAACACCCAAGAGAATGACTAAAAACTAGGGCTGTGTGCGGTGGCTTACGCCTAGCACTTTGGGAGGCTGAGGTGAGCGGATCATGAGGTCAGGAGATTGAGACCATCCTGGCCAACATGGTGAAACCCCGTCTCTACTAAAAATCCAAAAAAATTAGCTGGGCATGATGGCACATGCCTGTAATCCCAGCTACTCAGGAGGCTGAGGCAGGAGAATTGCCTGAACCTAGGAGGCAGAGATTGCGGTGAGCCAAGATCGTGCCATTGCACTACAGCCTGGATGATAGTGCAGACTCTGTCTCAAAAAAAAAAAAAAAAAAAAAGAAAAACCAGCAGCAAAAAAGCAGTGATGTTTACAGTAGCAACAAAAAAGAAAAAATACTTAGGCATATTCTTTCTTTTCTTTTCCTTTCTTTCATTTTTTTGTTTGAGTTTTGCTGTTGTTGCCCAGGCTGGAGTGCAGTGGCGTGATCTCGGCTCACTGCAACCTCCACCTCCCAGGTTCAAACAATTATTCTGCCTCAGCCTCCTGAGTAGCTGGGATTATAGGCTTGGGCCACCATGCCTGGCTAATTTTGTATTTTTAGTACAGACATGGTTTCTTCATGTTGGTCACACTGGTCTCAAACTCCCGACCTCAGATGACCCACCCACCTCAGCATCCCAAAGTAGTGTTGGGATTACAGGTGTGAGCCACTGTGCCTGGCCTTGGCATATATTTTATTTATTTATTTATTTTTTGAGACAGAGTTTCGCTGTTGTTACCCAGACTGGAGTGCAATGGCACAATCTCGCCTCACCGCAACCTCCGTCTCCTGGGTTCAAGCAATTCTCCTGCCTCAGTCTCCTGAGTAGCTGGGACTACAGGCGCGCACCACCATGCCCAGCTAATTTTTGTATTTTTAGTAGAGACAGGGTTTCACCTTGTTCACCAGGATGGTCTCCATCTGTTGACGTCATGATCCACCCGCCTCAGCCTCCCAAAGTGCTGGGATTATAGGCGTGAGCCACCGCGCCAGCTGGCATATACTTTAGAAGGAATGCGCAACATAATTAATTGAAGGAATTTGTTAATATTACTGAGAGATACGAAGGCAGGCTTTTATAAGTGAAGATGCATCATTTATTTTTGGATGGGAAGATTACGTATTAGAAAGATGTCAACTCTCCTACCAGTCTATATATTTTAAAGGATCTTAGTAAATTCTATCAGGATATTGTTTGTTTGTTTTGGGGTAATATACAAATAGATTTTGAAGTTTATCAGGAAAGATATATGAAAAGATAAAAAAATTCTGGGAAGGGAAAGAAGGAACTACCCCATCAGATATTATGCATGTTATAAAGCTATTATAATAACATGTATGACAGGCATATGGGTACACAGACTGATTGATGAGACTTAAACCAGATCATCAGAATAGGTTCAATTTATGTGGGAATTTGGTATGTGAAAAAAGTGACATTTCATATATGTGGAAATAAGACTGATTAATGGTGCTGAGAAAACTGAGAAAACACTAAGTTGGGTTTCTACCTTATTTCTGAGAAAATTAAACCTCAAATGAGTGAAATATTAAATATGAATATATGAAAGTTCTTAAAAAAATGTAGGAAAAATTTGTGTAGTTTTGGTATAATAGGCCTAAGAATGACCAAAAATACTCAATCACTTTGGAGACCTATGTGGGAGGATTATTTGAGCCCAGAAGTTTGAGACCAGCCTGGGCAACACAGGAAGACTCTGTCTCTACAAAAAGAAAAAAACCACAGAAGGAAAAATTGGTAAATTTACAGAATGCCATAAAATTATAATACCAAAAACCAAACTACAAACTAAAGAAAAGTATTAATGCACACAATAGACAGAGGTCAAAGTTCTTCAATAAATGTAAAGCTCCTACAGGTAAATAAGAGTAAGATGAATAGCCCAATTTTTAAAACAGCCAAAAAATCATGAGTAAAGTTCACACAGAAAAAAATATTTTAACATGAGAAAAATGTTCAACCTTACTCAGAGTAAGAAGTACATTAAAACCAAAATGAGATTTTACTTTTAACCTACCAGATTTTATTATAAAAATTATTTAGCCTGGCATAGTGGCTCACCCCTGTAATCCCAGAACTTCAGAAGGCTGAGGTGGGTGGATCACCTGAGGTTAGGAGTTCAAGACCAGCCTGACCAACATAGTGAAACCCCATCTCTACTAAAAATATAAAATTGGCCGGGTATGATGATGAATGCCTATAATCCCAGTTACTTGGGAGGCTGAGGCTGGAGAATCACTTGAACCAGGAGACAGAGGTTGCAGTGAGCCAACATTGTGCCATTGTGCTTTAGCCTGGGCAACAAGAGTGAAACTCCGTCTCAAAAAAAAGTTTTCAACTTTGGCAACGCATTTTTTTTTTTTTTTTTTTTTTTAGACAGAGTTTTCGCTCTTGTTACCCAGGCTGGAGTGCAATGGCATGATCTCGGCTCACCACAACCTCCGCCCCCTGGGTTCAGGCAATTCTCCTGCCTCAGCCTCCTGAGTAGCTGGGATTACAGGCACGTGCCACCATGCCCAGCTAATTTTTTGTATTTTTAGTAGAGATGGGGTTTCACCATGTTGACCAGGATGGTCTCGATCTCTTGACCTCGTGATCCACCCACCTTGGCCTCCCAAAGTACTGGGATTACAGGCTCGAGCCACTGCGCCTGGCCTTGGCAATACATTTTTAAGGATACCGGGAAACAGTCATTCATGCATCAGTGGAAAATTATAAGTTGGTGCAATCTCTGTGGAGAGCAAATTTACAGTACTTATAAAAATTTAAAATACAGATTATCTTTGCCCAGAAAGCTCTCATCTAGAAATTTCTCGTTTGAATACACTTAACTGTATGCATGAAGAAGTGTTTGTATGTTTTTTCTTGCAACATTATTCCTAAGACAAAAGATCGTCAACAATATAAGAATCTATCACCGGGCGCGGTGGCTCAAGCCTGTAATCCCAGCACTTTGGGAGGCCGAGGCCAGTGGATCACGAGGTCAAGAGATTGAGACCATCTTGGTCAACATGGTGAAACCCCGTCTCTACTAAAAATACAAAAAATTAGCTGGGCATGGTGGCACATGCCTGTAATCCCAGCTACTCAGGAGATTGAGGCAGGAGAATTGCCTGAACCCAGGAGGCAGAGGTTGCAGTGAGCCGAGATCGCACCATTGCACTCCAGCCTGGGAACAAGAGCAAAACTCCGTCTCAAAAAAAAAAAAAAAAATCTATCAAGATGAGATCAAATAAATTATTATATAGTCATACAATGGTATAGAATGCAATTATGGAAAAATAAACAGGCAGCTCTACACATTGCTATAGAAAGAAATCTAAGGTATATTGAGTAAGAAAGCAAGATATAAAATAATTTATTCATTTATCTACAAATATTTATTGAGTACCTGCTATTTATCAGCACTATTTTATGTATTTGGTATGCCGTTATTTAGCTTTTTAAAGACCATTATATATGCATATGTGCTTGTATATGCACAGGCTATTTCTGAAAAAATTCATAAGAATCTGGTAACAATGTTGCCTCCTGAGTGAAGAACTGAGTGTCTGGGAATGTTGGGAAAGAGACTTAATTTTTATTTATTTTCTTTTTTGAGATGCGTCTCGCTATGTTGCCCAGGATGGAGTGCAGTGGCTAGTCACAGGCGCAGTCCCACTACTGATCAGCCCAGGAGTTTTGACCTGCTCCATTTCCAACCTGTGCCGATTCACCCCTCCTTAGGCAACCTGGTGGTCCCTCGCCCCTGGGAGGTCACCATACTGACGCTGAACTTAGTGTGGACACCCGATCGGCATAGTGCACTACAGCCCAGAATTCCTGGCCTCAAGTGATCCTCTCACCTTAACCTCCCAAGTAGCTGGGACTACAGGCACGTGCCACCGCACCCGGCTAATTTTTATTTTAAATCCTTTTGTGCTTGGTGCGTTGGCAGACGCCTATAATCCCAGCACTTTGGGAGGCCTAGTGGGCAGTTCTGAAGTTCAAGACCACCCTGGCCAACATGGTGAAACCCCATCTCTACTAAACATACGAAAATTGGCTGAGCATGATGGCAGGCGCCTGTCGTCCCAGCTACTTGGGAAGCTGAGGCAGGAGAATTGCTTGAACCCAGGAGGCAGAGATTACAGTGAGTGAGATTGCACAACTGCGCTGCAGCGTGGGTGACGAGCAAAACTCTTTCTCAAAAAATAAAATAAATTATTTTGTGCCTTTTATTTTTATACTTAATTACCCAAAGATTAATTTTTTAATTAAAAAATTATTTATGTTTTATCTTTAAATTATTTTTTAATTTTAGTAATTATTTTTGTAGCAATGGGGGGGGTCTCACTATATAGCTCAGGCTGGTCTAGAACTCCTGGCCTCAAGCAATCCTCCTGCTTTGACCTCTCAATGTGTTGGGATTACAGGTGTGAGCCACTATCCCTGGTCTTTTATTTATTTATTTTTTAGAGACGAAGTCTTGTTACGTTACCCAGGCTGGATTCAAACTCCTGGGCTTAAGCAATCCACGTCACCTGGCTTCTTAGTAGTTTCATTGGCACCGTTGCCTCCATTGAAAAGATTAACTAGATTCTCATAGTATTTGGGGGTCTATTCTTAGGGATTGGAGTAATGAAAGTTTTATGACTTGGATGGAAATTTGAATTTATTCCATTTCATGATGTACTGTTTCTACTATAAATCTTAGGATTATGGAAAATCTTTAATTTTTAATTTTTCATTATCCTAAAATTATATTAAAATCCAGATTTTAATTATAAATTTGGAATAAAAATTGGCATTATTTAAAGTAGGGCAGTTCAGTAGAAATACAGTGCAAACCAAATATGTAATTTTTAATTTTCTTGTCTACACATTAAAAAATAAAAAGAAACAAGTGAAATGAGTTTTAATACTGTATTTTATTTAGCCTAATATTATTTAAAATATTATCATTTGAACAGGTAATCAAGGTAAACAGTTTTTGGGATATCTTCGTTCTTTTGTTCTTTTTTTTTTTTTTGAGATGGAGTTTTACTCTTGTTGCCCAGGCTGGAGTGCAATGGCACAATCTCAGCTCACTGCAACCTCTGCCTTCCAGGTTCAAGCAATTCTTCTGCCTCAGCCTCTAGACTAGTTGGGACTACAAGCACCCAACACTGCACCTGGCTAATTTTTGTATTTTTTAGTAGAGACGGGGTTTTACCATATTCATCAGGCTGGTCTTGAACTCCTGACCTCAGGTGATCCGCCCGCCTCAGCCTTCCAGAGTGCTGGGATTAGAGGCATGAGCCACTGTACCCAGCAGGCCATGGTATTAGTTGTACAGGTAGAGAGAATAATTCTGTTTCTGAACATACTTTAAAGAGAGAGCTGACAGGGTTTGCAGATCTGTTTTTTATTTTTATTTTTTTGATATGGAACATGAGGAGACTCTTATGGACTGGAGTAAATGGTCAAATGGAGCTGTCATTTATTGAGAAAGGGATGACTGTATGAGGAACAAGTTGTTCATCTTTACTTTTGTTAAAGTCACTTTTTACCACCATGTACAAACTTAAAACATCTTGTAGGCGCAGCACTTTGGAAGGCCGAGGCGGGTGGTTCACAAGGTCAAGAGATCGAGACCATCCTGATCAACAAGGTGAAACCCCATCTCTACTAAAAATACAAAAATTAGCTGGGCCTACAAATATTAGGTGGTGCGCACCTGTAGTCCCAGCTACTCGGGAGGCTGAGGCAGGAGAATTGCTTGAACCCAGAAGGTGGAGGTTGCGGTGAGCCGAGATTGCGCCATTGCACTCCAGTCTGGGTAACAACAGCGAAACTCTGTCTCAAAACAAAACATTATGGATAAGACCACAATCCTCTTTGACCACTTTTCCCAATGCTGATTTTCTATTGCTCCCTCAACCCCAAAGTAATTGGTTATTTTGGGATGTTTATTTTGGGGGGTGTGTGCGCGCGTGCTCACATTCAGAATTTTTTTCTGTTTTGTTGTAAGGATCTATATTATGTAGCTACAGGAAACGTAGTGGTATATTTGCTTAAAAGTTTCATATACAAATATTAGTCTAGCATACTTTTTTCAGTTAGCGATAGATATGCTCTGATGCTCTGTTAGATTTACCTGATTCTTTTTTTTTTTGAGACAGGGTCTTACTCTTGCCCAGGCTAGAAAGTAGTGATGCTCGCTGCAACCTCGACCTTCCAGGTTCAAGCGATTCTCATGCCTCAGCCACCTGAATAGCTAGGATTACAGGCACATGCCACCATACCTAGCAAATTTTTGTGTGTGTTTTTTTTTTTTAGTAGAGATGAGGTTTAGCCATATTGGCCAGGCTGGTCTTGAATTCCTGGCCTCATGTGATCCACTCACCTTGGCCTCACAAAGTGCTGGGATTACAGGCATGAGCCTCCTCATCTTGCCTTAGCTGATTCTGTTTGTTTGTTTGTTTGTTTGTTTGTTTGCTTGTTTGTTTGAGACAGAGTCTCACTCTGTCACCAGGCTGGAGTGCAGTGGTACGATCTCAGCTCACTGCAACCTTCGCCTCCCAGGTTCAAGCAATTCTGCTGCCTCAGCCTTCTGAGTAGCTGGGACTACAGGCGTGCACCACCACTCCCTGCTAGTTTTTGTATTTTTAGTAGAGACAGGGTTTCATGAGGTTCGCCACGATGGTCTCGATATTTTGACTTCGAGATCTTCCCACCTCGGCCTCGCAAGTAGCTGGGACTATAGGCGCACGCCACCATGCCCAGCTGATTTTTGTATTTTTAGTAGAGATGATTTCACAGCAGGCTGGTCTTGTGATCTTCCCATCTCAGCCTCCCAAAGTGCTGGGATTACAGGCGTTCAGCCACCGCAGCCAGCCACCTGATTTTTAAAAATCTATTCCATAGTATTTTGTAGCATGAATATACCACCATTTTGCTATTTTAAATATTCATGTTGTTTATAACAAATAATGCTTCAATGAATATCCTTACATACATGTTCAAGTGTTTCTGTAGGTTAGGTATGTAAACACAAAATTGTACCTTTGTAAGGATGTGAATTTAAAACTTTAATAGACACTACTAAAAGCCTTCTAAGTTGCAGAAACTTATTAGTAACCTATGAAAATACTTACTTCCCCATCCTAGTGTGACAATATATAGATAAGAGGTAAGAAGATTTTGAGGGAAAAAAACACTTAATTTTTATGATGACTTGGAAAATTATTCTCTATATTTTACTATGTGAGAATAGGGAAGGCATCACCGCTCTTTTTTTGAAGGCATGGACAGGGTATGAAGGCATTACTTCTCTATACTTAATTACGGAGATACTTGTTATGCCTTTAATGCAAATAAAGTGTTTTGAGAATTATTAGAATAATTGTTACAGTTGGGTTTTGTTAAATATTTTCTAAATTTGTAGAAGCTTGTATGTTTGCTATGAGTTACATCTTTATTTTGTTTCTAAACTGTTTAGTGGAAAGAGATGTTAATGGAACATTGTTGTCTCAAGCAACTTGTGAGCTCTGTGATGGAAATGAAAACTCTTTTACAGTAGCAAATGCTTTACGAGACAGGTATGCAGTGTGATGGGGGCTGACTTATTAATACCATCTTATATTAATGTATAATCTATACTTTTAAGAGTATTTTTCTCTCGTATCACTTGCTTCTTACAATAACCCAAGGAAGGATAGAAGTAGACATTAACAGATACAGAAGCTGAGGCCCAGAGCATGAGGCAGAATAGGGTTCAAATTTTGGTCCAGTCTATTAGTTATTTGACCTCGGATGGCTCACTACTTCACAATCCCTTGTCTTTGGAATGGTAATAAACCACCCACTTCATAGGCTATAATGGCTCAGAAACAAATAAGTACAGTTCTTAGTGTAGTGCTACAAAGTAACCACTCTGTAAAGGGTAGCTATTTTTTTTTTGTTACTATGTCATTTGTCTATAATCTATAATGTAATTATATGCTAAGTACTATGCTAACACTCTTATGTATTAAAATGTGACATAGAAAAAAAATTGCATACTAAATCATAACCCAGGTACCCTGATTTATAGTCTCATTTTCTGTTACTTCCTGTTCCCCCTTTGTACATGTGTTTGTGAACCATAGGCACGTGTGCGCGTGCACACACACACACACACACACACCTCTGCCTGCCTATGTGCGTCCCTCTAACTTAAGCATGTTACTCCAATTTCAGCTTCTTTATTTTTTTTATGTGAGATAGAATCTCACTCTGTCACCCAGGCTGGAGTACAGCGGTGCAATCTCTGGCTCACTGAAACCTCGGCCTCCTGGGCTCAAGATACTCTTCTGCCTCAGCCTCCTCAGTAGCTGGGACTACAGGCACACACCACCATGCCCAGCTAATTTTTGTGTTTTTAGTAATGACAGGGTTTCACCTTATTGGCCAGGCTGGTCTCAAACTCCTGACCTCGTGATCTACCCCCCTTTGCCTCCCAAAGTGCTGGAATTACAGGCGTGGGCCACTGCACCCAGCCTTCTTTAATTTTTTTAGAGGCCTACATCATGACTTCCCTTGAGGCACAGTTTTTTCTTTAGTTTCCAGGTTTAATACAGAAAATAGTTGAGCAGCTTTTCTGAGGGCTAGTGTTGGATTATCTTTTCTTTAAGGCTGACCTGAGTTACAGCATCCAAATACTGATTACTGGGCTGATCCCCAAGTTTACCCCTCTATTATTTCCCCTAGCCTAGTCTGTTTTACGCCATGTGCAAGCCCCACTCCTACCTGCTCTATCTTGCAAGTGATGAACACCCATATATTGACTCATCACTGTCCTCACTGGTCTGGTACCCTCCCTCTCTCTACTCTACGTCATTCATTACTGAAAGATATGAAGTATTTTCCTAAAGTAAACAAAGATGATAAATAGAATTTATTTAAAAGTCTTGGTTGTAGGTTTGATAGGAGCTATATATACATTTCTCTTTAAATTATGCTACCTCTTTACTTTGTGGCACATAAAATAAGGAAAGTATATTTGATTAACTAATTGTAAAAATTGATTGGGTTTATTTATGCGAGTTTGTTGGTCTCTTTTTTTTTCCTCGATAATGTGCATTTTGATATTGGTCTCTTTTGTTAGTTGGGTGATATAATTATCTTTGATATTTAGAATTACTCATTCTGTACAGTCCACGTAGTTAAAACTCTTCTATTATTGATTAATTTACTTTATACTTTGCTTTGTAACACAGAAGGGTCTAAAACTATTCAAATCAGTGTTATTTTAAATTTGTTTGACATATTTATGTAATTGCTTACTGAATGAATCTAATCCATTGTTTAGGAAGACAGCTTTTCTATTAAATTAGGTTTAGTATAATTTGTTCACATTTTAAAAATTATTTTTGTTATATCGAACAGGTGCATCCGATGTGAGCCAACATTTGTCAATACCAGCAGGTCCTGTGCATGTTCAGAACCTAACATTTTAGTAAGGCTAAGCAAATTGATGAAGTATATATATTTTTATTTCAGTTGCTTATGCCTTTTCATAACCTTCTATTTTTTTTCCTCATTTATTTATGAAGACAGGAGGATTATGTTTCAGCAGCACAGGGAGTTTTCCTCTACGTAGAATTTCAACTGCACGTTATGGAGAGGTTGTGAGTATGTTTAAATTTTTTTGTTCTGTTGTTAAGGAACTTTCTATATTTCATTCATTAGTAATTAATTTTGGGCTAAAATGAGAAACACTTTTGTGCAAATCATTTTAAAACAGAAACACATATCAATCTAAGAAACATTAGTCTAATAATTCGGCATTATAATTTCTAAGTACAGTACTTAGTCTGTACCATAGCCTGTTTGTTTTTCAGTACTTTACAGAATGTTTACACCAGAAATGTCTGGTATATGTCCTGTATAGGATGCAGTATAATACATTTAAGGGGCCAGGTGTGGTGGCTCACACCTGTAATCCCAGCACTTTGGGAGGCCAAGGTGAATGGATCATGAGGTCAGGAGTTCGAGACCAGCCTGAGCAACATGGTGAAACCCCGTATCTATTAAAAATATAAAAATTAGCCGGGCGTGGTGGCATACACTTTTAATCCCAGCTACTCAGGAGGCTGGGTCACAGAGTAAGACTCCCTCTCAAAAAATACATACATACATACATAATACATTTAAGGGCACCAGAAACTCTAGATTTGAAGCCTGGATTTGCAAGTCATTAGTTTTGTATCCTTGAACCTTGAGAAAATTCCAAAACTTCAATTTATTGTCTGTAAATTTGTCATAATGAAAGTACCTTTATCACAGAGCCTGTACATAGTAAGCATTAGATAAATCAGGATTATTCTTTTTTTTTCCTTTTTTTTTTAAGATGGAAGCTCTGTTGCGAGGGCTGGAGTATAGTGGCACTGTAACCTCTGCCTTCTGGGTTCAAGCTATTCTCCTGCCTTAGCCTCCTGAGCAGCTGGGATTACAGACACCAGCCACTATGTCCAGCTAATTGCTTTTTCTTTTTTTATATATTTATTTAAAGATGGGGTTTCACCTTGTTGGTCAGGTTGGTCTTGAACTTCTGACCTCAGGTGATCCACCCGCCTTGGCTTCCCAAAGTGTTGGGATTATAGGTATGAGCCACCGTGTCTGGGCTTAATTTTTTTTATTTTTAGTAGAGATGGGGTTTCACTATGTTGACCAGGCTGGTCTCAAAACTCCTGACCTCAGGTAATGCGTCCACCTCAGCCTCCCAAAGTGCTGGGATTATAGGCGTGAGCCACCTCGCCTAGCCAGGATTATTCTTATTTGGCCAGATTGTTCCTTATTTTGTGGATGAGATTATTGAGGCCTAGAGTTAGAGCTTTGGTAACAGATGCTGTTGATAACTAGTTCTAGGGTATAAAATGGGAAGTAAGTTGATGAATTGTAACTAAAGAGATCACAAATCCAAGAGAACAAGAGTTAGATGACTAGGTGTTGGAATAGGAATTAATGAATGAACACTGAGGATGCCTTAGTATATCAGAGCTTGGGGTGGACAGGCTGTGATCTAGTTGTTAATATCATTATTGTTAATATTATTGTTGAACTTAGGAGTGATTAAGAGGACTGTGAGAGTAGCAATGATGAGAGTGGGATCTAGGCTCTTGATGAATCAAGCAAGTATAGTTCTTGTGAAGTATAGTTCCTCTCCTCCAGTATAGCTCTTGTGAAGAAGACAGGCAAGTACAAAGTAGTTACAAGACAACAAAATAGAAGCTAAAATAGCTGTATACATAGGGAACTCTGAGATTATCTAAAAACTGGCTCATCTGTAACAAAGTACATGTCTTCTGGGGCATTCTCCTCCAGATTGAAGTGAATGTGTGTATATGATTATTAAATTTGCAGGTCTTTAATTTTCCTTTTTTCTTTTTTTCAAATGATTAAGTTGAAATAATTTTGCTGGAAGTCTCAACAATGGCTCTTTGTTCTTTCTGGTCTGAGATCCCCAATTACTTAGTGGTCATGTCCCTTTAGCTTCCTCCAATTTGGAACCAGGTCCTCAGTGTTTCCTGTCTTTCATGAATGCAACAGTTTTGAAGATTACAGGCCTTACCATTCCTACAGATTCTTTCCTCATATTCAGTACCTGCTAAAAGCCACAAAAAAGATGCCATGTTCTTCTCAGTGCACTGCATCACATCCAGGGGCACACAATATCTACCTGTGCCACCATTGATGCCATTAACCTTGATCATCTGCCCTAAAGTCACCATGGCTACCATAAAGTTACCGTTTTCCATTTGTAATTGATTAGTATTTGTGAGGAGTATTTCTAAGATTACACTTTCTCACTAACCCTTAACCCACTAGCATTAGTCTCCATTGTTGATGCTTGCCCTTAACAACCACTATTGTGATGGTTGCCAAAGGTTAATTTTTGATTTCCACCGACATTTGATTACGTCCACATTTATTAATTGACATGCTATTGTAAGGAAGAACTATCTCTTCTTCCCCATTTATATACTTACTTTTTTTTTTTTTGAGATGGACTCTTGCTCTGCCACCCAGGCTGGAGTGCAGTGGTGCGATTTTGGCTCACTGCATCTTCTGCCTCCTGGGTTCAAACAATTCTTTTGCCACGGCCTCCTGAGTAGCTGGGATTAGGGTGTGTGCAACCATGCCTGGCTAATTTTTTTTGTATTTTTAGTAGAGACAGGGTTTCACCGTGTTGGTCAATCTCCTGACCTCTTGATCCGCCCCCACCTCCCCCGGCCTCCCAAAGTGCTGGGATTACAGGCATGAGCTACCACCCCCAGCCTATATACTTATTTTTAAAAATTAATGTCCACGTGGATTTATGGGTTTCTCATTTATTCAGTTAGTTTTAATCTAATATATTCATTATTTGTTTTGATGCTCAAATTGTCCTATATCTGACCAATAAAAGTCCTTTCAAGTTAGCACCTGCATTTTTTTTTTTTTGGACATGTCCCCATCATTCTTTCAGCATTCGCTTACTTTATGGTACAAGAAGATTTCTAGGCTGATCTTGTACTTTTCCATTTTTCCTCCCTCACCCCTGAAATCAGCCATTTCTTTTGTTTGTTTGTTTGGGATAGAGTTTTGCTCTTGTTGCCCAGGCTGGAGTGCAATGGCTCGATCTTGGCTTATTGCAACCTCGGCCTCCTGGGTTCAAGTGATTCTCCTACCTCAGCCTCCCGAATAGCTAGGATTACAGGCATGTGCCACCATGCCCAGCTAATTTTTGTATTTTTAGTAGAGACGGGATTTGTCCATATTAGTCAGGCTGGTCTTGAACTCCCAACTTCAGGTGACCTGCCCACCTCGGCCTCCCAAAGTGCTGGGATTATAGGTGTGAGCCACCATACCCAGCTGGAGTCAACCATTTCTTTAATTAGTTTTGAAGAATAATATTTAGAAACCAAGATTAACACACTTAGTATGTCCTCTCAGCAAACATAGCTAGGAAATATACACATATCTACATACACATATCTATGACTATTTTTGTGTCTGTATATATACTAAAATAAATGGGCCAGGCACAGTGGCTCATGCCTGTAATCCTAGAGCTTTGGGAGGCCAAGGTGGATCCCTTGAGGTCAGGAGTTTGAGACCAGCCTGGCCAACAATGTGAAACCTTGTCTCTACTAAAAATACAAAAATTAGCTGGATATGGTGGTGCACACCTGTAATCCCACCTACTGGGAAGCTGAGGCAGGAGAATTGCTTGAATCTGGAAGGCAGAGGTTGCAGTGAGCCAAGATTGCACCACTGTACTTCAGCCTGGGCGGCAGAGTGAGACCTGTCTCAAAATAAATACATAAAATAAAATAAAAATAGCTGATACAGATACCTTCAATTCTGAAGCAATATCTCAGGGTTCTTTCTAACCTTTCCCTTTGATAGGTTTTACATATCTTCTCCAGTAGTGAAAATCTGGGGTTCATTATCCTCCATTTATTCATATGGTCAATGTAACCAATCTTCCAACCCCCTCACTTTCTCTTCCACCTCCACATTCTCCCTCCTCTGATAGCACCATGCAGTCGACTA
This sequence comes from Callithrix jacchus, assembly GCF_049354715.1. Taxonomy (NCBI): domain Eukaryota; kingdom Metazoa; phylum Chordata; class Mammalia; order Primates; family Cebidae; genus Callithrix; species Callithrix jacchus. The sequence continues at coordinate 33,409,117 of NC_133517.1, read as the reverse complement.
ATTGTAGACTTCTTTGATAGGTGGGTAGGGAGGTTCCATCCTTAATGTTGTTCTGATTCAGTTAATGTATTTCATTTAAATATACCAGATTCTTTTTAATTAAAAGAAATTAATGCTAAATTTAAAAAAAAACCGCCTCAACCCTCCCCAGTACTTTCTGGGTCCCACACACAGGCACTTTAGCGGTGACTGGAGGATGGGGCACTGGGAACAGGAATGACACCACCATTGGGCCTGGGGCACCTGAGGACAACTGGAGTGCTCCAGGAGAACTGCAAAAGTCTAGCAGAGCAACACCGGTGTGGGCAGGGAAGGACAGCCTGACAGGCTGGCGGGGCAACTCCCACCACTGAGAAGAAGGGCCGCCTGCAAGGCAACGGCCATAGGAGGCCAGCAATGGGTGTCTGCTGCCTCAGAGGACCCCCCAGTACTGCCAATGTCACGAGGCAGAGGGTGGGGGACTCGAAATCAGCCAGATTACGCATCCCTGCATCCCACACACTTCCCAAAGTCAGGAAGGAGAGGCAAGGGGCCCATAGGTGGAATGAGAAGAGCGGTCCCATTTGCCATGAATGTCTGTCCCTCATCAGACCTGGCCAGGGAGAGCATGACATCACCACAGCAATTGTGCGCTAACCATACCAGTTCTAAACACTGATTCTTTCCTAAGTACAGGTTTGGAATTCCTGATTTTAACTCATGTTGCAACTGGTGTTCAGCCTGGTTCCATGTAGTCACTGTATAAAACATATAAACAAAATCTAGTTAAGATGGTTTTACTACCCTCACCTAGTCCTCAGTTTGCAAGAATAAGAGCTCATTTTATCCAAGTATATATAGGTCAGTCAGATTTTAAGGAATTGTTTACAGTAATTAAACTCAGAAGAGATTAGATTAATTAATAAACCAGAATACATGTTTATTAGTTTATGTTGAGACTATAATTGCAAATTAGACTGAAATACTTGTATTGACTTCATAACATACATTCTTCCTAATTAGAAAAGTCTGCTTTCAACATTAGGGTCAGCAGTTTTCTTAGAGAACAAAATTGGAACATAATTCTGTTTGTATAATTTTGTAACAAGGCATCCAATCCTACTCATCCTACACGTGTAATTTACTTGCCAATCAGAAAACAATCTTCACATGCATGAGTTAGTATCTCCCCATTCCTTTTCCCTCAAAGACATTAATAGTAAACTAACATTGTGGTTTGTGTTTTTCCCAACTTTATTTTGAACAATTTCAAAATTTCAGGAAAGCTGAAAGAATAAGACAATGACTATGCATATATCTTTAACCTAGGTTAACAAATTATTAGTTTTCCCACATTTGCTTTCTCTCTCTGTATATATGTAAATATATACACACACATAATTTTTTTCCCCTGAGCCATTTGAAAATAAGTTGTAGACATAATGGCATTGCACTCCAACTATTTTAGTGTGGCTCTCCTAAGAGTAAGAGAGTAAGGCGTTTTCCTAGAATCACACCCAAGGAATTTAAAATTATCATGATAGAATTAACTGATACCCGTTAATGCCCAAATTTTCCCAGTTGTTCAAAAGTGTTCTTTATTCTCCCTTCCTTTTTAGGGGGAAGGGAGACCTAGAATCCAATCAAGGATCCCACATTGCAGTTAGTCTTTCTAGTGTCCTTTAGTCTAGAACAGATCCCTGCTTCACTTTGCTTTTATGGTTTTCTCTTCTGTATTTTTCTGGTTGTTTTCTCATTATTAAACTCAGTGAAACACACTTTTGCAAGATATTGTATAGATGTTGTATACAGCCCATTGCATCACAACAAGGGGCATGTAATGTCTGTCAGGTTGTTCAGTTATTGGTGATACTAAATTTGATTGCTAGGCCAGGTGGTGCGGTAGCTCCATGCCTGTAAACCCAGCACTTTGGGAGACCAAGGTGGGTGGATCACCTGAGGTCGGGAGTTCAAGACCAGCTGGACCAACACGGTGGAACCCTGTCTCTACTGAAAATATAAAAATTAGCCAAGTGTGGCAGCAGCCTCCTGTAACCCCAGGTACTTGGGAGGCTTAAGGAGGAGAATCGCTTGAACCTGGGAGCCGGAGGTTACAGTGAGCTGAGATCATGCCATTGCACTTCAGCCTGGGTACATTTATTAGCTAGCAATTGTCTGTAGAAACAGTTTACTTTTTCTCTGTGCTTTTTCTTTTTAAAGCTTTATTATCAACTCATAGAATCTTTGTTTATTCATTGTGTTATAATCTGTTACTGTTATTCTTCTTTTCAAAGTTCAAGTTGTACCAAATTTGAACTTCTTTCAGCATAGCTCCTGTGTTGTTTTGATGTGACTTCTTTAGACTTTAGGGATTTCCTTGGTTTCTCTATACCATGTTCCAGACTCACTTTGTAAATGATATTTTTTAATAGTTCCGTAATATTCTGGCTTATGCACTAAAATTTGTATAATTGTATCTTCAGAGAATATTTAGGTTTTCAGTTATTAATTATATTGCTGTCAACCATTGTATACACTAAATATGTTTTCCCATTTGGAGTGATAATTGCCTTAAGATAAATTTCCTAAATGTTTCTAAATTTCTGGGTTAGAGTATATGGATATTGCTTTATAAAAGTATCTTGCAACTTTCACAATATCAATGGCGTTGTATCTGGCTCCATTTTACATGCATTTGTCAGTACTGTTGTGTTGCATTCCATTTTTACTTGTGTGTGTATGTGCCTCAGCCTTCTATGCATGTTTTTTTCTTACTAAATAATTTTTGCTTATTTTTATTTTTTATTTTTTAGACAGAGTTTCGCTCTTGTTACCCAGGCTGGAGTGCAATGGCACGATCTCAGCTCACCTCAACCTCTGCCTCCTGGGTTCAGGCAATTCTCCTGCCTCAGTCTCCTGAGTAGCTGGGATTACAGGCACGCGCCACCATGCCCAGCTAATTTTTTGTATTTTTAGTAGAGACGGGGTTTCACCATGTTGAGCAGGATGGTCTCAATCTCTTGACCTCGTGATCCACCTGCCTCAGCCTCCCAAAGTGCTGGGATTACAGGCTTGAGCCACTGCGCCCGGCCAGTTTTTGCTTATTAAAGATAAGAAAATAGTACCTTAAATTTTTATTATAGATTTATCTGATCTCTGTGGTCCCATGTTCATATAATTTAGTTGTATCATTTCTGTCTGTTCCCAGACAGTTTTCTCTGAAAGGTGCTTCTTAGTTTTTCATATTTTAGCAAGATGTGCAGATAAGCTTTAAAGCAATGGTTTTTAACCAAGGGTTTATGCATAGCCTTCAAAACCCATGTAATTACCTTGATCTAATCTGGAGACTCTGATTCTTTTTTGTTTGTGAAGCCAGGCATTTTTTGCTTTTAGAATGTTCTGCAGGTGATTGTAATGCTCACCATTGTTTGAGAAGCACCACTTTGGAGATTTGAAATGATTTCCCCTGTTTTTTTTTTTTTTTTTTTTTTTTGCTTGCCACTTTGGTACAGTATTTATAATAATTCTAAACCAATAAATATTAACCACTCAATACTAAGTCAGGATCTATTATTTTTTCTTTTGTTTGACACTATATTTTTTATGTTAGTGAAATAGGCATGTAGTATTTCTGGATTATAGACCCATTTCTTCTCTTTATATCTTTTGCCTAAGTGTTATTATTTTGTAAGTCAGTCCTATTTATAATAACTGACATTGGTTAAAAATCAATTTTTGTATTCCTATTAGTATCTGTTTTTCTACTAACATTGTGAAAGTAATGTGAGACACTTCTCATTCAGCAATAAGCATATTGACGTCATTTGAACTTAAAAATAAAATTCATCTTTTTGTTTACAGGGCATGTCTTTAACTTCAGAATGGTTTGCAAAGTATTTGCAATCATCAGCAGCTGCGTGTTGGGTAAGTTTGAATTTTTTAAATAAATTTCATTTCATTTTGAAGAATTGTACCATTTTTTTACCCAGATAATAAAAGTTTCTTTCTAAGTAGCTGTAGCATCTTAGTCATAATTTTATAAGAAGAATAAACCCTTTCTAGTGGGCTGAAAGGGAATACATAAAGAAGATGTTATTTAATATATACAAATTGAGTGTCTCCAAGCTTTTTTAGCTGAAAATGAGTGTTAGGGGAAACTGACTGTCACTTAGTAAATGTTTATTGATGACCTACTGTGTGTCAGGCCCAGTTTTTAAATCAGGTTAGATAGTTTAGAAAAAGAGAAAAATAATCCCTCATGGAGTTACAGTCTAAGTAAATGTCAGGTTGTGCTAAGTGCTATGAAGGCAAATAATTAAGAGTAAAGAACATAGAGCAGGTGGGGATGCTATTTTATGTCGTAATCAGGACAGGCACCTCTGAGAGGGCTATATTTAAGCAAAGAACTGAAAAAAGTGTGAGTGAGCCATGTAAACATCAAGGGGAAGTGTGTTATAAACAGAAACCATAGCAGGAGCAAAGGTCTCAAAATAGAGTTTACTGACTTATTCATTTAAGAGAGAAGGAGGAGGCTGGAGTGGCTGGAGCAGAGTGAGCAGGGAAAGCGGAGTGGAGATGAGGTTAGGGATGTAGGGAGTGGCTATGGCAAGGACCTGGGGCTTATTTTAAGGGGAGATAAAAGGATTTCATACAAAGGAAGACATGATAGAACTTCAGTTTTTGAAAGAATTATTGTAGCATGGAGAACAGAATTTGTTTGGGTAAGGACAGAAGCAGGAAGACCATTTAGGAGAGTATTAGAGTAACTTGAGTGAGAGATAGTGGACCATTGCATGAGGTGGTACTGTGGAAATGACACAAGGGTTTACTTTCAGCTATGCTTTGAAGATTTAGCTTACAGGATTTATTCATGAGCTGGATATGGGGCAAGAGAGAAAAAAAGTTCAAAGTTTTTCATGTGAATAAGTGTAAAAATGAAACTGTCCTCTCCTGATAGGGAAAACTAAGAAAGAAAGTTGAGAGGCAATCTCAACAAATGATCTTATTTTGTTGTTTATAAAGCAGATTACTTAAACAAAATGGATTAGATTTTATGTGTAAACTGTAATATACAAATTCTTATTCTTACAAATATAGTCTAATTATTTTTTTTTAATGTTGTGCTATGAGTTTTTCCTTAGTTCTTTCGGTTTCTTGTCTTTATATTATAGCCTAAAATTAGCAATTAAAATGTTCATGTTATTTCTCTTCCCATGTGGAAAGTTTATTTTCTGCTTAAGCCAGAGGAAAGGTTTTAACAAGCCAAAGAATACAAAAAAAAAGAATTAGTAGAATAGGTAAAAAAAAAAAAAAAAAATGTTTTTTTTTTGAGATGGAGTCTCACCCTGCTGCCCAGGCTGGAGTATGAAGTCTCAACTCACTGCAACCTCTGCCTCCTGGGCTCAAGATATTCTTCTGCCTCAGCTTCCCAGGTAGCTGGGACTACAGGTGTGTGCCACCACACTCAGCTAATTTTTATATTTTTAGTAGAGACAGGGTTTCATCACATTAGCCAGGCTGGTCTCAAACTCCTGACCTCAAGTGATCTGCCTGCCTCAGCCTCCCAAAGTGCTGGGATTATAGGCGTGAGCCACCGCACCTGGCCTAGAATAAGTAAAATTAAAACAAAATAAAATTTGTATATGAACTTTTGCATAGGCTGTTCAGGTTCACGTTACTTTTCTTTGCCATTGTTCTGGTATAGGTATATGCCAATCTAACATCTTGTCAAGCTCTTGGAAATATGTGTGTGATGAACATGAATTCTTACAACTCTGCCACATTTGATGCTTGTCGACTATTTCAGTTTATCTTTGAAAATACTGGCGGACTGAGCACTGTTCATTCTATTTCATTTTGGTAAGGATATTTTGATTAATGAAATGTTATTTTTACTGAATTCATTATGTTTATGAATATATTCACAAATAATAATAATGTTAATAATAAGAAATATTTATTCTCCATTATTAAAACAATTGTAACTATTTATAGGAGACAGAATCTTCCTTGGCTGTTCTATGGAGACCAGTTAGGATTAGCACCTCAAGTGCTCAGTACTGCTTTTCTTCCTACAAATTTCAGTTTCAAAGGAGAAAACCAGGTAAAAGTCTCTAATATCATTAGAGAATAACTACATTTTTATTTACAATTTTAAAAGGTAATAAAAAAGTTAGAATTCTTGTCTTTTTAGGTTGTTGCTACAAACTCAGTTACTAAAATAAATATAAATATTAGCAATTTATAACAACTAAACAGTATAGAGTTTAGCTACCTTATTGAATATATGGATACTTCTAGATTATGTGGTTATGGCAAGACATAGTACTTGTAGGTTTGGGAAGAGTACTTTTCATCACCAAATGCAAAAAAAGTCTCTGTCCAAAGCCGGGCGTGGTGGCTCACGCCTATAATCCCAGCACTTTAGGAGGCCGAGGCAGGTGGATCACGAGGTCAAGAGATCGAGACCATCCTGGTCAACAAGGTGAAACCCTGTCTCCACTAAAAATACAAAAATTAGCTGGGCATGGTGGCACACGCCTGTAGTCCCAGCTACTCCGGAGGCTGAGGCAGGAGAATTGCTTGAACCCAGGAGGCAGAGGTTGCAGGTGAGCCGAGATCATGCCATTGCACTCCAGCCTGGGTGACAAGAGTGAAACTCCATCTCAAACTAAAAAAAAAAAAAAAATCTCTGTCCTATTTTTTCATGTCTTAAAGAGGTGCTTTCAAAGATTGATGGGGGCTCTGTGACGTTGCCCAGCACTTCACAGGGCTAAATTCCCACCTCTAACTTTTTGAGCTTCCAGATTGAGCAGACACTATTCTCCCACATTGCCTCCCATTTAACAGATTCGAAAGGAGCTTATCTATCATTAGTGCTGCCTCTCAATTCTAGAATAATAATTTTCATGCAAAAAACCAGCCTAATTCTTTTAGGTATGTTTAGTCATAAAAATAGATTAAGCCTGAAAACAAAGGTAATTGAATGAAATTTTTCAACAAAAAAGATGAGTCAACAATGAAAATTTCTTTATAGGATATTGTATTACTTTCAGAGTATTTGACCTGATTTTGCTCTTGTTTTCTTTAATTAGAATACAAAACTGAAGTTTGTTGCTGCTTCCTATGATATAAGAGGAAATTTTCTCAAGTGGCAGACTTTAGAAGGAGGTGTTTTACAGGTAAGCATAATGCTAGTTAAAGAATTAATAATGTGCCTTGTTTATTCCCTCTTTTCTTTGCCTCAGGCTTTTCCTGAGAAGACAAGAGGAAAAAAACTAGATTTCCTAGTCTTTTCCTAGAAATAGACTAGATTTTGCCTGAGGCAAAGACAAGAGGAAAAGACTAGATTATTGTATGAATAGAGCATCAGTTACATACTACAGTTGACTTTTTTTTTTCCTGGTAGTTTAAACGAGAATTTCTTGTTCTTTTTTTTTATTTTTTAAATTTTATTTATTCATTTGTTTGTATTTTTTAAAGACGGGGTTTCACCATGTTGGTCAGGCTGCTCTTGAACTCCCGATCTCAGGTGATCCACCCGCCTTGGCCTCCAAAGTGCTTGGATTACAGGCGTGAGCCACCATGCCCGGCCTCTTTTTTTTTTTTAAAGTTATGACTTTAATTTATAATAGATGTTCCCTTAACTTTTCATATCCTTAATACGTTAAATAAGTGTTATGTAGAGCATATATACATTTTTGGGTTTGAGAACTCTTGAGTATAAGCATAGAAAATATTTGTGAGAGATATTTATCTATTGTATTCTTTTACTGTAGCTTTGTCCAGACACAGAGACAAGGCTCAATGCTGCTTATTCGTTTGGAACAACCTATCAACAAAATGTAAGTCTGAACTATATTAGTCTATATTTTAGCTTTATTTTTCAAAATATCACATCAACAGTAATTGGAATAATACTTAAATTTTTGAGATTGGAAATGTTTTAATAGTAATGAATAATTTCACTAATTAATATAATTTTTTATCTTGGTACAGAAAAGCTTAAGTGGCATAAACAGAGCATCTTGTTATCTATGGTTTTTTGTTTTGTTTTGTTTTTTGAGACAGTGTCACTCTGTTACCCAGGCTGGAGTGCGGTGGTGAGATTGGCTCATACTGCAAACTCTGCCTCCTGGGTTCAAGCAATTCTCGTGCATCAACCACCCAAATAGCTGGAACTATAGACGTGCACCACCACACCTGGCTAATTCTTGTGTTTTTCATAGAGACAGGGTTTTGCCATGTTGACCAGGCTGGTCTCAAACTCCTGTCCTCAAGTGAGCCAGCAGCCTCGGCCTCCCAAAGTGCTGGGATTACAGGCGTGAGCCACTACACCCAGCCCTGTTGTTGTTTTTAAAATAAATGTTATTGTGCGTCTAACATAGGCCAGGAAGATCAACACCTATGCAATGCCTGTCTCTGTATGCTCAGCATTTTATCATTATTATTATAAAATAACTATGTGAGATACATAATATCTGTGCTTCACAGATGAGGAAATAATGCCAAATAATTAGGTAATTTACTCAAAGTCTTGTGTCACATAAACTGTGGAACCAATGTTCCATCAGGTTTAAAAAGCATTTTAATTTCTCAAGTAGTTCATAGCCTAGTGGGCAGAACAGTTATATAGACAAAGAATTGCAAAGAATGTGGTAAGTGTCATTCTATAGGTATGTACAAGGTACTGATTTCTGGGGAACTATAGAAAGGCTTCACAAAGTAAGTGATATTGGGCTTATATAATGAATATGAGTTTGCCAGGAGAACACAGTGGAGAAGGAAATGTCAGACAGAAAGACATAGAATAGCATTTGCAATGACAGAGAGACATAGAATAGCATGCCATATTCAGAAACTGCAAGTAGGTTAGTATGAATGGACCACCACAGACTGATAGGGAGTAATGAGAGATAAGCCTGGCTTGGTTAATGGAAGCCAGATCATAGACATCATTGTACATCAGGAGAAAAAAATGGGACTTTATCCCACAGGACGGTAGTTTTAAGCCTTTTCATGGATGTACACTTATTGAGAATGAAGGCATACCTTCTTCATCCAAGTTGAGGCTCAAGAACAAAGCAGTTCTTTACTGTTGGTGTTTTTGGTTCTTATAAAATAATCGTATTTACGGTATTCATGCTTTGGAAGCCAAATGGAAATGCATATAGACAAGGTAGTGTAAAGATATTTTGCAAAACTAGAAAAACACTCTGAAGATGATAAATGTGCTTGCTAATTTTCAATTGTGATCTTTTATCTTTTTATTTTACTTTTTAGTACTTTAAGTTGCTGTTTTATATGCTTTTATTTCTAATCTTACTTTTCAGTGTGAGATTCCCATCTCTAAGATCTTAACTGACTTTCCCACTCCTATATTTTATGATGTATACCTTGAATATACTGTTGAAAATCAACATCAATATATTTTGGCTGTGCCTGTGTTAAACCTAAATCTTCAGCACAATAAGATGTTTGTGAACCAAGGTAAGACATCCATACATAACCACTCTTTCCCTGAGCAGAAATAAATCAATAAGTTAACCCACATGATAATTTAATAAACCACTGATTATAAGAAAGGTCATGAATCCTCTTTCATATGGTTCCATACAGCATGCCAAAAATAAAGCAATAAATTGCTGGTGGATTTAGAAATTTTTACTAATTTTATTGCCAGACATATTGTTAAGAAATTATACTATTGCTAAGGGTATATCCTGAGAAACATTAGTAGAACCGTAAATTGGGACTTTTTCTTCAAGCTGTCCTGAATATACTTTTTTGGACAAATTAGTTTCTTTTGTTGTTATTCATGTTATAAAATCCTGCATTTTCAGGTAATTTGCGGGAAAAGCCTTCCAAATTTATGAAAAGTTTAAACAATCAGAAGACATTCAAGTCCAAGATGTGGTGGCTCACACCTGTCATCCCATTACTTTGGGAGGCCAAGGCGGGAAAATTGCTTGAGCCTAGGAGTTCAAGACCAACCCAGGCAACATAATGAAAACCTGTTGCTAAAAAAAAATAGCTTGGTGTGGTGGCATCCGTTTGTAGTCCCAGCTACTCTGGAGGCTGAGTTGGGAGGATCACTTGAGCCCAGGAGATTGAGAATGCAGTGAGCCATGATCATGTTCCTGCGCTACAGCCTGGTCAACAGAGTGAGACCCTATCTAAAAAAAACAAAAGAAGACATTCACATGAGTTAAGAGAAGGCCATTGTCAGGTGTTTCTTATACCAATAGCTTCTTGCAGCCATTCTAACTAAAAACAGTAATTTTATGTTTTAAATTTGTTCAGTAAACTTTTTTCTTTTTATAATAAAAGACAGCAACTCTGGCAAGTGGCTTCTGACTCGGCGCATTTTCTTAGTGGATGCAGTAAGTGGACGAGAAAATGACTTAGGAAGTCAGCCAAGAGTAATTCGAGTGGCCACCCAGATATCACTGAGGTAAATAAATGTCTAACAACATTATTTTTGGGAAAACGTCATAATGGAAGTGTTTGCCAGTCGTTAGTAGATGAAAACATTAAGGATGACTGAGTTGGAACAATTGGTCAGGTTATTTTAGGTATATGTGTAGATTGGCATAGACCAGTAAAAGTAAATAGCCAAGGGGAAAACTGTAACAGAAGAGTGTGAGGAGTTAGGTAAAATTCATATTCTAGGTCCCACGTAGACCTGCTGAATTAGAATGGATTGCAAATAGCTAAATAAATACCAGTGAGCTGAAACTGGTGTTTTAGAAAGAGCCTGCCAGATGGTTGTTAATTTTTAGGACTCCCCTTTCCTCATTTCTTTCAGTGGCGTTTGTTCTAGGTTTACCCAGAATAATTATGAACACCTCCTTCTTCCTAGGATAACCTATGATCCTACCTTAGGAGAGTACCATACCACTTATATTTTTCTGTCTTTTCCAGTGTGAGATCTCTAAAATCTTAGTAACTTTCCCACCCTAATGTTTTAGGTTGTGTTCCTTGAATACAGTGATGAAAATCAACACCATCATCTCTCAGTAGTTTGGTACTTTGAAGTACTTCAGTCTACTTTTATTTCAGTTATTGCATTTTGATTTTCATAATCTTATGAGAGAGACAGTACAGAAACTTTGTTATATATCATGCTGAAATCCAAATGTCCTGTGTTTTCACCATTTCTTCAATCTGCTAATATGGTATTCCTGATAAAAATGAAAATGAACTTAGTCAGACTTGATGTGTTCTTGATGAAACCATGCTGGCCCCTAGTGACTCGCACTTTCCTTTTTGAATTCGTGAACTGTACAGTACTAATACATTTAATTTGGTAAAATGAACCTCACTTTGTGTCATCCATATTATAGCTGATACTTTTTTTTAATTTAAAAAATTTATTTATTTATCTTGAGACAGAGTTTTGCTGTGTTGCCCAGACTGGCCTTGAACTCCTGGGCTCAAGCAATCTTCCCACCTTGGTCTCCCAAAGCGCTGAGATTATAGGCATGAGCCATTGCACCTGGCTTAACACATGTTATTTTGTTAAGAATTCATCTTTCTCTTTTGAAAATCAAGATTTTATCTGCCTTTCTTCAGGCTTCATGTATTGATTATTCCTCAAAGATAATTTATAGCAGTTCAATGATTTCATTTGTAAACTTCATAGGACTTAGATTGAGCTTCTAATTTCTCTCAGATGGTACATTTTTGGTTTTTTTTCTTACATAATCAGATGGTATATTTTAAGTTTTGACCACTCAAGGTAGCTTGTGCTGTCATAATTAGCTTATGTGTAACCTTCCTTGGTCCTTGTTAACTGGTTGGTTCTGAGATCATCAGACAATTCATAATAATTCAGAAGAAATGGTAAGTTAAATGTATGTTTAAGGGCCTGGATAAATGTATGTTTAAGGGCCTGGATTACTGTAAATGTATTTTCTTTTAAATAGCATCCGTCTGGTACCCAACACAATAAATGGAAATATCTACCCTCCCTTAATCACCATTGCCTATAGTGACATTGATATCAAAGATGACAACAGCCAGTCTGTAAAGGTGAGTTCCTGACTAATCAGTGCCTTCATATGTGTAAATACAGTATAATACTGATTCAGTTTGCATTTTGGTCAAAAGAGAGTCTTTTTCTAAGTTCTAAATAAACCTTTCTCTACTTATAGTCAAGTCTTAATTATTTTTTACCCATAATGGTTAAGAGGTGCATTTCTTATGGATCCTGAGTATAAAAAAGGAAGAATGGATTATGGTTTTCGGTAGAAGTCTCACCAGCAGTTGAGTGTCCTTGTTAGGGATTCTGGCATGTGCTGTGATGTGCAAAGTCTGCTCCTATTCTTTTTGCCACCTTGCTTTTGTTAAGATTTTGTGGGCTGGGCATGTTGGCTAATGCCTGTAATCCCAGTCCTTGGGGAGGCCGAGGCAAGCAGATCATGAGGTCAGAAGTTCAAGACCTGCCTGACCAACATGGTGAAACCCTGTCTCTACTAATAATACAAAAATTAACCAGGCATGTTGGTACATGCCTGTAATCCCAGCTACTCAGGAGGCTGAGGCAGGAGGATCACTTGAACCTGGGAGGCAGAGGTTGCAGTGAGTTGAGATCGTGCCTCTACACTCAGCCTGGGTGACAGAGTGAGACTCTTGTCTCAAAAAAAAAAAAGATTTTGTGTCTTTGCCCAAGTAAGCCAGGAACTCAGACTTTACAGTGGGAGTATGTGTGCTCATCAATCTATGACCCACTTGATAGAAACACGCTTCAACAGGCAAAAAGAGATGCTATTTATCAGCTTTATAGCTAATATTGCTAACATGAACTAGAGGATGTAGTTTGGACCTGAAGCCACATAAGTTTTCTGCTACTTCCCCAACTAAATTAAACTTAACCACAGGACAGAAGGCCTCTTATGCTTGGGAGGGCCTATATATATGGAAGCGAGACCTCTTAGACTGCAGTGCAGAGAATGAGCCTAGAGAAGTTGAGCCACACATACTCAGTTCCTCTTCTTAGCTTCTCCAGTAAGACAAAGCATCCTTGCTTTGAGGAGGCATAAATGAGAGAGGGATAGAGGTTAAAAAAAAAAAAACAGCGGTAATTCTTCTATACTTTTTCCTCCTAGAAATTAAATGGATATTCCCTTCCTTCTCTAAAAACATGAGAAGTGGAGCATAAGCATTTCTTACCTCCAAACTCTGTAAGAGCTTTGAATTTCTACTATTTTACTTCTGAATTTTAATATTCTAGTTTGTTCAGCCTGTGCTTTTGGCCTCTGTGTTGTGCTGGTACTTGTGCTCCAGTGCTATTGGATTATAACTTTAATTAAGCAAAAAATACGGCCGGGTACAATGGCTAACGCCTGTAATCCCAGCACTTTGGGAGGCCGAGGCAGGCGGATCACCTGAAGTTGGGAGTTCAAGACCAGCCTGACTAACATGGAGAAACCCCGTCTCTATTTTTTAAAAAGCGTTAAAAAAAATTAAGCAAAAATACACATGTAGTATAACTTTTAAAGATTTTCCATCCTCATTTGTATTACCTAATCCAATGCTAAAATTAGTTTCCATTGACTGAGCTTGTATACACTGTAATGAGAGGAGAAGAAAATCTAGAAACATGCTTGGTAACAATAAAAGTCTGCCTGGTTTAAAACTTCCTAGAGTGATATTATGGGTAATCAAGAATATATTGATTTTCAGCCTGACCAACATACTGAAACCCCATGTCTACTAAAATACAAAATTAGCCAGGCATGGTGGTAGAAGTCCATAATTCCAGCTACTTGGGAGTCTGAGGCAGAATTGCTTGAACTGAGGAGGCAGAGGTTACAGTAAGCCAAGAGTGTGCCATTGCATTCCAGCCTAGGCAACAGGAACGAAACTTCATCCCCTGCCAAAAATGAAAAGGAATATATTTATTTTAATGTAAAACACTTGTAAGTCTTTCCTTTAAATACTGTTTTTGTCCAAAATAATTCTAAACTAAGCCTTGATAAATTGAAAAATAACAAATAGAAAAAAGTTAAGTCTGCCGGGCATGGTGGCTCATGTTTGTAATCACAGCACTTTGGGAGGCCAAGGCAAGCAGATCAGTTGAGGTCAGGAGTTAGAGACTTGCCTGGCCAACATGGTGAAACCCTGTCTCTACTAAAAATATAACAACAAAAAAATTAGCTAGGCATGGTGGTGGGTATCTATAATCTCAATTACTTGGGAGGCTAAGGCAGGAGAATCACTTGAACCTGGGAGGTAAAGATTGCAGTGAACCAAGATCACACCACTGCATTCCAGAGTGAGACTCCATCTCAAAAAAAAAAAAAAAAAAGAAAAAAAATAGTTAAGTCATGAAAACTACATTGATGAAGTCTACCTCAAATTGTTCTAATTATAAGACATAGATTTCTTTCATCACTTCTTAATTTCTCATGGCAGCTGTTGTAAAATTTTACATCAGTTGTAAACATCCAGCTATGTCTCTGCTCTTTAACTGGTCTTGACCAGATCAAGACTATCTAATACAAATTCCTTAAGATTTCCTCTTTAATATTTCAGAATCTCTGTTTCATTGCCCTTCCCATTTCTTGTTCCTTTTTTCTGAGAAAGAAGGTCCCCTCCTGTCTTCCTAAACTAATCTTCTGTCTAACCTCATTTACAGTACCTTTTCCTATAACCTGTTTTATCCCCAATGTCTTTTTGTTCAGCCAGCCTCTCTACAAGTCCCTTTCCTTTGCTTATAAAGACTCTCAGATTGCCTTATCTTAAAAAAAAAAAAAAACTAAACCAACCAACCAACCAACCAAACATTTTACTCAGTTCTGCCAGCTGCCCAGGTTGATATTTATTTCTCCATCATTTCCCAACCATTTACTCTTTCATCATTTGCAGTCTGGCTCTTGCCATTTTACTTCTTAGAAAACCTCTTTCATGAAAGTCAGCAATGATTTCCACATATAGTGGCTTTATTTCTTTACCTTGACATTTATACAACATTTGACACAGTACTCAACCTCCTCCTCCTTGAAACTCCCTATTCTGTGACCATGGTAAGACTTAGGTATCTTCCTCTCCTACCCATCACAGTCCTCTTCTCTGACCCTTTACTAGGTTCTTCTTTCTCTTAGTCTGATTGTCTCAGTGTATGGTATCTTTAAGAATTTTGTTCATACCTTTGATGAATTTGCATAGGGTATGGTTGTTTAGCCAGTTGCTAAATTCTTGATGTACAAGTTTCATCAAATTCCTCAGTTACAGAAATCTATTGGAAATTGAAATACGATTAGTTTGACTTAAACTTTTGTGCATGAATCTAACTTATCTCCTAATGAGCTCCTTTATAATGTGTATGAAAGAGATATTTAAAGCAGCACAAAAATAATTCTCAAAAGCATATGTATTTACGTGTAAGTAAAGGTCAACTCTAGTAATATTGATAGTTAAAAACTATAGTGTTTATGATAAAACTCAGCTACAAATGTATTTTTATAATATTAAGTTTGTATTATATAATTTCAGTATAGCTAATTTGTTTTGTTTTAAATATCAGGTTTCTTTCTCAGTCACCTATGAAATGGATCATGGAGAAGCAGATATCCAGACAGATGTAAGTTTATTTTAACCTATTAAAATATATACAGTATATTTTATAATTAAATAAGATATGCAGGAAAGTTGCTAGAACAAAATTTGCCAGATATTCTTCCTCCATCCTCCCCTAATGTTAGCATCTTACATAACCTTACTTAGTACAGTGGTCATAATCTGGAAATTAATATTGATATACTCCTATTAACTAATCTACATACTTTTTAAATTTCACTATTGAATTTTTTTCTGTTTCAGGACCCAATCTAGAGTCACACATTGCTTTTAGCTGTCATATCTCCTTAGTGTTTTTCAATGTGTAACAGATTCTTACCTTTTTTTGTCCTTCATGACCCTAGCACTTTTGAAGAGCACTGGTCCATTGTTTTAGCCTTCAGTTTGGTTTGTCTGGTATTTTCCCATGATCAAATTGAGTTCGTATAGTTTTAGCAAAGATGCCACCAAAGTGATACGGTGCCTTCTCAGTGCATCATATCGGGAGGCACATGATGTCAGCATGTCTTCTTATTGATGATGTTAACTTTAATCATATGGCTAAGATGGTGTCTGCAGAGTTCTCCACTGCATTTTTCCATTTGTAATTAATAAGTATCTTGGCCGGGCATGGTGGCTTATGCCTGTAATCCCAGCACTGTGGGAAGCTGAGGCAGATGGATCACCTGAGGTCAGGAGTTCGAGACCAGCCTGGCCAACATGGTGAAACCCTGTCTCTACTGAAAATATAAAAAATTAACTGGGCATGGTGGTGGGTGCCTGTAATCCCAGCTACTTGGGAGGCTAAGGCAGGAGAATCACTTGAACCCAGGAGGTGGAGGTTGCAGTGAGCCAAGGTCATGCCATTGCATTTCAGCTTCGGCAACAAGAGCAAAACTCTGTCTCAGATAGGTAGGTAGATAGATAGATAGATAGATAGATAGATAGATAGATAGATCTCATGGGGGAGAATCTTTGAAATTATGCAAACATTCTGCTTCTTATTATTATTTTGCCCTCTAATTTTATTAAATAGCATCCATTGGTGTTTCTTGCTTGCAGAAAGTTTCACTGTGATATTTACCTCATGGTGATTTTCTGTTTCCCTAATTACTTTTTTATTTATTTAATTTGAAAATTTACTGTGAGGAGAAACTCTCCCTTTGCTCACATTACTTATTCAATTATTTATTTTTAAATCACTGTGAACTCATATTTGTTTTGTTTTAGTAATTATATTATAGTTTATTTTCTTGTTCAAATTGTCCCAGATTTGTCCTTTAGAAGTTTCTCCACCTTGACTCCTGTGTCCTTTCAACATGTCCCTCCCTCACTGTTTTTTTTGAGCACTTCTTTCTGTTCACAGTGTTTTTGAACACTGATGAGAGAAATTACATAAATTCTAAATTGTTCTTTTGTTTTTTAGATTGCTTTGGGTGTGTTGGGTGGGCTAGCTGTTTTAGCATCTCTTTTGAAGACAGCAGGATGGAAGAGGCGCATTGGGAGTCCCATGATTGATTTACAGGTAAAATCTCAGGAATTTTTTAAGAATATTTTAATCTTTTGACTATTCTGGATCCTTCTCATAAGACACGGCTAGAGAATGAATTTTTCTGAGGCATGTAATTAGGATCTAAGTATTGCTGGGTCATATGGTATATGCATACCTCATGTTCTTCCATCATACTGTCTGCCAGTCTATATTCCTGCCTGCGGTGCTCTTCTTACTTCTGCGCATGCTTGGCAACACTTGATATTTTTGCAACCTTTCCATTTTTTGCCAATCTTGTGACAAATAGTCGTATGTCATTGTTGATTTCATTATCATTTCTCTGATTACTCTTCATATACATTTTAATAGTTTGGATTTCTCCTGTGAACTGCCTGTATCCCTTACCCATTTCTCTATTATGTTTCCAGTTTTTCTTGTTTATTCAAAGGATTTTTTAATATTTTCTAAATAGTAACTGCTTTTTGGTTTCTGCTGTTGAAATATGTGACCCATCTGTTATTTTTATCCATGTGGTCCTTTGTTTAACAGAAATCCTCAGTTTTTTTGTTGTTTTGTTTTGTTTTTGTTTTTTTGAGACAGATTCTTACTCTGTTGCCCAGGCTGTACTACAGTGGCACGATCTTGGTTCACTGCAGCCTCCGCCTCCCAGGTTCAAGTGATTCTCCCGCCTCAGCCTCCTGAGTAGCTGGGATTACAGGCGCATACCACCACGCCTGGCTAATTTATGTATTTTTAGTAGATACGGGGTTTCACAACGTTGATCAGGCTGGTCTCAACCTGCTGACCTCGTGATCTGCCTGCCTCGGCCTCCCAAAGTGCTGGGATTACAGGCATGAGCCGCCATGCCTGGCCAGAAACTTAGTTTTGATATCATCATATCTGAATATATTTTCATGTTATGGTATGTGTTTTTAGGATTTTTTTCTATGTCAAGATCACAAAGATAGTCCACATTTTATTCTATTAACTTTATACTTTCACTTCATGTTTAACCTTTTATTTTTATCAAACATTTAAAAAATATTTACCATGTACTGGGTACTTTTTAAAGCTGTATGTATATAATTTATGTATATATCTTTACGTATATGATACAACTTAATCCTCACAATAGCTCTTTGAAGTTAGATATTATTATTATTAGTCACATTTTACACATGATGAAATAGAGGCAAAGGTTAAATTTTCTACTCACTTGATTTTTACTACAACTCAGTAATAGGTATTTCCATTTTGTTGATGAAGAACATGAGAAAGGCTACATGGTAACTTTAACCAAAGTATCTTTCTGATTCCAAAGCCAGTGAGCTAAGGAATTGGCAGGAGGACTTGATTTGCTACTTGTGATAGTCCAGAAAGGCTTTCCATTGAAGTGAAATTTAAGAGGGGTTATCTATTCATTCCACAGTAGTCACTGAGGCTCCACTGTGGAAGTGTCTGGCACTCTACCAGGCACTGGAGGATGTGATAGTGAGTGAAGACAGCCATAGTCTGTGCTCTCAGAGATCATGAGAGCTTGCCAGACAGAGGAAGAATATTTGGTAAAACAATGCCCATTTTCTACAAAGTATTCAAGATGAAATGGAATGGTTGATTGTTAACCACACAGCTGGAACTGGCAGATGAAAAGTTAATTTTGGCTCATATTCTGAAAGACCTTGTGGATCAGCAATTTATACGGCAGTGAGGAGTTATTCATTTTTAACAAGAGGAGTGACACAATCCAATTTACATTTTAGAAAACTAACTCTGGTGGTAGTGTGGAGAGATTAGAGTGGAGGATTCCCAACTAACAGAAAACTAGGAAGCAGTTCAACTTTCTTAGATAGTGAAAGATGAGAAGAGTTGAAAAAAGAGGCTACCAGGAATGGACAGAAAGATAAGGAACAAAAAGGTAGCAAGGAGGAGGATGCAGGTGTTCTTTATAGCTTGATTATATGTGGATATGTGAAACAAGACTTCAGAAATGGAGTGGATGATGTATAAAAGCGGTAGTGTTACTAAAGGGGTTATATATATTGAGTCTTAAACAGCTGTAATTCTTTTTTCTTTTTTAATTGCAGACAGTTATGAAATTCTTGGTGTACTATGCTGGCTATCTGGCCAATGTTTTCTTTATCATCACAGTGGGAACAGGTCTTTATTGGCTTATTTTCTTCAAAGTGAGTGAGTTTCTGAATTTACCCCAACTGCCAATGTCTGAATAATTGAAAAGCTTTCCTTTTAAGGAATTATTTTTATTTGGGAGAATTTTTGATCAATAGTATTAAGACAGGTGCCCAACTCCCCATTCCTTGAGTGTGCTGAGCTTATCGGTTATATCACTATCATCCTCTTTTATGCTTTCTTTGGTCTATCAATTGTGCTTAGTAAAAACCTTGTTCAATTGAGAGACTTGGCTGGGAGGATACTGTGAGTCCAGAATCAAGTCCAGCCCGGGCAACATACTGAGACCCTCCTCTCCAAAAACAACAATAACAAAATAACAAAAACTTTGTGTGATTGTATTTAATCAAGTAATTTTTATTATAGGCACAAAAGTCTGTCTCTGTTTTGCTCCCAATGCCAGTTCAGGAAGAACGTTTTGTCACTTATGTTGGATGTGCCTTTGCTCTGAAGGTAAGTTTTACTAAATTTAAAAGGCCTGCTAATGAACTAGTAAGTCTTTAAAGTTAAAATGCTTTCAAAATCTTTGGTGTGAAATTCACTTTGGTTTTGAAAGAAAGCCTTCATCATTTTATGTGGTAAATTTACTTTTATTTATAGTAGATACTCAGTCTGAAAATCTGCCTTAAATATTTTTTTCAAAGAAGCCGTACATCTATTTGGATTAACATGAGTTGTGACTAATTTGATAAAATGATATTTTAATATATAACTTTCTTTAAAGTCTGATGATACATTGACAATGGGACAAAATGTCTTCAGGCATGAATTTTGTCTTCACTAATCAAGGTTAAAAGGTACCACTCTGAATAAAGTGTTGAGATCTTAAAAATTGTTTTGTATGTCTCCATATTCCTTTGCTTGTTTCTTCCTATGGCCCCCACGTCCCCAACTCAGTGTTCTCTGTCAATGTAGGTGAAGTTCTTTATGTGCCTTTTGGTAGTCCTTATCCCATTGTACCGTGAATATTAAATGTCTGCTTTTTCCACTGACCGGGAGCTTATCTAAGTGATGTATCCCATACTTAGATTTTTATCCTTTATTTGATCAATAATGCAGAAACTAGAAAAAATGCCTCGGTTTAAACATACTGCTTCTGTAGATGAGGAAGATGTGTTTCAACAACACATTCTTTAAAAATCAGAAACCTTAATAGCAGAAATAGAAAGAAAAAGACAGCAAGAGCATTCAAAAACTTTAGGAAAACCTATAGTTGGAAATATATTTACTTATAAAGAAGTCAGCTGGTCTATACAACAAAGTGTGCTTCTAGAACCTTTGGGTAAGGGTCAATTATACAAGCTCCTATGTGAGGAAGAGGTAAAAAAGTCTCCTCTTTTCATATTTTCTGTTTTAAAGAAAGAAATAAAAAGGGAGCCGGGCATGGTGGCGTGCGCCTGTAGTCCCAGCTATTCGGGAGGCTGAGGCTGGAGGATCTCTTGAGTCCAGGAGTTCTGGGCTATAGTGCACTATGCCGATTGGTGTCCACACTAAGTTCGGCATCAATATGGTGACCTCCTGGGAGCGGGGGACCACCAGGTTGCCTAAGGAGGGGTGAACCGGCCCAGGTCAGAAACGGAGCAGGTCAAAACTCCTGTGCTGATCAGTAGTGGGATCGTGCCTTTGAATAGCCACTACACTCCAGCCTGGGCAACATAGTGAGACTTCGTCTCTATTTAAAAAAAAAAAAAAGAAAAAGGTAAGGTAAATTAATATATATATGAAAATTTTATAAATTTGGTGATTCCAGGTTATCTGATGAGCTTCTAATGATTCCCTAGTGGTACTATAACTTTATGTGAATTCACTCACAAAAGTTTATGTTCTTGTAATAACAGTATGTTTCTTAAAGAATCAATATTGGTTTCATAAGCAGGCTTAATGCTGATACTTTCTTAGGTGTTTTATTATATGTCATTCTCAGGCACTACAATTTTTGCATACGCTCATATCCCAGATTACAATAGATATATTCTTTATTGATTGGGAGCGACCTAAAGGAAAGGTTCTTAAAGCTGTTGAAGGTAACTGAAATAAACATTTGTACCAAAATTCTTTTGCTACCATTGCAGAGCAAAGGAGGTAAAACTCTTTTACTCATTTTATTTCACTGACCAGGTGAGGGTGGTGTACGAAGTGCCACTGTTCCTGTAAGCATATGGAGAACATATTTTGTAGCAAATGAATGGAATGAAATTCAGACTGTGAGAAAAATTAATTCACTCTTTCAAGTATTTATTGTCCTCTTCTTTTTGGAGGTATGAACTGTTTGATGTGATTGTATGGAACTTACATGTACCTTAGAAATATTAAACTAATATAATTCCAACTAAGTTTTCATGACAGTGGAAGATTTTTCTAAAGGTTGAAAGACTGTGGTGAGGCCATTAAAAAGACGTGACTTCAAAAAAATTGTGGTAAAATAAATTACATAATTTACCGTCATAAGTATTTTTAAGGGTAGAGTTTAATAGTGTTAAGTACATTCACATTGTCATGCAAAATCATCACCACCATTCATCTCTAGAACTCGTGGCAAAACTGAAACTCTGTACCTCTTAAACAACTTTGTATCAATTCCCTAACTTCTGGCAAACACTATACTATAATACTCCCTGTGTGTTTGACTGCTCTAGGTGAAAGGAGTAGCTTTAAAACCAATGGTTTGTATCAGAATCTGTTGGGGAGCTTTCATAAAATACCTATGCTTAGGCTTACCCTTAGAGACTATGTTCGATATAGTAGCTTTGAGGTAACCCCAGGTATCTGTATTTTGAAAAAGCTCCCTACCCCATGATCCATATTCTCCCCTGCATTAGAATCACTATTATAGGCCAGGCGCTGTGGCTCACACCTATAATCTCAGCACTTTGGGAGGCCAAGACGGGCGGATCACAAGGTCAAGAGATCGAGACCATCCTGACTAACATGGTGAAACCCCATCTCTACTAAAAATACAAAAAAAAAAAAAAAAAAAAAAAAATTAGCTGGGCACGGTGGCACATGCCTGTAATCCCAGCTACTTTGGAGGCTGAGGCAGGAGAATCGCTTGAACCTGGGAGGCGGAGGTTGCAGTGAGCCGGGGTTGCGCCATTGCACTCCAGCCTGGACCACAGAGTGAGACATGGTCTCAAAAAAAAAAAAAAAAGAATCACGATTGTAAATTTGATATTTTTCAACAAATTTTTATTGAACACTTACTATAGACTATGTTCCTTGCTAAGAGCTGGGGCTACGACTGAACACGACACAACATATTTGTGATATATTTGCAGTTATTTCATGGATTTGGTTGGAATTATTAAAGGAAGTATTCACTACTAAGTATGAGACTGAACCTGGAAACCGTTTATATAGGAATAGGTTTTCTCAGGAATTATCTGCTTAATTAAGGTTGAATATACATTATTAACTTTCAGCTCTGTCTGTCAGCCTTCCCTTTTTTTTCTTTCTTCATTCTCTTTCCCCTTTCCTTTTTTAAAACTAGTAGAAGAATGTTTGTGTCCCTAGGGCTTTTAAATGATAAAAGCAATACTTGCAAAATTTACTTGAAGTCGCATTTTGGTTTTTTCTTTTGTTTTTTTTTTTAAGTGGATAGATAAAAATTATATATGTTCATAAACACAGTGTTTTGATACATGTATTCATTGTGGAATGGCCAAATTAAGCTAGTTTATCTGTTACCTCACATACTTCTTTTTTCTTGTACTAAAGTTTGTGTGTGTGTGTGTGTGTGTGTGTGTGTAAGAGTGTTTCCTCAACTTTAAAAGGTGTTACATGAAAATGTTTTATAGTCAAGTAAGTTTGGAAAATATTGGATTCAATATAATAATGTAGCTACTTTTTACTGTAAAACTTCTCAGAGCCTTTATTCTACAAGGTGGGAGGCATGGTGGTGAGTGTAATAGATGGACCAACTGTATTTAAACATGGATTCCTTTTTCAGAGAACTTACGTCCTTTAGAAGACATTTTGTAGTATACTGTTTTAAAGTATAAAAGTGTTTAGTACAGTGCCTAGCACATGTTAAATACTCATGAAATACTAGTTGTTGATTTCATACATTGTAGTTTACTGATGAAAGTTTTATCCTTTTAACTAAATTTTTAGTTTTGTCAATGTGTATGACAGTAAGATTATATTTGACCCTTAGTTGTATTGAGAAGAATACCAAATGAACTAAATATTGTGTAATAAATACTTTGTAGTTTTTTTTAAATTTATTTTTATTTATTTATTTATTTAAAGATGGGGTTTCACCATGATGGCCCGGCTGGTCTTGAACTCCTGACCTCAGGTGATCCACCCACCTTGGCCTCCCAAAGTGCTAGGATTATAGGCGTGAGCCACCACATCTGGCCAATACTTTGTAGTTAAAATACTGAATAATAATTATTTTTATCTAGATCTTCTACTATTTATCAAACTTGGATATTTTAGTTTTTCAAGGTGAGCAGTAGGGAGTGGTTTTCCATTTTCAGTCTAGAGTGTATAAATTTGTACATGTGTGTATAAATTATTATTTTTTCTTTTTACTCGAGGTTGTGGGATTCAAGAACTTAGCATTAATGGACTCATCTTCTAGTCTTTCTAGAAGCCCACCTAGCTACATAGCTCCTTACAGCCGCATTTTGAGATATGCAGTGTCTGCTGCTCTTTGGCTAGCCATTGGAATTATACAGGTAATAGAGATTATACTTCTAAGTAACATTGGTTCTTTATTAACTCTGCCTACTTACTGGTTATTATCAAATATTGACCACATCCTGATTTCTGTAGCAGAAAGAAGGTGACAAGAACAATAGCTAATAGTCAGTTCTTTTTTTTCCCCCTCCAGAACAGAGTCTCACCCAGGCTGGAGTGCAATGGCATGATCTTGGCTCACTGCAGCCTCTGCTTCCCATGTTCAGGCAATTCTTCTGCCTCAGCCTCCTAAGTAGTTGAGACTACAGGTGTCCACCACCATGCCCAGATAATTTTTTTGTATTTTTAGTAGAGATGAAGTTTCACCATGTTGGCCAGGCTATTCTTGAACTCCTGACCTCAGGTGATCCACCCTCCTTGCCCTCTCAAAAGTGCTGGGATTACAGGTATGAGCCACTGCACTCAGCCAGTAGTCAGTTCTTATATTGTATTAGGCACTGTATTAAGTAGTCACAGTTGATCCATCATTTCTTGGCCTTTTAGCTAAGAGGTCCTTGAACAACATGGGCTTGAACTGTTTGACTGAACTCATTGAGAATAGAAAATACAGTGTTCACAGAATGCAAATTCTGCATCTGTAGAGGGTCAACTTTCTGTATACATGGGTTCTAGCAGGACTGACTGTGGGACTTGAGTATGGGTGTCTTTTGGTGTACTTGGGGGATCTGGAATCAATCCCGACATACTAAGGGACAATTGTAATTTCATTATACCTAATAATGTTTTAATATTTTATTATAGCTCTCAGAGCTAGACTCTGTTATTATCCTTATTTTATAGATGAGGAAACTGAGACACAGGAAGGTTAAAAAATTGCCTAAAGTCATGCACCTTGTAAGTGGCAGAACTGGAATTTGAACTCAGGCAACATGATTTCAGAGTTCGCGTTCTTGTCGATAGTGAGGCTCTTAAGGGCCTTTGAGAGTCTGCAGCTTTATAGTCATAGGACAGACTCCTTGTTTAGTTTATATGTAAATACAGGGACAGATAAGCTACCCTAAATATGTTCTTTTCTTTTGAAACATAACTTATCATTTACATTTATTTATATATCATGAATCTCACTCAAATTGCTTGTACCCCTTGGGGAGTTTTTCTTGAAATATTTATTGAAATGACTAAAACTAAAAATAAGTCTTTTTAGCCTCAGGTCCCATGGATCTAGCAGAGGCTATAAAGAAAAAGAAGAGGAAAGGAAGAAAAGAAAAAGAAAGAAGCAGCAGCAGCAAGCATCTAACTTTCAGACACTCATAAACAGAAAGACTCCTGTTTGCTTAAAAATTTCCTTAACTTTTATAATCAGCACTTGAAGATAGGACCTCCAGAGAAACCAGTTTTAACTTCCTATAGCTGGCTACTAGCTATCTACCTAAAATAGCCTATTTTTAAGGATCTTTTGAGATTTTTGTTTTTTTTTTTAGAGACAGTCTTCCCCTGTCTCCCATTCTGGACTGCAGTGGTGCCATCATAGCTCACTGCAGCCTCAACCTCCTGGGCTCAAGCAATCTTTCTGCCTCAGCCTTCTGAGTAGCTGTGACTATAGGCACATGCCACCACACCCAGCAGCTTTTTTGTTGTTGAGACAGAGTTTCACTCTTGTCACCCAGGCTGGAGTGCAATGGCACAATCTTGGGTCACTGCAGCCTCTGCCTCCCAAATTTAAGTGATTCTCCTGCCTCGGCCTCCTGAGAAGCTGGGATTACAGGCACCCACCACCACACCTAGCTACTTTTTATATTTTTAGTAGAGACAGGGTTTCACCATGTTGGCCAGGCTGGTCTCAAACTCCTGGACTCAAGTTCTCCTCCCACCTTGGCCTCCCAAAGTGCCAGGATTACAGGTGTGAGCCACCATGCCCAGCTGATCTTTTGGGATTGAGATATTTTTAAGAGCGCTTATTCTTAGAGAATTAGGTCCAGTTGGTGGTATTCATTAATCTGAGGATTAACTTTTTATTTTTATTTTTTAATTTTTATTTATTTATTTATTTTTAGAGATGGGGTCCCGCTATGTTGCCCAGACTGGAGTGCAGTGGCTATTCACAGGCACAATCCCACTACTGATCAGCACCAGAGTTTTGACCTGCTCTGTTTCCAACCTGGGCTGGTTCACTCCTCCTTAGGCAACCTGGTGGTTCCCCGCTCCTAGGAGGTCACCATATTAATACCGAACTTAGTGTGGACACTCAATCGGCATAGCGCACTACAGCCCAGAACCCTTGGGCTCAAGCGATCCTCCCACCTCAGCCTCCCAAGTAGCTGGGACTACAGGCACGCCCTGCTGCGCCAGGCAGGATTAACTTTTTAAATGTATACTTATTTTAAATTGATGATACTTATTTAAACTTGAAACTACAGAGATAGAATTAGTGAAAGATAGCTGACAACCAGAAAGGAAGACAAACATATTAGAATTTGAAACAAAATGGAATCAAGAGTATAGGGTTTGACATTTATTATCAATGTAATGGTAAGGAAATATTTTGTACAATATACCAATATATTTTGTGAGTATATCAGACTCGTCTAGATGTAGAGAGTCTAAAGCAGTATCGTCTGAAGCTTTTCATATTTGGTTCAATATAACACAACCAAAAACAAAGTAAGAGTGGCTGAAATCAAAGAGAACCTTGTCTTTCCCATGAAGAAGAAGAACAGAGGTCAAAAGTACAGGGCTGGAGTGGAATGGTGGCTTAGTGCTACTGTCAGGACCCCAAAGCTTGTCCTTCTGCCTGGCCACAAGCGACTTCCATCTCCACAGTCCCTTCATGGTCCATAATGGCCAATGAGTTACAGGAGGGAATTAGGGTGGGTGAGCTCACCTTCTCTTCAAGAGCCTTTTCAGAAGTACCTTTCAACATTAAGTTCTTGGCTAGAACTTAATTGCATGGCCGCACCTAGCTGCATTAGAATCTTTCAGCTGGGCAGCAGTATATACTGCTTGAGGGAGGGATCTGTTACTAAGGAGAAAGGATTGTTGGGACAGCACCTAGCAATCTCAGACACCACCAGCTAACTTCATTCTTTGCTTCTCACTTTTCCATCAGCTAGATAATAAAGCATTTCTCCTCACTGTAATCTAAAATGATCAGTGTTTACATATTTGTCAAGAATCCTTAAGGGTTCCTTTAACAACCTGTTACAGTTTTAGAAATTTTTTAGGTCGGGCGTGGTGGCTTGTGCTTGTAAACTCAGGACTTTTGGAAGCCGAGGTGGGCGGATCATGAGGTCAGGAGATCGAGACCATCCTGACCAACATGGTGAAACCCTGTCTCTACCAAAAATACAAAAATTAGCTGGGTGTGGTAGTGCATGCCTGTAACCCCAGCTACTCGGGAGGCTGAGGCAGGAGAATCGCTTGAACCCGGGAAGCGGAGGTTGCAGTGAGCTGAGATCACACCACTGCACTCCAGCCTGGGTGTCAGAGTGAGACCCTGTCTCAAAAAATAATGAAATAAAATGAATGAATGAATAAATAAATAAATTTGTCTAAACTGTTCTTCATTCTAATAATGCCAGGTTTCATTGTTCACTCCTTTTATTTCCTTAAACACAGCCTCTTCAGCTTTTAAGTGGTTATCTTTTATTTTTTAAACCTTGAGCATTGCTGTTTTTCACATCCTTTAAAGAGATTTAAAATGTATAGAGAGAGTATGTAGGAAAACCTTCTCAGCAGTCAGCTGCTGTAGATTCATTTACCTATTCATTCACATATTTGAGTATGTCTTAAGTACTGGAGCTCATGGATATGTTTTTATAGGAACAAGTGACAGATTGTGCCAAGTGCTGTGAAGAGGATCAGCAGGGACATGAGATAGAGAATAAATAGAAAAGAGGGGAGTGGAGGGTAGGAACAGGGGACAGTGGGGACAGCTTTAAATAGGGGAGTTAGGAAATTTTGTATTTTTCTGAAACATATCTAAAAAGATTTACCATGTGAAATTTTTATTTATAAAATTTCTGTTTCTAATATTAAATCTAAGAAAACACTGGAAACCATTCCATGTGAGTTTTTAATACATTGTAGTCAGAATACTAGATATATGCTTTTCATGTGCATATGCTGTTCTGTCAGAGAAAATTAATTTGAAAAGTAAAGAATTGTCTCATGTCTTGGCATTTAGATGAGCAAAATTGCAAAACCAAACATAAATCTGACCATTGATGAATTCGTTTATCCTACGTTTTAAAAAGACTTTTTCTTTCTTCCCACATGTTTGTCATAGCTTGTTTTAATGACACAGAAAAGTTTTCAAAACTCAAAATAGGCTCCCTCAATGACTCAACACAATTCTAAAATCCTCCTCCCTTTGACAGAAGAGTCAGAAATGAAAAGTAGGATTTTATCCCTTAGGAACTGTTAAAGGCCACTGTGCTCTTGGTTGGAACTTTTTTTTTCTTAAGATATTACACTGTGGCTGTAAAAGAAAATTAAAATCCTAAAAGCTAATAAGCATAAACTTGGCTTAATGTTTCAGATCATGTTCTTTGCTGTCTTTTATGAGAGATTTATAGAAGATAAAATTCGACAGTTCGTTGATTTATGCTCTATGAGTAATGTAAGTATTTTCTGACTTCATCTTGCAACTGTTAATTTTCACTGTTTAAAGGTCATGAGTTTGTTAAGAGAGGCTTTAAAAGTGATTTGGTATGATTGAATTTTTGGTCCAATTTTCTACCGGTTGTTAATTCCAGAGATAATGATAATGAGCTACAAGTTAATACTGCCTTAGTTTTTTCATATATATATTTTTTAAACAGTCTTGCTCTGTCACCCAGGCTGGAGTGCAGTGGCACCATTTTGGTATACTGCAACCTCTGGCTCCCAGGTTCAAGCAATTCTCATACCTCAGTCTCCTGAGTAGCTGGGATTACAGGTGTGCCTCACCATGCCCAGCTAATTTTTTTTTGTATTTTTGGTAGAGATGGGGTTTCACCATGTTGGCCAGGCTGATCTTGAACTTCTGACCTCAGGTGATCCACCCACCTCCCACCTCCTAAAGTGCTGGGATTACAGGTGTGAGCCACCGTGCCCAGCCTGTTTTTTTAATGTTTATTTGCAGTTTTTTAATTATGAATTTCTTATGATGCAAATAGTTCATTCATCTATATAGCATGCCTGCTTCTTGCTGCTGCTTCTCTTTTCTTTTTTCCCCTCCCTCCCTTCCTTCTTTCCTTTCTGAAAAGGTCTCGCATTATAATCCAGACTGCAGTACAGTGGTGCAGTTGTAGTTCACTGCAACCTTGACCTCCTGGGTTCAAGCAGTCCTCCCACCTCAGCCTCCCAAGTATCTGGGACCACAGGTGTGCACCACCAACACTCAACTATTTTTTGTGTGTAGCGACAGAGTTTCCCTATGTTGCCCAGGCTTATTTCTCCTTTTCTTGGAAAATATCTTTAATCTCCTTTTCAAGCACTTAAAAAAAAACCTTATTATCCTTGATTACTTTATTATCTTCTTTATATATTTCCCAAGAATAAAATCTTCATTGTTTTGGGGAAAAGAAAGAAATTTTAAGGAAAACTTAATTTTTTATTGTTTTGTAGATGAGTCCTTTTTATTGTTTTATAGATTAATTGCTTCTTTTTATTCTCTTTTTATAGATATCAGTGTTTCTGTTATCCCACAAATGTTTTGGATATTATATTCACGGTAGATCAGTACATGGGCATGCAGATACTAATATGGAAGAAATGAATATGAACCTTAAAAGAGAATCGGTATGAAAATGTTTTATATCTTTTTGTTTTTAAGTTGAGAAATGGATTCTTATAAATCTAGGATTTGTTTTTTTTTAAAGTCTTTATTGATCACTTCTTTTTTTTCTTGATACGGAGTCTCACTCTGTCACCCAGGCTCAAGTGCAGTGGCTCGATCGTGGCTTACTGCAGCCTCTACCTCCCGGGTTCAAGTGATTCTTCTGTCTCAGCCTCCCTAGTAGCTGGGACTACAGGCATCCACCACATCTGGCTAATTTTTGTATTTTTAGTAGAGACGGGATTTCACCGTGTTGACCAGACTGGTCTTGAACTCCTAACCTCAGGTGTTCAGCTTTGGCTGTGATCTCAGCACTCCTAAAGTGCTGGGATTACAGGTGTGAGCCATTGTGCCTGGCCTATTGATCACTTTGAAAGTTGCTAGGGACCAACTCATTACCCCAAACGTTCATAAAGGGAAGGACTCTAATTTTATCTTGCAGTTCCTATATGAACTATATTTCACAGTAACCAGTTCATGAGGGAAAGTTCCTCCTTATAGAGGAAAGTAGAAGGAATTGTAAGTTAGAAAAATTACCATTTTGCAATGACTAATTGATCGATGAATGTAAGCTGCCATCATCAGTGGATGCTAAACAATTAAGTATTTGTTGGCATGGAACTTTATAATGAAGGATTAGGTTGACATAATCTGGACACACTGTAAATAAAAATAAGGAAAACTGACATACACACTTCCTGCCATGATGCAGTAGGAAGTACATAACATCACACATGAAGCATTTTTGGCTAAAAAACTGAACTTGAATATAATCAACCCTCTAGCTCTACCCACCAGTTTGTAGGAAATACAAGGGATAAAGGAACAAATTAAATAGCACCATAGGAAGTAATTAGCCAGGTCTGGAGTATAGGCTGCCTCACAGGATAAATGACTCAGTGTCTCCAAACAAATCAGTGGCATGAAAAGAAATGGAAGGGTGATGGTGGCAGTGTATGAACTATTATAAGAAAGGTTTGATAAACAAACTAATGAGATACAATGTATAGACTTTATTTGGATCCTGATTCAGACAAACCAACTATTTGAAAAATCTGGTAGATTTTTAGTGGGCTAAATGTTAAGGAACAATTACTTTTGTTAGGTATGAAATGGCATGGTAGTTATTTATTTTGAAGTCCTTATTAGAAATACATACAAAGCATTTACAGATGAAATGACATGTCTGGGTTTTACTTTAAAATACTCTAAGAAAAAAGAAAATTCAGGAGGATAGATTAAACAAAATTAATAAAATATTCATAATTGCTGAAGCTAGGTGATGAGTGGTTTACTATTCTCTCTAGTATGTACATTTGGAAAACTTCATAATAAAATTTTTTAGAGAATAAGATATGCACGCCTATAATCCCAGCACTTTGGGAGGCTGAGGCGGGTGGATCACCAGGTCAAGAGATCGAGACCATCCTGGTCAACATGGTGAAACCCCGTCTCTACAAAAAAAAAAAAAAAAAGAATAAGTTATGCTTAAAAGGAAAAATCAAGAAGATTTCGTGATTAAGGGGCCATACCTGTGACTTGTAAGAATTTGATACATGATAATGGCATTTCAGAGAAGAATTTATTTAATACATTGAACTGGATCACTTGATTAAACATTAGAAATTATGTTTTGATTAAAAAGTTAAATGCAAATCATGAAGCCATAAGAACCTAGAACAGGATATTTCAGACTGGGGGATGATATTCTAAGGCTAAAGAATAGAAAGCATCAAAAAGGGAATATTAATTGATGTTACTTTATTAATATGGTACATTTACATATCAAACAATCATAAAAGAGTTAGGATAAAATACTTATAACAAATATTACAAAGATATTGAAAACAGTGTTAAGAGTTATACAAATCACTAAGAAAACACTAAATTAAAATCTCAATGGAAAAATGACAAATATACACTAATAAACCTCTAAAAATATTTTAACTCATAATCAAAGAACTGACTATAAAATCAAAGAACTGACTATAAAAATAATAGTTTTCCTCTCTTCAAATTAGCAAAATATTTTTTAGAAAAACTAATACTTGTCGGGCGCAGTGGCTCGCGCCTGTAATCCCAGCACTTTGAGAGGCCGAGGTGCATGGATCACGAGGTCACAAGATTTAGACCATCCTGGCCAACATAGAGAAACCCTGTCGAGAGAGAGAGAGAGAGAGAGAGAGAGAGAGAGAGAGAGAGAGAGAGAGAGAGAAAGAAAGAAAGAAAGAAAGAAAAGCTAATACTTACTATCAAGGACACAGTGAAATGGGCAACCACAAAGCTACCGGTCGCAGGTTAAATTTATGCAGACCTTCTGGAAGGTGTTTGGGCAATGTATACGAAGAGCTTTTTAAAAGTTCATAATCTTTGTTTCACTTATTTTATGAATGTTAGCTCAAGGAAAAAATAACAATATGAACAGCTACTTAAATTCAAGATCTTCATCGCAGAGGTTATTCCTAAGGGGAAAAGTATGTAAAATTGGAGAATATTAAATAAATTGGCTTACCTTTGTGGTGAAATCTTAAATAGATGGTAAAATCATATTTTATAGAATATTTAACGACATAGTGAATTGCTCAGGCTGTAACTTTAAGTGAAAAGAAATCATTGTGATCCCATTTTTATGCTGTCTATATGTATTTGCCTTGGGGAAAAGATTGGAAATGAAATTCCTTAAGATAATCTGTATCCCTGGGTGTTGAGATTTTAGGTAAATTTTTTTTCTTTTTTGTATTTCTCTTTATTTTGTAAATTTTCTGCAATGGCATGTATGGTTTTTTGTTGTTGTTTTGAGACGGAGTTTCACTCTTGTTACCCAGGCTGGAGTGCAATGGTGCGATCTCAGCTCACCACAACCTCCACCTCCTGGGTTCAGGCAATTCTCCTGCCTCAGCCTCCCGAGTAGCTGGGATTACAGGCACGCACCACCATGCCCAGCTAATTTTTTGTATCTTTAGTAGAGACGGGGTTTCACCATGTTGACCAGGATGGTCTCGATCTCTTGACCTCATGATCCACCCGTCTCGGCCTCCCAAAGTGCTGGGATTACAGACTTGAGCCACCGTGCCCGGCCTGGCATGTATGTTTTTAATCAAGAAAAAAAATTTTTTTTTTTTTTTTTTTTTTTTGAGACGGAGTTTCCCTCTTGTTACCCAGGCTGGAGTGCAATGGCGCGATCTTGGCTCACTGCAACCTCCACCTCCTGGGTTCAGGCAATTCTCCTGCCTCAGCCTCCTGAGTAGCTGGGATTACAGGCACGTGCCACCATGCCCAGCTGATTTTTTGTATTTTTAGTAGAGACGATGTTTCACCATGTTGACCAGGATGGTCTCGATCTCTTGACCTCATGATCCACCCGCCTCGGCCTCCCAAAGTGCTGGAATTACAGGCTTGAGCCACCGCACCCGGCCCCGAAAAATTTTTTTAGAGAAGTTCACTACATGTCTTCTTCCTTTAAGTGTATAGAAAGCCAAGTGCCATATTATGTTTGCAGGTTCGATTTAGGCAAAGAAGGAAAATATTAACCACTGCAGTGGGTAGACAGGCTTTATGGAGGCAAGAGAACTTGTGTCGAACCTTGAAGCATCAATCAAATAAAAATTTTTTTTTACGTATTTGTGGTTGTCAGGATCCAAGTTGTGTTAAGGAAACCCAAAATGAATATCTGGTTTATAACATTAACTGTTTGGTCATGTATTACTATGTTTTATTGTAATTAATTAAGAAAGCATCTCAAAAATGTTTAGAAAACAAGAAAAAACCATTTACAATTATAAATCTGGTTAACTCCAAAGCAAGACCTTTCAGCATACATTAATAGAGCAATAGGTTAATTATAAAGAAAACTAAGAATATCAATAAATAATAAATATGTATGTGTCTTTATATAATTACCTTTACTCTGCTCTACTTAAATATGTGCCCTACTTAAATATATATATCTGCCCTACTTAAATATATAAATATATATTATATCATGTTATAAATATATTTATATATTATATATAAGTAAATATATATATTTAAGTAGAGAAAATGAAATGATATAAAATCCTGTAAAGGAGTATGAATTAGAATAAAGTAGAAATTGGCAAAATCTGGGAACTTTGGATAATGGTAGAATCTGTTTCTCAAATACGGTTTCAGTAAACTTCACTTAGCATCTGAATCTTGTAATACATGATAACAGCTAAAAAAAAGTTTTATATTTTATTTTTGAGGCAGAAAATTTTTAATAATATTGATGTTAACTTAAATTTTTTAACTTTTCAGGAAAATTTGTGTAGCCAGAGAGGTTTGGAATCCAACACAGATGGTCAGACTTTTCAGATTGCGATTTCTAACCAGATGAGACAACACTATGACAGAATTCATGAGACTCTAATAAGGGTTTGTATAAAATACAGTTAAGATATATTTTGTCAATATTTAATGTTTCTAGATACCAAGAACATAAGACTTTGCATGTATTCATTTCTCTTTTTTACATCAGAAAAATGGCCCTGCTAGACTATTGAGTTCATCAGCAAGTACTTTGGAGCAGAGTATAAAAGCCTATCATATGATGAATAAATTTCTTGGCTCCTTCATTGACCATGTATGTATGTCAACATTTATATTTAAGCTAGAATCAAATGCAATTTTTAGAAAGTTGAATGGGAATGCCAATTATTTCTTCAAGTCAACTAAGTCAGTAAACTTAGAACCTTTCCTTAGGACCTTCCCATTTTTTGTCACTTTCAATACATAGGAATAATATATTTTAAAAAGGCATTTCTAGCCATTAACTATGACTTAGAAATAGAGTTAGGTTATACAAAAGTAAAATGAGATTTTATGTGTCTGTTAACATGATGATGATTCCCTTAAACTGTGTGTGCACTGGAGTTTTGTTAGCCAGTTACCAAAATATCACTCTATTATTCATTATTGAAATCCTTGTGTTATGCTATGATTAAATTTCTGAAAAGCTTTGTATAAACTCATTTTCAGTTTGTCTAGCCCTAAATACTACTAAGGGCATTTAAAATTTAAAACATTCCTAAAGAGAATTTTGACATAGGTTTCAGTGTAGAAAATTCAGTCTTGGCTGGGTGCAATGACTCACACCTGTAGTCCCAGCACTTTGGGAGGCCGAGGCCAGCAGATCACAAGGTCAGGAGATCAAGACCATTCTGGCCAACATGGTGAAACCCCATCTTGACTAAAAATACAAAAACTAGCTGGGTATGGTGGTGCACACCTGTAGTCCCAGCTACTTGGGAGGCTGAGGTGGGAGGATTGCTTGAACCCAGGAGGCAGACGTGTCAGTGAGCTGAGATCATGCCATTGCACTCCAGCCTGGTGACAGAGGGAGACTCTGTCTCAAAAAAAAAAAAAAAATCAATCTTTTTGAAGAACAGATTTTCTTTGTTACTATTCATTCTTCATTTTCCCTCCCACTGATTTTACATTAATTGGAAAGCATTATTTCACTGCTGCTGTTCTTGAAGTGATGCTGTCTTTTTTCTTTGTTTTTTTTTTTTTTAGGTTCATAAGGAAATGGATTACTCTATAAAAGACAAGTTGCTTCTTGAAAGAATTCTTGGAATGGAATTCATGGAACCAGTGGAAAAAAGCATATTTTACAATGGTATCTTTTAAATCCCTTTACAGAACTTGAAAACTGTTTTCAAAGTTTGAGGAAAAAAAGTACTTATAGATATTTTTCTTTTGATTTAATAATTTTATGGCTTTAAAAAAAATCTTTTGATTATTAAATCTTTTGTTCTTTTGATTGAACAATTTTATAGCTTGTAAAAAAGGAATTACAGGAAGTGACTCTTGCCTGTAGTCCCAGCACTTTCGGAGGCTGAGGCAGGTGGATCACCTGAGGTCAGGGGTTCCGACCAGCCTGGCCGACATGGTGAAACTTCATCTCTACTAAAAATACAAAAATTAGCTAGACTTGTCAGTGTGCACCTATAATCCCAGCTACTTGTGAGGCTGAGGTAGGGAGAATTACTTGAACCCGAGAGGCAGAGGTTGCAGTGAGCCAAGATTGCGCCACTGCAAAAAACAAAAAAACCTTTACTAGTACAAGCCACAAATGGATATACCCCTGTAACTAGTACCCTTGTTAAGAGAAAACATAACCAGCACTTCAGATGCCCTCTTGTATAAAGCAGATGTTTCTAACTCGGTATCCAGGGGCTGCTTCAGTTCTCTGGATTTCCCTGAAATTGTTTGCAAGATTTGTATATGTATACTTTTTTTCCTCCTAGTGAAATAGTCTATTGTTTTCATCAGACTTTTGTTGTTGTTGTTTTTAAGAGACAGGTTCTTGCTCTGTTGCCCAGGCAGGAGTGCAGTGGGGTGATGATATTAATAGCTCACTCTAACCTCAAACTCCTGGGTTCATGGAATCCTCCCATCTCAGCCTCCCAAATAGCTAAGACTATAGCTTTTTTTTTTTTTTTTGGTAGAGATGGAGTCTCGCTATGTTGCCTAGGCTGGTCTTGAACTCCTGGCCTCAAGCAGTCCTCCTGCCTCAGCCTC
Source organism: Callithrix jacchus (assembly GCF_049354715.1). Lineage (NCBI taxonomy): Eukaryota > Metazoa > Chordata > Mammalia > Primates > Cebidae > Callithrix > Callithrix jacchus. The sequence continues at coordinate 33,372,893 of NC_133517.1, read as the reverse complement.
CCAAAGTGCTGAAATTACATACATGAACTACTATACCCAGCCTTGTCATAATCTTTTAAAAAGGGTATTCATATCCCAATAAGGATGAAACCCACTGGTAGAGTGAAAAGAGGTCTTAGAGCAAAACCTTAGGGGGACTATTTGAGATAAATTCTTGAACTTTTGAACACTATGTACTATTCTGTGCCTTGATGGGTATTTTCTCTAATTTACTCTATCTTAGGGAATGTTTATAAGATTAATTTAGCCTTTAGTTATATAAAGAAATAGAGAAAGGTTATTCATTACCAACAATTGGTCCTAATGTTAAAACTGTTTTTGGCTGGGTGCAATGGCTTACGCCTGTAATCCTAGCACTTTGGAAGGCCGAGGTGGGTGGATCACGAGATCAAGAGTTCAAGACCAGCCTGGCCAAGATGGTGAAAATTCCTCTCTACTAAAAATACAAAAATTAGCTGGGTGTGGTGGTGAGCACCTGTAATCCTAGCTACTTGGAAGGCTGAGGTAAATAAATAAAAATTTTAAAAAGATAAAACTGCTGCCGGGCGCTGTGGCTCATGCCTGTAATCTCAGCACTTTGGGAGGCCAAGGCAGGCTGAGGTCAGGAGTTCAAGACCAGCCTGACCAACATCATGAAACCCTGTTTCTACTAAAAATAAAAAAAATTATCCGGGCCTGGTGGCGCATTCCTGTAATCCCACATACTGGGGAGGCTGAGGCAGGAGAATCGCTTGAACCTGAGGGGCAGAGGTTGCAGTGACCCAAGATCACACCACTGCACTCCAGCCTGGGCAATAAGAGCAAAACTCCATCTCAAAAAAAAACAAACAAACTGCTTTTTATGAGTTTTTTAACCTCTTTTAGAGTAGCAAATCTTAAAATTTTTGTTTATTTTTGTGTAAGCCATGAAGTATTGTATATAGTATATTTCTAATATGCTGTTTTTAAATATCCAAATTTTATCACCAGAAATTTATCACAGACTTGTTCCTTTTTAAAATTTCTAATTTATATTTTCTAAATTTTTTTTAATAGATGAAAGTTATTCTTTCAGCAGTGTTCTGTATTATGGAAATGAAGCTACCCTTCTTATTTTTGATCTGCTGTTCTTCTGCGTGGTGGATTTGGCTTGCCAAAATTTTATTTTAGCAGCCTTCCTTACATATCTACAACAAGAGGTAAATTTAAAAAATTTTTCTACATTTTCTTGAGAGAAATATGTTAGTAGTAGATATTTATTTTCATAGCAGAGAGTAACAATGTCTGCTTTCACTACAATTTTGTAAAGGTTTAGAATATGACTAACCCCACCAAAAGAAAGAGTAACATTTCAACCAACTGCACTCTGTCCTTTAGGGTCAATGAAATACCAGGGTCTAGTGGAACGCATAAGTTGCTTGATTGTGCTTGGAAGAGGAATCCTATAGGAAGACACTTAACTGCTAGTCTCCTAGATGCTACAAGTGAACAGTAATTAGAGTCCTTTTCACCCTCTCCACCAGATAGATGTTAATGTAACAAAAAAGCAAGCACTGGAGAGCTAGCTCAGGGCTCAGCACCAAAGGGAAGACCCCTTTAGCTTGCAACTTTGACACCTTCCCTACCTGTGTGAATAAAAAGCAACTTCGTATATGAGTGTGGACTCTGAAATGGAGATATCAAGAAATGGCAAATCTGTTCTTGAAATGTTGTTATTATCAACTGAATATTCTCCATTATGTCAAAGAATATATACAAGTAAGATGCAATTTATTAGCCCTTGACAGTGATCTAGAATTGTGAAGAAATTCTGTCCTTAGCGAGTAGATTCTTTTGATGTTTCCGTAGCTTTTAGACTTAGAAGAAAGTTGCCTTTCTAAATATTTTAAAGTGTATCCCTGTGAACATGAGAGAATTTGTATTATTAATTCATAAGAATTTATTCTAAATGAGAACATATATTGCTTTGAAAGTATGAAAGAAATTATCATCTTGAAATAACTTTGCGTTTCACCCTGGGATTCAGATGCCTGATAGATGAAAATAGTTGAGAGAATTAGCTAATTGAATCTAGATATTTTATTGATATGCATATTTCATTTTGTTTATATTTCTTTTCATTCAGAATTGTTTTAATTTTCCAGATTTTTAGATATATCCGTAATACAGTAGGACAAAAGAATTTGGCATCCAAAACATTGGTGGATCAAAGATTTTTGATTTAACTTCCTGAATAAATAACTTAAAGACTCAGTATAATCATGGCCAAAAGAAAGTGTCATGATATCAGGTTAGTTTGCCATATATTTTAAGACTTGTAATGTAAACTATTCTGTTTTTGTTTTTTATTTGCAGAAAGATTTATTTTTATAATTTGGGAATATATAATGTGATATAGTAGAAAATATTGTTTTCCCATTGTGTGTGGTACTTAATACACTAAGTAATTAACAGTGACAGTGAGGCAAAAAAAAATCTAAATGTTGCTTTCAGCATAGTACTTTTTAATGATAATTAAAATAGTCTTCATCATTTGTCTCTGTAGATTATTTTATAAACTGAGAGCTGTCTGAATTTTCTCACATTGACAAAATAATTTGATTCCAAGTTCAAGACTAGTTTTCAGTTGGATATTTTCATGTTTTATGTGCTTATGGTTAAATAAATATTGAAAGATATTTTCAAGTTTACTTAGAAATTTTAAATTGTGTTATTGCTGATTCAATTTGCCTCATTCTAATTGTTCACCGTATCTGGCAGTCAATTAATTCACTGTTGGATTAATATGCATCTCATGAAGTGATACCTATTCATTCCTTTGTATAGGTCAGTATACTCTTTCCATGAAATACGTTTGCATTTCTAACATAGTTTACATTTTTTAAGCTATAATGTGTGACATTTTTCCCAATATTGTTTTTTATACATTTTAATTTCTTAATATTTTAAGAGTTCTCTCCCCGTTTTGCTTTTTCAATTATGTTTAAAGACTGTAAATAACAAACTGTAAGGCTGGGTGCTGTGGCTCACACCTGCAATCTAGTACTTTGGAAGGCCAAGGCAGGTGGATCACTTCAGGTCAGGAGTTCGAGACCAGCCTGGCCAACATGTTGAAACCCTGTCTTTACAAAAAATACAAAAATTAGCTGTGTGTGGTGGCACATGCCTGTAATCCCAGTTACTTGGGTGAGGCACGAGAATTGCTTGAACCCAGGAGGTGGAGGTTGCAGTGAGCCAGATAGCACCACTGCACTCCAGCCTGGATGACAGAGTAAGACCTATCTTAGGAAAAAAAAAAACAAAATACTGTAAATGTATCATGTTTCTTACTGCTTTCTGTGTTAATGCTATGTAAATACTTAAAATGCAATACTGTACAAATATTGTTTATATTTTCTCAGTTGAAAATATATACTAAAAGATTTGGTGTTTCTGTTTTCTGTTTGATTAATGTATATCTCATGCATTTAGGAATATAGCATTATTGGGGCAGAGGTCCCAGCCGTTGCCAAAGTTGAATCTTTCACATTTCCCTGAATCTTGAGGATGACTGAAAAGAAAGTCTTTGAAACTACTGTGTCTGAAGGATCACAGTACAGGAATGCCTTTATAAAAGCTGCAGAGATAGATACATTACTGGCATGGATTTTTAAAACCACTCACTCAGAAGCATATGTAAGAAATTCAACCATCATTCAACACAGAAGTTAATTTTAGTGTAAATGTTTTTAAGTATTAAATTTCACAATAAAGGATTTATTGGCTTACTTGCTGATAAAACACAGAAAACATTTAAAATCATTCTTAATTAATTTTGTATGATATTTTTATTTTGGTTAGATGCATAAAAATTAGTTCAGATTTTCATACACTGTTGACTCCTTTGTTCACATTGTCACAATTTACAACACTGTTGACTCCTTTGTTCACATTGTCACAATTTACATTTCATGATCATGTGCATGTTCACTAGATTCATTACCCTTTGTTTATTTCTGTAGTACGCAATCACTGTACTTTGAATCTTATATCCCTGATTTTACTGATTTTCTAGAAACATTTGATGTCTCTTCATCATTTCATAAGAAACAAAACCTAGAGAGGTTGTTTAGAAGCTGTTGTGCACTTTGTATGCTCCTTAGAAACATATAAGCCCTTAAAATACGTCTGTAGACCCGGGCCTTGGTTATGAGAGATTTGTAAATGCTTGCTTCTCTGGCACTGCTCTCTTAACTAACTGCCTTTTGAGAGGGTTTTGCTGGTTACCTACATTGAGGAACATCCAAAATGATCATTAACTCAGCTCTTGCAAGTATGAAGCATGTATCCTTTTTGTAAATATTGACAAATATAAGCTGAGGGGAAATGAATGTAAGTCAAAGAACAGTGAGCAGTGTGACTTAATGAAAAATGCTCCAAATTTAGTAACAGAAGCCCTGGATTCAAATTAGAATTTTGCCCCTGTTACTTACAAGCTTTGGTATCTTGAACAAAGTCATTTGGCATCTCTGAGCTTTATTCTACATCTCTACAATGAAAATAATACCCTTTGCTTACCACTTGTTGGAAGGGTGTGTGTGTGTGTGTGTAATGGGGTCTCACTCTTCTCACCAAAGTTAGAATGCAGTGGCATGATCTTGGCTCACTGCAACTTCTGCCAGGCTCAAGCAGTCCTTCCATCTCAGCCTCCCAAGTACCTGGGACAACAGGTGTATGCCACCACGCCCAGCTAATTTTTTGTACTTTTTTTGTAGAGACAAGCGTTCACCATGTTGCCCAGGCTGGTCTTGAACTCCTCAGCCTCCCAAAGTGCTGGGATTACAGGTGTGAGCCACTACACCTGGCCAGGATTAGGTTCTTAAAATGTACTTTTAACATTGGGTACACTATGAATGCTGGAATTTTTATTTTTATTTTAAAATATCTGATCCAAAATATATTTTTATCTTGCCAATAAATTAATAATATGATATTAAAACTCAGATTACTGATCTCAGTAACTGACCAATGAAAATTCTGAGCCTGCCTTCTTTTTTTTTTTTTTGAGACGGAGTTTCGCTGTTGTTACCCAGGCTGGTGTGCAATGGCGCGATCTCGGCTCACCGCAACCTCCGCCTCCTGGGTTCAGGCAATTCTCCTGCCTCAGCCTCCTGAGTAGCTGGGATTACAGGCACATGCCACCATGCCCAGCTAATTTTTTGTATTTTTAGTAGAGACGGGGTTTCACCATGTTGACCAGGATGGTCTCGATCTCTTGACCTCGTGATTCACCCACCTCGGCCTCCCAAAGTGCTGGGATTACAAGCTTGAGCCACCGCGCCCAGCCCAAGCCTGCCTTCTTCCTCAGCCACCCCCAGCTCCACCAGTAAGAGGCCTAGATAGGGGTCACTGATACATGTAAAACATAAAAAGAAAACAACACCCCTGTGGGAGACACAGTTCATGATAAAGAGTGGAGAAGACAGGAAGAGTAGAGTATTGTCTCTGAAAGGGAGGGTTTCTTTCATTTGCTCACTCATTCATTCATTCATTCCAACAATGTTTCTATCTCTTTCTACTCCTCAGCCCCTCAGAAGGGTCTTATAATTGGTAGAAGAAACAGGTATATTAACCAATAATTACAGCATTATGAAAAGAGCTGCATTCCCTGGGGTGTGATATAAGGAAAACTCTTAACTGTACTTCTGGGTCATCAAGGCTTCAGTGCTTTAATATCAGAGAAGTGGATTTGATTTAAGATTTTTTTGTTGTTGAGACAGAGACTCATTCTGTCACCCAGGCTGGAGTGCAATGGCATAATCTTGGCTCACTGCAACCTCCGCCTCCCGGGTTCAAGCAGTTCTCCTGCCTCAGACTCCTGAGTAGCTAGGATTATAGGCGCAAGCCACCAGGGCCAACTAATTTTTTTGTATTTTTAGTAGAGGGGGTTTCACCATGTTGACCAGGCTGGTCTCAAGAATGTCTGACCTTGTGATCCGCCCATCTAGGCCTCCCAAAGAGCAGGGATTACAGGTGTGAGCCACTGCACCTGGCCTGATCTAAGATTTTAAGACAAAAAAAAAAAAAGGTGCAATCAAAGCAAGGAACAACAGTACATACTTGGAGACAAAGAAGCACATGGCAGTTTGGAGCACTATGGGCCATTTGAACACAGAGTACATGTACTGTTTATATTTTTAAAGTTTTCTGTATAAGATGTTTTGCCATTTTTAAGAAACTTTCCCTTCTGGGGAGTGATTGTCCCTCCTGGGACTCCCCAGTTCTTCTAGACAGCAAAGGACTCAGGTAGGAGCATACCTTAGGTATACAAACTAGCCCTGAGCCACACCTCCTCTGTCTGGCCCTGAAACCCCTGGAGGCAATGTTCTTCATCCTTAAATCATCCCAGGACCAGGTAACAGGCAACTAGAAACAACCTCTGTAGTTTAGAGCACACTGAAATTATTCCAACAAGCCTATTCCAAACTTTTCCTACTGCTCTGCCTTGCCATTTCCTCGGAAACTCCAGTAAGCGCCCAGGCTCGCCCCTGGCTCCTGCTGCTCCTGCCTCCCGACGGGTGATTTCCCCACTGTGGCTGTGCATGGTGTGCTGTGCCTTCTGTTTCTAGGACCTGTGAGTGTAAGAAACTTTTTCGTGTGTCTCTTGTCATTTCTCACTGATCTCTATGTAAAAGAACACAGAACAGTACATTTGGGGGTTTTGGGGAGCGATGAGGTTGGAAAGGAAAAAACAGGAGTCACATCATTAAAGGTTTTTATGTTGGGCCACATCTCCATCACGTGGATAGGGTGTTTAACCAGGTTGGAGACTAGTGCTCCTGTTCTGTTGCCTGGCTGCATGTTGTGGTTTGCAAGCAAATGCATTGTCCGTAAAATAGGCACCAAACGTAGTAGTTGAGAGCACAGACCCTGGAGCCAGACTGGCCTGTGTTCAAGTCCCGGTTGTACCACTTACTGGCTGGGCAGTTTGACCTAGTCATGAAAAAATGTTCTCATCTGTAAAAGAGATAAATAGTACCTACTTCAAAGACTTAATTGGGAAGATTAAATGAATTATTGTGTGTACAGTGCTTAGAAAAGTGCCTGGCACATAGTAAATGATATGTGAGTATAAGCTGTGTAGTAGTACTAATAGTAGGAGTAGTTCCTATTAATATTTAGTGCAGAAAGAGAGACCCAGATTAACCACTGGAGACTACATTAAGACACTATCCACCGGGCACAGTGGCTTACACCTGTAATCCCAGCACTTGGGGAAGCCGAGGGGGACAAATCAGCAGGTTGGGAGTTTGAGACCATCCTGGCCAACAGGGTGAAACCCCATCTCTACTAAAAATACAAAACTTAGCTGGGCGTTGTGGTGTATGCCTGTAATCCCAGCTACTCCGGAGGCTGAAGCAGGAGAATCGCTTGAACCAGGGAGTCGGAGGTCACAGTGAGCTGAGATCACGCCACTGCACTCCAGCCTGGTGACGGCAAGACTCTGTCTCAAAAAAAAAAAAAAAAAAAAAAAGACATTGTCTCATTGCTGGGTGTGCTAAAAGTAGCGGTAGACAAACTGCCTGCCACACAGTAGCCTGTGGGCTTTAAAAAAGAACTGCTTCTGTTATTTTTATGATGATTATTGCTTCTGTTGTATTATTGTTCCAAGGAATACATGGCTGTGGCCCAAGGATAAATAAATGATCACAGATGATCAGTAGAATGAAGTCCAGGGCATGTCCACAGGTGTGTGGATATGTATATACACAGACATGGCAAAGGCAGCATGCAGTGCAGTAAGGGAAAAGTGTTTTTTAGATGTTCCATTGAATATCTCAGTGGAAAAAATGCATACCCCTATGTCACACTTACACAAAAATCAATTTCAGGTAGATGCTAGATCTGAATGTGAAAGGGTAAATGGTAAGTTTCTAGAAGATAAGGGAATACAGTCATGACTTTCATGTGGTCTTTTAGTTTTCTGTTTTGCTTTGAGACAAGGTTACTCTCTGTTGCCCAGGTTTGAGTGCAGTAGTGTGATCATGGCTCACTGTAGTCTTGTCCTCCCAGGGTCAAATGATCCTCCCACCTCAGCCTCCAGAGTAGTTGCGATTACAGGCACATGCCTCCATACTTGGATAATTTTAAATTTTTTTGTAGAGACAGAGTCTTACTATGTTGCCCAGGCTAAACTCAAATTCCTGGCCTCAAGCGATCCTCTGGCCTCAGTCTCCCAAAGCACTAGGATCACACACCTGTGTGTGAGCCACTGCACCCAGCCTGCCAAGATTTCTTAAACAAGACCCTAAAAAGGCTGGGCATGGTGGCTCACGCCTGTAATTCCAGCACCTTGCAAGGCCGAGGCAGGTGGATCACTTGAGCTCAGGAGTTCGAGACCAGCCTGGGCAACATGGTGAAATCCCATCTGTAGCAAAAATACAAAAATATTAGCCAGGTGTGGTGGCATGTGCCTATAGTCCTAGCTACTCAGGAGGGTGGATCGCTTGAGCCCACAGAGGTTGTAGTGAACCAAGATCACACACTGAACTCTAGCCTGGGTGACAGAGTGAGACCCTGTCTGTCTCAAATCAAGACCCAAAAAAGATGAACCATAAAAGAAAAGATTGATAAATTGGACTTTACAATTTGTGTTAAATTTACATTTATGTAAATTTATGTGTAAATTTGAAATTTACATTAAAATCAGGAACACTGAACATCAGAAGAAGACCCCATTGTAAGAATGAAAAGGCAAACCTCAATATATATAAGAAAAAAAAATTACAAACAGATTAGACAAAGCATCCTGTCCTGAATAAAGAAGTCATCAAATCAATAGGGAAGACAGACAACACAATAGAAAAATGGGCAAGACTTAAGTAGCCATCCCTCAAAAGGTTTCCAAACAACCAATAAACACCTGTGAAAAGTTCTCAACCTTGTTAGTCATAAGAATGCAAAATAAAACCATGAGATACCACTACAAACCCAACAAAATGGCTAAAAGTTAAAAACTTAAAAATACCATGTGTGGCCAAGAATGTGTGGAGCAAAAGAAGTTTCATACTGTTTACTACGTAAAGTAAGGGAATTCACATTCATTTATAACTTTTGGTCTATCCTGAATCTTCAAGACAGGAAGACCTGAAGCCTTTGCAGTTTGTATTTGACCAAACCCATGGCTGACAGCAGGTGGCAGTGGAGCGCACAGTAAGCTTTTCAGGACCCGGCTGGGGCTCTTCTGATTAGCTCAAAGGTAAGTGCGCTCACAGGACTGTGATGGCAAGAGAAATGCCATTCTCTCCGTCCTCCTTCACTTACTGTCCCTCTCCTAACTTCTGTCATCTTGCCCTTTATCACATCAGAGTGCTGGGCAGCTCAGATGACTACAGTGCATTCTAAATCTAGTGCTGAGTTTTTTACACCCAAGTTAGGGAATCTAATGCTAAAATTAGTGATGATATGCTTTCATCCATCTCCTAGGGACTAGGGTCACAAAACAGATCATGCTTCAGAAAAAATTTAACAGTGAATTATCTAATGATTCTGGAATCTCCTTCCCTTCATTTTAATGAAATACGTATTTACATTAAAATCTCTTTAAAAATCAAACTCTTACCTAAAGTATATAATGCCCTTTTTCTATATACAGTCTCCCCAAAGGGAATACTAGGTGCTAAGGATAAGAAGGTAGATGAGACATTGCCTCTACTTTTATAGAGCTTATAGTTAAACAGAAAAGACAGAACAACAAGTCAATAAAAGCATAATAAGTCCTGTGTTCTTATCCTATTGCTTCTGTAACAAATTGCCACAACTGAGTGGCTTAAAGGAACATAAAAGTATCATCTTACAGTTCTGGGCAGCAGAAATCTGAAATGGGTTTCACTGCACTAAAATAAACTTGTCAGCCTGGCTGGGCTTCTTCTGGAGGCTCTAAGGAAGACCCGCTCTCTGACTTTCAAGGACTTCTGTGATTACATTGGGCCCACTGGATAATTCAGGATAATTTTCCCATCTCAAGATCCTTAGCTTACTCACATTGGTGAAGTCCCCTTTGCAAGGTAACATACTCATAGGCTCTGGGGATTAGGACCTGGGTTTTGTGTATGTGCGTGTGTGTGGGGGGGGTGCTGGTGTAGGGGGCATTCTTTTTGCCTATTATAGAGCACAATCTACCTATAGGGTACAAGAACATAAAAACTATTATATTTATGATCATTTGGGTAGTCTGGAAAGACCTGTGAAAGAGATACTTTAACTGAGACATAAAGCAAGAGCAGTAGCTTGCCAGGACTACAGGATAGGAATGAGGCTGGAATGTTCCAGATGGAAGGAACAGCATGAGCAAAGGCTCTGATATGGGGGCATCCTTGTCTAGATTGGCCATTTGACAGAATTGACCGGATTCAAAAAGGGATTTACTTAGAGTCAAGAATATAGTTTCAAATTAAGAAAAAACGAAGTGCCTTATCCCATTTAATTCAGGTTTTCAGTCTTCCCCACTGCAGCAAACAGACAAAGATTTTGTCTTCTTTTTTTTAGCTAGCTGAATGTGGTTCCATCCACTGAACAGTTCTCATGTTTTAGAGCCTCTCTCAAAGCCATCATTCTACACAATTTCAAAGGATTGTTACCTAGAAGGGTGACAGACAAAACTCAGAGCACAAAGCCAAAGTCAATGATCTGATCCTGTTTGGGAAAGGTCTGCTCCTTTCTGGGGTCAGCTACTATTCTGATCATGTTTTCATGTTGGCAGTTATCTTTTGCAGCTGCTCTCATTGTATGGAGTTAAGGGACAGCTGGTAGCAAACCAGGGCTTTAAAAAAAAAAGGTTTTAAAATGAATCATAGAGCTCTTTTTCCTCTTATGTCACTTACTGAGCTTTGAAATCAAGCCAGCTGATTGGAGATAATCGTGGCCAGTGTTGGCACTGTGCTTTGATTTTTGATATTTTAATAAGAATTTAGATGCCTTTCCATGTATTATTCTTAGCTACCTGGTATTATACGAGCACAACAATGCCAGCTGCCAAGGACACTCATTAAATTGACATTTTAAATATTTCTGTGAATTACTAGAACACTTTAGCTTTAACTCCCAGAGGATAAAAGGCTATGAGATTTTATGCACAAGAGTATCTGTCCTATACTCTAACCAAAATAGAACTCCAAACCCATTTCTCTTATTTTGTCTGCGCTCCTCAGTTATAAAGCTGCAGGAAGAGCCATCATTTAATCACTTTTTTTTTCTGTATGCTTAGGATAAAGAGGCACAGTAGAATTATGGCTAAGACAAAGGCTTTGAATTCTGACAGACCTGTCTTTGAATCCCCAACTTCTCTATTTCCTTTGCATATGATCATTAGCAAACTATCCCATCTCTATAAGTCTCTTCTTTTTTTTTTCTTTCTTTTTTTTCTTTTTTTGAGATAGGGTCTCACTCTGTCACCCAGGCTGGAGTGCAATGGCACAATCTTGACTCACTGCAACCTCTGCCTCCTGGGTTCAAGTGATTCTCCCAGCTCAGCCTCTCAAGTAGCCACACCCAGCTAATTTTTTGTATTTTTAGTAGAGATGAGGTTTTACCATGTTGGTTGGCCAGGCTGTTGTGGAACTCCTGACTGCAAATGATCCACCCACCTTGGCCTCCCACAGTGCTGTGATCACAGGTGTGAGCTGCCATGCCCAGCCTGTGAGCCTCTTCTTTATCTGTCAGCCTGGATAATATCTTCCTCAAGAGTGTTGTCATAAGGATTGAAGGAGATAATAGAGGTACAGTTGTTAGCACAGTGCCTGGAATAGGCCAGTGTACAACAAATGCAGTGTGTCATTACAACTGAATTATTATTTTGACAGCCACAAAACAATGTGACACATTTACCTCTTTGACTGCTTCTGTGGTATGCCTGAGGTGAGTATAGGTGCGACATTCTGGAGAAGGAGAGCTGGTGTAATGACAGTGCTCCAGAAAAACAGTAATAGTTTTTTCATCTGACCACAGGCTCAATAGGGAACAACACTGGGATGAGACTGTTCATGTAATTTAAGGCCACATTAATTCAGTGTCCAAAATAAAGGAGGAAATGGCCCTATTGGGTGCTATGCACACCTTATTCTTGGTATTGTTTCTGCTTCTGAACATGCCTGGGTCTAGGTACTTTGATAATTGGATTTTATTGGTAGGATGGTGTTCAGGATAGTGAAGGACACTAAGATGCCCATGAAGCATAATAGAAGGAACTGGAGAAAAAATGAACCAGAACCATAATGGTGTTCTTCAAACATTTGTCCCAGGAAAATGGGGTTTGACATCCATATAGCTCCCAAGTACAGAACTACCATCAATAAATGAAAGCTATGAAATGATGAATTTCAGCTCAAGAGTGAAGAATTTTTAGATAATTTAGAGCTACTCAAATAATAGTGGCTCCCTGACATTTAAGTCCTTCTGCATATGTGTTATGGAAATGAGACAGGGATGCTAAGAGAGGTTATCTCTCTTGGAGGAGGGATGGACCACATAGATTGCACCATCCTTTCTCAATTGACCATTTGGGTGTACAGATAAAGCCTTCCCATACAAAATCACAACGTCGAAAGAGGCTATCTATTTGGCCTCCTATCATGGTGAGCTCTGACAACTGAAATAAGAAATCTTGAAACTAATTGCCTAACAGGCAGAATAAACTCAAGGGTCAGAGACTAATCAGATCGTAATAGACTCATTTCTATATTTGTACTATTTTGGGAGTGTAACTTATTCCATAATGACATGTTTATGTTCATTAAGTCATTAAGTAACAAACTTTGTTATTCAGGTCTTGAGGGACTCTAAATAAGTGGGTTAGGAAAGAATCTGAAATGATAGGGATAAAGTGAAAGCCGCGTGACTCAATTCCTCTTCCTCCCAAAAGAAATGGGCTCCAAGGTTAGATATACATTTAATTGGGTAGTGGAAAGTACACTGAACAGGAAATCCAGAAGTTTAGATTTTTGTCCTATCTTTGTTGATGACTAGACCTCACCTAAATCATTACACTTTCTGGGCTTCTGTGTCATTTATAAGCCCAATGGTCTCAAGTCCTCTTCTTTCTCTAAGGTCAATTGATAACCTTCTACATGTAAAATACTGGATGAAGATGATTAATGTTCATTTGAGCCCACTTGTTCTTGGACATGTCATTTATCCTAAAATTTAGTTTTATATTTTTTTATTTGTATTTTTTACTATGATTTTTTGAGATGGAGTCTCGTTCTTGTCACCCATTCTGGAGTGCAATGGCGCGATCTCAGCTCATGGCAACCTCTGCCTCCTGGGCTCAAGTGATTCTCCTGCTTCAGCCTTCCAAGTAGCTGAGATTACAGGCACACACCACCACGCCCAGCTATTTTTGTGTATTTTTAGTAAAGACAAGGTTTCACCATGTTGACCAGGCTGGTCTCGAACTCCTGACCTCAGGTGATCTACCCACCTCAGCCTCCCAAAGTGCTGGGATTACAGGCATGAACCACTGCGCCCAGCCAGTTTTACATATTTTTAAACGGCAGATAATAATATTGAAAAGGCAAACATGGCAGAATTTATTAAAAGTACATCATTTTAAGCTCAGACAACATATGTGAAAAAGTTGCCATTTAAACATGACCCGTAGCATGGAGTATGCTGCAGCAAAGCCCTGAATTACTACCTCAAAATAAATCAACCTGTAGGAGGATGTTGCTAGTTGCCTATGGAATATCCATTCTCCCCTTCTTCTTTTTCTTTCTTTCTTTCTTTATTTATTGAGACAGAGTTTCACTCTTGTTGCCCAGGCTGGAGTGCAATGGCATGATCTTGGCTTACTGCAACCTCTGTCTCCTGGGTTAAAGTGGTTCTCCTGTCTCAGTCTTCTGAGTACCTGGGATTACAGGCATCTGACACTGTGCTTAGCTAATTTTTTTGTATTTTTTTTTTTTTACTAGAGATGGGGTTTCTCCATATTGTTGGTCAGGCTGGTCTCGAACTCCTGACCTCAGGTGATCCGCCCACCTCGGCCTCCCAAAGTGCTGGGATTACAGGCATGAGCCACCGTGGGTGGTTATTTAATTTTTTAAAAGAGACAGAGTTTCACTCTCATCCAGGCTGGAGTGCAGTGAAGCAATCATAGCTCACTGCAGCTGCAGCCTTCCAGACTCAGCTCCCAAGCAAGCCTCCTGCCTCTGCCTCCTGAGCAGCTGGGACTATGGGCATGTGCCACCATGCCTGTCTAATATTATATATATATATATATATATATATTTTTTTTTTTTTTTGAGATGGAATCTTGCACTGTCTCCTGGGCTTGAGGACAGTGATGCAATCTCAGCTTACTGCAACCTCTGCCTTCCAGATTTATGTGATTCTCCTGCCTCAGCTTCCCAAGTAGCTAGGATTACAGGCACACACTACCATATCTGGCTAATTTTTTGTGTTTTTTTAGTGGAGATGGGGTTTCACTGTGTTGGCCAGACTGGTCTCAAACTCCTGACCTCATCATCTACCCGCCTTAACCTCCAGAAGTGTTGAGATTACTGGCGTAAGCCACTGTGCCCAGCCAGGTTTTGTATTTTTTGTAGAGATGAGGAAAGGAGTCCATACTGTGACCCAGGCTGGTCTTGAACCCCTGTGCTCAAGAGATCTTCCCACCTCAGCTCCCAAAGTGTTGGGATTACAGGAATGAGCCACGTTGCCTGGTTCCCCTTCTTTTTTTTACTATGAAACACTGGTTTCATTTGGAATAGAATCTGCTCAGTTTCCATTGTGGTTAAGAGGCCCTGTTTCATGAGAGGCAAGCAGAAGTCTGCTGATGGAGCATCTGAGAAGGCTATTAATTTCCTCATAAAAAGGAATAAACATGGCTGGTATACACTTTTCGCCCTTCTTCTGTCTTCCTGCCTGGAATGTGGTCATGATGCCTGGAGATGTAGGAGCGTGAGGATGCAGAGCAGGTGTGTAGAGCTGGGTTTTTGACTACTATCTTTGAGCAGCTGTGCCAGCCCCAGGCTGCATCCTCTTCTTGTTACTGGGAAGGACTAAGCCCTATTTACAGACAGGTCTCTAATCCATGCAGTGTAATGCAATCCTGATTCATAAAATACTCCCAAACCACTGCTCCCCAGTTGTTCCATGTCAGATACACTATAGTATAAACTAATTTCACTTGATACCCTCCAGAAGGTCCTACCTCTTAAGAGAACATGTAGCCATATGCTAGTCAGTGTTTTCAGAGAAAACACCACCACCATCATCATCCTCCTCAACAACAACAAGAACAACAAACAAGTAGTATTTACAATGTGTCTTAGGGAAATTGGATTGACTGACTTAAAGCAGCACTGCTTAATTCAGGAACACTTATCAAGAGAAAAGAAGCCAGAGGCAGTGGCTCATGCTTGTAATCCCAGCACTTTGGGAGGCTGAGGTGGGTGGCTTGCTTGAGGTCAGGAATTTGAGACCAGCCTAACCAACATGGCAAAATCCCATCTCTACTAAAAATACAAAAATTTGTTGGGCATGGTGGCACACGCCTGTAATCCCAGCGACTCGGGGGGCTGAGGCAGGAGAATTGCTTAAACCTGGGAGGCAGAGGTTGCAGTGAGATGAGATCACACCACTGCATTCCAGCCTAGATGACAGAGCAAGACTCCATCTCAAAAAAAGAAAAAAAAAGATATTAGCTTGAACTTTGTTGAATAGCCCTTTTAAGAGTTATATCTATATATTGTGCTATAAAACTATATTTAACTGCTAAGAAGGCAAACAAAAGTATCATTAATCAAGTTTTTAGTTCATCTTTATTATAACAAACATTTCATATTATATTTTTTAGCACTAGTTTTTATGGCTCTTCATTTTATAGCATACTAGAGTCTCATGTAACATCATGTGTATATTACATTTATGCCTATTTTATGGAAATTAAGAATAATTTTACAATTTGAGGTAATTATATTAGTTAATATTTTTCTTTGCTTTTATGACATGCAGTTGGTTCTATTTATGGCTTATGTGATGCTGAGTTATTGGTCAAGATTACATTTATGCTGTTTTATAGAAATTAAGAATAATTTTGGTAATTATATTAGTTAATACTTATCTTTGCTTTTATGACATGTGATTTGTACTATTGATGGCTTATGTGATGCTGAGTTATTGGTCAGTTCTTATAATCATTGTCCTAGGAGGAGAATAGGCTCTACTTTGTACACTCGTCACAGTTTCCATGCATGCCTGCCCTCCATTCAAGGGCAGAAATAGGCATAGTTTTCTTCTTCCTGTAAGGATTTGTCACCTTATGTCCCAGATGGACAGAATGAGCTGCTTTCATAAGCTCTCTCACTCAAGTCTTAAATCAAAATCAGATTTCCTCTGTCAGTGCTCTGTGTGTATGGATCTTTTCACTAATGAGCCGTGTTCACTTCTCAAACACACTTGATACAGCACCTCTACTTCTGCTCACTGGGTCTACTGCTCTATTTCATGCTTGTAATCCCAGCACTCCATTCAAGGGCCACATCCCTCAAATGCAGCCAGGGGCCTCTTCTCCCTGTGATCGTGTAGGCTTAGAGCTGCTTGGCTCCTCAGTTCCTCTATGGTTCCCATAAGAAATGCAGTCTCACCAAGCATTCTGTGAAATTTTTTTTAACTTTCTGGGAATTCAGGAGGTCCCATCACGGAACAGCGCAACATCTCCTCTCTCCCTTTCTTCCTATCTCCCTCTTTGTCTCCCCTTTTCTTTGTGGTATTTTTTATATATAGTGGGTGAAACTATATATGTGTGTGTGTGTGTGTGTGTGTGTGTGTGTGTATAGTTATGAGCCAGGAACTGTGGATGAAAACCTATATATGTACAACAATCAACACACAAAATTTCTGTGACCAAATGTGTGGGAGTTTCTCCCCACACCAAACAAGCAATCATTTCTGTGTCAGATACCACCTGGCGCCCCCCAACTTGATTTTGACACTATCTATCTGGAGATAGTGTCAGATCCCACAGGGTGAGGGCTCAGTCTCCAAGATGGTCCCCTTTCCCAGATACCAGTCACATGTCAGGGACTTCAGAAGTTCTGATGGACCAGCTTCAGTTTGGGGTTGCTACAACCACCCTTTAAGTTGGGTTAATTTGCTAGAGTAGTTCACAAAATTCAGGGAAACACATTAACCAGTTTGTTATAAAGGATATTACAAAGGATACAGATGGAGAGATGGGTAGGGCGAGGTACGCAGGAAGGGTGCAGGGCTTACACGGGCTTTCCACCCTCCAGGAATCTCATTTGCGCAGCCATTTGGAAGCTCCCTGAATGCTGTCCTCTTGGGCCTTTTATAGAGACGTCCTCAGAGAAGCATGATTGACAGCTATGTAGAAATGTGTTTGGACAAAAAGGATATGATCTAATGCTAATAGACTGAGTGGGGAGACCCAGCAAGGCCTGTCTGTTCAGATTCTTCTTGGCTTCTCTGTGCAGCGCTCCTTCCTCCAGGATGTGGGGCAGGACCCTTCTGAAATGGGGATTTTATGGCCTACAATCAAACAAGGTAGCTCAGGGAATTTATGGTCAACTCCAAGACAGAAAAGTAGGGGAAGATTCCTGTCCTGGGGAGAGAAAAAAGGGTGGCGGAAGGTCAGAGAAAGGTTCTATTTTCTGAGGCCTGATTCTGAGGCCTAAAGTGCCCCAAGATTATAACCAAAGACTGTAACAAGGGCTATGGGAGTTATAAGCCAGGAACTGTGGATGAAAACCATAGGATTTTTCTACATTGAGTGTTATTTTATCCACACTCAGACTCAGACCTCCCTCCTGGTTCACCCAGGAGCTTCTTATATAACAAGCCAAGCCCAGCTTCCAGATACTCGACTTTTACCTCGGGCAGAATCGTATTTTCCTAACACAGGCAAAGCTCTCCCTGGCAGGAATTCTTGTTATAATCGTCATACACAAAATGCATTTGCTCGCGTATTTCCATGAATAATCAGAAATTCTGCCTTCGCAGAATCATCTCCTGATCTCATACTTTAAACTTTGATTTTAGAAGTGACAGTACAGTGAGGGTCTGGAACTTTCTCAGCTTGTGATAATCATGGACACTTACAGACTAAATCAGGATGAAGCCAGGTCCTTGAGATCTGCAGCATATATGGCATATTCCCTCCTGTCACAGTCATATGTTTGGTGCTCCCACTTCTACATATGCCACGTGGGGAGCACAGGAAGCATCTAGCACTAAAATCATTTCCAGTTTTAAAACCACGATGACAAGTAAGAGGAGACAACCCATGTGAGTGGACCAGGCCTTTCTTTGAGACCCCTTAAGTGAAGGTTTTCTTAGAAAAGACCCAGGGAAGACAGGGGGCCTGGAAATGAAAGAATGGCCAGGTTAACAAGCACATGTGAGTACAAGGTGTGCATTTAGGTCAGATGAAGTAAGAGATGAGAACAGAAACCAAACTTGTTTTGATGGCTCACACCTGTAATCCCAGCACTTTGGGAGGCCAGAGCAGGTGGATCACTTGAGGTCAGGAGTTTGAGACCAGCCTGGCCAATGTGGAGAAACCCTGTCTCTACTAAAAATACAAAAATTGGCCGGGTGTGGTAGCAGGCACCTGTAATCCTAGCTACTTGGGAGGCTGAGGCAGGAGAATCACTTGAACCTAAAAAGCAGAGGTTGCAGTGAGCCAAGACCATGCCACTATACTCCAGCCTGGGTGACAGAGCCCTCTTTCTCTCCCCTTTTCTTTATGGTATTTTTTATATATAGTGGGTGAAACTATATATATGTGTATATATGTATATAGTGGGTGAAACTATATATATATATATATATATATATATATATATATATATATATATAGAGAGAGAGAGAGAGAGAGAGAGAGAGAGAGAGAGAGAGCAAAACTCCATCTAAAAAAATAACCTGTTGAGAATTTTGCCAACAATTGGACAAATAATTTGTATTACAGTGGACACTTTGTCTCTTTTAAAGAAAAATAACAGCTGATGATGGTTTAATATTGCTAATATAACAAGACTGGTTTTTTTGTCATTTACATTCAAATGAAAGCCATTTGTTAATCTTCCAACCTTTTGAGAATACTCTGTCCTGTAACATCCAAATGAAATGGTGAGTGTCCAGTCCCCAACCCAAATATTATGAGAAGCCCTGCCTCCTTCCAGGTTTCTGAGGATTCCTAGTAGGGTATGCATTCATGTGCTTGTGTGTGTGTGTGCATGTGTGTGTGTTTATGCTTGTGTGCCTGTATGTGTGGTGGATGTCACAGCAGAGGAGCAGAGTATGCAGAAGGCATGGTGGCTTCTGTTCGTCAAGTCACCTCTCCCTCTGAATGGTTCTGCTGAATTCCTATTTCTCATCTTGCCCTGCAGCTATTGTTCTACTACTTCACCTCACTGGGTGAATCCCCTATAGGGATTCCCCTTCCTTCATTCTCCAGAGCACTGTTGACATTAGACAATTGCATGTTTCAACCTTTGCTGAAAACCTAGGGTGATGGAGAGGGGCACTGCTTGGAAAACAGATTCAAGCTGGACATCAAGTCTTGCCATCCTCCAAGTCCTTCAGCCAACCCTCCAGCACAGGCAATTTACATTACTGTCTTTCCTTTTCAGGCCTGGCCTGCTGCTGTGCTCCTAGGGCTAACTTTCTTCTGTACCCTCATTCTTCTGTATCATCTTCTTGGAGTCCCCAGGGTTCCTGTACCTTTCTCCTTCATCAGCAGTGACTCAAAAACTCTCTATACAGGAGGAGCTCAGTGAGAACAGTCTGATTGGAAACTGGGGCTAAAGGTCTTGTCTCAAAGTCTGCTTTGCTTTGAAGCACACTGTTTTTACTTAGACTGTATGCTATTTGGGTTGGGGGGTAGATCCAGTGGAGGCTACAGGAAAGAGCTTAAGCCATTTGCATTGATACAACCACCCCTCATTTTAGCACTGCAACTCCACCATCTCTACTTTACCTACAGAATAATTTAGTTATCTTCTAGAATCTCCTCTTTCCAGAATATGCCTTGGAGAAATCACCTTCTATATCAAACTCCCCTCTAGGAACTTCTCAAACAAAAGAGCACACTTCTTTCTGCCACCTTCCAAAATGTGAAAGCAACTTCAGAGATTTCTTTTTAAAATACCAATTGGGCTGGGTGCAGTGGCTTATGCCTGTAATCCCAGCACTTTGGGAGGCCAAGGTATGCAGATCACTTGAGGTCAGAAGTTCGAGACCAGCCTGACCAACATGGTGAAACCCCATCTCTACTAAAAATACAAAAATTAGCTGGCATGGTGGCAGGCACCTGTAATCCCAGATACTTGGGAGGCTGAGGAAGGAGAATTACTTGAACCCAGGAGGCAGAGGTTGCAGTGAGCAGAGATTGTGCCAGTGTACTCCAGCCTGGGCGCAGAGTGAGACTCCATCTCAAAAAATGAATAAATAAACAATTTTTTAAATTTAATAAGATAGCACTTGATCCATTTCTGTAAAACTTGTAAAATATGTGAGACAAAGTAGTACACGTAAGAAGCCATATTTGTTCATTTCTTCCTGTCAACACAATTTCAGAAAGTCTCTGACTCTGTGGGACATGCAGCTCTCTGGAAAGATGCTTTGAAGACAAAACAGAAGAGAGTACGTAGCCCCCGTGTGTCTTGCCTGAGTCACTATACTCCTTAAAAGATAAATGACTTGGTTCTTGCCTTGTCCTACACATAAGATAATGTCAGATGGGGTTAGTGATTATGCCTCTGTAATTTTTAACCAGATGTACTCTTATACCCAAACCTTGATTCTGCTTTAATGTAACTTCTGAGAACGTTTGATGTGATTTTGCAAGTACTGAACCCCCACCACCTGCATGTAAGCAGTGGGATGAAAAACTGTGCCAGAGCCAAGAGACTGCTCCCAGGCTCTAGGCCTTGGTCCGTAGTCCTCAGGAAGACTTCTAAATGAAGCTAGCTTTAATCATTTAAAAGCCTGATGCTTTTTCTTTAGTCAACAAATGAAAATTATTACTATTCAAAGAGTGTTTGGTCTTCACTCTGTTTTTAGCATGTTGCCAAGTTTTACGATGGGGAGGAAATTCCAAAATCATAGATATTAGGAGACAGTAGCAATAAGTAGCTTACCTCATTCATTTGAGGTTCAGAAAACTGAGGCCCAAAGCAGTTTTGTGGTACGTTCAAGGTCACTGGCAAGCCCCTCGGTGGAGAGCTGGCACTAAAGCCTCAGGACAGCCATAGCCAGGCTGAGAACAGTTTCACGGAGAAATGACCTAATTTAGGTGGTTCACCTGGCTTGTCAAGTACAACAAGTGTGGCACAGAATTCTTAGAAACAGGACTTAATGGTTTAAAGCATATACAAATAACATGCTTAGGTATGCAAAAATATGTGCATTTATATTAGTTGTATGAAACCTGTCTGCCAATAGAGAAATTTATGTCGTGCTGTCAAAAGATAGTGCTTCCTGAATTACAATTCACATTGTTACAGAAAAATGCAAGTAAAATCTCATGTGAGTAAAAAATGTGAGTCCTAGAGTCCCATCTGGACTTCAGTGTTTTTGTTATTTGTTTTGTTTTGTTTGAAATAGCATCTCGCTCTGTTGCCCATGCCCAGGATTAAGTGCACTGGTGCAGTCACAGTTCACTGCAGCCTTAACCTCCCAGGCTCAAGTGACCCTCCCATCTCAGCCTCCCAAGTAGCTAGGACTACAGGTGCATGCTACCATGCCTGGACAGACTTCAATGTTGAACCTATTTTTTCCCTGGAATAATTGCCTATATCTCTTTTACATAATTAGGACACTTGAGGCTGGGCGCAGTAGCTTATGCCTGTAATCCCAGCACTTTGGGCAGCTGAGGCAGGTGGGTCATGAGGTCAGGAGTTCAAGACCAGTCTGGCCAACATGGTGAAACTCTGTCTCTACTAAGATACAAAAATTAGCCAAGTGTGGTGGCAGGTGTCTGTAATTCCAGCTACTCAGGAGGCTGAGGCAGAGAATCACTTGAACCTGGGAGTCGGAGCTTGCAGTGAGCCAAGATTGTGCCACTGCACTCCAGCCTGGGTGAAAAAGTGAGACTCTGTCTCAAAAAAAAAAAAAAAAAAAAGCATAATTAGGACACTTGGTGATATACAATGCTTAGGTCACTGCTCTATGTCCCTAAAGCACACTTAAGTATTTTTTTCTGATTATAAAAGGAGTGTATATTCATTTTATTGTAGAAATTTTTTAAACTACAGAAAACACAAAGAAAAGAAAACAAAAACTATCTGTAGTTCCATCATTAGAGATAACCGCAGGTTACATTTTGGTTTTAGCATATTTCCGTAAGACATATTTCTTTGCATTATAAATAACATATAGCATATTTATGCTTTTTTCCATAAGGGGGTTACCATGTATACTATACACATTATTTTATAGCCTGCTCTTTTTAAGCACCACAACATAAGTATATCTCCCTGTAATTAAGTATTCTTCAGAAATGGGTTTTAAAGATACTGTGATTTTAAAAAATGGTTTCTTCCTAAAGAAGTACACACTAGGGCTAAGTTCATTTACTGAGCGCTTGAACTACTCATGATGACCTTTGAGAGATCACTCAAGGTCAAGCCCAAGCCCTCTTTAACATGGTTTCACAATCTACTTCTCGGGCTTCTTTACTCCTCATTGCTCCAACATGCTCAAACCCTAAGTGCCACAGATATCAGAATGAATTCCTGGAATAAAGCAGTCAGTCAGTCATTGAGCCAGTCTGTTTGTCTGCCCTCCTTCACTCTTTCCTTGAGGCCTGCAAGCCTGCCCTGTATCTATCTCTGGAAAGCTCTCTCTTATTGCAGCTGCCTTATACCTTACTCATCTTTTAGCTGTTAGCCTGGACAACCCTCCTCAGGAAGCCTTTCCAGATCCCTCCTGACCAGGTCAGGTGTTCCTTTCATAGGTCCCCACAGCCTCCTCGCTTCCCTATTCATAGCAGACACAGAAGGCAGACAAAAGAACTTGTTAGGACAGGGACCATCACTGCCTAGTGTGTTCACAAAATTGTATCCCCAGTACTGACAACAGTATGTGGACATACTATATGTTTATTTATTTGCTTATTTTTTGTTATGTATTTCCCCATGAGAATAAAAGCACCATGAGTAAGGGTCTTGTCTGTCTTATTAGCTACTGAATCTAACCCCAGTACCTAGAATTCTGTTAACACCTTAAAATATACTAAATATAGCAGTCTGTTCTCACACTGCTATAAAGAAATACCTGATACTAGGTAATTTATAAAGAAAAGAGGTTTAATTGGCTCATGGGTCTGCAGGCTGTACAGGAAGCATGATGCTGGCATCTGCTTGGCTTCCTAGAGAGGCCTCAGGAAACATAACAATCATGGTGGAAGGCAAAGAGGAAGCAGGTGCCAGAGTAGAAGCAAGAGAAAAGAAGGAAGGTGCTACACACTTTTAAACAACCAGATCTCATGAGAACTCACTCACTGTCACGAGAATAGCACCAAGAAGATGGTGTTAATCATTCATGAGAAACCACCCCCATGCTCCAGTCACCTCCCACCAGGCCTCACTTCCCACACTGGGGATTACAATTTGACAGATTTGGGTGGTGACACAGATTGAAACTATATCACCATTCCATATTTTTTTCTGTTTGTGGCTGTACATATATATGTGTATATGTATTATATTTTACAGAAATGAGATAACTTTGCATACATTTTTTGTAACCTGCTTTTTTTCACTCAACTATATATTATAAATACGATTTCATGTTAGTAAAAGTCTTCTATAAACATTTTCTTCAATCTGTCTTCCATTGTTGGACCTTTAAATTATTTTCGTCATAAACTTTAAAATATATCCTAACCATTTAGAAGAATCATCAGTACAGCCTATGAGCAGAAGGAAGCCTTTCTGTTTGATGCATACACACGTGGGGATTACAAGGTGACACAAGAGAGGTTTCCTTGCCCCTGGTCTCCTTGGTGTTCTGGAACCTGCTTCTCTGATGGGCTCTGGAAGTAGGTCCAACCTGGCCTCCTCTCTTCCTCTCCTACCTTCTAGCTTTTTACTGCTCAGATTGTAAGATGCTCAGTTTTCTCTGGTTTGTCCTGAAATGGAGCTGGGGAAGGGATAAAGGAAAGCGGCCTTTACCTTCCACCCGCCAGTGGTTCAGCCTCAGAGAGGGTGATTAGATGCTGCTTCTTTGTTGTGTATCCGGCTACACAATTTTTACAGAGCACTAGCCCTAGATATCTGTCCTTGCTTGTTTGGGAAATGGTACTTAATTTAATGTAATTTGCAAACATTCAATGAGCTGCTTTTCTTTTTTTGGAGACAGAGTTTCGCTCTTGTTACCCAGGCTGGAGTGCAATGGCGTGATCTCGGCTCACCGCAACCTCCGCCTCCTGGGTTCAGGCAATTCTCCTTCCTCGGCCTCCTGAGTAGCTGGGATTACAGGCACGCACCACCGTGCCCAGCTAATTTTCTTTGTATTTTTAGTAGAGACGGGGTTTCACCATGTTGACCGGGATGGTCTCGATCTCTCGACCTCGTAATCCACCTGTCTTGGCCTCCCAAAGTGCTGGGATTACAGGCGTGAGCCACTGCACCCGGCCACGAGCTTCTTTTCTAACCAAAATGCTGAGAACCACCATTTAACTAAAAGTTTGCATCTATTTTCAATTATATTTTTAGGAGAACATTTGAAAAGAGTAAGTTCTGGCTTAGAGGTTATATGCATTTTTATTTATTTATTTTGTTTTAATGAGAACAATTTTGCTTATTTTTTTAAATTTGTAGGTACACAGTGGGTGTATATGTTTATGGAGTATATGAGATGTTTTGACACAGGCATGCAATGTGAAATAAGCACATCATGGAGAATGGGCTATCTATCCCCCAAGCATTTATTCCTTATACAAACAATCCAATTATACTCTTTAAGTCATTTTAAAATGTAGAATTAAGCTATTATTGACTACAGCCCCCCTACTGTGCTATCGAATAGTAGGTCTTATTCTTTCTTTTTTTGAGATGAAGTCTCGTTCTGTCGGCCAGGCTGGAGTGCAATCTCAGCTCAGCACTACCTCCACCTCCTGGGTTCAAGCAATTCTGCCTCAGCCTTCCAAGTAGCTGGGATTACAGGCATGCACTACCACACCTGATTAATTCTCTGTATTTTTAGTAGAGATGGGGTTTCTCCATGTTGGTCAGGCTGGCCTTGAACTCCTGACCTCAGGTGACCCGCCCACCTTGGCCTCTCAAAGTGCTGGAATTACAGGCGGAGTTACCATGCCCAGCCTTATTCATTCTTTTTAACTATTTTCTGTATCTATTAACCATCCCCACCTCCCTCTTAGCCCCCACTCTCCTTCCCAGCCTCTGGTAACCATCCTGCTACTCTCTAGTCCATGAGTTTAATTATTCTGATTTTTAGATCCCACAGATAAGTGAGAATATGTGATGTTTGCCTTTCTATACCTGGCTTATTTCATTTAACAAAATTATCTTCTGTTCCATCCCTGTTGTTGCAAATGACTGCATCTCGTTCTTTTTTATGGCTTAATAGTACTCCATTATGTTTATGTACCACATTTTCTTTATCCATTCATCTGTCAGTGGACACTTAGTCTGCTTCCAAATCTTAGCTATTGTAAACAATGCTGCAACAAACATAGTAGTGCCGATATCTCACTAATATACTGATTTTCTTTCTTTTGAGTATGTACCCAGCAGTGGGATTGCTGGATCATGACGGCAGCTCAACTTTTAGTTTTTTGAGGCACTTCCAAATTGTTCTTCATAGTGGTTGTACTAATTTACATTTCCACCAAGGGTATACATGGTTCCCTTTTCTCCACGTTCTTGCCAGCATTTTTTCCTGCCTGTCTTTTGGAAAGAAGTCATTTTAGCTGATATCCCGTTGCTATCAATGATGATATCTCATTGTAGTTCAGATTTGCATTTCTCTAATGATCAATTATATTCAGCAGCTTTTCATGTACCTGTTTGCCATTTGTATGTCTTCTTTTGAGAAATGTCTATTCAAATATTTTGTCCATCTTTCGTTCAGATTATTAGATTTTTTTTCCTATGGAGTTATTTGAGCTCCTTGTATATTCTGGTTATTAACCCCTTGTCAGATGGGTAATCATATGGTTTTGTTTTTTCTTTTTTTTGAGGTGGAGTCTCACTCTGTTGCCCAGGGTGGAGTGCAGTGGCATCATCTCAGTTCACTGCAATCTCCATCTCCTGGGTTCAAGCGATTTCTGGCTATTTCTTGTATTTTCAGTAGAGACAGAGTTTCGCCATGTTGGCCAGGCTGGTCTTGAACTCCTGTCCAAGTGATCTGCCCACCTTGGTCTCCCAAAGTGCTAGGATTACAGGCATGAGCCACCACACCCAGCTGTTATATGCATTTTTAAGTCTCGTGAATACATACTGTCAAACTGCCTTCCATGAAAATTGCACCGAATCGGCTGGGCGCAGTGGCTCATGCCTATAATCCCAGCACTTTCTGAGGCCGAGGCAGGTGGATCACCTGAGGTTGGGAGTTCGAGACCAGCATGACCAACATGGAGAAACCCAGTCTCTACTAAAAATACAACATTAGGGGAAGCAGCAAAGGAGAAAGGACTTACAGAGTGCCTACATAAATTGGTTATGAGTAACATATAAACTGGGAACAACAAACCGCAGCAAACTGCGGGAGGCCTCTGGGGAGGCAAACTTCTCCATGCCTCATGTTTTGGTGCAGGGTGAGCTAGGCTCTTTACCATAAACATTGTGCTCAAGGACGTAAAACCCCTTCATAGCACTAAGACGTAACCAGACTTGTAGTCTCTTTGTAAGTTCCGAGTTCCATCAGCTGCACATAGATAATAAGCTAAAGATAACTACATGTTCTTGTTTTGTGAAACTCCCAAACCACCACAGCTATCAATCTTTAGCATAACGCACCAGTTCTGGCTCACTGATTCAGTCCTGGCTCACTGATTCAGTTCTGGCTCACTGATTCACCCCACCATCACATCACCCTCTCCCCACCATCACTCCACCGCCTACCCTATAGATCAAAGTGATTGTAACCAATAAATACTGTAGCATATCAGCGCTCGATGCCTTCACTGCCTCCATTACAAGTGATGGCCCACTGGTCCCACTTTTTGCATTCTTAATCTGTCTTTTTCTCATTCCTTTGTCACCACCAAACTTGGGATACCCACAGGTGATGTGGGGGCTGGTTTCCTACATACAAAACTTAGCCAGGTGTGGTGGTGCATGCCTGTAATACTAGCCATTCGGGAGCCTGAGGCAGGAGAATCACTTGAACCCAGGAGGTAGAGGTTGCGGTAAGCCGAGATCACGCCATTGCCCTCCAGCCTGGGCAACAAGAGTTAAACTCCATCTCAGAAAAGAAAAGAAAAGAAAATCACACCAAATTACATTTCCACCAGTGGTGTACAATAATGCCTCACAACACCAGGGATAATCATGTTTTGGTAGGCAATTTGTGGTATCTCATTGTTTCATTCATGTGCATTTCCCTAAACCGTATGTTTTTAGGTAATAGATATAAAGAAGTGTCTCATTGTTGTATTAATTTGCATTTTTCTAAAGCTTATTTCTTTTAAAAAGTAATAATTTCAAAGTACATTTTTCTTTTTAATAAACCAATAGAATTTAAAAAATTTTTTCCTTTGTTAATTTTGAGGTCATGAGACAAGGAGACACCAGAGTTTTTAGTCGTATCTCACAACCACACACTGAGGCACTGGAGTTAAAAAGAAGGTGCTCATTCTAAGCAACCTTACTGTTTTACAGATTTAAAAAATAGGGGCCAGGCGCATGCCTGTAATCCCAGCACTTTGGGAGGCCAAGGCAGACAGATCACAAGGTCAAGAGATTGAGACCATCCTGGCCAACATGGTGAAACCCTGTCTCTACTAAAAATACAAAAATTAGCTGGGTGTGGTGGCATGCACCTGTCGTCCCAGCTACTCGGGAGCCTGAGGCAGGAGAATTGCTTGAACCCTGGAGGCAGGAGGCAGAAATTGCAGTGAGTCAATATTGCACCACTGCACTCCAGCTTGGCAACAGAGCAAGACTCCGTCTCAAATAAATAAATAAATAAATAAAAGTAAGACCCAGTGGTTAAAGAAAAATGTATTAATGAAAGCTGTGATGGTTTAATCAAACAAAATGAGATTATTTTGTAGCTGCAAAAATTTCTGTGTATTTCAATTTAGGCAATATTATGTAGCATATACTATACTTGGAAAAGTTACTCAGCAAGGTGCTGCAAGAAAACACAACAATCAAACTCCTTTCAAGGAATCTATGTACAGGAGTAAGGGATTACTATCAACAAAGTGCTTGATGAAAAGCACAGGGGTAGCAATACAAATGAATAGAATGAAACGAAATTAATGAGGACAGTTGATGACATAGTCGAATTTATAGAAACTTGTCAGCACATAATGGAAAATAATCTTTTAAAACTATTTTAGAGGTGAGGTTTTTACAAAATTATTCTGGTGGGGAAAAAAATAAAACCTCATATATGACCAAAGTTATATGTGTTTGTACAACAGCAGTTTCAGAAGATTATGCTATCAGATACCTCTATGTGGGGTAAGAATCGTCTATTCAATCAACAAGCACTCACTTATTCTAAACCTAGTGTTATGAAGGATCTACCAAGATCAAAGGCAAGGTCTTTCTGTCCTGGAAGAGTTCAGTCTAATGAACGAGAAAGACAAAGAAATAACACGAAACAGAATGATAAGAGCTATGATCATCCCATCTGAACGATTGTTAATCAGTCCCTGGGAGTTGTCAGCTCCAGGAAAACTAGAAACAGGACAGACTGAGGTCAGATGCCGGAGACCACAGGGCCAAGATGCCAAAGCCTTGCCCAGGAGCACAGCACTGGCATGGAGCTGAGGTCAGATAGCTGCCACGACACTGGGGCCAGGCAGCTGGCTGGAAAGTGGAGCCAGGGCAAGCCTGGGGGACACATCTGAAGTCAGAAATGGCAGGGGAAGGGGGAGATGGGAAGCCGAAAGCAGGAGACCAGCGAGAGTTTGAGGGAAGAACATTCTGTTGCATGGGGACTTTCTCAAGGCCCTATTCACCAAGGATTGTTCACCCCAGGCAACAATCCACTGCTGACTTAGTTAGAGGTTATATTCTCCAACCAAGTATCTAACTGTAGGGGTGGTATAAAGTGGCTGGGGAGTCATCAACCTGAATTTTTGAGGCTTCAAAGAAGAAATAGCAGAGAATGTGTTCTGCGGAAGATGGAAAGGAAATGGTGCAGGATGAGGCTGATAAATTGGTACCAACAACCAACATTCATTGAGCACTTTCTCTGGGACAGGCCAAGTGTGAAGGGCTTCACACGCACAAATTTATTTAAGCCCCACAACAACCTTGTAGGATAAACTCTATTATTAGCCTGACCTCACAGATGAAGAAACTAAGAAACTTTACAGATCACAGAGTTTACATAATTTTTCTTAGGTTTCATACTATAATGTGAGTTCTAATTCCAGAACTCTATTAACTACTAAATATGCTCTGTGGGGCATGACTATAAAGAAATTTTCTCAGACTAAATGTTCTGCACTTTCTCTTTTAGGCATGGTGATGCCTGTTTGGAAGTATGGCTAAATGTCATCAGCATAAACTTTAGTCTCTGGATCTGGGTTCAAAGCACAGTTCTATAACTTGGTGAGATTCCTTGTTCAAGGTAATTTTCTTAGGCATCATTTTCCTGTTCTGAATTAAGAATAATAACAGTGTCTTTTTGCTGGAATGTTGTGAGACTTAAATACGACAATGTACATGAAAGCATCGGTTGACTACAAAGCTAAACGTAAATATTAACTGTTATGCATTCTACTGTATTTTAGATAAACCATCAAGGCAGCCACGAAGCAGAGCGACATGAGAGCCATCTGGAGACTATTTTAATGATCCAGATGAAGGATGATGACAAGGGCCTATGCCAAGGCAGTGGCAGTGAGGATGGAGAGAAAGGACATATTTAAAGGATATTTAGGTCACTTTACGAAACAGAACCAAATGACAGATTGGATACAGTGAGGGAGAGGAAAGGGGGTCAGAATGATTCAGAATTTTATGTTGAGCAATTGAGTGGATGGTGATGTTATTAATTAAGAAAGAGTAGGCAGGATAATATGTTCTATTTCAGGAATATTGTGATGAGGTGTGTATGAGACATCCAGTAAGCAGAGCTGTGAAATATGAGTGGGACTATGGGGGCGAGGGGGGCTCAGAAAAGAGATGTGCCATAGATTCAGATTTGGACACCACTGGGTATTTGTGAGACTAAAACTCTGAGAATAGAGGTCATGTCCAGATAAGACATAAGGCAATGGTTTGTACCCCTTTACAGCCAAGGAAAGGGGTACTCCACTCACACACACAAAAAAGAAATGCTTACGCTAAAACCCAGTTTGCAAAACCGCTCAAAATGAAGCTTTTCAGGTTAAATCCAGAGTGAGTTTCCTGGCGCCCACTTCTTGAGACAGTCTCTGAACAGGTTTCACGGAGGCCAGTTTGAGAACCACCTACATGGAGAAGAGAAGAGTGTGAGTTAACTACTAAACGGAGTCTGTAAGAAAGCAGCTTATGCAAAATCAGACTGGAATTTTAGTTTTAGATTTTTTTTGTGAAAAGATTTTTTGAAACATCAATGATGTTCGAAGCTTCACCCAGTTATTTGCAGTACTAATACTCATTCTGGCCTGCTCTTACAGATCTGTGACTCCATTTCAATGTCTACGTGTGCCCACTAGAAGCCACAGGGCCATACAAATAAAGAAAGTTGGCTGAGTTTCCAAGTCTGTCTTTCCAAGGTCATGCACGTTGGTTTTCCTCTTTGTCAGCAGAGGCTTATCTTATATACATCTGCTGGGTCATTTGTGCTAAGATCACCATGTTTGTCCCAATTACCATGATTCTTACGTGATCTCTAAACTAGATAAATGCTCATCCACTCAAGCAGTTGTTTAACAAAAGTAATCTTAACTATTCAACTTGTAAACTTTTTAAAAAGTCAAATTGTCCTTTTGATTTGGGTAGCCAAAGGCAAACAAAAAAAATTAAAAAAAGAAAAAAAATGTCCATTGGTAAAACCTTTTCTCTAAATTAAATTAATTGAGTCTGCTTGTTATTTCAACACAGTTGAGGGTTTGATTCTAAATCCTCTAAGGGCATTTTGACTTGGTTATTAAATCAGAAAGACCTAATCATATGATAAAGATAACAGGAGCAAGAAAAATAGGAGAGCAGAGGGAGGCCAAAAGAGAGAGAAGCAAGGACATTGCGTGATGTATTATATTAAGAGCTACTTTAAAAACAAAAACAATAGCACTCTAACATATCAGTGATCTAAACAATAAAAATTTATTTCTCAAAGTCCAACATTGTGGATATTTATGATTGGCATGTGGTTGTTCATTTTGTGGCTTGGGTACCCTTTTAGAGCCTCTTCATCTTTGCCTGGTCCTTTGCCACTCAGTGAGTGGATTGTGGACAAGAAGACTGCACGTGAGAGGTTTCTATGGGCCAGGCTGAAGGTAGGCGCATCACTTCTGTGCACGTTCCTTCGGCCAGAATGAGTCACAAAGCCATGCTTATCTGCAAGGGGAGTTGAAAAATGTCATCTAGTTATGTGCCCAGAGGTAAGCGGACGTGGAGAAAGTGAGCAGCAGCTACTCTTTGGTACAGATGAAACAAAAAGTGCCTATGCACAGGTTTTGTAAAAATCAGGAAAAATGAATTCTGGTACATAAAAATTTTCAGTTGGATTCTTCTTATATGGAAACCTTAGTCCAAAGGTCTGAGAGAGGCGTATATTGAATACTCCCAGCTCTGTCACAGATAGCAGTTAATTCCTAAATAGGAGGGAATTACTATGTTTTTCAGATGTACCAAAGAAAATGTTCATCTATCTTATAGACAAGATCCAATTCTTAGAACATTAAAAAATATTTTATTTCAGATAGTGAAATAAAATGTATTTGTGTTTGATGCAGCTGGGCATTATTATATAAACTTTTCCTTTACAAACTTCTCATAAAAACTTGTTCACATTCTTACCCCAAAAAAAGTTTTCAGAACGCTAAACCCATACCCACTGAGTCATAGAATAATTGGAATTCTGACAGGAAGATAACTGTAAAGCAGTTCTTTAAAGAGGAGCAGCACTCTGCTTTATTTAAACTCACAAAGTAAGTAAGCGTTTTGTGGGTCGTGGATTTTCTAATTCCAGGTGTTATGCAATACACGGCTCGGCTTTGAATGGTTTCCTCCTTTGTTCTTCTTGCACGCACATGCCATTTGCAGACATTCTGAGGTCCAGGAGGCTATTGGATTAGACCTTCTGAAAAGGAAAGGTTATTTTACGACATGTATAAGAAAAAGCTTTGATGATTCACAGAATTAAAGCTTTAGACTTCCCGGCAGGGGAGATTTCCCAGCCAATATGTTGAAAGGAAAGTGGCTGTATTAAAACTTGCTCCCTGATAGAACCAAAGATCCCAGCTGGCTTTCTCAGGAGGGACAGAGCATTATGCCGATGTTGATTAGACAACTTTTAAACAGCACCAGTAGACAAAAGACATTTTCAGTTTCCAAAAAAAGAAATGAAATGAGTGCCAAGACCGCATTTTATGGAGAGTATAAGGTTTGTTCCAGCAAATGTTTACTCATTGTAGAGTAATGCTTGAGGAAGCACACATGAAGTTTTATGCCCCTTCATAATTTGTCCTATACCACTGGTTCAACCTATTGAGGCATGTCTGATAAGAAAAATCTTGCCTCAAATTTTTTTTTTTTTTTTGCCTTAGAAAGCACAGGTTATTTGCATTTGACTTAGCTCTCTTTCTTGTCACCTTTTTTAATGGCACTCCATGTTTTTGCTTCATTTGCTTGAAGACAGCCCTGAAACAATGTGTATTGGTTTGTAATCGGCATCAGACTTGATTACTTAGTACTTTGTAAAGAGCTTTAAACTCAATAAAAGAAGCTCTTGGTAGATGTTTCCTTTTGAGGGCATATCAAAAGAAAGTTGTCCTTTTCTTTTCTTCCCCATTTTATACTAATTTTTTAATGCCAGAATTCTACCTGTAATGTATTTTGAGCTTTAACCATTCTGATTAGATGGCTATTGCAAAAATATTCATAAAATAAGCAGTTCTCCAACTGTGCCTGCAGCATGGTATTTTATGGATTATGTTATGTAGACCACTATGGTTCCCAAAATAATTATAGGTGCTATGTGAGTGCAGAATGTATTCATTTATAACAGAATTAATTATGCCAGAATTTATTATATGACTCACATGTAATAAAAAATATTGCCCTGTTTCAATTCTCTCTGAATTCTTTTGTCAAGGAGAAGGTTTCAATTTAATGACATTTTTCCAAGCAATTCTTTTTAATGAGACAAGTTTCAGCTGAGAGTCATTGGCAGAAAATTTTATCTACCTAGAACTTAATTACATTTTATTCTTACTTTTATTTTTATTTTTAATCTGTGTATAGCAGGTGAAACAGATTGCCCAGTTTTATCAAATGATATACAGTTTTCTTTTAAAATAATTGTAATGCTTAAAAGGAAGTCAATTTAAAGGAAAATATCAAATGATAAGAGTAAATGGTTTATAGAACTCAACGATGAAGCTATCAGATCCTAGACTTTTATTTGATGAGAGACTTTATTACCATTTCAATCTCCTTACTGGTTAGTGATCTGTTCTTTTTTTTTTTTTGAGATGGAGTTTCGCTCTTGTTGCCCAGGCTGGAGTGCAACAGTGTGATCTTGGCTCACTGCAACCTCTGCCTCCCGGGTTCAAGTGATTCTCCTGACTCAGCCTCCAAAGCAGCTGGGATTACAGGCATGTGCCACCATGCCTGGCTAATTTTGTATTTTTAGATGAGGTGGGGGTTTCACCATGTTGGTCAGGCTGATCTTGAACTCCTGACCTCAGGTGATCCACCTACCGTGGCCTCCCAAAGTGCTAGGATTACAGGTGTGAGCCACAACGCCTCGCCATACGTTTTATTTCTTCATGATTTAGTCTTGGTCGGTTATATGTGTTGAGGAATGTATCCATTTCCTCTAACTTATCCAATTGTTGGCATATAATTGGTTCAGAATAGTCTCTTATGATCCTTGATATTTCTATGCTATCAGTTGTAATATCTCCTCTTTCATTTATTTAGAGAAAGTCTTCTTTAAAGAGAGAGTCTTCTCAAAAGGCCGGGTGCAGTGGCTCACACCTGTAATCCCAGCACTCGGGGAGGCCGAGGTAGGCAGATCACCTGAGGTAGGGAGTTTAAGACCAGCCTGACCAACATGGTGCAACCCCATCTCAAAGAAAAAAAAAAAAAAAGAGAGAGAGAGAGAGAGAGAGAGGGAGTCTACTCTCTTTTTCTCTTAGTCTAGTTAAAGGTTTGTCAATTTTGCTTATCTCTTGAAAAAGCAAAATTTCACGTAAAGAAAAAAATTTAAAGAAGAACTAACACTTAATGTTTCTCAAACTCTTTCAAAAAATTGAAGAAAAGGGAATACCTCAACTCATTTTGCAAGACCGGCGTTACCCTGATACTAAAGCCAGACAAGGACACTATAAGAAAAGAAAATTATAGGCCAATAATCCTGATAAGCATAGATGTAAAAATTCTCAACAAAATCCTAGTAAACCAAGTTCAACAGTACATCATAAGAATCATTCACCATAATCAGATAGGATTTGTCCCAGGGATGTAAGAATGGTTCAAATACCTCAATCAACAAATGTGATATATCACATTTAAAGAATTAAGAACACAAATCATATGATTATCATGATAGATGCAGAAAAAATATTTGACAAAATTCAACATCCTTTCATAACAAAAACTCTCAATAAATTAGATATAGAAGGAATGTACCCCAATACAATAAAGGCCATATGTGACAAACCCACAGCTAACGTCACACTCAGTGGTGGAAAGTTGAAAGCTTTTTCTCTAAGATCAGGAACAAGAAAAGGATACCCACTCACCATCTCTATTCAACATAGTACTCAAGTCCTAACCAGAACAGTTAGGCGAGAGAAAAAGTAAAGGGAGTCCAAATTAGAACAGAAGAACTTAAGTTGTCTCTGCAGACAACATTATCTGATATACAGAAAACCCTAAATCCTTCACCAGAAAACTGTTAGAATTAATAAAAAAAATCAGCAAAATTACAGGATAGAAATTCAAAATATAAAAATCAGAGTTTCTATGTAGTACAATGAATTATCTGAAAAAGAAATTTTTAAAAATCCTATTTACAAAAAAATTTAAACAGGTATAAATTTAACCAAGGAGGCAAAAGATTTATACACTGAAAACTATAAAACATTAATGAAAGAAATTGAGGAAGACACAAATAAATGGAAAGATATCCCAAGTTTATGAATAGGAAGAATTAATATTGTTAAAATGTCTATACTATCCAAAGTGATCTACAGATTCAATGCAATTTCTATCAAAATACCAGTGACATTTGTTCACAAAAATAGAAAAAAAATCCTAGAATTTATATAAAGCTACAAAAGAACCCAAATAGCCAAAGCAATCTTGAGCAAAAAGAACAAAGCTAGAGGCATCATACTACCTGACTTTAAAATACACTACAGGCTGCTATTCCGGGTACTCTGCCTATGGGGTAGTCCTGCTCCACAAGGAACAGTAAAATATATTTTAAATAAATGAAAAGAAAATGTTTGCAAACCATACACTGATATGGGGTTACTATCCAGAATATGTAAAAAGGCCAAGTGTGGTGGCTCATGCCTGTCATCCCATCACTTTGGGAGACCGAGGTGGGCAGATCATTTGAGGTTAGGAGTTTGAGAACAGCCTGGCCAATATGGTGAAACCCTGTCTCTACTACAAATACAAAAATTAGCCAGGTATGGTGGTGCACACCTGTAATCCCAGCTACTCAGGAGGCTGAGGCAGGAGAATCACTTGAACTCGGGAGGCGGAGCTTACAGTGCACTGAGACTGCACAACTGCACTGCAGCCTAGCAGCAAGAGTGAAACTCCGTCTCAGAAAACAAAAACAAATGGGCATCTAAAGTTGAAAACCACTGCACTAAATCGCTTATAAGGCTTATATAGCTATAAGCTTCTATGATTTTTTTTTTTTTTTTTTTTTTTTTTGAGAGGGAGTCTCACTCTGTTGCCCAGGCTGGAGTGCGGTGGCGTGATCTCAGCTCACTGCAACCTCTGCCTCCTGGGTTCAAGCAATTCTCCTGCCTCAGCCTCCCAAGTAGCTGAGACTCTAGGCATGTGCCACCATGCCTGGCTAATTCTTGTATTTTTAGTGGAGACAGGGCTTCCCCATGTTTTCCAGGCTGGTCTCAAACTCCTGACCTCAAGTGATCTGCCCACTTTGGCCTTCCACAGTGCAGGGATTACATGCGTTAGCCACTACACCTAGCCTATGATTCTATGAGTCTGATAGGCCATGTAAAATATTCTATTGATAAGATCAAGAAAGATATCTTAGCATTCCGTGCAACTAGTTAAATGAAACAGATTAATTGCCATAGTTCATGGATTTAGATATTCACATATGTATTGCATGCAGATTACAATCTGACACAAGAACTGTACTAGGGATCTGATGGTGAGCAAGGCATATGTGGTCTCCTCCTCATAGAACCAACAGTCTCATGGAAGAAGAGTTAAATAAACACACCCCAGTGTTTTGATACCAGAGACTAAAATGGAAGTATAGGAGGGGCATCCTCAGTAAATCTTAAATTATATTATTCAAATTCTCTAAATAAAAATCAAAACATCCTTCTGTATGCTTGGTATTCTATTTACCTGGTCTAACAGCTTATGATAATGTAACATGTGCCAAAAAGAAAAGCTAGAGTTGTGAAAATTTCAGGTTTGCATTTGCTGTCTACGTACAAACAGGCATGTGTTTGTTAGTACATCTGTATGCTCAAGTTGACGGTGGGCATCTGTGTAGCCCCAAAACAAAAGCAAGAATGAAACTTGCTCCTTTCACTCCCTTCCTACCTGGAAGGCACGTTTAGAGACATTGCATTGCTTGTGTAAAATTTAGACTTTCATTTACAATCTGATTGAACTCACAATAGCAGCAAGATGGAGCCTACCTCAAGGATTAAACTAACGATGCCATTTCATTCAAATAATAAACGAGCCGCACTCTGATGTTCTGGCTCTTCGGAGAAATTATCAACACTGTGATTTACATGGAAATAGTCAGATATGATTTAAAATCAAAAGAAAATCTTCACTCACAGAACAGCTCTTTCATTAGGTAATTTCTGCAGAAATGTTTTTTTTTTTTTTTTTTTTTCTAAAAAGCTGAGAAGGATAAAACCATATGATTGTTAAACCAAATTAATTCCATTTTAATTTCCTAAAGCAATGGGTTACACTTAAAGTACTGGGGGACTGATATTAACTGTTTCAAGTAAGATACACTGCAGTGGTCTTGACTAGCATCTTCGCAACCTAGAAGTGTTCAGGAAATTTTCAATAGAATATACATTGAATGCCAGCATCGCCACATAAGGATCAATGCCGTTGTATTAGCTTTGCATTATATTAACTGACACATGAGGTGTATCTAGACAAAAGATCAGGGTTTCCCAGCATTGAAGACAAGCAACTTTTTATAAACACAGGCTTCCCTCTTTCAGCCATAAGCACGGACTGCGTGACACTCTGCCTGGTGCAGTACTACACAGACTAGGTACGAAAGGACGTGGTGCCGGGGGCTCTGTGGCTTCCTCCTCAGTCAAACAAGTGCACAGTTTCTCTGCCACTAACTCCAGGCAATGAGAACATTTTATATGAAGAGTGTTGATGTCAGTTCACTCCCAAATCCACTCTTGCTGTGTTCTCTTGGGCACTCTGATTTTTCCCTATATACTCTGGTGTCAAGTCCAACTCACCCCATGCATGAAACAAAGTGAGTTTTATTTTATTTTAATGTCTTATCATCCTCCCAACTTCAACATGCCCAGAATTGACCCTAACAGCTTCCCTGGGTCCTCTGCACTCCCCAGACAATCAGCTCTCCCTCTTGATGTTTAGTGTCTGACACCAGTAGGCACGATCCTCTATCTCATCATTCTTACTAGAAAGCTTGGTGTTGTTTTGGACTTTCTCCTTTGCTTAATACTTTACTTCCAAGCCCCAGCAAGCTCTGCCATCTTTTCCTTCTTCATTCCAGTTCCTCCCACCCTGCTTCAGACCCTTGTGGTTCTGTGTCCCAATAACCTGAGAACCTCTTCCTAGTGTCCTTTGCCTCCAACATTACCCTTAAGCCACTGGGACTACATTCTGCTGCTAGACAAGTTTTCCTAGTCAGCCTCTCCTGTGTTTAGGAATTCTCAGTGCATCCCTACCAACAAATGCACTGCTAAGGATAACCACAACAGTGATAGCAGCAGCAATCACTAGCACGTACTGAGCACTTTTGTGCCAGGCCTGGGACAGACACTTTGTATGCACATCATCACAGATTCATACAAAAGCTGCACGGAGTAGGTATTATCATCCCTAGTTCACAGGGAGGGAAACTGAGCATCACAGTGTTTAAATGACTTGCCCAAGATTCCACATAGACAGGGCAGAGATCCAAGTCCAAGTCTAATCTTGTGCTGTATGTGTTATGCCATGTTGCTTTCAAAAGGCTTGGATTTCCAGTTTGGCTCAAATGCGTATCTACCTTATTGCTTACTGCTCTCTGACAGGCACTTACTACTTAGGAAGGTCCAGTGTGTGTCCCTAGAACGCTCTTCTCCCTACCTTTGCCTTAGTGTACTCCTCACCCTAGGAAGGTTCTCTCTTCTACCTTCTGTTTATCAAAATGTTACTCATTCTCCAAGGTCCTAATCAAGTTCAACCTTCATCACAGGCTACTCTCAAAGCAGCATAGTCCACCATGGTATTCCCTTTTCTAAGAGTTAACATGTGGTCAGTCCTCTATACTTCATTTCTTCACACTTTTGTCTCTCCAGTTAGACAAGAAACTAGAGTATAATAGGCAGGGTGTAGTGGCTCACATTTTAATCTCAGCACTTCAAGTGGCTGAGGCAGGAGGATCACTTGAGCCCAGGAATTTGAGACCAGCCTTGGCAACATAGTGAGACGCTGTCTGTACAAAAAATACGAAAATTAGCCAGTCATGGTGGCATTCACCTGTAGTACCAGCTACTGGAGAGGCTGAAGTAAGAGGATCTCTTAAACCCAGGAGTCTGAGGCTGCAGTGAACCATGATTGTGCCACTGTACTCCAGCCTGGGCAATAGAGCAAGACCCTGTCTTAAAAACAATAACAACAACAAAAGGATATAAACTACAGTAGAATAAAGAAATAATGGAAATGCTTAGCACACCAACAGACCTGTGGTATTTTTGTTTTGTTTTTTGAGACAGAGTTTCGCTCTTATTGCCCAGGCTGGAATGCAGTGGCATGATCTCAGCTCACTGCAACTCCTGCCTCTGCCTCCCGAGTAGCTGGAATTACAGGCACCCACCACCAAGCCCAGCTAATTTTTGTATTTTTAGTAGAGACGTATTTTCACCATGTTGGTCAAGCTGGTCTTGAACTCCTGACCTCAGGAGCTCCACCCACCTCAGGCTCCCAAAGTGCTAGGATTATAGGCGTGAGCCACTGTGCCCACCCCAGACCTGTGTTTTGATTCTATTTTCTGGCTGTGGGAACTCAAACTCACTACTTGCCTTCTTGAAGCTGTTTCCTCATCTGTGAAAGAAGATAAGAATCCTCATTTGGCAAGGTCATTACCCGGTATAATGAGATAAAAACATGTAAAGCCCTTTTCAGAGCACTTGGCAGCCTCTAAAATACAAGTGAGTTTCTTTCCTCTTTGATGGTGAGGCTGTGTATGACTCATACTTTCAGAGCTATCACAGGTGATTAGCAACAGTTCGTCGGTTTTCAGTTGTATAACAGGATACAGAGTTGCTTATTTGGATTGAGGCTTTGAGATACAAGAGAAAATATTTCAAGTATCCAGAACCAATTTCAGGTCACCTCTCGCTCCAAGGGGAGAGAGAAAAGAGAGAGAGTGGATTTGGGAAGTGAATCTGGGATAAGAATTTCCCTGAAGGGAAAGCAGGAACTCCAGCATATACTCGAATATCCGCGTTCATGGCAGCATTATTCACAATAGTCAAAATGTGGAAGCAACCCAAGTGTTCACCGACGCCTACAGGCACAAACAAAAGGGGAATATTACTCAGTCTTAGAAAGGAAATTCTACTGCATGCTGCACCATGGATGAACCTTGAACAGATTATGCGGATTTATTGGCTCAGACAACTACTCTAGGCCTGTGGTTATCCAACTTTAAGGAGTTGGCAAAACTTGTGAAAACGCAGCTGGCTGGACCCCACTCCATGCTTTTCACCCTGGAGGGCTGGGCTGGAAACTGAAGGTTTGACTTTGTAGCCACTGCTAGGGAACACCGAGGCTGCTCTGAATGCCCTGTGTCCTGGACCGTGCATGTGTCACTGGACTGGGGCTCTGCTTCCCCAGTCTCTTGCTTCTCCCCTCTGTCTTCCAATATACCTGCAAGCTGATTCTCGAGAGCTGAAGTGCCTGCCCTAGCTCCAGGTCTCACCTCTGCCTACCACATGGTCCAGAACATGAGAAATGCCCTGTGTCCCCAGCATTCCTGGAACAAGCCGAACTGGATCACTTCAGATCTGAAGCCCTCTTCAACCAGTTACACTGGCCAGGTGTGGAGGCTATGGATTGGCCTCTGCTCGATTCTGGGGGTGCCTCCAACTTCCCTGGAACCACTGGATCCCAAAGGGAAGCATGGAGGGAGAAATAGATGGTGGGGGCCAGGTGGGGTGGCTCATGTCTGTAATCCCAGCACTTTGGGAGGCTGAGGCAGGCAGATCATTTGAGGTCAGGAGTTTGAGACCAGTCTGACTAACATGATAAAACCCTGTCTCTACTAAAAATAGAAAAATTAGCCAGGCACGGTAGCACACCTGTAATCCCAGCTACTCGGGAGGCTGAGGCAGGAGAATCTCTTGAACCCTGGAGGCAGAGATTGTGCAGTGAGCTGAGATCACGCCACTGCACACCAGCCTGGGCAACAAGAGTGAAACTCTGTCAACAAGAAAAAAGAAACAAAAACAAAAAAAGAAATAGATGGTGGGGAGGAAGTGAACAGATGTCTTCAACCCCAGAAGAGGAGCTTGAGGTGGGCAGAGGCTAGACCACATGAGCCATGCTCAGGGGCTTAGGGCTGAGCTTGCAACCAGGGAACAACCACGGAATGATTGGAATCGAGGAGGGACACAATCCATTTTGGCAAGATGGCTCAGGCACAAGTTGGAAGAAGGACTGGGGAGGAGGGCTTGGAAGGTTAGGGAGAGCGATAACGCTGAACGGTCTCTTTGATCCTTGCATCCTGTCCTTTAGAGGCCTGAACCCATCCTGGGTGTTCCCCACCCCACACCCTGCTCTATTTTTTTCTTTCTTCAGACAGTGATCACCTTCTAACATGCTGCTGTTCTTTACTTATTGTGTTTATTATTCCTTATTTGTCTGCCCTGCTAGAATAGCAGCTCCAGGAAGGCCGGAATCTTTGTCTGTTGGGTTCGGTGATGTATTCCCAGTACCTGGAACAGTGTCTGGCACATAATAGATGATCAATACATGTTTGCTGAATGAATAACTTTCATATGCGAACTCACCATATCTGTCTCTGTGTCTGTCTAAGCTGGTCTTTTTGTCTGAATTCTCTTATTCTATTTTACTTTCAAACTCTCCAGATTTAACTCAGGTTACAGCCTGGAATTCTTCCCTGATGACAAATTGTGAGCTGCCACCGCCCATTCTCTGTAGTCTCCTGACATCCACATGTCACAGTGCATTGTTCTCTCCTGCCTTTCGCATAAACTGGTATCTCTGAGAAGGCATGACAGGATGTTATTGGTCTCTACATTGCAAACATATAGCACAGTGCCTGATGTGTTGGAGCAGCAGTAAGTTTGTTGAATTAACAAGCCGATGAACAGCTAGTAAATGAATAAGTACTGCTCAAATAGTACTTGTTAAACACAAGAACAAGAAACAAAAACGCAAGTGCCTCTGATCGCTGGTTTTCTGTGTAGCCATTCTCATCCCTGATAACAAACAGAAGAATGATTTCGCCTGCCTGAGCTCTACTTCCTCTCGTTCTGCTGTGCTCACAATAGCTTCCTCTTTTAATCCATTAATGGCAAAGCCTCCTTTCAGAAACTGTCATTTTAGAGTCTCTGCCTTAAGAGCTGAGCTCTTATGTTTAGCAGCAGAGATGGATTTGGCTGAAGGATGGAACAAAATCAATTTTCACTGTGGCTGCAGCAGCCCTGCTGCTACTGCAGAGCCAGCTACCAAACCCAAGTCAGCAAGCACAGCCTCAGCAGGCCCTGCCATCCTGA
This sequence comes from Callithrix jacchus, assembly GCF_049354715.1. NCBI lineage: Eukaryota > Metazoa > Chordata > Mammalia > Primates > Cebidae > Callithrix > Callithrix jacchus. Next base: position 33,330,367 of record NC_133517.1, on the reverse strand, counting down.
GACACCAATCGCACGGCCAGGGCACAGGGGGCTCGCGAGGGTCATGTAGAAGCTCAAGCTGTCATGAAGACAGCCTGGCTATGTTCTTTTCTATGTAGCTCTCAGGCTTGGTTTCCTTTCTCAGGAAAGGAAGGAAATACCTTGACAGACCTGTACGGTAAGGCCAAGTTCTCTGGATCTGTTCCTCTCTCAGGAAATTATCTTTTCTTATGTTATTGCAGATTTTTTTTTATAGCTGAAAGGAATTTTCAACATCATCCCAACCACAATTTGCTACATTTATAGATAAAAACATTGGGTTAGGGGCTTAATCATGGCAGCAAACAAAGAAGCTGATGATTCTGACAACAAGGAAGCTCTCTAACTTGTGGCTCAGATTCTACTCAGCATCCTAACCAATGTCTGGGATGAATGACAAAGAAAGGGCTGGTCCCACACATGGGATGCTGTCCTCACAGTCCTGCTACGCTAAAGTCATTCTTTCCCTATTTTCTGACCTGGAGAGATCTTCTTGTCCCTTGACTTTTTTTTTTTTAGGCGGAGTCTTGTGCTGTCGCCCAGGCTGGAGTGCAGTGGTACAATATCAGCTCACGGCAACCTCCGCGTCTGGGTTCAAGCAATTCTCCTGCCCCAACCTCCTGAGTAGCTGGCACTACAACTGTGTGCCACCACGCCTGGTTAAGTTTTTGTATTTTTAGTAGAGACGGGGTTTCAGTGTGTTAGTCAGGATGATCTTGATCTCCTGACCTTGTGATCCACCTGCTAGGCCTCCCAAAGTGCTGGAAGTACAGGCATGAGCCACTGCGCCCAGCCATCCCTTGACTTCTAGATCATTCAGTTGGAACCAGTTTATGATGTTGTAATATCTGATATCTCAGCATTCTTGGCTTCATGTGTGCCTCTTCTCTGTTGTCTTCTGAATTGAATCCTGGGCTTTTTGAGACAGAGCCATATTGATGTTTATCGTATAATCCTCAACGTGCACAGCACAGCTCTTAACACAGGATAACTGCTCAGTAAATACATGTGGATTTATTATTGTTGGGAGAGTAAAACTTCATGTGGTGCCATGACTTACTTATGATGGAGCAATCCCACCATCTTTGCACAAAGAAAACATTTTAATAAATGGTGGCACATTCAATACTGAAAATGGTCTGCATTCAATCCTGAAAACAATCTGAAAAGGTAATCTGTGAACAGCTTCCTTCACTGCTTTCACCAGTATTTCATACATCATTTTATTCTCCAAGAAGTCACACAATGCTATTTGCATTGTTCAAAATGACATTTTACTATGTAAATTAACAAGCATGTATTGAATGCCACCAGTGTGCAAAGCATGGTTTCAGGTAACTTGGGGATACAAGGAGAAATACAAAATAACCTTTCATCTAAAAAAATTTAATCTTTCAGAAGAGACAAATAAATATATAAATCAACACAATGAAAGGTAGAATGCGATAAATTCCATGAAATAAGTTGACCAGAGTACATTGGAAACACAGAAGAATCATAGAAATATAGAATTCAGGGTGGAGCCGGGCATGGTGGCTCACGCCTGTAATCCCAGCACTTTGGGAGGCTGAGGCAGGCAGATCACCTGAGGTCACGAGTTTGAGACCAGCCTGGCTAACATGGTGAAACCCCATCTCTACTAAAAATACAAAAACTTAGCTGGGCATACTGGCTGGCACCTGTCATCCCAGCTACTCAGGAGGCTGAGGCAGGAGAATCGCTTGAACAGGGGAGGCAGAGGTTGCAGTGAGCCAAGATCGCACCACTGCACTCCAGCCCTGGTGACAGAACAAGACTCTGTCTCAAAATAAAAAAAAAAAAATAATAATAATTCAAGGTGGAAAGTCTTCAAAAGTCTTCCAGTCCAAATCTCCAATCGTTTCTACAATCCCCTCTACCATGCTATCAAATGACCATGTATTGTCTGAACAGCTTCCATGACAGAACTCATTATCTCCAAGCCTCCTGCTTCTTAGCTGTTTCTCTCCTATCAATTGATGCATGTGAGATCCCACGTCTAATCACTGAGGCAATCCACTGTCCTTTCCTGTGCTCCATTACATGTTATGCAGGAATACTTCCTCTCTATATGTCTAGAGTTCTACATAGGTAATATCAAAGCATTTACAAAAACAGAATTTCAGCCTGGCATGGTGAAACCCTGCCTCGACCAAAAAAATACAAAAATTAGCCAGGCATCGCAACTACTCAGGAGGCTGAGGTGGGAGAATTGCCTGAACCAGGGAGGCAGAGGCTGTAGTGAGCCAAAAACAACAACAACAAAAACCCAGAATTTAAATGATAAGATAAAGATGAAATGTATAATACTCATGAAATGATCTCAAATTTTATTTTGTTAATATTATCCACCCCCCTTGCCCTCATTATAATTATACTATTATTAATAATGTTCTAAATGCTAAATCATGATGGCCTCATATTATGATGGACTAGTATCTCAAGACATAATATTCCCTGCCAGCTTGATTTTTTGTTAACGATAGCAGATGTAACTCATAGTTCAGTCTTCCTGTTCACTTCAACTGTGTTTGGCCAACTTCTAAGCAGATTTGAATTTATCTCATAATGTGGCTGAGAAAGAGCTAATTCTCAGTGCTGGAGAAGTGCCGTCTCTGCCTTTTCCTTGCTGCTCTCTTGTGCTTAGATATTTTGTGGTCACCATTTTTTAGACATTTAGCCATTTTGTTGGAAATACTTTAGTTAAATCAAGACAATCCCCTCACTGGGCACACTTAGCCTGCCAAATATCACAATGACTCTGGAAGGCAGCCAAGAAGTGTGGCTGTCTTTGTCAACCCTCCATGCTACGGAACCCCTGCTCTTTCCTTGGGTCACATCAAGTGTGCAAAGGACAAAACACCTATTTGCTTCCTGTGTACCCAGTGGATCATCGCTTCCTGGCTCCCTTAGGAGATCACCTTTTACAGGGATCTCCATTTGGTTTTCTGCAAGCTCTGAGGGTGAGAGGTTCTTCCTTTCATTGAGTTAAAACCAAGCTGTATGATAAACAGCCAGTCTGCTTCCTCTCTGACATGACCTCCATGGGCTTTGGGTCTTTCTTTTTTTTCTTTCCTTGTTTCTTTTCTTGAGACAGAGTCCCTCTCTCTCTGTTGCCCAGGCTGGAGTGCAGTGGTGCAAACATGGCTCACTGCAGCCTCACCTTCCAGGGCTCAAGCAATCCTCCCATCTCAGCCTCCCGAGTAGTTGGGATACAGGCGTGTACCAAAATGCTCAGGTAAATTTTTTAATTTTTTGTAGAGATGGGGTCTCACCATATTGCCCAGGCTGATCTTGAATTCCTGGGCTCAAGTGATCCTTCAGTCTCAGCCTCGCAGCTGAGCTTTAGGTGTGAGCCATGGCACCTGGCTTCCCCTTGGGTCTTTCTGCCATAGCCGCTGTCCCCAGACATCCCCTTGTAGGTCTAGCCCTGGATGTCAGCATAATGTCTGTAGTGCTCTCTGCTCCTTAGTATGGTTTTCTGCTAGATATACACTGCTTACAGGATCTCTGACCTGCTCTCCACCAGTCAGTCCCGATGCCTTTTTCAAAGGGAAAAACAACATAGAGATAGAGATGGGGTGGGTGGGTACTAGTTTGTAAACATAATTCTTGTTTTCATGCAGAAAATCTGAAACATAGTGAATAACAAAAACTAAACATTGAAATCATCCATCTGGATCTGACATCCCAGATCACATTCATAGCAGCCAATCTGAGATGACACATTGAAACATTTTGATGTATGCCCTTCAAGATTTCTTCCATGCATATAAACTCACATATTTCATTCTCGCTTCCCCCACCTTTTTAAAAATCATTAAGCTTTTCAAATGTAGCAAACACATCTAGCTGACACTAAATTAAACTAGAGACTGAAGGTGGCCTGGTCCATATCATTAAGCTGAAATTTTTCTAACCTAGACATTTCTCTCTTCTACAGAGTAGTTTTTGAGTTTTGAGTCCCTGTGTGCCTGTGCTGAGGCATACTGGAGACAATGTCTTCGTTTTGAAAAGAATATTGGAGGTAATATAATACAAATTCCAATAATAATTAGAATTCCAGCCTCACCATCCCCTGAGTGGGATCCAGCCTCTTTTTCACGCTTTCAATCCGGGGGGCTCAATGCTTCCGAAGGCAGCCTGTTCCAGTCTCCCCTGACCTCCAAATCCTGATTGTTAGGAAGTCCATACTGGAAACAAAAGGCATCGGTACACCTGAGGCCCAGAGAAGACAGTGAGGATCCAGGAGCAGAGAGAGAAAGTCGAATTAGAAATGGCAGTGAAGGGGGCCAGGCATGGTGGCTCATGCTTGTAACCCCAGCACTTTGGGAGGCAGCAGTGGGTGGATCACCTGAGGTCAGGAGTTCGAGACCTGTCTCACCAAAATGGAGAAACCTTGTTTATACTAAAAATAAAAAATTAGCCGCATGTGGTGGTACACGCCTGTAGTCCCAGCTACTCGGGAAGCTGAGGCACGAGAATCACTTGAACCCAGGAGGCAGAGGTTGCAGTGAGCCGAGATTGCACCATTGCCCAGCCTAGGCAACAAGAGTGAAATTCTGTCTCAAAAAGAAACAGAGAGAGAGAAAGAAAAAGAAAGAAGAAAGGAAGGAAAGAAAGAAAGAAAGAGAAAAAGAAGAAAGAAGAAAGAAAGAGAAAGAAAGAGAAAGAAAGAAAGAAAGAAAGAAAGAAAGAAAGAAAGAAAGAAAGAAAGAAAGAAGAAAGAAAGAAAGAGAAAAAGATTGGCAATCCTTTATGTCTATACCTTACCCAATTCAGGCTCCTCTATCCTCCTAGCCTGGTGGTCTCTTGTTAGGTTTAAAAAGGCAGTTGAATTTGGGGGAAGGGTTAGTCTGCCCACAAAGTTAGCTTGGCCCAAGCCCAGGAATAATTAAGGGCAGCTAAAGGAAAGGTAAGGGTTGGTTAAATCCCATCTTTTAACCTGGATGCAGTGGCTCATGCCTGTAATCCCAGCACTTTGGGAGGCTGAGGCAGGCATATCATGAGGTCAGGAGATCGAGACCATCCTGGCTAACATGGTGAAACCCCGTCTCTACTAAAAATACAAAAAATTAGCTGAGCGTGGTGGCATGCGCCTGTAGTCCCAGCTACTTGGGAGGCTGAGGCAGGAGAATCACTTGAGGCGGAGGTTGCAGTGAGCCAAGATTGAGCCACTGCACTCCAGCCTGGGCAACAGAGAGAGACTCCATCTCAAAAAAAAAAAAAAAATCCCATCTGTTTCACTGCCATAATTTTCTCACTGTTATAATTTTTGTGAAGGTGGTTTCAATATCTATGTTAGTTTGCTAGGGCTTCCACAGCAACATACCAGAGACTGGATGGCTCAAACAAGTGGTCTCCAGCCTTTTTGGCACCAAGGACCAGCTTTGCAGAAGACAATTTTTCCACAGAGGGTGGGGGAAGGTGGAGGGGGGATGGTGGTGGGTGATGGTTTTGGGATGAAGCTGCTTCATCTCAGATCATCCATCCTACATTAGATTCTCATAAGGAGTGTGCAATCCAGATCCCTCGCAGGGGCAGTTCACAACAGCATTACCACCTGAGGTGCACCTCCTGTCAGATGAGCAGCAGCATTAGATTCTCATGAGAATCCGTCATCATCTTGGTTTTGGCAGTTTCAGCTGGCATCTCATTAGATTCTCATGAGAATCTAATACTGCTGCTGATCTAACAGGAGGTGGAGCTCAGGTGGTAATGCTCCCTTGCCCACAGCTCACCTCCTGCTGTGTGGCCTGGGTTCATAACAGACCACAGATTGGTGCCACTCTGCAGCCCGGGGGTTGGGTACCCCTGGCTTAAACAATAAAAACTTATTTCTTTGGGAGGCCAAGGCAGGTGGATCGCGAGGTCAGGAGTTCAAGACCAGCCTGCAAGGTTGGTGAAACCCTGTCTCTACTAAAAATAAAAAAATCAGCCAGGCGTGGTAGTGGGCGCCTGTAATCCCAGCTACTGGGGAGGCTGAGGTAGAGAACTGCTTGAACCTGGGAGGCGGAGGTTGCAGTGAGTCGAGATCGTGCCACTGCACTCCAGCCTGGGCGACAGAGCGAGACTCAGTCTCAAAACAAAACAACAACTTATTTCTTACAGCTCTGGAGGCTGGGAAGTACAAGATCAAGATGCTGGCAAGGTAGGTTTCAAACTGAAAGTTCTCTTGCCTAGTGGACAGCCACCACCTTGCTATGTGCTGACATGATTTCTTTGGGGGTGGGGAGAGCTCTTCCTTTACAAAGACAACAGTCCCATCAGATTACGCCGCCAGCTTATTCCTTCACTTAACTGTAGTTACCTCTTTGAAGGTCCTGTCTCCAAATACAGTCACATTGGGGGTTAGGGCTTCAATATATGAATTTGGGGCATTGAGGGGGACACAATTTGATCCGTAACTATGCTATTCTGCGTCATCTAAAAACAATCCAAATTAGCATAAGCCCTCTCAGAGATTACCTTTAGAAATGGAAGATACTTACATAGACAACAAACACATGGATATAAAACGATCAAACCACTCAGGGCTGTGAGACTATTGTGGATAATAGGAGTTAGTTATCCAATAGGACTAGGGCAAGCTTGTCCAACCTGTGGCCCAACACAAATTCGCAAACTTTCTTAAAACATTTTGAGATTTTTCTGCAATTTTTAAAAAAGCTCATCATCTATTATTAGTGTTAGTATATTCTTCTTTTTTTTGAGATGGAGTCTTGCTCTGTCATCAGGCTGAAGTGCAGTGGCGTGATCTCGGCTCACTACAACCACCGTCTCCCAGGTTCAAATGATTCTCTTGACTAAGCTTCCTCAGTAGCTGGGACTACAGGTGCACACCACCACCCCCAGCTAATTTTTGTATTTTTAGTAGAGACAGAGTTTCACCATGTTGGCCAGGATGGTCTCAATCTCTTGACCTTGTGTTCCACCTGCCTCAGCCTCCTAAAATGCTGGGATTACAGGCATGAGTCACCGCACCTGGCCAGTGTTAATATATTCTATATGTGGCCTAAGGCAATTCTTCTTCCAGTGTGGCTGAAGGGAGCCAAAAACGTGAATACCTCTGGACTACAGTAAGGTGAGCGAGTTGCCTAGGCTTCACATTTAAGGAGGCACTGAGTCTCAGGGCCATGTGAATGCACAGTTGGCATTTGTACCACCCGGAGAGTGAGCACCTAGTCCTGGCCCTGTTTCCAAGTCTCCACCAAAGAAAAAACTTTGAAACTGTCTTAGTTTGGGAGCCTGTAGAAGCAGACTCCGAGATAGAGACTTGAGTACTGGCGGTTTACTGGGGAGATGCAAGGACCGCTGGCAGGAAAGCAGGAAAGAGAGAAGGGAAGGCAGCCAACAACGTGTGAGTTTTGAGATCGGTCACCTTAGGGAGTCACTAGACCTTAACGCATAGGGAAGCCCTGTGTGAAGCACACTCCTCAGAATCATACCACTTGAGGGGTGAGGTGGGGTATTTATACACCACCTCCCCATCAGCTTTTGTTGAGAGCTATTCTGGGGGCTGTGGCATTTCTGAGCAAAGAAGGAGCCAAAAATTCTCAGGCACAGAAGATGCAGATACTTACTGAAAGTTTAGGGTCTAAAGGATAGTCAGTGTTGGGTGGTGGCGAGGGGGAAGACTGAAGGCATTGACACTGGCTGCTGTAGAAAGAAAACTTAGATATTATTGAAAAGTCCTCTCCTCCCCCAAAGCATGGGCATGAGGCTGACCTAGGTCTGGCCATTGGGTTGTTCCCAAGACCAGGCCTTTAGTTGCCCTTGGCTGTTGAGCCTGGTGCTAAAGAGGTTGATTCAAAAATACTGCACTAAGAAGAAGTTAAATGAAAGCCAAAAAAAGAGAATCTGGGAGTGCTGGGAACAGGGTGGAGGCCAGGAGGTTCCGGACAAGAAAATGATGGAAGCAAGCAGAGGACGGGAAATGAAGCCTGGAGCAAGTCCTGTACCACAAGAGAGGAAGTACAGCCACCGTGACTTTGTACATTCTCCTGTGGCCCTGGGCAAGGGCAGGGCAGGAATATAGCGAGGGCAATGAACAAACAAGTGGCCGTGGGAGCAGAGGGAACACAGGGTGTATTTAGACCATGCAATATTAGGGCCCAGAGGACCTGAAAAACATATGCCCAAATATCTTAAGTTACTGAAGCTCCAGCTTCTCCTGCTTGGGCTTACAAGCAAGTGGGCTTACTGTGCCCTCCCATGCCCCTCCTCAGGCAGCTCCTGTCCCCAGTGGGGAGTTTGCAGAAGGCTGATCATGGAAAACATGGTTCCTTTTCTCTCTTCCTCTCTACTTAGCCAAAATTCATGAGGGATACTGTGGGATGGCTGTGCCTACTTTCTCACCTCCCATTCACTCCTTGCCTCTACTACTCATTCATTTATTTGCATTCATTCAGCAAAATTTTTTTTTAATATACTAGGCATTCTCCTAGGTGCTGTGGATACAAAGATAAGGCACTTCCTATTCTTGTGATGCACATGGTCTTGGGGAAAGAAACTCAAGTTGAATAGCACAGTGGTTAGGAGCATAGGTTTAAGAGTCCAACCACTTGATTTTGAATCTTCGTTCAGCTACTTGCTACCTGTGGCCGTGGGCAGATTACCTCTCCATGCTACAGCTTCTCATCAGCATAATGGAGCTCCTCACAGTACCTACCACCAATGGTCATTACAAGGATGAGAGGAGAGGCCTCTAATGTATTTAGCACAGAGCCTGGCAGGTTGTGAATGGCCAAAGATGGTGAGCAGTCACTGTTACCACCACATACAGGGGGACAAGATTCAAATAGGCGAGTGCAGGGGATGCTTTGAAACACACGGATATGGTGCTTAACCTAGACCAGGCAGGGAAGGGATTGCGGGGAAGGCTTTCTAGCGTAGAAGAATGGCCTAAAGTGAGTCTTGCTGTTTCCATTTTGGATCTTAAGGCCTTGGGTAATAGGGACTCAAGTCCTAAGTGCTGAAATGCTGAGCATAAACAGATATACAAAAACATGGATAGAAGGATGGAAAAGACAAAGAAAGCAGGAGTGGTAGAGAGACCCCACTGGTCACAGCTCATGCCCCTCTTTAAATGTCTTCTTAAATGAACACTGTGATTCTCTTTCCCAGCAATGGTAGACATTGCATTCCAGTAACAGCCAATAATCAACTATGGAATTATTTACATAAGATTTTTTTTCTTTTGTTCTTGTGACGTTTCATTCAGTTTCTGTAACTGTAATACTTTCATTGCCTGATGCACACAGCAAGTCAATATGCAGAGACACTGGGTTGCAGCAGAGAAAGAGGGCCACCAAATGAGGAGATGGGAGGAAGCCCCAAATTAGTCTCCCGGAGGAGTATGGGGCTAGGGTTTTTAAGGGTTTTGAAGTGGGCCGAAGTGTGGAGATGGTTGACTGTTTAAAGAGGGGAGGGTGGAGTTATAGGAAAGGGAGAGAAAGAAGCTGTATTCTCATGCTGACTCCATTCCTCTGGGGGTTCTTCAAACTGGTTGCTAGAATTTGGGGGTCTGGAAACTATCTTAAGATCCTTAAACAAAGGCTTGCTTATAGCTTGAAGCAGGGAAAGGATGGGAAATGAAACCTGGAGCAAGTCCTGTATCAAAAGAGAGGAGCAATGAGGAAGCAAACCAATTCTTAAGCAGTCTTATGATTATGACCCTGATGTCAGAAATCCTGCTTACAGGAAGAATGGGGATGCAAATGGTCAATATCTATTGCAACTTGACTTTTAGCAAAAGGAAGTGGGGTGGACTGCAGCCTACTAACGCTTAATCATAACAATATTTCTAGCCAGAATCAGGCATGCAATTTTTATCAACCCCATGGGGATGGTTTCATTTCCATTTGCGCATGAAGAGCCTTGGCTGATTTTAGAGATTGCTGGCCTCTGTTTTTTATTTTGTATTGGAGAAATTTCAGGAAATTATTCTGGTACTTTAAGGACATTTGTTCATAGCCTCATTTAATGTAAAGTTAACATTTAAGGGATGATAGAATTTCTGAACAATGTTCTTGGATCTTTGGAATTATGATTAAATACATGTTCAGGGTGTTAAAAATTCAAGCTCTATAACTTGTACCAGAGTGTGGAAACACTACAGAGGACATAGGCTTTTTAATGGAAGTTGGCAAAATATGATGTCAAGATTAAAGAGCGGACAGATTTATTTTGGCAGCTGACGATCCTCGTCCTAGTGAATTTCCCATCACAATCCATTAGGCAAGAGGAAAAAAAGCCTGAGTGTAGGATCTTTAGAATGAAGCCACAGCAGGAGCAGCAAAGGTTGGTTTAATGGTGTTAAAAGCAACACTAAGACCGGAAAAAGCTTTTAACATTCCTAGCACATAAAAATAGTTGGTCTTGATGTTTTGCTGCTGAGCAATTGGAGAAATGAGTGTTTCTATTGTGGCCAAAAGCCTGCATATTTCTTTTATGACTCATCTCATGTCTGAATTATGAAAGTTTGGTATGCGGAAGGGTGTGAAAGCCTCACGTCTTCATTTCCTGTTAACCCCTGTCAGTATAAAGTTGGGCTGAGGCTGCACTTCATGATGAGATTGTGTGACAATTCAACCCAGAGTATATTTTCTAGGACCCTTTGGTATTTGGAGTGAGGAATGATTTCATACCTCTAAATGTTTTTTTTTTTTTAATTCTCTCTTTTTTTTTTTTGTAAAAAAAAGCTGTTAAGAGCCTCCCAAAGTGCTGGGATTACAGGCATGAGCCTCTAAATGTTTTTTAAAAGTAGACATAGTCCAGGGATGGCGGCTCATGCCTGTAATCCCAGCACTTTGGGAGGCCAAGGCGGGCAGACCACCTGAGGTCAGGAGTTTGAGACCAGCCTGGCCAACATGGTGAAACCTTGTCTCTACTAAAAATATAAAAATTAGCTGGGCATGGTGGCACATGCCTGTAGTTCCAGCTACTGGGGAGGCTGAGGCAGGAGAATCACTTGAAACCAGGAAGTGGGGGTTGCAGTGAGCTGAGATATCATCATTGCACTCCAGCCTGGGCAACAGGAATGAAACTCCATCTCAAAAAAAAAAAAGGTAGATATAATGCTGTATGCAAACAAAAGCAGTTACCACAACACACACTCCCCTTCTTGCTTTCTATACTGATTATAAAGACCTGGCTGGTTGTGAAGATCAGTGCCCTGTTGCTGGGAAGCAATGATTATTGCTGAGTTTTATTTTCTTCACTTGTAAGAATATATGTGAACATATGTGAATATATGTGAATATATTCACTTATTTTCTTAGCACAATGCCTGACACATACTCATTGTTCAATAAACAGTAGCTGTTGTTGTGGATGTTGATGTAGTTCGTTTTATTAATAATGTGATGGGAAAAACAATGGCCTAGAAGTCAAAAAGCTCAGTTTTCTCAAAGTAATTATTGAATCTATTGCCTAACCTGTTTTGCTTACTGAATCTATTATGAGTAATAATTTTTCTCATCTTAAAAGAAGGAGTTTGGCCCAGATAACTTTCTAACTTTAGTATTTATGATTCTATGAATAACTGGTGGTCAGTATGGTGAAGTCCTCTCTGCTCCACCCCTTCAAGTTCCTGCATCTTTCCTGAAATGCAATTCTTCAACCACAAGCAAGTCTTGTGTCTGGCGTTGTGGGAGGAGAGCTTGAGCTGCACACTGGCCAGCTCTGTGTGGGTGTGGAATAGCTCTGTAGAACTGAGGAAGGAAGGACTTTTTTGGGCAAGGAATTCTAAGTCCAAGGACATAATGTCTAGAAATGTGTTTGGTGCTAGTGGGTACACAGATAAAATTCAGACTTGTCTTCAAGAGATACTTTTCCATTGTGAGAGCAAAGATCGATGGCTTTGTCCTATAGACCTTGACGGAATTGAACAATTTTAATTAGACAACAAAGACATTTTCACCCAGGGAGATACAATTCCCCAGATGGGCTCCAGTTAGCAGTAGACAGCCATGACAGCATAATAATTACCACTTGCATGTGTACGGCTTGTTGCCTCTACAGATCCCTTTGTCACACCCTATGCCGTTCCATCCCCACAACAACCGTGTAAGGTGGGGAGGGCAGCTATGAATATCACCGTTGCTAAAGGAAGTGGATCTTCAGAGAGGTTGGTGACTTGCCCGGGGTTGCACAGCACGTAAGGGCACATGCTATGCCAGAGATGCTGGGCTGACTGGCTCTTTGGGGCACCTATACACTTCCTAACACTGCGTCTGAACAGCAGCAACTCTGCTTTCTCCACTGGTTTCCCTGGAAACTAGTAAAACATCTCAGCATCTCCATCAGATAAAACTAAGCAAAGAAAAATTTCAAAGAATGGCCAAATAAGCAGAAAGGCTAAGGAGAGTGAAGACATCACCCTCATTCTCTATCAAGAGGCTCCGCTATAATCCTTATTGATAAACACTTTTTAAAAGGCTAAGTTATAGTCATTTGAATATTCATTTAAAAACCACCCATAAAGGGTGACACTCAATTCAAAAGCACAGTTATTTAGGATTTTTTGGAGAAACATATCTGTTTATTGTAAAGAAAAAAACAGCATGTAAATCTTTTATTACTTGAATAAATCAAATGCTAGAAGATTCAAGTTCATCAGTCAGTAGAAAGATCATTCTTGACCTACTCACAATTTTGCTTAGGCAGTTTTGCAGAGAGAAGATAATGGCATTTGACTTGCTTCTCTCTGATTTTCCTCTCTTGGGTTTGGAAAAGAATCCCCTGTGGCTTCTCTCTCCTACATTCCTGGAGGCGGTGTAGTGGGAGGGCATTGGCTGAGGAGTCTTGCGGGTGTTGAGTAGGCCCTCCTATCACTTACTCTAACAAGAGACCACAAACATACAATGCTGGTTCTCAAGCCTTCTAGAAGCTGGACCGGATGACCCAGAGGGCCCTTCTGGCTAGAAGACCAGAGATTTCTTTTCCTCTCCCAGGAATCAGCCAGCTAAAGGTGTCCAAATCTGTCCTTCTACTCCCAGCAGGCACTATTCCCCCCAAATAAAGGGAAAGATAAAACTCCCAGAAACCCTCACTTGATTTCCCCCTCACCTTGTCTTGGGAAGACCTATAGCCATAATCTGTGTGCTGGGAGAGAGAGCTGTATCATGTTTGAATATCCTTCCAAGCCTTAGGAGACATGGCAGGCAGTGAGGTTTGGGAAAGACAGAATCCCCACCGAGCTTTGCTGGCTGTGGTACCCACATGTGAGAACCCTCCTGATGCTGCCAGGCCTGAAATGCCTCAGAGATACATAGAAATGCTCTGCTCTGAACCTATTTAACCAGCTTTCCAAAGATTAAGGTTGTTTTATTTCAGCTCCAGAAGAAAGCCCTCAAACTAGCTTTTTTTTCACTATGGATTTCAACCTGTGAATCTGTACAATGTCTGATTTAGCAAAATCTAAAGGCATCTGAATAAAAGGCCTGCAGACGAATTGCGAATGTGCTCCTATTAAACCCTTGGACAGATTTAAAGGCAATAATGATTACCACGGACCGACTGTGCACAGGAGCAGCACTTTTGTCCTTCATCTTCTCAGAAACCCAGGACGTAGGTGTTACTACTGTTCTCGCTTCAAAGTTGAGGACATTGAACCCGATAAGGAAGATTAATGAAGTTCCCGTGGGTAGTGAAAGCAGGAGCCATACATAAACCCAGGCTCTTGCCTGTAGGCAACATTGCCTTCTAGAGGGATAAGAAGGAAGCCAGCTTCACGCTAAAGAGAGATCTGGAACTTGGGACTAGCTCATCAGCGTGGCTGAGTGCTGCTTTTTCAGTTCCTTCCTTGCTGCCTCCGCATCCACTCTGATCTATACTCCATATTTGATAAATGCAATATACCCGTGATTTCCCTTAGAGGCATCTGGAAATATATAGGTCAAACTTAGGAGGAAAGTAAAAAAGATTCATGGGGGTTTCATGGGGCTCAGTATCAAAGCATGTGTGTGTGTCGCAGGCATGCGCACGCACTGAGCCACAAATGCGGCCTCCCCCAACCCCGTGAACATGAAGAGGAGAGCAAGACCTCTCTGTACTGCAACGGCTCTGCCAGGGCCGCCCAGAGCAGCTGTGGCCTCTGCGGCCTCATCGCATTACAGAGCAGCGTCTCAGTTACAGCCCGCTACCCCGCCTCGCTGCTTTCGGCTCCCAGCTCTCTTCTTTTGATTTCTCTCCTGACCTCTCTATCCTTGCTGTGGATTAGCTCCCTGTGGCTAGCTTGGTCTGTACTTCCCCAAACCTAATCCCATTTCCTCTCTCCTGCTCTGCACCGGCGTTTTTGGATGTCTGTGCTGGTTTCCTCCTCTGGCCTTTGCAGTACCCACCGTGCCTGCACTCTTCCAGGTTATAAAGAGTACGTGTCAAAGGAGGACAGCCAAGACTAGGTCTTCTGCTGGAGGCTTCCCTGGAGCCAGCTACCACCTCTCCCCCAAGATGGGTACAGAAATGCCAGTGCCTCTAAGCCATGCTCTGAATCCCAGCTCTGCCCCCCCGGACCAGTGTGTCACTTCCTGAGTCTCAGTTTTGTTATCTATATGGTGGGTATAGCAATTTGCATGATGATATGATGGGTCCAACAGTCCCTTCCTCCAAGTGTTGTAAGAAGTGAAGGAGATAATGGTAGAAAACACTTGGCAGGGGCAGCTACTGAGGGAGTTCTAGCTCTTGATATTATCGGTATGTTGTGACTTGTTCCTCACCACTTACGGAACACAAACTCTGCCTCATTTTCAGTTCCTCCATTTACAATTTTTTTCTTTTAAATATACATTACCTCAATAACGTTTACAAGTAGGTGTTATTACTCCAATTTATAAGGAGGAAAACCAAATTACATAACAGACAGTTTATGTAAATTTCCCAAGGTTACATCATTTGAAAGAAGAGCATCTGGGATTCAGTGGTCCACTCTGATTCCTTCAGGAGACAGCAGCAGGGTGCTTCATGGGCCAGGCACTTTGCCAGGGACTGCGAAGACCAGGTGATTAGATACTGACCTGCAGGCAGGGCACAGACAAAAGGAGAAGCAGGCAGGTAAACAGAAAATTATGGAAGAGTAGGATAAAGGTATCCACAGAGGCAGCCAGGGTCCTGGGGGCAGGTCTCCAGAGCCCATGTTTTTTCCACCACTGCTGAACTGATCACAACTCAAGCTAGATTATGTCCTGCACCTGGTGCTGTGGGACACATCCAAGGAGAGAAAGAGTAATTCTGATACGGAGTAGGGGATGGGGTAGCAATGGAGAAGGCCATGTAAGAGTAGGTAGCCTGCCAGGCACAGTGGCTCATGCCTGTAATCTCAACATTTTGGGAGGCCAAGGTGGGTGGATCATTTGAGGTCAGGAGTTCAAAACCAGCCTGACCAACATGGTGAAACCCGGTCTCTACTAAAAATACAAAACTTAGCTGGGCGTGGTGGTGGGTGCTTGTAATCCCACTACTTAAGTGGCTGAGTTAGGAGAATTGTTTGAGCTCAGGAGGTGGAGGCTGCAGTGAGCTGAGATCACACCACTGCACTCCAGCCTGGGAGATAGAGCGAGACTCCGTCTCAAAAAAAAAAAAAAAAAAAGAAGAGTAGGTGGCCTTCTTAGAGTCAGAGTCTGGAGGAAGAAACATAGGTAGGGAAGGTAGGAAAAGGCATTTCTAGGTG
The DNA here is from genome assembly GCF_049354715.1 of Callithrix jacchus. Taxonomy (NCBI): domain Eukaryota; kingdom Metazoa; phylum Chordata; class Mammalia; order Primates; family Cebidae; genus Callithrix; species Callithrix jacchus. Next base: position 33,314,661 of record NC_133517.1, on the reverse strand, counting down.
GTGAGACTAACATGAGCAAAGACAGAGGGGCTGAAGGACGCAGGATTCATGGTGGGCCAGAACATGAAGAGCCCAGAACACCATGGTAAGCACCTTGGGCTTCATTTTGAAGTTAAAAATAGAACTACCTAAAAGGTAGGTCAAGATTGAAGCTATTTTGGGTGGCGGCATGTGTGTGGAGGCTGGACAGGAGAGAGGAAAGTTTTGAGCAGGAAGACCAAGAATGTCTATAATTTTTTTTTTAAAGAGATGTGGCTTACTGCAGCCTTAAAATCCTGGGCTCAAGCAATCTTCCCACCTTAGCTACTGATTAGCTGGGACTACAGGCACATGCCACCATGGCCCCGCTGATTTTTAAATTTTTTGCAGATTTGGGTTCTCACCGTGTTATCCAGGATGGTCTCAAACTCCTGACCTCACCCTTCCAAAGCACTGGAATTATAGGCATAAGCCAGTGTCCAGAATAAGTTTATCATTTTTTTTTTAGTTTATAATTTTAATTCAGGTTTAGTCTCAGTTACTATGACAGAGATGGCAGTGGTGGCATAAAATTCTCAGGACACAGGTTAGATATAAGAAGGGATGGGGAGTTTAAGGGGGTCTAGTCAGAGCTCTGCTACACAGTAGTTCACATATTGTATGATTCTATTTATATGAAATATCCAAAATAGGGAAATCTATAGAGACTATAGAGACAGAAAGTAGACTAGTGGTTGCCATGTTTCAGGGGAGGCTCAAACTGGGAGTAACTGCTAACCTGCACAAGGTTCTTTTTGGAGTGGTAGAAATATCCTGGAGGCCGGACATGGTGGTTCATGCCTGTAATCTCAGCACTTTGGGAGGCTGAGGCAGGCAGATCACCAGGTCAGGCGTTCAAGACCAGCCTAGCCAACATGGTGAAACCTTGTCTCTACTAAAAATACAAAAATCCCCGGGCATGGTGGTGGGTGCTTGTAATCTCAGCTACTTGAACCTGGGAGGCAGAGGTTGCAGTGAGCCGACGTCGTGCCACCATGCTCCAGCCTGGGCGACAGACCCAGACTCCATCCTAGGGGGTGGGGGGGAAGGCTGGGCACAGTGGCTCACACCTGTAATCTCAACACTTTGGGAGGCTGATCACCTGAGGTCAGGAGTTAGAGCCCAGCCTAACCAACATGGAGAAACCCTCTCTCTACTAAAAATACAAAATTAGCTGGGCATGGTGGTGGGTGCCTGTAATCCCAGCTACTTGGGAGGCTGAGGCAGAATGGCTTCAACTCATAAGGGTATAAGCCAAGATGGCACCATTGCACTCCAGCCTGGTCAACAAGAATGAAACTCCATCTCAAAAAAAAAAAAAATCCTGGAATTCCAGAGTGGTGATAGTTTCACAACTTTGTGAATATACTAAAAACCATGCATTTAACATTTTTAAACCATGAATTTTATATTATATGAAGTTTTACATTATATGAATTTTATCTTAGGTTTTATTAAAACCAGTTTATCTAACATATACAGGTTGACTATCCCTAATCTGAAAATCCAAAATTCAAAATGCTTCAAAATCTGAAACCTTCTGAGCACCAACATGGCACTGAAAGGAAATACTCAATGGAGCATTTTTAATTTTTTGTTTCATATTAGGGATGTTCAGCTGGTAATGTAAATATTCCAAAATCAGAGAAAATTCAAAATCTGAAACACTTTTGGAACGTTTCTAAAGTATTCCTTTAAAATAAGGAATACTCAATCTGTATCATTTTAATGTGTAATTGATATAAAAAGTTATTAATGAAGTAATTTACATTTTTCACATGCTAAGTCTTTGAAGTTCCTTGTATATTTTATACTTACAGCACATCTCAATTTGAATGCTACATTTTCTTCTGAAACATTGTGTTTAGATTTCATAAAATTTACAATGAAAAAAGTAGACTCACCTGTAATCCCAGAACTCCAGGAGGCTGAGGAGGGTAGATTCCCTGAAGTTGGGACTTCAAGACCAGCCTGACCAACATGGAGAAACCTCGTCCCTACTAAAAATACAGAATTAGCCAGGTGTGGTGGTACATGCCTCTAATGCCAGCTACTCCGGAGGCTGAGGCTGGAGAATCTCTTGAACCCAGGAGGTGGAGTTCGCAGTGAGCCGAGATTGTGCCATTGCACTCCGACCTGGGCAACAAGAGTGAAACTCAGTCTCAAAAACAAAACAAAAAAAGAAAAAAGTAGACTCACAAATCTAAGTTGTCTCAAGCATGCCTAAAAGTTTTCCAGTGCTGGAATCAAGTTTCAGTGTTTAAATTTTTGTTTTAATTAAAATTAAATAAAACTTAAATTGCACTAGGCACATTTCAGGTACTTAATGGCCATGTGTGGCTAGTGGCCACCAGAATGCACAATGCAGGTCTAAGGCAGACTACTGGCCTATCTCATTCTGCTATTATCATTCTAAACTGATGTTTTTGTTTTTGTTTTTGTTTTTCCCCAGTGCCATTCAACAGTGATTGTTTCAGTTACTGTCCTATTTGAAGCAGAGCTATATTTGGGGAAAATGGTCTTTTAAGATTCTTCCTCCTCCCCTGGTCTTTCCTCCTTTCCTGCTCCTTTATTCTGAAAGCATCAGGCATGGAGAAAGCTTGTGTTGACATCATGATGGGGGGTTGCCCTCCAGTATCCCTCTCCTCCACCTCTCTTAGTAACCTCTCAATTTGTTTTGGGCAGCAATGCACCCAGCTACAGGAATGATATAGTGTTGGCTAGTGAGGTATTAGAGAAGCCTAAGCCATCTATGGAAGAAGGATCACCAGTCTATGTACATCCTCTGGGTCCCACTGACCTTCAGTGGTGATACAACCATTCCCATCTAGCCTTTGAATGTGCACCAATATCATTGACCTCTGTACTGAGCCTTCTCCTCATCCCAAACCCACTTCTTGCCAACTCAGACTATAGTCCCAGCAGGACACATGGCAATCTCTGGACCACCTGTACACCACACGCAGGTCCTTTCTCTTCCTGACTATGCCACATCGCCCTTTCTGCTCTTTTGCAGCCTTCCCTGGTGAGGAGGGCTCCTCTCAGATTTCCAAACTGTAAGTGGGGCACAGGCCCCTTCTGCCTTTGGTTTTCCCTTTAATCTGGCAGGGGACTTCATTGTTTCCACAGTCCCCTCTTCCAAAACATTCAAGCTGTGACTCAGCGGTAGTCATACTTGTTTCAAAGCTTGTGGCTCTTGATGCTGCTCATGTCCTCATGTACTCTCTCAGTTACGTTCTGCTACCATGATTGACATCTTCTCTATATCAGATCTTGTGGTAAACCGTTTATGTATACCTCCAAGATGTGCTTTTGAGGCTGCCTCTAAACTAGAAGAAATAAATGAAATACAACACAGATGACCTTCACTTTGGGTTTCCTCTCGGTGAGTTTAGGCTACACTACACCCATTGGTATGGGGGATATCTCAAGAATTCTGAACATGCATAATTGAATATACTTCTACTGTAGTGGAACCTAGTTGGATTCTAGCAAAATGCTCCAATTTAACCTATGTTTAATATTTTTCTGTTGCTCACCAAACTGAATTAATTTGGCAATATATTGCAAAAAGAAGTACTTAAAATAATTCCCCCCAAAATGGCAATATATCAAGAGCCAGATTTTCAAAACTATAATCATAGTAAGTTAAATCTGAGTACTTCTTTAACTTTTAAAAAGATTCTTTCATGTCTTTTACAATAAATCATTTATTTAGCTAGAATGAAGTCTTTAACTTACATTTTCTGGTTAAAAAGTAAACACACTTGAACCAGTGCATCACTTAGAAATATATTCGGTTGCAAGTAAGAGAAACCCTGACTCAAGTGACTTAAAAAATCAGGATTATTGTTCTACATAATAGTGAGCCCAGAGTTGGGTGGTGTCAGAGTTTCAGCAGTTCAGTGATATCACCTAGATCCAAATTATTTGTATCTTTTTAGTGTAATATCCTTAGAAAGCTGGCTTCAGCAGAACGGGCAGCTTCCTGAGCTGCAAAAATGTGCCACAAGCCCAGGCATCCCCTCATCACACAGCAAGTCTAAAGGCATTTATGCATCATCCTCTATCTAGAACAAGCAGACCCTTCCCCCAGAAGTCCCCGTAGACCTCTCGGGTCTTTTTGGCCAGAATCACATCACAAGCTATGATAGGCTTAGAATAACCAAGAATTATTCCTTAGGTTTAGAGTGCCCTTGTCCTAAACCCATGAAGATTAAGCAAAATTTGAGTTCCATTAGCAAGGAGAAAGAGGGCTGGTTGGTGGGTGGTCAACAAAAATATCTGTCAAAGCCATCTTTCTTTTTTTGTTTGTTTGTTTTTTGGTTCAAATGTTTGGCTAATCTTCCTTTCATGTGTGGTGGTCCACATTCTGCCTTTCTGACAACTGGGAATGTTGAAATAACCCCAGCTCACTAACTATAAGCATCAATTTTTCATTATAATGGGCTGTAGGATTAGGAGGTAGAATGGGCTAAATTTTTATTGGCTACTGGCATATATTTTGGAAGGTGCATTTTGGGCAAATGATCAACATTTGTTTCTTTGGCTATGATTTGCTGTTTAATTCTAAAAGAGGAGTGCTGAAAAGTGTTGCCGACTATACTGCCAGCCTCCCATTTTAGTTGTTTGACTACTGGTCACTTTCATTTGATTCCATAACAATCTACAAAGTAGGGTGAGTACCAGAACTTCTAACTAGGGTCAGAGAAGTGAAGTAATTCTCCTAAGTCCACATAGCAAGCTTTAGGCTTCCTAGCTGCAGACTTCTCATGAAGTGTAGTGTGATGATCAAAATAGCCTGAAAACAACTATGGCGGCTCACTCTGGTCACCAGTACAATGAGCTAGAAGGGACAAAAGACTCCTTCTCCTGGTAAAAGGGGCTGCACCCAAGTGCAATATTCCACAGGACTGGTGGTGTCCTCTCCACTGTGGGACTGTAGTATCCTATGGACCCCGAGATCCCCAGATGCTAGGCAGCTGACTTTCCCAGATACTCCTGTAAGCAGCCAGGCCCCCAAATCTAGACTGCTTGAACCAAGCTGCCTAGGTATCCCCTCACTGACAAGGCAGCTTTCTCAAGCTTGCTTTGTAAAAAAGGTGGAATCAGGGGTGATATTGCTCCTCTGCTAGAATAAGGTCTCATACTACATGTCTTGCAGAGCACTGTAACTGACTTTACAGGTTTTCTCTTTCCGAAGTAAAGCCTATTTCTTAACCCAAACTGGGTGAGCTTGTAGAACTCATTCTGAACCAGCTGCACACCAGGTGGCAACTCAAAAGGGACCCAATTTACACAACAGATACCTGCTTCTTTTATGTAGGTAGAAGGATGTGTCATTCAACTGTCCCTACAAGTGCAAAGCTATTAATATGGAGCTGCATTAAAAAAACACTCACGGAAAAATTGTTTCACCCTTAAAGTTATGCTTTCTAGTTTTATTACATGCATCCATTTAAGTCATCCAATCTTCTCTCTACAAGATAGAGTATGTATAACTAAACATGTATCAATAAATGTTATACATCACACACTGTTCTATTCGAGACTTCATCTTCTTTCTGCTTCTTATTGCCCCCATTGTAGACACACACACACACACATATCCTACTCATGTACTTTCTGACAACAATTCACCAATGCCATTGCTATAGTAGCTTGATTTCTCTAGTGATTCTGAGTATTGACATTCTAGGGGCACGTGGGAACATTCTCCTGTCCAAATTCTTGTGATCCTACAATTCCTCTTATGTCTCAACCACAGTGATCTAGGACAAAGTAGCTTCTTTTATTTTCAAAGGGCCTCACTGTCACCCAGGCTGAGTGCAGTGGTGTCATCTCAGCTTACTACAGCCTTGATCTCCTGGGCCCAAGCAATTCTCCTGCCTCAGCCTCCCAAGTAGCTAGGACTATAGGTGTACACCTACACACCTGGCTAATTTTTGTATTTTTTGCAGAGACAGGGTTTCACCATGGTGGCCAGGCTGGTCTTGAACTCCTGAACTCTAGTGATCTGCCCACCTCAGCTCCCCAAAGTATTGGTAATACAGGCCTGAGTGCCCAGCAAAAGTAATGTTTAGTAAAGGAGCAGGTTTCTCAGTAAAGCATTATCTACCCTCATAGATTTTCCTTTGATTATTCTTTGGGATATTCTCCATCTTAATCACATATGCTAGAGGCCAGGAGTGTGAGACCAGCCTGGGCAACATCATAGGACCCCTGTCTCTGCAAAACCAAACAAACAAACAATCCTATAATGGCGTATTTCATTGCCCTTCTACGGTTTTCTAAAAATTTATTTTTAAGTGTTCACTAAGTTTTACATTATTCATCTACCAAAATGACTAAAAGAAGACAAACTGCCGGTAGTAAATGTGGATGAGGATATGGAGCCACTGGGGACGTCCATACATTGTTGGTAGGTTATAAAATGATACAGCCACTTTTGAAAAAGGCCTGGCAGTTTCTTTTAAAATTAAAGATACACCTACCCTATGATCCAACAATTCTATTACTAGGTATTTACTCAAGAAAATAACAACATATGTCCACAAAAGACTTATATAAGAATGTTCATAGCAGCTTTATTCATAATAGCCAAAATGTGGAGATAGCCCAAATATTGTCAGTGGGAAAATAGATACACCAATTGTAGTAACTTTAACAATTGGAATGCAGTTTAGCAACAACAAAATAAAGCAAACCAGACATTTGCAATAACATAAACAAATCTCTAAATTGTGCAATGTGGGAGAAGTCTTGCATAATGAGCAGAGTCTGCACTGTATGATTCCAGCTATATGAAGTTCTAGAACAGGCAAAACTAATCTATAGTGAATAAAATTAGAACAGTGATTCTTTCTGGGTTAGTTAGAATGAAGATTGACTGAGATGGGTCATGAGACATTTTGGGGTGATCATGTTATTTTGATAGGGGTTGCAGTTACATAAATATATGGATTTGTCAAAAAGAGGATGTTCACTTTAAAATTTGTACGTATCGTTATGCATACCTTAACAATAATTGTAAATAAAATTAAACTCTAATGAAATGCATACTGAAGTATTTAGGAGCAAGTGGTGTCTGCCACTCATTTTGAAAGGTATCAAGTAAGATGGATTGATAGATAGATAAGGATGAATAGATAGGTAAATAGGTGATAAAGCAAGTACAGTAATATGCTGTGATGGAATCTAGGTGGCAGGTATATGAATGTTTAGTGTTAAATTCTTCCATATTTTCTTCCACTGAAACCCTGTGTTTTTGAAATTTTTCATAACTTACATTGGATATAAGTTCATTAGCTTCTTTCATCTTCCAAAATTGGTAAATCTTCCTCTTCTTACTTCCTTTGGTTCTCATGGTTTCTGGAGGCGGGGACAGCCTTGCAACTACAGCTACCCATGCAGTGCTATTTGAGGGACTCCAGAAGGCTTCTCTGCTTAGCATCCCCCTCGCCTCCTTCTCCCACCAGTCCCAATGGAGGGTTTCTATTAAGCATTTATTTCTTTAGATCTAAAAGAAGTTTAAATCATCACAAATCTCCTATCAACATGCAAATATTCCCAGCTCAGGAAAGTAATTTAAACCGGAGGGGACTTACTTGTCAGATAAAGGAAAGCAGAGTCTTTTGTGACAGTAAATAAAATATAGAGGAGATATGAACAAGAAAGAGAAAGAGAGATTCTATGTGGCAGGCTAGGACATGTCAAAGTCAAACTACAATATACAGTTTTGCCTAGAGCCAGGAGTTTGAGTCCTGGCTCAAACCTTAAAAAAGGATGGTCTATCTATAGGGAACAACTCTAATCCCTGTTCCTCAAGGGGTAACAGTCAGAACCTAGAAACAGAGTCAAGATCATGGTCATCAAAAAACAATTCTCTGGCCCCAGGCTTGTTTGCTCTACAGAACTGAAGTTCCTTGATTTCCTCCACTTCATTCTGGAAGGCATTGGATGATGTCTTGTGCACACCTGAGAATGAATCTTCTCTCCCTCCTTGACCTGCTAAGGCTGTGAGCTTCTCCTGGGCATGCTCCCAAGGCCTGTGCCAAAGGCCTGTATGCCTAACTGGGCTGATTTCCTCTCCCATGCCATCTCTGGTCCAGAACTAGGCTTGGTTCAGCCCATGCCTCTGCTCAGCTGCTTTGCCCCTTCTGAGTTCTAAGACTTGAATGAGGAATGTTCCCGTTGTCCTCTAAATCCCCATGTTTGCCCTAGAAACTTCACTGAAACTGTTTTGGTTTTTTTTTTAATTGCAGCCTCTTATCCTCAAGGCTTGGGTACAGCTCATGGAGGCAAGGCTGGGACAAGTAGGCTACCCATAACTGTTTTCCCTTCTGTTTCTTTTGAGGCAAGACTGAATAATAAGGAGATCTCAGCTGAAGCTATCAGGATGGGATACTAGTTTCTGAATAAAAATAAATGGATGCAGACTTCAATTTACATTGCTGCATTCCACTGAGAGCTAGTCTTATATCTTCACCTCCTTGCTTATGAGCTTGGCCATGTCATTTGCTCTAGTCAATGACACATTGGCAAATGTGACACAAACAGAGCCTTGGAAAGAGCTCTACAATGGGAGCTGCCTTCTTTTCTTCTTTTGGAAGACAGTAGCCAGTAGCCTGAGTTACCTGCTAGATGCTGCAGACATGGGGTACAGCTGCTTTTGTGCCATAGCCAACCACCAGATGTGTGAATGGGGCCATCTCTGATCAGTCAGCTTCTGGCTGACCTGCCAGCCGACTGTAGCCACATGAGTGAGCCCAGCGGTACCAACAGAAGAACCACCTAGCTGAGCTCAGTTCAAATTGCCAACATCTGGAATCATGAGCTACTCAGTAACTGTTTTTTTAAGCCACTAAATTCTGGATTAATTTGTAAGGCAGAAACAGATAACTGATATATTGTTGGGTGGACAGAAGAGGGAATGTGAAATTGATGGAATAAGAGTCCATAATTGATTAATGAAATAAGACCTAAGATCCTCTTCAGATTCTGAAATTATATGATTTGATGAAAAAATCCCAGTGTCTGCAATAAGTGTAATGCATGTAATCTAAATTTATAATTTAATAACTTTTCTTCTCTTCTCCTCTCTTTTACGTTTAAAATCCCAGAGATATGTGACTGATTATTTACATAGAAATCATATTACTTCTTGGTCATACCTTGTTCTGTTGCCACCAAGTACCCCAAGTACACAAGCTTTCCTACATATGCACTGTTTGTAAACTTTAGCTTTGCATGATCCATATCCTAATCTTGAGTAAGAGCTACATACATAAAAAGAGTTGAGACTTATGTATGAATTAATTTTTAAAATAAAAATATGTTAAGATCACTTGCAAAGTCACACACAGCCATAAAAAATGCAGCTGCCATAACATTAAAAGAAATTACCTCTAGGCTTCCATCCAGTACAGATGCAATTGTCAATGACTAAGACAGAGGCCTTGAATATGAGTGGCAATAATGGAAACGCTGACATATCCATAACTCCCACAGCTTAAGGAATGGCAACGAAAGACTAGAATAATAATGACACGTTGTGAATCCCCAACATTTTTACCTAGTGTTGGCAGCAAGTGATGGAATGGGCTTTCCTAATAACATTATAATTAAATTACAAATTGTTTGTCTAAATAATTTCTAAAAGTCAAGAAAAACACTGCTGTATTTAATTTGGGATAAGATTTCATTTTATTGAGGTTTTTGCTTCCTGCTCCCAAGTGAGAGGTTTCTCAGATAAGACACCACCCTGTCCTGGTTTACATACCTGTTGTCCATGGAGGGAAATGCAGGAGGGTGGCAGATGCATTTTTGTAAACAACAGGTAGTGTCGCACTAAGGACTGTAGGCCTGGAGTTCTTGGAAAATGTCCTTTTTCACCTCCCCCTCCCCTTCCCTGGTTTTGACATAGTTTTCTCTTTGAAAACACAGGGACATCAGGAAAGAGTGTGAACAGATTCTCATCTCCATTATTCTCTCCCTATACCCCCTGCTCTGCTTGCAAGTCCCCCGAGGACCTCAAAGGGTGTCCTCCTCCAGATACTGACAGCTTACCCAGCAGGAGGGGCCCAGGACAGTTTGGAGGTGCAGCCACCCTTATTCATTACAGAATGTCCTCTCTTCTTATCTTGCCTTTTTTTAGCCTGAAGGACAAAGAAAGAGAGAGGAGTCTCGATTTTCCTTGTTAATCTGCTCCAGCTGGCAGCGTGTCCAACATTTGAAATCATCTGTGATGTAACAATTATTTTTTAAAACACTAACATCCCATTTTATGTAATTTTATGGGATAACAGGATGGCAGTTCAGCTTAGAAAACATTTTGACCAACAGTAATTCAGACAAATAAAAATGAGGACAAAAAAGATGACTGTGACGAGCAAAATAGAACAGCCTGCTATGCCAAGATCTTACATGAATCATGCTTTCCAAAGGCCACATTGCTTATCTGTTCTATAATAACCTGGAACCTCCTCCTCATCAAGTCTCTCTTGGGCTCCTTAGTAGCCCAAGGCTGACGAATGTAAGGACTTAGAACAGGTGGATACACAGAACCTCAGACTCACAGCTGAAGGGACCTTCGGGTTCCTTCGCCGCATTCCCCACGCCTGTTTGGGAGCTGGAGAAACTGGTGGAGAGTGCTATGGGTTGAATTGTGCTCTCCAAAAGGATATGTTAAAGTCCTAACACCCAGCACCAGTGAGTGCGGCTTTCTTTGGAAACAGGATCTTTGCAGAGGTAATCAAGGTTAAGATGAGGTCTTAGGGTGGGCCCAAATACAACATGACTGGTGTCCTTATAAGAGCAGAAGGCCTGTCGCAGTGGCTCACGCCTGTAATCCCTCCACCTTGGGAGGCCGAGGCGGGCGGATTGCCTGAGCTCAGGAGTTCACGAGCAGCCTGGGCAACACGGTCAAACCCCGTCTCTAGTAAAATACAAAAAAAAAAAAAATTAGCTGGGCGTGGTGGCGTGCACCTGTAGTCCCAGCTACTCAAGAGGCTGAGGCAGGAGAATTGCTTCAACCTGGCGGAGGCAGAGGTTGCAGTGAGCCAAGACAGTGCCACTGCACTCCAGCCTGGGCAACAGAGTGAGATTACGTCTAAAAAAAGAAAAGAAAAAAAGAAAAGAGGAGAAGAAACACTGGAACACTGGAACAGAAACTCATGAAGGAAGAACTCCATGTAATGACAGAAAAAGAGACTGAATATTGCAGCTGCAGGCCAAGGCATGCCAAGGATTGCTGGAAAACTACCAGCAGCTAGGAAGAGGCAAGGAAGAATCCTGAGCCACAGGTTTCAGGGAGGGAAGGGCCATCCACACCTTCATGTTGGGCTTTTGGCAGATAGAACTGTGAGACAATAAATACCTATTGTTTTGGTGATGGCAGCCCTAAGAAATGAAGACAGGGAGCTTAGGCAAGTGTCCATGATCACACAGCCTGTGACAACGGAGGAGACAGGAGAGCGCGACATTTTCATCCCCACTCCAGAGCTCTGTCCTTTGTCCAGGGCTTGCTTTCTCTGCGGCTTCATACATCAGTTGTCTGTGTATGTTTTCTCCATCTTTTATTTTTGTTTGGGATTTCTATAATAATTTCCTTCAATCGGTCATGCACAGTGGCTCACGCCTGTAATCCCAGCACTTTGGGAGGGAAAGGTGGGAGGATCACAAGGTCAGGAGATTGAGACTATCCTAGCTAACAAGGTGAAATCCCGTCTCTACTAAAAATTTAAAAAAATTAACCGGGCATGGTGGTACGTGCTTATAGTACCAGCTACTCAGGAGGCCGAGGCAGAAGAATTGCTTGAACCTGGGAAGCGGAGGTTGCAGTGAGCCAAGATTGCGCCACTGCATTCCAGCCTGGATGACAGAGCAAGACTCCATCTAAAATAATAATAATATGAATAATAATAATTTCCTTCGAATAGACTTTTCTTGTCTCCTGACCTCCACTACATACAACTTTTTATTTGGAAAAAACTAAAACCATGGCCGTGTGCCATGGCTCAAGCCTGTAATCCCAGCACTTTGGGAGGCCAACGTGGGTGGATCAAGAGGTCAGGAGTTCAATACCAGCCTGGCCAATATGGTGAAACCCCATCTCTACTAAAAATACAAAAATTAGCTGGGTATGGTGGTGTGTGCCTGTAGTCCCAGCTACTTGGGAGGCTGAGGCAGAAGAATAGCTTGAACCTAGGAGGTGGAGATTGCATTGAGCTGAGGTCACACCACTTGCACTCCAGCCTAGGCAACAGAGCGAGATTCCATCTCAAAAAAAAAAAAAACCTAAGATAAATTTAGAGACTATGTCAAGGAACACACTCCCTTCATCTGGATTCACCAATTCATGTTGTGCCATGTCTGTTGTACTCTCTCCCATGTGTATTTACTTTTTACCAGAACCATTTGAAAGTTGCAGATCTCATGATGTCATACCTAAAATATTTCAGCATGCATCTCTTAAAGACAAAGACACTCTCATAACAATCAGATTCAAAGAATTTAACACCAGTTCAAAATTATTATCTAATAAAATGATCATATTCACATTTCTTCAAGTGTCCCCTAAAGGTCCTTTGCGTTTTCTTCCTTTCTTCTCTTTTAATTTGGAGCATTCTCCCACCTCATTTTTACGTATCTATTTTTTTGTCTTTCACAATATTGCCATTTTTGAAGGGTCCAAGGCAGTTGCCCTACATAATGTCCCACAATCTGAATTTGTCTGCTTGTTTCCTTGTAATTAGATTCAGATTAGATATTCTTTGCTAAGAATTTTAACTAGGTGATGCCGATTACCTAGGTGATTGCATCTCACTGGGAAGAACAGGATGTCAGTCAATCATCACCCTTATTACTGAGGTTAGATTCGTTGCTTATGGTGGTAACTGTCAGATATTCCCATTGTAAAGGTATCTTTTTCCTTGTCATTGAGCAATAATCTGTGTGAGATATTTGAGAGAAGACTTGTTCTCCCTCATTTAATACAGTACATCCAGAGTTAAAAACAATATTGACTTGATATCAGATATCTCTCCATAGCTGAAATGCAACCCCTAACATGTCCTTTTACTGTGTGTGTGTGTTTTAAAAGGGGTGGAGGTTGGGTTAAGGTTGAAACTAACCTTCCTCTTGTATAAACCACCAGGCTACAGACATCTGAAGGTCATTCTCATCTCTTTATCAGTACACATATAATATTATCCAGGTTTTGGCCTCATCTAAGCTTTCTGACCCCTATTAAAATTTGTGTGGAGACTTAAGAAAGCATAAAAGGTAAAGTGTATCTTTAAAGGTAAGTGATATATATAAAAAGGTAAGTACATCAAAGAGCAAAATGCTAGGTAGGTAACCCCAAGGCTGAAAGCATAAAATGACATTATGTAAACCAAAGTTTTGCTTCTCAGCATGTCAAGGCTGAAGTATCACAGATAACATAGAGCTTATTCTATGACACTAGCAGCAGGGTGATCTCTTCCTTGCTGGCTACCACAAAGGACGTGAACTTGAGAATGCAGAACAAAAATAGATCTCCAAAGCCATGTCAATCATTTTTGAGAGGTCAAAAATACTCTCTGCTTTAAATGGAAGTTACTGCTTTGGTAATCAGTGTAACAACATTTAAAATGCACACCTGTCTCTGAGTGAGTCTGAAACACAGTGGTCAGAGTGGAAAACCCACCAAGCCCATCCTCAGAGCATCCTGTGCCACCGTGGGGCTGACTCTGCTGCGGGATTCCTGTGGAATTCTTTTTGTATCATTTTCCCCTCTAGGTCACAAGATCCATGAGAACAGGATCTTTGTCCTGTTTTATCTTCAGTGTCAAGAACAGTATCTGGCACACATTAGGTGTCTAATAATTATTGGTTGGATGAATTAGTGACTAAAAGTAGTGCTCTTCAAGGTTAGGTCAATTCAACCTTTCCCTAGACTTTCTAAATAAGAGATGTCACCTTATGTCTCCTCCACTTCCTTTTAACTTAATTACAAAATTTGTTTCTGGGGAGTGTGTAAAAGGCAATTAAGGAGCCCTTCTCAGTTTCTCTCTCTCAACCTCCAGTGGCCCAGCTAGTCATTTCAGGCAAGACAGGCTTGAAGGCACAGCCCTGTGAGCCAGATCAGGTTAGGACTGCTCTCCCAGAGGCCATGTGTCTTGTTTTCTTTGCAAAGCAGGAACCAGGAAGGACTCACCCATCCTCACTGGTGAGCTCACCTCCTCCCAATATTTTCATTGCTGACTTGCTAACGGTCATGAGGAGAGGGCAGCCTGAGCACTGTTGATACAATAATGTGCAATTTGCTTAAAATTTCCCAGCATGATTTTGTCTAGAAATAGTGCAGTATCAAATTGCAATTTGTTTAAATATATGACAGTTAACCAAAATAAATTATCTGCCTTATGACGGTTAGCACATTTATTGTTCGTGTGCAGACGCTTTTGTTTCAAGGAACCTGAAAGAACCAACCAATGCATGTGAATCAGGACCCTCTAGACTCAAAGATGGTAGGGAGCCAGTGAACAGCAGAGGGCAGAAGGGGTAGGAGAGAAGCACTCCCAGAAGAAACAGCAATAATACCGCTTAAAATATCAAAGAGTAGTGCATGTGCAATACTTCTATTTACAAGAGCCTTGTGAAATAAGAACTATTCCCCTTATAGAGAGCAGGAAACGGAGGCTTAGCAAGGCTGTGACTTGACAGTAGCAAGGGGTGGAATGAGGATTTGATGGAGCGGGTCTGACCTCAGAGCCCTCTGCTTCACCACATGCATGAGGAGTCTGTCCAATGTGTGGTAGAGATGGAAGCCTGTTATTTACTATTGTTGTCTGGCAAGTTTTCAAGGAAATCTTTGATCATTTCTTAAAATGCTTATGTTGGGAGGAACCCAGGACAGATAAACTGTTAGATTACTGCCCTAGAGTTCATATAGAGGAATCCCTGTACTCTTCGTCAGCATCTTTTTGATTATTTAGTGCTTTTATCATCTTTGTGGTTCTCCTTGAATTGCACTTCAAAGATGACACATTCCAGAAGAGTATGGATATGGTTCAATTCCGGAGAGGAATTTGTGTGTGAATCGATGAAAAGTTTTGCCATTGTAAGTGCGTTGAATGAAGGACACTGGGGCACAGTCGGCCTTCATCATGGCCAAGTTAAAGATTCTATTACTGCTGACTTGCTCAGACACCTGGATCTAATGGCTCATTCCTTCTCTCTTCCCCTTGCAAAATATCAGAGGGAAAAAAGACCCATATATACAAACGTCCTTTTTATTTTTTAGCCTAACTCCTAGACATAAGTAGAAGGTTTGCATTCATCAGGTGTAATTTTACCTCAACTGTATAAGATTTTATGAGGGGAAATCCTTCCCAAATCATTTTCGTTTCTATGTTGGCAACAGCTGCTTTCCACACTACAGTTCACATTCCCTACCCCTGTGGGCACAAGTTTTCTTTCCTACTACTCACCTTCCAACCCACTCCCCCAGACACATGCAAGAAAAGCATCCAAAACCAGTTTTAAAAAGCAAGCACAGGCGAGGTGCTCACATCTGTAATCCCCAGCACTTTGGGAGGCCAAGGCGAGTGAATTACCTGAGGTTAGGAGTTCGAGACCAGCCTGGCCAACATGGTGAAACCCTATCTCTACTAAAAATACAAAACAGCCAGGCATGGTGGTGCACACCTGTAATCCCAGCTACTCTGGAAGCTGAGGCTGGAGAATCACTTGAACCCAGGAGGCAGAGGTTGCAGTGAGCCAAGATAGTGCCATTGCACTCCAGCCTTTCTTTTTTTTTTTTTTTTTTTTTGAAAGGGGCAACAGAGCCAGACTCCCTTTCAAAAAAAAAGAAAGAAAGAAAGAAAAAGAAAAGAAAAGAAGCACTCATACATTTATTTATTTATTTATTTATTTATTTATTTTTGTTTTGAGATAGAGTCTCACTCTGTCACCCAGACTGGAGGGCAGTGGCGCAACCATAGCTCATTGCAGCCTCAAACGCCAAGGCATGGTCTTACCTCAGCCCCGCAAAGTGCCGAGATTACAGGCAGGAACCACTGTACCTGGTCCATTAGCTATTATTTTAACTCCTTAGTGGTATCATTTTGCAGTGAAAGAAAACATTTTATAATCCATATTATCATCATGACTTCATAAAGGGCAATATAACAGAAAACACATGGAAGTAACATAATTTCAGGCTAAACAATTCTTGGAAATCATAAAGTTAGCTTATGAAATTTGTTTGATTTTTTTTTTAATCACCACAGTTTTTTTTCTTTTTTCATTCTGCTGCAAGTCATTGAAAATTCTGTTATCTAAAGTCCTAGGATCAAGGTAGAAGAAGAAAAAGAAATAAAAAAATTTTTAAAGTAAGTAAAATATTAAATTTTTAAAAAGAAAAGAAAATAGAAAATTCTGTTATCCTGGAATCCACATTTGGGGACCATAAATCAAAGAGAAAACCTTTCCTGAAATCTTCCCACTCTACTAGTAGACAGAACAAATCCCCTTTTTTCTCCTCAAGCATTTTGTGAATACTTTTGTTATACACATAGTTTCATAATTATTCCTGTTAATGTTTATCTAACAGCTAGACCACAATTTTTTTTTTTTTATGGAGTTTCACTCTTGTTGCCAAGGCTGGATTGCAGTGGCGGGATCTTGGCTCACTGCAACCTCTGCCTCCTGGGTTCAAGTGATTCTCCTGCCTCAGCCTCTCCCGAGTAGCTGGAATTACAGGCATCCGCCACCATGCCAGGTTAATTTTTTTTGTATTTTTAGTAGAGACGGGTTTCACCATGTTGGCCAGGCTCATCTCAAAGTTTTGACCTCAAGTGATCTGCCCTGCCTCAGCCTCCCAAAGTACTGGGATTACAAGCATGAGCCACTGCCCCTGGCCAAATTTTTAAAGTCATAAAGACTGTGTCTTACGCTTTTCTCCATTTGCAGAATACAGCAAATCCCCTAAAACACATGCATTCAAAAAGTATTTATCCAAATTGGTTTGCATGTAACTCAGTCAAATGTAAAGAGAAGTTTCTCTCCCTAGACAAAACTGGTCACCTGATTTGCAAACTGGCATACAACAGGCCCTGAAGGGAAGCCCCAGAAATGTAAAGAAAGTTATAAGAACATTCAAATACCCTACAAACGACACAAACTCATCATTTCTGATTGCTGCATAATATTCCATGGTGTAGAACGTCATCCTCAGCAAACTGACACAAGAACAGAAAATGAAACACCGCATATTCTCACTCATAGGCGGGTGATGAAAAATGAGAACACATGGACACAGAAAGGGGAGTACTAAACACTGGGGTCTATTGGGGGGAAAAGGGGAGGGCCAGTGGGGGGGGGTGGAGGGATAGCCTGGGGAGAAATGCCAAATGTGGGTGAAGGGGAGAAGGAAAGAAAAGCACACTGCCATGTGTGTTCCTATGCAACTGTCTTGCATGCTCTGCTCATGTACCCCAAAACCTAAAATCCAATAAAAAATAAAAAAAAAAAGAACATTCAAATACCACAGGCACATAGCAATGGCTTGAGAATTGAAACTGAAATTGAGCTAATTGGTAAACACCATTGTTCAGAACAGTCTTGGCTAAGAAATAGGGGTTGTGTTTAAACCTTCAGGATAACATCCATTTATACAGACTGAAAGTGAAAATGGAATTTCCAGATGCAGAATAGAATAAGTGTCATCAAAAGGTAAGGTAATTGCCAGCTGCACCTGAGATCTTCTGTGTTCATTTATCCAGGTCATTTATTCATGAGTCATGGATTTGGATTTGTGGAATGAAAACTGAACACTGAGCCAGCAGTTCCCTGAAACTAGGCAAACAACAAGTTCTTACTTCCCTGACAAAATCTGGCTACAGTTCAGTAATGCAGTAAAAAATATGCTCCATAAAAATATCCTTATGGGTTTTCTCATTACATTGACAATTTCCCCTTATGAGGGGTGGAGTCACCAAAAACTTGTATCTTCTATATGCATACATTTCCTATGAACATAAAAAGTACAAGGAATAAAATTATAATCAATCTTTTCATACACTAACAAATTCAGACAATGTCAGCATACATTGTGTTATGTTATTATTATTTTTTTTAAATGTACTTTAAGTTCCGGGGTACATGTTCAGAACATGCAGCTTTGTTACATAGGTATACACATGCCATGGTGGTTGGCTGCATCGGTCACTCTATCATCTACATGAGGTACTTCTCCTAATGCTATCCCTCCCCTTGTTCCCTACCCTCCGACAGGCCCCAGTGTGTTATGTTCTCCTCCCTATATCTATGTGTTCTAATTGTTCAGCTCCCATTTGTGAGTGAGAACATGCAGTGTTTGGTTTTCTGTTCTTGTGTTAGTATGCTGAGAATGATGGTTTCCAGCTTGATCCATGACCCTGCAAAGGACATGAACTTTTTTTTTTTTTTTTTTGTAAGAGATAGAGTCTTGTTCTGCCACCCAGGCTGGAGTGCAGTGGTACGATTATAGCTCATTGCAGCCTCAGACTCCTGGGCTCAAGGCATCTTCCTACCTCAGCTCCCCAAAGTGCTGGGATTACAGGTGTGGACCACTGTACCTGGTCCATTAGTTATTATTTTAACTCCATAGTGGTATCCAAACATTCAGTTGCTTAGTGTGGACTTGAGGTTCAAATTCGGACTTACTTGTTGTAGTGATTAAATGGATGTGAGGGTACACAAAACTTTACAGATGAAATTGCAGCAGCACTGGCAACTGTAAGTAGGGTCAGAGGAAGAAAACTAGAAACCCAGAACATCACCATTTGCTGGTGTTTATTTCCCTAGTTTTCAAGACGAAAGGAATGGAAACAGCTCTGAGAACAAACTTGGGCATATTCTAATCTAACACTTCTGCAAAAGCAGCATCATGCAGGCTCCACTGCCTCATGTACTCACTATACTTGGCAGCTTCAAGATGGCCTCCAGTGATTTCTGCTGGAATTCTTACCTTTGTGGAATTCTCTCTCAAATTTTACCAGTGTACAGAAGTAATTGTATGTCACTTCCAAGATGGTTGTAAAAGATGTAGCATCTGTCTTGGTCTCTCTCTCATTGTCTGTTTCTCTCAGATTACTAAAGCCAGCTGCCATGTTGTGAGCAGCCTATAGAAAAGCTCCATGTGAAAAGAAATGAAAATGTTCAGCCATGTGAGTGAGCTGGAAGCATGTTCCCAGCCTCAGCCAAGACTTCAGGTGACTCTGCAGCCCTGGCTGACGGCTTGACTGCAAACTTCCTGAGACTCTGAGCTAGAACCACCTGGGGGAGCTGCTCCCAGATTCTTGACCCCAGAAACAGAGCGAGATCGAAATGTTTGTTGTTTCAAGCTAATTTTGGTAGTGGTTTGTTATCCAGCAATAGATAATATGCCCACTGTAATCTTGGGCAAGTTAGGTAAATTGAGCCTCTGTTCCTCATCTATAAATTGATGACAAATATAAATAGAAATACATTTATATTCCTCTCCTTTGTTCCAGAATGATCTTATGACTACTTTTAGGGATATAGAAAATAAAAGATAGCATAAATTAAATGAGAAGGGAGGTAGGAAAACAAGGGTGGAGACATGAAACAGAAACAGGACAGAGGTTTAAAAAATAATGTATTCCACACATTCCATAACCGAGTCACGATTCTGGCTCTAAAACTTTGAATAATTCCTTTTACCTCCTCTTCTACCACTTCAAACACACAGAGATAGAGTTGTTTATTCAATTCAGAGTCCAAGAATTTTAAAAGAATCCCATCACTTCTGAGACTTATAATTATCCCTAGTACTAACATGGGTGGGAATTTTCCTTGGGAGCTGCCCTAAAGCCGACACTGTGGAGTACAACTGATGCCTTCATACTATGGGAAACTGCATGATATGGGATGATACATACAAAGTGTCTCATATCTTGCAGGCTCATAATGGGCTCATACAAGGTGCTACTATAACTATTACGATTCAGTGTCAGGTTTTGCCAGTATAACAGTTCACTTCTTAAAAATGTTTGCCCTTCACAGGCTAATACTCTTGACTTTTTATCCTCATACATATTCAAAACAGCCCACTCTCAGCCATGAACTTAATGGAAACAGTTTGGGAAAAATCCTGGATGTTTTGAATATTTTTCCGTATTACTTCCATCTCAATAAAAAAGTTTGACATAAATGTCCATCCTCGTGGCCACCCATGCACAAAGCTTTAGACCTCTTCAATACCTTCCCCCTTTTCACCCTTTCTCACTTACCTTGCCAACCAAGTCCTGGTATTTTAGTAACATCTCTTCCTATCTGTTCCCTCCTTTTCATCCTTGTGGCCATCGCCTAACTCTGCATTTTAAGTCTTCATACCCACATTTAAGCAATCACTTCCAGTTACTGTCAATCAACCATGATGCATATCATTGTTGGGGCAATTTTGTCTTCTTTCATCACAGTTCAATCAAGTGTCAATCTGGGTCCCAGTGCAGAATGAGGAAGTCCAACATCTTTGAAATTAAAGACCTTCGAGAATTAAGACCCAGACTCTGCCCCAACTCTAACTTCTACTCTTTACCCAACACAGCTCCTTGCCTCAGATTTGCTCTCCTCCTGGGTCTTTCTGCACTGTGATTCCTACCTAGGATGAGCTACCACCCCAACCCTCTTTCTGGATTTCAATTAAATTCACTAAACCTAGATCAGATCCTAGCTCAGAGAACTGAGAATCCCAGAGTTGGAGGGGCTCTGATGGTCACTCTCTCCAACTCTCAACCTCACCCATGCATCATCCATTCACCTAGCCAACATTTGTTAGTTACCTCCTAAGCCAAGTTAAAAATAAATATGATAGGTTCAGCCTAGAAGAGGTCACAGCTATACAGGGAGACTGGCCTGCAAATGATGATAATGTGAGTATAGAGTTCAAGACACAAACAAAGTGCTTTGAGAACACATTCTTTGTCATTTGTTGTCTAGATTCTATTTGAATACCTTCAGTAACAGGAAACTCATTATCTCAAGGGGTAGCTCATTCCATTTTCAGAAAACTGTAACCACCTTAAAGTTATTATATGGAGTTTAAATCTAACGTCCACACACTCATTCTAGTTTTGTCTTTTTATCTTCTTTTTTTTTTTTTTTTTTAAGTCTTACTCTGTTGCCCAGGCTAGAGTGCAGTGGCCAACCTCAGCTCACTACAACCTTTGCCTCTCAGGTTCAAGTGATTCTCATGCCTCAGCCTCCTAAGTAGCTGGGGTTACAGGTGTACACCACCATGCTTGGCTAATTTTTGTATTTTTGGTAGAGATGGGGTTTTGCCATGTTGGCCAGGCTGGTCTTGAATTCCTGACCTCAAGTGATCCACCTCAGCCTCCCAAAGTGCTGGGATTACAGGCGTGAGCCACCGTGCCTGGCTTAGTTTTTTCAAACTCCAGTGTTTTCAAAGACAAAGCTAGGTGTCTTTTCATATGACTGTCATTAAAGTCTTTCAAGAGCATGCCATGAATATGTCCTAAACTACTCCTGTGTTCTGATTCTAAACTGTTTATCCTGCTGGTAGCCCTCCTCTGGCTACACTGTTGATTTTTTTTTTTTTTTTTTTTTTGCCCTTCAAAGTTTGGTGGGCATTCAGCAAGGCAGAATGGAGGGAGGCTATCACCTCCTTTGTTCCTAACTCAACCTAAAATCACATTTACCTTTGAAGAGGGAAGGGGGCATTCTCATTACATTACAGCTTTTAGACAATCAAAATTTCCAGTGACTCTTTTTTTTCCCCTCTCTCATACACCTAAGTGATCTCTGAAGCAGCAAAGCCTGTAGAAAAATGTGTTATTTTTTTTACTTTGTATTTGTTGAGTGTGCTGGCACTATCACAGCTCACTGTAGCCTTGACCTCCTGGACTCAAGTGATCCTCCCACCTCTGCCTCCTGAGTAATGGGGACTATAGATGTGTGCCACCATGCCTGGCTAATTTTTTAAATTTTTTTTGTAGAGGCAGGTTCTTACTATGTTTCCTAGGCTGGTCTCGAACACCCTGGCTCAAGCAATTCTCTCTCCTTGGTCTCTCAAAGTACTGGGATTACAGGCATGAGCCACCAGGTGCAGCCTATGACACAAATTTGAATGACTCATAGTGAACTTGTTGCTTGCTACCTTGTACTGTTGGTTAATGTTTTTTTCATATATTTAAGCTCTCCACCTAAATATTAGGTTTCTTGAGGATAAAAATATTTTTATTATTCATATTTTCCTTTAATGCATTAATAAATACATGAATGTTAAGGGAGAAAATTGCTGTGGTATGTAGAATAATGCTCTCTCTCTCCAAAAAAAAGATGTCCACATCATAATCCCAGAACCTGTGAATATGCCATGTTGCATGGCGAAGGAGAATTAAGGTTGCACATGGAAAGAAAGTTGCTAGTTAGCTGATTTTAAAATAAAGAGATTATCCTGGATTATCATAGTGTCCAATGTAATCATAAAGATCTTTTTAAAACAAAGACAGAGGAGGAAATCAAAGTTAGAGAGCAGAGCAGTGGGAAGATGCTACTTTGCCCCACTGACGATGGAGAAGGGAGCCCTGAGTGAAGGATGCGGGCAGCTTCTCAAAGCCGAGAAAGGAGAGAAAACGGATTCTCCCCACAAGCCCCAGAAGGAAACACAGCCCTGCTGACACCTTGACATTAGCCCAGTGAGACCCGTTTCAGACTTCTGACCTTCATAACTGAAAGATAATATGTGTGTTATTTTAAGCTACTGAATTTGTGGTCATTTGTTACAGCAGCAATAGGAAATTAATTTTGAAGTGTTCATATTTGGCATTATTTGCCACTTATCATTTGCCTGATTCCTAATCCTTACAATACTTATTAGATTTTTTACAAGGTTGAAGTTACTGGGTAAATTTTGAAGGATAAACCCAGAAAAGAAGAAGCAGAGCTAGGATTTTAACTGAAGTGTCTCTTGCTCCAACTCATACTCATTCCACAAAACCAGTATGCTTTAAGAACAGATGAGATCAAAATGCAGATATTGCACCTGAGTATTTCTCTGAATTTTCTGATAAGATCCCAGAGCCCATTGTTCCTGGCAGAAACTGGATTCAGTTTTTTGTTTGTTTGTTTGTTTTTTTGAGATGAAGTCTCACTCTGTCACACAGGCTGGAGTGCAGTGATCTCCACCTCCCCAGTTCAAGTGATTCTCCTGCCTCAGCCTCCTGAGTACCTGGGACTACAGGGGCATGCCACCACATCCAGCTAATTTTTATATTTTTAGTAGAGATGGGGTTTTACCACGTTGGCCAGGCTGGTTTCGAACTCCTGACCTCAGATGATCTGCCGGTCTCAGTCTCCCAAAGTGCTGGGATTACAGGCGTGAGTCACCTTGACCAGCCTTCAATATCTCTTATTAACATTCCTCTTTAATTCATTTTTTTTCTCTTCTTGAACTTTTCTCTCTCCAGTTGATACTATTTAAACATAAAAGTAACATTTTAAACTGAATATTAACTTACTGCTTTTAACAAATCGTTTCATATCATATAATCAACTACAGTTATATTAGAATGTAAATTGAATACAGTGTTTACCTACAAATATAGTATCTGGTTTCTAAGGAAAATATGCTTTTATAAGCTATTATTGGTTCTCCTGATAAACTATACTCAAACGCTACAGCTCTCTAACAAGAGTGGCTATTCACTGGTGATACACTTAGTTGTGCAAAATTTACTGCTGGTTACAGACGCAATAAGCTTGGGTGGAAATTCTCCAATTATAAGGATGCAGTTTGCCCTCAAACCCATAATGAAAACGTAAAACTTTAGTTTTCACAAAGCTCGAACAAGTAAATCCTCATTCTGACATAAGCCCTTTTGAAAACCTAAGGAATAGAATAAAAGGTGACATATTCATTTATTCATTCATAAAATATTTTCATTCACCTGTTGCAACATGTCATTTTTCCCCCTTCATTGAAAACAAGTCCATTTATTCATCAGTGAGCTCCTATTACACATAGTGACCACTATACTATAACATAGTGTGTTAGTGTGCAAGCTCTGAAGTAGATGGTTCCACAACTTATTACTTATGTGATCCTAGGGCAAATTACCCTCATGGAGATTTTCTTCTCTTGTGAAATGGATATAAGAATAATGCCTGCCTCATACAGAGACAGTGCACCTAGAGCAAAGGATGCTAGAAAGGAAGCATCTGCTCCCTGTTAGTTTTCACAATATGTCAGGCCATGGGTTTATATTGGTGCATAAAAAGACATGTTCTCTGTTCTTGAAAACTTTATACTCTAAGTAGTTAAGATAAGCAAAGAATTATAGCTTTTTAAAAGTATGCAAATCAGCCACTAGTATTTTTGAGTTCACATCTTGGGGACTCCTACTGAAGTATGCACACTGGCAGGACCTGCTTCAGGGGCAACCATGACTGGCATCTATTGTTAGAAGTGCTCTAGATACACCCTAATGTCTCAGCTCCCCCGAAGCCTGTCCCCTACCTCGTACCCTCTGTACTTTGGGGAATCCACCTACAGAATTATACTGAATAAAAAATTAATCTTACCAAATTGTCTGATGCCCAGATAATAACACCAACACCCCCCTTTCATCTCTCCCCTCTTGCCCACACATGTCATCTTTAGTATTTGAAGATAGCCTCACTAACAGGAATTTCTGAAGTATGTGCCAATCTCAGGTCCACAGGCATGCAATCCTCTTGGTAAAGCACTTGAATTCTATCATTAAGCAACCCCAGACACCTACTTTTTGTCTTCTTTGTCATGTTCAATTTGTACACAGAAACTTCCTGCCTGCCAGCCAAGAGCCCTTGGTCCCTCATCTTACAAGAGAATAAAGCTTTTTTCCCCCTTGAACATTCTATTGCCTTTTCAAATATAAAATGAGACAATTGTGAAAGTGCACTGAGAACTCCAAACAACTTAATTTCAAAGAAGCAACTCCCGACGCTGAGATGGTAATAAAACAGGGAGCCATTCTTTAGTTACTCAGCGATTTCCTGATGATTTCCTAGCCATGACCTGTAAGGAAACAGGTGCTAGAGGAGTATGGTAAACAGCCTCTTTCCCCGTGACTGCTGATTTTGGCAAAGGCCACGATAAGTCAGTAACCGCTGGGCTGAAGGTATCTCAGACCCACATGCAGGTCTATTTTAAGCTTCTTGGCTGGCACCACTGAGACTGCTGGGTCAACTCCATGTTGTCAAAGCTAACCTCCAATACCCCTAAGGGTCTTATCACCTGCCCACAAGAACATCAGGCCAATCTAGTCAAGCATTGCTCATTTTCAAGTTTGTTCTAGGGCAAATGGATGACGAAATGTTAAGGTTCACATTCAGGAAATGTCATTGCATTTTTGATATCACAGAAAGCATTTGTGTAAACAGGTGATTTTGCACAGTGCTTTCTCAGTACTATACTATTTTTGGAGCCCCTTCCTCTCTCCTACCTTCTCCACAGCGATACTGGGTTGTTTCAGTGCTGCTTTTCAACACTTTCCAATGCTGAAGTATCAACAGGTGCTTTGGTGGCTAAAACAGTTTGGGATCAAAGCAGTAAACCCAAGGACCTGTCCTGATCCTGGCCAGATGGGCAAGTGACAAACAGCACTTCTGAAGCAAGCCCATTGGGTGTCTAAATGGAGCTCCATCTAGAAACAGGAACAAAGCCAGGCCAGAGGAGAATCAAGGTTGAGATACTAAAGAATCTCCTCCAGTTGTACCAGCAGTTGGTACCTTTGCAAAAGGACACTTTATTTATAATGTACATGTCACTGAACCACACAACTTTACAACCAGAGGACAAAACTTATACCTGTAAATGAGATTATTTCAAAGCCATCTCTTTAGGAAGGCTTTATTCTGATTTCAAAAACACCTTGGCATTCAATACTTATGTCAAAATTCTTTTGACTATATTTAGTGGTGGTAAATACCAGTTTCTTTTTGAAAGTGGGTGTTATTTTTAGAAATATCCAGGTCATTCAGAACCAAGAAGAATAAGATGGGAAATCAATACTATTCTGGTATAAAACCAAAGTGTTGGTTATAGTAAAACAAGTTGGAGTTTCCTGTGCAGATCTGAAAACAATTTGAAAAGGAATTTTAAAAGTGCTCTGAATAATGGCAATGTCAGTGTGGAATAAGGGTTGCTACTAAGGTAACAGCTTTGAAGAGGGCATTTGATATGGATGTTGGATTCTTTTTTTTTTTGGAGACAGAGTCTCACTCTCACTCACTGTAACTTCCATCTCCCAGTGGAGGTAATTCTCAAGTGATTCTCCTGCCTCAGTCTCCCAAGTAGCTCAGATTACAGGTGCTTGCCACCATGCCCAGCTAATTTTTTTAAATTTTTAGTAGAGATGGGGTTTTACCATATTGGCCAGGCTGGTCTCAAACTCCTGTCCACAAGCAATCCACCTGCCTCTACCTCTCAAAGTGCTGAGATTACAGGTATGAGCCACCGCACCTGGCCTGGATGTTGGATTCTTATTACTCTATTTTACAACCATTAAAAAACAAGCTTTTTCACTGTTTACAACAGCAAAGACCTGGAACCAACCTAAATGCCCATCGATGATAGACTGGACAGGGAAAATGTGGCACATATACACCATGGAATACTATGCAGCCATCAAAATTGATGAGTTTGTGTCCTTTGTAGGAACATCGATGAACATGGAAACCATCATTCTCAGCAAACTGACACAAGAACAGAAAATCAAACACAGCATGTTCTCACTCATAGGTGGGTGCTGAACAATGAGAACACATGGACACAGGGAGGGGAGCATCACACACAGGTCTGTTGGGGGGAAATAAGGGAGGGACAGTGCGGGGTGGGGAGTTGGGGAGAGATAAAATGGGGAGAAATGCCAGATATAGGTGCTGGGGAGGAAGGCAGTAAATCACACCGCCATGTGTGTACCTATGCATCAATCTTGCATGTTCTTCACATGTACCCCAAACCTAAAATGCAATTTAAAAAAAAACGCTTTTGTGTGTGTGTGTGTGTGTGTGTGTGTGTGACAGGGACTTGCTTAGTCACCTAGGCTGGGGTGCAGTGATGGATCACCGCTTACAGCAGCCTCGACTTCCTGGGATCAAGCAAGCCTCCTGAATAGCTGAGACTACAGGCATGCACCACCACACCCGGATAATTTTAAAAAATTTTTTTTGTAGAGATGAGGTCTCACTATGTGGCTCAGGCTGGTCTCTGGGCTCAAGCAATTCTTCTGCCTTGGCCTCCCAAAGAGCTAGGATTACAGGCATGAGTCCAATAAGCCTGGCCAGGAAAAAGTTGATAAGACAACAGAGAAGTCTAGTATGAACTTCATTTCTGGGTCATAAAACAGAAACTCTTAAAATTCCACTCATAGCTTCAGATAAGTGGCCTCCATGTCCACAAAGTAAGGGCCAATAGTAGAGACCCTCCACATAAATGAATTTAAACTGATATCCTAAGGTTCTAAGATTCTCCATTCCATTAATAGCTTGTTAGTACCTAACTATAGAATAGAATGCACTTGGGGGCCTGGATCTCCTACTTTCTAGGAGTTCTTAATCCAAAACACTGACCTGGACATGTCGATAATAACAACAATAGCTAACACTTACACAACACTCACTCTTAAGCTATGTATGTCAACTCTCTTAATACAGCCCTATTACTTCTTTTTTTGAGACAGAGTCTCACTCTGTCTCCCAGGCTGGCATGCAGTGACATAATCTTGGCTCACTGCAGCCTCTGCAGTCCAGGTTCAAGTGATTCTTCTGCCTCAGCCTCCTGAGTTGCTGGGATTATAGGCGTCTGCCACCACACTCAGCTAATGTTTCTGTATTTTTAGGAGAGATGGGGTTTCAGCATCTCGGCCAGGCTGGTCTTGAACTCCTGACCTTGTGATCCACCCCCAACCCCCCCGCCCTTGGGCTCCCAAAGTGCTGGGATTATAGGCGTGAGCCATCGCGCCCAGTTACTTTTTACATTTTTATCTTACATTTGAGACAACTGAGGTATGTAGAGTTGCCCAAGACCACATAGAAAGCTGCAGAGCTGTAGGAGCCGGTGCGGCTGTGAGGGGCCACATCTTGCAGCAGCTGCCCTGGCCGAGCATGGTGTTGGCACTGGGCCTGCCTCACCTGTCGGAGCCCAGGGTAAAGGCAGCAGTAATGCTAACGTCAGCAAGCAAACTGAAGCGTGACGATGTTCTCAAAGGGTCCTGGACGGCAGCCACAGCATCCGACTCCACTTGGAGGGTTTCTGTGAGAGACAAATTGCTTGTTAAAGAAATTGCAGAACTTGAAGCTAATTTACCTTGTTTGCCTCGTCATCTGGACTGCTGCTGACCGCCAGACCTTCCTGATGTGCTGTTTCTTTTGCAGATGAGGGTTACTACCAGGGTGGAAAATTTCAGTTTGAAACTGAAGTTCCCGATGCATACAACATGGTGCCTCCCAAAGTGATGTGCCTGACCAAGTTCTGGCACCCCAACATCAAGAGACAGGGGAAATATGTCTGAGTTTACTGAGAAAACATTCAATTGACAGCCCTGGCTGGGCTCCCACAAGAACATTAAAGGATGTTTTAGTTGAAACATTAAAGGGGATTACACTCTTTGTTTACTGATCTTTTGAATTTTGATGATCTACTGAATATTGAAGCTGCAGAACATCATTTGTGGGACAAGGAGGACTTCTGGAATAAAGTGGATGACTACATCAAGCCTTATGCCAGATGATAAAAGGGGACGATTGGAGGCCCATAGACTGTGTTACAGTTTGTCTCTAATGTGAAACAGCAGGAGGTAGCCCCCTCTCCTGTCCTCATGCTCCCTCTCAGTCCCCTGGATTGCCCCAATCCTGTGACTATGTTGCCCTGAAGAAGACCATCTTCATGACTGCTCATTGTAGAAGGAGAATTCAACATAAATACAGCAAGAAAATGTGCTTGGGCTTCTGAAGAGTTGTCTGCTTACCTTAATATGTTTACTTTTTTGAACTTGTACTATATAGGCTATTGGTGAAAATCTTAAGAAGTTGTAATGAACTCAAAATTGAGGCCAGAGCTTGCTTTCCCTTTTCCACAACAAAATTGGTTTTCTGCACAAGGGATGCTAATGATGTATTCAGTGTAACTCGCAGATTGGCAATAAGATACCCACTACAAACTGTGATTTGATGCAAAATCTCTTAGCTTCTTTCACAAATGTTGGCTGTTGTGAAGCTTCCCAGAATGCATAGTCATTCACTGTAGATCTCTTACTGAAATGCATATTTTATTTAATGTAAGTATATTTTGGAACAGATTTGTAATTTGTACAATTTAATGCTTTAATTATTTTTTCTATTAAAAAAAAAAGCTGCATGGGAATGGAACCCAGCCAGCCTGGCTCCAGATGTACTCTTAATCACTAGGCTACACTATCCTACACATCTATGCATAGGATGCATCTATGAAGAAGAAGAAACCAGATATATAAATTAGATAATAGGAAAAGGACCTTGAAGAATATTTGCAAATTTATGGGAAACTCAAGAAGCAAAAAGGAGAGGATGGAGGCAGATGGACCTGTGAAAACTGGGATGAAGGCCAGAGAGACTAGCCATAAAAGTTCCCTGGGAAACCTGGGGATGGGCAAAAAGATTCTCCTCTAGTTTATTTAGAGAACAGAGTATATAGCAACTTGAAAGATCCAGGAGTTATGAAGGACCAGTTTGGGTATGTAACATTTTTCCTTTATTCCATAAAAATCAGGCAGTTCACATCATTTTGTGAACCTAACTGGCCAGTAAGAAGTTGTATGTAATAAATCCAAGTCAACTTATTGGAGAACACTAGGCAAGGTAAGTGCAATGCTCTACCTGCCATCTCCAAGGAAGCTTTTAGAAGCCACTATCTCACAAAAGGGATGTATTGATGGAAATCACTGAAGAGCCCTCGAGATGTTTTCTGTTTTACCATAGCCAACACCAACGCCACTTTAAGTCTAATTTCATCTGAGGTGGAAACAATCTCATGGAGCAGGAATGGGACTTATAACAGGGATCGACTTGGATGAAGGTCTTCTGACTCCAAGTCCACTGTTCTTTCCTGGTAACCATTCAGGGCAACGGAGACGGTATTGATTTAAAACTTCTCAGAAAACGTGAGCGCACATCTAGGCTACAGAGAGAATTCCCTCATCACAATTCCGTCTTGCTGCTGACTACACCTGCTTCCTTCTCTGGGACGATTAAAAAAAAAAAAAAAAAAAAAAACATGATGGGAGTTAATGCTCCTAAAAGCTGCAACGTATCAAATGAAAGAAGCAACAGCTACTCTCGAGGTTCTTCGCTACGCCTTGTACCGCAGGCTGGGGTGAGCCGCAGGGAGTTGAGGTTCCCGTGGGGCTCGGAGCCGCCCCCGCAGCCTACCCTGGGAAGCCCGCACCCAGCCGCGAGGCGCGGGGGAGCTTAGCCGCTGGGCCGGCCACCCACACTACCGCACCCCTGCCAAGGTGCTAGGAATTCCAGGAAGCCTGCACGGCGGGGAAGCAGCCTGTCCCTCGGGCCCCACGCACGCCAAGACGTTGGAGCCGAGCCAGAGGTTCCCCCCATCCTGGGCCCGCAACCAGCTGCCCCAAAGCCGCCCGGCCCAGTGGACCACCGCGCCCTAGCGCAGCGAAGCCACACCTTGCACCCGCCAGAGGGAGGGGTCACGTGAGGCGGGCCCGGGGAACCAATGGGCGGCTCGCGCCGAATGGAAGGGATTGTCTGACCCCCGTGACGTCACAAAGCTGGCGGGCAGCGCTCTTCTCTTCCGCCCCCGCCCCTCCCCCGGCCGCGGCCCTCCCCACCTCCCCTCCCACTCGCCACTGCGCAGCCAATCAGGAGGCGGGAAGTGCTCCGGCCGGAACGTGCGGGCGGGGCAGGGTGGCGGCCCCACAGGGTAGGGGCGCGCAGTGGGCCGGCCGGGGGTGAGGGCCCGTGCTTCTGTAGCTGCACGGGGCTGCGTGGAAGGAGCACCGAGCGTTGGCGTCGCTGCCGCCCCCTCCTCGTCAGGAACAACCAGCTGGTCTCCTGCCGCGCCCGGTTCGTATTCCCTGCTCCCGGCCACGAGCCGCCCCGTCGGGAATCCTCCACCCGTCCAAAGTTGTGAGGGGGCGCTAGGCGTGTTCGTGGAGCGGCGGCCGCGGGCGTGCGGAGGGCGGGACGATCCCTGGAGCGCCGGGTGCGCGCGGGGGCGTCGGGGCTATGGGGCTGGCGCGGGGGTCGTCGGGGGGCTGGGGCGGGGCCGCAGTGCAGCTCTCGCGTCCTTCGGGCCATGCGCGCCGGCTGTCAGCACTGCGGGCGCCGGGGTGCCCGCGGCAGGGTGAGCTCCGGTGAGGCTGCCAGGCTGTGGCTCTGCCTGAGGGTCTCCCTGACGCACCCCGGGTCCAGGTTGGCCTTGCTGGCAGCCTCCCGCCGGCGGACTGAAGCTTGCGCCTGTGGGACCGGGGGTGAAGGGGGTCGGGGGAGTACGGGGGTCCGGGGCAGGCATCGGGCGGGGCTGCCGTGCGCGCCCAAGGGCTTCGCGCCCCGGCTGGATGGAGGGGCTGGTCCTCGGGGAGCGCTCTTGATCGCACCTGGGCCCCGCTGCCTTGGGCTGTGGCTTCGCCTCCCCGACGGGGTGGGTTGGTTTGGTTGGCCTCCTTCTTCTCTCCACCCCTTTTTCCCTCCTCCATCCTCTTCCCCCTCCCAGCCCATTCACCGGGCTGGAGCAAGACCTCGCCCCTCCTCCGCTCCCGCCTCCCCGCCGCCGCCTCCTCTAATGAGCATCTCTGCCTTGCTTTCAATGGGCCGGTGCTGCTGTCGCTGCTGCTGCCCGCGCGGGTTGTGGATGTTGTCGGCTCCGTGTTGTGATGACAGGAGAATGTGTGTGTGTCCCGGGCCCAGACGAATTGGTAGGTATTCACTTAACTACCTGCGTTGGGGACCCAGGAAGGATGGTGACAGTTTTTTGTGTATGGATGGTTTTAGGTGGGTCAGCGTGGTATTAAGGGATGAGATAGATTGGAAAAAGCGACAAAGGCTTCTAGGATTGGGATAGCGTTGATGCCTTTGTGAGTGCAGTTTTTCAGGTAGTGATAAAGGAAACTAATCAAACAAGTACTGGCATGGTGCTTCGTATCTTTTTTCATTCATGTTAAAAGATAACAGGAGCTGTGAAATGGCTAGGCATTTCCAGAATAATGTTGAAAAATCGCGGATGCTCTTTATGTAGAGTGTTTAATGCAATCGGATTACATAAACTGGGGTTCTGACACATTAAATGATTAGCATAGCTTTTATTTTTCATTTACATCAGAAGCTTTGCAAAGCGAAAGGGCTCTGGAGTTGGGTGCCTTAATAGCATTTGCTAATTAATTTTGTCCATGGGTCTATTGATGGAGTGGAAGAAATATCTTGGCACAGGCTTTGCTAAGTACATCAGTAAGAATGGATGGGTCTCTTTCCTGTTTCTGGCTGCAGTGCATCTCTTTATTATTCATCGGCAAAATCAGCCAAATCTGCCTGGGACGAAGATGCTGCATATAACGTTGCTGAGTCTGGATCATGGAATAGGAACTTTTCTGTGAAAATTGTGATCAGAAATAACTTGAAATTTTGACACTGCTCTGTTTTACCAACAGTTGTACCTGGATGCTGTTCTTATTGCCTGATCAAGAGCCTTCTACACTAATTTAACAAGTTTGTCCCCAAAAGTTTTGATATAGAGGGTTTTGTTGTTATTGCATCAGTGGATATTCTGAAGGATATTAAGAGTTTTTCAGTGCTCATTTACTGTTTATGAAAGCATTTGAAAGTACTTTGACTCCAAAGAGTATCTGATCTGATAGAGAGAATATATCACACTGGACCTATGAGGATAGAACACTCATTAATCAATCACAGCACAGTTTTCATAAATTCCAATTTCCCTAGGAATTTTGTCTTTTGAAGGCATCTTGGGAGTTGGGTCATTTGGATATAATCTCAGTCCATATGCTAAGCCTCTGCGTAACAGAAAGATACAGTCAATAAAATTCGCTCTCTCATTTTTGTTTTTAATCTCAAGAACTTTTGCCTTGAAGGAAAAATGTAATGGGGAATTGGATTGTTTGATGTTTGAACTTAAGTATTATTCAGAGCACAGGCTGTGTGAATCATTGGCTTTTTGTCACTAGATTTCACTCATTTTGCAGTCAACTACAAAAATAGAAAAGATATCAAAGCAAGCTGGTGTGGGGCTCATGCCTGTATTCCCAGTATTTTGGGAGGCCTGAGGTCCGGAGTTTGAGGCCAGCCTGACCAACATGGAGAAACCCCATCTCTACTAAAAACACAAAATTAGCTGGGCATGGTGGTACATGCTTGTAATCCCAGCTACCTGGGAAGCTGAAGCAGGAGAATCGCTTGAACCCAGGAGGTGGAGGTTGCAGTGAGCTGAGATCGTGCCATTGCACTCCAGCTTGGGCAACAAGAGCTAAATTCCGTCTGAAAAAAAAAAAAGTCAAAACAAAGGAATTTAAGGAAAGTGTAGGTTTCCCGGACTTGTTATTCCTTAGTTAGACTATCAAAGCCTGTTATGCATCTATCAATCCTGCTTCCCACACACACAAATACTATTTTGAGTCAATCTACATTTCATACAGGCACATTTTCATTTTTTTCCCCTGTGAGGTTCTTAAGATTTAAAGAAAGAGCAAATGTAGACCTAAAATTATGAAGAAAAATTGTTTTCATTAAGATTACATCAGTTTACATTTTTAATGATAGAAAACCTTTATACAAAGCACAAAATGAGTTGATATGCTTTCTGCGTCCAAACCCAAAAAGAGATATGGTTTATAAGCGTGGAAGCCACTGTCATGTGGCCCAGCATTTCAGCACATCTTCTGGCTCAGCCATGTACACTTAACCTTTGGATGACTTTCACGTTTGAAGTTTGAAGTGCTTTTATTTAAATGATTACTTCTGATGGATTCCTATTTATCTGGAATTTCTGTTTTTCATTAGTGCATTTTAGGATGCTTGTTTAGTTATGGACTCTTATTTCCAAGAATATAGCCATCACTTTCTACTGCCTGATCTTGTCTTCATTTTCGTAAACAAATCCCTTCTTAGATAGTGCCGTTAAAATGATAATCCTTTCTACCACTTGCAAAAGAGAATCTCTGTGGCTGGGTCATGCACTGCTTATTACAGAGGTAAAAAAGAATTGGTGATTATTCTGTGTTTAGTTTTCTTTGCTTCCCTCTACCCTGATTTATCACTTTTTCTCAAATTACTCTTCAAAAAAGGTACATGAAAATAACATATAATTAACACTTGCTATGATATTTGTTAATTCTTTTCCTTCTTAATGAGTTTAGCCCTGGTAAGGAATAGTTGCTATTAACTCAGATGATTTTATTTTCCATGTACCTCTCTGTTTGTTGCATTTGTTTGTTTAAAGAATTTCCGAAGTGTGTTTCTTTATAGTCCAAATGACTATTTTGAAGCAGTATTTCAAGAATTCAGGGAAAATATATGTTATGGAGGAAGAAGAGGGATTTTTTTCTTGCATAAATTATCTAGATTAATAATACATTTTCATTACAGTTTCTGAAGAGATGCCCAGAAATTATTTTCAGTGTCATATAGTGAGTGATACAATTTTTAAGTTTGTAATTCTAATGCTGTACCTTTCGATCCAAACCTTAGACTATTATTTGACTATAGTGCTTTCCTGGAGTAAATACTTTTTTTTTTTTAATGTGAGAGAAAACATTTTTGGTCTTTTAAAATTTATTTTTAATTTACAATTAATGCATAATAGTATATATTTATGGGGTTCCATGTGATGTTTCAGTGCATTTATACATTGATATGCATTGTGTAATGATCAAATCAGAATAATTACCATATCCAAGAAAACATTTTTCTAGGGGTTAATTCTACTTTGGCTCCATAGCAGACAAAAATACGTCTATGGCTTTTCCTTGTTTTATTTTATTTTACTTTACTATTTTATCATGAAGGACATGGTAGAATTCAATAGTGAATAAATGAAACCTGAATTTGATTTCAAAGCCTCACTTCCGTAAGCATAAAGACATGAATCATAGAAGAGCCTTAGATAGCATCTACTCACTTCTGGTCATTTACCAGTTAGAAGAGTGAGACTCAAACATGTGAGCTGACTTTTCCAAGATTATTTGGGAGTTGGTAACAGACCTATGCCCGTTAGCCTGGCAGATTGCCACAGTGTCTAGAGAAGCAAGTTTTACAAGACCATCTACTGGGGTACAGGAAAGAAATATTGGAATTTCTTTTTTTATTTAATTATGTAGAAATTTTTTGGTATATCTCACAATGCATATTACTATAGCAATATATGTGTATGATGTACAAGTAATTTATAAATATACATATGTTTGGGCTGCATCTTTCGGTCATAACCATGTGTAATCATGACAAAAATTGACCACAGACCTATGTAAAGGATCTTCATAAATGGAAGAAGGCCCTATATAAAATGGGAGATTTCAAGGCATTTTTTAAGGATAGGGAGGGAGAAGGATGATTGGTCAGGTAGACTGCTACTGCATAATGTTATATAACCTACATCTCCTCAGCTTTTCCCAGCCAAATCTGTTGTACATTCTGCACAGTTTGTACTGTACAAAGAAGAACAAAGAAAAGAGAAAATTGAAGTTTTGAATACAGGAGCCAGGAGTTCAGTCCTGGTTCCACAAATAATAGGGAGTTGTACCTACCAGAGTACACCCTGTAGAAATAGTACATGATGTATGAATAAAATGTAGTACCTTCTAGCAAAGGCTTAGCATGTAGATTGACTTGGTTAATATTTGTTATAAAAGCAAAGCTAGATTAAGTAATCTGAAATGTAACTCTTTTCTTTGTGTACATCTGTCTAATTTGCTGTCTAGGAATCCCAGTCAGAAGTTCCAGCCTGCCACTGTTCTCTGATGCCATGCCAGCACCAACTCAACTGTTCTTTCCTCTCATCCGTAACTGTGAACTGAGCAGGATCTATGGCACTGCATGTTACTGCCACCACAAACATCTCTGTTGTTCCTCACCCTACATTTCTCAGAGTCGACTGAGATACACCCCTCATCCAGCATATGCTACCTTTTGCAGGCCAAAGGAGAACTGGTGGCAGTACACCCAAGGAAGGAGATATGCTTCCACACCACAGAAATTTTACCTCACACCTCCACAAGTCAATAGCATCCTTAAAGCTAATGAATACAGTTTCAAAGTGCCAGAATTTGATGGGAAAAATGTCAGTTCTATCCTTGGATTTGACAGCAATCAGCTGCCTGCAAATGCACCCATTGAGGACCGGAGAAGTGCAGCAACCTGCTTGCAGACCAGAGGGATGCTTTTGGGGGTTTTTGATGGCCATGCAGGCTGTGCTTGTTCCCAGGCAGTCAGTGAAAGACTCTTTTATTATATTGCTGTCTCTTTGTTACCCCATGAGACTTTGCTAGAGATTGAAAATGCAGTGGAGAGTGGCCGGGCACTGCTGCCCATTCTCCAGTGGCACAAGCACCCTAATGATTACTTTAGTAAGGAGGCATCCAAATTGTACTTCAACAGCTTGAGGACTTACTGGCAAGAGCTTATAGACCTCAACACTGGTGAGTCAACTGATATTGATGTTAAGGAGGCTCTAATTAATGCTTTCAAGAGGCTCGATAATGACATCTCCTTGGAGGCTCAAGTTGGTGATCCTAATTCCTTCCTCAACTACCTGGTGCTTCGAGTGGCATTTTCTGGGGCCACTGCTTGTGTGGCCCATGTGGATGGTGTTGACCTTCATGTGGCCAATACTGGTGATAGCAGAGCCATGCTGGGTGTGCAGGAAGAGGACGGTTCGTGGTCAGCGGTCACTCTGTCTAATGACCACAATGCTCAGAACGAAAGAGAACTAGAACGGCTGAAATTGGAACACCCAAAGAGTGAGGCCAAGAGTGTGGTAAAACAGGATCGGCTGCTTGGCTTGCTGATGCCATTTAGGGCTTTTGGAGATGTAAAGTTCAAATGGAGCATTGACCTTCAAAAGAGAGTGATAGAATCCGGCCCAGACCAGCTGAATGACAACGAATATACCAAGTTCATCCCTCCTAATTATCACACACCTCCTTATCTCACTGCCGAGCCAGAGGTAACTTACCACCGATTAAGGCCACAGGATAAGTTTCTGGTGTTGGCTACTGATGGGTTGTGGGAGACTATGCATAGGCAGGATGTGGTTAGGATTGTGGGTGAGTACCTAACTGGCATGCATCACCAACAGCCAATAGCTGTTGGTGGCTACAAGGTGACTCTGGGACAGATGCATGGCCTTTTAACAGAAAGGAGAACCAAAATGTCCTCAGTATTTGAGGATCAGAATGCAGCAACCCATCTCATTCGCCATGCTGTGGGCAACAACGAGTTTGGGACTGTTGATCATGAGCGCCTCTCCAAAATGCTTAGTCTTCCTGAAGAGCTTGCTCGAATGTACAGAGATGACATCACAATCATTGTAGTTCAGTTCAATTCTCACGTTGTAGGGGCGTATCAAAACCAAGAATAGTGAGTGGCTCTTTCACTGGCAATTCTCAAATGATAGATATTTAAAGGGCAGATTTTTTAAAAAGATACTACTATAATAAACATTTCCAGTTGGTCATGGTCATTCTAAGCATTTACTCATTTGATACTCTAGCTAGTTAAATACTCCACATTGACTTTGCAGCAGGGCGGCAGAGTCATGAGAGTCT
Source organism: Callithrix jacchus (assembly GCF_049354715.1). Taxonomy (NCBI): domain Eukaryota; kingdom Metazoa; phylum Chordata; class Mammalia; order Primates; family Cebidae; genus Callithrix; species Callithrix jacchus. Next base: position 33,276,820 of record NC_133517.1, on the reverse strand, counting down.
GGTTCTGCCTAGGTCAGATTTCATGGCACCTGCACTTGAAGCAAGTCACTCCTTATCACAGGTGTTTTGAAACACTCGCTTCTTTTACCAACCTGAAAAAATTAGGATGACCTGTCAAATAAGATCTTGAATAGGCCAAAAGCAATTATCTTACTATGTGTAGTCTCTTGGTTAAAGTGAAGAAACAGTACTATTCACACCCACAGACCCCTTTCTTCACTGAGATTCCAGTGTACATGAGAACATATATTTATTGCATGATTTTCTAGGTACACAGTCTATGCATTATTCATATACATTTATTTTAGCCTGAAGTGGTTTTCAGATCCAGTACTTTAAGCCATAAATGACCAAGATCCAAGCAATCTGAATTTGTTTTTGTGATTATTTGACTGGAATGCATCTTAAGTGGAATAACTATACTCTGTTATCCACCTGATTCCTAATGTAATTGAAACATTTTCTATTTTGCCACACACTTGAAGACAATAAGGGTTTTTAGTTTTATCTAATCTTCTATTGAAGTTAAAGAAAAAACAGATTTTTTATTTGTATTAATGAAAAGCTTTAGTTTGAAATAAGAAGATCCAGAATAAAAAGAAGAGACTGATCTCTTCAATTATTGTCATCTGTAGTCACCAGCACATCACTCTTATGTAATCTCCAAAGGCTTGGCATGCTGTAAGTGTGTGGTGGGTAGACTGCTGCTGGGGAATCATACTTCTTATTTAGTAGTGATAAAAATTTTCATCATTTTTGGAATTTTAAAGATGACATATAAAATAAGTTTAAATATCAATGTGGGGAGTAAGATTTAATGTTACCATCGGGTGTTAAGACAGGAGAAAGTTTTTGTTTTTCTCCATTTAGACATAGATCAATTAAAATATTTGGGTTTAAATTGACTAAATGCTTTAAACATATTGTAGCTTAAGATATATGTGTTAAGATATATACATGAGAAACTTTAAAAGGTAACTGCCGTGCATGCCTGATGCTTAATAGAACACTTAGTGGTGTCAAACGTTGTTTGCAGCAGTCTCCATAATTATATTCAGTCCCTTCTAATACTATATCAACATAAATGAAAATAAACATATTTGAATTGGCTTTTTGAGAGCTTATGTGATATGCATCAAATGGCATTTTGTTCCTGTGTTTGATAGTGATCTGTATACAGCTGTGCATATATTTTCATCACTTATTCTAGCATCATGGTTTAAAAAATGGCTGTGATTATGTTTGACATTCACCTGGATTTTAATACAAGCCAATATCAGCTTTCCATTATATAATAACTTGGCTGTTGAGGAGTCTTTTCACATTTTTGTGGGATATGAACTAGATGTTCAAGGATGACTCCTGGACTGTGGATACTGAATCAGTGTAGTATTGGCTGCAGAATTTGTTTCAGCTGAAAATAGACTCAGGAAGATTGCTGCTTGGAATATCATATAATGTTTATTTTTTGAAGTGTTTTTGTTTTTATTTTTTATTATTTTTTTAAGTCAGCTTGGAACTTTTTTCCCGGACAATATTTGGGACGGGGAAAGGCCATGCTATATATTTATTTCTAAATGTTTTGACTGGGCCTTTTTCTTTCAATGAAATATGTGGACTGCTCTAGCAAACCCTATGTTCAGCTACTATTCGAATGTTCTTGAACACCACTGCTGAAGAGTTCCATATTATGTACCAAATAATGTCTCATCTCTATATAGTACAGGGAATATAAAATCGTTTCCCGTGGTCATGATTAAGATAATATTAAACAAGAAATTTGGTCTGCAGTCTGAAAGCTGGTCTACTCTTTGTAGAAATGAAAATGCAGCATGGAGTTGACATTGTGGAAATGAAATAATTGGGTATTAGAAATCTGAATGTACTGTCATCTAAAAGCAATTGTGATTTTATTGTAATTGGTTGTCACTGTGATATGGTGTCTAGAATTAAAGAATACATATAAACTTTCATGGTATTTAGCCTTTCTTAAATTTTTTTAAGATTTAAACTTTCTAACATGTATTTAACTTCTGTATTTCTATTTAATCAGTGGTTCATGATATATAATACACCCTTAACTAGTTAAATGGAATGTTGGTATGGTACAGAGTGCTTGGTAAGACAACTGTCTTATAAAAGATGTAAGTGTGTGAAGACATGCAAGTTGAATGTACAGAATGGTTGAAGAAATGCTCACGGTGAATTAAAGCTTCGTATCTGCTTTCTGAATGTCCTGTGTTTGTTTTTAATAACAAGATTCATTAGATGCTTCCTATGCATGGTAGATTAACTTTAGGATCCAGTAGATATAGTACTTCAAATTTGTAAAAATTGGGTATAATTTTAAACAAAATGCACAGATTTAAAATTTGCGATGTAACATTTGGTAACACCCCAATAAAGATAAACTTTTCCTTCAGAAAATTTCCTGTGCCCCTTTCCAATTAATCTCACTCCTCATAACTATCATTCCACTTCTCTCTCCATAATTTTGCTTCTAGAAATTTATACAAATCATGTACTCTTTTTTTAAAGGCAGTGTCTTGCTCTGTTGCCCTGGCTGGAGTACAGTGGCATGATCTGGGCTTACTGCAGCTTCTGCTTCCTGGGCTTGAGCAATCCTCCCTCCTTAGCCTCCTGAGTAGCGCATGGCCCTTTGCTGTTGGCCTCTCTGTACCTCTCCCATTGAGAATTTGTTTAAGACACAGAGTCTCACTCTGTTGCCCAGGCTGGCGTTTAGGGGTGTGATCACAGCTCATATAACTTGGGTTTCGATGGTTTGGGTTTATCACTGCATTGGCCATTGCTTTGATTAGGGATGAGGGAGGAAGATGAAGTGCTGACAGGGATGGAGTGACTGACTTGAGTATTTCGCTTTTATTAAACAAGGTTAACACTTCCTAGAATGAGCTGCTGTGTTCACTAGTCAAACATATAACCTGAATATGGGTTGTTAGTTTGTCCTTGGGTATAGCAAGAAGATCTAGGTAACTGTTATCCTCTCTGTAGGTTGACATATTTAATTCTGACTTTCATAAATAATAAAACAGTTGCTATTTGTTGTACAGTTTGTCAGACCTTCAAAAGCTACATTCTGTTAAAATTGATGCGGTGGTGCCTTTACTACCCAAACAAGCTGAATAAATGAAGACGTCTTAATGACATCAGAATTGGCTTGTTACGGTATGAAAATCATTTCCTTTTTTTCCTTTCAGAATGTACTTTAAAAGCCAAGCTTAATCCTGTTACGGATTAAGTTCTTATGACAATATAATTTATAACCCTGGATTGAATCATACTGCATAGCATTGTTTTCTAAATAGCCCTCAAATTACAAGTCTTCAAAATGAATATAATAGGAATGATGAAATTTGTGTACTCCGTATGGCATTAAAAATGGTCATCCAGTGCATTTATATTACGGTCCACACAATTTAGGCTCAGTTATTTGGTCAATATTTAGGTTCATAAATGGTCCCTATCCAAACCTTGACTCTCTATGTGCAGATTGAGAGAAGGGTTTCTTTAAGGGTCCACCAGGAACTGTAGCTGCTGTTTGTATCAGGTACCCAGCTCCAAAAGGACTGGATATTTCATCCTGGTTCATCTTAACTACTACCCGTACCCAAAGGTAGGTGGAGGAGACAGTTTTCCATCGAAGATCCTGCCCAAACTCGTGAGTTTTCTGCTTTTCTAAAACACATCCAGTTCACTGACTTCCTGCTTGTAGCACATGCTCAACCAAAGTGCACAATCAAACTTTACTGAAGTGTGAGGTTAGTGATCACATTCAGCCTTTCAGAAACTTCAAACCCTGGGTACTAGCAACAAGCCGCCAATAAGAGCCAACTAAAGATTTTAATCTGTGGCGATGAACCAGATTGTCTTTTTGAAGGACAGGAACTGTTTTATTTGCTGGCAGTGTTGCCTCAGAGACCAGCCTTCTAGTGACAAGACCTAAGCTAGGCAAAAGAAAAGGAAGGGAAAGAATGGCATTGGCAATTGCTGTAGTGATTAGAGAGGCAGTAATGGGGTCAGGGAGCATGAGATCCTAATAATCTGGACCAGTGACAGGGATGAGAGTAAAGCACAGGAAAGACAGCAGTGAGCTAAATGGTAGCAAGGCAAAGGACTTTAAAAATCATTTTTGGCTGGCCGTGTTGGCTCACACCTGTAATCCCAGCACTTTGGTAGGCCGAGGCAGGTGGATCACCTGGCCAACATGGTGAAATCCCATCTCTACTAAAAATACAAAAAAATTAGCTGGGCGTGGTGGCATGCACCTGTAATCCCAGATACTTGGGAGGCTGAGACGAGAATCACTTGAACTTGGGAGGTGGAGATTGCAGTGAGCCAGGATCATGCCACTGCACTCTAGCCTGGGTGGCAGAGTGAGACTCCGTCTCAAAAAAAACATTTTTTTAAACCCTTATGTGCACATAGATTTTATGGTAGGGTAGCAGCAGTTGACATTATCATGGCCATTTAGTCCTGGTCCATTAGATAAGCAAAAAGGAGAGTCTTTGAAACTGACCATATGGAAAGGGATCTGTGGTACCCAGAAGGATAGTTTTCTCCAAATAACTTTGCTTCGAAATTATTTTTCTTTGCTCCAAACCTGTAGATAAATAGCCTAATTTAGCCTGATAAAAACAGAGATGGGATCATTAAGGCCTTGGTGTCAGGAGAAACAGCTGTGAGACTGAGCAGACCAGAGAGAATGATGGTTGTTAAGGCAGGGCCTCAATGACAGTGAAGTCAGAGCCCTGTGGCTCCGGGTGTAACCAGAAAACACACTGATGTTGCAGCCGTAGTAATACAGTAACCACAACTGCTGTTTCTTGTGTACTTACTGTGTGCCAGGTTCTGTGAAAAGTACACCATATACATTTTCTCATTTTATCCTTGTGCCTGCTAGTGTCTGGCCCTTCAACCCCATCTCTGGCTGTCTCTGCTCTGTGGACTTGGAAGCCAGACCCTGCAGGCTGTAGCTCCCAGGGCTCTTTTGCCTCCTGACTGCCATTTCAGTTCAACCAGCAGGTAACCCCAGCAGATGATCAGAGGGTGGGATGAAAGAGAGGCTGGGATATTTCTTCCTTATTCCCTCCACGCTGTGGGCTGCATCTCCAGCCTTAGCTGATTCCAGGCCTCAATGGGTTTAGGCAACATTTCCTTTTCTTGTCCTTTCAGCCTTAGGGAGGGTAATGACTTCCCACTGTTGCTAGTCTCCAGATGCCCCACCACCCTTTGTTTTTTCCTTTACCCTTGTTCAAACCTCTGTAAGAAATCCATTCATTTGAAATATTTAGGGTAAAGTCAGTTTCCTGCTGAGACCTCACCAATATAAGCTTCAAAGCAAGCTGAAGTATTATATCCTCTATGTTACCCACCACAAAGAGGCTGGGTAACTCATCCAGCATCACGCACCAAACAAATTCATCTCAAAGCCTGTATGTTTAATCACCATAGCATGCTGCCTGGCCTGTCTCTGTTACCAGAATGATTCCTTTGGAATTGAGAAAGCCTGAGGCCTAAGTGGCCAATAAGCAAGTGATTATTTGAGAAGCAGAGATGAGGATTGACATAGCCCAGCAGTTAACCTAGCACAGAGGGAATGGAGCCCCCAACACATGGAAGGAGTGAGCTGGGTGCAGAAAAAAACAGAATTGTGGTTTTATAGGTTAGAACCAGATGTTTCTCACTTAGCAGTGCATTGCAGTACACAGGTATGTGTTTCTTAGTTCCCCGTTTTACTTGTTGAAGTATTGGTTAGTATAGTCCAAGCACTGAGGATAGGTGTTGGGCTGAAAGGTGGTTAAAAGGTAGGGTCTGCCTTCAAGGAGCTCATAGTTTGGAGGGAAAATTACTATTGCATAAAATAATAATTACCCTTTGCTAATTAAGGATGGTTCAGAAGTTGAGACAAGTACAAAATTTCAACAATAATCCAGAAAAAAGAGTGACTAAATCTGTCCTACTGTGCCATAGTGACAAGGCAGGCCCTAGAGAGTCGGGGAAGTTTCATTAGAAGGGACAGTGCTTGAGCAGAGATTTGAAATGGGAAAAGCGATTTGCCAGGCAGAAAAGAATTCAGGGGCCAGGCGCAGTGGCTCATGCCTGTAATCCCAGCACTTTGAGAGGCCGAAGCAGGTGGATCACCTGAGGTCAGGAGTTTGAGACCAGCCTGGCCAACATGGTGAAACCCCATCTCTACTAAAAATACAAAAATTAGCTGGGCATAGTGGCACATACCTGGAATCCCAGCTACTTGGGAGGCTGATGCAGGAGAATTGCTTGAACCTGGGAGGCAGAGGTTGCAGTGAGCAGAGATTGTGCCATTGCACTCCAGCCTGGGTGACACAGCAAGACTGTATCTCAAAAAAAAAAAAAAAAGAAAATCCAGGAATGACTTTCTCAGAAGAAGGCAGAACTTGTGTTAAGGCACAGACACGTGAAAACACTGTGTTTGAAGAGCTCTGAGTGCCTTTCATATGGGTAGAACATGCACTGGCAGGGAGTCATGGTGGGTGATGAGGTGGAAAGGTAGGAACAGCATAGAAGAGCCTGAAGCAAATACGCAGTCACTCTGGAGCACTTTTGTAGCCAGCATACCTTTAGAGACAACTGCTTGAGAAGGCAAAGGCCAGCCAAGACAAACATAGAATGCAAGAGTTGGTGGGGGCAGGGTTGGAGGAAGAAGGACAAAGGAAGGTCAGCTGGACCTGTGCCAGGCTGAGATCTGGCTTCTAGTCACTCACAGGTAGGAGCCTAGACTAATTTAAGTGAGGAGGGGTTGGTGGTTCAACAAGAGAACATCTGTGTGATTTGCATATTGCCATTAGTCATTCGTGTGTCTGCAGTCAAATTTAGTAACCTGGTGTTTAGCTCAAAGCATAGTCATATTTTCATTTCTCTCAGTTCCTTGGCTACTATAGTACACTTACTGAACACTACTCAGATAATGGGCAATTTAAGAGCCACTGAACTCGGGTAACCTAACCAGCCATTCATCAAAGTCTTGGACCATGAAGGCTGGATTGAATGACCAGCCACAGATTGGTTCAGTCCAATCTAGCAAGTGTTTATTGGACTGCTTCACTGTTTTAGGTATTAGGGATATCTGGTAACCAGTCTTCAGGATGGCTCCCAGTGACCCCTGACTCCTGGTATTTACATCCTGTGTAGTCAATACACTCCCAGGATTGGTTTATGTGACCAGTAGAGTATAGCAGATGCAATGGGATGGCTTTCCTGAGATTAGATTATAAAAGACACTATAGCTTCTGTCTTGGACACTGTTTTGCTCTTGGATCACTGACTCTGGGAAGAGCCATGCTGTGTGCAGCCTTCTAGAGAGGCCCATGGAGAAAGAGACTGAATCGTTCCAGCAATCACATGAGTGAACTTGGAAGCAGATTTTGCAGTTCCAGTGTCATCTTCATGGCTGCACCCCTAGTCGACAGCATGACTGTGACCTCATGAAAGACCTGGAGCTGGAAAAGCTGCTCTCAGGTTCTAAACCCTCAGAAACGGTTTAATAAATAACTATTGTTTTAGATACTAAGATTTGAGTTAATTTGTTACACTCTTGAGAATTTTACAGTTTGGTCACACAGACACTGATTATTTGACTGTGTCTCCAGCTTGGTATTATCTGGTAAACAAGATATGCGATGACCAAATAAGTCACATGTTTAAAGGTCACCTATTTTCAAAGAAATGGAGGTAGATCTACATGTACTCTCATGAAAAGACTTCTGAGACATATTTAGTGGTGGAACAGATCAAATTGTATAATGTGGTCTTTATTTTTTTTAATATACTCTAGGCTGGAGTACAGTGGTGCAATCTTGCAATCTCATTGCAACCTCCATCTCCCAGGTTCAAGTGATTCTCATGCCTCAGCCCCCCGCCCCTCCCCGCAGTAGCTGGGATTACAGTGTGTGCCACCACGCCCAGATAATTTTTGTATTTTTGTAGAGGCAGAGTTTCACCATGTTGGCCAGGCTGGTCATGAACTCCTGACCTCACGTGATCCTTCTGCCTCCCAAAATGCTATATTACAGGTGTGAACCATGGTGCTTGGCCCTATGGTCTTATTTATGTTTTTTAAAAAAAGCTGCTCCGGTTTTTTAGATTGTGAATGAAAGGGAATTACACTCGGGGAGGAGCAGCTGACTAGTCAACCCAGGATCCCCCGTAAATCACTTTCACTTTGGGTAATTTCTGCTAATTTTCTATTACTAATCCTTGAGATTCTCAGCAGGTGTATATACACATTAAAATTTGATATTTGAAAACATCTGTTTAACTGTGTTCAGAATCATTTTTAGGTGAAAGGAGCATTTTGTTACAGGAACTAATAGTATGGTTAGTAAATAAATGATATATAATGTAAACATCAGGCCTCACCAGCCTTTGACTATAAAGTAAGGTCATAGGTCATTATAATTTTTTAAAAAGTAATCTTTTAGGAAGAGATACATTTTGTTTTTTTAAAAATTCTTTTAGCATTCTGTACACTGTCAAAGAGGTAAAAGAAAATGACTGAAACCTAAATGTGTAAGAATGTTTCACAATTAAATCCACAATTGTATGCATTTATCTTACATGTCAGTGAAAAATCACCAACTATTATAAAAACAGGACAAATTACATCATAAAAGAAGCAAAAATTAGAAAAAAATCATAAAAAAATATATCCAACTATGAGAAGTGTTGCTCTCTTGGTGTCTTCACATCCTTCTCTTCTGTGTACTGATGTAAAACACATTGTTTCCTCAGATAAGTGCATCCCCATCCTTACTCTTCAGTTGTCCACTTACATCTTCTGTCTGCTCCAGGGCTATATTCATGTAGCCATCCAGGCAAGCCAGGACCTCTCAATAATCCATTCCAGAATAATTTTACCACAACTGGTTGTCCAATGATTTGCTTTAAGAAGTCACTAGGGGTTTGCTTCCAAAGACTCATTTTAACAATCTTGGGAGGCAGGAAACCTGAATTCTAATCCTAGCTCTGCTACTTAATTAGCTGTGTGACTTGGATAACTCATCATTTCACCTCTCATGGCCCCAGGTTCCTCATCTCGCCAGCTGGATCCAGAACCCTCACTCCAGGTGCCCCACAAGCCCGGCCTCCTCCATTATAATTTTTTAAATTGAGTTAAGATTAACATGCAATGAAAAAGCCCAGATCTTAGAGGATCAATAAGTTCCAATGATGTTATACACCTATATAATCACCATCAAAATAATGTATGAGACATTTTATTTATTTATTTTTTATTTACGGCTCCTTATAGAGCAGGACTCTCTCACAGGCACTGTGCCCTGAGTATCCAGGACATTTTCATGGTCCCAGAAAGTTCCCTTGTGCTCTTTTCCAGTCAGTTCACTTCCCCTGAAACTGCAAACACATGCTGATTTTTATCACCGTAGAAATTAGATTTCATGATGGGCATGGTGGCTCATGCTTGTAATCCCAGCACTTTGGGAGGCAGAGGTGGGTGGATCACGAGGTCAGGAGTTCGAGACCAGCCTGGCAAACATAGTGAAACCCTGTCTCTACTAAAAAATGCAAAAAAAAATTAGCCGGGCATGGTGGTGGGCGACTGTAATCCCAGCTGCTTGGGAGACTGAGGCAGGAGAATCACTCTGCTAGGAGGCAGAGGTTGCAGTGAACCGAGATCGCCCCACTGCACTCCAGCCTGGGCTACAGTGTGAGACTCCGACTCAAAAAAAAAAAAATTAGATTTCATATACATGGAATCTTATATCAGCATCATGTTTTTGAGATGTATACATGTGAATATTAATAATTTGTTCCTTTTGTAGAGTAATATTCCATTGTTTGACTGTACTACACTTTGTTTATCCACTCACTTCTGGATAACATTTGGGTTGCCTATTATGAACAAGGCTGCTATAATATTCTTGCATAAGTCATTTTGTGGGTGTATGTTTTCATTTTTCTTGGCTAAATACCTAAGAATGGAATTGCTGGGTCATAGGGTAGATGTATGTGGAGCTCTAAAGAGACCACGGTTCTCCCAAATGTGTGAGCCATTTTACAACACCATCAGCAATATATGAGAGTGACCATTGCATCACATCCTCACTAACATTGGGTGGTCTTCATATTGTTTATTTCAGCCACTCTAGTGGGTATAAAATGGTGTTTCATTGTGACAACCAGAGGTGTTGAGCACATTTTCTCTTGTGTCATTTCTATACCTGAAGTGTGATGATCTGAACTTGGGTGCTGCAAATTAGCTTGCTCTCTCTCTCTCTCTCTCTTTCTTTTGAAATGGAGTTTTGCTCTTGTTGCCCAGGCTGGAGTGCAATGGCACGATCTTGGCTCACTGCAGCCTCTGCCTCCCGGGTTCAAGTGCTTCTCCTGCCTCAGCCTCCCAAATAGCTGGGATTACAGGCATATGTCACCACGCTTGGCTAATTTTTTTGTATTTTTAGTAGAGACAGGATTTCTCCATGTTGGTTAGGCTGGTCTCCAACTCTCGACCTCAGGTGATACACCCACCTCGGCCTCCCAAAGTGCTGGGATTACAGGCATGAGCCACCACACCCTGCCAAATTCGTTGTCTTTCTGCTGGTATCCTCCAGTTATTTCCGGCCGGATACAGGCAATACCTCACAGGTTCCCACAAGCCGGTCAGTCACTGCGAGTCAACCTTTCCCTTTATTCCCCAGGCTCCTTAACATTCAAGGCTCCTTATGTCCCCTTTGATGTTTCCCATTATGGGTTCTGTGCCTATAAATGGGGTGGGGTAGGCGGGAGTGGGGTTGGGTGGGATGTGAGTGCGTCATCTGTTGCCTGGTTACAGGGATATGTTCCCTCTCCCTGATAATTTGGGAAACTAAAGCACACTGTAGTTTCTACTGCATGGGAATGGACTCCGAGCTTCCTCATTTTTCCTTCTTCATCTCCCCAGCTGCTAGGTTACCTATTGTTACCACCCTCAATTTAACTTGTTTCATCACATTATATGTATGACAATTATTTGAGTCATTCGGGTTTTATTTTTAACTTTCTTTGAAAGGCAAATTAAAATCAGTGTTGGGAAGATACAACCTAAAAGTAACAAGTTGTGTAGGATGAACTGCATCCCGGAAATACGGGCAGCTATTCAATTTCAAAGGCCTCCACTGAAAGAAAGTTTTCCATGAAAGAAAAAGAGTCTTAATCTTTTTAAATCTTGTGTTAATTACTCATTTAATGAGCTTTCTAGACTTCTTGTCCTGGAAATATCTGGTAATGGGGAATGGAGTTGAAGCTACTAATTCAGCTTTCTGTAGTCGTAGATCATAGCCACAGATTAGAAGCACCTGTGGTCACAGGTGCTAGATTTTTTTTCCCCCCTCTTTATTCCTTGGCACTTAGCCCAGTGCCTGAATTTCAAGAGCGGTGCAAGGTCAGAGACAACCAGGTTCATGCACATTTGTGTCTTCCCACAGTGTAAGACTTATTGATGCTATTTCAATCACAAAAGCCATGAGTGGCATGGAGTTCCCAGAGGTGATTCTCCTTAGTACTTGTTCACTCATGAGTCAGAGCTGTGGGCAAGGCCCAAGCCACTTCACAAGTCACTCAACATTGTAGACTGTACATAATAGTACACTGAATCAATATATAAATGTAATAGATTAAACATTCCACAAAGTAATTTTTAACATCAGGAGGAAAGAAATAGGAGAACTAGGACTGAAAAAGAACAGGACTGGTTAACCAGTTCAGGGAGTGCTAGAAAGATGCAGAGAATCTCCTGGTCTCGGTAGGGCTATCGGTAGGACTTTCAAGGAAGAGTCTTTTTTTTTTCTTTTTTGAGACGGAGTTTCGCTGTTGTTACCCAGACTGGAGTGCAATAGCACGATCTCGGCTCACCACAACCTCCGCCTCCTGGGTTCAAGCAATTCTCCTGCCTCAGCCTCCTGAGTAGCTGGGACTACAGGCGTGTGCCACCATGCCCAGCTAATTTTTGTATTTTTAGTAGAGATGGGGTTTTACCTTGTTGACCAGGATGGTCTTGATCTCTTGACCTCGTGATCCACCTGCCTCGGCCTCCCAAAGTGCTGGGATTACAGGCTTGAGCCGCCGTGCCCAGTGTAAGGAAGAGTCTTTAATGTGGCAGAGGCTTCAGTGGTGGATTCCAAGTTCTTATCATGAGTGACAGCAAGACTGTGTCAGTTAAGATGGCCATTTGGGGCTGCTGAAGGCTCGATCTTTTTATGACTAGAGTCCTCTGGTGAGGGCAGATAGTGGAAAAATATGATTGGTTATGTCCTTATCTGGTTGAATGCAGTTTTTATTTTTTGCTTATTAAGCAAACCATCATATCCTTGTTGGCAAAGTCACCTGTAAAATAGCAAATTGGGGCCAGGCACGGTGGCTCACACCTGTAATCCCAGCACTTTGGGAGGCCAAGGTGGGCAGATCACCTGAGGTCAGGAATTTGAGACTAGCCTGGACAACATGATAAAACCCCATCTCTACTAAAATTACAAAACTTAGCCAGGCCTGGTGGTGCACACCTCTAATACCAGCTACTCGGGAGGCTGATGCAGGAGAGTCACTTGAACCTGGAAGGCAGAGATTGCAGTGAGCTGAGATTGCACCATTGCACTCCAGCCTGGATGACAGAGCGAGACTCCATCTTAAAAAAAAAAAAAGAAAGAAAGAAAATTGAGTCATCTTTCTAAAATGGAATTATATAATTATGTCCAAGGTGTTCTATACACTGAGATCTAATTGGGCTGCAGAACACGCCCACAAAATTGAAAGACTTTTCAGTTTTATTAACATTTTTCCTAATGGATATTCCCTCCCTACAATTTCTTAAAGGTATGATCCAGTAATTATCTACTTCTTTTTTTTTTTTTTTTTTAAAGGCGGGGTTTCACCATGTTGGTCAGGCCGGTCTTGAACTCACAACCTCAGGTGATCAGCCCGCCTTGGTCTCCAAAGCGCTTGGATTACAGGCGTGAGCTACCATGCCCGGCCAATTATTTACTTTTTAAAATAGTTTTAGTATTAGTTGTTATTTTTTTCCAGGAGAAGTAAGTAATGACTTTACTTCTCCTGGAAGTAAAGCCTCTTCTACTTTAAACTGAAGTAATAAGTTTAAATTGTAAACATTTCCGGCAATGGAGATTTTTATGTTAAAAAGATAGGCATAAGAATACATCCTTTTGATTGCCAAAAGTAAAGTCTAGATTTGGGCATGAACGTTATTTTAATTTCCAGGTGGAATGTGATTGATTATTCTCAGCCTATTTAAAAACAAAATTTTAGACTTTATTTCTATCATTTAGACAGACCATAGTGTTGATTGTAGAAAATTAGAAAATACAGGTAAGCAAATATAATTAATAGATAATCAGAGTCAATAATTATCTTCCTATCCGGTGATAACAATTGTTTACAACTCCATGCATATCAGGAGATGGTGTAGGATAGTGGAATTAACTGTGGCTTACCCACAAGTTGACCTGGATTTGTGTCTCAAGTTGACCACTTCCTAGAAATGGTTTTAACCTTTTGCTGCCTCAGTTTCTTCATCTATAAAATGGGGCTAACAATGGTAATTTCTCCATGGCCTTTTTGTGAGGATTACATGGAATAATGTATAAATGAAGGGTTTGGCAACAGACAAATGCTCTAGAAGCTCTTTTTACTATTATCCTTCTATATTTTTTGCTATGCATCTATACATTTAAAATAAAATCAGATAGTATCATGTATGTTGATATATAACCTGTTTTCCACTTACTAATACATAACAAACATCTTTTAAAAACAGGCCGGGTGTGGTGGCTCAAGCCTGTAATCCCAGCACTTTGGGAGGCCGAGGCAGGTGGATCACGAGGTCAAGAGATCGAGACCATCCTGGTCAACAAGGTGAAACCCTGTCTCTACTAAAAATACAAAAATTAGCTGGGCATGGTGGCACACGCCTGTAGTCCCAGCTACTCAGGAGGCTGAGGCAGGAGAATTGCTTGAACCCAGGAGGCGGAGGTTGCGGTGAGCCAAGATCGCACCATTGCACTCCAGTCCGGGTAACAACAGTGAAACCCCATCTCAAAAACAAAGAAAAAAAAAATCACGTAGCAATTTATTTTTTGTACATGCCAAAATACATTTAACGAATATCTTACTATTATTATTATTCTTTGAGGCGGAGTCCCACTCTGTCGCCCAGGCTGTAGTGCAGTGGTGCAATCTCGGCTCTCTGCAACCTCCAACTGCCAGGTTCAAGCAATTCTCCTGCCTCAGCCTCCCAAGTAGCTGAGACTACAGGCACATGCCACCATGCCCGGCTAATTTTTTGTATTTTTACAAAATAGAGATAGGGTTTCACCATGCTGACCATGCTGGTCTTGAACTCCTGACCTCGTGATGTGCCCACCTCAGCCTCCCAAAGTGCTGGGATTACAGGCGTGAGCCACCGCACCCGGCCCTGGTGACTGGATTTTAATTGAAATTATAAATTTTCAATTAAATACATTTTTTTAATTGAAAGTATAAAATTTTCACTCTACCTTTTTCTTAGGAGCAGAAAGAATTTTCGTTTTTTAGTCGAAGTTTACAGAATATGACTGTGACATGTCTGCTTTATAGTCTTTAAGTAGGCAGATTAATACTTTGCAAACAAAAACTACCAGCTTGAGACCCAGCCCCTGACCCTTCCTAGTTCATCTCAGCTTCCTCTCCTGCCAAGACTCTCTCCCAGCTCCCTCCCACCCCAGTATTGCTTCGCTGGTGTTTGAGCTCTACACTCAAGCACTCACATCTGGACCCGTGCCACTGTACACCAAACCGCTAATGCTTGGTAATGGGTTCTACTTTGTGCGCACTTTGCTCATCATCCAGAATGGACTTCTCTTTCTTCTCAGGGCTAGTACCACACCATTTGCAGCTTTAATTCCCACCAAAGGGGCTTCTCCCAGCACAGCAGCTAAAGCATATTCAATCTGGACAAGTTTACCAGATGGGCTGAATGTGGTCAGTGAGACGCTGTACCTGTGCTCTGCCATCTCTACCCGGAGAGCCAAAGCACATCCGTCACTTTTTTCCTCTGGCTCCCAACCTGACTTTAACTGTGTTCCCCTCTGTGCCTCTGTGCAAAATACCAAATACAAGTACTGGAGATCCAATTCCAAAATGGCAGTGTGAGAAGTTTCTCGGACCTGCTTCCCAATGAAACAATAATTGGTGAAAATTATTAGGAAAATAAAAAACCAACACTTAGAGTCACTGGAGATTGTCCAGAGGACATACAACAAATGAATAAATATTTATACAAGAAAATCTAAATTTTGGACAGTGAGAGTCTGTTATTCTTGAGTTACGTTCTTCTCCCTGCCTCCTGCTACCCTCAAACTCCATGTGATGGAAGATCCACTCCAGGTTGTGTGACCAAGAATATAGAGTCACCTCCTGACACCCCAGCTCCCAGTCTCTCTCCCAGAGTTCTGGCTGCCAGCATTTCTCTCATTCCCCTCTCCATGTGGCAGAGGCTAAATTCCCAGTGAGTACACAGCTAGAGAGCTGGGGACTCCTGTCCTCAGCTCTCTACTGCTACCTCAGACATGACAGGTTGAAAACACCAGGCCCCAATTGCTTTTGCACCGGCTTGCTTTTAGGGCAGATGTGGGTCACTGGAAGAGGCAAGCCAAGAAGACTAGGTGCTACTGCTCCTGCCCAGCCTGCCGCTCATAAAACAGGGGTGTCACTTTGAAAGAAGTGTGCCACCGTCCAACCCCCAGCTCTGGAGCAGTGGTACAGAGGTTTCGCTTGGGAGAGCAGACCGTAAAAAGAGAGCGCTCCGGTTGTGCACAATGGCTTATGCCAGCACTCCTGGCACTTTGGGAGGCTGAAGCAGGCAGATCGCTTGAGCTCAGAAGTTCAAGCCCAGCCTGGGCAACATGGTGAAACCCTGTCTCTACAAAAAAGAAAAAGAAAATTTAGCTAGGTGTGGTGGTGAGGGCCTGCAGTCCCAGCTACTTGAGGGGCTGAGGTGGGAGCATTGCTTGAGCCCGGGTGGCCAAGGCTGCAGTGAGCTGAAATCGTGCCACTGCACCCCATCCTGGGTGACAAAGTAAGACCCCACCTCAAAAAAACAAAACACACATAAATGAGAAAGTGAAAGCTCTGAGCTCTCTCTAAATAAATTGACTTTATCTGAAGCAAAGTGTTCATACCTGAGGGCTCTCTGGAAAACAATGGAAGTGAAGGTGGTAAGCAATTAAGAGGAAGCTAGTAGCCCCAGGTTAGCTGTGAGCTAACACAGGTCAGCTGATTTTTGTAACAAAGAGACAAGTGGGGAATGGAGGAGAAAGCTAAGAAGATCCTTCCTGGGGTTGGAAAAAACCTCAAAGACTAGCTTCAGAAACCACTCCTTCAAAGGGGCCCAGATTTCATTGGATCCAACTATAGAATAATTTATGCTGTAGGACATTATTAAAAACAATAGAGCAATCAACATGCAATTAGTGGAGCCTAACAGCTGGATGTGATACCAACAGAGGCAGACAATAGAGAGAGCAGGGAAAGACACAAACAAAGCCCTGCTAAAATCACTGTCTCTTCTGGGTGACTATGCAAATGTCCAAGACCATGTCCTCTGAAGATCAACTTCAGAGGCTTCACCATGGAGAAAATAGACTTCCCTGAAATAGCCCTGCCATGTCACTAAAAAATAAGCAAATGAGAAGTAGCTCTATAGATTGGGTAGGGAAGAATCAGTATACAGCATTCTTAAAATATTAAAGTATTAGTTTTCAACAAAATAATTGCAAGATATGCAAAGAATCAGGAAAGTGTGACTCACAGACACAGTGGGAAAAAAGGCAACCAAAACTGCCTGTGAGAAGGCCCATCCGTCAGACTTAACAAAGACTTCAAACTAGTTATTATAAATATGTTCAAAAACCAAAGGAAACTATGCTTAAAGAAGAATGATATGATGACAATCTCCCCAAATAAAGACTGTCAATAAAGGTATATATATATATATATATCGGCTGGACGCGGTGCCTCATACCTTTAATCCCAGCACTTTGGAAGCTTGAGGTGGGTGGATCACGAGGTCAAGAGATCCAGACAGTCCTGGCCAACATGGTGAAACCCCATCTCTACTAAAAATACAAAAATTAGCTGGGTGTGGTGGCGGATGCCTGTAGTCCCAGCTTCTCAGCAGGCTAAGGCAGGAGAACCACTTGAACCAGGGAGGTGGAGGTTGCAGTGAGCTGAGATCATGCCCCTCTACTCCAGCCTGATGACAGAGCGAAACTCCCTCTTAAAAAAAAAAAAGATATATATGGCAACCAATAATTTGGTTGTTATACATTTTAACTCTAGAATTTTAATTTGGTTCTTTATATGCATATGTGTATATATATATATATATATACACACATACATATATATTTATTTAAATACATAAATTTATATTACATATGCACAGCATATGCAAAGATATATATGTAATATAGATTATGTGTTTACATAAATGTATATATGTACATATATGTATATGTATGTATGTATATATGTATGTTTGTATGTAAATAATGAATCAAATGAAAATTCTAGAGTTGAAATGTAAAACACCAAGGTGAAAAATTTATTACAGGGCCTCAAGAGTAGATTTGAACTGGCAAAACAAAGAATCAGCAAACTTGAAGATAGATCAATAGAGATAAGGCAGCCTGAAGAATGGAGAGGGAAAAAAATGAAAATGAACAGATTATCGGAGAAATGTTGGACATCATTAAATGCACCAACATATGCATAATTGGAGTACCAGAATAAGAGGAGAGAGAGAGAAAGTAGCAGAAAAAAACACATTTAAAAACTTATGGCTTAAAAGTTCCCAAATTTGATGTAAAACATTACTCTTGAAAAACAACCTGGCAAGAGAATAACACATCTGGAGGCCTCACATCCCTATTTCAAAACTTAATACAGAGCTCTAGTAATCAAGACTGTGTGATACTTGCATATGGATAGACATATAGAGCAATGGAATTTAAATGAGAGTGCAGAAATAAACTCTCATATTTGTAGTCAGTTGATTTTTAGTAAGAGTGCCAAGACAATTCAGTGGAGGGAAAGGCAGTCTTTTCAACAAATCGTGCTGGTACAACTGTAAAGCCTCATGCAATACGATGAAGTTGGAGCTTCCTTACTTCATACACAGAAATGGACTCAGTATGGATCATGGAACTAAATGTGAAAGATAAAACTATGCAATTCTTAGGAGAAAATATTGGAGTAAATCTTTGTGACCTTGCATTATGCTAAATCTTCCTAGTTTTGATGCCAGAAGTATAAGTGACAAAGTAAATGATAAACTTCATGAATATTAAAATTTTGAGCTTCAGTGGACATCCTTAGATTGGATAAAATTTTGGTCTTCAATGGAAATCATTAGATTGGATAAAATATTTCTAATTTGACATCCACAGAATTGATATTTATAAATCATATATTTGATAAGGGACTTGTATTTATCAGCTATCGACAGAGTCTCTCTTGGTCACCTAGGCTGGAGTGCAGTGGCATGATCACAGCTCACTGCAGCTCAACTCCCGGGTTCAAACGATCCTCCTGCCTTAGCCTCCTGAGTAGCTGGGTCTACAGCTACACCACCGTGACTGGCTAATTAAAAAATTTTTTGGTAGAGGCAGGCTCTCCCTGTGTTGCCCAGACTGGTCTTGAACTCCTGTTCTCAAGCGATCTTTCTACCTCAGCCTCCCAAAGAACTGGGGATTACAGGCATGAACCACTGAGACTGGCCAATGATTTTTTTTTTTTTTTTTTTTTTTTTTGAGACAGAATTTCACTCTTGTTACCCAGGCTGGAGTGCAATGGCGCGATCTCGGCTCACCACAACCTCCGCCTCCTGGGTTCAGGCAATTCTCCTTCCTCAGTCTCCTGAGTAGCTGGGATTACAGGCACGTGCCATCATGCCCAGCTAATTTTTTGTATATTTTTTTTAGTAGAGACAGGGTTTCACCATGTTGACCAGGATGGTCTCGATCTCTTGACCTCGTGATCCACCCACCTTGGCCTCCCAAAGTGCTGGGGTTACAGGCTTGAGCCACCGCGCCCGGCCTATTGATTTCTTTTGAATTATGTCTTTTTCTCAATGCTGCTGATATGACAGGAGCAGCATTAATTAGTTCCCTTGTACTTCCCTCTTGACACACTTAAAGACTCATCTATCCCATGAAGCTTTTTTTTTTTTCAAGCAATTCTGTGTTACATTAAAATGTCTTCCCACAGAGAGGTTACAAAATCCTGTATTATTGTTTGATACTTTTTACATATTGAATTTGATGATATTAATGTCTGCATATCAACTGCAGCATTTAAAAAATTATTATAATAATTTAATTTCTGGGATACATGTGCAGAATGTGCAGGTTTGTTACATAGGTATACATGTGCCATGGTGGTTTGCTGCACCCATCAACTCATCATCTGCATTAGGTATTTCTCCCAATGCTATCCCTTCCCTAGCCCCCCACCTCCTAATAAGCCCTGGTATGTAATGTTTCCCTCCCTGTGTCCATGTATTCTCACTGTTCAACTCCCACTTATGAGTGAGAACATGTGGTCTTTGGTTTTCTGTCTCTGTGTTAGTTTGCTGAGAATGATGGTTTCCAGCTTCATACATGTCCCTACAAAGGACATTAATTCATCCTTTTTATGGCTGCATAGTATTCCATGGTGTATGTATGCCACATTTTTTTTTTTTAATCCAGTCTATCATTGATGGGCATTTGGGTTGGTTCTATGTCTTTGCTATTGTGAATGGTGCTGCAATAAACATATGTGTGCATATATCTTTATAGCAGAATGATTTATAATCCTTTGGGTATATACCCAGTAATGGGATTGCTGGGTCAAATGGCATTTCTGGTTCTAGATCCTTTAAGAATTGCCACACCGTCTTCCATGGTGGTTAAACTAATTTACACTCCCACCAACAGTGTAAAAGCATTTCTGTTTCTCCATATCCTCTCCAGCATCTGTTATTTCCTGTCTTTTTAATGATTGCTATTCTAACTGGCATGAGATGGCATCTCATTGTTGTTTTGATTTGCCCTTTTCTAATGACCAGTGATGATGAGCTTTTTTTCATGTGTTTGTTGGCTGCATAAATGTCTTCTTTTGAGAAGTGTCTGTTCATATCCTTGGCCCACTTTTTGATGGGATTTTTTTTTTTCTTGTAAATTTAAGTTCTTTGTAGATTCTGGATATTCGCCCTTTGTCAGATGGATAGATTGCAAAATTTTTCTCTCATTCTGTATGTTGCCTGTTCACTGTTCACTCTGATGATAGTTTCTTTTGCTGTGCAGAAGCTCTTTAGTTTAATTAGATCCCTTTTGTCAATTTTGGCTTTTGTTTCCATTACTTTTGGTGTTTTAGTCATGCCTTGCCCATGCCTATGTCCTGAATGGCACTGCCTAGGTTTTCTTCTAGGGTTTTTACAGTTTTAGATCTTATGTGTAAGTATTTAATCCATCTTGAGTTAATTTTTCTTTAAGATATAAGGAAGGGGTCCACTTTCAGTTTTCTGCATGTGGCTAGCCAGTTTTCCCAACAGCATTTATTAAGTAGGGAATCCTTTCCCCATTGGTTACTTTTCTCAGGTTTGTCAAAGATCAGATGGTTGTAGATGTGTGGTATTATTTCTGAGGCCTCTATTGTGTTCCATTGGTGTATATATCTGTTTTGGCACCAGTACCATGCTGTTTTGGTTACTGTAGCCTTGTAGTATAGTTTAGAGTTAGGTAGTGTGATGCCTTCAGCTTTATTCTTTTTTCTTAGGATTGCTTTAGCTATATGGGATTTTTTCTGTTTCCATATGAAATTTAAAGTAGTTATTTCTAATTTCTAATTCTGTGAAGAAGGTCAATGGTAGCTTAATGAAAATAACATTGAATCTATAAATTGCTTTGGGCTGTATGGCCATTTTTACAACATTGATTCTTCCTATGCATGAGCATGGAATGTTTTTCCATTTGTTTGTGTCCTCTCTTATTTCCTTGAGCAGTGGTTTATAGTTCTCCTTGAAGAGGATCTTCACATCCCTTGTAAGTTGTATTCCTAGGTATTTTATTCTCTTTGTAGCAATTGTGAATGGGAGTTCACTCATGATTTGGTTCTCTGTCTACTGTTGGTGTATAGGAATGCTTGTGATTTTTGCGCATTGATTTTGTATCCTGACTTTGCTGAAGTTGATTATCAGCTTAAGGAGTTTTTGGGCCGAGACAATGAGGTTTTCTAAATATACAATCAGGTCATCTGCAAACAGAGACAATTTGACTTCCTTTCTTCCTATTTGAATACCCTTTATTTAGTTCTCTTGCCTGATTGCCCTGGCCAGAACTTCCAATACTATATTGAATAGGAGTGGTGAGAGAAGGCATCCTTGTCTTGTGCCGGTTTTCAAGGGGAATACTTCCAGCTTTTGCCCATTCAGTATGATATTGCCTGTGGGTTTGTCATAAATAGCTCTTATTATTTTGAGATATGTTCTATCAATACCTAGTTTATTGGGTGTTTTTAGCATGAAGGGGTGTTGAATTTTATTGAAGGCTTTTTCTACAACTATTGAGATAATCATGCGGTTTTTGTCATTGGTTCTGTTTATGTGATGGATTACATTTATTGGTTAGCATTTTTTTTTTTTTTTTTTTGAGATGGAGTATTGCTTTTGTTGCCCAGGCTGGAGTGCAATGGCACGATCTTGGCTCACTGAAACCTCTTCCTCCTGGGTTCAAGCAATTCTCCTGCCTCAGCCTCCCAAGTAGTTAGGATTACAGCATGCACCACCATGCCTACCTAGTTTTGTATTTTTAGTAGAGATGGGGTTTCTCCATGTTGTTCAGGCTGGTCTCGAACTCTTGACCTCAGGTGATCTGATCACTTTGGCCTCCCAAAGTGGTGGATTATAGGTGTGAGCCACTGGGCCTTGCCTATCTTTTGATTTGCATACGTAGAACCAGTTGTGCATCCCAGGGATGAAGCTGACTTGATCATGGTGGATAAGCTTTTTGATGTGCTGCCGGATTCAGTTTGCCAGTATTTTATTGAGGATTTTCACATTGATGTTTTTTGGGGGATATTGGCCTGAAATTTTCTTTTTTTGTGTGTCTCTGCCAGGTTTTGCTGGATGATGCTGGCCTCATAAAATGAGTTAGGGAGGATTCCCTCTTTTTCTATTGTTTGGAATAGTTTCAGAAGGAATGGTACCAACTCCCCTTTGTACCTCTGGTAGAATTCGGCTGTGAGTCCATCTGATCCTGGGCTTTTCTTGGTTGATAGACTATTAATTACTGCCTCAATTTCAGAACTTGTTATTGGTCTATTCAAGGATTTGACTTCTTCCTGGTTTAGTTTTGGGAGGGTGTATGTGTCCAGGAATTTATTTTTCTAGATTTTCTACTTTATTTGCATATAGGTGTTTATAGTATTCTCTGATGGTAGTTTGTATTTCTGTGGGATCAGTGATGATAATCCCCTTTCTTATTTTGTATTGTGTCTATTTGATTCTTCTCTCTTTTCTTCTTTATTAGTCTGGCTAGCGGTCTTTGTATTATCTTTTCAAAAAACAGCTCCTGGATTCATTGATTTTTTTTTAAGGGTTTTTCATGTCTCTATCTCCTTCAGTTCTGCTCTGATCTTAGTTATTTCTTGTCTTCTGCTAGCTTTTGAGTTTGTTTGCTCTTGCTTCTCTAGTTCTTTTAATTTTGGTGTTATGGAGTCAATTTTAGATCTTTCCCGCTTTCTATTTATTTATTTATTTGAGACAGAGTCTTGCTCTGTCAACAGGCACTAGGCTGGAGTGCAATGGCGCGATCTTGGCTCACTGCAACCTCCGTCTCCCGGGTTCAAGCAATTCTCCTGCCTCAGCCTCCCACGTAGCTGGGACTACAGGTGTGCACCACCACACCCAGCTAATTTTTTTTTTTGTTTGTACTTTAGTAGAGATGGGGTTTCACTGTGT
This sequence comes from Callithrix jacchus, assembly GCF_049354715.1. Classification (NCBI taxonomy): domain Eukaryota; kingdom Metazoa; phylum Chordata; class Mammalia; order Primates; family Cebidae; genus Callithrix; species Callithrix jacchus. The sequence continues at coordinate 33,253,779 of NC_133517.1, read as the reverse complement.
TGGCCAGGATGGTCTCGATTTCTAGACTTCATGATCCACCCGCCTCAGCCTCCCATAGTGCTGGGATTACAGGCATGAGCCACCTCCCCTGGCCCTTTCCTGCTTTCTCATGTGGGCATTTAGTTCTGTAAATTTCCCCCTTAACACTGCTTCAGCCTGTCCCAGAGATTCTGGCACATTGTCTCTTTCTTCTTATTGGTTTCAAAGAACTTTATTTCTGCCTTAATTTTGTTATTTACCCAGTAGTCATTCAGGAGCAGGTTGTTCAATTTCCATGTAGTTGTGTGGTTTTGAGTGAGGTTTTTTTTTTTTTTTTTTTTTTTGAGACAGAGTCTAGTTCTGTTGCCCAGGCTGGAGCACAGTGGCATGATCTCAGCTCACTGCAACCTCCACCTCCTGGGTTCAAGCAATTCTCTTGTCACAGCCTCCTGAGTACCTGGGATTACAGGTGCCCATCTCCACGCCCAGCTAATTTTTGTATATTTAGTAGAGATGGGGTTTCACTGTGTTGGCCAGGCTGATCTCAAACTCCTGACCTTGAGATTTGCCCACCTCAGCCTCCCAAAGTGCTGGTATGACAAGCATGAACCACCACACCTGGCCTTGAGTAAGTTTCTTCTTTTTTTTGAGATCGACTCTTGCTCTGTCACAAGGCTGGAGTGCAGTGGCATGATCTCAGCTCAGTGCAACCTCTGCTTCCCAGATTCAAGTGATTCTCCTACCTCAGCCTCTCGAGTAGCTGGGATTGCAGGCTCCCGCCATCACACACCCAACTAATTTTTGTATTTTTAATAGAGACCGGATTTCACCATGTTTGCCAGGCTGGTCTTCAACTCCTGGCCTTAGGTGATCTGTCCACCTTGGCTTCCAAAAGTGCTGGGATTACAGGCTTGAGCCACTAAGCCAGCTGAGTGAGTTTCTTCATGCTGAGTTCTAATTTGATTGCATTGTGGTCCAACAGACTGTTATGGTTTCTGTTCTTTTGCATTTGCTTAGGACTGTTTTACTTCCAATTATGTGGTCAATTTTAGAATAAGTGGTATGTGGTACTGAGAAGAATGTACATTCTGTTGATTTGGGGTGGAGAGTTCTATAGATGTCTGTTAGGTCTGCTTGGTCCAGAGCTGAGTTCAAGTCCTGAATATCCTTGTTAATTTTCTCTCATTGATCTGTCTAATATTGACAGTGGTGTGTTAAAGTCTCTCACTGTTATTGTATGGGAGTCTAAGTCTCTTTGTAGGTCTCTAAGAGCTTGTTTTATAAATCTGGGTGCTCCTGTACTGAGTGCATATATATAGGATATTTAGCTCTTCTCGTTGAATTGATCCCTTTACCATTATGTAATGCCCTTGTCTTTTTTGATTTTTGCTTTGGTTTACAGTCTGTTTTATCAGAGACTAGCATTGCAACCCTTACTTTTTTTGCTTTCCACTTACTTGGTAAATATTCCTCCATCCCTTTATTTTGAGCCTATGTGTGTTTTTGCACATGAGATGGGTCTCCTGACTATGGCACACTGATGGATCTTGACTCTTTATCCAATTTTCCAGTCTGTGTCTTTTGATTGGGGCATTTAGCCCATTTACATTTAAGGTTAACATTGTTTTGTGTGAATTTGATCCTGTCATTATGATGCCAGCTGATTATTTTGCACGTTAGTTGATACTGTTACTTCATGGTGTCAATGGTTTTTACATTTTGGTATGTTTTTGCAGTGGCTGGTACCAGTTTCTCCTTTCTGTGTTTATTGCTTTCTTCAGGAGCTCTTGTAAGGCAGGCCTAGTGGTGACAAAATCCCTCAGCATTTGCTTGTCGGAAAAGTATTTTATTTCTCTTTTGCTTATAAAGCTTAGTTTGGCTGGATATGAAATTCGGGGCTGAAAATTCTTTTCTTTAAGAATGTTGATTATTGGCTCCCACTCTCTTCTGACCTGTAGGGTTTCTGCAGAAAGATCTGCTGTTAGTCTGATGGGCTTTCCTTTATGGGTAACCTGACCTTTCTCTCTGGCTGCTCTTAACATTTTTTCCTTCATTTCAGCCTTGGTGAATCTGATGATTATGTGTCTTGGGGTTGCTCTTCTTGAGGAGTATCTTAGTGGTGTCCTCTGTATTGCCTGAATTTGAATGTTGGCCTGCCTTGCTAGTTGGGGAAGTTCTTCTGGATAATATCCTGAAGTGTGTTTTCCAACTTGGTTCCATTCTCCCAGTCACTTTCAGGTCCACTGAGCAAATGTAGGTTTGGTCTTTTCACATAGTCCCAGGAGGTTTTGTTCATTCCTTTTCACTCTTTCTTCTCTAATCTTGTCTTCACACTTTATTTCATTAAGTTGATCTCAATCTCTGATATCCTTTCTTCCATTTAGTCAATTTGGCTATTGATACTTGTGCTTCACAAAGTTCTTATGCTGTGTTTTTTCATCTCCATTAGGTCATTTATGTTCTTCTTTAAACTAATTCAAGTTAGCAATTCCTTCTAACCTTTTATCAAGGTTCTTAGTTTCCTTGCATGGGGTTAGCACCTGCTTCTTTAGGTCAGAGGAGTTTGTTATTACCCACCTTCTGAAGCCTACTTCTGTCAGGTCATCAAACTCATTCTCTATCCAGTTTTGTTCCTTTGCTGGTGAAGAGCTGTGGTCCTTTGGAGGAGAAGAGGCATTCTGGTGTTTGGAATTTTCAGCATTTTTGCACTGGTTTTTCCTTATCTTCATGGATTTATCTACCTTTGATCTTTGAGGCTGATGACCTTCAGAGTGGGTTTTCGCATGGGTGTCCTTTTTGTTGATGTTGATGTTATTACCTTCTGTTTGTTAGTTTTCCTTCTAACAATCAGGCCTGCCTTCTGCAGGTCTGCTGGAGTTTGCTGGAGGTCCACTCCAGACCCTGTTTGCCCAGGTATCACCAGCAGATTGCTGCCTGCTCCTTCCTCTAGAAGCTTTGTCCCAGAGGGGCACCCACCAGATGCCAGCAGGAGCTGTCCTGTATGAGGTGTCTGTTGACCCCTGATGGGAGTTGTCTCCCAGTCAGGAGGCATGGGGGTCAGTGATCCACTTGAGAAGGCAGTCTGTTCCTTAGCAGAGCTCGAGCACTGTGCTGGGAGATCAGCTGCTCTCTTCAGAGCTGGCAGGCAGGAACGTTTAAGTCTGCTGAAGCTGTGCCCACAGCCACCCCTTCTCCCAGGTGCTCTGCCCAAGGGAGATGGGAGTTTTATCTATAGGCCCCTGACTGGGGCTGCTGCCTTTCTTTCAGATGCCCTACCTAGGGAGGAGGAATCTAGAGAGGCAGTCTGGCTACAGTGGCTTTGCTGCACTGCAGTGGGTTCTACCCAGCTAGAACTTCCTGGCAGGTTTGTTTACACTCTGAGAGGAAACTGCCTACAGTAATGTAGGATGCCCCTCCCCCACCAAGCTCTAGAATCCCAGGTGGACTTCAGACTGCTGTGCCTACAGCAAGAATTTCAAGCCAGTGGATCTTAGCTTGCTAGTTCTGTGGGGGTGGGAATCCCTGAGCAAGACCACTTGGCTTCCTGGCTTCAGCCCCTTTTCCAGGGGAGTGAATGGTTCTGTCTCACTGGGTTTCCAGGTGCCACTGAGGTATGATAAAGAACTCCTGCAGCTATCTCAGTGTCTTCCCAAATGGCTGCCCAGCTTTGTGCTTGAAACCCAGGGCCCTGGTGGTGTAGGCACCCTAAGGAATCTCCTGGTGGTGTAGGCACCCTAAGGAATCTCCTGGTCTGTGGGAAAAGTGTAGCATCTGGGCTGGACAGCACCATCCCTCATAGCACAGTCCCTCATGGCTTCCCTTGGCTAAGGGAGGGAGTTTACCAATCCCTTGCACTTCCTGGGTGAGGCAACCCCCACCCTGCTTCTACTCATCCTCTGTAGGCTACACCAGTCCTAGTGAGATTAAGCAGGTACCTCAGTTGGAAATGCAGAAACCACCCACCTTCTGCATTGGTCTCACTGGGAGCTGCAGACAGGAGTTGTTCCTATTTAGCCACCTTGCCAGCACCCCCATTTGTTTGTTTGTTTGTTTGTTTTGTTTTTGAAACAGAGTCTCATTTTGTCACCCAGGCTAGAGTGCAGTGGTGCAGTCTCAGCTGCAACCTCCATCTCCTGGGTTCAAATGATTCTCATGCTTCAGCCTCCCGAGTAGCTAGGACTATAGGTGCCTACCACGATGCCGGGCTAATTTTTGTATTTTGGTGGATATAGGTTTTCACCATGTTGGCCATGCTGGTCTCAAACTCCTGACCTCAAATGATCCACCCACCTCAGCCTCCCAAAGTTTTGGGATTACAAGCATGAACCACCGCACCTTGCCTAACTGCGGCATTTTTAAGATATGGGGTCCACATGCCCTTCTGGTTTATTTGCTATGCAATCTGTATCTCTCTTTTGATGGCCACTTTAAAACTCTTTTGGAATTAAGCCCTTATAGTAGAGCTTTATATTCCTTATTACCAGATTCTTGGAAAACTGCTTTGCATACAAATGCTTAATTTTAAATGGGTGATCAGTAGGATGTATTCTGCTGTCATAATATGTAGATTATTAAGAAGTTGGCACATGATTGGGCTGGAGTGGCAAAGGAAGTACCTGAAATAGTCAAAGAGAAATATTTCCGTTTTCTCAATTTACGAGCCTCATTATCTTGTTCGGACTGCACGTGTGGAATCACAACCTGCAAGGTCCAGTCTCAGAATGGCTCATATCAGAAGAAGCACTGCTCAAACAGCTCTTTCAGTTTTACTTAGAGCTCTAAAAATTTGAAGGACTCTAAATCTTAATTCGTGGTTAATATTTAAATCCTCTGCCTTGGCCAGATGTGGTGGCTCATGATTGTAATCCCAGTACTTTGGGATGCCGAGGTGGGTGAATCAGCTGAGGTCGGGAGTTCAAGACCAGCCTGGCCAACATAGTGAAACCCTGTCTGTACTAAAAATACAAAAATTAGCCAGGCATGGTGGTGCATGCCTATAATCCCACCTACTTGGGAGACTGAGGCATGAGAATTGCTTGAACCCAGGAGGCAGTGAGCCAAGATCTTGTAAAAGTGTGCTATTGTCCTAGCAAGTTATCTTCTTCTTCTTTTTTTTTTTTAATTTCGAGATGGGGTTTCACCATGTTGGCCAGGATGGTCTCAATCACCAAAGTGCTGGGATTACAGGTGTGAGCCACTGCGCCTGGCACAAGTTACCTTCTTTCTATGGACAGTGGCTGTGTTTTCCTCACCAACGCGCCCTTGTTCTGTTCCTCCTCTGCATGTAAGTTTGATCATTACTGCATTGTGGTTTTCTCTATCACGTTTATTGGAATGCATCCCTTTTTGAGAAAGAGGCCAGCCCCTCACCTTCCATGTCCAGCTCCCCAACCTGGTCTACTGGCAGCAACACACAGACCCTCATGGGGGTACAGGGACAGCTGCTTCCTGACTTTGTTGTGGCTGCCCCAGGGCTTGGCTTCTTCTGAGGCCACTGACTTTGTTTTGTTTCTTGAGATGGAATCTCCCTCTGTCGCCCAGGCTGGAGTGCAGTGGTGTGATCCCGGCTCACTGCAACCTCCACCACCCAGGTTCAAGCAATTCTCCTGCCTCAGCTTCCAGAGTACCTGGAATTACAGGCATGTGCCACCATACCCGGCTAATTTTTCTCTTCTTTTTTTTTGAGATGGAGTCTCGCTCTGTTACCCAGGCTGGAATGTAGTGGTGCCGTCTAGGCTCACTGCAACCTCCATCTCCCAGGTTCCAACGACTCTTCTGCTTCTGCCTCCCTGGTAGCTGGGATTACAGGTGCGAGCCTGGCTAATTTTTATGTATATATTATATATATATACACATATATAGATATATTTTTTTCTTTTTGAGATGGAGTCTTGCTCTGTTGCCCAGGCTGGAATGTAGTGGTGCCGTCTAGGCTCACTGCAACCACCACCTACCAGGTTCAAGCGATTCTCCTGCCTCAGCCTCCTGAGTAGCTAGGATTACAGGCATGCGCCACCATGCTCGGCTAATTTTTTTGTATTTTTAGTAGAGACGGTATTTCACCATGTTAGCCAGGATGGTCTCTAACTCCTGAGCTTGTGATCCACCTGCCTTGGCTTCCCAAAGTGCTGGGATGACAGGCATGAGCCACTGTGCCTGGCTAATTTTTGTATTTTTAGTTGAGGCGGGGTTTCACCATGTTAGCCAGGCTGGTCTTGAACCCCTAACCTCAGGTGATCTGTCTGCCTCAGCCTACCAAAGTGTTGGGAGCCACTGTGCACAGCCTGATTTTGTATTCTTAGTAGATATTGGGTTTTACCATGTTGGCCAGGCTGGTCTCAAACTCCTGACCTCAAGTGATCCACCTGCCTTGGCCTCCCAAAGTACTGGGATTTCAGGTGTGAGCCACTGTGCGCGGCTGAGGTCACCTACTTTGAACATGGGACATCCTTTCTTTATATGTTGGTTTCTGTCTGGTACAGAGTGGAACACAATAAAGATGACCTGGCTCTGCATTTGTAGCCCAGAGGCAAACCTGCCATCCTTTTCTTTGTTGTATCAACAGCTCTCTTACAATGGCAGGCAAAGTAAGATGAAAGTGGCTTACTGTCACACAAGTTGGGTACAAAGTTCTTATTTTGTGACTTTTGGAGGGAGTTCAAACCAAGTTCTCTGAGTCTGCTAACTTTGTTCTAAACCCAGTCTATTCTCCATTCAGGGTCACATTTGCCTCTGTCCCGAAGAGGAAGTCTTCCATGTCTTGGCTCAACTAAATTCTTTAGGTACTGGAGAAATTCACCTTCTGCAGAAAGAAATGGTTTCCTTCCTTTCATGGCAAACTGAGCTTACCCTCCCTTTAAATATTAAGACACTGAGCTCCATGTTCATGAGAAGAGATGACCAGTGCTAGAAGGTCTCTGTCAGATTCTGCCTCCTGCCTTTTAAAAATCTGATTATTGTTAAAACCCAGAAGGACACAAAGAGCACTTCCCACTGTCTAGCCACAAAAGACACCGCACTGCTTCATTAGCATCGTGTCCATCAAACGCAAACATAGCCAACCACTCTGACGATATCACAAAGTCCCAGGGCAGACTGGATACTGGAGAGCAATTCAGCACAGCATGCAGTTTTCAAATACTGTGTTCTCAAAAACAAATATAGCCACTAAGGGGAAAACAGTATGAGGTTTAAATTGTGAGATAAAAATGTCTGTTATGTAAGGTTGTAATGTTCACACTCAGCCCTTTTCTCTCAAGCCTCCTTTCCCCAGTTCTGTTTGACTTCAAGGGAAGTATCGTTTAAGAGAGGGGAAGGTATGACCTCAGAAGAGAGAAGAAACAGCAATGACAGGGACCTCAAATTCCAGAGGTCTTCCCAGGTGGGGTACGGGTGAATTTGTTGCCATTTAAAGGACTCATTTCGTGACAAATTTTTTTCTAAACAATGGCTTCTGCAGAACTTGGACAGCTATAAAATCTTCAGTTTCTTGTGTTTGGCTAATCATTCAACATTTATTGTGTCTACATTGTACAAAGAATGAGTTTAATTCTAAAATAAGTTTGAAACAAATGACTAAAACTTCAGTTCCTAGACAAATATAACCAAATCACACAGCTTGCTACATGTTTTCTGGTTTACTGATTGGACCATGTTTACTCTGAGTGGATGAGGCTTAATAGAAAACAGCTTGATCTTTTCCCTTCCGATCCCCTAGGTTCCCTGGCAGGGACCGGAAATAGGGGGAAAGGAAGAGGATGCCAGTTTGGAGCTGAATCATGTACAATGCTTAGGCATGTGCTTTTGCTTATCAATTTACAATTTACAATGGGTTTCTGGTCAGTTCCCAAACCCATTCCCTATTCAGTGACTCCAAAGCTGCATCACATTCCCAAGCATCTTGAAAGTCTTCCTCTCCCATTGCCCACCTGTTCTCAACAGATAGCTTGTCTCATACTGAGAATATTGAGGCTATCAGCTGAGAACTTGTTTACTTTCCTCCTTCCCAGCCAACAAATTGATCTGCTTTCAATCTCCCTCCTTCGCTGTGGTTTTAAGGCTCATCTCTCTACCAGTCTTGTTAATCAGATCACCTTTCAGCTTCTTTGGAGTGGAATCACATCTTAAGATGGAGATTAGATTCTTTAAGCAGTCCATAGGCAAGAGTCACATATGGTCAGAACTACTCAGAAGTTTTATTAAGTCACCTATAACAGTAGGTCAAACATAGCTTTGGGAATACAATTCTGTAAAGTAATATGTAGGTGTAAGTGTATCCAGTAGACAGTATTTATAGGTGTAAGGTATATATACTATATAATGTATACTATAATATATAGCATACAATTCTAAGGAGGGATTATATGGAGAAAATAAATCAAGCTAGATTTTTGAAATACTTGAACAAATTTATAAATATTCTTTCTTTTTCTTTTTTTTCTGAGATGGAGTCTCACTGTTGCACAGGCTGGAGTGCTGTGGCACCATCTCAGCGCACTGCAACTTCTGCCTCCTGCTGGGTTCAAGTGATTCTCGTGCCTCAGCCTCCTGAGTAGCCGGGACTACAGGCGTGCACCACCATACCCAGCTACGTTTTGGATTTTTTGGCAAAGATGGGGTTTCACCATGTTGGCCAGGTTGGAAATATTCTTATTTCTCATTTGGTGTCATCACCTAAGTTTTTGTGGATAACTTTATGAGTTTCTCTGTAGTCTTTAGTTAGTTCTTCAATTTCTCTTACAAGATTGTGATAAACCCTTTACTACCCACTAGTATGAACAATGCATTTCTCTTATTTGTGTGTGGTCAGAAAATCCCTAAATCATTCATACCTTGTTTGGTAGGTTTCACTAAAAGCCCTCTCTGTCTGCCTGTAGACAACCTCATTGAGGGCAATTGCCAGGTGAATTTGAGCATTGTTTAGATAGTTCTTTCTCTTTTCTCTCCCTCCTGCTCCATTAGGCAAAAAGCGTTGGCTACATCTTAGAGCCAAAATAGCAGTTGCTTAAATAAGAGAGAACTTTATTTTTTTCTCTGTTATAAAAGAAATCCGGAAGTAGGTGATGCAGAGCCGTTTTGGGGGGCTCCACAGTCACCAGGGACGGGGGCTCCACAGTCACCAGGGACACAGTCCCCTCCTTTTCTGTCCTGCTAACCTGGTTTGTGGCTTTCATCCTCATGGCTGCTGCAGCTCCAGCCACCGTATCCACATTCCAGTCAGCAGGAAGAAGGACGGTGGTGTTCAGGAAAATTACTCTAAACTTGAAAATAAGGCGAAAGGATGACTTCATATCCTGCCAATGTAAAGCATTGTCCAACTCCCAGTGCTTTACATTCACTCCTGGGAAATGCACTTCTCTTTAGGCACTATTGATAAGAGGACGGAAGAGTTAAATGTTAACTTAGAAGAACTGGTTAGGCTGGGTGCAGTGGCTCATTTTTGTAATTCCAGCACTTTGGGAGGCCGAGGTGGGCAATCACCTGAGGTCAGGAGTTCAAGACTAGCCTGGCCAACATGGCTAAACACCGTCTCTACTAAAAATAGAAAAATTAGCTGCACATGGTGGCAGGCGCCTGTAATCCCATCTACTTGGGAGGCTGAGGTAGGAGAATCACTTGAACCCTGGGAGGCAGAGGTTGCAGTGAGCTGAGATTGCGCCGTTGTACTCTAGCCTGAGCAATGAGAGTGAAATTCTGTCTAAAAAAAAAGAACTACTGATTAGCTGCAGATAAAAACCAGGAGAGATGTTTTTCTAACCTTGCAGAACATTATTTCAGAGTTTTTGGTGTTTTTTAAATTTGTTTGTTTGTTTCTACTGAACATGTTTCTGTCTTACTAGCTTCCCTCATCAACGATTAATTATACTTTGGTATGTGCTCAGATAATATGTGGAAATTATATTTTTAGTATTTGTATGCTTTGATAGTAGGAAGGACAAACGGGCTTTCTTCAAGTCAATAATTTCCCAAAATGTCCCTAAAATGTCTGCTTGTAACTTATTGGACAGAACTTAATCACAAGGCTATACATAGCTACAAAGGAGGCTGGGGAAGCAGTCTTCTAGCTAGGTGCAGTAAAATGACAGTTCTCTTCCTAAGGAAGGGAGGCAGAGATCAGACAGCAGGGAATAGTTAATAGTCTTTGCACAAGGACATAGATCAACTGATTTTGCCCCTTTTACCTGTATCTCTGCCTTTCCCTCTAGGTTTACTAGCAGCCTAAAAGCATATCAGAGAACACCAATAGCTTTAATACCTTAGACCTGAATCCTCCTCCAGCTATCAGGACAACATTCTTTTTCCCTAATGGAGGTCCTACAAAGAACAATCTCACTTGGCTCTGCTCTCTCACCTGCTCTTCCTTCTTCACCCACTTTCTTTTTTTGAGACCGAGTCTCACACTGTCACCGAGGCTGGAGTGCAATGGTGTGACCTCAGCTCACTGCAACCTCCACCACGCAAGTTCAAGTGATTCTCCTGCCTCAGCCCTCTGAGTATCTGGGATTATAGGTGCCACCATCACATTTGGCTAATTTTTGTATTTTTAGTAGAGACAGGGTTTCACCATGTTGGCTAGGCTGGTCTTGAACTTCTGACCTCACAATCCGCATGGGATTACAGGTGTGAGCCATCATGCCTAGCCTTCACCTACTTTAATTGGGTTTTTGTTTCTCTCATCCACTAAACCTGCTTTGATAGGCCGCAGCTGATCTCCTAAACGTCACACTCAAATTGACCGTATCTTGCACAAAGCAAATATTTTATAAATGATGAGTTATTCAATATCTTTACTCGGTTTTCTTATTCATTCTTAAGACAGTATTACTCTCTTTTCTTCTCAATTGCAAAAATTAATATTTTAGTTTCATTATGGGCTAACTAGGTTCTTCTGACACATTCATGAAAATCTAATTCTTAGCATCAATTTGATTTTGTGCAAAATTGCATTCCAACTTTCGAACAATTGGCCTAATAGTACACTTTTGGAAATGACCTTTTTGTAGGCCCAGGTCTGTTTATTCATTTTCCCCCTCCATTGCATAGGTAAAAGAAATTGGCTCTTTGTTGCTAATGAAAGCAAATTCTACTTGGGTTTTATCCAGAGCACAACAGCCAGTGGCAAGGAATCCCCAAGGGAAAAACACCAATAAGATCCTTTCATAATGTGTTTTCCTCTAATCTTCTTCCTGATCCTTTCTCACCAAATGGATCTAGCTATTTTCAAGTTCAATTTTGCTTTAAACCAGAAAACATGGTGTCCTAAATTGATACTCGCCCTCTATACACCTCCCCCTCTTGGCCTGCCTTATTTATCAGGCAGGGCTCCTCTAGGTATTTGGGGTTGGGCCTGAGGAAGCCCAGGTGATTGGCGATTGCCAGCAGGATGTAGTTATACTGCCCCAGTGTGGCAGCTTTCATTCTACTTCAAATGCTGCTTCATTTTTTCTCTCATGCTTCTTCGAGAAACGAACCCACTGTTGAGGAACAGTTTCTGAGTGAGTACATCATAGGACGTTAAGGGATGGTGGTGGTTTTGAGGGGACTCACAACGCTTCTATCAGTTCTTCCTCCCATGTTTTGGGGGCTGTCAGTAAAGGTAATAATAAAAGCTTGGAATTTTAGTAAACAACTTCCATCTGTCATAGCTAAAGAACACTTGGAGCAGGCAGAAGGCAAATCTCAAGGGAAGAGGTTGGTCAGCTTTTAATCAGCTGGGTCTCATGTAATCTTGCCAAGCTCTAAGCAGAGATTGCAAATTTGAAATCCATAAGCTGAATCCAGTCTTAGACATGCTATGTTTGGCAGACATGGATGGTACCTTTTTTTGTAGTTTTTAAAAGTCAGCATTTAAAAGGAAGATTTTTTTGTTTGTTTGTTTAGATGGAGTCTTGCTCTGTCACCCAGGCTAGAGTGCAGTGGTGCGGTCTCGGCTTACTGCAACCTCTGCCTCCCAGTTTCAAGCAATTCTCCTGCCTCAGCCTCCTGAGCAGCTGGGATTACAGGTGTGCACCACCCCGCTTGGCTAATTTTTGTATTTTTAGTAGAGATGGGGTTTTACCATGTTGGCCAGGCTGGTCTCGAACTCCTGAGACCGTGTGATCTGCCCACCTTGGCCTCCCAAGGTGCTAGGATTACTTGCGTGAGCCACCATGCCCATCCTAAAGGGAAGATTTTATATGCAAATCCAGACTTCTGCCATCTTGACACTGCATTCTTGAGTTGCAGCAGTTGGCTGAAACTGAGTAGCTGTTGTTTCCTCCAGGTGGGGGTTGCCATCTGCAATTTATCACAGTCTTCCCTTCTCCCCATGACACACCCAGCGCTTCCCCCATTTAATATCTGCTGTGCTCCTGCCGGCATGTGAATTTTGGATCCCTGTTGCAAACAGCTAGGGATGGGGAAGGAGGAGAGGGATGGGGAAGCAGACTTCACAGAGGAGGGGAATTAAGCTGATAGGAATTTTCCTGGTAAAATAGAGAGGTATGGAAGCTCTAGGAAAGCAGACAGGTAGAGAAAAGACACAGAATTATGAAGATTATTGGCAAGGATCAATCAAACCTTAAGAAAGGCCTGAGTAATCTTTTAGCATGACCTTGGATTTCAACAGACTTTAGTTCCAATTCAGTCTCAACCACATACTCTCAGTATGACCTTGAGTAAATTATTCAGTTTCTTTGAGCCTCAACCTATTCGGGTGTATAGTAGACATACTAGCTCTATCATATGATTGTGACCACAAAATGAAGTAACATATATTATTTTAAAAAATTTACTGGAGTATAATATACCCAGAAGTGCACTTATCAAAAATATGTAGCTCAGTGAATTTTAACAAAGTGAACACATTCATGTCACCAGCATCCAGGTCAAGAAACAGACGCTACCAGCATTTCTTTTTCTTTTTTTTGGTGGCCGGGGTGGAGTATCACTCTGTCACCCAGGCTGGAGTGCAGTAGCATGATCTTGGTTCACTGAAACCTCCGCCCACCAGGTTCAAACAATTCTCTTGCCTCAGCCTCCCAAGTAGCTGGGATTACTGCGCCTGGCTAATTTTTGTGTTTTTAGTAGAGACAAGGTTTCGCCATCTTGGCCAGCCTGGTCTTGAACTCCCGACCTCCTGATCCACTCAGCTTGGGCTCCCAAAGTGTGGGATTACAGGCATGAGCCACTGTGCCTGGCCTATTATGATTTTAATTTATAAGAAAAGAGGTTTAATCAGCTCATGGCTGTGCAGACCGTACAGGAAACGTGGTGGCATCTGGTGGAGAGGCCCCAGGGAGCATTTATTCATGGTGGAAGGCAAATCAGCAGCACCTTTAATTTTTTTTTAAATTTCAACTTTTAGATTCTGGGGGTACATGTGCAAGTTTGTTACATGGGTAAATTGTGTGATACTGAGGTCTGGGGTGTGAATGATCCTGTTACCCAAGTAGTGAGCATAGTACCTAGTAGGTATTAATAGTTTTTCAACCCTTGTTCCCCTTCCTCTTTCCCCTCCCTGGTAGTCCCCATCATCTATCTTTCCCATCCTTATATCCATGTGTATTCAGTTCCCATTTATAAATGAGAACATGTGGTATCGGGTTTTCTGTTCCGGCAGTAATTCACTTAGGATGATGGCCTCCAGCTGCATCTATGTTGCTGCAAGGGACATGATTTTGTTCTTTTTTATGGCTGTGTAATATTTCATCATGTATATGTACCACATTTTCTTTATCTAGTCCACTGTTGATGGCCGTCTAGGTTGATTTTATGTCGTTGCCATTGTGAATAGTGCTGTGATGAAAATACAAGCGCACGTGTCTTTTTGGTAAGATGATTTATTTGCCATTGGGTATATACCCAGTAATGGGATTGCTGGGTTCTATTTTAAGTTCTTTGAGAAATCCCAAAACTGCTTTTCACAGTGTCTGAGTGGATTTACATTCCCACCAGTAATGTATAAGCATTCTCTTTTCTCTGCAACATTGCCCACATCTATTATTTTTTGATTTTTTAATAGCAGCCATTCTGACTGGTATGAGATGGTGTCACACTGTGTCTTTGATGAACACTTCTCTAGTGATGTTGAACATTTTTTCGTATGTTTGTTGGCCATATGTATGTTTTCTGAGAAGTGTCTGTTTGTGTCCTTTGCCCACTTTTCAAGTGGGTTATTTGTGTTTTCCTTATTGAATTATTTAAATTCCTTTTAGATTCTGGATATTGGTTTGTGAGTATTTTCTCCCTTCTGTAGGTTATCTGCTTATTCTGTGGATAGTTTCTTTTGCTGAAGCTCTTTAGCTTAATTACATCCCACTTGTTAATTTTTTTGTTGCAATTGCTTTTGAGGACTTAGTCCTAAATTCTTTGCTAAGGCTGGTGTCCAGAATGATATTTTCTAAGTTTTATTCTAGGATTTTTATAGTTTTAGGTCTTACACTTGCCTTTAATCCATCTTGGGTTAATTTTTGTATATGGTGAAAGGTAGGGATCCAATTTCATTCTTCTGTATTTGGCTAGCCAGGTATGCTAGCACCATTTATTGGATAGGAAGTCCTTTCTCGATCGCTCGTCAACTTTGTCAAAGCAGATCATTTATTTTCATTGCCATATAGTATTCCATTGGGTGAATATCCTACCATTTATTTATCCAGTCTTGGTTAATGGGCCTTTGGAGAATTTTCCGTTTTTGCTTTTAAAAATAGTACATGGCTGGGTGTAATGGCTCATGCCTGTAATTGCAGGTCTTTAGGAGGCCAAGGTGGGCAGATTGCTTGAGTCCAAGAGTTCGAGACCAGTGTAGGCAACATAAGCGAGACCTCTTCTCTATTATAAACATTTTTTTAATTAAAAAAAGAGAATAGTACAATTATGAAACTTTTAATACATGTATTTTGGTGAATATATCCTTGTATTTGCATTTCTGTTGAGTATACCCCTAGAAGTGAAATTAGTGGATCATATGTTAATGTGTGTTAGATACTACCAGTTTTCCAAAGTGGTTAGTAACTAATTTTTTTTTTCTTGAGACAGAGTCTCACTCTGTTTCCCAGGCTGGAGCACAGTGGTGCAATATCTGCTCACTGCAGCCTCTACCCTCTAAGCTCAAGTGATTCTCCCACCTCAGCCTCCCAAGTAGCTGGGATTATAGGCGCCCACCACCACATCCAGCTAATTTTTGTATTTTTAGTAGAGATGGGGGTTCACCATGTTGGCCAGGCTGGTTTTGAACTCCTGACCTCAAATGATCCACCCACCTTGGCCTCCCAAAGTGCTGGGATTACAGACATGAGCCACTGTGCCTGGCAGTAACTAATTTATGCATTCAACAATAGTCTCAGAGAGTTATGGCTGCTCCACATCCTCTCTAATAGTTGGTACTTTCATTTTCATTTTTGCCATTCTCATGGATGTGGTTTTAAAGTCCATTTCTTTAATGGCTAAGGAAAGCAAGCACCTTCTCAAATGTTCATTGACCATTTGAATATTTTTTGTCATGTGTTGGTTAAAATCTTTTGCTCACTTTTTAAAATTGGGTCACCTGTGTTTTGTGTGCATTTCTGAAGTTTGATAGTTTGTGATAAACAATCAAGGAGCTGTATAAAAGAAAGGAATGTGATGACAGTTTAATTCAGGAGGAAGATGTGGGAGTATGTGTGGTGGACAAAAAATAAAGCTCCTGGCCGGGTGCAGTGTCTCACGCCTGTAATCCCAGCACTTTGGGAGGCCGAGGCGGGCAGATCACCCAAGGTCAGGAGTTCAAGACCAACCTGGCCAACATGGTGAAAACTTGCCTCTACTAAGAATACAAAAATTAGCTGGGTGTGGTGGTAAGCACCTGTAATCCCAGCTATGTGGAAGGTTGAGGCTGTAGAATTGTTTGAACCTGGGAGGTTGCAGTGAGCCAAGATCATCCCACTGCACTCCAGCCTGGGTGACAAGAGGAGAACTCTGTCTCAAAAATAAATAAAATAATAAAATAAGCTCCCCAGCCCTTGGTGTGGTCCCTAGGTCCTAGAATAGTGACAGATTTTAGGAAGAGAGGAGGATGGCACCCTCTTTTGCAAAACATCTCTGAAGGGGTAGGACCTTGGAGAAAAGTAGCTGTAGGTGACAGGTCCAGATACCAAAAGCTGCGATCCCGGGGCCCATGCAAGGAGAAGGAAGCTTCACCTCAAAGCACTGGGTTTGCTCACGACCCTGTGCCCTTTGAAGGACCGTGACTGATAGGGCAACTCTGGGACAAAAGGACCAGCAGTGTGGGATAGACAGAAGAAAACCTGGGCTGGAAAAGGTGCCGTGTGTAGCAAGGAACAACTATGGCAAAGGCAGTGGCAACTGAATGAATCCAGATTCTTTTCTGCTTGAGGATAAAAGCCTATTGGTTTTCCTTTTTGGACTGCCTAAAACAAACTCGTTGATGACTGCAAGAGACCCACAGTGGATAAGGAGAAGCCCCATGACTTCCTGACAGTCGGCCATGTGGGGTCTCAAACCAGTTCTAAGTAATTTGAGAAATAAAGAAAATGTGAAATGATTTGCATCCCTCCTGGCTGGAGCAGTTTATACATACAGGACTAGATTACTTTTTAATTTTGCTATGTAGTGGCCAAAGCATATGCCTTGCCTAATTTTTATTTTTAATACTTATTCCTTATGTTATTCTTGAAGTTTTGTAAATGTTTTCATAAACTCTAAACATTTTTCATTGATTTTTTTCTAATTCCAGAAGTAATCATTGTAAATTATAAAAAAGTTTTAAAAGATAAAAGCACAAAGAAGAACATAAATCTTTTATGATATGATTTTTAATAACCATAAATATTATTTGTGCAATATATTTCATTGTTTCCCAATGTTGGATATTTTAGGCTATTTTCAATATTTTCTTCTTATAACTTCTATTTTCAATCTTATAATATTGAGATGGACTATACGTTTTTAATTATTTGAGATAAATCCTACTAATGGAATAACTGAGTCAAAGGGTATATCCATCTTTAAACGTTTATTACATATTTCTAAATTGCTTTCTACAAAGTTGCATCAGTGAACTCTCTCACTATTTCAGCAGCAATGTTGGAGAGTGGCTGTTTTTGGCGCCTTGCCAACATCAATTATTGTCATTTTTTTCCCCCCCACCCCAGGTTGAGATGATGAGTTTATTGGTACAGACAACATTCACATATTCATACTTTGGCTTCTTCAGACACCTTGATCTTTGAGACTAGACTTTGCAGAGTCAGACACCACGTGGAAACACGTAGGCCCCACATACAACACTCCTGCTTCGTAGTGAGGGAGACAAACTACCCACGTCTCCTGATCAAAGTACTTTTTTATTCTTACACAAAAATCTTAATTTGCTCTTCCTCCAAATTCGTTTTGAGGGATGCTCTCCTCACGCAGGTCTGGTTTAAACAGAGGCCGCCTCACCAGAGCAGACTTTCAGTCCAACAGGAGTCTCCAACCCGTGATTTGCACATGTAGGTTTGTGCAGGCAGGGAACACATGTGACAGGGAACCACTTTGGTGGTACTGGACAGGTGGTGTTTCTTCACTGGATTTTGGTGACTGCTTCATGGATGGAAGTGGCCACATAATCTAGATTTTTGGTGGTTACGCCATACATGTTGATTCGACCACGTGGCAGCAAATAGATTTTTTGTTTTGTTTGTTTTTAGGTACCATCATTTCTTAAATGCCATTACATAAAGCAGGTCACTGTCAGCTCTGACCTGGATGACATCTAACAGCCTCTTAATGGTGCCCCAGTCAACATACTCCTCACTTCAAGTAACTCTTCATGCTCTACCCAGAGTGTTTCTTCTAACTTGTGAATCTGATCCCTTCCCTGCTTCAAATCTTTTAATAGCTTCTATAACCCATAGAATGAGGCCTCAACGTCTTTACGGTTCATGAGGTTCTTCATGCCCCAATTCTACCTACTCCTTTGGGATCTTCCCTATCATTTCATCTGTGTCCCAGGCATACTGTGTCCTAGGCATACTGAACTCACGGGACACTACTCTGTGCCCCAGGCATACTGAACTCATTTCTGTTTTTAGGAGTTACTCAGATTCTCTCTTGGTCTGTCTATTCCTCTCTTTCTGCCTTCTGATCTCTACATATACAAGTTCTTGAGGTTGGAACATGCACTTTCTTCCTCTAACTCTAGCTACCCGCCTTCTCTTCCATCAGTGAAGAGCGTTTGAACTTCGTCAGATCTGAGATGGTCGGACTGGCGTCTGGCGCTAGGCAACACCGCCCCCTTGAGGAGCTCTGCATGTTCTGGGCCCACCAGCTGGCTGTCTCCTCGAATACTTGGAGAACGTAACTGATGGATATTTAGGGATCCTAATGCCAGTATCCCAGTGATCCATATCCCAAATGATCTCTTCAAATGTTGCTTCTTCCTCATCCCTTCTCCCCTTGATTTTTCTGGGATTTCAAAAAGCCTGTTAGACCTCTTGCCTGGATCCTCACGGTCTCTGATTCTGTCTTTTGTATTTTCTATCTCTGTTTCTCTGTGTTGCACTCTACTTTTCTCCCATCTTCCAGTTTGCTATTTCTCTCTCCAGCCATATATTAAACCCTTCTGTAGTGAGCTACTAATTTTGGTTATAGCGTTTTTAAGTTTTAGAATTTCTATTTGGTTCTTTTTCAGTTCCATTATGCTTCCTTTAAATATATATTCTGGTCTCTGCTAAAACTTGTAAGCCTCTGCCTTATTTCTATAAACATAGCATATTTGTTGTAGAGTTTGCATATGATAATCTTAGTAGTTAGGTCTTTGTGTGTCTATTTCTGTTGTCTGGTCTTTCTGCTCTTTTTTCACACATATTATGTGGTTTTTGAGTGTGTCTGGTCATTTGTTTCTGCTAGGTGCCTAGATGTACTACTAGTCCAGGCCTTCCTTCATCTAAGTTCAATTCTTGAGTTTCCCTTGGCCACTGAGGCATGGTAAAACCAGGCTGCAGGTCACTGTGGGATTCTTCTTCCAGTTCACTTTGTTCTAAGGCTGTGTCCTTCTGGGTTCCTGGAGAAGGGTTGTCCTACCACAGTACCTATTTTTGTTGGGCTCTGCATTTTGACATTTGTCTTCTTGGGTTTGGGAATTTGCCAGGTTAAGTTTTCAGCTGTATCTTTGGATCAACAAATCAAATGCGCTCAGAATAAAGGCAGTGGGCTTACCTCTGAGCACTGGGCTTACCTCTCTGGGTTCTTAACATCTCTTAGATTTGAGCTCAGTAATTTCTCTCTAGTGTGTTTTGATGTTTGATGCTTTAAAAAATCCAGGTTCTTTAGTTATCCTAGGAAGCTGGGTTGATCCTAATCACCTTACTTTCCATGCCAGAGGTGGGAATACCGATTTCTGATTTTTCTTGGCTCTAGGAATGCCAAGGGATAAAAACTTGTATTTAGCTCTGGGTTGCAGTTCACATATGAAAATATCTCTCTGGACTGTATATATGGACTCTGAGGCTGAAAGAGGCCAAGCCAGAAGGAGAAATCAAAGTCCCTTTCGGCTCTTTAGATAGATGGCAGAGTATGTGCACAGTACTCTGTGTGGCTGTCATTGTCCAGAGCACTCCTCTTATGCTAAGGCAGGCTGTGTCCCTGTCTCCAGCACTTGGCTCTCAGATGCTGTAACAGAGCTAGGGCATTACCATCTGCAACTCCCAGAATACAGTTCTACTGGGATTCTTCTGGTCACTGGCCCTACCGAGTGTCCTTGATTTTAGAAACCACATTTCCCAGCATGCAATACACCACTGTCAGTCCCCAGCCCCAATCTCACTTCTTTTTCAATTGTGTTCTGACAATCTCTGACTGAATGTAGAAAATGGTCGGTCTAAGGAGAGGAAAGGAGGAAAAAAGTGCTGGCTGCCCATTTTTCTTGTCGGTGCAGACCTTGAGTCAGGGTCAGGCTGAATAATGGTCCCCTAAAGATGCCCACATCGTAATCCCTGGGAATTGTGACTCTGTTACCCTATGTGGCACCTGCTGTTCTGATTAAGTTAATGATGTTGATGGGAGGATGGCCTGAGCCCAAGAGTTCAAGACCAGCTGGGGCAACATGGCAAAACCCAATCCCTATAAAAAAACTAGAAAAATTAGCCAGTCGAGGAAGTGCGTGCCTGTGGTCCCAGCTACTGAAGTAGGAGGCTGAAGTGGGAGGATCATTTGAGCCTGGGAAGTGGAGGTTGCAGTGAGTTGTGATCATGCCCCTGCACTCCAGCCTGGGTGACAGAATGAGAAAAAAATTAAAAATAAATAAAAAAGAATTTTAAAAAGCTAGTGATGTTGAAATGAAGAGCATATTGTAGATTTTTCAGGTGATCCCAGTGTAATCATGAGAGTTCTTAGGAGAGGCAGGCAGGGTGTCAGTCAGAGAGGAAGGCCAATGACAGAAGCAGAGGCTGGAGTGATGGGAGGGACTATGAGGCAAGGATTGCTGGTGGCCTCTAGAAGCCAGAAAAGGCGAGGACACGGATTCTCCCCTGGGGGCTCCAGAAGGAATGCAACCCTGCTGACACCTTGATTTTAGGACATCTGACTTCCAGGACTGTAAGATAAATTTGTCTTACCTTAAACCACAAAGTTTGTAGTACTTTGTTACAGCAGCAATAGAAAATGAATACAGGCAGGCCATCGATTTATCATCCAGTTTTACAACTACTGTTCTTAGGGGAAATGATTGTCAGATTCTAGAAACAGGTCAATGGCATGCTCAACAGAACCCATCATGGCTTTGGGTGAGGTAGAGCGTTGGCCTTTTTCTGTGCCTTTTATGCTGCTGCTGCTTTCTTTTGTGTGCTCCTTATTTAATTTCACACAGGCGTCTTACCACAATGCGGAAACTGCCCTGGCTTTCTGATATCTTCTTTCTGAGCAGAAAAGAGTCACTTCCTTCTCGCAGTGATGAGGCAGGTTATGTATCTCCACCCAGTTCATGCCAGTTGTGCATTCGCTGTGTAAAATCCAGTGTTAATCACCTGCCCAAATTTTGAAAGTTCCTGTGATGAAATAAAATGAAACAGAAAGGCTGGGCATGATGGCTCATGCCTGTAATCCCAGCACTTTGGGAGGCAGAGTCAGGAGGATGATTTGAGCCCAGAAGTTCGAGCCCAGCCTGGGCAACATGGGGAAACCCTGTCTCTACAAATAAATAAGTAAATAAATTAGCCAGCCATGGTAGTACATACCTGTAGTCCCAGCCACTTGGTAGGCAGAGGTGAGGATCACCTGAGCCTGGGAGGTCAGGGCTGCAGTGAGCCATGATCACACCATTGCATTCCACCTTGGGCAGCAGAGTGAGACCCTCTGTCTCTCTCAAAAAGAGTAAAATGCAGTAAATATTCCACCTATTTCAAGTATTCCATTGAAGATGTCTTCAGTGTTTTAGATTGTAGCCTAGGCATTTACAACAGGTTTTGACAGTGCTAGGAAAAGGCAGCGTGACATGGCAGGCAGAAGACAAGCAGCCCTGTCATACCCCTGTGCTCCTGCTGCTCTTTCAGGAAGAGGGGATTGACTATTTTGAAATTTATTTTACATTTTATCTATTTACATAAATTTGGAGCTGTGAAAACAGAAGGCACAGTCCTTGCTCTTGCTCTTGCATTTATCAAGGGAGACAAGCAGCTCAAGAAATAATTATCATGCAGCATGATCATTGCTATGGGACAATGATGAAATGAGCATGTAACTGAACCAGGTGGAGGAGGTGGTAATGGCATGCATTAATCAGTTCTCCATGCACACATAGTGTCATGTGCTAGATGATGCCTCATCTTGTGGAAAGAAATGTGTTTGAAACCCTGGGCTACATGTGCTCAGGACTTCCTCACCTCCTCCGCAGAGGTGTCCCTGCTTGTTTTGAAGTGATGACACACCTGTAGGTGTGAGGCAGCCAACCCTCTGGGCTTAGGGAAGACCCTATGCCTTAGTCTCTGAGGCTTTGCAATCTTCCCCTCAAAAACTGTGCTGTTTTCAAACTTGATTGAGCCTCAATGATGGGTTTGGGGTGACTGGTTGTATAACCTGAAGCCCAGGACAGACTTGAGTATGTATCTCTGAAGTTCAAACATCGTCCATCTGAGGAGTCAGCCCACCTTTTCATAGTCTTGCTTTGATTTCCCTCTTCTTTTCCTACATACTTGTGTTCAAATTCACAGACAGAAAGTCTGGAGCTCCCAGATATAACTTTATTATTATTTTTTTGCTTGATCCAAGCTTAGCTCTCAGAGACTCCCTTCTTCCTAGCCTGTGGTAGAAAAGCTGATCTTGCCAATTCAAGTTCATTCCATCAGTTCTGGTTTAGACCGTGTGCCGCTTTGGGTCCAATACTCAGACAAGCTTTACATTCTTCTTTTCCCCTTCTGCCCAACAGTCAGCCAAGCTCCAAGGGACATCATTATCTGTGGTGTCAGGGAAAAGGCATTGGTTCTTCACAGGCTCATGTCCTCAGGCATCCACAATGGGTACCGTGTGTCCTTTCTCTTTGTGAGGACAGTCTTGGCTATTGCTGTAGGAGCTGGGCTTCTCTACTCACCACGCATCCACTTGGCTCCAGCCACAATGATTTCCCGCTGTGCTGCCCACCACCTGGCTCTGCTATGGGGTCTGCTTATGTCATCCTTCACCATCTGTTGGCAATCCTGAGCTCTCCAGGCCCACCTTCCATGCCTCTCCTTGGGTATGTGGAAAGTCCAGGTTTCCTCCGCCCTGCGGGAGCCAAGGAAGGCCTTGAGCTGTGGCAGGGCTGGCTCGGATCCTCCTTTGCTGAACCCACCACACTGCCTTTTCTGAGCTCTCCTGGCCACCCTGTGTGGATGTGGGTGTTCTTTGGGTTTGTCTCTTCCTACAGTTGCAGGCCGTGTGCACTGGGCACAAAGACCCTCTATTCCAAGCATAATTCTCCAAGCATATAGGGGATTTTACTACCATCTTTATCTTCCAGCCAGTTTCAGCACAGGGGTGAAGGCCAAGGGTAAATGCCACACCAGCGTTTAAACTTTCTTGCTTTCCTTTCCCAATTTCATCCAAGACTTTTTTTTTTCCTCAGCCCACAAGAGGATTGTATTCTTCCTTGCTCTCTGGTTTCTGGAAATCACTCTAGGCAGGGTTGGAAAAGTATAATTCGTGGGCCAAATCTGGCTACAGCCTTTTTTGTCAATGAAGTTTTATTGTACACAGCCACACCACTTGTTTACTTACTGTCTGAACAGAAGTGATTAATTGAGGTAAGGACTATCAGGTTTGCAAAGCCTAAAATATTTACTGTTTGGCCCTTTACAGAAAAAGTTTGCCAACCCCTAGTCCAGGCTCTGAATCCTCTAGGTTTGACACTAGATATTTGTAGCCAAGACTTTTGACTCTAAAGAAATCTGCTTCTCCCCAACTTCCACCCTGGTCCTTGGTCTTGCGATGGAAAGTCATGGTGACTTCAGGACTCTTTAGGAACTCAAAGCCAACTCAAATTCTCATGGGATTCATTTGTGTCTTCCCTTCCTTTGCACAGCAAGTCTGGTTTGGTTTTAATAAGAAGGGGAAGTGCATCAATTACTATTTCAAAAGGTTCCTTGATGCTTTCCTTCTGATTTTCTGCTGGGGGCCTCTGTGGCTGTATCCCCAGGCAGATGTCTGGCCGGGCCTGGGGCAGTGTATTCTCCAACCCCTTTAAGTGGAGCGATTTTCCCTAAGGGAAGCAAAGAGACCCTGGCTCCTAATGAGCTGGTTTTGGGCAGATTCACCAAATGCAAGAATCACTGAATGTTTGAGCTGGAAAAGATGATCATACCCAGCATCTTCTTCACTGACCCCCTTGTCCCCCATCTGGTTTAACAACAGAGACAAGACATGGGGAGAGTATGAGGAGAAATGCGGAGTGGCCTGGTCAAGAGCACACAGCCCAACTTGTGGACCATTTGTTCCTCCCCCCAGTTGCCTGTGCCTGGGCTGAAACATACCCAGGCATAGGCAATTGGAGGGGGAACAACCCAAACAAGCGAGAGCAGCACAGCTCCAGGCACCCCATGGCATGAGCCTGACCTAGCCTGGCTCCCTCGCTAAACGCTCCCACTCATGCAGCAGCCAGGGGCTCAGAGGAGTAGCATGAGTTCACACAATAGGCAACAGGACAGGACCACCAATGACCTGCGGCTCTGGGGTCCCTGGATTCCATGTTCCTAAAATTTCCCTTTTTTTTTTATGTTATTCATTTCTCAGATCTCTGGTTTAGGGAAGAAAAAAGATGAAAGTTGCAGCAGGACTACAAAGATACAATTGGGATGGAGGGTTTGGGGTGAAGGAGTGTTGATTCCAAAGGACCACTGGCCATAGTCACACCACCCACCCCAGCCAGCCTCTTCTTCCTTCTTTTTCCCTTGGAAATTGCTTCTTAGATAGTAACCACTGTTAATGACAACACTAGTTACATTGCCTAAAGGAATATAATGTATTAATCATAGCTAATATCATTAGCACTTACAATTTACAGGGCAAATCTGAACATACACAGACCTGGTTAAAGCTAATGGCTCTCTGCTCTACGCTGGCTCCAGCCCTGACTCCTTACATGGTTATGATGGTCCTTGCCAAGCTCTCCCACCTCCTCTCTAGTTATGCCCCCTTCAGATTCTCTGCTTTAATCAGATTTTAGCTCTTTGGACTTAAAAAAAATTCCTGATGTGTACTTATTCTCTTTTGCTAGTGAACCTTTGAACATAATGTTTTCTCTGCTAGAAAACTGTTTCTACCCACCTCCTGCACTCACACATTGACCTACACCCCAATTCTTCTTTTCCTAATTCCTTCCTATTCCTTAGAGTGCAGCTTAGCCATAACCTCCTCCTGGAAGCCTTCCCCAGAGGAGGACTTTCATGTCCCGGGACTTCCATGACATCCCCCTTATACCACAATGATCTCTTCACGTCTTTGGGAGCCTCCTTAGGCCAGGGCTTTGCCCAGGTGCTTAGTCCTTAGAAGAACTTTAATAAATATTTGTAGAATAAATGAATGAACCGATGTCTGAACAAATGGAGTTTTGCTAACCCCTTTTGTAGCGCTCCTACATGGCTTGCCCAAAGTCAGCTGCGTAACAGGGAACAGAGTTGAGACTCAAAGGCAAGCTTACCAAATACATGTCCGGTGCTTTTTCTGGTATCTTATAAGGCCTGACATAAGCCTGGCTATTCAAAGGGCTTAAGGGAAACCTAAATAAATAATTAGAGTAATGTGTGGGAGAAAACACATGAGAAAGAAATCACGATTATTCCTGGGCAATGAAGGATTGCTCTAGAGAGAAGTTTTTGTGGGCTTATGCAATGGTCCCATCTCCAGCCAAGCTCTCTTCAACTTCTGAGCTGGGGGACTGGGAGTGTTGTTCAAAGGAGACTGGAAAATACCTGTAATTTTTTTTTTAATAAAGAGAATATATTCATGTATTATTTGAATAATTAAAAATTACTTTTAAAAATGAGCACTGCCAAGGGATTTTTGTGTACCATGCTCTTCAGCTGATGAATTTTTCCATTAAAGGATTTCCAAATGCTAATTTCCCTGTCCGAGGCTCTTTCCAAATGCTAATTTTTTTTACTGCTTATTCCAAAAAGAAAGGAAAAAAGAAACAAAAGAAAAAGCAAAAAAGGAAAGCATGAAAACAACCAAAATACTTTTGCTCCAATTATCAAAGATGCTTACCGCTGCACTCATTGAATGCAAAACTAATTGAATAGAGAAGATGGACTGCAGTGACTGAAGTGTGACAATGACTAGACTACTTAATTTGTTGTTTTCTTCCAATTTATGACTCTTTGTC
Source organism: Callithrix jacchus (assembly GCF_049354715.1). Taxonomy (NCBI): domain Eukaryota; kingdom Metazoa; phylum Chordata; class Mammalia; order Primates; family Cebidae; genus Callithrix; species Callithrix jacchus. Next base: position 33,227,993 of record NC_133517.1, on the reverse strand, counting down.
ACAGACGATTTGTCTTTGATGCTATTTCTAGTCATAAAGCATCTGGTCTGTATAATTAAGGGGAGCTGAGAAAATGTAATTAGCCAAACATGCGGGAAGGAGATGGCAAATCTTCTTCATGACAGAAATGCAGCCCCGAACCATATTCCTTTTGGATAAAGACATTATTCACTGACTCAGGTGGGATGGTTCCCAGTGAGTTGCTCCATTCCCTGAAACCGTCCTCTATGGCTCCCTCTAACGGTTGATCAGTTCTAAAAACCTGCCGGTATGCGCTGCTCCCTCACCCTCAGCCCCATTCCCCATTGTGGATAGATAAATGTATAAAAATCCATGCCTGGTGGCTTAGAAATGACCCTGGCAGACGTATATGAGCATGGTCTAAGGTCTGGCTCAAAAGTAAATGCCATCTGGAGGATAAGAAGAATGTCAGAGGAAGAACACAGAACAATAGCAGCAACTTCCAAATAACCAAGAAACCCTAACAGGTGTAGACCACACCATCCTCTATAAAGGACTAGGTGGTTATGTGAACACACATGTCCAGACTCCGGCACCCCTTGGACAAGCCCCATGCCTAGTGTCGCAGTTGAGCATCTGTACGTGGAACAGATTATTCAATTGCATGTTGTGGGACCTGATGGGTATTATCAGGATGGAGCTGTAATAGAGAAAGAATGTTATAGCTACAAGAGTGTGGACAGGTTCAGATGTGAAGACATATGTGGAGCCTGAAGAGTTAAGGCTTTCTAAGTCATTCTGTTGAAACTAATCCTTGGATGTGTTTTGTCAAGTGGTGAATAAGGCTTATCTGAAACAACAGCAACAAAACACAAACCAAATGTCCCCATCAGGCCTGACTGTAATCTGTGGCTGCAGATGGGGCCACCATAACAGCAGTAACCCGTATTTCATTACCCCAGTTGCCAAGTGAAATACTGGTAAGCAAAGGACATCTGGGTCATAGAATGTGGATTCAAAGCTGAGACCCAGTTCGCCACTGTGTGCAACCTCGGGTAAGTTGCTCGGTCTCCCTGCACTTGGTTTCTCATTTGGGCAATGTAGTGACGTCTGTTATACAGGGCGATGGTGAGGATTAAATAGTGAGTGCAAGTAAAGAGTCTCGGGCAGGCCTGTGCAGACTGAGTAGCTGATCATTATTACTACTGTACTCATGTTTACCATGTCCTCCCGGGTCCCCAGGATGTGTCTCCTATTTGCTCACAAACAAGTGGCATCTGCCATGATCTCTCAGTCCCCTGATCGCCTGTGGCCCTGCCTGCAGAGTAGGTGATGGACTCTTCGTTGCTTTTCGGTCCCACCTTCATGCTTGACATCTCTCGGGGTGACTGGTTGACTCACCTCCACCCTCCCTCTTCTTGCCCCTGTGGTCCTAATTGATCTATGTGACTCTAGTTCTCCCCATGAGAAGTTAATTTCAGAGTTAGCCCTTGATTTGTGCTGTACCAAGCAGTATGGGTCCCCTGTGAATGTGTAGCTTGGAACAAACAGACTCAGAAGTTGACTGTAGCTGGAGAAGTTTTGTGGGCTTATGCAATGACCACATCTCCAACCATGCTCTCTCCAACTTCTGAGTGAGCTCCTGTTTCTTAGAGAGCTGGAGGGTGGATGCTTGCCCCATTCAGTGCACCTTTCCCCTTCTCTACCCTTGGTCCTTAATGAGGATTTGTACCTCAAAGCACAGAGTTCTCTACCACTCCCTTTAAGTGGTGGGTGGCAAATAGCTGTCCTGCTTTTCTCCCCAAGCTGGAAGTATGTTTTTGCTTATAAAGCTGGAGCAGGGCGCGGTGGCTCAAGCCTGTAATCCCAGCACTTTGGGAGGCCGAGGCGGGTGGATCACGAGGTCAACAGATCGAGACCATCTGGTCAACATAGTGAAACCCCGTCTCTACTAAAAAATTAGCTGGGCACGGTGGCACGTGTCTGTAATCCCAGCTACTCAGGAGGCTGAGGCAGGAGAATTGCCTCAACCCAGGAGGCGGAGGTTGCAGTGAGCCGAGATCACGCCATTGCACTCCAGCCTGGGTAACAAGAGCGAAACTCCGTCTCAAAAAAAAAAAAAAAAAAAAAAAAAAATGCTGGAGCAGAAGAGTTACTGCCTGGAGAGAATGGAGAACATCTGCAAAATGAACAAAGCTCCTGTTTTCCATGGCATTGGGCATTAAACACTGTCACAGATGGCTTTACTAGAGGAGTATGGACAATGTGCAGAGATCCAAACATGTCTGTTTACTTACTCCTTCTCTTGAGAACAGCAATTATGGGACTAGGCAAAATGGTATAAGAAAAGAACACTGGCTTTGGAGTCCAGACAAATCCAGCTTCAAAACCTTGTGCCTTAACATACATTTCTATGCTGATTTAGTTCACCTCTGGGCCTGTTTTCTTGTCTGTGAAATCAAGATAGCAGTACAATATTATGCAGGGTTTCTTAAGTTGCAAGTGACCGAAATCCAACTTGAACTTGCTTAATCCATAAAAAGGGAATCTGTTAGCTCATGTAACCTAGCCAAGAAAAAGCCTGGCCTCAGAGTTGGCTGAACTCTGGGACTGGATTCCTACCAGGTAAAATTCTTGTCTTTGTTTACTTCTGGAAAGGTAATTTTTATAATAAATAATAATAAGGGTGGCAATAATAAAAGTGGTTTTATTCTCTCCTGAAAATGGGCTGCATTTGCTGGCAAGGAACATGTCCTAGGCTCAACTCTTTCCAGATAGAGACCTTTGTAGACATTTTCAGGAAATTACTCTGTTTCTTTAGCCAAGGACTCTTGCCCAGTTTAGGCCAATCACAGCCCAGTGGGAGGAGGTGCTACACGTGGCTCAGCCTGGGTCATGGGACAGCCCTGTGGGTACAAAGTGGCATAGTGAGGCTTTGGGAAATCACTACGAGTCATCCCAACCTGTCCACTTCCTCATGGCACTTTTGTGATTTGAAGGAAGTCACACAGTCACATAGCTCCTGGACTAGTCTCTCTGGTGATTGTCCTCCTAGAGGAAGCTTTGGGGAGAATGTGGGCACCTTGGCATCTCTGTTCATCGGACCCTTCAGACTCATTATGTGCATGTGGTGCTTACCATTCTCTTTGTGCAGCTTCCTGACTTGCTGCGTCTGCAGATGGCCCCACCCCAGGCCTGAAGTCTGGCAGCACCTTTGGTATCTCCAGGGCTCCCACAGCTGATGTAGCTTCTACTGCAGACAAACAGCCCTTTTGTGTATCCTCTTTCATCCCTATGGCTGTCACTGTGGTCTGTTACCTCACAGCCTCCTCAACAGGGGCGAGCTCTGATCACATTGGTCCCCTGCTTCCAAATGACAGTGGCTCTCCATTATCTCCCAAATTAGTGGGAGACTCCAAGGCTTGGCATTCAAAGATGACCTTTATCTTATCCCAAACACCTTCCAAGCCACCCTTGCAGTGTTGGGTGTTTAGATCCTGCTACTGAAGGACAAACAAGTAGGAAAGCCTTTGGGGACCAGTGTAAGGAAAAGAGCAGGAAGGAGTGAGACTGGCTGGTGGCGGGATGCTAGGCAGCCTCACAGCTAGAAAAGCAAGCTGCATGAGGCCGATGATCCTAGAAGCCAGTGAGAACTCCCGCATTCTCTGATGTGTGTTTTAGTTAAGATCAGCCAACCTAGGGTGCTAACCAATGGAATTTTGTGAATGCCTTTACCTCTGATATTTAATGTGTTGAAACTCAAGACATTTCCCTCTTTGGTGGTGAAAAAAATCCATAAACTACTATTGTTTTTATTGGGGAATGTGTATGGGCGATGGGTGGGAGTGGTGTAGAGTGGGAGAGATTTTCCAAGTAGCAAAAAAGAAGACTAAAATGAAAGCCATTATTCTGCTTTTCAGAACTAGTTGCTTTTATTTCATGATGGTTGCCTGGAGACTTTGTTTATATGTATTTATAAAGAAATAAATGCTGAACTTAGGCCTAGAAATCCAATGAAAAACATGTCATTCTCAGCTTTGAGATGTGGAGTGTTTGCTCTCTGAGGATAAGAGGCCATGCTTGCCTGGATTCTTCTAGTTTAAGACTCTCTTTAATCTGCTGATGAAGTTTTACATATGTATATACACACACATATATATACACCCCCAACACATATCTTAAACATTTTAAGCTGTCTTTTAAAAATCGCACTGAACAATTCTTTATTGCCAGCAGGCACTCATTTCACCTTAGGAATGCTAGCAAATGCTCCTGGCATCTAAGCACCATTAATGGAGAGACCCAATGCAATGGTGGCTGATAATTCACTTCCTGCTTGTCATGGGCCTTGGCTCAGCTCAGCTAGTCATGCAAATGAAGGCCAAGGAGATGGGCAACAAACAGAAAGGCTCCAGGTTTAGCATCTGTGTATCAGATGACTCATAGGTCAAAACCAGATTTTTCAAACCCTGCTCTGGCTGAAAAAGTCTCAATTTCCCTGTGTCTCACATCCTGTTCTGTTTTTATGGAAAAAAAAGAAACCATCAAAAGAAATGCACATTGATTTATTTCCCAGGGTTTTTTTTTTTTTTTAATTTCCTGGTATTAAAATTTTTCTTTTTCACTCTTACTCTTACAAGCCTGCAATTAATTTAGCATTTGAAATGTGAGCTTCTGAAACAAACTCCCGTGAATGCTACATAACCATGTTTGGTTTTGTTTTCTCTTAAACTCCTCTTTTGGTTTTTGTTAACATTAAAAACACACACAAAAAAAGACAGACGGGGGACGGGGAAGGGATTTTCCAATGTGTTTTCAAAACAACCACTTAGAGTCAAACATCAGCAAGGCAGGTCATTCTAATATTGCAGTAACAACTTTCCAGGCACCAAGAAAGAAGGCATGTTGCGATAACTTTAAGACAAATTGCTGACAACATAATCATTGTCTTTTCCTCTCTGAGAAGTAAGAATTTTCCAAGCACTCTTGAGGACTGTTAGCGTTTCTATGCCCTTAGAAATCATCAAACTTTAATCCTGGTTAGATACTAGTCAATATTTCCAGAGGACAGGAAGTGGCACATGACTTTGAGTATCAAGCTTATCATGGCCAACGAAGGACAACTACCTGCATTACATGAGTGGTAACTGCACCGTACGCCCGGACGATGGTATGAATGTACACCTACTCATTCATTCATTCATCCCATATTTATAATCAGCAATTAATATATAATTCCTGTTCTAATAGATTTTTCAGGCTGATGTGAGAGGTGATAGGAAAATGTAGATAGACATTGAATAAGTATTTCCAAGGCACGTAGTTTTATACAGAAGAGGGCAGTTCTCTACATAATAGAACTTACTTCGTCTAGGACCATGTGAAAGACTGCTGCAATGAAGGCCACCAGCCTCTTCTCGCAACCCTCTAAGCACCTGCCACTCTAAGAGATGAGGTCTGTTTTCCCTTCCCTTGAACCTGAGCTGGCTCTGTGGCTTGCTTTCATCAGTGGAATGTGGCAGCAAAGATACCATGTGACTTCAAGGCATAGTCATTAAGATCCCTTGTAGCTTCTGTTTTATCCCCTTGGAAGCCAAGCCCATATAAAGAAGTCTAGCTGGAGAAATCTCAGAGAGAGAGAATGGGACCCAGTCAGCCATCCCATCTGAGGTCCCACATGTCTGTGTGAAGCCACCTTGGACCCTCCAGTCTCAGTTAAGCTGGTCCAGTGCCACACAGGGCAGAAATTAGCTGTCCTCAACCAAGCCCAGCTACACGGCAGATTCATGAGCAAATGAATGGTAGTTGTTTTAAGCCATTAGGTTTTGAAGAGGTGTGTTTTGAAGAGCAATGGATAACTGAAACAGAGTCAGGGAGGTTTTCTGGAGGAAGTTCTATTTAAGCTAAGACTTGAAGAGTGGGCACAATTTGACTCTTCATAAAAGAGTTAGTATTCATCGAAGATGGAGCAGCCCGGTAAGACCTCCCAGGCTGAAGGAACATGATACCTTCAAGAACTAGAAACAACCCGGTATGGCCAGAATGTAGGGTAGAGAACATGGGGGCTGGGGAGATAGATGAGGCTGGTAAGTGAGAAAAGAATATAGCTGATACTTACTGAGTGTCAAGTGCATGTCCAGACCTTCATCTGACATAATCAGCTTAGTAAAAACGAAAGTAAGACCTTTGTTCAGAGAGGGGATATTCCATGCCATGGATGTTTCTGGCTATTAACACAAAGACCTGGCTGATTACAAGTAAGACCTGATGAGAAGGAGAAGATTCACTTATCCAACAAATATCTGTGGAGTACCAGTACCATCTTCATGGGAGAAAGAACTCACAATGCATTTCTGATAAATATGAGCCAGGGTCAGGCACATAAAAAGGCCATGTTCCAGTGGTCTACACATACACACACCCCTCTAAAATCAGAAGGTGACTTAGAGTCAGGCAAATGTGTGCAGCCTTAGGAGTGTCACTGAATTTCACTGAGCTTCATCTATAATGTTAGAAAATAACCTTCCCTCCATAGGATTATTGAGGAGTCTTAAATGAGAAAAGTCTATGTAAAGCACCTAATGAAATACATGATAGGGCCCAGCAAGGTGGCTCATGCCTGTAATCCCAGCACTTTGGGAGGATGAGGTGGGTGGATCACAAGTCAGGATATCAAGACTATCCTGGCCAACATGGAGAAATTCTGTCTCTACTAAAAATACAAAAATTAGCCAGGCACCTGTAGTCTCAGCTACTTAGGAGGCTGAGGCAGGAGAATCGCTTGAACCTGGGAGGCGGAGGTTGCAGTGAGCCCAGATTGCACCACTGCACTCTAGCTTGGGGAACTTTGTCTCAAAAAGAGAGAGAAAAAAAAAAAGAAATACATGATAGGTACTCAAAAAGTGACAGCAAATTTAATATTGTATGGATATAGTACACACCATGGCCAGGCATATCTTGTTAAATAAGCAGAAATGGAATTCAATCAATTAAGACAACAGAAAACGTGCCATTATTTTGCCTTCTTTATTATATTTATTAGGAAACCTATTTCTACCAGCAGATAATGGACTAGCCTAAAAAAAATTATAGAGTAAATTATAGGTTAGCGAAGCCTTCTCCTGAATCCTTTCCTATTCTCAATGGCATGATAAGTCAAGAGCACATCGTTTGAGACTGTTTGATCCGGTGATGTTCAAATGTGCAACAAGGAACTTAGTCTGATGCTTACTACGTGCTCGACTTAAAGTCATCTAACTTTCCCAGCCATCTCCAGTGATAGGTATTAATTTTCTCATTTTGCAGAGGAGCAAAGCAAAGGTCAGAAAAGTTACTGACTTCCCTGGCACTAGGCCCCACAGCCAGGAAGTGCCTCAGAATTCAAATTCAGGTGTACCTGACATCAAAGCCTGTGCTCTTTTCCCTAGCAGGCAATGTGTTTAGATATGCTATCACTTCTGAAGGAAGTCATCCTAGTTTAAACTTATGGGATCTCACAAAGGGCCTTCAGTGTCTTCTTAAGGACCACCATAAGTCAGTGGCTATGTTTCTTTTTTTTTTTTTTTAATTGAGATGGGGGTCTCAATGCCACCTGGGTTGGAGTGCAGTGGTGAGATCTTGACTCACTGCAGCCTCTACCTCCCAGGCTTAAGCAGTCCTCCCATCTCAGCCTCTTAAGTAGCCGAGACCACGGGCATGCACCACCACATCTGGCTCATTTTTGTGCTTCTGGTGGAGGTAGAGATTTACTGTGTTGCTCAGGCAGGTCTTAAACTCCTGAGCTCAACAATCCGCCCCCCTTGGGCTCCCAAAGCACTGGGATTACAGGCAGGAGCCACCACGCCCAGCCAGCTGTGTTTTCAAAGCAACAAATATATAAAAGCAGATGAGCACAGGGAAGGTGAACTGTTCCTTGGGAGAAGTAGCACAATGACTGTAGTCAGCTTATTGGAGACTGCCCAAGAAAAAGCCAAGAAGGAATCTTCAGCAGCTGCTGTGATCTCATCTGCTTATTTTAACTTTTTCCTCTAAGAGTCAATAGAGATGATATCCAAGGGTTGCCTTAGCTCCAGGTTTCTATTATGTCACAAATTCTGCCATACTGGAGTTTAGAGCTGTTCTTTGGAAAGGTGGAAATGTTGATGAGCGGAGCTCTGATTCCTCTAATATTGGGGCCTGGCTTATTCATATCTAAGAACGGACTCTTTCTAAGACAATTCAAGCCAAATGATTTCTTCCAAGGGAGGAAGGAAATAGATGTTTATTAAATTTCATTATGTGTCAGGCAGTGGGCTAAGAATTTCCCCTTATGTTGTTAAACTCTGGCAACCCAGACCATCAAGGCTAACTTTGACCTGAAAGCAATCCAAGACAAATCCCATCTTTACCATTGGCAGCTGCTGAGGAGTAGCAGTGGGTAAGCTGTGTAGAGATCCATTCATCCATGCAGCAAAACACTTGATTGGCTTGAGATGTGACATGCAGAGCAAAAAGCAGGACATTGCTCGGGGAGAATTACAGAAAAGGGCCAGGTAAACAGCAAGTGATCACTTTAGTGCTGTGGTGAGACATGCCCAGGCAAACCACAGAAAACAAGGGGATAGCCAGCTGTCACGGGGGATGGGGGATGAATGGGCTTTTTATGGGACACCAGGAAGGTGGGTAAAGCCAGGAGGAAGGACAGCAACAGACCCTATAAGAAGCAGCCAGAGAGGTGACAAAAGTAATAGGCATGATACAGACTATAGTTTTCCTATCAGGAACCGGAGCCACACAAACATCAGCCCACCTCTTGGATATGATAGGAAATAACGCCAACAATTTCCGTTCTGAATACTAAGGACAAAAACGAAATTACATTGCCTGCAGTGCAAGGGTTGTTAGACTTAATTTAGTCCCAAAATTAATCCTGAAGTTCAAAAGCTAAAGGAAAGTGGAACAAAAAAGAACCCGAGGCTCAGGGAAGCAGAAGAGGGCTCTTGGAGAGGAGAAGACCGTTGCCTGAAGTCGTCAACAGAGGGAGCTGGGAGGCTGCTAACCCCTTTGATTGCAGCAGGGACAGGGCGTCTGCGCAGCGCTCCCGGCTCCCCGCGAGGGGGCAGGAGTCGACGTCGTCAGTTAACACGCTCGTCAGAAGTTCCCGGGCGCCACACACGATCCTGCTAACGTGGTCGGAGAAATACGACCTCAGCGCAGGTGACGCATGGGCAGCTGACGCCACGGTGATGTGTGCAGATGCGGCGGGGGATCTGACTCAGCCCTATGGCAAAACCCACCCGTTTCCTACCTTCAATCCAGCAGGATGCCCGTCATGGAGAAAAAGGCAGAACCTGCTTGGGAAGACAGAGGAAATCCATCCCTTTTATTTTCCTTATTTTATTTAATTGTATTCATCCCGTTTATAAGTGATCTCATCTCTCCAGAATCGGCGTTTTCTCTAACAAAGCAAATGTTCTTGTCCTTAAATGGAAAGAAAAATAAGCTAGAAATGTCCCACTGTGGTAACAGTAGGAATGAACTAGGGCCTTAGAGAACCAGCCTAAAATTGACAGTAGGGCTATAGCACCCTGGCAGAGGAAGGATAGCTGCGTTTCCCTGGCGAGGGATCCACGTGGCAGCAGAGAGGGATTAAGTTTCATGAGAACAGGAACCAACTGTGCCTGGTTTGATTCATTCTATTAACCTCAGCCCTTGGCAAAGTGCCCAACACATAGTAGGTGCTCAGTATTTTAGTGTTGACTGAATAAATGAACAAATAAATGAATAAAGGCCAAGTCTTCAAACAGACCTAGATTTAAATTCTGGCTCTTAATTCTTATCAGTGGCAGTGTATTGGGCAAATTGTTTGACCTCCTCTTGGCCAGAAGTTCTTCAGCAACAATGACTGTGCCACAGTCATCACTAATTCTCAGTGTCTGAAAAATAACAGGTGCTCAATAAAATATTTTATATAAATGAGATTCTATGCCTCCATTTTTTCCTCTGTAAAAGAGGCACCATAATATTTACTTAGTAGGGTTAACTGTTACAAAGGGTAATGAGATAAAGCATGTAAATTCCTGGCACATGAGACGTATCAAATAAATAGATGGTTTATTCTGTTTATTTGTGTTGGAAAACATTGCCCCTGCTTTCTGTTACCCTCCTCCAGGTAATCCTCAGATGTGAACCTGGGACACCATGGGCTTTTCTAAGGACTTTGTAGTGACTGTTTGTCCCCTGCCTGTCATCACCTGTGGACCCTCTAAACCTCTAAGTTTGCACTCAGAACCATTCCAGGCGTGTCCTGATTGAGAGGCCGTGAGAAGAGCTAATTATCCCCTTCAGCCCAAAGTTGGAGATTGGCTGCTAGCAGTAGGAGAGATGGCAGCCTCAGTACTGGAACCAGCAAGAAGTCAACCAACTGTCTGGGAGCCAGGCCTGTTTCTTACCATCTTCTTAGCCCAGGGTGGAACCAAGAAGGAGAACACTGCCATTGAAACCCATCCTGAAAAAAGCCACAAACCAAATGCCACAGTTCAGGGGCCTTCTAGGTCTGCAAGCTGTGCCTGAAGTAATTCTGGCCGTGTTTTCCTTGAATTTTACTTTGGGAAAGACACAACTGGGAGAGTCAATGCTCAAATCTACGGAAGAGAAATGATTCCAAAAGCTTCACGGGGAGTTGTACAACCTCAGGACCGTCTAGAAGTTCTCAGGAGGCAGACATTTGCAACTCTAGGGCTTTATAAGATGAGCAAAGACAATTTTCTTTCCAGGGTGCTTAAGGACAGTGTTGCCTACGGAATTCTTGAGGAGTCACTCAGTTCTGTGTTTCAGTAAGATGATGAGACACAGAAAGCTCAACAGCAACAATTACTGCTTGAAGATCCTTTTTCTTTCTGCATGGGAATGGATTAGAAGTATCTTTTAGGGAATAGGCAATGATGATATTCTGCATTTATAAGGTGCTTTTACATTTCTTACCAAACAAGTTTATATTTCTATTGCCTGTTTTCATCTTTAAAACAATTCTGTAAATTAGATATCAGGCACTTTTAGTCCCATTTTACAGATAGGAAAACTGATACTTGAAAGGTCTAGGTTATTATTCAACCTTACATTTAATTAGAGGCAGCCGAAGTTTGCTTCCATCTGCAGTGCTTTTTAGTGGATCATCCAGCCTCCCAGCTCACAGGTTAATTTGGAGTCAATGGAAGAAGCTGAAAATCAATATGATGCCAGACTCCCACAACAGAAATAGATATTTGTGGCTTAAGTCTGCCTTATTAAGAAAATGCTTCTTCCAAATGTTTTCATTAAAAAAACTAAAAATGTATCTCCTATAGAAGTTAAATTTGAGTATCTTCTCTTTACTTTCTGATTCCAATAATCCACTTCAAATATGTGACCGCTATTGCCTGAGTTTGTCTTCTGAAATATATATGAAGGAATATTATCTTAGGGAAATAATTTTCTCTAGAAAAATATATCAAGTTGTCTCCTGCAATTTGAAAAAATTTAGCCCATGATTGATTCTTGGGATGAGCAAGGGGTGCGCGATTCCTAAAATATGTTTTTTAAATTTCATACGTATTTAGTTGCTTGTGAGTTTTGATATAAACATGAGCTAGAAAGCAAAACTGCATTAAAGATGAATTTAGCTTTGACGGACTTTATTGTTTGATTGATTTGGCAACAGGGTAATTGGCAAAGTGGTTATAATCACATATTTTAATTCAGAAACAGCACTTCTCACAAAGTCAACTTCTTAAATCTTGTTTCTGAAGAAATTGGCGCCAGGACAGCGTCTTCTATTGGAATAAGTGTATGTGAGAAGCAGCAGCGTATGCCTGGAAAGCTCATGGGGTCTGAAATCACAGACCTGATTGTGACACTGGACTCCATTCATTTCTTCATTTATTAAATAAAAAAAAACACTCTGTGTGGCAGGCATTGTGAGTGAGGCATAGATGATGGTGAACAAACCTCACCATCCTTCCTGCCCTGTAGTGCTTCCAGTCTTATGACTTTACTCATTGTATGTCCTCAGGCAAGTTACAGTAGTTCCCTGAGCTCCATTTTAACTGTAAATTATATAGGAATCAATACTAAAATGAATGAATGAAGGTATTCTTTTCACAAGACTGATGAAAAATGACTAAAATAGCATAAAGCATCTGGTTCATGGCAAGGGCTCAGTAAATACTGTGATTTACCCTGTCTAATTACATCAACTCCAGCAGCAGAGGGCAGTAGCATCCCTGATGACCTTGAGTCTTAATAAAATCCCTACAATTTGGCTTTTACCCTCCAAACCCTCCTCCCTAAATCTGCTCCTGGTTTTCCCATCGCTGGTGACCTTGATCGGCTTTGCTCAGTCCTCATCCTCTTCCAGCTCTTAGCTGAGCTCTTCAGTGGACAATCGTGGACTCCTACTTGAAACCCTGCTTCCCTGGCTTCCCTTATTCTATTCTCTCTGGGTGTTCTTCTTTTCAGCTTCTTTTTCTCCTTTTTGTCTTGCCCTCTCTTCCTTCCCCTCATCCTCTTACTAAGTGCCCTATCAATGCACATGGTGTCCACATCTTCCCTACCAGCCAGGACCTTTCTTCTGCCTCCTTTCCCATTCAGCAGGCATCTCCACTGTATCCCTTCATGTTTCCAGCTGAACACCTACAGAATTGATTCCATCCTCTTACTTGAATCGGTAAGGATTCCATCCCTCTCAAAGGGCCTCCTTCCTCTTACTTGAATCGGTAAGTTACTTAAGCTCGCAGATACCTTCATTAGAAAACTGGGAGTCTTTTTGGACTCTGCTTATCCTGCCGTTTCCACATTCAAACAATTATCAAATGTCGCTGACTTGGCCTAATCTTCTGAATCTCTCTTCCCCTTCTCTCTCCCATCACCCTGTGCGGCTTCTCATGCCTTTTATTCAGACTCCAGCAATGACCCCCTAAAGGGGGTCTGCTCTTTCTCCATCCTGCCTCACTTACTGCTGTTAGACTCAACTCTGTTCCTAAAGTGCAGTTCTGATCACCTTACTTCCTTGCTAAAAACCCTTCATTCATGAGTCCACCAAGCTTCAGTCTGGCACACCAGGAATTCTTTCCAATCTGACTTCAGCTGACATTTCTGTCTTGTCTCTAACCCCCTCCCAACACTCATGCAATTGATGGTCCAGTGGGGAGATCAACACTAATCCATCACCTCCTAAGCAGGCATCTGTGAATTACAAGAAGGGCTCTGAATGAAAAGAAGAATATGATGTCAGAACGTAAAACTGAGAGCCTAGTCTGGCCCATTCAAGGAGCTGAAGAAAGTCTGGAGAGATGCAAACAGAGGGGGTGTGCGTGCAACTCAGAGGAGAGGTGGCAGGGCTTTAGAGAGGGTGCCCGAGAGATTTTGATCTTTATCCCGAGAGCACTGGAAAGCCATTGGAGGCTTCTAAACCTGAAGGGCAAGATTAGATTTACATCTTTAAGAGGTGGTCCCACAGCAGGTAAGCTCCCTGAGAAGGAAGTTCTCTGCTTTTCACTCTTGGTAGCTTTCCGAGTGCCTGAAACAGGATCTTCTAAGACAAGCACTCCATGAGGAGCAATTAAAGTGCCTGGACAAAAGGAATAAAAGCAGATGAGAAGGAAGAAGAGGAGATGAAGGGAGATCAGGAGAGCCAGGGAAATGGACAGGAGAGAGGGGATGCCATTTAATATTCAAGGTGCATGTATAAAATAATGAGATACTTTTACACAAATCTTCTAAATGTGGGCTGCAATTTCACAGCTATCACGACAAGTGGCAGAAACTCTATTGGAACTTAGCTTTGGAATTGTCTTCAGCAACTGTTTATCAGTTCCACACCTCAAATCTCATGGCTTTATTGTCAAACTTGATATAAACTGCCTATTTTTTCCCACGTTCCTCTCATCATGCCTATATGTTCCTTTTATCACTTTTTCTTAGAAACATGGTCTCCCTCTGCCACCCAGGCTGGAGTGCAGCTGCGCAATCATAGCTTATTGTAACCTCAAACTCCTGGGCTCAAGCAATCCTCCTGACTCCTAAGTAGCTGGAACTACAGGTTCTTAGACACCATACCCAACTAAATTTCTAAACTTTTTTGTAGAGATGGGGTCTCACTATGTTGCTCAGGCTGCTATAAGTTCTTTTTATATACCTCTTTATATTGTTTTCTGTCTTGGATTATAAACTTCTAGAAGACAGAGACCAGATCTTTTCTTTCTTTTTTTTTTTTTGGTGGAGTGCAGTGACACGATCTCAGCTCACTGCAAGCTACGCCTTTCAGGTTCAAGCGCTTCTCCTGCGTCGGCCTCCTGAGTAGCTGGGATTACAGGCACAGGCCGCCACACCCGGCTAATTTTTGTATTTTTAGTAGAGACAGGGTTTCACCATGTGGGGCAGGCTGGTCTAGAAGTCCTGACCTCGTGATCTGCCCTCCTCGGCCTCCCAAAGTATCATTTATATAGGGATTACAGGTGTGAGCCAACACTCCCAGCCAGATCTTTTCAATTACCCATAGTAGGAGAAGCAGCTGTTAAGGTGCTGCATGCCCTATGGGAACTTCTCCCTGTTAGTGTAGGGGATGGTACATTCCCCCAGGGAATGGGGGATGAGGGGTCAGTGCCTGAAAGGGGAACTAGGAACAGGGCAGGGAAAGAAGCTTCTGTCTTCCTCTTTCTTTCCTTTGTCTAGTACCCTGGATGTTAAACTTCTAAAAATGTACCAAAGTGGTGAAATTGCTTTCATAAGAGCATGCGCTCTGGAGATGCAATGCCTGGGTTTGAATTTGAGCTGATTACCTACTAGCTGAGGGGCCTTGGGCAAATGACTTAACTTCTCTGTGCCTCGATTTTCACATCTTGAAAACAGATTGATGGTACTACCTATGCCACATGGCTGTTTGGAGATTAAATGTGGATGCATTCAGAGCAGGCCTGGGCCATGGCGAGCACACAACACTTGCCAGCTGGTTTTATTATCACTGCTGCTAAGCGGGAGGGTGCTCGTGTTTGTACTTCCTCCAATTTCAAGATCCTTTGTTCTAAAAATTTTGATGCACATTTCTCATTTATTCTTCCACAGACTTTAATTTGATGGTCCACAGAAATGTAATTAGCATTGTGCAAATATTTTGGTCAGGACTAAAAGCTGCCTTCAATATTTAGCAAAAAGAACCAAACATAAGAGTCATCACATTTTGAAAGCTGAATGTGAGAGCTCTGTGGGCAAATCCCCTCACAAGTGAGAGATTTTGAATAAACAGTAATTATGTAGCAAAAACCTAAGTAACAGCTGCAGGGAGTATTGAGACAAACAGCCTGGAGGTTTGTGTACATGAGGGATGTAACCTGGTGGAGTAATTTATTATCTGGGACAACTGAAATATCAACTCTATGAGTATCATCTGTATAGGAAATTCAGGGAATGAAAATATTTCCATGTCATCATGGAACACTTATTACCGTAATGTTTACTTTTCAAAAGTAGGTGTGACGTTAGCCAGCTGTGGTTTACTGATATGATATATAATGATGATAAAACCTATGTATATTTATCTGATATTGTCAGAATTGCCCGTCACTTCCTAGATGGAGTATGGTAGTGATTTTCCATTTTCTCACTGTTTTCAACAGTTATCTTCGAAAAAATATTAGCACTTCAAGTAAATAGTGAGGAAACAAAGAACTAGAGAGAGAGGGAGAAAGTATGTGACATATGTGAGTGGGCAGAGATGAGAAAACAGTACAGCCCAGTGCCCCTAGGTAAAATGAAACTCTTGTGTTTTCCTCCATCGTGAGTTTCAGGTCAAATCTTTCCTTATTGAAAATTCACCCAAGAGACATGAAGATGACCTCTGGCCAGAGACTGAGTCATCTGTGCATGACATCAGCACGAACTGCTTCTGTAGGCACTTGGGAAACAGAGCAGAAGCTCTATTCCAGATCTAAGATGATAGCTTGGGAACCCTTTTCATCCATGTGCATATAAGGATCTTGACATGGAAAGAGATGATGCAGCCTTCTTCCTTGTATAATTCATTCTGGTTATTCACACTCCTAGAACCATAAAGTTTGGAATCTGCTACTTTCTAACTGTTGCTTATAGAAATATTGTCAGAGTCAATCAGAGCCATGGGCAATGTGTGGAACGAGAGGGTATCCAATGGAAGAGTATCATAGAAATCCCAAGTGTGAGGAAATGTGTGTGGAAGTATATTTGTTGCACACTCCTTTTTAAAAGGAACCTGTTCCATATATGTGTCCTGCTTTTGTACAACTCTGGAGGAAATGCCGCTTGACCTGATGTCCTCATTCACTAAGAATTCAAACAGGAAGAGTGGATAATCCTTCCATGTCATCCCAATTAGTCCTCAAGGATTGTCTTTTAATTTTTTGTCAAAAGTGTTTACAGAAAAACGCATAAATGAATGAATAAATGCCTTCTCCTGACAGCTTAAGTTGGGGTGTGGTCATGATAAGACACATACATTTGTGCAGTGTAAGGCTATAACACTATATTTCTTCTGAGATAAGCACTGTGATACATTTTTACCTCTACATCATTTTAGAGATGGGTACAAACAAGACTTAGAGATTTAGGAGATATCCAGAAGCATCCAAAACAGAACTTTTCATTCTCATCCCATTATTTTCTATTGTAAATCACTACAAGGTTGACATTCTAGCTTATATTGTCTAACATACTGAAAAGTCATGTCCACTAGTTGTAGCAGATAAAGAAAGGAAAACGAAAAGGAAAAGGGAAAGGAATGGAATGAGAAGGGGAAGGGAACAAGAAGGGCTGCATTGTCCTTCACTGTCTCAGTCTGGTTTTTCCAGTTCAATCCCTGGTAGCCCAGGTGGAAGAGAAGCATGGGGCTAACCCTGTGCTCTCTGGCACCCAGCACGTTAACTGAAGGGTGTTTGCACTGAGCTGTTATCATGCCAAGAAAGAACTATTAACACAGACTAGGTTGGGAGAAATGGTAGGTTTGATTTACTCACAGTTTATAGCAGCAAAAACAAAATGAGTGAAACTAATTTATTTATTAAATTCTTGGCCAGTCAGAATCATGCACCTGTCATATTTACTCAGCTTTTATTACTGAGATTGCACCAAAATTTAGATAATGCAGGGTGTTTTAAGTTTTTTTCTCCAAAGTAATAAATTCTACACATTCTTAGGTATCAGTGTATTTGAATGGCAGATTTCAAATGTAAGTATCAGAGAAACACCAGGCAATTGGTTTTTCAGTGAAAAGAAAATTGTGAATTGTGGTTAGCAACAGATAAAACTAGCCACACCGGTTGTTTTTAAGATCTTTCTCTCTCTTTTTAAGAGATAGAGTCTTGCTCTATCACCCAGGCTGGAGTACAGTGATGAAATCATAGCTCACTATAACTTTGAACCCCTGGGCTCAAGGAATTCTCCTGTGTCACCATGTCTGGCTAAATTAAAAAAAAAATTTTGTAGAGATGTGGCCTCATTATGTTGCCCAGGCTGGTCTCAAGCTCCTGACCTTAAATACTTCTCCCACCTTGGCCTCCCAGAACACTGGGATTACACACATGAGTCACTGTGCCCCACCCAGATCACTCTTTTTAAATATTCTGCAGTTTCATTATAATGTGTCTATGAGTGGATGTATTTTGATTTATCCTGTTTGAAAATGGTTGTGCTTCTTGAATCTGCAGAGTCATGTCTTTTATTAATTTTAGAATTTTTTCTTTTTCTGAGAAGGAGTTTCATTCTTTTTGCCCAGGCTAGAGTGCAATGACACGATCTCGGCTCACTGCAACCTCTGCCTCCCAGGGTCAAACAATTCTCCTGCCTCAGCCTCCTGAGTAGGTGGGATTACAGGCACCCACCACCATGCCCAGATAATTTTTGTATTTTTAATAGAGATGTGGTTTCACCATGTTGGCCAGGCTGGTCTTGAACTCTTGACCTCATGTAATTTTTTCAACCATTATCTATTAAAATGTTTTCTTTCTTCCATTTTCTCAATTTTTTCTGTTTGAAAATTCCATTAAATTTAGTGGGACCCCTCATTTTGTTCTACATGTCTCTTAATGTTTATATTTTTTATCTCTTCATCTTTCTGGGCTTTGGATAATTTCCTCAGATCAATCTTCCAGTTCAGTAATTCTCTTTTTTCTTCTGTCTTATCTGCTGTTAATTTGTCCATTGGGATATATATAATATATATATAGATATAGATAGATAGATAGATAGATAGATCTATATATATATATATCTGTGTGTATGCATGTGTATGTATTATATGTTTTTAAATTTTGAAAGAACTTTTATAGAATTAAAATAAATGTAAACATAGTTCACAGAGTTTTCATATCATATCATCTAGTTTTCCCCCACTGGTGACCTAAAAAATAATTACAGTGCATTATTGAAGCCAGGAAATTGATTGGCACAATACCAATAACTACATTACATATTTCACTCAGATTTCACAGTATTTTCATATACTCACATTTTAAATGTCTTCGTATGTACTTGTAATTACATTTTATCACAACTACAGATTCATGTAACCACCATCACCAAAATACACAAGCAGAATTGCTCCATCATCACAAAAGAACTCTCATGCTGCCTTTCTTTTTTTTTTTTTTTTTTTTTTTGGACTAAAATAATTTTTTTTTTTTAATTTTTTATTGGATTATAGGTTTTGGGGTACATGAGCAGAGCATGCAAGACAGTTGCTTAGGTACACACATGGCAGTGTGCTTTGCTCTTCTTCTCCCCTTCACCCACATTTGGCATTTCTCCCCAGGCTATCCCTCCCCACCTCCCCCTCCCACTGGCCCTCCCCTTTTCCCCCCAATAGACCCCAGTGTTTAGTACTCCCCTTTCTGTGTCCATGTGTTCTCATTTTTCATCACCCACCTATGAGTGAGAATATGCGGTGTTTCATTTTCTGTTCTTGTGTCAGTTTGCTGAGGATGATGTTCTCCAGATTCATCCATGTCCCTACAAACGACACAAACTCATCATTTCTGATTGCTGCATAATATTCCATGGTGTATATGTGCCACATTTTTCCAATCCAGTCTATTATCAATGGGCATTTGGGTTGATTCCAGGTCTTTGCTATTGTAAACAGTGCTGCAATGAACATTCGTGTACATGTGTCCTTATAGTAGAACGATTTATAGTCTTTTGGATATATACCCAGTAATGGGATTGCTGGGTCAAATGGAATTTCTATTTCTAAGGCCTTGAGGAATCGCCACACTGTCTTCCACAATGGTTGAACTAATTTACACTCCCACCAACAGTGTAAAAGTGTTCCTTTTTCTCCACATCCTCTCCAGCATCTGTTGTCTCCAGATTTTTTAATGATCGCCATTTTAGTCACACCCCCCTTCCCTTTCCTCTACCCCTGGAAAACCACTAATCTATTCTCCCTGTCTAAAATTTTATAACTTTGAGAGTTTTATATAAATGAAACTGCACAGTGCATTTCAAAAAGCCCTTTGAGACTGGCTTTTTTCACTCAGCATAATGCCCTTAACATCCATTCACATTGCTGTATCAATGGTTTATTTCTTTGTGTTGCTCAGCAGTGTTGCATTGTTTGAGTATATCATAGGCTACTTAATCATTCACCCATTGAAGGACATTTACATTATTTCCAGTTTTTGGCTATTACAAATAAAGCTGCTATAAATATTCATGTTCAGGGTTTTGAATGTTACTTCTGTAGGATAAATTCCCAGGAATGTGATTGCTGGGCCATATAGCAATTGTACATTGAATTTTTAAAGAAACTACCAGGAAGGCTGATTTTCAGAGTGATTTTTACCATTTTACATTCTTATCAACAATGTATGAGAGATCTAGTATCTCTGGATCCTTGTCAACAGTTAGCGGTATTCCTTATCTGAAATGTTTGAGATCAGAAGTGTTTCAGATTGTGGGGTTTTTTTTTCCTTCAGATTTTAGAATATTTGCATTATACTTACTGGTTCAACATCCCTAATCTGAAAATCCAAAGTATGAAATACTCCAATGAGTACTTTATTTGAGCATCGTGTTGGCACTCATAAAGTTTTGAAATTTGGAGCATTTCAGACTTTGGAATTTTGGATCAGGAATGCTCAACGGGTGTCAGTGTTTTTTGTTGTTGTTGTTGTTCGTTTTTTAAATTTAACTTTAGATGTCCTAATAGCTGTGTAGGGGTATATTATAGTGGTTTTAATTTGAATTTTTCCTTAATGGCTAGTAATGTCAAACACTTTTTCACATTTCACCTGAACATCCCTTTATCTTTGGAAAAGTGTCTGATTACAACTTTTCTCTATTTTCTAATCAGGTTGCTTTCTTACTGTTGAGTTTAGAGAATTCTTTATATTCTGGATACAAGTCTATTATCAGATATGATTTGCAAATATACTCCTGTCCATTGAGTTTTAACTTTTATCACTATGTTTTTTATTTCTAAAAGTTCTATTTTCAAAGCATGTCTGATCTTCTTTCAGAGACTCTTGTGTTTTTTTTTTCTTAAGTCCTTCTTTTGTATATTTTATCCTTTAGATCCTTTTAAAATCATTTTTATTCAAAAATTTTAGTCTTTAACATTCTAATTCTGCCTTCCGTACAGTGACTGTTTGCTGACCCTTTTTTAGAGATGGAGTCTCGCTCTGTTGCCCAGGTTGGAGTGCAGTGGCGCGATCTTGGCTCACTGTAACTTCTGCTTCCTGGGTTCAAGCAATTCTCCTGTCTCAGCCTCCCAAGTAGCTGGGAATACAGGTGCCCACCACCACGCCCAGCTAATTTCTTTTCTATTTTAGTAGAGTCAGGGTTTCACCGTATTGCCCAGGCTGGTCTCAAACTCCTGAGCTCAGGCAATCTGCCCACCTCAGCCTCCCAACGTGGTGGGATTACAGGAGTGAGCCACCACGCCCAGCTCTGACCCTTTTTCATAGTGTTATTTCCTCATGTGTTTTATAATCTTAGATTGTGAACTTGCCTTCTTTAGAACTTAATCTTTGGAAATCCCTACAGAGACCAAGTTAAGGGGATGTTCTTCAAGAGAGATTTTGTATTTGCTACTCCAGGAACATCAGCAGTTAACCACCACATTTATACCATCCTCTCAACCTGAAATTCCCTAGACTATACCCATGCCATGAGTTTGAATACCAGAAAGTTTCATGGCTATACATCTTGAAATATATATATATATACACACACACACGCACACACACACGCACACACACACACACACATATATTTTAAACTTCTACTTAAAGATGATGGGCATGTTTGCTTGTTTCTTTTTTTGTTGTTTTCAGTTCCACACTGCCTTATCCTGGCTTCATGTTGTGGTTTTAGTTCTAACTTCCTGTCTCTAGGGCCTAAGGCTTTATTTCCTATTCCCACGCAGGGATTAGTATCTAAGCTCCTTTTTTGCAGCAGGTAAAGTTTCACCTCTCATGTCGACCTCACTGGTTTTCATTTCCCTCATTATTTTTTGCTACCTGGGGATTTATCTGCCTTTATTTAAATTAAAAATATATATCTTATTCAAAAATGGTAAGTTTATATTTCTGATTTTATGCAATATTTCTTGTGTTTAGGAGTGGAAAACTTTCTAATTATCTAGGTGAGTGTTCTGTCCAACAATTGTTCATAACAAAGGCTACAAAACCATACAGTGAATTCTCTAGTTAAGCAACATTAGTATTTGTAATGAAGATACAGACACTGAATGACCGTGGAAATAAATATGCTTTGAGAATACAATTACAAGATTCTAGCTCTTGGCTTAAATGTCACATCTTCAGAGAAGGCTGCCTTGAATAACTCCCATCTCCAGTCACTTGTCCTCTTGTTCTAATTTAATTTCTTCACAGCACTCACACGTTCTTATTTCTTTATTATTTAAGTGATTTTTTATCGCATGTATGCTCCCTGCTAGAATGTAAGTTCTATCAAGTTGAGCATCAAATCAGAGCAGAGGGATAGAGAATAAGTTTTTACCATTGAAGGAGTCACCCAAGATATTGGTGAGGATATGAACAAATTAAGTGTCATATAGGTGACCAGGGATGCATAAAAGAATGTGATTACAACTGGGTGAAAATTCAGTAAAATGTATTGTATTTTATTTAAAAGGAAAATAAACTCAACAAAAAGAGTGGTTGTCTTTATAGAATCTAGAAAAAAGTCTGAGGGCAAGAATTTGGCAGTGTTTCTCCAGGTCTGGCCAAGGTCAATGCTATCTGGTCTAGGGCATACAGTATAAAGATTACTCCCTGCACTTCTCTGCAGTCTGAATGAAAATGCCTTTGGGAGCATCTGTTTGATCTAATTTCATGGATCAACAGCAGGCAACCATCATATTAAAAATTTGGTTGTCCGGGTGTTCTGCATGGCAGACACAAGCATTTTGATCTCTGGGAAGGACTACCCCAATCTGTAACTAGTAAACCGGCATTCGGATTTATATATATATTTCTTGCAAACTTTGTAAGTGAATAAGCCCTGATCAGCCCTGATTAGTTCTGGTGCAACACTAAATTCAGTGTTCATCAAGCTGAGGGTCAGACTATGAAGCTCAGTCAGGTCAACAGACCAGGCTCTGAGATGCTTCCTCAAAGCTCACCCTGGGCTGGCAGCATTGTATGATGCAGGACACTTAAAAATATTCATTTCTGGCCCTTACTCCAGCCTTTTCTGAATCAAGATGGAGAGAAGGGTTAGGGAGTTGGGGTGTGGGGAAAAGGGAAAGGGAATCTGCTTTTCACAAGCTTTGCTGATGATCCTTATGCAGCAGATTTGGGAAACACTGGCCAAGATCATTTTCTTTTTCATCCCTCTTTAACTGGAAGGTGTATCTTTTTCCCCCTTGCCCAAAAATAATGCCTCTGATGGCAGGAGACTTAATTGAGTTTAATGTGAACCTCTAGTACTGTAAGCTTAATTATTCCATGGGTAATTGCATTTTGAAATAAGAGCTTGTTAGGCAAAACAAATCTCTGCAGCACTGGGGCTTTCTCATCCTTTGGAACAAGGGGGAAGGTCAGGTTCAGTTCTAATGCCCTTTCACCCACTCTCCTGCATTTTCGCCCACCTTTCTCCCACATCTGGTATCTAATGTTCTTTCACCCACCTATCTTCCACATCTTGTATCTCTCTCCTGTCTTCGCAAGTTACAGAAATGCAGTTCCCAAGATGGTGAACAAAGCTGTTTGACACCAGCTGCCTCTATGCCCAAGTTCATAGAATACAATACATTCTACTGAATTTTCATGTTATTAGTTGAAATCACATTCCATTCATGCATCCCTGGTCAACTATATGGCACTTAGTTTGGCCCTGGAATATTCCCTAGGAGAATGCAATTATTTTGGATTCCTGTATTTTTGTGGGGAGAACAGAGGATTTTGATATCTAATCTTCTACTTACTATTATTCAACTGGGAAAGAGAGAAAGAATTAACAGAGGATGGAAGGACTGATAAGGATGGCTTTCACCCAAGAATCTGAGTTGGTGCTCTTTTCAGAATGGTTGTTTTGGAGAATATCTTTCTTCAAATTAAACAGCTTCCTGGAATTCACATAGTCATGGACTTTTATTGCATTTTGAAATATGCAAAGTGAAAAGGCTTAAAGAGAAGCACAGGTTACTGACAATTCACAAGACCCAAACACACACCATAGGTCTCTCTCCCCAGAACCAGTGCTAAGATTAGACTGTGTAATTCTCATCAACCTAATTGTCATTTAGACTTGACATATGTAAATGAGAATGGTAGCAACTCCTGGGCTGCAAAGAGTTTAATTAATTCATTAGTTTCTCGAATTTTATTCAACAAATATTTGTTGATTGGGCAAAGCATTGGCGTTTGTTTGTTTGTTTGTTTGTTTGTTTTTGAGATGGAGTCTCGTTCTCATTCTGTCGCCCAGGCTGGAGTGCAGTGGCATGATCTCGGCTCACTGCAACTTCTGCCTCCCTGGTTCACGAGATTCTCCTGCCTCAGCCCCCCAAGTAGCTAGGATTACAGGCGCACAACACCACGCCTGGCTAAATTCTTGTATTTTTAGTAGAGACGGGGTTTAACTATGTTAGCCAGACTGGTCTTGAACTCCTGACCTCGTGATCTACCTGCCTCAGCCTCCCAAAGTGCTGGGATTACAGGCGTGAGCCACCATGCCCAGCCACATTTTTTTTTGTTGAAACTGAGTCTCTCTCCATTGATCAGGCTGGAGTGCAATGGCCTGATCTTGACTCACTGGAACCTCTGTCTCCTGGGTTCAAGTGATTCTCATGCCCCAGCATCCTGAGTAGCTGGGATTACAGGCATGCACCACCATACCCAGATTTTTTTTCTATTTTTAGTAGAGATGGGGTTTCACTGTGTTGGCCAGGCTGGTCTCAAACTACTGGCCTCAAGTGATCCTCCCACCTTGGCCTGCCAAAGTGCTGGGATTACAGGTGTGAGCCACCATGCCTGGCCTGTGCAAAGCATTTTTGAAGATGACAGCTGCTGATTTCACATGAATTAGGCCTATCTTGAGAGTGTGCCTATTCAATACCCATTAAGGTGAAGTCTAGGAGCTTCTGTGGGAGTTCACATCACCTAGAGTCACATGGACTTGATTATCAAATCAGCATATCTTACACTTTGCAGGACTTTCAATGGTGCTCCTATGCCTTGTGATAGATCAGGAGTAAGTATTTTCTCTCAATGCCCCTGATAAACTTGTGGAGGCCACAATGCAATGAGTTATAAAAGTATTTTACAGTTTCCTTGCAAAGAAGCTTGAAAGAAGGCCAAGTGCATCTTAGAGCAGCTCTCACCTTCCAGGTGTTTTTGACCATGCACTTATAAGCATTGAAAGGCCACATGGCATGAAGGTAGCAACAGATTTTTCAGATGTTTTCTGTTGAACTGGCACTTTTCAAGGCGGGCTCAATAGCTTCTCACTAACATATTTATATATGGCACCAATTATTTTCTATTTTCAGAAAGAAGAGCTTCAACATCCCATTAAACAGAGTATATAATAGAATAAAGTGAAGAGTAAAGGCTAATTTCTTTTTCTCTTAACTCCAAAACTCATCAACAAATACACTGTACAAAATGATCCCTCACTTGGCATTGCATCAGACATATTACAGATATCCATATTTATAAATAGCCTCTGACTTCTAACATGTCTCAGTCTGGCAGACATATGAGACAAGAATATCTACAAAAATTTTACAAATGCAAATAACAACATACCAATATATATAAGTGTGATATTCAAAATTATAACAAACATGTGACCAGGACACCATAGGTCTGATCATATACTGGTGATCAGTATGCAGCAGACTAGGTGTAATCCTCAAATATATGAATCCCAGATTCTGAGACTTACTGAGATTGAGCTGGGAAGATGAAATGTTCTGGATGCATCCATGCAGTCTCCTTGGAGAGAACAGGCTTTGACTTGGGTGGTGCATAATGAGAATATGTTTTGGCCAGGGACTGAACAAAGGTTGTTTTAAACAAGAAGCAAGTGCAGAGGAAGATTAAGGTGTGGGCAACCAGGGTGCTAAGCTTATTCTTTTCTCTCCTTTTTGTTTTTTTTTTGAGACAGAGTCTTGCTCTGTCACCCAGAGGAGTACAGTGGTGCGATCACAGCTCACTGTAGCCTCGAACTCCCAGGTTCAAGCGATCCTCCCACCTCAGCCTCCCCGGTAGCTGGAACTACTACAGGTGTGCCCCACCATGAGTGGCTAATATTTTTTAAAAACTTTGTAGAGACAGTGTCTCGCTTTATTGCCCAAGTTGGTCTTGAACTCCTAGCCTCAAGCAAGTCTCCCACCTCAGTCTCCCAGAGTGCTGGGATCACAGGCGTGAGCCACCATGCCCAGCCAGGATGCTAATTTTAGGCATTACTAGGACATAAGGGGTTGGAGAAAATGTTACTTATCTGGTGTCCTCTCCAGGGGAGAGCATAGTATGTTTGGAATGAATATTTTGATAAGCTGCTTGGTATGCCGGCGTTAAGGGCCTGTAGCATATTCACGTTCAAATAATAACACCTCATCTTTGAACGTCCCTGTCTGCTGCAGGGGTTTTGTTTTGCTGGCTGGGATACTGCCTCTAGAGGCCTTCTTCCCCTTTTCCCATCCATACCCTCTGTGCTATTCCAGGGCTTAATCACCCTAAATGCATGTTTAAGAAATGTGGAGTTCAATCTGTCCAAGGTTACGGATCAGGAGGGCTGTCTCTGCTCACAGTGAAGGGAGAGATAACCTGGGCAGCTCAGGCCTGATAGAGAAGCACAGTATTTGCATTCAAAACACCTGGGCTCCAGTCCCAGCTCTGCCACTAACTATGCATGCAATCTTGAATAAGTCAAGAATACAGACGGCTTTTTATTCAGCTTGACATCAGTGGAGTTAGCACAGTGCTGCAGGGCCTGAAGACACTGCATAAATCTTTGTTGAATATATGACTGAATAAATGAGTGACTGCTCTGAATTCTAGTTTCTTCATCTACGAGATAAGAATCAATATAACACCTCCCTGAAGAAGGGATTTTGCTCTAGTTTCTGTTTTTTTTTTTTTTTTTTTTTTTTTTTAGATTGAATGAGAGAATACATATGTAAGCGCTATGGAAACCACAAAGAATCCTATAGTTTCATAGTCAGTCTAGTTATAATGGTAGGTCATGGAATGTAGAGTCTGCCCATGTTAAGGCTGAATGTGCATCTAAATGAGTGTAGATTTTAGAGTTCTGCAGCCCCTGCTTCCAAATTAGAGTTAAGAGGACATATGCCCCAAGCTGGAGAGCGCTAAATCTGAAATCATGATCAGGACTTAGCTGGTTATGTCAAAATAGGGAAAACAAGGGTGCTATAATGTAATTCTTCATAAAGATACTTATATACAAACTTGAGGATAACCATTTTTTTCTGAGATTATGTTCTTTGTTAGCATTTTGATTTCAAAGTGTTATTTTAAAAATGAGATTATGTTAACAGTAGGTATTTATTTTCAATCTCCTTATCTAGCAAATAAAAAGATGGCAACTATATATAACTCTTTCAATTCTTTTTTTTTTTTGAGACTGAGTTTCACTCTTGTTACCCAGGCTGGAGTGCAATGGCGCGATCTCGGCTCACGGCAACCTCTGCCTCCTGGGTTCAGGCAATTCTCCTGCCTCAGCCTCCTGAGTAGCTGGGATTACAGGCACGCGCCACCATTCCCAGCTAATTTTTGTATTTTTAGTAGAGACGGGATTTCACCATGTTGACCAGGATGGTCTCGGTCTCTTGACCTCGTGATCCACCTGCCTCGGCCTCCCAAAGTGCTGGGATTACAGGCTTGAGCCACTGTGCTCGGCCCTCAATTTTTTTTTTTTAATTTTACCTTAAGTTCCGGGGTACATGTGCAGATTGTGCAGGATTATTACATAGGTATACACATGCCATGGTGGTTTGCTGCCTCCATCCCCCATCACCTACATTTACATTTTGTTTATCCCTAAACCATCAAGTTCAGGAACTACTATCCTAAAGGAGTTCCAGATGGACATACAGAAATTTGGGGTTCCTGCTTCAGTGTCATTGTCTGATCTTTCAATCTGCTAGAGTTTGTCCATCATTTCTAGAAAGAGTTCAACATTCTATAGGCAAAAATAAACTATATAAACCCCTTTTGGGTAGTTTATATAGTTTATTTTGTTGTTCTAATGAAACAGTGAGAGAACAATACATTTTTTTTTTAGTTTTGGTTGGCGTTTTGACATATTTTACTAACAAAGTAAATAGATATGAAATCTACTCTTAAAGTGAAAGCACCAGCTGACATATGAATAAATGAAATTGTTTATAACAATTTCAGAGCTGGTTTAATTAACAGAGTAAAACAGGATATCTGTTTTAACTCAATTACTTTGGCATTTTCCACCTCTTTGCCTTTTCCAAGTTAACTTTTAAAGGACTAGTTTTTACTAGATTGGGTAGATTTTAACGAGATTAGTATCAAATTATATTTCTTTTTTTTGAGATGGGGTCTCACTCTGTCACCCAGGCTGGAGTGCAGTGCCATGATCTTGGCTTATTGCAACTTCTGCCTTCCAGGCTCAAGTGATCCTCTCACTTCAGCCTCCCATGTAGTTGGGGCCGTAGGTGCATGCCACCATGCCTGGCTCACTTTTTGTATTTTTGGTAGAGATGCTGCCCAGGCTGGTCTCCTGAGCTCAGATGATCTACCAGCCTTGGTGTCCCAAAGTGCTGGGATCACAGGCATGAGCCACTGCTCCTGGCCTCAATTATATTTCAGTTTGACATGTGAGTCAGTTCAAAAACCAAGATGTAGACATTAAAGAAGCCATTAAGAATTTGCAGGTGGAGCCACCTTATTATTCCTAAAGTTTTCAGTTAAATGTATTATGAGGGTAGAAGTTATGGAAGTATTTGTTTGCACTGTCTTTGAATCCCTTGTTATTATCAGGCTGTTTTGTTATTTCCAGGTCTTATGCCTCCTAATTCTCTTTTATGGTAGTTTGTCTTGCAATATGAGACAAATTGCAAGACAAAGGTTTGCAATTTTTTATTATGAGTCATCCTTAGGAAGTTCCTTCCGCCTGAGGAGGTTCTAGGAATCTGGCAGTGGTGAATTGTCTTCACAAGGCAGTTTTACAGCTGTATCTACTAATGCCCAGGGTTTTCGATGTCCCTGTGCTAATTTTTATTTAATTTCTCAGCTGAGGGGTCTGCCCCCCAACAGAGAGTATATAAATTTGGCCTCTAATGTGCATGTTCAGACCTGTATTTTCAGTGTTTCTGAATTGAATTTTGCTTACTTGAAACAAGCTCAGCCAACTGCCTCTCCGAGCTGTCCTGGGAGTTTCCACTTGTTATTTTTAATTTTTTATTTTTTTGAGATGGAGTGTTGCTCTATTGCCCAGGCTAGAGTGAAGTGGTGCAATCCTGGCTCACTCCAATCTCTACCTCCTGGGTTCAAGCAATTCTCTGCCTCAGCCTCCTGAGTAGCTTGGATTACAGGCACCCACCACCACTCCTGGCTAATTTTTGTACTTTTAGTAGAGAAGGGGTTTCACCATGTTGGCCAGGCTGGTCTTGAACTCCTGACCTTGTGATCCACCCACTTCGGCCTCCCAAAGTGCTGGGATTACAGGTGTGAGCCACTGCGCCCGGCCCTCACTTGATATTTTTATATGACCCTGTGTCACTATTGAGCTACCATTTATTGAGTACTTACTATGTGCCAGATCTTTGGCAGACACCGTTCTATAAAGACCCCTCTACTCTACCCACTGAGCAAATATAAGGCTCCACCCATTTCTTGTACCTATCCTTACCACTATTGGAAAGGCATTGTTTGCTTCAGGCCATTATAGGCATAGCAAAAGGATTTGCTGAGAATAACTGAACCTGCACTTTGGAATTAATATATGCAACATAACCATTTACTATTTACACATGGTAGTCCATGGGGTGTAGAGTGGTTTATAGTGTGATTCTAATGTTGACATCCGGTCACTTCCCACTAGTATTTAAGGGAAACCCTTAGTGCAGAGTTATTAGAATTGTGTGTCATGCTATTTGAATTGATTGTCCTTTTTTGAGGTCCCAGACTGTCTCTGTCCCCATTTCTATGATTCGTGCTGCTCCACCTGGATATGATTTGGACTAATAGCTTTAGCATTAGAATATACACATATGATTTGCAAAGGGTTTTTTGTTGTCCTCACTGCAGTGGTTCAACACTTAGGTCCTGGAGTATGTTAAATGATTTGCCATTTTCCAAACCTTCATTCTTCTCAGTCTTTGCACATGCAATTTCTCCACCTGGAATTCCACCCTCACATTTCTGTCTGACAACTTCCTTTATTCCCTTCAAGACTCAGTTCAAACTGAGCCTCATTTGTGATGCCCACCCACAGCCTCCAGGAAATCCATTCCTCATCTCTGCTCCCAAAGTTCCTTCTGCATAATCACAACTGGATCCAAGTATTTGCAGTTATGTCTATTTCTCCCACTAAATATGAGCTGCCTTAAAGGGAGTGTGTTCATCATTTCTGTACCTGCAGCAAGTAGAAGTACTTGGCACGTAGCAAGTGATCAAGAAATGATTGGGGAGTGAATGAATAAAGGCTAATTGCTTTCTCTTTCATCAAGTGGGTTTCTATGTTTCTGGTTATTTCCATTTTTTTAATTATATAAATGTGTGTAATGAAGGAAGTACAGGGCATATGTCTCTTCTACTATGTCACTGCTGATGACTTTTGCAAAATGCCGATGAATGCCTTCTACAAAACAACCTTCTGCAACTGTGGCGGAGACAGTTTTATAGAATTTATCTATTTGGATGAAGGGCTCAGTTTGGCCGTTTAATAGTCTCATGCTCATGACTCATGGTTAAACTCGTAAGTGCTCCTGTGATCCCAGTCAAAGGCTGGAGCAGCTGAAATCTGTGACACACCCCATTAAGAGCTGCTGAGTTATACACACCATTCCAGGAGGCACTGGAGTCTAGCGGCACTTTCAGCTTCTAACTCACTACACTGAAAGCCACTGCACAGCGCTCTAGCTTCCCTATACTTGGGGCACAGCTGAAAAGCTGTCAAAACAAGAACAATGGCCTGGAACTCTGGAACCCTGCTGACACACTCACAGATGGCAAGATGTGGAAGAAAGGCTTGATTTTGATTTTTGCTTATAAACTCAGCAAATTGGGCAAAGCAGGGAATGTCAGTTTCTGTCTCTGGTTCACTCCCAGCAAACCCGTGTTTTGTGATTCTGCAATGCCTCACATATTCATACTACTTCTTTTCCAAAATGATCTCATTTGGGAGATGGGCTTTCATCCTGATCAGATAACCGAAATAGATGCTGACATGGTCACGCAATCCTTGCCTGTGCAAATAGGAATCATGGTTCCATGTTTTCTTTACATTTATGTTTGTTTTGGGTTATTTAATGCTGAATCCATGCCTTGTCCACTCATCCCTCTACTGTTCTTTCTTTTCTTGATAAGACAATAGTGAAAAGTAGACAAATGTAGAAACAAATACAGGCTAGGCATAAAAAATATATATTTTAAAGTAGACAAGCTATGGGTTATGTTGTTAGTAATATGGTTCTTTCTACATTGTTTTCTCTCTTATTTCCAGTTTGATCTTATATTCTTAGTTACTAGGCAGAATTATAAACTCAGAGTTTGAAGGGGCTCGTACAACTTTTCTGTCTGGTTGTTCTCACACATCTGTTGGAATGCCTCCTGGACAGGCAACTTACTATCCAGAAAAGCAATATAGTATATGAGATGTTACTGGTCTCAGAGAATCTAGATCGGGGATCTAGATTTGAGTCTTGATGCTGTGATTTACTGTTATATATTCTTACTCTCTCTGAACCTTGGATATTTGGTTTGTGAAATGCGGCTGAAAAACCATTCAGTTCAGGCTGAAGGTAGGCTGGGGTAGTAGTGCCATGGAGTCAACACAGAGTGAGATGAACCAGGGATGCTGCCAAAGCCCAGCGACTGCTAAGTGACTCAGCAGAGAAGGTGATCCCAGAAGGGCAGCGTAAAGTGTGCCTGAGGGGTGCAGAGTAACTGGGACTGAGAGGTCCCATCAGGCCAGTGGAGCAGGGATACAGGACGTGCCCTTCCTCAGTGGCTATTTAGGAACCAGGAAGCAATAATAGGTGTTAAGATGATGACTCAAATTTAGACCTGCCATTTATTGTCTGTGCAACTCTAGGCAAGTTATTTAATATTTTGGACCATCACTTCATTTTTCTCGTCTGTGAACTGAAACAATAACATGTATTTGTGAGGTTGCTGGGAGGCTTAAAGTCATTGTGATAATGGACACGAGGCATTTAGCAAGAGGCCTAATATGTAGCAAATGCTTAAAATGCAAACAAGCAGCTGAAAGGCAGCATAGTTGAGGGACCTCTGTCCCTGTCTGGTAGGATTTCTTCAGTAAGAGGACAGATGGGGAGGGGCAAGCTCTCTATCTGAGAATAGTACAACTACAGCACAAAGCATGAGGTGGGCTCTGCTCTTAAGGGGGGCTATGCTGTTGAATGAGGAGTGGGTGTCAGGCTTCATTTGAGACTCCAGGGAGACTCATGGCTCTCATGCTGCATTAGAGGATGCCTAAGGCTTTGCAATAGAGTGTATCTCCCCAGGTTCATCTGTTGACTGGGTGAGCCTCACATTTGAGCCTACAGTTGAGTCTATTGTTGACTGCAGCTGACTTAACAGCCTAGAGGAAAGATGAGAGAGCTGACGCTGCCCCTAATTCCTCGCAGGTGGATTGAATGAAAATACTGCCCAAGCTTCTTAGCATGGCTTATAAAGCTCTCTATGAGCTGGCGACACCTCATGTCTTTGGCCATTCACCTCTTTACACTTAAACTTTAGCAATATTCCCATCTGTACCTTGCTGATTTATGCTGCTGTAGCTCCGCCCTTTCCAGTGCTCCAGCCTGAAATGCTCTTCCTTCATTTCTTCACCTGGCCAGCTTTCAACATTCCTCAAGGCTCAGCTAACGAGCCACCTCCTTCAGGTGTCCTCTCTGAGTCCCATGGGATAAAAATAGCACCATTTATTGAGCACTTAACTGAGTTCTAGGCAAATGTAATAATTCCGTACTTTGTGTCATGTAATACTTTCACAGCCCTAAGGAAATAGAGCCTCTGAAAGCTTGAGTAGCTTGCTCAAGGTCTGCCTTTGGGTTAGGTTGAAGCCTGCATTTTAAACTAGGTCTGCCTAAGCTCAAAGCCAGTGGTCTCCAGTCACTATGACATGCTGCCTCCTTGTCACATGCCTTCTTCTATAGTCCCACAAACCCCTTTAAAGTCCTGTCCCAGCATGTGAAATCATCATGTATATAGAAATCATTGGCTTATATATTGGCTTCCACTAACATGGAAACTCTTCTAAGAAAGGAGTTCTCGGCACCCACTAATACTATTAGTCAATGCTCAGCACATAGTATTCAGTCAGTAAAGGCTAAAGGATATATAAACTGAATCAATGTGTATGAAACTTTTTTTTTCCCCGAGGTGGAGTCTCATTCTATCGCCCAGGCTGGAGTGCAGTGGTGTGATCTCAGCTCACTGCAACCTCCAGTTCCCAGGTTCAAGTGATACTCCTGCCTCAGCCTCCTAAGTAGCTGGGATTACAGATGGGAGCCACTGCACCCAGCTAATTTTTGCATTTTTAGTAGAAATGGGGTTTTGCCATGTTGGCCAGGATGGTTTTGAACTCCTGGCCTCAAGTGATCTGCCTGCCTTGGCCTCCCAAAGTGCTGGGATTACAGGTGTGAGCCACTGTGCCAGACCTATGAAAAAGTTTTAAGTGGCGATGGTGACAGACATGTGTCTGGAGAAGCTCCCCACGTAGTAGGAAATAGGAAAAGATTAACAAGCAAAGTGAATTAATGGGGAACAGAAAGCCTTTCAGACAAAGGGTGCTAATAATGGGGAAAAACTCCAACAAATCTCAACCTTTATCTTACGCCATACACAAAAACTAATTCAAGATCTTTCATAGCCCTGAATATAAAAGCTACAAACATAAGCTTCTAGAATAAAACTTAGGACTAGAAAAACTTTGTGACTATATTTTAGGCAAAGATTGCTTAGACAAATCTTAGGGCCAAAAGAAAAGCACTAAGCATTAAAGAAAAAAATTGGACTCAAGTTCAAGCATTTATGCTCATCCAAAAGCATTATTAAGAAAATAAAAAGCAAACCACATCTGAATGAGATCTTCACAATATGTATATCTGATTAAAACAAAACAAAAGAAAACCTTTTTATCCAGGTAATACAGAGAACTCCTATAATTCAATGATAAAAAGGTAAGCAGGCCGGGCATGGTGGGTCATACCTGTAATCCCAGCACTTTGGGAGGCTGAGGTGAGCAGATCATGAGGTCAGGAGTTCCAGACCAGCCTGATCAACATGGTGAAACCCGCCTCTACTAAAAACGCAAAAATTAGCTGGGCATAGTGGTGAGCATCTGTAATCCCAGCTACTCAGGAGGCTGAGGCAGCAGAATTGCTTGAACCCGGGAGGCAGAGGTTGCAGTGAGCCGAGATCTTGCCACTGCACTTTAGCTTGAATGGTAAAAGACTTAACAGGCATTTCATGAAAAAAGATACGTAAAAGACCAACAAGCGTGTGAGAGATTCTCAGCTTAACTGAACAAAGACAAGACAAATTAAAACTACAATGAAACACCACTTTGTACCCATGAAAATGGCTAAGATTAGATAATACTAAAGTTTGGCAAAAATATGGGGCAACTGGAGCCTTCTTACATTACTGACACAAACATTTTGGAAAAATTATTTGTCAATTTCTTTTAACGTTAAACATTTTTTCTGTTATGATACAGAAATTCTGCTTCAAAATATGTACTCAAGATTAACAATAGAGAGTAGAAGGATGGTTACCAGAGGCTGGGAAAGGTGGCGGTTGTAGCTGGAGTGGGGGAAGGCGGGGATGGTTAATTGGAACAAATAAGTAGGTAGAATGAACGAATAAGGCCTAGTATTTTATAGCAAAACAGGGAGACTATCGTCAATAATAATTCAATTGTACATTTTAAAATATCTAAAGGAGTATAATTGGATTATTTCTAACACAAAAGATACATGCTTGAGGGGATGGATATCCCATTTTCCATGCTTTGACTATTGTGCATTGCATGCCTGTATAAAAACATCTCATGTAGCCCACAAATAAATATATATATATACCTACTATTAATATGTACCCATACAAATTAAAAATCAAAAATTATTTTAAAAAGATTAATGACAACAAGTTTATAAAATGACTTATTTATAGTAGATTTATTCACAATAGCCCCAAACTGAAAAAAAGTTGTGGGATACATACAATGGAATCTTATTCAGCCATAGAAAGAAACAACCTACTGATACATGCAACAACACAGATGAATTTTAAAAACATATTGAGTGAAATAAGCCAATCACAAAACAGTGCCTGCCTTACGACTCTACCTATATGAAATTCTGGAATATGCAAGACTAAACTGTGGAAAGAGAAATCACAAGAGTGAAGCTGTTGGTATGGCTCAGACTGGAAAGGCATGAGGAAACTTTCTGGGGTGATGGAAATATTCTGTCTCTTGATTGGGTTGATGGTCACACAGATGTATTTATTTGAATAGCTCATAGAACTGCACTCTGAAAAATGTATTTTTAAAAAGTTAATTCAAAGAAACAAATAGCATCACTGTGCTTTGTTCAGACCACACTTGAAATACTGTGTTTAGGGTTTTTGTTTTGTTTTGTTTATTCATTGTTTGAGACAGAGTCTTGCTCTGTTGCCCAGGCTGGAGTGCAGTGATGCAATCCCAGCTCACTGCAACCTCCACCTCCTGGGCTCCAGTGATCCTCCCATCTCAGCTTCCTGAGTAACTGGGACTACAGGAACATGCTACCATGCCCAGCTAAATTGTTTTTGTATTTTTTTTTTTTTTTGCG
Source organism: Callithrix jacchus (assembly GCF_049354715.1). Taxonomy (NCBI): domain Eukaryota; kingdom Metazoa; phylum Chordata; class Mammalia; order Primates; family Cebidae; genus Callithrix; species Callithrix jacchus. The sequence goes on along the minus strand of NC_133517.1, from coordinate 33,192,502 downwards.
ATGGAGTCTCATTCTGTTGCCCAGGCTGGAGTGCAGTGGCGCGATCTCAGCTCACTGCAACCTCTGCCTCCCGGGTTCCAGCAATTCTCCAGCCTCAGCCTCTGAGTAGCTAGGATTATAGGCACCTGCCACCACACCCAGCTAATATTTGTATTTTTAGTAGAGACAGGATTTCACCATGTTGGCCAGTCTGGTCTCGAACTCCTGACCTCAAGTGATCCTCCCACCTAGGCCTCCCAAAATTCTGGGATTACAGGCGTGAGCCACCACGCCTGGCCTTTTTTTTTTTTTTTGTAGAGATGGGATTTTGCCCTATTGCCCAGGCTGGTCTTGAACTCCTGAGCTCAGGCCATCCTCTCGTCTTGGCCTCCCAAAGTGCTAGAATTACAGGCATTAGCCACTGCGACAGGCCTTATGTTTAGTTTTGAATATCTTTTTAAAAACAATAAATTTAACTATGTTCAGATCAAGGTTACCAGGATGAAGAAGGGATCTGGGGACCATGGTACATGAAAAAGGCACGGAACTGGGGAAGTGCAGGCTGGAGGGGAGACCAGGAAGAGTCTGTTCAATCACTGGGAGGGGAGTTGTGTGGCAGCAGGTCTAGATTTATTAGCTGAATCTCTAGAGGGCAGAACCAGGATAAGTGGGTGAAAATTATGAAGAGGAAGATTTTTCTAAACACCAGAAGATGAGGCTTTGGAGGAAAGCAGAACTTGGAGAGTTCATCAGGAAGCTGCTGACAGTCTGAACAAGAGGCCTGGGTCACACATGCTGTGTGGATGGAGCAGACTTTCTTGATGGGAGAGTGGATTTGAGAAATAGCAGGAAGTAGAGTTAACCTGGATTGCATACATGAGAGAGAGTGTGTGTGGGTGTGTGTGTGTGTGTGTGTGTACGTGTTTATGAGAGAGATACAAGGGGGAGCAATGAATTGAGAATGACTCAGTAATTAAATCCTATTTTGCCTGAGAAACTCCATTAATCATTAGTATGTGTCATATGATTATATGAATCATGACACAGTTTTTAAAATGTAAGACCCTAAAATTGTACAATTGTGTCTCACTAAGCTGTTGAAATGGATTTTAAAGGAAATGTGACTGAGTCACAGAACTACTGGAGACAGGAACCAGAAGCCAAAACCCACCTATCTAACCTTTCAAGGTAGCAAGATAAGATGTTGCCATTCAGTCCCCATCCCATCACCCTATTTTAGTTTCCTGCAATTCCCCCACCTGGTATTTTCCTATTTTATATTGTCTATTTCTGCCCACTGGAATGTGAGCTCTTAGGAGCAAGGACATTGTGCTCTTATTCACTGCTCTGTACTCTGGCTCCTAGAACACTGCCCGGCACAATCAATAATTGAGGATTGAATGGAGGTTTAAGGCACCGCTCATTTGGTGATGGTTTACTAGTCAGTAGATAAAGAGGAATGGCAGAAACACTTGCCAGCATGTCAGCCATTCACAGAAGTTGTGGTGAGCATTTTACACATTCATTTCTTAAACTCAGCTCTCTCATAATACCCTTGTGGCAGATAAACCTCGTATGCAGCAGCACAGGGCCCTTTACCCCTCACTTCTTGCTCCAGCTGCTGCTGCTGAAACAGATTCCAGACAGTGTTTGATGTAGATTGCAGCTGCAAGAGCACCTCTCCTTTTCTGTCTGGGGTTCCTCTGACATCAGGGCGTGAGATGCCCACAGGAGCCTGCTGGGCACCTGTGCCTGTGCGGCCCAGAAATGGGGACTGTGGGGACACTTGATCAAAAGGGTACAGGAGTCAGTGGACAAATGCTTCTCTCTTTAGTAATTGGGTCTGGAAGATTTGAGACCCACTGTACAAGGCTCCTCAGATAGTTCTGATAAGATCAAGCACCACTCCCCCGTAGCAGTGGCCAGCTTGAGAATGCGTCCTGGCATTGCATTGGCTTTCCCTCTTCGCTAGCTCCTACTTCCACCTCGCTTTTCCTTACCCCTCCCTGGGTTCATTTCCCAGATAAACCACTACATGTATGCATTTGTCTCAGGCTCTGCTTCCTGAAGAACTCAGGCTAAGACAGCAACCTAATTTCATTACCTTGAATCTAAAAATGCTTTCTTATTTTGGAAAACCTATGTGTATACAGGTCAAAATCTGGTTCCAAGAGGAATGCATTAAATCCTACCATGCCCTTTAAATCACTGGTCTCTTGGAAGTCTCTTGGATGAGGCAAACTGGATGAGTGGGTCTGGACATGTGGCTCTCAGGCAAAAGCAGTATCTTAGCTATCATCCAATGGGTAGTGGCAAACCGTACCTGGGATGGGAAGGAGTGGGGGAGCCCAGGAGCCGATTCAGTTTTCAGGTGTGAAGGGTGAGTGCAAGGCTGGGGTCAAGGTTGAGGTAAGAGGCCATGAGGCAAAGCTCTCAGGGTCGCAGAGGGGAGTGGGGTGCAAAGTAGCCTAATGTGGAATGGTTCAGGGCAAAGATTGTGAAGAAATCTAGGATACAGAGAACAAGCTGTCATTGGATGCTGGCCCTAGGTAGCATGTGAGCCAGGGGCTAGAAGGTAACCGCGAGGCTGAACGGGTGGGTCCCATTTCTCAGCTTTCTCAGATTTCTCAGCTTCCAGGCAGCGCTCCATACCCATAGCAACCCAAATAAGCAGAATCTTCAGAGAGGAAGCAAAGAAGCCTGGGGCTAGAGGCAGAGGACAGAGAGAAATCAGTCAAGTTTCCTCCTCTCTGTTAAGGTCTGGATCTCATTCACTGGCTATTTGCTTCTTCCCTTTTTATTGAGGTAAAATTCATATAACAGAAAATTAACTAAAGTGTGTAATTCAGTGGCATTTAGTACATGTGCTATATTGTGTAACCACCACCTCTATCTAATTCCAAAACATGTTACTCACCCTGCAAGGAAAGCTTATACCCACTCAGCAGTCATTCCACATTCCCCTACTCCTTCCCCAGTCCCTGGTAACCTCGAATCTGCTTTCTATCTTTATGGATTTACCAAGTCTGGGTGTTTCATATAAATAGAATCATACAACATGTATCTGGTTTCTTTCACAAAGCATAATGTTTTCAAGGTTCATCCATGTTGTGGCACATATCAGAATGTCCTTTTTTTTTTGAGGAAGAGTTTCACTCTGTCAGCCAGGCTGGATTGCAATGGCACAATCTCAGCTCACTGTAACCTCCACCTTCCAGGTTCAAGCAATTCTTCTGCCACAGCCTCCCAAGTAGCTGGGATTACAGGCACCTGCCACCACACCTGGCAAATTTTTTATATTTTTAGTGGAGACAGGGTTTCACCATATTGTCCAGTCTGGGCTCAAACTCTGGACCTCAGGTGATCCCAAAGTGCCACATTACAGGCATGAGTCACTGCACCCGGCCCAATGTCATTCCTTTTTAAGGCTGAGTAAATATTTCATTGTATAGACATACCACATTTTGTTTAACTGTTCATCAGTTGACAGAAATTTGGGTTGTTTCTACCTTTTGGCTTTTGTGAATAGTGCCACTATGAACATTTGCATGCAAGTTTGTGTTTGAGTCCTGGCTTTCAATTCTTTTGGGTGTATACCTAGGAGTGTAATTGCTCACCATCCATTTTTTATATGTGCTCCTTTTACCAATGTGCTTCTTTGCACCCCATGACTCTGCCAACTGACTCACAGAGGAAGTCAGTAACCTTTTGAACTACAGCTCCATGAAAGGAATTAGGGATACCACTTAAGGTTGGTGCAATTAAATTGTGGGTTTTGCCATTAAAAGTAATGGAAAAACCACAAACACTTTTGCACCAACTAATAAATACGTACCAATTGGCCAAAGCTAAAGAGGTTGACTTCTGGAAGAAGACTGTGAGGAGTTGACCTAAGTGTTTCATTTGTCTCCTTTTTCCGCACAATAAAGATCTCAGCATTGGATGGATTCAGCTTTGAGCGAGTGCTGGTATGTGTGTCCATATGATCACAGATGCATAGATTTCAGTATGTTGATGTCACAAATACAGAGATTTCAGTACATCGATAAATCATTTTGAAAAGGCAGTGGGCAGTGTCTCTGTGCCTTCATTTTCATATTCCCTTGCAGAAAGTCTTTGGGCTGTATAATTGGTTATTTATATTCGTTACCATGTAAGCATTATCTAGAACAAGTTTTTAAAAAATAGAAAAGCAGAGGGAAAACAACAGAAAGGACTTGACGCCAGCCGAGCTAAAGGCCAGTTCTCTGAATTAAAACATGCTATTTGTGCTGAGACAGTCTGGGTTGGAGTGGAAGCTTTTCTGTTTTCTACTGTTGGAATGCCTTCTAGACTCGACTTGGAAACGTTTCACTGTGGTAGTTATAAGACATCAAGTCATGGCTGGCTCTGATTAGAATTTGTCCTAAGAAATAAATGCCATTTGAAGCAACAAACATCCCAGAGTTTTCTTTCAGCAAGCTGTTCTGTTTTGGAAAGTTGACCATGTGTGCCTGAGTACATAATGTTTGTGGGGAACGACCTGTGGTTAAGATGGAGACAAGAAATACGAATTTACAGCAATGTGCATAGGGACATACAACGTATTAAGAATATTTATGGGCAGCTGGATCTCCTTCCCTCCCACCTTGACCTCTTACTTAATCTTCTGAGCTGTTACTGTGAGTGCAGCAGCGCCTCTGTGGGAGGAAGGTTTCTCACTTGCTCTGCTGCGTCTCCCGGCTGCTGTGAACGCTCACATCCCTCCCTGGTTGCCTCCGACTCAGATTTTCCACTGTGGAGGTCACTGACAGTGGAGCAATTAAACAGGCGGAATAGCTGAGATATTTAAGTTTCTGTCCATAAATCTTGGTGGGAACCTTACAAGGGCCTTGCTTTAATTATTTTCTTTCAGAATCCCAAGGGCAACAGAGACAACCCTTTGGGAGCCAGCTTGCTATTTGGATTTTTAACTTTCCTTATCAGTCTTACCAAGTGTTTTTAACTGGTGATGGTTTTCATTAGAAAGCTCAATTTGCGTCTCGAGGTTTCATGCATATTTTAGTAACGTATGCAGAAGGAAAACGGCAAGGAGGCATCTAGAATCTTAGCTTTCAGAATTTTAAAAAAATTAGTAAATGTTACTAGGAAAACTCTAAGTTTTAAATTCTATGGTTTCAAACAAAGCTTCTCTTCTCATCTTCACAAAAATAGTGTCCCTTCAGTACCTAATAGTCCATAAAGTGCCTTCATTTACCTGGCATCATGAGGTACCATCCTCTTCCAAACATTATGATTTGTGTTATAGCCCACATCTTACAGATGACAAGATGGAGGATCAGGAGAAAGCTGAGCATAGTGCTTTACAGCATGGACTCCGAAGTAAGGGGCACTAGGATTGAATCCTGGCCCCATCTCCATCAGATTAAGTCCCATCTTTACAATCTTTCTTTGTTCAGTTTCCACATCTCTAAAATGGAACTCATGAAACCTTAGTAAGTAGGTCTTATGGTTGCCGAAAGAATTAAGTGAGTTTATATATATGTTAACTTTGTAAGAAACATTAACAAGGAGTCCTTCAGATCTCTCTCCCATGGGTTTTAAGGTTTTAAGTCTCCCGGCCTTCTACCCTGAGGATGGGCTCCATCTGTTCATGCCCAAAGCAAGGCTGCAGAATTGAGCTCATGCAACCAACCACATATAGAGGCCGTCTAACTGGAAAGTTTTCATCAAACTTAGTTTTTTCATTGCTAAAATGGTGCTAAGAATAGTCTCAATATCATAGAGATGTCACGAGGATAAAGTGAGGCTAATATGCATAGTGCCTGGCACATGATACTTAATACATCTTATTAACTGCTGTTATTACTAATAGAGTATTTAATATCTATCATCATTTTGCTATCACCTAACTTTCAAAACTATACTAATTTCTTGCCATTCTATCTTTACCAAAGAAAGAAAAGAAAAAAATTATCTGTCCCTACTTTCCGTAAAAAGAATTTATAAGAACTCTTCAACCACATCTGCTTATTTTCTGTCTTCAGACTCAGCTACTGTCTTCACTATGCCATTGCACTGCCACCCACGTACTAGAATGCAAAGCACCTGGAATCGCATCAGGAGGACTATTTCCTGATCCCTAATCCAGCACTAATTTACTGTGTGACCTTGGACAAATCACTTGGCCCTTTAGTCCCTCAGTTTCATGAGGAACATGATTGGGCAGGGCACAGTGTTAAAAGCAACATGATGGAGCTGGGTGTGGTGGCTCATGCCTGATATCCCAGCACCCTGGGAGGCTGAGGCAGGTGGATCACCTGAGGTCAGGAGTTCGAGACTAGCCTGACTAACATTGTGAAACCCCACCTCTACTAAAAAGACAAAATTAGCTGGGCATGGTGGTGCATGCTTGTAATCCCAGCTACTTGGGAGGCTGAGGCAGGAGAATTGCTTGAACCCGGGATGGGGAGGTTGCGGTGAGCCGAGATCATGCCATTGCACTCCAGCCTGGGCAACAAGAGCAAAACTGTCTCAAAAAAAAAAAAAAAAAGGCAACATGATTGAACTAACGTCTATTTTAATGCTAAAATCATGTGTTTAAAATCTCTCCATGTTTATAGATATATATGTCTCATCTCTCCACAATAAATATTTTCATTATTTAAAGCCACTTTGTAATTAGCTCAATAAAATCTTTATTTCTATTTTTCTGTGAGGTAACGCAGAGTCCTGCAGGGAGTTACCAACAGAGACAGAATTAGAAAGTGCAGACCTTGGCCTTTAGTCTCTGATTTAGCTCAGATGCCACCCCTGCTTAATCATCTGAACCTAATAGTCTACTAAAACTCGCTGGACTTGTGGGAGTGTTCAGACGGGTGAGGGGAGGCGGGCTCACCTTTCTCTGATGGTAAGGATGCTCTTGTCATTCTTTTATCCAATGTCTCTGGCTTCAAACAGTTTTCAACAATAGCTCAAAACTTCTCAAAAGTATTTTCAATAGTTCTCAAAAATACATATCTTAATTGACACATATGTACATGTAGGAAGGTGAAAAAAGTGTTAGATTCTGTCTGACTTGTAGCGATATGACATTTGACACCTTTAGTACCTTTAAAACGCATACATTTGGAAGCTACAATGTATTTTTCCCCTGTGACCAAGACTCCAGATTTCCCTTTATTCTTCCTGCTTAGGTTTTTCTTAATAGAAGCCTGGTAAGTCCTATCTTTACAATACTGGCAAGGCTTTAAAAGCTTGACCAAGGGCTTTTAAGATTTGATGGGACTTTGAATAAAAACACAGACTTGTGGTTAGGGAAATATGGTGATTTCTTAGAATCCATCTTATCCAAAAAGGAATTCTTGGCCTAAACTTCTGACAGAGTCATTGTGAATGAATCCATTCACAGAGGACCTGATGGCCTAGGATAGACAGAGGGCTGCATACGCCTTGGAAAATCCCTGGGGCTTTTGGACACAGCACAGCTTTCTCCTGTTTCCCACCATGGGCCAGGTCATTCGACCTCAACATGCTGGGGAGCCACGTGATTATAATGCTGCCTTCCTCTGTGGCTCGGGTGAGTATGTGTGTGATGGAGGTCAGTGGTGCTTGTGCTGAGCACACTTACTTCCTTCTCTTTATTTTATGTAGTATCAGTGTATCTCAAATACAGCATGAAGACAACTGGTATCTTACAAGATCATTTTAGCTGATATTTGGATAAATGTTTTATATATTAATAATTACACATTTAAAAATGAACATAGAAAATATTTGGCCTTTGAGGGAGGCACTATTATAATTCCTGCTTAAAACAATTTACTGAGAGATGGAGTCTCAGTCTCTTGCCAAGGCTGGAGTGCAGTGGTGTCATCGTAGCTCACTGCTGCCTCGAACTCCTGAGCTCAAGTGATTCTCCTGAGTAGCTTGGACTAAAACCTAGCCACCACACCTGGTGAATTTTTTACGTTTTTATTTTTTGTAGAGATGGGATCTTGCAGTGTTGCCCAGGCTGGCCTTAAACTCCTGGTTTTAAGTCATCCTTCTCTACCTCAACCTCTCAAAGTGCTGAGATTACCAGTGTGAGCCACCATGCCTGGCCAATTTCCATTTAAATATGTGCTGGGTGTGGTGGCTTATGCCTATAATCCTAGCATTTTGGGAGGCCGAGGTGGGAGATCACTTGAACTCAGGAGTTTAAGACCAGCCTGGGCAACATGGTGACACTCCATCTCTACCAAAAATATAAAGAAATAGCCAGACATTGTGGCACACACCTGGGGTCCCAGCTACTGGAGTGGTTGAGTGGAAGGATCACTTGAGCCAGAGAGGTGGAGGTTGCAGTGAGTCATGACTGCACCACTACACTCCAGCCTGGGCAACAGAGTGAGACCCCTGTCTAAAAAAAAAAAAAAAAAAAAAAAAAAGGCAGGTGCACTGGCTCATGCCTGTAGTCCTAGCACTTTGAGAGGCCAAGATGGACAGATCACCTGAGGTCGGGAGTTCAAAATCAGCCTGACCAACATGGAGAAACCCCATCTCTACTAAAAATACAAAAATTAGCTGGGCATGGGGGTGAATCCCAGCTACTACTGTAGAGGGATTCTAGAGGCTGAGGCAGGAGAACTGCTTGAACCCAGGAGGTGGAGTTGTGGTGAGCCAAGATTATGCCATTACACTCCAGCCTGGGCAACAAGAGCAAAACTCTGTCTCAAAAATAAAATAAGAAAGCTTGGGCACATCAGTCACAGAGAGGTTCCAGATGTTAGCTAACATGCCCAAGCTTCCTCAGCCACACAATACCTTCACGGAAGGCGGAAGGCAAGCTGCCCAAATGCTGCAAGAAGGCTCTTTTAAAAGGGCCTTAATCCCACTAAGGAGGGAGTAGACCCCATGCCCTAATCACCTCTAAAAGGCCCACCTCTGAATACTATCACATTGGCAGCAGCTGAATTTTGAAGGGGATGCATTCAAACCATTGCAATGAGGAATGGAGATATGGCCCAGATCAGGAAGATGGCATCTTTTAATGGTGTTATTTATGTTTAGGAACATGTTTTGACCACTCTGAGAGCCAAGTCCCCTCTGATGCGATCCTCTCCCTGTGTTGTCTTCACCGATACAGCAGCCACTCAATGGTAGCCTTGATGAGCCTGTGGAGGAAAATGGCAATGATGCTAGTGGCCAGGCCACAGTTCATCCAGGACTGCTCTTCTCACCCCCCAGCTCAGTCAGGGTCACCAGGAGAATTCAAGAAGCTCTTGACTTTCCTCCTGCAAATTAAAGTAAAAGTTGTGCCATCAACATTTTCCCTTCTGCTGTGGCTGCGCTCCCCCAGGGCAGCAACTGGCCTAAGTTTTTCCCACTGAACATGCCAGTTACCTGCCTGCCCTGGGGGAGGAGTTCACCAGCCAGCAATTTAGTAGGTAGCAAAAGCGAGGGGCGCTGGGGGCAAATGGAAGAGACTGCATGGGTTACGAAGTTTCACCTGCTCCTCCTCAGGCTCTCCTGGCACCCCAGAGGGCACCGGGGAAGGCAAGGAGAGGGCCAGAGCAGGGGGACAAGGTGAGATGGACCCAATAGTTTCACTTGCAGAGGAACGTGGAGTGGTGATGCTCATGGTCAGGGATCCTCCCCTCCCCTCTCCTCTGCTTTTCTTTTTTTTTTTTTGGTTTTGTTTTGAGACGGAGTTTCGCTTTTGTTGCCCAAGCTGCGGTGCAATGGCATGATCTTGGCTCTCTGCAACTTCCGCCTCCCATGTTAAAGTGATACTCCTGCCTCAGCCTCCCAAGTAGCTGGGATTACAGGCATGTGCCACCATGCCTGGCTAATTTTGTATTTTTAATAGAGAAGGAGTTTCTCCATGTTGGTCAGGCTGGTGTTGAACTCTTGTCCTCAGGTGATCCACCTGCCTCAGCCTCTCAAAGTGCTGGGATTACAGGCGTGATCCCCCATGCCTGGCTCCTTTTTTTTTCTTTTTGAGACAGGATCTCACTCTGGCACCATAGCCGGACTAGAGTAGTGTAATCCTGGCTCACTGCAGCCTTGAACTCTTGGCTTCAAGTGATTCTCCCACCTCAGACTCATGAGTAGCTGCGACCACAGGCATGCACCACCATGCCCAGATAATTTTGTTTATGTTTTGTAGAGACAGGGTCTCCTGTTGCCTAGGTTGGCCTCAAACTCCTGGATTCTAGCAATTCTGTCACCTTGGCCTCCCAAATTATTAGGATTATAGTCGTGAGCCACTGCTCCCAGCCTCAGATGCCTTTTTAAGTAATTGGGAAGAAGTTTGTAGTAGCCTGTTGCAGCTAATTTGTTTTTATCAGGACCAGCATGTTTTCTCTCAAGACCAGTAAGTGGAAGAGGCCACTTCTTCCTGCTGCCCACCTTCAACAATCCTATTCCTTTACTAAGTGGGAAATAACAATGACACTAATGATGATGAGCCACCACTTATTGAACGTGGTACTAAACATGTTACCAATATCACCTTCATCATCATATTAATGCCATACTTTATAGAAAAGGACACCGAGGCTCAGAGAAGTTTAGTGACCTGTCCAAGGTCACACAGCACAGCCAGTAAGTGGTGGGGCTAGGATAGGAATCAAAGTGGTCTGCCCACAGACTAGTCCTCTTTCATCATACCACGAGTGTCTCTAGTTGGATAGTCATTTTCCACCCTGTGTGACATGTTCTGTTGCTACAGAGAGTTTTAAGCAATGAAAATCAGAAGGTTGGCTGGGCGCAGTGGCTCACACTTATAATCCCAACACTTTGGGAGGCCAAGGTGGGCAGATCACTTGAGGTCAGGAGTTTGAGATAAGCCTGGCCAACATGATGAAACCCTGTCTCTACTAAAAATACAAAAAATGAGCCAGACATGGTGGCACGTGTTTGTAATCCCAGCTACTAGGGAGGCTGAGGCAGGAGAATCACTTGAATCTGGGAGGTGGAGGTTATAGATTGCACCTCTGCACTCCACCCTGGATGACAGAGCAAAACTCTGTCTCAAAAATAAAAAAATAAAAATAAATAAAATTGGAAGGTAAATAAATGAGTGTTCATGAGAAAGGCCGTAGCATCACAGAGTGCTGTGAGTGGAATGCAAGTGAGCTTGTGAGCATGACTGCCATGTGACGGAGAAGCTGGGCAGGGAGGTGGACGACGTCGGGGTAGACCCCACAGGAAGCCTTCAAAGTCAGTTCAGATGGCCTGTTAGCCCTCTGAGGTAGAACCCTGGGCACAAAGACCCCGGCCTGTTCCATCAGACTTGGACACCATCTCACATGTGAGATATCTGAAAATGCCCAACTTGGTGAGCATGCTCCCAGCTGCCGGTGACAGCCTGGAGTGCAACCTTGTACTCTAGGGTCCAAGGAGAGGGAGCCTCGAAAGCCACTGACAGACGGCAAACATGTCTAAGGCACCCTCACCCGTTACCTCTGGGAGGAAGGAGTGTGGATGGAGGCCCTTTGAACAGAACAAGTGCGCCTGTCATACCAGGGAGAAGCAGTTCCTTCCTGCTGTTTCCTTTGTGTTTTATTTCAGAGAAGAGAACGGCATTCAGCCTTCATAACCTTCACATTTTTTTTTCTTACAACGCCTATACTAAAGGTGTTGCCTGTTGTCAATTTAAAAGTTTAGGAGCCTGCCAGGCGCAGTGGCTCCTGCCTGTAATCCCAGCACTTTGGGAGGCCAAGGCAGGCAGATCATGAGGTCAGAAGACCTAGACCAGCCTGGCTAACACGGTAAAACCCTGTTTCTACTAAAAAATACAAAACAATTAGCTGGGAGTGCTGGTACAGGCCTGTAGTCCCAGCTATTTGGGAGGCTGAGGCAGGAGAATCCCTTGAATGCAGGAGGTAGGGTTGCAGTGAGCCGAGATTGAGCCACTGCACTGCAGCCTGGGCAACAGAGAAAGACTGTCTCAAAAAAAAGACATTTGAGAGCCTGCAAAAATAAATCTTAGCAAGAAGTGATGTGGCATAACGTGGTAACGCACACCAATTGATTCAGTCACCCCCGGACACCTCCCACTGGCATCAGGAAGGGATTTGTACCAAACTCGGGGAGGGCTGTGAGTCACTGTGAGTCATGGACTGTGTCACTTCATAGAATTCCTCTGCTTTGGAGCCCATCACCTTATTAACAGGAAAGGTATTTGCCTGAGTGGCTGTTTCTCCCTCCATAGAAGTTACATCCAGTTCCCAATCATCCCAGCTAAAGAAATGCAGTCATGATGTAGATGATGTAAAGTGGCAAATAATTTAAAACTGTATGTGCCCTTTGCTATCTAACTTCGAGTGTTTTGTGGGAGGGGATAGAGTAGGGTTAAGAGTTTCTAAATTACACTTTCCTTTCTTCTCCAAATTAAAAATATTTTAGTATGCACCTTCAGTGCAATCCTAGTGACCCCAAGGAAGGAGAACTTGAGAACGCCCTTGGAGGCTGGTGCAGTGTGGAATCACTTCTGTGGGAAACCTCCAAAGCAGATGCAGCTCAATCTTTCAGTAATGGGGTGTATATCTTTGTTTTAACTGTCCACCATCCTTTCCTTCTTCTTAAGTTAGCAGAGCCCCTCTTCCCCATGGAAGACCCATTTCATGGAGTTCTGGGCCTACTACTGTCCCCATCCCACTTGTCACATAATCAGCTCGGGGTTGGGGACTGGGCCCCAGCCAGGCCAAACTGGGTTATCCCAGGGAGTTTTCTGCTGGTGTGTAGCTAATCTGGTGAAATGTGGCTCCTGGGCTCCTGGAAGCCACCTGCCTGAGACGGGAGCTGGAACCACCTCACTTGGGTCTCAATTCAGGTGTGGCTGAAGTTGGAAATCCTTTTGATTTTTACTCTTATGTAGACCAATAAGTTCTCCCCTTTCTCTTCAACTAGCTTGCTTTGGGTTTCTGTCACTTGACCAAGGATCCTGGCAACATATCACACTTCTGAGCTCCCCGTCTGTGGTGGGGAGATTTTATAAGTACTTTCTGGCTGGATGTGGTGGCTCACACCTGTAATCCCAGCACTTTGGGAGGCCAAGGCCAGGAGTTCGAGACCAGCCTGGCCAACACTGTGAAAACCCATCTCTACTAAAACTACAAAGTTAACTGGACATGGTGATGCATACCTATAATCCCAGCTACTCAGGTGGCTGAGGCAGGAGAATTGCTTGAACTCGGGAGGCAGCAGTGACAGTGAACTGAGATTGCACCACTGCACTCCAGCCTGGGTGACAGAGAGAGACTCTGTTTCAAAAAAAAGTACTTTCTAAGTGTCCTCTCCTCCAAAGCATCCCATCACCTTCCCTGTACCCTCCTCTGTTTCGGTCACTCTTGGCTTATCCAGTAATGGAGGGCATTTAGGAAGAGAGAATTCTGTGCTTCTACTCTTCAGCTCTCTCTTGGTCAGCAACAACCGCCCACTGCTGTGGGCTAGGCTGGCCTGTTCGACACTGTGACCATCACAGGTGCCAATGACATCATATAAATATCAAAGTCATTATTATTATGAAGCAGCATTTGCATAGCTTACAAAGCACAGTCAACGCCTATTTTTTTGCTCCTTGAACCCATTCTAGGAATTTGGTATAGAAAGCAGATTGCAAACAGATAGGATGTTTTTGCTAAGTGAATACTTTCTTCCTCTTCAATAAGAGGTAACTTTAAATATCTTATAAAATAAACAGCCTTAGGGGTTGCAGGGACTGGGGAAAATTAAACACTGCTGACCTCCACTACCACCATTTCTCTGTAGTAGCAATATTGGAATAAGCATGAGATGTGCGGGACATCCATTGTGATATATCGGAAGGGGCACTTGCCTGAGAGTCAGACGTCTGGGGCCTGAGCCTGGTTCTGCTAGAAGGAAACAGTACAGCTTCGGGAAACTCCTTATTGATTCTCTGAGTTGAATTTTGCTTCTCTGTAAAGTGAATAAGGTGCATTAAAGGTCCTTCCTGCTCCAAATCTTAGTGACTTTAGTCTTGTAGCAGAAAATATGTCACCGAAGTGCAGGATGCTGCTGAGGCAGAGGGAGTGAGTCAGCATGACACAGGCGCAGGAGTTCACACCCATGTTTTGGCGATGGTGGGACCTGGCGTTTTAAGGAAGATTATGCTGTTTCCAACCTCTATTCCTTTCACATATTCTATCCACCAAGAATATTCTTCCCCTCTCTCATCTCTGACTACCTGGTAAGCTCCTATGCATGCTTCAAGACCTCTTGTTCAGGTACCATCCTCCCTGTTAGGTCACCTGGAGCTGCGGATCTCCTCCCCAGAGTGAAGACCATCCACTTGTCATCCACTTACTTATGAATCTGTTACTACAGATGGAATTGTGTACCCACATATTCACATGTGAAGCCTTAACCCCAATGTGATGGTCTTTGGAGATGGGGCTTTTGGGAGGTGATTAGGGTTAGATGAAATTGAGGGTGGAGCCCTGGTCCTATGGGATTAGCTCCCCCCCCACCTTTTTTTTTTTTTTTAATACCTCTCTGATGCCTGGGAAGGGATTAGCCCTTATAAGAAGGGACACTAGTGAGCTCCCTCTCTCTCTCTGCTTTATGAGGACAGAGCAAGAAGGCAGCTGTCTGCAAGCCAGGAAGAGGACCCTCACCAGAACCTGACAGTGCAGGCACTCTGATCTTGGACTTCCAGCCTCCAGAACCCTAAAAAAAATACTTTCTGTTGTTTAAACCACCCAGTCTATGGTATTTTTGCTACAGCAGCCCAAGCTGATTAAGACATCTGTTCATGGGCTGCCTCTCCTACCACGCTGTGACTTTAGGATGCAGCTCCAGCTCATTTACCTCTGCGTCCTCAGAGACACACTCAGTACCTGGCATCTAGTACATGCTCAATAAATATGTCCACAGTAAATGAAAAAATCCATGGCTGTCAGCCCCCATTGTTTCCTTGGCACCTATCCTAATGAAGTGTATGCTCTAGTGGTGATAAATAGGCAACTTAAAAAAATGAGAAAACCATCAGTGATAAACGCTATGCAGCGGATTAGAACTGGCAAACATGATTAAATAGCAAACAACTCAGCGGTGACTTTGGATGGTTAGAGAAAGCCTCTCTGAGAAAGCAACACAAGCTGAGACCTTGATAAGAAGCAGCCAACCCTGTCAGAGCAAAGAGTGTACCAGACTCTCAAGCAAAGGCTCTAAAGTGAGAATGAGTTTAGCAAGTGTGAGGAATAGTAAGAGGGTCAGTATGGCTGTAGTCGAATGGATAAGGGAAAGAATGGATGTGGGGCCTGGTCGGGGTCAGGACATGATTCTGCCAGGGTAAGGAGCATGACTGCAGCAGGGGCAGGAAGGCAAGCAGGGAGGTTAGTGACCAGCCCAGGAACAAGAGAAAGGGGTGTGGATTGGGTGGTACCAGTGGAGATGGAGAGAGGAGGGTGGGTCCAAGGCAAGTGTTTAAGATGTGGTTGACAAGACAGGCTCATGGATTAGATGAAGGCAGCAGGAGGTGAGCAGAAGGAGGCTGCAAAGGAAAGGACAATTGAACATAACTCCTAAAAGCAAGATTGAGAAGCAGGCTCTTTTGAGTGAGTGGTGGGGAGTAAGAATTAAGAGTATTTTTCTGGCCACATGACATACGGAATGACCATTAGGCACCTAAGTGGCAATGTCCAATAGGAAGTTGGATACCTCAGTGTGAAATTCCTGGAGAAGGTCAAGGCTGGTGATACAGATTTGGGCATCATTGGCTTCCAATGGCACCTGAAGTCCTGGGACTGGATAGAATCACTCTGGGGGAGGATGTGAGGGAGGGAAGGAAGCACACAGCCCTGAGAGAGAGCATGAGGAGCCATCAAAGGCCAAGGAGGGGCCAAGGAGGAAGGGGAATGAGGGCAAGGTGCTGTCTCAGAGGCTGGGAGAGGAGAGGGCCTGCAGCTGTGTTGAGAATTGCAGACAGGCCACGTAGAATCATTGTCACAGAGGAGCAGTCACTGGATTTGCCAGGTGCAGATCATTAGTGACCAGCTCATGTGGGCCAAGGAGACACAGTAAGACAAGGAAGTGAAATAGACTACAAACGACTTCTTCCGAAAGTGTTGCATTATCTGATTTCATTGGCACAATCATGATATGGGGAGATGCTGTTCTCCCCTCATATAAAGATGAGAAAATGGAGAGCTGAGAGCACAAGGTCACTTGGGAGTAGAGGTTGTTTTTGACTCAGAATTTGGGCTCTTAGCCATTGTTTCTTGCTTCTCACTCCACTCCATTCCACCCCAATCTCACAGCAGCCCTGGGGTAAGAATTAGTCATATGGGGACATTCCCAGAGGAGGAAAGAAAACAAGTGAAGGGTGATGTCTCTTATTTAATTATTTGAGACAGGGTCTCTCTCTGTCACCCAGGCTGGAGTGCAGTGCCATTATCATAGCTCACTGCAGCCTCAAACTCCTGGGTCCAAGTGATCCTCCTGCCGCAGCCTCCTCAGTACTGGAGACCACAGGGGCACTCCACTCTGTGCATCTAATTTTTTAATGTTTTTGTAGAGATGGGGTCTTGCTACATTTCCCAAGCTAGTCTTGAACTCCTGGTCTCAAGCAAACCTCCTGCCTTAGCCACCCGAAGCGGTCTGAGCCACTGCACCTGGCTGAATTTCTCTTTATAATGGCAGTAACCAGGGGCTGTCTGGAGGCAGGCTCCTCCTTACACCTGATGCCCTCTCCTCAGGGATGATGTCATCTGTGCCAGTACAAGCATAGACTGTGCAATTGCCTTTCCAATCTTTCCTTTAGTTCAAATTCAGCCTGTTTGCCATCTCTTTATCTTAAACAAACTGCCCAGAATCTAGGAAGAAAAACAGCTACATTCCCGGGGATCAGATTTAGCCTTGAGGAATGCAGACATCCAAGGCATGGGCCTTGAAACAGCCCAGCAAGGAGAAGGATTGAGTCCAGAAGTATTCTAGCCTTGAAATAATATCATTCAGTCTTACCTTGCCACACTTTCCATCTAAGTTATTGCAAAAGAAAGGGCCAGTCAGAGAGATGCCCAAGGGAGACAAAATACAGGCCAGGACCCCGCACATCACTCTACACATTATTCTAGAAGGAACTGCAGCCCCATTCTTTCTCTGTAAAAACTGCTTCATGGGAAACATGCGGCTTATTCTTCTTTTGTGAAAGAAGAGCTCAGTAGCCATGTCAGAGAAATCTCATCTCCTTGGACTGAGTTTCCTCAAATATAAAATGAGGTACAAAGACTCAATATCTGTTTTCAGAATTCTTCCCACCCCCCACCCCACCCCACCCCACCCCACCCCACCCTGCTGCCAAGCATGGGCTTCTTTTTTAAATCCAAAATTTACCTGGAATGCCTATAAATGTATGTCTATATGAAAAGCATGTGCCTCCCCCCCACCACCTAAATCAAGAAGAAATTTTGAATATTTTTTTTTGAGATGGAGTTTCACACCTCTTGCCCAGGTTGGAGTGCAAAGGCAGGATCTCAGTCACCGCAACCTCTGCCTCCCAGGTTCAAGTGATTCTCCTCCCTCAGCCTCCCGAGTAGCTGAGATTACAGGCATGTGCTACCACACCCGGCTAATTTTTTGTATTTTTAGTAGAGACAGGGTTTCTCCATGTTGGTCAGGCTGCTCTCAAACTCCCAATCTCAGGTGATCCATCTGCCTCGGCCTCCCAAAGTGCTGGGATTACAGGCATGAGCCACCCCACCCAGCCCACTTGGAATATTTTTTATAAGTTTAAGTACAAAATCTAGTGCCATTCCTCCTGGATAGGAACGAAGGTCCATTTACAGTGAGTGTGACTTCACCTACAAGGCAGACAGCCTCAGGGCAGGTCGGAAAGCACCGTAATTATGGGGCCCAGTGGGTTCCATGGGTCAAGGCCCACAGCCAGGCTTAGAGAGAAAGGCTATTCCAAATGGTGCGAGGTCTGCTAAGAGGAGAAAAGGCATCCTTAGGTACGAAGCTGCATGGTGTCCAATAGAAACTAGCAGTGTGTTTTTGTCAAGGTTACTCCTCAGCCTTCTCCTCAAAACATCTGTTTCTACTGGGAGGCTGAACTGCAAGGGGCTCCCAGTGCTCCCAGGAGCCCAGCACTTGACTGGGCTCGGTGCCGCTGCAGCTCTCCCTGCGGACTCCGAGAAGACCCTCAGAGAACCCAAGGTTCTATGCAAGCAATTTGAGGGCCAGCGAATAGAACCAAGGGTCAGAACCTCATCCTTCCCATTTTTTTTTTTTTTTTTTGAGATGGAGTCTCGCTCTGTTGCCAGGCTGGAGTGCAGTGGCTCTATCTCAGCTCTCTGCAACCTTTGTATCCCAGGTTCAAGCGATTCTCTTGCCTCAGCCTCCCAAGTAGCTGGGACTACAGGTGTGCACCACCACATCCAGATAATTTTTATATTTTTAGTAGAGACAAGGTTTCACCATGTTGGCCAGGATGGTCTCAATCTCTTTACCTCGTGGTCCACCTGCCTTGGGCTTCCAAAGTGCTGGGATTATAGGTGTGAGCCACCATGCCTGGCTTCATCCTCCCCATTTACAGAAGACGAAGAGTGCAGGAAGTAGGGCAGCAAGGCTCGGGATGAGATTTGAAGAGGGCGAAGGGGGAGTGGTTCTCTTCTGGAGAAAAAGTGAGATGGGGAGGGAGGTGGACACCCTGGGGGCTGGGGCCTTCTCTTTGCAAAGAGGAGTTGGAAGGGCCTTCTATGGCAAAGTCTGGGACAACACCTGAGCTAGAGAGAAGGCCAGGTTTCGCCCTGCCTCTTGTCCACCCTGCCACCCACCTGGCCCTTTCGGTAAAGAGTCCCTAGATTGTAGTTCTGCCTGATTGGCTTAGGAAAAACCTGTGAGGCGGGCTACCTGGGAAAGGCACATGCTGCCAATACCAGTTACCTTGGGAAGAGCTCCAGAGGAGAAGGAATTGCATGGCTCTGCCTGCCCCACCAAATGGAATCAGGAGACATACCACTCATCTGTCATGGCAGGGACAGTGGCAGACACTTGGAGATAAAAAAAGAAGGGGCCGTGTCACGCTGGGCTAAACTTGGAGGAACTCTGGTTGAACTGTAGATGAGGAAGCCTTGAGTCTCTCTTGTGTGGCCAAGGGGATGCTAAAAGGCTTACAGGCAGCTACTGGGACGGTACGGTGGGCACAGCAGTACAGATCGGGGTCAGCGTGGTGGTGGAGCATGGTGTCTGGAACCAGGCTGCAGAGTGTGAGTCCCCACTCAGCCACTTACAGCTCTGTGGTCTGAGACTAGTTTTTGGCCTCCCTGGCTTCTTTCCTTATTATGCATAGTAATAGGTCATAGAATTATCTCACAGGGTTGCTGAGTATTAAGTGGACTCAAACATGCAAAGTACTTAGAAGAGTGAGCGGCAGGAGTGAGCAGGCAGCCTGTGCTCTGGATTGTCTCGGTGCTGCAAGGCAAATACACTGCTCACCAGACTTCCTGTCCATGGGGGGCTGAAGTCCCCCAGCCCACTCCTGGGCTCCACCACAGTTCTTGCCTCCCACTTTGTCTCCTACCAGATCCCCTAAAGAAAGTTTGGGAGCCCCAGAGCTCTTTGAAACATTGTTTGAAAAGAACACCAGATGATCTTTCATGTCTCAGGTTTAAAGGGCCATGTGCTCAATAATTCTTCCCTAAAGTGGCTTAGTCTAAACCACACGTTATTTTACTTTATTTTATTATTACACTTTAAGTTCTGGGGTTTATGTGCAGAACATGCAGGTTTGTTACATAGGTATTCATGTGTCGTGGTGGTTTGCTGCATTCATCCTACCGTCATCTACTTTAGGTATTTCTCCTAATTCTATCCCTCCCCTAGTCCCCCACACCCTGCTATCCCTCCCCAGCCCCCAACCTCCCCCCACAGGCCCCGGTGTGTGATGTTCCCCTCCCTGTGTCCAAGTGTATGTGTTCTCATTGTTTAACGCCCACTTATGAGTGAGAACATGTGGTGTTTGGATTTCTGTTCTTGTGTCAGTTTGCTGAGAATGATGGTTTCCAGCTTTTTTGTTGTTGTTCCTACAAAGGACATGAACTCATCTTTTTTAAGGCTGCATAGCATTCCATGGTGTATATGTGCCACATTTGCTTTATCCAGCCTATCACTGAAGGGCATTTTGGTTGTTCCTAGTCTTTGCTATTGTGAACAGTGCTGCAGTAAGGAAACATGTGCATGTGTCTTTATAACAGAATGATTTATCATCCTTTGGGTAATACCCCATAATGGGATTGCTGTAAAGCACCCATTTTGAAAGGAAGGTGTGTCCTTTGTATTTTCTTTTCTTTTCTTTTTTTTGAGATGGAGTTTCCCTCTTGTTGCCCAGGCTGGAGGGCAATGGTGTGACTTTGGCTCACTGCAACCTCCGCCTCCCAGGTTCAAACGATTCTCCTGCCTCAGCCCCCAAAATACCTGAGATTACGGGCACCTGCCACCACTCCCAGCTTTTTTTTTTTTTTTTTTTTTTTTTTTTGTATTTTTAGTAGAGATGGGGTTTCATCATGTTCAAGACAGGCTGGTCTTGAACTCCTGACCTCAGGTGATCCACTGGCCTTGGCCTCCCAAGTGCTAGGATTACAGGTTTGAGCCACTGCACTCAGCCAAAAGTGTGTCCTTTGGGTCCTTCATCAAAAAAGCCACATTTAGCAACCAGATCTCAGTCGAATGGTGTTTTCCAAGCTTCCCTGGGTCCCTAGTGAGTCCTCTCCTGCCTTGTCCTGAAGCACCCCAGGTACCTGAATGCCCCGGCTGTCCTGAGCATCCTAGCAGGCCTTCCCAGACCATTCTCCCTAGGTGCTTCTTGAGACGATTGCGGGTCTAATCCTCCTCTCTCAGCTTGCAGTCACACCGAGTGGGGCCAGATTAACCTTGCATTAATCACCACCAACACATTCCTTCACATCTTGTCCCATGTCCCTCAAATATCACCCTCCCAGTGAGGCTCTGCAATCGACCCTATTTAAAATGTCACCCTCTCGCTGGGTGTGGTGACTCAAGCCTGTAATCCCAGCACTTTGGGAGGCGGAGGTGGGTGGATCACCTGAGGTTAGGAGCTCGAGACCAGCCTGATTAACATGGGGAAATCATGTCTCTACTAAAAATACAAAATTAGTTGGGTGAGGTGGGAGGCAGGAGAATCACTTGAACCCAGGAGGTGGAGGTTGCGGTGAGCTGAGATCGTGCCATTGCACTCTAGCTTAGGCAACTAGAGCAAGACTCTGTCTCAAAAAAAGAAAAAAAAATGTCACCCTCTGCTTCCACCTCCAGAGGAAGGAAGGAACAAGAGTCAGGCTTCATAGTGGTTGCTTCCCTGACCTTGAAGGAGTTGGTAATGATCCTCTGTGCCTACATGGAGGTTAAAACGCCACCCAAACCCTGCAGCTTCAACATACGTGGGTTTGGAGCCTCTATTTTAAAACCCACTTAACAGAAAAGAAACTGTTCCTGAGGTTGCTCAGGGTGACTCTGAAACCCACACACTGAGCTGTGGCAGCTGCTCAGCGATAAAGTTCTGGAATTCCAGTTCTCCGTGTGGCCAGCTGCGTATTCACATCACCCGGGGAGCTTTGAAAACGAGTCATGTCTGAGAATGGGGTTGAGGTGTGGGGAGGAAGCCTGGCCATCAGGATTTTAAAATCCCCCCCAGGTAATCAAATGTGCAGCCAAGATGGACAGCCACAGACCTAGAGGTATTCTGAAGTGCTCATGTGACTTCAAAATGACCTATTCTTCTGAGATGGGCCCCAACATTAAGTTTTCAAAAGCACCACAGGTGCTTCTTATGTGCAGCTAGGGTTGAAAGACTCATTGCGTTGACCTGTGGTTGTCAAAGTGGAGTTTCCAGACCAGCAGAATCACGTGGGAAGTTGTTAGAAATCCACATTCTTGGACTCACCTCAGGCCTCCTCAATCAAACTTTGCTCTGTGGTGTAACACAGGTTCAGCAGGGGAGACATACAAATAAATACGTATTTACAAAGGGCCATGTTTTCTCATCTAGGCTTTTCTATATGTAGAAAAGCACAGGGACTAGATCTTCATTCCCCTCCTCCTTTATTAAAGCAGGGCCCAGAGTTTTTTATTTTTTGGCTTTATAGAACTGTAGAACTGCCACTAATAAAGAAGCAATTAATCATTAGTGACAGAGAAAGGGATGCTCGGCAGCACACAGGTGGATTGCCAATCCATAAGCCATTAATTGACAATGGGAGAAAGGAGGGTTAGGGTGAAAAGCATAAATGCAGAGGCCTGTGGATTTTGAGTGGGTTTTTTTCTTGTACCATTTCCCAGCTCTGGAATGTTTCATCTGCCAGGCCTGTCTAAACACTGGATTGCATCTGGCATTTTTAACTTTTTAGTGTCAAACGAATTTTCTTGGTGTCCAAGCCAGAAGCTTTTGGTAACTAGATAACAATTCCAAACCATGGGTAACATGAACTTCAAGCCAATGTGTAAAATCCTCTCTTTGCTCTCTCTTTTGTATTCTTACCTTTTATGTTTTTACCATTTTACTCTATAGTAAAACCTGGGGAAGGAAAATGAGGGAAGGAGGAGATACAGAGAGAGACTATGGAAAAAGTTCAGGCAACACCATCAATTTTGAAAGCCAAGTTGACCTTGAGCCAAAGTCCAGCAGAGTTGCATCTAAGAAGTGCGGCGGGAGTGGGGGAGCTTGCCGCTGTGCACCCTGCCTCCCTGCCTCTTCCTTCCTTCCTATGATACATTTTTAAAAGGACAAATTGCAAGAGTGTCTCTTGGGATGTAATGGATTAAGCTGTGTTAAGATACATCCAAAATATCATGTTTCACAAAATTGAAATTAAAGTAAAAATGAGGATGACAACTCCTTAGAGATACAAATGTCTTCCTTCATGACCTGCTCAAAAGCCATTCTACAAAGCGAATCTTCTTAAAAGGGATTCTGACACAAGGAGCTTGTGTTTTGACAATGGAATGTGCCTGGAAAACAATTCTTGGGCCCCTTTGATGCCTGGTGCTATCTACTCTCCAGTGAGAAGGCTGTGAAGAGGAGGGTGGGAGATAGAACCCACCTCACAGCACAGCCCCTGAAACCCCCGACTGTGGGGAAACATTGGTCACCTGAGGAATTAAGAAAAATGCCGGTTAAAATGCTCCCAACTCAGAGATTCTCGTTCAGTAGCCCTGGGGAAGGATCTGCACATCCGCATTTAAAGAAATTTCCGATGCTGATGGTTTGGAGACCTCCCTTTGAGCAGCACTGCTGTATGTTCTGAGGGAAGAGAACCAACGGCATGGTGATGGACGAGGCTTAGGGGAAGGCCTCTGCTGGGAACCTGAGTTGGGTAGATTTGCCCCAGAACTTTAGGAAGGTGAGGGCTAATGCGCAGCTGCATCCTTGTTGAGTGGTGTCATTCCATTGTTACCAAAGCCTCTGGCAAAGCTTCGTGAACCTGCCCTGGGAAGCAGCTGGCGTGGCGTGGAGGTAGTAGACAGGTGGTAGAGGTATAGGGAGGGCAACCAGGGCAGGGTTAGCTGGAAGTGGTGAGAGGCACCTGCCATGCTGTGCAAACAGCCCATGCCTTGGACTCCGGCATTATCTGGGAGCATACAGGACATCCGCTGTCAGGGCACAGTGACTTAAAGCAAGGGTGACAAAGACCAAGAGGACAAAGAGACATGCACTTACACCTGGGACACATGGGCGTTAGAAACTGATTCATTCTTTGAATCGCCCTCCTCATGACCACTGGATCAAACCTGCCTTCCCTTCTCCTCCCTTAGGCATGGATCCTTTCCCAGGTGGGGCCTCACCTTTTCTGGCCGGCCAGGTCACACTTTTCAGGACGGCCTGGTCTCATGTGAGTCCCAGCAATGAACCAGGGTGGTCAGTCAGAAGTTAGGATGATCACTATATGTTTTGTTTTTAGTGTATGCCCATTTTCTAAAAAAACAAACAAACAAAAAACACAGGCAGAATTCACATGAAATTAACCGTTTTAAAATATGTGTTTTGTTATGTTAGCATTTAGTACATTTGCAATGTTATGCAACCATTAACACTATCTAGTTCTAAATTTTTTTCCTTTTAAATAGAATACTTTTAGAGTAGTTTCAGGTTCTCAGTAAAATTAAGTGAAAAGTACAAAGAATTCCACATACACCCTACCTCCGTCAGACATTCCCATCACCATGGCACATTTGTTAGAATCAATAGACTGACATTGACACACCATTATCACCCAGAGTCCAAAGTTTACATTACGGTTCACTGTTGGTGTTATACACTCTATGGGTTTGCACAAGTATGATGTGTATCACCATGGCACATTTGTTAGAATGTGGCACATTTGTTAGAATGTGTGCACATCACCATGGCACATTTGTTAGAATGTGGCACATTTGTTAGAATGTGTGCACATCACCATGGCACATTTGTTAGAATCAATAGACTGACATTGACACACCATTATCACCCAGAGTCCAGAGTTTACATTACGGTTCACTGTTGGTGTTATACACTCTATGGGTTTGCACAAGTATGATGCACAAGTATGATTACAGTAGCATATAGAATAGTTTCACTGCCCTAAAAACCTTCCAAACCTCTGCCTATTCGTCCCTTCTTCCTCCCTAACCTCTGGCAGCCACTGATCTTTTTATTGTCTCCATAGTTTTGACTTTTCCAGATGTCATGCAGTTGGAAGCATGGGTTATGCAGCCTTTTCAGACTGGCATCATTCACTGAGTAATATGCATTTAAGTTGCCTTCATGTTTTTTTATGACTTAACGGCACATTTCTTTATATTACAGAATTATATACCATTGTTTGGATGTCACATTGTTTATTTGTTGAGAGACTGAATATGTAAATGGACAATGGCCATAAAACTAGAACATATATATATATATACTTTAAGTTCTGGGATACATGTACAGAATGTGCAGGTTTGTTACATAGGTAGGCATGTGCCATGGTGGTTTGCTGCACCCATCAACCCTTCATCTACATTAGGTATTTCTCATAATGCTATCCCTCCCCTAGCTTCCCACCCTCTGACAGGCCCTGCTGTGTGATGTTCCCCTCCCTGTATCCATGTGGTCTCATTGTTTGATTCCCACTTATGAGTGAGAACATGTGGTGTTTAGTTTTCTGTTCCTGTGTTAGTTTGCTGAGAATGATGATTTCCAGCTTCACCCATGTCCCTGCAAAGGACATGAACTCATCTTTTTTTGGCTGCATAATATTCCATGGTATTTATGCGCCACATTTTATTTCTCCAGTCTATTATTGAAGGGCATTTGGGTTGGTTCCAAGTCTTTGCTATTGTGAACAGTGCTGCAGTAAACATACATGTGCATGTGTCTTTATAGTAGAATGATTTATAATCCTTTGGGTATATATCCAACAATGGGATTGCTAGGTCAAGTGGTATTTCTGGTTCTAGGTCCTTGAGGAATTGCCACACTGTCTTCCACAATGGTTGAACTAATTTACACTCCCACAACAGTGTAAAAGCATAAAACTAGAAGTTTAACCCACAACCGGCAGCAATCTGCCCAGAGACCAACTGCCTTATTTATAATGAATAACCCAGGAAGCCAGCCTGATATAAGTCCAACTTGCAGGAAGTGAGATTTTTCTCTCTAGTGACGATTCAGGAAGCTAAATAATAACCTCTGTAATAATCAGCCCCAAATGGCCAGAACTTGATTAGTAACTGACAGCTTCTCTAATTTTTGTCCCCTCTTCCAGCTTCAACTAGAGAAAGCCAAACATATACCCCTAACCAAAAGCATATGATGCCCTGCTTCTAGTTAGCCTACCTGTAGCTTCCCAACTCCAAAAGCCTCCCATCAGGACACACTGGAAGCCTTCCCTTTTTTCCACTCTCAAGCTTCCCCACTTTTCTTCCTGACTTTGAGTCTCTGCTGAAATGCAAGTGGCAGTGGTGGATTCCCTTGCTATAGCAAGTTCAGAATAGATAGCTATAATGGTTGATTGTATATGTCAACTTGACTGGGCTAAGAGACGTTCAGATTGCTGGTAAAGCTTTATTTCTGGGTGACCCGAGGGGGGTTTCTGGAAGAAATGAGCATTTGGTGACTGAGTGAAGAAGATCATCCTCCCCAGTGCAGGTGGTCATCATCCAAACCGTTGAGGGCCTAATTAGAACAAAAGGTGGAGGAAAGACCAATTTCCTCTCTCTGATCTGGAACATCCATATTCTCCTCCCGTGGGATATCAGTGCTCCTGGTTCTCAGGCCTTCATACTTGAACCAAGACTTCTACCATGACCTCTGGGGTTGCCAGGCCTTTGGACTCAGATTGGGGCTGACACCATTGGCTCCTCCAGTTCTCAGGCCTTCGAGTACTGGAACTACCACTGACTTTCCTTGGCTTCCAGCTTGCACATGGCAGATTATGGGACTTCTCAGCCTCCACAATTGCATGAGCCAATCTCTCATAATAAATCTCTTTTTATATATCTATCTATTGATATATCCTATTGGTTCTGTTTCTCTGTAGAATTCTGACTAATACACTAGCCTTTGCTTTTCTCATTTGATTGGTTTCCTATTTCCACACCATTCACCTGCTAAAGAACATCTTGGTTGCTTCTAAGTTAACGGTAATGAATAAACCTGCTATAAACATCCCTGTTCAGGTTTTTGTATGGACATAAGTTTTTAGCTCACTTGGGTAAATGGGAAGGAGCACAATTGCTAGATTACCTGGTAAGAGGATATTTCATTTTGTAAGAAACTGTCAAACTGACTTCCAACGTAGCTGTACCGTTTTGCATTCTCACCAGCAGCAAATGAGTTTGTTCCATGTCTTCATCGGCTTTTGGTGCTGTCACTGTTCTGGAATTTTGGTCATCCTAATAGTATAGTGATATCTGATTGTTGCTTTAATTTGTGTTTTCCTAATGACATATCATGTTGAGTATATTTTAATATATCTTCTTTGATGAGGTATCTGTTCAGGTCTTTTGCCAATTTTTAAATAGGTTTGTTAATATTACCTAGTTTTAACAGTTCTTTGTATATTTTGTATATGGTCCTTTATCAGAAATGTCTTTTGCCGATATTTTCTCCCAGTCTATAGCTTGCCTTCTCATTCTCTTTATGATGTCTTTCACAGAGAAGATAGTTTTTAATTTTAATAAATTCCATCTTGTCCATATTTTTCATGGATCATGCCTTTGGTGTTGTATCTAAAAAGTCATCTCCATTCTCAAGGTAATCTAGATTTTTTTTCTGTCTAAAACGTTTTCACTATCCCCAAAGGGATATATGTTCTATGGCTTTTTTTACATACAATCTTCACATGCCCCATTGGAGGAATAACATTCAGATTTCCCCTCCAATCCACCCCCCAATGGGTTAAATTTTAGTTTCAGGGAGTAATGCACTTCTGTGCTTTATTTTACATGCTTTTTACAAACATGTGAAAGACAATGCAAATTGCCTCTCAATTTCTGCCTAGGAAAATTTCAGCATGAATTGGGGAGTTTTACCAAATTTGAGTAGAGCAAGTCCAGGCATAACCCAAATATTTTTTTTTCTTTGCCATTTAGACCCCTTTCCTACAGGATCCATGATAGTGAGAGTAGTGCATTACGAAAATGCTCTGTAAGGTTGAAATGTTTAAAATCCAGAGAAAACGTAAAGTAAGCAAGAGAATCCCATCTAGTGTCATATCACACTGGGAATGCTTATTCTTTCATCAGTGGTAGAGAATGTGCCTGAAGCATTTTGTTTCTTTATGCTTCTGCTTTTGTTTTACCTATTTCTATTTGAGTCTGAATCTTGCTATTTATGTGATATGTAGCATCGCTTAGAGGGAGGCAAATTAAAATTGAGGAAGTGGGGCTTTGTGGCAGAGGTTCCCGTAGGAGGTCCAGGTGACTGGAGGTTGAGGCAGAACCTGTCTTCTCACATTTTATAGAGAGGAGGGAACATCCATTCTATTCCCCGGAGGAAACAGGTCCGTAATGACATTTCTAGTCCCTCTCCCAACCTCTCAATCCCTTCTCCTCTGGGGAGAGTGATTTATCTTACTACGGAAATGACTGTAGTGTGACATTTACTGGTCCTGGATGCTCATACTCTCTGAGGGACAAGGATAATGAGTGGAGTGCCCTTGCAGCATGTGGGTCGCTCTCCTTCTGCCCCTACCTGTGTCTCAGTCTGTTTCACTCACAAGTTGTGGGGCCAGGGCTGATTCCCTATCTTGCTTCCCATGCCCAGCCCCCTAATTTTAAGTTGGGGAAATTGGGGAGGACCACAGTTTTGTCTGAGGGTCCAAATCATGCTCTCAAATTCAGCTTTGCTATCTAAAAAAGTGAAAATTATCTCTCAATGGATTGACAATATGGAAGCCAGAAGGGAGAGAACTGTGATTAATTTGCATCTCAGAAATCCCTCAAGCAACCAGGCGTGGTGGCTCCTGCCTGTAATCCCAGCACTTTGGGAGGCCAAGGCAGGCAGATCACCTGAGGTCAGGAGTTCAAGACCAGCTTGGCCAACATGGTGAAACCTTGTCTCTATTAAAAATACAAAAATTAATCAGGTGTGGTGGTGGGTAATTCCAGTTACTCAGGAGCCTGAGGCAGGAGAATCACTTGAACCCGGGAAATGGAGGTTGCAATGAGCTGAGATCACACCACTGCACTCCAGCCTGGGCAACAGAGCAAGACTCTGTCTCAAAAAAAAAAAAAAAGGAAAGAAATCCCACAAGCACCATTCAACAGTTCAACAGGCCTGGAGGACCCTCTAGTCAGCCATCACCACCCTGAAGCCCTCTTTGTGGTCAGGGTGATGGAAGCAACACCAACAGCATATTTATGGGTAACTTACATTTTCAGCAGGTCTTTCCTACCCCATCTCCCTTTACTTCTGACTTCTCTTTCCCATCTCTACTGTGGACAATCTTAAGACTTCAGTGTGCTTTTCATCAGGAAAGGGTTGGACGTTCCTGATTTGATATACATATTTATCACTGAAGTTGAAAGAGCACCTTTTGGTACCTCTTTTCCTCATATGTACGCCCCATCTAATGATGTTGTTATGAGGATTTAAATTAGATAATTCATGAAAACTGATTAGCACAATGCCTAGCACATTGCTAATATCAGGTGCTCAGTAAATAACCTCTGCTATCAGTGCTCTTCTTATTATTCTGCCTCTTATCTGTCACTTCTCCCCATATGTGATAGCACTGAAAAATAAGGACCTGATAATTGCCTTTGGAAATTTTGGCTGCTGTATTTAGATACCATTTGAGATTAGTTTCAGATTCTTTCTGACATCATGTATGTGGTGTCTTTTCTACATCAATTCTCCAATTCTCAAACACCAACTGGATACCCAACAATTCAATTCAATTCTGACACTATCTCCTGAAGTTAGTGTCTGGCCCCCGCAAGTTAAGAGTTCAGTCCCAGAAGACTGCCCTTGTATTTTTGTATTTTTAGTAGAGACAGGGTTTCACCATGTTGGCCAGGCTGATCTCCAACTGTCCTTTCTTCAGACACAGCCACAAAGGGGGTGCCCAAGCTACCCACCTTTCTGCCTGACTGACTACAAATTCAGGGCTTCCCATGACCCCACCTCAAGACAGATAATTGCTAGAATGGCTCGCAAAACTCAGGAAAGCACTTTCCTTACTATTAGTAATTTATTATGAAGGACACAACCCAGAAACAGCCAAGTGGAGGAGATGCACAGGAAAAGCCATGGGCAAGGAAGAAGCTTTCTTGCCCTCTCCAGGAACCCTTCTCCCAGCACTTTCATTGTTTGCCAACCAGGAATCTCTCCAAACCCAGCAGTTTAGGAGTTTAGGAGTTTTAGTGAAGATTTCACTATGTAGACATGATTTATTCATTTATTGGCCATTGGTGACAAGTCAATCTCCAGCCCTTCTGTCCTTTCAGAAGTTGGGAGACAGGGCTGAACGTTTCAACCCTCTAATTACAGGGCCGGTTCCTTTGGTGTTTAGCCCCCATATCTAGAGGCTCACTGAGAGTCACCTTATTGGCATAAATTCAGGTTGAAAGGGGTTTATTATAATCAATAAAAGATACTCCTATCACTCAGTAAGTCTGAAGACTGGAACTGGAGATAAAGGCCAAATATATTTTTATTATGCCATAGTTAGTAAAAGTAAAGGCATTGTTAATGACCTATTTATTTGATTCATTAAACTCGACTGGCAGAATCTACAGCATTTTTGTTTACCAAGTATTAAGAAAGAGGTCTTCCTTTAACTTTTAAAAACTGGTTAACAGAAATTGGCACACTCCAGAATGTGTCCCCCAGAATCCTATAAACCTCTAAGAAAATTGGGGGCATTTAACCTCAAAACATTGAGAATATATTCCTCATATTTCTCCCCAAAAGAATGACATTTGAGCAACATGGAAAGATTTCTCATTTCCACCATTTTCCAAGAGTTAAAATTCTTTACTCTGGGCAACTTCATTTGGGAACTAGGGCCTATTTGGGAGTAAAAATTTCCACTTCTATTCATGGATTGTGGACAGTCCAGCTATTGATTAGATATTTGGAGCTCAAAAGGAAATTCATCAGGTTGACAACTTTCACTGAAAAGGAAATAGAGAAATTGAAGTAGAGAAGAAATGGTTGAACATAATGTAATCCCCACGAGGTGGCATTTCTGTTTGTGAGACCAGGATGTCTCTGGATGTTTAATAGTAGAACCACATGTTATTCTACAGAACGTTTCTCAACCTAGAACTCAGAAGGCTGTTGAACTCTCTGAAATTATCTGTAAAGTTTTCCTGGGTATCTGCCTGCATTTTATAAATTTATTTTTATTTTATTAGTATTATTGTTTTGAGATGGAGTCTCGCTCTGTTACCCAGGCTAGAGTGCAGTGGTGCAATCTCGGCTCACTGCAACCTCTGCCTCCTGGATTCAAGCGATTCTCCTGCCTGAGCCTCCTGAGTAGCTGGAATTTCAAGTGCGTGCCACCATGCCCAGCTAATTGTTTTGTATTTTTAGTAGAGACGGGGTTTCACCATGTTGGCCAGGCTGGTCTTGAACGTCTGACCTCAGCCTCCAAAAGTGCTGAGATTACTTTATTTTATCTATCTATGTAAATAATTGCACTTTAGGTTCTGGGGTACATGTGCAGAACATGTAGGATTGTTGTGTAGGTACATACATGGCAATGTGGTTTGCTGCCTCCATCCCCCTGTCACCTACATCTGGTATTTCTCCCCATGTTATCCCTCCTCAATCTCCCTACCCACTACTGTCCCTCCCCTATTCCTTCCCAACAGACCCCAGTGTGTGATGCTCCCCTCCCTGTGTCCATGTGTTCTCATTGTTCAACACCTGCCTATGAATGAGAACATGTTCTGTTTGATTTTCTGTTCTTGTGTCAGTTTGCTGAGAATGATGGTTTCCAGATTCATCCATGTCCCTGCAAAGGACACAAACTCATCATTTTTTTATGGCTGCATAGTATTCCATGGTGTATATGTACCACTTTTCAGTCTATATTGATGGGCATGTGGGTTGGTTCCAGGTCTTCGCTATTGTAAACAGTGCCACAATGAATGTATATGTGCATGTGTCTTTATAATAGAATGATTTATAATCCTTTGGGTATATATCCAGTAATGGGATTGCTGGGTCAAATGGGATTTCTATTTCTAAGGCCTTGAGGAATCGCCACACTGTCTTCCACAATGGTTGAACTAGTTTACACTCCCACAACAGTGTAAAAGTGTCCCTGTTTCTCCACATCCTCTCCAGCATCTGTTGTCTCCAGATTTTTTAATGATCACCATTCTAACTGGCGTGAGAAGGTATCTCAATGTGGTTTTGATTTGCATTTCTCAAATGACCAGTGATGATGAGCATCTTTTCATATGTTTCTTGGCCTCATAAATGTCCTCCTTTGAAAAGTGTCTATTCATATCCTTTGCCCACTTTTGAATGGTTTTGTTTGTTTTTTTCTTGTAAATATGTTTCTGGCCCTGCTTTTATACTCCTGTGTCAGTGGGGTTATTGACCAAATTCTCGTAAAGTGGCTGTAAGAGAGACACTTCTTCTCTTACACAGTCTACACACTTCACCTCTGGTCACCAAAATATGGGAGGGGATCTTCCTCCCCCACTGACACCCTCCCACGCATAGACACACCAACCAATTCTCCAGCAGACATCAAGTGGTTATCCTTTTAATTCATTTCAACTTTATCCATTTAATTCATGCTAGAGATAGCATCAGATCCCATAGGGTGAGGGCTCAGTCCCATGAGTCCCAGAAGATGTCTTCAGCTTCAGATGCCAATCACAAGTCCCAGACTGTGAACTGTGCTTCTGACTGACCCGCTCTGAATCAGGGTTCCCACGACCTCCTCCTTGGGTTCAATTACTTTGCTAGAGAAGCTCATAGAACAAAGGAACACTGAACTTATGTTTGCCCATTTATTATAAAGGATATTACAAAGGGCACAGGTGACCAACTGGATGAAGAGACACACAGGGCAGGGCATGGGGGAGGGGCGCTGAACATCCATGCCCTCTGCCAGTGCACCACCCTACAGGAACTTGCACGTGTTCAGCTACCCAGCAGCTCTCCAAACCCAGTCCATTTGTGTTTTTATAGAGGCTTCATTACAGAGGTATGATTGATTAAATCAGTGTCCATTGATGACCAGTTCAATCTTCATCCCCTTTCTCCTCCTCCGAAGTTCCAACCCTGTAATTGCAGTTAGTCCCCCATTAACTGTCCCCAGGCTGACACTATCCAGTAACCCAACAGTCATCTAGTTAGAAGAAAATATGTTTCATCATCCAGAAAATTCCAAGGGATTTAGGAGTTCTTGGTTAGATTCCTCTGTCAGGAAATTACAAAGGTCTCAGAAGCTCTATGTCAGAAACTGGGGTTAAAGACCAAATATTAGGACAAACGATTCTCGCAGTGCTCCTATCATATACAAGGGTTTCTGGAGCTGTGCACCAGGAATCAGGGACAGAAAACAAATACATATTTCTTATTATATCACACTATCACAGTGGTGTTCTGGAAGGGGGCAGCTATGAGTCATGAGCAGCCCACACTCACAGGTGGTTGTGTGCATTTGCCTGGTAAAGTGGATCTGGGAGGGCATCAACAGCATCCGCTATAGGGGCTTCGCTTCCGCAGATTCTGAGTGTCTGTGACCCCCATCCCCAAGACTAATGCTGATACACATGAAAAATGCTATCTCTACAGGTGGGAGACATTATGGGTATACAGTCGCTTATTATAGCACTGTGTAATAACAGCCTAGGAACAACCTAAATGTCCATCAATAGGCGGTCCGTTAAATCATGGTATATGCAGAAGTCTGTGAACTGTCAGAAGAATAAGGAAGTTCTCAGGTATTCATTTTATAATGATTATCGATGCAGTGCTAAATAACATCAGGTATTCATTTTATAATGATTATCGATGCAGTGCTAAATAACAAAGCTCAAAACAATGTACTTGGTATACTACTCTTTGTATAAAAAAGGGGGTCAACGTTTTTTGTTTGATTATGTACAGGATGTGTCTAGAAAGATTCACGGGAAATTGGTAACACGGCTTCTAGGAAGAGGGCCTGGGTGGCTGTGGGACAGGGGTCCAGATGAAGATACTAGCTTTCTCTTTTGCTGTCCTTTAGGGTGTTATTTCAATGTCATGCCTCAGTCACAGATTCTACAGCAATGGTGCATCGCTTCAGTCTCAGGAATATCTGTTTTGCTGAGGCTAACGAAGACAAGATTATCTGTCTAAGAATTGAGCCTCTTTCTTCCTTGCCTCTGGGACTTGACTTACCACCACATTACAGAAAAACAGGTTGCACTTTACAAAACCATAACAGTACAACTCCGTCTGTTTTTGCAGCACGTTTTTTTCCCAAGAGTTTTATATTAGATCTCTTCTCAGGTATTTCAGTTAATTAACTCATCTCCTAAACCCGTGTGAAGTCTTTGGTGTTTAGTTCTGACCTAGTGCTTATTTTTCTTGTTGTCCATAGGCAGTGATTTGAGGAGGCAGTTCTAAGGTCTTGTCAGGGATATGTGATGTGCTCAGTGTGCTAAGAGCAGGAAAACGTCAGCCTACAGAGAACTTGCTTCATAGATGCCTTGGCGGAATATGGTAGGATCTATTAAGACATGGCTGCAATATACACCTTCAGCGTACTCAGTATGTGACAGTGTGCTAAACATTTTCCGTGTGCATCTTGTTTAATCCTCACAACAGCTTTGAGGGTGGACTATTGTTATCCTCATTTTGACCCAGATAAATGGAAATCAAAAAGGTAAATCAATATATCCAAGGTTACATGCTAAGTGGCAGAGCTGAAATTCATACCTGATTGGCCCAACTCCTAAATCCAAACCCTTTACCAATCTGCACTTACTGGCCAGCTGGGGGACTTTTGGGTGGATGACTGACATGATTCTTCCTCCTGGCTGGTCTCCCCACCTGCAAAATTCCCTCCAACTGCCCCTGCTCCCTACTGTATTTATCACCTAAACTCTAGATCCAGCCATATCACCTCTGCTTAAAACCCCTTGGATGTCCCCCACCAATAGCCATACATTTGCAAAATGGCAACAAAGTCAAATTCCTTGGCTTGGCTTGACCTCCCCCGGTGTGTGGTTTGCTCCCAAGCCATCTTTCAAGCTTCTTCATCAAGTGCTGTCTTTTCCAAATGCTCTCCTTCCACCAAACTGGATTTCTTACTGTTCTGCACATAAACCCTGCCTTTTCCTGCCATCGCTACTCAGAGCTGGTTTCTCTGCCTGGGATATACTTCTCCATTTCCAATCGTCATCTGCTGAAACTTTCCCCATCCCTCCCAGCCCAATGCAAATGCCAAATCCTGCCTCAAAGCTTCCCCAATCCCAACACAACTAGTTCCTGCCACCTTTATTTTCTCAGCTCTTATGCCCCTCTTATTGGATGCATTTCATTCTCTTTGTTCAGTAACTACTAGGAACCCACTGGGCAGCATGTTACAACGATTTGTATTTCTGTCTGTACTAGTTGGGGTCCTGGCAGGAAGCAGATGGCACACACTAGGAGGATCATTTGAGGAGTTTAATAAAGGGACTCTTTACCCAGGAGTAGGCGAGGTGTAAGGCAAACACAGGAAATAGTAGTGAACGAAGCTGCCTGGATGGGGAGTCCAGGGAATATATGCCCTGACCTCACTGTGCTCCTGTCTTAAGGCTACCAGGAATTGTTTAAAACATGGTAAGACAGGCAGACATGAAACAACCACCATGAAGGAAGAAGTTTTTACATCCACAATTCCCTAGCAACAGGAAGCATGGAATGCCACAGGGGACCACCTGGGAAAGCACCTGGTTGGTCAGGAGGCAAAATTAGCAAGGAGAAAACGTGGGCAAGACCCTTTATTTTGGTTTCCTTGGGAAGGGACAGGAGAGGCAGGACAAGCAGACTTAGGACTGGCTTGTTTATAATTTGAGAGGGCTCTAAAGTGCAGGGCTATTCCTAGGTTTCTGGTACCTGGCTTTGGGGCGATTAGGGCAGGGAGAAGTGACCCAGAGCATAAAACATCAGACACGGGCCCTGCCTCCCAGGATGGAAAGAAGACAACATGCTGGAAGCTTCCCCCTGCGTTACTGGATCCGCTACCCCTGCCTCCCATCTCCCCTGATGTGCCGCTGGAAGGTGGGCTTGTAGGAGCTGCGCCAGTGGCTCTTTGTGCTCTGGCTTCTGGGAGGGGCCAGCCAATGGGCAGCACTGAAGGCAGTCAGGAGGATGGGCTCTGGATGGGATGGTTTGTATAAGAAAGAAACCCCAACATCCCAGATGGCCAAATATCAGAATACAGAAAACAAAAAGAACTCTCCTGTCTCCTGCCAGTGCTGTCCATTGGTCAGACCCTTCCAGAGGCCATAGCACAAGGGAGCCGATGGGCCCAGCTCCTACAAGCCCTCCTTCCAGTGGCACATAGCAGAAGATGGGGGAATAGATTCAGAAAGGCAGGTGGAAGCTACCAGGCTGCTGTCTTCTTCCCATCCTGGGAGGCAGGGCTCATGTCTTATGCTGTATGCTCAGCAAATCTTCAATCAATATCCACTTACTGATTTAACACTGAGAGCTTGCACATGCCAGCCCCTGCTCTAGGCACAGGGATGGCATAGCAGACACGTTACAGGTGGTCCTTGGTCTCTAAGAGATTATATAGCAGTTGAGGAAGACATAAACAAAGAAACTGCAAACAATGTTTTAGACAGTATAAGTGTTAAAGGAAGACAACACAGTGATGATGGTGAGAAGCAAGCATACACCTCCTCCTCTGTTCAGACCTTTCAGGGGCTCCTCACAGCCTTGGTGTGGAGCTGGATCTTAGCTGGACCTGGAGAACCCTGTCATGTGCAACCGGCTTGCCCACAGCCTCAGACTCCTCCACCCTCCATTGCACCTGCACCTGCCCCTCTGCGAAGCCATTTCCCCTGGCCTCTACTCCTTGGCCTTTGCTGCTTTGTCCCAGCAGTTCCTGCTTGCCCTTCACCTTCCCCCACTTCCCCTGGTGAGTCTCTTGACTTTCTGGGCTCAGGATGTTGGAGGAAACATCCTCGGGTGCCCTGAGATGTGCTCCCAGAACAGCCATGCCCTCTTCATCAGATCATGGCACACTTCACCAACACTGCATTCCTGTCCTTACTTTGCTGTCTTGCTCAAAACACTGGAGCTTACTCAACTCTGAACACCCTGGGCCTGGCACCAACGTGGCCCCAGTCAGCTCTCACAGCTCTGTGGATGTCTTCCTTCACCTGTTGTTGGGTTGCTGCGAAGGGTAATGAGATAATGCCCACCAAGTGCCTAGCAGGGTGTGCAACAGGAATTATGAGTCCCAAACCCTCCTTATGTTATACCTCTCAATTCAAAAGGGAAAATTATTTTAAAGATCACTTTTTAAAATTCAGGCATTATTGGAATATATACAATAAAGGTGAAGTCTTCTTCTCACTTAGATTCTCCAGTTTCCTGCCCAGAGCATCAACAGGAAGCCAATAACCATTTAAAACCACTTTTGTTTGTGTGTATATGTGGATGGATAGATAGTGTAAAATCAAATCAAACCCTAAGTCCCCTGTGACTGACGGAATGGATCCCCTCTTAGCCAAGGGGACCCCAGGGAGAAACCTTAAGAGCTGAGTTCCTGGCCTTGTTGGGAAGAGAGGTCCGACGAATCTCATCATGCCTCCATTTTGGGGTTTAGACACAACTGACCAGCATTTGTGTTAAAAGAGAGATCATAAGACTGACAAAACAAACTCTTGTTGCAATGAGATACTGAATTATAAACAAGACCGAGGACTATTCAAGGCAAGGGTTGAGTCAGGCCTGCAGGCCATCGATCTTGCTAAACATGTCATTCTATTTTGGCTGACTCTGACACTGTATCCTTATCTTAACTCAAGCACTTCTTTCTGTTGACTCCAGGTTTTAGAGCCTTACTCTTTAACTAATTGAAAATTGAAAATCTTTGAATCTGCCTATAACCCACAAGCCCATGCTTCAAGATATCGCACCTTTCAGGTTAAACCAATGCACACCTTCCACCTATTGCTTTCTGTCTTTGCCTGTAATTCCTGCCTCTCTGAAAGGTAGAAAACTAAACTGTAATCCGCCCTCCCGGGGACCACTTACTCAGGGCTTCTTCAGTTTGTTTTCTCTGGGCCATGGTTGCTCATTGGCTCAGAATAAAGCTCTTTAAAATATTTTTGCGGAGAAAATAGCTTTTCTGCTAACAATAGACAGATAGATAGATCCCCTCTTCTTTTTGGAGGCTCTCTTGCCCAGGCTGGAGTGCAGTGGCGCGATCTTGGCTTACTGCAACCTCTGTCTCCCGAGTTTGAGGGATTCTTCTGCCTCAGCCTCCCAAGTAGCTGGGATTATAGGTGCCCACCACCATGCCCAGATAATTTTTGCATTTTTAGTAGAGACAAGGTTTCACCATGTTTGCCAGCCTATCTCAAACTCCTGGCCTCAAATGATCGGCCCGCCTCAGCCTCCCGAAGTACTGGGATTACAGGCGTGAGCACGCGACAATCCCCCCTTTTTAAAAAATACTAATAGAAGCTATAAACACTGTTCTATACCTTTTCTTCTCACAACCTATCTTAGAGATCATTTTATATTAGCATATTCTTTTAAACAGCTGCCTGATATGCCATATTATGGGGATTCCATAATTTATCTAAGTGGCCTGTTAGCAATGGACATTAAATTTAAAATTTCTACAGACTTTTGTTACAGAAAACCATGCTGAGACATACATCACAGACATCACTGCACAACATCTGTGAAAGCACATCAGAATAAATCCTTGTCCTTTAGTGCCCAACACAGAACCTGGCTGGAAGGCAGAGCTCAGTGCCCTCCGCACATTTGAAAGAGCAGCTGCCTCAGACCTCAGATTTAGTCCCCTTTAGAGGAGGCATTTCTCTCCCCTGAGCTCTGCCCCATCCCAGGAAAGGTAGCCAGGAGCTGAATGCCTAGACCCTGGGCTATACAATATCAGTAAACAAATAGGATGACCTTTTTGTTTAAAATCAGATGTGTTGGGACACAGATTTGGATCTCTTGCCAGATTTGAGATGCCTGTTCTTTCTGAGCCTGAGAAATCCTAAGATCTCTTCTATTGAGGTCAGACTTGAAGCTAAAAGGCCTTGGGGCATTTTCTTTAGTTGCAGATGGCTGGATGGAACTTTCCCTTGCTCTCCTTTAAGGGCCATTGTTAAGGGACAGAAAGAAAGGCCTTGAGATGTCTTCAAGGTATGAAGCCAGAGGCAGACATACAGAGTCAGAGGCAGAACTCATGGCTCATCTCAGAGGTGACAGTGAGTCTGAAACGCGGCAGTGGGGAAAGTGGAGTCCTCAGTGTTGTCTGAGGTCCAGTTCCACAGCCCACCTTCTTCCTTCCTCATGCCCTGGTGGAATGCAGGCATTAGCGTGGTAAAAGCTCCACTTCTAGGCCCCAGGAGGAGGAATTCCCTGCAGGAGGGAATAGGTCCTTCAGAGCTGATCTGTCCTGTGAGAATTCCCAGCTGTGTGTGTGTGGCTTTTCCTCCTCACTAGAACAGGAGCTCCTTGTTGGAAAGGATCATTCTCTGCCTATCTCATGTCCACTCGTGAAGCAGATGCTCAACACATGCTGGTGAAATGAAGCTGACCTTGTCCTAACTGTACTTTGCTCAGCCCTGGCTTATGAGGTATGTGTCATGGAAGTATTGAAAACCGTTTGATTCTTGACATTTTAAGTCAACTCAAAAACTATTTATTAAGCTATACATCAGGCATTGTATTATGTTCTGAGGAAAGGGACAAAATCAGCCTCAGGAAGAAGATATGAACAGTGAGGAGTGCGATAATGAGAAAGGTTCAGGCAGATATAGGAACACAGAAGAGGAGCCTGGAGGTTTCCAACTAGAGTAAGATCCAAGAAAAGTTTCTGGAGAAGGTGACGTCTAAGTTGTGTCCTGAAGAATAATAAGTGATGGCTGAGGAATGTGATATTCCGGGCAGTAACGGGCTCCACGCCACATATGGGGCGTTGAGAGCAGCAAGGAATGGTTTTAGAGGTGGAATAGAAGGCTGTAGAAAGGAGGAGGAGAAGGCTGGACAGGAGGCAGGCCACGAGGACCCGTGAACTGCCCAAGGAGCACTATCTCTCTTTTGAGAACCATAAGAACTTGATAGGGTTTAAGCAGGGACTGACCCCCACGCCACCTGGTACTGGGAATATAACATGGGCCATCTCTACCTCCATGGAACTTGTTTTCTATTGGATTGTGGGCAAGAAGAGCAGGAAGGTGACTC
Organism: Callithrix jacchus; assembly: GCF_049354715.1. Classification (NCBI taxonomy): domain Eukaryota; kingdom Metazoa; phylum Chordata; class Mammalia; order Primates; family Cebidae; genus Callithrix; species Callithrix jacchus. The sequence goes on along the minus strand of NC_133517.1, from coordinate 33,152,676 downwards.
CCAGGTTCTCTGCTCAGGTGACTGGGTAGCTAGTGGTGCCATTTGTTGTGAGGGAGAATAAAGAAGAAATAGGTTTTGGAATGCATAAATGCATGCTGTGAGTATAGTGTTTTTGTAAATGCTGTTCACTCTGTTTCCATTCTTCATGATCATCCTCTCGGGTCCGCCAGCTCTTCACTGGCTGGCCAGTGCCTCATGCATCCCAATGCTCCTTGTCCCACGTCCCTCCTTCACAACCTGTCAAAACATGTTGATCATGTGTCTTTTATTGAGTTACAAGGACCTTTCTTCTTCTCAGCCTCCTGGGACAAGAATGACTCTTTTTTTAAAATTTATTTTTAAGACAGAGTTTCACTCTGTTGCCTAGGCTGGAGTGCAGTGGCATAACCCCGGCTCACTGCAACCTCTCCCTCTCAGGTTCAAGTGATTCTCCTGCCTCAGACTCCCGAGTGGCTGGAATTACAGGCACACACCACCATGCCCAGCTAACGTTTGTATTTTTAATAGAGATAGGGTTTCGCCACGTTGGCCAGGCTGGTCTCGAACTCTTGACATCAAATGATCTCCCCACTTCGGCATCCCAAAGTTCTAGGACTATAGGCATGAGCCACCCTGCTGGGCCAAGAATGACTCTTTAATCTAAAAATACATAATGCCAATACTAATTATAGTTTCATGCATTACCTGAAATTTGGATGGGGAAGCATACGGATATGGATTTGGATTTAAGTTCTGCTACTTCCCAGGTACATGAGCAAGAGGCCTTTGTGCTCTTAGCCTCATTTCTAAAATGAGGACAATATTAGCAGCAACTTCATGGAGTTGTTATAAGAATAAAGTAAAATAAAACATAGCATTTAACAGAATTCCTGGAATGGAGTGAAGATCAAATCAATCGTGATTGTTCCAGTTACGTGTTTTTTAACCCAGATTCGAGCCGACCAAGTGAAATGGTCATTGATCCCGCCATTAAAGGCCTCTGGGGACAGATTTCCATAGCCTTCCTTAGTGGGCTTATTTTATTGCCATCGCAGCTCAAAAATCCTTCCTGGTGTCTGCTGAGCCCTGTCTCCCTGCCTCTGAAGCCTCAGGGAGGACACTTAAATCAGTCCTTGAGATCCTCAGGCCTCTTCCTCTCCAGGCTAAAACTCTTTGAGTTTCTCCTTATTACCTTGTAAAACCCGTGATCTATTTCTGGGAAAATTTAATAATGTTGTTACTCTTCTTAGAGTCAGAGTGAAGTTTTGAAGGTATTCGTCTAGGGTCCCAGGAACACCTAATTGTTTGTTTAAGAAAGCAATATACTACTTTATCATAAACTGGGGTGGAGTCTGCAACTCTAGGCCAGTGGTTCTCAAAATGCAGCCCCTGGACCAGGAGAAAGAGCATCACCTGGGAACTTGTTAGAAATGCAGATTCTTAGGTTCCCCCGCCGACCTGCTGAATTAGACCCTATGGGTAGGGTGCCATGGTCTGTGCTTTAACAAACCCTTCTGGTGGTGTACATGCTCATTAAATTTGGAAGACTGCTGCTGTGTGCAAAATGACAATAAAGAGGACCAGAGGGAATGGCTGAGCCTGAGGCATGCAGGGGAGTCCTCAGGGAAGAAAGGAAGCTGCCCGAATCAGCCCACTGCCACATGCAGAAGATGAGAGAGGTACGAACTACTATTACCCTTGCCCCCTGGTGAACAGGACCCTAGATTAGTGTCCTAGAATCTGAGAAGCCAGGTCAGCAGCTACTATGGAGTAAGGAAAGACTAGAGTGAGAGGAAAAGCTTCCTTCTGGGTAAGAAGAAGAGAAAAATGTCTATCCTGCCCCCTCAGGGACCACAGCTCTCCCTATCAACTGACTGTGGGAAATAAACTGCCTTTGTTGTTTTAAATTAATTTATTTATTTTTGGTGGGGTCAACTAAAGTGCCCAGATCGTGGAGGTTTTATGATGTGTGTTGGGAATTATTAAGCAATAGATATAAAATTTCCCCAAATCTTAAGTTTGGGCCCATCTCCAGAAGCAGAACTTTCCATAGCAAAACATTATCTGTTTTTAAATTACTCTAGAGGTCAAAGGCAATCAGAGTGGAAGACAGTTTGAAGGCACCAACTAGGGACTAAATCTATTCCATGGTGTAGGGCCGGCCACTTCTGGGGCACTCAAGCTTTCTAGGGGCTTGGGGTTCAGTTCGTATCTGGGAGCAGCCAGGCAGGCAGGCTATAATAAAAGGCACTGGTAAGAACACTCTATTGTGCTTTCTGTTTTGCTTTTCGTAATTATATGAAGGTAGAAGTTCTACTTTTGCTCTTTTCTCTCTTTTGTCACAAAGCAGTAATATTCAAAGTTGGAGGTATTTAATTCTGAAGAGTTGGGATCCTGTCTCCATGCCCTGGATTTCAGGGAAAAAAAGATATATATTATAATATATATCATTTTATATATAATAATATATATATTATATATAATATTAAGCACTTGGGGAGAACAGTTATATAAAAACATTAATAAATTTTATTTTATTATTATCCTGCATTTACAAAAGATTTTTTTTGTGTGTGCAAAATTATGCCTTTTTAAAATAAGTTCACAGTAGTCATGGGCTACCAGAGCAGGTCACTGGTTTGGTTTCCATAGTGCTGTTGGCTGCGGAGCAGCAGGGTAATTATTTCTCCAATTTTGTCACAAGAAGCACTTATTCCAACCTGATGTCAGTGTTTCAAAATAGATGAATTATGAGAGACCTTTGTGTAAAATACAAAAGGTTCTATGAAATAAGCCCTGCTCTCTTCTAAATAGTGTCTGGTCTTCCAGCCCAATTTTATGTCTGCTCATTCATGAAGATACTGGGAAGGGGGCTGAGACATAGAGGATATGTGGGGGTTTCAATCCATTTTTTGCTTTGGAGAGTGATCTCAGGTCAGGAATAGTGGCTTACACCTGTAGTCCCATCTACTGGGAGGCTGAGGCAGGAGGTTCTCTGGAGCCCAGGAGTTGGAGGCTTCCGTGAGCTATGATCATGCCATTGCACTCCAGCATCCTGGGTGACACAGTGAGACCTGGTCTCTAAAAAGAAAAAAAAAAAAAGTTATCCCAAAGTACCAAACTGGCCTGCCACTGGGGTAGAATAAGCCTTGTATTAGGTACTGAGCAGGCTCACAAGTTAGAGTAGCTCTGGGACAAAGACTAGAGAGCAAGAGCTTGCAGCTAACAAACCACCAGGCACCTGAACCTTACTCTTAAGCAGATGGGTGTGCAGAATATTGCATCAGGCTCTGCAGGAAACACCCAGCAATACTGTTCCACAGTGTAAATGATGTTCCTCTTGTGTAGCAGATCTCTAGAACTTTCCAACTTGCAGAACTGAAACTCTATTCTCTCAGAAATGGTATTAGTACTGGGGGTGAAGAATGGCATACCATTTCATAGGAAAGAACCCACTAGGTAATATTTGTTGAATGAACAAATCACTTCTCAGGAAAACTTTTTTAAAATGTTAATTGCAAGTTTAAAATGTTACTGGGAATTTTTGGTATTTGTTTTTGCTAAAAACTAAAGAATTACAATAGTAAAAGTAAAACTGCACTCTGTACTCTGTACTGGAAATAAAGTAAAATAATCTACAGTCCTAATATCTATACATAACCACTCTTAAGTATTGGTGTTTTATGGTTGAAGCTGTACAATTTAACTTTTACATTATTTATTTAACAATATACTATGAGTATTTCCAAGGTAATTAAAATGCATCATGGACATTATTTTAATGTCTGCCTAATTATCCTGTGATCTATATAATACCCCTTTGCTGTTATACATTAGCTTCTTTCTAAAAATTTGCTATGATAAATAGTGCTGGCATGGAAGATATTGGGGATGAAGTGTCGTGATGTTGGCAACTGACTAGCAAATACAGCTAGGTAGATGGCATATGGGAGTTCATCGTACTTTTCTTTCAACTTTTTTGTATATTTGAACTTTGTAATAATAAAACATTGGAAATTATAATGATGGATGCTTTTGTATGTAATTCAAAAAATGTAATCGTTTTTCTGACATAGAACCATTGGGTGAAAATGTATGAATATCTTGAAGGTTCCTAATACACATTCCCAGATTGCTCTCTTGAAGATTTACATCAACATGTTCGTCTCATCTCATCGTATTCCATCCACACCATCATTGAATGATACTGATTTCTATCCACATTTGCTAGTTCGACAGGAAAAACAGCATGTCATTGGATTTCTTTAGTTACTAAAATATTTGACCACTTTTTTCTTATTTTCATTAGCTCTTTGTATTTCTTTCTTGTGATCATAATCTTGACCTATTATCCTATTGAAACCTTAGTGTTTTTCCTGTCCCTGGATGAACTGTTTTGATCTGATATTTATTTTTTCTGAGTAGCACACGAATATGATTTAATATCTAAAGATCTGTAATGTGAAAGAGTAGCTCTTGTTTCATCCCTCCACATCACCAGGGATGACCTCTTTAAGGGAGAGTTTTTTTTTCTAGTGTTTTCTCTAAACAATATGCTTTCTTTTTGCCCTTTTCAATTTTATTACAGTATCACTAACATACAATAAATGTCCCATATTTTAACCATACAGTTCAATACATTTTTGAATACATTTTAAATGTGGTAAAAACACATAAAAATTACTCACTTAACCATTTGTAAATGTACAATTCAGTAGTGTTGACTGTATTTACATTGTTGTGCAATAGACCTCTAGAACTTTTTCAGCTTACAGAACTGAAACTCTGTACCCATTAAACAACTCTCCATTTCTCCTCCTTCAACCCCTGGCAACCACAAATGAAGTAGTATTTCTCTTTTTGTGACTGACTTGTTTCACTTAGCATATGTAAACTTGTTCACTGTTTTCATCCATGTTGTACATGTGGCAGGATTTCCTTCTTTAAGACTGCATTATACTCATACACACACCACACCACACACACTCTCTCTCTGTATATGTATATGTATATGTACCCACACACACACTACACCACACCACATATACACTCTCTCTATATGTATATGTATATTTACACACACACACACATGCCATACCACATTTTCTTTATCCATTCACTCACTGATGGACATTTTGGTTATTTCTACATTTTTTTTGAGGCAGGTCTTGCTTTGTCCTCCAGGTGGGAATGCAGTGGTACAATCTCAACTCACTGCAACCTCTACCACCCAGGTTCCTCCACTTCAGCCTCCTGAGTAACTGGGATTACAGGCATACGCCTCCACACCGAGCATACATGCATTTTTTGGTAGAGATAGGGTTTTGACATGTTGGCCAGGCTGGCCTTGAACTCCTGACCTCAAGTGATCCTCCTGCCTTGTCCTCCCAAAGTGCTGGGATTAGAGGTATAAGCCACCACACCTAGCTACTTCTACCTTTTTGCTATCGTAGATAATGCTGCAATGAACATGTGCATGAAAATCTGTCTTCAAAATCCTGCTTCTAATTTTTTTTGGATATGTACCCAGAAGTGGAATTGCTTATTTATATGGCCATTCAGTTTTTATTTTTTGAGAAATTTTGATATGGTCTAAGTAATATTTTTTTCTCTTTTTGCTCAGTGTATGATAAAATAAGTAATATGTTTTTACAGATATTTCTTGCTCTCTTTTTTCTCAATTGTATAGACATTATCTATTAGCGTTAAACTCTGCAAGATAACTTTATTATACTTCTCTGCCATCTCAATTTCCCCTTTCTATTGTCTGTCAATTATATTTATATCCCAAGCTTTGGTTAAATACCATTTAATGCTTACATTTTTATGATATACAACCATTATTTGTTTAATCTTCTTTCCTGTATAACTTTTTGTTTTTTCCTGGAGTTGATTGCACTATTTTTTATTCCCTTAGTTATTTATGTACTTATCATTAATTTATAAGAGATTCATTTACAAAACTATAAAGTTCCCCTTAGTGTAGTCAAATACTTCAGGTAACCTGAAGTCACCCAGGCTGGAGTGCAGTGATACTATCTCAGCTGATTGCAACCTCCACTTCCCAGGTTCAAGTGATTCTCCTGCCTCATCCTCCCAAGTAGCTGGGATTACAGGTGACTGCCACCACACCTGGCTACTTTTTGTATTTTAGTAGAGAAGGGATTTCACCATGTTGGCCAGCTGGTCTTGAACTCCTGACCTCAAGTGATCTTCCCACCTCAGCCTCCCAAAGTGCTGGGATTACAGGCGTGAGCCACTGTGCCTGCCTGGAATAGAAGTTTATTTGGCTCCCAGTTCAAGAGGCTGGAAAGCCCAAGAACATGGCACCAGCATCTGGTGAGGACTTTGTTCTGTGTTATCCTATGACAGAAGGGCAAACCATCGCATGAGACAGAGGAAACGCATTCTTTTATCAGAACCCACTCCCAAGATAATGGCATTAATCCATTTATGAGGGTAGAGCCCTCATGACCAAATCACTTTTTTTTTTAAATTTTTTATTGCATTTTAGGTTTGGGGGTACATGTGCAGAACATGCAAGACTGTCGCATATGTACACACATGGCAGTGTGTTTTGCTTCCTTTCTCCCCTTCACCCACATTTGGCATTCCTCCCCAGGCTATCCCTCCCCATCTCCCCCTCCCGCTGGCCCTCCCCTTTTCCCCCCAATAGACCCCAGTGTTTAGTACTCCCCTCCCTGTGTCCATGTGTTCTCATTTTTCATCACCCGCCTATGAGTGAGAATATGCGATATTTCATTTTCTGTTCTTGTGTCAGTTTGCTGAGAATGATGTTCTCCAGATTCATCCATGTCCCTACAAACGACACAAACTCATCATTTCTGATTGCTGCATAATATTCCATAGTGTATATGTGCCACATTTTCCCAATTTAGTCTATCATCAATGGGCATTTTGGTTGATTCCAGGTCTTTGCTATTGTAAACAGTGCTGCAATGAACATTCGTGTGCATGTGTCCTTATAGTAGAACGATTTATAGTCCTTTGGATATATACCCAGTAATGGGATTGCTGGGTCAAATGGAATTTCTATTTCTAAGGCCTTGAGGAATCGCCACACTGTCTTCCACAATGGTTGAACTAATTTACACTCCCACCAACAGTGTAAAAGTGTTCCTTTTTCTCCACATCCTCTCCAGCATCTGTTGTCTCCAGATTTTTTAATGATCGCCATTCTAACTGGCATGAGATGGTATCTCAATGTGGTTTTGATTTGCATCTCTCTGATGACCAGTGATGATGAGCATTTTTTCATATGATTGTTGGCCTCATATATGTCTTCTTTTGTAAAGTGTCTGTTCATATCCTTTGCCCACTTTTGAATGGGCTTGTTTGTTTTTTTCCTGTAAATCTGTTTGAGTTCTTTGTAAATTCTGGATATCAGCCCTTTGTCAGATGGGTAGACTGCAAAAATTTTTTCCCATTCTGTTGGTTGCCGATTCACTCTAGTGACTGTTTCTTTTGCCATGCAGAAGCTGTGGAGTTTCATTAGGTCCCATTTGTCTATTTTGGCTTTTGTTGCCAATGCTTTTGGTGTTTTGTTCATGAAGTCCTTGCCTACTCCTATGTCTTGGATGGTTTTCCCTAGATTTTCCTCTAGGGTTTTTATGGTGCCAGGTCTTATGTTTAAGTCTTTAATCCATCTAGAGTTAATTTTGGTGTAAGGTGTCAGGAAGGGGTCCAGTTTCTGCTTTCTACACATGGCTAGCCAGTTTTCCCAACACCATTTGTTGAACAGGGAATCCTTTCCTTATTGCTTGTTTTTGTCGGGTTTATCAAAGATTGTATGGTTGTAGATCTGTTGTGTTGCCTCCGATGCCTCTATTCTGTTCCATTGGTCTATATCTCTGTTTTGGTACCAGTACCATGCTGTTTTGATTACTGTAGCCTTGTAGCATAGTTTGAAATCCGGTAGTGTGATGCCCCCCGCTGTGTTCTTTTTACTTAGAATTGACTTGGCTATGTGGGCTCTCTTTTGGTTCCATATGAAGTTCATGGTGGTTTTTTCCAGTTCTGTGAAGAAAGTCAATGGTAGCTTGATGGGGATAGCATTGATTCTGTAAATTACTTTGGGCGGTATAGCCATTTTTACGATATTAATTCTTCCTAACCATGAACATGGAATGTTTCTCCAACTGTTTGTGTCCTCTCTGATTTCGTTGAGCAGTGGTTTGTAGTTTTCCTTGAAGAGGTTCCTTACGTTCCTTGTGAGTTGTATTCCAAGGTATTTTATTCTTTTTGTAGCAATTGTGAATGGCAGTTCATTCTTGATTTGGCTCTCTTTAAGTCTGTTATTGGTGTAGAGGAAGGCTTGTGATTTTTGCACATTGATTTTATATCCTGAGACTTTGCTGAAGTTGCTTATCAGTTTCAGGAGTTTTTGGGCTGAGGCGATGGGGTCTTCTAGGTATACTATCATGTCGTCTGCAAATAGAGACAATTTGGCTTCCACCTTTCCTATCTGAATACCCTTTATTTCTTTTTCTTGCCTGATTGCTCTGGCTAGAACTTCCAGTACTATATTGAATAGAAGTGGTGAAAGAGGGCATCCTTGTCTAGTGCCGGATTTCAAAGGGAATGCTTCCAGTTTTTGCCCATTAAGTATGATATTGGCTGTTGGTTTGTCATAAATAGCTTTTATTACTTTGAGATATGTTCCATCAATACCGAGTTTATTGAGGGTTTTTAGCATAAAGGGCTGTTGAATTTTGTCAAATGCCTTCTCTGCATCAATTGAGATAATCATGTGGTTTTTGTTTTTGGTTCTGTTTATGTGGTGAATTACGTTTATAGACTTGCGTATGTTGAACTAGCCTTGCATCATCGGGATAAATCCTACTTGATCATGATGAATAAGTTTTTTGATTTGCTGTTGCAATCGGCTTGCCAATATTTTATTGAAGATTTTTGCATCTATGTTCATCATGGATATTGGCCTGAAGCTTTCTTTTCTTGTTGGGTCTCTGCCAGGTTTTGGTATCAGAATGATATTGGTCTCATAGAATGATTTGGGAAGGATTTCTTCTTTTTGGATTATTTGGAATAGTTTCAGAAGGAATGGTACCAGCTCCTCTTTGTGTGTCTGGTAGAATTCGGCTGTGAACCCGTCTGGACCTGGTCTTTCATTGTGTGGTAGGCTCTTAATTGCTGCCTCGACTTCTGCCCTTGTTATTGGTCTATTCATAGTTTCAGCTTCCTCCTGGTTTAGGCTTGGGAGGACACAGGAGTCCAGGAATTTATCCATTTCTTCCAGGTTTACTAGTTTATGCGCATAGAGTTGTTTGTAATATTCTCCAATGATAGTTTGAATTTCTGTGGAATCTGTGGTGATTTCCCCTTTATCATTTTTTATTGCATCTATTTGGTTGTTCTCTCTTTTCTTTTTAATCAATCTGGCTAGTGGTCTGTCTATTTTGTTGATCTTTTCAAAAAACTAGCTCTTGGATTTATTGATTTTTTGGAGGGTTTTTCGTGTCTCAATCTACTTCAGTTCAGCTCTGATCTTAGTTCTTTCTTGTCTTCTGCTGGGTTTTGAGTTTTTTTGATCTTGCTCCTCTAGCTCTTTCAATTTTGACGATAGGGTGTCAATTTTGGATCTCTCCATTCTTCTCATATGGGCACTTATTGCTATATACTTTCCTCTAGAGACTCCTTTAAATGTGTCCCAGAGATTCTGGCATGTTGTGTCTTCGTTCTCATTGGTTTTGAAGAACTTTTTTACTTCTGCCTTCATTTCATTGTTTATCCAGTCAACATTCAAGAGCCAGTTGTTCAGTTTCCATGAAGCTGTGCGGTTCTGGGTTGGTTTCTGAATTCTGAGTTCTAACTTGATTGCATTATGGTCTGAGAGGCTGTTTGTTATGATTTCAGTTGTTTTGCATTTGCAGAGCAGTGCTTTACTTCCAATTATGTGGTCAATTTTAGAGTAGGTGTGATGTGGTGCTGAGAAGAATGTATATTCTGTGGATTTGGGGTGGAGAGTTCTGTAAATGTCTGTCAGGTTTGCTTGCTCCAGGTCTGAGTTCAAGCCCTGGATATCCTTGTTGATTTTCTGTATGGTTGATCTGTCTAATATTGACAGTGGAGTGTTAAAGTCTCCCACTATTATTGTGTTGGAGTCTAAGTCTCTTTGTAAGTCGTTAAGAACTTGCCTTATGTATCTGGGTGCTCCTGTATTGGGTCCATATATGTTTAGGATCGTTAGCTTTTCTTGTTGTATTGATCCTTTTACCATTATATAATGGCCTTCTTTGTCTCTTTTGATCTTTGTTGCTTTAAAGTCTATTTTATCAGAGATGAGAATTGCAACTCCTGCTTTTTTTTTCTCTCCATTTGCTTGGTAAATCTTCCTCCATCCCTTTATTTTGAGGCTTTGTGTCTCCTTGCATGTGAGATGGGTTTCCTGGATACAGCACACTGATGGGTTTTGGATTTTTATCCAATTTGCCAGTCTGTGTCTTTTGATTGGTACATTTAGTCCATTTACATTTAGGGTTAATATTGTTATGTGTGAATTTGATACTGCCATTTTGATGCTAGCTGGCTATTTTGCCCGTTAGTTGTTGTAGATTCTTGATTATGTTGATGCTCTTTAGCATTTAGTGTGATTTTGGAATGGCTGGTACTGGTTGTTCCTTTCTATGTGTAGTGCCTCTTTTAGGAGCTCTTGTAAAGCAGGCCTGGTGGTGACAAAATCTCTGAGTACTTGCTTGTTCACAAAGGATTTTATTTTTCCTTCACTTCTGAAGCTCAGTTTGGCTGGATATGAAATTCTGGGTTGAAAGTTCTTTTCTTTAAGGATGTTGAATATTGGCCCCCACTCTCTTCTGGCTTGTAGAGTTTCTGCCGAGAGATCTGCTGTGAGTCTGATGGGCTTCCCTTTGTGGGTGACCTGACCTTTCTCCCTGGCTGCCCTTAGTATTTTCTCCTTTATTTCAACCTTGTTGAATCTGATGATTATGTGCCTTGGGGTTGCTCTTCTTGTGGAATATCTCTTGGTGTTCTCTGTATTTCCTGCATTTGAGTGTTGGCCTGTCTTGCTAGGTGGGGGAAATTTTCCTGGATAATGTCCTGAAGAGTATTTTCCAGCTTGGATTCATTCTCTTCGTCACATTCTGGTACACCTATCAAACGTAGATTAGGTCTCTTCACATAGTCCCACATTTCTTGGAGACTTTGTTCATTTCTTTTTGTGCTTTTTTTCTCTGATCTTGGTTGCTTGTTTTATTTCATTGAGTTGATCTTCGACTTCTGATATTCTTTCTTCTGCTTGGTCAATTCGGCTATTGAAACTTGTGCATGCTTCGCGAAGTTCTCGTGTTGTGTTTTTCAGCTCCTTTAATTCATTCATATTCCTCTCTAAGTTATCCATTCTTGTTATCATTTCCTCGAATCTTTTTTCATATCTTTTTTCAAGGTTCTTAGTTTCTTTGCATTGATTTAAAACATGTTCTTTTAGCTCACAAAAGTTTCTCATTATTCACCTTCTGAAGTCTAATTTCATCATTTCGTCACAGTCATTCTCCATCCTGGTTTGTTCCCTTGCTGGTGAGGAGTTTTGGTCCTTTCTAGGAGGTAAGGTGTTCTGGTTTTGGGAGTTTTCCTCCTTTTTGCACTGGTTTCTTCCCATCTTTGTGGATTTATCCACCTGTCGTCTGTGTAGTTGCTGACTTTTCGATTGGGTCTCTGAGTGGACACCCAGATTGTTAATGATGAATTATTTCTGTTACTTGGTTTTCCTTCTACCAGTCTAGCCCCTTCACTGTACGACTGCTGAGGTCCACTCCAGGCCCTGCTTGTCTGGGGTGCACCTATAGCAGCTGCGGAACAGTAAGGGATACTACCAGTTTCTTTTTCTGCTATCCTTGTCCCAGAATGATGCCTGCCAAATGTCAGTCTTTTGGATATAGAGGGGTCCGGGAGCTGCATGAGGAGAGAGTCTGTACTTTATAGGAGCTCAAGTACTGAGCTGTGATCTCTGTTGTTCATTCAGGGCTGTTAGGCTGCTATGTTTAATTCTGCTGCAACATAACTCATAAAAAAACCCGTTTTTTTCTCAGATGCTCTGTCTGTGGGGGGTTGGGGCTTTCCTTGTGAGTGTCCACCACGCTGTCCTGCCCAGCTAGGAGGCAGTCTAGTCACTATTTGCCTGCCGAGGCTCCGCCCTGCTGGTGTGAGGTTCGCCCTGTTGCTGCAGGCTCTGCCCTTCTGCTGCAGTCTCCGCCCTGCTGCCACGGGCTACGCCCTGTGGCGGAGTCTCTCTGTTGTAGTGGGTTGCCTCGGCAACTACAGGCTGCGTCAGCAATGGGCGTGTACCTCAGTAGGAGCGGTTTGCCTCTGTAATGGCGGACACCCCTCCCCCACAGGGCTGTGGCCTCAGGGAACCCCTCCACCGGGATCGTTTGGAATTGCCATTTTGTTTGTCCCACTGCGCTACCCCAAACGCTGTCACCCTGGAATCTCCTGGGCTGGCTCACTGTCCAAGTCCCGTTCAGTCTCAAGTTCAGCCCTTCCAAGTCTCAGGTTGCCAGCCCAACCCAGACGAGTGCGCTTTGTGCAGGGCACTGTGTAGTGCCACCACAGCACGGGCAGCCTCCACACCGGCTGCCAGCTGCGCCAGCCAAAAACCTCTGCCTGGCGTCCCACGTCTCCTCTATACCTAGGAATTTCTCTGTTCTGTGGGCAACAAAGATCCATCTGGAAATGCAGCCCCGACTCACCCCCTCCGCGCATTGACCGCGAGCATCAATCCTCCCAAATCACTTTTTAAAGGCCCCACCTCTTAATACTGTTACAGTGGAGATTAAGTTTCAACATCAATTTTGGAGGGGACAGTAAAACCATAGTAAGAGCAAAAAGACTGAATGCCTGTTATATTCCCAGGTAATAAAGAGTCTGTAGGGGTTGAATGGAAGAATAAGACTCAAAAGGAAACAAATACAAACACGCAACTATAAATACAGAACTATAGATGTGACTATAGTATGTATGCAGGGAACAGTTGTGGTACAGAAGAAGAAATAATCAGCTCTTTCTGGGAAGCCTTTCATTCTAAAATACACTAATAATGGTAATGATCATGGCAGTCACAGTGGCTGACATTTGGTGTCCACTATGTACATGTGCTATTCAATCCCTGTTTAAGACCAAAGATTTCCCTTGGTTAAAAATGATGACCTTTTCTGAAATAACAGAATCGTATTATCTTGGGGAAAATGAGTCATCTATCAATAACGTTGGAAGAATCAGCACAGGATGACAAGTGGCATTTTGAATGTCTTTGTTTCTCCTTCAGTCTTGTTCATCTTCTAAAATGAGACAAAGATACAGCTTTATTAAGTCATGTCCTTGTGCTGAGCAATATGTATATCATTTGGGTGGAAAGGCATGTATGATGCACATTTTTATGTAAGTTGCATATTTGGCAAAAGTTTTTCTAGGACACACAACATAGTATGGGGACATTCCAGAGGGGGATGGGCTATGCAATTATGCGTAAGTTGGAGGGGAGCTAAAAAGCTCACTTGTAGCCTGTGGCTGGTGATGTCAGAGCTGGATGGGTCCAACTCTGCCTCATCATCACTATCACCTTTCTCTCCCTTCTACTGGAGCAGTGGTCATAGCCTGGACTAGACCCCGGGCTAGTGATCTCCAAGTTAGCTTTGGGGCTGTCAACCGGGTCCAGGATTGAAGAGAAAAATCGGACAGACATGAATCAATCTGACAGCAAAACCGGTTCATCAAAACCAGTAATCAGGAGCAATTAAAATCAAGGTCTCAACGGCATCTATGAAGGCAGAAGTCCAAGCAAGTCAAAACCAAGAAGCAGCAGCATACATACCTCAGAAGATGTTTATGGAGTATCTTCTGTAATAATGATAACCAGCATATATGGAACACCAGTGAAGGGCCAGGCACTGTGCTAAGGGATTTAGAATATGTGTTCATTCATTTAATCCTCCCAACAATTTTATGAAGCTGACACTATTCTAAGCCTCATTTTATCGATGCAAAAACTGAGGCTTAGCGAGATCTAGTGATTTGCCCAAAGCCGTACTGCTGGTAGGTACTGGTGATCGGTTGTAAGTCCTAGTATTCTGTTTCTGGAGGTAGGAACTGTGCCAAGGACAGTGACAAAATGCTCATTAAATGAACTGGTTACTGCTAATAAACATGTAATTATGAACTGAGTTAAGAAGTCTGAAGAGAAGAAATACGGCTTGTAACTAAGATAATTGAGTTTTCTAGAGAAAATACTCGGGGAAGAAGAATCAGGGAAGGAAGAGTTCCAGGTGGAGGAACTAGCACGTGTCAAGTTCCTGTGGCAAAAGGGAAAATGCTGGATTTAATAAAAGCCACCTAGCAAGTGCCGGCTGCTTTAGGAGACAGTGGGAACCAGTAACAGAACCTCTTTGAGGTTTGTAGAGGTTGATTAACGCTGGGTAATTGCCATCACATCTAGGATTTGGGATAGAGAAGTGCCCTCACGGGAAAGCCTCTGGCTTCTTATGGGGATTGAGTGTGCTCATGTGTATCAGCGTGTAACACTATGCTGGTCCACAGACTGGTACATATTGCTCTTCCTCTTTTAGACCTTCGTTCTTCCCTTCTGCTACATTTCTGATTCTGTGGCAGGGTCAGAAGTAAACAAATATGCCCAGGTTGCACAAAGAACTCAGAAGTGAGGGCCCCAGTTCCTCCGTACTCTTCATAAGGAGGCCTTTTTCCCTTCTCCCTCTTACCTCCTCCCACTGTCTAGAATGACTCACCATAGCAAAGAGGCAGACAACTGAAGTGCATTTGGCCAAGGCCAATAGCACATTATGTTGCAGGGTTTATTGGCTTTCTCTACTCTGGGCATTCAAAAGCAATTCAAATAAGAGATGAACTGGGTGCCAGGATGCACTGATCTGTGCCCGTTAGAACTGAGGTGGTTGTCAGCCGTGTCCCCATTTGGCACTCTCAATAATCTACACTCTGCCAGAAAGGTGTTGGAGGATGCCCACTGGGAGTGTGATGGAGCACTGGCTGGCTGGCCCAGGTGTTGTCTATCTGGGTCTCCGCACAGTGGCGTGGCCTCCATCCACCATAGAATTGCCAAGCTCAGATTGTCCAACTCTGGATTTACAAGGTTTTTATTTCTGCGAGTAAAAGATTAATCATTTAATAATCAGAGGACAATTGGTTATTTGGGAACACATTGTACACATTACAGGGATTAGTCCTTGACCCTCAGAAAGAAAGGCACCAGACATTCAGAGAATGTTGAAGACTTACATCAGGAACTGCAGTGGAAAGGAGGAGGAGGACGTTAGTAACATTTCTGGAAGGTCCTTCCAAAACTTCCTCTAAACTGAACTGGCTTTGTAGACCTGAGGGTTGCTACAGCAGAGCTATTCCTTTACTTATATCAAATCCTAAACACTTGAAAGTCACCTGACACAGCCCAGCTCTAAGGGTTCTGGGATCCTAGAAGAAAAGAATGCCACTGGGATTCCCAATGGAGTAGGGACAGATGTTGACCACTGGTCACCTTGGGGAGGGGGGGACCTCCAGACCTCCAAGCATCCTAACTAAGGTTTGTGCAAGGCATGATGGGAGCAGAGCAAAAGCTACCCACATTTGTCCGGGCAGTGGGAGAAAGCCTCAGAAGGCTATCTGGTCTTTTTAGCCCTCTTCAACAGGGCCTTGCCTAAGGCCCCCACTTGAAAGATAATTTGTTTACAATGTTTTATTGTTTTAGATGCCCTTTATCTGCCTCTATAGTGGTCACCACTACTATGTGCCCTCACTAGACAGAGTCTTCTGACTGGGGTCCTGGCTTAGGAGTAGTGGTTGATTGAGTTCTTCCCAGGTGTGAGCCACTGCCCTAAGTAAGCCCTTTCTCATTCAATCTTAGAACAACCCCACAAGGAAACCAGTATTCCTTCCCCACTTTATAGATGTGAAATCTGAGACTTGAAGGGATTCAGTGGATTTCCTAAAGTCCCATAGTTAGAGACAGAACCAGGGTGGCAAAGTGGGCAGTCTGATGGTAGAGACATTTCTGTAAACCAAGGGGGCAGTCAACTATGGCCCCTGGGCAAATCTGGCCCACTGCTTGTTTTTGTAAATAAAGTTTTATTGAAACATAACCTTGCACATTTTTTGGCTATCCTCTATGACTGCTCTTAAGCTAAAAAAAGCAGACTTAGATAATTGTGACAGAGACCTTATAGCCCACAAAGGCTAAGATATTTATTATCTGACTCTGCAAAAAAAAAAATTGCCAAACCCTGCTCTCAATCACTACTCAAAAAAGAAAAACAAACAAAAACACAAAAACCCTCTTCAAATTAAGTCAGAGTCCCTGAGAGGACACAGACTAACTTATTCCTGCCATCCTCTCAGCCTCTAACCTAGGAGATTCCATTACTGATGGTTCCACTTCAACAAATTTTAAAATGCTTAATTAAATAGATTTAAACTGTATTTAAACAATCCTGAACCTTCTTCTAAAAATGTAAAAATCCAGGCAAAAATAATATTTGCTGCAACCTTCATTAAGCAAGACAAATCCCAGAGGTCAAGACTGATGCCTCCAACAGTGTGACAAGGACAGCTCTAAATTAAAGTGCATGCTACATCTGTAGCAATCGTTTTTTAAAATGTGTTGTTTCTGTGAGCAGCTCTGCAGTGAGCTGCCGGGAAGAAAAAAAAGACAATATATCTTTCAGCACTTTGGAAACTAAAAAGTACACATAAGCAAAACCTCAAGGAGACAAGAATAAATAAGGAAATCCTACACTAAATCCTCAGCATCCTGCAGGCAGCCCAGGAAAAAGAAGCAAATGATGGGGGATGCAGTGGACGCCCCTCTCCAACAGTGAGGAGGGGATGCAGCTGCTGGGCTCTCAGGTGTACTGGCGAACGGTTGCCCATTTCTGAATAGGGCCTCAGAGCCAGGTAAGACCACATTCCAACCCCACCCAGTGTTTCCCATGGGTTTTGCCCAATTTGGGGTCACGAGGGCTGCAGTGGTATAGGAAGGACACTGGACTAATATAGGAGATACGGGGTCACTTCCCAGCCATTTGATCCCCTGGTGACTTCCTGGCTGTGTCACCTGGCTACCTGTGCTGGAGCCTGACACAGCAAGTGAGTGAATGAGTGTCAATGAGTGTGGCATGGACCACTAGTACTAAAGCCAGATAGACCTGTCTTTAAATCCCAGCTCACCTTTACTAGTGCCCATGTACAGTAATTTGTAAGTTAGATTAACATTCTCTAAAGGCAGGAGTGAAGCTTACTCATCCTTGTATTCCTCTACCTACGAAACAGCAGGTACTCAGTGTAGAATGAATGAACGCTTTTCAACCTGGGGTGTTACTGTGAACATTAAATGAAAAACCGAATATCAAGTCCAAGCATTTAGTAAGTGTCAGTAAGTGTAAATGATGACGACCGTGGGGCTAACGTTAGTGACGTAAAATCAGCTTTTCTGTGCCTCAGTTCCCTTCACTATAAAATGGAATAATAATTACTTTATAGGATCACGTTTGTAAAAAATTAGGATAAAATGAATACAAAGCATTTTTTCCTCGCGTGGAAGTTTTTACCTATCTCTGCTTTAGTGCTTGTTATACTGAATTACCTTTCAATTGTTCTCCCACTCAACGCAGTTGCTGGAAAATAGTAGGTGCTCAATAAATGTGTGCCACGTTAATAGCCTTTTATTACATACAGAGCAGAATAACCATGAGAAATGACACTATACGAAGTGTCAATTTTGAAGGCAGTGAACATTCTAGTAATGCCATAAATAATCTTTCTAAACAGAAAGATTTAATTAATTAATACATTTAATGCCAATGCATAAATGGATTAATATTCTCCTGTTCTTGCCAATTTCTGGGGGATTTCCCATCTATAGAGTCAGCATTTCAGATCAGTGAGCCTTATAGATTGCGGTTCACATCTTTCCTGAAGTGGAAAATCATTTTTTATTTTTGTCCAAGATTCTTACATCTTTAGTTTTATTTAAATCGTTTCTAATTTGGTTTATTTCATAAATTACATCAGTATACTGATCATCCAGGTCATAAATAAAGGTGCTTCTCTCACAAAAGCCTGCTAAGAACTTCAAAGCAGTTAAGACATTTCCATCCATCACCCATCACCTTCTCTTACTTTCAACTGGTCATCCAGTCCCATGATTTTTTTTTTTTTTTCTTTTTGAAATGGAGTTTCACTCTTGTTGCCCAGGCTGGAGTGCAATGGCGTAGTCTTGGCTCACTGCTACCTCTGCCTCCCAGCTCCCAGGTTCAAGTGATTCTCCCTGCCACAGCCTCCTAAGTAGCTGAGATTATAGATGCCCACAACCACACCAGGCTAATTTTTGTATTTTTAGTAGAGACAGGGTTTCACCATGTTGGCCAGGCTGGTCTTGAACTACTGACCTCAGGTGATCTGCCCGCCGCAGCCTCCCAAAATGCTGGGATTATAGGTGGGATTATAGACGTGAGCCACCACGCCTCGTCCATGATATTTTTTTAGCTGAGCCAGATATGAGCAAACATTTCAAGAATCTTTATGAAACTTAACATGGAGATAATTTACTGCATTTATAAATTTTGCTAAAAAACAAAATAATTAGGTGTGGTGGTTCACACCTGCAATCCCAGCAGTTTGGGAGGCCGAGGCAGGTGGATTATCGGAGAACAGGAATTTGAGATCGGCCTGGTCAACATGGTGAAAACCCGTCTCTACTAAAAATACCAAAAAAAAAATTAGCAGGGCAGTAGTGGCGCACACCTGTAATCCCAGCTACTGAGGAGGCTGAGCTAGGAGAATTGCTTGAGCCTGGGAAATGGAAGTTGTGGTGAACTGAGATTGCACCATTCCACTCCAGTCTGGACAACAGAATGAGACCCTGTCTCATAATAAAATAAAATAAAATAAAATGCCATCTCAGCTACAGTAAAATGTGGACATTGTGAATGAATAAGACTTGTACGCAGCCTAGTAGCAAATGACACACATGCTCAGGTATTGATTAGCACAGAGCTAGCAAGTAACAAGGCAATGGATCTTGCCTCACTGTTGGCAGATACGGCGACCAATCAAACTGTACCAAAGTTCTGAATCTTTTTCTACGTGATGTGAAACAAATGACTCCTATGCAGCAACATGCAAGTCCTGTTGCCTTCTCTGCAGCTCCATTCTTCTTACCCACTCCTGAAAGCACTTCCAAATGCAAGGGAGCTAAATAGCCCTTCAACTGGGAGAAGCTGGAGACCACACTAATTTTCAAGTCAGTTGTCGGCAATACTAGCACACGCTAGTAACAAGCTGATAGTAATTAGTTCTAATTACTATAATCCTTTCCATCTTGCAACTGATTGTAACACATCAGTGTGTTATAACTCTGTAGGAATCTTCCAGAAATGTTAAGATAATTGATAGAATAGATAGGCACTGCTATGGTCTGAATATTTGTGTCCCTCCCAAATTTATATGTTGGAATCCTAACGCCCAAGGTAATGGTAACTACGAGGTGGGGCCTTTCGAGAGGCAATTAGGCAGACAGGGCAGGGCCCGGGTGAATGGGATTGGTGCTCCTATAACAGACCCCAGAGAGGTCTTTCACTTCTCCCACCCTGTGAGGACACGGTGAGAAGGTGCCAACTGCGAACCAGGAAGAGAGCCCACACCAGATACTGAGTCTACTGAGCCTTCATGTTGGACTTCCAAGCCTTCAGAACTGTGAGAAACACATTTCTGTTGTTTATAAGCTACCTGTTTTTATAGTATTTTGTTACAGCAGCCTACATAGACTAAGGCACCCAGAGTGCTCAGCCTGCTACCAGGCTGTTTTGTCTGGAGGGTATTGTTTATTTTCCCTGGTAAGCTTGATTGTTTTAACCCAGAGTGTAGCTTAAATTAATGATTTTAAAAATCCATCTGCCCTGCATTTTGCTGTGCAATCCAACTCCCCTAGTCAACTTAGTTACCATGCTTTTACTTGGGTTATTAGGATCATCCTAACAAATGAAATGGAGTCACAAATTTAGCTCGCTCTATAACCTGACTTTACAGGAAAAAATCATAATTTTAAAATTATGTCGGTTAGCTTCTATGTAATAGCCTGCCCCCAAATTTAGTGGATCCAAACAATAAGTTTTATTATTTCTCAAATATTTATTACTGTTTGCGTGGTTCTTTGGGCTGGGTGGGCGGTCTGGCTGGCTGGTTTGGAGCTGGAAGGTCTAAGATCCCTTCCCTCAGGTGTCTGGGTGCTCAGCTAGGAATTGATTTCTGGGACAGCTGGGGCCTGCCAAAGACAAACAGAGCCGGACATTAGTTAAAGGCAGTAACAAGAGATTTTATTTAAAAACTGCAGCAGTGCTCGCTTCGGCAGCACATATACTAAAATTGGAACGATACAGAGAAGATTAGCATGGCCCCTGCGCAAGGATGACACGCAAATTCGTGAAGCATTCCATATTTAAAAAAACAAAACAAAACTGCAGAGTGGGGGAAGAGCTGAGCTCCATTCAGATTTGCAGAGGGGTAACGAGAATGAGGGAGTAGGGAAAGGAGCAAGTGGGGGCTTAGCACAGTGAGGGAGGTGAAACATTTACAAAAAAACAAAACGAACAAAAAAAAAAACCACAAAAGGGTAGAGAGTTGGTCAGTGTTAATGCAATCAGCCCAGCTGTGTCTGCTAATGGGCTTATCAAAGTCAGGCTCCTCCTACCCTCCCACCGAGACTGGGAGGCAGGGGCCCTGGCCTTCCCAATGGTTACATTTCAAAGGAAGGGCCTGTGGGTCCGGGAGAAAGACACTTTTTGGTTGTAGGAGATGCATATACATCTCACAGGAACAGAGGAAGCATTCACAATGTAAGCTTCTTTTTTTTTTTTTTTTTAATAAATGCTCTAAGAAAATGAGGGCTAGGGCCTGTCTCCAGGTGTTGGCTGGGACAAACTAAGTCATTTTGGCAGCCTTGCCCTTTTACAGAGGGGAACTCAACAGGGTGGTGGGGGCTGGTAAAAGCAATGTTAGAGTTTTCCCTTAGTGCAGGGGTTTGAGCTGAATTGCCTCTGCACTTCTCAGGCAGGCTTCTCTGCACAAGGTACATCATCCCAGATGAGTGAGAAAGCAGGCCCTAGGCACAAGTACATTGTAAGCCTCTGCTTGCTTCGTGTTTACTAATATTTCCTGGGCCAAAGAAAGCCAGATGGCCAAGCGCAGATTCAAGGGGTGGAGAAACAGATTTCCTCTCTGGCTGGGAGGAGCAGCATAGCTTTCTTGCAGAGTGTTGTGCAGAGGGGTGGGAGGAATCATTGCAGCCATCTTCAACAATCTACCAAAACTTCTTGTCCAGTGCCAACCTGGCCTTTCTCCCAAGCCCCTATTTTCCAAGCAGAAAAAATACAAAAATCATCTTTCTATCTCTGCTTAAAGCTTAGTGTATTCTGGTCATTTAAATAGCCTGTTTAGGTAGACTGAATCTCTGGAACAAAAATGCTCTTGGCCTCTGCTCTTCCTAATTCTCTCGTGGTGTCTAGGGGTAGGGATGTGGAGGAGAAGCAGGGGGTCTAGCTGCTGTTGGTCTGTTTGTGTCTTGAACATACCACTATGTGATTGGAATGCCAAGCCATGACCTGGCTGGAGCTGTGCCAGCCTAGAGAAGAGGCACGTCTTTCTAATTGGCCAGCCCAGGAGGGTGCCTTTTGCCTTCCCTCTGCTCAAAGAGTACTTTATTCTAATGTGCACAGAAAAGTGCCTTATTCTAATGTGCACAAGAATGTGCCTTATTCTAATATGCTAGCAGAGGCCCAGGGCAACATGCTCTACTTCTCTAGTCTTCTAGAGAGAGGGTGTTCCTTAGATGGCTCGTTACATCCTGCTCTCCTGGCCTTTGTAGTAGAAGCCTGTGGCTAGAGAATCCCCAGGTCACGATCTGACCTCCCCCAGCTTTCTGGGATCCACTGGCACTTGCTGGCTGGATTGGCCTCCCCCAGCTCTTTCTTTTTTACTATTAATTTTTATGGGTACATAGTAGGTGTATATATGGGATACATGGAATATTTTGATATAGGCATGCAATACATAGTAATCACAACATGGTAAATAAGGTATCCACTACCTCAAGCATTTATTCTTTCTTTGTGTTACAGATATTTCAATTATACTTTCAGAATTCTCTGCTAAGTGTTTCAAGTCTGATTTTTCTTTTGATGTGCTAAAAGAAGGGGTCAATTTCCAATTTGGAAAGTTGTTTCTCAAGAAAATATCCTGGCTTATAAGACTATCTTATTGCATAATTGTACCTTGTACATCAGAAGCTATTAAGTTTCTGTTTGGTTGCTTTTTTTTTTAAACATAAATGCTAATTTCCACAACCTTTTCCTGGGAGGTGCTGGCGGACAGGAGGAGTGCTTCTCTGAGTGAGGTCCAGGGACCTCAGCACCAGCACCACACAGGAGCTTGTGAGAAATGCAGATCCCTGGCTCTAGCCCAGACCTGCTAAAGCAGAATCTTTAAAAACAGGGCCTAGGAATCTGGATTTTAAAAATTCCTCCAGGAGATTTTGGTGCCCACTAAAGTTTGCAAAGCACTGGACTAGGCCATGGGGTTTGTCCTATACTGAAAAATGCACATGAGGGGTTTTCATTTTTATTTGGCCCTTCAAAGCTTCCCATGCTCTTTTTATGGAACACTCTGGATAATCTGAGATGAAATCACTACAGTAGTTAACTGTCCACTCAGTAAATGTACCTTGTCTCTGTAATTGGTCCCAAACAGCAAATTCAGTAAACAAGGGCTCTTTCTCTCCCTTCTGTGTTATGGTCTCCCTCGGGACCAAAGCCGAGCTAGGAAGAGAAGGGCAGACACAAACCCAGTGGCTGTGCGTTATTCGGGGCGGTTGTGCTCCCAGGATTATTCATTTGCCCTCCAACTCTTCTAGTTCACACACTCAGAAGCAGATATGGAAAAGAGGTAAGTGGTTGTGGAGTGAGCCTTAGGAGCCACCTGTGCAGGAAGGCCCCCAAGACCCCACGATGCTACTGTGGCAGGCTGGTGTGGTGACTTTAGACAAGCCTGATGGGAAGAAGCTGAGTCAGTATAGGAACCGGCTCCTTGTCCGTCTAAAAGGGGATCCAGTCCACGGCCAGTAATTCTGTGTCCAGGTGCTGCGGTATGGTTTGCGACACTAGAGGGCAGCAGTGGGTCAGGTGTCTCTGCAGGTGGCTGGGGAGGTGGAGGACACTTCCCAGGGAGGGGCTTGCAGCCTAGGTGACAGGGCAACGTCAGAAAAGGTGGCAGTGACAAAGAGCCAAGGATGACACAACCAAAACACAAGCATCAGGGGCCAGTTGTGGAAATATCATTCCCCTCAAGGGAAGTGATAGAAAAACTAGAACACCCTGAGCCAAGAGAAGCCAGGATGGTGCTGGAATGTAGAGAGGCTGAGAGCCAGAGTGAGGGCCAGGCCGGAGGTATGGGGGCAACTCCCACCCTTGGGGACACACACAGTGATCTGGAGGCTGGTCTCTGGGAAATGTAGCTCTAAGAGCATACCCAGCCCCTTGCACTGAAACAGTCTAAGTTTACCCATGACTTGGTTTTCTCTCTGACAGTAGGCTCTGCTCCCACTGCTGACTCATCTTTTCATGACAAGCAATCTAAGGACTTGGTGACACAGCTCTTTAGCAGATCTGAAATGGAGAGCAGCCTCAGAATGGCTGTGCTGGCCAGGGCCGCACCTCTGACGGACCCTGTGGTCCATCACCCTCAAGTGCAGCAATAGATACATCAGCATGGGGCAGGTGTTGTGTGCACTCCTACCACTCACTGGCAGGCCCTTTGGCTCTCATCTCCCTGCTCTTCCAAGGTTGCACATTTCTGGAGAGCACCTTGGAAATGGAGCCACAGTTTCCCCTAATCTTGACCCCAAAGAAAAGGTGATCTTTACCTACTTTGGAACCCACCCCTCTGCCTGGCACTGGCCTGGAGCAGCCCATGCCAGTGAAGCCTCAGAAGGGCAGGGAGATGAGAGCCACAAGGCCTGCCAATGAGTGACAGGCAGAGGGCACGCGGCACCTCTCTTGTGCTGATGTCTTGCTGTGCTGTAGTGTGATGGGTTCCACAGTCAGAGATGTGGCCTTTGGCAGCACAGCCATTCTGAGTCTCATGAAAGAGAAGATGATAATTCTTGTGCTGGCCCTAAGGAGCCCAGAGCTCTAGCAAACACTCACTCCGTATTCTCTCCCACTCCCCTCGATGGCTGTGTAAGATTGTGGTAAGCAAAGGACCATGGCCTGCATATTGAAAAATAAGAAAGAAAACCAAGAAAGACACCACCTCTAAGTATTACTGCCAGGAAGCCGCCTTACAAATAACAAAGAACCATTTCAGTGACAAGATAGTCTGTTGGAGGAGGCAGTGCTTCCATAACAGCAGGCTGGATGCGCCCCTCCCCACCACGTCTAACGGCATCACATGGTGGATGGGATGGTAAACAAGGCCAAGCGAGAGCGGAGCAGACAGCTCTGACTCGTCTCTTGGCAGAAAAACCTGCATCAGATGTTTAGCTAATGTTTCTGTTTGGCCTTTCAGGGACATCTAGGCTCTATACACAGAACTTCAGCGCTACTGGCCAAGTTAATGCAATAAGAAAATAAAAATCATCAGTCTCGGGAAAAGTAACCAAACCAATTCTTTGATATACCATTAAGGAAACAACCATTTTTCCATTTTTAAGAATTCTTCCAACCAGTTGTTTAGGTATCAGCTTTAGCAAGAAGTTATCAGAATATATAGCATCTACCAAATTCATCTTGTTTCACTTCAGTGTAAAAGGAGCTGTGTCCACACTATATTATTTTAGAGTTACAGTGATATATTTATGGACATGGAAAAACTTGAATATGAAAAAGGCAAACGGCTAAATAGTTTGCATTGTATGAATTCTCTTTGGGGAGAGACAAAAGGATGTGAACTAGTGTATTAGACAGACGGGATCATCAGTGCTTCTTGCTTTCTTCCTTTTGCTTGTTGAAGTCTTCTTCTTTTTACAAAATAAGCAATATCCTTTTGTAAAGTTAAGAAAAGGCCTCTGTGGTAGAATTTTCCAGAGTCATGACACAATCCAGGATTGCTTTGCAAATGCAAGTCCCAACAATTAGTGGGCATTTACATATGCAAAACTTATTTCTCAAATAGCAGGAATATTTCTAGTAACCAGCTGGAAGCTCCAGGATCCCTGAGTAGCATTTGAGAGAGAGAGAGAGAGAGAGAGAGAGAGAGATGCTGTGTTTTGAGAGAAGTCAGACGTGAAATATTCACTCAGAGAAACGTCAACAAAATGGCACAGGAGGAGACGCCTGGCAGCCACCAACTGGCCTGTTTCCTGTCACTCTCTGGGGCCAACAGCTACTGGGCTTCTGGGACTTGCCCTGGGAGAGTGTGTTCATTTTTTTATCTGTTTCTGCTTCACAGTGGCAGCTCACTCTCAAGGTTCTAACAAGCTTTTTACAAGGCTGGCACACAGATGTAGAGATAGGAGTGGCCAGAATGGGTGAGGCAAGAATGAAACGGCAGTAAGATGATACAGCCCCCGCCAGGCCCTGGGTAAGGCCTGGGCAATGCTTCTCTCCTTGCAGGGTTCTTGAGTTTCATCCTTCTTGGATCCGTGTGGAGCAGGAGCCAGTTTTCCATTCTAGGCTCAAAGACCATAGAGATAGAGGTTTAAAATTTTAAAATAATGCAGAAACTTGTAAACTGCTGAGTGGAGAAGCCTAGTACTGTCTTGAGTATGGCATGAGTACCCACCTTAGAGTGATGTTGGATTAAACATTTCATATGCAGCACGTAGCTAGTGTCTGATATGTCATGCCATGTTATAATATATGGTAGCTACTAAGACTTTCTGTCTCATTTTTAAACATATACCAGTTTATATTCCAAAGCTTGTTTCTCTGGAATAGTTTAAAAATTAGTTTGATGCATTTTTATCCTATGGAGACCTGAGAGAAAGTTCTTAACTATCAAATAATGCTTAATTTGATACCCCAGGCATAATTCCTATTTTTAAGCTAACCACCCTACTTCATTTCATTCAGGTTCAGAAGTTTGGGTATTCCTTGCAATGCCTTCTCTCCCTGCCCATCTTAATATGGGTCTTTTTTTGTAGTTGGAGACCAATGATGTTTTGTCTTAATGCTTTTGTTCCTTGTAATTTCCATTAGTGTCTTTATTCCTTTTGAGATTGTGTAGCTGTATCCTGACAGGTTTCAGATGGAGTCAGCCCAGGGAAGTTTGCTCTAGAAAAAAGAACTGGTGCTGATGACAGACTGTTTTCTTCTTACAGTTTAATAGTATAAAAATGAAACTCCTAGAGACAACCAAGGAGACTACTAAAAAAAAGTGCTGAGCAATGACCAGCAGTGGCAGTTCATTCTGAGGATGACTCCAAGTGACAGCTTAGGTGGGTGATGGATATGTTTTTGTGTCTGCCAAGGTCTGGAGAAAAGCATCCTCCCCATTCTCAATCCTTGCAGTTCAGCCATGTGATCTGAGCTTGTCCAGAGTTCTCCACCACCCTGATCACAGCCATTGGTTCTGAAACAGGATAAATCAGTACCTTGCATTGGCCTTTTTCTATTAAGCTCTCCTCCTCCTCCTCTTCCTTTTATTTCCTCCTCCTCTCTTTCTTTCTCTTTTCTTTCTTCTTTCTTTCCTCCTCTTTCCTCTATCTTTCCTTTCTTTCTCTCCCTTTCTGTTTAAAACTGGTATTGTTAACTGTGAGAATTACATAAATCTAGAGCTGCTGGTGGTTTTCTTTGCCTTTACGAGGAGCGGTGGGGAAAATCTTCCCAAAAATGAAGCTGATAAATGGCAAGACAGGGTCTGGCCCTGCCAGGAACAAGCTGTGTCCTGGTCTTCACAGTTCTGAGCTGATACAAGTAGGTTCTAGTTGGTTTCTGTCACTTGACTGAAAGAGACCTGTATATGACAAAGTTTACTGAGCAATATTTACTACCTCCTCCTTTGTGCTGGGCACTGTGCTGTGTCCTACCTTGAGATATTTTCATTTTACTTGGAGGCAAATGAAACAGTCTTCAACGTTGTGTTGGTTCCTGAGAGTCCATGGATCATAATCCTTGGATATGCAGCAAATCTTAAAAAGTCAAAGATGGTCTTTTCATTAGCACCATCAGGTTATTTGGTTTAACTACAAAAGCATGTCTCATCTGAAACATTGCTATTTCCACTGTGAAGCTTCCACCCTACCCCTTCCCCCAGGTGCTCTGTCCTAGGTAGATGGGAGTTTTGTATGTAAGCCCCTGACTGGAGCTGTTACATTTCCTTCAGATATGCCCTGACTAGGGAGGAGGAATCTAGAGAAGCAGTCTGGCCAAAGCACTTTGCTGTGTCCAGCCCAGACCTCCCAGCCTCCTTAACCACATGCTACTTCTAAGAATTCTTAGCTGACCCTGTACTGTTTTCTTAAATGTGGCATTCTACATAAAGCTATCTCTTAGTTTTGTAGTGACCTAAGATAATAGAAATGTAATTTCGCTCAGTTCTGGAGGCCAGAAATCTGAAATGAAGGTGTTGGCACAGCCGCATTCTGAAGGCTCTAGGGCAGACTCCTTCCTTGCCTCTTCCTAGCTTCTGGTGGCTCCCAAGAATCCCTGGAGTTCTTGGATCATAGCTGCCCTGCTTCTGTCTCAGAATCCCTGGAGTTCTTGGATCATAGCTGCCCTGCTTCTGTCTCAGAATCTCTGGAGTTCTTGGATCATAGCTGCCCTGTTCCGGTCTCAGAATCCCTGGAGTTCTTGGATCATAGCTGCCCTGCTTCTGTCTCAGAATCCCTGGAGTTCTTGGATCATAGCTGCCCTGCTCTGGTCTCTGCCTCCATCTTCACATGGCCTCCTCTGCCCTGTGTCTTCATTTCTTCACATGGCCACCTTTGAAGGACACCTATCATTGGATTTAGGGCCCATCCCAATCCAGTGTGACCTCATATTAACTTAGTTAATTATATCTGCAAATACTCCATTTCCAAATAACTCACATTCTGAAGTTCCAGGTAGACATTAATTTTGGGGCGGATAGTATTCAATGCAGTGTATCATCTAACAGAAGCTCTCTGTGGAACCAAACTGCCAAATATAATGGCCCAAAGAAATTGTTTCTCTACGTGTCAGGGAAGTTGCAGGCAAAATTTCTAATAGAAATGATTTGCTTTTATTTTTTCGGAGACAGGGTCTCAGCCTATTGCCCAGGCTGGAGTGCGGTGGCAAGATCACAGCTCACTGCAGCCTCAAGCTCCTGGGCTCCAGTGATCTTCTTGCCACAGCCTCCCAAGTAGCTGGAACTATAGGTACACACCACTATGCCTGGCTGATGTTTCAAATTTTTTGTAGAGATAGGGTGTCCCTTTGTTACCCTGGTTGGTCTCAATCTCCTGGGCTCACACAAACCTTCCATCTCAGCCTCCCAGAGTGCTGGGATTACAGGCGTGAGGCAATGGGCACAACATGCTTTGCTTTAGAGTAAACAAAGAGCTCTTAAAAACTAAGCCAGCAGAACATAGGAAACATAAACTTCATCGTACCCACGTTTATATTTAACCATGCTAACTTCTGCTCAGTCAACAAATAATACTGCTTACAGATGGTGGGAGAAAAGGGATTGTGCTGAGAGATTTTTATTCAACATAAATTACTCATCAGGGAAATACAAATAGCAACTCCAGTAAGATACCACAACATGTTGAATGGAATGGCTAAAACCACAAAGATGGACAATACCAAGTGGGGCCAAGAATGTGGAGCAGTTAGAACTCTCAATCACAGCTGAAGGAAGCATGTAAGGGTACAAGTACCTTGGAAAAATCTGCCTAGCAATATACACTAAAGTTAAATGTATGTCTACCCTATGACTCAGCAATTCCATCCTAGTTATATACCCAAAGAAATGAATGTGTGTATCATAGAAAAATTTCTGTAAGGCTGTTTATAGCAGGTTTCTTGATAGTAGTTAAAACTATAAGTGACTAAAATATTTATTAACAAGATAAAACACTTTGTGGTGCATTCATGTAATGGGATACTATCAACCAGCAGGAAAAAAAAAGGTGAGAGGTTTAGAAAAAATGAACCTCAAACACATTTATGTTGAGTAAAAAAGTCAAATGCAAAAGAATATACATACTGTTTCTATTTACATGAAGTTCAAGAACAGGAAAAATTATAGTGAAACAAGTCAGAATAGTGGTTACCTCTGAAATGGGGAATATTGACTGGAAAGTGACATGAAAGAACTTTCTGGAGTAGTAGAAATGTTCTCCATCTTAACCTGGGTAGTGAATACATGGGTGCCTATATAAGAATTCATTGCCCTGGATACTTAAGATTACTTTTATGTGGGTAAATAATATCTCAAAGGATAATAATGTGATTCCTGTTCTCTTGGAGCTCCCTGGTGGGTAAGGAGATGAACATAACAATTAAGGACTCAACCATATCATTAGAATTCTTCTAAATGGACTGATGGAATAGGATGCTTTGACAAAGAATAACTAACAGGAATATAATTTGGATGGGGAGAATTATTTTCAAAATAACTCTACATGCTCCTATTTATGTCTCAGATTTCTTTCTACTAGGATCTCTGATAGTTTCAGTGATTTGCAGTCACGCCAGGTCATTGTTGAAATCCAATTGACCTCTGCCTGTTTCCTGGATCCCAGGAATGCTGGACTTAAGATACTTGGGCCTGTCTAACAGTGAGTCAGCCTTTCACTCCAGGAAGTTTAAGAAACATGCACACAGCAATCTTATACCAATAGTCACTGGCCCATCTCTACAAACAGAGGTTAGATAAGAGAGAGAGGTCACTTGACTGAGGCCCTGATGTAGCTGGTGAAGACTCAATGAAATGATTAGCATTATGTTGTTAAACATTCTCATCTATTCTCAAAAGGATTAATTTCGGAATTTGTAGAACAATACCTTAAGACAACTACTTCTAAGAGCACCCATACAGTAGAGAAGGAAATGGTCACTGACCCATCTGACAGGAAGTTACTGATTATTAATTACATCAAGGGCTTAGGTAAAGAAATGAAAAGACCACACAAAATCAAAATTGTAAAATTTTAAATGCAATAAATTATTAACTGTAATATAAGGCTATAGTTAATAATTTATTACATTTCAGAATAACAAAAAGAATGAAATGAGAATGTTCTTAACAAAGAAATAGTAAATGCTTGAGGTGATAGATTCTCAATTACCCTGATTTGATTATTACCCATTATATGCTTTTATCAAAATGTCATGTATACCCCATATTATGTGTCCATAATAATTAAAAATAAATTTAAAAAATAAAAAGGATGCCCCCTTGTAAAAGATATGCAAAAAGAGAAACTAAACATGCTAAAACTTGAGAAGGACATATTCCTACAAATGGCTGGGCCAAAGGAAAATACCTCAGAAAGTCCCAGCAGATGAGCAAAGATTTGGAAAATTCTGTAGGCGTGACAGATGAAGTCTCTTCAAAAGAAGGGACCCAATCCAAAAATGCTAGTCTGATTACTAATGTCTGGAGTAGAAGCACTATCAAATCTCAGTCACAAGTCAATTATCTGAGAACTTCAGTGTCTCAGAATTGTAGGGGGGAAAATGTGATGCTTTTCCTTATCACAAGGGTCACAGCTGACATTCCTGTAACAGACAGATTAGCAGGAGAAAAGCATAACAAATGTATTCAAATTTATAGGTGATACGAAAGGCTTCAGAAATAAAGACCCAAAGACCCAGGGAAACCTGCCTACTTTTTGTGGTTAATGATATGGTTTGGCTGCTCCACACCCAAATCTCATCTTGAATTGTATCTCCCATAATTCCCATGTGTAATGGGAGGGACCCAATGGGAGGTAATTGAATCATGGGGTAGCATCTTTCCCGTGTTGTTCTCCTCATAATGAATAAGTCTCATGAGATCAGATGGTTTTATAAACGGGAGTTCCCCTGCACAAGCCCTCTTTGCCTGCAGCCATGTAAAACATCCCTTTGCTCTTCCTTCATCTTCTGCCATGATCGTGAGGCCTCTGCAGCCATGTGGAACTGTGAGTCCATTAAACCTCTTTCCTTTGTGAATTACCTAGTGTTGAGTATGTCTTTATCAGCAGCATGAAAACAGACTAATAGAGTTAGGTTCTATGAAGAATGGACAGCCCTGTAGAAATGGGATTGGACAAAAGGGTAGGTTTAATGGTGGTAGACTGAGAGGAGGGCAGGGGAAACCCAGCAAATTTGTTTAGCTTCTTCTTGGCATCTCTCTCTAGCATTCCCTCTTCCTGGGTAGTGTCAGGGCCCCTCTGAAATAAGGGTTTCGATGGGAGAGCGACTTTTCCAGGTTTGGGGGCTTGCTTTGCAGGAGGGAAGTTCCAGTTTCTATAGCCCATCTTGGGAAAGAGGAATTCTTGTTTCTGTTACTTACTTTGCTTTGAGAGAGGTGACATTAAGATGGAGTGGGGCAGGAGACAGAAGTATAGGAGGTCAGAAAGACTTCACTTTTGAAGTTTTTCCATTTTTCTTCAGTTCAAAGTACTCAGCACACCAAAACACCATACTTTGGGGTAGCATGTTCTGAGCCACAATGCGATCAAGCCCAGCTGTTCTCGGATAGCCTTTTGCCCCTTTGAATTTGGTGACTTAATTCTATGAATTTCTCAAAATAATGTAACAATGTCTTTAGTGTAAGTTTTTGAAAGGGGTAATGTCTTAATTTTTGTGGAATCTTTGCATATTTTTGAAAATATTGAAAAGATCAAGAGAACTGAATGCTTGGGAGACTTATATAATGTAGATGATTTATTGGGTGACAAATGTTCTTTAACTTTGCCTAAATTTTACCCCAAGGGGAAGCTAATATGTGATAAAAACTAAAATGTATTATTGGTGCTGCCTTGCCTACAATATGCTGCTTTTTTCCCCTACAGGCATGAGGTTCTGCTCTTAGACCAAGAAAGAGGATTCTTGCCTTTATGCCCAGCGCTACTCTACTTGGCCTGGGTTATACCAGTTCAGAATACTGATTAGAAATGTGCTATCACCATGTTGATCAACTTTAAGGGTTAGAGTGACCTGCCCACAGAACCATTAGAAGCAATGTATCTTGATGGAATTTTTGTTTGCTGGCTGATTGCATTGAAAGATAAACTTAGGCACATTAAAAATTTAATGAGTTTATTTGAATTCAGTGATTCATGAATTGGGCAGTGCCAAATCATAAGGGGCTCAGTGCTCCACAAAAGGGGGCACAAATGGGTATTTTATTAGGAGTCTGTGAAAGCCAGATAATGAAACTATTTGATTGGTTAAAGTGGAGAGTTCCTAGTTAGAGGTTACTTGGTAGCTTCTAATTAATAAAGCCTCTAGTTAGAGGTTAGTTGGTGGTTTCTGATTGGTTAACCTTAAGTTTTGTTTTACTGTTTACATTCTGGTTCTGGTTTGGTTTGCTTATATAAGAACCCAAGCCTCTGGAGACATCTCAGCCTAATGGTCTCGCAGTTCATTATTTTAACAACTGGTATGCTTTGCTACATTTCAAAAGGAAGCAATGAATTTCTGGCCACCTCTGTCTCAGTCATGTTATTTCTGTACCTAATAGAGTATCATCCATTTAATTAGAATGAAATGTCTAATTAATAAGGTTGGATTGTACCTATATTGTTTTCTATTTTATCACATGTATAATTATTTGTGTTGTCCTAGTTGTAAATGCATATAGCAGAACTTCACAACTATAAAATGATCATCTTTCAAACTTCTTTCTAAATCTGAAGTGGTATAAAAAATGACTCTGTACAATCGAAGGCTGTTCGGTAGGCGGGGCACAGTGGCTCATGCTTGTAATCCCAACACTTTGGGAAGGAGAGGCGGGCAGATCACGAGGTCAGGAGTTCGAGACCAGCCTGGTCAACATGGTGAAACCCATCTCTACTTAAAATACAAAAAATTAGCTGGGTGTGCTAGTGAGCACCTGTAACCCCAGCTACTTGGGAGGCTGAGGCAGGAGAATCACTTGAACCTGGGAGGTGGAGGTTGGGGTGAGCCAAAATTGCGCCACTGCACTTCAGCCTGAGCAACATAGCAAGACTCCTCCTTCTCAAAAAAAAATCTACTCAATAAAGTCTTCTTGAAGATGAATTTTGAGCTGGGCCTTGACGGATAAAACAAGAAGGCAAAGAGAAAGTATAGATAGGTAGAAGAATAGTGCAGCAAAAGCAATGAGACCAGAGAAGAGAGTGAAGGAATCTACAATGGGTGGAGAAGAGGACCCTCAGCAGGGTTCTTATCCTGTGATGCTGTTTTCTTTTACTAGGAAACTAGGAAACATGAAGGATGTGTCTTCTTAAGCATCGTCATTTGAGCCAGAGGGCCTTGATTTAAAAATAAATAAATAACACATTCTATACTTGGGAATGTTCTAATGTGGAAACCAATATCCAAGAATGGACTATGAAAAAGTATTTTTGCTATTTTTAGAAGCAACCGCCCTCTCTTTCTGAGTAATAAGCTTAAGGCTCAGACTTATAATTCACAGACTAAAGACAAACAAATTATATCAGATTAATATTTTCAAAATATGCCAGTTGCACTCACAATTTTCTTGGGATAACTCTGCCAAAGAGAATATTGAAGTCAATAAGCACATGGTTTCCTGTGCTGGAGAGAGTTAACAGATAAAAAGGAGCAAGGGCCCTAGGGGCAGTGCTGACGACAGAGAGCCAGCAGCTGATGGGCCACATTCTTCCAGCTACAAGATAACCTCTGAGAACGTGTGCCAGGCCCACTCCTCCGCAGACACGGCAACTGTAGCAGGAGGCTGATGGGGCTGCTGTGAGGACACCCAGGACCAATGCTGGTCCTAAGGAGAATTCTGTATGGCTATTATTTGAATTTATTTTGTTTTTGTTTTTAGTCCCCTCTGCTCTTTGTCTTGTCCCGCAGTTCTGTCTGATACTAGGAACTGTCACATGTCTGGAATATCCTCATGATCACACATCTGAGTCTTGAGGCAGCAGGAGGCAGGATAGAATTTGATGGGAAAATGAAAAGCGAGAATACTAATAGGTGCCATTTAGCAAGCACTCACTACCTCATTTCCTTAACCTTCACACCACCCTGAAGGAGCTCTGGCAGACGAAACTCTTGGTTACCCACTCAGCATCCATTTTGCCCTTTCTTCTGTTAAAATCTACAGGCAAATTTAACAGCTTGAGGAAAGAATGATTCATGAATTAGGGCAGCACTCAAAACCAAAGGCGATTCAGAGAGCTCTACCTAGCCATGTGAGCCGGGAGCTTTTATGGACCCAATGCAGAAGCAAAGTAGAGAAGTTACCTGATTGGCTACAGCTAAGCATTTGCCTTTTTGGAGCATGGTCTCATCAGCTGGCTGGCTGTTATTGGCCGAAGTTCGGCTGTTGTAAAATATGCTCCTAAATGAGGTTTCTGTTTCTTTAGGTTTAAGTTTGTTACCCATGAACCCAAAGTATGGAGACAGCATCATGGCCATAGCCTCCTGCTTATGTAATTTACCGCCTCTAATAGAATCCACTTCATTCTTCCCCATTGTAGCCTTGGGAAAACTAAATGCACCCTTGCTTCAGCAATTAACCTGATTCATCTCAGGATAAACCTGTTTCCTTCCCAGTGGTTGGTTCAGGGATGGTCACATGTACCTCTCATCTGGAAAGTTAGATGAGAGAACAATGCTCCTGGGGAACATCTTAGAGGTTTCCTTAATCTTTGATGCCTTGGATAGCTGCAGCCATACAGCTAACAGATTAGACAGAGCCAGCATGAGGGTGGCAGAGCCAGGAGAGGGAGACCAGCTTACTCAGTGGCAGAGCTGAGCTACTGAATCAAACAGTGCTAAAAACTAAGTTCTAGATATCTTGTTATGTAAGATAATTGATCTCCTTACTGATTAAGCCAGTTTGAGTTTGTTTTGCTACTTGCAATCTATTCTAATGAATACATTGCTATTATTTTCCCCACTTGGAAATTGAGAGTCAGACAGCTAAATAATTCAGTCTCCAGCAAGTGAGTGAGAAAGCCGGGTCTCTCCAACTCTAATGCCAAGTTCCAGCCTGCTAACTAATCTGAACATGGTCTGTTTCACATCAGGGAGGAGAGCCATGGAACAGATGACCCAGATACTCATGGGGCTGGGACATCAGAAGGGAGCAATCTAATTCCTCTCTGAATGTTCCTCATCAGGTAGGGGTGAATGAAAATCTGAGGCAGGGTCCCCTGAGCAGCCGGGCTGTTGGCACAGCATGGAAAAGGACCCTGTGGTTCCCTTTAGAAACACTAAAGTCTCTAAAGGGAACTTGACCAAGTTTACAATATTGAAAATAACATTTTCAGAGCTTTTCCATGTACAAGATGCTTTTCTGATACATGAATTTAGTTCTGATTCTTTTAATCCTATTGAGGCATGAAGTAGCCTCCACTTTACAGATGAGAAAACTGAGACTCTGCAAGGCTACAGAACTTGCCCCAAATCTCCCATTTAAGTGGTGAAACTGAGACTGGATCCAAAGTCTGCCTTAGTCCCATGCTTTTCCCATGTCACACTGTTTGTCGGTGTGATTCTTGTCCTTGCAGGTGACGTGTTCAAGGCCATATAGTTGTTTTTATCAATACCTTGGGAAAGGTGGCTTGCATGGTCAATACAATGACTAAGCAATTTAGAGAGAGGTGTAGATTTCTCGTCCTTCTAGAGGGGAAGAAAGGAGTCAATTGCTGTGAGAGTTAGCTCCCACACAATGTGTCTGCAGCACTTGAGGCAAGAGTTCTTATTGTCTGGAAGAGAGAGAAACCCTCTAAGGTAGGCTGGAGAACCTCTTGCAATGAGCCTCAGCCAAACCGCCTATAAGACTGGAATCGCATAGCACAGAGAACCTTTAATTGAAATGCTCTTTGCTTTTCCCCAGTTCCCTTAGGCTATGATAGAAGAGGATTCCCAGTACCTACCTCTATTGGTACCCATCAAAAAGGCCATGCAGAGAAAACGTCTTACCATAAATAGGTAGAGAAATTGAGGCTATTGGTTTCCTAAGGTTACTAGCTGAGTTCTTTCCTTGGTCATTTGTACAGATAATTCCCTCAAGAAAGTACACACCCACCTGGAACTATTGTGTTATCCTCAACAACAACTAAAAGCATTGCCCAGAGAGACTGAAATTCTGCATGTGGCCTCTCCCTGACATTGCCATGAGATGGTCTAATTTTTTAAACCACTTGACCAACTGAGTACCAGGCACTAAACATACCCTTAATCTTCAGAAGCCTATAATGGCAGGTATTATTATTCCCCCTGAAATGATGACCGGACTGAGGTCCAGGCTGACTTGCTAAGACACACAAAGCTAGTAAATGGAGAGAAGACATCAATTTTGTGAGAGTCAGCTTTCATTGCAGGTATGTGTGCTACCCACTGTGACCAGCCCATAGTGAGAGTAGCAAGAACAGGACATCATGGACATCATGAGGATAGCATGCCCCATCCAGGTTCTTCCTCCTCCACTGCTTACCACCCAAACACTCACAGGGCTATGAATAAAGGCAAACAACCCCGATGTGCATTGAGTGTTATGTAGAGGTAACACTGGCAGCAGGCAGCCAAAGTGGAATCGTATATACAGCCAGAGCTGATGTGTGTGCACACATGCGTGCATGTTGAGCAGGGGGCATCCTGTATTAGCTGTGTGAGCTGCTGTAGGGGCATAAAAGAGGGAGAGAGTTTTTGAGAGGAGCAGCCATAGAAAGCTTCCTTGAGGAAGTATTCTGTCCAGGTCCAGGCCAGTGACAGGGAGCCCAGAGATGGCTGCCAACTTCCCATTCCTTCTGAACTCCTGACAAGTAGCTAGAGGACAGAGATGGCAGGAACACTGAAAACTGAACCAATGAGTGCATCCTGCCTTTACCCTTTGCACAGGTTCACAAGACTAAAGTGTCTACAGGGGCCATGAGGGAAATGTCCATGAGTGAAGTGGAAACCCACGGGGACAGCAGATGCTCAGCTCCTGTGTTCTGTTGCCATGCAGGAATAGAGACCCACATGAGATTAAATCAGATTTATCAAAAACCAAGAAATCTGATTTTTTTCATGTAAAATATCACAGGTGTTAAATGCTGATAACGAACTCAATTATTTAAAAATCGCTAGACAGCCAAATCAAAGTCATCTTTGGGCCACGTTCAGCTGCATCCTGACATTTTGAGACCAAGTTTATTTCTATACTCGTACCATGTTTGCTGAATTCTTGCAAGGAGTTTGGCACTGTGTTAGCTCCAGGCTGTGTATGGGTGTTGAGGGGCTCCTGCCCTCAAGGACATTATAATCTATGCAGACAGGCATAACATAGACATATGCACTTGCAGGGAAGAGGGGGTCACATCTTGTTTTGGGAAATCAAGGATTGCTGCCTGGAGGAAGCACCTTTTCCAGGAGGAGGAGAAGAATTTCAGGAAAGATGAGGTAGGTCAATGGTACCAAATGCTACTCATATTAAGGAGGATAAAACCAGGGAAATGTTATGACTTTGGCAAATAGGAGGTCCTAGGTCACCACAGAGAGGGAATTCTCACAGAGTACTAGGGCTAAGGTGGTAACAAATCAAAGTCATCTTACTTTGATGCTTACATATCATCTTACTTACATTTACTTAAGTTTACATATGATACTCACATATCATTTTACTTTCTGGTAAAATGATAGGAAGCTGGAGGGGACTAGAAAGAGAGGAGACAAAGTCTGCAGGGTTGTGGAAAAAGAGGACCAAGGAGAAGGGGGAGATGGAAGATGCAGGAAGAGCTGAATCAAGGAGGAAGAAGGAGACAATGCAGCTAAGATACAGGTAACCTCAGTGCAGGTTAATGGGGTGGGGGTGGGGGCTCTGGGAAAGAAAGGAGTCATCCTCCAAGGACGCTACAGATCACAAGACGGTCCCAAATGACCCCATTTCTAAAAACATCAGAAAGCTGTGCCGGAGAGTTGTTGAAAAGAAAGCCTTTAAAACTATTTCCATGGACGTTCATTTAAAGAATAAATCTTTTTCATTGCAGAAACATCTTTAAGAAAATGAGAACACAGTGAAAGGTTTTAAACAGGGTTGGAGGTAATACAAATAAAGACACATAAAATTCAGCTTGGCCAAAGATGAAATAACAGGATTCGCATTAAGTATATCTTGCAGAATGGAAAAAATGTTCTAAGAGTCCATATTAATAGAGTGGGGTTATCTGTGGGGCAGAAAGATAGCTGTGACAGAAAAATGAAAGGATTAGACCACTGTAGATTATTTTGGAAGGGTTGGGAAATTGTCTGTCACCGAGCTATCCCCTTTATGTTAATTTATAACTCCCCCTACCCAGGTAAGAACTCAGCGTTTGTTCCTCTCCTAGCTTAACTTGAGTTCTCCATTTACACTGGGTCTGTATCTGCCTTGCGCTGGCTGTTTTTCCTCAATGCGTTCTTAGGCAACAGCTATAACTGCCTTGCCCCGGCATGTCACTACCCCACTAATGATTTTCAGTAGAAAGCTTCAGTAGATTTTCTGTAGCTGTTTCTAAGGTGACATCACAAGCAGAAGGTGACCGAGAGACAATGACTATCGTGTATCATGACATACCTACTATGTGCCAGGCAAGAGTTGTACCTGTATTTTCTTGTTCAATCCTGACAGCAACCCTCCATGCAATCTTTGTCACACACTGGTTGTGTAGCCTCAGGAACAGTTCTTACCCTCTTCCAATTTCTTCAATTTAAAATACAGTAAAAATAATGATAGAGAATATGTCAGAATTGTGAAGAGTAAATGAGTTTGACACATTTACTTAAAACAGTGTTCTGTATTGAGCAAGCTCTCAATAAATGTTTATTTCTAATAGGAAGTGGTCATAGTCATCATTATCTTTGTTTTACATAGGAGGAAGTTGCATGTTTAAATTACCTCCCCAAAGTCATCATAGCTAGTAAGTGGCAGAGCTGGGTGATGCCAGGCCCTTTCTTTTAACACAAGACACCAGTTAGAATGCTGAGCTAACAGGGCTTTATGCTTCAATAAAGAAAGGTAAGGCTGGGTGCAGTGGCTCATGCCTGTAGTCCTAGCTACTTGGGAGGCTGAGGCAGGAGAATCACTTGAACCTGGGAGGCAGAGGTTGCAGTGAGCTGAGATCGCACCACTGCACTCCAGCCTGGGCAACAGAGAGAGAGACAGCCGCAAAAAAAAAAAAAAAAAAAAAAAAAAAAAAAAGCTTTAGTTGTGTGGATTCAATCTCATTGCCCCTTTTCAGCTGTAAGTGTTGAGTGATTGTCTTGCTCCACATTTTCGCATGCCCAGCTGGTTTGCATGGTTTTGCTGGGGCATTAGCTGCCCTGTGAAATTCTGTGAATGCCCATTTCTTTCTAACAGGCTACAGTGTGCGCCATTTATGGGCAAAAATCTTCTCAGAACCTTGACCACAAATATCTGCTGAACAGGGAGTTCTTCTGCACAACCCTGGTATTCTATCGTGTGAAAAGAAACATGGGTCATAAGATTTGCAAAATGAATCACGGAGGCAAAGATTCCCCCATATGAAATATCGTCATGGGCATCTGTTGGAAAAACATCGAATGTGCTTAATTTACTTTTCGTGATCCTCTTGGGAGTTGGCTCTCAGTGTATGTGCCCCTAAAAAGTTTCAAGACTCTTCATACTCATGCTAAAACTGCTGCTTACTGATATCTTATTATGCTACAAGCAGAATCACAGCCCAGATTTTAATATTCTGATGTGTAAGGACTTCTTGTATTGGCATACTGTCTGTCCTTCCAGTGGCTGAAATAGATTCTGAAGTCTCCACTTTGTTCTCTCCCTCAGCATCAACTTCACTAGATAGTTATTATGATCATGGTTATTATCTATTGATGTCAAAACTCAGGTGCATTGATACTAAGAGATGGTTCTAAGATTTGTATAGCTAGTTAAGGGAAGAACTAAATTGATGTTTCCCTTTGTGACTTAGTCGTGGGAATATAAATATGTCATAGTCTTCTATTAAGACTGTGTATGATTGTAAGTAAATAAAAACCCAACTTAAAAACATTTAAAGAAATGGGAATTTTTCTCATATAACAATAAAGAAAAATCAAGATGGAGGCCATTATTGTCATTACTGATTCAGCAGCTCAGTGATGTCAGGATTGTCTCAGTTTCTCATTTGCAGGATGGTTGCTGAACATTTGTTCCCTTTTATCAAGATATGCTCCCCCACCCTTAGCAAACACCTTCTTACATTCAGTTGCCAGAATGGCAGCATATGCAAGGGAGGCTCAGAAAGTAAGCAAGGAGGAAGGGAATTGGGAATGGGTGTTGACATTCCCATCTTTGCATCTGATTCTTGGAGGTTATGTTTATACAACCCCTAAATAACTGACTCAAAATTTTCAGTCCAGTCATTGAGCAAATATTCAGAGATTTATTTGGTGATGTCGTCATCAATGGTAATAGAATATTTTATTGTTCAGTAGGTTGTTGGGCTCTATTTGGACAGTCTAATCCTGCTGAAATCTTCTGTGCCTTTGGTTTACTGATATGCTTAGATAAAATCTGAACCAAACCAATGGTTTTCAATGGCATTCTGTGAATCAGTGGTAAATTAGCTTCATAAGAGTTACTTTTCTATTCTTGAGTCACTTTTGGTATCTTGAGTCTTTCAAAGAATTTGCCCATGTTGTCTAAGTTTTCAAATTTGTTGGCATAAATTTGTCCATAATATTCTCTGATTTAATGTTGGTAGGCTCTGTAGTGCTGTCTCTTCTTTTGTTTCTGATGTTGGTAATTTGTGTTCTCTCTCTCCTCTCCCACCTCCGTTCTTCTCACTGAAGTTTTATTGAGCCCTTCAAAGAGTCAGCTTTTCCATAATTTTTAAAATTGTTTTTTAAAATTTTTGCATTTTTACTTTTTGCTCTTATTTCCTTTCTCCAACTTACTTTAGGTTTAATTTACTCCTTTTTCTGTTTTTTTAAGATGAAAGCTTAGATCATTGATTTTAGGCCCTCCTCTTTTTAAAATATAAACATGGAGCATTATTAAGTTCCCTCTAACAACTTCTTTAGCTGCATCACGCACATTTTAATGTTGTTTTTATTTTCATTTAGTTCAAAACACTTTCAGATTTTCTCATTTCCCTTTTTTTTAATACACTGTATAGTTAAGTATACAGTGTATAGTTAAGTTGACTTGGGGATTTCCCATATGTCTGTTTGTTACTGATTTCTACTTTAATTTCACTACAGTCAAAGAATATACTCTGCATTATATTGATTCTTTTAAAAATGTCAAGTCTTATTTTACAGCTCAGCAGGTGTTCTAGCTTGGTGAATGTTTCATGCACACAGCATGTGTATTCTGTTGTTGAGTACAGCATTTTATAAGTGTCAGCTAGGTCAAGGTGCTTGCTAGAGCTTATCAAATCTTTTATTTCTCGACTGGTTTTTGGTCTACTTCTATAAATTACTGAGAGGAATGTTTATCTCCAAGTATAATTAACATTTTTTCTGTTTTTTGGTTCTTATTTTACATATTTTGAAGCTCTTAGGTATATATATGCACACTTAAGATTGTTATTTCTATGTGATAAATTGACTCTCAATATAATTAAATGTCCCTCTTTGTCTCTGGTAATACTTCTTGTTCTGAATTCTACTTTGATATTAATACGTCTACTTCAGGTGTCTTATATTTAGTGTTTGCATAGTATACTGTTTTTAATTCTTTTACTTTTTACCATTTTTATATTAAATTTTTTGTAGACAGAATATATTTTGCTCTTACATTTTAATCATGCCCAAGAATATTTTTAATTGTACTGTTTTATTGTTTTAATTGTACTGTTTTATTGGACTAAAAACTTATTTTATCAATTTAGTTGAATTTAAATAATTCCATTTTACTAAATGTTTTTTGTTTCATCTATACTTTATTACCCCTTTCCTCTTTTCTTGGCTTTTTGAGATTATCTTTTGTATTCTATTGTATCTCTACTATATATTCTATACATCTCTTTGTTGCAGTTAAAAGTTAAATCTAAGGTTTATAATGTGTATTTTCAACTTGTAGGCTGTCTTTAAATAATATACCACTTTGTGCAAAAATATAAAATTCTCTTAATGATATACTTCCATTTCCTGTATATCTTCCTTTGTATTATTCTATCACACATTTTATTGCTACATGTTATAAACTTCAAAATACATTCTTTTTGCTTTAAACAGTCAACTGTTTCAAATGAAACTGCAACAGTCTCCAATGTTTACTCATGTATTTACCATTTCTAGTATTCTTTATTCTTTTGCTATGTTAGAGTTCTCTAGAAAAACAGAACCAATAAGATACACACACACACACACACACACACACACACAGTTGGGAAAAACAGCAAAGGAGAAAGGACTTACAAAGTGCCTACGTAAATTGGTTATGAGTAACATATAAACAAGGAACAACAAACTGCAGAAGACTTCAGGAGGCCTCTGAGGAGGAAGGCCTCTCTATGCCTCATGTTCCGGTGCAGGGTGACCTAGGCTCTGTTACCATAAACATTGTGCTCAAGGACGTAAAACCTCTTGACTATGACGTAGCACTATGACGTAGCCAGACTTGTAGGCTCCTTGTAAGACCCGTGTTCCATCAGCTGCACATAGATAATAAGCTACAGATAACCACATGTTCTTGTTTTGTGGAACTCCCAAACCACCACTCTTATCAATCCTTAGGATGACACACCAGTTCTGGTTCACTGATTCACTTCTGGCTCACTGATTCAATCTACTACCACTCTACCCCTACCCTATAGATCAAAGTGATTATAACCAATAAACAGTGTGAATGATCAGAGCTCGGGGCCTTCACTGCCTCCACTGCCTCAACCAGAGTAATAAAATGATGGCCCCTGGTCCCGCTTTCTCTTCTAATCTCTTTTTCTCATTCCTTTGTTGCCACTGAACTCGGGGTACCCACGGGTAATGTAGGGCTGGCTCCCTACATTCTGGTACCCAATGTAGGGCTCATGGATCTCTATGTTCTGGCACCGAATGTGTGGGGCTCATGGGTTCCGTACACACACACACACACACACATTTACATATATATAGATTTGTGGAAGGATTTATTTGAGAAGTCCTGTAATCTGCCATCTGCTAGCTGGATGCCCAGGAAAGCTGGTGGTATAGTTTCAGTCCAAACCCAAAGTCCAGGAAATCAAGGGAGTCAATGGTGTTAGTCCCAGTCCAAGTCCAAAGGCCCAAGAACCAGAAACACTGATATCTGGGGGCAAGAGAAGATGGATTGTCCCACCTAAAGCAGAATGAGCAAATTCGCCTTTTTTCTGCCTATTTTATTCAGGC
The DNA here is from genome assembly GCF_049354715.1 of Callithrix jacchus. Classification (NCBI taxonomy): domain Eukaryota; kingdom Metazoa; phylum Chordata; class Mammalia; order Primates; family Cebidae; genus Callithrix; species Callithrix jacchus. The sequence goes on along the minus strand of NC_133517.1, from coordinate 33,109,198 downwards.
CCTCAGTGGGTTGGATGATATCCCACACATTAGTGAGGGCAATTTACTCAGTCTGATTGAAATGTTAATTTCTTATGTGAGTGTGCCATTAATTTCCTCTGGGAAGCAAGTGGGGGCATTCACAAGGCTCACCTTGTCTGTTTCTCCTCCTTCAAGAATTGCTCATGTGCTGTGCATAGTTCAATGTCTGATAACAGTTGCTGCTCATCTTTTGTATAGTTTTCTGGAAGTTTATAGTAGAAAATTAAGTCTAGATGTCCTTGCTCCATCAAAGGAAGGTAAAGTTTTTCCATGTAATTTTTGATAGGCAATCATGTTTGAGGACCATTGATATTAATAACATTGGCATTATTTTTATCCATATTTTATGAATAGCATGATGTTATTAATGAAATCACTTTCCCAGGTCCAATTTAGGTAAGCCTTTCTCCCTCCCTCCCTCCCTCCCTCCCTCCCTCTCTCTCTCTCTCTCTCTCCCTCTCTCTCTCTCTCTCTCTCCTTTCTTTTTTTGGGACAGCATCTCAGTCACCCAGGTTGGAGTGCAGCAGCATGATCTCGGCTCACTGCAGCCTCTGCCTCCCAGGTTCAAGTGATTCTCCTGCCTCTGTCTCCCAAGTAGGTGGGATTGCAGGCACGTGCCACCACGCCTGGCTAATTTTTGTATTTTTAGTAGAGAAGGGCTTTCACCATGTTGGCCAGGCTGGTCTCAAACTCCTGACCTCAAGTGATCTGCCCACCTCAGCCTCCCAAAGTGCAGTGATTACAGGCATGACCCACCGCACCTGGTTACATAAACATTTCTGATAACAGTACTAATAGTTTATAATATGTTGAACAGGCAGTCTACAAAGGACTTCATTTACATCATTTCATTTAATCTACACAAATACTATTATTAGATCCATTTTATAAAAAAACCCAAAGTTCAAAGATATGAAATAGTTTTTCCCTGTGTCATTCTGCTAGTAGGTGGTATGTTAACACCACATCTTTTGCTTTTAACTACTATAACAAATTCTAGGATGCCTATTCAATGGCACATAGATTACACAACTGTAGCCCACCAACATTCAAAGCTGGAAAACCACATTTGCATGAAATTAGGTTAGTAGAGACTGCTCATGTTGAGTAAAGATTTCAAAAGCCAAAATGTATTATCAAAAATCATGTGCCTCTAAGTACTTGACATTTTGAAATGACCCTGTTGATAATCAGATTATCTTAATGGGCAAAAAAAATTTACCCTACTGGAATTTTACGTTTAAAAAAATCACTGTAATCCTACAGAGTTAACATTCTTACCCCATTTCTAAATTTCACCCATGACAACTTTTACCTGCAAGTTAAGGTCAGGGTGTTCTAGGCTGGGGGAGGATCAGGAATAGAGAGATCCAGAAATCTTTTGACTATCTCACTTGGCAATTTTAAAAAAAGAAGCAGTAATTTTTCATTTTGATGAAGCATCAAAACACTGAGGTTAAAACAGTTACATCAAAATATTCCCTAAATCAAAATAGCTACATCCAAACATTTGTGTTAAGTCAATCCTGTTAAAATGTTTTTTCTTCAGATCGTTCCTTTTTTTGAAAAAAGTAACAAATCCCATTTTAAAAGATTGCAGTTTGGGGAATATTTTGTTTTGGTGACCATTAGTTGCCTACTCTTTCTCTTCAGTCAAATTGGGTTGGAATTTTCTAAGCAGATGTTAAAGCCCTGAATTAGAAGATCAAAGAGTAAACTGAGTCTGAAAAGACATCGTCGTCTTAGCTCAGTCATTTAGGCAGGGTGTCTTCTGTGTTCATTCTTAAGTCCACAGAGTCACAGCTCATTGCTTTCAGGTGAGATAATGGCTACAATGTGCTTTTTAGCAATAACATAGAAATACTTTTTGAGATAAAGAAATCCATGTCTATTAATACAGATTCTTAACATAGTAAATGATTGCGGGAATGTACTTGAATACACGTGGCTGTTGGCAGGCTGCAGGTCCTCACTGGCTATTAACCAAAACATCAGGGTTTTTTTGTTTTGTTTTGCCATGTGAACTTTTTTTTATGGTTTGATATACTTTTTTTTAAGTTGCATTTTCGGTTTTGGGGTACATGTGAAGAACATGCAAGATAGTTGCATAGGTACACACATAGCAGTGTGATTTGCTGCCTTTCTCTCCTTCACCTATATCTGGCATTTCTCCCCATGCTATCTCTCCCCAACTCGCTACCCCCTGCTGTCCCTCCCCTATTTCCCCCCAACAGACCCCAGTGTGTGGTGCTCCCATCCCTGTGTCCATGTGTTCTCATTGTTCAACACCCACCTATGAGTGAGAACATGCAGTGTTTGCTTTTCTGTTCTTGTGTCAGTTTGCTGAGAATGATGGTTTCCAGGTTCATCCATGTCCCTACAAAGGACACAAACTCATCGTTTTTGATGGCTGCATAATATTCCATGGTGTATATGTGCCACATTTTCCCTGTCCAGTCTATCATCAGTGGGCATTTGGATTGGTTCCAGGTCTTTGCTTTTGTAAACTGTGCTGCAATGAACATTCGTGTGCATGTGTCCTTATAGTAGAGCGATTTATAGTCCTTTGGATATATACAGTAATGGGATTGCTGGGTCAAATGGAATTTCTATTCTAGGTCCTTGAGGAATCACCACACTGTCTTCCACAATGGTTGAACTAATTTACACTCCCACCAACAGTGTAAAAGTGTTCCTATTTCTCCACATCCTCTCCAGCATCTGTTGTCTCCAGATTTTTTAATGATTGCCATTCTAACTGGTGTGAGATGGTATCTCAATGTGGTTTTGATTTGCATTTCTCTAATGACCAGTGATCATGACCATTTCTTCATCTGTTTGTTGGCCTCATGTATGTCTTCTTTTGTAAAGTGTCTGTTCATATCCTTCGCCCACCTTTGAATGGGCTTGTTTGGATTTTTCTGGTAAATCTGTTTGAGTTCTTTGTAAATTCTGGATATCAGCCCTTTGTCAGATGGGTAGACTGCAAAAAATTTTTCCCATTCTACTGGTTGCCAGTTCATTCTAATGCCTGTTCCTTTTGCCATGCAGAAGCTGTGGAGTTTGATTAGGTCCCATTTGTCTATTTTAGCTTTTGTTGCCAATGCTTTTGGTGTTTTGGTCATGAAGTCCTTGTCTATGCCTATGTCCTGAATGGTTTTGACTAGATTTTCTTCTAGGGTTTTTATGGTGTTAGGTCTTATGTTTAAGTCTTTAATTCACCTGGAGTTAATTTTAGTGTAAGGTGTCAGGAAGGGGTCCAGTTTCTGCTTTCTGCACATGGCTAGCCAGTTTTCCCAACACCATTTATTAAACAGGGAATCTTTTCCCCATTGCTTGTTTTTGTCAGCTTTGTCAAAGATCGGATGGTTGTAGATATGTTGTGTTGCCTCCAAGGCCTCTGTTCTGTTCCATTGGTCTATATCTCTGTTTTAATACCAGTACTATGCTGTTTTGATTACTGTAGCCTTGTAGCATAGTTTGAAGTCCAGTAGTGTGATGCCTCCTGCTATATTCTTTTTACTTAGAATTGACTTGGCTATGTGGGCTCTCTTTTGGTTCCATATGAAGTTTAAGGTGGTTTTTTCCAATTCTGTGAAGAAGGTTACTGGTAGCTTGATGGGGATAGCGTTGAATCTGTAAATTACTCTGGGCAGTATAGCCATTTTCACGATATTGATTCTTCCTAACCATGAACATGGAATGTTTCTCCATCTGTTTGTGTCCTCTCTTATTTCATTGAGCAGTGGCTTGTAGTTCTCCTTGAAGAGGTCCTTTATGTTCCATGTTAGTTGTATTCCTAGGTATTTTATTCTCTTTGTAGCAATTGTTAATGGCAGTTCATTCTTGATTTGGCTCTCTTTAAGTCTGTTATTGGTGTATAGGAATGCTTGTGATTTTTGCACATTGATTTTGTATCCTGAGACTTTGCTGAAGTTGCTCATCAGTTTCAGGAGATTTTGGGCTGAGATGATGGGGTCTTCTAGATATACAATCATGTCATCTGCAAATAGAGACAATTTGACTTCCTCCTTTCCTATTTGAATACCCTTTATTTCTTTGTCTTGCCTGATTGCTCTGGCTCATGTGAACTTTTCTTTTCTTTTCTTTCTTTTTTTTTTTTTTTTTTTGAGACAGAGTTTTGCTCTTGTTACCCAGGCTGGAGTGCAATGGCACCATCTCAGCTCACTGCAGCCTCCGCCTCCTGGGTTCAGGCAATTCTCCTGCCTCAGCCTCCTGAGTAGCTGGGATTTCAGGCACGCGCCACCATGCCCAGCTAATTTTTTGTATTTTTAGTAGAGATGGGGTTTCACCATGATGACCAGGAATGGTCTTGATCTCTTGACCTCGTGATCCACCCTCCTCGGCCTCCCAAAGTGCTGGGATTACAGGCTTGAGCCACTGTGCCCGGCCTAACTTTTCTTAAGGTAGCTCACAACATGGCAGCCAGCTTCCCTCAGAATTAGCAGTGAGAGACAATCTTTTTGTTTCCTAATATCAGAAGTGACATCCCATCACTTCTGCCAGATTCTATTCACTAGGATTATGTCACTAAATGTAGTCCATATTCAGGGTAGGGGATTGCAGAACTGCCCAAATGCTGGGAGTTGGGGGCAATCTTAGAGGCTGCCTACTGAAATAATCACGTCCATAAATTGCCACCTAGATTACCACTTTGTTGTGAAATCCACTTGACACCCGATGGTCCTGATTTTGAGGTCTCTTGCTGCATTGGATCTTGTCAACCACTTGTTCCTTCTTGTAATTTTCTTTTCTGAATTTTTGTTAGCATTCAGTCTGCAAGTTTTTGTCTTAGTTTTTTTGGCCACTGTTTTTATTCTGTTTCATGGGGCCATCATACTATGACAAACTAAGAGTGGATCTTTCAAAGTACTTTATTTTTCACCTTTATTCTGCTTAGTAGATGTTGTTTATTCATGTATTTAGTATGAGTTAAATGAACATTTACTGAGCAACTAATATGAATTATTTGCCCTGACATTAAGCACTCTTATTGGCAGAACCATTTAAAGATTAAATGCCTTCAAATCAATGGTCCAAGGTGTATATATATTCATATGATTGGCCCTTAGGGCAGACATGCCGATAACTTCTTCTGACTCTACTTTGCATCTGTTAAATCTGAAATCACCTGCAAAGACAAGTGGGGAAAGAACACACCATTCAGCTTTGTTTCCCACTTTGCTTTTGGAACATATGATGTACTTTAAAAAGTTGGTAATGTTTGTCCGGAATTTGCTCATCTGAAAGTGATTTAAGTTGAGCAATTTAATGATTGGAACATTTTGAAGCTTTTTCCAGGACACCAAAACTCTTAGCATGGTTTAGGATTTCTGCAGCACTCTGACTGTTCCCAGCTGCTTGGGAGTCTTTGCTGAGTCCTTCTGTGACTCCACAGATCTGGCCTCACAGAGGTTTTCTTGCATTTTGTTTCCTTTAAATATTTTTCCATTGATATTAGGATCAGGCCCTGATTGTGGGAAAATACCAGAAACAAAAATGGTTCAAGGTAGGCAGACATTGCCATAAGCATTTCTTTACTAATCATTTGGTGGAAGAGTCCTTGAGCCTAGAGTCCAGGAACATCCAAAATTCCTTCTGAAGACCTGATAGGGTTCTGTTTTTTGTTTGTTTGTCTTTTGAGACAGAGTCTTGCTCTGTCACCCAGGCTGTAGTGCAGTGGTGCAGTCTCAGCTGCAACCTCCACCTCACAGGTTCAAGAGATTCTCCTGCCTCAGCCTCCCAAGTAGCTGCAACTACAGGCACCCGCCATTAAACCCAGCTAATTTTTGTATTTTTAGTAAAGACGTGAGTTTCAACATGTTGGCCAGGCTTGTCTCAAACTCCTGACCTCAAATGATCCACCCTCCTCAGCCTCTCAAAGTGCTGGGATTACAGGCATGAGCCACTGCACCTGGCCAAGACCTGATAGGGTTCTGTTCAGCAAGAAAATTAATGGGTAGGAAAGGACAAGAACAAAGCCTGTAGTGATTGCTGCTATTGCTTTCTGACTGCCTTTTAGGGATTAAAAAAGTAACTAGAAAGTTATGGATTAAGCAAATAGTACATGAATCTGAAGATGATGATCCTTAGCTAAATTCAGGGAGCAAGTATCATCCCAACCATTGAGATGACTCTTTGAACAAGGCTGTCATTGACAGAGCAAGCTTCACCATTCATAACACAGTGAATGCTCACTTGCCCTCAATGAAAGCTTTCTTCCTTTCTTTTCTCTCTCCTTTCCTTCACCCTGAGCATTTTTCCATGCTTCCTTTATATTTTAAACATGGTTTTATAAAAAGGTTATGAGCATTACTAATGTTAAGCTGTACTAAAGAGCTGGATATATGTCAAGGAGAAAGCCATTTAGGGCAGGGTTCCAGAAAACACATACCCAGATGACTTCATTTCTTCCTCCATCACATGGTATTACCCTTGGCTGAAATGTGGCAATAAATATTCTCTTTAAACTCTGAAATAGCTAGACGTTTCCTAAGAGATTAGGGTTTGCAGCAAAGGATTTTGTTTAAATTTTTTAATTGTTGTTTCACTATAGCAAAAAATTATTTTTAGATTTTTTCTTATTCAATCATGCATAATCTGGGGTAAGGAGAAACTTTCCAAATTAAGTCACAGATCAGTTAAAGCAAAAATGATATTCCTGTTCTTTAATAGTTTCTGACAAGTAGGACACAGAGTTTGATCTATATTGTTAAGAGGCAACAACTTTGGGCTCAGATGAATTGAGACAACTTGCTCTATTAAAATGAGCAGAGAACTGAACTTCTAGAAGGTCTTGGAATACTTCAATTTCATTCGATATTTACCAAGCAGCTGTTTTATTGAAGATTCCTTGCAGACACTGGAGTTCAGTAATAAGGCATGATCTCCTGCCTCAATGAGCTCAGAGTGTGTTCTTGCAGGAGGTGGGGTAGGAGAAGGAAAACTCATGAATATATAACAAAAATAAGAATTGATACTCTGTAAATAGATGTGTTTCTAGGCAAGATTTTTTTAAAAGCACCCATTGAATGTCAATCAGGACATGTATAAAATGGTAACAAGTCTTGACCTTTGTTTACTTACAAAATATATGGAAATCCGTAAGTTGAGAGGTATACAAGTACATAATTCAGTGAATTAAATGTTGTGTTCTATTAGCTCCCTATGTGAGAAACAAAACGGGAACAGCTGATAGAACATACTGTAACTGGTGAGTTCTAGCTGTACTTCTAAAATTTGCCTAAATTTATGAGGTACAAGTATAATCTTGTTACATGGCTATACTGCATCGTGGTGAAGTTGGGGCTTTTAGGTTACCCATCACCTAAATAACACACATTGTACCCATCTAGCTCCGCTTCTAAAAACCTCGAAGGGATTCTAAAATACGGCCATGTGAGAGCCTTTCTGGTTATGGACGGTCACTCTGTCCATGATCTAGAGTAAAAATAAAGACAGCATTAGTCATGGTTTTTCCGCAAATAGCCTCATTTCTAGACTGAGGAGCCGTATGAGATTTCAGTCTCAATGTCATGTTGGGTCCCCAGAACACACTGAGGAGAAGCTAGACAAATGTTCCTGGTGGTCTCAGCCCCATGTTTCAATAGGTAGGAGGAGGGACCCAGGAGGGAAGAAAGCTGAGGTCATTCCAGACACCGAACATGAAGGTGCTGCAAGCCTGCAGCCAATAGAAAATTTTTCGTTACCACACAGACTACTTTTTCTTCCCCAGCTGGGTTTTTTATTCCCTAGCCACCCCTAACTCTGATTCCCACCTGCCCTGCTCAACTCTTACATCTCCTTGAGAGTTTTAGCACACATCAACCTCTCCTTTCTTTGAGCAGTCCAGTAGTTGATTATTTTCTGTGTCAGATGTGCATCTGACTCATTAATTCTAAGCAAAGTTGTTTGTTCATTCAAATGCGAAGCACCTACTACATGGCAGGCAGCATACTCACTGCTGGGATGCAACAGTCCCACTGTCCGGGTGCATCTTCAACGTCCCTGCCCTGAAGATGCAAACCAATACAACATACTATGAAAATTTCTAGGGAGGAAATGAACATGGTGCTATGATGGAAAATAACAGGCAGAGCTTTTCAGAGGAGGCAACATTTACACAAGACCCAAAGCCAGAGAAGAAGCCACCCATGCAAAAGGAGCTGAGGGTAGAGGAACATTCCAAGCAGAGGCACAGGTAGAAGAACAGAAGTGGAGGGAGCTTGACCTCCTCAAGGAAGTGGCTGATGGCCAGGCCAAGAGCTTCTCAGAGGAAGGAGGCAGGAGATGAGGTCCAGTGGGAAGAGATGGGGGCAGATCTGTCAGGCCTGCAAATAACCCAGTGTTATACTTCATTCAGCACTTGGTGCTGAGCCTGCAGCTTCCATCAGTAGCCCCCTTGGTGCCCAGCACAGATCTTCACTCATATTGAAGTTTCAGAAAACACTTAGCAGGTGGAATGACTCAGAGGCCCCAGTCTTGCACTAGTGCTTCCAGAACCTCCTGCCCATCAGTCCTCCCCCATCTGACTGCAGCATGAGTTGGGACTCCCAAAGGTCTCTCTCAATCCTTGTGTTTGGCTATATTTGCCCTCTCTCAGCCTTCTCTCAGAAAACAGAGTGCTCAGTGGACAAGAATGACTTTGGTGAGCATGACTTGTCCCCAACCTCCCTTCTGAGATGTGGCCCAGCCATATGGTTGACATCTGAGACTGGAGAGCAGTGCCACTGGTGATTCTGATCCTGGCTCCATTAACAACCAGCTGTGTGCTGGGGTAAATCAGCTAATCTCCTGAGCCTTAGGCTTCTCCCCTATAAAATGAATCTCATGAGGGGGTCTTCTTGGGGCTTCTATGAGGATTAAGTGGGGTGATACACAAAAAGCCCCTTCACACAGTGCCTAGAACATGGTTAACACTCAATAAGTTGTCAGCTACTGTTATATTTTTAACATTAGCATATCAATCAAGGCCCCTAAAATACTCAAAATATTCTAGTTCTACCCCTCTTTTCTCTTTGGAGAAACTCTAAGGCTCAGCCGGGTGCCACTTCCTCCATAAGGCTTTCCAGGTAACCTCAGCTGGCAGTGATTTGCTCCTCTATCTGCCCCTGCAGCAATTTGTACATTTATCTTGGGAGACACTTGATGTTCACCACATAGCATGGCGACGGCATCAGCCTGTCTCTCCTACTCAATGGCCAAGTCTTTGAGAACAGGCATAGTACCTTTTTTTCTTTTTAATTTTTTATTGAATTTTAGGTTTTGGAGTACATGTGCAGAACATGCAAGACTGTTGCATAGGTACACACATGGCAGTGTGTTTTTCTTCCTTTCTCCCCTTCAACCATATTTGGCATTTCTCCCCAGGCTATCCCTCCCCAGATCCCCCCTGCCGCTGGCCCTCCTTTTTTCCCCCCAATAGACCCCAGTGTTTAGTACTCCCCTCCCTGTGTCCATGTGTTCTCATTTTTCATCACCCACCTGTGAGTGAGAATATGTGGTATTTCATTTTCTATGAGTGAGAATATGAGGTATTTCATTTTCTGTTCTTGTGTCAGTTTGCTGAGAATGATGTTCTCCAGATTCATCCATGTCCCTACAAACGACACAAACTCATCATTTCTGATTGCTGCATAATATTCCATGGTGTATATGTGCCACATTTTCCCAATCCAGTCTATTATCAGTGGGCATTTGGGTTGATTCCAGGTCTTTGCTATTGTAAACAGTGCTGCAATGAACATTCGTGTGCATGTGTCCTTATAGTAGAACGATTTATAGTCCTTTGGATATATACCCAGTAATGGGATTGCTGGGTCAAATGGAATTTCTATTTCTAAGGCCTTGAGGAATCACCACACTGTCTTCCACAATGGTTGAACTAATTTACACTCCCACCAGCAGTGTAAAACTGTTCCTTTTTCTCCACATCCTCTCTAGCATCTGTTGTCTCCAGATTTTTTAATGATTGCCATTCTAACTGGTGTGAGATGGTATCTCAATGTGGTTTTGATTTGCATCTCTCTTATGACCAGTGATGATGAGCATTTTTTCATATGATTGTTGGCCTCATATATGTCTTCTTTTGTAAAGTGTCTGTTCATATCCTTTGCCCAATTTTGAATGGGCTTGTTTGTTTTTTTCCTGTAAATCTGTTTGAGTTCTTTGTAAATTCTGGATATCAGCCCTTTGTCAGATGGGTAAACTGCAAAAATTTTTTCCCATTCTGTTGGTTGCCGATTCACTCTAGTGACTGTTTCTTTTGCTGTGCAGAAGCTGTGGAGTTTGATTAGGTCCCATTTGTCTATTTTGGCCTTTGTTGCCAATGCCTTTGGTGTTTTGTTCACGAAGTCCTTGCCTACTCCTATGTCTTGGATGGTTTTGCCTAGATTTTCCTCTAGGGTTTTTATGGTGCCAGGTCTTATGTTTAAGTCTTTAATCCATCTGGAGTTAATTTTAGTGTAAGGTGTCAGGAAGTGGTCCAGTTTCTGCTTTCTGCAGATGGCTAGCCAGTTTTCCCAACACCATTTGAACAGGAAATCCTTTCCCCATTGCTTGTTTTTGTCAGGTTTATCAAAGATTGTGTGGTTGTAGATATGTTGTGTTGCCTCCGATGCCTCTGTTCTGTTCCATTGGTCTGTATTTCTGTTTTGGTACCAGTACCATGCTGTTTTGATTACTGTAGCCTTGTAGTATAGTTTGAAATCCGGTAGTGTGATGCCCCCCGCTGTGTTCTTTTTGCTTAGAATTGACTTGGCTATGCAGGCTCTCTTTTGGTTCCATATGAAGTTCATGGTGGTTTTTTCCAGTTCTGTGAAGAAAGTCAATGGTAGCTTGAGGGGGATAGCGTTGATTCTGTAAATTACTTTGGGTGGTATAGCCATTTTCACGATATTAATTCTTCCTAACCATGAACATGGAATGTTTCTCCATCTGTTTGTGTCCTCTCTGATTTCGTTGAGGAGTGGTTTGTAGTTCTCCTTGAAGAGGTCCCTTACGTTCCTTGTGAGTTGTATTCCAAGGTATTTTATTCTTTTTGTAGCAATTGTGAATGGCAGTTCGTTTTTGATTTGGCTTTCTTTAAGTCTGTTATTGGTGTAGACGAATGCTTGTGATTTTTGCACATTGATTTTATATCCTGAGACTTTGCTGAAGTTGCTTATCAGTTTCAGGAGTTTTTGGGCTGAGGCAATGGGGTCTTCTAGGTATACTATCATGTCGTCTGCAAATAGAGACAATTTGTCTTCCACCTTTCCTATTTGAATACCCTTTATTTCTTTTTCTTGCCTGATTGCTGTGGCTAGAACTTCCAGTACTATATTGAATAGGAGTGGTGAAAGAGGGCATACTTGTCTAGTGCCGGATTTCAAAGGGAATGCTTCCAGTTTTTGCCCATTAAGTATGATATTGGCTGTTGGTTTGTCATAAATAGTTTTTATTACTTTGAGATATGTTCCATCAATACCGAGTATATTGAGGGTTTTTAGCATAAAGGGCTGTTGAATTTTGTCAAATGCCTTCTCTGCATCAATTGAGATAATCATGTGGTTTTTGTTTTTGGTTCTGTTTATGTGGTGAATTACGTTTATAAACTTGCGTATGTTGAACCAGCCTTGCATCCCCGGGATGAATCCTACTTGATCATGATGAACAAGTTTTTTGATTTGCTGTTGCAATCGGCTTGCCAATATTTTATTGAAGATTTTTGCATCTATGTTCATCATGGTTATTGGCTTGAAGTTTTCTTTTCTTGTTGGGTCTCTGCCGGGTTTTGGTATCAGAATGATATTGGTCTCATAGAATGATTTGGGAAGGATTCCTTCTTTTTGGATTATTTGGAATAGTTTCAGAAGGAATGGTACCAGCTCCTCTTTGTGTGTCTGGTAGAATTCGGCTGTGAACCCGTCTGGACCTGGGCTTTTTTTGTGTGGTAGGCTCTTAATTGCTGCCTCGACTTCAGACCTTGTTATTGGTCTATTCATAGTTTCAGCTTCCTCCTGGTTTAGGCTTGGGAGGACACAGGAGTCCAGGAATTTATCTATTTCTTCCAGGTTTACTAGTTTATGTGCATAGAGTTGTTTGTAATATTCTCTGATGATGGTTTGAATTTCTGTGGAATCTGTGATGATTTCCCCTTTATCATATTTTATTGCATCTATTTGGTTGTTCTCTTCTTTTTAATCAGTCTGGCTAGTGGTCTATTTTGTTGATCTTTTCAAAAACCCAGCTCTTGGATTTATTGATTTTTTGGAGGGTTTTTCGTGTCTCAATCTCCTTCAGTTCAGCTCTGATCTTAGTTCTTTCTTGTCTTCTGCTGGGTTTTGAGTTTTTTTGATCTTGCTCCTCTAGCTCTTTCAATTTTGACGATAGGGTGTCAATTTTGGATCTCTCCATTCTCCTCATATGGGCACTTATTGCTATATACTTTCCTCTAGAGACTGCTCTAAATGTGTCCCAGAGATTCTGGCATGTTGTGTCTTCGTTCTCATTGGTTTCGAAGAACTTCTTTATTTCTGCCTTCATTTTATTGTTTATCCAGTCAACATTCAAGAGCCAGTTGTTCAGTTTCCATGAAGCTGTGCGGTTCTGGGTTGGTTTCTGAATTCTGAGTTCTAACTTGATTGCACTATGGTCTGAGAGGCTGTTTGTTATGATTTCAGTTGTTTTGCATTTGCTGAGGAGTGCTTTACTTCCAATTATGTCATCAATTTTAGAGTAGGTGTGATGTGGTGCTGAGAAGAATGTATATTCTGTGGATTTGGGGTGGAGAGTTCTGTAAATGTCTATCAGGTTTGCTTGTTCCAGGTCTGAGTTCAAGCCCTGGATATCCTTGTTGATTTTCTGTCTGGTTGATCTGTCTAATATTGACAGTGGAGTGTTAAAGTCTCCCACTATTATTGCGTGGGAGCCTAAGTCTCTTTGTAAGTCGTTAAGAACTTGCCTTATGTATCTGGGTGCTCCTGTATTGGGTCCATATATGTTTAGGATCGTTAGCTCTTCTTGTTGTATCGATCCTTTTACCATTATATAATGGCCTTCTTTGTCTCTTTTGATCTTTGTTGCTTTAAAGTCTATTTTATCAGAGATGAGAATTGCAACTCCTGCTTTTTTTTGCTCTCCTTTTGCTTGGTAAATCTTCCTCCATCCCTTTATTTTGAGCCTTTGTGTATCCTTGCATGTGGGATGGGTTTCCTGGATACAGCACGCTGATGGGTTTTGGATTTTTATCCAATTTGCCAGTCTGTGTCTTTTGATTGGTGCATTTAGTCCATTTACATTTAGGGTTAATATTGTTATGTTTGAATTTGATACTGCCATTTTGATGCTAGCTGGCTGTTTTGCCTGTTAGTTGTTGTAGATTCTTGATTATGTTGATGCTCTTTAGCATTTAGTGTGATTTTGGAATTGCTGGTACTGGTTGTTCCTTTCTATGTTTAGTGCCTCTTTTAGGAGCTCTTGTAAAGCAGGCCTGGTGGTGACAAAATCTCTGAGTACTTGCTTGTTCGCAAAGGATTTTATTTTTCCTTCACTTCTGAAGCTCAGTTTGCCTGGATATGATATTCTGGGTTGAAAATTCTTTTCTTTAAGGATGTTGAATATTGGCCCCCACTCTTTTCTGGCTTGTAGAGTTTCTGCCAAGAGATCTGCTGTGAGTCTGATGGGCTTCCCTTTGTGGGTGACCCGACCTTTCTCCCTGGCTGCCCTTAGTATTTTCTCCTTTATTTCAACCTTGTTGAATCTGATGATTATGTGCCTTGGGGTTGCTCTTGTTGCGGAATATCTTTGTGGTGGTCTCTGTATTTCCTGCATTTGAGTGTTGGCCTGTCTTGCTAGGTGGGGGAAATTTTCCAGGATAATGTACTGAAGAGTATTTTCCAGCTTGGATTCATTCTCTTCGTCACATTCTGGTACACATATCAAACGTAGGTTAGGTCTCTTCACATAGTCCCACATTTCTTGGAGACTTTGTTCATTCCTTTTTGCTCTTTCTTCTCTGTTCTTGGTTTCTCGTTTTATTTCATTGAGTTGATCTTCGACTTCTGATATTCTTTCTTCTGCTTGGTCAATTCAGCTGTTGAAACTTGTGCATGCTTCGTGAAGTTCTCATGTTGTGTTTTTCAGCTCCTTTAATTCATTCATATTCCTCTCTAAGTTATCCATTCTTGTTATCATTTCCTCGAATCTTCTTTCAAATCTTTTTCAAGGTTCTTAGTTTCTTTGCATTGATTTAAAACATGTTCTTTTAGCTCACAAAAGTTTCTCATTATCCACCTTCTGAAGTCTAATTCCATCATTTCATCACAGTCATTCTCCATCCAGCTTTGTTCCCTTGCTGGTGAGGAGTTTTGGTCCTTTCTAGGAGGCGAGGTGTTCTGGTTTCAGGTGTTTTCCTCCTTTTTGCGCTGGTTTCTTCCCATCTTTGTGGATTTATCCACCTGTCGTCTACGTAGTTGCTAACTTTTCGATTGGGTCTCTGAGTGGACACCCAGATTGTTGATGATGAAGTATTTCTGTTACTTGGTTTTCCTTCTAGCAGTCTAGCCCCTTCACTGTATGACTGTTGAGGTCCTATCCAGGCCCTGCTTGTCTGGGGTACACCTATAGCAGCTGCAGAACAGTGAGGGATGCTACCAGTTTCTTTTTCTGCTATCTTTGTCCCAGAATGATGCCTGCCAAATGTCAGTCTTTTGGATATAGAGGGGTCAGGGAGCTGCTTGAGGAGACAGTCTGTACTTTATAGGAGCTCAAGTGCTGAGCTGTGAGTTCTGTTGTTCATTCAGGGCTGTTAGGCTGCTACGTTTAATTCTGCTGCAGCAGAACTCATTTAAAAAAAACCCTTTTTTTCTCAGATGCTCTGTCTCGGGGGGGTTGGGGCTTTCTTTGTGAGTGTCCGTTGTGCTGTCCTGTTCAGCTAGGAGGCAGTCTTGTCACTATTTGCCTGCCGAGGCTCCGCCCTGCTGGTGTGAGGTTCGCCCTGTTGCTGCAGGCTCTGCCGTGCTGCTGTGGTCTCTGCCCTGCTGCCACAGGCTACACCCTGCAGCGGAGTCTCTCTGTTGTGGCGGGTTGCCTTGGCAATGGCAGGCTGCGTCAGCAATGGGCGTGTACCTCAGTAGGAGCAGATTGCCTCGGTAATGGCAGACGCCTCTCCCCCGTGGAGCTGCACCATCCTGGGTTCAGCTGTGCCTGCACCCGGAGCGTTTGGAATCGCTGTTTTGTTTGTCCCACTGCGCTACCCCAAATGCTGTTTCCCTGGAATCTACTGGCCTGGCTCACTGTTCAAGTCCCATTCAGTCTCAAGTTCAGCCCTCTCAAGTCTCAGATTGCTGGTTCAACAGGGCACCCGGACCAGCACGCTTTTTGCGGAGTGCTGTGGAGTGCTGCTGTGCTACAGCGCCGGCCGCCAGCTGCACCAGCCAAAACCTCTGCCTGGCTTCCCGTGTCTCTTTTATACCTGGGAATTTCCCCGTTCTGTGGGCAACAAAGATCCGTCTGGAAATGCGGCCCTGACTCACCCTCCGCGCATTCACCGAGAGCTTCAATCCTGGGTTGTTCTCACCGCGCCATCTTGAGTCCCTCCGTACCTTTTTATAATAACTCTCAGTTCACATTTTTCTTTTCTAGATTTTCATCTCTCTGAAATTGAGGATGATCTTATCAATAATGGCATGTTGAAGTTAATTGACAGTGCCCTTTTCTTTTCTTGGTGTCACATAAAATAACGATACATCTCACAATAGATGGCACCTTAGGTTAGATGAAATGCCATTAACTTTGGTCGTGGGCTCTGGAGTCAGATTTCGGGGTCACTTATTTGGCATGTAGCCTTGAGCAAGTTATATAACCTTTCTGTGTGGCAGCTTCTCATGTGAGCAGTAGACACAATTGTCTCATAGTTGCAAGGATTCAGTGACATAATACAATGAAAAGCATTTAGAACAGTGCCTGGCACGTTGTTAGTGCTGTGTATTTATTATCTATTATTCCTGGAGACCAGCTCAGTTTCCGGCCATAGTGGGGCTCAGGAAATATCCGAATAAATAAAAGAACAAAAGACCAACTGTGACAGCCATGGGAGCATGTACTCAGCTCTTCCTGGAGAGGACTCGACTGCAGGGAGCTCGCAGACCTTTGGGATCACAGGGTCACACTCCCAGTTGGTGACTAACCACAGTGGGGTCCTAGAGCTGTGTGGCTTCTTCCCAATGCTAGGTCCTCAAACAGATGATCTTGGTTCTGGGATTTCACATCAGCCTGGCTCACATTTCTCAGAGTAGCATTGTGGCCTAAGACTCTTGCTATCCATCCTCCTTCCTTTCCTCCCTTCTTAAACAGCTATCAAATCCCTCTTGAGGTCAAGGGCTTTCCATACCTACTCCTGTTCCCTCCATTTATTCTTCACAGATCTTTCCCCCCTAAATCTCATGCCTGTCTAATTCTGTCATGGCCTCTGCTTCTGGGGGCCACACTGACCTATTAGCCTCTGAGAGAATGTGCTGGTGCCCACCAGGACCCAAAGAATTTCACAGTTTCCTGCTTGAACACATGTGGTGCTGCCAGAAGAGAATCTGAGCAGAGAGATACAGGAATAGCTCAGGAGGAACTGACACCCCATGAAAGCCCCACTTCAGTGATGGCATTTGGCCCAAACTGTGCCAGGACTTTAATGAGTACCCACCAGGCCCCATTTGCTTACACAGAAATCCTTGCCTTCCTCCTCATGGGCCCTAGGAAGGCTGCCTGAGATCCCACTGCGAGAGGCAGAACTCAGTGGGAAACCCTCAGCTGGGGCCTTCCCCCTCCTGCTTCACAGCTGACATCGATGCATCAAGACCCTTTCCCTAGTTTTGTGTCCACTGTGACCCAAGGCCATGCCTGACTTTGGTTGTGACTGAGCAGAGCCCTGGGAAATTCTGCCTTTGGGATCTTTCCTTGGCCAGGAGCCAGAGAGAGATCCAATTTGTCTTCTGCTACCAAAAATATATTCTATTTCCTTTCAGTCCTGTTCTTAATTCAAAAGAGGAACTAAAATTGCTGGATAAACACATGCTATTTTTATTCCCACCTCCCATGTGCACACCCTCCTCCTCTTCCTAATGTAGCTTTCAAATCCCAGACGTACACATCTGCCCAAATGTTGCAGTGGAAAAAATGGACATGCTTTCTCTCAGTAAGATGAACTTTTGCTTCTGTAGCCCACTCCTCCTTCCTTCAATCTTCCTGCCTCCCTGCCCAGGATGAGGAACATGTAAAAGAAGATGCTTTGATTTCTGTTCAAAGAAACCAGAAATGATCTGGAGACAACACGTGGAGGCCTCAAGGATGACTTTGCTTTGCCGTCAACATAATTACCCCTGGACTCCATGGCAGCCCCTTGCCCTTTAGAATAGCTACCATCTCAGTAGCCTCGCCTGCTTGTTTTATGGGCCCAGAGGACTTGTAAGTGACTTGCACGTAGCAGATACAGGAAGTCATTTTGAGATGTTGAATGGAGCTGGTAAGTAAAAATACAAACAGAAAGTCAGTAAGATGAGTTTATTATATTATAAAAATAGTATTTTCATTGTCAATAATGTTATCTAAGTCATCTTTCCAAGCACATGCACAGAAGAGTCGCTTGACACTGATGTGTATTTTTGAGAGCTGCCTCTATGGTGAAAAGTGAAGCACTGTTTCTTGCTCAGCTCTGCTTTGCAAAGGAGGGCTGCTCTTCTGCAGGCAAGAACCAGCTTCTTGATGGCTTCAGGGTTGGGGTTTCCAAGGCTCTGATGTGGTGACACAGTGACCCAGGTCGCTCTCAGTTGAAGGATCTCTGTGGGCTGAGGAAGATTCCCTGAGTTCCAGGTCATACTCCAGGTGGGCATCAGAGAAAGGCCTGGGCAGGACTGGTCAGTGTTAGAAGTGCCCAAGAGGCTGAGGGCATTGGGAAGCCGATGTTGTTCTGAAGGAGGATCCTGATTCAGATTCTGTATTAGTCATCTCAGGCCGCCATAACAAAATACCATGGATTGGGCAGCTTAAAACAAGATGTTTAATTCTCACAATTCGAAGGCTAGAAGTCCTAGATCAAGGTCTGTCAGGCCTTGATCTGAAAAGTCCTTTCTGGAAGGTCTCTCTTCCTGGCTTGCAGATGACTGCTGCTTTGCTGGGTACCTGTGTGCCTGCTCCTCTCTATGTGTGGGAAGAGAGTGAGTAAGCTCTCGTGTTGATCTACTTATTTTTTGAAACAGTATCTCACTCTGTTGCCCATGCTGGAGTGCAGTGGTGAGATCACAGTTCACTGCAGCCTCAACTTCCCAGGCTCAGGTGATCCTCCCACCTCAGCCTCCCAAGTAGGTGGGACCACAGGGATGCACCACCATCCCAGCTAATTTTTGTCTTTCTTTTTAGAGAACGGGATTTTGCCATGTTGCCCATCCTGGTCTCGAATTAAGCAATCTGCTCATCCTCAGCCTCCCAAAATGCTAGGATTATAGGCATGAACCACTGCACCTGGCCTGTCTTTACTTCTAAGGACACAAGTCCTATCAGATTAGGGCCCCACCCTGAAGACCTCATCTAACCTTACCTCCTAAAGCCCTATTTCCAAATGCAGTCAGCATGGGGATTAGGGCTTCAACATATGAATTTTGCAGGGGACACAATTCAGTCCTTAGACACTAAAAAGAATCATATTCCACACCAGCCTGGTATTAACTCGGTCTTCTAAGAATTGTCTGGAACAAGGGTTCTCAGCTGTGGTCGCATAGTACCACCTACCAGGGGAGTTTTAAAAAATACCAAGGCTAGGGCCCCATGCCTGGAGATGTTAACTGAATTGAGGGTAGAGCCCTGAAATGCATATTTTAACAAAAGCTCCTCCAGATGATTCTGACATGCATTCATCAAGAACCCCTATACTAGACAACTGGTCATCCAACAGCTGACTACTCGTTGGGGCTCAGCCAGAATGAGACAGATTTCTATGAGGAGAAACCTGGGAGCATTGAGTGTGTGTGTGTGTGGTGTTTGGGGAAGGCAAGTGCACTGTGTCTATATTGTATGTACATATCTTCACAGGTACAAAATGCATTTACGTGTATACAGTATGTCACATATGAATACATATAAGATCAAAAATAGCATTAGACTTGAGACAGTCTCATGAGGCAATTTTTCCTAGGTTTGAATGCTACTTTCTCTTTTGGTTACTATTTTAAAACCTGTTTTCAAATGTTGCCATTGTGGACAAATGTTACGATTCCATTTATAGGAGATACTTAGAATAGTCAAATGTATAGAGATACAAAGTTAGAATAGTGTTACTGGGTGGAGTTATTGCTTAGTGAGTACAGGGTTTCATTTGGAAGGATGAAGAAGTTTGGGAGTGAATAGTGGCGATGGTTGCATAACACTGTGAATGTAATTAATGCCACTGAACTGTACACTTGAAATGGTCACAATGGTTTTTAAAGTTGATACTGTGAACTATTGTATTTTTTCCAAGTTTACCAAGCTCTCATGATGAATACAGCATTGTATAAAATCCAAGAAGCAAATCATTCCCTGTGTGCATTAGATACTTGAGGTCATCTCTGATTTCTGCTTGTGAATTATCTACACCAAGGATCAATACCTTGATCTCTCCACTCTTAAGTTTACTACTCCACAACTGCTAACGAGACCCTCCAACTCGATTCCCACCTACCCCTGAGACCCTCTCGGTCTCACAATTGTTGCTTAGTCATCTAGAAATTATCAAAAGCTTTGTCATTCACAGGCCTCATTCACCGCTATGGCCTGCTCTGAGGATAATTGGAGCATCGGGGTTTGCAGGTTGAGAAAAGGAGTGTGGTGAGGTGGAGGATGAAGGGGTGTCTGAGTATAACATAAGTGAACAGAAAGGATGGCAGTTGTTTTTTTTTTAATTGCAGTTTAGGTTTTGGGGTACATGTGAAGAACATGCAAGATAGTTGCATAGGTACACATGTGGCAGTGTGATTTGCTGCCTTCCTCCCCTTCACCTATATCTGGCATTTCTCCCCATGCTATCTCTCCCCAACTCCCCACACCCCATTGTCCCTCCCCTATTCCCCCCAACAGACCCCAGTGTGTGATGCTCCCCTCCCTGTGTCCATGTGTCCTCATTGTTCAACACCCGCCTATGAGTGAGAACATGCGGTATTTCATTTTCTGTTCTTGTGTCAGTTTGCTGAGAATGATGTTCTCCAGGTTCACCCATGTCCCTACAAACTCGTCATTTTTGATGGCTTCATAATATTGCATGGTGTATATGTGCCACATTTTCCCAGTCCAGTCTATCATGGATGGGCATTTGGGTTGATTCCAGGTCTTTGCTATTGTAAACAGTGCTGCAATGAACATTGGTGTGCATGTTTCCTTATAGTTAGAACAATTTATAATCCTTTGGCTATATACCCAGTAATGGGATTGCTGGGTCAAATGGAACTTCTATTTCTAAGTCCTTGAGGAATCACCACACTGTCTTCCACAATGGTTGAACTAATTTACATTCCCACCAACAGTGTAAAAGTGTTCCTATTTCTCCACATCCTCTCCAGCATCTGTTGTCTCCAGATTTTTTAATGATCTCCATTCTAACTGGTGTGAGATGGTATCTCAATGTAGTTTTGATTTGTAATTTTCATTTCTCTAATGACCAGTGATGATGAGCATTTTTTATGTTTGTTGGCCTCATGTATGCCTTCTTTTGTAAAATATTTGTTCATATCCTTCGCCTACTTTTGAATGGGCTTGTTTTGTTCTTGTAAATCTGTTTTAGTTCTTTGTAAATTCTGGGTATCAGCCCTTTGTCGGATGGGTAAACTGCAGAAATTTTTTCCCATTGTGTTGGTTGCCAATTCACTCTAATGATTGTTCCTTTTGCCGTGCAGAAGCTGTGAAGTTTGATTAGGTCCCATTTGTCTATTTTAGCTTTTGTTGCCAATGCTTTTGGTGTTTTGGTCATGAAGTCCTTGTCTATGCCTATGTCCTGAATGGTTTTGACTAGATTTTCTTCTAGGGTTTTTATGGTGCCAGGTCTTATGTTTAAGTCTTTAATCCACCTGGAGTTAATTTTAGTGTAAGGTGTCAGGAAGGGGTCCAGTTTCTGCTTTCTGCACATAGCTAGCCAGTTTTCTCAACACCATTTATTAAACAGGGAATCCTTTCCCAATTGCTTGTTTTTGTCAGGTTTGTTAAAGATCAGATGGTTGTAGATATGTGGTGTTGCCTCGGAGGCCTCTGTTCGGTTCCATTGGTCTATCTCTCTGTTTTGGTACCAGTACCATGCTGTTTTGATTACTGTAGCCATGTAGCATAGTTTGAAGTCCAGTAGTGTGATGTCTCCTGCTGTGTTCTTTTTGCTTAGAATTGACTTGGCTATGTGGGCTCTTTTTTGAAGTTTAAGGTGGTTTTTTCCAGTTCTGTGAAGAAGGTCATTGGTAGCTTGATGGGGTTAGCATTGAATCTATAAATTACTTTGGGCAGCATGGCCATTTTCACAATATTGATTCTTCCTAACCATGAACATGGAATGTTTCTCCATCTGTTTGTGTCCTCTCTTATTTCATTGAGCAGTGGCTTGTAGTTCTCCTTGAAGAGGTCCTTTATGTTCCATGTTAGTTGTATTCCTAGGTATTTTATTCTTTTTGTAGCAATTGTGAATGGCAGTTCATTCTTGATTGGCTCTCCTAAAGTCTGTTATTGGTGTATAGGAATGCTTGTGACTTTTGCACATTGATTTTATATCCTGAGACTTTGCTGAAGTTGCTTGTCAATTTCAGGAGATTTTGGGCTGAGACGATGGGATCTTCTAGGTATACAAACATGTCTTCTGCAAATAGAGACAATTTGGCTTCCTCTTTTCCTATTTGAATACCCTTTATTTCTTTTCCTTGCCTGATTGCTCTGGCTAGAACTTCCAGTACTATATTGAATTGGAGTGGTGAAAGAGGGCATCCTTGTCTAGTGCCGGATTTCAAAGGGAATGCTTCCAGATTTTGCCCATTCAGTATGATATTGGCTGTTGGTTTGTTGTAGATAGCTTTTATTATTTTGAGATACATTCCATCAATACCTAGTTTTTTGAGGGTTTTTAGCATACAGGGCTGTTGAATTTTGTCAAAGCCCTTCTCTGCATCAATTGAGATGATCATGTGGTTTTTGTCTTTGGTTCTGTTTATGTGGTGAATTACATTTATAGACTTGCATATGTTGAATGAGCCTTGCATTCCCGGGATGAATCCTACTTGATCGTGGTAAGCTTTTTGATGTGCTGTTGCAATCGGCTTGCCAGTATTTTATTGAAGATTTTTGCATCTATGTTCATCATGGATATTGGCCTGAAGTTTTCTTTTCTTTTTGAATCTCTGCTGGGTTTTGGTATCAGGATGATGTTGGTCTCATAAAATGATTTGGGAAGTATTCCCTCTTTTTGGATTATTTGGAATAGTTTCAGAAGGAATGGTACCAGCTCCTCTTTGTGTGTCTGGTAGAATTCGGCTGTGAACTCATCTCCTGGGCTTTTTTTGGATGGTAGGCTCTTAATTGCTGCCTCAACTTCAGATCTTGTTATTGGTCTATTCAGGGTTTTGACTTCTTCCTGGTTTAGGCTTGAGAGGACACAAGTGTCCAGGAATTTATCCATTTCTTCCAGGTTTACTAGTTTATATGCATAGAGTTGTTTGTAGTAATCTCTGATGATGGTTTGAATTTCTGTGGAATCTGTGGTGATATCCCTTTATCGTTTTTTATTGCATCTATTTGGTTATTCTCTCTTTTTTTTTTTATTAATCTGGCTAGTGGTCTATTTTGTTAATCTTTTTGAAAACAAGCTTCTGGATTTACTGATTTTTCTTGAAGGGTTTTTTGTGTGTTTATCTCCTTCAGTTCTGCTCTGATATTTGTTATTTCTTGTCTTCTGCTAGCTTTTGAGTTTTTTTGATCTAGCTCCTCTAGGTCTTTCAATTTTGACGTTAGAGTGTCAATCAGTTTTGGATCTCTCCACTCTTCTCATGTGGGCACTTATTGCTATATATTTTTCTCTAGAGACTGCTTTAAATGTGTCCCAGAGATTCTGGTATGTTCTATCGTCATTCTCATTGGTTTCAAATCACATCTTTATTTCTGCCTTCATTTCGTTGTTTATCCAGTCAACATTCAAGAGCCAGTTGTTCAGTTTCCATGAAGCTTTGTGGTTCTGAGTTAGTTCCTTAATTCTGAGTTCTAACTTGATTGCACTGTGGTCTGAGAGACTGTTATAATTTCTGTTCTTTTGCATTTGCTGAGGAGTGATTTACTTCCAATTATGTGGTCAATTTTAGAGTAGGTGTGATGTGGTGCTGAGAAGAATGTATATTCTGTGGATTTGGGATGGAGAGTTCTGTAAATGTCTATTAGGTTTGCTTGTTCCAGGTCTGAGTTCAAGTCCTGGATATCCTTGTTAATTTTCTGTCTGGTTGATCTGTCTACTATTGACAATGTGGTGTTAAGTCTCCCACTATTATTGTGTGGGAGTCTAAGTCTCTTTGTAAGTCATTAAGAACTTGCCTTATGTATCTGGGTGCTCCTGTATTGGGTGCATATATATTTAGGATCGTTAGTCCTTCTTGTTGCATCGATCCTTTACCATTATGTAATGGCCTTCTTTGTCTCTTTTGATCTTTGTTGCTTTAAAGTCTATTATGTCAGAGACGAGAATTGCAACTCCTGCTTTTTTTTGCTCTCCATTTGCTTGGTAAATCTTCCTCCATCCCTTTATTTTGAGCCTTTGTGTATTCTTGCATGTGAGATGGGTTTCCTGGATATAGCACACCAATGGGTTTTGGATTTTTATCCAATTTGCCAGTATGTGTCTTTTGATTGGGGCATTTAGCCCATTTACATTTAGGGTTAATATTGTTATGTGTGAATTTGATACTGCCATTTTGATGCCAGCTGGCTGTATTGCCCATTAGTTGATGCAGATTCTTCATTTTGTTGATGCTCTTTACCATTTGGTATGTTTTTGGAATGGCTAGTTCTGGCTGTTCCTTTCTATGTGTAGTGCCTCTTTCAGGAGCTCTTGTAAAGCAGGCCTGGTGGTGACAAAATCCCTGAGTACTTGCTTGTTTGCAAAGGATTTTATTTTTCCTTCACTTATGAAGCTCAGTTTGGCTGGATATGAAATTCTGGGTTGAAAGTTCTTTTCTTTAAGGATGTTGAATATTGGCCCCTATTCTCTTCTGGCTTGTAGGGTTTCAGCTAAGAGATCTGCTGTGAGTCTGATGGGCTTCCCTTTGTGGGTAACCTGACCTTTCTCTCTGGCTGCCCTTAGCATTTTCTCCTTCATTTCAACTCTGGTGAATCTGATGATGTGCCTTGGGGATGCTCTTTTTGAGGAATATCTTTGTGCTCTGTATTTCCTGGACTTCAATGTTGGCCTGCCTTACTAGGTTGGGGAAGTTTTTCTGGATAATATCCTGAAGAGTATCTTCCAGCTTGGATTTATTCTGCTCGTCACATTCAGGTCCACCTATCAAACGTAGATTAGGTCTTTTCAAATAGTCCCATATTGCTTGGAGACTTTGTTCATTCCTTTTTACACTTTTTTCTCTAATCTTGCATTCTTGTTTTATTTCATTGAGTTGATCCTCGACCTCTGATATCCTTTCTTCTGCTTGGTCAATTCGGCTGTTGAAACTTGTGCATGCTTTGCAAAGTTCTCGTGTTGTGTTTTTCAGCTCCATCAATTCACTTATATTTCTCTCTAAGTTGTCCATTCTTGTTAGCATTTCATCTTCAAAAAATTATGGAGGAACCACTATGAGCCAGGAGTTGGGCTCACACAGTGGCATTGAGAGAGATTCTAAGAAGTCCCAGCCTATGTGGGGAGTTCAAACAGGCACTAATGGTAGATCATGAGAAGGGCCATATGCAAAGTATAAATATCCACGCTGCTGGTTGCAAGGGTCAATAAAATCATATTTTAAATTAAAAAAGGAATGTATTGGCTCATGGGATGTAAAAGTCTAGGGCAAGGCTGTGCTTCAGACACAGCTGGATGCAGGTTTCAACAGCTTCAAGATTTTCTCCTTTCTTGATTTTTCTGTGGTCCTCTTTCTCTTACCTCTTAGGGTAACTATAATACTTTACTCTTCTACCAGCTTAGCAAATTCAATATAAAGCAGGCTCTTTTCTAAGAGTTCCAACTAAAATTTTCGAAGTGAATCTTGCTGAGATAAAGTGCCCAAATCTAGAGCTGAGGGGATGGAGAAAAATGAGAAGATGTCTCTATTCAAAGTATATTGATTGGATGGGAGCTGCAGGAGCCATTTCCCAGTGTGAGATCCAACTATTCTTACTAGAAGAGGGAATAGAGCCCAGCTAGGGAAACCGCTGTCCCGCACTACACTGTGGAAGTTTAGGTGAGGCAGTGACCTGGTCTCCTGTAAGAAGTCAAAAGGCTTCCAAGAGGGACAATATTTAAACTGGTCCTTAAGAATGGGTTTAAAGAGCCAGTCATAGAAGGATGAGAAGGTTGAGGGAGAGGACCCCCCTGCCCAGGGAAGAAATAGCACAAGCAACATGAATGCTAATCAATGATTTGATGAAAAAGTTCTGTGTGATCAGTCTATTACTGCATGACACCAGTTGCTCCAGAGAATAACATGGTGTTGAAGCAGGAGAGTAGTGATATCTTTTAATAATTATGTGATTTCCTGAAAATAAGCAGGTCAAGCAGTAATGCAATTTTAAGCGACCTAAACATCACATCACTCATCCAGTAAAAACTTGCAAGTAGAATACCCACAGAGATGCTTAAAAACTATACTATTCCTCAGCTCTTGGAGTATAATTTGTGAAGTACTTTTGCTTTTTGTGCTCTTGGATTTTTTTTTTTTTTCACTTTGTCTTTTGAGGTCAGACAGGAGATAACTTTACTCACTTCTGGGTGGGAAGAGGTAAAATCGTTTGAGGCACAGTGTAATATTGACAGTGGTGGTGGCCTGTCTGGAGTGGCTGCTGAAGAGAGGCCAGTTGCAGTGAGGGAGGCACAGCCAGGGCTGCAAGCTCTGTGGATGCAGAGGGGGTTGGGAACAGGCAGGAGTCCTGCCCACTACTGAGTTGTCGGGGTGGGAGCCCTGAGCTCCTGGGCACAGCTGCTGTGGTCCCTACATGCTCTTGGGGCCCCATGAAGCCCCCTGCCCCTGCAGGCTTAAAAGTACCCACTCCTGCTCCCTGGCCTCTCCCCACTCCCAATGCCTGCTCCAGGGTGGAGCAAAGTTGTAGCCAAGCTCAGGCACTGTTGCAACCCAGCCAGCTATGTGTGCGCTCAGGGAAGTGCTGACACACCAGCCCCCTGCTGCCTTGGCCTGTGCACCAAGCGCAGGAGGGAGGCTGAAGCTGGAGGGCAATGAGGGCAGCTTGGCACAGGCATGCGGGCACCTCTCAGTGCAGACAGCTTAGGCATGTGGACAGCATGCTAATGGCAGAGGGGTAAGGCAGGTGCTCAGTGAAACCCCATCTTCAAGGGGGGTCAGCCTAAAGTCTGGGGGCCAGGCTGCCAGTTCCAGGTGAAGTCTACCACTGTGAGTGAGGGATTCATTGATGACTGTTTGGCCAATCAGATGGTGCTTTTTCCAGGCCCGCCCATGGCCATTCATGGACCAATCAGCATGTACTTCCTCCATTCTGAGTACAAGAAAACCCCCAGACTCAGTCAGACTAACACCCTCAGGGAAAGACCTGCTTGCAGAAAGAAGCTGTACACTTCATGTCTCCTGAAAGCCATTCTGTCACTCAGTGAAGTACCTCTCTGCCTTGCTCAGCCTCTAGTTGTCAGCATACCTCATTCCTCCTGGATACAGGACAAGAACTCGGGACCCACCAATGGCAGAACTGAAAGAGCTGTAACACAAACAGGGCTGAAATACGCCCCCTGTTTGCCACTTTGTGGGTGACGAGGAGAAGAGCTGTGGTCCTTCTGGGAGCCCAGACTTTCAGGCTCCCTGAGCCAGGGCTATGGCAAAGTATAACACCCTCTTTGGGGCTCTGCAGTTCCTGGCATCTCCAAGCTTTCAGGCATCATTGCATTAGTCTTGTCCAGTCACTGGTGCCCACAGCAGAAGCCACTTGTGGTACATTTGGTCCAGCCGCAACATTGCACAGAGCCAGTGTCTGTGCCAGTGTGCCTGGTTGTGCACAGTGGCCAGACCCCATGCTCGCTCATTCACACACCCCTCGCCTCTCTCTGCCTGGCTCGCTCTTGGCAAGTGTAGGATCTGGGCCCGTAGCACAAGCCAAGTGCAGCCTGCTGGGCCGAGAGGGTGGAACAAGCCCAAAGGGGCAAGAGAAACTCAAGCAGAGGCGCTGCCAGCCACAGTGATTTCTGGCTGGTGAAGCGACACCCTAAGGATCCAATGACGTTATTATACAAGAAAGCAATACTGAGGTCTTAAAAACAGTTTGAGTATTTTGTCTTAGATTTTGCTTTTAAAAAATAGAATAGTTGGTCACAAAGATGATTATTTATGAAAAACCCAACCCCATGGCCTGCTTCAACAGCCATTGTATGAGCAACCTTCCACAGTTGAGTTCTTCCTGGTTAAAATTTCTGAGAGGTCATGTTATGTTGAATGCTCTCAAGGCTCAAATCAAAAGCCAAACAACAGTTCCACACCTAGAAGTCTTTCAAATCTCCAAACTTCTCTTATTTAAAATTTTTAAATTTCTGATATACTTACCTGAAACAGTTCTATCCATGATCATGTGAGTGGTGAATTTGTTTCATCATAGACTCCTTCTCTTGGGCTAATTCTCCATGGGAGGCAATTTTTAAAAATGACTTTTAAATTTTACTTTAAGATCTGGGATACATGTATACAATGTGCAGTCTTGTTACATAGCTATATGTGTGCCATGGTGATTTGCTGCTCCCATCAACCCACCATCTAGGTTTTAAGCCCCACATCCATTAAATGTTTGTCCTAATGCTTTCTTTCCTCTTGCACTTCACCACCTCCTCCCCTACCCAACAGGCCCCAGAGTGTGATTTCCCCTCCCTGTGTTCATGTGCTCTCATTGTCCAACTCCCACTTATGAATGAGAACATGCAGTGTTTGGTTTTCCATTTCTGTGTTAGTTTGCTGAGAATGATGGCTTCCAGCTTCATGCACGTCCCTGCAAAGGACATGAACTCATTCTTTTTATGGCTGCATAGTATTCCATGGATTATATGTGCCACATTTTCTTTATCCAGTCTATCACTGATGGGCATTCGGGTTGGTTCCAAGTCTTTGCAATTGCAAATAGTGCTGCAATAAACATACATGTGCATGTGTCTTTATAGTAGAATGATTTATAATCCTTTGGGTATATACCTAGTAATAGGATTGCTGGGTCAACTGGTATTTCTGATTCTAGATCCTTGAGGAATCACCACACTGTCTTCCACAATGGTTGAATTTTTTAATGATTGCCATTCTCTCTGGTGTGAAATGGTATCTCATTGCGGTTTTGATTTGCATCTCTCTAATGACTAGGAACAATGAACTTTTTTTCATATGTTTGTTGGCCACATAAATGTTTTCTTTTGATAAGTATCTGTTCATATCCTTTGCCCACTTTTTGATGGTTTTTTTTCCCTTGTAAATTTAAGTTCCTTGTAGACTGGATATTAGCCCTTTGTCAGGTAGCTTGCAAAGATTTTCTCCCATTTTCTAGGTGCCTGTTCACTCTGATAGTTTCTTTTGCTGTGCAGAAGCTTTTTAGTTTGATTAGATCTCATTTGTTAATTTTGGCTTTTGTTGCAATTGTTTTTGGTGTTTTAGGCATGAAGTCTTTGCCCATGCCTATGTTCTGAATGGCATTGCCTAGGTTTTCTTCTAGGGCTTTTATGGTTTTAGGTTTTACATTTAAGTTTTTAGTCCATCTTGAGCTAATTTTTGTATAAGGTGTAAGGAAGGGATCCAGTTTCTGTTTTCTGCATATGGCTAACTAGTTTTTTCAGCACCATTTATTAAATAGGGAATTATTTCCCCATTGCTTGTTTTTGTCAGGTTTGTCAAAGATCAGATGGTTGTAGATGTGTGGTGTTATTTCTGAGGCCTCTGTTCTGTTCCATGGGTCTATATATTTTGGTACCAGTACCATGCTGTTTTGGTTACTGTAGCCTTGTAGTGTAGTTTGAAGTCAGGTAGCATGATGCCTCCAGATTTGTTTTTGCTTAAGATTGTCTTGGTTATACGGGCTCTTTTTTGTTTCCATATGAAATTTAAAGTAGTTTTTTCTAATTCTGTGAAGAAAGTCAATGGTAGCTTGATGGGAATAGCATTGAATCTGTAATTTACTTTGGGCAGTATGGCCATTTTCATGATATTGATTCTTCCTGTCAATGAGCACAGAATTTTTTTCCATTTGTGTTCACTCTTATTTCCTTGAGCAGTGGTTTGCAGTTCTCCGTGAAGAGGTCCTTCACATCCCTTGTAAGTTGTATTCCTAGGTATTTTATTCTCTTTGTAGTCATTGTGAATGGGAGTTCACTCATGATTTGGCTCTCTGCTTGTCTATTGTTGATGTATCAGAATGTTTGTGATTTTTTGCACACGGATTTTGTATCCTGAGACTTCGCTGAAGTTGCTTATCAGCTTAAGGAGTTTTTGGGTTGAGATGATGGGATTTTCTAAATATACAATTATGTCATCTGCAAACAGAGATCAAATGATTCATCTCTTCCTATTTGAATACTCTATTTTTTTTCTTGCCTGATTGCCCTAGCCAGAACTTTCAATACTATGTTGAATAGGAGTGGTCAGAGAGAGCATCCTTGTCTTGTGCCAATTTTCAAAGGGAATGCTCCAGCTTTTGCCCATTCAGTATGCTATTGGCTATGAGTTTGTCATAAGTAGCTCCTATTGAGATTTTCCATCAATACCTAGTTTGAGAGTTTTTAGCATGAAGCAGTGTTGAATTTTATCGAAGGCCTTTTCTGCATCTGTTGAGATAATCAAGTGGTTTTTGTCATTGGTTCTGTTTATGTGATGGATCATGTTTATTGATTTGTCTATGTTGAACCAGCCTTGTATCCCAGGAGTGAAGCTGACTTGATTGTTGTGGATAAGCTTTTTGATGTGCTTCTGGATTTGCTTTGCCAGTATTTTATTGAGGATTTTCACATTGATGTTCATCAGGAATATTGGCCTGAAATTTACTTTTTTTGTTGTGTCTCTAACAGGTTTTGGTATCAGGACGATGCTGGCCTCATAAAATGAGTTAGGGAGGAGTCCCTCTTTTTCTATTGTTTAGAATAGTTTCAGAAGGAATGATACCAGCTTCTCTTTGTACCATCTTTTAGAATTCAGCTGTGAACATGTCTGGTCCTGGGCTTTTTTTGGTTGGTAGCCCTCAATTTCAGAGCTTAAATTAGTCTATTCGGGGATTTGACTTCTTCCTGGTTTAGTCTTGGGAGGGTGTATGTGTCCAGGAATTTATCCATTTCTTCTAGATTTTCCAGTTTATTGCATAGTGGTGTTTATAGTATTCTCTGATGGTAATTTGTATTCTGTGGGATAGTGGTGATATCCCCTTTATCATTTTTTATTGTGTCTATTTGATTATTTCTTATTAGTATGGCTAGCAGTCTATTTTGTTAATCTTTTCAAAAAATTAGCTCCTGGATTCATTGACTTTTTTTTTTTGAAGGGCTTTTTATGTTCATAACTCCTTCAGTTCTGCTCTGATCTTAGTTATTTCTTGTCTTCTACTAGTTTTGAATTTGTTTGCTCTTGCTTCTCTAGTTCTTTTAATTGTGATGTTTGGGTGTTGATTTTAGATCTTTCCAGCTTTCTGATGTGGGCATTTAGTGCAATAAATTTTCCTCCTAACACTGCTTTAGCTGTGTCCCAGAGATTCTGGTACATTGTCTCTTGTTCTCATTGGTTTCAAAGAACTTCTTTATTTCTGCCTTAATTTTGTTATTTACCCAGTAGTCATTTGGGAAGAGGTTGTTCAGTTTCCATGTAGTTGTGTAGTTTTGAGTGAGTTTCTTAATCCTGACTTCTAATTTGATTGCACTGTGGTCTGAGAGACTTATGATTTCTGTTCTTTTGCATTTGCTGAGGAGGGTTTTACTTCCAATTATGTGGTCAGTTTTAGAATAAGGGCTGTGTGGTGCTGAGGAGAATGTATATTCTGTGGATTTGGGGTGGAGAGTTCTTTAGATGTCTATTAGGTCTGCTTGGTCCAAGCTGAGTTCAAGTCTTGAATATCCTTGTTAATTCTCTCTCATTGATCTAATATTGACAATGGGGTGTTAAAGTCTCTCACTATTACTGTGTGGGAGTCTAAGTCTCTTTGTAGGTCTCTAAGAACTTGCTTTATGAATCTAGGTGCTCCTGCATTGTGTGTGTATATTTTTAACATAGTTATCTCTTCCTTTTTTTAAATCTTTGTTTAAAGTCTGTTTTATCAAAGACTAGGATTGCAATCCTTGCTTTTTTGCTTTCCCTTTGTTTAGTAAATTTTCCTCCATTCTTTCATTTCGAGCCCATGTGTGTCTTTACATGAGAGATGGGTCTTGATTCTATCTAATGTGCCAGGCTGTGTCTTTTAATTGAAACATTTAGCCATTTACATTTGAGGTTAATATTATATGTGAATTTGATCCTGTCATCATAATACTAGCTGGTTATTTTGCACATTAGTTGATGAAGTTTCCTCATAGTATTGTTGGTCTTTATATTTTGGTGTGTTTTTGCAGTGACAGGGACCAGTTTTTCCTTTCGATATTTAGCGCTTCCTTCAGGAGCTCTTATAAGGCAATCCTGGTGGCAACAAAATCCCTCAGCATTTGCTTGTCTGAAAAGAATTTTATTTCTCCTTTGCTTATGAAGCTTAGTTTGGTTGGAAATTAATTTCTGGGTTAAATTCTTTATGAATGTTGAATATTGGCCCCCACTCTCTTCTAGTTTGCAGGGTTTCTGCAGAGAGATCCACTGTTAGTCTAATAGGCTTCCCTTTGTAGGTAACTTGACCTTTCTCTCTGGCTGCCCCTTAACATTTTTTCCTTAATTTCAGCCTTTGAGAATCTGACAATTATGTGTCTTGGGGTTGCTCTTCTTGAGTATCTTAGTGGTGGTCTCTGTATTTCCTGAATTTGAATGTTGGCCTGTCTTGCTTGCTTGGAGAAGTTCTGGGTAAAATCCTGAAGTATGTTTTCTAACTTGGTTCCATTCTCCCATCACTTTTAAGTACACCAATCATAGGTTTGGTCTTTTCACATCATCCCATATTTCTTGGAGGCTTTGTTCATTCCTTTCATACTCTTTAATCTTGTCTTCTCACCTTATTTCAGTAAGTTGATCTTCAGTCACTGATACCCTTTCTTCCACTTGATTGATTCAGCTATTAATACTTGTATATGCTTCATGAAGTTTTTGTGCTGTGTTTTTCAGCTGCATCAAATCATTTATGTTCTTTTCTAAACTGGTTATTATAGTTAGCAGTTCCTGTAACCTTTTATCAAGGTTCTTAACTTCCTTGCATTGGGTTAGAACATGTTTCTTTAGCTTGGAGAGGTTTGTTATTACCTACTTTCTGAAGTCTGCTTCTGTCAATTTGTCAAACTCATTCTCTGTCCAGTTTTGTTTCCTCGCTTGAGAGGCGTTGTGATCATTTGGAGAAGAAGAGGCATTCTGGTTTTTGGGATTTTCAGCAGTTTTGCACTGGTTTTTCCTCATCTTCATGGATTTATCTACTGTTGATCTTTGAGGCTGATGACCTTTGGATGGGGTTTTTATGTTGGGGTCCTTTTTGTTGATCTTACTGTTTTCTGTTTTCAAACAGTCAGGCCTGTCTGCTACAATTTGCTGGAGGTCCACTCCAGACCCTGTTTGCCTGGGTATCACCAGCAGAGGCTGCAGAACAGTAGAGACTGCTGCTGCTCTTTCTCTGGAAGCTTTGTCCCACAGGAGCACTGGCCTGATGCCAGCCAGAACTCTCCTGTATGAGGTATCTCCCAGTCAGGAGGCACAGGGGTCAGGAACCCACTCAAGTAGGCAGTCTGTTCCTTATCAGAGCTTGAGTGCTGTGCTGGGAGAATCCTCCTTGTCAGGATCATCTGCTCTCTTCAGAGCTGGCAGGCAGGAACGTTTAAGTCTGCTGAAGCTATGCCTACAGCCGCCCCTTCCCCCAGATGCTCTGTTCTAGGGAGATGGGAGTTTTATCTATAAGCCCTGACTGGAGCTGCTGGGGAGGCCATTTTTATACATGAAAAATAATTATTGTTATCCAGTCCTTCCCCTCCACAATAAGAAGAAACAGGAAGCAGAGCTGAAGAGATCAGCAAACAAAAATGCCCACAACCAGTGTTTATTCTTGATTTGTTACCGCTCTTTTCATGTCTCATTTTCCTCCACATGTTAAATATATAATAACCAAAACTTTATTAACATACAAATAAAGAAAACATGCGCAGCATGTAAGCATGGCAGGTAGTGAGGAAACCTGGCCAGCCGACTGGTTCTTGCACCAAGGTTTACAGAGTAGGTTGTGTTTGAACATCTTCTGTGGGTCTGTGTCATTTCCAAGCTGAAGAATTTCAATCGAAGAACAACATATGTCACATGAGTTAAAGACAGTTAATGGCACAGAAGCATTTCTGTTCATACTAAGGGAAAAGGCTGTTCTTTTATTTTTTTTCCCTCTGAGTCCTCACTTTGTTCTTTCCTGACAAATGTTTTAAATACAGTGAAATACCAAAGGAGATAAGGATTAAGCAGACAAATGATGAAATCAGAAAAAACAGAAATGGAATCCAGGAAGTTGTGTGGGACAAAACTGATGTATCTCCTTGATAAAGAAAAAATGTACAGAATATTTAATGAGTCTGTCTTGGGAAAAGGAAAGGGAAAAACATATTTTTTTGGTTTTAGATAAGCAGCTAAGCCATTTGCAGAAGGGAGAAATGTCATGGGAAAAAGAAAAATATCTCTAATATCTATAGCACCTGAAATATCTAAGTAGGCGGGTGCAGTGGCTTATGCCTGTATTGGGAGACCCAGGCAGGTGGATCACTTGAGGTCAGGAGTTCAAGACCAGCCTGGTCAAAATGGCAAAACTCCATCTCTACTAAAAATACAAAAATTAGCCAGCTATGGCCTGTAATCCCAGTTACTAGGGAGGCTGAGACAGGAGAATCACTCGAAACCAGGAGGTGGAGGTTGCAGTGAGCCGAGATCACACCACTGTACTCCTGCCTGGGTGACAGAGCAAGACTTCATCTCAAAAAAAAAGGAATATTTAATATTTACTAAAGGACAAGAGGGAATATCTTTAAAAAATTATAATGCACATGTTGGATGAAAGGTACTGTTATAGAATTAGATCATTGTTATTAAAATAGCACTGACATATAAATTCAAACATTCATTTTCAAATTCAGCTTCTCAGAGGTTTGACTTCAGATGCCTGAGTACTTTCAGCATTATCTTTGCCTTTATCCTTCTTCATGCGGATAAACACAACTGTTAAAATTATACCTAAAAGAAAAAACCCAGGGTCAAATAAATGCGATCTTTTCAAATGTACTGTCACATTCATTTATGAAGTAGTAACATGATGATGGGGAAAAAAAGACTCAAACTCATTTTTGTATGTGATTCAACGAAGTTTCATTGTCCTAGTGAATAAGGGACTGAAGTTATTGACCTTCTTGGAGAGAAATGAGCTTATCATTTATCCTCTTGTATGTATCAAGTCCCAAACCATAGCTGATTTGGTGGCTTTCACTGGATCTCTCCCTGGATCTCTCCCTAAGAACGTAGGACCTAATGTGCCACACTATGGAGTGTATAAGCACCTGACAAAGTTCCTGAACTTTATGTACTTGATATTGATTCTAGTCTTCCCCTTTCCTAGAGAAAATAATCCAATTAGCACAACCAGAAAGCTGTTCTCTGACCTGCTCACCTCCCTGAAGCTGACTTTCATTGTGTCCACACCAAATACTGCATTTCCTTGGGCACCTTCCTCTTGCCTCCTGCCTATGTTGTTGTGGGATCCTGGGTAGACTACTTAACTTTCTTGGTTTCTCCCATCTGATGGATTAAAATTACAGTGTGCATCTTAGCACTGTTTGTGTACTATCAAACAGTCTACTACAAAGAACGGAGCTGTTTTAAGGAAATTAACCTGCTAGTAAGTTTATAAGAGGAATCATGGCAGAAAAGACTGGTTGCTCAGAAACTTATTTTCAAGATAGGGTTGGAATTATAAGGGTATGAAACTGTAACAAACTTTCTAGATGTCCCCAAACTCAATCAGTCTTTAACTTGTGGTAAGATTATAGAATGAAATTGGTATGTTAAGAAAACTGCTATTTGATATGTAAATTCAAAAATCCTTTCAAGATAGGAGGGTAAATAAAGCAGAGGCAGAAGGGACCCTGGTAAGTGAGTGGGACCTCAAAAAGTCAGCTCAATTACCATAAAAATTACCATAAAAAGTGTGCAGCAGATAGTGGTTCTCAGAGAAATGGCGATCACCATGCACACGTTAGGCTGGGCAGTGGCCATAACATTAACACCCTCCCATGCCATAGGGCATGTGGACTGGAGAGTATAAAGAAATGGGGACCCCTTTCTTTATACTCTGATGCATGAATCAGAGTCCAGTGTGACACATTGGATCATGAGAGAACAAACAAGAATACTTAGAATAATCCTAACCTTTCTTTTAAAAGAAAAAGCATATGAAACTATGAACCACTTCACTTAGGTACACATGAAATAATGAAGTACCTGCTTCTAATATGTTTAACTTGTGGTGGGGACAACACTTGAAAGAATAATTACTATATATAGGTTGAGTATCTCAAATCAAACTTTTGGGGTACCAACTTGATGACACAAGCAGAAAATTCTACACCTGACCTCATGTGGCAGGTTACAGGCAAAACTTTGTTTCATGTATAAAATTACCTAAATTTGGTATGAAGCCAGGTGCATACAAGCTCATGCCTGTAATCCCAGTACTTTGAGAGTCAGAGGGGTGGATCACCTGAGGTTAGGAGTTTGAGACCAGCCCAGCCAACATGGTGAAACCCCGTGTCTACTAAAAATACAAAAACTAGCCAGGCATAGGTGGCAGGCACCTGTAATCTCAGCTACTTGGAAGGCTGTGGCAGGAGAAGTGCTTGAATCTGGGAGGCAAAGTTTGCTGTGAGCTGAGATGGTGCCACTGCACTCCAACCTGGGCAACAGACTGAGACTCCATCTCAAAAAAAATGTATGAAATGCTTTCAGACTATGTGTATAAAGTGAATTTTATGTTGAGATACCTTGGGGGTGGGATCCAAGTCTCATAGCATGTATTTGCAAATGTTAAAAAATCTGGAAACACTTCTGCTCTCAAGCATTTTGGGTAAGGAAACAATCTGAGTAGGCACTGAGTTGTTTGCAAAAAAAGAAAAAAAAAGACAGCTAGATCAGGGGACTCTACTGTAAAGCCAGGCCAGAGGCTATGGTCATGATGCAATGGGTTATTCTGAGTAATAAAGAATCAGGGTCCCATGCATAGGGAAGTTCTGCACTATACATTTCAGGTATCTCAGTGTCTCCACAAAAATAAGGGTATGCATGATATTGTACCTGGTTTTCAGGATATTTACCACCTTTTTAAAAATAGAAAAGTAAGAATGCAAAAACACTAAACTTCACATTTCTAAAAAATTTGATTTTGTCAACTTCTACCTGTAACAACAGTGGCAGGTGAGACCATAAACTCTGGTGTAGGATCGATATATGTCATGCATGTCACTGTATCCCCCACATCAAACACAGTGCATGATGCATGGCACAGCTACTCCATTTCTTCCTTATCACAAAGCATTGTAACTAGGCATAAAATATAGCAATTGATAGCTATAAAACCTCTTATATTTCTAAACAATAAGGCAATAAGAGGCAGAGGGTGGTACTAAAGCTAAAACTCCAACCAGGAAAGTCTGATATAATTTGCCAGTGATCTGCCTTCTGGGCTATTGCCTGGGTTCCAGTCTAGGAAGACAGACCCTGAGATAAGCTCATATTTCTGAGACCCAGGATAAGACTCTTTGAATTAAGAAATTACACTCACCAATGACCAGAAGGGTGGTCAACAGTATACCAACTGCCATGCCCACGGTGGGTATCCCAGCCTGGTGACCTGCTGGCCGGAAACATCTTTCTTCCACGCAACTGCAGAATGTAACTGAAAAGCAAGACAGTATTTGGTAGGACACGTATTCGAGTGAATAGTTGCAGAATCCCACATCAAAGACGAGAATCTCCTCAAATGGTCCATGGTGACAGATACTAGCCTGAGTTGCTTACAGCATAATACCTACCTGGTAAAGAAACAATGCCTTCTAACGGGGGCCGACCCCCATCGTTGATGTGGATTAGGACGATATATTCTCTCTCCTCAAAGCTTGTGTGCCTGGTAGAGAGTCGGGCGTGAGTGCCTGCCAGGACAGAAAGAAAACATGAAAACACAACTTCAGACCCTGGATCAGCAGGAATAAAGCTCATCTTGCATCACATACTAAGGTTGACTGGAACATGGCTGAATATGAGTTAAGCTGCCCCAAGGATCACACACATCATTCCACATATATCTTCTCATAAGGTAAGAAAGGGCTAAAGCATCCTTTAAGTTCTTAATTTATGAATTCTCTGTAGAAATTAATACTAAATATGGTCAATTATCATTTCTAGCACTTATGCTCTATAAAGTTGCCCCAAACACTGAATTAACGAATACTGAACCTTTGCTCCTAGAGGAAATACAGGATTAGATTCCTGTGAGCTTCTAGTCACATTTTCCCTAACTGATCAGTATACAACCTTGGTTTTTTTGTGTGCTTATGTTTCAAGATTTCTTGTTTAACATATATTGTTGACTCTAACATTTCATTCACATCTAACAGCCCTAGAACTCCTTCCTGAACCAAGCTTATCCAACACACACATATTTAGGTTGGTGAAAAAATAATTGCCATTTTGGCCATTACTTTTAATTTGTGGCCCAAAGCACAATTTTTCTCTGTAAGTCACATATCACAGCCTTCCTCTGCTTAGGAACTCTAAACAGGACTTCAGCACTGTAGTTCAGAGCCATTTTAAACAATGAAATCATCAATGAAAAGCACAAAAATGTGAAAAACAGGGCACTGCAAAAACAACAAAAGACCCACTTAACAGTATAAGAGCTGGGAATGTATGTGTCCAGTAATTCAAATTTTTCACCACTCTGCCAGTGTCCATGAAAGCAAAAGCTTTAAGTACTGACTTTTGGGTTACAAATTTTATCACTTAGATGATTTTATAAACAGCATCTGCAAATAATGGGATTGACTGTATATGTCAGAAGATTGGAGAGTACCTGGGACTGAGCATCTGTAAACCTGATCTGAGTTTCAAATCTGCTGCTTGTTAGCTATGTGATTGGGTAAGTCATAACATTATAGGCCTCAAAATCCCTCTGAGTCCAGAAATAAGGGTATGCATGATATTATACTTGGTTTTCAGGGTATTTACCACCTTTTCTTAAAATAGAAAATTAAGTGCAAAAACACTAAACTTCAAATTTCTAAAAAATTTGGCATTGTTATAATTTATTCTTATACCCTCCCCATTCATATCTGACAATGAATTTTCCCAGATTTGGGAAGATTTAAATATTCATATTTAAAAATCATTATGGCCCACCTAGATAAGATATAGTAACAGGGACCAGATTTACCATCCCACTAAAAACAACTAAAAGAACAGAAAATATATGAAACTATGATTTTAAAGATTTATATATTAGACAATGGACAGTGATTTCTGAAAGAAAAGCAAATGAGGTAAATATTATAATTACCTCAGCTTATCATCCAAAGCAAATGTCCAGGTCTCAGTTGCAGAGAGTGGAATGTCCCTGAGTTGAGGTGATGGAGCACAGAAGTAAGGGGAGGTCAAGGCAACTAGAGTTTACAGAGCAGAGTCCCAGAGAGAGCTGCAAAGAGAATGCTCACTAAAGATATCTATAGAGGGGTCTCTTAAGGCTTTAGCTGAGCACTGATCAGCATCTGTGTATGAAGGAACTACTCAAGACTGGGGAAAGAACCATCTAAAAGAGAGCACAGAGCTTACAAAGGGCCAGGAATCATTCCTGGTTCCAAGCTGAAAATCTCATACTTCGTGTGCCACCAGGTAGAGTATGTAGAAGGCTTCACTTCACAAGTTTGAAAACATTAACCCTAGAATAGTCCTACCTGAGAAAACTTAAAAGTAACACACATACCGAACTGTCAAATTTTTTTACAAGTAATCTAACTGTATTTCACAATAAAGTTCACAAGTAATCTAACTGTATTTCACAATAAAGTTCACGAATATTTAGGGGAATACAAAATATTCAGCATCCAAAATGTCTGAAATTTAATAAAACATTGCCAGACATTCAAGAAGAGAGAAAAATATGACTCATGAGAGAAAAGATCAATTGAAGCCTACCTGGAAATGACACATATTACATAAATAGTGGAAAAAGACATGAAAACAGTTATATTCTCTATGTTCAAGAAGCTACCAGACTGAGAAGTATAGATAGAAAAAAAAAGTAAGTTTGAGACAATTTAAGTAGCCTAATATACGTGTAATTAAATCCCTAAAAGCTAAGAAAGATAGTGGAGAGAAAAAAATTTGCTGAGACAATGGCTAACATTTTTTCCATGTTTAATGAAAACTCCAAATTTTCAGATCCAAGAAGATCAGCAAATTTCAGGAACAAGAAAAATGAATAAACCACCACCAAAGCAATATAAGCATCAAATTACTTAAAACTAGTAAGAGAATATCTTAAAATTAAGCACCCAGAGAAAAAAATGCATTCAATGAAACAAAGAAGAAACCATAGTGGGCAGGGCACCCCAGGTGGTTCACACCTGTAATCCTAGCACTTTGGGAGGTCGAGGCAGGTGGATTACTTGGGGCCAGGAGTTGGAGACCGGTCTGGCCAACATGGAAAAACCTTGTCTCTAATAAAAATACAAAAATTAGCTGGGCATCATGGTGTCCGCCTGTAATTCCGGCTACTGGGGAGGCTGAGGCGATAATTGCTTGAACCTAGGAGGCTGGGATTGCATCAGTGTACTCCAGCCTGGGCAACAGAGTAAGATGGTCTCGAAAACAACAACAAAAGTGGTGAAATATCTTTGAAATACTGAAAGAAAAAATGTCTCAAATTTAAAAGTATTCTCGTCATATGTTTTCTGGTTATGATATAATTAAATTAGAAGTCAGGAGGTTATAGGAAATATTCCCAGAATATTTGTAAACTAACATGATCACAAAATCTAAAGGGTTGGGTTCTATTGGAGTCATAAAAGAGAAAAAAAAAAAGAAATCTAAAGGGAAAATACAATGTATCAAACTGTGTGGGACAGGCATGGTGGTTCACACCTGTAATCCCAGCATTTTGGGAGGTGGAGGTGGGAGGCTCACTTGAACCCAGGAGTTTGAGACAAGCCTGGATAACACAGGGTGATCCCCATCTTTACAAAAACTTTGGCCAAGTGTGGAGGCTCCCACATGTAGTCCCAGCTACTTGGGAGGCTGAAGCAGGAGGATCGTCTGAGCCCAGGAGTTCAAGGCTGCAGTGAGCCGTGATCACACCACTGCACTGCAGCCTGGGTGACTGAAGGAAACCCTGTGTCTTAGAAAAAAATGCAGCTAATGTAACACTAAGATAAATTTGTAGTACTAAATGCCTGTTTAACAAAAAGATCTCTGAACTGAAGAATACTAGACGAGAACCCCAAGAAGTTTACACAGGTTTTAACACTTGAATTGATCGAGCAGAAGAAAGGATATCAGAGGTCAAAGACCAACTTAATGAAATGAAACAAGAAGACAAGATTAGAGGAGAAGAAGTAAAAAGGAATCAGCAAAGTCTCCAAGAAATATGGGACTATGTGAAAAGACCTAATTTACGTTTGATAGGTGTACCTGAATGTCATGAAGAGAATGAATCCAAGCTGGAAAATATTCTTCAGGATATTATTCAGGAAAACTTACCTAACCTAGTAAGACAGGACAATATTCAACTCCAGGTAATACAGAGAACACCACAAAGATATTCCTCAAGTAGAGCAACCCCAAGACACATAATTGTTAGATTCACCAGGGTTGAAATAAAGGAGAAAATTCTAAGGGCAGCTAGAGAGAAAGGTCAGGTTACCCATAAAAGCCTATCAGACTAACAGCAGATCTCTCAGCAGAAACCCTACAAGCTAGAAGAGAGTGGGGGTTAATATTCAATATCCTCAAAGAAAAGAATTTTCAACCCAGAATCTCATACTCAGCCAAACTAAGCTTTATAAATGAAGGAAAAATAAAATTTTTCACGAACAAGCAAGGACTCAGAGATTTCATCACCATCAGGCCTGCTTTACAAGAGCTACTGAAGGAAGCACTATACACAGAAAGGAACAACCAGTATCAGTCATGCCAAAAACTTACCAAAAGATAAAGAGTATCTCCATAATGAAGTATTTATATCAACTAATGGGCAAAATAGCCAGCCAGCATTAAATGACAATATTAAACTCACAGATATCAATATTAATCCTAAATTTAAATGGATTAAACGCCCCAATCAAATACACAGACAGGCAAACTGAATAAAAAGTCAAAACACGTCGGCACTCTGTATCCAGATCCATCTCATAAGCAAGGACACACAAAGACTCAAAAGGTTGGAGAAAGACTCACCAATCAAATGGAGAGGAAAGAAAAACAAAACAAAACAAACAGGAGTTTAACTTTCGTCTCTGACAAAATAGACTAAAATAGTAACCAAGACTAAAACAAAAAAGGACATTGCATAATGATAAAAAGATCAATGCAACAATAGAAGTCAATGATTATAAATATATATGTACCCAATATAGGAGCACCCAGATACATAAGACAAGTTTTCAATGACTTATAAAGAGACTTGGACTCCCACACTAATAGCGGGAGACTTTGACACCACATTGTTAATATTTGACGGATCAACGAGATAGAAAATTAACAGACATTTATAATTTGAACTCAGACCTGGAACAAGTAACCCCAGGTCCACAGAACATACATTTTTTTTTAGTATCACATTACACCTATTTTGAAAGTGACCACATAAATGGAAGCAAATCACTCTTCAGCACTTGCACAGCATTTCACAGATTTAAACGAAATATTGGTTGGCTGTTATTTTCTTTCCTTATTCATTCCTGTCTCAGCTGTTAAGCACAACTACCGGCCTAAAAGAGGTTTTTAATACCTATTTTTAGATTGCCTTCCAGCCTGTGCAATAGAGCAAGACTCCTGTTCTCTCTCCTTTTCTCTTTCTCTTTCTTTAAAAAAAAAAAAAAAAAAAAAAAAAAATCTCAAATTAATGGCATCAGCTTTAATGAAAACAGAACAAGAACAAAAACACAATGTAAGAAGAATAAAGGAAATAATAAAGATCTGGCCAGTGGAATACAAAACAGAAAAACAAACAAAAAAATAAAACCAAAAGCTGGTTCTTTGAGAATATCAGTAAAATAAACTTCTAGCCAGATTATCAGGAAAAAGGACAATTTGCCAATATCAGAATGAGGTGATAGCACTACATATTCTACAGATACTAAGAAATAACAAAATATCATGAACAATGTCAATAAATTAATCCATAGGCAAATTATTTGAAAGGTACAAGCTAACAAGCTCAACCAAAAATAAATATAAAAATTGAATTTTCCTATATCTACAAAAGAAAATTGAATTCATAGTTAAAACTCCTTTTAAAAAAATATACCAGGCCCAGATAGCTTTACTGGCAAACACTTTAAGAAATAATATCAATTTTATGCACACTTGTCCAGATAATTGAAGATAAAGAGGTCGAATGCTTCCTAACTTACTCTACAAGGCCAGCCTTGCTCTGGGGCCAAAACCAGACAAAGACATTAAAGGAGAAATATAGGGACCAACATCCCTCACGAATATAGATGCAAACATTATTTAAGCAGTTGTAGCAAATCTAACCCAACAACACATAAACATGGAATACTTCATCACCAAGTAGGCTTTATCCCAGGAATATGTTACTTTTAGATTCAAAAGTTGATATAATTCACCTCTTAATAAACCTAAAAAGTCAAATCAGCACATAATCAATACATGGACAAAAAGCACTTGAAAAATTTAACATCCATTTCTAATTTAGAAAAAAAACCTTCATAAATAGGAATAAAAGGTAAAGTCCTCAATCTAATAAAGATCACCTACAAAACAACCTGCAGCTAACATCATACTTAATGGTGAAAGGCAAATGCTTTCTCCCTAAGATCATGAAGAAGTCAAGTATTTCTGCTCTTTCTACCTCTGACTTTGCACTGAAGGTTTCAGCCAGTAATTAAACAGAAGGCAAACAGATTGGAAAGGAAGAACTGTCATTATTCACAGACAACATGATCGTATATGTAGAAAATATATGAAATCTGAAAAAATAAGGTCAGCAAGGCTGTAGAATACAGATTAGTATACAAAAATTATATTGCTATACCTAGAAATAGTTAAAATATCAAAAATATGAAATGAATGATTAGGGAAAATTTTGCAAGAACTATATATACTGAAAACTAAATCACATTGCTGAAAGAAAAGAGCTAAATAAGTGGAGACATATTTGGAAGACTTAATTTTGTTAATATATCAATTCTACTCCAGATTCCCCTATAGATTTGACACAATCTCAACAGGCTTTTTTGGCAGTAAGGAACAAGCTACTTCTAAAATTTATCTAGAAATGAAAAAGACATAGAATGAAGGAATTTTGAAAAAGAACCAAGTTGGAAAAATTAATCTACCTGATTTCAAGCCTTATAGAGCTATGGTAATCAAGACAATGTGTTGCTATAAAAATAGACACAGATGCATGAAACAGAAAAATCCAGAAATAGATTTATGTATAGGTGGTCAGTTGTTTTTTGCCAAAGTTGTTAAGACAATTCAATGTGAAAAGGATGTTTTAAACAAAAATGGTGTTAGAACAGCTAGATAGCTATGGTAAAAACAATAAACTTTGGTCTTTACCACGCTGCCTACGCAAGCACATCTCAGAGACATTATGGGTTTGTTTCAGGATCACCACTGGTCATTAGAGAAATACAAATAAAACCATTATGAGATACTACTCCATGCCCACCGGAACGGCTAAAATTAAAGAGACTGAGCACAGCAAGTGCTGGGAGACTGCTGAGCAATTGGACCTCTCACACACTGGTAAGAATGCAAAATGTTAAGAACAATTTGGAAAGCAGTTCAAACTTTTCTTAATCATACACCTCCCATATG
Source organism: Callithrix jacchus (assembly GCF_049354715.1). Classification (NCBI taxonomy): domain Eukaryota; kingdom Metazoa; phylum Chordata; class Mammalia; order Primates; family Cebidae; genus Callithrix; species Callithrix jacchus. Next base: position 33,064,766 of record NC_133517.1, on the reverse strand, counting down.
ACTCAGCCATTCCACTCCTCAGTATTTAACCACGAAAACTGCAAATGTATGTCCCTACAAAATATTTGTTCAATCCTCACAGCAGCTTTTTTTGTAATAGCAAAAGTTGGAAACACCCTTAGTTACAATCAACAGGTGAAAAGATACAGTCATTCAATGGAATACTACTCCTCAATAAAAAGGAATGACGCATTGATGCCTGTAACACCACCAATATATCTCAAAATAATTGAGGTAAAAGAAGCCAGAGCAAAAAAAGTATACACACTATACTATTCTTCTTAGACAAAATTATTGAAAATGAAAACTAATCTATAGTGATAGAAGGCACATCAGTGGTTGCCTGGGGAGAGGGGATGGGTGGGAAGCAGAGATTATAATAGGGCATGAAATATCTTCTGGGGGTGGTGGAAATGTTTATTATCTTGATTGCGCTGATGGCTTCAGTGGTATTTACATATAATCAATTCTCATGAAATTGTATACTTTGTATATATATTATATCAAAGCTGTTAAAAATTTCTATAAAATCTGCTTTCCAGCTGTCATTGGAAATTTTGCAAATGATTCCTAGGTCATCCAACTGCTCATCTACACCAACAGGATGCTGTGTGGTCACAATCTTTCCTCCCTTGAAAGCCTGGGGCTTTGTCCCCTCTGGAGTCCTTCCCTACGCAAGTTTCCAAAGCATTAACTAACTTCCTGGAGCACGAGAGAAAGCTCTGTGCCGAGTACTACAAACCCACCAAGTTAATTAAAACCTACATTCACCATCCATCTGTTTTTTTGTTCCATGTATTTTTGACAACTCACCGTTGATTTTGGAAACTGCCCAGTCATTTTCTAAGTTTCCACTGGCGAGGGAAAATGTAAAGTGGGGACCCCGAAATGACGGCTGATCATCATCAGTAGCCTCGAAAATGAGACTTCCAGGTGCACTGAGGGGATGGCAGAAGAACAAGCCTGTGTACTCCTTGGCCAGCCTGGGAGGGTTGTCATTCACATCTGAAAGGGTCAGGTGGAACTCTGACACAGAGCTCAAGGAAGAACCCCCTAAAGAATTGAATGATTGAAACGTGGGATCAGTTCACTCATTTTCCTCTGAACAAGAAAGATTTCCTTTCTTTAACATTTAAGCAGTTAGCTACACTGAGATGCTACAAAAAAGACAAGCTTTTAGCATCAAAGACCTGGTTTTGTTACTGGAGGAAAAGACCAGCCATTGTAACAACAACTAAGGTCTACGTGCTAATATCTGACATACATTACTTCAGAATAATTCTGAAAACTGAGCTCAGAAGTTGTGTAACTGGCCCAAGGCAGAGAGTTTTTCAATCCAAGAGGTCTAACTCTAGCACTCACACCTTCACTTGCTCCTCACCAGGCCTTAAGCATGTTAGTCGAGTTTTCTAAGCTTACTTTCTTCAGCTGTGTGGCTTTGCGAGCATCCCCATATAAGTGAACGTTCTGGAAAAGTAAAAGGCTCCACAGACATTTACCGTATGATAGGAGTGAAAAACTTGGACTCTGCAGCATAACTGGTTGGTAGCTGCGTAATCGTGGGCAATTAATTTCTCAGTGCTTTGGTTTCCTCGTTCATAATATGTGGTCAGTAATAGCACCTGCCTTATAGTGATGTATGAGGAGTAAGTTGTTACACTAATTGCTCTGTATGGGGCTGTCAGTGCAGCGTAAACACTGACTGTCATCATGCTCTCCCCGACACCAATCACAGACATTGTTTCTACAACTTCTGACTCTGACCTTATTTGATTCCAGGAAACATTTTCTTGCTCCTGCTTCGTTTCCAGTAAACCCTGTTTGCTTGCTTTTCTTCTCCACATCTTTTAGGTCCATGGCTCCACTTAACCAAAGAGGAGGAGGCTGCTGTGTGCTTGAAGTTATTCTATCTATTTATATCATGTCAGTGTCAAAAACTAAAAACAGAACAGGGTTTTGGACCCTGGTTTTGATTTTTGAAACTTCCAGAATGTGAGAAACCCTTGGGACACATCCAGAGTGCGCTGCTGATCCCCAAGGTATGAGAAAGGGGTGCGCCTGGCATAAAGGCTCAGCCAGAACCTGCCTGCAGCTTCACTGGGAGCTTTTAAATCAAGAGTTAAATGTACACAATGTGATAGCAGAATGTGCTTAACTCCAGCAAGAGACAGAAACAGAGGGCCCGTCCACTCACAACACCCTTCCCAAGCTGGCACGCGGTTTTGCACTCTACTTTTTGGTTTGACTTGACTACAGTAACTTTGTTTTTCTTAGTCTTTCCACATGCAGGGACCATTTTTATGATTCCTGTGTCTGTTCTCCATTTTATTTCTCAACCCTGGGCCTCACATTCTGAAAGGTTTTTTTTGGGGGGGGGGGTCCGGGGGGTATCTAAAACTATATTTATTAAGAATTACTTTAATTATCTTTTCTGGTAAACCTGGCAGATACATTTACTAGCTAATTAGAGCCTGATCAGCACTGGATCAACAGATTTCCTACGTGTATGTTTGAAAATTCCATTAAAATGCAAAGAAACTCAATGTGTTAGTTGCCAGGCTTATTATTGAGTAAACATACTATTCTTACGAGTTTATTTTTATTTTAAAAATTATCTAGAACTCCACCTTTGGAGCCAGCAGGCAATATATATCACCACAACTGAAAAGGGATGCAAAGATTATACAAAAATGGCTCAAACATCCCGGGCTTTACTGTATAATACTCTTTCCTTTCAAAAGTTCACCTGATTTCATCAAAACACAGATTATCCTGGTTCACCCAAACCTAAGGAATCAGAATCTCCAGGGGTGGACTCCTAGTGTCCATATTCAACAAGCTCCCTGGGGGATTCTGACACATATCAAAGTGGAGAACATTTCATAAAATATTTTCTGCTTCCAAAAGGATGAGAGTTACAATTTAAGGCTGAAGGAGCAAGTGGTGGTCTAGGTCAACAGCTAAGTGGTTTGACTCCACTCAAAGCTCCTGGGAGAACCACAACCACATTGGAAGAAGGAAGGTAGTTCAGTCAGGGACATGGAACCTTCTGCAAGAGGCCATAGTTGCTACAGGAAACCACAGAGTGAGCAGCAGCCCTGCTAGGGCACAGGTGTTTATCACCTTTAGCAAAACCATGAAGGGGCCGGGCGTGGTGGCTTCCCCTGTAATCCCAGCACTTTGGGAGGCTGAGGAGAGTGGATCACCTGAGGTCAGGAGTTTGAGACCAGCCTGGCCAACATGATGAAACTGTCTCTACTAAAAATACAAAACTTAGCTGGGCATGGTGGCATGTGCCTGTAATCCTAGCTATTCAGAAAGGTGAGGCAGAAGTATTGCTTGAACCCAGGAGACGGAGGTTGCAATGAGTGGAGATCGTGCCACTGCACTCCAGCCTGGATGACACAGCAAGACACCATCTTAAAATAGAACAAAAACAAAAACAGGAAGGTGTGAGCACTCCCTTATACTTTTGTGCTCTTCTCATCTTTCCCCTTTAAGGTTGTGATATTCTGGTGCTTTGGCACTGTCAGTTTTCTAATCCTACCTCCCATTTCAACTCATGTATCTTCTGATAATATATGTTCCTTTTATTTGCTTACCTACTTCGGTGGCCACCACTTGTACTCGATACGGACTTCCAGCTTCTCTGTCCAATGGAGCCACACTAAAGATCTCACCAGTCACGGGGTCAATTTTAAGCCAACCTCTTTTGTCTCCTCTCAGTGAAAATCTTCATCAAATGAAGAGAGCAAAAGCAAGCCCACATTACTTTGCATGAAAAATGTGAAGATAGTTCATACATCAACTAAATATGTTTGTGCATCCTTTAAATATAAGTACAAATGATAATGCTCATAATGATAATCTCAGCATTATCAATTGCATATTATTTAAAACATATTTAAAAGGTCTGTTATATTATTAATGCTTCATTTGCATTTCATCTTCAAAAGGAGGAGCTGTTCGTCCTTACAATGCGGTGTTTGTGCTTGTGTTAGGAAGGGTATAGTTCACAACCTCTGGGGAAAGTAGTTAAACTTTTATGGCAATCAAAGAATTCAAATTAAAGTAACCCAGAACTATCTTTTAAAACCTCTTAGCAAACCACCCATCTAGAAAATATGAACACCCAGTGGTGGAAACATTGGGCGAGATGGGTAAATACTCATAGTCCCTGGTAATGCAGTGAATTCCTCATCCAACAAACATCTATTGAGAGCCGAGATCAGGCAATGGACCAAGGGCAGAGGTTACAAAAAGGGACACTTAGCCAAGTAGAAGAGATAGATGAACAGATAATTCCAATAACTTGTGGCAAATACAACAGAGGGGCCCTATGGAATCCAAGGGAAGTTTACAGGAATCAGCAAAGTCTTTCTGAAGGAGCAGAGCTTAAAGGCAAGAAGAAGACGCTTCAAACAGAAGGAAGAGTGTGAGCTAAAGTGCCAAGGGCCAAGGAGCAGCATGATGAGTGTGGGATCAGGCGTTTCAGCAGTGTTGGGGTATACATGGGAAGCAGAAGGTGGCAAAAGGTGAGCCAGATCATAAGCAGTGGGCAGGGCAGCCAGCCAATGATTTAAGCAGGAAGGTGACCTGGCCATGTTTGTGTTTTCACCAGAGCTCACTGGTAGGCATGTGGAAGATGAAGTTGAGAGAGACAAGACTAGAACCACAGAAAAACCAATGGTACAGTCCTTTAAAAAGCAACACATCATAGTTATAAGCTTGTCCATATCTTTAGACCAAATAATTCCACTCCTGGAAACGCTACCTAAAAAAACCCAATTTAATCAAAGTTTAAAAAGAATTACATGCATACATCTATTCAAAACATTTTTTATAATATACTGGAAGCAACTACATGTCCAAGAATAAGAGAGTGATTAAAAAATTATGTGTTAATTTCCCACAATGTATTTTTTTTAGTATATTCCATATGCCAAGCACGGTGTTAAGTTATATATATGGGTAATAAATATGAAACTCTTTATACTTGGAGTTTCATCCTGAAAGAGATGGGAATGCTTTGGAGGGTTTTGAAAGAGGAGTCAGATGATCTGATTTACTTTTTTAGAAGGTCACTGACTACAATTCAGTGAGTAGATTCAGGGGGGAGGGACGGGGGATGGCAGGGGCAAGGGCGAATCCAGAACAGACATGGTGGTGCCTTGGAGTAGGCTGGAAGCAAGGAGAAGCCTGTGGACTCTGAATATATTTCAATAAAATAATCTATAATATTTGCTGAAGGACTATATTCAGATCTGTTGGGTGCTAATAGATTTCACGTTTGTGGAGCTGGAGAAATAAATTACTCAGGCCAACACAGGAGTCATCTTTAATTCTTAACAGACTTATTACTCACGTCTGAGCTACTGATTATTCCTTACCCCTGAAATGCTTTCTTCATTTGTCTTCTGGAATTGTACCTTCCAGAACACCTCTTCTCAGTCTCCCATGCTCACCTCCTCTTCCTGACCTCAGTGGTACATGCATCCTTTCCTTTTTCCATCACAAGAATTTTCTTACATGCCTTTATTTTTCTCACTTATAAACTAAACTTTTTATTCATGTCTTTGGCTGATGATTTTTTTTTTTTTTTTTTGAGACAGAGCCTCACTCTGTTGCCAGGCTGGAGTATAGTGGTGCAATCTTGGCTCACTGCAACCTCCAACTCCCTGGTTCAAGTAATTCTCCTGCCTCAACCGCCCAAGCAGCTGGGACTACAGGTATGTGCCACCACACCCAGCTAATTTTTGTATTTTTAGTAGAGATGGGGTTTCACCATGTTGGCCAAGATTGTCTTGATCACTTGATTTTATGATCCACCCACTTCAGCCTCCCAAAATGCTGGGATCATGCCCAGCTGATTGATGATTTTTATAGGATTTTCATGAAGAAGGTAGGAGCTTCTGTTAAATAAATGGTTGTAAACATTATAACGTTTTGTGTCTTCTCATACTTTTTGACTCAGTAGTACCTACACTAAACCACAGCATATACCCTCTATTGTTCTTTCTTCTCTATAGAACTACAGTAGTTAAAGAGTAAAACTATAGGTGGTAACCTTACTTTTCAATGATCAGATAAAGGTCTCAGACATGAATCTGAGTGCCTGAAGGACAGCTCAATGGGAGGCAAGACTCCCTCCAGATGTTTAGAGAAACTTAAGGAATTGTCTGTCATTCAAAACCATTGAGAGGCAGTGTAATGTGTGATTTAAGTCATGCTGAAATATTTTTCATCCCATAGACAGGCAGTGTAATGTTGCACAATAATAGAAAAAGATCTGAGCTCAAGTCTTATCTATGTACTTATTAACTATATGAACTTAAAGATTTTATAGGTACTATACAGATATATACAAATGTATATATCTTAAATTAATCATCGTTGTACTTTTTAAGGCAAATCTGTGTGGGTCCTACTGAACTGAACAAAAAGCGGGATTGCTAAGATGGATATATTTACACATTTTGTTTAGCCACCTCAGCCAGAACACCAGCTTCTCCAGGGGTGCCCCAGACCAGCTATTTGGAGCCAAGGAACCTATGTATCCTATATCCAGAAGATTCTCTCAGCCCTGTAAGGTGGCCTGATCTGTGGGCTTTGTGTCTCTGTCTAGAACTCCAATATGCCTTTGAGGCTGGAACCCTTCCCTAAGCCCCAGTCCAGATAACTGGCTCAGACACAGGTTCTGGTTCATCTAGTCTCACAGAGGTGAACCTCACCTCCTGAAGCATCCAGCTCTCAGCTGGGACCTGAAGCACACGGGCTGGAATGGAATCTCACACTGCTTCCCACTTGTCTGAGCCTGGGTGCTTATTGATGAACTACCATTCCTTGGAATGACCCCCAGGGGTTGACACCTTCCTAAACCAAGGCCAAGCTCATCATTATTGGGTATGCTGTGCTGGTCAACCCTAGAGTCAGTACAGGCCAGCTCCTCCTCCTCCCCACTGGCTTCGGTGACCACGCAGCCAGGCCTGCCACCCTTACCTTATGTCCAGACCTTCTGGATCCTTGGCAGTCACATTGCCCACTTTAGTGCCTATAGCTACATCCTCACTGACTTTTGCTTGGAATACATGTTGGGAAAACTGAGGTGCTTCATTCACATCTGTCACAATAAGCGTGAACTTGGCAAAAGAACTTTCATTGTACGTCACACCAAACACTAGAGGCTCAGGATTTTCTGCTTTGAACACAATGTTGGAAACAGCTGCTGTTTCAAAATCAAGAGGCTGTGTAGGAAAAAAAGAGAAAATTATTTTGGGCGTGATTAGCTCCCTTAAAAGATTCATTCCCTATGCTTCTTAGACTCTCCTATATTCAACATATGATATTGGGAAAACTGGATATTCACATGCAAGAGAATGAAATTAGACTATCTCATACCATATATGAAAATCAACTCAAAATAGATTACAGACTAAAACATAAGACTAAAACTATAACACCACTAGAAGAAAACTTTCTGACATTGGTCTTGGCAATGATCTTTTACTATTTTTTATTTTTGAGATGGAACCTCACACTCTGTCACCTAGCCTTGAATGCAGTGGTGAGATCTTGGCTCACTGCAAGTTCTGCCTTCCAGGTTTGTTCAAGTGATTCTCCTGCCTCAGCCTCCCGAGTAGTCGCCGTACCCAGTTAATTTTTGTATTTTTAGTGGAGGTGGGGTTTCACCAGATTGGCCAGGCTGGTCTCAAACTCCTGACCCCAAGCAATCTGCCAACCTCAGCCTCCCAAAGTGCTGGAGCTACAGGCATGAACCACCATACATAGCTGGAATGGAAGTTTATTTGGCTCCCAGTTCTAGAGGCTGGAAAGCCCAAGAACATGGCACCAGCCCCTGTTGAGGACTTTGTGCTATCCTGTGACAGAAGGGCAAAGCATTTCTTGAGATGGAGAGAGGAAACTCATTCTTTTACTTTTAGTAGAGATCAGAGTTTGCCATGTTGGTCAGGCTGTTCTCAAATTCCTGATGTCAAGTGATCTGCCCGCTGTGGCCTCCCAAAATGCTGGGATTATAGGCATGAGTCACTATGCCTAGCCTAGCAATGATCTTTCAGGTGTGACCCCAAACGCACAGACTACTAAAGCAAAAATAAACAAATTGTATTGCTTCAAATTAAGAAGCTTCCACATAGCAAAGGAAACAGTGAAGAGGCAACTTACATACTGGGAGAAAGTATTTGCAAATACACTTTTGAAAAAGGGTGAACAAAAAAAAATTTAAGGAACTCAAACAACTCAGTAGCAAGAAAACAACCTGTTTAAAAGTGTAGACAAAGGACCTGAATAGTCATTTCTCAAAAGAAGACATATAAGTAGCCAACAGGTATATGAAAAAATGCTCATTACTCATCATTAAAGAAATGCAAATTAAAACCCCAATGAGCTGTCACCTCACACCTGTTAGAATGACTAGCATCAGAGAGACAAAAAACAAACATTGGCGAGGATGTGGAGAAAAGGGAACCCTGTACACTGTTGGTGAGAATGTAAATTACAAGAGCCACTGTGGAAAACAGCATGGAAGAACCTCAGACAATTAAAAATAAAACTACCATATGATCCAGCAATCCCACTACTGGGTATATAAGGTCGGCATGTCAAAGAGAAATCCTCACTTCTATGTTCACTGCAGCATTATTCATAATAGCAAAGACATGGAGCAGCCCAATTGCCCAACAACAAATGGATAAACAAAATGTGATACACACACACACAAAGAAATAGTATTCAGCTTTAAAAATGAAGGAAGTTCTGTCATTTGTGATAACATGGATAAACCTGGAGGATATTATGGTAAGCAAAATAAGCCAGGCATGAAAAGACAAATACCACATGTTCTCACTTGTATATGGAATCTAAAGTGTTGAACTTAGAGAGTAGGATGGTGATTACCAGGAGCTGGGGCGTGAGGAGCCTGGGGAGGTGCTGGTAAAAGCTTGCAAAATTTCACTCAGAAGGAATAAGTTTAAAAGACCTATTGTACAATGTAGTAACTATAGTTAACAACAATATAGTGTATACTTTAAAATCACTGAGAGTAGATTGTGTTTTCATCAAAAAAATGGTAAGTATGTGAGGTCATGCAGATGCTAGTTAGCTCTAATTAGCCGTTCCACAATGTATGCCTATTTCAAAACACATTGTACTCCTATACAATTATTTGTCAATTATAAACAAGACAAACTTTCATAGAAGTGGTTCTCAATCCAGTGTCAGCAAAAGCCTTCTCAGAATGATTACAGAGCCATGAAAAAGTACTTTTCTGCAGGACTTATCAGAGCTTGCACTATGCTAATGTGTCTTAGAAGAGGAATTGGAACATGGAATGCCTCAAATTTATTTGGCTGTGGGATAATTCATTTATTCAACAGGAATTTATTGATGCTCCAAGACAGTTCTCAGGTGACAGCTTGGGAAATGCTTACATACAGATTTCCATTTCTTATGGGAAATAACTTTCCAGGGGCCTCAAAACTCAAGCCCCCAAATCAACGATTTTTAAACCCATAGAGAATGGGAGAGGGAAATGGAGATGACGAATGATCTGCTGAAGAAATGCCAGATGGAACCAGGAATGAACATCAAGGAACCAATTCTGGGTTCATATGAGGCAGAACTGAACAGTTAGGGCTACCCAAGAGTACTCCCCCAGCTCTTCAGGAGTGGGCTCACTGCTGTCCTCTCCATGTCTTCCTGATCCCTACCTACATTCAATCCTCAAACCGACAAGCTGCATATCCTCTGCAGTCTCGTAGCACCTAACAGATCTAACTGTTGATCTATTTTAGATCTTCACTGACCCTAAGCTCTGTGAGAGGAAGAACCACGTCATATTCATCTTTGCTTCTCATCTCTTCCCCAGCACGCAGTGCCCATAGTGGGCCAGTCAGGAAATACAAACAGCAGAAAGGCCTGGTCCTTGAGGGCTTTCATGGAGAGGAGATTCTGGAGAACATCCTCACCCTCCAGAACGCCTTTCCCCCCATGCATGCAACAACACACACCGTCGTGACTCACACTCTAGTTCATAAGTGCTGTGAGACGATTTTTCACGTGGAAGGGTGGGAATCAGATCATTTGAGATAGGAGAAGCAATTGAAATTCATTCAAATATGTAAGATATAAAATCACGTAAGCCAGCTAAGTGTGACAAAAGAGGTTGTTCATGGTGATAAGCACCTACTCTGTCTGCAGGGCTTGGCCTTCAATGACCTCATGATCACTACCCATGATCCATGGTTCAATTAGGGCTTCTCCCCTGGAGCGGGGGTAAGGGGAGCAAGCTGAAGTTTCTGACTCACAGGGACCCACTCCCTGTCCCAGGAGATGACAGCAGAACTGCCCAGTTCAGATAAAAGCCTAGTAGACCAAGCAGGAAGGCAGCAGCCCCCAGAATGAACTTGTGATGGGGACAAAGGACACAACTCTCTGTTCCTAGCTAGTCCAGCTAAGTTCAGGCCAAGGCAGGCAGCACAGACGTCCATATGCTCAAGCAAAGCATGTGCATCCATCTTCACTACCAAGCAGGTCCTAAGCACCCTCCTGGCTTTTCCCCATCCCATCACTGTGGCCCCAGAGACAAGGGTTTAAAGAAATGAGACACTGTGTGTGTGTGCAAATGAGAAGCCGCCTGTGTTACCAGAAGAGAATGTGTGAGGCTGAGCATGGAAAGAGAAGACTGTATGGCAAGCTGAGGAGTTGGAACTTCATCCTTGACTAACAACGTCAGATCTGTGTTTTAGAAAGCACTCCAGGAGCAGCTGCGTGGGGGATGGATTTGAGGTGATCCACACTGGGCTGGGAGACCAGCCAGGAGTCAATGTCAGCACTCCCTAAACACAGGTTGGATGAATGAATGAAAAGCAGCAGGCTGCCATGAGAATTCTGTCCATGTAACTTCCACACCTGGAAAAAACACCAAACCAAATCTGGAGAAATCATTAGAAATGGAAGATGCCAAACTAGCAAATGGTGATCAGCAGAGCTGAACCAAGAGCAAGCCTTGTCTGGCCACATGCATTTTGTTTCATGACATGGGGATATGACTGCAAAGCCAAGGCAAGTCAGTCCCATCTAGCAAGATGTATTCCAGTTCGCTGAAAAAACCTGCTCATACCACGATTCCTTTTGTGCACACAACTGCTTGAAAGGCCAAACCTAGTGACTCAGATTCAACCTGGAGACAAAGAAAGTGCTGAAGGAGAGGGCTTGAGACTGGGATATTTACCATTTTCACCAGTGGTCACTGATGAGAGATCAAAGTGCGCACATGAGTTTTCCAGATGACACTTGGGCTGGTTAAAAATAGCTAGTGAACTGAGAATTCAAAAGGATCAGCCATAGTGGAGAAGTGGCAAAATTTTCAAGTTTAAAAAAAAAAAAAAAAAAGAGGCAGAACCCTGAATTTCAAGAAGCAGGATCCCAGGAGAGTTGTTGAGCCAGGCGGGGCTCAAAGAAATAGCTTTCCCGCTCATGATACACATTTGGTCCTGAGAGCATGACAACCAACCACATGAGAGGCTGGAGTTTGGGCAGCAGTAAATGCAGAGCAGGGAGCATTTCTGACACTTGTTTAATCTGAAGCATCACTTTGGGCACTTGCCAAAATTAGTCATTTCCAGGCTTTCCCCTTGAGAGGCTAAGGCCGCAGTCCTCAGTATGCACCATTTGACTCTTGAATTAGGCAAGTTTGGCCCCTGTAGGCGACAGGGGAAAGCATACCTGTCCACAGATAGAATCCTGGCTATGATTAATTAGAATCAAGTGATGCCACATGTTTATTAAGCTTGCAACCTTCTGGGTGCTGTGTTAGGAACTACATATGTATTTTTGCATTTAATTATTCAACACCCTTACTAGAAAGGTGCTACCATTTTACCCATTTTTACAAATTGGAAAACTGGGACCTGAGAGAGCACAGCATTTGGTCAAGGCCACAAGCTAGTAAGTGGCAACACCAGGCCTCCCAGAAATTATTTCCTGAGAGAAGCTGGAGGCCTGGAGTCAAGTTGCCAGCTCTGCCATCACCAGAAGGCCTGACTATACCTTGCTGTGGGCCTGAATCTCTGCCTCCCTTAGAGCCAGTGGGAGAAGCAAAAGAGAGTTTAATGGAAATGGACTACAGTTGCCATATATGAGCCCCTCAGTGAATTTTACCTTGATTAGCACATCTGTAATTCAGATGAAATGTAAGTGATATAATTGTGTTTAACAAACTTAGTTTAAACTTTTAAAAATTATTAACACAGTGGTTCTGAACAGTGGCAGTCCCTTTATGGCTTAATAGGCAAGGATTTAGAAGACAAAGCCATACATAGAAACCATATTATACAGTCTATAATTAATTTAAAACACTTCAATAACAAATAGTATGAATACATACATTTGTTATGCTTTTATTCCATATCCTAGGGGGGAATTGGCTAACATTTGGTGTATCCTAATCAAGAATCCACAGCCAAGGGCTGACTGTTGCTTAGCATCTGAGAGAACCTAATCAGAGAGCTATATCCCAGAGGTAGCTATGATAGTCCTTCAGCCAGCGCTATCTCAATCAGAACTAGGTTTGTTAATTAGCAAAGTGATCTTACAAATAAATTTTCTTGGTGATATGAGTGGTATCTGAGATATGCACTTTGGGCCATGCTCAGTGGCTCATGCTTGTAATCCCAGCACCATGGGAGGCTGAGGGGCAGGTGGATCATTTGAGCCCAGGAGTTCAAAACCAGCCTGAGCAACATAAGGAGACCCCATCTCTACAAAGATAAAAAATTAGCTGGGTGTGGTGGCACACGCCTGTGGTCCCAGCTACTCAGGAGGCTGAGGTGGGAGGATTGCTCAAGCCCAGGAGATTGAGGCTGCAGTGAGCCATGATTGTGGCATGTATGTGTTAAAAAAAAAAAAAAATGCTATTTGGTTAAAAGTGTAGTGTATCCCCTAGTCATTGTGAACAGGAGTATAAACATCTGGCCTGACCAGCAGATTGTACCCTGCAGAGTTCCAGGGCTCGGTTCTGTTCTGCCAGTTATCACTCACCTCTGAATGGTTGAACAAATCCACTGGCTTAAGGAATTGCTATCACAGTGCCCAAGGGACAGAGAACTGAGATGTCACAGGCCTAAAGCACAGGTTGGATGATCACTTATGTGTCTGCTTGTTAATAATTCTATATGGGACAGAATTCATTTATTCATTAAGTCAAGCAATATTTATTTAACCTGTATGCCAAGAGACATTCTAGACACTTGAAATAGAACCACATACAAAATAAGGATGTGACAAAGTTTGGTCAGGGGCCTACTCTACTATAGCATACCTCTCATGTCAGATTGCAAGGGAGGATACTTACAGCTCTCACCCACCGCTAATCATTGAGGTAGGTGCCAACATCTCCCTAAAAGGGCCCATTAACCACAAATGTCCAAGTTAGACCATTGTTTAAAAAAAGATGACATGTGGGCCTTGGTCATACTGGGATAGATAGGCCTCTATCTTCCTTAGATTCCTAGTTTAAACTTTTAAAAATTATTCACACAGTGGTTCTGAACACTCTGGTCCTGCAAAAGGATAGAAGAAAGCTAGTCCCCATCACCTGCAAAAGAACACATCAACCCACTGCAAGTTCTGAAAACTGCCCTTTCTTTTATCCTTTCTTTTCTCCATGTAGACCACTATGAGCACAATGGGAGGTTGTCACGGTGCCTTTTCCAAATGTCTGACTCACACACGAGGCCAAGGCTTTCAGCTGGTCCATAGAAACCTCTCTGCTGAAATGCAGCAGGGCCCTTGGTTCGAGCTGGAATGTCTGATAACAATGGGATCAGAATTTCAAGACTCTGTCCGAGGGCTTGCTTCAAGCACTCATGCTTTTTTCTCTGTGCTTCTGTCCATTTTCTGTGAAATTATTCTATTTTGTCTTCATCGTTAGGCTCTACCTTCAGTTTTCTTCTATTCTGGCTCAAAACTGTACTCCAGAGCTTTCTTTTGCAGCTTCTAGCACACTGTGCTGCAAACCTTAAACAATTAGCTGCCCTTGCAGTTTCTCTCCGACCATTTTTAACAGCAAGGTTTTACTCTTTTCCCTAGGAAAGTATCTTAACTGTAAGTACACTGGATGGCATTGAGTGCTGCTTCCAACTGAGTCATCCGGTAAACCTATGACATGCTCTTACACAGATGAGGCAGCCATAGAGAAAAGAGTCAAGATTCAGGTGTATGTGGCAAGGGACAGGAGTAGACTGAGGGAGGGTTAGAAGGATCCTGTACAAAGAGACAGGAACCAAGGTAATTAAGGCTTTGACTCCAGATTACCCAGTCCTTAAAGAGGGAGAGACAGAACAAGAGTCTAGCAATACAGTAAAAGATGAACGAGTTCAGCCATACAGTAAAACATGAAAGTAAAGCAGCAGGGAGGGGGACTGAAAAGAAACTTGTCTATTAAACCTTGAAAGGAGACCCAGCAGTGTCATTATTCAAGAGGCATCTCTGCCTGGCACATAACAATAAAGCATTTACAGCAGGTCATCCAACCCAACACCTCACATTTGCAAAGGGGGAAGTGAAAGGGAGCCCCTCAGTGCCATTCCTGACCCCTTGCAGGGCTGGCAGATTTAGCAAATAAAAACATAGAACACCTAGTTAGACTTGAAGTTCAGATACATAACAAACAACTTTTTAGTATAAGTGTGTCCCAAATATTGCATGGAACACACTTATACTAAATTCTATTAAATAAACGGGCTGTTTACCTTTTTAATTATGACATGTCCCGTGTTGGTGTGGGGATCTGTGTCAACCCCCAGGCGTCCCTCACTGTCTCCCTCTATGATATGATACAGAATTTTAGAACTCCCAGTAAATGGCTCATCAGCATCCGTGGCCTGGATGGCTAAGATGGTGGACCCAACATTGGTATCTTCAGCGAGAGTCAGGTTTCCATACTATGGAGAAAATGGGAGAAGGAAATAATGAGAAGGTTTTTTGTCATCAAAGCCAAAGGACAAACTTCTCTCTCTGGTTTCAGAATAAACACAAGCCACAGTTTGCATCAGTCTTCATGGGGCAAGTTTCTTCCTATTGATGAATATGTTGCAGTTGATTTTAACAGCTCATACTCATGAGCTGATATCCATTGTACCAAAGAACACAGTATCTCAGAGAGCTACTGGTTGGATTCTAAAACAAATTCCCCCTCCCATCTCCAATTTGTTTAATAACTTAATTAATGTAGTAGTAATGATATAAATAGCCACCATGTATGGAGCATCTATCATGTGGTAGGGACTTTATATACATTATTTAATTAATTCTGGAATCAACAAAGGGATAGAGGTTGATTAAAAGCTTGAACTTTAAACAGCCTGAACATGAATCATAGGCTTGCTTCTTATTATTTGGGTGGCTTGAAGCAAGTTACTTCATTTTTTTTTTTTTTTATCTGAGACAGAGTCTCGCTTTGTCACCAAGCACCAGGCTGGAGTGCAGTGGTGTGATCTTGGCTCACTGCAACCTCCACCTCCCAGGTTCAAGCAATTCTCCTGCCTCAGCCTCTCAAGTAGCTGGGACTACAGATGCACATCACCACACCCAGCTAATTTTTATATTTTAGTAGAGACGGATTTCACTATGTTGGCCAGGATGGTCTCAATCTCTTGACCTCATGATCTGCCCGTCTCTGCCTCCCAAAGTGCTGGGATTACAGGTGTGAGCCACCGTGCCTGGCGTTACTTCACTTCTTTGAGTGTCAGCTTTATCATCTATACAATGTAGACAATGATAATAGAACCGACTTCATGTTTGCTGTGGGCATTAAGGGAGACAATACATGTAGAGCTTCTAAATGCCTGGCACATAGCAAGTGCTCAATAAGGAAAAGCAACAAAACACCCTATGGAGTAGTTATGTTACCATCTCCATGTATGAGGAGCAAAGGCTTGGAGAAGTTAAACCCACTGAGGGTCACACAGCTAGTGGGTCACAAGATTGGGATTCAAAGCCATGTTTGTGCAACTCCAAAGCCTGTGCTCTTGAACACTGGCCTAGACCATCTCCCACTCTGCTAAAAATCTTCTAGATCATCTCTCTTGGCATCACGATCCTAAAGAGGGTTATAAGTTGGGTTCAGGAGAGAGGATCACAGCATTGAAAGAAGTAGGTTCACTCTCTCTAGATAAGTATTTCATCTGTGAGACACCAAGTACCGGATTCTTACCCTCAATCTAAAAAAACACTGTCTCAATGAAAGGCAAGAGGTCATAAAGTTAGGAAGCCTCCAAGAGAATGGAGGCTGAGAAGACATGGGTTCTTTATTTGCTGCTGAACCTCAGTGCCTGTTATACAAGACATGTCCACTCACACCTCTTCCCACCCCCATCCCCCTCATAAATCAATTCCCTTCTTTGTCACAGCCTTGTCCCTGTTTTCATTTATGAACATCATCACAAGGCTCTGGGCTGCCTCATAACTAATTTTAAACATGACATAACAGTCTAGTCAAATGAGCTTCTTGCTCCTTCAGAATAAATAAGTGGGGACTTCCCTCCTAAGGGAAACAATGATAAAGTCATCACCAAGTCTGAAGTCCATATCAATGACAAGAAAATAGTAATTTGTATTTTTCTTGAGGTTCTCAACTGATTTTTTACTTTCTGTCCAATTCTAATTCTCTCAAATGTCTTGGGCACATTTTTCTTTGGCTTACATCAGAGATTCATTTTTTCTTCTCCCTTTCTCTTACCCAATTATTACAAATTAAATTGCCAATATTCCAAATATTAAATTTTTGACCAAAAATACTTGAGACCTAGAAGTAATCTATTTATTGTCCTAATACACATAAATATATAATGACAACCTGCAAGCTGCCACTCAACTTTTTTCAATTTGACAAAGATTATGGTTGTTTTTAAGCAGCCCTTGGAATAAATGAGTTGTTGGCAGGAGTTTATAAACAGATGTTCCCAGACACCTATAACAGTAAATGTTAGTGTTCCCCGAAGAATTCCACTGAAGATGGCATCGGGGTTATTGGTGAACTGACCAAGCTCACCCGTTAAGCCTGGCATTTTTCCTAACTACTTTCCTAACTACTTGACCCCAGAAGAAGGGGTCAAGTAATATGAACAAAGTAAAGAAAAAACAAACAATGACAACTACTCACGTCTGATTTTTCAAAGATGGGGGTCTGATCATTGATGTCAATAACATTGATTTGCACAGAACAAAGGGTCTTGAAATCTGAAAATCAAAGTCATAGGTCATAGAAATTTTCACTGGAAATCATGCATTAAAATCAGAAATCCACAAGAAAATACTTTGGCAAGTGAAGTAGCCACAATTTTGCAATTGACATGCAATTTATGCAGAGAGTGGGTTATCTGCTTTCTACCTGTACCCAAGTGGGCTGACCAAGTGTGGGGCAGGGTGGCTAAAGATAGATCTAAGAGAAATTTTTCTGGGTTTTTCATTGCTGTCCACCTGCCATCTTCCTAAGTAAGGTTAGGTAAGGTTTGTTCCTGAGCAAGATGGCTTCTTTTTGTGAAGCAGTCTTTTTCTGACTAACGAAACTTATGTAATCTTCAAAGTCCAGAGCAAAACCCTCCTTCCAGAAAGCCTTCTCTGAGCATCCCAGTGGCTGTCTCTCCTTCTCTGAACACATCCATTCTACATCTGCTCTGCCTTCTTGGTGGGGAGGTTCAAGGGCCTGCTCTCTCCTCTCCAAGTAAGGGAGGAACCGGTACAATTGGCCTCTTCACAAGTCTGGCTGCCCAGCCTGCAGGAAGCAAGGTGAGGACAGAGGTAGCTCCTGGAACCCTGGAGAAATCACCCAGGCTTTCAAGGATGGGTTTCACAATTCCAAGACCTAGGGAGATAGCAGCTTCAGCTAGATTCCAAATGTGTGTGGAGTGCAGGCAGGGACAGGATGCCTGGGGGAGAAAGAACGAGAAACAAAATGACAGGTTCTTTGTTGGCTTGCTATTGTTCTAACCGAGGTGTACTGCACTGTATGATGGTTAAGAGTCTGGGCTGGAATTCACTGTTTGGACTCTGGCTCTGTCACTTAGCATATATGTGACAGATAAACAGTTCATCTATAAAATGTGAATATAACAGAACTGAGGTTTTCATCATAATACAATTGTTAGCGGCCTCTATATACCAGCAACTGTATTGCTTTACCTGAGCTATTCATTCATCTTCATGATAACTTCATGATATAGGGGCTATTGTCATTCCCATTTATTTAACAGATGAGGAAGCCAGGCAACAGAGATGTTCGGGTAACGTTACCAGGGTCACACAACTAACTAGTGGTGGAGCCAGGATTCAAACCCAGAGGCTCCCTTTGCCCTTGCAACCACTGTCCATTCCTCTGTCTGCTCCATAGCCCAAGGGGCTGACCTTATGAACTGCATCAAAGCACCTCCTCGCCTTGAGGGTAAGTAACAGTTGGGTTCTGCCAATGGGAGGCCTGGCAAGAGACTGGAGGGAGGACAGGAGGAGCGTGGCTGAGGGTGTCATGTTCCTGTTGCCAACAGCCCTCTTCTAGTGACAGGCACAGGCCTTGGTCCTTTGGGGGATGTTCCCTTCACTGGCTCCTTCAGGTTTTAGGGCAGAAAGTGCTGCTCACTGTGCTTCACACCTCCTGTTGGTTTCCCTCAACCCTGCCCACAACCTTTGCAAATAATCCCTTCTTTAAACTCTTTGAGGGGAGCCTCCATTTCCTGCTGGCATCCTAATATTCCCAGGTAATTTAATTCTAGAGCTGGTGCTCAATGTACTGGACATGATCCCAGGAGCAGAATCTATTTACAACCCAATTACAAGCAAGTGGATATTGATTAAAGTTAAAGCTGGTTCTCAGAACGTTCGTAGACAACAAGAATGGCTGAAGACGGGAGTGGTGCCAGAGCCAGAATCACCTGGCTCACCGCTCTGCACACACATTGTTTGGCCAGCAGTGGGCCTTCTGGGTAAAAGGCCCTTGCTGGTTTTATGTAAAACTGTGTTTTATAGCCTAGTCTCTAATTTTCTGTAGTGCACAGATGTTTAGTTATATCAACATACACACAGATTTGAATATATTTTATAATCTGGTCCATAATTTCTATAGATGTACTCATGCAAATAAACCATTTGTAATCTGATTTCCATTTTAAACTCTATCTTCCAATTTCTGCAGGTCCCCATGCATTTCCACATGGATCCCCACTCTCCCATAAGCCCTACATGATTTTGTAACTTGTCACATTCATCCTTCAAAGCCCAGCTCAGAGACACCTCTTCCAGAAAGCTGTACCTGTTCTCTCCCTCCACTGAGTCACTTCCTTCATGGGCTACCTGGTACAGTTCCCTGCAATTTTAATGACTCATGCGTCCATCTCCTCTACCAGAATGAGTGCTCCCTAAGGACAGAGTCATCTATGTCTCCCCAGTACCTTGCATGGTGCCTCAAATAGCTGCTGAAGGAATGGACTGCTAATAATGTGAAAGTGTTAGCCCATCGTGGATAGGGAAGATTTATTATACTTACATCTGTTTTATCTCTTAACATAATGCTAGACAAATATTAGGGCCTGAATATTTGTCAGATTACTGGGTTTCAAACATTCTGCATTGGGGACCTACTAAACCTGGGTTCTGCTTAGTATCTCAATATTCCTGTAAAGGAGAGAAATGTGGAGCACAGTGTGAAACATTTGTTCGTTCTCCATACCTGTGTCAGTCTGTGCCTGCCAGCCGAACAATTACTGAATTATATGGTAACTGAAGATTCACTGAGAATCAACTCAAAGGACCATCTAGGGATCTGAGTGCCCTTGAAATGAGTCTGTCTTTGAATCCAGGTATTTTGTCTGTCTGTGCACATTTGTTTAACAATGTGTGCAATTGATTGAGAATGCACAGTTTTTATCAGATTCTCAAAGGTTCTTGTGACCCAATGGAGATTAAGAACCACATGCTCTGCAATTGTTTAAGGAGTATAGGGAAGAATGTCTCCTGATGGTGTCAAATGGCCAAATAGAAGCTGAAAGGATAAGACAGAACTTCCTGAAAGATGCACTTCTCCTCCACTTTCATACAGTAGAGCCCTTTCAGTCTGAAAGCAAGAATTGGGAAATACAATTAGTTTTCCCGTTTGTGATCAGGGTCTGCAGAATGTGCCTGGCAGATGTTAACTGACGACAGCCCACTGCTGTGCTCTGAAATCCACTACCACATTCGCACTGAGACCTCCCTTCCCTGGGCTGTCCACAGCCAGTCACTGAGAAGAGCAGTGATGGTAAGGCTCCTTAGGCTCATTCTCAAAGACACTGAACTCCTTTGACAGCCAACTTTAGTTTCCCCAACAGCTGTGCAGAGCTTTCCTCAGACTGTTCTAGTCTAGGACATTCCCACCAGCCTTCCTTCCTTCCCCATCTCCCTTCACTCAGGGTCAAGCATCAGGCTTATATTTTGGTCTGATGGCTCTCCCAGCCTTTTCTGTGCCCTTCACCACTTTTTCTTATAGGCTTCCCTCACCCCCAATAAAATCCTTGTACATTTAATCTCCTTTTAGCATCTGCTTCTCATAGGACCCAAACTGATACAACAGTGGTGCCTGAGCTGCAGCTCTGGCCGTTACAATGTTCAACAGCTCTGTGTTATGTGTGTTTCACAAAGGAAGCAAAGAATGTATAAATGGCATCATTCTATAACATCCCAGACTTTAGAGCAGGCAAATAAGTCACAGCTAGAAGGAAAAGAACGATTTGTACTCAAGACAGCGGATGTGATACTAACCTTTGTCAGACACTGCTACCGTTAAGTTATAGTGAGGAGTATCTTGCTTCTTTAAGGACTGTTTAGCTAACTGTAACATTCCAGAAAAGTTTTCGATTAGGAAGAGTCCGTCCATGGGAAGTTTGGGAGTTTGCTCCACAATACTGTAGGTTACAAAACTATTAGCAGTGTTTTCTTCATCCCTGTCACGTGCGGTAAGGGTCCCGATACTGCTACCTATGAGGAAGAAAAGGAGGAAATCCAACCATTACAGGCTCCATGTAATCTATTAAAATGGTTTCGCTGGATAAGCACATTCCTAGAAAACACCATGAATAACTCTGGATAGCAGACAAACATTCTTAGATTTATTTTGGTTCTATCCTACCATGTTGTAGGAAATAAGAATAAACAAAAGGTTCCTCTTCAAAGCTTTCCTTCTAATTCATTATCAATAAATAACAGTTTCTTCAAACATTAATTTACTTTAAAGCTTTTGCTAATGATCTTAAAGTAGCTGTTAGTCTTGAGAAATCAGTGCATCCTATGTTCGCACTTCTTACACTTTAACCTAGATATTTGCCCTGACATGCCTGGACAAACCCAGGCAAGTCTTAGGTCATAGCTTATTCCTCTTCCTAATTTGGCAATGTTATCCCTTCTCTAAGCACTTCTCAAGTTACCTCCTCTTTTTCTTTGTTCTCCTCTGCCTTTACCTCTTTAGAAAATTTCTAAGTTTTTAGCCAATCAGGTCAAGTATAGAATGTAAGGCCCCATTCCAACCAGTGGAAACTGGACAAAGCAATAGGGCAATTAGGTCAGGTTATGAACGTTATAAATGTCCCTGTCTCCTCTGTTCAGGTGTGCTCTCATGGCAAGACTGCCGGTGAGTTGCACCCTTCCTGCAGGAAGTAAAACTAGCCTTGCTGAGTGATCCATTGCCTTAGCTGGATTTTTCCCAGTGTTATAAACCTGTTTCCAACGATGTAATGGGTTGAATAGTGTATTAGTTAGCCAGGGCTGTCATTAAGCATCAAGGATTAAACAACAGAAAGTTATTTTCTCATAGTTCTGGAGCCCAGAAGTCTGTCATCAGGGTGTCACTAGGGTTGGTTTCCCCTGAGGCCCTTCTCCTTGGCTTGTGGGTGGCTGTCTTTTCCTCCCAGTGCCTTCATAGCACCTTCCTTCTGAGCCTCCCTATGTCCACATTTCCCCTTATAGGGAAACCAGTCATATTGGTTTAGGACCCACTATAAGGACATTTTACCTTAATTACCTCTTAAAAACCTTATCTCCAAATACAGTCACATTCTGAGCTACTAGGGGTTAGAACTTCACCGTATGAATCTGGGGGAGAAAGAGGACAATGCAGTTTAGAACAGAGGGTTATGACCTCAACATATAATTTGGGGGGCAGGGGGGGATACATTCAGCCTGTAACACTTAGTACTCCCTCCCAAAACTTCATGTCTACCAGAACCTGAGCATGAGACTTATTTGCAAATAGGGTCTTCCCAGATGTCACTAGTTAAGGATCTGCAGATGAAATAATTCTGGATTTAGAGGCAGGCCTAAATCCAGTGACAGGAGCGCCTGTAAGAAGGGAAACACAGAGATGCACACAGAGCAGGAAGTAATGTGGAGGAAGAAGCCAGAAGTTGGAGTTATGCTACCCTAAGTAGCCAGGGAACATCAGATGCCAACAGAAGCCAGAAGAGGCAAGGAAAGATTCTCCCCTTGAGACTCTGGGGAGAACGTGGCCCTGCTAGCACCTTGATTTCAGACTTCCAGCCTCCAGGACTAGGAGGGAGCAGATTTCTTTGGTTTTAAGCCACCAAGTTAGTGGTGGTTCGTTGCTGCAGCCCTAGGACACTAATACACATGGCAAAATCACTAAACAAAGAGAAGCCCACCCTAGGTTTCTTCTAAGCAACTTCATGGATCAATTGCAGAGACTGACTCTACCCCAAAGACAGCACGGGGCGGAGACCAGGTAGGATCCTCTCTGCCATGCCATAGTTTGTGGTCCTAAGTATTTTATTCCTGTGAGAGTTTCAGTCCAGGGAGTTCTACAAGCCAATGGCTATGACTTAGTCCTGTACCCAGCTCTGGATGAGTTCTGAAGGTTCCAGACCATTCTACTCTGGGAGGTAGGAATTGTGGGTCTCTTTACATGCAGCAAGAATCCCACATAGGAGCTCAAACTTGAATTCATCCCATTCTTGGAGTTACACCCCACCCCCCATCCACTGACACAGTTTGCATCCACTGGCACATATGGAAATTTTGAAGTTTTTTGGTTTTGAACTGGGGGAGGAAAAAGAAAGTACCTATGTTATGTCTACAGTGGAGCTGGACACATGAAGGTATGTCTCACAGGATGCACGCAGGGACCATGGAAAGGAATAGGACAGAAGAAAATATGTATCTAGTGCATATGGCATGCATATTCCCTTGCAGGAAAAGTATCTGTGTGCTGGGATGAAAGAGCATCTTACTCAATTCTGTGGTCTTCTGGTGTCTCAGCAGCCCTGCTGTGGCCCTATCCCCTCAACAGGTGAGCAAGAAACCGTTAGATATAGTGAACCCCAAGTTTTTCTTCAAAGAATCAGTATGTCAGCATGTTCAGCTCTCTTATTCTTTAATTCTCCATTTTAAAGTTTAACTTCCCTGTAATTTCAGTAAACAAACTTTTCTACCAGTTCTAATCAGTAGTTCACATCTGTTCCCCCAGTCCCCTGATCAGTCCTGACTCATTCCGGTCACCTGCTCTGACCTGCTCTAACCTGCCTGTAACCATCCTGTCTGCCAAACTACCCACCCCACCACTCTGGCTCATATCCCTGCTCCCTTTAAAATAGCCAATTGGAATTAGACTAGACTGTGGGTTCTAACCCAACAGTAGGGGTGACCTCGGTCAGGGATAAGTACCCCTTCCTCTCCCGTGTCTAGGTGTGTGCTCACCATTGTTCCATCTGTGAGCTGCACCCTTCTATAGAAATAAATTGCTTTGCTAAGAAAATTTATATTCGTGTGCTACTTCTTTTGTGGCACACAAATATACAACAAAACTGAGGACACTGTCTTCCTCTCACTCCAAAGGAAACTTCCATGCTGCCAGAGGCACCAGGAGGACTGCCAGCATCAGAGGACACCCCTCACTGGGAGCAGAGAACCTTGTGGATCAGTTGGAAGTGAAAGGAGAATCATGTCTCTGAGTGACTGAGGCCAGGAACAGGTGGCAGCTCAAACTGTTAGAGAAGTATACACAGCATCTCTTGGAAATATGCAGAAATATTTAGGGAGGTGAGGCTTTTTTGAGAGTCTAAATTTTCTGTATGAACATATAAAACTTGGGGACAAGTGGGATTCAAGTATAAATGTTAGTATTGCTATCACTTGGGGACATGAGTCCCACAGGATACCAAACAGGAGAATGTAAATACACTGGGGAATGAAAAATATATATATGTGTATCTGTGTGTGTATATATATATATATGTGTGTGTGTGTGTGTGTATATATATGTGTGTACACACACACACAGACCTATATATACACATATAAATGGGGTCTTGTTTTGTCACCCAGGCTGGAGTGCAGTGGCATGATCTCAGCTCACTGCAACCTCCACCTCCCAGGTCCAAGCGATTCTTGTGCCGAAGCCTCCCAAGTAGCTGGGATTACAGGCATGCAGCACCATACCTGGCTAATTTTTCTATGGTTTTTTGGGGTGTTTTTTTTTTTTTTGGTTTTTAGGAGAGACAGGGTTTCACCGTGTTGGCCAGGCCAGACTTGAACTCCTGGCCTCAAATGATCCACCCATCTTGGCCTCCCAAAGTGCTGGGTATGATTATAGGCATGCACCTGGCCTAACTCAGTATTTTATCAAGGTTTTATTTGTTAATATTTTCACCTACTCGTGTCCTGTCAGCTCAGCTAGACAGTAAGTCTCCACGGGGAAGGAGCATTGTCTTGTACCTCTCTCAGGTTACATATATAGAATATGCTCCATTGATTTATAAGAATTCCTGGTCCATTAAAGAATCTTGAAATGTTTTTACAAAATAAATTCTCACCTTTAGAGAGGCAAATAGTATGCTGAGCCCCTTCAAAATTTCTTCTACCAACAATGACTTCTTCAGTCTCAGAAAACCAGCATTATCCTCTTCGCAAATGAGGTAGGTGCCTCTAAAAGAGCTCCCAGCAATCCCCATATCTCCTGATATTTGTGCTTTTTCATAACCCCACCCTTTTGAGTGCATGCTGGGCCTAGCGACTTATTTCTAATGGCAAAAGTGATGGGATCGCTTTCAAGATTAGGTCATAGAAAGACTGACTTCCATCTTGCCTGTCCTTTCCTGCTCTGCCGTGCTTCTCTCTCCCCATCTCCCCTTCTCTCTCAGAACTCTCACTCCAGATTGAGGTACCCAGCTGAATTGCACCCAGATTCCTGACTCATAGAAACTGTGACATAATACATGTTTGTTGTTTTAAGCTGCCAAGCTTTAGAGCAATTTGTTTTGCAGAAATAGGTAACAAATGCACTAAATGTTTGACCCAATGTAAAAGAGGCTTGAGGTGTCATGTCAAGGTCAAGAAAGGTTGTCAAAGGTTTTCCACCTTTATTCAGTGTCACAGACCATCCCAGATTTCCCAAAAGTGTGAAGGCACACGTGTTTGTTGGCTATTGTGACACATTCCATTGTTACACAGTTGACACTGTGAGAAGATTCTTCCTTATAATGAACTGAAATCCCTCAAGCTGGCATTAACTCTTCCTGTTGTGGCAAGAGATGGTATAAATGAAAGAGGAAATACAGTGACACGGAACACACTGATGATAGGCAGCCCACACAACACCTGACAGCAAGAAGAAAAATAATGAGCAGTGTGAGGAAGCCACTTCGGCAGCACCCACCAAGCCTCTAGGGAGGCACCCACTCTGTCAGAGGTGTGTCTGGTGAGAGGTGGAGGGACCAAAAGAAAATGTAAGCCCATCCACAAGGCATATGAGGATCTGTCCACAGGACAGCAAAGCTCTAGAAATGATAGTCGTAAGAGGCTGCTACACTTGGAAGCCTCTGAAATGTACGCAGCAAAACAAAAAAAAAACATTTCAAGAAATGCCAGTCGCTCAGTCAAGGGGGTTGATGCTAAATAGACAAATTGTCCCAAACCCAGAGAAATCATAAAACTCCCCGAAATTATAATGTTCTTATAGGAGCTGTTGTATACAAACTAACAAACCATCACAGGACACAGTAAAAGAAAACATAGTTAGACAAAGCAAAACTGATGAAAACAGAGGAACCTGGACTTCATGTAGCAGCCTCTTGAATTGTATTATCAGCTTCTTAGAGAGGGAGGCCCAAGGGTCAAGTCAACTTCCATTGGTATTGCTTACATATTACAGGGTGTCTGACTTTGGGTGTAAATGTTTAGATTCTTTGACAAATATGATGAGATTAGATCTCTTTTAAATGAGATTAGAGGTCAAATAATATATGGGGAAATCCTGCAAATGAGATATCCCTATACACGTGTGCTAGATACTAGTGTAGGTAGTGGTGATACTAATGAGAGTGGTAAGGACAGTCATAGCGGTGATAATTGTAGTAGTGGCAGTGTTTGTTATAAAAGCCCCAACTTAAGAATACTTCTCAGATACTGTTTGATCCCAAATATGGTACCTGTGTGACTCCCAAGGTGCAGTCAACCTCTGCGCTGTGCAAGACATGGATTATTGACCCAATAAATCCTGCCTTTTACCCAGGAGAAGAGAGAAATGGAAGGCAGTTACACAGCATAGGCAGCTCTCATTTCTTACCCAGTCGTTCATTCTCCTGGACCTCAAATACGCTTACTGGTGATGGACATGTAGGTGGATTATCATTAATGTCTTTAACTTTTACATGAATTGTCAGCGGGTATGAAAGTGCTTCTCCATACTCATCCTTTGCAACTGCATAAAAAACATACTACAACAGGAAAGTCAGAGTTAAGACAAGACTCACCCACCACCCGCTGCAAAAGGCAGAGAAAATAGCCATTTCATTTCTATGTGATTTACTCCCTTATTTTTAATTTACTTAAAACTGGGAAATAAGAAAAAATGAGAGGGGTCAGAATTATGTGAAAATTATCATGTCTTTGAAAACCAATAATATGCTGAAGTCTGGAGAGTGCGTGAGTGTGTGTGTGTGTGTGTGTGGGTGGGTGGGTGGGTGTGGGTGTCTGTTTTAAGTAAAATCCGTTTTGCTCTCAACTGTGGATGAGCATGGGACTTTGTCTTGTTGCCTGTGAAACTCTTCTCTTTTACTCACTGCATCCTTTTCTTCTCGGTCCAGGGGCTGAGTCACGTAAATATCTCCTTCCTGGTCAATTGAAAATGGGAATCTTAGCCACTTCTCTTTGTCAACTAAGGAATATTGTGCACCAGGGTCATTCCACCGCACCTACAGGACCCAAAGTCAATTGTGAGGAAAGCTACATTTGGACAGAGAGAACTGGAAAGGAAATAATTTTCTGGTTCTCAGAAATCTCTGACAACCTTGTTTGTGTGTCTGTGGTTTCTTATAACAACTGAATTACATTTTTCACTTTCAACGTAAAATAAGCCTGTTCCGTGCCCCACCCCCACCACCAAGTTATATTGCTCGAAAAAAGCACACCAGGGAATTTTTCTTCTCTAAAGCAATTCTTCACAAACCCTCTAAAGGGTTTCTGGGTTGCTTTCTTTTAGAAGTCTGACCGTGAAGGCTTCCTATCCATGAAACATCAATTTAAGAAACAAAATGTACTTTGTAGCTGGCAGTGTCTGAGGACTAAGCCATGATGTGTGGTGAGCATCTACCACTCACCAATGAAGATGAACAGGGGCAGTAGGAGCCACTCTAAAGTCCTCTCCATGCCATTAAGTAAGACAAATGATACAAAAATAAGGACATTCCTTCCCTAAATATTTAGTCTTAGAGACTTCAGAGATGAGAATAACTGCCAACTCCTAGGGTTGTTTGTAAACAACCTGGCAAAAATAAAAAATAAAACAAGACAAATCTACTGGCTGTACAGACAGAGCCTGGTCTCTCCGATATATTAATAATTACTGAGTTTGCCACGTGGCAGACACAATTCTAAACATATTTATGTGTTATCTCATTTAATCTTCAAACAGTCCTATGAAGTACAGACTACTGTTATGAAAAACTAGGGCACAAGAAAATTAAGTAACTTGCCCAAGGTCCTACTGCTAGTTGAAATTTCCCCAGTAAACTATCCTCAGAGCAGCCCGGGAAGGTATCACAGAGGCAACTTTGTCCCTTCCTAATTATTTAAGCATCACCCATTGTCCATGAAAAGACTACCGTCTTGGTTCTGAAGGGAGCTCCTCTTGTGTCCTAAAAATTCACCCTGAGTTCCTTTCATGCTCTTGAGCTATGCTCTCTCTCTCTCTCTCTCTTCTCTTGGATTTTATAATACCCAGAGCTTTTCTGCAGGCCTGAAAATTGGTTAGGCACTCTAGAATGTTTCCTTGGCAGCCCCAAGAGCCACTAGGCATAGATTCTTTGCAGCACTTACAAATCCCGACGTGGGTAACCTGAATAATAGCTAGGAAGACTTTAGGCCCCCAATTGGAAATTTTCATGGTAATGAGTGCTGACATGCTTTCTTTCTAACTGGGAAAGCAGAATTCTTCCTGCTGTTGTTCCTTTCCCCCACCCCCTGAAGTTGAAGTTCTTTAATTCAACATTCAATAAAGAAATAAATAAATGTCCCTGGGCCCATCCCAATAAATATGATGGGATAAGCCATTCCAGGGCCCCTCAACAATAGTAGCATTAAAAAAAATTTAGGGGAACTACAGACTAGTACTACTTTATAGTATTAATATCTTTTAATATCTAGTATTTTATTTACTTTTACAGATACTATCTCAGTTAATCTTTGCAAAACACTGAAGTATTATCCCTACTTTATTGATGAGTCATTGGGACTCGAAATAGTTAAATGACTTGTTTATGATGAGCCGTTCGAGTAATGGGATGGGAATATGATTTTGTTCATCTGCTTCCAAATCCAGGGATCTCCCACCAATCCACAACTTTCATGTTGAGGAATCTCCTGGGCTTCCAGAAAATATCAAATCTGGGTGGGGTCCAGAGTAGATTTCCAGGAGCTAAGGTAGGAGGGGGCCCAGGGTGAAAGCACATGCCATGGTGGTGGGGAAGTAGGAGCGTCTGAATGGAGGGGAGAGGCACACACAGGAGATAGAAGGCCAGGGGCGAGGGAGTTTCCAAGTGGAAATCTTCCCTACTATGATCCTTTTACCCCCAGCCAGTCCTATCTCTGTTTCTCAGATTATGATGGGGCAAGTCTATTGGGTCAAGATTTTCTTCCATAATAAGAAGCAGCCTTTCAAAACTATTTGTAACCCCCAAATCAAACCATGTCCAAACATACAATGTGTGCACCATATATGACCCACTGCAGGGCAGCCATATCCCACACTCACAGGGAACAACAAATGTCACTTCTGTCTACTTTTAAGGTGAGGGTGAGGGAAGTTCTCTCTGAAAGCAAAAATGTATATCTGATGTAGTTTGGATGTCTGTCCCCTCCAAATCTCATGTTGAAAATAATCCCCAGTGTTGGAGGTAAGGCCTAGTAGGAGGTGACTGGATCATGGGGGCAGATCCCTCGTGAATGACTTAGCATCATGCCTTTGGTGATAAGTGAGTTCTCACTCTGAGTTCACATGAAACATGGTGTTTAAACATGTGTGGCTCCTCCCAACTAACTCTCTTGCTCCCTCCTTGTCATGTGGTGCTCCTGCTCCCCCTTTGCTTTCTGCCATGACTGTAATTTTCCCAAGACCCTCACCAAAAGCAGATGCTGGAGCCATGCTTGAACAGCCTGCAGAACCATGAGCCAATTAAACTTCTTTATGAATTACCCAACCTTGTGTGTTTCTTTATAGCAATGCAAAAATGGCCTAACACAATATCTGCATCCAAGTTTTCTGCCCATGATGCATGGTCAAGTCCAGTGACTTGGGATCAGGGCTATATAATGTGCTTTATAATCATGCTATGCAAAAATGTATCTAATAAACGTATCAGTGAAGACCGTGAGGGTGGGTCTCTACAAAGTGAAACCATTAATCTAGCTGGGCTCTCAGCATTACCTCGGTACTACTCTACTTGGGCTTGGGTACTACCTGAGTGATTTTGATGGGGTGAGGATCAGTCGAGTTTTCCACCATCTCCACAGGTTCTGGTGCTTTCCAAATATTCTCTGTCACTATGACATCCACAGATGTGGTATCACTGAAGGAATTCTCACTCTGGCCACCCATGTCCTTCACTGAGACCACCAGATTATAGGAAGGATTCTTAGCAGGATCCAATTCCTTAGCTCCTATGAGAAGTAGCGGAGAAGGGAATAGGAAGCGTCTCTGGAAGAAACAGACCCAACTACTTCCTTTTTCTGACCAAGACAGTCCTACCAGGGCACCCCTGAACATACCTTCTCGGGTAAGAGAGATGCCCCCAGTTTTGTTGTTGATCTGAAAGTACATGACATTGTTGATCATGGGAAGCTGGATAACAATCTGGTAGTAAAGCTGGGCATTGGGAGTGGCTGGATCATCCAGGTCTGTGGCGTTGACGTATAAGAAGGGCTTTCCTGTTTAACAAAGCATACCCGGAAAAAGGATATTGATTGAAACCCAAACCAACCATAGCTACTTTTTCCTTCTAAAAAGTGGAGATAGAATGGGAAAAGGTATGATAATTCACATGAGTGGTGAAATAAAAGTTTATCCCACTCCCCTTCCCTAAAATAAGATTTCTCAAGGTCTGGTCTAAGACCCTCTAGGGGTCCCTGAAACTGTTTCAAGTGCTCTATGAAGCTAATGGTCATGTATGTGTTAATGATCCATTTAAAGTACAAGATAATTTAATGAATTTTAGTGTAAAGGAACGGAAAATATGGCATTGATATTGATTTCACTTTGCAACTGATATTTAAGAAACCACCATTTATTGAGTTTGGATATAGTACTAAAGAATGTTCAGTTACCTGAAAATACCATTGAAATATTCCTCTATTGTCAAACTGCATATCTGTGTAAGGCTAATTTTCCTTCATAAATTTCAACCAAAATAGCACATGGCAACCGAATGCATGTAGAAACAGACATGAGAATCCAAGTATTTTCTATTAATCCAGACGTTAAAGAGATTTGCAAAGATTAAAGCAATGCCATTTTTTCACTCTTTTTGTCTTGAATATACAATTATTTTCACAAACATGTTGATTGGTGTTATTTTAAATGAATTAATTTTTTAAAATTCTAATACAGTAAATGTTGATAGATATAACCAGTGATGTATTAGAGACAGCTAATGAGACTCAGTTGTTGAATTTTCAGAAATTTTCTGTGTCAATTAACACCAATGGTCACTTGCAATGGGCCATGGTAGGAATCATTGCAACATGGAAATTGGAAAATTCTACAAATCAGAGCTTTGTCCCCCCAAGAGAAATAGCTGTTAAGCCTTTACCAGGACACCACTGAATATAACCCATGTATCTACAAGTTCTTTGGAGTCCTCAGTAAATTTTAAGAGAATATACAAGTCCTGAAACAAAAAAGTTTGAGAACCATTCTGTAGAAGATTCTATTAGTGAAGAGAGAAAAGGTGCAGCCTGGAGGTCTGGAGGCTTCACATTTAGCAGAGTCTGTGTGAGTCTTTGCTATGCAGCCTGAGGGACAGGGACATTGCTCCACATAATAAAGTGACGTGAACTTTTTTCATGATTTATTGGAAGCAGGCATTGAAGAAAGAGAAGGAAAAGATGAAGTAACTGAAGCTTGATGGTGGGATGATGCAAATGGTCCCAAGTCTTGATTAGTATTATTTTAAATGAGTATCTTTTTAGATTTCTAATACAGTAATGTTGATATATATAACTAGTAATGTACTAGAGACAGCTTACATTTCTGAGAACTCAGAAATCTAATATTCATTTATGTTGTGTGCATTGTTAGGAGGTGGTGCTCCTTCCTAGGAGCATGCTGGACACGCTCATGCTTTATGAAGGGCTCTTGTGGAAGTGCAAGGTAGAAGGTCAATGCGGCATAGAGAAGGCCTGAACCATAGCTGGGACACGAGAGGAAACGAGCTGGAAACCAGTGACAATGGCAATGGAGGTTCCTGAGAAGATAAGGGGAGTAAGTTCACCTTTCTAGAGTGTTCTAGAGCTCTGAGGTATCTTAAAGCTCACCCTAGAAAACTGTTTTTTAACTAGAGGTAATTTGGTTTTTTTGAGACAGAATCTCATTCTGTTGCCCAGACCGAGTGCAATGGTGTGATCATGACTTACTACACAGTCTGAATCTCCTGGGCTCAAGTGATTGTGCTGCCTCAGCCTCCCAAGGAGCTGGGACTACAGGCATGTACACCACACCTACCACACTTTATTATTTTTTTGTACAGAGAGGCTCTCACTTTGTTACCCAGGCTGGTCTCAAACTCCTGGCTCAAGTGATCCTCCTAATTTGGCCTTCCAAAGTGCTGGGATTTTGTGCCCCCCAACCCCCAGCAGAGGACATTTGGCAATGCCTGGAGACATTTTTATTGTCACAACTTGGCGGGAGACACATAATGGATAGAGGTCAGAGAGACGTCCGCCAATCATCCCACAAGGCACAGAACAGCCTCTGATCAAAAAAAGAATTACCGGGGCCGGCGCGGTGGCTCAAGCCTGTAATCCCAGCACTTTGGGAGGCTGAGGCAGGTGGATCACGAGGTCAAGAGATCGAGACCATCCTGGTCAACATGGTGAAACCCCGTCTCTACTAAAAATACAAAAAATTAGCTGGGCATGGTGGCGCGTGCCTGTAATCCCAGCTACTCAGGAGGCTGAGGCAGGAGAATTGCCTGAACCCAGAAGGCGAAGGTTGCGGTGAGCCGAGATCGCGCCATTGCACTCCAGTCTGGGTAACAAGAGCGAAACTCTGTCTCAAGAAAAGAAAAGAAAGACATGCTCTAGAGCAATAGAGATAGTGAAACAACTCGCAGATCAGTGTGAAATGTAAGATAGTGTCTATTCAGTGACAGTTGCAGCTGTAAGCCACCAGAGTCTGCCCCTTCCACCTGAAACCCTTCCATCTTTCCATAAATATCTCTGGCCCCTGCCTGTTACCTGGGCGAGAGTTCTGCCTTACTGAGCCTTCATACTTTGACTGGAGAAACATGGGTCGATTGTCGTTGATGTCCTTCACTTCTATGGTGATGGGGACTGGACCCTCCACTATAGCTCCACTAGCATCCAGGGCTGCAACCTGATGTTGAGGAAAAGGAAAGCATGTTGATGAGACCGGACTTCATGTCACATGCCCAAAAATCACTGGAAGGAAATTAGAGCTCAAAGAACCACTGGCCTGGTGACTGTAGGAGAGAAAGAACTCATAAAAGCCTAAATTGGCAGCTGCTAAAATGGAGATTGTATCAGTTAAGCCTGGCTAATCGTGCCGGCGACTTTCTAGCGGTGGGGTGTGCTGGACACTGAACATGGCTCTGTTCTGGATGGCTGGAGTCCGTGAAATAAGGGCACTTTGACACCTGAGAATATGAAAGTGTGTCCTCTTCCAGAGCCATTTTGGTGGTCAGCCTGCAGGGCCTGCAGCAGAAGTACCAGACAGAAAGCTTTTATCTCACTCTTTTTTCCATAGTTAGCTTTCTGCCTTTACTAGGTATTTAGATACCAACCGTGAAAACTAAAGGAGAATGAGTGGGAGAAGGATCTTTTTAGTTAGCTTCTGGCTATCGGTTCCTTCTGCTTGTTCCAATGCTCAAAGGAGCTCCATCCCAGCACCGATGCAGCCTTCTTTATGGGTCTAAGCCAATGCAAGGGCCCCAGGCAGATACCACGGAAGTATCAGAAACATGTTGACTTTTGATCCAAGTACCTAAGCATGGCCTTATATGGTTAAGTAATGCCGTCAGAGGGTCTTGGCAATGTAAATGGGGTTACTCTGGTTAAAAAGCCTAAAGAAAAGGATATGTTTGCCATATCCCTCTGTAGTTGGTAAGAAACAGACCAATGAGGATTGCAAAAGCATGCCATTAATGTAAGGAAAGCTGTAACTGGGGCCTATGCAAGGGAGGAAGGTGCCAGCAATACTTCCAGAACAAAGGTGCTCAGAGAGGCTGGAATTAGATTCCTTTGCCTGGTGTCAATTTACCTGGAGATTATGAGTGGATCTTGCTTCCCTGTCCAAGGCTCTGGTGTAATACAGAAGTCCATCCCGTTCTATCATAAATATGTTGTCTGTCTCCCCGGTTAGTTCAAAAGTCACAGCAGGAGGATTGGCCTTAAACTAGGGGGAAAAAAGCAAAAAATAGATTAGTTTGTAAGGGGAAAAACAATTTTGTTTTTGTAAACTAGGGGGAAAAAAGCAAAAAATAGATTCGTTTGTAAGGGGAAAAACAATGTTGAATTTGTAAAAGGTCACCAATTTCAGGTAAAATTTTCATTGCTTCAATTACTAAATAAGAAATCCTCAATTTTTATTTATTTATTTATTTTTTTTTTTTTTTTTGAGACAGAGTTTCACTCTTGTTACCCAGGCTGGAGTGCAATGGTGCAATCTCGGCTCACTGCAACCTCCGCCTCCTGGGTTCAGGCAATTCTCCTGCCTCAGCCTCCTGAGTAGCTGGGATTACAGGCACGCGCCACCGTGCCCAGCTAATTTTTTGTATTTTTCGTAGAGATGGGGTCTCACCATATTGATCAGGATGGCCTCGATATCTTGACCTCGTGATCCACCTGCCTCAGCCTCCCAAAGTGCTGGGATTACAGAAATCCTCAATTTTTAAAGCAATGCCTTCTGCAAGTTTACTTGAACAATAATTGTGTAACATTCAACATACATTTTCCTCAAGAAAGAGTATAAAATATGATTTGATACATTGACAAAACTCACTGATGCTTTAAATTGTAGCTGGGATTAAAAGAGACTTTTTGGTAATATCTGAAATCTACGACATTACTAGCTTCTAAGAAACATTAGAAGGGGTAGCTTTCTTGCTAGGACAAAATGTCATTTAGCACTACTAAAAATTGTGTCAAAGAGTAATAGACACATTAATGTTAAGGAAAGTTTATAAGTGGCTTCAACTTAATGCAAACACTATGTGATAATCTATTACTTTTTCAGAAATGAAGAAAATACCAACCACCATGTTCATAGATATGGCTATATCACTTTTAAGACCATGAGAACAGAAAATTCACATAAAATGAAGAAAACATAAAAGTCGTTCAACCTTATTAAGTTTTCATATACTTTTATATATTTTATTAACAAATTTAAAACAAAATGTTAGTATGGATGTAAAGAAACATTGACGGAAATATAAATTCCTATAAACCCTATAAGAAATAACTTGCACAAAATTTTATACCCTTTGATAGCAAACATTACTATATAGAATTTACCATATGGAAATATTTTTTTCAAACAAGTACATGCCTGTAGTGTAAATAACTATTT
This sequence comes from Callithrix jacchus, assembly GCF_049354715.1. Taxonomy (NCBI): domain Eukaryota; kingdom Metazoa; phylum Chordata; class Mammalia; order Primates; family Cebidae; genus Callithrix; species Callithrix jacchus. Next base: position 33,029,419 of record NC_133517.1, on the reverse strand, counting down.
ATTTATTTATTTATTTATTTAAGATGGAGTTTCGCTCTCGTTACCCAGGCTGGAGTGCAATGGCTCAATGTTGGCTCACTGCAACCTCCGTCTCCTGGGTTCAGTAAGGTTGAAAACTCCTAAATGGTCAAAAAAGGGACAGTGAAATTATTATGGCACATAAACTCGACAGAATATTAATCATTAAAATGTTAATTCCACAAATTATGGGGAAACATAAGAAATAATAATGTAAAGTCACAGAATTAAATTTGAGAGTAAATCTAGATTGATTGTTATAGTACCAAAAGAATTCATGTCCCAGGCAAGAAATGGAATTTTAAAAAATACAAAATAGTTGATGTGTTAAATGGGTAAGATTATAAGTAAAAAAGTTTTTGTGCATCCTTGCTTGTTGATATTATATTGTTTATATAATAAATGAAAGTGTTGCTATTTTATGTTTTCAGAAAAAGACCTGGACATCAGTGGGAAAGGTGGAGTAAGGACCTGCAGAAAACTGCTCCTCCATAAAAGTAATGAGAACACTGGCAAAAATTGTAAACATCATCTTTTTCAGAATATGGGAAATTAACCAGATGCTTGCAAAATCCAAGGAATGTTTATTTAAAAAAAGAAAAACTACTAAATATCAGTGAAAGCCAAGCTTTGTGGTGTTTAAATGCATCCTAATACCATGGTCCTTTCCTAAGATCTGAAGTAGCCTTGAAAACAACAGCATCATGCCAAAGTACCATGGAGAGGACAAGAAGTGTTTGTATCTTCCCAAAAGCTCCATCACCAGAGAACTATCATTATCTATGCTGTTGGCATTCCCCTGGGAACACCTACTCACAGGCTTATCTTCATTTGACCTGACTCAGAATTTACATACTACACACAATTTTTCCCCTGGGGCATTTGTTGAAAACAACCATCAGCAATTGTTCAACACTGCAGTTACCTGAGACTGTGATAATAGTTGAAGCTAAGAAGCAGCTGACCACAACACTTAAAAGAGAAAGACTGGAGTGGTGGTGGGGGTGGGGGGAAATTTAAAAAAAAAAAAAAGAGAAAGCCAGGAAATGAGATGTCCATAAGGGGCTTTGAAAATCTCTAATATATTCCTGGCAATCTACAAAGCCACCATCATGAGTAGGGCTCTGCACATGCCTGGGAAAGGCCTGAGAAGGCCCTAATCCCTCACCTCTGGCTGACCTGGAGGCTCTACATAAGCAGAAAGGGAAGGCTAAGGCAGAGTTGTAAACAGCCTGCCACACAGTTGAAGGTGTGGCCCAACATGCACACAGTGCCCCTTGGTAAACACCAGGAGACTTACTGGCTTAAGGCATTTAGGGAAATCTCTATCTAGTCATTAGCTGAACACTAAGCTAACTAAGCAGAGACTTCAGTGGCCAGACGTGACAAAGAATACAGACTTTACAGAATTCATTCAAGAAAGTCACTAAGCAAACAAACAGCATCAACAACCAACTCTAGGAAAAAGAAGATATATGATTTCTAAAGTTGCCACATCACATTATTTAAAATGTTCAGTTTTTAACAAATTATGAAACATATAAAAATATTAAAAAGTTAAGTCAATAGAAACTGTCCCTAAGAAGCCCAGATGTTGGATTTACTAAAGATTTTAAATAATCTATTTTAGATAGATTCAAAAATAAAAAAATTATATCAAAAGAATTAAAGTTTAAAAATAATGTCTCATCAGATACAGAATATTGATTAAAAAATAGAAATTTTTAAAGATAGAAATTCTACAGTTGATAACGATAACTGAAAGGAAAAATTCATAAGAGGGTATTGAAAAGCAGATTTGAGCTGGAAGAAGAAATAATTTGTGAACTTGAAAATAGATTAATAGATATTATCTACCCTAAGTATGGAAAGAAAAAAAATGAACAGATCCCCAGGGACCAGTGAAAACTATCAAGCAGACAAGCACATACATAATAAAAGTTCCAGAAGTGAAGGAAAGAGTTAAGGGGGAAGGAAGATTATTTGAAAACAGAATAACCCAAAACCTCACAAATTAAAGAAAAACATAAATCTATATGTCCAACAATCAATGAACTCCAAATAGAATAAACTCAAATAAATCCAAACCTAGTCACATCATAAATATTTGAAAGATAGAGAATCTTGAAAATGCATGGACTCCTCACATACAAAGGATCCTCAATAAAATTAACAGCTGATTTTTCATGGAGATGAGAAGGCAGTGGAATGACAATGACACATTCAAAGTGCTGAAAGAGTGTCCAAGTAAGAATTGTAAATCCAACAAAGCTATCCTTCAAAATGAGAATAAACTATGTTACTATCAGACAAAACAGACTTTAAGACAAAATTTTCAGAGACAAAAAAATGATATTCTATAATGATACAAGGGTTAATCCATCAAAAAACTGTAACAATTATAAACATATATGCACCTAACAACAGACCTCGAAACACACGAAAGAAAAGCTGACAGAATGGAAAGGAAATTAAATAATTCAACAGTAATAATTGAAGATTTCAAGACTTTACTTTAAATAATAAAATAGAAAATAAGGAAACAGAAGACTTGAACAATACTATAAACCAATCAGAAGCTACCCAACACTCCATCCAACAAAAGCCAATCACATGAAACATTCTCCAGGATAAGTTATTTCTTAGATCATAAACAAGTCTCAATAAATTTAACAGGATTGAAGTTATACAAAGTATTTGACAACTGAATAAAATTAAATATAATAAAAGGAAATTAGGGCAAATGCATACTCTTTGGTCAAAGAAGAAATCAAAAGGCAAATTAGAAAGCACTTTGGTATAAATGCAAATGAAAAGAAACACAGCATGCCAAATCTTATGGGGTGCAGATAAAGCAGTACTTAGAGGAAAATCTATCACTGTAAATGTTTAAAATTAAAAAAGATCCCAAATAACCTAATCTTCTAAACACACACACACACACACACACACACACACACACAGGAAAAAGAAGAATAGCAAAGGAAGCAGAAGAAAATAATAAAGATATGGATGTAAATTAATAAAATGGAGAATATAAAAGCACAGGAGAAAAGCCAACAAAATCAGAGTTGATTATTGAAAACATCCACAAAAGTGACAAGCTATTGACTAGACTGACCAAGAAAAATGAGGTAAGATTCAAATAACTAGAATCATGAATATAAGAGGACACACTGCTATCAACCTTATAGAAACAAAAAATATTAAGGAGTATATTATGAGCAATTGTTTTCATCTAGACAACTAGATGAAATGGGAAAACTTCTAGACAGACAAAAACTACTAAAATAGACTCAAGAACACATAGAAAATCTGAATAGAGCTATAACAAGGGATTGTGTTAGTAATCAAACAATTTCCATACACAGAAAAGCCCAGAACCAGATGGCTTCACTAGTGAATTGTACCTAACATGTAAAGAAGAATTAACACCAAACCTTCAGAAATGCTTCCAAAAACTAGAAGAGTAAAGAACACTTACTCAGCTCATTCTATGAGGCCAATATCCTGATACCTAAACCGGAAAAAGTCAATGCAAGAAAACTTCAGACTAATATCTCTTTTGAATATAGACACAAAATTTGTCAATGAAATACTAGCAAACTGAATCCAGCAACATATGAAAATGATTATATACCATTATCAAGTCAAAATTATCCCAGAATACAAAGCTGGTTCAATATATGAAGGTCAATTAATGTAATACCCTATATTGATAGAATCAAGGAAAAAAAACACATATTTCAATACAGGCAGAAAATCATTTGACAAAATCCATCATTCTTTCATGATAAAAACACTCAACACACCAGGAATAGAAGGTGACTTCTCAGCCTAATAAAGGACACCTAAGTTAACCCCACAGCTAACATTGTACTTAATGGTGAAAGACTGAAAGCTTTCCCCATAAGATCAGACACAAGACAAATATACTTAATCTTCCCACTTCTATTTAACATTGTGCTAGAGATTCTAGCAAGGGGAATTAGGCAAGAACAAGAAATAAAAGGTACCAAAATTATAAATTAAAAAGTAAAACTATCACTATTCACAGATGACATGATTTTACATAGGAAAAGTTCTACAAAACCTAAAAAAAAAAAACTATTACAGCTAATAAACAAGTATTATAAGGTTTCAGGATAAAAGATCAATAAATAAAAGTCAATCTATTTCTCTCCATTAGCAATAAGCAATGCAAAAATGATATTTTTAAAACTCCATTTACGATCAGATAAAAATAACCTATCTCAGAATAAACTTAATCAAAGAAATATGAAGTTTATAAAATAGAAACTACAAAACACTGTTGAAAGAAATTAAACAAGATCTTAATAAATGGAAAGATATCTCAAGTTTACAGATTTAAAAACCTAATGCTGTTAAGATGGCAGTACTTCCCAAGTTCATCTACTGATTCAATACAATTCCTATCAAAATTATAGCTGCCTTGTTTGAAGAGTTTACAGGCTGATCCTAAAATTCATATGGAAATATAAGGGACTCAGAATAGCCAATAACAAAGTAGAAAGACTTAACATTATCTAATTTCAAATTTTGCTACAAAAGTATAGTTCCAGATAATGCAATACTGGCATAAACATATATAGATCAATGGAATCAAATTGGGAGTCCAGAAACAATTCAACTGATTTCTGATGAGGATGCTAAAATAATTCAGTGGGGGAAAGAATTGTGTTTTCAATAAATGATGCTAAAATAGTGCAAAGATAATGAAGTTGGACCCCTACCCCATACCATACAAAAAAACTAACTCAAAATAGATCAAAGACCTAAATAGAAAAACTTAAAGTATAAAACTCTGAGAAAAAAGCATAGACATAAATCTTTATAATCTTGAATGAAGCAATGGTTTCTTAGATATGACATCAAAAGTACAAATAACAATAACAAAATAAATTGAACTTCACCAAGATTAAAAGCATTTGTGCTTCAAAGTGCACTACCAAGAAGGTGAAAATATAACTTATAGAATGTGAAAAAATACTTGCAGCAAATCATATCTAATAAGGGAGAACTTGAATACAGAATATGCAAATAATTCTTACAACAATAAAAAGACAAACCCAATTAAAAATAGGCAAAGGATTTAAATAGACACTTCTCCAAAGAAGATATATGAATAGCCAATTGTCACATGACAAGATACTTGACATCAGTCATTAGGGAAATATAAACCAAAATCACAAAGAAATACCACTTCACAACCACCAAGATAACTGTAATTTTAAGACACATAACAAGCTCTAAGGATATGGATAAATTGGAACTCATACCTTGCTGGTGAAATATAAAATGATTCAGTTGTTTTGGAGAACATTTTGTGGTTTCTCAAAATTTAAACAGAATTCATTTTGACCCAGCAGTCCCCCTACTAAGTGTGCATATGTATATGTGTGTGTGTCCAAGAGAATTGAAAACATTTCATCATCAAAAATTGTATATGAGAGGAGATGACCCAAGATGGCTGAATAGGAACAGCTCTGGAATGCAGGTCCCAGTGAGAATGTGGAGGGTGAGTGATCACTGCATTTCCAAATGAATTTTAACTGCCCACAGACCAGGAGATTCCTGGGCATAAAAGTGCCATGAGTCTCCAGCATGGCTGTTTCAGCTGGCGCAGTGGGTCCTCTGCACTAAAACTCACACAAATCTGGGCGGCTGTTTCAACTGGTGCCTGGAACACCTGGGAAACAGAGTCGCCCATTCAACTGAAAAAAAGAGGGCTGAAACAGGGAGCCAGGTGATCTGGCTCAGCAGGACCCACCCCTACAAAGACCAGCAATCTGAAACGCTCTGGATCAAGAGTTAAACAGCAAGCACAGCTGGACTCAGGATGGTCCAGCTCTGTAGGGGGAAGGCTATCCACCATTACCGAGGCAGTCTGCCACTACCAAGGCAGTCTGCCATTACTGAGGCAGACCGCCATTACCAAGGCAGTTCTAACTATACCTCTATAAACAAAATCACAAGGAAGTTCACACAGCAGCTGGTCAGAGCCCACAGCAGCTCAGAAACACCTCGACAGACTGTGACTAGGCTATCTCCTTGCTGGGCAGGGCATCACTGAAAAAGGGCAGCAGCATATCAGGAACTTATAAATAAAGCCCTACCTTCCCAGCACAGAGCACGTGGGGGAAAAAAGGTGGTTATGAGTTCCGCTACAGCAGACTTAAACGTACCTGCCCAGCAGCTCTGAAAGGAACAACAGAGCTCACAGCTCAGCACTTGAGCTCCTATAAGGGACCGACTGTCTCCTCAAGCAGTTCCCTGACCCCCCTATATCCAAAGAGACACCTCATAAAGGAGAGCTCAGGCTGATATCTGGTGGGTATCCTTCTGATACAAAGACAACAGAAGAAGAAATAGGCAGCAACCCTTACTGCTCTGCAGCTGCTGCAGGTGATCCCCAGGCAAGCAAGGTCTGGAGTGGACCTCCAGCAGTCCTACAGTGGAGAGGCCTGACTGTTAGAAGGAAAACTAAAAAACAGCAAGAAATAACTTCGTCATCATCAAAAAGGACATCCACTCAGAGACCCTATCTGAAAGTTACCAACTACAAAGACCACGGGTAGATAAATCCACAAAGATGGGAAGAAACCAGCACAAAAAAAGATGAAAAGACTCAAAACCAAAATGCCTCTCCTTCTCCAAGGGATCACAACTCCTCACCAGCAAGGGAACAAGGCTAGATGGAGAATGAGTGTGATGAATTGACAGAAACAGGCTTCAGAAAGTGGGTAAGAAAAAACTTCTCTGAGTGAAAAGAACACGTTCTAACACAATGCAAAGAAACTAAGAACTTTGAAAAAAGGTTTGATGAAATGCTAATGAGAATAAACAGCTTAGAGAAGAATATAAATGAACTGATAGAGCTGAAAAACACAGCATGAGAACTTCGCAAAGCATACACAAGTTTCAATAGTTGAATTGACCAAGCAGAAGAAAGGATATCAGAGACTGAAGATAAACTCAATGAAATAAAACAAGAAGGTAAGAATAGAGAAAAAACAGTGGAAAGAAAGGAACAAAGTCTACAAGAAATATGGGATTATGTGAAAAGACCTAATCTATGTTTGATAGGTGTACCTGAATGTGACAGAGAAAATGAATCCAAGCTGAAAAACACTCTTCAGGATATTATCCAGGAGAACTTCCCCAGCCTAGCAAGGCAGGCCAATATTCAAAAGTCCAGGAAATAGAGACCACCACAAAGATATTCCTCAAGAAGAGCAACCCCAAGGCACATAATTGTCAGATTCACCAGGGTTGAAATGAAGGAAAAAATGCTAAGAGCAGCCAGAGAGAAAGATCGGGTTACCCACAAAGGGAAGCCCATCAGACTCACAGCAGATCTCTCAGCAGAAACCCTACGGACCAGAAGAGAGAGGGGGCCAATATTCAACATCCTTAAAGAAAAGAAAATTCAACCTAGAATTTCATATCCAGCCAAACTACACTTCATAAGCAAAGGAGAAATAAAATCCTTTACGAACAAGCAATTGCTCAGAGATTTCATCACCTGCCTGAAACAAGAGCTCCTTAAAGAAGCACTAAACATAGAAAGGAACAACTAGTACCAGCTACTCCAAAAATGTACTAAATGGTAAAGAGCATCAACACAATGAATAAACTACATCAACTCATGGGCAAAACAATCAGTTAGCATCAAAATGGTAGGATCAAATTCACACATAATATTAACCTTAAATGTAAATGGGCTAAATGCCCCAATCAAAAGATACAGACTGGCAAATTGGATAAAAAGTCAAAACCCATCGGTGTGCTGTATCCAGGAAACACATCTCACATGTAAGGATATACATAGGCTCAAAATAAAATGATGGAGGAATATGCTCTCCAAGCAAATGGAGAGCAAAAAAAAGCCAGAGTTGCAATCCTAGTCTCTAATAAAATAGACTTTAAACCAACAAAGATCAAAAGAGACAAAGAAGGGCATTACATAATAATAAAAGGATCAATGCAATAAGAAGAGCTAATGATCCTAAATATATACACACCCAATACAGGAGCACCCAGATACATAAAGCAAGTTCTTAATAACCTACAAAGATACTTAGACTCCCATACAATAATAGTGGGAAACTTTAACACTTCATTGTCAATCTTAGACGGATCAATGAGACAGAAAATTAACAAGGATATCCAGGGCTTGAACTCAGACCTGGAACAAGCAAACCTGATAGACATTTACAGAACTCTCCACCCCAAATCCACAGAATATACATTCTTCTCAGGACCACATCACACCTACTCTAAAATTGACCACATAACTGGAAGTAAATCACTCCTCAGCAAATGCAAAAGAACAGAAATCATAACAAACAGTCTCTCAGACCACAGTGCAAACAAATTAGAACTCAGAATTAACTAACGCAGAACCACACAACTTCATGGAAACTGAACAACTGGCTCTTGAATGTTGACTGGATAAACAATGAAATTAAGGCAGAAATAAAGATGTTTTTTGAAACCAACGAGAATGAAGACACAACATACCAGAATCTCTGGGACACATTTAAAGCAGTATCTAGAAGAAAATTTATAGGAATAAATGCCCACATGAGAAGCAAGGAGAGATCTAAAATTGAAACCCTATCATCAAAATTAAAAGAGCTAGAGAAGCAAGACAAAAAAAAAAAAAAAAACCTCAAGGCCGGGCACAGTGGCTCACGCCTGTAATTCCAGCACTTTGGGAGGCTGAGGCAGGTGGATCACAAGGTCAGAAGTTCAAAACCAGCCTGGCCAAGATGTTGAAACCCTGTTTCTATTAAAAATATAAAAATTAGCTGGGCACGGTGGCACACACCTGTAATCCAAGCTACTCAGGAGGCTGAGGCAAGAGAATCGCTTGAACTTGGGAGGCAGAGGTTGCAGTGAGCTGAGATCGCGCCATTGCACTCCAGCCCGGGTGACAGAAGTAGGGAGTTGGGGAGGGATAACATGGGGAGAAATGCCAGATATAGGCAATAGGGATGCAGGCAGCAAACTACATTGCCATCTATGTACCTATGCAACAATCCTGCATGTTCTTCACATGTACCCCAGAAACTAAAGTGCAATAAAATAAAGTTGAATATGAATGAATAGCCACAGCAGCATTATTCATTATAGCCATAAGTGAAAAAAAATCCAAATGTCCATCAATTGACACTGGACATCCAAAATGTGATATATCCATATAATGGAATATCAGTCATAAAAAGGAATGGAGTTCTGGTACATGTTACCAACATGGATGATTATTTAAAACATGATGGTGCATAAAAGAAGTCACACATAGAAGGCCCATGTTGTACAATTCCATTTACATGAAATGTCTAGAACAGGAAAATCTATAGAGACCAAAAGTGAATTAGCAGTTGCCCAGGGCTGAGGTGACTGGAGGCTGGAGAGTGACTGCTAATAGGCATGGGATTTCTTTGGAGGCTGATGGAAATATTCTGGAATTAGATAGCAGTGATGGTTGCACATCTTTTAAGATACTGAAAACTACTGAATTTTAGAGGCATCAATTTTGTGATATATCTCATTAAAAATGAGAAAAGACCTCTCTCAGATTTGTATCCCACTGTCTGATGATCTGGAAGCCTCTGGTGAGTACAGAGCTGGCACTAGTTGAAAATCCTCAATGAAAGAAGTCCATGGTTGTTCCGTTCATTTTATTTTTGAGGATATATTAATAACCCAACCACCAACCTCATGGGTCAATGAATATTCTTCATGCCTCTTTAGGTCCAGGTGCTGGATGAGAGGATTTGTACAGCTACCTTTTCCCCCACTAAAACAAAGAGCTTCAACCACGTCTTACCAAGGCTAGGTTTGCTCACTATTTCCACATACAAAGACGGAGAGAGCAGAGAGTGCTTGACTAGAAGGAGACCTGTGTTCTATTCTTGGCTCTGCCATTAACCAACTTAAGCCTCAGTTTCCCCATTTGTAAAACAAGTGGTTGGTACCAAAACTCTCCAGTGTCTTTTCTAGTATGAAGCTTCTGTGATTCTAAAAAGAAAATTCCCTTCATCTTCTACTCACTACTCTTTCATCCCAACCCCACGTCCTACCCCAGCATACACACCTATAAAGAAGAAACATTCAACCATGATAAGCAGGCTATCATTTTCTGCCAGAAAAGATAACTTTGTAGCATGGCTAACAGAAAAAAAAAAAAACATGGAGCAGCCCAAGGAATGATTTTTACTGACTGATATCCCCCAGAGACTCTGGAATGATCCTACTGAACAGTTTCTAGGTCTGGATGTTTGTCAGTTGTAAAGCTTGTAAGTTGAAGGTTGCATCTATGTACCATCCTGGTTCCCTTCAATGGAGTGTGACCTGTACTCACAGAACACCTACTCTATTTCGACCTTGAGTCTTTTCATATGGAACTCTCAGAAGTAGCCAGAAACTTTGTTTCACAAATACGTTTTGTTTAGTTTGTAATAAAAAGAAATGCCAATTTTTTTACATCAGTGAATTTTATATAACTACAAAATCTTATGCCTTTTTTAAATAAAATCTAGTACAGTGGTACCCAAATTCTGACTCATGAAAATTGTCTGGAGCTAAATTGAGCCCATCCCCTTTGGACTTACTCTCAGTTTGCCACAGTCCCCACTACTCTCTCTTGTCCCAAATACTAAAGACAAGTATCAGAAAGCTTTTGATATCATATTTGTGCAGTTAGGTTTTTATCTCATATCTGTTTCTTGTTGTTGTTGTTTGGCTGTTGTTTTCCTTTTCTCCAGATGGATTCATTCATCACTCAGCTAGCCCCTAAGGGCAGCTGAGATAACTCAACATGGACACGAGTCTATGTCACACCCAAGAACACTATTGGCACCTATATGAGGAAGGCTCCCCGATCTGTATCTCTAGACCAATGTGAACACTGTCTCCTAGACATCTCCACATGGCTGCCTCATGGATAACTTAAAATCAATAAGCCTAAAACTTATTCACTTTTCTCTAAACCTTTTGCTGTACTGTCTCTCTCTCTCTCTCTCAGTGACACCATTAACTACCCAGTCAAGGAGGCCAGAGACCTAAGAGTTATCCTACTTTCTGTTCCCTCACCCCTGTGCTCATTCAGTAACTTACGAACAACAGAAGTTTATCACTCATAGTTCTGAAGGCTGGGAAATCCAAGATCAAGGCACCAGCAGATTCAGTGAGGACCCACTCCTCAGAGATTGCACCTTTCATGTGTCCTTACATACCAGAAGGGGCAAACAGCCTCCTCCAAGCCTTTTTTTACAAGGTCAGTAATCCTGTTCATAAAGGCAGAGCCCTCAAGATCTAATCACTTATTCAGGACCCTAACTCTTCATATTTACACATTGGAGATTAGGCTTCAACATAGGAACCTTGTGGGGACACCAACATTCAGACCTCTATAGTTACTCTAACCAGGCCTCTATCACTTCTCACTGAACTATTGAATCTGGTGTGTGCTGCGTCCTGCACTACACAAGGGTTCAAAGACCTAAGAGGGGACAGCAGGGGATAAAGAAAGACCTACAGACAGACATATATAAAGCTGGGCCAGGCAGTCCAAAAAGCTGATGGTGTCAGTCTCTTTGGCCCTGACCTGCCTCAGAGCGCTTTATTTTACATGTTTACAAAGCACATAGCAGAGGGAGGGCGCAGTTACTCACAACAGCCTGTGGTATAATTCTCACACTTTAACACACTTCAGCTACCAACTATCCTGCAGCAAGGACAGTGAGAGCTGGTTATCTTTTTCTAGGCCTCTCCGATTTTCTCTGAGACATACACATTTCCCTATTATGGTTTCGCTTCTCAAGTTCACCCAAAGTTCGCAGCAGCCTTGCTGTGGAGTCCCCCAGAGGGGGTGGGCTACTCTGGCTCTCTACAGTTAAAAATAGTTTTCTAAGATCCTTTTAACCTCTACACTCACCCCCTCTCAGCTCATGCACAGAGTGATCACACAGTAAGCTTCTACAGCACGTATGTAGTTATGGTTTTCCCTGTTGAAACCCTCCAGCAGCACCCTGCAGCCTGCGATAGGACGAAGGACCAGTCCAGCTCATGCTGACCTCAGCAGGCATGCAGACCTTTGACTGCATACTGTCTCCCTCCCTAGAGTCTGGGCCACATGCCATCTGTCATTTTCTTGGCAAGTGCACACCCCCAGGCTTTTTCCCATCCTTTACTCAGTAGGTGCTTCCTGACTGTGAGCACCTGCTCATCTTTGAACACTCAGTTTAGGAGTCAGTGAAACCTCTTCTAGGTACTCACCACCATCTTTGTTTGAAACTGATTATTTTTAGATTTTAAGTGTTCTCACCACAAAAGAGATAAGATAATGCATATGTTAATTAGCTTGATTTAGTCATTTCTCTCTACATATACTTCAAAATACATTGTACACAATATATGCAATGTTATCAATTAAAAAGTAAACAAACAAATAAAAATCAGTAGCTCTTTCTTTGCATTCCCTCTGCCCGCTCCACATCCCACCAGACTCCCATGAGAACCTTCAGTGCATGTATCTGTTCCCTTGTTAGTTTTCTCTTACTAGCTGGTAAGCTCACTGGGGCAGGGATAGAGTCAGGGTCATCCCGTATCCCCAGTACCCAGCGAGCACCTGGCAGATGCAGTAGTCACTCTGTACATGGTTAAGAAAAGAAAGTGTGTGTGAGAAAGTAAGCAACTCAACTGTGTGACCCCCTGCCAGAGTCTCCTAACAGGTTCCTTGAATCCTCTCTTTCCTTTTGTAGTTTGTAGAGAGTGAACTTTTCTCATGGAGTCTTGATTCAGATTCATTGCTTTTGAGAAAAACCCAAGATTCTTAGGAGTCATGATCCTCCCTGACTCTATGGCCTCCTCCTCCGTGTCTCCCACCTGCTCCTCCTGGCTCCATCCTCCCCAGCTGCATGGCCATCTTCCAGTCCTTAGAATGTCCCCTGCCCTCTCCTGGCAGAGGGTGGCCATCCCTGCTGGGCGTTCGCTAAGCTCTCTTCCCTCTCTTCCTCACCAAGTGAATTCTTGTCAACTTCCAACTCTCAACACATTCACTGCTTCCTCAGGCCCTGACTTATCTGCCTGTAGAGGTCGAGGCCCCTTATAACACCCTACCGCACCAGGCTGCATAGACATGCATGCATGCCCCTGCCAGCTCTTACTCTGGGGCCCTTTGCACTAAGCTGGTGCAATGAAAGGAAGGGGAGGAAAGACAGCTTTCAGCCTCTCCTCTGTTGGGGGGAACTGTCCAGCACAATACATTTGTCCCTTGGCATCTGTGGGGGATCATTCCTGGACCCACACAGACACCAAAATCTACAGATGCTGAAGGCCCTTACATAAAGCGGTGTATTATGGTCATGAAACCTATATGCATTCTCCCATGTACATTAAACAGTCTCTAGATTATTTATAATACAATGTAAGTGCTATGTAAATGATTATTTTAAAATTTGTATTTTTATTTTTCCCAAATATTTTTGATTCTGTCAGTTGAATTTGCTGATGCATGAACCCAGAGACACAGAGGGCTATCTGTAAATGTTTGGCAGTTAATGGAAGGCACCTGCCTTAGAAGGTAGCTCAGCAACCTCTGCCACTTCCCTGGTTCATGGGATGGGGAGGGGTTGCGGGCACCCCAAAGAGGCTCATCAGCAACCTCCAATCACTTCAGGGCCAAGGGGCCTTCCCGGGGGAAGTCTGGTAAATACAGTAGCATTCTTCTCCTTCTCCACTATATTTCCAAGATTATTTATGTGTCCTTAATAGCACTTCTGAGGGGACTTAGGACCCTCCCCTTACTCTCACCTCCATCTGATACTGTTCATGGTTTCCTAACTAAACAAGACACCTACCTCCCAGCACACCTTGGCAATGGCCCAGGTGGGGCTCAGAGAAGGCAGTGAGGAAAAGGCAGGTCCTCTGGTCAGAAAGCTCATTCCAGTGCTGACTCCAGAGAAGCCACGTCTTCCAAAACTTCAAGCAGTAAGCTCATTAATCAGACAACCCAGAGGGTGGATGGCCATTCCCCTCTCCAGAGACAGGTTTCCTTTCTACTCTAGGGGAGAGGCAGAGCCTACAGGCACCAAGCTCTCTGCAGAGGGATGGGAGCCCTCACCCCAGGGATGATTGAGGAAGTCCAAATGAGAATGGCAGGTACAATTCTTATGATACTGAGGACACTCATCTCTCTGTTTAACTTAGCTTCTGAAATCATTCTTGATAATGAGAATGCCATGCCTTTATTTTACTTCCTGCTGTACAATAGATAAGGGAGTAAAAGTCCATCAAGAGAGCACACAAAATTAAGAGGACAGCGATCAAGGGTAGCTTTTACCTGGAATATAATTTGACTCGGTTCTTGACCTTCAAAAATAGGAAATGTCATGGGCTTCAGGGGTCCACTAAACTTCCCTTCTTGGCTGTATCCAGTTGCCTGTTAAAAAGAAAGAAAATTAGCATCTTGTATGAATGTGTCTGTGTCATTGTTGATTTTATTAGGGCTTCCAGCACCAATATATGAAACATGGAATTCTATCATAACTGAAATCTGATCAAAACAGAAACGAGTGTAATAGCTGCTGAAGCTCTACCACGTCAAACAAAGTAGCTTCTTCCAAACATTTGCGTTGCTTTTCTTAAACATCTGAGAATAGGAGATGAGAAGAATCACCCTGTGAGAAGAATATTAACATTTCCATATTCGAAATGAGATTTAAAAAGGTTAACACAGCACACACACTCAGGTCTGAGCTAAAGCTCATGGTCTTGCACAGTGCCACACTGTCTTCTAAATGCCATATGAATTTAGAATTCTATCTCTCAAACTTCGTAAAACACCTCCCTCCATCTTTTTATTTATAAGGACATTTACAGCAGATTGCCAGCACTCTAAAATTTTGAATTTGTAAGGAGGGGAAAGAATATATGGATGTATTTAGTACAAAGTTTGCTTGGCACAGTTACACAGTAAGTTTTAGCCAAATTTGAATCTGAATTTGAAGTATAAGCAAAGCTCACTATTTTAACATTTGATTAGCTCTTTACATTCATTTAGAACAAAAATAATAAAAGAACAAAATGTTTACTTTAAGCAGCAGCCCCACAATGTTTCTAAAATCCAAAGACCCTACACCTGAGAGCCAAGCAACCTCTGCAGACACCCAAGTCAAGACTGGAGTAGTAGTGAGAGGGGCTGGGATGGTAAGAAAAGTGGCTCACACTTGCTACGTTAGTACTTGTGGAGCTCTGTCCTAAGCACATTTAATCCTTACAACCCTCAGGGAGGGAATTACTATTGTTACCCTTGTTTTATAGGTGATGAGGCTGAGACTCAAAGAGGTTAAATTATTTGCCCAGGTAGTGTCAGGAAGCAGGATTTGAACCTGCAACTCTGGAACCAGCCCTCTCAGCCTCCACGCGCCAGCAGCCACCAGCCACCAGAGGATGTGAAACAGGCAAGACATCCTGGAGGGAAAGCCTGCAGGCTGCACTGAGGATGCACATGAGAGTGCGACTCCCACCATTCCTAGTCTCAGAACATGGGGAACATCACTGCAGCCCTCACCACAACAGCACCTCTGAAGGCAGGTGGAGTGGTCACCTGCACGAAGGGGCAGTCAATCATGAACCCACCTTGGAGCACCCTCTAGGACAAGGGATTTAGTGCCTCATCCCCAAGCTTGTCTTCTCTCCTTCCTGGGCAAGTCTTTGGGTCTCCCATTTATGGTGGAAATCCAGGGTGAAAGAGATTGAAATCAGAAGCACAATGTGGCAAGCCAATGAACTGGGTGTGCAAGACAGACATCCAGGTGCCACTGGGTTGGGGGAAAACCATTTATTTTTCAGTTATTTAGGGAGAGCAAGCACACTCTTGACATGAAAACTGCTCCCTGCTGGGAATATCCAAAACCATCAATATGCCAAGGATCAGAGGAAGGTCTTATGCTAGATCTCTCATTTTGGGGAATCTTGACTAAGTTGGATGCTGGATATCTGGCAAAAGGGCAATAATGAATGAGAACATGGGGGCTTTGAAGTTTGGTTTTCTGTCCTCAGAATTGTGGTAGGGCCCTAGATTTGCTGCCCCTGGGCCACTGCCAAGACCTCTCCTTTGCTGCCTGCCACCACAGAGGCTGGTAAACCAAGTGGTCCTTTCCCACGTTCCCTAGCGGCTAGGAAGGTGGCCAAGTGGCCCAGTTCTGGTTCATGAAATGAGAGGCGAAGTCCACTGGTTAAGCTTCTGTTTTCCCAATTTTAAAAAAAGGCAGTTGTGGCTGCCATTGCCCTTTCTTGTGGCTCCTGCTGAAACAGTGGACCTTGTGTCTGCAGTTAGGGCAGTTGTAATGAACCCTGATAGGACAAACCAGCTCAAAAAATGCTGTAACAAAGAGAAAGTAGTCCCAGTCTCTGACAACATTGTGGCATTGCTAAACCTGCCCGAGATTGCTACTTCAGCCTTCTTGTTATCTGAGGAAAATAAACTCCTATTTATTTAAAATGCTCTAAAATCAGATTTCCTCTTACTTGCAAGAAAATGATTTTTTTTTTTTGAGACGGAGTTTCGCTCTTGTTGCCCAGGCTGGAGTGCAATCACTACAACCTCCACCTCCCAGGTTCAAGTGATTCTCCCACCTCAGCCTCCCAAGTAGCTGGGATTACAGGTGCCTATCACCACGCCTGGCTAATTTTTTATATTTTTAGTAGGCAGGGTTTCACCATGTTGGCCAGGCTGGTCTCCAACTCCTGACCTCAGGTGATCCACCTGCCTCGGCCTTCCAAAGTGCTGGATTACAGGCCTGAGCTGCCATGCTCGGCCAAGAAAATGCATTCTTAACTCACAAAGTAATTTTGCCAGACTTCTGGCCCATCTCCTCCTCTCTAAGTTTATCTTCCTTTGGAAGCTCTGCTTCCCTTTCACTCCTTTTCCACATCTTTTCCTGTTCCATTTACGCCCCCAGAAGGCAGGGCATAAGAACCGGTGTGCAGGACAGAGGTCAGGTACCACCATGTTTGGTTAAGTCAGGGGAGTGCTATCTATGGAGCTACTGCTTAAGAGCAAACTATCTCCATCAGCTTTGCACTCATGTCAGCAAGCAGTCAGTCTTCGAGTTAGTCGCACCAGTGAAAACTACGTTGGCCACACACAAACACGGCTGCACCTTCCTAACAAGGACAAGGTGGCTCACTCATCAGAAAATGAGAATCAAGTCTCGGTTCCAGGGTTCAAAGTCGCCTGCTTGTATCGGAGCAAGAAATCTCTCTTCCTGCCGATTAACATGGCTATTGGGGCTATAAAGATTTCAAAGTGTGTGTCACACTGTGACTCATCAAGCCACATTCCCCAGAAGTGGGAAGGATGGTGTGGTGGAAACTTGTGTAAGGACAAGAGGGTGGCTTTATGCAGGAGTTGGAGGGTATAGCATGAAAGGAAGAGAATGGAACTGCCATTTAAAAGTCATTTTTAGCGTCTTTTATGTGGCAGTAACAGGACTCGATCACCACATAACACCATTTGGTCTGACCAGTGCTATCAAGAAAGTATCTCCAGAGAAGTCCCACAGTAGGGGCAAAGCATTCAGAGATAGAGCTACCTCCAGATGGTAGCCAGCACCATTGGAGCACCTAGCGCCAACTCTTGGCCACACTGCTGCACTGCCTTCCAGGCCAAAGAACATGTGCAGTTGCCAGGTTCACCTACCTGCTAGCTCCGTCAAGCGCTCAGTGCAATGATTATGTAGTATTTGCACCAAACTCATCTTCCTTCTGGAAGTCCCATGCAAAACCCCGAAATAGACGGCTCTGCCTTGGTTTCCTCCAATTCCCTATTCAGTTCCCTTTCCCACATCCTGGATCACTTATTCTGTCTTTGGTGCCCTTGAAGTACATCTATGCTGCATTTGTGTTTCCAACCCTCTGACGAATCTATCTCTTGGAAAAGAACAGAAGATCGACTCGCAGTATGGAGTAAATTAGTGTCTCTGTTGATTAAAGCCCTATGCAGAAGGTAAGATTCTTCAAGCAAACTCCCAGTCTTCATAGGAGAGGCCTTGGGAGGTGGTAGGAAAAAGAAGTGTCTCCCTCCCAACACCCCTGAAATTCCACTCCCTGACTTCACCCAGAGACAGCTGTGCTTGCGGCTGTCACCTGGGGAAGCCGCTGCTGCCAGCAGTGGTTGGGCAGTATTTTTCACTCTAGATAGAAGTCCCAGTGGGGTGAGAATAGAGAGAAGGAAGCCTTATCTTCACCTTTTATCCAGGAATAAAAATGCATGTTCCCTTCTCAGACAAGAAGCAAATGAGGCCTAATAATTTGATATTATTAAATAATTTAGAAGTGTGTTTGGTGGAGAACCTGCAAAGATGACAAAAACACAGTCCATTCTTCATGGAGGTCAGAGTCCATATGGATGTAGACACCAAACACTTAAAATACTGTAGCAATTATAGTAGCTAATGTTTATTGTGTCTTTAACTGCCAGTCACTGATCCAAGAGCCTTGTACATGCAGTATCTCATTGAATTACCACAACACCCCATAAAACAAGTACTATTATTAGATGGATTTCACAGAAAACTGAGGTTCAAAGCTTAGGTAACTCACCAAATTCCTATTACTGGTAGTGGAGGCACCAAGTGCGAAAACAGGTCTGACTTTATCACTACCCTGGGATAAACACAGGTGACGAAGGACATTTGAGGGGGTAGGATGAGGAGAGAGGTCAGCTGGGGATGTCTGATATCCAGCCCTTACACAATCCTGGAGACAGGCTCTGACCCTCCAGGCTGTGAAGGCTCATGCTTCTCATAAGGTTTGAATGGCAGATTTCCCCTGGGAGGAAGGCTCTCATAGTTTTAAGTTTTGCTCTATTTCACTCTGTAACTATGTGAGCTCTAGGGTACTTTCTGGGACTTGAAATTTAGTGTATTATTTATGGGTCTCAGAAGAAAGAAAATAAGGTTTGAGGTATGAGGATCTAGAAGCTTCCTGTTTAAAAAAAAAAAAAAAGGAAATGCCTCCCCTAAATCTTATAATCTTGTTTCATAATACAGCAATTTTGGGGGCACCTTTTGTGAACCTCAGGAGTCATGTAGGTTAAAAAAAAGAAGGCATCTTCTATTTACCCTGAGGTCAAGGGTAAGGACTCCCCAGTTTTCATTCAGCTCCAAGCTCTAGAAGGCTGACAGTCAGTAGGGTTAACCTAACAAATGGTTAAAGACAACCAGAAAACTCCAAACCATTGATGAGAAGAAAAGTACAGAGCAGAGCAGGGCTGAAAATAGAGAAAATCCTTTTCTTGATGTTTCAGTGGTAAGTTTTCATGGGCAAAGTTTTTTTTTTTTTTTTTTAAGTCAAGATTAAGGGACACAGACTAATTCATGTATCAGTGCAATGTCATTCCAGATTCCGTGAGCTATACATAAATAGATAGATTTGTTTTCAGCCTCCCTGTAACTGGTATTGGCTTTTAAGAGTGGGAAAGAAAATACATTCCCTAGTTAAGGACAGACATGATTTGTAGCCATTTCATCAAACATATCACAGTGGAAAAAGCTGTTTCCATTCTATACAACAACTTAATTTTGATAGGTCATCTTTTTTAAAGTAATAATAGCCATTCTTTCCCTGGTATGGGGTAGAAAGTAGCAGAAAATATTCTAGTAAATAAATAGAGAAGAACACCCATTTCTCTTACCAAATAAAGTATGAGAAGACACAGGGAGTGAAGATGGACCTGAGGTATCATAGTTTTCTTTATTCAAATTCCTGTGAACAAGCCAGAGAAAAAAGTGGTTAGTTACTAGTATGTTAAAATCATGTCTTTCCAATCAGTAAGAATCAATGTATGATATCCAGTTATAAACCTAGTAAAATGATGCCCCAAAAGGTCAGGCTCTCCTCTGTATGGAGCAGCCCAGTCTTCTAGAAGCTTCATGCACATCATCCATAGTAGTATGCAAGCCAACATCTCAAAACATGCTCATGATAATTCCATTTCTCGAAGGCTTTGCTCTGTTATGATCTTCTTCAGTTAAGCATATTAAATAATAAGCAACACGTGTTTGTTTTTTAAGACAGAGTCTCGATCTGTCATCCAGAATGGGTGCAGTGGTGCAATCTCATCCCACAGCAACCTCCGCCTCTTGGGTTCAAGCCAGGTAGCTGGGATTACAAGTGCCCATCACCATGCCTGGCTAATCTTTGTATTTTTAGTAGAGACAGGATTTCACCATGTTGGCCAGGCTGGTCTTGAACTCCTGACCTCAGGTGATCCACCTGCCTTGGCCTCTCAAAGTGCTGGGATTACAGGTATGAGCCACTGCACCCAGACAGCAGAGTATTCTTTTCACCCTTATTATATGGATGGAGAAAATGTATTCTGGCAAATGCCAGGATAACTAGATATAAAGATTTTGATTCAAAGCCACAGACATATGAGACTCCTTAAGTGAAAAGAACTCAAGAACGCTCACAATTCTTCAAAGGCGTCACCAGCTACCTTTTTGGTCTTCCAGATATTATCATTACCTAGGTAATAAACCTAAGAAAAAAACGTACTTCTTACTATTCCAGAAGAGATCAAATGAAAATCCAAACTCTGTCCTCATTCTCTCCTGTCCAATATTATTTTTCCTTTCCTCCTTAAGGCTTCCCATTTCTCAGAGATTATAACTTTCACCCAGAGACATGTCATGACTAATTGATTTTAAGATGTGAGATAAATTTTCCACATGTCCTGAAAAACAGTGTTGTTGCCTGCCATAAGTTTGGACTGCTCTACCACCACCAAAAAAGAAAGTCAAGGAAATTTTTAAAATATATTTATTTCACTTAAATTCCAATCACTTTCTTATCTCTAGAGAGATATTATGAATAATCTTGATTTACTTCATCATCTTATTCTTTATTAAAGGGTTTTTTTACTACTTTATTTATATTTTAATTTTATATTTTTTAATATACATATTTTTATTGCACTTTAGGTTCTGGGGTACATGTGCAGAACATGCAGGATTGTTGCATAGGTACATACATGGCAATGTGGCTTGCTGCCTCCATCCTCCCGTCACCTATATATGGCATTTCTCCCCATGTTATGCCTCCCAAACCTCCCTACCCCCGACTCTCCCTCCTTTATTCCCCCCCAACAGACTTCAGTGTGTGATGCTCCCCTCCCTGTGTCCATCTGTTCTCATTGTTCAACACCCACCTATGAGTGAGAACACGTGGTGTTTCCTTTTCTGTTCTTATGTAAGTTTGCTGAGATGATTTCCAGATTCATCCATGTCCCTATAAAGGACATGAACCTATCGTTCTTTTATGGCTGCATAGTATTCCATGGTGTATATGTGCCACATTTTCCTTGTCCAGTCTATCATCGATGGGCATTTGGGTTGGTTCCAGGTCTTTGCTATTGTAAACAGTGCCACAATGAACATACGTGTGCATGTATCTTTATAATAGAACAATTTATAATCCTTTGGATATATACCCAGTAATGGGATTGCTGGGTCAAATGGAATTTCTATTTCTAAGTCCTTGAGGAATCACCACACTGTCTTCCACAATGGTTGAACTAAGGTTTTCTATATGGAACACACATGCCACTAATATCACCAGCATGGAAAAAAATTCACTAACATTTTAACCACTCTAAAAATTTACATACCAAAAATTTTACCTAACCTACATTTGCATAACTTATATTTGAACTTTAAAGAGTAAAAATGCTATTTCATTTTAGCTTCACTAATGTTCTGGGAGATAAAGAAACAATCCTTTATAAAGCATCGCCAAGTAGGCAGGTTTGTGGAGAGGTCTTTAAAAACACTAACAGGCTGGGCATAGTGGTTCACACCTATCAGCTCAGCACTTTGGGAGGCAAGGCGGGTGGGTTGCTCGAGATCGGGAGTTTGAGACCAGCCTGGTCAGCATGGCAAGAACCCATCTCTACTAAAAAATTAGCCAGATGTGGTGACATGCCTATAGGCCACCTGCCTATAGTCCCAGTTACCTGTGATACAGGAGCTGAAAAGAAATTACTTAGGCAGATAGTGAGGGTAAGACAGTCCTCAGTAAGGTTTCCTTTTAACAAAAAGCAGCCCCAAAATCATTTCTTTTCTAACAAAGAGCAGCTTGTAAAATCAGGCTGCAGACACAGATAAGCAAGCTAGAAGCTTGCATGGGTAAATGCCAGCAGCTCTGCCAGTAGGAAAAGGCCACCTGAAGGCCAGGCATGTTCAACATGGCGGCTCCATCTTGCCTTTCTTTGTCAACTACATGTACAGTAAAGAACAGACAATATGGTGCTGGCCAGGTAGAGAACCCATCTGCATAATAAAAGATTAGGGTGGGATGGCCAGCTTCTTCATACAGTATGCAAACGTCACACCTGCACCAACCAATCTCTCAGGCCCTATGTAAATCACACACCATTTCCTCAAGCTCACATACTAAACCTATGGCCAAGTGTGAGATCATGCTCACAATCCCAGAACTTTGGGAGGCCAAGAGGGGTGGATTGCCTGAGGTCAGAAGTTCAAGACCAGCCTGACTAACATGGTGAAACCCTGTCTCTACTAAAATTAGCCAGCATAGTGGTGCACACATGTAGTCCCAGCTACTTTGGAGGTTGAGGCAGGAGAATTGCTTGAACCAGGGAGGCGGAGTTGCAGTGAGCCCAAGATCATGACACTGCACTCCCACCTGGGTGACAGAGCAAGACTCCGCCTCAAAACCAAACCAAAACGAAACTTAAAAAACATGCATTTCACCAATAAACCTGAAGACCCACTTGGGCGCTCCCCTCTCTCTGCAGGAGACAGAGCTATTCTCCTTTCTTTTTTTTGCTTATTAAACCTCTGCTCTTAAACTCACTTCTTGCGTGTTCGGGTTTTCTATTTCCCTGCTCTGAGATGACAGACCTTGGGTATTTGCCCCAATGATACCACTTCACTTGGGAGCCTGAGGTGGGAGGATCACACACAGGAGACAGAGGTTGCAGCAGGTCATGATTGCGCCACTGCACTGCAGCCTGGGTAAGAGAGCAAGACCCTGTCTCAAAAAATTAAAATTAAAACTAGTAACAGAGTGGTCCAGCAGGTAGGCTTGGAGTCAGAAAGCCGGCTCTCTAGCTATGCGGCTGTGGATATACCACTTCATCTTTCAGTGCCTCAGTCTCCTCACATGGAAAATACACAGCAATTGCTCAATAAGAAGTTTGTGCTCTTATGATTTTCTCAGATATCATGAGCTTGGAATTGCTCTTCTCATTTTGTAGGTCAGAAAATCGAGGTTCAAAGTCAAGCAATTTGCCTAAAGACACCATACAGCTAGGAAGTGACATTACCTTGCCTCCAACCAGATTATCGATTCCAGAGTTTAAACTCTGGAATTTCAACTCTGACTACTGCACCTTATACAGTGTGATAGCTACCTAGACGTAGATGTATGACAAAGACCATGGGCAGAGAAAGAGCTATACAGATATACAAATATTATATATGTATATGTATTTATACATCGTATGTAAATTAAGCAACTTGCCCTGCAATTCCACAACTATTTTAAGGAAAAGCTAGGATTAAAACCCTTTGGGATCCCTAGATTCATAAATTCCTTGAATGTTTAAAAATTCGCTTTTGTAACAGAATTAATTTGGTTGACATATCCAAGCATCATTTTAGAATGAACTCACAAACAAATGAGCATTACTGCTTTAGACTGCTTACTTGGTTTAGAAACATATAGAAACAAGTAACAACCTCAGGTTCTAGCATACTGCAAAATGATATCACTTATAAATAAATACGTTGATATTAAGTTTAACAAAGTAATTTTCTGTAATATTAACAAAATGCACAGTCAGCTTTCAACCTGTATCTGCTTAATGTGAGTAAAAATACAGGCAATCATGACATATTGGGAGATCTTTCTCCTTAAACTCCTCAGCATTCAAGATCTTTCAAATGCTGCTCCCAACTCTTCCAGCCTTATCTGCCACTCCCTTCTCACACCCAGTCATGCCTCTACCCAGATGGACTTTGTACCCCGAGCTGTCCCACAGCCAAGCTCTCACCCCTGCTGCTCTCCCTGCCTGGCTCAGGGCCTGGCCCGGAGAAAATGGACAATGGAGATTTGCTTAATGAGGTTGGATGGAGATGTTTCCTCATTTCTGCTTCTCACACCTTCTCACTACCATCTAATTTCAACTTACTCATTTATTTAAATAGAACTGAACTACACATCTAGCATGTGCCAGATACTGTGCTAAGAACCAGGGTACCAAGAAAAAGGGTACAGGGTCTACCTTCATGGAGCTAGGACCTAAAGTCTACTTCCTTCGTGAAATCTTCCTTGATTTCCAGCCAGAAGTCTCTTCCTCTCAAAGCCAGTCCTGATCATATTTTTTTTAATCATTTATTTATCTGTTAGCATTACTGCCATTATTAAATAAGATCCTTAAGGGCAGAGGCCTTATTTTTAAATTGTTATTTTTTTTTTTAACTTCTCAGGGCTCTTTATGCTATCCCTTGCATATATCAAGCCCTCGTCAGATGTTGGGTAAATTCTAAAACATTTGTGATTACCTAACATGGATATTCTATTAATTTGTTCTCACCTGTAAGAGCTTTCTGAATAAACATGATATATTAAAGGAAACTCATTCAAAATTCAAAGCTTTAGTTTGAAGCAAAGGAATGCATATTTACTGTTGATGGAAAGAGTTGTTTTCCCCGTAAATACACTAACAGATTTCTGCTCAGTAAATAACCTAGAACTGATTGAAATAGTTCATCTCTTCTTGAACTGATTTTTTTAACACTTTTAGTCTTCAATGAAAACACAAGCTGAATGATAGAAAAGCAAATAAGAATGAAAGGAATGCCTTGTTTTGGTCAGATGCTCAGAGAGACTACTGTCTGAGATGCTTGAATGGAACCTAAGAAGTACAAGTAGAAATGTACTTATCCTTTGTTTTGTCATGTACATTTAGCCTGCCCCTCACAGAAGGGTTTCCAGTGGGAAGAAGTCATTGCCTTCCACTGCCTCATGTAGGGTGCCATGATTTATTTGAAGACAAATCTAACACACCATGTGGTTGCTAGGAGCATAGACCCAGGGGTTAGACTGGCCAGCTTGGATCCTAACTCTTCCACTGGCTGACTGGTGGCCCTCTCTACTCTCTGTAAAGTAGGGATAATAATAACAATACCTACCTTCGAGAGTTAAGAGATTCAGCAAGTTCAAATTTGGAACGCTATTCGTCAAAAATTCATTTTGCCGCCCATGTTTGCTTAGTCAAACTGTAAATATCGTCCAACAAGACATTTCTTTTCACAATTCCCACAATTAGTGGTGGCCTGCTAATGAAAATATTCTAGAAATAGCCTCCACAGCAACATCCTCACAGCCAAAGGAGGCAGTAAGGCAAAGCCCAAGGCAAACTAGACTAATGCTAAGATTAGGTCAAAAGAGGACTTTGGTCTCTCAAACCGTTCCCACCTACACTTCCTCCTTCCATGGACACAATACCATTCACGAATGGCGCTCCCTGGCTCATGATGGTGCTGACGGGAAGCCATCCTTCATCACCGAAATTGCCCAAACCACCAAGCCAGACAACATATCATAGGTTTCTTCACAAACGCTAGTTGGAAAAGAATTGGAAGAGATTTCCAGATGACTCTCTGCCATTTTATCTCAACTACCTGTCATAGTTGATCCGACCATCTGCATGGAATTTTTGTCATTTGTCAGGATTTCCCTCAGATACAAGGACTAAATTCAGAAAGTTTCTATGGCAGTTAATTATCTGAGAGGCCGAGCACACCCTTTGCAACACAGATCAGAGGTGTTTAAAAAAAAAAAAAGTTCTGAAAATGAGGCCTTGGTTCCAAACGGTGGCTGCCCCTCACCCAGTGGACACCATCACCACCACCACTTGCTCAATAGTAGGTCAGGGCATGTGCTTGCAGAGGGGAACCAGAGCTGCTGGGCTTACCCTGCAGAAGTGGTGCCTCATTTAATCCACCGCACAACAGAAGACACGGGAATCCCGCCACAGCCTGAATCTGCATCCAGCCAGGATAATGGCAAAGGTAGCCAACATTGCCAGAAGACAATTTGCCACATGCATCAATAAGACTTGGTAGTGAATTATATTGCTGATTTCTCAAAACAGCTCTATGGAACAGATGCCATTATCATCCACCTCTTAAAGATAGAAAATCAAACAGTGAAGACCACGGAAATGAAGAGTCTTGCTCAAGGTCACACTGCCAGGCTAATTTTCACTCCCTTTGAAACACAAATATCTTGAAGATGAGACACCAAGTATCATTTCATTCATTATAGATCTTTCCAAAACTTTGGAAAGTTTCCCCCCACCCCCCCACCCCCACTTTGTAGCTGCTCCTTTTTTCCAAATGCTGACGTGACCTGCCCCCACCCGCCTGGAGGAAAAGGCTGCCTTGGTCTGGGAAGTTCATCTCTCCTGCAAACGTATTTGTGTCTCACTGTTTCTCATGTCTGCGCTTCACCTTAGGGATCTTCCCTTTTTTAAATCAATCCAAATGCTATGGGTAGAATTGTGTCTCCCTTCCCCTGCCCAAAAGCAGATGCTGGAGTCCTAACTTCCAAGCACCTCAGAATGTGACTTTGGAGTCTCTACAGAGGTAATGAAGTTAAAATGAGGTTGTTAGAGTGGGCCCTAACCCACTATGACTGATGTCCTTCTAGAAAGAGATTTGGAGACAGGTTCATCCACAAAGAAAGAACACTGTAGGAACGTGCAGACAGCATCTACAAGCCAAGGAGAGAGGCCGGAGGAGATAGGAACCAACCTTCCCACCCTCTTGGTTTTGGACTTCCGGCCACCAGAACTAAAATGACAAATGTCTGCTGTTTCAGCCCTCCATCCTGTGGTATTGTGTGAAGACAGCCCTAGCAAATGAAGACCCCGGGGAACTCTGCTTTTGCCTGCGCTGCCGACCCAGGGCAGAGGTGGCCTCACAGGAGGCTTTGCTCAGGCATTAGACACCGAGGGACCCTCCGCGTCCCAGCAGTCCACCCAAGCCTTCACTGATTCTCCTCTTCACTGAGGCTCCAAGCTCCCAAGAGGCTTAACAGCATGAATTTTTTTTTCAGTTATATAATTAGGTCCTACTTAAGAAATTTAGAACACCAATTTGTGAGGACAAATTCCATTTGT
The DNA here is from genome assembly GCF_049354715.1 of Callithrix jacchus. NCBI lineage: Eukaryota > Metazoa > Chordata > Mammalia > Primates > Cebidae > Callithrix > Callithrix jacchus. Next base: position 33,002,154 of record NC_133517.1, on the reverse strand, counting down.
CAGGGCACACACAGATTGCAGGTAGCCCTGGAGCTGAGGAACAGCTTTGGGTTTTGATAAAACTTGCCAGTCCACGGCTTTCTGATCAGCCTTGCACTGCTTTGTAGTCTCATATTTCTCTTTTTCTGTGTCGAAGATCTCACCCTCCTAGTGTCTAGGCTTCCGCAGCTGCTTCTTAAAGTAGGCATCAGTAAGATGTTTTGGGTTCTCACAATGCTTAGTTGTTTTTTTTTGAGACAGCCTCAGTCTGATGCCCAGGCTGGAGTGCAATGGTGCCATCTCAGCTCACTGCAACCTCCACCTCCCAGGTTCGAGTAATTCTCATGCCTCAGCCTCCCAAGTAGCTGGGATTATAGGTGTGCGCCACAACACCTGGCTAATTTTTTTTATTTTTAGTGGAGACAGGGTTTCACCATGTTGACCAGGCAGGTCAGAAACACCTGGCTTCAAGTGATCCACACCGCTGGGCCTCCCAAAGCGCTGGGATCCACGTCCGGCCCTGATACCAATTTTTATGGAGGTGGTGATGACAAATTTCTGGTGTGTCCTTTACAGAGGAATTCCATTGAGGACCAGGGGTCCAGCCACAAGTAACAAGCTACTGCCCAGCTGCTTCAGGAAAGCGACCCTCCTGCCTTGGTGGCACCCAGGGAGGATGAGCACTGTGGTCCCAGGGGCCATGCTGGCTCTTAAGTTTTCTCATACACAGACTGCAGTTTCTTGCCATGGCTGGACAGCTTTTGAGGCACATCTCCAGTAGGATAATATCAAGGCATTTTGTGAACTTTAACCACTCAGGTGTCACCATTCTTGTCACCAGCATCTAGTTTTGTAACAGCTGCAAGAATCTTCTTTTCACTCTTGGGTTTAGCATCTAAGTACTTCCTCTTGTACACAGCCTTTCTGGCATACATAGCCAAATGTACTGAGGCTATGAATTCCAGAACATCTGCCAAATCCTCCAATAAAAACAGGATTTGGGCTGCAGCAAGGCTTCCCCTGCTTGGGCTTTTTAGCCCTGAGGTTCCCCCTTTTCACCTTGCCACTGGCAAAAGCCTTCTTAGCTTTAGGTTTTTTCTCCTTAGTATCTGGCTTCTCAACTCTTTCACCCACCATCTTGCAAGTTGGGAATGTGATGTTTAGACACTCTTGTCATTTACCTATTTATTTGAGTAAGGACAAGGAGTTTCTAGGTCCCAGATCTCCAAATTTCCATGTCAACACATAAGCATTGATTTTTGTCCCCCTTGTGAAAAGCTAAGTGATAGATGAATCTTAGAGTCAGTCATCTCTTATTCTTTTTATTTTTAAAAATAAAGCATGAAGGGCTTTGAATTAAAATAATTCACCTAGCACTAAGGCTGAGCCATGCAGCTCCAAAGAACAAAGAAGTTGCAGAAGGAGAGAACTACAGAATTCGTTTTCAAATATCCTAAGGTAGTGTGGGCAGGAAGGGATGTGACAGGAATTCCTAACACCGCCAGGACCCAACGATGCCAAAGATCCTGGGAGCCATTTATTTTTCCTCCTCACTGTACTCTGCTAAGAGCAGCATAAATTATGAGGCAAGGCCAGATAGATATAAAGATCAGATGAAAATCTCACTTAAACCATTATTCATCGAGTAATGTACAGATCTGTCATGCCCATCTTTTTGGTCAGGCTCACAGATCTCTGGCACCAATTGCATCACTCAAAGTTCAGAGAACCACAGAAGCATCCGACCAATTTGCACTTTTGATGAATTAAGGACCCAATCAAAGTAGCCATTAATAAGCTAGAAACAAGCAGGCAAGTGTAAATCTGGGCTTCTGCCTCACACTTCAAACAGATTACTCTACATGGGGAGGAAATGGGCAGCTGGATGATTCTAGAGAGGAGAGGAAGACAAGGAAGAAGGGATGAAAGGAGGGAGGGAGGGATGAACATACACACACAAACATAAGCCAGATTTTCTGTCACTAAACTCTGTAATACAGATGTGCCCATCTGTCAGTATATGACAATCTGGATTTACACATATGCAAAATTGGAGGTGGTTATTTGTTCCACCAATAGGTTCATGAGGAACATGGCTCACAGGAGGCTAAATGGTCCCCTGGATAACTTAAAATGGTTTCAATTGATATAATCAATTATAATACAGATTACTAGCATAATTATTCTTTTTAAAAATTGTCTCATTTTTTATTTTAAAAAACTTTACTTCAAGTTCTAGGATATATGTGCAGAACATGCAGGTTTCTTTCATAGGCACACATGTGCCATGGTGGTTTGCTGCACCTATCAACCCATCATCTAGGTTTTAAGCACTACATGCATTAGCTATTCGTCCTAATACTCTCCCTCCCCTTGCCCACCAACCTCTGACAGGCCCCGGTGTGTGATCTTCCCCTGTGTCTACATGTTCTCATTGTTCAACTCCACCTTTGAGTGAAAGCATGCAGTGTTTGGTTTTCTGTCCCTATATTAGTTTGCCGAGAATGATGATTTCCAGCTTCATTCATGTCCCTGTAAAAAACATGAACTCATTCTTTATGGCTGCATAGTATTCCATGGTGTATATGTGCCACATTTTCTTTATCCAGTCTATCACTGATGGGCATTTGGGTTGGTTCCAAGTCTCTGCTATTGTAAATAGTGCTGCAAAAAACATACGTGGGCATGTGTCTTTCTAGTAGAATGATTGATAATCCTTTGGTTATATATCCAGTAATGGGATTACTAGCATAATTATTCTCATTAAAGAAAAGAATGAATTCCAAGGAATATTTGAGAAAGGTGTCATGCTCATTCCTGGTTGGCTTTCATTCCCACAGTGTTCCCCCAAGACAGAGCAAGGGAAGGGTCAGCTGGGGAGAAGAGGCTTCTTCTCCGAGTCTCCCAGAACATCCCAATGTTGAATGGAAGAGGGGCCTGGAGCAGTCATAGGAAAGGAAACCCACTGGCATAGGGAAAACAGTGACTATCCTGCTGGGACACTTCTCTGATGTCATAACCCATTTATGCCTGAGGCTGCAATGTTTTGAATTTTTGCAATCAGACCTTGGCAATGACCTTGAGCAATAGGATTTAAGTAACTCCCACATGTTTAGCATTCCAATAATGGGACACTAGGCATAAAATGGATTTTAAGCAGGTAGCCAGGAAGGACTTCATCATTGACTTCCCTGAGGTGTGCAGCTATAAATCCCAAAAACCCTAGAAAGGTGGCAGGGGGACACCCTCTTTCCCCCAGATCTAGCAGAACAATATCACAAGCATCTTCCCTGGACCAAAGAGGAGGACTGAAATGACTATTTCTCATAAAAGGTGGCTTGACTATTTTTATGACAGAGTGTTTATTTCTTCATGTAATACAAAGTTTACGGATAAGCATTTTGTCAAGATAATAAAGCAACACATCCTGGCCTTAGAAATTCAGTAGGAAGTAAATCTAAATTAGATTCCAACCCATAGGGTTTAGACACTGAAGGATTTAAAGAAAGAAAAGAAAAAAACTTTCTCTAATAGCAATTCATTTGCAAGGTGACCCAAGGCAATAATTTTAATGACAAGAATGTGTAGTCATGTTAAGTATGGCAGGTTCACGGGTCCGATTTCTGTAATTAAATAATAACTGACAACTGGGAAGGGTAAGAGAAGAAAGGAAAATAAATTTAATCCTGCTTAATGAAAGGTACAGACCACGATGAAATCTCATTCATGAACCGGTTTAAAAATCATTGAAACTTTTAAAAAATAGCAAATGCTCAAAAAATTGCAAGCTAAGCTAAGCACTTCGGGGAACTTAACTTGAACAACACAATAATTGTACAATGTGGCCTGTTGTTATCCCACAGAGCAGGAAACTGAGCCTTGAGCACTTGAGGAAGTGGTGTGAATGCAGCGGCCAAGCACCCAGCCACTCTTCCCACAGGCCTCTAGGGGAGGAAGAGTTCATCTTTAGCTTAGATGTCAAGACAACAAATCTGCCATTTCAATTCTCTTTGTCCCTCACTTAAGAACAAGTCCTAATATTTTTAAGTAATAAGTGTATCGCCAAAAATGAATGACTTAGAAATATGAATGAGAAATTTCCATGTCGAATATTTGAAAAGAAATTTTCTTTGTACCACATAGACAACAATCAAGTATAGCTTAGATTGTCACATATTGCTTAAGTGAAAAAAAAAAAAATTTCAACGTTAGTGTAATTCTCAGCCACTGGAGGAATATCAGCTTTTATTAAGTTAATATTTCTTGTACCTAAGTAAACATTCCTGTCTGTTCTCACAAGCAACAAATAAGTAGATATTCCTTGAAACTCCGCATGTCTTTCTTTGGATAATCACTGAGCAGTTACAGAACAACTAGCCCCATTCAACATCTGACACCAGGATGTCTGACTCAATGCAATTTTATGCCAAATCTATATGTCTCCATCCCTGAGAACCAGCTCCTGGGCAAGCACTGTTTGTTGGCCTCCAGAGCAGGGAACAGGACAATGCCCAGTGTTCCTCCTCAGTCATCTCTGTTAATGCGGAAGAAAAATGAGGGACACATCCTTCTGGAAATTGTTTTTGACAACAGAAATAATGCCATTAAAAGAATCTACCTTTATGCAAGAGAGGAACTAATTCTGTGTTCAGGTAGAGGGATTAAAAATATAACAATAATAAAACTATTGGTTTTGGTTTTAAATACACACACACACGCATTTTAAAGCCCCTCTGATGATTCCCATATAAGTCTTTGGGTAAGGTGCAGGTGTGCCATGCTTTGAAACTCACCCAGACAGAAAGACTAGAGGTAAATTTACTGCCAGGATATATTTTGCACCATCATCTGACTTTTTCTTTTCTTTTTTTTTTTTTTTTTCTTTTTTTGAGACAGGTTCTCACTCTGTCACCCAGGCTGGAGTGCACTGGTGCAATCATGGCTCACTGCAGTCTAAAACTCCTGGGCTTACAAGATCCTCTCACCTCAGCCTCCCCAGTAGCTAGGACTACAGGTAAGTGCCATCACTCCTGACTAATTTTTAATTTCCTTGTACAGGCAGAGTCTCCTTCTGTTCAGACGTCCCAGGCTGGTCTCGAACTCCAGCACAAGTGATTCTCCCTCCTCAGTCTCTCAAATTACTGGAATTACAGAAATGAGCCACCACACCCAGCCATATTTTCCCTCTTGTATGAGAAGGGAGGAGGTATCGGAAATGTAACCTTCACCTTGAACAGGATGACTTTCTTCAGAGGTCATCTGGGTGAGTTTCAAAGGATACCACACCCACACCCCACCCGAAGACTTACAGGGAACCATTGGAGGGGCTTTAAAATGCTTCATACAAATACATAAGTTTATGTATATGTGTATGTATATATATGTGTGTGTATATATATATAAAAGCAAAAACAGTCATTTTATTAACCTTATATTTTTTAATCCCACTTCCTGAACATAGAATTAGTTCCTTTCTTGCATAATTGTAAATGTTTTATGGCATTACTGATTTTTTTTCTTATTTTTCTTAAAAATGAAACAGCAACTTCTCAATTTGTCCTGAGTCACCTACTTGAACTTTTTCATGGAGTAGAGAGCTAACATTCACTGGATGTGTACCGGGCACCAAGCAACACAGTAAGCTCTTTACCTGATTATCTAATTTGCTTCTCAGTAACTACTTGCTTAGGCAAGTCTCTCTGTTTTTCAGACAAAAAAAATTAAGGCTCAGAGAGCGACAGCCCTCTGTTGTGTGCCCACAGGCTGGAAAGTAATTAACCTGGCCTAAGCTATCTGGCCGACCCTGAAGACTCATATGGCCCTATAACCCAACAGAAACCTCTTCGGTAAAGGGCTTGCTCTGTTTCCTAGTGAGAGCTGAATAGCATGCATCGTCCTTTCATCTACACAGGTGCTTTTCTTCTTCTTACAAATAATGCCTCATTTGCTATTTAAGTTTTTGAAGAAAAATAAAGACAAGAAATTATTAGATAATGTAGTGTCCTTCCAATCTGCTGCTTGGCATCCTCTACCACAAAGGTCATCTGTCGCCATTAAGTCATCTGTCATCAAGAAAAGACCAAGATAGAGGTAAAGACTGGACCATTAAAGATACCAATAAGCTATGTGTGGCTTAACATAAAAACAAACACACATTCGCAGGTGGTACGTCCACCATCACAGCCAAAAGCAGCCCAGGAAGCTGAGTAACATGCACATCAGCCTCCCCTCTCACATGTGCAGGCAGATCTGTCTGTCTCTGTCTTCAATTCTCACTCCAGTACTTTTACAAAAAGGCTTCTTTTCTTCTCTGCACTTCCCCTCCCTAGCTGTGTCCCAGACAATCCTAAGAATCCCAAATTGAATCTCATTCTCTGAGAAGTAGAATGCTGAGAGATGACATGCATTGTGAGAATGTAATTCCAACCCCAATGTCTAGAATACAAGAGCCCCAGCGCATCTTAAGACCAGGCACTTTTATACACTCATCACAAAGAACGGTGGGATACTTGTTTAAACATCAGAGAACCCAATCTCCCCTTTAATTCCACTGCCAAGCTTGATTTCACTCCAGCCACTTCATCAAATGAATTTATAAAATAGAGCCCAACGAAAAGAAATTTAAAAAAAAATGTACTCCACAAGCAAAACTTGTCGCACCAGCAACAAATATCCCTTCTCTGCTTGCTACATAGCCCGCCTCAAGGAAAAAATTTGTCAAGTGGCTTTTTAAGATCCTCCCCGCTCCATCTACTTTGTCCTTCTGGAAGAAATGTTACTGACACAGTTAAGACATGTCAGCCCTTACCTTTCTGTAAGTAACAAAATGGTGGTTAAAAGTCCTTGTCCATTCAGTGGTTGAGACTCTTGCTGCGACTTGAGTATCTCCCCAGGGAACACTCCCTCTGCCCTGCTTTGCCTCCCAGCCTCTCCCTTCAGCTTCAGTCAAACATTAACCATGAACATTTTTTATTGATCTTCGGGAACCACTGGGGTATCATAAAAAGCGTCATTACATTTACCCTAGGAAAGAAATGGCTTTGTACCAAAAGAAGTGTAATTTACATCTAATCCATCTCAAAACAGGTTGCTACATTGTTCAATGTAGTCGAGTCTATGAAAAGACAAGAAGTTCCAGTGGAAAAGCTTTTTGTGTGTTCAACTATCTCCATGACATCAAAGACTTTTGTTCATATTTTGCTCCCCCAGCACTTGGCACAGGAGACTCGATCAGCAAATATTTGCGTAGATTCCATCTCGAACACCAAAGAAAGAGCAGGGGCACCATTTCTGAGCAATGACACAGTTCATTGATAACCAGCCACAAGAGACAACGTAAATGATTCAGAAGACATGAGGGAAGGCGAAATTTAGCTGTGCCTGCTTCTGAAATCCAAGGGTCCCTTCCAAAGTCCACGAGAAACAACTGATAGCAAATTTTACCCCAAACCCAAACCAAGTCCTTTTCCCCCCACAATTCAGGGAACAGAAGTACCTAGGAACAAGTTATTTTTCCCTACTCAAAATGAAGATTTTGATTAACCAATAAAAGGCAATACGCTCAGATATCTCAAATCAAGGCTTCTTTTAGACTGATTCCTGATTTCCACACCTCAGTCACTCTGGGAATCCACACTAAAGGTGAGCATCAACGTCATGTTTGCGTCCAGTGTGTCACACTTGGTCCTGTTTCTGTGGACCTTCTCATGCTCATTTCTGGGCTTCTCCTGAGCTGGGGTTGTGATTTCCATTCCTTTCCAGGTGTGCACCTGGCAGAAGGAAAGCACAGGAGCCCAGCCCACTCTCTAGAAGGGCTCCCTCCTTTCCAGATTTCATGAGAAGGCTTCGTGAGTGCTCTAAGCCACTGCGGGAATACGCCTCATGTATTCCAGGACCCTGCAAGTGAAACCATCCAGCTGCATGCCAGCAGTTAGCATCCCTGGTGGACTGGTGGGTTCTGCAAGGGCCCTTCTTCCTCTGTCCCACAGCCAGCATCACTCATTTCGGAGAATGAGGTTATCCAGGCTAAGCACTTCTCACATTCTTCACACCTCTGCTCTCCTATTAGCTGAATAAAGTGTGCTTGTTCTACAAAGTCAAATTGCCTCCACTTGCCACATGTTTCAGTTCCTGGAATCAAGGGCAAGCATCTCATCACACAGCATTGCTCAGAAAGAAGTTTGGATCTTCTTTGGAAATTTTAAAATAATAAAGTGCTTTTAAATTTGAGTTTTTTCAAAAATAAAATGCATATATATATCATTTATAGTCACTATTTTTCAGCAACAGTAACAATGTTTGTGACACGTTGGTATATCAATTACAATTTTGTTTTCTCACTTGATCTTTACAGCATGTCTGCAAAGTAGATTCCAGTTTAAAGATAGAAAATGGGGGCACAGAGAGGTTTTATTTCTTGCCTAAGTCACACAGCCTTTGACTATAGAATTGGGACTCCAACCCTGATCTGATTCAAAGCAACTATTCACTACAACTATAGACTCTGCCAGATTTTTTTCCTTTCAGCTTTATGAGAGTCATAAAAAAAAAATCCAAGGGCAGAAATCCCTGTATGAGCCCATTCCTGTTGGAAGACGGCCAAGTTCCAATATGGAGTTCACCTGTACATTACATGCTACCTTTTGCCCCCAGCTTCCAATTCAAAGAATTAGGTTGATGAAACACTGAAAACACCAAAACCACCCATTAGAGAAATTAACAGGTGATTGAATTTCTGAATTACAGAGGCTGTTTCTGTACTCTAGGATACCAGGTTAACAAGATTCTGAGAGCTGTTCATATATTCCTTACATGGTTTATATATCCTTCCAGATGAAATCCAAAGAGTAAGAGCATGCATGTTCCAGGGTGACCACCACTGCATTTTAGAAACCCATTTTCATGCAAAAGTGAGACATTGCTAGTTCAATAGACTGGCTAATAAGAATAAGAGAAATAAGGAAAATGTAATTGACAAAGATTACTGATTTAATTTTCCAAAGCAAAGGAGATACGATTTATAGGATAAAAACAACCAAATGCCAGGCACAGTGGCTCACGCCTGTAATCCCAGCACTTTGGGAGGCTGAAGCAGGCAGATTGCCTGAGGTCAGGAGTTTGAGACCAGCCTGGCCAACATGGTGAAACCCATCTCTACTAAAAATGCAAAAATTATCCAGGCGTGGTGGCAGGTGCCTGTAATCCCAGCTACTTGGGAGGCTGACTCAGGAGAATCACCTGAACCTGAGAGACAGAGGTTGCAGTGAGCCTGGGTGACAGAGCACTACCTCCAAAAAAAAAACTGAACAAGTGAATGGACTTGGCCTTGTGCTTTTGACTCACAGCTTCATGATGGTGAAAGCATTTCAACACTTTTGTCTATAATCACGTTTTAAGAATTCCTCCAATATTATCCCTAGAAAATATATAAATAATTAATTTATGAACATTTGTTAGTAAGAAATTAGGTCTAGATAGCCTCCCAGACAGACAAAAAAGTCATGGAAACTTGGAATTACTCCTAAAAGTAAAAATGTTACATTCCTAATATTTTTATTCTATTTTATTGTATTGTATTGTATTGTATTTTTTTGAGATGGAGTTTCGCTCTTGTTACCCAGGCTGGAGTGCAATGGCGCGATCTCGGCTCCCTGCAACCTCTGCCTCCTGAGTTCAGGCAATTCTGCCTCAGACTCCAGAGAAACTGGGATTATAGGTGCCCACCACCACGCCTGGCTAATTTTTTGTATCTTTAGTATACAACATAGAACCTATCTCTACAAAAAATTTAAAAATTAGCTGGTGTTGCCCAGGCTGGTCTTGAACTTCTGACCTCAGATGATCTACCAGCCTTGGCCTCCCAAAGTGCTGGGATTACAGGCATGAGCCACCACACCCAGCCTATTATTATTCTTTAAAACTCAAAATGGAATCTATGAGTGCTAAATTTTTCAATTTTCAGGTACTTGCATTTTATATGTTCTTTATGTGTTACTTATTACACATTCAGAATATTTTATCATGAGTCCATCAACATATAAGCATCACCTAATATAAGTGTAAAATAATATTTTAATTACTTAAAATCTGACTTGCTCCTGTTAACCTGATGATGGCAGGAACTCTGTCTTCAATTAGCACTGAATAAATATGTCTTAGAACTCAACTCCATTCAGTTATGACTACCTGCAGGCTCAATCAAGGCCAATAGGAACCCAGAAAAGCAAATTATTTTGAACTGCATGAAACCTAGAGTTCACAGTTTTTGTTCCACATTTATTTAGTGGAATGAAGTGAAACTAATTTTCTGCTAGTCATTATTTTTAAACTGAAGCAGAATCTTCATTAACTACATTTGCTGGCCAGGACAGAGTCCATTTTCTGATAAAGTTAATCAAAACAGCTTCCACTTATACTTTTCTTTTTTGGAAAAAGAAAAGCAGCTCTTATACTTTTTCTTTTTTGGAAACAGGGCCTTGCTCTGTCACAGGCTGACAGGCTAGAGTGCAGTAGTGCGATCCTGTCTCACTGCAGCCTTGGCCCCTCAAGCTCAAGACATCCTCCCACCTAAGCCTCCCAAGTGGCTGGGACTACAGGCACGCACCACCATATCCCATGTTTTGCAGAGATGGTGTTTCACCATGTTGCCCAGGCTGGACTCCAACCCCTGGGGTCTAGGGATCTGCCCACCTCAGCTGCCCAAAATGCTTAGAATTCAAGCGTGAGGCAACCTGCCCAGCCTATACTTACTTTTGAGTTTGTTTGGGTTTGGAGTTTTTGTTTGTTTGGAGGCTTTTCTGTTGAGTTTTGTTTCAGCAGTTTTGCAAACCAGAACACTTGAGAGAATTATTACAATATTTAAAACTTAGATAACAAAATGAATCACTAGTTTCAAGTAAAAAACTGAATTGCCAGGTGAGGTGGCTCACACCTGTAATCCTAACACTTTGGGAGGCCGAGGCAGGCAGATCACGAGGTCAAGAGTTCAAGTCCATCCTGGCCAACATGGTGAAACCCTATCTTTACTAAAAATACAAAAATTAGCCAAGCATGGTGGCGCCTGCCTGTAGTCCCAACTACTCAGGAGGCTGAGGCAGGAGGATTTTTTGAACCCAGGAGGCGAAGGTTGCAGTGAGCCGAGATCCTACCACTGCACTCCAGCCTGGGTGAGAGTGAAACTCCATCTCAAAAAAAAAAAAAAAAGAAAAGAAACATTCCCAGCTACTCAGGAGACTGAGGCAGGAGAACTGCCTGAACCCAGGAGGCAGAGGTTGCAGTGAGCCAAGATCGCGCCATTGCCCTCCAGCCTGGGTAACAAGAGCAAAACTCCGTCTCAAAAAGAAAAAAAAAAAAGAAAGAAAGAAATATTGAATCATATATAATGCTGTTTAAAAATCTTAGCTGACAGCCACCTTGGTGCTCTTTTGACAAATATTTAAGGAAGACAGTTTAAGGCTAGTAAAGATTTTCTTTACCACTATCTCCTCTGACAGAAGTGGACCCACTCGGCACTTTGTTTATTCCAGGAAGATTTTTAACTTTATCTATAGATGCTGGCTCCGAGCAACTGCCCAGTAGGCAGGGCCCTTAATCTGGTTTCAGCTACCCGTGCCATGAAACTACTGGAGAATCTCATGAACGGGATGGCTAGTAAGTATTCACGTCATCAGCTGTACATTGGACAAATGTGTTCCAGATCTTTCCAAACTAGAGTTCCCTAAAACTGGGTCTTACAGTATGAAATCCTGGTTCAGGGTATGTCCCTGGGTCTCTTGCTCTGTTGCCCAAGCTAGACTGCAGCATGCAATCATGGCTCATTGCAGCCTTGACTTCCTGGACTTAAGTAATCCTCCTGCCACAGCCTCCAAAGTAGCTGGGACTACAGGCAAGTGCCACCACACCAGCTAATTTTTGAAATTTTGGAGAGATAGGTTCTGTGTTGCTCAGGCTAGTCTTGAATCCCTGAGCTGAAATGATTCTCCTGCCTCAGTCTCCCCAAGTGCTGGTATTACAGATGTGGCTCACCGTGCCTGGCTGGCACTCTGGATTTCTGATGCAAGTGGTCACATGGGTCTTTCTGAAAAACACTAGCTTGGGGAGTCATTGCTTTTTCTGCAGTAAATATTCTTTAGCAACACCTGTACTTAATTGAGATTAATTATCCCACATGTAGAACCCATTTCTGCAGGAATGTCTGAGATAACCATGCTGTCAGTCTGATGTTGAACACACAAGCTGGATTTGGTAGACATGAGCATGCTCATCTTCCCTCAGACATATTTTTCTCAGCTAAGCTTTTTATTTCATCTTGGATTTTCTTTAAATTTCAAGAAATTACAATCATCTTATTGGTTTTTTGAGACCTATCTCTGTCTCTTATCAGATTTCACCTAACCAGCTTTTGCTCCCATCCAGCTCATGCTCAGATCATGGCATCTGGCTTCCATCTTCACTGCTCCACTGAAACCACCCTGGCCAATGTGGCCAACGACCTCCTTGTGATAACCAGATGGACACTCTTTGGTCTGCAGCTCACCTGACCTCTCACAACAATCAACACCATGGCTAGCTCTCCTCAAATTTCCATTTGCCCTGACTTCCTTGCCAATACTCTGATTTTTCTTCTATCTCTTGAGCCAGTCCCTTGCAGTCCTACTGTGGGTTCATCCAACTCCTTGGGCCCAATCCCAGGTTATCTTGTCTTGTCACTCACTCTGGGGGTCGGGGTCAACTCTGCTCCCATCTACTTGGCAACATCCCAAGTCTCTCTCGAGACCAGATCTCTCCTCTGGTCAAGGCTCTGGTTTTCTATATCCAACTAATTATTCCACAGCTTCCCCAATATGTCCCATGTGCACAAGAAACTCCACACAGCCAAAGTGAACCATCCTGTTTTAATTCTTCCAAAACATATGCCTCCTAGGACAGTACCCCCACATGTTAGTCCTGGCAGTCATCACCACTTAGCCAGACAGTGTGCAAGCAGGAGACTAGTATGCATGTTATCTTTGTTTGGAAGGACTAAGACTTGGACACTAAGGCTTATTAAATGGTCTCCCTTCTCTGCCTGTGGGTCTCTCAGTAGACAGCAAAACAGCATTGCCTCTGAAAATTCTTCCTTTAAGAAAAGTATTTCCTGGGAAATAATATTCTTTTTAATAAATGGTGAAATTGATCTTCACATGCAAAATGATGAAATTGGACCCTGACCTCACAGCATTCAGAAAAATTAAAATGTTTCAAAGATATAAGGGCTGAAAGTATAAAATTCTAAGAAGAAAGCAGAGGTAAATCTTTATGACCTTGGATTTGGAAATGATTTCTTAGCCATGGCATCAAAAGCACAAACAACAATAGAAAAAAAAACAACAACAATAAATTGGACTGGACTTTATCAAAATTAAGAACTTTTTTGATTCAAAAAACACTATGAATAAAGTGAAAGACAACTTATAGAATTGAAAGAAAACATTTGTAAATCACATATCTGACAAACTGTATCTAGAAGATATAAACAAATCTTACTACTCAATAAATAGATAACTCAATCAAAAAATTTATAAGATATACAAATAGCCAAAAAGCACATGAAAAGATGCTCTTCCTTAGGCATAAGCACAATGCAAATCAAAACCACAGTAAGATGCCATTTCAGACCCACCAGGGTGTTTCATACCCACCAGGACCGTTATAATAAAAAAGAGATAATACCAAGTACTGAAGAGGACATGGAGAAATCAGAATCCTGATAAACTTCTGGTGGGGGGGCGTAAAACAATGCAACCACTTTGGAAAACAGTCTTGGAGTTTTATCAAAAACTTAAATATAGAGTTACCATTTGACTCATCAATTTCACTCTTAGGTGTATAGCCAAGAGAAATAAAAAGATCACACAAAAACTTGTACACAAATATTCATAGCAACATTATTCATAATAGCCAAGAGGTAGACACAACCCACATGTTCATCAGCTGATGAATGGATAAAACATGGTGTATCCATGATAGACTATTAGCCATAAAATATATGAAATACCGATACACACTACAATAAGCCTTAACCTTGAAAACGTTAAGCTTAGTGAAAAAAGTTGGACAAAAAAGGCCAAATATTATTATTTCATTCACATGAAATGTCCAGAATAGGCAAGTTCATAGATACAGAAAGTAGAGTTAGGAGTTGCCTCCAGTTGAGGGGCGGAGAGTGAGTCAGGAGCTGAGAGCTACAAGATATGGGGTTTCTTTTGAGAGTGATGAAAATTTTCTAAGATTGTGGTGGTTGCACAACCCTGAAAATACACTAAAAACTACTAAATTGTGCACCTTACATTGATAATCTGTATGGTATGTGAATTATATCTCAATAAAGCTGTTTCCCCCCAAAAAAGAAGTATTCCCTGCAACCAGTGCATATTCACTGCAAAATAATGAAAGTGAGCTCTGACATAAATACACAAAACACAGGCTAAACATTTGCAGTCACCTTGATCTAGGCCCTTCAGATCATTTTGTTCTATTACCAGAAATGTCTTGGGGTTTTCAAAATCATTTATTTTCCTTTACGTATATGAGGGGGGTTTTGTTTGTTTTTCACTAATTTTACCTATTATTTGACCTCTTTTGTGTTTTATGCTAGTAAGTGTAAATAAGAACATTTCAGTCCACAAAGATTATCTTTGCCCTGGATAAAGAAGTAGAAAATGACAATGTGAGCTCCTCTGACAGTGTCTCAGCTCAGGCAGTGTAGCCCTAGATAAACCCCTTGACTTGACTGCCTGCCTGAAAGAGAAGACTGTTTCCTTTCTGCGTGACTAAACCTAGAAAGTCAGGAGATGAGACAACCAAATTCTCCTCCCTTTGATTTTTCCACTCAGGATTACATTCGGCCTGATCTCAGGAACAATCCAGGAGTTTCTGGAAAAGCCATGTTACCTTCAAACCAGAATTTTCCAACAGTTACCGGAGGAAACACGGGAACCGAAAGCTCACATCTGCAATTTTCATAATTCCCGTGCCTCAGGAGGTCCGTGGGAGCAGGCCACAGTGCAGGAGAACGAGGAGGAAGAACAGAAGCCCTGCTAGGGAGAGACCCCCTGGCTCCATCAATAAGCCTCAGCCAGCGCCAGATCCCTTCTAAGGAGGCCTGAGAGGAGGCAGGCAGAGGACCCTCACTTCCTTGCTGGAGTCCCACTTGGCCCACATGCTCCCGCTTTAAACCTGATTAGATTGACCAGCTTCCCCAAAAGGCAAGGCTCCAGAGGGTTTTGTTTAATTCCCAGATATTCCCAAGTCATCGTTCCTAAGCATGAGAAAGGGAATTGCCTAGAATCAGGACTATATCTAAAGGGATTTATAGACAGAGGTAGCTGAACTTTTTCCAAGTTACCACTTTATGCAAAAGAAAATCAATGGTAGCTAACTACACAAGACTTGACTAGAAGTTTTCCAAACTCTTCCACTCTTTATCTCTGAAGAGAGGGGTTTTTCTCCACACAAATAATAGGTTTTAGTACAAAGGTTCTCAACCTTGGCTGCATGGAGCCACGGAGATTCTGATTTAACTGGTCTTTGGTGAAACCTGGCAGCAGTCATTCTTAAGGTTTCCCTGGCTCCAATGTGCGGCCGAGGTTGAGAACTGCGGCTTTGTGTCTACCCTCCACCCAGCACTTTCGCTCTGCATATATTATCTCATTTAATCTTCACGACAACACTGGAAGGTATTTTTACTACAAGTAAAGAAATAAAGGAACAAAGAAGATACAAATTGAATCTCTAAGATTTGAATCCAGATCTGATTCAAAAAATAATAATAATTAAAGCCTGCTACTCTTGGTGACGCTGCCATAGCCACTGCTGAATGAGCCTCCTGCCCAGCCCTGCTTACCTCCCGGGAGCTGCAATCAGACAACTGGGGTGTGGGGGATCGAGTCCACCAGGCAAATTGATCAGCTCAGACCCACAGCCAAAATATCAATGCTTCCACCCTAATTACATTCTCGCCCATCACCCCTCCCACTCAATCTTTCTGAGAATTATATTTTCAGGAATCCTACCCTAGCTGAGAAGCCTGCTTAGGTAGCATTTTCAGGAACTAGTAATACTCACCACTTCATCCCCTAGAGCGTTTACCCCGACAGCTCCACTCCAACTCACGTCCTCTTATATTTCCTCCCCTTCTCCCTTGTTACAGACCATTAGCACCACCTGACCCCCTCAAATGCAGCCACTGACTTTCAGCTGGCCAGGAGGCAGGCATCCTCTTCCACAGCTAGTAAGGAAGTGGTTCACTTGAGTGTAGCTCGGTTTAACTCAGACAAGCCAGGCCTAGCCAACAGATGCTGTTCAGAGTTATACATAATGCCGGGAGCACCTTGCCCCCAGCATTATGAATTATCTTGATTCAGTGGACTTTCTAAAATGTACCCTCCCCTCAATATTGAAAATCCGGTCCCAGATGAGGGTAGAAAGTGGCTCCCAACACAGCCATCCTGACCTGGAATTTAACGTCGGTCTGCAAGGACCTTGGACTTTAATTATTTTTTTATATCTCTGGAATACAGTTTCCTTTTCTTTTTTGGTCACAAAGCAAAGAAGTATAGAAAGAATTACCAAAAGTCAAAGTAAAAGTGAAAAAGAAAAACAATGAAAACGAACGGAATTACCAGGGACCCAGTCCCACGGGACTCAGGGTCAATGGCATATTTTCTGAGCTTGACATGGGCAATGAGAACTTATTTATCCCAATCTTGATTCAGCTCCCTAATAATCCGGTATTCTTTAAGGCATATTGGTTTTACGGTAAACCCAGCTGACAGCAATAACTTAAGCATGATCCTATATGGCAGATGCACCTGAATGTGTATTCTGAGCTCGGGAATCTGGGCGTGGCCAACGTGGAGATCGGTTCCTCGTCTATGAGGAACATCTGAGCATCTCTCACCGCACCTTCCACCCTCCGCCCCATCCCATGGAACGTGGGCAATACTGGGGCTGGAGGCCCTTTGTTTTGGGTTTAATGAAGTTTTCCACGTGGAGGTTATTTAAACTGGATAAACTGATGCTTTTTGCAAGTAGATGTGCTTCTCCTATCCAGCCCACTGCCACCGGACTCTGTCCCTCTGCATGTGAGCCCCCCGTAAAACCCATGTCTTATTTGCTGGCTCTGGGGCTCCTCTGCAGCCTCTTGAAACTTGCACCAGAGGTTCTTGAAACTTGAATCCCTATAGGAGTCGATAGGGGTTGGGCACAATGCTGTTTAAGACCAAAAATTTAGAGACTGGTAAATTGAGACTGAATCCCAATTTTTATTCTTTAGCTATTCTTTGGCCTGGATATTCTTCACCAATATGGGTTTGGAAATTCTAATGTGGACCCTCGATATCACACCCCTCCTCTGTTTGTTTGGGCTTATAATTATAATGGCCCAACCAAGGAAGTAAAAACTGAGGTAGATTATGGGTCTTTGTTAGGGAGATCTGAACCCTGTTTGTCTAAAAATTGTACCAAGTTATTTAAGGACATGTTGAAGGCGTAAAGAGAAGATCCCAACATTTTCCATAAATTGCTTTTCTAAAGAGACTTTCAGCTCCACTTCTCCTGACTTAAAAGTATTTTTCATTCATCCCCCAGCCACACTCAGACCAGAAACTGATAGCAGTTAACCTTATCTGTCATAAGCCTAAGCAACTGGTGGCTGATCACCCTATCTCATGCTATTACTAGGCCGTTAGGAAGCTAAAATTAAAACCTGGTATCATTAACATACCAGACCAAATACAGAGAAAGCCACAGAAAGTCAAGTTCAAATCCTCTTGTAAGTTTCTATTTTAAAAAATAAAATATAGCAAGCTTCACTGAGAGACCTTAAGATGGGTCACTAGACATCACAGTAAACACGATTTTTATCATACTGTTAGTATTTCTCAGCCAATCAATGGCTTCTGGAAGCATGGTGGGAACCCTGATTTCTGTAGGTAGCCACTAAATTGTTGCCCTGACTTTATAATCCTGCAGCAATGTCTTCAGATTCTGTGAAGTCTAGAACCCTTTCCAGTGGGAAACCTGCACACTTATAGCCAAATTGTAGAGACCCTATCTAAAGCTGGTTTAAAGATGCAGAATTTATTTTGCCACCAGAAATGTTCATGTGTTGGATTTAGGGGTGGGCTCAAATTTTGCTTGACTGTTTGATTAAACCGTTACTTTGATGACCTCTATTTAGCTCATGTCTATTCTGTGCCAGGCACTGGGCAAAGTGCTTGGCTTCTGTTATCTCTGATGTGCACACATCTGAAAGGCAGGTCAAACCTCCAATCCCCATTTACAGTTGAGGAAACCGATGCTCAGGGAAGTCAAATATCTTGCTCAAGTTCACATAGCTGGCAGGTGACAAAGCCAGGATTTGAATAAGGCGTGCTGACTCACGACTGTTGCCACAGTGAAGGTTGTTCCTAATCAATGTCATGACCTAGTCACCACCTCTACCCTGACACCCTGGCCACACCCTTCTCTCTTTGCTTGCCCTTGTGGTGGCTTTATTGCTACCAACCAGAAGAGGCCTTTGAAGGTAACTGTTTTACAACAGTCTAAAAAAGAATCTGAAGAATTTATGCCAAAACTGAAATCATTGCTTTGGGCAAACTCTAATGTTCAACTAGGCAGTGTTAAACCAGCCCGATTTACTCTTAAGCTCTTATACCTCAGGATATATTTATGTAAATTACCCCCGACAGCGCCGTCTAAATACATTGGTCTCCATTTCAGAAACTGCCTGGACTCACTAAGTTTCTCCTGAGGTTGAGGAGGGCAACTGCTGATCGCTTTCTTTCAGCTTTTCCAGGCTTCAACGATGTCTGCCATGTGCTGTGGATCATGAGAAAAAGTTTCTTTTCTAGATATCCTCCAGCTAATAAATGGAGGGCAATAAAATTAGAATATTATCATTTCGCAAACCCCTACGGAAGTAAGTCTAGGCAAGGGTCATCCATGGCTGCTACCTCACAGAAAGAGACAGCTGGTCATCGTGCACCTGCTTGTAGATATGAAATGCTACTTATGAAGAATTCTTGCCGAAAGCATCGCATCTGGATCAGATGCGATTCTGGATTCACCCAACAATTGCGAAATTGCCAGAATCAAAATGGAGTTGCCAATGTTAAAAATAAAAACAAACCCTGACAAATAGACCTGTGGAAGACGATGAAGACAGGTTCTCGTGCGTGTATGCCTAATAACAAAGCTATCACAAGTCTCAAAAACCACAGTCTTGCAAAATGGCCACTGCAACCTTACACAAAAAAATACTTCCACAAGGACATCTGCCCAGCAACTCCCTGTCCAGCTGCACTGGAATCACCCTTCTTATTAAACTTTATAGCCAAGTATGAGCATTTCAAAATAATTATGTAGTCCTCCTCATTTTTTCCTTTGAAAACTTTTGTCTTTCTTTACCTCCCTGAATCCATGCATAGTTTACTATGGCAGACATATTCCCATTGCAATGATCTATTCCCAAACAAATATTTTCTTTTAGAAAGCTTTGCTCTGTTGTTCAGCTTGACTATGTAAGAGGAAATCTCTTTGCTGTGATTGTATAGAAGATGCAGAGATATTCTCTGTATTGGCATTTTTCTGTGTCTTCCCTTGGTGAAAGCAATGGATGGAATGTTAAAGGGCAACTTAATAAGGACTTTCCATAGTGGTGTTAGTCAATGAGATCCATCCAGAATATAACTTTCTGATAGTCAATTTGATTCCAGAATAGTGAAAGAGACCCAGAAGAGTACACATAGTCAGAAACCAAAATTCACCTTTAAAAATTTTGTACTGTTTTCAGAAATCATACTTTTAGCAATGATATCAATATTAATTATTCTAAAACATGTATAGTAAGGCAAATAGGTAATTATGTTAATATTGTCTGGAACCGAGATTTTAGGTAGAAGAGAGAAGATATACAAATACAAAAGAAGCTAAACTTAAAAAAATCCCTGTGATACTAAACTCAAATTCAGAATGTTAGTATGAACTCATGATGCATTTTCTTTGAAGTAGTGTTTTCAATTCTGTCCACTGAAAAAGGCTGGGAACAATGATCAACTCTTAACCAATGGGCAGCCCTAAAACCAGCTTATTATTTTTAAATATCATTGGGAAATGATATTAAAAGGAACCAAGCCTCCTTGGAGAAATTGCTGATCATAGGTCAGGGGCAGGAAAAGTGCATGTGCCTAACACATTTGTCATACCAGACAGCAAGGAAGTTACTGAAAACTGTGATTGTCTCGAAGCATTTAGAAGCCAAAAAGAAGTGGCTATCACTAGGAAAATGCAGAAAAATTTGAGAACAAGTAAGAACAATGACAAATCAAATGTGTTAAAATCCACAAGGTCATAATTACACTTGACCGCAAATACTCCCCGACGACCTTTCATGGATGCCAGGGAACCACATGATCAACCTGAAAATGAGAAAATACAGGGCAGGAAGCAAGAGTTTAACCTGTTTTTGCTGTATTAATTATATATCGGGATAATTTTTCAAGGTAAAGTTTCTCTTTATGTCTTTCAACTAGTAAATGAAGGAATGACAGATTTAGAATATTGCCATTTTGCAACCCCTACTGAAATAATGATATAAACAAAGGTCATCAGAGGCTCCTGCATCAGAGAGACAACTGGTCGGTCTGTGTCTCCTAAGAGAAGCATGCGATACTCCTAATGGAGGATTCTTGGCAAATAAGTTGGACTTGAATCAGATCACACTTCCAATTCGAGAATCTAGAATTTATAGGAAACGCTGGTCAGAGAAACAGGTTGCAGATGAAATGCACTTCAGGGTTGCAATAATGCAATTAGAGAAATTTGAATGTTGTCTATTTTTAAGTGTAATAATGGTTATATGGTTTTAGTTTATAAAGAGTTCTTATCAAATTTACCAATACATATGGACATTGTTATGGACGAAATGGTTTTCTGTCTTGGATTTTCCTCAAAAGAATCCATTTGGGTTGAGCAGGGTGGCTAGCGTGAAGCAGAGAAGCAAAGATGAAACAAGATGGGGCATGAGCTGATTCTTCCCCACGCGGGGGATTCATTAACTCGTTACATTATTCTCTTTTTTCTTTTTTTTTTTTTTTTTGAGACGAAGTCTCACTCTGCTCACTCTGTTGCCCAGGCTGGAGTGCAGTGGCACGATCTTGGCTCACTGCAACCTCCGCCTCCCAGGTTCAGGCAATTCTCCTGCCTCAGCCTCCTGAGTAGCTGGGATTATAGGCATGTGCCACCACACCCAGCTAATTTTTGTATTTTTAGTACAGACGGGGTTTCACCATGTTGGTCAGGCTGGTCTCAAACTCCTGACCTTGTGATCCACGCACCTTGGCCTCCCAAAGTGCTGGGATTATAGGCGTGAGCCACCGTGCCTGGCCACATTATTCTCTCTGCTTTTGCTTATGTTTTCAGTTTGCTTCATATATATACATATTTTTTTTTTATTATTGTACTTCAGGTTCTGGGGTACATGTGTAGATCATGCAGGATTGTTGCACAGGTACATACATGGCGATATGGTTTGCTGCCTCTGTCCCTCTGTCACCTATATCTGGCATTTCTCCCCATGTTACCCCTCCCCAACCTCCCTACCCACCATGGTCCCTCCCCTAATCCCCCACTGCACAACAAACCAAAAATGTACCAAATGGTAAAGACCATTGACACAATGAAGAAACTGCATCAACTAATGGGCAAAACAACCAGCTAACATCAAAATGTTTTCAGTTTTCTATTGGAAAATGTCAAAATGAGAAAACTCAAGTCACACACACATACACACACAAACACACATCCTATTCTTGTTTTTGAACAGAGGGTCTGGGTCAATAATGGGTGAATGGTGATTTTTATAAAATAATCAAGACATTTACCTCCTAAGGATAATAATGAACATGTTCTTGTTGGAAATCTGCCTGAGAGGAGACTACTCAACCATAGTACCACATGCTGAATTTTCTTTATTTCACATTCTCAGTCTGGCTTTACAGAAAATTTGAGTGAAGATTTCTGAATTAGAAGCAAAAATTTGGAAGTCAAAGTACTGAAATGCGTATTGAAACATGAGAACTGTTCTACCTCGTCAGCATTTAAATAGTGTAAAATCTCTCCCCTGAGCTGGGCTTCACGTCTAGGTGAGTGCAGGGAAACAGAAATAGCACACGCAGGCACAAAGCCAGTGGCCTGGGAGCGAGGGGGGATGGAGGGAAAGTGGGAAGATTGTCCACTTGAGACTAAGCCTCGAGAATTTGCAGGAATTGTGGGGATGGTTGCAGTATAATTTAAGGTTCTAGAGAGTTTTGTCTGACTCTCCAGCAGACAGGAAAGTCTGAGCTGATGACAAGGTTGTAAACAATTATACTACATGCTATTTGTAAATTATCATTCCAGATGATGTACTAAGCATTTTACATTAATCGCCTCGTTGAACCTTTATAACTCTCTTGCCCAAACCACTATGACATAGATATTATCACCACATTTTGACAGAAAAGAAGGAGGAGGTCCAGGGAAGTTGAGTAACTTATTCAAGGTCGCACAGCTGGTGAGTGATCTAGCTTGTCCTCTAACCTAGGGCAGTCTGCCTGCAAAACCCTTTCCCAGCTGTCTGCGCTTGGGTTGCCATGGTGCAGCACTTTATGGACACCAATGGTCAGTGTCGCTGCAGGGGTCATACAGAGAGCATTTCCTGGTAAAAATTCTAACCCTTACAAGAAAGAATAACAGCGGGCCGGGCCCGGTGGCTCAAGCCTGTAATCCCAGCACTTTGGGAGGCCAAGGCTGGTGGATCACAAGGTCAACAGATCGAGACCATCCTGGTCAACATGGTGAAACCCCGTCTCTACTAAAAAAAAATACAAAAAATTAGCTGGGCATGGTGGGGCATGCCTGTAATCCCAGCTACTTGGGAGGCTGAGGCAGGAGAATTGCCTGAACCCGGGAGGCGGAGGTTGCGGTGAGCCGAGATTGCGCCATTGCACTCCAGCCTGGGTAACAAGAGTGAAACTCCGTCTCAAAAAAGAAAAGAAAGAACAACAGCACATTCAGGAAAGCCAGTGAGTTCTGAAGACAAATCATGCCTCGGTCATTTATTTAGGCAGCAAATGTAACAGTGTCAGAGAGACTGGCGGGTGCTGATGAAAAACAAAACTGAAGAACATGTGTCTCCCAGCTCCTTTTTCCCATTATCTTATATCATCTTTAAATAGATCATGAAGGATATTTTAGACAAAGGCAGCCCCTTTCCCTGGAGGCAAGTAATGCAATAAAAGCTAATGTATTTAGCATCCTATTGATTAGAAAGTAGTGATACAATACAATGAGAATTGATGACCACAGACATGATTCAAACGTGGCCAGATATCCTAAAGAAGTTTATGACTCATCATCAAAACACAATTATATCCCAAAGAGGCAGAGCATTAAATGTATTTTATTGAATTAAGTTTATCTGACACTGTTCAGCCACAAATGGTCACGTGAAATCCATAGAACTGGAATAACTGATTAGGCAGAATAACACATTCTCAGACTGCACTGGTTTTTCTACCATTGGATCTAGACAAACATGACCCTCTGCAGCATACATATTGACTGCATCACTTGAAGATTGTGGAGAGAATAGACTTACAGCTGAACTGGAAAGTAGATGATAGAAAATGTCTGGAGACAGTTATTTCATACTACATCATTTCTAGGAAGAAAGTAAGCACTATAATTTGGGAGCCTGTAGTGATGGCTCGGTGCATTGAGTGAGGTCTCTGGCATCAATTACGATTGAGAAATAACATATGTAAAGGGCCTGTGTATGCCTATTAACTGGCAAGAGCTCCTAAGTGGCAGCCATTGTTATCATTATCATATGATAGTTATTAAATCAGGATGCTTGCCTTGTAGGCACTTATAATAGAACTAGGTTGATAGAAGCTGGCTTGTGTTGTCTTTTGTCTTCAAAAGAGGAATAGGTGTGTGTCTTTGGTCTTACTTTGAGTTAAGATTCACTTAAACATAGTGCAATCTAACAATCACCAAACTATTCCTCCGTTTTCTGCTTCTAATTTATCTCAAACAAGCAAATAAATAAAAAGCAGGCATGAGACAAAAAGGCTATTTTCCACAAAATCTCTGTGGAAAAAGGGCTGTGAGCCCAGTTGTTGAGAGAAGTTCCTCAGTCCAGAAAAGGCAACAGAGAATGCCAGTGTTGGTGGGGTGCAGTGGCTCACGCCTGTCATTCCAGCACTTTGGGAGACCAAGACAGGCAAATTTCTTTGAGCTCAGGAGTTTGAGACCAGCTTGGGCAGCAACATGGCAAAACTGCATCTCTACAAAAAATACAAAAATGAGTGGGGCATGGCCACCACGTGCCTGTAGTCCCAGCTACTCAGGAGGCTGAGGTTGGAGATAGTTTGAGCCTGGGAAGTGGAGCTGGGATCATGCCACTGCATGCCAGCCTGGGTGACAGAGTGAGACCCTGTCTCAGGGGAAGAAAAAGAGAGAGAATGTCAACAATGTTCTCATTGTCTCTCCATCTCTCTCTGAGTCAGTGCTCTCCAGAGAAACAGAATCAATAGGATGTATAACTCTATACAGAAAGATTTCTTTTAAGGAATTGGCTCGTGCAATTACTGGCTGGCAAGTCTAAAATCTGCAAGGTGGACTTCTTGGCGGAAGACCCAGGAAGAGCCAAAGTTGCGGCTGGAATCCCAAGGCCAGCTGTCTGCCACAAAATTCCATCTTGTTGGGGGAAGTCAGTCTTCTGTTCTTTTCAGGCCTTTGTCAGATCAGATGAGGCCCACTGGTACTAGGGAGGGCAACCTGCTTTACTCAACGGTGCACCGATTCAAATGGTAACTTCATCCAAAACATTCTCACAGAAATATCCAGAACTACATTTGACTGCGCACCTGGACACCGTGGCCCAGCCAAGTTGGTACGGAAAATTAGCCATCAATCTCTCCCTCTTTCCCTTTGTCTCTGTCTCCATCTCTCTTTCTCTCTCTTTCATACACACAGACACACACACAGACACTCACACGCACACGAGCAAAGTTTATCACAAAGTAATATCACAAAGAAAGCCTGGGTGCAGTGGTTCATGCCTGTAATCCCAGCACTTTGGGAGACTGAGGTGGGTGAATCACCTGAGATCAGGAGTTCAAGTCCAGCCTGGCCAACATGGCAAAACCCTGTCTCTACTAAAAATAAAAAAATTAGTCGGGCGTGGTGGTACACGTATAGTCTCAGCTACTCAGGAGTCTGAGGTACGAGAATCGCTTGAACCAGGGAGGCAGAGGTTGCAGTGAGCCGGGATCGCACCATTGCACTCCAGCCTGGAGACAAAATGAGACTCCAACTCAAAAAACGAACAAACAAAGTGAGGAAGCATGAAGGTGTGATGCCAACCACCAAGGCTATCCTGGGACCCTCCAAGAAGACCACAGCTGAGGAGAGGAACACTGAGCATGATTGCATCAATTCCAAGTAGGGTTTCATCTCTTCTTTCTTGAGAAAAATAATTCATTGATTCTGAAAAACAGCATTCATTATCTACCTAGGATGCTATCTTTAAAACCTCTGAAGTAAATATTGTTCTATCCCCATCTCACAGATGAAGAAACTCTTTTCGGTTAAGTGACTTGCCCCAGCATCCATTGCTAAAAGATGGAAGAATCTAAAATTCAACACAGGCCCTCAAATGTGTCTTGTGATTGCTCTCCATGCTGCCCCACAGGTAAGGAAAACAAGAACGTCAGCAGATGTCTCTAACAGAAGAAGCCTGCGATGGTGAGTGTGGAGCAGTATGCGTTGTTCCAGGATTCTGTCTGGTTAGGGGACTTGTGGGAAGCAACACTCACAGACATACATCCGAGCCTGTGGCCTGCAAACCAGAACCTCTCCTTCTAAAGAGATCTGTAGATGCTTCTGGGAGCAAGAATTGCCCAACTTACCACACTCTCTAGACAAACGTCACCTGTTGAAGATTCCTACTGAGGCCTTGGAAAGGCTCCCCCACGGGCCATCTGCCAGGCCTCTGATGTCGGCCAACTGCCAAGCTTAGAGCTAACGGTTGCTTATAGTTGGTGGCACAGCTATTCCAAAGAACTACCAAGATGCAGGCAGCTGATGACAAGGCTGCTCTTTAGCTGGCTCCTCATAGCACCCTGAGCGACCCACTCCAGGGCTCCCCTTGGGAGACCATGTCCTTGGATCACGCTTAGAACTGCCCTTGTTCATGGCTGGATGTTCAGAGGGTGGAAACAGAGCAGGTGGTTGTCATAGAAGCACTTGTGCTGTGTGCTTTTAAAGTTAGGGTTGGGATTAGTTCTGGGTACATGATCTACCTCCTTTCTTCTTCCTGCGCTCTCTTCCGACCCTCCTCACAACTTTGTACATTAAATGGCAAAAAGAATCATTCCTGCCTTAGTTCACTATCTGACCTTCAGTAGGACCACAGGCTTGGGAATCGGGGGAGAGGTCGAGTGTGTGGTAGAGCTACAGACATTCTAGATGCAGACATGATTGAAAATCACACCCCAGACCATGATGGCATGTCACCCAGCTGGGACTTCAGAGTAAGCTACTTCTGCCATGGCCACCTCCTAGTGACAGCGACACAGGAGGGCCTGCCTTCCCAACTGCAGTGCCGCTTGCTGCAAACACTTGGCTGGTGCACATTTGTCAAAGCTCTGAATATCAGAGCCAAGCTGAAAACCAATGCAAGATCGGTCCATCTAAGTCAAGGCAGCTACGTGCATGTCCTAAATTAGCATTGCAGAGGGGTTATCCCAGGCTGTTTAGTACAAAGTTAATTATCGGAAACCAGGAAAATGGTTGCTTTAATTCAAAAACCGCACTCCCAGTAATAAGGTGATAACCATGAGAGGATTCCTGCACAGAGGGTGCCGCAGCAGAGAAAAGATAACATTAACTCATTCCGATCTGAAAACATCAGCTATGATGTACCTACTAGCATTGTCACTATTTTCCAGTGAGGACACTTGGACCCAGGGAGCTTGAGTAAACTTGCACAAAGTAACTCAGCTAGTGAATTGGTACCATAGGACTTGAAGCCGGGAAGTCTGATTCCCAAGTCTAAAAACATAACCACTCTATCGTACTGCACTCTGATTGTATAACTTTTCTGTGCTTATGAGGCATTGTCAGCCCTGTTGAGATTTATCATTTTGTTTAATTCTTCCATCTTATTTTGCATAATAGTATCACATCCATTGGTTTACAATAAAGACTATGATAAGATTGTATGTTTTCTGGCCAGGCATAGTGGCTCACGCCTGTAATTTCAGCACTTTGGGAGGCTAAGGTAGGAGCATTGCTTGAAGCAAGGGGTTCAAGTCCAGCCTGGGCAACAGCGTGAGACCCCCCCATCTCTACTAAAAATAATAAAAAATTAAAAATAGCTGAGCACAGTGGTGTGCACCTTCAGTCCAGCCTGGGCAGCAAAGCAAGGCCCCATCTGTACTAAAAATTTAAAAAAAAAAAAAAAAAGCTGCACACCTGTAGTTCCAGCTACTCAGGAGGCTGAGGTGGGAAGATTGCTGCATCCCAGGAGTTTGAGGCTGCAGTGAGCTAGGATCATGCCACTCCAGCCTGGGCAACAGAGCAAGACCCCATTTCTTTAAAAAAAAAATGGAATGTTTTTCAAATGTTTTATAATTTAATTTTTTGTCCCACTAAATAAGATCTTATCTGTGCCATTTCTCCATAATTTTCCAAATACATGGCTTTTACTGGGCTAGCCAGTTTTAACCCAAGGAAGTTGTTGAAAATATGAGATCAAATACTCACAAGGGAGTGGGTACTCCTTCCCTTACACCATGTTGCTCCTTTGGGTCACATTAAGTTTTCGTTCCTTTCAAGACTGTTTCTATTTTATCTGAAATTAAGACTTTAAATTCAGTACTAATTCATTTTCACATCTCAGGGAAGGAGATGAAGGGAAACTGAAGTGAGATTAGGTTTCCTGGTTTTCACTTTTGGGGAGAGATATTTTTTAACACGGGGTCTTCCTAAGGTCATACCAGGGAGATAATCTTATTCTGGGTCTGTAGGTAGGTAAGCAATCTGTTTCAAGGTGAATAGACACAAGAACAGAAAATGAAATACCGCATATTCTCACTCATAGGTGGGTGATGAACAATGAGAACACATGGACACAGGGAGGGGAGCACTACACACTGGGGTTTATTGAAGGAATAGGGGACGGACAGCGGAGTGGGGGGAGCTGCGTAGGGATAGCATGGGGAGAAATGCCAGATGTGGGTGAAGGGGAGGAAGACAGCAAATCACACTGCCACGTGTGTACCTATGCAACTATCTTGCATGTTCTGCACATGTACCCCAAAACCTAAAATGCAATTTTAAAAAAAAGAAATTTTATAGGGTTTTAAAAGATGTCATTCCAGTGCCTTAAACATTCCTCATAGTGTTGCAGGCAATACTGTGACCTGATTCTTTACACCGTTGCTGTGACGTCATAATGCCTTTAAGCCTCAGTTCTCTCAACTACAAAACTGAGTCAGCAATACCTACTTCTTCGGTTTAGTAAGACGTTAGTAAAATACTGAAGACAGAGAGACACAGTGGCTCATGCTGTAATACCAGCACACTGGGAGGCCGAGTCAGGCAGATCACTTGGGTCCAGGAGTTCAGGACCAGTCTGGGCAAACATGGCGAAACTCCATCTCCTTTGTATAATAAAAATATACAAAAAAAAAAAATTAAGACAGGTGTGATGGCATGCACCTGCAGTCCCAGCTACTTGGGAGGCTGAGGTGGGAGGATCACCAGAGCCCAGGAGGTTGAGGCAGCAATGAGCCATGATCACACCATTGCACTCCAGCTCGAGTGCCAGAGTGAGACCTTATCACAAACAAAATAAAATAAAACCAAAACAAAAGACCTAACACAGCGCCTGACACAAGGATGCAAAGAATAACTGCTATAATTTCCCCAATTTCCCTAGTCAGAGCTCTACCAATCACCGGCCGCTGACTTTGGATGTGCTTAACTCTTCTAAATCCTGTTTCCTTGTATGTGGATTTAAATGTCAAAGGGTCCTGCTGACCTGGATTCCTGTGATTCCACGAGGTTCTCTGTCCCCCTGCCCCTGCCCAGTGTGCTGCAGACTGCCCCCTGGCCCGGGCTGGCACTCAGACCTGGCCCAGGCTCCTGTTAGCAGATTTTCACATCTTCGCCCACATCGACTATCTCTAAAACATCTGCACTAAGTGTTCCAGTCACACACTACTCAAGCACTTGCACAAGTGTAAGGCTATCCCCATTAAAATGAATGCTGGACTGAAGAAAACTCAAGGAGGAGCTTAGTAAACAATGGAATGCTGAATGAATAAAATGGTAATGACACACTAGCCACTGTTTATTGAACACTTACTGTGCATCTAAGTACAACCATGTAGACATTTAATCCTCACCACAATCCTATGATGTAGGTAGTTATTTATGAAGTAGGAATTTTAATTATCCTCATTTTCAGATGAGGGAACTGAGGCAGAGGTGAGGTGGTCCATCTTCAGAATGCTTCTTCACCACCACATTATACGGCCTTATGATAGCAAGAGTAGCAATGATGAGAGCAATATGTAGTGAGTACCTGCAATGCACCAGCTGCTTTATCAATGTAATAGGAACAGGGAAACGGTTTGTGTAAAGAAAAACAAAAAATAGGGCCGGGCGCGGTGGCTCAAGCCTGTAATCCCAGCACTTTGGGAGGCTGAGGCGGGTGGATCACAAGGTCAAGAGATCGAGACCATCCTGGTCAACATGGTGAAACCCCGTCTCTACTAAAAATACAAAAAATTAGCTGGGCATGGTGGCGCGTGCCTGTAATCCCTGATACTCAGGAGGCTGAGGCAGGAGAATTGCCTGAACCCAGGAGGCGGAGGTTGCGGTGAGCCGAGATCGCGCCATTGCACTCCAGCCTGGGTAACAAGAGTGAAACTCCATCTCAAAAAAAAAAAAGAAAAGAAAAGAAAAGAAAAACAAAAAATAAAAAGAGCTTGTAGATGTCCATATTTTAGGTGAGAAATTCATCTCAAAGGTACATGGTGTTTTAATGTATTCCAGTAGTTTTCAACCCCGGCCACACTAAAGTGGGACCTTTTAAGCAATGCTAATATCTAAAATCTACCCCAGAGCTGGGTGTGGAACCCAGGTGTCAGTAACGTTTTTAACTGTTGACATGTTTTTAACTTTGCAGATCACTCGTGTGCCCAGAAGGCTGAGAACCACTGGTTTACTTCAGTCAGACACACTTAGGATCATTTTCAGTTGTAAACATTATTGGAAAGAAAATAGATTGTCAACAGAGAAGAATAAATGTTATACAAGAACTTGGGGCCTTCTTCAGATAGAAAGAAGAATCGGGGCCCATAGAATAGGGAGAAGAGAGTATTTGGAAAGAGCTCTAGATAGTCCAGGTGGAGACATTGAAGTTCCAACAACAGGACAAGAGACAAGACCCTGAGGGGAAAGATGGCATGGAAGGTTGCAAAATGTGGACACAATACTTCACTCCTTCTGTATCTGTGCCCTTTGCAATACGGCTTTGGAGCTTCTCCCATTCGAAGGTGATGTCTATTTCCCCTCCCCTTGAACAAAGGATGATCGTGTGACTTGCTTTGACCACCAGAATGCAGTGGAGTCCCAGTTCAAGCCCAAGTCTTGGAAACCTCATATCCCACTCCTCCGCCATGTCCACAAGTCTAAGGCTCATCTGCTGCAAGTTGACGGACTGCGTGGACCAGAGCCCAAGTGTCCCAGCCAAGCCTCCAGACACGTGAGAGGATGGTCCCAGCAAGATTAGCAAACAGACTTACAGTTCATCGAAGACCCATATGAAAACCCAGCAGAAGCTGGAAGAGCCACCCAGCTGCTCTTAAATTGCTAATACGCAGAATTGTAATCACTGAGTTCGGGGATGATTTCAGAGCAGTTATGTCAAATTAGCTAATTGATACAAATGGCCAGTGAGATGGTTGAGAGACATGAGAGGGTAACGTCTAGCACTCAGTTTTAAGTTGCCTGGTCTGGGCTGTAAAACCCCTTGAACCACCCCCAGTGAGGCCCAGATCTTCCATATACAGCCCTGGTGAATGGTGCTTTTCCTAGCACATAGTGGCGCGGGGAGGGGATAACAGGAGGGAAGTCGCGGCAGGAAAGATGCAGAGGGGGCACGACAGCTCCACAGAGGCAGGAAACCAGAGTGAGAGACCGTCAGGAAGGAAAACAAATCCCCCAAAGAATCCCCAGAGCCACAGGTGAGGGAGGGGATTAGACAAGCCAGAGCATGTGGAATGGGCCTTGGGTGAGTCTGTTGAGATTAAAGGGTGCCCCTGTCAGGCTGGAGGGCTAGAAACACACCTGCAGCAGACCCCTGCGTCAATCCTTATACCCACCCTGACAGGGAGGGATTTATTATCCTCATTTTATAAGTGGGAAATCCAAGGATTGGGGAGGTTAAGTAACCTCCCCAGGTTAACTCACCCAGGAAGTGGTGAGACCAGGTGCGCCTGACTCAAGCTCTCTGAGTAGATCTAATGAGCTGGTCAGAGTTCTGAGTGTTGACTCCCGAAACTCCTAACTTCCAAGCCTCCACTGCACTAGTTAATAGCGCGGAGGGGCGGCGGAGGGAATAGCAGGAAAAATAAAGGAAGAAAATGTCAATAAAGAAAAAATAAATGTTGTACCTGAATGTGGAGCCTTGCAAATTCTTATTCGAAGCGTGAATAAAGTGATTCCAAATCCTCAGATCCAGATTCTCCCATCCCTATCAGCCACCTGAAACTTCACTCCAATGAACGCTCGTATTGGCTTCCTTGATTTCTTCTCCACTGTTGTCAACTGAAGCTAGTGCGTCAGCCCCTGTGCTCACACACACAAAAACATACCTACAGCGCACACATATACTCACCACTTGCACACACACCACACACACACACTCACAAACATACCACACACACACCACACACTTGAACACACACACTCTCATACACACATACACACACACACACACGACTGTTGGCTGCCCCTCACTTGGTCCAGTAGGGAAAGCCGAGACACATTCTGGGTTACAGGGAGCATCTGAAGGTAGAAGAGCCCACCCCGCAGCTCCTGTTCCCACCCCGCAGCTCATGTTCCCACCCCGCAGCTCCTGTTCCCGCCCCTCTCTACCGACACAGAGTCAAAGTCATGTGTGTACCTTGGGAATTTTCCCCCTAAAAAAAACTGTGGCCCGGTGAAGTGGCTCACACCTGTAATCCCAGCACCTTGGAAGGCCGAGGCAGGTAGATCACCTGAGGTCAGGTGTTCGAGACCAGTCTGACCAACATGGTGAAAGCCTGTCTCTACTAAAAGAAAAAAACAAAAAACAAAAAAACAAAATTGGCCAGTGGTGGTGGTGGGCGCCTGCAATTCCAGCTAATTTTGGGAGGCCGAGGCAGAACTCCTTGAACCCAAGAGGCGAGGGTTGCAGTGAGCGGAGAGCGCGCCACTTCACTCCAGCCTGCCTAGGCAACAGAGCAAGCCTCTGTCTCAAAAAAAATTTTTTTTTCTTGAGAATAAAACACAAAAACAAATTCTCTTTCAAATTCCAAGATAATCGGCTTTATTTTACCTCCCCAGGATTCCCGGAGGAGGGAAGGAGGACAGTAAAGCTGTCCTCCTTCCCCATCTGCTGGGGCTCTGTCCTGCGTTTTGCGCACAGCTCCCACACCCGCCCTCCGGCGCCGCGGAGCCTCCCTCTCCCCGCAACCCTGGCAGAGAATTTCCCCTCCCAGAGCCGGGGAGCCCGTCCCTTAGGACTCGGGCACGTCAGATGAGAATTCGTGGAAGGTGAAGCGCCTTCTCCTAGCGCTGAGGGCGAAGCCAGTGTGCAGCCTGTCGTGGGTGAGGAGTTTTATGACCGTGAATCCTGTGTTTTATGGGAGGGGGGTGCGGGGGCAGCGCGGGCCGAGTCCCTGGGTTTCGGGACATGACTCTGGGCGTCCCCCGCGGTGACTCACAGACGCTGCCTCACACCAACCGCACCATCCCTGTGGAGGCTGTGACCTTCCTCCACCGGTGTCTGTCACCGGGGGGTGACCTCACAGTTCTCAGAGCCACCTCTCCTGGGTCCCAGGTCTGGGGTCACCACACCCTGCCGCTTCCAGCTTCATCTCGGTGCAGCTCTATTTACTCTACCCAGGCCTGTGCCCGAGCTGCCGGCTACCTTCAAAGGTCCCCTCGGAGATCCCACACACTTCCTGTCCCTAGCAGCTGAGGCTGAGCTTAGCTCGGCTGCCTGCAGGATAAAGACCAGGGCTGCGGGGCCAGCTTTCAGCTGCCGATGAGGACCCCACTTACAGCCACCTACCTACCTTCAGGCACCGCCCGGTTCCCTCACAGCCAGCGAACTGCCAGCCCTACTTCCAGCCCTCCAAGTCTGGAAAATCACAGGAGTGGAGGGAGAGGGGCACAGGGGGCGTAGTTGGGTGGGTGGGGGGCGGCTGGTTTGGATTCCAGAAGGGCTGGAGTTTGAATCCTCCCTTGTCATCCTTTCTCTGAGCGCCTGGGCTAGGTTATTAAACCTCTCTCAGCCTCGCGGTAGAAGGGAGGCTCTACTGCCTGCCTCGCTGGGCTGTGATGAGATAACGGAGCCGCAAAGAGCAGGAGTGAGCTCCATCATCCATGTGGCAGGTCAGGTCTGCCCCTGTTTCTAGGAGCTGAGGTCAGTCAGGCCTTCAGCCCAACTCTTTCTGTGGGTGGAGGGTGAGGTGAGTTATTTCTATCTCCTTTAGGCCTCAACTCCCCATCTGTGGGTTGAGGGTGCACCCCACGACTTTTTAGCCTTCCCACAGTGGCAGGAGGTCACGCAGCAGCCCTGAGGTGAGGGCACGGCGTAGCCCAGGTGAATGTGGTGCTTGCTCTATCTGCCAAGCACTGGATAGAGGAGACCAAGGCAGGCTTCAGGGAGAAGAAAGGGCTTTGGAGCCTGAGGGTAGCAGGATCCCAAGATGGCAGGTCCTGGGGGAGGGGAGGGCCTCAACCCTTAGCAGTCCTTTTCCCACCAGTTCCCACCGTCCCTTCTGGAAAGTGACCAGGTGCTCCCCTCTCCCTGCTGGCTCTGAGTCTGTGGGGCCTTGAATGTCTGTGATGTTTCTCCGTCAGGGCCCCAGCCTCAGGCCTTCAAGCTGAGACCCACCAAAGTCTCTTTGTAGCAACTCCCTGGGTTCCTCTGGGTTGCCCCCATCCTCCAGGTGGGACCCTGCCAAAGAGACAGGTTTCTCCTCTCTGGGCGGGAACAGAGCCCACTGTCCTCCCCATCCCCTCTCTCCATGATTCCAGAGGCAGGCAGACCCAGGATCAAAGGGGGCTGACAAGCTGTGGGATTCTGGACAAAGTACTCAACCTCTCTGAGCCTGCTTCCTCCTCTGTAAAATGACAATTATAAGCACCATGAGATTTCCATGAGATGATAATATGTGTCAGGACCCAGAGTAAGTGCTTGGCAAATTATAGTTCTTATTACACTGAGTGGGGACATCTGGGAGGGGCGAGAAGAGTCACAGCCACCTACAGAGCAGGGAACGCTGGACTGTTAAGCAGATCTGGATTCAAGTTCAGTTCTGCGACTTAACAGCCGTGTGTCCTTAGACAGGTCCCTTGACCTCCAACCAGGAGGACAAACAACACATCTCTCAGCACCATTGTGACAATGCCTGTGAAAGCACAGTGTCCAAGGGCTGCCATAGTCAGGCATTGTTTTATAGATTCATAGAATGGGAGAGTGGCAGCAGACCTTGGGAACACCTTCACAAGGGCATGTAGGATGCCTGATTTAATGTCACATCCCTGAATTGCTTGAACCGGGGAAGCAGAAGTTGCCATGAGCCAAGATCACTCCACTGCACTCCAGCCTGGGCAACAGAGCAAGACCCTGTCTCAAATAATAATAATAATAATGTCACATCCCTCTAGCATAGAGCCCTGGGCATAATCAAAGTTTGGTAAATGTTCATTTTGTTTTTTGGTTTTTCTGAGATGGAGTCTCGCTCTGTCACCCAGGCTGAAGTGCAATGAGATGCGTGATCACTATCTCACTGCAACCTCTGCCTCCCAGGTTCAAGTGATTCTCCTGCCTCAGCCTTGCAAGTAGCTAGTTCTATAGGCACATGCTACCATGCCCAGCTAATTTTTTGTGTATTGTTAGTAACGACGGGGTTTCACCTTATTGGACAGGATGGTTTCAATCTCTTTAACTTGTGATCTGCCTGCCTTGGCCTCCCAAAGTGCTGGGATTACAGGAGTGAGCCACCGCGCCCGGCCAATGTTCAGTTTTGAATTAGTTGATTTAACCCAACTCTTTTCACTTTATAGAGGAAAAAAATTCTGAAGCATGGAGGAGACCAAAACATTTGTGGAAAAGCCAAGCTGTGCCCTGGATCCCCAGTTTCTGGCCTCCTGGTTCACATTCTAGAAAATACCTCCCTCGGTACCAGAAGTCCCACTACCCATCTCATCAGTCCCAGCTTTTTTGCACTCAGTTTTCAGGTTATTCATCCCCAAACCTGGCCTTCTGCGAAGCAAGCTAGTCTTTGAGATCAGAGGATTAGGAAGCTGCCTTCAAACCTTGAAAGGCTCCCAGCAGAACCCTGATTGTGCCATCCCGGAAACCATCTTTAGAGGCCCCAAATTACCCTGCCAATTGGCACTAACTTTTGCAATTAAAAATAACTGCTCCCACCTTACCTGGGAGCCAGTAAGGGAATGACAGCCCTGATGGACGCTCATTCATTCCTTGCACACCAGGATTTATGAAACAGTAGAAATACTGAAACCTGCTTGCTGTTTGGAGAAGCCGAAAGGTGCTGGCAACAGAAAACAAAAAGGCACCAATTCTGAAAGTCACAAAAGATCCCCAAATCAGCAATGGATTCACAGCTGTGTCCTGGGAACACAGGCCCCTTCCCAGCCCCTGCATCTTTCCATCCCCAATTACCCTGAGCCAGCAGCTGTCAGATACTCAAGAGTTAGCAAAGCAGGCATCTGGCCAAGGTCATGCCGATACCTGCCTGGCCACATAGCCAGACCCTCTCCTGGGTGTCTACAGGGACTTCCAAAGCACAGCTCTAAGGCGGTAGTCATGGCGAACGTAAGGTATCAGGATGAGGAAACTGAACCGTGTTGGTTGTATGTACGCTCCTTCAGAAGAAGTTCACTCTTCTTTTTTAGAAACTGGAAGACCAGCTATTGCATTTTGAGTTTTGCTGTTTGTTGTTTTTTTAGTTCTTTTTGTTTTTAGTAGAGACAGGTCTCACTATGTTGCCCAGACTGGTCTTGAACTCCTGAGCTCAAGCGATCCTCCTGCATCAGCCTCCCCAAATAGATTACAGTCATGAGCCACTGCATGTGGCTTGCATTTTGAAAAACAGAGTTCTTTCTACCTCCAAAAGCCTTATCAACCTTTGTCCCAAGGTTTAGGCCAGTGCCCATCAAAGACCTGCTCTATCAAAATCTCTTATTAAGTCTGTATAAGAACATTGTTCTTTTTATAAGCATACAGGAGAATTTCCCAAAGCGTGTTCTGTGGAACATGAATCCTGTGAGACACACCTGAGGGGTTTTTGGACAAATAGGTATGAGAAATGCTGCATACTATTCATCCCAACCCGAAATTCACAAAGCAATATCAACAGCTCTGAGAACATTTTCAGTGAAGGAAAGGAGTGGGTGTCTATTGCATGGCCTGCCAAGCACTCCTTTCTCCCTCCTTCGGTAACAGCATTCGGGTTTTCCTTTGAGGAACCAATCCCTCCCTCCTACATGTCCGGACCCTGCATTTCATGTGGTCCTGTTTGTTGAGACCATTCAGTGACGATGCTGCCTCATCCTCAACACACACACACACACACACACACACACACACTCACACACACACACTCCCACCTGCAGGCCCCTAGCCAAATGTGGTAACCAGTGCAGAACTACATGCTCAGAAATTCACTGGAACTGAAGCTCTCAGATCATAGCATCCTTAGAAGCTGTCCATAGTTCCTGGTATTAAGACTCCTAAATCTTTCCCAGATCCTGTATATCCAGTGATTTGACCAATCACTTTTCCCTTTAATTCCTTGAACTATCTAAAATTATTCCAATAATTTTCCCTTTTTCCTTAAGTTCATCTATCTCAAGCTGTTACTTGCAACAATGAACTCTAGTTGATGAAAGAAACCAATTTCCCACAAGCAAAAGATAATTAAATTGAACCTTTATTCTACATGCAAGAATTAACTCAAAATGGATTAAAGACCTAAACATAAGAGCTAAAACTGCAAAATCTTAGAAGAAAACACTGGGAAAGTCTTTGGCTGTTGTTTCTTGAATATGACACCAAAGGCACAAGCGACAAAAGAAAAAATAGATCAGGGCTGGGTGCGGTGGCTCACGCCTGTCATCCCAGCACTTTGGGAGGCCGAGGCGGGTGGATCACAAGGTCAAGAGATTGAGACCATCCAGGTCAACATGGTGAAACCCCCTCTCTACTAAAAATACAAAAAATTGGCTGGGCATGGTGGCGCGTGCCTGTAATCCCAGCTACTCAGGAGGCTGAGGCAGGAGAATAGCCTGAACCCAGGAGGCGGAGGTTGCTGTGAGCCGAGATCATGCCATTGCATTCCAGCCTAGGTAACAAGAACGAAACTCCGTCTCAAAAAAAAAAAAAAAATAGATCAGTCGGACTTCATTGAAATTAAACCTTCATGGCTCCAAAGACACTCAACAAATTGTAAAGGAAATTCACAGAATGGGAGAAAATATTTGCAAATCATACTTAATAAATAATTAATATTCAGAACATATAATGAACTCCTACAACTCAATAATAGCAAGAAAGAACAAACAACCTAGTTTAAAAATGGGCAAACAATTTGAATAGACATTTCTTTAAAGAAGAGATGCAAATGGCCAATACGCACATGAAGAGGTGCTCAACAGCACTAACCGCTAGGGAAATGAAATCAAAACTACAATGAGATACAACATCACACCCAATGGGAATGATTATTATGTATTTTTAAACAAAAACACAGAAAATAGAAAGTGTTGGTAACGATGTGTAGGAATTGGAACCTGCGTACATTGCTGGAAGGAACATAAAATGCTTCAGCCTCTGCGGAAAGTATGGCAGTTCCTAAAAAATTTAAAAATAGAATTACTATATGATCCAGTAATTCCACTTCTGGGCCCAAAAGAATTGAAAGCAGGAATTCAAACAGATATTGGTACACCCATGTTCAAAGCAGTGTTATTCACGATAGCCAAAAGACGGAAGCAATCCCGTTATCTGTCACCAATGGGATAAGCAAAATGTGGCATAAACAATGGAATAAATTTTTTTTTAAGATTGAGGAGTCTCACTATGTTGTCCAGGCTGGTCTATAACTCCGGAGCTCAAGCAGTCCTCCCACCTCAGCCTCCCCAGAAGCTGAAACTACAGGCTTGTGCTACTGCTGCCAGCTGGAATAAGATTTAGCCTTTAAAATAAGGGAAATTCGGATACATGCTCCAACATGGATGAATCTTGAAGACATTATGCTGAGTGAATGAAGCCAGTCACAAAAAGACAAATATTATATAGGTACTTGGAGTAGTCAAATTCACACAAACAAAGTAGAATGATGGTTGCCAGGGGCTGAGGAGGGGGCAAAATGGCATGTTGTTTTATAATGGGTACAGAGTTTCAGCTTGAGATGATGAAAATTTCTGAGTATGGAAGGTGGTGATGATTACACAACAATGAGAACATTCTTTAATGAACAAAACTGTACACTTAAAAATTGTCAAGTTGGGCTGGGCGCAGTGGCTCATGCTGGTAATCCCCCCACTTTGGGAGGCCAAGGTAGGAGGATCATTGAAGGTCAGGAGTTGGAGACCAGCCTGTGCAACATAGTGAGACCATCTCTACAAAAAATTTAAAACTTAGCCAGGCGTGGCAGTGTGCACGTGTAGTCCCAGCTACAGAGGAGTCTCAGGTGGGAGCCCAGGAGTTCAAAGCTGCAGTGAGCTATGATTGTGTCACTGCATTCCAGCCTCGGTGACAGAGTGAAAACCTGTCTCTAAAAAAATTAAGGCCGGGCGCAGTGGCTCATGCTTATAATCCCAGCGCTTTGTGAGGCCAAGGCAGGTGGATCACCTGAGGTCAGGAGTTCAAGACCAGCCTGACCAACATGGAGAAACCCCGTCTCTACTAAAAATACAAAATTAGCTGGGCATGGTGGCACATGCCTGTAATCCCAGCTACTCAGGAGGCTGAGGCAGGAGAATCTCTTGAACCCAGGGGGTGGAGATTGCAATGAGCTGAGGTCATGCCCCTGCACTTCAGCCTGGGCAAGAAGAGCAAAACTCCATCTTTAAAAAAAAATAAAATTTAAAAAATTTTAAAAATGGTTAAAATGGTAAATTTTATGTTATGTGTATTTTTACCACAATAAAAATAAGAAAACTATTTCTCTTTCTTTAACCTAACTTTCCCTGAATTATTTGACCATAGAAATCCCCCTTTTCACCAGAATTCACATTAAAATAATACAACAGAGAGCAAGGGTCCCAGAGAACACACTCAGGAAACGCTGGCCTATGACATTGTTATGGCACTTTCAAGGATAAAAATCCCATGTGAAGCACTCACTGCAGGTGGAGGAAAAACACATTGGACCAGTCATTAGGGAAGGAACATGCTTGTATCCCACTTGGAAAATTAGGATTCAGGAGGAAAGCACCAGAATTGCAGAGGGTAGGGAAGGCATCTTCTTGTCTGGGTTTTGACATTATAGTATCTATGAAGTAGCTTCTGAGGAGGGGTTCTTAAGGGGAATCCTCTATTGGAGGCAGGATTGGAAGCTTGCAAACAAATCCAGGCAGGAGGCCTGAGATAACACGTTTCCCAACATATGCCCCAAGAGGGGACTAAGTACCTCTGATACTGTAGACTATATTGTTTACAAGCTGAATACAGGTTGCTTAGCAACCTCAGAACTGAATAAAGGCTTTTTGAAAATTTTAGCCTGATCTCAGCTGCTCAAGAGAACTCCTTTGGCTGGGGCATTACGGCTGGATTACCCATGAGAATGGTACTAAGGGGAGGATGCAAATTTAGGATAATAGAGCAGAAGAGTCTCTGGTTAGACAACTGGTCCCTACTTCCAGAATTCCTCCAAGGACAAATCCCTGAAGGCTCTTGGTTTTCATGTGAATAAAGAAAATAATAAAATATAGCTGAAAGTGGTCAGGTGCGGCGGCTCACGCCTGTAATCCCAACACTTTGGGAGACACTGCCTCAAAAAAAAGCTAAAAGTTTTTGAGTAACTTTTTAATTCAGTTACTCAAATTCTCCATTCACATGAAAAAACTGAGCTTTGGAAAGACAAAGTTACTTGCCCAAGTTACCCAGATGGGAACCAGTGGAGCCAGGATTCAAACCCTGGCAACTGGCAGATGGATTTCTCGCATCCGCTTCTTTTTCCCTGTACTCAGAATTTTAACTGGGCGCACCTGTGATACCCTAGAGGCTTATTCATCTGTTGGCAATGTTCTGCTTAAAAGCCGGGGAATGGGCCACATCACCTTAACTGGAGTTTTTTAGGAGTCAAACAGCTTCCTCCTCAGCATGTAAAAAAGCATTTCTCATTGCCTAGTCTGCAGAGAGTCTCAAAGACATAGTAAAGGAAATCAAATGAAGAGTCCCCTTCTCTTCCTGCCAAAAGAGATAGAGTTGGCATTTTCCCAACTGCTGTTTTTAAGCTGGATTTATACATTCCCAGGGACAACAGTCAAGCCCGGTACAATAGGTCAGCGAATCAGGTGAGTGTCTGTCTGCATGCTGGAAACAGGGCCTAATATCGGGTGGGCATTGAGAGGTCCACTGCTCCCGAGGATCTCTTCCCTGTGCCAGCCGAATACATGCCTGTCGTTCTCTCAAACACTGGTGAAACTGAAGTGCAAACAAATCCTTATGCCGCCCCATAGGTGCATGGCCCCTTAATAACCCTGCAGAGATTCAAGTGCGCTTTAGAGATCACAAATCATTTTTACTCATCTCAGTTTTAAAAACCCTGTAAGGCAGGCATCATTATTCTTACTTTATAGAGGAGGATTTAAAAGCTCACTAATAATTAGCCAGGCCAGGACTAGCATCTAAGGCTTTTACCCAAGCCCAGCATTCTCTGGATGTAGGATTTTAGCACGCATCGACATCTCTAACACAATTCTTTCATCTGGCAGAAGTCTGAAGCTGGGACAAGTACATTTTGATTGGTGTTCTCAAAAGAGCCACGTCTGGAGCGTGGCATAAGGACAAGAAGTAAGGGCTAAGCAAGAGGACAAAAGAGCCTGTC
Source organism: Callithrix jacchus (assembly GCF_049354715.1). Lineage (NCBI taxonomy): Eukaryota > Metazoa > Chordata > Mammalia > Primates > Cebidae > Callithrix > Callithrix jacchus. Next base: position 32,960,719 of record NC_133517.1, on the reverse strand, counting down.
TCTGAAGAGCTGGGAAGTGGGGGAGCTGCCTGATCCTGATGTGGAACCAAGTGGCAGCACTACAGGCTTGTGGGAAAGACCTTGAGCTGGGATCTGGAGCCCAGGTTTCAGGGCAGCTGGGCTACTGAGTCACCCAGAGCACGTCACACTTGTCAGGGCATCATTTTCTCTGTCTGAAAAGGATGTGAGGGACCTGACATTGAAGGTCCTCTCAAGCTCTAATAAGCCTGAGTCATCTTTTGGGGTCAGTAGGTCTGCATGTGCTTCCATGTGACAGAGCTAAATAAACGTCAGCTCCTTCCAGCCTCATCAACATCATCATCTTGGCTGTGACTCAGATCATCCACACATGATGAGTCAAATGTGTCCTTTGCACTGTGCTGCGTGAAGCTGTGCATGGAGAGGTCACGGTTGAGGCTGCCTGCCTGCCTCCTGGGCTCCATATTCATGGCGTGGCAGTCCTTGTCCAAAAGACATCTGGAGGCCCTGGCCCTACCTATTTTCCCCTCACTCAGCTCAGAGGTACTTTTGCCCAATCACTCCTCAAATAATCCAAGCTCCTCCTAATGCTGTTTCCAAGGTTTGAAACACATTATGGCAGGCCACCAGCTCCATCTTATAATCAAATAGATGAGTCACAGGGCCATTTCCTTTGGATTTTTAAGTAAGATCTCCACTTCTGCCTTACTGCCTTGTCTAGCCTGATGTTTACCAAGAGAGAGGTCACTACTTTCAAATATGTGTGTTTTTTAGTCAAATAAAACCTGACTGCTTGAGTTGCACACCTCCTAACATTGTTCCTTGCCCATTTCCTGATGTCACACATTTGTCCTTTCTTTGTGTTTGTGAGTACCCCTAGAATTAGGCACTCCCCCATTAGATACTTATTTTAGAATATCTGCCCTCTGGATCAGATGAAGAAAATGTGCTATATATGCACAAGGGACTACTATTCAGCCATTTAAAAGAACAAAATCATGTATTTAGCAGCAAGATGGGTAGAACTAGCAGCGATTATTTGAAGTGAAACAATTCAGAAACAGACAAATACTGCATGGTCTCACTTATAAATGGGAACTAAATAATGTGTGCACATGGACGAAGAGTGTGGAATCATAGACATTGGAGACCCGGAAGGACGGGGAAGTGGGAGGGGGGTGAGGGATGAGAAATTACTTAATGTGTACAATGTACTTTATTTGGGTGAGGAATACCCTAAAAGCCTGACTTTGTAGCACTCTGCAATATATCCGTATCACAAAATTACACTTGTACTTCATACATTTATACAAATAAAAATCAATCAATAAAATATCTGCCATCGACACTGCAATTATTCCCTATCTTTAATCAAGACTGGTTTAAATGTGTGTGTAGTGTGTGTGTGTGTATATATATCTGAGTGCACACACACACATATATGCATAATAAGTATGTATGTATATGTAAATAAAATTGCAAATACCTTTCAAGAAAGTATCCTCCCAAACAATCTCAAATTACCCACAAGGCAGTGGCATATCTCCAAGTCAAGCATCTGCCTTGGGGCCTCTGAGTGGTACTAGCAAGAGTACTTCTCAGTCCTCCTGCATTTTGACTTTTCCAGAAGCCTGACAGTAAGGGGATAGCTTCTCTACTTGTAATCAAGTGGTTTAAAACATTAACATAACAGAAGATACAAGGATATTTTTGTTTTGATTTATTTGAGCATGATCCCAGCAAACTGAAATAACAATTACTTTTTCTGAGTTCCAGAAAGGGCATGCTCTAGGGTGCTCACCTTCCTTGATAGATGCTGGAATAAGTAAGACTGACAGCATCCCCATGTTTGGAACATATGTGTTGAAAAGTGGGGCAAGACAGGCGTCTCATTGATACTTGTCTTACTAATTGTAGTACTCTACTTTTCCTTTAGCTGTGAATCCCTCTCTCCCACCTCTACCCTATTCCCCAGGGCGCACGTGTGCGCACACACACACACACACACACACACACACACAGGCATACACACACAGGCATTCATGCATGCATACACAGAATCACCTGTGTATTCCTTTGCTAAAAACCTCATGTCCTTGGTTTGCATGCGTTATTTTTTCCCTAGCTGCATGACAAGAAAAACAGGTGGATAATGTTTACTTCCTCCTTTCCCCGGGGGTTGGACTGGGTGAATTACTGATGATTTAGGTAGAGTCTCTTATCGTGTTGTGGCTGTCTCCTATGCAGTCACACAACTGCACTCCATATCTTACTCCAGTGCAACCTTGTCACCCGGGCCTTGGCCAGGGCTTGTGTCTGCCAGGAATGGCTCCCTTTCTCTCCTGCTGTCATTTTGTGCTGCTGTGTGACTGTTGTGTTTTCCTAGAAAACCTTGATTGCTGTTGGACACGTGTGCTCTCTAAGCCAATAAGCACAACAAATGCACATGCTGGGGTGAGGCTGCCCCTGATGAAGGACTTCCTTCCTTCTGTCCGAAACGCCTTACCCACTACTCTCATCCCAGCATTGTGGTGGCTCCCTCATTGGTCTCCCTGGGTGGGGCCTGATGCCCACAACAGTTCCTGCCAGGCTCAGCTCTTCTAGGCAATGTCCTGAAGCAGCACCACTCTAATCTGTCACACCCCTGTTTAGAAATATTCAAGCACCTGCATTATCTTCGGAGCCAAGTCCAAATTTCTCAGTTTGGAACTCAGAGTATTCTACAATTGCTTCCCAACTTGTCCTTCCTGTTCACTCACTCTCCAACTCTTGGGCAAACAATAAGTTGATAAGTAAAGTGCTTTACTAATGATATTCCTACAAGATGGATGTTATTATTCTTGTTTTTCAGATGAAGAAATAGAGGCATATTAAGATTAACTTGCCCTAAGTAATCCAAAGTATTTAGTTTCTTAGGGCTACTGATACTACCATAAACTTGATGACCTAAAATAACAGAAATGTACACTCTTCCAGTTCTGGAGCATAAAAATCCAAAAATCATGATGGCAGGGCCATGCACCCTCTGAAGGTGTTGGGGGGAACGTCTTCCTTATCTCTTCAGCTCTGGTGCTTGCAAACATTCGTTGGCACTGTAACCCTAATCTCTGCATGGCCTTCTCTGTGTTCCCTCTGTGTCAAAATCTCTCTCCTTTCTCTTATAAAGGCACCACTGTTGGAGTTAGGGTTCACCCTTAATCCAGGGTGATTTCTATAACTAGTGCATCTGCATAGACCCTATTTCCCAATAAAGTCACATTTTGAGGTTCAAGTGGACACAAAGTTGTGGGGGAAGACTGTTTAACCCACTACACCCAACAAGTAGGAATTTGAAACCAGATCTCTCTGACTATTAAGCATCATACATTTAACACCTTCACTTAACACCCCCCAGAAAGCTCCTGGCCAAACTGGACTTCTCTCATTTTTCTATATAGATTTTTCCTTTTCCTGCCTCTCTGTCATTGCTATTTTCTTTACATAGGCCAATTTTTCCCTTTTTCTTCCTTTCAACCAATCCTACCTGTGGAAATCTTGCATAGTCTTCAAGATGAAGCTCAACATCACTTCCTCTAAGAAGACATCCATGGGCTGGGTGCAGTGACTCATGCCTATAATTCCAGCATTTTGGAAGGCCGAGGCGGGCAGATCACTTGAGGCCAGGGGTTCAAGACCAGCCTGGCCAACACAGTGAAACCCAACTACTACAAAAAAGACAAAATAAGCTGGGCGTGGTGGCACCCAATTGTAATTCCCAACTATACAGAGTCAAGACTGGTTTAAATGTGTATGTAATGTGTGTGTGTATATATCTGAATGCACACACACACATACGTGCATAATAGGTATGTATGTATATGCAAATAAAATTGCAAATACCTTTTAAGAAAGTGTACTCCAAAACAATCTCAAATTATTCACAAGGCAGCTGCATTTCTCTAAGTCAAGCAACTGCTTTGGAGGCTGAGGCAGAAGAATTGCTTGAACCTGGGAGGCAGAGGTTGCAGTGAGCTGAGATCGTGCCACTGTACTCCAACCTGGGCAATATAGCATGAGTCTGTCTCAAAAAGGAAGAAAAAGGAAGAAAGAAGGAAGGAAGGAAGGAAGGAAGGAAGGAAGGAAGGAAGGAAGGGAGGGAGGGAGGGAGGGAGGGAGGGAGGGAGGGAGGGAGGGAGGGAGGGAGGGAGGGAAGGAAAAGAGGGAGGGAGGCAAAAAAGAAGACATTCAGTATTGCAACAGCCAAGCAAAGGATTTTTCTCCCACCCAAGCTCAACTGCCTTATTGCACATGTCTCCAATAGCCCATATTATCTTCAACCTCATCTTCTAGGTTTCTGTGCAGTGGTCTCCATTCCCTACTACATCTGCTTCCTGCCACTGTTAACTATATTACAAGCACCTTAAAGGCAAAACTGCTTCCTCCCACCATGTGTTCTCCACAGCACTTTGCAGAAGCTGGAGCTCCACAAATTTGCCCAAGTGAATTTATAATCATCTTTATCTTTCTTTGCATTGAATAGTTTATGTATTCATAAGCAAAAATGTAGGATGCTTAAAAACTCACCTTTTTCCAATGCTCTCACTTTCCCCAAATGGAATTTTTTTAATGGCCTAATTTTCTTTTTCTCTTTTTTCTTTTTTTTAAAGATGGATTCTGGCTCTGTTACCCAGGCTAGAGTGCAATGGCACAATCTCGGCTCACTGCAACCTCCGCCTTCTGGATTCAAGCAGTTCTCCTGCCTCAGCCTCCCATGTAGCTGGGACTACAGGTACACACCAACACACCCGGCTAATTTTTGTATTTTTAGTAGAGACAGGGTTTCACCATGCTGGCCAGGATGGTCTCAAACTCCTAACTTTGTGATCTGCCCACCTTGGCCTTCCAAAGTGCTGGGATTATAGGTGTGAGCCACTGCACCTGGCCTTAATGGCCTAATTTTCTTTCCCACATCTAAATCATCTTAACAATAAATTTGCATCATATAAATTTTATCTAATGGTGGCAAATCCAGTCCCTTCCTGGTATAATCCCCTCACAATGTCTTCATTTTCTTCCTATTGCCAATGCTAGATCCTTTGGCTTTTTAGGACAAATTTATTACTCTTGAGGTCTCTGAGGTTGAGGATAATATCTTAGCCATCGTTATACTGCCAGTAGCTGTTAGCACCTGGACGTCCAATAATATTTGAAGAATGCATGAGTATGTGAAGGTGTGGATGCTGCACTAAAGCAGGTGGCGTTGGTGCTATCCCCGAGATGATGACTTAACTTCTGCAGATCTCACATAATCCTTACCACAACCCTATGCGATGGGCATTCTTCCCATGTTACAGATGGGAAAACTGAGGCTGTGAGATAGTAAAGAACTTGATTCATGGCCACACATCCATGAAGTGATGAAACCAGATTGAAACCCAGGTTTGTCTAACCCCGAAGCTATAGCTCTTAACCAAAAATTCTCTCCGGTTCGATTGCAGCCTGCATTATCCTGCCCTGGTTCAAGACATGGGAATGTGGTCATGACAATCCTGAACACAGCCTTAAACCTGGGAGCCCTGGATCTGTTGGCCATTTGGTTGGAAAGGTCTAAAAGAAGTGACAAGGAAGTAGTGTAAAGAATGTATATGCATTGTGTGTGTGTGTGTGTGTGTGTGTGCGCGCGCGTGTAGGATGATACATGGGGATGAAACAGGCTGTGTTTATAGAAAAGTTTTGGAAATAAGAATATGCAAATGACCCTAAGTCACATGTGGACTTCAGTCCTAGTTCAGACACTTAGCATCTGAACAAACTGGACAAGACATTTATCCACCTGGACTAGTCTGCTGGGAAATGACCTGTTGACCTCATGAAGGTGTTGGGAGGATCTGTGGAGTTCAAGAAGAAAGTGAGTAAAATCCTGATATATGCAGTGCACTACACTGAAGACTAGAAGGGTATGGAGGAAAAGAAGTGGTGGTCCCTGATTTGAAGGCGTTTCCATTGAAATTAGGGGAAACAGACATGTAAAACTAAGTCTAAATGCTACAGAATGGAAAATGTGCAACCATGAAATGAACCTCTCTTGAGCTCTTTACTGTATGGCAGGTTAAAAGATGTGAATCTCACAACAGACTTACAAAGTGGGTATTATTAGCCACCCCATTTTGCAGATGAGAAAACTGATAGCTAGAAATCTTTAATCTTTACTCCAAATGCCATGATGCTAAATTCCACAGCCAAAATTCATCTCAGGTCTATGTAACCTGAAACTTTACTTGTATCATCAACCCATGCTATAAATGGGAACCTTTTGCTCAACTTGGAAAAGGAGAAAGAACCACAAAAACAGAGCAGAGACACCCTTTAAAACTGTGTCGTTTTAAGGCCAAGCATGATGGCTTATGCCTGTAATCCCAGCACTTTGGGAGGCAGAGGCAGGTGGATCACCTGAGGTCAAGAGTTCGAGACCAGTCTGGCCAATATGGTGAAACCCTGTCTCTACTAAAAATACAAAAAAAAAAAAAAAATTGGCCTGGTGTGGTGGTACATGCCTGTAGTCCCAGCTACTTGGGAGGCTATGACAGGAGAATTGCTTGAACCCAGAAGGTGAAGGTTGCAGTGAGCTGAGATCACACCACTGCACTCCAGCCTGGGTGACAGAGTGAGACTCTGTCTCAAAACAACAACTGTGTCACTTTAGAGAATGTCTGAGGTCCCATGATTGCCGCCATCAGTGTGTCTGACTACAAACTCAGAGAGCTAGGGAGATGAGAGTGAAATGGGGTGCATATAGATAGGGCCAGAGAACATGAGAAGGGAGAACACCAGGAAGTTTCAATCAGCAGAAGGGCTGCACACAGTCGCTGGATAGCTGCCAAGTGATTAATGTCAAGCTGTATTAATGTCAGAGGGGAGAATTTGGTGAAAGCTTTGCCTGGCTAGATCTCAGGCTGGAAATCACTAGTCTCCTTTATTTTATTTCCCCCTTATCCTTTATAACTTCCTCTAATGCCTTAGTCAAGCTGAAGACCATGAGCCTCCAGGGAGCAAAGTGAGGCCCATCTGTTCAGTCAGGCATGTGCCAGACCAAAATAAAAGGTCAATCTGGCTTTTCCTATAACTTAGCATTGAGATAACCCCAAATACTTTCCAATGGTATCAGCCAAAAATAACTTTGCATTATCATGAATTGTGATTTCAGAGCAGAGCTGTCAGGGATACTCTTTAAAACAGATGATTACTGGGCTATTGCTAGTGAGAAAAGGAAAAAAAACAATAGGTATATGTCTCTTTGGAATATACCATATGTGCTTGCTCTAAAGGCTGCAGAAGAATAATCTTAATCATCTTGCTTGGGAGGAAAATCAATCAAGAATGCCTTTTTCCAAATATTTTATTTCTTTTATTATAAGACATATAGGTAAAAACTTGCATATTTTGAAAAAGATAGAAAATGGTAATAAAATGGATATTTTTCTTATTAAGAAATATGTTCATAAATATGCTTTATCAAATGTTAAAATGATTATTTTGCAAAATAATAATAAATAGAGCAGAGCTGTGGCATACAAGGGTCAACCAAAGTACTGGAATTTTTTATGCTATATGTTTTATAAAAATTCAGACTTTGAATTATACATTAAAAATTGACATTTTACACTCTAGGGTATCAATAATTCTGATTTTTATGATGGCTCCATGAATTCAAAAATAACAAAACATAAAAGGTGGTTTGACAAAATAGAATCTGATTCAAATAATTTACCCCTAAATAAGAAATTGTAAGATATATAATTTTTGAGCCTATAAGGGTACATGTATCAGTTCCCAATTCTACAAGTATTGGTGGACATTGAAAAAAACTGTTTGCTAAGCCTCAGTTTCCAGCAAGGTCCACATCATTTCTTTTCACAGTTTGATGGAGCAGTAATAGTCATGATTCTGATGAGCTTAGTTCTACAATTCTAGCTCCAAGGATCTTAGATACATAGAAAGTTTTCCCCCCTTTGAATAAACTCATTGACAGCTTTCTTATATTTGTTTATGACCCAATGGCCTCAAAGTCACATATCAGAACACTGGGCAAAATTTTAATGATGAAAAGTTCTTGTTCTAGGCATTCTTTGTAAGCTTTACTTCTCTACTATCCAAAAGAGAAGAAACACATGAGAACACCAAACACATCCTCTAATGAGTCTTGGATGTTCAAATAGCAAGGTCAGGCTTTTCCTGGAAATAAATACTGACTCTTTACAAAGATCTTTCATTTCCCATGCATCATGTGGCCCAAGAGGCTAATACACTAGCTCCCTGCTACAATGGGGGAAACCACATCTAACAATACTTAAGTATCCAATCTAATATAGATTATTAGTCCCAATGGCCTTCAACAATGTCCATCAAAGGGACATTTGGGTAACTCTCGGTTCCTAGAGCACAGAGAGGTCATGGCAGGATTTGGACTTGAGCTTGAAGGCCATATTCTTGTTGTTTTTGGCCACAATCTTGCCCCAGAAGCGCCTGGCTTTCCTGGGCATGCTCTCCTTCCTCTTCTGGTAGGCCAGCCGCCGCTCGTTCTTCTCCTTGCTGTCCCGCCGAAGGCGCACCTGCCGCACGATGCCCTCAAACAGCTCCTTCACGTTGTGCTGGACAGCCGCAGAGGTCTCGATGAACTTGCAGTCGAACACCACAGCGCAAGCTCTTCCTTCTGGGAAGCAAAGGAAGGGAAAGAGGTCAGAGGGGCTGCAGAGCACAGTCCTGCACAGCACACAGTCAAGCTGGATGGTTCTTCAAGGTAACACTAAGTCAGTCATATATGCAGTGGATAGAGGACGCCACTGTGGCATGGGCCTTCCCAGGGCATGAATAGAAAATATCTCACTGGAGGATCCCTGGAAGCAAGCACTATGGGCTTTAGACCTGGTCCACAACGAATTCACTGTCTGAAGGTTCCATTTCATCAAATACAGTGATATTAGTTATAACAGTAAAAGCCATAGCCTTAATTTACTGCAGACTTACAATGTGCCAAAAACAAGGCTTAGTTCTTTGTAAACACTGTTTTCAATGTCCACAACAATCTTGGAAAATACATTACTAGCCCCATCAAATACATGAAGAAACCAAGGGGAGCCCCCTGCAGGTGAAGTTTACACAGCCTGTAAGTGGCAGTGATGCCGGGCCTGCTCCATTCTCAAGCCCATACTCTTAACTCTTTCTCCTGACCCAGTTTCCTGAATTGAGAATAAGAATTCTACTATTTGGCTTTCCTCTCCTGAAAAAAAAGCAATGATGAGATATCTTTGGAAAAAATTGAGAATTTTACAAATGTGTAATTCAATTAGAGCAAATTATACAAGCCTTTCTGAGACAGTCTCAATTCTCAATTTCAAATATTTCATTGTGTTTAATGATCATGCAGCAAGATTTGGTTTGGGAAAATACTGTCGACAGTTGTTCCTAGTAGGAAGACATTCCCAAACTAATGTGTACATTGCCTCTATTAGCATGTACGTGGTCTTTCCTCCTGAGCAGTGCCTGGCAATGCAGTATTTTATTTTTATAATTGTATCAGGGATCAAGTCTGAATTAGGCCAGTAAAATCTCAAGGGCTGTAAAAGCACCTGGGTGCCCGCTCAGCAGACAGAGATTTTCCCTGAACTAAGTATGAAGAAGAATATGTGACACCATCAGACTGATGCTTTAACTGAAATTTCAGAAGCCAGGGATGCGGAGTAGGACAGTGTTTCTAGGGTGTACAGGGACCAGAGTCAGCCAGAGTAGAATTCTTTTTCTTCAATGAAACTCTTTCTCATGGTTCTCCTAAATCAGAGTTTCCTATCCTTCCTGCATGAAGAAGCTCCTTTCATTTCCCTGTACTCTTGGGAATTCCAGGAAACCGCTTGGAAGCAGGAAGATTAGCACCCTGCAGGTAGACCACATGGACAAGGGAGAGCAACCAGTGTGGAGGAGACCCATTGCAGCAGTAGGAGACTTAGAAATACACCTAAAATTTCATATAGCATCTTAATGAGTTCCTGGATCCAGCCTCCCAGAAGGAAGGAAGAGCCCTTGACCAAAGGAAAACACACGTGGCCCAGAGATTGTTTCTACGGTACTGGCTCTACTCCTCTTACCTGATACAGACACTTCCCGGCACCGGACTAAGTCACTTTTGTTGCCAACCAAAATGATGGGAATGTCCTCTGTCTGCCGGGCCCTGCGGAGCTGGATTCGCAGCTCAGATGCCTTCTCGAAGCTCGCTCGGTCCGTGATTGAGTAGACAATCAGGTATGCGTCCCCGACCTGCATGCAGTGGTCGTGAAGCCATTCATTCTCCCCCTAATGAAACAATAAGATCTTCTGTGAGTTCAATTTGACGTGGGGAATGAAGCGTCAGTTACCAAAGAAACAATACATGTATCCTAAAGTACCCTTGCTGATAGAAGAAAGGAAGAAATTGCTTCCAGCTCTCCAAAAGCATTGGTCTTCCATGCCTACAAGATGTTTGGTGGCTGGAAAGATGGCTAGCCTGTCCAGTATTTATGCCAAAAAGTTTTTACTTTTCAATGTCTTCTGCAGCTTGAGTTGATAAATTACACAACTACTCTGCCAAACAGCATTTCCAATTTCTACTTAATCTACCATAAATGAGCCTTTGCTGACTTCTCAAAAACTCCCTTTTGCCTTTCCAAGTGATGAGATTAAGAACACTTTTGTGGGGACTAGGAGGGATTTTCAATAAACAGAAGTCTACCACATAGGTTCTGAGGCATTTCGAAATCTTTAAAAAGCCAATGTTGCAAATTAGTATTGAGAATCTCAACTTCAGATGAGATGGATTTATGTTATTTAAAGCAACAGTCCATGCCTGTTTGTGTTTTCCCTAAAACAAATACACGTTTTTGGTGTGTTTTTTAATAGAACTAAAGGCAAGTCACTACAACTTGCTTGTTATTCAGAACTCATCTGTGAACGACCTGTTCCTCAGAATGGTCTCATTCTTCAGAAGCATGCTTTTAATCAAGAAAATGAGCCCACCTCATCTACAATACCCACTATACAGGACAAGGTCCCCCTCACACCAAACAGCTTGTTGGAAGGAAAACCCCCGAAGGAATTTAGAGAGCTACAGGCTCTGCATACCTTATTTTCCCACATATCCAGGAGTATAATTGTTGCACTTTCCCCATCAACCATCAGGGTTCGTTCATATGTATCTTCTAGAAAAAAAAAGAACAAATATATATTGAAGTCAGGTGAATATGCAACACTTTTCCATAAAAGGGTCATGTAGAAACTTACGCTAGAACATAAACTCTCTAAATATGCAATTAATTATGCAAATATAAAGACATTTTCAAAGGCAAATTACTATTTTTGTCACTTTCAACAACATTCTACTACATTCCTCCAGCAGAGCATATCTCTCAAACATGCATCACTAAACCACATGGAGTAAAAGCCATTTGTTTTCATCATTCCTGGACCTTTCACATGGGAAAATCATTTATGAGGATAAACTTAAAGACTTTTGTCTCAGATTCAATGATTAATGCTATGAGAAAGCATTAACTGCCCAGTGAAACTGTAAGCCCGTTTTCATAAGTCCATTGTACCTTTCAGTGGGTAGTTACTTAACACTCACTGGCAATTTCAGGAGCTTTGAGCTCAGAGACACTGCTCCTCTTTGGACAAGGGCAGGAAAGAATCTTAAGTCTCTCCCTGTTTTGGCTGTAGTTTTCTTCCTTTAAAAAAAAAATCCTGTTCCCTCGGAATAAATGGGCTTGTTTTTCCCTCTTAAGTATAACAGAAATTCAGCCTCCAGCTCTACTTGGTAATGGAAACTTTCCTCCCTGCACTCGAGCCCAGATCATGTGTAGGTGAAGGGTGAGCACAGTAACAGTACGATGGGCCAAAGCAATTCCAGCCTGGAAAAATCCATGGTGAGGCAGGCGTAGAAAGGGTCCAGTGGGATTTTTGCAAGTGGGATTTCCACCATCCCCATACAATTGAGCCCATCCTCACTCTATTTTCACAATGAGGTTTCCTGTTTTGAATTTCATCTTTTGAAAATTATGACTTTCATAATGATTTATCATTTTTCTACTTGTTCTTTTCGTCTAGAATCTTCTCCCTCAAATATCCACAAGGCCTATTCCCTTACCTCCCTCTGGGGGAGGGGCTTCCTGGCCGTCCATTTAAAATGGCAACACTTCTCTCCCACAATATTCTTTCCCATCACACTTATTGCCACCTAGCATACAACACATTTAACTTATTTATTTTATTATTTTCTGTCCCTCCTGCCCCTCCTTATAATGTTAGGGCAGACCTTTGCATCTGTGCTGTTTACTGTGTCCCTCCACACATTGGTACATTGCTGGTGTGCAATAAAAGTGTGTACAGTGAGCGGATGATAAATACAGCATTGTGGCTGTGAGCATGAGCAAACCCGAATTCGAATCCAAGTGTTGTCTCTTATGAACTCTGTGGGTCTGGGCCACTTAAGCTCTCTGAACCTCAGTTTTCTTCATCTGTGCAATGAGACTGACAATAGTACTCACACCTTAGGGCTATGTGACAGTTACATATATTAAGCCTGGGCACAAAGCAGAAACTCAATCAATGTTAGTCATTATCCCTTCTTCACGTGAAGGAAGCTGGTTCTTGCCATACTCAGCACTTCCTTACTACAGATAAATCCTAGCTTAAGAGAGCTACATTGGAACCAGGACATTTCTTGTTTTATAGTAGCAAAGGGTTTATGAAAAACACTGCTCCTGGATCCATGCTTCATCATCTAAGAACTGGAACCAGGAAAGGTTCCTTACAGAAGGAAAACTTGGACAAATAAGAAGAGTTAACCAGGGATGGCCCTGTCTTTCTGTGAGTTTCCTCCTCCTCCCACAGTGTCATTCTTCTCATCAGTGTTTGCCACTGGGGGATTAAAACTGTCATGCCCATCGTGTGTGCCTGCTCACAATACGCAGAAGGAATGAGATCACAGTGGGACTATTCGGATTATGGGGCAGGGGCGGGGTAGAGCCTCACAACCTCAACATGCAAATTTGACAATGCAATGGAGACCATCAGCGCTTGGGCAGCACAGAGCAGGGATGGGCTGACTGCCCGCTTCCCACCACAGGGTTCTTAGCTTTTCTCTAAAATCCCTCCCTGCACTCAGACAACTCCTTCAATGATGGAGGAACCTTCTCTGCCCTCAGCCCACCACTCAGGTACAGGGTACTTGCTTGAGTGCCCAGTCATTCAAATAGAAACATACTGTGTTCCAGTCACTGATGGAAAAAGAAACCCCAACTTTCTCCTGGCTTAAGAAACATCAGAACAAGTCTAGAGAAAAAGTGGACTAAGGATCACAGCCATAAAAATAGAAACAAGATGCTTTGCCATTCTAGAAGTTTCCTGACAGAGTCACTCTGTCTGACCTTACCTCTGCCTGAAAATCATTGTGTTGGAGGGCCTGGGAGGTTAAAGCAATCCATCTCCTCCCTGCTCAGCATGTGTACTCTCCCTTTACTCCCCACCCCAGTACAGGCGTTTAGATACGGCCTCTGGCTGTGTGCACCAGGACCCTTCCAGCACACATGGCATCCCCCCTAACCAGGTGCAAGCCTGGGAGTAACACAGCTCTAGGTTTCTCTTCCTCTAAGTTGCCCAGCTCATCTTTTATCCTTGTCAAGTGCTAACCAGGTAAGAAGAAGGGAACGAAATGAATACCAGGCTCTAGGAGAGCTCTTTCAAGTGTGCTCCCGGTTAAGGTGTGGAGAAAAGTTTGGATGCTGATTAGCCTCTGTAAGGCTTTTCAGTAGCCTGGGTCTAGAGTCACCCCCATTTCTCCAGTGCTCTGGAAAAAAGCTGGGGTGTCTGTGCACTCTCTGTGTAGCAAGAGAATATATGCTGATGCGGACGGACAGGGTTCTATAGGAAGTAATGGTGGTCAGCAGCCACTTCCTCTACACTAGTTTCTTTCTTCATTTGATCCCTCTGACAGATTCTCTTCTTGATCAAACTTTAATCAGGCTCCTCTGAATCCTCTTCTCCACCTGGCCTCCACCCTGGCCTTCTGCTTCCATACTTGCAGAAACCAACTTTAGCAAGAATCCTGGTAAGTCAGTTTAGTGTGACTCTCCCACCTCCATTATCTGATCAAATTCCTCATCCTCCACCTCTGATGTCTAAATCCTTGGCCTGATTTCAGCAAGAAACCCCCTAACCTTGACATCTCCTCTTAGTAAGTTTCCATCCTCTAACCCCCTCCCACCTGCTCCTTGGCCAAGTGCCCACTTGCTCTTCTCATTATTTCTGGCCACTACCGGGATACCTACTGCAGTGGTCCTGAATAAGGTCTTCCTGACCACGTTAATGATATTTTCACTAACGCTCCTTGTGCTTGGAGACGAGGTCCCTTCTGGCTCAAGTGCTGTGTGTGCATCCTGCACAGGTGTTCTCTCACTGCCGGAACTGGCTCCAGCAGCACCTCAAAGGTTCTGAGGCTCCAGTATCCCTCTTCCCAAAAACTTTCAACTGCTTCCAGCTTTCATAGCTCAGGGGATCCCAAAGAACCTCAGAAGAAATGCCTGCTCTATGAATACTGTCCCCGCCTCTGCTGGCCCAGGTCTCCTCTGCACAGCTCCAAGGGTCCCAGCCAACAGTGACCAAAGTGGACAGAGACTACAAGCAATAAAACCACCACTTTTAAAAGATAAGCACATCAAAAGGAAATGGTAGATTCAGAATAAGCTCTAACTAATGCTCATTCCATACTTACGATGTGCCAGGCACCATTCTCCATGCTCAACACGTTATCTCCTTTAATCCTCGTAACACCCTATGAGGGAGGCATTACCCCAATTACACTAATGAGGCAGCTTGAGGAGGCTAAGTGGCTTGTCCAAGAATACCCAGCTAAGTCAGTGTCAGAGCTGTATCTAAACCCATTCATCAAACCACAAACCCAATGTGGCTTCCTGTACTTTGCTGTGTATGTGGTGTGCCTTTCCACCTAGCTCAAGGCTTCCAAATCCTAGTTGTCCTGAGGGTCCAGCTCAGAGACCACCTCTTCCATGAAGCTTTTATTATTATTATTATTATTATTATTATTATTATTGAGACGGAGTTTCACTTTTGTTGCCCAGGCTGGAGTGAAATGGTGCAATCTCAGTCATTGCAACCTCCGCTTCCCAGGCTCAAGCGATTCTCCTGCCTCAGCCTCCTGAGTAGCTGGAATTAAAGGTGCCTGCCACCACGCCTGGCTAATTTTTTGTATTTTTAGTACAGATGGGGCTTTCACCATGTTGACCAGGCTGGTCTTGAACTCCTGACCTCAGGTGATCTACCTGCCTCTGCCTCCCAAAGTGCTGGGATTACAGGTGTGAGCCACCACACCCAGCCAACCATAAAGCTTTAAATCTACAGTCAGAAGTAATCTTTTCCCCTCTAAATTCCCACAGCACTCTCCTTACACCACTTTCAAGACACTTATCACATCCTATCCCAATTTCTACTTGGTGTATACATTATGCTCCATTGCATACCATGAACATCTCCATAGAAGAAGCCCCATGACTCTTTGCATGTCCGCAGAGTGCCTCACCAAGCTCTGTGCTATACATTCAGTAACTTCTTAGGAATGAACAAATGAATGAATGAATGAATGAATGGTATTCAGTGTAAACAGAGAGTCATAAGATTACTGCAATATAACTGTAATAATATCCATCTTTATTAGGAGAAAAATTATGAGAATATTTTGGTGATATTTTTCTTATGATAAATGCTGAATTTAAAAAAATGTAGGGGTGTGCCCTAGAAAACCTTCCTCTTGGGAAACAAAGCCAACTACTGATTCTAGCAGGTCCTAGAGATTCTCTGTGTAAGAAGCTAGGGGAAGGATTCTCTTTCTTGTGACTGAACCTAAATCCTGTGTCTTTTCATGGTCCCCTGCAGCCCCAGGATCAGCCATATGCCTGATGCCTAATGTGCTGCCATATCGGGCATCTCTCTCTCTCTCTCTCTCTCTCTCTCTCTCTCTCTCTCTCTCTCTCTCTCTCTCTCAACAAAGAAGTTCCCCAAATATTGGGGAAGCCTACCTTCCTGAATTCCAGGTATGAGTCAGTCTCCTTACATTTTGTCCCTATGGGAATATCACCCTTTGGATATACACCCCTTCATTCTAATGGAAAAACACTTCTGAAAGTCTACTATCCACTAACTTTTTCCAATTCTTCCCCCTTAAAAATGGAAAACAACTCCCAGTTGATCTCTTCCTTATGTCAGCACCCCAAGCACCGTATTGTTACTGCTTAAAATATTAGTTAACGTGACCCTGCTCTGCAGCATAGCCACTGGCACTTAGCCCATTACTAGGAGCCATGGTACCCCAGAGCTTAGGACAGAGTCAGACATGTGGCTGATGCCCAGTGCACTGTCATACTTAGTGTTTGGAAGCTAAATCCTGGGGCTGCAGGGGGCAGTGAAAAGACACAGGATTCGGGTTCAATCACGACTAGATTTGAATCCTGGTCACACCATGTACTAGCTTTTTCACCCTGGGAAAGTCACTTGACTTTGTAAGCCTCCATTTCTTCACCTGTAAAATAGGAATATTAATGCCAGATTGATTCAAGTATTATCAGAAATATGTGTGGGAAGTACTTAACACAGTGCCTGGCACACAGCAGGTTCCTCAGAAATGGTAAAATGAACTGAACTAGGATTATAAAATCCCAAATTCTAAATCCACCTTCCTTATTGGATGATTCTGGATAAGCCATTTGGTCTCCCTGAGACTCAGCTTACTCGTGAGTACAAGAACTCTGTGAAGACCGAAATAAACAGTGGCAAATATAAGGCACCTAACAAGACACCTCTCCCATTGTAAACACTCACTCTAAACATTAGCCCCTCCCTCCCTTTTCTCTCTCCTAGCAAGTCACCTGCCAGCCTTTACAAAGAAACAGAGAATCAATTGTACAGCACTGGCCCTATTTCTACCTTGACTCTCGTAAGATTCCAGAAGCAAGGAGAGAAATCAATGTTGCATCAATGACTCATCATTTATAGCCCAGTTTCTGAGCTGCCTCATGAAGCAGTGAACCCCTTGACACTGAGACAGTCAAGAAGAATAAAACCTCCAGATGAAATGGGCTGTGGGTAGTGAGGAATAGCATTCACATGCATCAATGCAGGGGAGAACTGAGTCATCACTAAGACACCTCCCTACTCTGTGATTCAGTTGTGAGTCGCGACAGAACACAGACTGTGTGACTTTGGCAAACACTGGGCAGTTCTTTCTTCATTTCTGTAGCTGCAAACAGGGGCATGTAGCTACCCTGATCACATATGCTCAGACTGAAGCCATGGCTGAAAGACACCTCACGGACGGCATTGGCTATCAGGATCCTCATGTTACTTCCCAGAACACAGGGCTGTGCTTTACCCCTAGCTGAAGAAAACATGCATTTTGAGATAATGTCACCTCAAAACAGTTTTGGAAATAGGCCAGGCCCAATCAATAAATAGATGAATGGGACTGTACAGGGAAAATTGTCTTGGAAAGCTGTCAGACTCTGTACATAAAGTATCATTGTTATACTTCACATTTAAAAAATTATACTATTTCAAATACAGATTTTGAACTATTTTACACACACACAAGTTTCTAATATTGGTGGAAGCAAATTGATCGATCCATCCTAACAGCTTCTCCAGTTGGCTTGTTTTAGGTATAACCCTGGAAAAAGGCTGTGTCTATACTGAATTCTGGGAAGAACATTCAAGTCAGAGTCAGCAGAAGTCAGAGATGGGGCGCTGACCCTCTGGCTCTGCCCTCTCTAATCAGCCAGCCCGACCCATTTAGAATTGAAATCTGAAAAATTCTTTTTCTGGCCCAGGTTCAATAGATTTTGGTCCTGTCCACAAGCATTTTCATTTGCTTGCCCCAAAAGCCTGTGCCTGGGCTTTTCTGGGGACTGGGCGCCCCCATCAATTGTCCAAAATGCATAACCTCAGCTCCCAACTCTGCAGGTAAATAAGCTACCCACTCTCACTCTTTCCATCTTTCCTTTTTTCCAGGGACCACCACTGATGAAAAGAAGCCCACTGGGGCTGGGCCACCTACCTCCCAGCACTTCGCAGTCGCTGTCCATGCTGTCATGTACACCTGCAAAGATGTTGGCCAGAGTGGACTTGCCCACCCCCTGCTCCCCTATGAGCACCACCCGGTAATAGGTGTTCCCTGACTCAGAGGAGATGACTGAGTCTGTGGAGTCGGAGGACCAGCTTCGGCGGCACTGGTCCTCAGGGGCAGCAGAATGATGGCTGTGATGGCTGTACTGGTGGGGCTCTTTCTGGACCATGAGATGTCTGCCATCGGCCGGGATGCTCCAGCGCTGCTGCTGCGGCTGCATGCCCACAGTGCCCTGGCGCATGGTGACATTATTCAGAGTCATCGTTGGGTCCTGGGAAGCAAAGCAGCCAAGATGGCAGCATTAATAAGCATGAGTGAGAGCTCAGGGGTTCAAATACATGGTCAGTCATCAATAATATTTTATTAGATGAGATGAGAAGCAAGTATCCCTAACATAAAGAATGTCAATTAAATGGTCCCCAAACCCCAACAAGACAGCTTTCAACTGGACACACACACGTAAACACACACTGCCCACACTATCAGTAACCAAGCTCCTCAGACAGACTGTCATTTGCAAAGAGAAAAAAAATACTGTTCACATCACCCACTGCCCATGGGCTTTCTCCTTCCTCAAAGCAGCCTTGGATCAAAGATCTGCACTCAGCGCTGGCACCAAGGCAGCTGGAAAGAACCAGCAGCCTCCAGAGACGGCTTGAAAAGCAACAAGTTAATGTTGCTGGGGACCAGCTGGCCAGGTTAGCTGCTCTTGTCTAAACTTGGCTCTTAATTGCACCACCAACCAGCAGGTTTTATGCCTCAGTGGGAAACACGTGGCAATGACATCACCCCCCCGCACCCTGGCTGGACTGGACAGGCACTTTTTGGAACTTCCATGTTTAGTAAAGTTGCCTTGATGCTCTCCAGCTGTCTGGAGAGCATCCACCTGCCATTATTGGGGGTAGGGGGCACATTTTCTGTTTAAAGTTTATGCCTCAGCTGTGCCCTCTTACCCACAGATACCACTTTTAAAACAGCCGAGCTCCAAACCTAGACATCCTAGCAGAGAAATGACCTGCTCATGTTCACACATTCTTAACAAACCACGTCCACTCTCAAGAGTTCTTTAATTCAACTCAGATTCCTTTTTTGAGACAGGGTTTTGCTCTATCGCCCAGACTGGAGTGTAGTGGCACAATCATAGCTCACTGCAGCCTCCAACTCCCTGGCTCAAATGATCCTCCCACTTCAGTCTCCCAAGTAGCTGGGACTACAGACCCACACCACCACGCCCACTAATTTTTTAAATCTTAATTTTTTTTTTTTTTTTTTTTTGGTAGAGATGGTGGGCTCACTATTTTGACCAGAGTGGTCTCGAACTCCTGGGGTCAAGTGATCCTCCTGACTCAGCTTCCCAAAGTGCTGAGACCACAGGCCTGAGCCACCATTCTCAGCCCCACTTCTTGAAGCAAATCACGACTGAAGACTCCCCTAATGATATTCAGCAACTTCACTACAATTTTCCCTTTGCAGACTGCCTCCCCTAGCTGAGAGGTCTGTTTTTCCCGGCTACTGGGGACAAAGTATAAGTACTGACATTGCAATCAGCAACATGCACAAACATTCCTCTCCCACCCTCACCCCCACACTCCGCACCCCAACACCTCGCCACGAACCAGGACGACCACGGTTTTTGAATCTCAAAAGCAGCACGTCAATGGGCAGAGTTAACATTCAAACAACAGACTAAAGCATCCTTAAGGGCTGCCCTCTCTGACCACTCGATCTGTAGGAGGAAGGGACCCTCCTACCGAACTGAATGAAGGAATCTGCTGATAAGAAGTGACATCCTTTGCACTTGAAGCTCTGACCCTTACCAGAAAATCCCAGCGCAGAACGCACGTTCCAGGGGCTCTTCTCTCAACTTCCAAAGTTCTGCGGGCTGGGAAACGCCCACTCTCTCCCTTCGTCCGGGGCTGGCCGCCTTACTCGGCTCGGCCAGATCGGCGTCGGGGCGTCCGCGTATCGCGTGGGTCCTCGCTGGGATCCCGGGGCCACCGAGCGGGGAGTGCTGCGCGGTGCCCGTCGTCCGTGCCCGCCGCCTTCAACCGCCGCGGCCTCGCAGTTTATAACCAGCCCTGCCGACCCGCCGCGGGGCTTTTCCGTGACGTCAGCGCCCCCGCCGGGAGGGGGCGGCTCTGCAGCAAACTCGGAGTTGCAGCCACTTGGCTAAATCAGTTACTCGCAGTCATGTGACCCCTTCTCTCTTCATTTAAAAAATAATGACAGTTCAATCCTGGGCCTCCTTTTTTATTTTATTTTTACCAGGTGATCACAGGAAAATGGAAAAATACACTAAGTGTCACTTTAATCGCCTTTCCCAGCAAAGCACTTGCGAGCTGTCGGGATAAAGGATGGAAGGAGAGGCAGGTTTGAGTTGCGAGCTCAGGTTTGCCAAGAAAACAGGGATCGGCCTGGAATGCGCAGAGGCTTTAGCCTCCAGGATAAGACTGCAGCCACCTTGAATGGACAACCGCATCTTCTGCAAGGAAGACAGCCTCTTCCTGCCTCCTGTCACCTTCTCTCTGGATAGGAGGAAGCAGATGGAGCCCCACAGGCTTTGCTTCCCTTCTCTGGCAAACATCCAGAGAGAAGGGGCCAAAGAGAGGTGAGGAAAGGGGACAAGACCTTGAAAAGGGCAGTTTGGGAAAACAACTTAATTGAGGATCCAAGCAGATTGTGCTAAATATTGCTGGCCCTCCTGCTCTGGGCCAGAATGCTGAGGCTCCTCAATCAGGGAATTTAATCAGCATCCCAATCAGCAGCATCTCTGTACCAGGCTCCCTGGCAAGGCTGCGCCCTGGGCATGAGCCAATACAGCCTGGCCATGGGGAGGAGCACCAAGCCCAGGTCCTCTATGAGAGACTCCTGTGAACAAAGGGAAAAGGATAATAACTACTACTACCTTTTACTAAGTACCTCTGAGTACCTCTGCTTAGTAGGTACTGTTAGGCCTCCTGGGACCTTAATCCTTACTGTACTTCTGCAAGGTGTCTCTATTGCTACCTTCATTATATGGAGGAGGAAGATAACACAGGGCCAGAGAACTTGCCCAAGGTCACACTGCTGGTATAAGTGGCAGGGTCAGGACTCTAAGCCTGGTTTTCCTGACTCTCTGCACTGCACCACCAAGTGAAGGATTTCAATGACCTCTTTCTGGGGACATGGGTATTTCCCAGACTCTGTGTCTAGAGAGAATGCTGGCCTTTCCAACGTATCCGTGCGCTTTTTCAGCCAGCTTCATCTCTGGGTTGGCTGGTGGCTCCAGGAAGCAGCCAAAGGCACCAGCATCTATTGAAGCAGCTGGATTCTGCTGTGATTAGAGTCAATTCGCAGTTATCCTGCAGGCATTTATCTGCTTTGGGAATTAGCTACATAACCAGCTGCTGAGACCTGTCAGTCCCCAAGCTAGCAAAGGTGGAATCCATAGAGTAATGAAAACTTAGAGTTCCTTTAGTCTCAAGCATTGTGGCCCCAATCTCCTACTTATCTTATATATCAGGAACCTGAGACCCAGATGGATGATGACCACTCAGAACATGGCAGAGCTGGAACTGGAATTTGGGGATCATAATTCTCTGGATGCCCTTTGCTTCTGTCAAGTTTTTCTTATGGGTTTAGCCAAGAGGGAGTGACTACAGATGTGGGGAAAGGGAAAGGGGAGGAGATGGGGGTAAGTGGGAGATCATCTACAAGGGTATATCACTGACTCCATTCTAAAATACATGTAATTGGTGAATTATCTGCATTTCAAAATGATCCGTGCTTTTTCCATACTGACATTCCTACTCTGTCAACTGGTCTCGATGGAAACATCATAGGAGTAAAAACTAAGAAGAAATCAGTTTATAAACATGATATACTTTCTCAGTTCCACTTTTGCCCATTGATAAGAACCTAACACTTCACATTCGCAAGAACCTAATTCTATACCTAGGCAATATCTGCTATGATCTATTTGCCATTGGTATATGTGAAACATACAAAAGAAAATGAACTCCAAGACTGGGGAAGGGGATAAACAGCAATGTTGTGTTTGGATAATAGAAAAAATTTTAAAACTTTTTTAAATTTCTGTTTCACAAGAAGCCACATGAAAACAAATGAGAAAACAAATAAGAACATTTTTGACTAAATGACAGTTAAACTGGAGTGACTAGAGAAAAATCATAGCTTTACTTCACAAAAAGTACATCTCAGAGCCAAATCTCATCTAGCTGAGTCCCAAATCCCTTGACCAGGATTCCAGCTCACTGGGACCATCTGAGGGTGTGGAGCTGCAGAAAAAAGGTAGAATCAGGCCATGTAGGCAAGTGGCAAGTTTTGAAGAGGAAAACTTGGCAGAATGTTATTTCTTGCTCTATGAATTATTCTCTCCATATTCTTTCTGCCAGCATTTGACAGCTTCCTCAGTTACTAGCTACAATGAGTAGCTCAAGAGTATAGCAAAGAGGCAGAATTCAAAGAAAAAAAAAAAACTCAAGTTTACTGACCAAAATACATGCCCATCTCACATAATCCTCATCAGCCCTGCAGTTACCCATATTCTGTGAAGAAAGGTGCTGAGGAGGTTAAATAACCAGCCCAGGGTCACAGAGCGGGTAGGTGGTAGATCTGCACTCTGGGGCCACAGTCTTAACTGCTGTTCTATTTAGAGTAGGGGATATATGTCAGTCCTCGTTCCCATGCTAGCCCTACCTTGGCCTACCACCTTCCTCATACCCTCAAAAGAAAAGTTTTTCTCTGATTGGCCAAAGCCCATGACCTTCACTGGGCCACCTGTTCCTAGTAGGCAGGGTTACTCAGAGGCATGAGCTATTCTCTCCTCTCTCTTTTCTCCACATCCCTGCCCTAGGGGAGAAGGTAAACTTGGGATCTGTTCAGGGATTCTGCCCAATACTCTGTCACTGTCACTGTCTCTTAGCATGTAGACTTGAGCAAACAGTCCCCATGATTTTAAATGGGATGAGAAAGGAGGGAAAGAATAGAACCTTTGACCATGGTTATAAATAAGGTCATCTGGGACTTGCACAGACATTAAGATAATATTACTTTGAATACCATCTCTTAAAAACTCTAAGGGAGGAGAGATGACAGGTAGGCTCAGGATCTGTACATGCCTGGGTCCATAATACTATTCTATGAGCTGTAATTATATTGTAAAAGCAACAGAATTATCTATACTATAGACTTACTAAAACCAAGGTCATGCTTACCCAAGCTATAAGTAAATGCTACTCAGTAGTAAAGGGGACACCATGAGAACGTTCTCCCTTTCCCAACAACAAGAGGCAGATTATGGACTGGGCATTGAGTAGCTGATAAATCAAATGGGTTTTTTTCCTTTCTTTCTTTTTTTTTTTTTTTTTGAGACAGAGTCTCACTCTGTCACCCAGGCTGACAGAGCTGAAATGCTGTCACAATCTCGGCTCACTGCAACCCCCACTTCCTGGGTTCAAGTGATTCCCCTGTCTCAGCCTCCCAAGTTGCTGGGCATATAGGCATGTGCCAGCACACCCAGCTAATTTTTGTATTTTTAGAAGAGACAGGGTTTCACCATGTTGGCCAGGCTGGTCTCAAACTCCTGACAACAGGTGATCCACCTGCCATGGCCTCCCAACGTGCTGGGATTACAGGCATGAGCCACCATGCTGGGCCTTTTTTTTTTTTTTGTATGTTTTTAGAGAGATGGGATCTTGCTATGTTGCCCAGGTAGCCTCACAACTCCTGGGTTCAGGTGATCCTCCAGCCTCAGCCTCCTGAGTTGCTGGGACTATAGCTGCTGGGCTCTGTTTTGCATTTTAACACCTTTAGGCAAAGTATGCTGGCCACTTTCCCACAATCCTTACTAATCCTTAATATATTCTACTCCAAGCAGCTTCCATCATTTATACTATTTACCTGGCCCCTAAAGGCATTTGACTTTGTGATCGTTACCTGGGCTGAAAGAAATGGCACGGGATTTAACATCAGAAAAGTAGGTTCAAATCCAGGCCCTTCCTCTTCTTATGCATATGATGCTGGGGATGTCACCAAGCCCCAGAGACCTTGGCTTCTGCTGTTTTGAGGACTAAAGAGCTTCTGAATGTGGAAGTGCTTGTTAACCACGGCATACTATGGCAATGAGAGTGATTATGATTATGACTCAGGAGCCAAGGATTGAAGCTCAGCCACCTGCCCTCAGTGTTGCTGCCTCTTAAGGCTCCAGTTATATTAATCCAGCAGAACTCAAGACACATGGGGTGGAGGGAGGATGGGTGGGAAATGTGCTCGTATTAGATATTACTAGGAAAATATCATTAGCAAGGAGGTTGTTGTAAGCAAACAAGAAGATGGGGGCCAAATACCCAGCACACATCACAGGTCTCCACCAGCCACAAAAGCATTCAGGGGAGGAGCTGGGTGGGAGGCAATGTGCAAAGTGTCTGAGCACAAAAAAAACCACCCACCCACTTTGGGAAGTCTAAAGAAGGAAAGAATTACTATATAGAAAATCATTGCTTTACAAAAGGGGGAAAAAAGGAGGCTTCAACTGCAAAATCAAGAGAGCCCTGATTAAGAGAAAATAAAGACAGAAGAAAAGATGGCTAAGAATAACCTCTCAGCATCCAGAGGCCTGTGAGATCCAGATGGACAGCCCCTCCAGCTGCATCCTCCTCAGACCAGCCCCTAGCTTCTCATCAGACTCCTGCCAAGCAGATTGAATTTTCCATTGAAAAAATTCTTAGCTCTCACCCCTCCTTCCCTCCATTGGCCCAGCTTGCTGCAGGCCTTGAGAACTCCAGTGCAGAGTTAGCTAGAGCCTTTCCTTCTAAAATCCTGCTGAATAAGTGCAGGATGTATCTCAGCAGGCTGGAGGGAGCCTCCTAAAGAAAGCAGACGTTTTCTTCCCAGGTTCCTCCATCCAGCTACATTCATTCATTAAACAACAGATAACTATTGAGAATCTACTTTATGTAAAGATCTGCTCTAAGGGTTACGAATATGATCCTTACATTCACAGAACTTCTACTCTGGTAGGAGAAATAATAAATAAATAAACAAAGTATCACCACGTTCTTTCATTCACACATTCATTCTTTCTCTGAGCACGCTACCCTTTAGCCTCCATTTTGTCATCTGCATATAGGAAATGATAATACTGAAGGGAAGTATAAAGTAGGGATTAAGGGCATACCCATTCAGAGGTCTGAAAACACCCAGGTCAGCAGAAATATAAAGAAGGGAGCTCTCATGCCCAGCAGGGAGGAGTATAAGTTCGTATGGCCACTTTGGAAATCAACCATCAACACCTAACATGTGCATATCCTTTGAGATCCAGCAACTCCACTTCTAAATATGTATCTTACATATTACACCAAAAAAAAGAAAACCGAACACAAGAATGCTCATGAAAGCACTGTTTGCACTAGCAACAACCAGAAACCAACTAATGCCCATCAATGAATAAATGCATTGTGGTATATTTACACAATGAAATAGTATACAGCAGTGAAAATAGATGAAGTAAATCTACTTGTATCAACATAAGTAAATACTGAGACCATATGGTAAGGTGAAGAAGCAAATTTGCAGGATATCAACAGGATAATATTTGATATAGTTTTTAAATACCACACTAGTATTTTATGGTTAAATACACATTTAGTAAAAGGATAGCAACACGGATGAGAAAAATAGACATCAACGTCAAAACAAAATTATCCTAAGTGAAGGAGGGGAACGACAATTAGATGGACAAAAGACTTCTCAAAAACAACCAAGAAGCCAGGAAATACCTGCATAATAAGATCAAAGTGCTTCGTGAAAAAAATTGTTAATGTGGAATTTTATGCCCAACTAAACTGTAGTTCAACAATGTGAGCCAAACAGGTTGGGCACAGTGGCTTACACCTATAATCCCAGTACTTTGAAAGACCAAGGCAGGCAAATCATTTGAGGTCAGGAGTTCAAGACCAGCCTGACCAACATGTGATACCCCATCTCTACAAAAAATACAAAAATTAGCCAGACATGGTGGCAGGCATCTATAATCCCAGCTACTTGGGAGGCTGGGGCAGGAGAATCGCTTGAACCCGGGAGACAGAGGTTGCAGTGAGCTGAGATTGT
Organism: Callithrix jacchus; assembly: GCF_049354715.1. Taxonomy (NCBI): domain Eukaryota; kingdom Metazoa; phylum Chordata; class Mammalia; order Primates; family Cebidae; genus Callithrix; species Callithrix jacchus. Next base: position 32,934,438 of record NC_133517.1, on the reverse strand, counting down.
ATCACTGCACTGGATGATAGAGACTCTGTCTCAAAAAAATAAAATAAATAAATGAAAATAAAACCCCAATGTAAGCCTAACAAATATTTATTGAGTACTTGTTCTTACTAAGCAATATCCTAAGCTACACAGACACAGAGTTATAGAAGTCTAGGTTTCGGTACTCAAGGAGCTTAAAGTCTGATGTTCCTTTCCCCAGAAAGTACCAAATCCGTGAGAAGATCATCTAAGAGCTACATAAAAACTTTGGCCCAATGTGTATTTGGCTTTCCAATCAACACAACATTTTTCCTAGAGTTCCCTCCCTCGGCAACAGAATGATCAACGAAACTATTTTGAGCCTGGGAGTCAAAAACCAGGCTAATGCACAGTCCTTGATTTAGCCAATTACAATGACATGGAGATTCTTCAGTGATAAATCTAGAAAGGCCAAAGGAAGAAACAGCTGAGTTGAAGACATGGGCGTTAACACCTTTTATACATGGTTATAAAAGCAGGCACTTCCATGAGCCTGCTCTGTTTGCTTAATCTCACCATCTTTCTGATTTTCAAGTCTTTACTGAAACAGGTGGATGGTTTCTCCAACACATCAAAAGCAGCAAGACTTTATGGCTTTGGTAGAATGCAAGTAACTCACCCCTGCAATGAACATCATCCAGAATGTTTTCTAAAAATAAAAACCAATGGAGCCATTAGTTGGTGAAAAGTTGTATGTCTAAGTTTCTGTTATTTTATGAAGATTCCCTCATACTCCATTTAAAATGTGGCAACAGTCTCTGAGTAACAAACTGTTATTCTGTGTTCTCTACATAAGCAAGGTATCATTTTTAACCCAGAATGGTGCATTTATTGGAGTTGGTGAAGTTAACAGATGAAATAATGATTATAGTGGTAGCCTGTGTGCCAGGCACTAATGTGCATTATCTAACTTAATCTTCACAACAACTCTATGAAGCAAGTACTGCTATTATTCTCCTCTTACAGATGCGGAAACTGAGATCAGTTAACATAGCTAGGAATTGGCTGACTTCTTTTTTTTTTTTGAGACAGGTTCTCATGCTGTCACCCAGGCTAGAGTGCAGTGGTGCAGTCATGGCCCACTGCAGCCTCAATCTCCCTAGGCTCAAGTGATTCTCCCATTTTAGCCTCCCAAGTAGCTGGGACTACAGGCATGTACCACCACACCCAGCTACTTTTTTTGTGTTTGTAAAGATGGGGTTTCCCCATGTTACTCAGGCTGGTCTCAAACTCCTGGATTCGAGCAATCCACCCACCTTGGCCTCCCAAAATGCTGGGATTACAGGCATGAGCCACCACGTCTGGCCACCATCTAACTCTTATCTACCACTCTGGTCCATGCAGTGAGACTCTCCTCAGCGCTGAAGTGTAGACACCAGCACTGTTTCCATATCCTGAGGTAGTGGTAAGTAAGTAAAAAAAATTGGACAATGTTCTATTAGCACAGAGCTGGCTGTATACATGTATAAGGTCAGCCTCCTTCACAAGACTGGGAGCTGCTGGAAGGCAGGACTATTCCTGTCCATTTCTGTTTCCCAGCTCTAGGAGCAAACCTGGCACATAGAGGGAACTCAGTATGTGTCTAATGAAAAACTGAATAAATGAACAACATGCACCATCACTTTAACTGGTCATTTGTTTTAAAATCCCTAATTTCATCATTTCATGGTAACTCTTCAGCAGGACAGACCTTAATCCCAGGCAGTGGAACTGAGTGATTCAACAATCATGTACTGGGCTCTCACTGTGTGCCAAGATACAACAAGGCCCCATACTAGAGTGGATCAGAACACAGAAGGAAAGAAAAATGTGCACACATAGAGTGCAATCAGATGCAGAATGTGGTGAGATGCAATGCTAGAGGTAACACAAGGAATGAGATGAGGGCACAGACCACAGGGTCTCCTCCTTTGTGAGGGAGCCTCCTGCCTCTCAGCATGCCTGCCTGGGCCCATGCAGCACACTATTGTAACTGCAGTCTCCTCTCCCTTGGGAAGAGCAACATTGAAAACCGTCTCCTCTGGTCCCCTCCTCAGGTCCTTTTCCTACATGGAGAAGGGTTGGCCTTCCTCACTGGTGAGATCAGGAAGACACTGAGCATGTGTAATCAGGTCTCCTTACTTGTTCACTGGAGCAAGGCTACCTGCAGGATTGGGCATTTCTTTTCTTCTTGCTTTCTTTTCTTCTTCCTCTTCCTTCACATGGCACAAGGCTTGCAGTTGCTTGCCGCATGAACAATATAGCAAACCTAGTGGATGGCCTTCCAACAGCTTTCCCTCTCAGAGGATGGATCATAATTGGTCTAAATCAGTCAAGGTAAGCTCATCTCCTATGCCAGGAATTGGTCTAAATATGGGCACTTGATCTTGTTGTGGCCAATACAATGTAAAAGAACAAAAGCTCCTGGGAAAGAATTTCCTCACAAATAAAAAGAAATCCCTCCCTTGCCATCTCACCTCTTCCTGTGCCCCAAATCCATGGTCTGAGAACTTTTGAGGTTTATCACTCCTTTAAACCTCAACTTATACGGAGGTGAGGACTGTATCTGATATATTTACTACTGCACACACAGTCAGTATCTAGCATAGCGCCTGGCTCATAGGTGGCATTTAATAATTATGTTCACTGATTGAATACAGAATGTGATTACTTCCAGCTAGAGTGATTGAGAAGGCTTTATATAGTGATATTAAGATGAGTTTTCAAACGTAGCAATACTCATAACATTAATGAGAATAATAAGAAACTAAAGTGTAGAAACTTCGATTAACTTGCCCAAGGTCCCACGGCTAGAAAACGGTAAAGTTAAGATTTGAATCCCAACTTCTGATTCCAGAGAACATAGACTTAATCCAGTAGGCCACTGGGAACCATAAATTCAATAATTCAACTCAACAACCATGTGAAACACCTATTACATGGCAGGCTCTAGGAATACAAATAAATGACAGCTCCTGTACAAGATGGTCAAGAAGAAAACCCAAGTAATTAACAATATTAATAGCTGCCCACTATTGAGCCAGGCCTTTTGTCAAACAATTTACATGTATCATTTAATATTTTCAACAATCCTATGTGGTCATTATTAACACTATCCTCATTTTGCCAATTAGGGGACTGAGGCAGAGATATTAAGCAACTTATCCAGGATCACGCAGCCCAGTGACAGAACTGTGACTTGAATCCAAGCAATTGTACTTCAGAGTGGCAGCCGTTATATATTCAAAACCATCATTGCAAAATGACATGACAGCCCCTATCACAGAAGTGTGTAATGGTAGGGGCAGCAAGGAGGTTGGAGTGATCAACTGTGCTTGAGTGGACCAGAGAAAAATTTACAAAACAATTTTCAGCCATCCACATGTTTTGAAATATGAAGAGAAATTGGCAGGGAAGTGTCTTAATGTATGCATATGTTGTAGGGGGAGGGTGTGTGTATTTGCGTGTGCACATGTGTATGTGTTCTGTGCGTTTGCACATACAAACATGCGGACAGGATATACGGATATGCAAAAAGAGTATCTGCAACAGCTAAGATGGCTGGAGAACAATGATGGTATGGGGAAAATACAAGGCGGAGCCAAAAAAGTGGTCAGGGGTCCTCAAAAAAATTCTGAGCTGTAGAAGAGGCCAGTGCTCTGTTTAGTCCTATGCCAGGAACTCAAAGTTCCAGCAGAAGCTCAGATGACAAGAGGTGAGGAGAAACCTCTCAAGGTCCAGGAGCAAACGAGGAAAAGCCAGCTTCTCAGTCTTGAGGTTCGAATGGGTGCGGGAGCCATCACATGCAGGTACACTTCCAAGGGCCAGGAGGTACCCACAGTTTCTATAAGGGAGCAGCTCCATAAAATAGAGCTAAGAGGCTCACGAGGCCCACTGGCTGCGACCCCACTGGAGGGGCCTGAGATTTGCCAGGACCAGCCAGAAAACCTGAGAGATGAGCGCCACCATCTGGCTCAGGGAGGCGTTTCCTGCCCAAATACCCACTTTATATTCACCTCTTCCACTTTCTCCTCCCATACCCCTTCTCTCCACTTTTTTGTCCTGGTTCTACTTTATTTTTCTGAGCATCCAATACACAGAAAATATGGTTGTGCTCAGCCAACGGACTGCCATCTATACTCAATGTGAAACATCACGGTTGGATGGGGAACAGATGTTTCTGCCCATCAAAATATATACGAAAACTGTAAACGTTCCTCTGACAAATGAAATAAGCAGAAACCCCTGAGAAATTGTGAAGTCATCACCCTTGGGAAATTCAGCAGGAGTGATGCATGACCCAGTGGCAACAAGGGCTTGCCATTTTTCTTTCTGAATTAAAACACAATCTGGGTAGAGAAAAGCAAGCCCCTTGCAAAGGACACATAGAACCAATATCCTTAGCTATGTTTCTCATACTAGGGAATTCATTCCTTGGGTTAAGAAACTACATAACAAAAATACCATCATCATAATTATTACCCTAAAGAATTTTATTAGGCATCCATCCATTTGTATGCTCAGATTGTATAATTTAATATGTGGTTTGGTGTCAGGTTTTGTGTTCTGGGTTTCTTTATTTTTTGTACCTTCAAATTGCCAATGAGAAAAACTATTGATTCAGTCTTTCACTGCATGAATCTTGAAGAGCCCATTAGGTATTGGGCCAGATACTAGGCTGTCTGTGGGATGCACAAATTAAAACATCACAATGCTTGTCCTTAATAACATCATAATCACTGAACCCACATCCAGTACTGAAATGTCTGTTCACCTCAGAGACCAAACCCTGTCATCACGCATGGACAAGATCATAGTGAAACTTCAACTGGGGAAAGAGGAACCTCTGAGCCTGAGAAAAAGGGCATGGGGTTCCCCCAGTCCTACTGTAGCAAGAGTGGACACAAAGATGTGTATAAAGCAAAGGGTAACCAGAAAAGAAGGCAGCAAAAGTATTCTCAAATAGCAATTGCTATTCGATGCTTGAAAAATCTAACTCCAGGCCGGGTGCGGTGGCTCACGCCTGTAATCCCAGCACTTTGGGAGGCCGAGGCAGGTGGATCATCTGAGGTTGGGAGTTTGAGACCAGCCTGACCAACATGGAGAAACCCCATCTCTTAAAAAAAAAAAAAAAAAAAAAGGTCTAACTCCCTTAGTGCAACACTCTATTATGCCATTATTATGGGATGATTCCATTAGTATGTCAGATTCTTCACATACATTTGTTAGTCCTTTCTAGATTGCAAGAAACTGAGACATTCTCAGCTGCTGACTTACTGTAAGAGAGGCAAGAAACTATTTTGACTGCTGCTCTGCTGAGTTCCATGGAAAACGCAAATTTCATACAGGTCACCACACAACCTCTACTTTCTCACTGAGACTCTTGGTTGCAAAAATTGGAAACTGTCTCAAGTCACTTTTTTGTTTTTCGAAACAGGGTCTTACTCTGTCACCTAGGCTGAAGTGCAATGGCGCCATCACAGCTCACTGCAGCCTTGACCTCCCGGGCTCAGGTGATCTGCCCACCTAATTCTCCTGAGTCGCTGGGACTACATGCACACCATGACCTTCAGTTAATTTTTGTATTTTTTTGTAGAGATGATGTTTCACCATGTTGTCCAGGCTGATCTCAAACTCCTGGGCTCAATCAATCCTCCCACCTTGGCTTCCCGAAGTGCTGGGATTACAGGCTGAGTTACCATACCTGGCCAATTTTTTTAAATAATAGTAGATATTATTAAAAATGCAGACATCTTGAGGCCCTAAGGGACTTCTCCAGGAGATCAGAAACAGGAAATAGAAATCCATCAGAAGCCAGGACTCACACACTGTGTTGCACCCTCTTTCCACATGGCCTCCATGTCTGCTTCTTGCCACATATGTTTCTTTTCTCTCCACACACCAGCTTTGCTGCTTCTTACCCCATAGTTCTAGTCCCTTTGTTCCAGCCACAGCCATGGATAGACAATCTCACAGACCCAGTTCTAAAGTCCCAGGAAAAGGCATCTGATTGGCTAAACTTGGATAAAACAGTCAACCTTGGTCCAATCAAGTGAAGCCTGGAAGGCACAGCCATGTAGCACAAACATGGCTGCCACAGAGAAGCCTTGAGTGTGAAAGGAGGAGGCTCTCTAAAGAAAGGGATTGCTGTGAACTGCACAAAGGCCACAAAAGGTGTCTGCTAATCTTTGACAATTCTGTCATCTCCCCTTAAAAAGCTTCCCTTGCTCCCTGCCCCAGGGCTCTGCTTTATGGTGACCCAGATACTGGTAGTCTCTATTCACTGAGTTTCTTCCCTCTCTTATTCCCTGCCTCATGACTTCTTCTTACCTATACCAGCTATTATTTCACACTTTTTATACTTGCTGACTGTCTCCATGTCTCTTGACTTCTGCGCCATTTGACTGACAGCATCTCTCGGAATTAACAAAATTCACACTCTCAAAAAGTAGATTGGGTTGGGTGGGCCTGTCAACCTCAACTGATCTATAGCTCTCTTTGGCTTAATTATCAATCATCTATGATCCCATCAGCTATGGCCAGAGTAGTGGGGTTATCAGGGTACAGAATAGAGATGGAGGGTAAAAAAAATAAGCAAACCATCTGCTGCTGCTTTTCCCAGAAGAGACCTATGGGTCTCGCAGTTTTCCTTGAAGGAACCATGAGCTTCTAACACATTATGAAAGATGTGTCAGGTCTCCATATATGCTCTGGACGTAATAAAATAAGCCCCTTAGAAATATCTGTGTTTTTTAAATTCTCAAACAATAACTAGTTTAGCATTTTACATTTAATAAAGTTAATAAAATAAAATTACTACTGTTCTACTCACCCTCAGCTGGTATTTTACTAAACCTTACTAAACCTTGTCCTCAAATACCTACTTCCAAGAGTCTTAAAGTAAAATAGGGCAAGCAATTGATAGATTAAAGGAAAAAAACACATCACAAAATCATTGACTGCTACATAACTTCTTGGTGACTAAGGCTTTAAAGTCCTGGTGGTAATATTGTGATTCTTTTTGTAAAATCCTTTGTAAATTATTTACTTGAGCAACTAGAGACAAGCAGTATACAAGTATCTGCTCTCTATCCTGCTCCTCACTGAGAAATATGAGCTAATTAATATGAAATGTTATAATGCTTCAATTCTCACTATAAATTAAGAAGAAATGTAACACATAAACACAAAGTAAGAGGAAAGAATATATCACTGAGAACAAATATCACTGAGAACCAATGGGAGTTCTAGAAAAAGACAGATACATTATGTTACACATAAGATCCTAAATATTTTGAGCTCCTAGATACAAGCCCAGCTTCCAATTCATTAATGACCTAAAACATCCAGTGACTAGTGAGCACAGTCCGATACTGAAGATGCAGATCCTTGGCTCCCAGAAAGTTCTTCACCCAAGAATAGTGACATACTCATCCTTGCTGCCAGCTCAGACAGGGCTTCTCAGCTAGGGAAAACTTCATTAGTGGTATGGTAAGTTTTATCGAATTGATAACCACAGAGGGACAATCTTTCTCTCATGCCACTCAATAAAGATTTCCTTTGGGGACTCATTACAAAGCTGAAACATAAAATATTATTTTAAATGGTAGGGGAGCACAAAGGCATTGTCTAACTTTGTACAACTCTTTCCATAAGGAGGGACACTGGTCAGAATTACCTGGTCAAGATACCCAGGCTCAGAAGACAGAAGGGGAAGTAGCCTAAGAAGAGCTATATCTGGCTCACACCTGTAATCTCAGCACTTTGGGAGGCCAAGGCAGGTGGATCACGAGGTCAAAAGGTCAAGACAATCCTGGCCAACATAATGAAACCCCTTCTCTACTAAAAATACAAAAATTAGCTGGGTGTGGTGGCATGCATCTGTAGTCCCAGCTACTTGGGAGGCTGAGGCAGGAGAATTGCTTGAACTGGGGAGGGGAGGTTGTGGTGAGACAAGATCGCATCACTGCACTCCAGTCTGGGCAACAGAGCGAGACTCCATCTCAGAAAAAAAAAAAGAACAATAATCCTACTTCTTGAAATGAATTCAAATTTGGTGTAGATGGCCTGTGCCTGCCACAGGTCCTTCTCTCACATCTTGTGGTATAAAACAGCTCTTGCCAAGTAGGAGTCCAACATAAAACCAATGATGATTTCTCCTGAGACACCAGATCTGAAACTGAATAAATCTTTATTAGCAAAATCCAAAAGTAGCACTTGATATCCAGAAAGTCTGGGCTGCAAGCATTAAAAAAAGAGAGAGAGAGAGAGAATATGAAAATGTGAGAAACACAATGAGTTTAATTACTGCAAATCTAAAAATAGAATTCCTAGGTAAATATTTTAGAATGAAAATATACTGATTTGACTGTGAGCCCTCGATAACAGTTGTATATTGTGGTGATACTAAACCATACCAAAACTTTGTAGCTTAAAAACAACAATAATGTATTAGCTTATGATACTATACATCATCAGCATGGGCTAGAGGCAGATGGGTGCTTCTCGTCTGGGCTTATTTATGTGGCAACTGTCAGCTAGCAGTCTAGCAGGGACTAGATGATGCAAAGCAGCCTTGCTTATCTGACTGGTTGTTAGTGGGCCTCTCTCTCTCCACGTGGTCTCTCATCTCCAACAAGGTTGGCCTTGGTTCTTCCCATGGCAGCAGTAGCATTCCAAGAAAGCAAGACTGTAAGGCGTGAACTCCTACAGCTAAAACCCCCATCATGTGTCACTTGCCTCATTCTATTGTGCAAAGCAAGTCACAAGGTCCGCCCACATTCAAGAGAAGCGAAATAGACTTCACCTATTGATGGGAAGAGAGGCAAAGTCATGTTGCTCAGAGCATCCAATATGGGGAAAGGGGGAATTTGTGGCCATTTATTGCAATCTATACAAGCAAGGAAACCCATCCCAATGAGCTCTATTCTCCCTAGCATCTAATATAATTAGACAATAACCATAGACAATATTTTAAGTCTGTTGTTAAATGAATATATAAGTCTTTAGAAATATAGTTAATCCATTGCTGATAAGAGAAATTTCAAAATTAAGACCACTAGTGCTTTTTTTAAAATTAGGGTATTGATAGCTTGATCAATTCTACTCTTATGCCACTATCCTTTCTCTTTCTCTTACACTGGCATGAAAATTTGTTTTCTCCAAATAACTAAGCTGAAATGAGGCTAATTTTGACATCTCCTTGAAAATTTGTGCTAGTTCTCTATACTAACTTCTTCTATTATCATCAAAACATCAGGGGTCATACCAGATATAATTGTATAATCTGCTTATAAATATAACCCTGATGTTTTGTCCTACAACATCCAAAAGCATACACAACCATAGTGCACTGTGGCAGTAATGAAGGATTATTCATAACTTATCACACACAAAATGGGGGTCCATTGCAAAGTCTACCTAGGAAGGATACCCACAAATGTCCACCTGTTAAGTTCTCCTTCTTTTCTTTTCCATCCATAGGCCCTTCTCTTTTCATGAATGGTAGCATGTTTGCAGCTGAGTAGTTTTGTCAGCCTATTTCCCACCTATAGAATTTGGGGAGGTAGAGGATAGCCTTCCTTTATTTCATACTCTGTCCCTTTCAGGCAAAGTTGACAGCCTTTCTTGTGTTATAAAATTTTCAAAAAGCTTGTGATTCCTCTGTGCATATCACAGGAATTCATTCCATCAGGCAAGAGTCTTGTCCATAGATTGTTGCCAGATAATTTATCTCTATTTTTGCTCTTGCTGGATGGTTGAGGGACAGTGCCCTTAAGCTTCTTAGATGCTCTCTGCTTTGATTAAGGTATCCGTGTGCCACACCCTTCAAAGAGGCTTTTGTGTGACTGAATACTCTGACCTTTTGATCTTTCTGAGGTTGTGATGGAGGGATTTTCTCGGCCCCTTTGCTGGACTTGTAGCATGGGTGTCCTGTCTACTGGGCCCGCCATGCTGAACCCCTTGAGGGAGGGAGCACACAAGTGAGTGAGTGAGGGATCCTGCTAGTGGCTCCAGGTGCCAGTAGAAGCAAGCTCCGTGCAGGGCTCACGGTGGTGGGGATGCCTGTGACCCTGAAGCCCCAGAGGGGGTGTTACAGTACTCTCTTAGTTCTGCTCTCTGCAGACAGCAGTGTTAGCAGCTCAGTTGGCCCCTTGAGGTGGCTCTTGGGTGAGGGTGCTGATGACTCCAAGGCCCCAGAGAGGATGTTACAGTCCTCTTTTAGGGTTGCTGTCCACAGACAGTGGTGTGTTAGCAGCTCAACTGGCCCCTTTCCTTGTGTGGAGCAGCTGCTGAGGGCAAAGGGCCAGTGTGATGCCCTTTCTGGGTACCCACTCAGTGGATCCCAAGTTCTTGTCCCTCATCCAGGAAGAATAAGTTCACACAGACAACTGAAGGGGGACTAATTTTATTGAGCATTAAAAATGGCTCTCAGCAGAGAGGGGAGCTAGAAAGGGGACAGGGTGGGCAGGTCATCTTACCCCCAAAGTCAGGTTGTCTATTCCATAGTCTGGCCATCTCTTCCCTGAAGTCTGGCCATCTCCCACATTTCTGACTGAGTCTGGGGTCTTTATAGGCACAGGATAGGGGTGGGGTGGGCTGTAGGCAGTTTTGGAAATGACAACATCTGACTGGTAAAAAGACATTATTCAGAAGAACCAATCAGGAGAGAGTGGGCAAACAAGAATAGAAATTCTCACTTTGGGCTGTGGGCTTCAGGCTACTCTGGCTTGAAGGTGGAGTTTCACCAGGGACCCACTCCTATCTGCCTAGAATTTCTCTGCCTCCTCCTCTATCAATTGTACAGCCACACCCTCAGCTTTTTTTTTAAAGAGGATGTTTTCCTAACAATAGGTCTTTCCATTTTAGCATCTTTTGCAATCTGAATAAGCTAAGCATTTTCCAAAACAACAACTCTTGGATCTTTTTCTTTTAACAGTTACTTTGTTCCTCTTGCATTTGACTGTGAGCAGCGAGACAATCCAGGCCATGCCTTTAACACTTTGCCTAGAAATCTCCTCACCTTAATATCCAAGCTCATCATTTACAAACTCTGCCTTCCACATAAGTGCAAGTCATAATTCTGCTAAGTGTACGAAGGTCCACTTTCCTCCAATTTCCAATAACATGTTTCTCATTTCCTTCTGAGTTCTCACCAGAATTGTCCCTAAAATCCAGATATCTGTTAATAGTCCATTCACAACCATTTAGGTATTCTCTAAGATGATTCTTTTGAGCCCTTCCCAGCAAAGACTTTTCTAGAGCCCATAGGCACTTTTCTTAGAGCCTGTAAGCAATTTTAAGAGTTGATTTAACAGTGCTGACCCCTCTGAACAATAGCTTTCATTTATATATAGTTTGCAAAGTGCTTTTTAAATTATTATCTTTATGACCTCCAGGTGAGGAAACGAAGGCAGTCTTCCTAGTCCCATTTTTCACATGATGAAACCAAGGCCCAGAGACCTCTTGCAAAGGTAAGTGACAAGGAAAGGGCTAAAACCTTAGGTCTTCTGGTTTTTGCTTTTAAAACACTGTTGCAAGCTCCCTCCCTTCTCTAAAGATAAAATCTTATTCTGCTGGTAGATTATCAGAATAGAGGGAACTTAAGTCTTTGCAAATTGAACAGATCTTCATTTTAGTTTCTTTTGGGAGATGGGAGAAAGGAGTTTTCCATAAAATTTAGCATCCAGGCAAGCACAAAAGTCAAAGGAGAAGATAAATGAGGTGAGGCCTGTCAGCAATAAGCTCAGTCCAGTTGGCAGAGGATATCTGAGATACTTTGGTGCCTGGATCTATGAAGTGCCCACTGATAAAACCTAAGCTTAGTTTTAAATAAACAGCAAGTCTTCCTTCCATCTCGAGCAAGGAAAAGCTAGACATGCCAGGGCTTACCATCTAACTCTCAACAAATGTCAACTATTTGCCAAGAACAAGAAAACTTTTAAAATCAACCATCCATGGAAATATTCAAAGAAACCAAGAGATTAATCTATCTACAGGGGCCTCTGATCTCCATGATGGCAGAGTCAACCAGCCTTGACCTCCCTTCCTTCCTAAAACCATAATGACATTCCAGTAAAGAATAAATCACACAAAAGAAGCCTTCAGCAAGTCAGAAATTTGATAGATTTCTGGAGATAAAGAGAGAAGATGAGATTGCACTGGCAGATAAAACAGAGAGGAGGCAGCAACAGCTCAGAATGTACACCACAGAAAGTTGTAGCTAAGGCTGGAGCCATTTTGAGGTCTCTGAGTTTCAGGTCAGCAGCAACAGAGTGGGAGTGGGAAGAGGAGCAGAAATCAGGAGGATGAATGGAAGGCCTCTTGCTGGAACAGAAAGGTGAGTCAGGCTGCATCTCTACCTTTATATTTGGAGAACTGTCAGCTGGAGGATGATACCTGGGAAAACACCAAAACTACGCTTGCTAGAGAGAGTAAAAACTCTTCTAGGGGAGGACCACATCAGCTGGTTCATGTGCTGGCCCCTGCAATGGGTACCCATTGTTTGGCCTCCCTTGCATTCAATCTCCCTTTCTTGTAGAACTCCAATTTTGCTTTGGGGAGCCACTTATCTTGCACTGGCTATAGTTCTGTCAGTCAAGAAACTGTGAGCCAAGGTGCCTTTCTCTCTTGGCTAAGGGGAAGCTCCCTGATCCAAGTGAGGCCAAGCAGATCATCTCTCAAACAGACAGACACAAACACTGAAAACACCTCAAGTTTTTTCACCTTCCAATAGAGATGTTTCGCTTTCCATGGAGATGTTGCCTAGAGGTAAATCCCCAGAGATGTTCTGATTTCTGTGGACCCTAGCTCCTGTTCTGTCCTGAACCTGGTTCTTCTACCTTACCCTGGACTTTGTATATTACCCCATATCTTCCCCGTAAGTTTCCTTGGCATCCAAAGAACCATGACTGATACATAAACCCAGAATAGAGTCCTACTGTTTGGCATTTCCCTCCTGGTCATCTAACCTATAGCAAAGGCTGCCAGTCCACACCCGCTAGTTCTGGGCTAACTACGAGAGCTTCCATTCAAAGGTGCCACAGACCTATGCAATAATGGAAACCAATGGTACAAAATAGAGGGACCTAGATAATCAAACTAAATATCTGTCCTCAAAGAAAACAACTAATTAAGTGATGAAAAGACAACTTAAAAATAATTTTAATTAGTATACGTAAAGAGATTTGAGACAATGACGCCTGAAGAAAAACCTACAGTAGGTTAAAAAAAAAAAAAGGAACAATAAAAAATACGATAACCAAATATTTTTAAGTTATTGGAAAGCTACAAAAAAAGTCAAGGAAATCTCTCCTAGAATATACAGCAAAAGCCAAAGAAATGAAAAATAAAAGCAAAATGTTAAGAGTCATATAGAGGACTTACCCAGTAGTAGCCCCCATATGAATTTCAGAAAAAGAAAACCATGAAAATACAAGGGAGCAAAACAGAAAATAAATAACAGAAGAAAATTACCCAGAGTTAAGGAAAGATACGTGCTTTATAGATTACAAGGGCTTAGTAAGTACAGCAGAGAAATAAAAAAGACCCATTCAAGGGTACATCATTGAAACTTCTGAATGCCACAGACAAAGGGAAGATCTATTTGTCCTTAGATTTAAAAAATAAAGGTTAACTATAAAGGAATAAGAATTAGATTGGCGTCATATGAATAATCAACAACGGATGTTGAAAAATAATCTCAAAGTTTAAAGAGAACATTTATTTTGAACCTCATATTCTGTAAATAGCCAAACTCTCAATGAAGTATGAGGTGAAAATGATGAAATTGTCTCACAAGAACTTGAAAAAATGACCTCCCACACAATCTTTTTGGAAAATAAATTCCTTTAAATGTATCCAGCAAGTAAAAAGAAAATATGAAATCCAAGAAAAAAGAAAAGCATGGACTCTAATACACAGGGGACCCAAACAAGTAGCTCAATGTAAAAAAGGAAAAAAATAAAATAAATTTTTTAAAGCCTGGGCTAACAGTTGTACAGCAGCTTAGGAAGTAACCAATCTAAATTAAAATGACATATCAGAGAACTCAGAAAATAAGTCTTGGGAAAACGATCCAAGATGGCCGATCGCTAACATCCCGGGATTGCAGCTCTCAGGGAAGGCGCGGAGAACTAGAGGACGCCACACTTTCAGACAAATTCTGGTCGCTCACGGAGCAGGAGATCCCCCAGTGGAGGAAACACACGGGTGGCCAGCGCGACTCTCTGGCCAGTGCAGCGGTACTGCCGGCACCTTGGCGCGGCAGCTCTCGGAGCAAAGTAAACAGGTTGGGAGGACTGGCCCGGGTCCCCAGCAGGACACCAGAGCCCGGCAGCGGCTGTGACGGCACCTCGGCGCTGGAGCACTCAGCGCAGAGTAAACAGGACCGGTTTCCCTTCTGACCGAGGTTTGGAGCCCCGGGAAGGCAGAGTCGCCTACTACCGACACAAGAAGGAAGCCCGACAGGAGAATCCTGGGCAGAAAAGCACCATCAGTTTTAACGCTGCTGCTCTGGCCCTGGGAACTAACAACCTGGACGTCCACTCAAGAGACCTAATCTGAAAGTTGGTAATTTCAAAGATGGCAGGAGGATAAATTTACAATGACGGGAAGAAACCAGCGTAAAAAAGCTGAGAATACTCAAAATCAGAACGCCTCTCCCTCTAAAGATGATCACAGTTCCACATCAACAATGGAACAAGGCTTGATGGAGAACGGCATCCCAATGACAGAATCACTCTTCATGGAATGGATAATAAGAAACTTTGGTGAGTTAAAAGACCATGTTGTAGCCCAACGTAAAGAAACTAGGAACTTTGAAAAAATGTTTGATGAAATCCTATTGAGAATAGACAACTTAGAGCGGAGTATGAGTGAATTAATGGAACTAAAGAATACAATACAGAAAGGGGAGTACTAAACACTGGGGTCTATTGGAGGGAAAAGGGGAGGGCCAGTGGGAGGGGGAGGTGGGGAAGGATAGCCTGGGGAGAAATGCCAAATGTGGGTGAAGGGGAGAAGGAAAGAAAAGCACACTGCCATGTGTGTTCCTACGCAACTGTCTTACATGCTCTGCTCATGTACCCCAAAACCTAAAATCCAATAAAAAATTAAAAAATAAATAAATAAAATAAAAATTTTATTTAAAAAAAAAAAAGAATACAATACAGGAACTCCGAGAAGTATGCACAGGTTTAAACACTCGAATTGTTCAAGCAGAAGAAGGGATATCAGAGGTCAAAGTCCAACTTAATGAAATAAAACGTGAAGAAAAGATTAGAGAAAAAAGGATAAAAAGGAATGAGCAAAGTCTCCAAGAAATGTGGGACTATGTGAAAAGACCAAATTTACATTTGATAGGTGTACCTGAAAGCGACAGAGAAAATGAATCCAAGCTGGAAAATACCCTTCAGGATATTATTCAGGAAAATTTTCCTAAACTAGCAAAGCAGGTCAAAATTCAACCCCAGGTAATACAGAGAACACCACAAAGATATTCCTCAAGAAGAGCAACCCCAAGGCACATAATCGTTAGATTCACCAGGGTTGAAACGAAGGAGAAAATACTAAGGGCAGCCAGAGAGAAAGGTCATGTTACCCACAAAGGCAAGCTTATCAGACTTACAGCAGATCTCTCAGCAGAAACTCTACAAGCCAGAAGAGAGTGGGGGCCAATATTCAACATTCTCAAAGAACAGAACCTTCAGCCCAGAATTTCATATCCAGCCAAACTAAGCTTCACAACTGAAGGAAAAATAAAATCTTTTATGAACAAGCAAGAACTCAGAGATTTTATTACCACCAGGCCTGCTTTACAAGAGCTTCTGAAAGAAGCATTACACACAGAAAGAAACAACCAGTATTAGCCTTTCTAAAAATACACCAAAAAGTAAAGAGCACCAACATAAAGAAGAATTTACACCAACGAATGGATAAAACAGCCAGTCAACATCAAATGGCAGCAACCCTAAATTTAAATTGACTAAATCCCCCAATCAAAAGACACAGCCAAAACCCAATGGCATTTTACATCCAGACCTGTTTCACATGCAAGGATACACAAAGACTCAAAACAAAGGGATGGAGAAAGATTTACCAACCAAATGGAGAGCAAAAATAAATAATAAATAAATAAAAAGCAGGAGTTGCAATTCTCGTATCTGAGAAAATAGATTTTAAAGCAACAAAGATATAGTGGTAAAAGGATCAATGCAACAACAAGAGCTAACGATCCTAACACCCAGATACGAGACTTAGATTCAATGAGACAGAAAATTAATAAGGATATCAAGGACTCGAACTCAGATCCGGAACAAGTAAACTTAATAAATATTTATAGAGCTCTCCACTTCAAATACACAAAATATACATTCTTGTCAATACCACATCACACCTACCCATAAGTTTAAATGAAACATTGATTGGCCGTTATTAATACTCAATTTTTTTCAAAATAAAGCAATATTTCCATTTACTCTCCCTCTTTCTCTTCCTCTTTCTTCCTCTCCTTTACTTATTTTTTTTTTCTTTCCTTCTCTCAAAAAAAAGAAATCAACTTGTAAACCTCTAGATCCAGGTCGGCAATGTCTCTCTCATTGCTTGATTTCCTTCCTTCCCTTCCCTCCCTCCATCCCTCCCTCCCCGCTTCCTCCCTTCCTTCCTTGCTTCCTTCATCCCTTCCTTCCTCCCTACCGTCCTTCTTCCCTCCCTCCCTTCCTTCCTTTCTTCCTTCATCCCTTCCTTCCTCCCTACCATCCTTCTTCCCTCCCTTCCTGCCTTCCTCCCCCCCGCCAAAAAAAAAAAGAAAATAAGTCTTCAAGAAATGAGACCACATTAATAGATTAAGCAGCTAAATGGTCTTGGTAATAATATGATCCACAGTAAAAAAACAAGCCACAAAAAAAGAAAAATAGAAACCGTATTTAGGGAGAAGCATTCAATAATAATTAAAAAAACACACACACACAACCAAATTCAGAACGAAGCCAAAGTGCAGTATGACTTTGAGCCATTGACAGTGAAAAGGAAAGGTAATTCATTTGACCTTGATGCTTGAACATTTTACTTTGTGTAATTCAGTTTTGAGGCATATGACTACAGTTCCTTCCAATTGCATGTACTACACAAAATAATATTTACATGATTCATATTATTGTAAGCACTTTTTATTACTGTCCCATTTTTATTGTAAAGTAAAATAAAGATACAAGAGAGCCACAAACCAAAAGTATAATTTAATGAATTACTCTTAGAAGAACATCCATTTAACCACTGCTCAGCTCCAGGAAGAGAACTCTGCTCCCCACCCAGAATCCCCTCCATTTTCACTATCTCAGTCTCAACCCTCCTGGGCTTCACACTAATCATTTCCTTGGATATTTTATCACCCAAGTATGCATCCTTAGCTGTTAGAGTTTAATCTCAATCATTTAAAAAAATTGATATCTCTCAAGGCTTTTTGTAATGCATAGGTTTCCCCTCTATTTCTCTTTTTTCCTTATATTTTATGTATTGAAAAATATAGTCTGGACTCCGCTGAGTGCACACTTATGGTGTGCATGTTTATCTTCTCTGCATTCCTAAAAATGGGCATCTAGATTCAGAGCTGGTTGGACTCAGGTTCTATTCTTCTCACGGGATAATAGGTGGTAATGTGTTCCTTTTTTTCCTTGTTTTTCTTTTTGTTGTTAAATTTTGTTGTTTCAGTTTTATTGACATAAAATTTATATCCTATACAATTCAACCACTTAATGTGTGCAATTCAGTGGGTTTTAGTATATTCATAGATAATAAAAAATGTGGTAAAATTGGCTGTAATATTGAGTCAATTTTACAACATTTTAATCAACTCAAAAAGAAACCCTATGCCCTCTAGCCATCATCCTTTTAAATCCATAGTCCTCCCCATCAGCTTTAGGCAAACACTAATCTACTTTCTGCCTCTAATAAATTGCCTATTCTGGATATTTCACATAAATGGAATTATATAGTATTGGGTTTCCTGTGACTGGCTTCTTTCTTCAGCAGTGTTTTCAAGGTGGTTATATATTCTTTCATTAGGAGGCACAAAATGTTCAATCTTCACTATTTTTTCATATTAAAGGATGTTGAAGCTCTATGTGTAGAGCTAATCAAGGACTGAAAATTTGTGATATTCTAATTTTATTATTTATTTCACATCTATCAGCCTAAATATTTACCTAAAGAGTATTTCCACTCTTTTGCAATATCATTTTCAGTAGTAAAGTTCAAATGGAAAGGCTTAATTCTTTCCTAGTCTTCACAAGTTTTCAAGATAATATCATCCTCCAGAGGTAATCAATTACATTTAAATATATACATATATATAAATTTAAAAGTCACAGATTTAAACATATTTGATAGATTTTGATTGATTCCAACTATCATTCTTTTTCAAGCTCAATTTGTACTATCTTTGGCCAGTGGAACTCGAAGGAAACCAAAGAAGGACATCAAGTCTCACAAAAAGACTCAATTACTTGCCCTAGTTCACAGAACTAAAGATAATATTTAAATAAGGGGATCTGTCACCAAAACCCTATGCTTAGCTACTATGTCTTTATATCACTGCTCCAATTCAAAAATAAAGTAAAAGGACACATCTCATTAATCAAACATGAGAAAGACAAAATATTTAAGAATTATACAAGAAATGTTTAAGAATTATACAAGAAATGTATGCAGTCCTACATGAAGAAAACTTTAAATCTCTATGTAGAAATATAAGACTCAAACAAATGAAGTTATATATTTAATCTTAAACAGGACAAATCAATAATATAAAAATATCAAGTCAATTATCTCTAAATTTTTATTTAAAATACCTCTTAACTGTTCAATTATCTCTAAATTAACCTGATCTCAATTTTTAAAAAACAGGATTATTAGGAGGACTAGACACATTTCTTCTAAAGGAAAAATGTATGGGTGGTATCTGGGATTCAAACATGCAAGATAAGCCATGAAAAAATATTTAAAAGAATGGCCACAGTAGGGTGGGGAGCACTGCCCTGTCACATATTTTAAAATAATATAAAACTACAGTTATTGAAACACTTTGGGATGTGCACAGGAAGAGAAAGACATATCAATGCTAATAGTATTCAAACACATATAAGAATTTTATATATGCTAGAGATGGCATTTTATTTATTTTTGAAACAGAGTCTGTTGCCCAGGCTGGAGTGCAGTGGCGTGACCTTGGCTCACATCAACCTCTGCTTCCTGGGTTCAAGCCATTCTCCTGCCTCAGCCTCCCGAATAGCTGGGACTACCAGCGTGTGCCACCAAGCCTGGCTAATTTTTTGTATTTTCAGTAGAGACGGGGTTTTATTATGTTAGCCAAGATGGTCTCCATCTCCTGAGCTTGTGATCCGCCTGCCTCAGCCTCCCAAAGGGCTGAGATTACAGGTGTCAGCCACCACACCCAGCCTGAGACAGCATTTTAAAACAATGGGAGAAGGTAAATGATTCAATAAGGACATTGGCCATCTGAAAGAAGCTAAGCTCAACCCTCTTTTTTCCTTACACTAAAATAAATTCTAGGTAAATTAAAGATTTTTAAATGGGTTCAGCAGTGGCAGAAAGCAGCTCAGTGTTAGGCTGGGGCCAGGAGTAGGAGACCAAGGAACGCAACCTCTTAGAGGTATGGAAATACCTTATATCTTGATTGAGTGGCTGTTAACATTTGTCAAACTCATCAGATCAGACACTTAAAATGAGTATATTTTATTATACATAAATTGTACCTCAATAAAGTTGGTTTCAAAATGGGTTCATAAAAGTTCTAGAGGAAAATATAGAGATTATTTAATATTCTTAGAGTAAAAAATAAAGGGAATATATATACATATGTGTGCTTTTAATTATAAATAAATTTTATAGATGAATTTTTAATAAATAATTACGGTATCTGCCTTTAAGGAGGATACCAGGCTAAGAAGAATTCATTTTTATTTTGCTCCCTTTCATACTATTTATGTTTTACTCTGTGCGCTTATTATTTTTTCAATGAAAAAAAAGTATTAACAAAATGAAGCTCATAAATCAAAGATTAAGTTCATTTTTTAAGTTATAGTACTCAACAGAAAATCTAATATAAGTTTTCTATAATAACATAGAGGTGGAGAAGCAAAGGATGATGGGGGAATGTAAATAATTCACATCTTATCTTTTATAATGAGGTATCAATTGGGAGTTAAAATTGATATATAGAGAAATAGAAGAACATATGCGGAAAAACAGGAAAAATTAAAAGAAATGATTCTACTAAGGAAGCCAGAGGTAGGAAGCAGTAGGGTTGTATCATTTTAAAAAATTACCTTGATGCAGTTTTTGTAGCTTCCAAGAACACTACCAGGCAAGCTATAGCAGAGGTCATGAAACAGAAAGACTCACAGAGCAAACTAAATCAGTTTAAAACTCACAGCCAGAAACAAGGGGCAGGGAATGGAGTAGGTTAACACCTTGAGTCTGCAGAGAGAAAGACAGGCACATAACCTTCCCTGTGTGGCCAGAGATCAGGTACTGCCTCCCTCTCTGTGGTATGGTTCGTTTTCACTGATGGGATAGCTACAAGGACCAGAACTGATTGGGGTGAGGAAAGGGGCCCAACAGAAGGGTCTGGAGCCAACACACACTCTTGCTCAAATGGAGCAACTCAGAACTCAGGCACACGGATGCCTGGCCATGGCTGATCTCACCACCCAGCCTGCTGGCCAGAGTTTTATCAGCATTTCTACATATAGCACCTCTGGGGCCAGAAAGGCAGCATACTGGGTGTTTCCAGTGGGTGTCACTTCTATTTGTTCCATTCTTTTTACCATAGTCTATGTATGTCTTATGGGTTACTAACTTATTATCACTTGAACACATCTTATGAATTTTGCTACTACATCTCACAATCTACTTGCTTACTTGGTATCTATATCTAACCCTTCTAAGTTTTATCTATTCAACTTGTTTTCTTTTTTTCTAGCAGAATTGAAAATTCTTAAATAATAGAGCAAATATACAAATATAAGTGGAAGACTTTCATTTTTCATCTTTTTAATTTTGAACAATTTTTATTTGTACAGAGTAGGTGTATGTATTTATGGGGTACATGAGATGTTTTGTCATTTTTTTATCTTATTGCCCTTTAAAACTAAAGTTATAATATGCTTGAAATACTCTTAAAATACTAATAAGATAAAAATGAAAATGAAAACCTACACCTATATCTATGTATGACTGTAAAAGTGTATTCTTTATTTATAGTTTTATATTTAAGTATTAATGTATTCCTTTGTGTTCTAAAGATTTTGTAGCTGAGAGTTTCATTGCATAAATCACCAAGTAAACCATGAGAGAAGAATACAGGGCAGCAGCTAAAACCTCAATCGTTGAGGCCAGATACATGTGGGTTTGAATCCTGGATGTATAACCTAGGCGAGTTACAAAAAATCTGTACCCAGTTTTCCCTTCTGTAAGGTGGAAATAATAAGAGTACTACTTCCTAAGGATATTGTGAGAAGGAAACTAGAAAAAGCATATAAAATGCTTAGCATATCACCTAGAATACTATATAAGTTATCTACTATCATCATCATTACATTGAGGGTGAGACCACGACTTACATTTCATGATTCTACAATGGTTTAGTACTCAGTAAACTCAGTAAAATTTTAGTGAATTGAATCAGCTGTAGCTACTGTAGAGAAAAAAAGGGGGCAGGGGCAGACCTAAGTAAAAACAGTTAAAATGTTTAAAAGGAAACAATTAAGGAAAATAATCCCAGCTAATATGAACCAGCTACTAAGACTTGCAAAATACCTAAGAATTTTCCAACAACTGGTCCCTTATGAAAAGTTTTTTGTTCCATAGGAAGACTGTATTTAATTACTTTGATTTTGGTCCCAGGTCTTAGCAACATTCTTCTGGCATTCCATGAGGCTCTAGGGCAGACAAGTTAAAACATAGCCCTCTAGGATTTTTGTTCTTCCCCCAAAGGAAATCGAGCAGTGGCCTCTCACCATTATTCAGAGCTTTTTAAAGAGGAGATTGTTTAAGCCATAATTCTTGGCTTTGTAAACAGCCTCCAAACAGTGGAAGCAGAGTCTGGCTTGTGTCCAGAGCCAGTTAAGTGAGGAATCAGCCCTAAGACTGGGAGAATTCCTGGGGCAGACTGGTCAACCTTTGCCTTCCAGAATGTCCAACCTTTAACTCCTGGGAGAGATGATTGTCTCTATAAACCCAGAAGTTGACTGATCCAGACAAAATAACATGGGGCTTGAATTCAGGGGATGTAAATTTTAATCCTAATTCAAACACCCGAAGTTTCTGAGCATTTTCAATGAATCATTGTTCATTCATTCATTCATTCATTCAATAATTGCTGCTCACCAAACATGCCAAGTACTGGAAATACAGAAATGAATAAACTTAGTTATCTGTAGCTCCTATGAACATGTATATATAGATATAGATGGAGAGGAAGGCAGTGTCTGATCCTCGGCCACACAGGGAAGGTTATATGCCTGTCTTTCTCTCTGCAGACCCAATGTGTTAATCTACTCCATTCTCTGCCCCTTGCTTCCAGCTGTGAGTTTTAACATATAATATATAGATGACAGCTTTCTCTAATATGTGAGAATTAAGTGGTACAAGAGATGTTGTTATAGTCCATTCAGGCTGCTATAGCAAAATGCCACAGATTAGGTGGGGAACAACAGAAATATTCCTCACAGTTCTAGAGGATGGGAATTCCAAGATCAAGGCACCGGCAAATTCAAAGTCCAGTAAGAGCTCACTTCCTGATTCATAGATGGTACCTTCTTGCTGTGTTCTCACATGGTGGAAGGTGGAAGGGGGCCTCTTTCATAAGGGCAGGAATTTCATTCATGAGGATTCTGCCTTTATAATCTCATCAGTTCCCAAAGGCTCAGCTCCTAATATCATCACATTGGAGATTATGTTTTAATGTATGGGGAGGGGGTGCAAAAACACTGAGACCATAGCAAATGTTTTAGGCTTTGCAATTCAGATGATTAAATGAAAATCAGAGAGAAAAGAAGAGGTTCTCTTTTCAGATCCCTATCAAATCTTCCAACCGGGCATGGGGGCTCACACCTATAATCCTAACACTTTGGGAGGCCATGGCAGGCGGATCACCTGAAATCAAGAGTTCGAGATCAGCCTGGCCAACATGGTAAAACCCCATCTCTACTAAAAATACAAAACTTAGCTGGGCATGGTGGCACATACATGTAATCCCAGCTGGCTCCTTGGGAGGCTGAGGCAAGAGAATCGCTAGAACGCAGGAGGCAGAGGCTGCAGTGCCACTGTACTCCAGTCTGGATGACAGAGTAAGACTCCATCTCAAAAAAAAAAAAAGAACATAACAAAGTCAATTTTACAATAATGGAGACACCATTCTACCTATAAAATGGGTGAATATTGATCAATGTGTGTAGGTATAGAGTAGTGGGCACCTTAAGGGCTGCTTGTAAAAGTGTAATTTGGGTCAGTATTTTTGCAGGGCCATTTGACAATAAATCTCCACAGCTTCAAAAGTTGTTTATGTCCTCTGGCCCAATATACAAGCTTGCAGACATTTATCCCAAAGAAATAGGAACATGCAGAAAGATTTTTTAATGTATAAGAACGTTCATTAGAATGCTATTTCAAATGCTATAAAATTGAAAATAACCTAAATGCCCAACAATAGGGAACGATTAAATAAATTACAGTTTATTAATACAATGAAACAGGATGCAGCCTGCCAGGGATGCAAGGCTGGTTCAGCATACACAAGTCTATAAATGTAATCCACCACATAACCAAAACCAGAGACAAAAACCACACAATTATCTCAATAGATGCAGAGAAGGCCTTCAACAAAATTCAACAGCCCTTTATGCTAAAAACTCTCAATAAACTAGGTATCGAAGGAACATATCTCAAAATAATAAAAGCTATTTATGACAAACCTACAGCCAATATCATACTGAATGGGCAAAAACTGGAAGCATTCCCTTTGAAATCTGGCACTAGACAAGGATGCCCTCTCTCACCACTCCTATTCAATATAATATTGGAAGTTCTAGCCAGAGCAATTAGGCAAGAAAAAGAAATAAAGAATATTCAATTAGAAGAGGAGGAAGTCAAATTGTCTCTATTTGCAGACAACATGATTGTATATTTAGAAGACCCCATCATCTCAGCCCAAAATCTCCTTAAACTGATAAGCAACTTTAGCAAAGTCTCAGGATACAAAATGAACATGCAGAAATCACAAGCATTTCTATAGAACTATGAAAGGCCTGAGATTTTTCCTTACTTACAAACGAACAACTTACAAACTAACAACCATTTCATGGATGCTGGCCAGAAACACAAGACTCCTGAGTCAGAAACAAAGGACTTTATTACTCATGACAGGCACAGCAAGCAGCATAAGTGTCACCATATTTGGCATTGGCTCCCCAAGCTTCAATTCCTACCAGGCAATGTGAAAAGGGTCAGTTGACTCTTGCTCATGTAGTAGGGTTGTATTACAGGAGAAGACCCCAATGCGTAGGGAGTCTGAATCTTATACAGTGAGCAGCGAGCATGCCTGTCCGTAGTTCTAGAAAAAAATGCTATTGCTATCTTCCAAGACTGTTCACAACACAAGCATCTTTGAAGAAATAGTACTTAAGAAGTAGCAACCAATGCCCACTCACAAGACATGCAGAAATGCAGAGGCCTGTGGAGAGTCATCTCTCAACCACTTCCAGAAGATAAAAGTAAAGACTGGAGTTGAACTCACTTCTGTTCAAATTCCAGATCCTCTCTCTCTAGCTGTATGATTTTGGACATGTTCTGAATTTCTCTGAACACGTTTTCTCATTTGTAATATAGGTATAGTAGCATCCACCATAAAGTTGGTGTAGACTGAAATATTCATACAGTGGTTAGCAGAGTACTTATGCCTTGCAAATTCTCACTACATGGCCGCTATCATTACTAGTAGTAGTATTCAGCTATCCAAATTGTACAAGCCTTTAAAGGCCTACTCCTTTGAGGAAACCATTGCTTCCCTCCCCGTGCCACCTACCAACCACAGAAAGCTCGGCCTCTTTGCTAAAGTCTCCTGCCTCTCCTCTGACAGTTTGGTGAGTCCCAGCTGGGGATGGCTCTTGCTCTGTTGTTTTGTCTTGTCATTTCACCATAAATGTCATGTCTTCCTACCTGGAGTATTCCCTTATGGAGGGAAGGATTCTGTCTTCTACCTCTCAGTATCCCCACAGCATGCAGCATAAGACCTAGTACTCACCCCAATAAACACTAACAGGGAGAATACCCAGCCCAAGACAAGTGAGAAATAGTCATTCCTAGGCAACTAGGTCCCACTCTGCTGCACAAAAGAAGTGCATCTCTAAAGAGCAGGATGGAGGCCATTCCTGGCAGCATGGAGGGTGAAACCTGCCTGCAGCCTGAGAGCTGCCAGTCCAGCTCCCTTGCCCCCACACCCTAATTACCCACCCTGCAGCTGGACCCTCCACGTGACTCATCACCAGCCCTTACACAAGGGGCCTGCAGAAACCCCAGGAAGAGTTGTTCCCTTGGCAAAGGGAGAGAAATCCTGGCCGTGAGGAGAAACTTATCTGAAAAGAACTCATTGATTCAAAGTTAAAAAAAAAAAAAAAAATGTTATCCTCTGGAAAGCCAACTTCCAGACAACCTCTGGAATGAAAAGAAAATCCCCTCTGATTAAATGCCATGCTTTGGGGTGGCAAAACACAGGCACCCTGCTGTAAACTGGCAAGCCAAAGGCATCTTCTGTGGGTATTTTAGTATCTGGTAACCAACTGACAGCTGATTAAATCCAGATGTGCACTGCAGCCTTCTCTGTCAGCAAAGAGCAAACAGGCCTTCCCAGCCATGCCCGCCCCATCCCCACTCCCAGGGCTGGCCTCAGAGCCACCACACTCAGGCTACCACAGGATCTGGGACTCTGCGTCACAGGGTGCTCATCCTGTTGTTCTAAAGCAATCACTCCACACAGTCATGGGCATTTCTGAGAAGAGCTGGCTTAATGCACAATCCTGACAAATCTGCACCTTACACTTGCCTGAAAAACTCTTTTTTCTTAAGCCATATTACTGAAACCCAGGGGTAGCAAAGGTATTGATGGGGGGCTGCAGGGGCCTGAGGTTTCGCACATGAGGTGCAGAGTTGGAGCCCTCATTCTCCTCATTCTCTCTGAGGTTTGGCATAAGGGAAAGCCAGGTACACTCACAGACAGCGGGAGTGCTGCAGGGAAGTGGGGAGTGTGCACCTCTCCCCTAGGCCCCCAAGCAGGAAAGGCCTTGTATGACTCTCTTGATTCTTTTGTGAAACAAGAATGCTCCCACAGGTTGTCCTGTGTGTGCACATTTGTAAACAAATCAGGAGAAACCACGCCATGGCTGTGGCTGTTTCAGCTCGGAGGCTGCAGTACCACTGTGAGGAAGCTGAGGAAGATTGGGAGGCTGTTGGGGTGGGGGCACAGGGCCCACATCATCCATCTGCTCATGGTTGGGAGGACCCTGGAGTCCAGTTCTAGCTCTGCCTCTAATGAGCTGAGTGACTGGGTCAGGTTGCCTACCTCATTTAGCTTTGAATATCCTCCTCACATAAAATTGGGGAATTGAATCTTGTTAATATAATCTCACAGGGTCGTTGTGAGGATCAAGCGTGTGATGAGTGCCCAGTACAGGACTTTGGGTGTGGGAAGGGTTCAGTAAAAGAGTGATTTTTAATCTCCCTCAGATGATCTCATCACAAGATGGCTATCAATTAGTCTTCAAGGCATGAGTCCCCTTCCCCAGAGGCTGCCGGAGAGGAATCATCTCTGTTCCTCACATAGGCAGACAGCAGGGTGCAGGGAGCAGGGGCAAGGGATGGTTGTTAACTGGTCGCCACACCCCAGTCAAGAACAGGCAATGCCCATCACTCTCTCCACCTGATAAAGACTATGGCCCCATGACCACAGCTACCACCACCACCTCTATCCAAGGAACTTGGCACCTAAAATCTGGGTGTTCATAGCTTTCTGCTGGAGTACCTCCACTTTCAAAAAGCTTTTCAGTGACTGCCGTGATGTATTTTAACAAACATTTATTAAGCACCTGCTCTGAGTTTCTATGCCACTGTCATGGGTGCTGCAGGCTACACTCTTCCCCAAGTATCTATTTCACTGGGCTGTATTAATTTAATATTTAGGCTGGTACAAAAGTAATTGCAGTTTTTGCCATTAAAAGTAATTGTGGTTTTCCCAGCACAAGACAAGGATGGCCTCTCTCACCACTCCAATTCAACATAGTATTGCAAGTTCTGGCCAGGGCAATCAGGCAAGAGAAAGAAATAAAGGGTATTTAAATAGGAAGAAAGGAAGTCAAATGATCTCTGCTTGCAAATAACATGATTGTATATTTAGAAAACCCCATCATCTCAGCCCAAAAACTCCTTAAGCTGATAAGCAATTACAGCCAAGTCTCAAGATACAAAATCAATGTGCAAAAATCACAAGCAATCCTATACACCAACAATAGACAAGGAGAGAGCAAAATCGTGAGTGAACTCCCATCCACAATTGCTACAAAGGGAATAAAATACCTAGGAATATAACTTACAAGGGACATGAAGGACCTCTTCAAGGAGAACTGTAAACCACTGCTCAAAGAAATAAGAGAGGACACAAACAAATGGAAAAAATTCCATGCTCATGGATAGAATCAATATCATTAAAATGGCCATACTGCCCAAAGTACTTTATAGATTCAATGCTATTCCCATCAAGCTACCATTGACTTTCTTCACAGAATTAGAAAAACTTTAGATTTTATATGGAACCAAAAAAGAGCCCGCATAGCCAAGACAATCCTAAGCAAAAAGAACAAAGCTGGAAGCATCACACTACCTGACTTGAAACTATACTACAAGGCTACAGTAATCAAAACAGCATGGTACTGCTACCAAAACAGACATGTAGACCAATGGAACAGAACAGAGACCACAGAAATAACACCACACATCTACAACCATCTGAACTTTGACAAACCTGACAAAAACAAGCAATGGGGAATGGATTCCCTGTTTAATAAATGGTGCTGGGAAAACTGGCTAGCCATGTGTAGAAAATAAAAACTAGGTATGAGGCCCCTTCCTCATACCTTGTACAAAAATTAACTCAGGATGGATTAAAGACTTAAATATAAAACCCAAAAACATAGAAACCTTAAAAGAAAACCTAGGCAATACCATTCAGGACACAGGCATGGGCAAAGACTTCAGGACTAAAACACCAAAAGCAATTGCAAGGAAAGCAAAAATTCCAAATGGAATCTAATCAAACTAAAGAGCTTCAGCACAGCAAAAAAAAAAAAAAAAAAAAACTATCATCAGAGTGAACAGGCAACCTACAGAATGGGAGAAAATTTTTGTGAGCTATATGTCTGACAAAGGTCTAATATCCAGAATCTATAAGGAACCTAAACAAATTTACAAGAAAAAAAAAAACAAACAACTTCATCAAAAAGTGGATGAAGGATATGAACACACACTTCTCAGAAGAAGACATTTATGCAGCCAACAAACGTATGAAAAAAAAGCTCATCATCACTAGTTATTAGAGAAATGCAAATCAAAACCACAACGAGATACCGTCTCACATCAGTTAGAATTGTGACTATTAAAAAGTCAGGAAACAACAGATGCTGGCAAGGCTGTAGAGAAACAGGAACACTTTTACACTGTTAGTGGGAGTGTAAGGTAGTTTAACCATTGTGGAAGATAGTGTGGCACTTCCTCAAGGATATAGAACCTGAAAGACCATTTGACTCAGCAATCCCATTACTGGGTATACACTCAAAGGATTGTAAATCATTCTACTATAAAGACACATTGACATGTATGTTTAATGCAGCACTATTTGCAATAGCAAAGACTTGGAACCAACCCAAATGCCCATCAGTGATAGACTGGATAAAGGAAATGAGGCACATAAACACCATGGAATACTATGCAGCCATAAAAAAAGAATGAGTTCATGTCCTTTGCAGGGACATGGATAAAGCTGGAAACTATCATTCTCAGCAAGCTAGCACAGGAACAGAAAACCAAACACCGCATGTTCTCACTCGTAAGCAGGAGTTGAACAATGAGAACACATGAACACAAGGAGAGGAACGTCACACGTTGGGGCCTGGCAGGGGGTGGGAGACAAGCGGAGGGATAGCATTAGGACAAATACCTAATGCATAAGGGACTTAAAACCTAGATGACAGGTTGATGGGCGCAGCAAACCACCATGGCACATGTATACCTAATTAAAAGTAATGGCGAAAACTGCAATTACTTTTGCACCAACCCACATTTTACACTGAAAAGAAATATGGACTTGCAGTAGAAGAGACATGGAAGGATGGTGTTGGAATGTTGATGTGAAAGAAGTCTGGACCAAGGCCAGCCGAACGACAGCGAGGCAGACAAGGCTCACTGCTTGCACTAGTGAAGCTCCTACCCCAGAGCAGCAGCTGAAGTTACCAGACACTGTCACAGCCTCCTGGAGACCAAGCACTGGCCTGGGACCTAATGCTGGCCAGCAGCCCTAAGGGAAAGTCTGCTTGGGGAAGCAGAAGTCAGGGAGCTTCTGGATAGGTCATTTCCTTCCAAATACAAATAAATCCATGGGAGAAAACGCCCTCTTCAGCCAGGTGAGCCCTCTGTACCTGATTCCTATGGCAACAGCAGTCATCTTCTGATTCTAAAGAAACAGCCCCAAGAATAATCCAATGTGCCAAACATCCCTGAGAAGGACAGAAAAGATCAGGTCATGGTTAAAACCATCCACCTCAAAATTAACCAAACTTGAAAACACCAACTCCAAATATCTTTCTATGAGATATTAAACTTCCTTATCATGTAAGCCATTTTAAATTAGGCTTTCCGATACTTGCAGCTGAAGACAACATTTGCAACTGATAGACTCAGCATGGAAGTGGCACCTTTACATTCATTCTATGTATCTCAGTCAAGGTCCAGGAGTGTTTCTTGGGTCTAGGAGACAGAAAAGCAGAAAAGCAACACGCAAGGGCCGCTTTAATTTTGGTGGTCACTCTCACTGACTGAGCTCTTACTATGTGCCAGACTCCACATTTCACTTTATTTAATTCTCCTAACAATCCCATAGGACTTATTGGTAGTTTTGTTATCCTCAGTAATTTACAGATGGGAAAACAAGCACAGCAAGGTTAAATAATTTGCCCAAGATTACTCAGCCAACTCATGGCAAGAGGCAGGCTTTGTATCCCGACAAGGTAACACCAGAGCACACCCATCAATGACTTCTCTACACTGCCTCTCGACTCCTCAGAGAATTGTAAGAGCCCTAGCAAAGCAGCTCCCCAGATACAAGAGTAGGTAAGAAGAGTCCACTTAAACCTTTCCCAGGGGTTTATCCTTTAAGAGCCTTCTATGCCCTTTGCTCTGCTGTAATGGTTAATGTCAACACTCCACAAACACAGACAAATTCCCTGCTTTTCCCTGCCCTTGTGTCAAAATAAAAGTCATGAAATTCACCTGGTGTTCCCCAACATGAAGCGATTCCCCTGAAATTATTTGCAAAATGTTGTATGGCTTAAAGACATTTTTCTTGGGATAAAGTCAACAATTTTTGAAGGGATCTGTTATTGAAAAAACATTAGAAATCAGCCTCCTAGAGAAACACATCATATGCAGGCATCCCCCAAGAAACTTTTTAGCACTGAAGGAAACTTAGAGGCCACCAAGACCACAGCCTTTGTTGTACTGGGAAGGAAAATGAGGTAAAGAGGCAAACTAACTTGAAGTCTCTCAGCTTGTTAGGAGCAAGGCTGAAGCTGGAAGAGGTCAGAGCACTAAGTGCCCTCCCAAGGTGGCCTGTCACATAGTCTGAGATTCCACCAAATGAATTTCCCCTTCTGAATTCATAAACCCTGATCCCATCTATAAATGATTGATTAGATGTTCCTGCCCTATGCTCCAAGGCACACTGTCCTTCCTCTCTTATGCTGTCTTGTTCCTGCCTATGTGATTGTCCTGCCCTTTGATCAGAACCTCTTGTAAGCTTTATCAGGATAGAAAACAGGTATTAACTTTCTGCCATTGTATCCCAGAATCTAGTATATGGTGGGCTCTTAGTAAATATTTACTGTTTGAGAAAATGAATGAACCAATGAATGCATGAATAATAAACACCTCCTTAAGAACAGCCAGAATATGGCTACATGAGGCTTGGTATAACCAGCTGCTTTCCTTCTCAATGCTAGCTGAGATAAGGCTCACAGAGGAAAGAGAGGAAGAGGACTGTTGTTAGTTTGGTAAGGAGGAGAGGGAACAAATCCACAACAGCATCTTAAGGCAGTCAGGTGGAGGCAAGGAGCCCAGCAAGTGTATAAAATTCTGGAGCACCTGGCTTAGATAAGGAGAAGCAAGTAAAAAAAGTGAAGGAGCACCTGTGTATTAGGGTTCTCTAGAGGGACAGAACTAATAGGGTAGATATATATGTAAAGGGGAGTTTATTTAACTTAAGTATTAACTTTTGAGTATTAACTCACATGATCACAAGGTCCCACAATAGGCTGCCTGCAAGCTTAGGAGCAAGGAGAGCCAGTCCAAGTCCCAAGCTAAAGAACTTGGAGTCTGATATTCAAGGGCAGGAAGCATCCAGCATTGGAGAAAGATGTAGGCTGAGAAGCTAAGCCAGTTTAGTCTTTCCATGTTTTTCTGCCTGCTTTATTCTAGCCATGCTGGCAGCTGATTAGATAGTGCCCACCCAGAATGAGGGTGGGTCTGCCTTTCCCAGCCCACTGACTCAAATGTTAATCTCCTTTGGCAACACCCTCACAGACACACCCAGAATAAGTACTTTGCATCCTTCAATCCAATCAACTTGACAACTTATTATTAACTATCACAACCTGAGCTCATCATAAACTCTGTCTGGTCCACAATTCCATGTAGGACTCAACAGTTCTGCCAATCCAGGGCCTACCTCCCTATGGACCAGCAGGTGTTTTCCAACTAGGAACATTGCTGCCATGGCCTGCGCCCTTCTCCTTCACCAAACACAACCGCTGAGCCATTAATTTTCTTTCAGCATGCAGGGCTCATGCCAAGAACTTTCTGTAGCTCATGAGTCATGATCTCTGAGCACAGAACATCTCCCGAGGGAAACAAGGGCTGTGAGGAGCCCCAAACCTCAAGGGAAGTTCTGCCAGAGGATGCACTGACTAGGAAGCAACACTCAGAAAAGGCCCTGCCCAAGATGCTGGGATGATGTTCAGGGTGCCATGGAAACCTCATGGGTGGCCAGGCCTGAAAGAACTCAGAGCAGGCAAAAAACAGGCACTGACCTGGGATCAGGCAGTCTGATGTTTGTTCCTGGGAGCCCAGGCTTGACAGAATTACTGAGGGAACTGAATAAGAAAATGTATGTGAGATAGTTCTGCAAGCTATAAAGCACTGTTACTACTAAACAAAACTTAGACCTCAGACCCATGAGCTGTAACATTCCCTGCCTCTCCTTTCTATTCCCTTTGAGCTCCATTTTCTAGGAAAGATTAAGGAGGAGGGAGCACTCAGAATGTCTTGATTGTGGAATTGAACTCAGCTGAATCTGCTGCAGGTGGACAGTCTCTTCACTAACCGGAAGCTTTAAAGACCTTTACAAGGAGACCTGCAAACCAGCACCCAAGAGACCTGCGAGCCAAATGCAGGAACTGTATGCAGCCTGTTAATTTTGCACGCACTATGGATGTCTACCTTTTGTCATCTTACTTGAATCAACCAACAAATATTTATTCAGCACCTTCAGTGTCGCAGGGCCATGTTAGATACGTCATTTCCAGAAGATATTCAGAATCTTTTTTGTCTCTTAAAACCATAATGTATCACCCATGTACCTCTAGTACTACACCTAATATTCTCATCACACCTCTGACCCAGACAATGGGTGGGAGAGAGACAGTTTGGGAATTTGCTTCCAATTCAAATGTTACTTTTTCCAGCTTTTGCTATATCACATTTTACTCTTGGCTGTCTATAGAATCTGTTCGCTTTACTTTTCCCCTTTTGTTTCTCACACACAAGCATAGCTAAAATGCTGACAATTGCAAGGCACTTCATCCCTGGGGGTCCTGGTTTCTTCACCTGAAAAATGAAGAGTGTTGAAGAGAAGCTCCGAGGACCCTTCCTCTGTCCTTCTGAGATCCTGAGGTTCCAAGTAGCCAGATCTTAATTTTAAAATAAGGAAAGGAAGCTCAAGGCAAAAAGAAGCACCTAGGTCTTGGACAAAGTAGAGATCAGAGAGACTCAAACTGTTGTTGTGCCACAATGCACTGCACCACACCCAGCATGGAATGGCCTGAATGAATAATTAAGAATCATTAATAGTAGTTGTTTTATTATTATATACTTTTTAATTGTATAATTATATACTTGAATATCTTTATAATAAATTAATAATAACAAGAGATGCTATGAACAGATGCTTATCTGTGACCAGAACAAGAGGAAAACTATTAGATTGGGGTGAGGTGAAAACTATGCCATTTTAAACAGGCCAAGTTTCCTTAAGTAATTATTTTTTACTAGGTGTTTACCAAAAAGGTTAAATCTAGCCTGATATTAAGGGTAGGAGCCCTGGGATGGCAGCAAGCCAAGGAAGACAAGGCAAGAAGAGGGATGGATTCTATCCTTCCTTAGACTGGACGTCAGCCAGTCAGCATTCATGCCTGGCCCCTGGAAGCCCCTTCACAAGGCGGCTGTGGCAACCCGAAACACAGCCTATCTCCAGCGCTTGTGAACAGGACAGAAAATGTTAAAAATTGGTCATGGCCTTCTCTACCCTCACAAATTCTTGGAGTGCCACCCTGAGAAACAAACAAAGATACAAATGGAGAAGGGAAAGAATGCCAAGAAAGACTAAGGTGATTTTCATTAAGAGGGCCAGGAACTCCCAGACCAAAGAAAATCACAGCTCCCTCAAGGAGGTAGCAGAGGACAAGCCAGCCAGCAGAAGCTAGAGTTTGAGGGAAAAGGGCTAAGGGAGAGAGCGAAGATGGAAAGTATGGCCTAGAGGAGGAAATGGCTGCAAGACTTGGTGCAATTTGGGGAAGAGGTGGCATGTAAGGTGGATTGTTGGTAATTTATTTAAATAAATACACGTGCCCTCATTTCCCCCAATTTGATAGTTCTGGTGAGAAAAGAGGGGGATGTATATTCTGAAAGAATTTCCTTCAGTTCTTATACATGGCTTCTCTGTTCCCACTTAAGAACCACTGATATAAGCCCTTGTTCCTCAAAGAGTGGTCCATGGGCCAGGAGCATTAGCTGTCCCCGGGAACTTACTAGAAATCCAGACTCTGCGGTCCCAGTGGAGAACTGTGCTTTGTGGGTTGGAGATGGTAAGCACATTAAAGTTTTGGAAGTACTGCTCTAGAACCTTCTGCAAACAGTGACAGACCTGTTTTCCCAAGATCTTTGCTCTTGTCATGCCCTCGTCCTTTAAGAATCCAACATTTGACAGGAGTCCTTTCTCTGAGAACCTGCTTGCCTTCCTGAAACCAGGTAATAGGGGGAAAAGACCAAATTACTTCTTTTCAAACTAAGGTCATTGGTTGTCATAAACAACACTAATCAGTATTGACTGTGTGCCTCAAAGCCTTGCCCAAATGTTTATGTGTGGCTGAAACCAAGAGTGAAATACCAGACATCCAAGGAGTGCAGTACTCACCCCACTTTCTAGATGGACATTGAAGAATCCAAATCCAAAACCCCATTTACTGTAGCTGAGAGGCCTCCCTGCAATCTGTCCTGTTGGTAAGCTGCCCTTACTACTATTTCTTTCAGTAATCACACAGCACAAATATCAGATGGTTGGCACTGAGCCCTGGAAAACAACCTAGACATGAGCAACTCTTCCATATTCTGATGTTTCAAAGTGAATAACACAGCAGACACCTTATATCTAATTGGTCTAATTCTGGCCTGGAGGACAAGCAAAAACTGTGTTTTAGAAGCTGCTCTGGGAACTGTTAATTGCCAAAGCTAATGACTGTTTCATCCCCAGAAGATACCGGCACTGAATATTTAACCTCAAATACCTACATAACAGAGACTTTTCTTGGCAATTTTTACTCTAAAACAGTAAACAATGACTAAGCTGTTTGTGTTGGAAGTGCTATTCACTGGACCATTGAAAGCACCCTGTCCAGAAGGTAAAGGTCAGAGCCTTGTGGATCCTGCGAATTTGGCCCAGAGATGGAGTTCATGTTACCATTGTCAGAACCGGGTACACCTGCAGTGCAGGTGTACAGTCTCCTTAACCAGACATGAAGGTGGGGGACAGGGACACATTGGCACGAATTGGAAATGAATGGCAGCATTTGGCAGGTCATGAGAGTCTCCTCTGAGAAACCCAGAAAAGAAATGAAATGTTTAACATTTTGTATTTTGAGGAGAGATCATAAATTAAATGTCAGTATGATGGAGGATGAAAAGGAGACTTACTGGGGCAGGAAGGTGCTGATTATAATTGAAGACCTGGAGAGAAAACAAATTGCATTTGGCAGCATAAAAATAAATGATCAAATGTGTCAGGGTTAAAGTAAAATCTCTTCTGTTGAAGTGGGTTCTGCTTTGGAACCTAAAGGGTTCTGCCTAGATAGGAGACGGGAGAGGAACGCTATGAACTTATGGAGAATGAATGTGGTATGTTTAATCCTGGTTGAAGTATAGTTTACATTAGAAATAATGAGAGAGGCTGGGCCCAGTGGCTCACACCTGTAATCCCAACACTTTGGGAGAATGAGGCAGGTGGATTGCCTGAGCTCAGGAGTTCAAGACCAGCCTGGCCAAAATGGCAAAACCTGATCTCTACTAAAAATAGAGAAATTAGCCAGGTGTGGTGGCAGGCACCCATATGCCCAGGTACTGAGGAGGCTGAGGCAGGAGAATTGCTTCAACCTGGGAGGTGGAGGTTGCGGTGAGCCAAGATTGTGCCCCTAGGCAACAGAGTGAGATCCTATTTCAAAAAAAAAAAGAAAAGAAAAGAAATAATGAGAGTCTCTGAGCAAGGTGGGACCAGACCGAGCAGTTTAGTTTTTTATCTTCTGACTATAATGATGTGAAAAGTTTTATCTTGCTGTTCAGCTTCACTCAGCTGCCTTTAGTTGGCTGCCTGGAACACTGTGTCAAAGATTCTAAGGCTGTGTTTGGGCTTTTCAGAAAAGATTAGCAATGTCTGCTCTGGTAGCTGGATGGCATCTGCATGCTTCAGGTCTGCTGACTTTGGATTATCATGGAGAAGAGCCACTAGAAGTTCAAAACCAAACTAACTCTATTAGATGGAAATAGTGTGGAAACCTATGTGCCTACTATGAAAGATACAATTTGCTCCTAAATTTTTAAATTTCAAAATTTGTGTTGGAAAACAGATTCAATAATTGTATATTGAATTTAACTTGTTTAATAATTCATTCAAATATTTTTTTGTGCCTTCTAGAAAGAAGCACAGTACTAGGGATAAACAACAGGCAAGACAAATTGCTTCTAAGCTCCAAGAATTCACAGTCTAGTACAGGAGACAGGCAAGTAAGCTGAACACAAGAGCTGCAGAGCTCTTGGGCATACTGCTGAGGATATTGGGGTAGGGTGAAATATGGCCCCCCAATCTTAGAATCTGTGAGTATTACCTTATATGGCAAAAAACCGGGTGGTCTCTGTGGTATGATTAAAGGTAAGGATCTTGAGATAGGAGATTATCCTGGATTATCAGGGTAGGCCCTCAATACAATCACATACATCCTTACAAAAGGGAGGCAAGGATTTGACACAGACGGATGATGAGGCAAACTGGCCTCTGAGGCAGAAAATGGAGCCATGCAACCATAAAACATAAACCACGGAATTCTGGCAACCACCAGAAAGCGGAAGCTGGAAGAGGCAAGGAATAAATTCTCCCTTAGAGTCTCTGGAGGAAACACAGTCTTGCCAATGTGTGATTTCATCCCAGCAATACTCAGTTCAGATTTCCAGCCATGGCAGTGTTACAGAATACATTTTTGTAATTTTTAATCCATAAAATGTGTGATAATTTGTTACAACAACCATCAGAAACTAATACGGATACATGGGAAAGTGGCTCATATTCAGGGTTCTTGGGTCAAGTTTGGGAAATGATTCTGGCAGATTTAGACAAAAAGTTTTGGGGAGAGGGACTTCAATATGTGGCTCAGAGGCTCTAGAAGGACTTGGAAGAGCAAGCTCAGAAGGCGAGAGTGTTACCAAAGAAAGGTTTCTGAGACACATGGCACCAAAATATGTTAACAGTGGTAGTTATCCATATGGGTCTGCAGCAACCTCAATTCTTGCCTCCTCGGAAGAAAGAATTTGAGAGGCATAAAACAGAAGGAGAGACCAAGGCAAGTTTTAGAGCAGGCGCAAGTTTATTAAAAACTTTAGAGCAGTAATGAAAGAAAGGAAAGTACACTTGGAAGAGGGCCACGCGGGCAACTTGAGAGACCAAGTGCACAGCTTTACACTTGACTTGGGGTTTTATAGGCTAACATACTTCCAGGATCTTCCATTACTTCTCCCCACTCCTGAGATATTTTTGGGAAGCTGCTTGTCACCAGTTTCAGGTATGTTCTATCTATTAGGAGACTGCCTCTTCTTGGTGCTGCTGTAACCAGTTATTACTTAGAGGGACGATTAACCTGACCATCACCTGATGGCCACCTGACAATCCTTGTGTGTGTTGGGGGAAGCCCTCTCCTGCCCTGCTTATACCTGACTAGCTACCTACTATGACAGAAGGACCCCAGAAGGCTCCAAACACCAAGTGGAAAGAACAGTTCTTCCATGAGGCAGCTGCCCCTGCCCCTGGAAACAGGAAATGAATTCTGGCTGTCCCTTTTGTCTTTCTGTTACTCACTTGTGATCCAAAATTCCAAAAAGTAGGATCAGGTTGGATGAGACCTAGATAGTTCAGGGTTGGAAGAGAAAGAATGTCCCCCTCTACAGCTTCCTCGGTGCTATAAGGTCCCACAAATACGACTATAAGACAATTCCTCCCCAAACTTGGTAGGGTTTTAAATGTAAACAACAAGAAACAACAATAATACAACCAGAGATAGCAAATATCCACACCAGAAGACATGTAATCCTTTTGGGGTGGCTTTTGGAAAAAATTGATATGTAAGCTGGAACCTTAAAAAAAAAACAGTGAAAGTCAGCTATGGGTGTTACAGGGTTGAATTATTTCACGTGCCTGCACATAAATAAAGCCCTAAGATGTTAATGTCTCAGCTGACTGACCTGCTCATCAGCCCCGGCTCCTATTTTCATATCTTATTATTTTACTTCTGATCACAAAGTGTGAAATCATCCAAAGAGATTTGACAAGGAAAAAGAAGAAGATGGGGTTGAAACCAAAAGATACCACATATGAATCCTTCTGGACCTCACTGTTCCTATGTCCTCAGGACTTAAACTTGGAATTCCCCATAATCAAGGGCACTGAGAGCAAAATTGCCATTGTTATAATTCATGAAATGTGTATTACATTGCTTAGCAACTACACTTTGTTTGTGTGACTAACTCCTCGCCTGAACACATATGAGTGTAACTTTGGCTCTCTGGTGAATATAACTGAGTCACAACTCTACTTTTATAAGATTAGGAAAGAATAAAATCTTTATTTACCTACATGGTTGCCTGCAGCTCCTTAGAAGCAGAGCTCTAAGACCTTCAGGTGAGATGACTCAGAAGACTAAAGGAGGATAATGAGAATGAATGGGAACAGCAAGTTTCAAGAACAGGCTGAAAATAAATTACATTATCATGATCCTTCCAAAGAAGTGGAGAGATCCAGTCTGAGGGGTCTCTGTCAGCCTGGGCACCGGCATAAGTCTGAGATGGTAAAGTCAGTAGGATTTATGTTAGACAGTCAATCCCTTGCCATTGTTCTTAAATTGAGCCTTTAAGTCTAGAAGTTTCCTGGGAAGGATGTAATGCTTATGCTCTATGAATGAGATTAAAAGCAAATTTACTAAACATTTAGCTAAAGCACACCCAATTATTTACAGATAGCCTATGCTATTACGGGTATAAATGAGTCTATAAGCAAGTGATTCCCCTCTTTAGGCCACTGGAATCCACCATCGCTTCATAACTTTCCCTGACAGGCTACTCCTCAGAGTTGTGGTCTGTCTCTTCCTTGCCCTAACATTTCCTTTTCCTACATTCAGCACAATCAAGGAAAGGAGTCAAACGACTTGCCACTTGGCAGCTGTATGCATTAGCAACTCTGTGTCCCAGATTCCTCATCTGTAATTTGCACAAAATAATGGTACTTCATAGGGTTGTTCTTGAAATTAGACACTATGAGATACCATCACTGCCTGGCATATAAGAAACACTGAGTCAATAGTAACCTCTTTGCATTGGGTTAGAATCTCAGCTAGACCACTTACCAGCTGTTGATTTTGTACAAAGTACTTTACCTATCTGAGACTCCATTTCCTTCTATGTACAACAGTGATAATACCTATCTTGGCCTTCCAAGCCTGTCCCAGAGACTGGCAAGTCCCTTTCCCAGAAGACTAGATCCTCAGCCCAGCAGGCCTGTGGCCCAGGTGGGATGTCCAGGACAGGCTAGTCACCAAGAAGCCAGGTGACCAACTGCCCTTCTCTTTGTGCTAAAAGACAGGCTGGAGGAAAGATCCATGGTGGCCAAATAGGAACAGCTCTGGAGTGCAGTTCCCAGCGAGAACGCAGAGGATGAGTGATCACTGCATTTCCAAACGAGTTTTTACTGCCCACAGACCAGGAGATTCCTGAGCAGAAAAGTGCCACAAGTTTCCAGCATGGCTGTTTCAGCCTGCGCGGCAGGTCTCAGCACAAAAACTCACACAAATCTGGGCAGCCATTTCAACTGGAGCCTGAAACACCTGGGAGACAGAGTCACTCGTTCAACTGAAAAAAGGGGGGCTGAAAAAGGGAGTCAGGTGATCTGGCTCAGCGGGTCCCACTCCCAAAAAGACCAGCAATCTGAAATGCTCTGGTTTGAGAGTTTCACAGCAAGCACAGCTGGACCCAGGACAGTCCAGCTTTGTGGGGGGAAGGGTGTCTGCCATTACCAAAGCAGTCCACCACTACCGAGGCAATCCACCATTGCAGAGGCAGACCGCCATTACCGAGGCAGTCCGCCATTATGGAGGCAGTTCTAACTTTACGTCTATAAACAAAACCACGTGGACATTCAAAGTGCAGCTGGCAGGGCCCACGGCAGCTCAGCAACACCTCTGCTGACAGACTGAGACCAGGCTACCTCCTCGCTCGGCAGGGCATCTCTGAAAAAAGGTAGCAGGACGTCAAGAACTTATAAATAAAGCCCCACCTTCCAGGATAGAGCATCTTGGAAAAAAAAGGTGGTTATAAGGTCCACTACAGCAGACATAAATGTACCTGCCCAGCAGCTCTAAACAGAAAAATGGAGCTCACAGCAAAACACTTCAGCTCCTATAATGGACAGACTGTCTCCTCAAGCAGCTCCCCAACCTTTGTATATCCAAAGAGACACCTCATAAAGGAGAGCTCAGGTTGACATCTGGCAGGTATCCTTCTGAGACAAAGATAACAGAAGAAGAAACTGGCGGCAACCCTTACTGTTCTGCAGCTGCCACAGGTGATCCCCAGGCAAGTAGGGTCTGGAGTAGACCTCCAGCAGTCCTACAGCAGAGGGGCCTGTTAGAAGGAAAACTGAAAAACAGAAAAAAATAACTTCATCATCAACAAAAAGGCTGTCCACTCAGAGACCCCATCTGAAAGTCACCAACTACAAAGACCACAGGTAGATAAATCCACAAAGATGGGAAGAAACCAGTGCAAAAAGGATGAAAACACCCAAAACCAGAATGCCTCTCCTCCTCCAAGGGATCACAACTCCTCACCAGCAAGAAAATGAGGCTGGATGGAGAATGAGTCTGAGAAATTGACAGAAACAGGCTTCAGAAAGTGGGTAATAAAAAACTTCTCTGAGCTAAAAAAAACACGTTCTAACCCAATGCAAAGAAACTAAGAACCTTGAAAAAAGCTTTGACAAAATGCTAATGAGAATAAACAGCTTAGAGAAGAATATAAATGAATCGATGGAGCTGAAAAACAACATGAGAACTTCATGAAGCATACACAAGTTTCAACAGCCGAATTAACCAAGCAGAAGAAAGGATATCAGAGACTGAATATCATTTTATTTCAATGAAATAAAATGAAAAGGCAAGAATAGAGAAAAAAGAGTAAAAAGAAATAAACAACGTCTCCAAGAAATATGGGATTATGTGAAAAGACCTAATCTACATTTCATAGGTGTACCTGAATGTAATGGAGAGAATGAATCCAAGCTGGAAAATACTCTTCAGGATATTATCCAGGAGAATTTCTCCAACCTAGCAAGGCAGGCCAATATTCATGTCCAGGAAATACAGAGAACACCACAAAGATATTCCTCATGAAGAGCAACCCCAAGGCACATAATCGTTAGATTCACCAGGGTTGAAATGAAGGAAAAAATGCTAAGGGCAGCCAGAGAGAAAGGTTGGGTTACCCACAAAGGGAAGTCCATCAGACTCACAGCGGATCTCTCAGCAGAAACCCTGCATGCCAGAAGAGAGTGGAGGCAAATATTCAACATCCTCAAAGAAAAGAACTTTCAACCTAGAAATTCATATCCAGCCAAACTAAGCTTCATAAGCAAAGGAGAAATAAAATCCTTTATGAACAAGCAATTGCTCAGAGATTTCATCACCACCAGGCCTGCCTTACAAAAGCTCCTGAAAGGAGCACTAAACATAGAAAGGAACAACCGGTACCAGCCATTCCAAAAATGAACCAAGTGGTAAAGAGCACTGACACAATTAAGAAACCGCACCAACTAATGGGCAAAACAACCAGCTAGCAT
This sequence comes from Callithrix jacchus, assembly GCF_049354715.1. Classification (NCBI taxonomy): domain Eukaryota; kingdom Metazoa; phylum Chordata; class Mammalia; order Primates; family Cebidae; genus Callithrix; species Callithrix jacchus. The sequence continues at coordinate 32,892,410 of NC_133517.1, read as the reverse complement.
CAAAATGACAGGATCAAATTCACACATGACAATATTAACCTTAAATGTAAATGGGCTAAATGCCCCAATCAAAAGACACAGACTGGCAAATTGGATAAAAAGTCAAAACCCATCGGTGTGCTGCATCCAGGAAACCCATCTCACATGCAAGGACACACATAGGCTCAAAATAAAGGGATGGAGGAAGATTTACCAAGCAAATGGAGAGCAAAGAAAAGCAGGTGTTGCAATCCTAGTCTCTGATTGAATATACTTTAAACCAACAAAGATCAAAAGAGACAAAGAAGGGCATTACATAATGGTAAAAGGATCAATGCAACAAGAAGAGCTAATGATCCTAAATATATAAGCACCAAGTACAGGAGCACCCAGATACATAAAGCAAGTTCTTAACAACCTACAATGAGACTTAGACCCACACAATAATAGTGGGAGACTTTAACACCCCACTGTCAGTATTAGACAGTTCAATGAGACAGAAAATTAACAAGGATATCCAGGGCCTGAACTCAGATCTGGACCAAGCAAACCTAATAGACATTTACAGAACTCACCACCCCAAATCCACAGAATATACATTCTTCTCAGTACCACATCACACCTACTCTAAAATTGACCACATAATTGGAAGTAGATCACTCCTGAGCAAATGCAAAAGAATGGAAATCATAACAAACAGTCTCTCAGACCACAGTGCAATGAAATTAGAACTCGGGATTAAGAAACTAACTCAGAACTGCACAAGTTCATGGAAACTGGACAACTGGCTCTTGAATGTTGACTGGATAAACAATGAAATTAAGGCAGAAATAAAGATGTTCTTGGAAACCAACAAGAATGAAGACACAATGTAAAAGAATCTCTGGGACACATTTAAAGCAGTGTCTAGAGGAAAATTTACAATAAATGCCCACATGAGAAGCAAGGAAAGATCTATAATCAACACCTATCATTAAAATTGAAAGAGCTAGAGGAGCAGGATCAGAAAACCTCAAAACCTAGAAGAAGACAAGAAATAACTAAGATCAGAGCAGAACTAAAGGAGATAGAGACATAAAAAATATACCCTACAAAAAAATCAATAAATCCAGGAGCTGGTTTTTTGAAAAGATCAACAAAATAGACAAACCACTAGCCAGATTAATAAAAAAGAAAAGAGAGAAGAATCAAATAAATGCAATAAAAGTCAATAAAGGGGATATCACCACTGATTCCACAGAAATACAAACTACCATCAGAGATTACTACAAACAACTCTATGCACATAAACCTGTAAAGCTGAAAGAAATGGATAAATTCCTAGACACTTGCACCCTCCCAAGCCTAAACCAGGAAGAAGTCAAAACCCTGAAGAGACCAATAACAAGGGCTGAAGTTGAGGCAGCGATTAACCGCCTACCAACCAAAAAAAGCCCAGGTCCAGATGGGTTCACAGCTGAATTCTATCAGACATACAAAGAGGAGTTGGCATCACTCCTTCTGAAACTATTCCAAACAATCCAAAAAGAGACAATCCTTCCCAAATCATTTTATGAGACTAATATCATCCTTATACCAAAACCCAGCAGAGACTCCACAAGAAAAGAAAACTTCAGGCCAATATCCATGATGAACATAAATGCAAAAATCTTCAATAAAATACTGGCAAACTGATTGCAACCGCCCACCAAAAAGCTTATCCATCATGATTAAGTAGGCTTCATCCTGGGGATGCAAGTCTGGTTCAACATACGCAAGTCTATAAACATAATCCACCATGTAAACAGAACCAAAGACAAAAACCACATGATTATCTCAAAAGATGCAGAGAAGGCATTTGACAAAATTCAACAGCCTTTATGCTAAAAACTTTCAATAAACTAGGTATTGATGGAACGTATCTCGAAATAATAAAAGCTATTTAAGACAAACCCACAGCCAATGTCATACTGAATGGGCAAAAACTGCAAGCATTCCCTTTGAAATCTGGCACTAGACAAGAATGCCCTCTGTCACTACTCCTATTCAATACAGTATTGGAAGTTCTAGCCAGAGCAATCAGGCAAGAAAAAGAAATAAAGGATATTCAATTAGGAAAGGAGGAAGTCAAATTGTCTCTATTTGCAGAGAACATGATTGTATATTTAGAAGACCCCATCATCTCAGACCAAAATCTCCAGAAACTGATAAGCAACTTCAGCAAAGTCTCAGGATACAAAATCAATGTACAGAAATCACAAGCATTCCTGTACACCAATAACAGACTTAAAGAGATCCAAATCAAGAATGAACTGCCATTCACAATTGCTACAAAGAGAATAAAATACCTAGGAATACAATTAACAAAGGATATAAAGGAACTCTTCAAGGAGGACTACAAACCACTGCTCAAGGAAATAAGAGAAGACAGAAACAGATGGAAAAACACTCCATGCTCATGGTTAGGAATTGTGAAAATGGCCATGCTGCCCAAAGTAATGTATAGATTCAATGCTATCCCCATCAAACTACCTATGACCCTCTTCACACAACTGAAAAAAACCACCTTAAACTTCATATGAAACTGAAAGAGAGCCCACGTAGCCAAGTCAATTCTAAGCAAAAAGAACAAAGCTGGAGGCATCACACTACCTGACTTCAAACTACAAGGCTACAGTAATCAAAACAGCATGGTGCTGGTACCAAAACAGAGACATAGGCCAATGGAACAGAACAGAGGCCTCAGAGGCAATGTCACACAACTACAACCATCTGATCTTTGACAAACCTGACAAAAACAAGCCATGGGGAAATAATTCCCTGTTTACTAAATGATGTTGGGAAAACTGGCTAGCCATATGCAAAAAGCAGAAACTGGATCTCTTGCTGACACCTTATACTAAAATTAACTCCATATAGATTAAAGACTTAAACATAAGACCTAACACCATAAAAATCCTAGAACAAAACCTAGTCAAAACCATTCAGGACACATGCATAGGCAGGGACTTCATGACTAAAACACCAAAAGTATTAGCAACATAAGCCAAAATAGACAAATAGGATCTAATTAAACTCCAAAGCTTCTGCACAGCAAACAAAACAATCATTAGAGTGAACTGGCAACCAACAGAATGGGAAAAAATTTTGCAATCTACCCATCTGACAAAGGGCTAATATCCAGAATCTACAAAAAACTAAAACAGATTTACAAGAAAAAAAGCAAACAAACCCATTCAAAAGTGGGCAAAGGACATGAACAGACACTTTTCAAAAGAAGACATGTATGAGGCCAGCAAACATATGAAAAAATGCTCATCATCACTGGTCATTAGAGAAATGCAAATCAAAACCACATTGAGATACCATCTCACATCAGTTAAAATAATCATTAAAAAATCTGGAGACAACAGATGCTGGAGAGAATGTGGAGAAATAGGAACACTTTTACACTATTGGTGGTAGTGTAGATTAGTTCAACCACTGTGGAAGACAGTGTGGCAATTCCTCAAGGACCTAGAAATAGAAATTCCATTTGACCCAGCAATCCCATTGCTGAGTATATATCCAAAGGATTATAAATCATTCTGTTATAAAGACGCATGCACACGTATGCTCTTTGCTATGTTTATAATAGCAAAGATCTGGAACCAACTCAAATTCCCATTGATGATAGACTGGACAGGGAAAACGTGGCACATATACACCATAGAATATTATGCAGTCATAAAAAACAATGAGTTCATGTCCTTTGTAGGGACATGGATGAATCTGGAAACCATCATTGTCAGCAAACTGACACAAGAACAGAAAATCACACACCACATGTTCTCACTCATAGGTGCATGTTGAATAATGAGAACACATGGACACAGGGAGGGGCCCATCACACACTGGGATTTGTTGAGGGGACTAGGGAAGGGACAGCAGAGGTAGGGAGTTGGGGAGGGATAACATGGGGAGAAATGGCAGATATAGGTGACAGGAAATGGAGGCAGCAAACCACATTGCCATGTATATACCTATGCAACAATTCTGCATGTTCTGCATATGTACCCCAGAACCTAAAATGCAATAAATAAAAAATCCCTATCTTATGAAATTCTTAAGGGGATGAAATGAGATAATATATGAAACAATTAGTAGTCAATAATTAGTGGGAACAACTTTACTGTTTCTACCCATTGTCTCTCTTATGTGGGTTAAGCTAACGCTTGGATAATTAGATTAAAAAGACAAATTTATCTAAGTTACTTTGATTTTTAAAAACAACTTAAGGAGAGAGATAATCTCTTTTACAGCTTGGTGTACCTTGTGCCTATGACAAAACAGACACAAAATAAAATTGAATTTTTAAAAATGTCTCCTCTGTCCCTGATTTCTTGCCCTGCACCAGCTCCCAACAGCATTCTACTCCACCTCATACAAGAAACTCAAGTTTCTTGAGAATGCTTTTTTAATTTTAAATTTTAGTTTCTGTAGGTACATGATATATTAATGGGGTACCTGAGATATTTTCATACAGGCATGCAATATGTACGATCACATTGTGGTAAGTGGGATATCCATCCCTTCAAGCATTTATCCTTTGTATTGTACATAATCTAGTTATACTCTTTTCAGTATTTTTAAATCTATAAATTATTATTTACCATAGTTACCTTGTTGTGCTATCAAATACTAGGTTTTATTCATTTTTTTCCATTTTTTGTACCCCTTAACCATAATCACTTCCCCCTGATACCCCCCTACTCTTCCCAGCCTCTAGTAACCATACTTCTACTCTCTATCTCCAGGAGTCCAATTGTTCCAATGTTTAGATCTCACAAGTGAGAACATTCAAACTTTGTGTTTCTGTGTCTGGCTAATTTCACTTAATGACCTGCAGTTCCAACCATGTTGTTGTAAATGACAGGACCTCATCCTTTTTTATGGCTGAATAGTATTTCATTGTGTATAAGTACCACATTTTCTTTAATCATTCATCTGTTAATGGACAGATTGCTTCTGAATCTTGGCTATTGTGAATAGTGCTGCATTAAACATGAAAGTGCAGATAGGTCTTTGATATCCTGATTTCCTTTATTTTGGGTATATACTTAGCAGTGGGACTTCTGGATTATATGGTTTATTATATAGTTTTTTGAGGAATCTCCAAACTGTTCTCTGTAGTAGTTGTACTAATTTGCATTCCCATCAACAGTATACAAAGGTTCCATTTTCTCCACATCCTTGCCAGCATTTGTTATTGCCCATATTTTGGATAAAAGCCATTTTAACTGGGGTTAGATGATATCTTATTGCAGTTTTGATTTGCATTTCTCTGATGATCAGTGATGTTAAGCACCTTTTCATACACCAGTTGCCATTTGTATGCCTTCTTTTGAAAAATGTCTAATCATATCTTTTACCCATTTTTAATTATTAGATATTTTTTCCTATACAGCTGTTTGAGCTCCTTATATTTGCTGATTTTTAATCCCTTATTAGATAGTTTGCAAATATTTTCTCCCCTTCTGTGGGTTGTCTCTTCACTTTGTTGATTGTTTTCTTTGCTGTGCAGAAGCTTTTTAACTTGATGTGATCCCATTTGTCTATTTTTGCTTTGGTTGCCTGTGCTTATGGTGTATTACTCAAGAAATCTTTGCCCTTTTCAATGTCCTAGAGAGTTTCCTCAATGTTTTCTTTGAGGAGTTTTATAGTTTGAAGTCTTAGATTTTAGTCTTTAATCTATTTACATTTGATTTTTGTATATGGCAAAAGAAAGGAGTCTAGTTTCATTCTTCTACATAAGGATATCTAGTTTTTCCAGCACCATTTATTGAAAAGACTGTCCTTTCTCCCACTGCATGTTCTTAGCACTTTTGCAAAACATGAGTTCACTGTAGATGTATGGATTTGATTCTGGGTTCTCTCTTCTGTTCTATTTGGTTATGTGTCTGTTTTTATGCTAGTACTATGCTCTTTTGGTTACTATAGCTCTGTAGTATAATTTGAAGTCAGGTAATGTGACTAAAGTTTTTTTCTTTTTGCTCAGGATGGCTTTGGCTATTCTGGGTCTTTTACATTTCCACACAAATTTTAGGATTTTTTTTCTATTTCTGTGAAGAATGTTATTTTTATTTTGATAAGGATTGCATTGATTCTGTAGATTGCTTTGCATAGTAAGGACATTTTAACAATATTGACTCAATCCATGAATATGAAATATCTTTACATATTTTTGTGTCTGCTTCAGTTTCTTTCATCAGTGTGTTCTAGTTTTTATTGCACAGGTATTTCACTTCTTCAGTTAATTCCTAGGTATTTTATTGGTAGCTATTGTAAGCAAGATTATGTTCTTGATTTCTTTTACAGATTGTTCTCTGTTTGCATATAGAAATGCTACTGACTTTTGCATGTTGAGTTTGTATCCTCCAATTTTACTGAATTTGCTTCTCAGTCCTAATCATTTTTTGGAGAAGACTTAGGTTTTTCTAAATATCAGATCATATCTTGTGCAAACAAGGATAATTTGACTTCTCCCTTTCCAATTTGAATGCCCTTTGTTTCTTTCTCTGGTCTGATTGCTCTACCTAGGATTTCCAGTACTATGCTGAATACCAGTGATGAAAGTAGGCATCCTTGTTGTGTCCCAGGTCTTAGAGGAAAGGCTTTCAGTTTTTCCCCATTCTGTATGATACTATTCATGGGTCTGTTATATATAGCTTTTAATGTGTAATATGTTCCTTCTATACCCTGCTTTTGAAAGGTTTTTTAATCACAAAGGGATATTGAATTGTATCAAATACTTTTGCAGCATCAATTGAATGATCATATGGTTTTTGCCCTACAATTCTGTGTGATGTATCACATTGATTAATTTGCATATGTTCAGCCATCCTTGAATATTCTTTTTAATGTGTCATTGAATTTGGTTTGCTAGTATTTTATTGAAGATTTTTTGCACCAATGTTCATTAGGGTTGTTGGTCTGTTGTTTTCTTTTTTTTTCCTTCTTCTTCTTCTTCTTTTTTTTTAATGAGTCTTTGTCTGGTTTAGGTATCAGGGTAACACTGTCCTCAAATGAGTTTGGAGGTATTCCCTCCTCCTCTACTTTTTGGAATAGTTTGAGTAGGATAGTTATAAGTTCTTGTTTAAATGTTTGGTATAATTCAGCAGTGAAGCCATTGAATCCTGGACTTTACTCTGCTGGGCGGCTTTTGTTATAGCTTCAATATCATTACTTGTTATTCATCTGTTCAGGTTTTTGATTTCTTCATGGTTCAATCTTGGTAAGTTGCATTTGTCTAGGAATTTATTTCTTCTAGGTTTACCAGTTTATTGGCATATAGTTGCTCATAGTAGCCTGCAATGATCCTTGGAATTTCTGTAATATTGGTTGTAATATCTGCTTTTTTATCTCTAATTTATTTATTTGTATCTTTTCTTTTTTCCTGTTTTTGCCAAAAGTTTGTCAGTTTTGTTTATCTTTTCAAAAAACCAACTTTTAGTTTCATTTATCTTTTGCATTGTTTTCTTCATTTCAATTTCATTTTATTTCTGCTCTCATCTTTATTATTTATTTTTTTCTATGAATTTTGGGTTTGGTTTGCTCTTGCTCTTCTAGTTCTTAAAATGCATCATTAGGTTATTTATTCAAAGTTTTTGTACTTTTTTGATATAGGTGCTTATAGCTATAAACTTTCCTCTTTTGCTGTATCCCATAGGTTTTGGTATATTGTGTTTCCATTATTATTTGTTTCAAGAAATTTGGTAATTTCTTTCTCTATTTCTTCATTCACCACTGGTCATTCAGGAGCATATTGTTTAACTTACATGTGTTTGTATAGTTTCCAAAATTCCTTTTGTTATTTATTTCTAATTTTATTTCATTGTGATCTGAGAAGATACCTGAATTTAAGATAATTTCAACTTTTAAAAAGAATTTTTAAGACTTGTTTTGTGGCCTAACATATAGTCAGTTCTTGAGAGTAATCCACGTGCTGAGGAGAAGAATGTGTATTCTGCAGCTGACAAATGAAGTGTTCTGTAAATATCTGTTAGTTCCATTTGGCCTATAGTGCAGATGAAGTCTGATTTTTTTTTTCCTGTTGATTTTCTCTCTGAATGATTTGTCCAATGCTGAAAGTGAGGTGTTGAGGTCTCCGGCTATTATTATATAGAAGTCTATCTTTTTAGCTCTAATATTTGTTTTATATATCTTGGAGCTCCAGTGTTGGGTGCATATATATTTATAATTGTTGTATCCTCTTTCCACACTGACCCCTTTATCATTATATAACGATCTTGTCTCTTTTTATAGTTTCTGTCTTGAAATCTATTTTGAGCAATATGTAAATAAGTAAATATAATATTTCATCCTTTATTTTTCAGGTAAAAGGTCATGCTATTACAAGTACAGTTTGTGTGCGTAAATAATACTTCTGTATTAAATTATTTAATATTTGACTGATTTCAGTAACTGTGAAAAATAAAAAAGGTGTTGCATTTAAAAATAAAAATAAAAAAAGGGCTGCAATTCCTGGGCAAGCCCTGGTGCTGTGCTGGGCTTGAAGTCAGTAAATATAGGGGGCACACGACTTAGTGAGATACCAGCTGGGACCACTGAGGGAGTGCTTGTGTTTTCCCTCACCCCTACCAACTCTGGCCAGTGCAGCTTGAGGTAAGGAAAGGGCAGAGTAAAGAGGACTTTGTATTATAATTTGGATACCAGCTTAGCCACAGGAGAGGACAGCAGTAGAGACCTGAGGCCCCCACTCCAGGCCCTAATGCCCAGATGGCATTTCTAGATACACCCTAGGCCAAAAGAGAATGCATTGCCTCAAAGGGAAGGACACAGTCCTGGAAAGATTCATCAACTGCAGACTAAAGAGCCCCTGGTCCCTGAATAATTAGTCTCATGCCTTTAACCTCAGGTGCTTCACCCACCTTGGTTTTAGTGCTGGGATTACAGGTATGAGCCATCGTGCCCAGCCTCTACCTACTCTGAGTCTTCTAACCTTTTTGTTAAATTTCCCTTTCACTCTGAAGATGATTTTTTAAAAAGAGAAGTTAGATTCCTTACAAAGTGAGTCCCTCTGATCAGTCAGGCTTGCCTGCTGTAACCACCGTTATACCACAGACTAAAACTGAGCTTAGAGACGTTGTAAAGGAATCCCATAACACAAGTGAAAATTCTCAAAAATGTATGGAGGAATTTATAATCCTTATAGGAGCTTGCAATGCAGGAATCCCTGACCTTCACCAATTTATTCACATGATATCTGGGCTTGATACAGCTCACAAATGGATGGCAGAAGCAGAATGGGAAAAACCTTGGAAAGATATTAAAGATTCCTCCAAAACCTCCCAATGAGATGAACGAAAAGGAGCTAAAAACATTTCTGAAAACATTTTAAGTTAAACTCTTAAGATTTTTCCACAAAAATTGATTGGTCCATTATACAATCTTACAGACACATACACACACACACACAAAAGGAAGAAGCAGTTTCAGATTACAAAGCCCTTTTAGGAATACTATTTGTAAAATATTCTAGGCTTGAATTACAGTAAGGAGTATTTCCAGCAGGAACTGAAAATGCATTAACTTTTATTTTTTTAAAAAAAGGAAGAAGCAGCTTCAGATTACAAAGCCCTTTTAGTAATACTATTTGTAAAATATTCTAGGCTCGAATTACAATAAGGAGTATTTCCAGCAGGGACAGAAAATGCATTAACTGTTTTATTAAACAACAACAACAACTTCATCTCAACCTTAGCAGCCTAATTTTTAAAACATAAACCAGGATGGGAAGTTACAGATTTGATTGAATTGGTGGCCTTAACTGAGCATGAGAGAAGATTCTATAGCAAGAAAAAATCCCAGAAGTTTAACAAGCTTACGTTTCTCCAATTACAACAATTACAAGAATAGAGACCAAAGGGGCTGTCTTGTTTTTATTTTACATCACAACCAAGAGGTCCTAAAACAAGAAATTCTTTACTTCAGGTGCTTGCCTTCATTGAAAACAACCAGAACACTGGAAAAGAGATTGTGTGCTTTTATGTCAGTCCACCATAAACCTCCTCCCTTTAGGTGAGGTTGGTTTCTCACTAGAAGGAGTTCAAGAGATTTTAGTTTTTGTGATATTAGTCAACATTAAGGAGACTCCAGTAGATACTACAGTAAATCATTCCTCCTAATACCCTTAAATAGACATGAAGAAACAAGACTTGGGGAAAAAATGGGGAACCTTGTACAATCCTGGTAGATACCAGAGCCACCTTATCTATCCACCATAAGCCCCACTTTACTAAGTAAAAAAGGTCATTTCTTGCAAATCAAAACCACAATGAGATACCATTGTGGTATCTCAAGCCAGTCTGAATGACGATTATTAGAAAGTCAGGAAAAAATAGATGCTGGTGAGGCTTTGGAGAAAGAGGAACACTTTTACACTGTTTGTAGAAATGTAAATTAGTTCAACTATTATGGAAGACAGTGTGGCGATTCCTCAAGGATCTAGAACCAGAAATCCCATTTGACCCAGCAATCCCATTACTGGGTATATAACCCAAGGAACAGAAATCATTCTACTATAAAAACACATGCACACATATGTTTCTTACAGCACTATTTACAATAGCAAAGAATGGAACCAACCCAAACACCCATCAAGGATAGACTGGATAAAGAAAATGTGGTACATATATACAATGGAATACTATGCAGCCATAAAAAGGAGTGAGATCATGTCCTTTGCAGGAACATGGATGAAGCTAGAAGCCATTATCCTCAGCACACTAACACAGGAACAAACAACCAAACACCACATGTTCTCACTGTGAAGTGGGAGTTGAATAATGAGAATACATGGACACAGAGAGGGGAACAACACACACCAGAGCCTTCTGGAGAGTGGGTAAGGGGAGGGAACTTAGAGGACGGATCAATAGGTGTAGCAAACCACCATGTCACACGTATATCTATGTAACAAACTTGCATGTTCTGCACATGTATCACTTTTTTTTTTAGAAGAAATAAAGGAGAAAAAGGTCATTTCTGTGGTGGGGGTTTCAAATCAAGTTCAATAGGTTCCCATATCTGAACCTATCCAATTGATGCTGGAGCCATTTTCAGAAAAACATATCTTTCAACTATGTGGTAGTGCTCCAGTAAACTTGCTAGGATAATACTTACTTTCAAAGCTAAAAGGGCATATAATTCTCTCTAGAGGGAGAAATAATCTTAGAGTTTCCTGATTCCTGAACCAGAACTGTTATGCTGTCTACAGGCCAAAACTGATAAGAATGCAGCTCAGGCCTGTAATAACCCCGCCCTTTCTTTTTTTTTTTTTTTTTTTGAGACGGAGTTTCGCTCTTATTACCCAGGCTGGAGTGCAATGGCGCGATCTCGGCTCACTGCAACCTCGGCCTCCTGGGTTCAGGCAATTCTCCTGCCTCAGCCTCCTGAGTAGCTGGGGTTACAGGCACGCGCCACCATGCCCAGCTAATTTTTTGTATTTTTAGTAGAGATGGGGTTTCACCATGTTGACCAGGTTGGTCTCGATCTCTCGACCTCATGATCCACCTGCCTCGGCCTCCCAAAGTGCTGGGATTACAGGCTTGAGCCACCAAGCCCAGCCCAACCCTGCCCTTTCTAAAATACCTGAATGTTTATAAGTCTCTTCTTCAAGTGACACAGGAAGGATTAAAAGTACGGAAACTATACAAGTCCAAATAAATCAATCTAAACCTTTGCCTAAATTACTCCAGTATCCACTAAAACCCCAAGTAATTCAAGAGCTTTCACTAATTGTAAATTTAAGTAAATTCCATGTACCAGTCCTTGTAACACTCCAGTCCTACCAGTTAAAAAACCAAATGAATAATGGTGGAGATTTGTTCAAGATTTACAGGCAATTAAAATTGTAATACCAAGGTTTCCTATAATCCCAAACTCTAATACTTTATTATCTAACATGACCACTAATTCAGAATGGTTCTCAGTAATAAATCTCTGCTCAGTCTTCTTTAGCATTCCAGTTTGCAAAGAGAGTCAATACATTTTTTGCTTTTACTTGGAAAAATCAGCAGTACACCTGAACTGTAATGCTACAAGGGCTTAATGAAGCCCCTTCCTATTTTTCCTAGGCATTACATCAAGACTTAATAACCCTATAGCTTCCTTAGAATTCTACTCTTATTTGATATGTAGGTGATCTGCTGTCATACTCTCCCACCAAAAAGTGCTTTGAAAGTGCCTCAATTTACCTTTTACAGCAACTCGCCCAAAAAGGTTACAGGCTTCAATGGAAAAACTTCTGTTAAAGAGTCTACTATTTGGGACATGACTTGAGTAATGCAACCAAAAGACAATTAAGAGGTTTTCTTGGACTTGCAGGATACTGAAGATCCTGGGTCCTGAATGTTTTCTTAATGGCCTCACATTTGTATGAGCTCACTAGAAAAGCAGGACCAGCAGATTGTGTGCTTTTAAGTCAGTCCACCATAAACCTCCTCCCTTTAGGCGAGGTTGGTTTCTCACTAGAGGGAGTCCAAGAGATTTTAGTTTTTGTGATATTAGTCAACATTAAGGAGACTCCAGTAGATTCTACAGTAAATCGCTTCTCCTAATACTCTCAAATAGACATGAAGAAACAAAACTGGGGAAAAAAATGGGGAACCTTGTACAATCCTGGTGGATACCAGAGCCACCTTATCTATCTGCCATAAGCCCCACTTTAGTAAGTAAAAAAGGTCATTTCTTGCAAATCAAAACCACAATGAGATACCATCTCATGCCTTGGGAAGACAGTCATAAGCAAGCTTTTAACCAAATAAAATTGGCCTTACAACAGCTTCCAGCTTTAGAACTTCCAAATTACAATAAGCCTTTTACCTTGTTCATTCATGAATGTAATAATCAAGCATTAGGAATTCTTACCCAAGATCATGGAAGAAAGTATAAGCCCTTTGCATATTATAGCTTGCACTTAGACCCAGTAGAAAGGCATCTCCTAATTGTTTAAAAGCAATAACAGCAGCAACCAACTTGGTAGAAGTTTCCTCTGAGCTAGTTTTAGGAAATGCAGTTAACTTCTAAGTCCCACATGCTGTGGAAAATCTATTAAATTCCAAAACTCAGCATTTTTCAGCAAGTAAGTTAAAATCTTACTGAATTCTTCTTCTGTCTCCTAATCTTCATCTAAAATACTGCAACCTATTTAACCCTGCTACTCTACCACCTCTGCCTGATGATGGTGAAGACCACAATTATGTAAGTGTAATATCAGAGAGAGTGGCCCCTCATGTTGATTTACAAAATACTCCATTGGCTAATACTGAGTTAAACTTTTTGTTGATGGGTTCTATGCCAAAATCTCAGAAGGGAAAACATCAGGAAGGATATGCTGTTACAACTCAAAATGAGCCAAAGGAGAAGGGAACTCTTCCTCAATTAAGTCAGCTCAACCCACAGGGCTTTTTGCTCTCACTTAGGCTTGTCATACAGCTAAAGACAAGTTAGTAAATATTTACACTATAAGCTTTTGGCGTAATCCAAAATTTTTTCATGTTAGGAAAACAATGATGGCTTTTCATTTCTAGTGGGACCCCCATCAAAAACATACTCCAAGTAGATGAACTTTCTGCTATTCTGTTACCATCAGAGATTGCCCATTATTAAGATTGAAGCCCATATCTGTAAAATTGAACCTGAATACAAAGAGAAAGCCCTAGCAGATTTTTATGCTAAATCAGTTAGTGCTGAAACTGTTAGGATACGAAATTTGAACAAATGTCATGAGGTTGAGCCAAGTCAACTCCCTTGTGATGGCCTATTTAATAAACAGTGCATTTTGGGAAAAACAAAATTGGTATCTAAAAGTATGTAAATTGAATCTTAAGTGTAAATCCACAGAGGGCCTGGGTGGCCACCTGGTTCTTTCTGAGTCTTTAAAGCCTTCATTGTTAAAAGCTCTCCACTCCACAGATCATCATGGAGCAGAAAAATGATCCAAATTATAAAAAGAATATTGGTGAGGTGACTGTTCCAAAATTGCTAAAATGGTTTATAACCAATGTTTGGTTTGTCAAACTCATAATTCTGGGAAAATAAAAACTTCAGACAGTGTATTTCCATTGCCTGGTGGACCATTTGAAAACATACAGATGGACTTCTTTCAATTGCCACCCTCAACGGTGTATCAGTATTTTCTTGTAACAGTTCATATATTTTCTGGTTGGGTTTAAGCTTTCCCATATAGGAAAGTTGATGCCATGACAGCAGCTAAGAAATTATTAGAAAATGTTTCCTTTATGGAGCTTTGTTGGAGAACTCTCCAGTGATAGGGGAACTCATTTTACTGAGAAAGTCATAGAGTAGTTAAATAAGGTATTATGGGCACAATGACATTATCAGCCTCAACCATCTGAAAATATTGAAAGAACAAATGGCATCTTAAACCTGAAACTGGCAAAGTTAACTGAATAAACTGGGTTGCCTTAGTCAAAGGTATTAACATTGGCTTGAATGTCAATGACACCCACTCTCACTGGAAAACATAAGTTGACCCATGGAAGGCCTTTGATCCTAATAATAGAACTTGATGTATCTCCTGCTATGACTAAATACTGCAAGGCTCTAATGCATTATGCCTGAGTGTATTTTCATCAGGTAAAGAAAGCTTTCTGTGATCACTGACTAAGGCCAATCAAACTTTTCATGATCTAGAAACCAGAGATTGGGTAACCACATCAAAGGAAGACTGCCTTTGAATCCCATTGGAAGGGATTATACCAAGTTATTCTCATTACTTACTTGAAGTAAGACTTCAGGCCTCAAACTTTGGAACCACATCTCACAACTCAAAAAGGCACCTTCAGACTTTTAGATTTGTATGTCTGTTGGAAAATTTAAGGTAAAGCTGCCCAGAAAAATTTCCCAAAAGCAAATCGTATCTTCTATGTGTATAGCTTTCCCAAGACTATGGATCAAGATTGCTCTGTGATTAGAAAAGCCTTATCCTTTTTTCTTTTCTTTCTCATTTCCTGCTGTCCTAATCCTTTCCTTTTCCTTACAGGAAAATCCAAGGATCCATAATCAGTGAATGGCTTTAGCTATATAGCTTATGCTAGAGTACAAAATAAAAAGCAATCATTGGATTTGTGGGCTAATGTCAAAAACAAAAACAACAACAACAAAAAAAAACAGGAAACAATTCCATTAGTGCCAGTGCCTCCCCATCTTCCCAATGAGAGTAACGCTAAAATTCCACAGGAAGTGTGAAAATCTATGTTTGATGTTCTAAACAGCACTGTTATGTGCTTTCCTTCACTCCGTAGAACCAACACTCTAACCTTTCCAATTAACCTGATGGTTACCAAATGTAGAAAACCTGTCTGAGTGGTGCGTGCAAAAGATGTACTGTGCTTCCAGACATCATGCACTCAAGACCTTGGAATTACCTATGTGGGTACAAGTAATTGTATAATGTCACTGGATTAAATTCAATAGGGTCTTTTTTCATTAAATGTGATTATACTCCCTTACAGTATGTTATAAAGGAGCCACCAAAAAGTAAATTTCTCACTGGACTTTGTTCAGAAGCTATCAAATTTAACTGACCCCTGCTCAAACACAATTAGGTGACCCTCTTTCCAACACCCCCAAAACCTATACTGGATCTTCAGAAAATCGGCTTATTCTGTTCTGTCTCCTTGCTTGTTTGGATCTTGCTATTAGGCATGGTTCACTCCTGCCTTTCAAATTGGTTCCCCTGGAAGTCTCCATGATAGCTCCTATAATCAGAGGCTTAAATGGTCAATAACCAAAATTATCATCAACCTTCAAACAAATAAAATTAAGCTAGTTTCCATTGAAGAAAGATTCCAGTGGGGTTTCTGGGGGCTCACTCTTGGTGGCAGCGAATCACTAATTGTATGGAATTTGAAGCTTTTTTGTAAATTGGGGAAAATCTTCAATTTTGTGGTCAATCAGATCTCCCAGGGTTTCAGACAAGTAGAAGCCACTCTCTAAAAGGTTAATAACAACATACACGTTCAATAAAAACTACTTAATAAAACATCTTAAAGCTTTAAAACTCCTTTTTTCCCTCAATTTGAGGCCTATGTTTGGTACTGAATAAACATGTATGTGTACCCATCTCTCTGATTTTGTTAGTACAGAAAGCTTAATTTAAAAGGTGGCTGATATTGCTGTTTCCTTAGACACTGCCACCAAATGCATTAAGAAAATTTTTCAAGAGAAAGGAACATAGTATGTGTTTACAAGAGCAACTAACATTTGGTTTGAAGGCATTCTAAATGGTGGATAATAAGCTTGGCTTTCCCAGTGTTTTCTAATCTTCTTATTTTTTCTAGTGAGTCTCCAAGTTCTTATGACTTGTGTTACCAGGCTAAAAACAAAAATCAATCCCTCTTTAAATCAGGCCATTTCACAGCAAACTATGATCCTTTTTTTTTTTTTTTTTTTTTTTTCTTTTAAGATAGGGTTTCACCATGTTGGCCAGGCTGGTCTTGAACTCCTGACCTCAGGTGATCCACCCACCTTGGCCTCCCAAAGTGCTAGGATTATAGGCATGATCCTTAATCACCATTACATAGACCCCAAACAAGGACTATACCCAATTAGACTCAAATACTGTAGAGCTGCCTATATTGCCTGAACTTTTACTTGTCTGATTTGGTTTGATTCATTTCATAAGGACTGTTGTTAAGAAGTACACTTTGGTCTTTTGGTTTATCTTCTTGATAGCCATCATATTAGTTCTGCTGGTATGCTATATTCTCTCAAGTCTCAAAAGTTTTGTATGCAGCCATTCATTTAGTGTGGAACGGTCTCACTTTGATTCGTTCAGCAAGAACGTAATTATTCAACTGATGTGACATTATGAGTTACTAATTTTAGACTGTGAACAAATAAGACTTGAATTTCACACTGAGAACAAACAAGTCCACCTATAATAGTGACAGAGGGTGGCATCAATGCTTAAAGTTTGGGCCAATCTCTCAAAATGGAGATGTCAACCAAAAGGAGAAAATTGTTAAATCAAACTAAACTTGGCCTGAGAAAGCCTCTGTACTTGCATGCTTGAGTCCTTATGTAATAAACTGCAACCTAGCTTTGTATGTAAACAAAATGCAAACCTAATTTGGGAATATGCTTCTATAACAAATAGCTGCGTCTCAGCCAATCACAGCAGCTTGACTTTAGTTAATCACAAGTGGCCAACTCTTCAAACCATACTGAAATAAGCAAATGCTGAAGTGTAACCAATCCAGCTGTCTCTCTACCTCACTTTCATTTTCATACATCACTTTCTTTTTTCTGTCCAAAAATGTTGTATGACCATGTGGCAGCCCCAGAGTTTCTTCCAACCTGATCTAGTTCTGGGGGCTGCCTGATTCATGATTTGTTCTTTGCTCAATTAAACTACTAAATTTGTATAAAGTTTTTCTTTTAACACTTATATCCAAAAATTGTCATGACATTTTTACTGTGTTACTTAGAGTTACCCATTTAAAAGCAGTATATGTGAATTTTAAAGGCCCAGTGTTTTTATTGCACTTATTAGAGTGGGGAGGGGGGAAAGAGTGAAGGCAGAAGGAGAAGAGAGGAAAGGAGGGGAGGGGAGGAGAGAAAAGGAGAGGAGGAAGAAGAAGAAGAGATTGAAATTTTTAAAATCTCAAGAGAATAACAATCAAATCATCACATATCCTGCTAACATTTCTACAGCTGAAACCCCAAGTGTGAAACATATCTAACACCCATTTTTGTTAGCTAATGTGGAACAATACACAGTCTAAACTGAGATAACAAAGACCAGTTTTCTCCAACAGTAACGCAACGCTCAGTGTGTCCCTGGCTGGATGTCTGATTTGCTGCTGTCTTCACCTGTTGATCTTTTCTGGACCTTGACTCCCATGAGGTGATCCTTGGCCCTCAGCCAGGAAGTTGTTTGTAATTATCTGTCCTGCTGCTCTCTGCTTGTCCATTCTTTACAGAGGTGTGAAATCATGACAGGCTGCCCAGGCCTGTGTTGGGCAGTAGGACATTAACTCAAACTGCCTTAATGTTTAGAGTAGTTACACAAGACTCTCTTCTTAGTGAAATGCTTTTCATTGAATATTTTAAAATTTCCCTCCACTTCACATTGAAGCTTCTCATTCCCCTGTCTAGCCATACAGCCATGTATTTAGGTGCAGTATCTATTGTCTACAATTGCCTAGAATGTGGTAGATATCCCCACTCTGATGGGCAGTGCTTGTCTTGATATTCAGGTTACCCACACCCCATTAAAGCTGGTTTCTAGACATACCCATGGTCTGGGAAGTATTCCCTTTCTGTGAGTTGAATAACTATTATTAATACAGCAGATGATTAATGAATCAGCCCTAGTCTTAATTGTTTGGGCAAGTCATGACTGACTAAGTCACTTCTCATACTTGTGACCCAAGCATTCAGTGCCAGAGTGAAAGAAATATTTTCTCTTCTTTGTGGCTTTAGAACCTGCATTAGTCCACTCTCACATTGCTATAAAGAATACCTGAGACTGGGTAATTAATAAAGAAAAGGGATGTAATTGGCTCACAGTTCTGCAGGCTATACAGGAAGCATGATGCTGGCAGCTGCTTGGCTTCTGGAAACTTTCACTTATGGCAGAAGGTGAAGGGGAAGCAGGCACATCTTACATTCCCAGAGGAGGAGCAAGAGAAAGATGACAGAGGTGCCACACTCTTTTAAACAATCAAATCTCACAAGGACTATTGTGACAACAGTGCCAAGGAGGATGGTGTTAAACCATGAGAAATTGCCCCCATGATCTCCAGTCACCTCCCACCAGACCCCACCTCCAACACTGAGGATTACAATTGAACATGAGATTTGGGTGGGGACACAGATCCAAGTCAAATCAGAACCAAAGGCTTAGCCAACTGGAATATGAAGTGAACTATTGACAGAGATAAAATTTTACATATATTTTCAATACCAATCCAATTTTTTGTTTAAATGAAATTTCAAATTGTTATTGTTTACAGGCTTTTATAACTCTTCAATACTTCATTAAAGTTCTTAAGGACCTCCATGTCTCCCCCTACCCAGCCTTACACTGGATTTTTATTTTTCCCAGACATTTCTCTTCTCCTCTGACACCTAGAATACTAAGCCATCTGGTCCATCTGTCCAAAGCTACCCCATCATCAAGGTCCAATTCACATCACACATCCTATGATGCTCTCATTAATGTTTGTAGCACACATTGATTTCCCCTTTCTCATATTTGTAACAGCTCTATGGACAGCCCTAGTCAGTTTACACTACTTTATGCCATTCTCCAATGACACAGGAAAATCTTGGAAGAGGTTAGTATTATGAGCACATTTGCTTTGACCATTCCACCAAACCTAACATTCAATAGCATACTAGGTATTTATGAAGTTGCATTCAATCACATATTGGAGCTGTGGCACTGAGGTTGCTAGTTTCTGTTAATCAGAGGAACTGTGCTACCATGCCCAGAGGAAGCTTCAGATGAGAAAAACACAATGTTCCTAGAAACAAAACATACCAGATTATTGGATTATTGATCTAAACCTTCCTATGTGTTATTAATATTTAAATATTTAATTTTCTAAAGTGTGAAGGATATTAAAATATTTATCATATTTATTTCAGAATGAATTAGAAATATAATGTTACAGGTTTACTGGAAATCCTCTTTACCCCTCACCCATTATTCTCCCTCTCTAGACACTGGCAACTACTTATCATGAATTTGTGCATATCCTGTTCATGTTGTGTTTTTTTGTTTTTTGTTGTTCTGTATTTTGAGACTGTTCTGTGTTCGTATCCCATGGATCTACATCTGTTGATTTTTCTCCAATAGAATTATAAAACTTTTGAGGGTTTATAATAATAATATTAATAATTATAATATAATAATAATGGCTACCACTTATGAAGTACTTTGTGTCAGGTGTTATGTATAACATTTGAAATACTATTTAATTTCAGTTAATGCTCACATAATATGATGACTGAGGTAATATTTCCATTTTACAAATGACAAAACTGAGGTACAAAGAGTTTAAATAGCTTGCCCAGGGTCATACAGATAGACAATGGCTAAGCCAGGAACAAAACCAGGTTACACAAGGCTTGAAACTTATACCTCTTCCCAAGGGCCTGGCACGATGTTTGTACATATCAGGGAGCTATGCACCATATGCTATCCACCTTCTACACTCCCCCTCATGCCATACAGTTAATTTTCTTCCTAATGTCTAATATTACCTACAATTATCTTACTTGTATGTTTATTGTCTGTTTCTCACAAACTCCATGGGATCAGGAACCTTGTCCACCTTTGTTCCTCTTCATGTCCTCAACATTTAGAACAGTGCCTAAGTCTAATTCACAGTATCGTGAATATCTGTTGAATAAATGAAATAAATGTTGGCATTAAAATGCTTTTGGTTTGAGATAGATCAAAACTTAGGGAATTCATAACAGAAAAAGCTTTAATAACAGACTTTATAGTATTTAATTGTTTGTTTGTTTGTTTTGAGGCAGAGTCTTACTCTGTCCACCCAGGCTGGAATGAAGTGGCAGGATGATAGCTCACTGCAGCCTTGATCTCCTGGGCACAAGTTATCCTCTCACCTGAGCCTCCAGCATAGCCAGGACTACATGGGCATGCCACCAGGCCCAGATAATTTTTTTTTTTAACTTTTGTAGAGATGGGTTCTCACTGTTTCCCAGGCTGGTCCAAAACTCTTGGCTTCAAGTGATCTTACTGCCTCAGCCTCCTAAAGTGCTGGGATTACAGGTGTGAGCCACCATGCCCACCCAGAGTTTATAGTATTAGAAACAATGAGCTCATGTAATCTTTTTATCATTATTGTTATTTTTATTTTCTGAGACAGAGTTTTACTCTTGATGCCCAGGCTAGAGTGCAATGGTGCAATCACGGCTCATGGCAACCTCCACCTACCAGGTTCAAGTGATTCTCCTGCCTCAGTCTCTGAAATAGCTGGATTACAGGTATGTGCCACCACACCCAGCTAATTTTTTGTATTTAGTAGCGATGGGGTTTCACCTCTTGGTCAGGCTGGTCTTGAACTCCTGACCTCAGGTGATCTACCCACCTTGCCCTCCCAGTGTAATCTTCTTAAAAGCAAATTTATATTTTGTACAAACCATGCATTATATTTAGCTTGTTTTCTTATAAAAATGTTCCACATTTCAAACCCCCAGTACAATGAATGAATAGTTCTTGAGTAAGAGTTAACTTTTGCTTATAGCAACCACAATAAGGTTGCAATCTAAAAACAAATTTTCAAAAATTATCTTTATTACCATGGTAATCAAAAAGTTACACCCCACATGCTTTGGGAATCAACAGTCATCTAAAAAAACAGTAACTTCTTTTTTCCAGTGATAGTTTCTTTTTTATATTTATAGAAATGTAAATTTTGTCCCTTCGTGGATTATTTATCTTAAGAACCCATTGGGAAATCAAAAGGAGAAATGTTTGTTTCTAGGCTATGAATCATAAGAGAATTGTACTAACTCTGTTTTATGTTTTTTCACACTGGCCTACTTGAAAGACTATTTCATTTTTTATCCTCATTTTACATTTAATGAACCTGATTAAAATTCAAAATCGTACAATTTTGTTACATTAATTGTTTTTGAGGAAAAATACAGACTACATAAAGTTACTGCCTGAGATAAATACTTGAGGTTAAAATATCTTTTGTTTTCAGTTCTTCTGTTGAGTATGGCAAAAAAAAAAAAAAAATCCTCAAAATAACATTAATGTTTCATTTGGTAATCATTCACTTCTCTGTTGACTTTCCAAGCAATCATCTTGGGAGAAGAAACAAACCTGTTTCTGTTTACTTTGGTTAACTAGATTCCAAATCTTCATTCAGTCTTCTGATGGGTTTTAAGAATATATTTGCAGTATCAATTTATATTGCTGTCAAATGTATTAGGTTAATAGATTTGGAACAATTGACTGGCCATCTGCAAAAAAAGCTAGATACCTCATTCTTTACACCAAGAAAAAATAATCCAGAATAATAAGAAACTTAAATAGAAAAAAAGAAACAGCAAAAGTGCAAGAAGAAAATATGGGGGACTTCTACTTCTTGCAATAGTAGATTATGTAATTCAACCAACTATCCTGCTGAAAACAAGGCAAGATATTTTAAAACATGTGCCGGCCATATATAATACAATTATTCATTTTTGAGGTATTTTCCCAAGAGAATTAAAAATGTATGTCCACACAAAATTCTTTACACAAATATTCATAGCAATTTCATTTGTAAGAGCCCCAAACTGGAAACAATACAAATGCCCATCAACTGGTAAATGGATAAACAAATTATGCATCTATCTATACAATGGACTACTACTCAGTATTAAAAAGGAGGGAACTACTGATATATGCAACAACACAGATGAATCTTAATATGATTATTTTGAGAGAAAGAAGCCAGACAAAAAAGAGAATGAATACTGTATGTTTTCATTTATATAAAATGCTAGAGGACGCCAGGCAGTACCTCTGCCTGGCAAAGCCGGCAGCCGGGGTGGCAGCGGCCGGCCACCCCAGCGCTCCCCACAGGGCGCGCTTGTCCGAGTACCCTGTTGAACCGGCAACCTGAGACTTGAGAGGGCTGGACTTGAGACTGAACAAGACTTGGACAGGGGGCCAGCCCAGGGGATTGCAGGGACAGAGCGTTCGGGGTAGCCCAGTGGGACGACCAAAACCGCGATTTCAAACAATCCCCAGGCAGGCGGTCCGAGACGCTCTGTGGGGGAGGGGCGTCCACCATTACCGAGGCAACCCACCCCAACTGAGATACACACCCACTGCCAACGCAGCCAGCCATTGCCGAGGCAACCCGTCCCTACTGAGATACACGCCCACTGCTAACGCAGCCTGCCATTGCCGAGGCAACCCGCTACAACGAAGAGACTCTGCCGCAGGGTGTGGCGGAGACCACAGCAGAACAGCAGAGCCTGCAGCAACAGGGAGAACCACACAACAGCAGGGCGGAGCCTCGGCAGCCAAACAGTGCCTAGTCTGCCTCCTAGCTGGGCAGAACACCTCAGCGGACATCCAAAAATAAAGCCCGAACCCCCCAACACAGAGCATTTGAGAAAAAAGGGTTTTTTTTAATGAGCTCTGTTGCAGCAGAATCAAACATAGCAGCCTAACAGCCCTGAATGAACAACGGAGCTCACAGCTCAGCAATTGAGCTCCTATAAAGTACAGACTGTCTCCTCAAGCAGCTCCCTGACCCCTCTAAATCCAAAAGACTGACATTTGGCAGGCATCATCCTGGGACAAAGATAGCAGAAAAAGAAACTGGTAGCATCCCTCACTGTGCCACAGCTGCTAGAGGTGCACCCCAGACAAGCAGGGCCTGGAGTGGACCTCAGCGAAGGGGCTAGACTGGTAGAAGGAAACAGAAATACTTCATCATCAACAATCTGGGTGTCCACTCAGAGACCCAATCGAAAAGTCAGCAACTATGCAGACGACAAGCGGATAAATCCACAAAGATGGGAAGAAACCAGCGAAAAAAGGAAGAAAACACCCAAAACCAGAACACCTCGCCTCCTAGAAAGGACCAAAACTCCTCACCAGCAAGGGAACAAAGCTGGACGGAGAATGACCATGACGAAATGACAGAATTAGACTTCAGAGGTGGATAATGAGAAACTTTTGTGAGCTAAAAGAACATGTTTTAAATCAATGCAAAGAAACTAAGAACCTTGAAAAAAGATATGAAAAAAGATTCGAGGAAATGATAACAAGAATGGATAACTTAGAGAGGAATATGAATGAATTAAAGGAGCTGAAAAACACAATACGAGAACTTCGCGAAGCATGCACAAGTTTCAATAGCCGAATTGACCAAGCAGAAGAAAGAATATCTGAAGTCGAAGACCAACTCAATGAAATAAAACGAGAAACCAAGATTAGAGAAAAAAGTGCAAAAAGGAATGAACAAAGTCTCCAAGAAATGTGGGACTATGTGAAAAGACCTAACCTACGTTTGATAGGTGTACCAGAATGTGACAAAGAGAATGAATCCCAGCTGGAAAATACTCTTCAGGACATCATCCAGGAAAATTTCCCCCACCTAGCAAGACAGGCCAACACTCAATTGCAGGAAATACAGAGAATACCACAAAGATATTCCGCAAGAAGAGCAACCCCAAGGTACATAATCGTCAGATTCAACAAGGTTGAAATAAAGGAGAAAATACTAAGGGCAGCCAGAGAGAAAGGTCGGGTCACCCACAAAGCGAAGCCCATCAGATTCACAGCAGATCTCTCGGCAGAAACACTACAAGCCAGAAGAGAGTGGGGGCCGATACTCAACATTCTTAAAGAAAAGAACTTTCAACCCAGAATTTCATATCCAGCCAAACTGAGCTTCAGAAGTGAAGGAAAAATAAAATCCTTTGCGAACAAGCAAGTACTCAGAGATTTTGTCACCACCAGGCCTGCTTTACAAGAGCTCCTGAAAGAGGCACTACACATAGAAAGGAACAACCAGTACCCAAGCCAGAAGAGAGTGGGGGCCGATACTCAACATTCTTAAAGAAAAGAACTTTCAACCCAGAATTTCATATCCAGCCAAACTGAGCTTCAGAAGTGAAGGAAAAATAAAATCCTTTGCGAACAAGCAAGTACTCAGAGATTTTGTCACCACCAGGCCTGCTTTACAAGAGCTCCTGAAAGAGGCACTACACATAGAAAGGAACAACCAGTACCAGCCATTCCAAAATCACACTAAATGCTAAAGAGCATCAACATAATGAAGAATCTACAACAACTAACAGACAAAACAGCCACTTAGCATCAAAATGGCAGTATCAAATTCACACATAACAATATTAACCCTAAATGTAAATGGACTAAATGCACCAATCAAAAGACACAGACTGGCAAATTGGATAAAAATCCAAAACCCATCAGTGTGCTGTATCCAGGAAACCCATCTCACATGCAAGGATACACAAAGGCTCAAAATAAAGGGATGGAGGAAGATTTACCAAGCAAATAGAGAGCAAAAAAAAGCAGGAGTTGCAATTCTCATCTCTGATAAAATAGACTTTAAAGCAACAAAGATCAAAAGAGACAAAGAAGGCCATTACATAATAGTAAAAGGATCAATACAACAAGAAGAGCTAACAATCCTGAACATATATGGACCCAATGCAGGAGCACCCAGATACATAAGGCAAGTTCTTAATAACTTACAAAGAGACTTAGACTCCCACACAATAATAGTGGGAGATTTTAATACTCCACTGTCATTATTAGACAGATCAACCAGACAGAAATTCAACAAGGATATCCAGGGCTTGAACTCAGACCTGGATCAAGCAAACCTGATAGACATTTACAGAACTCTCCACCCCAAATCCACAGAATATACATTCTTCTCAGCACCACATCACACCTACTCTAAAATTGACCACATAATTGGAAGTAAAGCACTGCTCAACAAATGCAAAACAACTGAAATCATAACAAACAGCCTCTCAGACCATAGTGCAATCAGGTTAGAACTCAGAATACAGAAACCAACCCAGAACCGCACAGCTTCATGGAAACTGAACAACTGGCTCTTGAATGTTGACTGGGTAAACAATGAAATGAAGACAGAAATAAAGAAGTTCTTCAAAACCAATGAGAACGAAGACACAACATGCCAGAACTTCTGGGACACATTTAAAGCAGTCTCTAGAGGAAAGTATATAGCAATAAGTGCCCATATGAGGAGAATGGAGAGATCCAAAATTGACACCCTATCATCAAAATTGAAAGAGCTAGAGGAGCAAGATCAAAAAAACTCAAAACCCAGCAGAAGACAAGAAATAACGAAGATCAGAGCTGAACTGAAGGAGATTGAGACACGAAAAACCCTTCAAAAAAATCAATAAATCCAAGAGCTGGTTTTTTGAAAAGATCAACAAAATAGACAGACCACTAGCCAGACTGATTAAAAATAAAAGAGAGAACAACCAAATAGATGCAATAAAAAATGATAAAGGGGAAATCACCACAGATTCCACAGAAATGCAAACCATCATCAGAGAATATTACAAACAACTCTATGCACATAAACCAGTAAACCTGGAAGAAATGGATAAATTCCTGGACTCCTGTGTCCTCCCAAGCCTAAACCAGGAGGAAGCTGAAACTATGAATAGACCAATAACAAGGGCAGAAGTCGAGACAGCAATTAAGAGCCTACCACTCAAAAAAAACCCAGGTCCAGATGGGTTCACAGCCGAATTCTACCAGACACACAAAGAGGAGCTGGTACCATTCCTTCTAAAACTATTTCAAACAATCCAAAAAGAGGGAAGCCTTCCCAAATCATTTTACGAGACCAATATCATTCTGATACCAAAACCCGGCGGAGACCCAACAAGAAAAGAAAACTTCAGGCCAATATCCATGATGAACATAGATGCAAAAATCTTCAATAAAATATTGGCAAGCCGATTGCAACAGCAAATCAAAAAACTTATCCATCATGATCAAGTAGGATTCATCCTGGGGATGCAAGGCTGGTTCAACATACGCAAGTCTATCAATGTAATTCACCACATAAACAGAACCAATAACAAAAACCACATGATTATCTCAATCGACGCAGAGAAGGCATTTGACAAAATTCAACAGCCCTTTATGCTAAAAACCCTCAATAAACTCGGTATCGGTGGAACGTATCTCAAAGTAATAAAAGCTATTTATGACAAACCAACAGCCAATATCATACTTAATGGGCAAAAACTGGAAGCATTCCCTTTGAAATCTGGCACTAGACAAGGATGCCCTCTTTCACCACTCCTATTCAATATAGTACTGGAAGTTCTAGCCAGAGCAATCAGGCAAGAAAAAGAAATAAAGGGTATTCAAATAGGAAAGGTGGAAGCCAAATTGTCTCTATTTGCAGACGACATGATAGTATACCTAGAAGACCCCATCGCCTCAGCCCAAAAACTCCTGAAACTGATAAGCAACTTCAGCAAAGTCTCAGGATATAAAATCAATGTGCAAAAATCACAAGCATTCGTCTACACCAATAACAGACTTAAAGAAAGCCAAATCAAGAATGAACTGCCATTCACAATTGCTACAAAAAGAATAAAATACCTTGGAATACAACTCACAAGGAACGTAAGGGACCTCTTCAAGGAGAACTACAAAGCACTCCTCAACGAAATCAGAGAGGACACAAACAGATGGAGAAACATTCCATGTTCATGGTTAGGAAGAATTAATATTGTGAAAATGGCTATACTGCCCAAAGTAATTTACAGAATCAACACTATCCCCATCAAGCTACCATTGACTTTCTTCACAGAACTGGAAAAAACCACCATGAACTTCATATGGAACCAAAAGAGAGCTCGCATAGCCAAGTCAATTCTAAGCAAAAAGAACACAGCAGGGGGCATCACACTACCGGATTTCAAACTATACTACAAGGCTACAGTAATCAAAACAGCATGGTACTGGTACCAAAACAGAGATATAGACCAATGGAACAAAACAGAGGCACCGGAGGCAACACAACATATCTACAACTATACAATCTTTGATAAACCTGACAAAAACAAGCAATGGGGAAAGGATTCCCTGTTTAACAAATGGTGTTGGGAAAACTGGCTAGCCATGTGCAGAAAGCAGAAACTGGACCCCTTCCTGACACCTCACACTAAAATTAACTCCAGATGGATTAAAGACTTAAACATAAGACCTGGCACCATAAAAACCCTAGAAGGAAATCTAGGCAAAACTATCCAGGACATAGGAGTAGGCAAGGACTTCATGAACAAAACACCAAAAGCATTGGCAACAAAAGCCAAAATAGACAAATGGGACCTAATGAAACTCCACAGCTTCTGCACGGCAAAAGAAACAGTCACTAGAGTGGATCGGCAACCAACAGAATGGGAAAAAATTTTTTCAGTCTACCCATCTGACAAAGGGCTGATATCCAGAATTTACAAAGAACTCAAACAGATTTACAGGAAAAAAACAAACAAGCCCATTCAAAAGTGGGCAAAGGATATGAACAGACACTTTACAAAAGAAGACATATATGAGGCCAACAGTCATGAAAAAATGCTCATCATCACTGGTCATCAGAGAGATGCAAATCAAAACCACATTGAGATACCATCTCACGCCAGTTAGAATGGCGATCATTAAAAAATCTGGAGACAACAGATGCTGGAGAGGATGTGGAGAAAAAGGAACACTTTTACACTGTTGGTGGGAGTGTAAATTAGTTCAACCATTGTGGAAGACAGTGTGGCGATTCCTCAAGGCCTTAGAAATAGAAATTCCATTTGACCCAGCAATCCCATTACTGGGTATATATCCAAAAGACTATAAATCGTTCTACTATAAGGACACATGTACACGAATGTTCATTGCAGCACTGTTTACAATAGCAAAGACCTGGAATCAACCCAAATGCCCATTGATAATAGACTGGATTGGAAAAATGTGGCACATATACACCATGGAATATTATGCAGCAATCAGAAATGATGAGTTTGTGTCGTTTGTAGGGACATGGATGAATCTGGAGAACATCATCCTCAGCAAACTGACACAAGAACAGAAAATGAAACACCGCATGTTGTCACTCATAGGCGGGTGATGAAAAATGAGAACACATGGACACAGAAAGGGGAGTACTAAACACTGGGGTCTATTGGGGGGAAAAGGGGAGGGCCAGTGGGAGGGGTAGGTGGGGAGGGATAGCCTGGGGAGAAATACCAAATGTGGGTGAAGGGGAAAAGGAAAGCAAAGCACACTGCCATGTGTGTACGTATGCAACTGTCTTGCATGCTCTGCTCATGTACCCCAAAACCTAAAATCCAATAAAAAATTTAAAAAAATAAATAAATAAATAAATAAAATGCTAGAAAATGCAAACTAGTTTATCATAACAGAAGGTAAATCAGTGGTTGCCTGGGAATGAAGACTTGTGATAGGGAAGAGGCTAGGAAAGAAGAGATGACCAATGGCCATGAGGACACTTTTGGGGGTGACGGATATGTACATTATTTTGATTGTGGTAATGATTTCATGGTTAAATACCCATCAAAACTTATCAAATTGTACAATTCATATATATACACTGTATGTGGATGACGCTTCAGTAATTGCCTCAGCAATATATGCAATAATGACTTCGATCATATATCTCAATTTTAAAAAATCTACTTGAACGTTTTGGAGAGCCTAAAAAGGCACTGAAGAATGATACAGCCAAGTTTCAGGAGAAAGGAAATCCCAGAGAGGTGAACCTGACATTTGGGGTCATTTCTCCCTTTGGGATGCCCTTTAAATGTTTACCGTAAAAATAATAATTCCAAAAATGAATGGAGAAGGTGTCCAACTGAAAGGCTTCAGAAGAGAACAACAAAGCAAGCCCAAAGAAGTGTAAAGCATGAGAAAATAAAAGTAAGAGGCCCAGACACACTGGCCTGTAATCCCAGCGCTTTGGGAGGCTGAAACAGGAGAATCATTTGAGGCAAGGAGTTCAAGACAAGCCTGGGCAATGTAACCGTACTTCATTGCTACAAAGAAATGTTTTTAATTACCCAGGAGTGGTGGTACACACTCGTAGTCCCAGCTACTCAGGAGACCAAGGTGGCAGTATCACTTGAGCCCAAGAGTTCAAGCTTATAGGGAGCCATGATCGCACCACTGCATTCCAGTCTGCATGACAGATACCTTGTCTCAAAAAAAAAAAAAAAAAAAAGAACAAAAATTAATGAATGAGAAAAAAATACAAAACTAGCACAACCAACAAAACCAAATACATTCTGGCAAAATTTATCAAGAAAAAAGAAGAAAAGTAAAAATAAATGTGCTAGGAATAAAAAAGGGGACATAACTACAGAGGAAATACATATATTGAAATCTTAAGAAATAAAAACTTTATGCCAATATATCTTACAATGACAATTTTAGAAAAACCTGACTTACAAGGAGAAATTTTTTAAAATAAATAAATAAACCAATAACCATGAAAGTGTTGGTGTTTAAAAATCCACCTCCTTGTATACACACACAGATGTGCACAGCATGCACACAGGCACCACAAACACCAGATCAAAAGTGTTTCACAGAAAAGTTTTAGCAAAAAATAAAAGAATAGAATCTCAATCTTATGTTCCAGAGTATTAAAAAAAGAAAAAAACAAATCCTGTCCATTTAATGAAGCTAATATTTCATTTACTGAAACTAATGTTAACTGTTATACCAAAACTAAATGAGAGTATGAAAAAGGAAGATTATACACCAATAACACTTGTGAACATAAATGTAAAAGTCATGACTAAATAAAATGTTTCTTAAAATCTGAGTATATAAAAAATTCTTCTTGTCTAAACTGCAATTATCTGAGAAATAGAAATACAGCATATTAGAAAAATTTATGTAACTTACTACATTAACAAAGCAAATAAAGTTATGTGTTTTGACAGCTGGAGAAAATACATTTTATATAACTCAAAACCCACTCACAAATTTTTTAGCTGTAGTAAAATAATAATAGAAAGAATATCCTTAATCTAAGAATGGAAACCAGCCAAATTCCTAAAGCAAACATTTTATTTAATGGTAAATGTTCTACACATTACCTTTAAAGTAGGAAAAATAAAGGATGTTCATTACCACTGAGCAGTGCGGAAAAACAAGAAAAAAAATTACGTAAGAGTTTCAATTAAATAATAGAATTATCATCATTAATAGATAATATGATTGCCAACACAGAAAATCCAGGAAAATTTACAAATTCTTAGAGTTCAACAAGTTATTGGAATACAAGATCAACAGGCAAAAATAAATTATTTTTTCATACACCTGAAACAAGTAGCAACAGTAAAGTTTAATATTATGTTTTTCACAAATAACATAGTATATAGTACTCAGGACTAAATCTATAATTTGTATGCAAATTTTTTGTGAAAAAAAAGCCATGAAACATTGCTGAAGGACACTATGGAAGCCCTGGATAAATGGAGATACATTGCTGTTCACAGATGAGAAGACTCAATATTGCTAAGAGATCAAGTCTCTCAAAATAAATCTGTAAAGTCAGTGTAAATCCACTCAAACTACTTTTGCAGCTTGACAAGCTGATTCTCAAATTCATATGGGAAAAAAAGGCAAAAAATAGCCAATGGCTGTCGAAGAAGAACATGTGTGGATGTTAAGCTACAGTGATTTAATATAGCATAATACTGGTACAGGGATAGCCAAATATGTCAATGAGAGATAACAGGTGCCCAGAAACTGAAGCATAATATACAAAACTTGATAGTTGTCAGACATTGCACCAAATATCATGGGGAAAGACTCAACTAGTCAGTAAATTATATTGGAATAAGTGGTTATTTATAAGGAAAAAAGTAAAATTAGAATTCTATTAAACAGCATAAATAGAAATAAATTTCAGATTAAACAATCAAAAGAGAAAACCAAAACATTAAGTCTTTTAGACTAAAAGATAGAAAAATACATTTATGACTTTAGGGTAAGGAAGAAAGTTTTGACCAAAACATAAATGAAAACCATAAGGAAAGGCCACATTTTAAAATTCTGTACCAAAAGACACTGTTAACAAAATGAAAATACTAGTCACCTGAAAGAAGATACTTGCCATAAAACTAATAAAAGATTAGTATTCAGAAAATATTTTAAAATATACAAAAAACATAAGATGAGGAAAAGTCCAATGTTTAAAGTGGATAATTCTCAGAGAAAAAAGTCTGAACGGTAAATTTAAAATGGCAATATATTCAGTTGTGCTTATAGTTAAGAGAATAAAAAAAATTAAGATACCATTTCACACTTATATAGATTGGCAAAAACCACTTTGGAGAGTAATTTTCCCATAAATATGCACATACCTTATGGCCAGGCAATTCCACTTCTAGAGAAAGTTTTGCCCATGTGTACAGAGACCTGCACAAGAATAAATTTGGGAGCATTGTTTGTGAGAGCCAAAAAATGGAAAATAACATAAACATGTAGAAAATCCATCAACAGAAGAAAAAAATGAATAATTTGTGGTTTATACATTTGAATAATGTTCAATAAATGTTCATACTATTAAATAATATTTATACAATTGAATGAAAAATTAGAGATACAAGTGTCAGCATGGATAACTTTAAAAATATATGTGTAGTGTAGGAATACGTTGAAAGAATAGAGAATTGTAACACTTATATAAAGCTTTACAGCCTGCAAAACAATATTATAAAAACTTAATGGACAAAAACATGTAAAGTAATAGGATAAAAACATGCATGGGGATGCTAAGTACCAAACCAGGAACACGAATAATTTCTGGGTAGAGAAATGAAATCAGAGTGGGGTTTACCATATTTGTTAGTTTTTATTTCTTAATGGAAGAAGATATTAAACAAACACAAGATATTGTGATTTTGTAAAGTTGTATGTACACAGGTAGTAGAGAGGAGGCAAAATTTAACCACTACTTGCAGGGTTTTCCTGCTGGGCCTGAGAATTAAATTAACATAAGACAGATCAACAAGAGAAAGCATTCAAATTTTTAATTTAATTTAAATTTAATTTAGTTTTGAGACAAGGTCTTGCTCTGTTGCCCGGGCTGGAGTGCAATGGCACGATCATAGCTTATTGCAGCCTCAGCCTCCCAACTTAGTGTGCCATCCCCCACCCCCAGGCCACCCAGCAGCTGTGACTATAGGTATGTGCCACCATGCCAAGCTCAAATGTATTTAATATCATTTTTACATGGCACAGGAGCCTTCCTGAGGAATAAAGGCCCAAAGAAGCAGTTAGTTAGAGTTGAATGAACACTTAACATACTGAATTGGACAAAAAGTAGTAAATTATGAAACTGAGACAATGCAAAGAGGCTTGGGCAGGGTAGTTAACTGGGTAGAGAAGGCCATCCTTGTTGATAAGAATATTTTCCTTCTTATGTTGAGAGAACATCTTTCACATGGGAATGGTATCTGCTCCTTTAAAGAAACAGAAGGAAGGGCTGGGTGCGATGGCTCACACCTGTAATCTCAACAGTTTGGGAGCCCAAGGCAGGAATATCTCTTGAGGCCAGGAGTTTGAGACCAGCATGATCCACATAGCACAACCCCATCTCTACCAAAAATAAAACTAAAAAAATTCCAGCTACTTGGGAGGCTGAGGCAGGAGGGTAGCTTGGAATTTGAGGCTGCAGTGAGCTATGATTGCACTACTGCACTCCAGCCTGGGTGACAGAGCAGATCCCTTCCCTAAAGAAAAGTTGAGTGGGGAAGGTCAGAATGATCTCCTTATATCTGCTGCTTTTCATGTGGCTTTAACTCAAAATGGTTAATGTACCAGCACAACATATTTTGGGGTGGCATGTTCTTAATTCCTTCAGTAGTTACTATGACATTGCACTATATACTTTTGCATGTTTAATGTATTTCATAATATCAAAGAGAAAAATTTGAATAAACAGATACTGAATACCTGTCTGGAATGAAGTAGTGTTGCAGAAATAGACAATGACCCAAATGATTAAGTCATCAGTGAATGAGGATATATGAATGAATACACTTAACTAGGAAGAGCGGAGGGCAGCAACAAAGAGGGCTATCTGGCACCATCATCTAATGGCATGTGCTTCACAGAGTGTGGATGGAAAAAGGAGCAGGCAGCCTGGTATCAACATTACATTTAAACACCATTCTTTTCACTAATAGGAGAAGTTTCTGAAGTCCAGGAACTATCAAGTCTTTACATAGGCGTAAGTTAATCAACTTTGCTAGCTTGGGGCCCAAATAAAAAGATCTGTGTTGACATCAGTCTCTGCTAGTGGCCATGGGGCATGGCAATGCTACTAAAATTGTGGTTGATGTTGCAGCAGCCTGAGATTCCCAACCTGAGTCAGTGGTGAAGGAGCACATTGTGGCAATGCTGCGAGGAGAAAATTGGATTCCGTTCTGGATTTGTTCCAAGGGAGACACAAAAATCCTCTCAGAGGGAATGAACCTGAGCCAATCTGATTATCAGAACACTTGGCCTTTTCAGTAGAGGCAAGTGAAGCTCTGAGTCCCAGAAGGAGAGTTCATTTCCAGCACAGCACCCCCCAAAAATATTAAGTTGGTATTGCCTAGCAACATCTTGCCAGGACTTGTTTGCATTTCTAGGCTTCTGTGGATTTTATCCACATTATAAAGTATGCTCCAATCATCAGCTAAAAAATTACATTTTTTATTTAATGGAGGTAGAAGATACCATCCTGATCTATACAGAAAGCCCTGGAACACTTGGCTTCTAAGAAGTAACAAAAAAAAAAAAAAAGAAAGAAATCCTAAGACACAAGGTAACCTCATCGGCACTGGGAAGGTAAGTAGAAGTTTTAAGCTTTTTTGTAGTATTTTATTGGTCTGTACAGCTAGCAGGCCTACTAATAGCCAAAGAAATAATTATAGGGTAAGACAATTACCCTGAGAATTATAGCATCTCAGGGTAAAAAGAAACTTACCTCACTGTACAGAAAAAAACACTCATCAAAGATAAAATGACAGTCAGAATCAGTGATATTGTTTTACTCAAGATTTGGGAAATATGTAGGCACAATATTAAGTCTAAAGTTTATGTCAGATCAAAGGATCAAACAAAACATTATAACTATGATTTGGGAGAAAGGTTGATGTGGGTCATTTTTAGAAAATCTGTAATTAAATAGCTGCAAATAAAGATTTCTTGATATAATTCAGAACACTTGGTAGGGCTGAGCTGTTAAAAGATGTTCAAAGATTTACTGAATCAGAAAGAAGAAAATTAAGGGATCAGGGACAGGACAGAGTGCAGGACAGAGAGAGACAGGAGTAAGAAACTGTCCTAGCCAAGAAGAGACAACCAGGCTTACTAGTAAAAATCAAAATTCGGTATGGAAAACAGAATCTAAAAAAAATACACAAACCCACAATGCCTTTTTGGAGTGATAAGATCATCTTTTCAAATGTACTCTTAATATATTTCTATTACCATTAAAATGTACTAAAATAGAGAGTAAGTAGCCAAAAAACAATGTCAATGATTCTGTTAGCTTCACAGCTGAAATTAAAATCCATGTAAAAGAGCAAAACACCAAGAACAAGTGAGTACAAATTATTATAAGTCAAACAAATAAGGCCATCCACTCATATATCAAGGCTTATTATTATAAAGTTATGCTAATAAAAGCAGTGTGGTATTTCATCAGAGTTAGACTAACAAACCAATATTAAAAAAATACAAAATGCAGAACTTATCTGTCCAACTGTGAAAAATTGAAATATGACAGAGGTAGCACTGCATTCCAGTCTGGGTGAAGGAATAAATTTATTCAATAAATATAATTAGGGCAATTCATTATTCAAGCAATTCATTATTCAAGCAGAAAAAAAATCCAGATTCCCATTTTATGTCACTTGGAAAAATTAATTCCAGGTAAATTAAAGTACTAAGTATGAAATACAAAACTTAAAAGTTTTCGAAGAAACTGTAGAATAATCTCTTTGTAACTGCAGGGCAAGAAAAGATTTATTCAATAAATGAACAAATATATAAAGAAAAAAATCCCATACTCTAAAAATATATACCCAATGACTGTAGCAAAATTTAATATTTTTATACATAAGAAATAGACTTCTGGAAGAATATAAAATATCTGTATTAGTAACCAAATACAAAATATTAAATTAACATTAAATATTAAAATTAACACAGACACTTTTAATTTATATATCAGAAAAAGAAAAAAACAACAAGGAAATGGATAACATAAATGAACAGACAATTCAAAGAAAAGAAAATCCAAATGACAAATAACACATGAAAATATACTTATCCTGATTGGTAATCAGGAAAATTCAAAAATAAGGTTTCCTTTCACACCCATCAGACTGGAAAGTGCAAAGTCTGTCAGTGGTAAGTGTTGGAAGCATTTGGAGCAATGACAGTTATTCCTTTCTGGGATACACCTACTTCACAGAGCAATTTGGCAACATTTGATAAAAATGAAGACGCACAGTCAATTCACTTCTGATATGCACTAATATTTTCAGTGCTACATTGTATTTAACAGCAGAAGAATAGGAAACAATCTAAATGTCCACCAACAAGAGAATCAATCAATGAATTGTGGTTTATTAACCCAATGTTAAAATGAAAGAACTAGAGCTACATGTGTCAGCATGGGTAGATCCCTAAAATATAACATTGAGTGAAAAGAGGTGGGAAGAAACACAAGGAAAGGAAAGACATTGGTCAGTTGGTTACAAAGTTATAGTTAGATAGGAGAAATAAGTTCTAGTATGCTATTGCATGGCAAGAGGACTATAGTTAATAATAATGCACATTTCAAAATAGCTACAAGAGAGGATTTTAAATGTTCTTAACTCAAGATAT
This sequence comes from Callithrix jacchus, assembly GCF_049354715.1. Lineage (NCBI taxonomy): Eukaryota > Metazoa > Chordata > Mammalia > Primates > Cebidae > Callithrix > Callithrix jacchus. Next base: position 32,855,938 of record NC_133517.1, on the reverse strand, counting down.
GATAAACATTTGAGGTACTAGGTATGTGAACTACCCTGATTTGATCTTTCCCTATTGTATCAAAATATCACATTATACCCTATAAATATATACAATTATTATTTGTCTAATAAAAATGTCTTTAAAAGAAAATTTGCAAACATAGATATGTATTATTTATATATACACATTTCCCATGAAATTTAAAAATAAAAACTAATCATTCTAGATAGTGACTATATTACATAAATGTGAAATGAATGCTTATAAAGCTGTTAAACATTAAATCCCTGACAGTAATTGACTCAAAGAAGAAAAAAGGGTAATAGGATTGGAGATAAATACAGAGCAGACTTCAACTCTATCTGTATCATTTTCTTTTCCTTAAAACATCTATAGCAATTATAGCAAAATGTTAACATTTGAAAGATATGAGTAGTGGATATAATTTATTCAATAAATACTCACTAGAATGTGCTGTGCACTGTTCCAGGCTAGGGATACAGCAATGACTAGGACATCAAAGTCTCCAAAAACACGAAGCTCACATTGTATTGGGAAGATAAACCACATAAAAATAAAAACAAACTTCTATGACAGATAGTAAGTGCTGTGAAGAAAAAGAAAGCAAAAAAAGTTACTGAAAGGGGAGGATTCTTGAAAAATGGCAGAGTAGGGAGCACCAGAAATTTGTCTCCCCACCTAGACAACAATTATGCTGGCAAAATGTGTCTGGCTTAACCATAGCTGAGAGCTGTGCACATGTTCCTGGAGCAGCTTACACACAGCTTGCTGGAGCCAGGATGGACAAAAAAAGCCTTGTTCCCCAAATACTGGAAATCTGTGTTCAGATTACTGATAGCTACTTCTGATCATAGATGTGCAGACAAAGGGGCAGGTGACCATTGCTATTTCACCTCTCTTCATTGTGCAAGCCCTTCCCCCTCCAGCTGAGGTGACTTTCAACGAATTTAAAAGGCCAGTACCATTTTTTTCTCCTTCCTTTACTTTGCTTTTCTTTTTTTTTTTTTTTTTTTTTTTTTTTTTTTGATCCAGACTTTAAGACTATGACATTCAAAAACAACTTCATGAGAAAAGTGAGAAAATTACAACCCATGTCCAAGGAAAGGTACAAGCTTAGACCTGAGAAAACCTTAAGTTTAATATTCAGGATGATCCTTGGTAAAGAGACAACCTACCACGATGAAAAATAAATAAACAGTAACAGAAACAGCAAACCCTGGAAAAAGGAGTTTTCCAGAGTACCGAGTACCAGTTCAGCTGGGAGACCCTCACCCAGGCAGCACTGAAGGTAGTGAGAGGCAGACATCCACATAGAACAGTGAAGTGGATCTATCCATGGGACCAGCAGCCCACCAAGCTGAGAGCCTCAGGGGCTGACATAATTACAGGCTGAAGGCCCCAAGCAGATTCTCATCCATGTATTTAGTCTCTTAAACAGGTGAGTCTTATTAATAAACAGGTGTTCTGTATTTACTCATAACTCAAAAATATTCCAAGTAGGCAGCTGTTACCTGCTTACCACTAATTACAAACTTGTGGAGAATAAAAAGTATTCTCCACAAGGGAGCCATGGGGACAGGGCAAACTTAATGTTTCTCAACACCAGAGAATCTGATTTCCAGAGTTACTGCATTATTAGGTTCAAATGCCCAGTTGTATTATCTACAATAATAGTTGGAACTTCAATACTCTACTTTTAATATTGAATAAAACAACCAGTCAGAAGGAAATAGAGGACTTAGACAACACAAAAAACAACCAATCTATTGAATATATGTATAATATTATCTATAAATACACACTGTATTAGTCCATTCTCACATCGCTATAAAGAACTACCTGAGACTGGGTAGTTTATAAAGAAAAGAGGTTTAATTGGTTCATGGTTTCATAGGCTATACAGGAAGCATGGCTGGGGAATCCTAGGAAACTTACAATAATGGCAGAAGGCAAAGGGGAAGCAGACATGTCTTACATGGCTGAAGCAGGAGGAAGAGCGAAGGGGAAGGTGTACATACTTTTAAAAACAACTAGATCTCATAAGAACTCATTTACTATCATGAGAACAGCAAAGGGGACATTAACACCATGATCCAATCACATCCCACCAGGCCCCTCCTCCAACATTGGTGATTATAATTCAACACGAGATTTGGGCAGGGAAATAAATCCAAACCAATAGATCTAACAGACATATGCAAAATATTCTATGTAACAACAGCACATGCATCAAGTGTGCATAGGACATTTTTCAGAATACACCATATGTTAGGCCACAAATTAACTCTCATATTTAAAAAGATAGACATCATACAAAATATCTACTCTGACTACAACGAGAAGAAGTTAGAAATCAATAACAAAAGTAAAACTGAAAATTCATAAATTTGTGGAAATTAAACAACACACTCTTAACCAATAGGTCAAAGAAGAAATAACAAGGGAAATCAGAAAATATTTACATTAGAAAGAAAGTAAAAACACATCATACCAAAATTTACGGAATGCAGTGACAGCAGTGCTAAGGGAGAAATTTATAGCTATAAACACTTACATTAAAAAAACAAGAAACATCTCAAATCAACAATCTAACTTTACAAATTAAAGAACCAGAGGCAGGGCGTGGTGGCTCACACCTGTAATTCCAGCACTTTGGGAGGCCAAGGTGGGTGAATCACGAGGTCAGGAGCACGAGACCAAAATCTTAGAAACATAAAATGTATCAAGACTAAATCATGAATAAATGAAAAATCTGAATAGATCTAAAACTAGAAAGGAGACAATCAGTAATCAATCTCCAAAGTATAGCCCTGGACCTGATGGCTTTAGGGGTGTAGTCTAACAAACATTTAAAGAATTAAAACCAATTCTTTTCAAATATTTAATTTTTAAAAATTTTTTAAATTTTTTAATTTTAAAAATTTTCTTTAATTTTTAAAGAAAGATTTGAGAAGGATTTTTAATTTTAATCTCAAAATTAAAAAGAAAGGTACACTTCCTAATTCATTCTATGGGTCAGTATTACTCTGATGCCAAAAACCAGACAAAGACACTGTAAGAAAAGAAAACTACAGACCAATAATCCTTATTAACACTGATATAAAAATAATCAACAAAATATTAGCAAACCAAATTCAGCAGCATCATAAAAGTATTATCCAACAGCACTAAGTGGGATTTATTCCAGGAATACAAGAATGGTTCAACATACAAATATTGGTCAATGTAATACAACACATTAACAGAATGAAGAAAAAACAACATATTATCTTAGTTGATGCAGAAAAAGCATTTGACATTCAGTACCCTTTCATAATTAAAAAAAAAACACTGAACAAACTAGGAATAAATGGAAACTATGTCAACATAATAAAAATCATGTATGAAAAACCCACAGTGAATATCACGTTCAATGATGAAAGACTAACATCTTTTCCTCTAAGAAAACAAAGAGCCTAGGCTCAGTGGCTCATGCCTATAATCCTAGCACTTTGGGAGGCTGAGGCAGGCAGATCAGAAGAACAGGAGATGGAGACCAGCCTGGCCAACCGTAAAACCCTGTCTCTACTAAAAATACAAAAATTACCTGGAAATGGTAGCAGGTGCCTGTAATTTTAGCTACTCAGGTGGCTGAAGCAGAAGAATTGTTTGAACCTGGGAGATAGAGGTTGCAGTGAGCCAAGATCATGCCACTGCACTCCAGATTGGGTGACAAAGTGAGCCTCTGTCTCAAAAAAAAAAAAAAAAAGAAAGAAAGAAAATAAAGAAAGCATGCCTGCTTTCACCACATTTATTCAACATAGTAACATAGTAATGGAGTTCTGGCCAATTAGGTAAAGAGAGAGATCAAAATTGGAAAAAAGAAGTAAAATGATCTCTGTTCCCAGATGATACGATCTTATCTGTAGAAAATCTTAAAGATTCCACACAAAAACACTGCTAGAACTAATAAATGAATTTAACAAAGCAGCAGGAAACAAAATCAACAGGCAAAAATCAGTTGCATTTCTGCACACTAACAATGAACTAGTTAGTTCCTTTTGGAAAAAGAAATTACAAAAATAATTCTATTTAAAACTGCATCAAAAAGAATAAATACGGATTAATCAAGGATGTAAAAAACTTATGTGACAAAAAATACAAAACATTGCTAAAATAAAGGAGACATAACAGAAACATCTCATATTCATGGATTAGAAGACTTAATGTCACAATACTATCCAAAGTGATCTACAGATCCAGTGCAATCCCTATTATCCAATTACATTTTTGGCAGAAATAGAAAAAGCCATCCAGGGACATATTTTCCTCCCTTAGCTGGAGCTGTCTCAGGTCTTGGGACTCCAGCAGGGGACTGACGGGAAGAGGCAGAGGGATTGCAGCCTCTGTGGTTGGCCAAGCCAGGCTCCAGGGCAAAAAGCAAATGCTGGACTAGGGTGGGGGCTGGGTGGGGGCATATCTGGTGCCACTGGTAGGAAGGACTCTACCTCTGACCTGGCCAAATATCCTCCAACCCCAAGAGAAATGGCTTTTCCTCCCAGGCCAGAGCTACAGGTGGACCAGAGACAAAGACTGAGAGTCCAGGACAGGTGGACACCGGGTCAGTCTGCCAGAGAAAGGTTTTCTTCATCATTGTCTTTTTGGCTCAGTCTGACTTTACACTGTGCGTGGTCAGCTTGTGGTTCCAAGAAGCATCTGAAGTGGGCAGCAGCCCCCAAAGCATTGGATCCTGAATGAATTAATGGGTGTGTCTGCTCCTTGTACATCCACTGGTCCATACAAGCTGAGTCTCTCCTCATTATTTTCATAAGAAACTGACTTTAGTATGCCCTGACAGGAGACCAAGAAAAGAAGATTGCATGCAGCAGTTCATGAAGATTAATGGCAACGTCTGAACTGATGTAACCTATCCTGCTGGTTTCATGAATGTCATCGGCATTGACAAGACCAGAGAGAATTTCCATCTAATCTGTGACACTAAGGGTCACTTTGCTGTTCATCCTATTACACCCCAGGAGACAAAGTACAAGGTGTACAAAGTGAGAAAAATCTTTGTGAGCACAAAAGGAATCCCTCATCTGGTGACATATGATGCTTTCACCATCTGCTACCCTGATTCCCTCATCAAAGTGAATGACCCCATTTAGATTGACATGGAGACTGGCAAGATTACTGATTTCATCAAGTTTGATGCTGGTAATGTATGTATGGTTCCTGGAAGTGCTAATCTGAGACAAACTGGTGTGAGCACCAAAAGAGAAAAGACATCTTGGATCTTTTGATGTGGTTCATGTGAAAGGTGGCAACGGCAACAGCTTTATCACCAGGCTCTCCAACATTTTTTATATCGGCAAGGGTAGCCACTGCTGAAGACAGAGACAAGAGACTGGCAGCCAAATCAGTGGGTGAAATAATCTCTACGTTACATGTTAGAAAGGTCTTTGTAGTTAATTAAAGATAATACAGCATGAAAAAACCAAAAGAAAGAATACCCAGGACTTGGATGAGTCTGGAAACCATCATTCTCAGCAAACTGACACAAAAACAGAAAGCCAAACACCGCATGTTCTCACTCATAGGTGGGTGTTGAACAACAAGAACACGTGGACTCAGGGCAAGGAGCATCACACACTGGGGGCAGTTGGGAGTGGGTAGGGGAGAGACAGCGGGGGGTAGGGAAGGAGGGGAGGGTGAGGAGGGATAACATGGGGAGAAATGCCAGATATAGTATGCACCTAAAGTTAAATAAATAAATTTAAAAAAAAAAAAAGAAAACCCTATCCTAAAATTCATACGGAAGCTTAAGGGTCCTGAATAGCCAAAACAATATCTAAAAAAAAAAGCTGGGAGACTCATACTTCCTGATTTCAAGATTTACTACAAAGCTACAGTAATTATAACATGTGATGATGACATAGGATAGATGTATAGATCAATGGACTAGAATTACGAGTCCAAAAACAAACTTTCATATATATAGTAAATTGATTTTTAATTGGGTACCATTCAGCGGTACCCAATTCAATGGGTAAAGACCATTCAATGGGTAAAGAATAATCCCTTCAACAAATAATGCTGAGATAACCGGATATCCACAATCAAATGAAGGAAGTTGGACCCTTACCTTACATTGCTTACGAAAAGTAACTCAAAATATATCAAATACCTAAGTGTAAGACCTAAGATTATAAAACTTTTAGAAGAAAACATAGAGCAAAACTTCATGACACTGAATTTCACAATGATTTCTTGGATATAACACCAGAGGCACAGGCAACAAAAGAAAAAAATAGACAAATTGGACTTCAAGAAAATGTTTAAACTTTGTGCATGAAAAATAAAAAGAGTAAAAAGGCAACTTACAGAATGGGAGAAAATATTTGCAAACTATATACCTGACAAGGGATTCATATCCAGAACATATAAAGAACTCCTAAAGCTCAACAACAAAAGATCCAATTTTAAAATGGCCAAGAACTTGAATAGATATTTCTCCAACAAAGTTATATAAATGGCCAATAAGCACATGAAAACATTCTCAATATCACTAATCATTAGAGAAATGCGCATCAAAACTACAAGTAGATACTACTTCACACCCATTAGAATAGCTACTATTTAAAAAAAAAAAAACAGAAAACAAGTATTGGTGAAGGTGTAGAGAAATTGGAATCCTTGCACTGTTAGTAAGAATGTAAAATGGTACATCTACTGTGAAAAACAGCACAGCGGTTCCTTAAGAAATTAAAAATAGAACCATAATATGATCCAGCAATTCCACTTCTGGGTATATGCCCAAAATTATTAAAAACAGGGTCTTAAGATACGTGTAGACCCATGTTCATAGCAGTTACTCAATAGTTACAACATGGAAGCAATCTAAGTGTCCATCAACAGATAAATAGATAAACAAAATGTGGTATATACTACAATGGAATAACATTTAGCCTTATAAAGGAAAGAAATTATGACATAGGCTACAACAAAGATGAATCTTGGCAACATTATACTAAGTGAAATAAGCCAGTCACAAAAAGACAAATACCATATAAGTCCACTTATATGAGGTACTTAGAGCAGTCAAAATTACAGAGATAGACAGTAGAGTGGTGATTGCCAGGAGCTGAGGGGTGGGAGAAATGGGAAGTTGTTATTTCATGGGTACAGTTTCAGGTTTACAAGATAAAAAGAGTTATGGAAGCCAGGTGTGGTACTGTGTGCCTGTAGTCTCAACAACTTGGGAGGCTGAAGCAGGAGGATCATTTGAGCTCAGGAGTTCGAGGATGTAGTACACTATAATTGCACCTGCAAACAGCCACTACACTCCAGCCTAAGTAATATGAAACTCTCTTTTAGAAGTTTTAAATTTTAGGCTGGGTGTGGTGGCTCCCGCCTAGAATCCCAGCACTTTGGGAGGCTGAGGCAGGCAGATTGCTTCAGCCCAGTAGATCAGCCTGGGCAACAGGGCAAAACCATGTCTCTACAAAAAACACAATAATTAGCTGGACACAGTGGTGTACGCCTTTAATCCCAGCTACTCGGGAGGCTGACATGGGAGGATCACTTGAGCCCAGGAGGTTGTGGCTTCAGTGAGCCAAAATCATGCCATTGCACTCTAGCCTGGGTGACAAAGCAAGACACTGTCTCAAAAAATAAAATAAATTTTAAAAAAATTTTTAAGAATTATGGAAATGGATGGTGGTGATGGTTACACAACATTATAAATGTATTTAATAGCACAGAACCAGAACTGTACACTTAAAATGGTTAAGATTGTAAATGTTATGTGTATTTTAACACAAAAACTGGGGGCATGTTATGTGTATTTTAACACAATAAAAAATTACAGGTGTGGTGGCTCATGCCTGCAATCCCAGCACTCTGGGAGGGTCACTTGATCCCAGGAGTTTGAGACTGCAGTGAGCTATGATCATGCCACTGCACTCTAGCCTGAGCAACAAGAGTGAGACCTTGCCTTGAAAAAAAAAATGGAGAAAAATATTTATGCAGGTGTGGGCAGTATGCTATCCAATTAGCATGGATTCAGCCCAGCACGCTGGTTCATGCCTGTAATCTCAGTGCTTTCGGAGGCCGAGGTAGAAGGATTGCTTGAGATCAAAAGTTGGAGACCAATCTGGGCAACAAAGTGAGACCCTGTTTCTTAAAAACAAAACAAAACAAAAAAAACTCACAAAAAAAAATAATGTGGTTATTGGTTAGGAAGGTTACTCTGAGGAGGTGATGACAGAGCACCTAGATATAAACTCATCATGGAAGCCAGTGATGTTTAGGGATGTTTTCTTCTACATGAAAACAAAGCAACATTTCCTAGAAACAAAAAAGAAGACATGAATATCTAGAGAGACATTTTATATGTAAATTATCTCATTTTTTTCTCAAAATCAATTGAAAAATATTTCTAAGATTCATCCAGAAAAATAACTGATATAGATTAACCAATAAAATACTGAAAAAGGATACTACAGAGGAATTTGATCTCTTAAATAATAATAAATCTTGAAATCCATGTTTATTAAAATACTGTTCAAGAACAAAAAAATCAACAGGGAAATAATGGATTATTTAAGTGTTGTTATAATTGGGCAACCATTTTCTAAAATTTAGATTCCTAACTCATTCCTCACACCAAAATTACAGATGATAGAATCTGCAGAAATGAAAATAAGCATCTCTGAATTTCAGTGTTTTTTAAAAAAAACCTAGAACATCGTAAGTTCTCAAACACTGTATGGCAAGTGAACTAATAAATGAATAAGATGAGACATAGAGCTTCTTACTGAAGAAATGAAAGGAGTTCTCTTGCATTTTATTATTTGCTTAATTCACTCGTTTATCCATCTAATTCAGCTATATTGAGCACCCACTTGGTGCCATCAACATCTCAAGGTATAAGAATGACTGAGGTCCTAATATGTCCAGGGAAGTCGATCACATTTCTCCCAATAAAGGGCTCCTTCCAGGCCCAACTTTCAAGCAGATCCCGTTTTACCTAAAAGGTACTTAGCGTTCTGGAAGCCTCAGTATTTGGTCCTTCCATTAGAGGAACCCAGATGAGGTCTGCTGACACAGTACTAATAATAAGAGTGGGTCTTCTAACTCGTCTTCCTCAGCAGCACACACTCTTCTCAACCTAGAATCAGAAACCAGGCTCAGATGTCTGAAAACCTCCAGTACTAAGCTACCCAGACCGTACATCCAGGTCAAAGCATCACTGTTCATCCATATGACCTTTCTACACCTGGGCCCCCAAGGCACTTTAGAATCAACATCTCCACCTGGTGGCCAGAGGCTGGCCTTCATCAGAGGCTCAGGCACAGCAGCAGTTGAGAATTTCTCTTTATGGGCCTTTCCTCAGGCATGAATAAAGCAACTAAAACATGTTTTCATTTTCTACCACTTATGGAATAAACATTAATGTGTGTTTCAAAGCCATTTAAGTCGAAAAATACTTTAATAATGTTTATGGAGAACTGAAAAATTATTACTGGAGGTCTCGCAAAACATTCAGTGAAAAAACAAATAATTCTGTGCAAAAGTCTGTTTATTAAACCTATTTAATCTTACAAATCAGAAGTTAATAACTAAGGTGCCACTGATTTCAATAGACTATTTCCACCAAGCTTTAAAGTTTGCTCATTTTTCATTTAATTAATAATTTAATACCCAACCCCGTCTACTGACACAACCCATAGGGAAAAAATAAGTGTAAAACTCTGACAATATAAAATGCTGTGGAAAATAATCCTGTCAGTCATATTGATAGCTAGAATGATTTGCCAGATTTTATAACCATCATAACAGCAGCCTGTGATTTGAAATCTTATAAAAACAGGAAGCTGTGTGCTTAAAGACATGCCTGGAATTCCTGATGCGATGGGAGACAATTGCTGTGATCTGTTGCTGCCACCAGCAGGCCATTGTCACAACATAGTATTTTCCCTTTTGCTTTTTGTTTTGTTTTGTTTCCAACTTACCTACCGATATTTCTTGATCACCACGTTCTTTAATCAGGAAAAATAATTAGATAAAACAATAAATCTTTTTCGTGGGTAATCTCAGTAACAATTACTTCTTTAAAATCTACTACATATAACCTTTTTAAAATTTATTAGCAAATAGGCTTAATTTTTCTGCTTATCATTTATCCTTTTTTTGTTTTTTTCCATAAGCTCCTAAATCCTTACATTTTTGAGATCAGGTTCCTGGTAAATATATCTTAATATGAGAGCAAGTGATCCTGGCATAAAAGGTAGAAGCCCACAGTCCATCACACTGATGACTGCTATAAGATATGCCTTACATTTTCATTTAGCTCATGAATCTAAGTCTGGTGCATACAAACAAGTTCTATGGTTCTATGGCCACATCAACCTGAGATTAGATCCAGCTTCTTAGCATTGTGCTTTTGGGAAGCATTTAACCTTTCTAGGCATCAGTATCCTCCCTGTAAAATGAGGATAATAATAATACCCATGTTTTAGGATTGACATGAGGAATAAATGAAATAATACATATAAAGCTTTTAGCAAGCATCAATGAATCATTATTATTAAAGTGTAAAAATTAAGACTTCCATACAATTAGAAGCCAAATCAATGGGAAAGTTATGACTAGAACCTCCAGATCTACTAATTCCAAGCCAAGGGCTTTGAACATCATATTGCAATGATGCTGACTTTCTACTTCTCTAATTAAGATGACAACTCTGGTTCTTTTGGGATAGGACAAAATTGCTGCAAACATCACTTTTCAAATATGAAGTCCTTCTTAAGCCCAGAATAATACAAACCATTAGTCCACTGGACATCCCTCCTATATCTGAAAACAGCTTTCCCCTCTTTGATTGACAGGAGTGATATTTTTATGGTAATATTTCTCATAAGAAGCAAGTCCGTAAGATTCCTCTCTAAGCTCTGAATTTTCCAGAGCTTTTGCAGATCTTTCAGATAAATAAAGCAGCTTTTCATTATTTGTTTCTGTCTGGCAACACCATTTAATATATTCATGGTGGAGCGATCCCCAGCACAGTTAGTGGAAACAATTTCTAGTCTAGTTCAAAGCAGTAACCAGAGCCAGATTTCCTTGATGTCTTACTGAGAAAGCTGCCATGCTTAGACAGGACAGTGTGAGTTCCCATCGAGCCTTGTTGCTGAAGTTTTGTGGATCAGGAGCTGGGGAAGACCAGAAATGCCAAAGGTCTACTTTGCTACAGAGAGAGTGAGTGAAGTAACCATGTCTCAATGGTAAGTCTCATATAGGTACTTTTAAAATATTATCCTGTAATTAGATTCTCAGTATATCTCCCTTTCAACTTGAATGAGTAATCATTCTGAACTTGCTGTCTCATCAAATGTTAAATTATATATTAATTATTCCTGTCTGCAATGCTTTCTAAACAAGGATTTCCAAAAACTTTTCCACCCTTTGGAGGTTAACTTATTACATGGAAACTAAATACTGGAGGTTACTGAATTCCAAGATTAGAGGGGGAATTTACAGTGTTTGTTTCCCAAATTAATTTATTAAAGGGACTAGAAAGTTTTATAAAGGGTATGTATTGTTAGCAGGTGGTAGAAAAATTTATCGATTTCAATCCCATCTCAATACACAGGCACCAGAGCCTTCTCTATTGCCCATTATGTTTCTTAAGGCTGTAATTCTGCAATCAATGGTAGTTCACAGTGTATGGAAAACAAATGGACAGCAATGCTCTCTGGCATTTGGTTAACCCTCTGAATCTTGTAGCTCTTTCCTATATTTTAAGGGTATAACCACTTCTAAGAATTTTATCTCTGAAAAAATATGACAATATATGTAACTGATCTCAAGAGCCATGTTTTAGTGCCTCCACTACAGAGAAAGTGTTTGTACTTACCCAACGGTCTTTTCCTGTCCCACATTTCCCTTTGTTTCTATAGAAAGGTTGGACACCACTGACCATTCTTCAAGTTCTCAACAACTTGCTGAGCTGGTACTTGCCATGGGCTAGGCTCTAGGACACCATGGGAGAAACTGAGGCAGGAGCACGCTCAGCATTTAAGATACAGCAAGGGGGACAGTGGAAATGAAGTGTAGTTAGTGATGGGAAGATGAGGTCAGAAAGATAATGGAACTAGATCGTGTTAGGCCTGGAGGCCATTGTGAAATTTTTAACTTATATTCTGAGGGAGAGAAGATTGAGGGGAAAAAAGTAATAATTTTTAAAAGTAATTAAAAGCAAAATTACCAAATGATCAGAAGTAGGTACCCTAGTATTAGGTACCATGTTTCCATCACCCTAGGCATTGCCACGGGCCTTCCACAGACACACCCAGGCACCTCAGGATTGAGCCAGAGGTTCAGAGAGCCCCATAACCTGGTTTCACAAACCAGCCCATGAACTGGGGTCTGAACAGGGTGTCTGGCCCCACACCATTCACCCCACTCTTGCTTTCTTACACTTGCCCACTCCTAGTTTCTCTAATCTCTGCCCCAGGAACTTCTCATCAATCATTAGACTGAGCAAGATAGTGGCTGCTCTGTGTGATAAACCAAGTCCCTTACTCCAGCTGGCATGCCCTTCACTTTGCCAGAGCTGTGGCTCCTCCTAACTGCCTCTGAACTCTGGAATAACACATGAGCTGGCTTAAGTTAGTTTAGCCACTGAGTAGAAGAGAACAGGAAAGGCCAGGAAAGAAAAAAAAGAGCATCACTCTTGGTCGCCTTAGAGCCACCCTGTTTGATGTCCCCTGAGTTAGAAACTGATTTCCAAGGCCAACACAGGGAGAAATCTGGCTACATTCCAACCTTATGTTTAATGAGGCCTCATGATGAAAACACAAGGCTCCTCCCTGATGGCTCCCTCCTATGGTAGAGGTCTGAATAAATAAAGGAAGAAAGATTAGAGCAGCTGGTTTCAGATAATAAAGCTAGTTGTGTATGCTTTGCGAGTGACTGAAATTTAAAATATGAATGGGATTTGGATAAAGGTTAACATGACACACTATTCTCACGGTTATTGCTAACAGTAGAAAATAGTCATTACTTGTTAACGTTTCTAAAGCACTGATATAAGCCACAGGCCATCAGCATTACTGCTGCTCTCATTATGACAGATTAAATAACAATCATATAAATAATCACTCACTCCAAAACTTGATAAAAAATTCTACAATGCCAAAGAAAAAAATAGCCTATTATGTATAACAACCATCTTTGTGAAGCTCTCTTACAAACTACTTCAAAGCTTATTAGGTACCACACTCCCCATCACACTCTGCCTAGTGAATAGCTCTACATCCATTGGTGTCATTAAAATTGTGCTGACTGTCCATTGTCAGGGGGTAGTGCTTCTTGCCCACCTTTCTGGTGAAGGGAGCTCAGTTTATATAACTCCTGGCCTCCCTTTGCAGTCTTTGTTTCACCCTCGCCCTTGGAAGGTAGAGTGACTTCTCTGGCAAATTTATCAAGAATATCTCCACCTTGGCATGTGATTAGTTTGATCAATGAGATGTACATGAAAGTGTGGTAGGCAATTTTGAGAATGAGCCCTTAAGATGAAGGCTTCTCCTTCTCTTTCCTTTGGCTGAAATGCAAATATGATTGCTGGAGCCAGTGTATACCACAAGGTGGAAGCTGCATAATAGGGATTGGGGAACCACCACAAGCTAGGAGCTGGGGTTCCCAGTGACTGAAATTACCACACCAGCCCAGACTGCAGATCCAGACTTCCACCTGAGAAATAAACTTCTGCCTCACTTAAGCCCCTATATTACAAGTTCTCTGACAATTACAGTCACATAATAGCAGCAGGGAGCCTAAGAATGCTGGGAGAAAGGGCACAGTTTAGGAAAAAGCCATTAGAGGATACCCAGAGAAATAAGTCCAAATAAGAAGGTTTAGTGACTGAGATGAAGCATGAACAAAAGGTATATAAATAAGAGGAAAAAACAAGGATTTGGTGAACCATACTAACGAGTCATGAACTTATATTTTTACACTAAGATTTGTACTAATGCACATATAATGGATCCTTGTTAATAAGCATAAATATATTAAAAGAATTAATATTCATAAAGCATAAAAAAGTCCCTGGCACACAATGAGTACTACATAGCTGCTATAAATTTAACATAAAATAAATAAGAGTAAATGATGTGATAACTAATTTTATGTCAACCTGGCTAGACCATGGTGCCCAGTTATTTGGTCAAACACTAGTCTAGAGGTTGCCATGCAGGTATTTGTGGATGTGGTTAACATTTGTACTAAGTTGTCTTTAAGTAAAGCAGATTACCCTCTATAATGTGAGTAGGCCTCATTCAATCAGTTGAAAGCAATAAAAGCAAACACCGAGGTTCCCAGAAGAAGGAATTCCTCAAAACTGCAACATGGAAATTCTGCCTGAGTTTCCAGCCTGCTGGCATACTCTACAGATTTTCAACTTGCCAGCCCCTACAATCTTTTTAGCCAATTTCTTAAAACAAATAAATTTCTCTCTAAGTATATATGTATACTGAGAGATCTCATATCGTTTCTGTTTCTCTGAAGAACCCTGACTAATACAAATGGAAAGTTAAAATAGGCCTGCAGTAGAAGTCACTGGAACTCTTTGTTGACAACCAGCAGGTGGGATGAAGGATGGACTAGAAGTTGGCTCAGTGTGCTGTCACTCCCATCCCAACCCTACTTTCATGGCCCTGAGGAACAACCTCTACAGAGCCTCAAAAGCTCAGTTGCCCTCCTCTTGCTGCTGTTTTAGAGCAGAAGATGAAAGGGACCATGATGGTCACAGTCCATCCCAGAACTGGGAGTAAATGCTTACAGGTATGGGGTTTCTTTTGGGGGTGATGAAAATGTTCTGGAATAAGACAGTGGTGACACTAAACAACATTGTGAATGTACTAAATTCGACTGAATTGTTTACTTTAATCAATCTTATGTTATATAAGCTTCACCTCAATAAATTATTTTTAATGGTGATTTGTGATATGCAAATTTTTCCTCTTTTAAAAAAAGGAGGGAAATAGCTCCACCGTCTTCCTCCTGGAAATTAGTTTGCTTGTAGATAACACAAGCTCTCAAGGCAGGGCGCAGTGACTCTTGCCTGTAATCCCAGCCAAGGCGGCTAGAATGCTTGAGGCCAGGAGTTCAAGACCAGCCCTAGAAACATAGTGAGACTCTGTCTCTACAAAAAAATAAATAAAATAAAATTAGGCACGGTGGCACATGCCTATAGTTTCAGCTACTAAGGAGACTGAGGTGGGAAGATAGCTTGCGCCCAGATGTTCAAGGCTGCAGCGAGCTACGATAGTGCCACTGAACTCCAGCCTGGGCAACAGAGCAAGATCCTATATCAAAAACAACAACAACAAGAAAACAAAACACACAAACGTCTGTGCCTCCAAACCCTGAAGCTTACCTGGGAAACATTTCTTCATGGGCAGGACAGAGCTCAGTATTAACCCACTTGGGTAACAGATGTAAAGCCAAGCCAATCAAGTAAGCTATTAACAAAAATGAAAGGGATATTTTGACCTCCATATATACTTTTTGTTTCCCACCTTAACAAAGAATGAAAGCTGAATGAATCCCAGAGCTGATGGGTCCCACTAATGGTGGTTTTCCACACACACTCAGTCTTGTCTCAGATGACCACATGTATCCTCAGTACAGAGTGAATGGGACATTTGGAAGCCTAGCCTGGATTCATAAGACTTCCACTCTGCTTTTGCAATCCATGCTTTCTCATTGCCTGGTGTGTATGCTTTCTTAAAAATAAGTAAACGTAAAGCCAGATGCAGCCCAGTGTTTTGTGACCTTGTATTTTGTCTTGTGAGTTTGAGCGATCTGAGCAGAAAGGATTCAAATCAACTGCTTCAGTTGTAAAATACCATGCCTATTGTTCTGTGAAAGGATGAACATCTGTATATACCAAATATTTCTATCAAGATAAAAATTAACAACAAAAATGAGGGATAATATGTTGAGATAGTCTTCCACCTCCTTCCCATGCCATGTTCCAACCCCCATCCTGTGAAATGACTCACCCTTTAGAGGAAGCTGGGTGTCACTGACTCAAGACAAACCTTCCCAGAACCCCAGAGTCATTGTTAGGTGCCCTTCCTGCTGTGATCTCAGAGTAGCCTGAGCACATTAAAATCATCTATGTGTATGTCCACCCTAATAAAACAAAAACTCTCTGAGGGAAAAGGCTATGCCTCAGTCATTCTTGCATTACTGCTCCCTAGTATCTGTCGCACAGAAAATAAGTCAGTAAGTATTATTGAATAAACAATTTCAGTAAAGTAAAATATGTGTCACAGTACTAATACTTCAGAAGACTTCTAAAGTTCACTGTTCATGTAACAAAATTACACTTGTACCCCCTTAAAAAATAAAAGTTCACTGTCATCATATTCCCAAGTCTAATAATTGATTTACATAAAGTCTTCTACCTTCATTTGTCAGGTTAGAACATGAAAGTTTATTTCCAGATCATAAGAGTCAGATCTCATTAAATCCCCATGCTCTAATCCAAAACCCAATCCTTCAATTAATTCACTTGAAAAGAGAATGTGATATGAAACACTCACATTAGCTCATTTTTCTTCTCACATGTATACCTGTCTCAGTAACCTGGCATGGTAAAATCAGAGAAGGCAGGACAGTACACTGGAAAGAACTTCAGATTCTGAGTTAAAAGAGAGGCTGGTGTTCAAGCTTCAGTTCTGTCACTAAATTACCTTGAATAATTATTTCATCTCTGTAAGCCTTAAATCTGTAAAATGGAGATAATAGGGTGTTTGCTCTGTTCAGCTCTTAGCATTGTTGTGAGGAGCAAACCACTTAACTGTAAAGAGCTAAATAAACGTAGGTTATCTAATGTTTTAAGCACTTGATTTTCACATGTTCATTTTGGTCTGCTTCAGAAAATGTTTGATCCTATCTTATCTCATTTATTTACATTAGTCCATAATGGCCATACTACATACATAATAAACAGAGGTTTATAAATACTAAACTTTTACTTAGCATCATTACATTTTTATGTAAAAGATGGAAGCATTAGATTGATATTCCTATAGGTTTTCTTTAAACAACTGTAGCAGTTGTAATTTTGTTCCACTCAGATGCTAAACAATGGTATACCTCTGTATTGGTCAGGGTTGTCTAGAGAAACAGAACCAATAGAAGATAGATAGAAAGAGTTATATAGATATATATAGAGAGAGTTATTTTGGGAATTAGCTCACATAATTATGGAAGGCAAGAAGTTCCAAAGCCTGCTATCCCAGTCTGAGTCTGAAGGCCTGAGAAGGGAGTAAGGGATTGCCATAGTCTGAATGTTTGTGTCCTTCTCAAATTCATATGTTGAAACCACATTACCATTGTGATGATATTAGGAGGTGGGGTCTTGGGGAGGTGATTAGGTCATGAGGGCAGAGTCCTCATGAATGGAATTAACACCTTTATAAAAGAGGCCTAAGAGAGACTCCTTGCCCCTTCCACCATGTGAGGTCATAGCTACAGCTACATGGTGCTATCTATGAAACAGAGAGCAGGCCCTCACCAGACACTGGCTCTCCTGGTGTCTTGTTTGTGGACTCCCCACCCTCCAGAACTGTAAAAAACAAATTTCTGTTGTTTATGAGCTATCCAGTTTAAGGCATTTTGCTATAGCACCTCAAATGGACAAAGATAGTAAGTCCCAGTCCCAAGGCCCGAGAATTATGAGCTCCGGCATCAGGGGATAAGAGAAGATAGATATTCCAGCTCAAACAGAGAGCAAATTTTCCCTCCCTGCCTTTTCTCTCAAAAGATTGGATGATACAAACCAACGTTGGTAAAGGAATCTTCTTTACTCAGTAAAGAAGATTATAAGGCTAATCTCTTCCAGAAACACTCTCACAGACACAACCGAAATAAATACTCAGAAAGGATTCTAACTCCCAATTTCAAATTCTGATTTGATCTATAATACTACATTAACTATGCATGCCTCCAGAGATGAAATTTTTAATAATAAAACGGAATGGGTACAGTGGCTCACATCTGTTATCCCAAGATTTGGGGAGGTAGAGGCAGGAAAACCACCTGAGCACTTGAGGCCAGGAATTTGAAACCAATCTGGGCAACATTGCAAGATCCCATCTCTACTTAAAAAAAAAAATACATGAAAATAAACATATTGCAGGTACAAAGAAATTTTTTTTTTCTGAGATGGAGTCTCACTCTGTCACCAGGCTGGAGTGCAGTGACATAGTCTCAGCTCACTCAACTTCTGCCTCCAGGGTTCAAGCGATTCTCCTGCCTCAACCTCCAAAGAGGCTGGGACTACAGACACATGCCACCACACCCAGCTAATTTTTGTATTTGTAGTAGACACAAGGTTTCACCATGTTGGCCAGGATGGTCTCAATCTCTTCACCTCGTCATCCACCTGCCTTGGCCTCCCAAAGTGCTGGGATTACAGGCATAAGCCCCCAGGCCCAGCCAGAATCTTTATGCTGTAGACATCTATGATGTTGTATTTTTTTAAACTACTTAAAAAAAAAAAGTCTTCAATATTTTGCTGATATTTCCTCAAAAAATAAAAATAAAAAATTAATTTTAGTCTGCTTTGACTTCTACTTTTTTAATCTTCCTACTAAAAAAATTTTTTAACAAATCTAAAAAACAATTGTAAAGATTAAATAATACTGAACACTTCAGGTTTTCAAGAAAGTGTAACAAACTCCAACAATCTATTGTCTGTCAATAAGAAACTTTTTTTTTTTTAGTTTTTACATTATAAAAGCTGTATTCTGAATAGGTATTGGTTTTGAGAACAACAAAGTATCTTAGGGGTAGAAGTTTGTAATGGTTTGAAGGAAAGAACACAGGCTAGTTATAGAAAAGTACCATAGGAAACTGGCCTACACCAAAAATATTTATATTATACAAGGTAAGACAATATAATATCCCTTTCTACCAAGTCATATTGAAGCCTTCCTTGAATACCAAAATAGCATATCTACAAATCCTTCTAGTATGCAACACATTAATTTAGGAACAATTTAGAAAAACAAAGCCATATGCTGACTATACATATTGTTTGCTGTGAGTCACAGTCAAAATTTTAATCCTGCCAACATAATATTAGGACACAGTTGCTCAGGCAGTGCGACTGTAGGCCATAACTGAGCCATTCAAATGAAATGCCAGCCAGATTTTTTTCACTTGCTCCTCTGTCATACACCCTTTTAAATGGATGGATAGGCCGTCTAGAAGTTTAATTCTGCAGATCAGAGCTGCTCGTGTTTTAATTCATCTTTAGTAATTCAATCCTAATGAAAACGTGATTGAAATGTATTTACATTGTCGTTTAAAGCCAGAACATTATGACATAAAGCTGTGTAAAAGGTGTATTTGTGTAATTAGAAATGAATTATGCATGTAACTTAAATTATTACCCATTGCACTGACAGCTTCTGTTAGCTCATGTAGCAAATTGACAGATCGTAGAAGCAAAAAGGGAAGTCTGGATCCTGTCAGAGGCAAGAAAAAACTGCTGGCTCTGCTTTCTTCAGTGCTGAGCACAGCTCCATGCTCAGCAATTGGCCAAAATAAATACTTGAAACAGATCTACAAGCAAGAAACATGATCAAGGTTGTTAAAGAAGTAAAGAGGTAAATTACCTAATTCATTCATTAAATTACTAAATAGCTGTTCTATGCCAGGTCCCATACAAGGTCCTGAGAATATTAGGATAAGTAAGATTAAATCTCCATCCTCAAAGAATTCAGCTGAGAGAGAGAGAGAGAGAGAGAGAGAGAGAGAGAGAGAGAGAGAGAGAGAGACCTTCTCTATGGACTGGGAGCATAGAGAAGGGGAATTCTTATGAACAGCATCTCTCACAGAAAAGCTGCCTTATATATGCAAACCAGGTGTTAAGGTCCCTTAACATGTGGATAAATGACTCTAAACCCCTACAAATCCCTGCCTTGTCAAAGTCCAAAGTCTTTCTCAATTCCCAGAGGGCTTACTGTCTTCTGTACTTCTCAGTCTCTGGGATCCCATGCCACATAATGCTCTTTATTCCATGCCACATGGGTTCTGCAAAATCACTTTCATTCAGCGTACTGGAAGATTTCAGAGTGGAGCAGAGAGACAGATGGAAGGTTACCTCCCACACTACTTGGCAAACAACTTTATGGAGAACAATAAGCATCTACTATAAAAATAGGGCCCAGCACCCTTACCTAAGGAGCTGAAATGGTCCTTTGACAAATTTGTCTTGAATTGAGATGAGGTTATTAGCTCATTCTATCCAGGACCCACCAGTCACCAAATGTTGGCCAACCAGGGAAGGAGCATAATCTTGGATGTGGCAGGTTCTCTCAGCTAAGGGCTAATCTTGGGTAAGAATTTGGCTATGAGTAGTCCATAGGTGATCCTTCTGGTAGCTGGGGAAACAAGCTCCTTGGTCCTGAAAGGTGCAATCTGGGCAGTACACCCTTGCATCAACCACAGTTAAGACAGGCAGCAGTTGCAGAGTGGCTGGAACTGTGTGAATGTGAAAAATAAATAAATAAATGTTTTTTTTTTTTAATGACAGACAGTCATACCTGTCCTGTATCGATTTTTTTAAGTACTTTATGCATGAAAAGAATATGATGCAAGATAGATATTGAAAGTTTTAGCTCAAGTCCAGCCTGGGCAACAGTGAGACCCTCTCTTTAAAAAAAAAAAAGTTGTATGTAAAGCCTCATGCATGGAGTCTACAAATGAGGCCAAGAAACACCATTTTTATTTGTTATTAGTTGGCTACTTCCTCACTAACAAATTTGGTCCCAAACTGCCTGTTCAAGAATCCCAGATATAGCTACCCAGGTATGGCACTATACATTAAAAGAATTCATCCTTGATTATACATAATTTAGTATTTAACACCTCAAGACAAAAACGGGTATACCTCATTTTATTGTGCTTCCCAGATATTGTGATTTTTTTTTTTAATTGAAGGTTTCTGGCAATGCTGCATCAAGCAAATCAGTGACACTTTTCCCAAAAACGTGCTCACTTCATGCCTGTGTCACATTTTAGTAATTCTTGCAATACTTCAAACTTTTACATTATTATTCTATCTGTCAGGTTATCTGTGATCTTTGATCTTACTATTGCCATTGTTTTGATGCACAGTAACTCATGCCCATCTAAGACAGCAATCTCAGTCAGTAAATGTGTGTTCTGACTGCTCCACAACTGGTGGTTACCCTCTCCTTGGGCCTCCCTATTCCCTGAGATATAACACTACTGAAATTAGTCCAATTAAAAATACTACAATGGCCACTAAGTGGTTAAGTAAAATGAAAAGTCATATATTTTTCACCTTAAGTCAAAAGCCAGACAGGATTAAGCTTAGTGAGGAAGGCATGTTGAAAGCCAAGACAGCTGGAAGCTAGGACTCTTGCATTAGTTAGCGAAGTTCTGAATGTATAGAAAAAGCTCTTAAAGGAAATTACAAGTGCTACTCCAGTGGACACAAAAACGGTAAGTGAAGCAGCCTTATTGCTGATATGGAGAAAGTGTCAATGGCCTGGAAAGAAGTTCAAACCAGCCACAATATTCCCAAAGCCTAATCCAGAACAAGGCCCTAAATCTCTTCAGTTCCATAAAGGCTGAGAGAAGTGAGGAAGTTGCAGAAGAGGTTGAAGCTAGCATAATATTAAGGGAAGATGTCTCCACATCATATAGGTGTAAGGTGAACAGGAACTGCTGATGGATAAGCTGCAGCAAGTTATCCAGAAGATCTAGCTAAGATCATTGATGAGGTGGCTACACTAAGCAACAGATTTTCAATGTAGAAGAAACAGCCTGCTATTCAAAGATGATGCCAGCTAGGACTTCCATAACTAGAGAAGACAAGTGATGTCTGACATCAAAGCTTTAAAGGACAGGCTGACTCTGTTTGGGACTAAAGCAGCTGATAACTTTAGGTTGACGTCACCTTCCAAAAATCCCAGGGCCCTTAAGAATTATGCTAAATCTCCTCTGCCTGTGCTCTAGAAATGGCACAACAAAGCCTGGGTGAGAGCACATCTGTTTAAAGTCTGAGTTACTGAATATTTTAAGCCCAAATTGCAACCTACTGCTTAGAATGAAAGATTCCTTTAAAAATATTACTGTTTATTGACAAGGCACCTAGTCATCCAATGGCTCTGCTGCAGATGTACAAGGAGATCAATGTTGTTTCCATGCCTGTTAACACAAATCCATTTTGCATTATGTAAGCTAAGCAGTAATTCCAACTTTCAAGTCATATTATGTAAGGATTGCATGTGTAAAGCTAGCTATGACCGTATAGACAGTGATTCCTCTGATGGATCTGAGCAAAGTCAATGGAAAACCTTCTAGAAAGGATCCACCATTTGCAATTCATGAGAGGATGTCAATAAACAACATTAACAGGAGTTTGGAGCAAGTTAATTCCAATTTTCATAATTGACTTTGAGGAGTTCAAGATTTCAGTAGAGGAAGTAACTGCAGATGTGGTGGAATCAGCAAGATAACTAGAATTAGAAGTGGAGTCTGAAGAGTTGAATGAATTGCTGCAATCTTGTGACCAAATTTGAGCAGATAAGGAGCAAAGAAAGTAGTTTCTTCAGATGGAATCTACTCCTGGTGAAGGTGCTGTGAACACTGTTGAAATAACCACAAAGCATTCACAATACTCATAAACTTAGTTGATAAAGCAGTGGCAGATTTTGAGAGGACTGCTCCAATTTTGAAAGTTTTTACTAATGGAAAAATATTATCAAACGGTATCTCATGATACAGAGAAAGCTTTTGTGAGAGGAAGAGTCAAGTGATACGGCAAATACTGCTGTCTTGTTTTCAGAAATTGCCACAGCCACCCCAGCAACCTGCATCAGGTTCCTGATCAGTCAGCAGTCACCGACATCATTGTAAGACCCTCTACCAGCAAAAAGATATCAGGTCGGGCGCGGTGGCTCACATCTGTAATCCCAGCACTTTGGGAGGCCAAGACAGGTAGATCACCTGAGCTCAGGAGTTTGAGACCAGCCTAGCAAACATGGCAAAATCCATCTCCACTAAAAATACAAAAATTAGCCAGGCACTGGGGTGGGGCACCTATAATCCCAGCTACTTGGGAGGCTGAGGCAGGGAGAATTGCTTGAACCAAGGAGACAGAGGTTGCAGTGAGCCAAGATCACTCCACTGTACTCCACCCTGGGAAACACAGCAAGACCCCCTCCCAAAAAAAAAAAAAAAGAAAAAGAAAAAAAAGAAAAGACATCAATTCACTAAAGTCTCAGATGACCATTAGCATTTTCTAGCCAATTATTTTTAAATTAAGCTAAATATATCATTTTTCAGACATAATGCTATTGCATAGTCAATAGACTACAGTATAATATAAACATAACTTTCATATGCACTGGGAAGCGAAAAAAAATGTGTTTCTTGCTTTACTGTGATATTCATTTTATTGCAGTGATCTGCAGCCAAACCTGCAATATCTCCAGGGTAAGCCTGTATTTTTCAGTCTGTAAGAAATTTTCCTAAATGAAAACAAAAGCTGATTACAGATGGCCCAATTGGAGATTAAATTGGGACTTTAAATTGCTTTCTCTTTGCAGGCTTCAGTCTTCTAAAGCTTGTTTTGTACATTAAAACCTCTTTTTTTTAAAGATGGGGTCCCAGGACAGACATTGGATCATATCCAATCATAGTTCACTGTAAACTCAAACTCCTAGGCTCAAGCAATCCTCCTGCCTCAGCCTCCCAAGTAGCTGGAACTACAGGCATGCACCTCCATACCTGGATAAGTTTATTTTTTAGAGGCAGGGTCTTACTATGTTGCCCAGGCTAGTCTCAAACTACTGGCCTCAAGCAATCCTCCTGCCTCTACCTACTAAGTAACTAGGATTACAAACTAGAGCCACTGCCCACAGCTAAAACTCTCCTTTCAATGTCAAAAATTACTCCAGACAACCCTTAAAGGATGGTAGTTGAACCTTTATTCAGTGCATAAACAGTATTTGGTGAACGTGGCTTTATAGACTGCATAAGTCTGAGATCGCAAACTAGGAACTAGTGCCCTAAAGTGTTCCCAAATCTTTCATCTCCTGCACCAACCTACTGACTTTTCTCACTCAAACTGCCCTGCAGCAACTATTACATCCAACATCTATGGCATTTGCAATCATAGCCTCTCATTCTCTTTCTCCTTTGAGCTACATTTTAAACTTACCAAGTTTTGAGTTGTTTCAAATATCTATGTCTAATATTTCTTATCAGATTAGTTTTCCCAAAGACAGAGACTAAGAATTTTACCTTTTTATATTTCTTTGCTCCTCCTTATAAAAATTTCTCAGTGGATACTTAATAAAAGTGTATTACTCAAGGAATTGTTAACAATTATATGATGATAGAAGCACATCTTTAATTTTTCATGTAAGTATTTAACAATATTTACAAAAAATTAAACCACTCAAACAATTTTGACTATTGTATCAAAACTATGATGTATTTTGCAAAATACATTGTAATTTAAATAATTCTATTGGCCGGGCGTGGCGGCTCACGCCTGTAATCCCAGCACTTTAGGAGGCCAAGGCGGGTAGATCACGAGGTCAAGAGACCGAGACCATCCTGGTCAACACGGTGAAACCCCGTCTCTACTAAAAATACAAAAAATTAGCTGGGCATGGTGGCGCGTGCTTGTAATCCCAGCTACTCAGGAGGCTGAGGCAGGAGAATTGCCTGAACCCAGAAGGCGGAGGTTGCGGTGAGCCAAGATCACGCCATTGCACTCCAGCCTGGGTAACAAGGGCGAAACTCCATCTCAAAAATAAAATAATTCTATTAATTTTCAAAAAGTACATTTAATTATCATACTAATTTTTAAAAGAAGAGCAAGAAAATGTCATGAAGTAATTGTTCATTATGTGACAGTAGCTTGAGTGGTTATATTCTGAAAAATGAATGACACATTTTCTGTTATTCGTTCAAGAAAAGGATCTGTAAGATTTGAATGGTCTCCAGAAAAATGTTTCCATTGCTTCAGCTGGGACATAGAAAGAAGTTTCGGGGAGTTAGATTTCTGGTGATGTGGATCAAGCTGACAATCTCCAGAGACAATGAATTTTTCCAACGAATCACCTGCAATAAGTAAAACAATGAAAAAATTCTTAGGCAAGCCAATATCCTACTAAATACCATACTTTTTTGTTTTATGACAATGAATTGATACAATTTATTACATTTGATCACCATGGTTCAAGTTAAGACAAATTCATTCTTTTTACAAATATTTATAAATTATTTCTATATGCTGATTTAAACACTAAAGGCAAAATGGTGAAGAAACACAGGCATGGTCTCTGACTTCAAGAACATTATAGTCTAGTGGGAGAGATATACAGTAAATAAATAATCATCCAAAAAATGTATTACAAGTTCAAAACCCTTTCCTAAAGCCTATGATAGGGCGAAATATGTTTCCAAATTCAGAATATAATGCAAATAATCTGGGTCAGCATTCCATAATGAAACTCATTAACATTCTGTAGTCATAAACAGTCTTACAAAATGGGTTAAATAAAGACTATTGATAAACTCACATCAATTTAAGTAAGGTTTTGCCACAAATAATTTCGTTGTGAAATTACTAAGAAAAAAAACCTTTTGAGCTTTCTAGATTTCAGAATTGAAGATAAGGGACAACTGTGGAGCTGAATTGCAAAGGTAAAGGTTATCAGGGAAAGATACAGGAGACTATCTTACACAGGACAAGAGAGGTTGACTTGGTCTGGAAGGTAAGTGAAGGACTCAACAGGAACTATTCTATTAAGATCTAAAGATGAGGAGGAAAGAACTAGATGGGGAAGGGAGATAAAGCATCCATGATAAGCACATTAAAAAGCTATGAAAAAAAAGGGATACTGGCATAGTTGAGCAATTGATAGCAGCCTATCCAATTAGAGCCTATGGAGTAAAGGCAAAGAATAATGCAAGTGCAGTTGAGTAATGTAAGGTGAAGCAAGTACTCAAGGGCTGGATTATGCAAAACATAAATGGCAGAGGCCAGCTGTTATTCACCAAATTTCTCTTTCCTCCAGGGCACTTAGTCACCTTTCCCAGCCTCTCTTACGTTAGATATTGCCACTGAGTCTGGCCTGTGGAATGCAGCTATGTCACTTCCAGGTGTGAACTATAAACATCCTTCAAACTGAACAACTTTCTACATTATCTCTTCTCTCACTGCTGGCCAACAGGTGTAGGGGAAACCAGCAGAGGACTCTAAGGTCCAAAGGGATGGAGGAGCTCCAAGTGGAAGAAGCCTGGATCATGAAATTACCTTATGAAAGGCTGTCCACTAAATGCCCACAATGACCTGTTACACAAATAAGAAACATATTTCTATTGTTAGACCATTGTTGCTTTTTAAATTTCTTGTTATAGCATTTAGCCTACCCTGAATAATTTACCAATTTAAAGATCTTGGTATCTATCCTAAGAGCAGTAGGAAGCTATTGGAGGTTTTTTTTTTTAACCTTTTAATTATGGGAAATTTCAAATAAACATAATAAATATATAGCATGTATCATGTCACTTATAAATATTTTATTCTACAGTTCTAAAAGATAAAGGCTTCTTTGAAATTTTATAACACCTAAAAGAAAAGCCTCAAGTCATTCCTTAATACCAATTAAATTCTTATCAGTGTTTATACTCATTGAAGTTTTAAGAAAAGAGATGACAAGATTGCTTCAAAAATTAAAAGACAGATTAAAAAAAAATTAAAAGGCAACAGAATAATACCTGCAAAGTAGTGACCAAAAAGCCAGTATTAGGTTCTTGTTAAAAACAACAAGGCCGGGCGCGGTGGCTCGAGCCTGTAGTCCCAGCACTTTGGGAGGCTGAGGCAGGTGGATCACGAGGTCAACAGATCGAGACCATCCTGGTCAACGTGGTGAAACCCCGTCTCTACTAAAAATTACAAAAAATTAGCTGGGCATGGTGGCGCGTGCCTGTAATCCCAGCTACTCAGGAGGCTGAGGCAGGAGAATTGCCTGAACCCAGGGGGCGGAGGTTGCGGTGAGCCGAGATTGCGCGCCATTGCACTCCAGCCTGGGTAACAAGAGCGAAACTCCGTCTCAAAAAAAAAAAAAAAAAAGCAAAGACAGTACAAATGAATAAAAATTTATCAATAATTAAAAATGCAAACAAACTAAATGTTCTCACTAAAACAAAATATCAGACTAGACAAAAAATAAAATCCAGCTTTATGCTGTTGACAAGAGATACCTAAAACATAAGAACTCAGAGAGATTTAAGGTAAATGGATAGGAAAAGATGTATCAAACAAACCCTAACAATAAGAAAGCTAGTGTAATATGTTAACTTAAGATAAAATGAAAGCAAAAGACATTAGAGATAAGGCAATCACTACCTAACAATAAAATAGAGAAACCATAATGAAAAAAATTTTTGCAAGAAAGATATAAAATACATGAAGCAGAAAATGATAAAAATAATAATTTTGCCTAATCTGTCATAGTTTCATATTTTAACATATTTCTTTGAATAATAAATATATCTAACAAAAAATTAGGTTGTTCATCTTGTAAATGGTCAAACAATATGAAGAGATGGTTCACATAAAGGAACTACGGTTCTTAAACTTAGGAAAATGCTCAACCTCATTCGTAAGAAGAGAATAGCAAATTAAAACCATATTAATATATTATTTTCTAACTATTCAATTGGCAAAAATACAAACATCTGGTAATCCATTAAATGAGTAAGGCTATGGGAAAATAGACATTCTAGTATATTTCTGGAGGTATATAAATTGACACAACACCCAACAAAGGGCATTTTGGCAATATCTATCAGAATTACAAATGCAAATATTCTCTGACCCAGCAATACCAAAAATTTACCTTATACGTATACTTGAAGATATTTAAAAGAATGTATGAATAAAATACATACTTACTGAAAATAACCTAACTGTACACCTGTGGATGATACGGTTTGGCTCTGTGTCCCCACCCAAATCTCATCTTGTAGCTCCCATAATTCCCACATGTTGTGGGAGGGAACTGGTGGGAGATGATTGAATCATGGGGGCAAGTCCTTCCTGGGCTGGTCTCGTGATAGTGAATTCGTCTCACAAGATCTGATGATTTTAAAAATGGGAGCTGCCCTGCACAAGTTTTTTTTGCCCACCACCATCCATGTAAGATGTGACTTGCTCCTCCTTGCCTTTCACCATGATTGTGAGGCCTCCCCAGCTATGTGGAACTGTGAGTCCAATTAAACCTCCTTCTTTTGTAAATTGCCCAGTCTCAGGTATGTCTTCATCGGCAGTGTGAAAACAGACTAATACAGTGGGGGATAGATAAACAAATTATGATATATCTATACACTGGAAGATTACAAAGTTGACAAAAAAAATAAGGAAACTCTGTAATGATAGGGAAAGATCTCTCAAGATATGCTATTGAGTGAAAAAGGTAAAGAAATATACACATACTATGCTATCATTTACTGGGAGAAAAACTGGGCAAGAATAAATATCTAGAGTTGCTTACATATGCATACATAAATATCTGGAAGGTTACACAAAAAACTAATAGTGGTGGTTTCTTTTGATGTAGAAAGCCAGAAATTAGGCAGATAAAGGTAGAGTGGGAGGAAGAGTTTTCACCATGTACATTTTATATTTTTAAATAATTGAGTCATATATTACCAATTCAAAAGTTAAATTAGTAAATTTAAAATCTATAAAATAAGAAAAAATTGATTACATAATAAAATCTGGCTAATATGACAGAATTCTACACTAGGCAATTAAGAGGATATACATAATTTCCATGCACAAAAGAAACATTTACAAAAAATGACTACATATTAAACCATACCCCAAATCTCTATAATTACCGAAGAATTCGTATTATGTAGATTCTATTTCTGATGACAGAGCATTAGCCAGAATTCAGTAACAAAAACTAAAATACATTTTAAAACATACTTTTAAATAACTTATGAGTCAAAGAAGAAATCATAATGAAAAACAAATATTTAGAATTGAATAATAAAAGACTGTATATCAAAAGTATGGGCAGCTTAGAGGAAGATGTATGGTCTTAAATATCCACTTCTTTGAAAAGAAGACCAAAAAATCATTATGCTAAGTATTAAGCTTAAATATTAAAAAAATGACATTAGAGTAAATATAAGGAAAAAGGAGAAGAGAAATTATTAAAATAGAAAAAAATTTGAGAGAATCAAGTGTTAGTTTTTTTAATTACCAAAATGGCTATGAAGAGAAAATCTGAAAACATTCCTCTGAAGTTTAAGTTCTACCCACTAAAAAATAAAAATATATACATATTTAACCACTATAAATATTATATATTGTTATAATTATATATTATTGTGCATATTTATTATGACATATAACATTTATATAAAACATATTGTGCGTTTATATAAAATCTAAATTGTTCCATGTCAGTCTTATATAGTCTAACTTCTTCAACCTATCTTAATATACTTTAGCAAGTAACTTTCTTTTTTTTTTTTTAATTTTTTATTGCATTTTAGGTTTTGGGGTACATGTGCAGAACATGCAAGACAGTTGCATAGGTACACACATGGCAGTGTGTTTTGCTTCCTTTCTCCCCTTCACCCACATTTGGCATTTCTCCCCAGGCTATCCCTCCCCAGCTTCCCCCCCCATCGCTGGCCCTCCCCTTTTCCCCCCAATAGACCCCAGTGTTTAGTACTCCCCTCCGTGTGTCCATTTTAGTACTCCCCTCCGTGTGTCCATGTGTTCTCATTTTTCATCACCCGCCTATGAGTGAGAATATGCAGTATTTCATTTTCTGTTCTTGTGTCAGTTTGCTGAGAATGATGTTCTCCAGATTCATCCATGTCCCTACAAATGACACGAACTCATCATTTCTGATTGCTGCATAATATTCCATGGTGTATATGTGCCACATTTTCCCAATCCAGTCTATCATCAATGGGCATTTGGGTTGATTCCAGGTCTTTGCTATTGTAAACAGTGCTGCAATGAACATTCGTGTGCATGCGTCCTTATAGTAGAACGATTTATAGTCCTTTGGATATATACCCAGTAATGGGATTGCTGGGTCAAATGGAATTTCTATTTCTAAGGCCTTGAGGAATCGCCACACTGTCTTCCACAATGGTTGAACTAATTTACACTCCCACCAACAGTGTAGAAGTGTTCCTTTTTCTCCACATCCTCTCCAGCATCTGTTGTCTCCAGATTTTTTAATGATCGCCATTCTAACTGGCGTGAGATGGTATCTCAATGTGGTTTTGATTTGCATCTCTCTGATGACCAGTGATGATGAGCATTTTTTCATGACTGTTGGCCTCATATATGTCTTCTTTTATAAAGTGTCTGTTCATATCCTTTGCCCATTTTTGAATGGGCTTGTTTGTTTTTTTCCTGTAAATCTGTTTGAGTTCTTTGTAAATTCTGGCTATCAGCCCTTTGTCAGATGGATAAACTGCAAAAATTTTTCCCATTCTGTTGGTTGCCGATTCACTCTAGTGACTGTTTCTTTTGCTGTGCAGAAGCTATGGAATTTGATTAGGTCCCATTTGTCTATTTTGGCTTTTGTTGCCAATGCTTTTGGTGTTTTGTTCATGAAGTCCTTGCCTACTCCTATGTCCTGGATGGTTTTGCCTAGATTTCCTTCTAGGGTTTTTATGGTGCCAGGTCTTATGTTTAAGTCTTTAATCCATCTGGAGCTAATTTTAGTGTAAGGTGTCAAGAAGGGGTCCAGTTTCTGATTTCTGCACATGGCTAGCCAGTTTTCCCAACACCATTTATTAAACAGGGAATCCTTTCCCCATTGCTTGTTTTTGTCAGGTTTATCAAAGATTGTATGGTTGTAGATATGTTGTGTTGCCTCCGATGCCTCTGTTTTGTTCCATTGGTCTATATCTCTGTTTTGGTACCAGTACCATGCTGTTTTGATTACTGTAGCTTTGTAGTATAGTTTGAAATCTGGTAGTGTGATGCCCCCTACTGTGTTCTTTTTGCTTAGAATTGACTTGGCTATGCGGGCTCTCTTTTGGTTCCATATGAAGTTCATGGTGGTTTTTTCCAGTTCTGTGAAAACAGTCAATGGTAGCTTGATGGGGATAGCATTGATTCTGTAAATTACTTTGGGCAGTATAGCCATTTTCACGATATTAATTCTTCCTAACCATGAACATGGAATGTTTCTCCTTTTGTTTGTGTCCTCTCTTATTTCGCTGAGCAGTGGTTTGTAGTTTTCCTTGAAGAGGTCCCTTATGTTCCTTGTGAGTTGTATTCCTAGGTATTTTATTCTTTTTGTAGCAATTGTGAATGGCAGTTCGTTCTTGATTTGGCTTTCTTTAAGTCTGTTATTGGTGTAGACGAATGCTTGTGATTTTTGCACATTGAGACTTTGCTGAAGTTGCTTATCAGTTTCAGGAGTTTTTGGGCTGAGACGATGGGGTCTTCTAGGTATACTATCATGTCGTCTGCAAATAGAGACAATTTGGCTTCCACCTTTCCTATCTGAATACCCTTTATTTCTTTTTCTTGCCTGATTGCTCTGGCTAGAACTTCCAGTACTATATTGAATAGGAGTGGTGAAAGAGGGCATCCTTGTCTAATGCCAGATTTCAAAGGGAATGCTTCCAGTTTTTGCCCATTCAGTATGATATTGGCTGTTGGTTTGTTGTAAATAGCTTTTATTACTTTGAGATACGTTTCATCGATACCGAGTTTATTGAGGGTTTTTAGCATAAAGGGCTAGCAAGTAACTTTCAACTATTAGACATTGCTTGCTCAAGTCCTACTCCTGATCTAGTTCCTTTTAGAATAGTGTCTATTCTGGAGGGTGAATTTTCAGCTTTGCTTAAGCAGCACTAGCAGTTACATCAAGTATTGAGAAATATGGTGGCCCATGCTTCTGAGTGCCTCAGAAAACATGACCCCATTGTGAATAAATTCTATACAACATAAATAGGATTATTCTGTCAAGTGTATGTTTTTTGTGAAAGACAAATAGGAATTAAAACTATTTTTCTGGCTGGACGCGGTGGCTCACACCTGTAATCCCAGAACTTGGAAGGCCAAGGTGAGCAGATTGCTTAAGCCCAGGAGTTCCAGACCAATGTGGGCAACATGGAGAAATCTCGTCTCTACAAAAAATATAAAAATTAGCCAGGTGTGGTGGTACACACCATTAGTCCCAGCTACTCAGAAGGCTGAAGCTGGAAGATCACTTGAACCCAAGAGACGGTGGTTGCAGTGAACCATGATTGCATCATTGCACTCCAGCCTGGGTGAGGCAGTAACAGAGCCAGACCCTGTCTCCCCCTCAAAAAAAAATAATTTCTTTTTTTCCTATCTCCAAAGCCATTACATAAGGATTTGAAAGACTTTCCTAAATAAGTTCAATTTTTCACAAGTGATTCAGAAGTAAAAAGCTAAAATTGAGAGAATAAGATTCTACTAAATATATCTCAAATATCTCTGGCAGCTGCCCTATGAGCTAAGAAAAAAAGAAAACTACCATATGCAAATGGTAAATATTATAAAGTTATTCTTTAATATTTTCAACTGCTAAAGAGAGGTAAATTAACTTTACTACATAATAACAGAATTAAAATACAACTAACCTGTATGAACTTCTCCTGTACACTCACAGTCAAGCAGGTCATGAGTAACACAAGATGAACTTTCATGCAAGGTGAACAAATTTTTAAGTTCTTCTAGTGAAAACTGAATATGTTCCGATGTCTTAGTGAGATCGACAACTGCCCCACAAAGACCTTGCTTACTGATCTGCCTTTGATAGATCTTTTCTTCTATTGTACCTAAAGAGAAAACATTCATTAGATTTCCTTCAGATCTTTATGTTCACTATTTTTGTTGGGTAAAATGTTTATTAACATACTAGTTAACAAAATAGCAATATATTCCTGACACTGAAGCACAGACTAACAAAAAATAATTTTAATTATTCAAAGGAAATACATTTTTGGTCATACCGATGGGTTGTTACCTGTGGTTAGGAGTCTGTAAATATGTACAGGATGCTTCTGACCATCTCTCCATACTCTGGACATTGCCTACAGAAAATAAGTGAGAATTCTGAGAGTACAGTAGAAACTGATGGCCCTTTCCACATATGCAATTTGCAGAAATATGTTTTAAAATTAGGAATTCTATATTTTACATATATAGGGTTACAGGTGTGCCAAGCGTGTCCTACTGCATATCTTTTTCTTGGCGGAAAGAAAGGGTTGAGTGAACACTCATTATGTTAAAATAACTACAGGGGTATCATGCAACAGTGAGAGGATGTATCTTCATCAATGGGACAGTGAGTATGGACAGCAAGACACAAAGAACCAAGTGTAGCATGGGCATGGAGGTTCATTCTCAGTCCAAATAGCTAAAGATTTGCCCCTGAAAAGTACCTAGGATACATGTAATCAGCTAAGGCTCTAGGTGGATCCCTGTGGTTTAAAGATTATATGACATATAACATATAATGTCATATAAGTGCAGGGTTGATGTTCAAAACCTGCACATTTCAAATAAGAATCTGGCCTTCAACCTACCTCTAAGAGATCATCTCTAGGCTCTTGGAATGTCCTGCCTGATATGAGTGTCTGTTTACCAGAAGCCTTGGGCCACACCAGAGAGTTTATGCTAACAATGTGATATGGTGGGGCCTTCGGCCATGTGGTTGGATTTCTGGAAGGCTGAAGGCTGAGTAACT
Source organism: Callithrix jacchus (assembly GCF_049354715.1). Lineage (NCBI taxonomy): Eukaryota > Metazoa > Chordata > Mammalia > Primates > Cebidae > Callithrix > Callithrix jacchus. The sequence goes on along the minus strand of NC_133517.1, from coordinate 32,822,108 downwards.
AAGGTCAGTCATGCAGGTAGTCCATGCCTACAGGACTGACCCCAAAGAAAAATTCTGGACACCAACACTTGGGTGAACCTCCCTGGTTGACAATATTCCATATGTATTGTCACTCATCAATGCTGAGAGAATTCAGTGTTGTCCATAAAACTCCACTGGGAGAGGACAACTGGAAGCTTGTGGTCTCTCTTGGACTCTGCCCTGAACCCAGCACCTTTTCCTTACTGATTTGAGTATCCTTTACTATAATGCAACATAACTGTGAGTACTGCTTCTTTTTCCAGTTCTGTTGAGTCCTTCTAGTGAATTATTAAACCTGAGGGTTGTCTTGGGATCCCCTAATGCACATAACTGAGGTGCAAACCTACAGGTAGAAAACTCAAGATACAAAAGGATGGATGGTTCTCTAAAGAAAACCAAAGGCTTCTCAAATATTTTCCTAAATATGTTATATTTATACCCATACTGTAGCCTGCATAAACACTAACAGGATCCACAACACTTTATTGTCTTCACCTGATGGTCATGAACATCCTAAACGCCCAACTCTGCAGTAAACTAGAACCTGGAGACATACAGGTTTAGGTCTGAATCCTGGCTCTGCATCTTACAAGCTGTGGGATCTAGAACAAGCTTTCGTATCTTCATCTGTAAAATGGGACTATTAATATCAACCTTTGTAGGCTTGTTAGGAAGATTAAATAGATGGAAAGCACTTAGCAGAGTGCTTCATGCAAAATAAGGGCTCTTTATGCAGTAGTTATTATCTATCATCATCATATTGCATCCTCAATAGGCACTGCATTCCCAGGCATTCAATAATATCTATCTAATGCATAAATATTCCTACCTGAATATCAGTGGCTGGATTCCAATCAATGTCATAAAGAATTAAGTGAGATCCTCCAATAAGGTTAAGTCCTACACCACCAGCTTTTGAACTTAACAAAAAAATAAAAACAGAAGAGTGTTGACTATTAAAGCCATCAACAATCTGCTGCCTTTGAGAGATTGGTGTTTGCCCATCAAGTCTTGTATAAGCATATCCATGACGCTTACATACTTCTTGTAAAATGTTCAAGGTTTGTGTATAGTTGGATACCAACACCACCCTGTCAATCAAAAAGAAAGATTCTTTAGATATAATTTAAAGGCAGCTTTAGATTGTCTTAGTTGAAAGAAAATACCACAATAATATTATCACTGACATTTAGAGAGTGTGCAACAATGACCCTGTACAATTAAAACAAAGGTATTTCTACATAATCCATTTTAAAGTCAATATCTAAACTTCCAGTTTTAAGACAGTGAAGCAAAGACCTTTCTGCCTTCTTCATCTCTCTGACGTCACTCTAAAAATATCAAGAGAATGAGCAAAATACAAAAATGAACAGAAACACTAACTCTGAAGATATCTGAAAACAGAAAGCATAGTGAAGCAGTCACCTGCTTAGGAGTATACAAAAAGTGACACCTACATGCGCAAAAAGGGAAATTCCAATAAGAAACAAATGAAAGTTCATTTGCATCACAGAATCTTCCTAAGGTACCTCAGAAGGAAGGAGTTTAGACTGAAGCTATTACAACATTGGTACATAGAACCCAGGCCCTGCTCCCATGTGATCAGCAGTTTTCTTTCTCAAATAAAATATTTATTCTCTGGAGAAAATAAATCAAAGAAACTTAGACCAGGGAACCAACTGTAGAAGGCAGAAGAGCCAATGTAGTGGCATATAGCTTTAGCACCTGCTACTCAGGAGGCTGAAACAGGAAGATCACTTAAATCCAGGAGTGTCAGTCCAGCCTGGACAATACAGCAGGACCCTGTCTTAAAAAAAATTGTTAATGAAAGTCTAGATACTGAATTAGATCTCTCTCCCCTTTGCCTGCCAACTACCAGAACAGCAGCAGACAGGCACCCCACATACCAGCCCAAGGAAGATATTACTAAAGGATTCATCTATGGAAAGACTTAAAGGATTCCACAGAAAAGATCCTATTTGAGGATAGGGAGTCCTCAAATTAAAAAGCCACCTTGCCGCCCGATTACCCAATAATGGTTACCAGTCAACGAGCCCTGCCTATTTGTACAGTCTTCAATTAATGTTTTACTGCTTCAATCTTAACTGTGGACACCAAGGAACGCCAGCTATTTGAAGTGAGCCTCAACATGAAAAGGAAAAATTAAAACAAACAAGAAAGAAACCTGAATTAAACAGAGCAATAAAAAAAAAAACAGAAGATAACTTTCAGAAAATAATTAATGGCCTCAAACAAGAGCTATCATTCAGTGGAAGAGGATGCAATTTTTCAAAAGGAACAATCAAGAATTAGAAAAATATTTTAGAAATTTAAAATGATAGACAACATAAAGCTTTAACAGGAAAGCTGGAAGATAATAACGAGAGATTGTCAGGAAATACATTAAGAAGAACAAATGAGCTCGGTGCGATGACTCATGCTTGTAGCCTAGCACTTTGGGAGGCCGAGGTGGGCAGAGCACCTGAGGTCAGGAGTTCAAGACCAATCTGACCAACACGGAGAAACTTCGTCTTTACTAATTACACAAAATCAGCCAGGTGTGGTGGCACATGCCTGTAATTCGAGCTACTCCAGAGGCTGAAGCAGGAGAATCGCTTAAACCCAGGAGGTGGAGGTTGTGGTGAGCTGAGATTATGTCATTGCACTCCAGCCTGGTCAACAGGAACAAAACTCTATTGCAAAAAAAAAAGAAAGAAGAAGAAGAAATGATGACTAACAGGAGAGAATTAGAGAATCAATTCATGAGGTTCAACATCTCACAAGAATTCCAAAGAAAACAAGAAATTTTTTTAAGAAAGGATATTTACCAGACATGGAACCTTTAGATAAAAAGGACCTATTAAAAGGTTCCCAGCTCAATGAATAAAATAAGGACTCATATTAAGGCATATCAAGATTATAACTCAAAGGAGGAAGAATGAATTAAAGTTGCTCAAGTTTTGATGAAGAAAAAACAGGTTATATGCAAAAGAATGGAAATTTGAAAATCACTAGACTTCTCAAAAGCAACTCTAAAAACTAGAAGACAACATATAAAACAATGTCTTCAAAATTCTAGGGGAATACTGTTTTGACCTAGAAGTTTATAACCAGGGAAGTTGTCAGTCAAGTAGTAGGGTAGAATAAAGACAGTTTCAGATCTGCAAGAAGTCAAAAAGATTAATCTCCCATCTTTCTTTCTTAGGAAACTACTGCGAGATGTGCTCCAGCAAAATGTAATATTCAGAAAACATAAAATCTAACACAGAAGAGAAGAAAAACAAATTTATAAGTTAATAGGGTTTGGCTCTGTGTTCCCACCCAAATCTCATCTCAAATTGTAATCTCCATAATCCCCATGTGTTCAAGGAGGGACCACAGTGTTCAAGGTGGGACCATGTGGGAGGTGACTGGATCATGGGGGTGGTTTCCCACATGCTGTTCTCATGACAGCAAGTGAGCTCTCACTAGATCTGATGGTTTTATAAGGCAGTTTTTCCTGCTCTTGCTAGCTCGCTCTTTCCTACTGCCCTGTGAAAGGTCTTTGCTTCCCCTTTGTCTTCTGCAATGATTACAGTTTCCTAAGGCCTCCCAGCCATGTGGAACTGTGAGTCAATTAAAACTTCTTTCCTTTATAAATTACTCAGTCTCAGGTATTCCTTTATAGCAGTGTGAAAACAGACTAACACATAGGCAATGGCTTATTTTTTCTTATTTTTTTCTTTTTTTCTCACTTTTTTTGGACTGTACCTAGCAATTTTCTTATTTTTTTTTTTTTTCACTAGGTGATGGCTTTTTAAAAGTCCCAGGATGACAGCTATGGAGCAAGATTAGAGATCAGTTCAAATTGTAGCAGGAAGACAGAGGGCTCACAGAGGAAAGACAAAGAAAATACAGAGGCACTTAGAGACCACAGTGGTACCGCATTATCTGCAGATCAGCTTTCCACTGTTTCAGTTACCTATGGTCAACCTTAGTTCAAAAGTGTTACACACAGAAAAAATAAAACAAAAAAAAACTAGTACATACAGTAAGGTATTTTTGGAGAGAGAGAATGCACATTCACATAATTTTCACTATACTACACTGTTATGATTGTCCTATTTTATTATTGTTGTTAATCTCTTACTGTGCCTAATTTATATAGTAAACTTTATTACTGGTATGTATGTATATGAAAATACAATCCATATAGGGTTTGGTACTATCTGTGGTTTCAGGCATCCACTCAGGGTCTTGGAATGCATTCCCAAGGATAAGATGGAGGGACAACTTTAAATGGCCAAAGAGCACATTAAAAGGTGCTCAATATCGCTAATCGTTAGAGAAATGCAAATCAAAACTACAATGATATACCACCTCCTACCCACTAGGATGACTATTACCAAAAAAATAGAAAATAACAAAGTTGGTAAGGATACAGAGAAATTTGAACCCTTACACACTGTTGGTGGAAATGAAAATGGTGCAGTCCACTATGAAAAACAGTGTGGCAGTACTTCAAAATATTAAAAATAGAATTACTACATGACCCAATAATTCCACTTCTGGATTTATATCCAAAAGAATTTATAGCAGGGTTTTGAAAGGTTATTTGTACACCCGTGTTCACAACAACATTACTCACAAGAGCCAAAAGGCAGAAGCAACCTAAGTGTTCATCAATAGATGACTAGATAAAAACAAAATGTGTATATACATACAATGGAATATTGCTTAGCCTTAAAAAAGGAAATTCTGACACATGCTACAACATGGATAAACCTGGAGGACATTATGTGAAGTGAAATTCGTCAGTATCATAAAGAAAAAAAAACTATGTGATTCCACTTATATGAGGTATCTAGAATAGTCAGAGACAGAGACTACAAGGGTAGTCCAGGAACTAAGGGACGGGAAAGTAAGGAGCTGGTATTTAATAGATATAGCATTTCAGTTTTGTTTATAAGATGCAAAGAGTTCTGAACACTGATTGCACCAGGATGTGAATGTACTTAACACTACAGAATTATACACACAAAAATGGTTACGATGGTAACTCTATGTTATGTGTATTTTACCACAATTTTTTTTAAAGAAAAGTCCATCTCTTCAGATAATGTGAAGCAATAGAACAAAGACCCAACCTTGCCACTTATGAAAGTGTAGCTTCTCCTTCAATGAAACATGGCAGTGTTTAGGTTTCTTAGGGACCCACAAGCAGTCAAAATGACCATCACACCTATAATCCCAACACTTTGGGAGGCCAAGGTGGGCAGATGGCTTGAGCTCAGGAGTTAAGAGACCAGTCTGGGCAACATGGTGAAACCCATCTCTACAAAAATACAAAAATTAGCAGGGCATGATGGCACATCCTGTAATCTCAGCTACTTGGGAAGCTGAAGTGGGGAGATCACTCGGGCCCAGGAGGTCAAGGCTACAGTGGGCCCAGATCGCACCACTGCACTGCAGCCTGTGCCCCAGAGCGAGACCCTGTCTCAAGAAAAAGAAAAAGACCACCCCAACTTCAATCCCCAAATATTTTTATTTTTCTTAATCATTACATTGTTCTTCATTCTCTTCTTCCTTCTTGCCACAAGAGGGAAACTTTTCCCTATGATATCTTCAAAGATAAATTCTCACACCTATATTCAATCTGCATCTCTTCTCATTTCCCCTAAAACTCTTTTCACTTATTATCCTTTGTCCAATAACAACCACCTATCCTGCCCACCCTTCAGAGAGGAGAAAAAAAAAAGATCCAGTTAAAAAAAAAATAGTAAGAAGATAATAGTAAAATATAAATAGAAGCTGAAGTGAAAGTTTGCACTCTTACACTCAAATTGGGTCACAATCTGCATATATACATCTCACATGCCCTTTTGAACATACCAAATATTATCTAATAAAACATGTGAGAAGCGCTCCATTGGTACAGATGTAATGAGAGTACAGAGCAGGGGAATCAAACTCAATCTGAGACAGGAGAAAGCATGTAAGCTGAGTCTTTTGTTGTTGTAGAAAAGGGGTCTCACTCTGTAACCTAGGCTGTACTCCAATGCCTGGCCTCAGGCAATCCTCCCACCTTGGCCACCCAAAGCGCTGGGATTATAAGTATAAGTGACTGCACTTGGTCTGTTGAGTTGAGACTTAACAAAGAGAAAAAGTTGGCCAGAAGAAAGAGAAGCAGAGGTAAGCCAGGCATAGAAACCTGCGACATGTAAGAGCAGAGAAGTGGGGCAAATTACAGGTTCTGCGGATGGTTTGGTATGACTGGACCACATGGTATATGTGAAGGAGTGATGAGAGATAAGGCTGGAAAGGAGGCATTAACCATATCACAAAGAGTCTTGCGTAATGTGCTAAAGAATTTAGAAATTTCTGGAAGATAAATGGGAGTCTTCAAATGATTTTTTAAGAAAAGGAGTGAAATGCTCATATTTATATTTTAGAGACATAATTTAGGGCAATGTTGAGTATGTCAAGGGGCTGAAAGTAAGAGGAAAGTAGTTTATAAGAGACCAGCATAACCCAAATCAGTCACTTTAAGAATCAAAACAAAAATCTTGGTACCAGAAAAAAGAGGATGGATTCTTGAAATTATAAAACAAAATCAATAGAATTGAGTGACTGACAATGTGGGATAAGTGAAGAGGAAAAGTGAGTCTATAGTAATTTCCAGGGTTTTTGCTTGCATTATGGTACCAAGGAATAATAGGACAAGATCAGGCTTGCAATAACAAAATGATGGTTTTGTCACATGGTTTTGGTCATGGGAAGCTTACTACAGGACATCAAGATAGATTTAGATGTCCATTCAACACTTAAAAGATGTAGAAATTAGAAGAGAGAACTGAACTAGAGATATAAATTTGTTTCAATATCATATGAGTTTGGTATCCAAGAAGATATAAAATATATATAGTCATTTGATTAAAAAAAAACATACACACACACAGCTCATGGTACAGTCCTGTGTGTGTGTGTACACGCACGTGATAGTTGAAAGTACAAGGAGTAGAGCACTCAGGAAGTGTGTTAAGAGTGAGAAAGTTAAAGAGAAGATCCTAAGCTGTATCAATATTTAAGAAATAGTAGAAATAGAAATTTCATTTGACCCAGCAATCCCATTACTGGGTATATATCCAAAGGACTATAAATCGTTCTACTATTAAGGACACATGCACACAAATGTTCATTGCAGCACTGGTTTACAATAGCAAAGACCTGGAATCAACCCAAATGCCCATCGATGATAGACTGGATTGGGAAAATGTGGCACATATACACCATGGAATATTATGCAGCAATCAGAAATGATGAGTTCGTGTCATTTGTAGGGACATGGATGAATCTGGAGAACATCATTCTCAGCAAACTGACACAAGAACAGAAAATGAAATACCGCATATTCTCACTCATAGGCGGGTGATGAACAATGAGAACACATGGACACAGGGAGGGGAGTACTAAACACTGGGGTCTATTGGGGGGAAAAGGGGAGGGCCAGCGGTGGGCGGGGCAGCTGGGGAGGGATAGCCTGGGGAGAAATGCCAAATGTGGGTGAAGGGGAGAAAGGAAGCAAAACACACTGCCATGTGTGTACCTATACAACTGTCTTGCATGTTCTGCACATGTACCCCAAAACCTAAAATGCAATAAAAAATAAAAAAAGAAATAGTAAAAGAAGAAAGGATTCCAAAGAAAATTGAGAAACAAGAGTTATATATCAAAAAATATCACTAGGTTTTTAAAAGTATACAAATGTTTAGTTTTTCTGAAAACTTACACATTGTTAATCACAAGTTTACAAAATACTGGGAGCTAATCATACTCCCAAAGAAGAAAACAACTTATTTTTAATGTTTTCTTATTTTAAAAGGGAAATAGAAAGTAAAGACATAGTGCAAACTGAAACTCTATGAGCACTTGCCAAGTTTGTTAAATCGATCTTACCTTTCAGTAGGTCGAAGTTCATGGATAACAGCTAAGAGCTTTGACAGCACCTGTAGTTTTCCTGACTCCTTTTCAGTAAATAGGAGAGGGTTGTAGTCAGCAGGAAAGACACTTAGCAAGCCTTTGTATAGACTCTTTTCTTCATTTTTATCACAAGTTGAGCTACATTCTTTTTCCTATTCAAAAGGATGATTGTTAATGTTGGCTCATGTTTGTGCTTTTTAATTAGGAGAGGAAAATGCTAAAATCATGGAGGGAAAAAGGGAAAGATTAACAGCTATCTGAAAGTCCACGAAACTTAGAAAAATCTTTATAGGTCATGATTTGATCATTTTTTAAAAAAGGTAACATGCATTCTACCGAGTTACTTTCAGAGCAGTTCTAATGCAGCTCATACTGCCTGCTACCTTCACCCTACAAGTGTAGTATTAATAGTTCCCACATGTAACTACAGAAGGTAGAAGTAGACAGAGAAAGGAGAGAGAGATAAAGGGCAAACAGTGATACAAAATCCATCCTCTCCAAAACCCTAATATTTTGCATCTTTGATACATCTTTTTCTCTGTTCCTCTCTTTCCTCCCCTCACTATTAGTTTTCTCTCCTGAACTGTGGGCTTCATATAACACCTCCCAGGTTACATTCAAAAACAAGCACAATCATTTACTTAATCTTACCAGCTTCTTCTGTAAAAAAGGAAGAATTTCACCAATAAATTAACAGAGAAATTTATTCTTACAACAATGGTTTTTATTTCACCAATAGTTTTAGAATAAATTTATTCCAAGGTGATTATCAGCACCTCTGAAATTTCCCCTCCAAAACCAGCTAGCCTATATGTAAACATATAACTAGAGATCAGAGATATTAATGACTATATCACTTTTTTGGTGAAATTACTAGAATTGGCGGACCTCTTCACTCTCTCCCATATTTACTAGATTTATCACTGTTTTTAAAACTTTGTTCAACCAATACCTCTTGTCTGGAATGCTTTTCCATTTTGTTCAATTACCCCAATCCTATAAATACTTGAGGACCCAGTGTAAATTCTACCTGATTATTCATAGCTTGTTTGCACTGAGTCTTAACCCTTATGGTTACACAGTACACTTCAGCTTTGACCTTATCTAATTGAACAGTTAATGATATGCAGTTGACCCTTGAACACATGAGTTCAAACTATGCAGGTCTACTTACATTCAGATTTTCTCCCACCTCTGCCACCACCCCTGAGACAGAAAGACCAACCCCTCCTCTGCCTCCTCTCCTCTTAGCCTACTCAATGTGAAGAGCTTTGTGAGGATCTCCTTGCACTTATTGAATAATAAATATATTTTCTCTTCTTTATGATTTTCTTAACATTTTCTTTTTATAGCTTACTTTACTGTAAAAATACAGTATATAATATACAAAATATGAGTGAACTGACTTTATGATACCGGTAAGGCTTCTGGTCAACAGTAGGCTATTCATAGTTCAGTTCTGGGGGAGTCAAAAGTCATACATGTTATAAAGGGATTTTCAACAATGCATGCAGGGGTCAGCAACCCTACCCTCAGGGTTGTTCAAGATTGAATTACTTTTTTATACTTCACAAATGTTTTCCTGTGTGTTGCACTCCCTCTTAAGTAATACCAGAAACACCTTAAGGGCAGTGAATCTTGTGTAAAATATATAAAAATGCTGGGCACAAACTACTAATTTTAATTTGGCTTAATGTCAAAATATAGCAATATTTAGGCATAGTCATTTAATTAAAACTAGGAACTCTAAGATATTTCTATCACTGGGACATATGAGGAGAAAGAAGTAGTTGCTGGCTGCTTTGGGTTAGCTCTGCCTACAACTTGGAAAGATCATCAAAGAACCACCGGCCCAGGGTCTAGTATACACTTTTTCATCTTCAGAAACTTGAATATGCTTAAGCTCTAAAGAAATTATTCATATTAACCAAATAAAGAGACTGAATAGGTCAGAATGAAAATTTATTGACCTATAAATGAGACCTGTCTATTTAAACCAACTGGTCTATGCATATGCATTCTATCCTATGAAAGAACGTCCCCAGGGAAAGTCAAACCACTAGCAGAAGGTTGTCTGGTGATTATTAAATTAGAATACAGGGATATGGGTGATCTTTTTTTTTAAGAGACCAGGTCCTCCCTACGTTGCCCAGACTGGTCTCGAACTCTTGGCTTCAAGCAATCCTCCCACCATAGCCTTCCAAAGTGCTGATATTATTGGCGTAAGCCACTGCCCCTGGCTAAGATGGGCAATCTTAATGCACAAGTTCTTAACCAAGAACACATATTAGAATCACTTGAGAAGGCTTTTTAAAAATTCTCATGCCTGGTCCTACTCTCACAAACTCTGAATTAATACATAAATGTTGAGACCTGGACTAGTATAATTTTAAGAGCTTCCCAGAGAGGAACATTACACACCATGGCTTGGGGCATAGGGGGCTAGGGGAGAAATAGCAGGGGGTGGGGTGATTGGGGAGGAATAGCATTAGGAGAAATACCTAAGGTAGATGATGGGGTGATGGATGCAGCAAACCACCTCCATTGCACATGTATACCTATGTAACTAACCTGCATGATCTGTACATGTACCCCAGAACTTAAAGTATAATAATTAAAAAAAAGAGCTTCCCAGGACATTATAATAAGTACCACTAATTAATAATTGACTAATAGATAGTATCTTGACACTGTGACAGCCTGATGCAGCATCTTCATTGTAGAGATTTACCAGTCTAACTTCTCATATCAAGCTAATCAGGATACTATCTCTTCTGACTCCATGTAACCCAATACCCTTCAATTATGAGTTAGGATATTGTTACTGGTTACATTCTATTCACATTTCTTAATGAAAAACCTAACATCTTAATTGAACTTGGGAAACAATCTAGTTTCAATAGAAACACAATTACAAGTCATTGCTTAAAGGTTAATTATACATGGAGAAGGCTCATTTCAGTCCTTTTATATCAATCCTTATTTGCTATAAAGTTAGAGAAAAGGCTTTTCTGAATAAATGCCAGATTGTAAATTATGTACCCTATTTGAAGTATCCTATGCCTATTATTAGTAACTGCATGGCAACAGTGGAGAAACACTCAGAGGCCCCTGCCGCTTTCTTCAAGAATGTACAAGCATATCCTAAATTAACTGGTATACTCTGGGCCATCAGAAGGTCTTCTTTTTAAGGAAGAAATTTTTGGCTATTTTTACTGGGCTTCATGCCCAAAGAGTTTAATTTTTATCACTGTATATAGAATCAGTTTCTTTAAAAGATGCTTAATAAATTGCTGCAACCCCGCCTACTGCAGAGTTACATAACGCTGATTTCTCCTATGATAAACTAAGTAAATACAATCCATTATAGGATAAAGTTGGAGACTTCTGGTAGAGTACTTCATTTTTAAGTATTAATCAATAACCTCAACCATAATGTAGCACCCATAGTTTTTGTTTAGAGGGTTATTTTTTGGCAAATTATGATTTTCTGCTTAAAGAAAAAAATAAGAGTGTAAATTATTCACAGTGAGTTGAGAATAACAGGGTATTAACAGTTATTGTGGTTAGGTACAGTGATTCATATCTGTAATCCTAACACTTTGGGAGGCTGGGGTGGGCAGATCACTTGAGCTCAGGAGTTTGAGACCAGCCTGGGCAACATGGCAAAACCCATCTCTACAAAAAATATGAAAATTAGCCAGGCATGGTAGCATACGCCTGCAATCCCAGCTACTCAGAAGGCTGAGGTAGGAGCCCTGAGCCCAGGGAGGTCAAGGCTGCAGTGAGCTATGATCACACCACTATACTCTAGCCTGGGTGGCAGAGTGAGACCTTGCCTCAAAAACAATGAAACAATCAATATTGTGCTACTTCTATGGCCAAACATTTTATCCAGCTCTTTCCAAAATCTCTTATCAAATTATCACAATAACATTTTCAGGAAGCTACTATTGTCTCTGTTTTCCAGATAGGAAAACCAAGGCTGACAAAGGTAACTTGACTGTGGTTAAACTTGTCCATAACTACAGAACTACTAAGTAGTAGAGTGAGAACTGATTCTGAATTCTAACTATAGAACAAAAAACTGTTACTACTCCAAGCTGCCTTGTGTTCATTAAATATCCAAATAGTCAACCTCAGCTACGTAGCCATTAAAAATCACACTTGTAGAAGCTGTCTAATTTAAGAAAACATTCACATTCAGTGGGGCGGGGGGGACAGATTTAAAAATAATGAGTATAGGCCAGGTGTGGTGGCTCAAGCCTGTAATCCCAGCACTTTGGGAAGCTGAGGTAGAAGGATCACTTGAACTCAGGAGCTTGAGACCACCAGCCTGGGCAATATAATGAGACTCCATTTCTATGTTTTTTAAATAAATATTTAAAAAAAAAAAATAATAGGCATAGCATCATTAAGTTTCTCTAGAATAAGATTATATATACATATCTCTGAGCCCTTATTTCCTCACCAAAAAATGGGGATGCTATTAATAGTACTTGATCCATAGACTTTGGTAAATAATAAATAAAATAACACTAATGAAGTACTTAGTGATTGTTACAGGTTGACCATCCTTTATCCAAAATACTTGGGACCAGAAGTGGTTCATATTGCAGATTTTTTCAGATTTTGTAATACTTGCATATATCTATCTTGGGCATGGGACCCAAGTCTAAATATGAAATTCATTTATGGTTGATATATATACATAGCCAAAGGTAATTTTATACAGTATTTTTAATAATTTTGTGCATGAAACAAAGTTTCCATATACTTAACATCAGAAAGCAAAGATGTCAGTTATGGAATTTCCCACCTATGATATCATGTTGGCACTCAAAAAGTTTTTAATCTTGGCACATTTTGAATTTCAAATGTCCAGATTAGGAATGCTCAACCTGTATATAATGAGTGCTTAATAACTGTTAGCTAATATTATTAATATCAAAATGTGATTTTCCATGATTTGAGCTTAAGATGATTTTTATTTTCTTTGTGATTTTCTGATTTCCAAATTTTATGCAACAATCATGTATCACTTTCAAAATAAGAAAAACAATAAATTATTTTTAATGTCAAATTTTGTATTTGTTAGCACCAAACAAACAAAACTGACAGATGATATTAACATAAAATAGGAAGGGAGACCATGGCAGAGTATTACACAAGATACCAAAGGGGATGGGGCACAAACCGTAGAAGGCAGTACCTCAAACCCATCTCTTCCCTACTTCAGCTCTAGGAATGTAGACATGCTCTGAAGAACAAATAAAAAGCTGGATAAGCTCTATAGCAGAACCATACTAGAGTGCCTGCAGAAGTTTTTGAAAACCCACAAATGCAACCTCAGAAATTAGCCCTATCTGCCCTCTTAGATTCATATACCATAGAACCCTCATATCCCTGACACAGTTTCAGATACTATGCACTTACCTTTATAGAGTTGAACAAAAGGCAGGGATGATTGCACAGTTTTTTAAGAGCTCCTATACAAATTAGATGAGGACTATTTTCCAACAATCCTTGAAGACAGAACCTGACAACCTGAGAATTTAGCAGCTTTCGATACAGCTCAATCTGGAGTGCTACTGGTCGGCAAAAGACTACATTCTCTATTTTAGGTGGAAGATATTTATTTATAATTTCTTGGGTTCTTCTAAGGATAAAGAGTCCAGTAAGGCAAGTAAGTTCAGCTGCTCTTCTCTCTCCCAACTCTTTTTCTTCCTATGGAAAAATAGAAGACTTAAATAAAAGTGTTATAGACAAAAATACACTTAAAATGAACATTAAAGACTTCATAATGATAAGTCATTTACTAATTGCTTCCCAATAAATTTTAAAAGAAATAAAATATGAGTATAGAGATAGGAAAACCAACCATCTCTTTATGTTTAGCATAACCATTTAATTAAGTGAAGTCAGTCTCCTAAATAACATGATATATCCTTAATTGATAGAATCTTAGATTCAATGAATTTAACCATTTTCCTACTTTAAAAAAGTTTGTTTCTTAATTTGTGTTTCCCTTAGTTTGCTTTTTTTTCTTTTTGAGACAGAATCTCGCTCTATCGCCTAGGCTAGAGTGCAGTGGCGCAATCTTGGCTCACTGCAACCTCTGCCTCCTGGGTTCAAGTGAACCTCCTGCCTCAACCTCCTGAGTAGCTGGGATTACAGGCATGCACCACCACATCCCGCTGATTTTTGTATTTTTAGTAGAGACGGGGTTTCACCATGTTGGCCAGACTGACCTGGAACTCCTGACATCCAGTGATCCACCCACCTTGGCCTCCCAAAGTGCTGGGATTACAGGGGTGAGCCACCACATATGGTCTGTTTCTAATTTTTTACCCTTACAGCTAAGTTTTTATTATATTTTATTTTTTTGAGACAGTCTCATGCAGTTGCCCAGGGATGGACTGCAGTGATGTGATCTCAGCTTACTACAACCTCCACCTCCCAGGCTCAAGCAATCCTCCACCCTCAGCCTCCCTGGTAGCTGGAACCACAGGTGCACCCAACCATGCCTGGCTAATTTTTTTTTTTTTTGTAGACACAAGGTCATCCTATACCTTATAGCTAAGTTCCTAAATAAATCTGCTATAATTTCTTTATAATAAATTCCTAAAAGGAGTATTGCCAGGCCACAAGATATACACAATTTTAATGCTTTTGATATATATTGTCAAACTTTCCTCAACTTGTGCCAGTGTACATTCCAACCAACAATTTATATTCCAAATAGCAGACTCTTGTCTACACTTGTTACTACTAGTAAAGCCAAGTTGGGGAGGTGGTAGACCCAGCTACTCAGGAGGCTGAGGCAAAAGGATCACTTGAAACCCAGGAGTTCAAGACCAGCCTGGGCAACACAGAGTGACACCATCTCTAAATAAACACACACCAATTTTTAAAAGTACAAAAGTTATTTTGGTTATTTTTTATAACTCTTGTCAAAACTAGTAAGGATGAACATTTTTATATGTTGTCATTTATAATTCTTCATGAAGTGCCTATTCATGAATTTTAGACAAGTGATGATGTCATGTTCCAAAATAAGGAATGCAGGAAATGAAGGATTGTGGGGAAAAATAAAGAGTTCACTACATTGATTTAACTTTTCTAAATCAAAATAATATGAAGTTATGGATGATTTCCTCAGACATACAGCTTTTTTAAAACTTATTTATTAGAGTAAATTATACCTCAGAAGCAGAAGGTTCTCTTGATAAAATGATGGGTTCTTCATATATTTTCCTATAAGATGACAAAGAGCCTAATATTCCTGGATTTACAAAATCAATTAATGCAAAAAATTCTTGCAGATCATTCTGAATTGGAGTACCTAAAGAGAGATAAAAATGAGGAAAAGGTCAAGTTTGTGCTTTACAATCACAATCACAGGTTTATAGCAGAACCATAACGGAAGTTTGGAGAAATTTTTCCCTAAAAGAAATAAATAGAAGCAAATTACCTAAAACTAAGAAAGAGCAGTCAAAGCAAGTTAAAAAAAAATATATCAGTCATCACGTAAATTTTTAACTCTGGTTTTAATTGCATACTAAGTCCTTACATAGTAGTATAAGTGATTGCATAGTGACTAAGTGCAGGCTCAGAGGAGTATCACTGCTTAGGTTCAAATCCTACCTGCATCATTTACTGCCTGAGTGATCCTGAGAAAGTTATTTACACTAGTTTATTATCTGTAAAATGCAAATAATAGTGGTTCCTAGTGCTGAGAGGATCAAAGTGGTCAATCCATATAATATACTTTGGTGCCTAGAACGCAATAAATGTTCTATAACTTTGGCAATTCTTGTTATTATTATACACACATAATCTTATAGGTGTGTGACTTTGGACAAACTGCTTAAGCCCTTTAAACTCAGGATTTTTTTTTTCATTTATAGAAGTATGAAGATAATTTTCCAGATTAATTATAATGAAAAGTAGAGACAATGTATATAAAGTACCCAGTAAAATGTCTGACACTCAGTAAACATTCATTGAATGGCACCTATTATTACTACCTTTCAAAGTTGTCAGATCAAATTGAGATCTTCACTGCCCAAAGGATTGACACAGACTGTAATGGATTCATATACCCTCTATAGATTACATACAGTATGCAATAGCTTTTGGCTAGTTTTCAAACATTAGCATGTTTCAATAATTAAAATAGTACCAAAAGAACATATATATCAGCATAAACAATGTAATTTCAGATGGCTTTCAAATAACAGACTAGAAAATGTTGTCCAAAGATATACATATTATAATGTGAAAAGTAAATAAAAATGCATTTATTTCATTAAGATGAATGACATAAATTTTTTAATGTCGGGGAATTTAATGATCACCTCCCTAAAACTTAATGGTTCCCCTTCCCCACGGTTGGACCAGCAATTGCTAATTTTTTAAATTTAACACATCTAGTCAGTTTTAAATTTTTAGACACATCATTGAAAGAGTTGGAAAAAATACATGGATTTAGTTAAGCCTCTAAAAGAATATGCACAATGATGACAAATAAAGATTGGGGAGTATAGGAAAGAAGAGAAAGAACAGTAGAAGGATCACTATTGTTGGCTTTCAGACATTCATCCAACCCCAAATGATTAATTAAGTCAATCATAGTAATTCGATCCCCTCCTTTGCCAATGACTGACATACGAATGCGTTTGTGTCTCATACTAGGTTCACTGGAAGCAGAGCCTAAGACAGTGATTTGGTTGCACGTGATTTAGAGAGGGAGAGCTCTCAGGAGAAAAGGAATAATGGAATCAGAAAATGGTAGGAGAAGAAACTAAGCAAGAATGGCCTCAGCCATAATTTAGGTTGAGCTATAAATTACAGGGAGCTGTAGAGCATAAACTGAACTATAACATTGGTCCTGAAATTACTGTGAGGCAAGGGAGCTCCTTACCCCTAAATCAGCCAATCATTGATTGCAAACTATGGAGAATACAGCTCTCATTCAAAGATAATTCTCCAGAAAAGGGCTCTGAGTTGTTTAATCAATAATACCAGCAGCTAAAAGATGATTACAACAGCCCAGAAAAGGAGAGCTAGAAGGGGCACCAAGAGATTCCATCAATAGCATGCAACCCATCCTGGTCAATAAGACATAAGAAGTCATCACAGAGGGGCTTTGGGGAAAGTTTCCTCACTCTTAAACATAGAGAAACAAGAAGAGCAAGTCCTGTTCTCCTCTGGATATCATCACATCTATCTGTGATGTCTGGAACTGCTGCAGTCACTTGCTACCAGCCTGAAGATGAAGCTAACACTAAATATGGCAGGGCAGAGGATATAAAGAACCAGAATCCTTGATGACAATGTTAGATTGATGTAGCCTGCATTACCTTTAGACTTCCAATTATATGGGGGATAAACACATTGGATTCAGATTATCCGTTACTGGCGTCTGAAATCCTCCCAACCGAAATACAAGGGGAAAAATCCTCCCAACTGAAATATAAGGGGAAAAAAAAACTGAAATACAAGGCAAAAGCAAAACTGGAAAAAAGAAGAAAAGCAGAACACAATATGGGAACAGGAAAAAGGATTTAGGGCAGAAAAGAAGAAGAAAAAAAGAGTAAGAGGGGAAAAAAATGAGAAAGGGAATACAGCTACAAGAGAGGACCAATAGTATAGTATAGCATTATTATAAGGGTTTGTCACATTGATTTCTAGTCGTAAGTTAGACCCTCATTTGCTATTTCATTGCTCTTCTCTAATTCTAAACTAGGTAAAACCTGTAGAAGAAAAAAAGAAAAAACTAAAGATTTTCAAATCAAGTTGGTGTATTTACTAAAACTATTTTCAACAGTATGGAAAAGAAACTTCTGGGAAAATGCAAGAACTCCTTTCTCTTCCCTATCTCCACCCTATCCCTAAAAAAAACATAAATAAATAAAAATTTAAAAAGCTTTTTGTTTTTTGTTTTAAAAAAAAAAAAGAAAGAAATCTACCACCCAACACTGTCAATAACCTACACCTATATCTCCTGTAACCTCCACAGAAGCTCTGAGAGCTCTTTATACACACTTATGCTTATAAAGGAATCTATACAGAAAGAGTATATGCTTATAGATATTCGTCACCACATTATTTATGATAGTAATGAATTAAAAACAACCTAATGTTAAATTGTAAGAATAGTTTTTAAGATTATGCAATATTATAGGAAAATGTTTATATGAAAATTATTTTGTACATATGTGTATGTGCAAAAAGATGTGTTTTGTATGTACATGTAAAGAATTTTAAAATATGCATGTATGCTGAGTGTATGTACAAATAATAAAATATGTCAAGTGCTAACAATGAAGGAGGTGAGGTTGGAGGATGATTTCTGTTCTCCAGTTTCTAAGCATTCAATAGCAGTATGTATGTTGTTAAATTTTCAGTCTGTAATAAGAATTTTGCTTCAAATCTCAGATTTATCTTTTTTATGATATAACAAAAGGGCATCTAAGATCTTGTAATAATCATTCAGCTCTTATTGTGGACTGAATTATGTCCCCCTAAAATTTCTATGTTGAAGCTCCATCCCACCATTGTGAGTGTTTTTGGAGATAGGACCTTTAAGAAAGTAATTAAGGTTAAATGAGGTCCTAAGAGTGGGGCCCTAATCCAATAAGACTGGTATCCTTATAAGAGGAGAGGGAGATACTCCACAGATATAGTTGCACAAAGAATAGAGCATATGAGGAATAGGGAGAAGGCAGCTGTCTGCAAGCCAAGTTGGGAGACCTCAATAGAAACCAAACCTGCTGACATCTCGATCTTGGACTTCCAGCATCTAGAACTGTGAGAAAATAAATTTTTGTTGTTTGGGCCACTCAGTCTGTGGTCTTTTGCTATGGCAGTGCTAGAAAACTAATACACCTCTATCAATCAAACTGAATCCTAACCATTTTCCAGTAAATATTAATTCCACAGCACTGGGCTAGATAATACCAGGAAACAAAATCAAAATTATTTTCATTTGATTTTTAATTATTGAGGATCTATTATGTATATAGCACTGTACATACTCCTATACAAACATATACTTTCATAGAAAGAAACAAATCATCTTGGGGATAAAATATCCTGCCCATAAAGGCAAAGAATGCATTCAGGCAATTCTAAGTAGATAGAAACCAACTACGAGCATTTCTCCATTTAAAAGGTTAGTTAGGGCTAGTTTTTACCTAAATTCATAGCTCAGGGGGTAAGAGTGATAAGGACAGCAAAACAGAAACAAGATTGACAAAGGATACAGCAGACAATACTAATGCCTCAAATGAAACTATCTCACTAGTTGCCATCAAGACATTCTTGTTGAATGAAATCCTAGTTCAATTTTCTATTGCAGATTAAATTATTTTGGAATGCCAGTTAAATTAGTATTTGTTTATCATTGAGAATATCAATAAAATTATATATTTTTGCTGCAGAAAATTATCTGATTTTCAAGTGAGGAAGGGAACTACTTTTATTTCTTCGGTACTTTTCAGTAAATTTTATTTATCACTCTTTTATTTCTTTTTCTCCTCCCTTCTAGTGCTAACCATTTTTACTTTATATCTGCAACTAATCTTTAAATAAGCAATACCAACCCCCATCTTGAGCAGTAAGAAGAAACAGTCTTTTTCTCTTCTAACTCAGTGTTACTAAATTCAGCTAACTCATTTTTTCCCATTACTTCATTACTTTTCTAGCCCCAAGGATCTCAAGATCAAAGGCTAGTCAAGAAATCTGAATCAAGCATTGGAAATCAAGTATAAAGAATCCACTCAGCTCCTCAAACAGCCAAAGGCATGAAAATCATTCAGATTATGGTTCCTATTTCCCTGACTTATTTTTTCCTTTAAAAGTGGCATTTTATAAATATTCAATGCCAGTTTTCCTATTCTTTGGTTTCTATATCACTATTATTGACAAATATTTGTTGGGCAAATAAATCTTGGGGGTAATAATTCTATGTGATTTGATCCTAGTCCTTTTGTCTTTTCACTGTGATTAAATTTTAAAAATAAGGTTATTAATCATTTTTTTAAAGTATAGATCATTTTAAATATCACTTTTGATAATGGTTAATATAATCCTCCTATACAAATTGGAAGTCAAATGACAAAGAATTACTTAAAGGTGAGTAATCTTCCCCACCCTAACACAGTAAGAACAGAAGAGGAAGAGTTTCCTCCTCTCTGTTGTTCTGGGGCATATTTCCACCCTATAGGTATAGGAAGGAGGTACGAGTTGTTGGTCATACTTCTTCTCTTTCCTCATTTTAACTTCAGAGGAGAGCTGTGACATGCATAAAGAACACACGAAGGACAAAATGATGATGACACAGTAAGAATAATCATATCCTGACCATTCCTTCTAAAAGGGTTTGAGATGGTAGGGAAAATGAAGCCTTGAGTAGAAAACAAAGGAATTGTAAGTATTAGTAATACAATTCTCTTCTTTATTCTGCTGCCCTGATGGCAAATTGGAAGGGCCATATAGGACCAAGATGAAATATGGGAGAAAAGCTACACTGAGCAACTTAGATCTGACTCTAATCTAGCCTTAAGTAAAAAGGTAGAAGAGGATTCTTATATTTACCATCTATCTCACCTTTCCAGAGAGTCAGGTCCAAAAGCTTTGGCCAACAATAAACCATGCATTACGTAGCATATACATATAAAAATAACTGATATTTGTATTAAACACTTACCATGTGTCAGATAGTTTCCCAAGAACTTTGCATGGATTAACTCCTCTGACCCTCACAAGAACTCTACAAAGTTAGATGGTATTACCATTCCTATTTTATAGATAAAAAAACTGAGGCACAGAAATGCTAAATAACTTGTTCCAAGTTGTACAGCTGTGTCAGACTCAGGAACCAAGCACAAGCAATCCAGTCTAATCTCCTAAATTACTTATCGGATATAATTGTGTTTATTCCTAAAAACCCCAAAATCTGGGCTATAGAAAATTACAGATTTGAAGATTCAGAATCCTACCGAGTCAATTAACACAGATTTATACTAATAAATCAGTTATCTGAATGTCAAGCATCATAGTATAAGTCTATAAATTCACTAGGCAAAAATTCCAAAATATCTTCCCCAAACTGAATACTGACCAGTTAGAATTATTCTTTTATCACAAGAAAGGCTAATAAGGGCTGTAGTTGTCTTAATCGCACTGTTCTTCAACCGATGTCCCTCATCACAGATTAGAATATCAAATTTTATATCCTTAATTTGATCCAGGGAACGAAGTAACATTTCATAACTGATAACAAGAACAGAATAAAATACAGATTTGATGAATTCTTCGACTTTGTGGTCCTGAGGAAAAAAGATAGTATTTTAAAAATCAGGGACAGAAACTATATGAAATCAAATTTAAGTAGCCTATTCATGATAGTTACTTATCAAGAATTGGAACATGTTAACTCTTTGTGCCTCAAAACACCATAGATCAAGTGCCTTAAACAACAAACATTTATTTCACGCAGTTCTGATGGAAAGTCTAAGATCAGGGTGCTAGCATGATTGCTTTCTGGTGAGAAACCTCTTCCTGGCTTGCAGAAAAATGCTTTCTTACTGTATCCTCACATGATATAGAAAAGAAGCTCTGGTGTCTCTTCCTCTTGTTACAGAGGCACTAATCCCATCACATGGCTCTACCCTCATGACCTCATCTAAACCTAATTACCTTCCTACCCCACCTCTTAATACCATTATATTGAAAGTTAGGGTTTCAACATATGAATCTGGGAGACACAAACATTCAGTCCACAACAACTCAAAACCAAAGCTAAGACTCTATTTTTGTGCAAAAGGGTTAGGGAGTTAACAAGTAAAAACTGAATTACTGATTTGAAAACCTAGATTTTTTTTAAATGACTAAGGCTAAACTTTTAAGTTTCTTACCTGATCAACAGTAAATATCTTAATCCTTTCACTTCCTAGCCATTTCTGAAATTCTTTCTTCCAATTATTCACCAAGCTTCCAGGTGTGACAATTAGTGTCTTCTTTATTACTGGCTTGCCTCCATAGGGTCCCTGACACTGCAGGGTCCAGATGAGCGAAATACATTGCAGTGTTTTCCCTAAACCCATTTCATCAGCAAGAATAGCTCCACATCTGCCATTCATTCTGTTAGAAATAATTTTACTTCCTTTAATCACAATAGGAAAATATTTTATGCCCCTAAAATAATCAAGAATGAAAAACTGATATTTTGTAATGACACTTAAGACTCTTTTAGTACTTCATTCAGCTGATTTACAACACATCTTTTGCATCTTTGATAATTATATCCATTACATATTGTCAACTAAATTACCACAACATAAATCTGAAATTAGAGAGTTGAATCTAAATCATCTCTACTATTTAAAGGCTAGAAATGAATTCCAATTTTATATCTGCATTTGGATAATTTAACTATAACTACGCTTCTCATCGCTGAAAGTTGAGCAATTTTTTTCTGTTTCAGATATCAAAACAGTTTAAAATATATTGTTATATTATATTTAATCAGCAAGATCTCCTGAGCTGTATTTTATGAATTCTGTCAGTAAATGAAGTCCTCAACAAAAATAGCTCCCTGCACCATAAAAAAAATTAAACACTAAACACTTGATCTAATACACATAATTTAGTAAAAATTGTCATCCTACAGACCTACTAAGTTATGTAATTAAAAATTAAATGTTATTAGGAATATTATTAGTAAGACCATGTATTTTTACGCCACTTTATATTTTTAAAGACCTTGGGTGTGTGTTTTATATTTTTTAAGTTAACAAAGTCCAAGGGAATTAAGGATATTACAAAAATACGTAAGTATACAGTTGACCACTGAACAATGGTTTGAACTGTAAAAGTCTACTTATATGTGGATTTTTTTCAATAAATGTTACAAATGAGTGTGCCTGCCTCTCTTGCCTCCCTTCTATCTCCTCCAACTCTTCTGCCACTCCTTAGACAGCCAAACCAACCCTTCCTCTTCCTCAGCCTACTCAACATGGAGATGATGAGGATGAAGACCTTTATGATGATCCGTTTCTACTTAATAGTAAATACATTTTCTCTTCCTTATTATTCTCTTCAAGGTTTCTTTTCTCTGGCTTACCTTATTGTAAGAATACAGTATATGATACACAAGTATATGAAATTATGTATAAATTGAGTGTTTATGTTATCAGTAAGGCTTCTTCCAGTCAACAGTATTTTATTAGTTAAGTTTCTGCAAAAGTTATATGCAGATATTTGACTACACAGTGGATCAGCAACCCTAATTCCTGAGTTGTTCAAGAGTCAACTGTGGTTTGTTAGTTAATTGTATTTCTTCTTAGTAGAAATTAAGAACCAATATGCAATTTTATATATGTGTTCCATTTCAAGGTATAGAGAAAAAACTACAAACATAAATTACGACTACCATTTAGGTGGCTGTTTTAGAACAATCACTTAGCAACTAAGGATCAAATGTCAGCCAAATGAGATACAGTGAATAGCAAAGAGAACAGGTTCATCCTTTCATGATAAAAAGAAGGGAGCAAACAGGAAGCCTTTATGGAGAAGATGTACCTTGAGCAAAATTGTAAAGGGTAAATAATTACTACACTAATTAGGCAGTTGAATATAGTTGGAGCTTGAACTGAAAAATATGAAGCCAGCAAAGTAGGTAGAAGACAAAAGATGAGGATAGAGTTTAGACTGTATCTTGTAGATCAGCATCTCCCCAACACCGGTATTTCATGACTACCAACACATTTTTTTGCCATATCTGTGATACTAGGTTATTTATTATTTTTCTTCAAAACAACTCATTTTAACTTTAATTTGAAAAAAAAAAAACTATAAGCATAATTTATCTGTAAAACCAAAAGTTTAATGTGCTACTATTTTTTTCTCGAGATGGAGTCTTGCTCTGTTGCCCAGGCTGGAGTGTGGTGGCGCAATCTTGGCTCACTCCAACCTCTGCTTCCTGGGTTCAAGTGATTTCTCCTGCCTCAGCCTTCTGAGTAGCTGGCATTATAGGTGCCTGACACCACACCCAGCTAGTTTTTGTATTTTTAATAGAGATGGATTTCACCATGTTGGTCAGGCTTGTCTTAAACTCCTGACTTCAAGTGATCTGCCTGCCTTGGTCTCTGAAAGTGCTGGATTACAGGTATGCGCAACTGTGCCTGGCCTAGTTTTCTAATAATTAACTAAATATGCTACTATTCAAATTTTTTTAAAAGGCTTGTCCATTTGCCACCTTGAAATGATCCCATATACTGCCAGTGAAGTAGGGAATCACACTTTGGGAAACACTGCTCTAGGTTCTGAGAGTCTCTGAATGATATTTAATAAGGGAATGCCATGTTCAGAACTGTTTTTCAGAAAACTCAGGAAGGTGACTTTAAGTTGAATACATTTGAGAGACATCAGAAGCAAATATACAAGTTAGAAGCCATTGCAATAGTCTAGACAAAATACAATATTTTTATGACATCAGTTACTAGAGAGCTGCAGTGGAATGACAGAAAAGATTAGGAAACAAATGATATTTAGGTGGTTAAAATAATTAAAAGTTCAGATTTGACTAGATTCAGAATGTGAAAGAGAAGAAATCAAAGATGATTCCCAGACCAACTGAGGTAAGACCTTCAAAAGAAAAAGCAGATTTGGGAGAAAATATGAGTCTAGATTACAGTTTCTGGAAGATAGTATTCCCTTAACTTGTCAACATTCAAAGAGTTCTTAGAGTTGGGGAGAATTTCATTTCCACCTACCTTTAAATGACAAATTTTAAAAGCAAGGCCCTTGGCATTTAAAAACAAGGCAAAAAAAAAAAAGGACTGGAAGAAATGCTAGCAGGGGCCTTTGATTCGTTTTTTTTCTCCTGGTGTGTGTGTGTGTGTGAGTGTGTGTGTGTGTATGTGTGTGTCTCCTCTAAAATATCTTTAAGAGAAGATACTACTCTTCTTTAATCAGAAAACTCAATGCAAAAGGCAAGAAGCAACTTTTTTATCAGACAGAAAGATAGAATAAAATCTTTTTCCAAAATTCTCATAACCAGGCCAGCCGCAGTGGCTCACACCTGTAATCCCAGCACTTTGGGAGACTGAGGTAGGTGGATCACTTGAGGTCAGGAGTTCAAGACCAGCCTGGCCAACATGGTGAAACCCTGTCTCTACTGAAAATACAAAAATTAGCCAGGCATAGTGGAGCACACCTATAGCCCCAGCTACTCAGAAAGCTGAGGCACAAGAATCACTTGAACTTCGGAGGCATAGGTTGCAGTGAGCCAAGATAGTGCCACTGCACTCCAGCCTGGGCAACATAGCTAGACTCCATCTCAAAAAAAAAAATTCTCATAAACAGAATTAAAAACCTCTTTAACTTGCTCTCATGACCCTTTGCCATACTAGCAGTGAGCTTTTATTATACCACATTAAGGTCAACTGCATTTATCTGTTTACTCAAATACTTTATAAGCTACTTAAAAGTAAGGACCACCGTCCTGATTCCTATATGCACACCTCCTAGCAGTATGTCTGGAACATGGCATCGATCAGGAACTATTTTTGGAATATACACACACATTAAGCACTATTCACCTTTCCTACCAATTGAAATTCATAGTGTACCCTCAAGACTCATTATATTATGATCTTCTTAGAAAACGATTATTGTGTTACAAGTTAAATCAAAATTCAGATTAGACTAAACAAATGATTTATTTTCCTACCTCATTCCCATCACACATTCATAAAGGAATATGATTCCTTCTTTCTGATGTGGTCGAAGATGATAAACAAGGTAAGGATCAATCACTACATCCACAAGAGGTAAACAGTTCTTATTGAATACCCGCTGGTGATTCTTATCTGGTCGTGGCATAACAAGGGAATCTTAAAAAATGGTAAAAGTACAAGTATAAATGTATTATAATTTCACTTTTTCAGCAACCAACATTATCTTATTTTCATTACCCTATGATAGAACTGTTTGCTATCATTTGTGGCCAAAAAATCCAAAATTTAGTCACAGTAATGTCACCCAAGGTCACAAAATTTAAAAAGAAAATCTTATTTATGCCTTACTAATGTACAATTTCATGCAAATAATTACAAAGAGCCTTCCAAACTTCATAAACCCAAAAGTGCTTTGAAAGCACTGAAATTCACTATTGTCTAGTAAAGAATTCAGTAAGCCACAACATTCAATAGTTCACTATTCAGAGCAGAGAACTATTTCCAACTGAAAGCACAGGTTGGAATTTTGCCAAGATGCATTTGCCAATGTTCACAGCTTCTCATTTGAAAAGGCTCCCCAAATTTAACATACAGGGTTTCTATCTGTTCAGCCCTATACACACTAACAATGACCATTACTCCTATTAACTGGAACTGAGAAAAAATGATACATTTTTCATTGACTTAGCCACCATTATTTGCTTGAAGCTAATTATTATATTCATGAATGTCGAGTTCATAAACTTTTTTTTTTTTTGGAGACAGAGGCTCACTCTGTCGCCCAGGCTGGAGTGCAGTGGTCCAATCTCGGCTCACTGCCACCTCCGCCTCCCAGGTTCAAACTATTCTCGTCCTCAGCCTCCCAAGTAGCTGGGATTACAGGCTCGTGCCACCACATCTGGCTAATTTTTGTATTTTTAGTAGAGGTGGGGTTTCACCATGTTGGCCAGGCTGGTCACGAACTCCTGTCCTCAAGTGATCTACCCACCTCAGCCTCTCAAATTGCTAGAATTACAGGTGTGAGCCACCTCGCGTGGCCTCATGAACCTCTTTAAAGCAGCATGAAGTCATAATAGAATGACAATGTAATTCTTCAAAAATATGCTAACACAATTTAAAAGACTTACTAAAATATCACCCAAAAAGGCAAAATCAAATATCACTAGAAGGCAGGTCTCAGTTGATAAATCTGAAATTAGATAATAAACCCACCAAAATTATTTGGGGGATATATTTGCATGTCTATACATGTTTATAAAAATTGAATTAGATTAAAAAAAATAAAAAGAAAAAAGAGAAGAATAAGTAGATGAGAAGAAGAGATAAAAAGAAATAGATTCCAGTAGATTGTGTAAATATTCATCAGTGTGGAGCTATATTGTCACAGGAATAAGAGTTCGGTCATGTTTACCATTAACAATTACCCAGAGGATAAGTTTTCTGTGGATCTTCCTGGTTTCCGAGTAACTGAAAGGAACTTTCATCTTTGAGGACAAATTCTTTTTTTTTTTTGAGACGGAGTTTCGCTCTTGTTACCCAGGCTGGAGGGCAATGGCGTGATCTCAGCTCACTGCAATCTCTGCCTCACGGGTTCAGGCAATTCTCCTGCCTCAGCCTCCTGAGTAGCTGGGATTACAGGCACGCACCACCATGCCCAGCTAATTTTTTGTATTTTTAGTAGAGACGGGGTTTCACCATGTTGACCAGGATGGTCTCGATCTCTTGACCTCCTGATCCACCCACCTCGGCCTCCCAAAGTGCTGGGATTACAGGCGTGAGCCACCACGCCTGGCTGAGAGGTCAATTCTTATTAGGCAGAGGACTATGAAGTAAAATTGGGAAATTTAGTCCTTGGCTTTTCTCTATATTACCATAGCAAAGTAAGAGTGTACTCCTTGGGGATTTCCAATCGACAAATGGCCCCATTATTTTTCTATCTTTTAAAAAGGACAACAAGGAAAAAGAGAAGATAAGAGGTGAAAAATCACATACTGCCCAAGCAAAAAGGATTGTAGAATTATAAATCACCTAATAAAAGGCCCATCTTCAAGAAAGAGAAACCTAAACAGTCAAAGTAATAGAACACTAGTTGAAACTTTAAGATGTTTCTTTATCTTTACAGTGATGAAGATAATTGTTTAAGATTAACGTCAGGCATTAGGTGTTTTTTTTGTTTGTTTTTGAGACAGAGTCTTACTCTGTAGCCCAGGCTGGAGTACAGTGGCTCAGACTTGGCTCACTGCAACCTCCGCTTCCTGGGTCCCAGTACAAGCCATTCTCCTGCCTCAGCCTCCCAAGTAGCTGGGATTACAGGCATATGCCACCATGCCCGGCTAATTTTTGTATTTTTAGTAGAGACAGCGTTTCACCATGTTGACCAGGCTGGTCTTAAACTCCTGACTCCATGATTCACCCGCCTCGGCCTCCAAAAGTGCTGGGATTACAGGCTTGTGCCACTGAGCCCGGCCTCAGGCATTAGTTTTAAGTCTACAAACCTAATTCTATCCTTGGCATGGTAAGATAAATACATGAGTATAATTAACCATTTACTATTTACCCAAAGTGCTTTTATACACACACACACACACACACACACACACAAATATAATTCACATGTACACAGATATATATACATTTACATACACATATACGCAACACATAAATGCCACTAAAATGTTTCATTCACTCACTCAGCAAGTATTTACTGGAAAAGAGTATATACTAGACACTCTAAATCTCTATGGTGGGTATTAGGACCCACATTTTACCCAGGAGTAGGCAAAACATTAGGAAGATCAGTGACTACCTCCAAGAGGTCAAAGTACCAGTTAGTTCAGTGGCAAAACCATGATTCTAACTCAGATCTTTGAATAAGCACGGTATTCTTTTCAGTTCTTCACAGCCTTCTGTTGTATGATGGTAAAAGTGCAATGAAAAAGGAGAATAAAGGGTAGAGAGATTGTTAAAAGAGCTGGTGCAACAGACAAAATATTTGGACAAAAAGAGAAAATTCAGCTGCATCAGCTTCCACTCCCTATATTTCAACTGAGTCTTTGGGATAAGCTAATATAGAACTAGGAATTTTTAATTGTGGGTTTTTGTACCAATAATGCCATTGATTATTTTATATTTAGGTAAGTCGGTTTACTTTCTTGGGCCTCAATTTCCTCAAATGCAAAGTGAAGAGCCTAATCTAAATGATCTCAAAGGCCTCTACTTCAAAACTTACGTTTCCATAATACTTGCAGTGGGAAAAATAAGTATTACTTAATATACTTTTATCTTGCTGCTGTTAGGAAAGAAGTCACCTCTATCTCTCAACTTTCACATCTACTATACTATACTTTCATTCAGATTACTTGTCCTTCCCCTCACCAAACAAGAAGCTCTGTGATGACAGTTTTACCTTAGGCCCAACACATAAAAGGCAATCAAGAAATACCTGCTGAATGAACAGTCAAATAAAAGAACAATCAGATACAAGCTATGTTTCTTTTTTTAATATAATTTTTAAAATTGGATTCATCAGTGTGAAAATTAACTGATTGAGTGGAACTTTCACCAGAAAAATATGGACTTTGTATGACATCTTACTATTATTTTTACACACTAATGCCTGTGATCAAGGTGCACAGTCCTGAAACTAGTATAATCATAGTCCAGATTCACAAATTTATTTCTCTCCTTACTAAAAAGTCAGATTTTATTCAAAATTATACACATGTATGTGTATGTATATACAAACAATTTAGATATGTTTCCTTCAACACATGTACAGTATTTTTAATACTGTAGTCTTGGGATTATTCATTTACATATGAAATAATTCCCAAACTATACTGTTGATTTCAACATTAACCCTTATATCAGATTATAGATCTCAAGAATAATGTATACTTTCACCTAAAACTTTTAAAACAAAATTTAAACTTCAAATTCACACACACAAAAAATCCTTTGAAAGTAAAAACAGAAAATTCAAATTATTTTTAAAATCTTACTTGGCATATACGGGTCATGGCGTGGTTTGCAATTTTGGAAATCATTCTGTCTATTTTCCTTTGAACTTGGTTTACAAACGCTTTTGAAAGGGTTAGAGAAACATTTCCTGGCAGCCAGAGAAGAATGAGAGGTAGCAGTACTTCCTCCTCCAAGCTGAAAACACCTGCCACTGCTGAAGTCATCTGGAGAGATGACACCCATGACTTCTATTTCTTTTCCACAAATCATCAGTGTTTGGCCCTCTTCAATCTTTTCAAGCTCTTTGAATTTATAACCAATGCCTTTAAGTTAAGAAAGAAAAAAATTAATTGACACTCTAAGTCACCTTCCCATAGCTGTACAGGAAAACTGTGCTTTGAATGCAAATAGTCTTGTATAATGCATTTGCCAAAATGAAAGCAATATTTAACATTTTGGTTAAAAAAAACACTAAAAATAAAAAGAAATAATACAGCTATAAAATTAGCCATGCTTTAGAGAAAGCAAGAATTTTTTTACTACTGAAAATATAGATGATTGTACTCTATAGTTTTGCCATCTCTTATTTGGAAAAATTGAGCCAAAAAAATAGTTTGATAGGTTATATGTATCCTCCTTTCTTGTAAATAAACTACAGAAACACCATGGTACCTCTATTTTCACTTAGAAACAGCTAGAAATGTGAAGGATACCTAGCAATAAAAGCAGCTGCTACCACAACTGTTTCTGACTGTTCCACATGAGATAGCAAAGCTAAAATACAGCAAGAAGTCACAGATATTCCAAGTTCTAACTCTGTAACAAAACATGAGATATTTGGTAATATTAAGCTTGTTTGATAATTTGATGAACATATATTAAGTGTTGCTGTGTATAAGGTACTGATGAAATATAAATATGAATAAGTCAGTCACAGTCTGCTTAAAATGAGTTAACTAACCAGATAGATGGAATTTTAGACTTCTAAACTTGTCTATTAAATGCATTAAGCTATTTATTAAGGGCAGGAACTCTGTATACCAAAAACTTTTAAGTCTCTAAAAATAATAATAAAAGACTGTCACATTTTAGAAAGTATGACGACCCTTTTCAAGTAGTTGAAAATTACTAAAATTTTCTCTACTGAAACTGGCCTAAAATTTATAACCTGTGCCAATCTATATTTAATATATAGTCCTAAATTATTTATGGTGGAATACTTTTTAATTTTCATTCTCTGATAAAGGAAGAAATTACTTAGCTCAATGTCAAAGATCCATCAGTCCATCCCAATTAAGTACTGGTCTTGACTTATCCAAATTAATAAAGATTATAGTTTTATCTTCACATAAAATCCAATTACTGTTGGCCAGGTGCAGTGGCTCACGCTTGCAATCCCAGCACTTTGGGAGGCCAAGGCGGGCAGATCACGAGGCCAGGAGATAGATAGAGACCATCCTGGCCAACATGGTGAAATCTCATCTCTACTAAAACAAAAAAAAACTTAGCTGGGAGTGGTGGCGCATGCCTGCAGTCCCAGCTACTGGGGAGGCTGAGGCAGGGGAACAGCTTGAACCCAGGAAGTGGAGCTTGCAGTGAGCCAAGATCGCACCACTGCATTCTAGCCTAGTGACAGAGCAAGATTCCATCTAAAAAAAAAATCTGCAATTACTATTAATCTCAGTTTTACATAGAAACGGGAAACAAGAATAACCTTTTAACTTTGAGGCACCTTTAAAGTAGCTCTAATTCCAAGATCCCTCATTTCATTTAGATCCACAGATGATCTTGATCCAAAGATGACTCTTTTAAACATCTCAGTTGCTAGAAGATTTTCTTTTAACTCTTAAACTTTGTTTCTTATACTGCTTTTTTTTTTGCTAGGTATTATGCAATGAAGGCCAACTGAGCCTGATGCATTATCACAAGCTATCAGCAATTTTAGCGTTCCAACGTTGTTTTCTTAGCACCTCTATCGTTACATTAACAAATTTACATATTGTATATCCTACTTATTTAAAAGAAAAACTCCTTAGATTATAGGCAATAACTTGCAAAATTAACCTCAGGTTAATACATTTATTAATGTAATAATTAAGCACCAAGTCCTATGTTTGGATATTTTCATTTTGAAAACCCTAAAATATACCTATGTTCAGTCCCTCTCCCTACCATCCAGGCAAAATAAATCAGAGCCTAAAAGAAAGATCACAGTCTGGGCATCAGCTTGTCTTTTCACCTTTTTTTTCTTTTTTCACCAGAGGCAGGGTCTCTCCAGCCCAGGCTGGAGTGCAGTGGCATGATCAAGGCTCACTGCAGCCTTGATCTCCTGGGTTCAAGCAATCTTCCTGCCTCAGTCTCCCAAGTAGCTAGAATTATAGATGCATGCCACCACGCCTGGTTAACTTTTTTATTTTTTGTGTAGACAAGGTCTTGCTAGGTTGCCTCGAACCTTTGGCCTCAATCAGTCCTCCCCACTCTGCTTCCAAAAGTGTTGAGATTACAGGTGTGAGCCACTACACCCTTAAAAGCACCTTAGGTGATTCTACTGGCATGGTCAAGGTAAAAACCCACTGGTTTAAGCTGAATTTTCATTTTTTGTTACTTGCAACTGTAAGATCATTTTATTATAAACTACACATATGCAAAACCATGCATACTATACCTTAGGGGTAAAAAACATTCCAAGTAATTGTGATAATTTTTCCTCTCTCATTGGCTTTAGAATTTCACTAAAGAGGCAATAACACTGCATGAACAAATTCTCTAAAAATCTAGCCCCAATCTACCTTAACCAACAATTATATGTGCACTATATATTTTTCTTTTTAATTCCTCTAATCACTATACACGGTTACTCCATATTTTTATAATAAATCATTCTATTGTAGATAATTTAGTTTGCTTCAACTCTAACACTGTCACCGCCTTTCACACACTACATTCCTGAAACACTCAACTAGTTTGAATTCCCTCGTGCTTTTGTGCCTTTGCATATGCTATTCTCTCTTGCACATGGCCCTTTCCTATAACTTCCAAAACTATTCATCCTTCAAATAGTACCTTAAATGGTAACTCCTATGAAGCTTACCCCTAGCCTCCTGGGCAGATTAAATGGTTCTTTTATGTCCCACTGCATTTGGTAAAAATTCTCATTGAAACAACTATATTATTGCTTCCTAATCATCAATTACTTTGCGTTGTTTCCACTAAATTGTAAATTATAATCATCTTTGAGTCTTTATTCCTGCATAGTGCCTGGCACATAATTGTTATTAAAAACTATAAACTATATTTTTAAGTAAACAAACATGTAGAACAGATTTTATAATTATAGGTCACACTTAATATTAAACTGAGAGACAATGCAAAGACACTGTAGTTGGTGTTAGCCATTCTTAATTTGTAGGCCTACTTGTATTAGTACAAATTATGCTGGCAACATTTTGTAGCAGAAACAATAGCAACCTCCAGTTTTGACATTTGAATCTAGGTCAGGGCTAACCATTATCTCCTTGCTCTGTTTTTCAAAACATTATTGAGTAGTGCTGAAATTACATATAATTCAACTCCTAAATCATCATATTTTTCAATTTTAACCACTTAGCATTCTGCAACAACAAAAAAAGAGACAGAGAAAATATATCAAGTCAAATTTAGTGTTTAATCTCAGAAAAGTACCAAAATAACTGTATATGGCTGGTTGATCATTTTTGGAGAAAATCAAACCATAGGATAGGATTTGCTTCAATGAGCTAGCATAAGCTGTAAGATTGTCGGGCTCACTAACCATTGTGAGTTGTTTTTTTTTGTTAGTTTGTTTGTTTTTTTTGATACACAATCTCGCTCTGTTGCCAGGCACCAGGCTGGAGTGCAGTGGCACAAGCTCAGCTCACTGCAACCTCCGCCTTCCGTTTTAAGCAATGCTCCTGCCTCAGCCTCCCAGGTAGCTGGGACTATGGCGCGCGCTACCACGCCCAGCTAATTTTTATATTTTTTTTAGTAGAGACGGGTTTTCACTATGTTGGCCAATACGGTCTCAATCTCTTGACCTCGTGATCCGCCCACCTCAGCCTCGCAAAGTGCTGGGATCACAGACGTGAGCCATTGCGCCCGGCCTCATGACATTATTTTATGTATCATACTTAGTTGAGGCATGAACATCCATTAAAGAATACTTACCCTATCTCTTTTTTTTTTCGAGACGGAGTCTCGCTCTTGGTACCCAGGCTGGAGTGCAGTGGCGCGATCTCGGCTCACCGCAACCTCCACCTCCTGGGTTCAGGCAATTCTCCTGCCTCAGCCTCCTGCGAATCTGGGATTACAGGCACGCGCCACCATGCCCAGCTAATTTTTTGTATTTTCAGTAGAGATGGGGTTTCACCTTGTTGACCAGGATGGTCTCGATCTCTTGAGCTCGTGATCCACCCGCCTCGGCCTCCCAAAGTGCTGGGATTACAGGCTTGAGCCAAGGCGCCCGGCCCTCTCTCTCTCTTTATAAAACCCAATTATATTTCAATTATATAACCAGAGATACATACTAATTTCAGGCCAAATCATAAACATCAGGTAATATCACAATACCTCTTCCAATGTCTTTGCCTTCGAAATCCTTTAATGTAAATGACCTTCCTCTTACAATAAGAACAGCATCACCTTCCCACTTTTTATGTTTTTTCTTTGAAGGCTTACACCAAACAACATTGAAATATTTAACTAGGCTATCAGATTTTTCCTCTTGGTCCTTGGACACTGGTAGTTCTTTAGGAGCTGAATGAACTACAATAAAAAAAAAATAAAAATCCACATTATTAAATATGACTATAATGTCTAAGTACTAAGGTCATTCAAACAAAAAAGGCACAAGAAAATTAGATTATATTAAGAAATAGTATGAAAGAATATTTGATCATACCCATATTAGTACTGTCTAAAGTAAGAAATCCAAATATCAGGTGTTAATACTACCACATGAGTACAATGACTGTTAATATCTTACTGCTCCAAAGTCAAATAAATGCCATTGAAACAGAATAACATAATAATCACTGTAAACATTTTAAAACTCTAAAAATTAAGACATTATTTCAGTGTCCATAGCACAAAAAAATATCTAAAATCACATTTTGACAAAATTGATTTAATTAAGTGACATGACAAGCTGAGGAAAAGCAAAGATTGAAGAGTTCTCTGAAAGTAAAACCTGAAAATTTTTGTTCACTTATTTTAATTGATAAATAAAAATTATACATATGTAGGTGTACAACATTCTGTTTTGATGTATGTATACACTGTGGGATGGCTAAATCAAACTGATTTACATTATCCATTACTTCACATAATTTTTGTGGTAAGAACATTTTTTTAAGTGCTACTTTCTCAGCATTTTTCATGCATACATTAACTATAGTCACCATGTTTTACAGTAGATTTCTTCAACTTATTCCTCCTTAACTGAAATTTTGGATCCTGTGACCAATATCTCCTCAATGCCCCACCCCTATCCAACTGTAGGTAACCATCATTCTACTTTCTAAGAGTTTGACTTTTTTGAATTCCACATATAAGTGAGATCACACAGTAATTGTCTTTCTGTGTCTGGCTTATTTCACTTAGCATAATATACTCCAGGTTTACCATGTTGTCACAAGTGACAGGATTGCCTTCTTTTTTAAGGCAGAGTAGTGTTCCGCTGTGTAACTATACCAAGATGTTTTTAATCCATTCACCCATTGATGAACACTTAGGTTGACTTCATATCTTGGCTACTGTAAAAAATACTGCAAGGAACATGGGAATGCAGATATCTCTTGAACATACCAATTTCATTTTCTTTGGCTATATACCCAGAAGTGAAAGTGCAAGTATAAAACACCAAAGTAGAAATGAGAATAAATATTTATAAAATTATTTTGTCTCCTGCTTCTTACTAACTTGTACACTAGATTTTCAATGGCTGGATAAAAGGTGGTTTAGCTGACGACAGAAAAATCTCATTCTCCACATCACTGAAGAGTCTTTTCACTATGTCTTTTATGTCATACATACTTGATGGAAACTATCAAAACAATAGAATTTAAACAAAATGAAGTCATTTTTTTCCTTTTAAAATGCACTATTTACTTAAGTAGGAAAAAAGACAGGAAATACCCTGAGGTCAGGAATAAAACAAGAATGCCCACATCAATTCAACATCATCCTAGAAGTTTCATCTATTACAATAAGGCAATAAAAGTGTACAAAGTATAAAGCTCAGAAAGAAGTAAATAAAACGGTAGCATTTACAGATGACGTAACTATTTACATAGAAATCCCCAGAGAATCTAAAAATAAAGAAAAATAATACATTTAGCAGAGTCACAAGATGCAAGGTTCATATCCAAAAATCAGCTGAATTCTTACAGACTAGCAAGAAATAATCAAAAATAAATTTTTTAATTCCATTCACAGTAGGTCAACAAAACAGACATATGAAATACTTAGGAAAATATCTAATAAAAGGTAACCAAGATCTCTACACTAAAATTAAAAAGCTTTGTTAAAAAAAATTAACAAAGCTCTTATAAATAAGCACAATTCCTAGTTCATGAATTGGAACATTGAATTTTGTTAACATAGCAATCTTCCCCAAAATGATCAATATATTCAACAAGATATCAATCAAAATCCCAGGACACTTTTAGTAAAATTACAAGTTGGTTTAAAAATTCATATGCAAATGGAAATAACGTAGAGTAACCAAAGCATTTTAAAAAAAAAAAAGTTGGACATTTACAATAATGCTGCAATAATCCAAATAGTTTGGTACTGCCCCTCCCTCCATAAAAGACATGTAGACGTTCCAATTACTTAGAAGAGTAGCAAGAAATAGACCCATTCACACATGTACGTCGAAATGGTTTTCAACAAAGGTGGGGAACCAAATTCAATGAGGAAAAGAGAGTCTTCTCAACAACATTGCTAAACCAACTGGATATCCATTTGGAAAAGATAAATATCAACCACTAAACCACCCAATATACAAAATTCAATTCAAAATGGATGACAGACCTAAATGTAAAACCTAAAACAAAAAATTCTAACAGAAAACATAGGATAAAATATTTGTAAACTGAAGATATACAAAGCTTTCTTAGAATGCGAAAGCACAAAACATAAAAATCAAAAATTATAAATCAAATTTTACCAGAATTTAAAACTTTTGCTTTTTGAAAGATGTCATTAAGAAAACAAAAGGGGAGCTGACTGCAGTGGTTCACATCTGTAATCCCAGCACTTTGGGAGGCCGAGGCGGGCAGATCATGAGGTCAGGAGATGGAAACCATCGTGGTCAACATAGTGAAACCCTGTCTCTACTAAAAATACAAACATTAGCTGGGAGCAGTGACACGGGCCTGTAGTCCCAGCTACTTGGGAGGCTCAGGCAGGAGAGTCTCTACTAAAAATACAAACATTAGCTGGGAGCAGTGACGCGGGCCTGTAGTCCCAGCTACTTGGGAGGCTCAGGCAGGAGAGTCTCTACTAAAAATACAAACATTAGCTGGGAGCAGTGACACGGGCCTGTAGTCCCAGCTACTTGGGAGGCTGAGGCAGGAGAGTCGCTTGA
This sequence comes from Callithrix jacchus, assembly GCF_049354715.1. Lineage (NCBI taxonomy): Eukaryota > Metazoa > Chordata > Mammalia > Primates > Cebidae > Callithrix > Callithrix jacchus. Next base: position 32,784,812 of record NC_133517.1, on the reverse strand, counting down.
ACCCGGGAGGCAGAGGTTGCAATGAGCCGAGATCACACCACTGCACTCCAGTCTGGCGCCAGAGACTACATCTCAAAACAGAACAAAACAAAACAACAAAAGAAAATAAAAGGGAAGCCACTGGCTGGGGTAAAATATTCACAGCATATAAGACAAAGGTCTTGTATCCAGAACAATTATTCTTTTTTTTTTCAGAGTTTTGCTCTGTTGCCCAGACTCAAGTGCAGTGGTACAATCTCAGCTCACTGCAACCTCTGTCTCCTGGGTTCAAGCGATTCACCTGCCTCAACCTCCTGAGTAGCTGGAATTACAGGCAACGGACACCACGCTCAGCTAATTTTTATATTTTTACAGAGATGAGGTTTCACCATGTTGGCCAGGCCGGTCTCAAACTCCTGACCTCAACTGATCCACCCACCTTGGCCTCTGAAAGTGCTGAGATTACAAGCATGAGCCACCACGCCCAGCCTAGTAATTCTTATAGTTTAAAAATAAGACAACAAACAAATCAATAGAAAATGGGCAAAAGTCTTAAACAGACAATTCAGAAAATGATATACACAAACAGCCAATAAGCACATAAGAAGATATTTAACATTAATAGTCATCCAGAAAATACATATTAAAAACCTGAAATACCACTTCACAACCATTATGATGGCTGGAATCATAAAGTTAGACAATAAACAAGTCTGATGAGGATATGGAGAAATCAAAACCATCATACGCTGCTGGTGGGAGTGTAAAATGGTGCAGCACTTTGGCAACCAGCATGACAGTTGCTCAAACAAACAAGAGTTACCAAATGACACAGCAATTATACTCCTAAGTATATGCCCAAAAGAATAACAACGTATGTCACAAAAAAAAAACTTGCCCATGAGTGTTCATAGGATTATTAATAATAGCCTAGAGGAAGGAACAACCCAAATGTGCATTCAACTGACAAATGGATAACAAAATGTGGCATATGCATACAATGGAATATAATTCCATCATAGAAAAAGAATAAAGTGGCCAGGCTCCGTGGCTCATGCCTGCATTCCCAGCACTTTGGGAGGCTGAGGTGGGCAGATCATGAAGTCAGGAAATCAAGACCATCGTGGCTAACACCAGGAAACCCCGTCTCTACTGAAAATACAAAAAATTAGCCAGCGTGGTAGCATGTACCTGTACTCCCAGCTACTTGAAGGCTGAGGCAGGAGAATACCTTGAACCCAAAAGGCAAAGGTTGCAGTGAGCCAAGATTGTGCCACTACACTCTAGCCTAGGTAACAAAGTGAGACTCCATCTCAAAAAAAAAAAGGAAGAAAATGAATAAAGTACTGATATATGCAAAAACACGGATGAACCCTGAAAACATTTATGCTAAGTGAAAGAAGCCAGTCACAAAGACCATATATTTTTTAGGATTCCATTCATATAATATGTCTAGAACAGGGAAATCTTACAGAGACAGAAAATAGATTAGTGGTTGCTTAGGCTGGAGGGTAAGGATGGGGTGATCAGGTTAGGAAGTAGGGAGATGGTAGCTAAAAGCACAAAGTTTTTCAGGTATTGAAAATATTCTAAAACTGGCTGTTCTGATGGTTGCACATTAACTGAATATATTAAAAAACAATGAATTGGACACTTACATGACTGAATCATATGGTATGTTAATTGTATCTCCATAAAGCTGTTTAAAACACAGTGAAATAACACCACACACTGATTAGATTAACTAAAAAAGATTTTTTGGAAAATGACCACTGTAAGTGCTGGTAAAGAGAGAGAGCTAATGAAAATATCATACCCTGCTGGAAGGAATGTCAAACAGTACAACCAGTTTGGAAAACGTTTTGGCAGACTCTTTAAAAGTTAAACATACACCTACTATATATATATATATATCCAGCCATCACACTGCTAGGTATTCACCAAGAAAAAAAGAAGAAAGAAAAGTAAGACATATGTCTGCAAAAACAACAACAACAAAACTTGTACATCTCCAAGCCAGGTAAATCAATCTCCCAGAAGCCTGAAAATCCATCATCACTACTAGAACTCAGATAAATTATATCTTCATTACTGGCATTCATGGATTTAGAAAGTCAGTCTTGGCTATCTTCAACTAGTAAGTTATACCCAGAACCACCAAGGTGTTTTTCTGAGAAAACAAGTGATTCATACCCAGCTTGAGTCAGCTCTGTCTGGCATGACCCAATGAACTCTCATCAGTCCCTGAAAAATTTCAGACTGCTAGAACCCTGAGCAGGAACCAAGAAGACACAGGACTTAAGTGCAGCTCCTCCCATTTCCTGATCTTCCTTCCCTAATGAGGGTATATGGATCATCTTTCAGATACTTTTTTGGGGGGGAAATGTGCCTTTAATGTCTCAGAAAATGAACGGGACAGTTTTTTTACTCTCCTCTTTTCATATGTTATTGTGGATATATTTCTACATATTATTAGTCTCTTAGTATTGGACTTTTTTTTAAGCTATATTATACTCAATCTGTAAATCTCTGGTTATTTGTAGAAGACAAAGTCCAAGAAAAGAAATTACCAGTCCAATGAATTTAAAGATTTTCAGACTCTTGATTTAAACTGACAAATTTTTCTCCAGGAAAGGCTGTATCAAAGATATTCCCACCAACCAAGAGTGACCACTTCATTACACCTACATTAGCACAATACATCACTGTTATCTATTTTTAACTATTATATTTTTTTACATTTTCATACAGTAAAATAGACTATTTCTTTTGGTGTACAGCTCTACAAATTTTAACATATGTATAGATTCACAGAACCACCACCACCAAAATCAGAATATAGAATTGTTCCATCACCGCAAAAGACTCCCTCAAGCTATTCCTTTATACTCACACCCTCACCCTATCCAAAACCCCCAGCAATTATGGACCTGTTTTCCATGAATGGTTTTCTTTTTGAGAATGTCAAATAAATGGAATCATACAGAATACAACCTTTCCAAGAAGGATTTCTCCCATTCAGCATAATGTCTTTGGGATTCATCCCAAATTGTTGCCTGTATCAACAATTGATTCCTTATTATTATACAGGATAGTGACAGATAGTTTGAGTTTTCAGCTTAATTTTGATAGCCTTGATTATCATAAATAAAGCTTCTATGGACTTTTTCTGTGAATTCATCTTTATTAATTCAGTTGGTAGAAATTTAGGAACCACAGGCTATACCACATAGCCTAGGTGTGTAGTAGGCTATACCATCTAGGTTTAAGGAAGTACACTCCATGATGCTCACATAATGAAATCACCTAGCAATACATTTCTCAGAACATATCCCTGTCATTAAGCAACACAATTATACTCTAAATCAATACATCGACACACTGTAGTAAAAGGGCTAAACAAAACTTGATTTTTTTTTTTTTTTTAAGACAGGGCCTCACTCTGTCACCCAGGTTGGAGTGCAGTGGTGTGATCTTGGTTCACCATAACCTCTGCCTCCCAGGCTCAAGTGATCCTCCCACCTCAGCACCTTGATTAGCTGGGACTACAGACATGCACCACCAAGCTCAGCTAATTTTTTTTTATTTTTTTATTTTTGGTAGAGACAGGGTTTCACCATGTTGCCCAGGCTGGTGTTGAACTCATTAACTTAAAAGACCCGTCTGCCTGAGACTCCCAAAGAGCTTTTAACAAGGTCACTCTTTGACTTCCTACTTAATAAATTCCTTTCTCCACAGTAAACCATGGGGAAAAACCATAGCATGGAAAAATCAGGTCAAGATTATGTAATGTGTTATATTTCAGGGAGAAATATGTATTGCAGGAAGAAACACATACATAAAAAGAGAAGTTTTTGGCCATGTGCGGTGGCTCAGGCCTGTAATCCCTGCACTTTGGGACGCCAAAGCAGGTGGATCACCTGAGGTCAGGAGTTCAAGGCCAGCTTGGCCAACACAGTGAAAGCCCATCTCTACTGAAAATACAAAAATTAGGCCAGGCGCAGTGGCTCACACCTGTAATCCCAGCACTTTGGGAGGCCGAGGCAGGCAGATCACAAGGTCAGGAGTTCAATACCAGCCTGATGAACATGGTTAAACCTCGTCTCTACTAAAAATACAAAAGTTAGCTGGGCGTGGTGGCGTGTGCCTGTAATCCCAGCTACTGAGGAGGCTGAGGCAGAAGAATTGCTTTAAACCAGGAGGCGAAAGTTGCAGTGAGCCGAGATTGTGCCACGGCACTCCAGCCGGGACGACAGAGTGACACTCCATCTCAAAAAAAAAAAATAAATACAAAAATTAGCCGGGCATGGTGGTGTGCGTCTATAATTCCAGCTACTTGGGAGGCTGAAGCAAAAGAATCACTTGAGTCCTGGAGGCAGAGGTTGCATTGAGCTGAGACTCGCATCACTGTACTCTAGCCTGGGCAATAATGCAAGACTCCATCTCAAAAAAAAAGAGAGAGAGAGAGAGAGAGAGAGAGAGACATTTTCATACCATAAGAAGCTGTCTACCCTATTGTTTCCACTTCAAGTACCCAAATTATCCCAAACCCTCACCGCCTCTGCTTCTTCAAATTCAGTCACTGCTTAACTACTCCAATCTGGCTTCCAGTACAGTCTTCCCCTAAACTGCCCTGTTAAAGGACACAAGGAGCTCTTTGTCTATAAATCCACAGGTTGTTTTTAGTCCTAATCAAAGTTCTCAAAAGCATTAGACAATGTTGACTACTTCTCCTGGAAATACTGAACTATATTTTTGTAGCTTCTCTAACACCCTTCAAATTTTCCTCTTACTTCTTTGCTTGCTGCTTCTTAGACATCTTTGCCAGTTCATATTTCTTCTACCTTTTATTTATTGGCGTTCTTCAAAACTGACTCCTAGGCCCTGTTCTCTCACTGTGTACCACTTCTCTTTAAGTAGCCCATCTACTTCAGTGGCTTCAATGGTACCAACAACGTTTTTCTCTAGCCCAGATTACAACTCTTGATCTGTATATCCAATTGCCTCCCAGACATGTCCACATGTCTCATAAACATCTCAAACTCATCATGTCCACGTTTTCTCCAAAAATTGTTCGTCCTTTCGTTTCCCCATGTCTCATCCTTATTCAAGCCAGAAAACTAGAAATCATCCTTGACACTCTCTACTTTGTCAGTCCCACAGACAATCAACCACAAAATCCAGACAATTCTTGACCCCTACAAGGTTCTCAAAGCTATGTACTGTATCCTTCTTCCTTGCCTCCACTTTTTTCAACTCATCTCTTATCTGGATTTCTGTATTGCTGCAGGAGCTTCCCAACAAGTCTACTGAGATCTTCTTTTGCCACCTCTATTCTCTAAAATCATTTTCCACATTTTTATAGTTATCCATTTTTAAATGCAAATCTGATAATGTATGCCTCTGGCTTAAAATCCATTAGTCTTAGTAATCTTGAAGGAAGCATGCTATTTCCAGCCATAGCTGCTTTTACATGTCTTCTTCTAACGCACTTATCTAAATTAACTTCTACTCTCCATACAACTTAAATTTCCAATTGCCAAATTAGATCAACTCACCCTATTACCTCAACATTTATCTCAGTAATTCATTATGTAACAAAGTATTTAATGTCAGCCTTCCCCACTAACTTACAAAGTCCTGAGAGGAGGAGTCTGTTCTGATTTGTTTATTACCATACTCACAGAACAAGATACTTTTCAAACACTGCTATTTTGATTCTAGGTACATTTTGACTTAATGTTTATAAAAATATTTAATTAAAATACAATTATCAACCGGGCACAGTGGCTCATGCCTATAACCCCACCACTTTGGGAGGCTGAGGCAGGTGGATTACCTGAAGTCAGGAGTTTGAGACCACCCTGGCCAACATGGCAAAACCCCATCTGTACTAAAAATACAAAAATTAGCCAGGCATGATGGTGCATGCCTGTAGTATCAGCTACTTTTACAGCTGAGACAGGAGAATCACTTGAATCCAGGAGGCGGAGGTTGCAGTGATCCAAGAATGCACTACTGGCACTCCAGCCTGGGTGACAGAGATTTCACCTCAAAAAAAAAAATTTATATATATATATAATTATCAGTGGTACAGCTCTTTTAGAATTTTCCAGTTTTGCCAATTCTAAATCCAGTTTTACAATTTTCCAGAAAGGTTCCTCACACACAAAAATTATATATATATGTATATAATTGTTAGGGGTAGTTATTCTGGGACATAGCAAATTAGTCAATATTTTCTGTAATACAAATAGTTGAGATACAGGAGACTATGGTCCACTATCCCGTTCCCTTGTTGCCAATAATCTTGTTTCTACCTTTTGGAGCTATTCGCTCTTTCCAAATGGCCTATGTAATTTTAAAAATGGGACTAATTGTGAAAGAAAATATGTATATACATACACATGTATTTATCTTAAAATTCATTTTTATTAAGAGTTGCTTTAGAATACAATTCTGTACTCATTTCCATTTCTTTTTGCATTGCTAAAGAAATTTTTTTAATTAAAATACAAATCAACAGTCGCTCCGTTGATTTATTTTCACTGCTAAAGACCTGTTTTCTTCAGCAATTAATTTTTATTTTCATTGAGAAAGAACTGTTACCTTCAGGATCAATCATTTTCCAAGTAAACTTAATAACAAAGATTCATTAGTCACTTTTTTATGTACCATATTTCATTGATTAGTGAAAGCTTTTATGAACACGTTCTTTTATAACCATAATTTCTACCAAATACAGTTTTACTGAGTCAAATTTTACAGTTAAATATTATCAGATTGTATTAATCCAACAAGTTTTAGTAAAGAAAATTTACCAGTTTTTCGATAAATTTGTAGCTGTCATGGTTGATTATTTTTATTGTTTTACCAAGCCCAATCTTCCCAGATAAAGTTTTGAGTTTTTAGCATTAACAAAAGACAGAATGCTTCAGTCAATTTTTGAATTCTAAAAAATTTTGCTGGCCAGGTGGGGTGGCTCACACCTGTAATCCCAGCAAGGCGGGCGGATCATGAGGGAGATTAAGAGATGGAGCCATCCTGGCCAACATGGTGAAACCCCATCTCTACTAAAACTACAAACATTAGCTGGGCTTGCCTGTAGTCCCAGCTACTTGAGAGGCTGAGGCAGGAGAATTGCTTGAACGGGGGAGGTGGAGGTTGCAGTGAGCCAAGATCAAGCCACTGCAGTCCAGCCTGGCGCCTGGCGACAGAGCGAGACTCTGCCTCAAAAAAAAAAAAAAAAAATTGCTATGTGCAATTTTTGCCAATTTTAATTAGTTCTCTTTTTGTATTATTTCTACCAGTAGCAGTCACTGTGCATTGAATTAAAAACTGACAAAATATTTCTGCACTGTTAAAATTTGTTTCTCCGTTTTATATTAGGTTATCCAAGAGAAACCCTAAAGAGTGGGTAAAAAGAATGTCTTCAACAAAAGGCTGGGAAAAACATCCTGGAGTAAAATACTCTATTGTATTCCCAGGGTCTAAGAGAATGGCTGTTAGACTCTTAGACCCTAAAATCCAAGACTCTCCCTGCCAACACCCCACCAGCTCCCAGAAAAAAACACTGAACAAGATCATTAAATTCTGATAATTCAGAAATTATTTATAGTTAACTTTGAAACACATAAGATTCTCAGACTTAGATATACCCTTTTCTTTTGCAGAACAGCAGGAAGGCATGAACTATGGAGATAGACTGGCTAGGTTTGATTCTTAAGTCGACCTCTTCCTAACTCTGTGACCCTGGATAAGTTACTTAACTCCTTTGTGTCAGTTTATAAATCTATAAAATGAATATACTGCTACTACTTACTTCACAAACCTACTGTGAGGCAGGATTAGTGAATATATGTAAAACACTTATATCAGTATTTGCCAAATAGTAAGTGCTTCCTTAATGTTTACCTCCATCAACATTTCCCTTGTCCCTTTCCCAGTTACTCCCATTTTTAAAATTATGTAGGCCATACAGCAGGGAATGCAGAGGGCGAATAATTCCAAAAGGTAAAAACGAGATCATGGGAACATGAGATACTGGAACATAACCTCCTATATCTAGACTACTAGTATTACAGAAAATATTGACTAATTTGCTATGTCCCAGAATAACCACCCCTAACAATCCCATGCTATAATTTTAAACTGTAAACTGGGTTCTAATCTATTTCTCCTTGGCCCTATAATGCACTTGCCAAATCTATACCAAAACATGGTCAGCATAAACAAGAGACTTTAAGGCCTATCTGCAAGATTCATAAGGTGACTAGGCACACTGGCTCATACCTCCCAGCACTTTGGGAGACCAAGATGAGAGAATCACTTGAGCCCAGGAGCTTAAAACCAGCCTGGACAACACGGCAAAACTCTGTCTCTATAAAAAATACAAAAACTAGCTGGGTGTGGTAGCAAACACCTGTGGTTCCAGCCATTCAGAAAGTTGAAGCAGGCAGATTGCTTGAGCCCAGGAGGTTGAGAGACTGCAGTGAGCTGTAACTGTGTCACTGTACTCCTGCCTGGGTGACAAAGTAAGACCCCGTCTCAAAAAAAAAAAAAATTCCTAAAGGCAGGATGCTTAAAATCATGTCTTAATAAAGGGAAATAATGTCATTTAATATTATTAGTGGGCATTATCATTTTAATGAACAATTCCTAAGCATAGTCACTCTGGAGTTGAACGACTTAATGGTACATCCCATAAACCTAAAGCCTTTAATATTCTTTTTTTTTTTGAAATGAGGTCTTCAGGTTGGTCTCGAACTCCTGGACTCAAGCAATCCTCCCGCCTCAGCCTCACAGTGTTGAGACTACAGGCATGAGCCACTGCACCCAGCCTAATATTATTTTGTTTAACAATTCTAAATACACATATTGTTTTCAATGGCACAAATGAAATTCAAAATATCTCATGTAATCAAATTCAATAAAGAATGTGAATATTCTTGCAGATTATATGTTTTGAGTTTTAAAATTACCAAGACCTACCAAAATGTTTAAAATGTATTAACATATAACTTCAATATAAATTTGATTGAAACTTTTTATTACACTGAAAAGCATATAAACATTAATATAGAAATCCCTTCAAACTGATAATCAGTTTTCCTTATCTAGTAAGAGACTGAATGTCAAATAAGTATAAAGCAAACCTAGAAGACATTTCTTTGCATTAAACATCATTTTCAGAATTATGTTTTATAAGCATAGCAGAGACTATACACTTCATATCTACTCAATACCTCCTGTCAGAGCATATATGGAACTAGTACTAAGTGGGAAAAAGAACCAACAAACTACAATATTCTCAGATATCTAAATTACCTGCCCAGCATTTTGAATGCACTTAAATATTACGAGTTAATCATCAATTTCAATTTTGACATTCCAATCACTGAACATGCAAAGTTTTTTTGTTTTGAGACAAGATCTCGCTCTGTCGCCCAGCTAGAGTACAGTGGCGCAATCAGGGCTCACTGCAACCTCTACTTCCCAGGTTCAAGCAATTCTCCTGCCTCAGTTTCCTGAGGAGCTAGGATTACAGGTGCCCACCACCACACCTGGCTGATTTCTGTATTTTTAGTAGAGACAGGGTTTCACATGTTGGCCAAGCTAGTTTCAAACTTCTGGCCTCAAGCGAGATCCACCTGCATAAGCTTCCCAAAGTGCTGGGATTACAGGTGTGAGTCACTATGCTCAACCTTTTGCAAATATTAGAGAAAAAATAAAAATGAAAATTCTCATACCCTGTTGATAGAAGTGTAAAATGATATAATCACGTTAGAAAATGTCTGGCAGTATCTTAAAGGTTAAATCTATATGGTTCCCTAATCTAGTATTATGCCCATGAAAAAACTACACAAGAATATTCATAGAATCTTTATACATAATAGCCAAAGTCTGGAAAGTCCATCAAAAGATAATGGATAAATAGTGTGGTATATTTATATAATGGAATACTGCTCAGCAACAGAAAGCAATGAGTACTAATAGAAGGATGGATGAACATGGATAAAGATTAAAAACACTAAGTTAAAAAAAAAACAGAAACAAAGTATGCGTACTGTATGATTCCAAGTATATGAAGTTCTAGAATGGGCAAAACTTATCTATAATTTTTTTCAAATTAAGACAGTGATTGCCTGACATGCTAGAAGACTGATTAGAAGCAGGCAAGAGAGAACTTTCTGAAGTGATGTTTTAAATCTTGATAGAGGTTTGAGCTACACAGTTGTAGATCAAAACTCACCAAATAGTATATTTTAAATTTGTGCATTTCACTGTATGCAAATCTTACCTAAAAAACACACATGCACAAATAAATACTGAACTCTAGTAATACTCATGCTGAAGTACTTAGACGTAAATTATTCTAATTCTACAACTTGTTTTGAAGTTAACATTTTTCCCTTAAAAAAAAAGAATTGGACAGATAAATATGTGATAAAACAAATATAGCAAAACATTAATTCCAGAATCTACATGATAGGTATATGAGTATTTACTATAACTGTCTTTTAACTTTTTCTGTATGTTTGAAGAGTTTCTTAATAAAATGTTAGGGGGGAAAAAACTTTATAAAAAAGGTGAGTTCACATATAAATTTTAAAACACAAAAGACCTGCTAGCAAAGTGTAATTTTAATTATATATCCTTTTAGTTTAAGTTGTCTGGACTGACATGAGTGGTATTTTTCTTTTCTTTTTTTTGAGACGGAGTCTCACTCTGTCACCAGGCTGGAGTGCAGTGGAGAGATCTTGGCTCACTGCAACCTCCGCCTCCTGGGTTCAAGTGATTCTCCTGCCTCCCGAGTAGCTGAGTCTACAGGCACGCATCACTGTGCCCAGCTGATTTTTTGTATTTTAGTAAAGACAGGGTTTCACCATGTTGTCCAGGATGGCCTCGATCTCTTGACCTGTGATCCACCTACCCTGCCCTCCCAAAGTGCTGGGATTACAGGCGTAAGCCTCCATGCCCAGTGGTATTTTTATTTTTATGTACTCATTTATTTTGCTTTCCACTATTACAAAGCAATTGGAAACTAAAAATAATATCCTCAAATTATAACTACTAGCTTTAATCAATATAAAAGATATATAAAAATATATTGAACAGTTTCTCAAAATTGTATACAAAGATTTTGCATGACTGTTAATGTTTAATAAGGTTGCTTATTCTAAAAAGTTACTCTTTTGTTTAAGTATGCAACCATATTTCATCTAATTAAAGTATTTACAATAAAATTCACCATCAAATATTTGATTTTGAGAAGCTGTGGATCTTAACATTTGAAAAAAAATGAAATGTGATATTTAAATACGGTACATTGGGCATCTATGATAATTGTCTAAATAAATGTATTTCAATTATGCCTCATCAAAAAATGTTATCGCTACAGTACTGAATTATTTGTCTTAACGGCACACAAAAGAAGTACACGAATCAGTACAAAGTATTATCTTGTATTTAAAAGAACATGTGTTAACAAGGCATTTAACCATCATCATCTACAGTATATATTAAACACAATTTATTACACTCTAAGTTATTTAAACATGTGTATTTAAAATTTGACATTACTCTAAAAGAAGGCACATAAAAAAACTCATATTTTAAACATTTTCACCTAAGTAAAGATAGAACAGGGTAGAGTGACTCCTTTAAAAAAATGAAATAACACCAAGTTGATATCTTCTTCATCATACAAAAAAGAAAAATACTTAATTTGACTATTTTAAGAAATATGGCATTCGTTAGAAATGAGTTTCATTGACTTTTCTTAGGATGTCATTACAAATCATAGCTAGTTTAGAAAATCATAAGTTGTAACAACATATCCATTTACATTCATATAGATAAGAGAAAGACAGGAAAGTGGCTATCTACTATCTGAATTACTAATGTATTAGATGAAATAATCTATTTATTTAGTATATTTCTCAAATGTAATATATTTCTACAGAACCAAGTCTACATTTAAAAAAAACCACTGTTCTCTGTGTTCACCCAGCATTACATTTTGTAATTAAAGCTCATGGCCCCCAAACAAGTGTCTATGGTATGCAGGATGTCTCGCGGCTTAAGTTATAGTCATCCCTCAGTATCCAAGTGGGATTGGTTCTAGGACGCCCTCTACCCCATCAAGATCCACAGATACTCAAGTCCCTTATATAAAATGTTTGTATTCACATACACTTTACACACATCCTTCCATATACTTTAAGTCATCTCTAGATTACTTACAATGCCTAATACAATGTAAATGCTACAAAAATAGTTATGCAGGATGGTGAGCCCCAAAATTGGCAGTTAGCCCAACTCCTATCTCAGTTATGCTGTATTTTTAAATTCTGTATTACTTTTTTATTGTTAATTTTTCTTTTGCTTCAATATTTTCAATCCATAGTGGTTCAATCTGCAGATGTGAAACCTGCAGATAAAGAGCCAAGTGTATATTCCATTGATAGTAGCAAAATTTCCCCTTAATGAAACTCGTCCTCAACAAAAACTGCTAATGTTTTTGCTAATGTAAGTAGTCCCCAAACTCGAAAAAGTCTCAATGTGAGAAAGAAGGAAAAAAAAAGGTTTGGTTCCAAATTACCCTAAGATACTCTGTAAGACAATAAACAGCCTCCAAAAAGGATTATATGGTCAAATAAATAATTTTCTTTGTACAGGAATTCTCATAAACTATATACTATGCTAAACATGGTTGTACAAGGGAAGGTAGACAATGAGCAGAATTAAATGCATTTAAACTTTTGCAAATAACAAGATTGCCGGGCACAGTGGCTCACGCCTATAATCCCAGCACTTTGGGAGGCCGAGGTGGGTGGATCACGAGGTCAAGAGATCGAGACCATCCTGGTCAACATAGTGAAACGCCGTCTCTATTAAAAATACAAAAATTAGCTGGGCATGGTGGTGTGCGCCTGTAGTCCCAGCTACTCGGGAGGCTGAGGCAGGAGAATTGCTTGAACCCAGGAGGCAGAGGTTGCGGTGAGCTGAGATCATGCCATTGCACTCCAGTCTGGGTAACAAGAGCGAAACTCCGTCTCAAAAAAAAAAAATTAAACAAGATTGACTGGGAGAAAAAAAGATTGACTTGGAAAAATTGCTGCAGTAAACTCAGAGTGTGATTCTGGTGTTTAAAATTATGTACAAATAGGTTTCTTACTGTATATAGCCCCTAAATGCTAATGAATTGTGTCATCTAACACACTAAAGAAAAAGCAATCTGAATGCTGGAGAAAAATATGATTGTAGCAGACTGTGTTTATGCTATTTTATGGTCAGCAAAGGAATTTTCAAGGGCAATTTTGTGTATACATAATTTTTACTTTTCACAATTATTTCAGAACTTAACCACCAAAAAAAGATGTCTTTTCTAGAAACATCTCATAGAATTAATGTTCCACAGAACACACTTGGGAAAACTCTGATTTGCTGTACAAAGCCAACATTCAAATCGAACATTCCATTATCAATTCATGCTGAAACTGTAAAGTGAATTACATCTCATATATCTGCTTTCAATAATTTCAAAAAATAAAGCTTACTAATGCAAAGATGTATTTACTATAATTATACTGTGAAACATTACCTCAAATTGAGAATTACAAAATTCATTAGACTCAAAGAGATGTCATAGCACAGATTAAAGAGAAAAGGTAACATTGTCAAAATGATATGCCACATTATATATTCAGGACATCTTTATAATTAAAAAGTTAACTCTACCAAGCATAAAACACCTTCGTTTTAATCCAACCAATGAAATTAAGCAGTCAACATGCTAAAATAGTACCTTAAGAGTTCATTTTATATTTTTTTCTATTTCTATAGCCATGACTTAAATTTCTGATTTAAGTTCCTCTCAATACCTGTCTTTAAATGCCACTTCTCCTAAATCACAACTATAATCAAATGAGTCCCCTAATACAAAGCCTTCAATGGCTCCCCATTGTATAATCAGTTAAGTTTCACTCATTATAAATAGTATTTAATGTAATTCATAATATGGTACCAACTACCATCCAAATTTATATCCCTCAGTTCACTTTCAACTGTTCTTCAACAAAAATTTTGAGACTAGTATGATTTAGGCACCAAGTGAGATTCTAAAATACTCTGTTTCACTGGTTCCCAAACTTTAGCATGCATCAGAATCTCTAGACGGTTTATTAAAGATATTGCTGACCCCACCCTCAAGGTTTCTAATTCAGCTCTAATTGGAATTATATTTCTAACAAGTTCTCAAGTGATGCTGATACTGCTGGTCAGGACCCATACTTGGAAAACTATTGCTCTACTCCAAAGGCCACAAAGTGGAAGCCCAATGGTTCAATGAGGCCCACTCACATGTTGGCTATATAATGTCTTGAAAGCATGAGTTATTTGCAAACATTTTAAAATTGGAAAATTCTGCGTTAAACCAATGTAGATTTCTGGTTTTCTCCCACATGTGAAAATTGTGCTGGAGCTAAACAGCAACTATCCTACCTAGTCCAGGGAGATGTCCCTCCTAGTCCAGGATACCACAATCCAAACTCTCTCTACACTCACTTAAAATCACTGGCTTAGCACTGCATTTGTGCTTATACACCCAATCCACTTTTTCCCATTTCCTTGTCTTTCTTCCAGCTTCTCACTCTGACTTCAAACACCCATGTTCCTTCACTGCTGAAATTCCACCTACCTCATTCTAAAACTTGGCTTAAAAATTCTTTCTCAACAGAACCCCAGCAAAAATAGAAATTCTTAAGTAAATACTTATTAGATATTTAATATAAATTTAATATATGTGCTTTAAGAATCAAGGTTTTATTTCCACAAATACTAAAATGACAATACTTAAAAAAACATAAAATTTTAATTTCGTTCATTCTGATTTTTGCTGTGAAAGAAATTTTTTCCAGAACAGGACATTTAAAATGAATTAAGATAAGTCTTTAATCGCATAGCCAAAATATATAATAGCATCAATGGAATACCTTATCTATTTTGCTGGGCCGAAAATAGAGAGAGAATGGGGTAATTGATACAAGTTTCCTGATTTCACAACCTAACAATCTTAAAAAGCAATTCTAATGAAACAAATGCTTCTAGTATTTAAATCTAGAGAATATTTTTAAGGATATTTACTTCTATCAAACAGTGGGAGGAAAATTACACAAAGAAAAACTAAGTTCTCGTCCCTGCTCTGCCATAAATAGCTTTGTTACCCAAAGTAAATCACTGAGTTCTCCCTGGACTTCTGTTTCATCACCTCTAAAGTGCGGAGGCAGAAAAAGTGTTCTCCAAATATCTTGAAATTCCATCTCTAAAATCCTAGGATTTACTCCTTCAAAAGATAAAAGCATAAAAAGCAATATCATACAGACAAGCTTCTTGGTATTAGGTTAGTACAGCTTCTAAATTAGACTAACTTAAAAATCTTTAACTACAGTTTTCAAAGTTCTAACTAAAAATGTTGAAGACTCAGAACTTTGAAAGAATAAGTGTTTGTCGTATTTGTGTACATCTTAGTGATCAGAATAAAATATCTTTTGTAAGGTCAACAAACTCAGAAAAAAAAAAGAAGACAATAAAAACTATAACCATGCCAATCAATCAGTAAATTTTAATATCTCAAAATAAAATAATTAGAAAATTATATCGAAAAAGTTTTTCCATAATAGGGATTAACAACATTTTTTAAAAGCATGTATTCTGTTTCAGGATACTCCCAAATTAAAGTAATTTGGCCAAAATCAAAATTATCCAATGCAAGATTGATTTAAAAAAAAAATCTTAGAGACTGTTATATTCAGGTAGATCATGCCGTAAGCGAATTGCTTTCAGCTTCTCCACTTCAATTTTTGCTCTTAGTAGTTCTTCCTCTAGCTGCTGCCTTCTTTTCAATCCATCCCTCTTCTCCTGAACATACAATCCAAAATTTTTCTGATTTTCTAAAATTATCTGATGCTCCTCTTTCAACATTTGCAGGATCTGAGGATCATACCCTAATAGTGACCTAACGTGTTCGCCACTCTCATGCCGAAAAAAATCATCTCTCCTTGGAATAGAAGATGGAGACGATGTCATTCTCATATCAACAGAGGAAAGTGAAGGTGACAAGGATCTCTCCATAACATGTACTAATTCATGTTCTTCTCTTTGCTCTAAAGTATCACTTTGTTGAGAATTTAAAACCAGTGGAGGAGGTGGTTTAATGTCTTCTTCTTGCTTCACCTCCACTGTAATGGCAACAGGATGGTGATCCAACATTACCTGTAGTGAACTGGTACCAGCCTGTGCCTCCTCATCCAAGTTTGCACTATAGCACACAAAAAAGCATTATAACATGTAAATCAAATGAAGAAAAAGTATATTTATAGCATAATTTTATATTTAATATACATTAAATTATAAAGTTTTAAAACTACAAAGTTATGAAACCAAAAAAAAACTTAACACTTGAAATACCCTAAAGTGACTAAGATTGGGATTTCAATAATATATACTTATAGGTCTCCCCCATCCTTAACTTTAAAATTGTGCTCTTATAGAGGCAGGAAATTACAAATATTACACAAGGCCAATGAAGAAAATAAAAAAGAAAAGCCAGTTTTAACATTGTCAAATAGACATCTATTTTCCCCACAACCCTGAGGTTCTCAAATGGCATAAAGAGTCATTTAATGCATTCTCAGTCTTACTATCCCCAGACCTTAACCCTCGATCTCCTATTCTGCTCTCCTGGACTGATCTTAAAACCACCAAGGCCCATAACTCCTAGGACGACAGTGAAAGGCCATCTACGGGAGATACTGATTTCTGCATTTGCCCAAAAAAATAAAACATAAAGACTGTGTATATCCTAACTTTCTTATTTCAGATGCAATGGCACTTCCCTTTTACCTATCCTGAACCAGATGACTCAGGTGCTCTTTAAGTCTTTCAATCGGGGCTGGGCCCGGTGGCTCAAGCCTGTAATCCCAGCACTTTGGGAGGCCAAGGCGGGTGGATCACGAGGTCAAGAGTTCGAGACCATCCTGGTCAACATGGTGAAACCCCGTCTCTACTAAAAATACAAAAAAATTAGCTGGGCATGGTGGCGCGTGCCTGTAATCCCAGTTACTCGGGAGGCTGAGGCAGAGATTTGCCTGAACCCAGGAGGCAGAGGTTGCAGTGAGCCGAGATCGCGCCATTGCACTCCAGCCTGGGTAACAAGAGCGAAACTCCATCTCAAAAAAAAAAAAAAAAAGGCTTTCAATCACTGTTCAGGCAAAGTTCACAACAGCAACAGTTTTAATCCACCACTGCAAACTGAGTACCTAGTAGGTCCTGTACTTAGAACCTAGTAGATGCTCATTATATGTTGAATGACTGAAAATACAAATTAAATGATTTTTAATAAAATATTTTTAAAAGCCTATACACATATATTAAAGGTTTATTACATTTACAATTGATTTCCACCAAATATGCATTTTAATGGAGACAACTACAGCTTCAGCATAAACTTCAACATACCAAGTTATATTATAAATGCAATAAACCTTAAAATTCTGTTTTTTAAACATAATTTTATGTATAACATGAAGCTGTGAATTATGAATATCTGCTCCTTGAGGTTTCTTTTTTTAAATTATGCTTCTGCCTAACTAAACATAAAAGGTAGAGGGAAATGAGATTATTGAACATCAATGGAAATATTTATTTAATATTATATGGAGATTTTACAAATGATAAGAAACATAATTAAAAGAATATTTTATATACGAATAATTAAAATGCTGGAACAAGTTCAAGTAGAATGCATGGAGAAAGATTAAAACTACCCATATGTCACTTACTAATGGCATTAAATTGCCAGAAATATCAGATATTTATCTAAGAGACAAAATGAAACACATATATAGTATATAATGAAAAATCTATCGGTAGATTACATAAATTCATTTTTGTTCTTGTCCCTATTTGTGTTATTTTATGATTTCCAAAAGCAAAACAATTAATTATAAATGTAATTCAAAGTAGCAAAATCTGCTTCTATTATTAATAGCTCTGCTAAAACCTACAATGGGAAAAGGTTAAAACTGCATATGAAAAGGAAGTTTTTAAAACCACCTAATTACTATTTCAAATTAGCATGTACAATAGACTATAAACATAGACATTATACTCTCAAGTAAATTAAAAACATGCCTTATATCTGGAACATTCCATTTCAGCTAACACATTACAACTAAGGCATAACAATGTAAAAAAGGAGGAAAGAAAACTTTAGAGCAGGTCACAGAAATGACAGAGAAGAACTTGAGAATCAGAACTTTGAAGATCAGTTTACAAAAACACAAAATATAAACTGATATTAGGGAAAGGTAAAAATAAAGACATAAGGCAATGTGACTTACAGAAATAAATAGCCTTACAAAACAGGTATATGTTTTTAAGTATGTCAATGCAAACACTAGTATTTTCCTTATTAAAAAGGGAGAGTTTGGTAAGATTAACAGGCATATTTATATAGAAGTATAGTCAAGATTATAGAATAATTTTAAACTTCTGAGATTAAGATTCAAGGACCATGTCAAAAAAATATAAGCACATTAAAGAAATAAGCTAATATGGAGAAAATGTCAATGCAGACACACTAACATAAGAATTTAAGAGGCATGTTTCTTACATTCTTCCCTTTAAAATCTAAGAAATTGGTATTATTTAAGCCATAGGTATAGAAATACACAAATCAACTCATTTTTATCACAGAAATATTGATGTTCCAAAATATTTTGTTTGTGTGTGTGTGTGTGTGTGTGTGTGAATATTGTATACATACACACAAAAATGGTCAAAATGTAACCAAATACTTGTATATTTATATACTCACTGTAATTCTCTTCTATACTCACTGTATTTTTTAAATATGCAACTAATTAAAATTAGTTTCTCCATGTATTTTCAAATTATAAAAATTTATACCTACTAGCCAAAAGGTACAGTTTTATACCTGCAGTGCAAAAAACACTTTTCTCTATGGTTCAAGGGAGAGAAAATAAACATAAGCAGCACAGCATAAAACAATTTTACTGTGTAGCTTTCTGGATATCCAGCTATTGGGATTTCATCATTTGTCATCACAGTGAACATTTTAAGCAGTGGCCCCAAGAATTAATCCACTGTGTATTCATGTCCTGGATTCCCACTGGTGATATTTTTTACTGTGCTATCAAGTAGAAATAAGCTACTGCTTATTATCTGGTAAGAAGCTTGGCTCAAAAATACTTTCCTAGTAAATTACCAAAATAATATATACACTTGGCTACAAAGTGTTTTTTTCTGTTTCTCTCCTAATTTCAAAGGAATTTCACAATAATCAATAATTTGCTTATATAATGCCTCTCCCACCAACAGAAAAGCACATTGTGTAAAGCTTTGTTTGAAAGCCCCCTCAAACTAACAAGGAGTTTACAATTTGTTTAAATTATCCTGAATGGTTCAGAATAAGAATGTAGCTGCCATTTTTATATTTTGCCAGAGGTTACAATCCAAATTAGTGGCAAGATAATAGTTTTGAAAATTCCAAGGCAAATAGTTACATAGAACACAAGTTTAACCAAAAAATTGCTTCTAACTCTAAAAAAACCCAGTTGCTCTTAGGAGTATTTTAAAATTCATAATTTGATATCCTTGCAAAACAGTAAGAGAAAGCTTACTCTTTCCTATATGACCCAAGATCAAAGTGAAACTAGACCATTAAGGAATAAAAAGAACAAAAACTTTAAATTTTATTAAGTAAACTGAATACCTAATTAGGCATTAACTCCCTTTAGTTGCGTTCATCTTTATTTTAAATGTGTTAGAAAAATAATTTAAACTGTCTTTATATATACAATCATGCCATTAACAAGTTTACTTATTGATTTTAGTTCTATTTGTTAGTTAATGCATATTCAATAAGTGTAGACAATGACAATTCATAAAAAAGCAAAGGTTCCATTTCTCTAGAAACTGCTAACCTTATATAAATATTATATAAAATTAAAAATTCCAGTGAAATGTAATCTTAAATTTAAAAAAAAGTATCTCTCAGAAGCAAATTAAATAATTTAATTTTAAAGCTTAAAAAGTTTATGAAGTGATGTCACAAATTTCATCCCACTTACTCCTCCCTAACCTTTACTTTTAGAAACTACAGGGGGGATGAGGGAGGGGAAGACAGTTAAAAAGTAGCTTAAATGCAACAGAAAAATTCCTTATAGCCTCACTTTTCTCTTTTTAAAAAATGCAAAACAAAGACACTATTCATTGCTCCCGTTGTGGGGATGCTTACTATGCATATCTCTGTCACAACTAAGCCAAAGCCCAATGGATAGGAGGCGCCATAATTTTCCATAACAAAATAAAATAAAGCTTACCTTTGTATGTGGTTCCTGTCTCTTACCAGGCAAAAACTGGAAATCTGGGGAATCATCTCCATAACTTTCTTGGTTGGCTCAGAAATATTGCTTTTAAAATCTGATTGGGTCTCTTTTTGCTGCAATAGCTCCTGTTTGGCATATTCTTTGAGCCTTTTGTAAAGGGTGCGTAGGCCTTGTGCTGTTCGAGGAGGGCGATCTACTCCAATTGCATTATAGTTAACTGCTATGATATCCCAACATCTATTCTTTTCCACTATTACTGAATGTTTATTAGTGTGTTCTTCGAGAATTTTCACATATGGCTTCACAAGCTTTAGCAAATCAAGCTTTTCAGATAAGGTAAAATTGGAAGATCTAGCCTTTCCTACCATTGTTCTTTTCAAATTAAGTAGGCAGTTTCCGAAACCACCATGCAGCCTTCAGCTCTGCTCAGCTCTTTTCACAAACAGAAAAAGATCAGGCTTAACTAGGCTAGCCTCATTTAGGCCCACGCCTACAGGGGAGGGTTTATTAAAATTCCTCCAGCTTAAGCTGACGCAGGTTCAGGAAATCTGCTTAAGCCAAGCCTGACCTACATAAAGCTTCTCACTGAAGAAGACAGGAAGGCACAAGCAAAACACACTTGTGTATAAAGGGAACAGCTCGAGACAGGATTTAATACACAAAGGTCTAGAGATAAGCATGGAACACAGCTAAAAATTAGCTAATTTAGTGAGAATATCAAATTTCACACATGTATGCCTAGCTGACAGACTGAACTGCATTGCAGTATCACTTTAATAAAAACAAAAGAGGAACAGTTTTGTGCTATTTATTTACAAATCCAGTAGACAGAAAACCAAAAGATATGAGTAGTGAATGTAGTAATTCCTAACAGAGCCTCTCATCACTGTTTCTGAGCTGAGTGTTCTCCCTTACAAAATCTGCATAATGCTGGACCTGCTGTCAATCAGGAATTGCATATCCACTAGCTAGTTAGGTTACACCCAGACCCAGACTCCACAGTAAAGCTAAGCTTCTCCTTCATTTTACAGTCTACATTAGCCTCTGCATATTTTTTTCAGTTAAGAAGAAATTTTTCCAGAACACCCAATCTAAAAAGCAGGTAAAAATCATATTTTTAAAGCAATGGATTATTCTAGCTGTAATGTATGTGAATATGCTAGCCTGCCTTATCATGTGTAAAAAATCACTATTCATGGTGAGAAACAGTATAATCACGCCTTAAGACTCCACACACGAAATCGAATTTGCTATTATAACAGAGCCAGATTTTTTATTTAGCTATATTCACACAGTTTGGACTATGAAAGGAAACAGCTAGTCTCGTCATTTTCAAGGCCACCAGTTTCAGTGCTTAGAATATCTTTGTTAACCCCAGTATGAAAATACATGATACATAATAATGTAAGTAAGACAAGCCTATTTTTCTCACAATATATATGTTTTTTCCAGATAGGGGAATAAATCAGAACATATTTGAACATAGTTCTATCCAATCAAACTATTACTGAACAACTGTGATAGTATTAAAAGGTGGGGAAATAAATTTTTTAATTACTGACCACGTATAAAAATGCTCCCAGGCACTGTGTAAGAAATCAAGTCAATCTAGATACAGCACCTATCCAGGGAACTGTAGTTCTACAGAAATGCTATAAATTCTCAATTATCTTGTTTTTCATTCTTTTAACAATGGAGAAGCAAATTAAATTGAGCTCTCACCTTGAGCCAGATACTGTGTTAGAAGCTTTAAATGTATCATCTTTCAGAAAACCAGTGAAAGACTGCTGGATGTCCTGTGGAACGCTAGGTGTTGTCTGGTATACCCCACTGAGTAATTTGATTCTATAATAGTTCTTTCCTTTCATTGTCTTTGAGCAGTTTTACAGCTCTGTAAATTGTAGAAATCAGCAATGCAAATGATTCTTGTCCATAGAGATGCAAAAAGAAAATTGACCTGCCCCAACAACTGGACCACAGGTACTCAAAATCATACTAGCATTTCTAGCATTTTCTGAGCTTTCACAACATTAAAAGAGAACCAAAGAAAGAACACAAGGTATGTATTTTATTTAATTATTTTGTTATTTTCTGAAGAAATACAAGTATTACGTTAAGATGAATAAAATACTACTAAAATATGAAAAATGTTCAATCTCATTAGCTATCAAGGAAATGTATACTAAAAATGATTTTCATTCATAGATTGGCAAAATTTTTTAAGACTTAAAATGCCATGAGTTAAGGCCAGGCTCAGTGGCACATGGGCCTATAATCCCACAGTTTTGAGAGGCCAAGGATCACTTGAGCACAGGAGTTCAAAACCATCCTGGGCAACATGGAGAAACCCCATGTCTACTAAAAATACAAAAATTAGCCAGGTATGGTGGCATGTGCCTGTAGTCCCAGCTACTCGGTAACCTGAGGTGGAAAGATCACTGGAGCCCAAGAGGTTAAGGCTGCAGTGAGCCATGATCATACAACTGCACTCCAGCCTGGATGACAGAGCCTAAAAAGAAAAAAAAGAAAGAAAAGGAAAGGAAAAAAATGCCAAGAGTGGATAAGGATACAAGGGAAGGAGTACTCTTCTGTACTGTTGAAGGGAGTGTAAAATGACATTTTGGATAGTGATCTGGGAGTATCAGTAGATACTGATATTTTACATGACTAAGAAATCTTCTAAAACTGTAGTAATTTTATGTCTCAGAATCTACCCTAGAAAAATACTCAAAATGCACACAGGAGCAATGAAGCATTCTATGTAGTTGCATAGAGTGAAAGCAATCTAAAAGCACAGCAGTTGCAGTTAAAATCATACAACACATCCTTATGGATTACTCCAAGCAGCATTAAATCAAAGAAGATTATAATGTATTTGAATATATCGTGCTGTTGATGAGAAAAGTCAAACTCTGTATAAAATATTTTCAGCGATTTATTCTGAGCCAAATAACCATGACCGTGGCCCATGACACAGCCCTCAGGAAGCCTTGAGAACATGTGCCAAGGTGGTCAGGGTATAGCTTAATTTTATATATTATATATATGTATTTATATATTTTATATATATTATAGATTTATATATTTTAGGGAGGCCTGAGACATCAACCAAATACATTTAAGAAATACATTGGTTTGGTTCAGAAAAGCAGGTCAACTCAAAGTGGTGAAGGATGCAGGGGGGTTCCAGGATATAAACATTTTCTGGTTTACAATTAGTTGAGTTTTTCTGAAGACCTGGGATCAATAGAAAGGAAATGTATGTTCAGGTTAAGACAAAGGATTGTGGAGACTAAGTTTTATTGTGAAGAGGAAGCTCTCAGATAGCAGACCTCAGAGAGAACAGGTTGTAAAATATTTCTTATCGGACCTAAAAAGGTGCCTGGATCTGGAAAGGAAGGAAGGAAAACAAGGGGAAAGTAGATTCTATATAGAATGTGGATTTTTTTCCCATAAGGGAAGGCTTTGCAGGGACATTTCAAGATATGGCAGAGAAACATGTTTTGGGGTAAAATATTTTTATTTTCTTCCATGTTATCCCAGAGTCAGACTGAAAAGTCATGATATACAGAGTTAAATAAAACCCATCTGATGAGAATTTATGGTTTATAAGGGCATGACTCCTTAGATAGGAATTTGAGCAAGATTTTAAAAAATCAGAGCTTAATCCCCAATGCAGACAGCACAAATTAGTGATAACCTATGTAAACTATAATTGATGATTAACCTGAAATATTTATTACTGTTTTGATTATATTATAATAAAATTATCTTTCTAGATTAACACAGAATGGACAAGTTTTTAATTTAAAAAGAAAGTATACTACTGATGCAGAATTGAGTGGAAAACACTGTGCAGGACTTTCTAAAGCAGACTACAAGAAGTGTCATGGATATAGCTGTCAAAAACATTAAAAATATGTGTGCAAATGCTATGAATCACTTCCAGTTTATGGAACTGGTAAAATAAATTGAATGACTTTTTTGTTCTATGCCAATGCTCACTGGCGTAGTCACAGAGTTTTATGGAGCTGTCTGAGAGTAAAAAACTTAACCTGTTTTTCCTCTGCTCTCACACCACAACAATCACCACGGAAGACTTGTGCAACCAAATATGTGGCAGTTTCTCCCCACACACCAAGCAAGAAATAAGTTCTTCAATGGAGAGTAGCTGGGTGTCCTCCAACTCAACTCCAACACTATCTACCAGGATATAGTGTTAGATCTCACATGTTGAGGGCTCAGTACCACAAACCCCATAGCCCCACCAGTCACAAGTCTGGGCCTCCAGAACAGCTGATAGAAAAGCTTTAAGTTGGGGCTCTGACAATCGCCTCTGGGTTCTATGAGTTTGCTAGAGTGGCCACAGAACTCCAGAAACATGTTTACCAGTTTATTATAAAGGATATTACAAAGGATACAAATGAACAGCTGGATGTAAGAGATGCATAGGGTGAGTTATGGTGGAAGAAACACAGTTTCCATGCCCACTCCAGGCACAACCTTCCAGAAACCTCCACTTGTTCAGTCATCTAGAAGTTCTCCAAACACAGGGCTTTTGGGTTTTTTATGAAAGCCTCATTACCTTGGCATGATTGATTAAATCACTGGCCACTGGTGATCAATTTAACACTCAGCCTCTCTTCTCTCCCCAGAGATGGGGTGAGGCTGAAAGTTCCACCCCTCTAATGGTGCCTTGGTCTTCAGGTAAACAACCCGCATCCTGAAACTACATAGGGGCCATCAGCCATCAATCAATCACTAGCACACAAACAGGCATTACTGTGGAGGTTCTAAGGATTTCAGGAGTTGTATGCCAAGGAAATGGAGTCGAAGACCAAATATGTATTTCACAATATCGTATGATTAACTTCAGTTGGAGATTTTTGTGAAACAAAATGCTTATAAAACAATAAACAAAGGCAAAAAAAAAAAAATCAGCCTAAGTGTCTATCAACAGATGAACAGAAAATGAATTGCACATGCAAAATGGAATATTATTAATATTATTTGGTTATAAAAAATGAAATCCTGTCATTTGCAAAAACATGGATGGAACTGGAGGTCATTATGTTAAGTGAAATAAGGCAAGCACAGAAAGACAAATGCCGTATGGTCTCACTCCTATGTGGGAGCTAAACGGGTGAATCTCGTGGAAGTAGAGACTTGATTAGTGGTTACCAGAGGCTGGGAAGGAGAGGTGGGGATTAAGAGAGGTTGGTTAATGGGTACAAAACTACAGTTAAACAGAAAGAATAAGATCTAGTGTTTAATAACATAGTAGGATGACTATAGTTAACAACAGTTTATTGTATAGTTTAAAACAGAAGAATTGGCATGTTCCCAACATAAAAAAATGTTTGAGGTGATGGCTGTCCTAATACTCTAGTCAAAGACAATAAAATCTTGGGACCCCAAACTCATTATACCAAAGAGAACATTAAACCTAGAAAATGAGTCATGCAACACTGCCTTTCCTTCCTCCTGTTTCCCTTCATAGCTATAATTTCACAACCCTGTGTCATAGCATTACATGTTAAATCAGGGTCCCACAATGGCAAAAGGACATATACCTCCCTCACAAATTTCTCACAAGAAAATGCCTTCCTAGTCACTAAAACCTTTCAGGATACATATCCCCCTATAAAACCAGTACATGCCAGTTGTAACCTTCCATGTGCAACCTAAGTTTGATTCTTAAAACTGAGTTCTGTTAAATCTCACACTGACAATGTCAATTACAACCTTACCTTCCCAGGTACAGAACAGGGACAAGACAAAAAAAATCACTCCTTCAATCATGTCTTTTGCAGGGACATGGATGGAGTTGGCAGCTATTATCCTCAGCAAACTAACTGCAGGAACAGAAGACTGAATACTGCGTGTTCTCACAAGCGGGAGCTGAATGATGAGAACACATGGACACACCGAGGGGAACACACACTGGGGCCTATAGGGGTGCTGAGGAGAGCATCAGGAAGGATAGCTAATGGATGTTGGCTTAATACCTAGGTGATGGGATGATCTGTGCAGCAAACCACCATAGCACACATTTACCTATGTAACAAACCTGCATATTCTGCACATGTATCCCTGAACTTGAAATAAACATTGAAGAAAAATAATAATAATAATCCAAGGGAATAAAATAAAATTTTTAAATTAAAAAAAATTACTCCTTCCCCTACCCCAAGATGCATAACTGACTCTTTACTCTGTCTTTTCAAATGTTTACCTTACCGCTGGGCACGGTGGCTCAAGCCTGTAATCCCAGCACTTTGGGAGGCCGAAGCGGGTAGATCACGAGGTCAAGAGATCAAGACCATCCTGGTCAACATGGTGAAACCCCATCTCTACTAAAAATACAAAAAATTAGCTGGGCACGGTGGCGCATGCCTGTAATCCCAGCTACTCAGGAGGCTGAGGCAGGAGAATTGCCTCAACCCAGGAGGCAGGCGTTGCGGTGAGCCGAGATCGCACCATTGCACTCCAGCCTGGAGCGAAACTCTATCTCAAAAAACAAAAAAAAAAAACAAATGTTTACCTTACCTTATGTAAAACATAGATTTACTGAGCCTCACAAAAATGTAGCCATTTGTCTCACTGCCTCCCTTACCTTCCTTTGTCCCTTCTGCTTGCTCTTTACTCTTCAGTACTGAGTTCTAGAAACCCTCTTTTGGAAAGCACAGGTAACAGATGTTCTTGTGACTTGTGTTTTTCCCAGGTGCATCCTTCAACACTGGCTTAATAAACCTTTACTGATTGAGTCACCTTTTTGGTTAATACACTGATTTGATCATTACACATTGTATGCATATATCGAAGTATCATATACACTCTCAAAATATGTACAACTATTATGTATCAATAAATAATAAAAATAAACTGCAAAAATAAAAAATATATATAAGTTTACCCATTTTGGGGGTTTTCATTTACTTATAAAGGCTCCTGTATCATATAAAATTTATATTAAATTTTATGCTTATGATATACAATAGAAAAATGAATGTAGAATACAGATAATTTAATGAATAAAACATAAATATCAAACATATTAAAAACTCCACAAGTAAACAGGGAGATACAAATTAAAAGATAACAGTAGGTTTTCCTCATTCAACTGGCAAAAGTTAAAAAAGTTTAGTAATGTGTTGAAGAAGATGGGAAAATAAATTCTCTCATACACTAATGATGGCAGTCATTTTGGAAGGCAACGTGGTAGACCATATTAAAGTATAATGCAAACACATTATGATCTGACAACTCCTGAGAAATACATGCAAATGTTCACAAGACCACATGCACAAGGATGTTCACTGCAGTGTTTTTAATAGTAAAAAAAAAAAAAAAAAAAGAAAACTAAAAACAACCTAAACTATGATACCATTGTATATTTTACAACTATTAAAAAGAATAAGGTAGATCTACATATTCTAAAATGAAAATAAAAAACATCCAAGGCAAACTAATGAGAACTGTAAAGAAATCTTGGCAAACAACTCCATCCAAATTCTTGCACTAAGAGCCTTGACCAACTCCAGCATGGCTTCTAGTAGCCTACCCCACCTCCACTCAGCCCTGGAATATGCAGCCTCCTTTTGAGCTTCAGTCTGGAGAAGTTCAGGGATATATATATAAAAAAAAAAATGTACTGTCTATTCCAGTCAACAACTGACTATAGGCCCCTGACTTTCCTTTCTTAGAGTACTAACTAAGAAGGATTTACAATTGTGAATTCTTCCTCTGTCCCTTTGAGATGTGTATATATCTCCTACAACTCAGCAGTATCTTTCTCAAGAACCAGAAAGCCATTCCTTTGAAATGTAATCATTAGGAAGGTTAGGACTTCTGTGTCCCAGTCTCTGTGGGAAGACAGAATCCTAATTTTGGTAACTGTCAATAAGCAGGCACAGCTGACCCACTCACATTTACAATGACCAAGGATCTTCGACTGGAGC
This sequence comes from Callithrix jacchus, assembly GCF_049354715.1. NCBI lineage: Eukaryota > Metazoa > Chordata > Mammalia > Primates > Cebidae > Callithrix > Callithrix jacchus. Next base: position 32,756,458 of record NC_133517.1, on the reverse strand, counting down.
TGCTAATAAAGTATCATAAACTGGGTAGCTTATAAACAACGCAAGTTTATTTCTCATGGTTCTGGATGCTAGGAAGTTCCAGTCAAAACACCAGAAGATTTGGTGTCTGGTAAGGGCCCATGTTCTGGTTTTTAGATTGGTACCATCTCAGTGTGTCATCATATGGTAGAATAAGCAAATGAGATCTCTTGGGCCTATTTTAAAGGGCACTAATCCCATTCATGAGGGCTCCACTCTCATGACCTAATTACCTCCCAAAAGGCCCTACCTCCTAATATCACCACCTTGGGGGTTAGGATTTCAACATATAAATGTAGGGGAAACACAAACATTCAAACCACAGCACTAGCCTTTTGTAATTTTCACCTCCCTGACTTTACTTGAGCCCTCAGTTGCTCCCCTTCCGTACTCCCTTATTCTCCCTTTAAAAAGCCCAGTAACAACTGCACAAATCATGGAACTCAGCTCTTTCCCCTATTGCCAGTAGTTATTGAATAAAATGTGTTTTTACCACTTTAATGTGTCTTGATTTTTTCTATTCATGAGTGTCAAAGATAAAGTTGTAGGTAGATATATACTGAATAACACCATTTATTTGAAGCGTAACACCCACAATAACAGCTGTTTGTATCTGCTGCAGTATTTCAGATATTTTTATGAAAAGAATGTATGTAGGTACATTAATTTTTTTTCTTTTTAAGAGACAGGGCCTCACTATGTTGCCCAGGCTGGTCTTGAACTCCCATCCCCAAGTGATCCTTCCATGTCAACCTCCCAAAGCTCTGGGATCACAGGCATGAGCCACCACCCTTAGCCTTAAGTACATTGATCTTAATGAACTGCAGAATTATTTTGAGGAAAATGTACTGATAGCTGCAAATTTAGAGCTCTTTTAAAATTAATATAGACTGCTGGATAAATATATAATAAAGCATATATAGTAAAATTTTAATTGTAGACTTGAGACGATAGATTTATAGGAGTTCAATGTAAAATCCTTTCAACTTTTACGTAAGAATTTTTAAAGTATCATAATAAAATGTTCACAAATAATCATTAAAAAGAAAACGTAGCAAATAGTATATTTTAAACTCTTTAGCCATTAAAAATGTGCAAAGTTTGACCAAAGATAAATTTCTAAAATAAAACTCAGATAATTAGATGCAATAGCAAAAAATAATTGTGGCATTGGAGTGATTTTTTCCACAAACTTTTTTTTAAGGCACAATAAATACAGTGATTACAGAAATTATTTCTATATTTTAGGAGGTAGTCCAAAAAGTCAAGCTAAGGATTATATGCCTTATTAATCTTTGTCTTGGCCCAGTTCTCTAGCAAACAGAGCCTGATTAAAATGCTGATGTTTCACTTGAAAGGTGCATACACAGGGCATCAAGGGTGAAGAGAAGGTAAAGTGAGGCAAGGAAATACATAAAAGGCAACATGCTGGCTACCATTTTACAACAAGCTATGAAAAAATACAGTAGGTCACTTAACAAATGCATCCACTTGGTGTACTCTCTGTAGAATGTCTTCTGATAGACTACAAAAACAAACCATGCCTCACAGTAGTCTGTGTGGAAAATAAAATTTATGGAAAATAAAATTTATCTGGCAGGTTCCCTCCTGCCTCCTATTTCCCCTTGGTCAAAGTCCATCCCGAAGTACAGTGCACTTCCATTTTGTGTCATCTGGCCTTCACAGATGCTTAGGGTGCTACCTACAAGGATATGGTGTGGTGTTATATCCAAGACTGGAAGTAGCAGGAGGAGTTAGACCCTCCCAGAGTATGTTTCATAAACTTAGCTAGATGGTGGCCACCAAGGTGTAGGGCCCTCATTGCTCAGATAAAGCAACTGGTTGGTTTCCAATGGCAGTAGAAAATTCAATGAGGCAGATGGTGCCAAAGGACTCTGAAGAGGCACATAAGATTCTGTTTGATAAATCACAATGCAAAATGAGAGGAAGATAAGACTTTTAAAAAAATCTGCCACATAAAAATAGGGCAAAAACTAGGGTAAATCCAAACTCTAAGAGTTATTCTCAGTTACAGCATTTAAATACCTCACACTTCATCATTGTGCTTTGGTAGTGATATTCTGTGATGTTAAGCAGTCAAGACAATCAAAACCTAGGATTTAAGAACCTTGAAAACCCTCACAAAACCAAAGGAGTCAAATTATAAAATTTACTCCACCCATGCTGTATGAATCATAGACCTGCTCTATATAGTCTAAATTTACATGTATCTTCACAAAATAGCTCCCAGCTGTCTATTAAGGATCTCTATTTGGCCAAGTCTTGTCCTTGGTGTAAAAATATGTTGAGCTAAAGGAGCCTCTCTGCCTCAGAAGCTGACTTGCCCTTTAGATAAATTTTGTATACTGAAAACATTGCTAAGCTACTCTTATTTATTTTAGCCATTCTTTCACTTAATAATTTTACCAGTATAGTTAACATTATATTTGCTGGTGACATCCCACAATATTCACTACAGTGCTCCCTCATTGTGTAGCAGTCAGAAAATATGAGTGAAATAACTCTCACTTTTAAGGAATGAGATGAAAAGTATGTGCCTGTTTGGTACACTGAGAATTCTCAGAAACTGGTAAGGATTCCTCCTCACAATGGCAAATTAAGACTGGGATTAGAAAACCCCCTGGTCACAGGAAAGTGTCCAGTATCAGCACCAAGTTAGGAAATCTCATTTAGTGATTCTGAGTAGGAACCACCTGCCTGTCATCAGATAGATGAGGAAAAGTATGTGGCCACAGTAGCTGCTGGGATCCATCATTTAACATGAGTGGAGCCAATCTAAGAATGTAACCAATCCTACAGATGACAGATGAAATAAATAGAAAGAAATTAGGCTCATAATGCTATCCTTTAAACTGCTAAACCATCATCCCAGAAGCCTGGAATTTCTAGTTACACATGCCAATAAAAACTTCCAATTATATAAGCTAATATTTTTATTGATATTTGAACCAAAAGCATATTCACTGACATAAAAATATGTTCTTTTGGTCATTTTTCTTTCTTTCCCTTGTGTTTTCCTCTTTGCCTATGTAACTTTGCTCAAATTACCACTTCTCTGACATTTTGTTTTTAAAGGAGGATTCAAATAAAAGGCAACAGTTTATTCTCCAAAAAGTAGAAGCTGAACGTCTTTATTATTTCAACTACTCTATAGTTTTGGTTATTTTTCTGACTTTCCATTGAGCTATGATTGGACCACTGCACTCTAGCCTGGATGACAAAGCAAGATGCTGTCTCCTCCACCCGACTCTCCCACCAAAAAGAAACAGGACATAACAAATGTTGGCAAGAATGTGGAGAACAGGGAACCCTGTACACTGTTAGTGGGAATGTAGACTGGTGGAGCCATTATAGAAGTTCTTAAGGAAATTAAAAATAGAACTACCATATGACCAGCAATCCCTCTTCTGGGCACACACCCGAAGGAGATGAAATCATCATCTCAAAGATCTGCATTCCCGTGTTCACTGCATTATGGGAGTGTCCACTCCAGATAAATGCATCCACTGGTAGATAAATGGACTAAAAAATGAGATACTGGGGTGTGTGTTTGTGTGTGTGTGTATAAATAACATTCCACATATAAAGTGATAAAGTGAGATGCAGTATATTTCTTTCTGTGTCTGTCTTATTTCATTTAGCATAACATAATACACATCCATCCAGGTTGTGGCAAATGACACATTTTTAAATGAGGATTCATATTGTATAAATACACACACACACTAGAGTATCATTTTTTAAGGCTGAATATTCTGTTGTGTATGTCTGTATACACACACACACACACACACACACACACACACAGAGAATATCATTCAGCCTTAAAAAAGGAGACCCTGCATTTGCCACAGCATGGATGGATGTGGATGACATTATGCTAAATGAAATAAGACAGACACAGAAAGAAAAATACTGCGTCTCACTGTATGTGTGGAATATTATTTTTTTAAAAAAGGCCAAACATACAGAGATAAAAAACAAAACAATGGTTACCAGAACAGGGGGGTGGGGTGGTGGGGGAGGTGAAAGAGGAAATTGGGCGATATTCCTCAAAGGATACAAGGTAGTGGATATGCAAGATGAACAAGTCTAAGGATTTAACGTACAACATGAAGGCTATAGTTAATAAAATTGTATTAGGTGTTCTGTTAACTAACTAGATTTTAGGTGCTCTGGTCACACACAAAAAACAGTGTATGTAGGCTGGGCGCGATAGCCCGCCCCTATAATCCCAGCCCTTTGGAAGGCCGAGGTGGGTGGATCACGAGGTCAAGAGATGGAGATCATCCTGGTCAACATGATGAAACCCTGTCTCTACTAAAAATACAAAAAAAATTAGCTGGGCATGGTGGCACACGCCTGTAGTCCCAGCCACTAGGGAGGCTGAGGCAGGAGAATTGCTTGAACCCAGGAGGCGGAGGCTGCAGTGAGCCGGGGTAACAAAAGCGAAACTGCACTCCAGCCTGGGTAACAAAAGCGAAACTCATTCTCAAAAAAAAAAAGAAAGAAAAAGACAGTATACGTGATGAGTCATATGTTAATTTACTTCACTTTAATGTCTCTCTCTCTCTACACACACACACACACACACACACACACACACACATATCTCCCATAACATCATCATGTTGTAAACCTCAGATATGCACAATGAAATTTATTTTTTAAATGTTTTAAATTGAGCTTTAATATTAGGTCTTATATCACACCCTTCCCCCACCACTGCCCTACACACACACAACCCTCTAGAGCCCATGTTAACTAACTACTGCCCAATATCCATATCGTCTGGTTGTTGCTCTTCCCTTGAGTGAACCCATCTAAAAAGTAAATGCTCTATACTCTGGTGGCCAGGTGTAGTGGTTCATGCGTATAATCCTAGCACTTTGGGAAGCCAAGGCAGGAGGATCACCTGAGGTCGGGAGTTCAAGACCAGCTGGCCAGCTGGCCAACATGGTTAAACACTGTTTCTACTAAAAACACAAAAATTAGCCAGGTGTAGTGGTGAGAACCTGTAATCCCAGCTACTTGGGAGGCTGAGGCAGGAGAATCACTTGAACCCAGGAAGTGGAGGTTTCAGTGAGCTAAGATCACATCACTGCATTCCAGCCTGGGCCAAAGAGTGAGACTTTATGTCTCTTGAAAAAAAAAGAAAAAAAAAAAAAAAAAAAAGGAAATCCTCTATACTCTGGAGATAATTTGATAATCCAACCTCCCAGAAATAGCCATGGATAACACCTCAGTAGTTTCAAACATCCTTCAGGATGATATGGAAAGATGTATATGAGAGAGTCAATATTCAAATAACCAAGACCTTTTTTTTTACTATCCTCAGTCTTACTCACTTGCATCAAAGAGAGGAACTCAAAAGAAAAGTTCCAGTGTATAGGTTTCCTCAAAAGCCCTTCTTTAGATGAGAACTAGAAGGCAAATCAGTTAGGGGAGAATTATCTTCACTGGTGTATTTTTGAAAGAAGAAGAGACACACCTGTCATGTCTCCCCTACTTCAGCACAATGGACTATTAACTGACTGTTCAATACTGTGGATCAGAAACAATGCTCATACACCCAAAAATCATAAAACCTACTTATTCCCTGACCCAAATCTTCACAAAAAAGCCCCAAAGGACAAAGGATGATCTCCTCAATACTCAACTGTCTGTGGAGAATCTTCTGTGGGGAAAAAGATACAGTGGCTCTGAACATTCAATATCTGACTCCTTACAGTTATGTCTAGGTTGTTATATAAGGAAGTAAGAGTCACTAGAAAAGAAAACATATTCACCAATCAACTGATCACAAATTTTTAAAAATCACTTTCCATTCAAATGTCCCTTAAACCTCAACCATAATATATCAAAGAGTTTCTGAGGACTGCATGACAATCAACTACAAAATAAAATAGCAAATTCTGCAAAAGATTGACATGATAGGTACTTGAAAAGAGAATGATTTGAATATCAAAGAATGTTAGGCCCCTAAGAAAAGTTAAGTAATCCACAAATATTTTGCAAAAACCCTTTTTATGATGGTGCTAAAAGTCATACATAAACAAAAGAAGTTTTATCATGTCAAACTTTCTGTGAGAAAAAGTATAATCTTTTAATAAGGATATAAAATCTCAGCCACGCATCATGGCTCACACCTGTAATCCCAGCACTTTGAGAGGCTGAGGTGGGCTGATCACTTGAGGCCAGTAGTTATACAGCAACCTGGCCAACATGGTGAAACACCATCTCTACTAAAAATACAAAAATTAGTCGAGTGTGGTGGTGCACACCTGTAGTCCCAGCTACATAGGAGGCTGAGAAACAAGAATTGCTTGAATCCAGAATGACGCACTGTCTCAAAAAAAAAAAAGAAAAAAATTTACTATTAAATTTGGTCCCTTTTTGATAGACCGGTTACACAGAAATGAAATTAATAGGTAAATAAATTTCGGATAAGAATAACTAAGATTTTTGCTATGAAAGAAGGGGCTGCAAACTAAAATGAATCCTGGGGTACTGAATTAGAATTAGAGGTACTGGTATGAGCTTGTGGTTTTTAATATTTACAGATAAATATACTTGTAATCATATATAGATTTCCTAGTTTTGATTGCTGGAAGAGCTAAAAGCAATAACACTGCAGTATCAGTGAGTACACCTAGTGCTCAGTTCTTGGTTTTTAAATATACTCCTCCACCAGTAAAGAACTAGAGCTCTTAAATGATTTCTAGAGCTGGGGCAGGAAAGGTTTTAATGTGACAGAAGCACAAAAAACACTCAAAAATTGATGGGGATTGTCAAAAGGACAAGGAGCCCTGGTAAAGGGACTCCCATTGGCCAAATCCAAGGCAATCTAAGCATCATAATAAATGATAGTAACAGACTATAATCCACTGAATAAAATAGACATCTATGAATCCATAAAAATTAATTAACAAATAAATGGGGGAGAAGGGAAAGCTCTTCCTTGCAACAGAATGCCAACTAATAAATAGAGATGGAATGAGAAAACCAACATTTGACAAACAATTATAGTAATAAATTTCAGGTAAGAATCAGCAGTTTCAAGGTAACTCCCCATAGGTACTTGCTAATTACAAAGGTAAAAATAATTTTATAGTGAAGAAACCCTGCTGACACCAATATATTCAAATAATCAAACTTATTATCACCAGTAATGGGATAAAGTGACACCATGTGCCTTCTGATGATATACTAAGAACTATTTCTGTGATATTTCTGCCAAAAATGTGCAAACTAAATCTAATTATAAGGAAATATCAAACCCAAACTGATGAGCATTCAACAAATGATTGGCCTGTACTCCTTAAATTAGAGTCACAAAATATAAACAAAGACTAAGAAAATGTTCCAGATCGAAGGCAACTGAAAGACATGATGACTAAACAAGACATATCCTGGTCTAGAAAAAAAAAAAAGTTTATTTATTCATTTTTAAATTCGTTTTTGTCATAAAGGACACTGTCTTAGTCCATTCAGGCCACTATAATGAAATACCATAAACTAGGTAGCTTATAAACACTAGAAATGTATTTCTCACAGATCTAAAGGCTGGGAAGTCTAATGAGGGCTTTACCCTCATGGCCCAGTCACCTCCCAAAGCCTTCAACTCCTAGTATTAATACCATCACATTAGTGCTTACATAACCACATATGAATTTTGGAAAGACAGAAACATTCAGACCATAGTATTGTGTCATTGTTAGTATCTTGATTTTGACTATTGTACTTGCATACTTTATTATATAGTAGCCTGTCCTTGTTTAGGAAATACATACTGAAGAATTTAAGGTGACGGAGCATTATGTCAGTATCTTATTCTCAACTGGTTCTGAAATATTACACATATACATACAATACACACAAAAACATTAAATTAATGGAAGTTTTTTATATTATCCTTAATTTTTTCCATAATTTTGAAATAATCTTTAGTATCAAAAAGTTTAAATTTAAAGCACAACAATTAGACTGCCAAATATCAAAAATGTAACTATATATTTACATACAGATTGAGCATCACAATACATGATAAATGCATTCCTCATGCATTGCTGATGGAAGTATGAGCCTGTACTAACCTCTGTTGAAGGCCATTTATCATTATCCATCAAAATGCTAAATGTACATATCTTGTGATAAGTATCATACTCCAAGGTAATTATCTGTGAATATAATCTCCTATAGAAATGTGTATATTATATAGATATTTATTGCAGCTTTGTAATAACAAAAGATCCCAAACAAACTAAATATCCATTAATAAGACATTGGTTAAGTATATTTGACACATCCACACAATAGAATTTGTTTTTAAAAATAACATAGGTCTGGCTGGGTGCAGTGGCTCATGCCTGTAATCCTAGCATTTTGGGAGGCTGAGGTGGGTGGATCACTTGAGGTCAGGGGTTCAAAACCAGCTGGCCAACATGGTGAAACCCTGTCTTTACTAAAAATACAAAAAAATTATCTGGGAGTGGTAGTGGGCACCTGTAATCCCAGCTACACAGGAGGCTGAGGCAGGAGAATTGCTTGAACCCAGAGACAGAAGTTGCAGTGAGCCAAGATCACGCCACTGCACTCAAGCATGGGCAAAAGGGCCAGACTCCACTATCTTAAATAAATAAGTTATAAATATATTGACAAAAATATTTCAGTATATACTATTGCAGTAAAAATGCAATGTATAGAACAAGGAAGCTAGTAAACAATTATTTAGATGGAGAAAATATATATATATACAAATATGTTTCCAAATATGTAGAATACTTCAAAAAAGACATACAAAAAACTAACTGGTTACCTCTGGGGAAGGGAACTAGATAGCTAGATAACAGGGAAGGGAGACCTTTTACTGTATCCTTTTTTATCTTTTTGAGACGGAGTTTCACTCTTTTTTGCCCAGACTGGAGTGCAATGGTGCAATCTCGGCTCATTGCAACCTCCTCCTCCTGGGGTTCAAGCAATTCTCCAGCCTCAGCCTCCCAAGTAGCTGGGATTATAGGTGCGTACCACCATGCCCAGCTAATTTTGCATTTTTAGTAGAAACAGGTTTTCATCGGGTTTGCCAGGCTGGTCTCAAACTTCTGACCTCAGTTCATCCACCCGCCGCGGCCTCCCAAAGTGCTGGGATTACAGGTGTGAGCCACCACACCTGGCCGACTTTGTACTGTATTATTAACACCTTCTGAGTTTTTTACCATGTGCATGCATTACCTTTTTAAAAAACAGTCATAAGGGACTACATATTGTATGAGTCTCTTTGCATGGCATATCAAGAACAGGTAAATCCGCAGAGACAGAAAGTAAATTAGTGATTTCCAGGGACTGGAAAAAAGAGGTAAGAAAGGAGAGTGACTGCTTAATTGATCTGGGGTTTCTTTTTAGAGACAGAAAAATGTTTTGAAAACTGGATAGAAGTGACAATTATACAAGACTTTAAATATGCTAACTGCCACTTAATTGTATGCTTTAAAATACTTATTTTATGAATTTTATGTTATGTATATTTTATCACAATAAAAAACAAACATAAATATAAATAAAACCAATGAAATATTTAAAAACATTAATTTCATGATAGGGATATTTTGCTGACATTAAACTGCTAATTACATATAAATATGATACTAACAGATTTGACACACATCTTTTGTGTTTAACAAGCCTTTTCTCCAACAAGGGATGTGATGGCTTAATTCATTCACCATCCCTATTGGAATATGAGAAACCTTCATTTGGCAACAACAGTATACCACTTATACGTTTGTCTACTTGTTCTCATCTGCAGGCATAAAATCTTGTAATGGCACTCAATTACAAGGCAGCTACTGAAAAGATCTAGCACACGCCTATACACCTTTATTCATATCATTTAAAAGAAAACACAAAAGTCTAACTTATCTGAGAATGTATAAACCCTTGAGAATACATCCAACCATTTTCAAGGACCTAAGATGCACCTGAGAAACATTTAGCAAATCTCTCCACCACTTATCAGTCCCGTTACATCTTTAATCTTCCACTCCTCACTACCTTCTTCCTCTCAGCCTACAACATATTACCTTAAAACAAAAACAAAACAAAACAAAACTCTCTGGTCCCCTACCATTCCTTGAGATACTACTTCCTTCACAACCATATTTATTTATTTACTTACTTTACTTTATTTACTTTATTTACATACTCTACTCACATTTACTTCCTCCACTGGCCTGTTTTCATTCATCATATATCCATTACAGCATGACTTTTGTTCCAAAACACTTTTGAAACTAATCTCTGAAATATTACTGCAAACTATAATGTTCCAGTAGCCTCTCTGTGGCTACTTGACTTCTCTGAAGCACTCTGAAGCCAAAAGACAGCCAAGGGACTCAGCTACAGAAAACTATAAATTGCTCAGCATCTCTTCATTCAGTCTCAAAATGTTTTTGAATCCATGTAGTTTGATTTAAAACCTCAACAAGGTTTGTCACAGTTTGTGTGTCACAGTTTCGTGAAGGAGAGTCAGGTAAAGAGATAACAGAAGATAGCACAGTCTCCTCTTACAGCTCTTCAGAATGAGAAAGAATTAGAAAGAATAAAAAAAGTTTCAAGTTTTCTAAAGAACCTATAGCTCTGAATATTCAAGAGGTCTGGGGCGTCCTATACGCATTTCTGAGACTCCTGTAACAGAGTACTACATACTGGCTGGCTTTAAACAACAGAATTTATTCTCTCACAGTCTGAAAACCAGAAGTCTAAAATCAAGGTGTCAGCAGGGTCATGCTCTCTCTGAAGGCTCTAAGGGAGAATCTTTGTTTCCTTGCTTCTTTTTTTTTTTTTTTTTTGAGACAGAGTCTTGCTCTGTCGCCAGGCTGGAGTGTAGTGGCGCAATCTCAGCTCACTGCAACCTCCGCATCCTGGGTTTAAGCAATTCTTCCACCTCAGCCTCCCGAGTAGCTGGGACCACAGGTGCGTGACACTACACCCAGCTAATTTTTGTATTTTTAGTAGAGATGGGGTTTCACCATGGCCAGATGGTCTCGATCTCTTGACCTTGTGATCCGCCGGCCTCAGCCTCCCAAAGTGCTGGGATTACAGGCATGAGCCACCGCACCCAGCTTTCCTTGCTTCTTTCTAGCCTCTGGTGGTTGCCAGCAATCTTGGGTGGTTATTCCAATCTCTTCCTCCATCATCATGTGGCCTTTTTCCCTAATGTTTCTATCACTCTCTTCATAAGGACACCAGTCATTAAATTTAGAGTCTACCTTAATCCAGTATGACTATCTTGATTACATCAGCAAAGACTGTATTTCCAAATAAAGTCACATTCATGGGCACCAACGCTTAGGATTTTAACATCTATCTTTAGTAAACACAATTCAAGCCACTACATTTCCCCTCTACCAGGATATGGTTTTTAAAAGCACAGACTCGAAAGTACTGAACTAGATTATTCATGAAAAAAAAAAAAAAGACCTGTGGAGCTTGGACCAAAAAGATAGAAGTGGGCACAAACCCAGATACCACAAACCCAGAAGAAACCACATTCCCTAAGCTTTGGGGGAAGTCATTAGTGATAGACCTATATCTTCATTCTCACACAAAGAATATTATCTGCAAACAGGTAGTGATATGAAGAGACTCAAAGTTTCCAGTGAATTCAAGAAATGAAAATGTACTTATCAGGGCTCTTTCAGCTGAAAGAGAAACCAAACTTAAACTAGCTTAAGCAAATAATATTAATAATGAACTAAATATTATGAATTACTATTAATCTTGTTTGTATAACAATGTATGGTTATGCAGGATAAAACATTTATTTCAAGAAATACAAGGGTGATTAGAAATAAAGTGGCATGATATATGCAACTTATTTTCAAAAGGTTGAGGGGAGTGCATATACACAGAAAGAGAAAGCACATAAATGAGGCAAAATGTTAGTAACTGGTGAATTTAGGATGTTAATTGGATCATTCTTTCAACTTGAGAATATGTAGGAATTTTTCAGTAAAAAGGTGATAGGGAAAATAACATTTTATTTAACTGGGATATATAAATTTGTAGCTCATTGCAAGGTAGATTAGATCTAGAATGAAAAGGATGTGAAAGGGTGAGTGGATACTAAATAGGTCCCCATCTCTATGCTTTTCTATACACTACATCCCTCTACAACAATCCACAAAACATTTCTCACAAAGCTCTTTTCCCCAGTTTAACCTCTCTCTGAACCAGAGACAGGAGGGTATCAGGAGGTTGGCACAGGTTCCCCAGTCCAGTGAATGTACTAAATCAGAGAAAGGATTAACAGATTAGGAGTTGAGTAAATTAACTCCCTCTTTATTTTATCTTAACTCTTAGCTCCCTTCTCAAATTTAGCAGGGAAGAGAATGAGAAACTATAGTAGAACACAAATAAAGCCCACGATCAGTAACACAGAAGGTATTATATTCCAGAATCTAAATGTCATTTTCTGGTAAAGAAATTAGAAAAGAACTGGGTATACATGGATCATTATCTACCTCAGGCTTAAAGTAGAAAAGAAAACCTCAGGAAACAGAATAGTCACCTAACAAAGACGGAAAGAAGGAAGTAAGAAGAGGGGAAAATAGGAGAGAAAGAGGGGACAGCAAATCAGTAAGACAGAGCAGCAGCTAAACTGACATGCCTAGAGCTGTTCCTAGGGATCTTCCTATATTGAACTAGCTCAAAAAGTCTTTCTAGACCTCATTCTGACACTATTCACAGCTTTTGAAAAGTTATGAGGAACACATAAATGGCACTAAGATAATGGCAAGTTAGGTAAATACAGAATTCCTTTCCGTCCATTCAAGATACAAACCCATTCACAGGTAAAATTCATTAATCATCAGAAAGTCCAAAAACTTCCTTCAAAATGATTAAGTGCTTAAGGCACTTTGTTGATTTGCCCTGGTATCATAAGGATGGCAGCTACCATTCTGTAGCCCAACAGATGGGGCTGGCTGGCTAAATCTGTTCATTCAACCAAAAAATAAACAAAATGTAATTTGGAAAAATACAGTCTTAATGATGGCTTTCATAAGGTCAAATAAACATCTATGAACCATCTTAATTATTTTTTTTAGTTACCTAACAAATAGTGATCCCTTACAGATATAAAAAGAACCATAATCATTATTTCAACTCAGTTCAACAACAGAGGGATGGAGCATCTGTTAAATTCTTGATTTTCGTGCAAGTATATATCTTAATAATTCAACTCTGATTCGAAGTACTCCAAACTGTAAAGAATTAACTGTAATGAATTAACAGTTAACTAATTTCAAGTTCAACTCTCCAATTTTAGTTCCTATTAACATGCTCTTTAGAAAACAAATTTTAAATCATATCTTTAAACACAATCTTGGTACTTGAGGAAAATACCACATTTGACCAAGTTTATAATAAACAGTTTTAAGCATACATCTACTATAAGGTACATTTTAATCACAATATAAATTATGACAATAAAAAACCTGAACTACCAACAATCTAGTATTACATCAACAATTTTCTAATATAATATATTCATTCTTAAATCATAATTAAAAGAATACCATAATACTATTGGTCAATTATAAACCTTATCAATAAAAAACAGTCTTACCTGTATGAGGTGGATCTAATGTTGCCATTGTAGGTGCTTCCAAACAATATTTTCCACTGCAATTATCTCTGCAATTAATTTCTCTAGTACTTTCTTCAGTAGGCAGAATATTTAAATTGCATATTCTAGGATCATTTTGTGACGGGAAAAAGGTGTTATTATTTGCAGCACCCTAAAAAGGCCAAATATATATTTAAATCAGAAATCAAATTTAATTTCCTGTACTTTTATGAAAAGCTTCTAATTTAAAGCGAGCTACCAGCATATATACATACATATTATATATATATATATTATATATATACAAATTAGAACTAGATATTTTAAAATAAATTAAAATCTGCCAGGCATAGTGGCTCTCGCTTGTAATCCCAGCACTTTGGGAGGCCGAGATGGGTGGATCACTTGAGGTCAGGAGTTTGAGACCAGTATGGCCAACATGGTGAAACCCCGTCTCTACTAAAAATATAAAAATTAGCCAGGTGTGGTGGCAAGTGCCTGTAACCCCAGTTACTTGGGAAGTTGAAACAGGAAATCCCTTGAACCCAGGAGGCAGAGGTTGCAGTGACCCAAGACTGTGCAGTCCAGCCTGGGCAATCGAGTGAGACTCCATCTCAAAAATAATTAATTAATTAAAATCTAATTTTTATTGCTTGTTCTTAGAATTATTTTAAATTATGTTCCTAAAACTGAAACACATGACAGAATGAAAAATTATGCTTATAATTATATTGTATTTTAAACAACATATCAGAAGAGTTTTTTTGTTTTTTTAATTTTTTTTCAGAGTCACTAAAATAGGTATACTTAAGCAGAGAAGAATTTTTAAACAAATCATAACATGCCATTCTCATAGTAAAATGCTTTTTCTTGTTAAATTTCTCAATTCTAAAATCTTAAATATTAATTTTTAGGTAAGATAATGGTAATGTAACTATGTTGGGTTTTTTTAACAAGCCCCCACCTCTTTTTATAAGAGATGGAGTCTCAGTCTGGTGCACAAGCTGAAGAGTGCAGTGGCATGACCATAACTAATTGCAGCCTTCAACTCCTAGGCCCAAGGGATCCTCCCACCTCAGTCTTCCTAGTAGCTGCAACTACAAGCATGTGCCACCATACTCAGCTAATGCGTTTTATGTTTTGTAGAGATGGGGTCTCACTATGTTGCCCAAGCTGGTCTTGAACTCCTGGCCTCAAACGATTCTCCTGCCTCAGCCACCCATCGGGCTGGGATTACAGGAATGAGCCATTGCACCCAGTCTTAAAAAGCTCTTATATTTTAGAGACATATACTAAAAATTCACAAATAAAAACATATTCCTGGAATTTGCATCAAAATAAGTGGGGAGGGACTCAAGCTGGAGCGGAAAAGTAAAGATGAAACAAGAGGCCAGGTGCAGTGGCTCACACCTATAATCCCAGCACTCTGCAAAGCTGAGGCAGGCAGACTACTTGAGGTCGTGAGTTCAAGACCAGCCTGGCCAACATGGTGAAACCCCATCTCTACTAAAAATACAAAAATTAGCCAGGCATGGTGGCACTCACCAGTAATCCCAGCTACTTGGGAGGCTAAGGCAGGAGAATCGCTTGAGCGAAGGAAACAGAGGTTCCAGTGAGCTGACAATGCGCCAGTATACTCCAGCCTGGGTGACAGAATGAGAGCCTGTCTCAAAAAAAACTTTGAAAAAATTAAAAAAAAGATGAAACAAGATTGGTCATGGCCAGGCATGGTGGCTCGCCCCTGTAATCCCAGCACTTGGGAGGCCAAGGCAAGCAGATTCCTTGAGCTCAGGAGTTTGAGATCAGCCTGAGCAACATAGTAAAACTCAATCTTTAGAAAATACAAAAATTAGCCAGGCACACTAGCGTGTGCCTGTAGTCCCAGCTACTTGGAAGGCTCAGGTGGGAGGATGGCTTGAAGCCAGGAGGCCAAGGTTACAGTGAGCTGAGATTGCACCACTGCACTCCAGCCTGGGCAAGAGAGCCAGACCCTATCTCAAAAAATACAAATTTTCAACTGTTGAAGTTAGGTAATACGGACAAGGAATTTCATTATATGCTATTTTCTCTCTTTTCTTTTTTTCTTGTATATGTATGATTTTTCTATTACTGCTCTCTCAAATTACCACAAATTTGGTGGCACAGAACAACACAAACTTATCACTTTATAGTTTTGTAACTTAGAACTCAGGCTTAGGTCTTACAATGTTAAAATCAAAGTTATCACCAGGGCTGCATTCCTTTACGGGTGCTCCAGGAGATAATATATTTCCTTGTCTTTTCAATATTCGAGAAGCCACCCAAATTCTTTAGCTAAGCCCTCTTCCTCCATCTTCAAAGACATATACTATACCATCTTCAAAGTCAGCTATATTACATCTCTCTGCCCCTGCTTCTCTAATCACAATCACTTTCTCTGACACTCTTCCCTTTTCCTCTTGTGGAAGCGTCTAAGGACGCTTATTATATTTGGCCCACTCAGATAATCCAGGATAACCTCCCCATATCAAGGACTTTAACATTAATCACTTCAGCAAAGTCTCTTTTGCAATGTAAGATAACACAGATTTCAGTGATTAGGACATGAACATGTTTAAAGTGCCATTTTTTCTGTCTACCACAGTAGCACATGGTTGATTTTTTTTTTTAATAATAGGAACTCACAATAATAGACAAAGTTGTCATGTTACTATACTCATCTTAATACATTTCATAGTTAGCAAACAAACATTCAAAAAAACCCTATCTGGGCCAGGTGAGGTGGCTCATGCCTGTAATCCCAGCACTTCGGGAGGCTGAGGCAGGCAGATCACCTAAGGTTGGGAGTTCAAGACAAGTCTGACCAACATGGTAAAACCCCGTCTCTACCAAAACTACAGAATTAGCTGGGCATAGTGGCACTTTCCTGTAATCCCAGCTACTCAGGAGGCTGAGGCAGAAGAACTGCTTGAACTCGGGAGGTGGAGGTTGCTGTGAGCCAAGATCATGTCATTGCACTCCAGACTGGGTTGGAGTGAAACTCTGTCTGAAAAAAAAAAAAAAAAAACCTATCTGATAAAATTTTTTTCTTTTTTGTATCTAATCAGATTTTAAAGTATGTCAATTAATGAAGGCCACGAATTTTATTTTTTGGAACACTTTATTTTAATATAATTTCAAATTCATGGAAACATTCCAAAAATGGCATTCCTATATACCTTTACCCATATTAACCGTTTGTTTACATTTTCTTCTATTTCCCCTCTCTCCCGCTTTTGTCTTTCACTGTATGTGTGTACACATACACATGTGAGAGTAAGCTGCAAACACTAAGCTCCTTTGCCTCTCAACACTTCAAGGTGTGTTTCCAAAGACTGTCTTCCATAATCACAGTAAAATTATCAAAACTGAGAATTTAACACTGGTATAATACTATTATCTAATCCTTGGTCCATATTCAAATGTGGTCACTTATCCCAATAATGTCTTTTTGTTTTGGTTTGGTTTTTGTTTTGAGACGGAGTTTCACTCTTGTTACCCAGGCTGGAGTGCAATGGCACGATCTCGGCTAACCGCAACCTCCGCCTCCTGGGTTCAAGCAATTCTCCTGCCTCAGCCTCCCGAGTAGCTGGGACTACAGGCGCATGCCACCATGCCCAACTAATTTTTGTATTTTTAGTAGAGACAGTGTTTCACCTTGTTGACCAGGATGATCTCGATCTCTTGACCTCGTGATCCACCTGTCTTGGCCTCCCAAAGTGCTGGGATTATAGGCGTGAGCCACTGCGCCCAACCATCCCAATAACGTCTTTTATAAATTTTTCCCCAAATTGGGTTCCAATCCTAAATCACACATTACATCTAGTCAGTAAGTTCCTATGGTTTCCTTTAATCTCTAACTTTATTCATCATTTCTGGTCTTGAAATTTCAAAATTACAGGCCAGTTATTTTGCTGAATATCCCTCAATTTGGATTTTTCTGATCTTTCCCTATGATTAGTTCTAGATGGTGAATTTGAGGCAGGAATACCACAGTTCATCATATTAAGAGGCACATACTATTAGTCTGTTGATTGCTGATTAAGGTAGTGTCTAACAAAGTATTTTTCCCTTTGGAATTTTTTAAAGTACATTTTGAGAAGATACTTGAGTATATTCAAATATCCTATTTCTTCATCAAACATTCACCCACTAGTTCTGGCATCCATTGAGACTCTAACACCATCATTACTTCTATTTCTATGCTTCAGCAATCCACTCTAAGGAAGAGTTTACTCTTCATTTATTTATTTACAAACATACATTAGTGTGGATTCAGACTCCTGTATTATTCAGTGGGTTATAATCCATTAGTATATTTCTTTTGATGTTCCATTTGTCCCAGATTTTATATTTATCAGACTAATCAAGTAAAAACCACTGAAGTCACCAAAGCAATACTTTCTCACTACTGGTTAATTCAATCTAAAATAAGAAATAATTTAAGAACAAAAAGTTAAGAATGTAACAGACAAAGTGAAGAGAAGGCAGAGTTGACTGCTAAGCCTAATACTTTTAGGCTCAAGTTAACTTGCTTAAAATTCCTGTATAACTTCAAAAATGCCCACTTCATCAGTTTTAATAAGTAAAATAACTATTTATTCATAGAATTAAAAGAAAAAATAATAATAAATCAGTGTTTTTGTCTGAAATTAGTCCTCAGACACTACATCGAAAAATAAATCTTGGCCAGGTGGGGTAGCTCAGGCCTGTAATCCCAGCACTTTGGGAGGCTGAGGTAGGCAGATCACCTGAGGTCAGGAGTTCATAACCAGCCTGGCCAACATGTAAAACCCTAACTCTACTGAAAATAGAAAAATTAGCTGGGTGTGGTGGCACATGCCTATAATCCCAGCTACTTGGGAGGCTGAGGCAGGAGAATCATGTAGCAGAGTTTGCAGTGAGGCAAGATGGTACCACTGCACTCCAGCCTAGGTGACAGAGCAAGACTCTGTCTCAAAAATAAATAAATAAATAAATCTTGGCTGGGCACAGTGGTTCATGCCTGTAATCCCAGCACTTTGGGAGGCAGAGGTGGGAGACCTGCTTGAGCCCAGGAGTTCAAGACCAGCCTGGGCAACATAACGAGACCCTCATCTCTACAAAAATTTAAAATTAGCCAGGTGTGGTGGTGCATGCCTGCGGTCTCAGCTACTGAGGAGGCCGAGGTAGGAGGATCACTTGAGCCTGGGAGGTTGGGGCTGCAGTGAGCTACGATCATGCCACTGCACTCCAGCCTGGGTAATAGAGTGAAACCCTGTCTCAAAAAAATAAAGTAAACTTTATGACAAAGGTGTCAAAACAATTCAAAAGGAAAAAAATAGTCTTTTATCCACATGAAAAGAATAAAGCTGGCTACTTCACACAGTACATGAAAATTAACTTAAAATGGATCACAGACTGAAATGTAAGAAGTAGAACTATAAAAATTATAAAACTCTTAAAAGAAAATATAGTCATAAATATTCACAACCTTCTTATACATGACACCAAAGCACAAGCACCACCAATGACAAAACAATAGGTAAACTGGACTTCATCAAAACTAAAAACTTTTGTACTGTAAACGAGATCAAGAAAGTGAAGAACAGGTCAGGCATGATGGCTCATGCCTGTAATCCCAGCACTTTGGCAGGCCGAGGTGGATGGATCACGTGAGGTCAGGAGTTTAAAACCAGCCTGGCTAACGTGGTGAAACCCCATCTCTACTAAAAATACAAAAATTAGCTGGGCATGGCAGCGGGTTCCTTTAGTCCCAGCTACTCTGGAGGCTGAGGCAGAAGAATCACTTGAACCCGGGAGGCAGAGGTTGCAATGAGTTAGGATTGTGCCACTGTACTCCAGCCTGGGTGACAGAGCAATACTCCATCTCAAAAATCAATCAATCAATCTGGGCACAATGGCTCACTCTAGCCTGGGTGACAGAGCGAGACTTCATCTCAAAAAAAAAAGTTCTCCAAAGAGATACACAAATGAGCAATAAGCACACATAAAAGTGCTCCATATCAGCTATCAGAGAAATGCAAATCAAAACCACAATGAGGTACTACTTCACCCACTAGTATGGCCATAATCAAAAAGACAGTGTGTTGGTAGGAATATGGAGAAATTAAAACCTTCATATATTGATGGTAAGAATGAAAGTGGTACAGTCATCTTGTAAAAGACTTTGTCAATTCATTAAGAGGCTAAACATAGAATTACCATATGATCCAGCAATTCTACTCCTCAGAATATACCCAAGAGAAATAAAAACATGGCCAAGTATGGTGGCTCACATCTGTAATCTCAACACTTAGGGAGGCTGAAGAGAGGATGGCTTGAGCTCAGAAGTTAGAGATCCAGCCTGGGCAACATAGGCAGACCCCCATCTCTATAAAAAATTTAAAAATTAGCCAGGTATGATGGCACACGCCTGTGGTCCTAGCTGCTTAGAGACAGAGGGAGGAGGATCACTTGAGCCCAGGAGGTAGAGGCTGCAGTGAGCCATGATGGTGTCACCACACCCTAGCCTAGGCAACAGGGTAAGACCTTATCTCAAAAAAAAAAGACAAATGAAAACATATATCCACACAAAAATTCTTACACAAACATTCATAAGAATTATTCATAATAGAAAGTGGAAACAACCCAAATGACCATTAACTAATGAAGGGATAAATAAAATGTGGTATATTAAAACAACAGATTATTCAGTGTGGCAGCAGAATAATGGCTCCCAAAGATATCCACACCCTAATCCCCAGAATCTGTGAATGTATTGTTATGTAGTAAAAAGGACTTTGCAGATGTGATTAAGGACCAGGACCTTGAAATGGAGAGATGATACTGGATTACCCAGGTGGACCTAATCTAATCAAACAAGTCCTAGCCACAGAGAACCAAAGAGAAGGAAACAGGAGAACTCAAACATGCATCCCTGACTGGGAAGATGGAAGAAGGAGGCCATGAGCCAAGGAATGTGGTGACCTGCAGAAGCTAGAAAAGGCCAAGGAACAGATTTCCCCCTAAAATCTCCAGAAATGAATGTAGCCTTGCCAACACCTTGATTTTAGTTAGATCTGTGTTGGACTTTTGACCTACAGAACTGTAAGATAATTCATTTGTGTTATTTTAAGCAATTAGATTTGTGGCAATTTGTTTCAGCAGCAAGAGAAAACTGTTATTTCGGCAATAAGAAATAAATTACTGATAAAACGTTTTAGTGTCATGAAAATGTTCCAAAATTGATTGTGGAGACGGCTGCATAATTCTGTGAATATACTAAAAATAATTCTGTGAATATACTTACCACTGAGTTGTAGTAAGTAGACTGTATAGTATTTAAATTATATCTGTATTAGTCTATTTGCATTGCTATAAAGGAATACCGGAGACTGAGTAATTTAAAAGGAAAAGAGGTTTATTTTGGCTTACAGTTTTGCAGGCTGTACAGGAAGCATGGTGCCAGCTTCTGCTTCTGATGAAGGCCTCCAGAAGCTTATAATCAGGGCAGAAGGTGAAGGGGTAACCTGTGTTTCAATGGCAAGAGAGAGAGCAAGAGAGTGGGGAAGTGCCACATTCTTTTTAAACAACCAGATCTCACATGGACTCAGTGAGAATTCACTCATTACCATGAAGACAGCACAAAGCCATTCATGAAGGATCCCCCCTACATGACCCAAACATCTCCCATTAGGCCCACCTCAAACACTGGAGGTCACATTTCAACATGAGGTTCTGAAGGGACAAATATCCAAACTCTATCAACACCTAAATGAAGCTGTATTTTAAAAAAGAAAGGAAGAAACCTTATTAAGAAAACAAAAGCCTATGTTTTCTCCTTACAGTGTGCCAGAATTTTTACATTGGTAAGTGCTAACAATCTACTTGGGAAAGAAGCACAGGATAAAACAAACACATAAGACAAAAAAAAAGCAGAGTCAAAGATTAGCAGGTTTTTTCAACGATAAAAGACAACCATTAAAAACCAGGCAAAGGGCTTCAAAAGACATTTTTCCAAAGATAGACAAATGGCCAATAAGCACATGAAAAGATGCTTAGCCTCACTAGTCATTAAGGAAATACAAATCAGAACCACAATGAAACTGCTGTTTTACTTCACACCCATTGAGATGGCAATAACAAGAATTTTTTTTAATGGAAAAATAACAAGCGTTCCTGAGGATGAAGATACTACAACCATCACACATTCCTGGTGAAGATGTAAAATAGTACAGCTATGAAAAAATAGTTTGATAGTTCCTCAGAAAGCTAATCACAGAATTACCATACCTAACAATTCCATTTCTAGTTATAACCCAAAAGAACTAAAACAGGAACACAAATAGAAACTTGGATGCCAGTGTTCACGGCAGCATTATTCACAATAGCCAAAAGGTGGAAATTGCCGAAGTGTGCATCAAACAGATGAATGGATGGATAAACAAAATGTGGTAAAACCATATAAGATTACTCAACCATAAAAAAAATTTAAGCTGTGATAGATGCTACAACATGGATGAACCTTGAAAACATTATGTTAAGTGAAATAAGCCAGACACAAAAGGACAAATAGTATAGGATTCCACTACCATGAGGTATCTAGGGTAGTCAGACTTATACAGACAGAAAGTAGAATAGTGGTTACCAGGGTACAGAGTTTCTGTTTGAGGTAATGAAAAAGTTTTGGAAATGGATTGTGGTGATGGTAACACAACAGTGTGAACATGATTAATGCCACTTAATTGTACACTTAAAAATGCTGAGATGGCAAATTTTATGTTATATATTTTACCACAATAAAAAAAGAAGAGAGAAAAAATTAACAGACTTTAATCCCTATAGCATAAAAGAATCAGGGAATTGCAGAGTAGTAGAAAGTATGAATTCTCCATTTTATGTGCCTTCTTTATATACCTTTACATACCTTTCATATGTATTAAGACCTTTGATCTTAGACCTAAGCCCAAAACAATCCTTTTCTTAATAGTAAACAAGACATATTAAGACTGCCTTCAGTATCCACTTTTTTGTTTGTTTGTTTCTTTGTTTGGAACAGAGTCTTGCTCTGCCACCCAGGCTGGAGTGCAGTGGCTTGATCTCAGCTCACTGCAACCTCCAACTCTCGGGTTCCAGCAATTCTCCTGCCTTAGCCTCCAGAGCAGTCTGGACTACAGGCGCACACCACCATGCCCAGCTAATCTTTGTATTTTTAGTAAAGAGGGGGTTTCACCATGTTGACCAGACTGGTCTCAAACTCCTGACCTCAGGTGATCCGCCCATCTTGGCCTCCAAAAGTGCTGGGATTACAGGCGTGAGCCACTGCACCCGAACAGTATTCACTTTTTTTTTTTTTTTTTGATGATGGAGTCTTTCCCTGTCGCCCAGGCTGGAATGCAATGGGGTGATCTCAGCTCACTACAACCTCTACTTCCAGGATTCAAATGATTCTCCTACCTTGGCCTCCCAGGTAGCTGGGACTACAGGCACCCGCCACCACACCTAGCTAATTTTTGTATTTTTAGTAAAGACAGGGTTTCACCATGTTGGCCAGGCTGGTCTCGAACTCCTGACCTTGTGATCCACCTGCCTCAGTTTCCCAAAGTGCTGGAATTACAGGCATGCACCACTGCGCTCAGCCAGTATTCACTTTTTATAGATAAAAATGAGAAGAAACGTTAGGAATAGTGATACAAATCATTATGTATTTTTTCTCTTTAAATCACCTTATTTAAATAAGTTGTCACTTATTTATGTGGTAACTTTAAAAACAACACTGATTAGACTCTCCACCCATTCTCTCAAAGAGATATTTAGTTACCATTACCAAAAGTTTATTTTATAGACCCAAGTTCATGTTATTCCATTGATTGATTGACTGAGACAGGGTCTTGCTCTGTTGCCCAGGCTGGAGTGCAGTGGCATAATCACAGGTCACTGCTGCCTTGACTTCTGAGGCTCAAGTGATTCTCCCACTTCAGCCTCCCAAGTAGCTGATACTACAGGCACACACCACCACACCTTGCTAAATTTTTTTTTGTGTGTGGAGACGGGCTCTCACTATGTTACTTAGGCATGTCTTGAACTCCTTAGCTCCAGTGTTCCTCCCACCTCTGCCCCACAAGGTGCTAGGATTACAGGCATGAGCCACTGTACCCAGCCTGCTATTCCTTTAAAAAAACATATGTAATTTTCATTTCCAAGATTTCTCAGAGACGTTTTCAGAGATACTGTATCAGTAGAGAAAACATCTCTTTAATTCTTTAAATGGCATTTTTGGAGCACACGTGCTTCCCTATATTATCTACATTTTGAGTCCTTTCTTGTCTTACCTCAAATAATTTTATATCTGGATTCAGTTTTGTAATCTCTTCATTCAGACCTGGATTACTTCTTCCTGGAGGTATAAATTTTGGTTTTTTGAAGGAATTCCCCTGCAATTGACTTGGTGCTGCAGATCGTCTCATATTCCGTAGTGGTGACCTGAAAAATAACCACAACAGTAGCCATCCATGAATCTAATTACAATCATCCCCAAATACAAAAATAGTTCAAAACTACAACTGAGATGGAACAAGAACCCCTCTTAGGGGGCCTGCCTGGCCCCCCCAAACATAGAAACCCCTCTTAGGGCCTGCCTGGCCCCCCAAACATAGAAACAAAGGAAAATCTTCAGTTCCTTCAAAGGAAATTCCAGGCACCTGGCTAGCCCTGAGAAGTATATGAGCATTATGATTAATAAGAAGGTAACAGCTTAAAATAATGATGAGGGAAGCGAGTGACAAAATGTTTGGTCCCCTATAGAAACTAAAGGTAACATCTTAACATATGTCCTTGAGTTGTTTTTCAGAAATCCAGACCCCACCAAATGAAAATACTATCTACTGGCACACAGACCTCAGATTAGGGGAAACAGGACCGAAGTCTGCTATTCTTTGTTCTAAATTTCTTCTTCAGGGCTTGGAAGAAGTCATACGCATAGGCCAGAGCTCAACATTCCTTCCTGTCGACCCAAGTTTTTAGACAAAACTTCACTTCCTTAACCAATCCCAAATCAGAGAATCTTTGAATCCATCTGACTCATAAGCCCCCACTTCAAGATGTTTTGCCTTTTTAGGCCAAATCAATGATGCATTGATTCATGACTCTGCCTGTAACCTCTGCCTCCCCATCTTTAAAAATGCTTACAGGTAAGCCATCAGAGTTTGGTTCTTAAGCTTTAGCTGCTCAATTCTCTTCGCTTGGCACCCTGCAATAAATGTCCCACTTTCTCTTGCTGCAAATCCCAATGTCTGTGGACAGCTTTGCAATGCCAGGCAGGCATACTCAAGTTTGGTTTGGTAATACAACCATTGTAAAAAGGTAAAAGAGGTCAGGCATGGTGGCTCATGCCTGTAATCCCAGTACTTTGGGAGGCTGAGGCAGGAGCTTCCCTTGAACCCAGGAGTTCGAGATCAGCCTAGGCAATATAGGGAGACCCCGTATCTATTAAAAAGATAAGAGGAGCTTGGTAGTGCAGGCCTGTAGTCTGAGCTACTCAGGAGGCTGAGGTGAGGGGATCCCTTGGGGTCGGGAGTTCAAAACCAGCCTGGGCAACACAGCAGCAAGACCTCGGAAAACAAGTTCAATTGCTAGTAAGATTTTACTTTTTATCAAGGGCTATTGAAAAGAATAAGATTTAAATTGAATGGTGATATGGTTTGGCTGTGTCACTATCCAAATCTCACACCTTGAATTGTAATAGTCCCTATGTGTCAAGGGCAAAGCCAGGTGGAGATAATTGAATCATGGGGGCAGTTTCCTTCGTATTTTTCTGACGGTAGTGAATAAGTCTCATAAGATGGTTTTATAAACGGGCGTTCCCCTGCACAAGCACTCTTGCCTGCCGCCATGTAAGACGTCCCTTTGCTCTTCCTTTATCTGGTTGTGAGGTCTCCTCAGCCGTGTGGAACTGTGAGTCCATTAATCTCTTTCTTTTACAAATTACTCAGTCTCGAGGATGTTTTTATTATTTTCTTTTTTGCTATGAGAATGCTTTATTAGGCAAACCGCATACTATAAAAATGCTTTAAAATGTAACAAGAGGAGATGTGAAGACACAAAGAACAAATGCGTAGTGACACATGGCAAGTATGTCTTTATTAGCAGTGAGAAGATACTAATACAAATGGTGTAAATGTAAGTATATACAATGTCAATTTTGATAACATTATAGATTAATCATGATATCCTCTTTAAAGTAATTTAAAGAGAAATTTCAGGCCGGGCAAGGTGGCTCACACCTGTAATCCCAGCACTTTGGGAGGCTGAGACAGGTGAATCCTGAGGTCAAGAGATGGAGATCATCTTGGCCAACATGCTGAAACTCTGCCTCTACTAAAAATACA
This sequence comes from Callithrix jacchus, assembly GCF_049354715.1. Lineage (NCBI taxonomy): Eukaryota > Metazoa > Chordata > Mammalia > Primates > Cebidae > Callithrix > Callithrix jacchus. Next base: position 32,730,406 of record NC_133517.1, on the reverse strand, counting down.
AAAATTAGCTGGGCATGGTGGCACAGGCCTGCAGTCCCAGCTACTCAGGGGGTTGAGGCAGAAGAATCGCTTGAACCCAGGAAGCAGAGGTTGCAGTGAGCCGAGATTGCGCCACTGCAATCTAGCCTGGCGACAGAGCAAGACTACATCTCAAAAAAACAAACAAACAAATAAATAAATAAATATTTCAAAATGTAAGGAAATACAATTTACACAAAAATATCAAAAATGTTGCTTTTCTATTCATCATGCCTGTAATCCATAAACCACATGAGGGTAGCAATCTCATGCTTGTTTTATCCACCACTAATGACTACAATGTGTCTGGCAACAATGACAGACACATTACAATCACTAACAAATATTTGAAATGAATGAAATCTGGCAATTTAAAAGACATTTTTATAATTCAATTTGTTTTTACTATCCTATTTCATTTGAAAACAGTGGAATTTTTAAAAATATAAATCAAGAGACTAGAACCAGGTTTCCCAACTTTCGCTCAACCCTATTTCCGCTAGGAACTGGATAGGGGTACAGATGGAAAACAAGAACATTACATACATACATCACGCTTCTGCAATGAATAGTAGCAAGCACTCCAATTCAAAACACCACCACAAAACACTATTTAATATAAGCCATCAGCAAGGATCAACATGGCACTATTTAACATAAGCCATCAGCAAGGATGAACATGACACTATTTAACATAAGCTATCAGCAACGATCAACATGACTACCAACATTATCCGTTTAACCCAAAAATTCCAATTCTGGCAATTTAACCTAAGGTCAAAGATAATACTCAAGTAACTATGTATGAAAATACCATACTGGGCAAGATGAGGTGGCTCACGCATGCAATCCCAGTACTTTAGAAGGCCAAGGCAGGTGGATCACCTGAGGTCAGGAGTTTGAGACCAGCCTGGCCAACATGGTGAAACCTCATCTCTACCTAAAATATAAAAATCTAAGGCCTTGAGCGGTGGCTCATGCCTGTAATCCCAGCACTATGGAAGGCCGAGGCGGGCGGATCAACTGAGGTCGGGAGTTTGAGACCAGCCTGATCAACACAGAGAAACCCCATCTCTTCTAAAAATAAAAAATTAGCTGGGTGTGGTGGCACATGCCTGTGATCCCAGCTACTCGGGAGGCTAAGGAAGGATAATCGCTTGAACCCAGGAGGTAGAGTTGTGGTGAGCTGAGATCGCGCCATCCTGCACTATACCCTGGGTAACAAGAGCGAAACTCTGTCTAAAAAAAAAAAAAAAAAAGCCAGGTGTGGCAGTACACACCTGTAATTGCAGCTACTTGGGAGGCTGAAGCATGAGAATCACTTGAACCCAGGAGGCAGAGGTTGCAGTGAGCAGAGATTGTGCTATCACATTCCAGCCTGGGCAACAGAGCGAGACTGTCTCAGAAAAATAAATAAATAAAAATAATCATGCTAGTATTACTTACAGTGGGGGGGAGAAAAGGAAACAAGTATGTCCATAATGAAGTATTAGATAAATTTTGGTACAGCCACACAACTGAACACATTCTCTTCATATACCACCAAAACTGAGTCAGTACTGTTCCCCATGCTAGCCAGGTTCTGTTTTTCTCTAGGCTTTGAATAAACTTTCCCTTATACTAAGTTGGGAATGCTTTTTCCCACTTTTCTTTGCCTGATTAATACTACAGTCCTTTAGGGGTCTTAACCATGAGCCCTCTTCATCTCTTTCCAAAGACTGGACTGGAGGACCTTCCTGTATATGTACTACTTAAGTACTTTTCACACTGCAATGAAATTTGCCCTATCATTCTCCCTGAGTTATTAACTCAGGCATGAAATCTCATGTACAATTCATCACTATATTGCCAGTACCAAATACACAGAAGGAGTTCAGTATTTGTTACGTGAATGATCCCATTAATAGGGAGGACCACAATTTTTAAAAATGTTTAATGACATAAGAAATATTTTTGATAAAGGAAAAATGGCCACAAAACATGTTTGGCCTCATTCCAACTTTTAAAAAGGAAAAGAAAAAGGATAACGTGTTTATGTACATTTAAAAGACTAGAATGCAAAGGAGCATGAGGAAACTTGTTTGAGGTGATAGAATAATCTATATAAGATTGCAGTGTGGATAAGGGAGTGTATATACAGCTGTATATCAAAACATCAAAATGTACATATCTAGTAGCACACTGTAAATTACACTGCTATAAAGTAGATATGTTATATATTAAAATACACAATCATTTTTAAAATCCAGAAAAATACATGCCACAACATTAACCCTAATTATTTCTAAGTCTGGTTAGAATAACCAGTAATTTTTAATGTCTTCTGAGTTATTTTCTGTATATCTCAAATTTTTTACAATGAAAATGTTACCTTTGTAACAGGGAAAGTGTCATTAATTCGATCTTTTTAATTACCATATTTCATCAGATCTAAAATGCCATCAACTGTAGGATATACTCTTGATTGTCAGTCCATATAAAAGACATTTTTTAAATAAAAATGTTAAAAATGAATTTTTTATTGTAAGATGTACCATTATTTTACCTATCCAAGAAAAAAGGTGTAGCCAATTAAATCATGATACACTATCACTGATGGTTAGACATTTCCCAATTTCATCAATGTTAAAATGATGAAACATGTAAATATTTTATACATAACCAGCCTTTGCGTCGTTTGAGAAATGAGTAGTAGAGATCACTCTCTCTTGTTTCTTGTTCAAGGACAAGAACCAGCAACAGACTCTGCTGTTTCTGCTTTTCGACCTCCAACTACATTAGGTAGCCATTATTTCACGTCATGCCTTAAGTTGCTCCTTTGACTTTGAGACTCAGGCTATACAGGTGGTTCCCAATTTAGGATGGTTTCACTTAGAATTCTTCGACTTTTAAGAAAGCCATAAGCATTCAGTAAAAGCTGCACAAGGAACCACACAACCGTCTGTGTTCATGATTTTGCCCAACTGTAGATTCAGGTAAGTGTTCTGAGCATGTTTAAGCTAGGCTAGCGCAGCCATAAAAAGGAATGTGGGTGCAGCTAGAAGCTATTATCCTAAGCGAATTAAAGGAGGAAGAGAAAATCAAATATTGCATGTTCTCACTTATAAATGAGAGCTAAATTCATGAACATAAAAGATGGCAACAAGAGACAGTGGAGACAACCAGAGAGGGGAGGAAATGAGGAGAAAGGGTTCAAAAACTATCGGGTATTACGCTCAGTACCTGGGTGACAGGATCAATCGTACCCAAACCTCAGTATCAGGTAATACACCGATGCAACAAACCTGCACATGTACCCCCAAATCTAAAATAAAAAGTTGAAATTATTTTTTTTTTATAACAAAGGTAGGCTAGCAGTTTTAAATACATTTTCGACTTAGGATATTTTCAACTTAGGATGGGTTTATCGGGAGGTCACCCCGTAGTAATTCGAGAAGCATCTGTACCTACCTAGAAAATCTTTCATAAGGTAATTGATTAAAAGGTTTTAATAAAATAAAAGAAAAACCTGACCAGTGAAGAAATAAAAAGTCCCTAAAGAAGGCGTACGGACAATCTCCAGGGCGCTCGCGGAGCATTCACCCCCTGGCCCTGGGAAGGAGCTTCCCAGTGCAGGAGTGAGAGAGAAACCAAAACGCCACAGGAGCCCCAAACGCCACAGGAGCCTGAGCGAAACGACTGCAGGGGCAACCCCAGGGGCCTCTACCCAGAACCACCCCTCGCACACAAAGGCACACCCCCAAACTCCCACAGTCCGCCAGTCGCTCCGGGACTCCCCGGGACCAGCAGCCCGGGCGTCCCTCGCACCAGACCAAAGCGGCAGGCCTGCAGGCCACCTCGGTCGCTCCTGCCGCCTTCCCTACCTCCTCTCTTAGAGGCCTGCTCCCGCACCACTCGCTGCTTTGTCCCGCACGAGCCTACAGGCCGTCACAGCCTCCCAAGCTTCCCTGTCCAGAACGCACCGGCGAAAATCTGACAGAAACCACTGACCCTGCAAAACATAAACTTCTGGCAACCAGCGAACCCCTCGCCGCCGGAGAAGCTCAAGGCTCCCGCCTCGGCGCAGCCAATCGCGGACGAGCCCACTGCGCGTGCGCACTACTAGCAGCTGCGTCGCCGCGTCCAGCCTTACTCCGATTGGACAACCTTACTGCAACACTGCGCATGTACCTTTGCGTTTCCCTTTGCTTGCTCCCAAGTTTGATTTTAGTCTACGGTTCAGTTAAAAAATACTGGTTTAGTGCCTATTGTCAGACACGGTGTACAGGCTGAGGCTACAGACCTCACCATCTGCGTGGACAAGTAATAAATAAGGTATGATTCGGTGTGTGCGATAATAGAAATGCGTGCATCGCAGAGGTACAGGTTATCCTACTGGTTATTCATGTATCCGAAAAAGCATTGATTTACTGTTGCCTGCAGGATATTTTTCAAACTCTTTGTTAGGTTCTGGAAATATAGAAATGAATACGTGATTACTAGGCCCTCAGAAAAGGGGAGCAGCCTCCGGATTTAGAAAAGCATTAAAGTTACGTAGGAAAGTGACATCATTCAATTAGTATTTACTGAGCAACTTCAAGTGCTAGGAGATGACACAGTCAACTTCCAAGTGCGAGGAGATGACACAGTCAAAATGGTGTTAGAAAGACTAATCTGAGAGAGAATGGTTAAAGGTTGTTTATTGAGTTTTATCCAACAGTTTGACAAGTAAAAGCTAAAAAATATCAAGTGTTAAATGAAGATGTGAAACAATGGAAACTTGGGCTGCTGGTAGGAGTATAAATAGGTATAGCCATTTAAAAGTGTAATTTAAGGCTGGGCGCGGTGGCTCACGCCTGTAATCCCATTACTTTGGGAGGCTAAGTGGGCGGATCACTTGAGGTTAGGAGTTCGAGACCATCTTGGCCAACATGGTGAAACCCTTTCTCTACTAAAAATATAAAAATTAGCTGGGTGTGGTGGCGGGCGACTGTAATCCCAGCCACTCAGGAGGCTAAAGCGGGAGAATAGCTCGAACCCGGGAGATAGAGGTTGCAGTGAGCCAAGATGGCGCCACTGCACTTCAGCCTGTGTGGCAGAGCGAGACCCTGTCTCAATTAAAAAAAAAAAAAAAACAGTAATGTGCTTATGGAGCTTTTATCCTGGAGACTTTTTCCAGTAATAAAGAGCACCTCATACGTTGAGTTGTGTTTTTAGCAGCTCCTGGAGCCAGGGTTACAAGAATTTGAATTGGGGGCCTGCCAAGGTTGGGCACCCTAGTAAACTGCACCTCCCTCTTCTTTGAACTGGGACAGATAAAGAGTAAGGGTAACCAGAAAAAATGCTAGCTCTCATAGTGTCTACAGCCTACCTTAATGTAATCGGGGAAGTTCAGAAAATCTAAAACAGAGTGGCTACAGGTGGCCTGGGACATGCCTCTTGCAGATTTGCACCTGGTTTGCTCCTTCACCTCAGATCATTACATGTTAACTTATCAAAGGGCCTTATGTGACAGTCCATTACTTTTTTTTTTTTTTGAGACAGAGTCTCGCTGTTGTCGGCCTGGGCTGGAGCTCAGTGGTGCAATCTCAGCTCACTGCAACCTCTGCCTCCCAGGTTCCAGCAGTTCTACTGCCTTAGCTTCCCGAGTAGCTGGGATTAGGCAGGCATGAGCCACCACGCCCGGCTGCTCTTGTCTCATTCTCTATCTCCCTTACCCTGCTTTATAGATTTTCATCACACTTCCACTCCCTAACATATACTTATTTTTTTAGTGTTTTTCTATTACTCTAGAATATAAGCTATATGAGGGCAGGATCTTTGCTTTATTCTCTGCTGTACCCATGTGTTTAGAACAGTACTAGTCTAACAGACTGCACTCAATAAATATTTGTTGATGCTTATTTGGGAGGCCAAAGCAGGAGGATCAATTGAGGCCAGGAATTTGAGACAAGACCAACCTGGGCAACAGAGTGAGACACTGTCTCTTAAAAAAAGAAGAAGAAGAAGAAGTAGTTCGGGCGAGGTGGCTCAGGCCTGTAATCTCAGCACTTTGGGAGCCCAAGGTGGGCAGATCATGAGGTCAGGAGTTTGAGACCAGCCTGGCCAACATGGTGAAACTCTGTCTCTACTAAAAATACAAAAAATTAGCCTGGCATCGTGGCAGGTGCCTGTAATCCCAGATACTCGGGAGGCTGAGGCAGAAGAATCACTTGAACCCAGGAGGTGGAGGTTTCAGTGAGCCAAGACCATGCCACTGCACTCCAACCTGGGCAACAGAGCAAGACTGTCTCAAAAGAAAAAAAGAAAAGAAAAGAAAGAAAGCTGGAGAAAGTGTATACATGAACTCTCTGTTCTGTTTTTGCAAGTGTTTCTGTAAGTCAAACATTAGTTCAAATAAAAAGTTTAAAAAACAGAGACTTCTATTATTCAACAAATATTAAACATGAAGTACCTGGTAATGCAAAGGATACTATAATGTGCAGTTCAAAAGTACTTTTCTGCAGAAGTGTATAGTCTGATTTTAGATTATCTTTAAGGAAACTAATAAAATGCAATGTAGCCCCGGTGTGCTGGCTCATGCCTGTAATGCCTGCACTTTGAGAGGCTGAGTGGGGAGAACACTTGCCTGCACTTTGAGAGGCTGAGTGGGGAGAACACTTGAGTCTAGAAGTCCAAAACCAGTCTGGGCAACATGAATGAAACCCTGTCTCAAAAGAAAAAAAATCTAAGTATTTTCCCAATTATGTGGATACATATATCTTTGAAAATTAATGTACTGGTATATACCAATATATTGGTATTCATTTCATTTCCTTCTTTAATCATTAAATGCCAAGTATATCACCCCTAAATATTTTTTGTAAGGATATTATACTGTCTTGGGGTTAACAGTAACAAATATTGGAGGTAAAGGTCTCTGTAATTATAATGTTGAATTAACACATTAATTGAGTATTAGTTATTGGTAATGTTAGTTAATTGGTTAAGCAGCATCAATATTACAGCTGGGGTGGGAAGAGTAGAGAAGAGAAAAATAATTTGCACACCTCCTTTTAGTCTGATTACCCTTCTTTTTCGGTTGTGATCCCACTTGTCTCCTAGCCACTACACTTGATCAATTCTGGAATGTTATTTATTTTATTTATTTATTTTTTTGAGATGGAGTCTTGCTCTGTTGCTTAGGCTGGAGTGCAATGGTGCCCTCTGGGCTCACCACAACCTCTGCCTCCCAGGTTCAAGTGATTCTCCTGCTTCAGCCTCCCAAGTAGCTGGATTACAAGTGTGCGCCACCACGCCCAGCTAATTTTTGTATTTTTGAGTAGAGACGGGGGTTTCACCTTGTTGGTCAGGCTGGTCTCGAACCCCTGACCTAGTGATCTGCCCGCCTCACCCTCCCAAAATGCTGGGATTACAGGCGTGAGCTACCATGCCCAGCTTTTGGACTGTTATTTTTTACCTTAACTCTGTAATAAATATCTATAATACATTTCTCTTTTGATTCATATTTACCTCCCCACAGTGCATTCCTTCTTCTATTTATGTTTCAGAATATGAGAAAGTAACAGTCCACTAGTGATCTGTTCACATCACGAAGAAGTTAATGAATGGCAAAGGCAGGATTAGTACCTAATTTCTTAATTTTTTCATCCAAATAAGTTTCGGAGGGAAAATTTTTGAAGTTTTTTAAAGTTTCACGTGCTAGCTGGGCATGCTTGTGTGTGCCTGTAAACCCAGCTACTTGGTAGGCTAAGGCAATAGGATAGCTTGAGTTGAAGATCAGCCTGAGCAACATAGTGAGACTTCACTTCAATAAAAAATAAATTAGTAAGTTTCACATGGTTATAGAGTAATTTTGGATAATATTTATTTTATGTGACTCTGGCTTTCAGGTTAATTATTTTTGATTCCTTTTTTAACTTAAAGAGAGCAGTGATTCCAGTGGACCCCAACTTGTTCTGGAAGGGCCAGGTGAACTCTTTTGTCCTAGTAAGTAGCAATTGTACCATTCCAGAGTTATCAGAACATCTGAAAGCATCCTTCCTAGAGGAAACAACTGAAAGCAGCTGCAGATCTGAGGACCAAAGCTTTACCAAAATACACCCAAAGCCATCTCTTAGCAAACCAAGAGACGTTCAATGGGGAATACTACACAGTTTGTCAACTCAAATAATTTGTCAAGATTTATTAAGTTGAAAAAAAGTTTAAAAATTTTTATTTAACTTTTAGTCTGTTGCTTTAAAATAAAAGTCATGTAACTCAGCATTTTTTTTTTCTAAATGAATACCTCAAAACCTTATTCCATTTAAAACACAAGAATATGTGACTGGGTGCTACCGCTCATGCCTATATTCCCAGCACTTTGGGAGGCCGAGGCAGGCAGATTACCTGAGGTCATGAGTTTGAGACCAGCCTTGCTAATATGGTAAAACCTCATCTCTACTAAAAATACAAAAATTAACTGGGCATGGTGGCAGGCACCTGTAATCCCAGCTACTCAGGGGGCTGAGGCAGGAGAATTGGTTAATTTTTTAGTATATAATTTGTAAAGACAGGATCTTGTTATGTTGCCCAGGCTGGAGGAATATGCATGTCTAACAAATCCCCATCTGAGCTGCTGGTGTAGAGACTACTCTTGGAGAACTGCTCATAGAATAACTTTGCTGTAACTTCTTTATTGGTCTGCCTTCAGGCTTTTCCCTCTCTAATCCTTCCTCTCTGCATCAAAGGAGTTCTATTTTAATCTCTTTTTTTTTTCAATTTTTATTTATTTATTTTTTGATACAGGGTCTTGCTGTGTCACCCAGGCTGGAGTGGAGTGGCACAATCACAGCTCACTGCAGCCTTGACCTCCCAGGCCCAAGCAACCCTCCTACCTCAGCCTCCTGAGTAGCTGGGACTACAGATGTGTACCACCACACCTGGGTTAAAAAACATTAGAAAAGTGTTGCCAAACTAAAGTCTCCCTAAAACTACATCAACATTGGTCAGTAGTGCTATTAAACATTAGTATAATTCTACTTACATAATTTCCACTTATTTATCAAGCAGGCACTAATTTCTTGCTTCAGAAATAACTTAGCAAGTAAGGTATATGAAGTATATTTTTGTCTAGGCAGAGGAGGATCTAATTTAAAGTAACAATGCTCTACATGTTAAAAAAGAAAATTCAAATACAAACCTTATTTAATCCCGGTAACCTATTGATGTAGGCAGAGGAGATAAACTTAGGAAAGGCCAGGCACAGTAGCGCATGCCTGTAATCCCAGCACTTTCGGAGGCCAAGGAGGGTGGATCACTTGAGGTCAGGAGTTCAAGACCAGCCTGGCCAACATGGTGAAACCCCGTCTTTATTAAAAATACAAAAATTAGCAGGGTGTGGTGGCAGGCGCCTGTAATCCCAGCTACTCAGGAGGCTGAGGCAGGAGAACTGCCTGTACCCAGGAGGTGGAAGTTGCAGTGAGCTGAAATCGCACTACTGCACTCCAGCCTGGGTGGCAGAGTGAGACTCTGTCTCAAAAAAAAAAAAAAAATTAGGATAAGAAGAGCATTTAAAGTTGCACAGCTAATTAGTAGAGCACAGAGCTGGCTCTCAAAACAAGGATTTTTGGTCACAAAGAACTTCTTCACAACATCATGTCCCATCACAAATTTACCTGGTAGATTTCCGAAAATAACTCTTTATACAAATTCCATTCTGATTGATTGCTAAAACAGATGCTGTCATCAAATTCAAGTTGAAACTCTTTGGACACATTTTGTGCTGCATAATTTTGTTTTGTTTTCCTCATAAATTTTTTTAAATTTTTAAATTAATTGCATATTTGAAAACTGATTATACAATAATCCAGATTTTTGGCTTCTCCCTAAAAGTCAGAAGCACAACCATTAAGAGGGTTGTTATTAAAAACAAAACAGAAAATAATAAGCATTGGCAAGGATGTGAAAAAATTGGAACCTCTTTGCACTGTTGATGGGAATGTAAAATGGTGAAGCTACAGTAGAAAGCAGTATGGTGGTTCTTCAAAAATCAAAAATAACAATTACCATATCACTAGGCAATTCCACTTCTGGATATATACCCCCAAAAATTAAAAGTAGAGTCTTGAAAAGATATTTGTACACTCATGTTCATAGCAGGATTATTCACAATAGCCAAAATGTGTAAACAACCCACATGTCCATCAACCGATGATGAATAAACAAAATGTGGCATATCCAGACAATGGAATAGTATTCAGTCTTTTAAAAAAAATCTGACACATGCTACAGCATGAATAAATCTTGAGGATATTATGCTAAGTGAAAAAAGCCAGCCACAAAAAGACAAATTTTATATGGTTCTACTTATATGTGGTATTTAGAATACTCAAATTTAGAGACAAAAGGAGAATGGCAGTTGCCATGGGTTGGAGGGACAGGGAAATGAGAATTGTTTAATGGGTATAGAATTTCAGTTTTGCAAGATGAAAAAGTTCTGGCCAGGCACAGTGGCTCACACCTGTAATCCCAGCACTGTGGGAAGCCAAGGCAGGCAGATCACTTGAGGTCAGGAGTTCAAGACTAGCCTGGTCAACATGGCAAAACCTCATCTCTACTAAAAGTACAAAAATTAGCCGGGCATGGTGGCACATGCCTGTAATCCCAATTATTCAGGAGGCTGAGACAAGAGAATGGCTCAAACCCAGGAGGTAGAGGTTGCAGTGAACCCAGATTGTGCCACTGCACTCCAGCCTGGACAACAGAGCAAGACGGTTTCCAAAAAAAAAGACAGAAAATATCCTACCTATTAACTCCTAATCTGCTCTATTAATTTAAAATAATAAAAGTAAAAATTAAATTTATAATCTTTTCTGCTTAACTAGAGTTTAGGCTGGGCACAGTGGCTCACATCTGAAATCCCAGCACTTTAGGAGGCTGAAGAGGGCAGATCACTTGAGCCCAGGAGTTTGAGACCAGCCTGGCCAACATGACAAAACCTTGTCTCTAATAAAACTACAATAAACTAGCCAGGCTTGGTGGCTTGTGCCTATAGTTCCGTTTACTTGGGAGGCTGAGGGATGAGAATCGCTTGAACCTAGTGGGTGGAGGTTGCAGTGAGCTGATCAGGCCACTGTACTCCAGCCTGGGTGACAGAGACTCCATGTCAAAAAAAAATAGTGGGCCGGGCGCGGTGGCTCACGCCTGTAATCCAGCACTTTGGGAGGCCGAGGCGGGTGGATCACGAAGTCAAGAGATCAAGACCATCCTGGTCAACAAGGTGAAACCCGGTCTCTACTAAAAATACAAAAATTAGCTGGGCATGGTGGCGCACGCCTGTAGTCCCAGCTACACGGGAGGCTGAGGCAGGAGAATTGCTTGAACCCAGGAGGCGGAGGTTGTGGTGAGCCGAGATCGCACCATTGCACTCCATCCTGGGTAACAAGAGCGAAACTCTGTCTCAAAAAAAAAAAATAGTCTTTATACAAAAGCAATTCCAAAAGGTTGTTATACAATTGTAATGTCAAGTTTTTTTTTTTTTTTCCCAAGGAAAATAAAACAGTTTGCTTTATTTTAAAACAGTAACTTCCTCATATGGGGACACTGTCCAAAATTCAATACTGATACAAAAATAGTTTCTTAGGCAGTCAAAATATGTGTCAGGTGAATTTCCTGAATTCTGTTAAAGAGAATTTCAAACCATATAAAACAAACAGGTGAATGAGAGGTGAACATCAACATGTGTAACATAAGCCATAGTACAAATTTAAATAGAATCATCAAACCATGTCATTACCCCAAATCATTTTTGTTAATATTTAAGAGAATGTACATATTTTCAAGAACTTAGAAATGAATCCTACTTCTATCTCCTAATAATCCCAGGAAGTATAACTTTCTTCTATTACTAGATTCAAATAATCCAAATATTTGCTCCTGTTATGATGCTCTGGGATTAACTATAGCTGAGTGTATCAGAAATAGAAAAATCATGAAGATTTATAAAGCATTTAAAAAATAATCCTTTATAGCAAGTCCTTAAAAGCCCTAGATGAAAAAGGCAATTCTCCACTTCTAATAACACCTACGGTTTATATTGCATAATATAAACAAAACAGCATTCTGTCTGGTGACAATTTAGACGAAATTCATTTGCCAAGTCAATTTTCCATTAAAGTTAATGTTTTGGCCAATATTAAAAATTTTTTAAACCCTATTCTGACATTTCCAGAGGTATTAATTTAGCAATGATGTTCACTGAAATTCCATAATGCTTCCCATCGAAGGGAAGTTGAGAACGAGGAAAGCTGCTTTCACCTCATTGCCATCCAGTACTGAGGAAGAAAGATGTAGTTTTCCAGTAGTGACTAATCAAATTATTGAATTAAATTTCTTAAGTAAAAATTCAAAATGTACCATCTTGTTTTCTTTCAGTTTATTAAGTAGCATCATAAAGATGACTTTGCTAAGTTAATGTCAAGATTTTCTTTCTTAAAATGCTATTTTTAAAACACAGTTACTTTTAAAAACCTACAATAAAATCAGTTGGAAATGTAATGGTTGGATTATTCAAGAATTCTGAATTGTTCCATATACACTTCATATGCTTAATATTTCATTAACTTTTCTTTTAAAAAATGATGTTTACATAATAGTTTCCTTTATTAGATTGTGAATTTCCTGAGGGCAGAAAATATATTTTATTCACCCTTATATTCCCCACCCTGTACTAGGATATAGGGAACACAGAAGATGCTTAGGAGACATACATTCTCATCCTGCAGGTTTTTGCAATTACTTAAAAAAAAAAAAGCAATAAAGCTAATCTAAGTGTGCCTACTACTCCTTCACAGAGATTACTACTTGCAACACTGTTTTTAAATAAAGCATAACAATATTTCATAGTTTTTCTTTCTTATTCTTAGGAAATAAAAATAATTCTATCAACTCCTCTTCTACAGATTAAACTTTGTCCTCAAAGAAATGCTGCATCTTTCATCAATTTCTAAATGTCACTCAAAACTTTCCCTGAAATAGGCTGGGCACAGTGACTCATGAGGCTCATGCCTGTAATCCCAGCACTTTGGGAAGCCAAGGCAGGTGGATCACTTGAGGTCAGTTAAAGACCAGCCTAGCTGACATGGTGAAACCCGGTCTGTACTAAAAATACAAAAATTAGCCAGACGTGGTGGTGGGGATGTGTAATCTCCACTACTCGGGAGGCTGAGGCAGGAGAATCACTTGAACCCAGGAGGCAGAGGTTGCAGTGAGCTGCCCAGTCTGGGCAACAGAGTTAAGACTCCTTCTCAAAAATATAGAAAAAAGAAAAAAAGAAAAGAAAAATCTTTCCCTAAAATGTCCTGTATGAGGCTCACTTCTGAAATAATTAGAATTCAATGTTGGGTCTCTGGAACTCCACTGCCTTATGATAAATTACTCATTTTGATTTCTGACACATCTAACCTGAAGAGTAACTCCTTCTCCAAGACAGAGAGATAAAAGGAATGAGGAGCCAGCCAACCTGATTTTATTATTTCTTAAGAGATAGAGGTCTTGCTCTTGTTGCCCAGGCTGGACTTGAACTCTTGGGCCTAAGCAATCCTCTCACCTCAGCCTCCTGAGTAGCTGCCCTGCTCCTGATATTTTTTTACCCATTCTGTCACCCAGGCTGGAGTACAGTGGCGCAATCATGGCTCACAGCTTAAGTCATCCTCCTGCCTGAGGCTCAGCTGGGACTACAGGCATGCACCTCCACACTCAGCTAACTTTTTTTGTTTTGTTTTGAGATACTTTTGTCCCTCAAGCCAAAGTGCAGTGGCTCCATCCCTGCGCACTGCAACCTCCACCTCCTAGGTTCAAGCAATTCTCCTGTCTCAGCCTCCTAAGTAGCTGGGATTACAGGTGCACACCACCATACCCTGCTAAGTTTTTTATTTTTAGTAGAGACAGGTTTCACCATGTTGGTCAGGCTGGTCTCAAACTCCTAATCTCAAGTGATCCGCCTGCCTTGGCCTCCCAAAGTGCTGGCATTAAATAGCATTCTATTCCTTTCTAACATAACAGGTATGAGCCACCGTGCCTGGCCTCACCCAGCTAATTTTTAAATTTTCTGTAGAGACAGGGTCTCACTATATTGCTAGGGCTGGTCTCAAACTCCTGGGCTCAAGTGATCATTTTGCCTTAGCCTCCCAAAATGCTGGGATTACAGGCATGAGCCACCCAATCCAATTTTAAATCCTGTTTCTACCATGCTTCAGTCAAGCTCTTCAGCTTTCTCCATCTGTAAAATTACAATAATACCACCTATGTTGGATTGTTATAAGGACTAAGTGATTTTTTCATGTAAGGGCTGGTCAATATGGTGGATTCATTCCCTTCTCATTTATCTAGGACTTTTTTTTTTTTTTTTTTTTTTTTTTTGGAGACGGAGTTTCGCTCTGGTTACCCAGGCTGGAGTGCAATGGCGTGATCTTGGCTCACCGCAACCTCTGCCTCCTGGGTTCAGGCAATTCTGCCTCAGCCTCCTAAGTAGCTGGGATTACAGGCATGCGCCACCATGCCCAGCTAATTTTTTGTATTTTTAGTAGAGACGGGGTTTCACCATGTTGACCAGGATGGTCTCGATCTCTTGACCTCGTGATCCACCCGCCTCGGCCTCCCAAAGTGCTGGGATTACAGGCTTGAGCCACCGCGCCTGGCCTATCTAGGACTTTTAGTCACTCAAGACATTTTAAGTTTGCCTGGCATTAATTCATTTCTACACTAATAATTTATTACCTTCACTGGCCTGAATTACAGATATTAACTTAAACAGCAAAAACCGCTTTCTGATACTTCTCAAAGATTATATCCAGCTTAATGCTAAAAAACAAACCAAGAAATTACGTTTTTACATATGTCCATGTTCTCATATAAGAAACATAGTTACTTAAGAAACATTAACTATTTTTTACAGTATTTATGTCAGACATTGGGGGCAAATTTCAAATTTGACCTAATACGTAAAATATATCTTTGGGGAAAATGAGCCTATTAGGTTTCAGGATCAAAGAGGATTTACGTTATCTTGGTGCAATGAGCTGAATGTCTTTTGTTGCCCCAAATTTATATGTTGAACTCCTAACCCTCAATGTAATAGTACTAGAATGTGGGACCTTTGGGAGGTACTGTGATTTAGATTAGATCATGAAGATGAGACTTTCATACTGGAATAGTGCCTTTGTAAGAAGAAAAAGACACAAGAGCTCTCTCTCCTCAAGCAAGCACCAAGGAAAGACCATGTGAGCACTTAAGAAGGCAGCTGCTGGAACCCAACCACGTTGGCACCCTGATCTTGGACTTGCAAGCCTCCAGACCTGTGATAAAAAATTTTCTATTGTTTAAGTCACTCAATCTATTGTATTTTCTTACAGCAGCTCAAGACACTTGGGTTTTTCAAGGCCACTAGTTATGAAAAGATTGCCATAGCCTTTCACTTAAACATCAGATTCTTTACAAGCTAAGCTTTTCTTTAAGGTGTTTTCTTAATGAAGAGAATGTATTCACTCACAAATAGTTCCCCAAAACAGAGACAGAAAAAGGATGGGATGAGACTCATACACTCCTTTTCTGATTAAGAGAACTCTATTTTATGCCAGTTATATAGGCTCAGTGTGTTAAGACATATCTTGGGGAAAATATGGCTCCTTTCTCAAAGCTCTAAGCTTTATTTCTATATGTAAAGTCTAGCTTTTATTAGATGTTTCTGATTCCCAAAATAATAGTATTAGGATATGCCTCATTTTAGGCTTTAAATAATTTGTATAATAAAATAGTGTCAGTAGGTCTAAAGCTGAAATGCAAAGTTCAGATTTCTAAAACAAAGGAGAGGAATATTTTGTTTATTTTGGTACAGCCATGGTTCCCAAACTGTGTACCAGGGCACCTTAGCAAATTAACATGAGTGCCACACGATATTTTTAAATTTTTGAGAAAAACATAGCAACACCTATTGGACATGACACAAACTATTAGTTTGAGGTAGTTTACATTTTCAACATTAAATAGCATTATATTCCTTTCTATAACAATGTATCTTTGTAAAACTGGGTTTTCAGCAGTTTGATAAAAAGTACTGTGCAAAAACCAGAGAGGAAAAGAAAATGATACTGATTCCAAGATTTGAGATGTGCAGTGTCCACAGTTACTCTAGTGGTGATGATGTACATTCTTATTAAGCTGTTGGACCTAACCGCTTAATAAATACAAGTATTAGATATTTATTTTGGACCAGGTATGCTGTGAAAAAAGTGCTGAGACACTAAATAGTGTCATGAGCTGAGAAAAGTTTGAGAACACTTGTGCTATAACAAGAAAAATATAAAACCAATCATTTTGTTTTTCTACCTAGAAATTTTCTAAATAAATAGTCATACAAAAAAAAGGGAAAAGTATATACAAACGTACATAAAAAGTTTGGATTTTTATTGAAATCTTGTTAGGTATCAAACAAAATCTGCTTTCTTCAGATAAAAATATTCTCTCAGATGTCTCCAGATAACTGCTAAGTCTAAATTGGTCCTTCAATGTCTTATTTTTATTGTCCTCATGAAATGTTCATATACATTTAGGATGTTCCCAAAAGCATTTTTATCGTGTAAAGGAGCGTACGTGACGACCTCTACCACTGCCTCCACTAACAAACTTTCCTCTTGAGCCTCCACTGCCGCTATTTGCACTAGCCCAGGAAGGTCCGAGTCCCCCACGACCTCTAGAAGCACGGTCCCGAGGACTTGGGCGGTAACCTGTAAAAGAAAGAATATACTTTTTAATTCCAATTTTCCTTTCCTTTCCCATCATATAAATACTAATCTATGACACTGAGCTCAAACCAAGAATTATGCTTTTCTCTTTTAAAACTCATGTGCAAACTCTGTGAATGGGCTAAAGAGTCTTGAATTGTACACTTTAACAGGTAAACTATATGGTTTATGATAAATATATCCCAAATAAAACTTATTTTTTAAAAATGTGCATTTGAAACCAAAAACTACTTCTGATGAGGAAAAATTCCAGACTAGATGTTTCAGGAAAAAAATGTTTATATACCTAAGACAAAACTATAAGCAAAAACGTATGCTATATAAAGGTATCTCTGTTATTAAACTACTTTGTGTTCAGAAAGTTACCTTAAGCATTGGCTTTCATTACTGAAATATAAAAATAAAAGCACATCACCATGAAACTGTCTGGATTACACTAACAGTTCAGAAACTAAAAATTTGATTATTTTTATAGAACATGTATATTGGGCATTCATTCAAGGAAATAAACTTTAGAACTTAAGTCTATACTCTAAAATATTCTCTCCCAGAATGAGAGTACAGTTGACCCTTCAATAACATGGGTTTAAACTGCCTGAGTCCATTTATATGTGGATTTTCTTCCACCTCTGCTACTCCTAAGAAAGTAAGACCTCTCTTCCTCTTCCTCAGCCTATGGAATGTAATGACCTTTATGATGATCCACTTCCATTTAACAGTAAATGCTTTTCCTTATGATTTTCTTAATAACATTTTCTTTTCTCCAGCTTAACTGTAATACGTTATATAACAAATAAAATATGTGTCAATCAACTGTTTATATTATCTGTAAGGCTTCCAGTCAACAGCAGACTATCAGTAGTTAAGTTTTGGAAAAATCAAAGTTATACTTTGATTTTTGACTGCGTGGGGCAAGGAGATGTGGAGTTTAGCACCCCTAACCCCCTCACTGTTCAAGGAACAACTGTATATGATATCAAAAATTGGAAAAGGAAGAATTAACTTCCCTTCTCTCAGCAATATCAAGTAGCAAAGATGTATACCTGTAGAACTAAGGGGTCGTAATGGTGGAAGAGGGCCTCTGTTAAAATTGCTCTGGCCTCCACGACTTTCATTGTAATTTCCTCGAGGAGTATTCTGAGCACTCCAACTGGAGCCTCTTGTTCCTTCCCGACGACTGTAGTTTCCTAAACACAAACAGCACAATCAAAATCACTTTTTTCACAACCTCAATTGGATTCTTTTAAATGACAGATTTTTCTTAATCTTCAAAAGAATGGAAAAGAAACTGAAATTCTGTAAACTGACTGTACTACATAGTGGCAGCCTAACAGTGGTTAAGAGCAGAGACTCTAGGGCCAAACTGCCAGGGATCAAATACTGATTCTACCACTTGTATTTATGTGCCCTGGTCAGTTGACTGACAATTTTTTCTTCTGCAAAGTGGGAGTACTAAGAGAACTTGCCTCATGGGGTTGATGTGAGGTTATAATATGTAAAATGCTTATAACAGTTCCTACACACCTAAGTGTTTGTTATTACTATAAATGCATATTCTCTTTCACCCTCCTAACTCAGCAAGTATGAAAACATGTTTATCAATCCATTAGTAAAGTGTAATTTCTATAAGTATACTTAGTTTCTAAAATCTTGTAAGGCCAGGTGCAGTGGCTTATGCCTGTAATCCCAGCACTTTGTGAGGCACGGGTGGATCACCAAAGGTCAGGAGTTCAAGACCAGCCTGGCCAACATGGTGAAACCCCATCTCTACTAATAATATAAAAATTAGCCAGGTGTGGTGGTACATGCCTGTAATCCCAGCTACTCAGGAGGCTGAGGCAGGAGAATCACTTGAACCCAGGAGGCAGAGGTTGCAGTGAGTCAAGATTGCACCACTGCACTCCAGCCTGGGTGTCAAGAGTGAAACTCTGTCTCCAAAAATAAAAATCTTGTAATAATTTCAAACAGACACAGAACTATCTCAAGAAAACTGTTAAGTAAAATTGTGAAAATAATGTAAGGGTATTACTCAGAAAATGTACAATTCTCAGTGTAAAAAGGAAAATAAGGCCGAGCACAGTGGCTCACGCCTGTAATTCCAGCACTTTGGGAAGCCAAGGTGAGTAGAACACTTGAGGTCAGGAAATTGAGACTAGCCTGGCAAACATGGCAAAACCCGGTCTCTACTACAAATATAAAAATTAGTTGGGCATGGTGGCGTGTGCCTATAGTCCCAACTACTTGGGAGTCTGAGGTAGGAGACTCACTTGAACTAGGGAGGCAGAGTTTGTAGTGAGCTGAGATCACACCACTTCACCCCAGCCTAGGCAACAGAGCAAGACTCTTGTCTCAAAAAAAGTGGGGGGTGGGGGAGGGGAATAATTAGCCAAGACTTCTAAACTCATTATTAAAAATACATTGTATCGAGGTCCATTGATAAAAAGTTGTTTCCTTCTATCCAATAGAGTACTCTGCAAACAGTACCATTAGTCCAGAGGTGGCTCAACTACAGCAACAGGGAAACAGTTTATCTGAATCTCTTCCATCTACATCACTTTCATTCATTATTTTAACATTCCAATATTCTAACCCATTAGAAAATACATACTAATTAGTTACCTTTTGAAGCAGGTGGTGTGAAAAACCTATTCTGACTGTGGAAAGCACCCCGTCCTCCTCTATTGCCTGAAAACCCACCACGGGAAGAAATCTTCTGTGACACTTTGAGTGGCCGTTTTGGTGGAGGTATTCCATCTTGAGGAACTACTTCTTTACTTTCAGCAGCAACAAAGTCATCCACATGCATAGATGGTGGTCTACTTGTGTTCTGTTTTCGCTGACGAAAAATATCATGAGGCCGTATACCCTGTCCAAATCCTCCCCTACCCCTTCCTCTTGGTGGTGGCACAACATGAGCTCGTTTGGCAGGTTCAATGTATTCAGATTTTCCACTATTAAAACAAAAACATGCATAAAACATTTTCTTTTTTCAGATTTCTAGCAAAAATAATCTATAATACTCAAAATTATTTTTCAAATTTTTTGTACTCTAATTCTATTAACTTTGCAAGTATCTCTCGTACTTCTGAGATAATAAAACAAACTAGGTAAGAAAGGTACTCACATTTCATTGATATGAGTAACGATGTTTTTAAAATAATCCAGTTCACTTCTTATTCAAACTTTCCAAAATCTCATAAAAAACAATATAACAAATGTACTGGGTATATCCTGACCAAATTATTATCTTTAAATTAAAAAATTTAAGCAATGTTCATGATTCAAATGCTTTGTTAACTTCCTTTCTAGTTTAATAGCATGTGTCTATCTTAAAATACACTAAAATAAATAAGCTTGTATAATCACAACTGAGATCTTCAGTGGAATAAATTTTTTTTTTCTTATTTTTTTTATTGCATTTTAGGTTTTGGGGTACATGTGCAGAGCATGCAATACAGTTGCATAGGTACACACATGGCAGTGTGTTCTGTTTGCTTTCACCTAGTGGAATAAATTTTACCTTGAAGTTATAAAGGTCTCATGCTTGTGCTTCCCAAGTTTGAATCCTTTAGTAGTCTTGGTTCTTCCTGGAGATGATGGTTCTGACAAAAATGAGCGCTCTAATTCTGAGTGCAAATCAAAGTCACTACAGCATTTTTCAGACAGCTCAATTAAGTCAACCTTTACCTACAGTGATAATAAAACAAAATATATCTTAAATGTAATGATTAGCATAACATTTGACTACAGAAATTCTTATAATTATAAATTATATTTGCCCCTCCTTAGAAATAAATTATAGATCTAACTCTTTCCCTCATCTTTTCAAAAATCAAATGGTATTGGTAGTTTAAACACACACACACACACACACACACACACACCTTAGTAATGCTACTTTTTTTGTGTGTGGCATTCTTCAAAGCAGGGTTATTAATCTAGGAGACCTTTGATGCCTGAGCAGGAAATTCAACATTTGTTTATATAAATTAACACTGTAATAGCTCCTGAACGTTTCCAAAAAAAAAAAAAAATCTGAAAATAACATAATCTGCCAGCCTTATATAGTCAACAGTTCTATTACAAAAAAAATTCTGTGCCACAGATTCCCAAAAGCTCTATGCATTTAATGAAGTTCCCATGTAAGTTTAATTTCAGGGAAATCAAAATTCAGTTCACTTAGGTTTTATTCGAATTTATCAAATATAAGATACCTAAAATTTCTCTAATCCAGAGGGTTACAATTATCATCACAAGACAGTTGTGGCCGGGCATGCTGGCTCACGCCTATAAACCCAGCACTTTGGGAGGCAGAGGTGGGTGGATCACAAGGTCAAAGGATCGAGACCATCCAGCTCAACAAGGTGAAACCCCATCTCTACTAAAAATACAAAAATTAGCTGGTCATGGTGGTGTGCTCCTGTAGTCCCAGCTACTCAGGAGGCTGAGGCAGGAGAATTGCTTGAACCCAGGAGGCAGAGGTTGCGGTGAGCCGAGATCATGCCATTGCACTCCAGTCTGGGTAACAACAGCGAAACTCCGTCTCAAAAAAAAAAAAAACAGTTGTGATTCAACTTAAAGTTCTAAAATTAGTAACTCGTAAGAGAAATATTTTATACCTGTGCTGCCCAACATGGTAGCCACTAACTACATGTGCCTATCTAAATTTAATCAAAATTAAATCGAAATAAAATTCAGTTCCCTCATCATCCACATTTCAGTTGTACAACGAGCACACAAGGCTACTGTACTGGACAGGGCAGACTACAAAATATTTGCATTACTGCATAGAATTCTACTGGAGAAGAGTTTTAAAGAATCACTGAACTGCTTGCCCTAAAAAGAAATTAATTTTTAATGTACTTTTAATTGAATTGCATGTGGTTTTTTTAAAAAAGGAAAAGCAGCCCTCAATACACTAAGTACAAATGTGAAGCAAATCATTCTTTTGGTTTTACTGCACATGATGAATACCAATATGTTTCTTGGATAAAGAAAACGAACCATATACATTATAATAAGATGTGGCTAAAATAATTCTCCCTACTACATCTCTGGGAAGGGTAAAACAGACTGCATTAAATTTTAAATAGCTAATTATACTTTTATCTATTCAGCATTATGTTTAACAATGTCAATTTCCATTCATACTATATTATAACAAATATATTCTTTGTAAGTTTCTAAACTGATAGCCACACCATAGCACAACCACTCCTCTCCTTAAACCCAAATGCAAGAATAAACTGTTGTTTTGTGGGAAACTTTTCTCTGTTCTATACCCTAAGAAAACAAAATGCTTCATAGAACTTATGCAAAAGTGTGATTTTGCCTTAAAAAGTCACATTTTCTGGCCAAATGTGCTGGCTCATGCCTGTAATCCCATCATTTTGGGAAGCCAAAGAGAGAGAATTATTTGAGACTAGGAGTTTGAGACCAGCTGGGTAACATAGTGAGACCTTATCTATTAACAATCTCAAAATACAGATCACTAACTAGAAAAAAGCAAAAAAGGAGCAGAAGAAAACTTTCTGGATGCCATAAAGTGGGCAAGTGGCATAAAAATTACATAGGACTGGCCTCCAAGTCCATAACAGTCCTCCAACAGCCATAAAATATGGAAACTATTATAATGCTAACAATATACAAAGAAACAGAAAAAACATTTTTCTAAATATTTAGTAATAAAATAATTTATACCAAATCCAGATCTGTATCAATCTCTTCAGCCTGAAATGGAGTGAACCACATAGATTTCAACTGATCATCCATGACATCAGCAAGCACATAGGCAGTCCTGGAACAAAAAAAGTATATGGTGAAAAGCACAATTCCAAAATCAAATTTTTTTTTCCTTTTTTTTTTGAGACAGAGTCTTGCTCTATTACCCAGCCGGAGTGCAGTAGCACAATCACAGCTCACTGCAGCCTGGATCTCCTGGGCTCAAGTGATCCTCCCACCTTAGCTTCCTCAGTAGCAGGAACCACAGGTGTGCACCACCACACCCAGAGAACTAAAAAAAAAAATTGTAGAGATAGGGTCTCCCTATGTTGCTCAGACTAGTCTCAAAGTCCTGAGCTCAAGCTATCTTCCTACCTCAGCCTTCCCAAGTGCTAGGATTACAGTCGTGAACCAACATGCCCAGTCTTTTAGCTTATCTTCAAGTAAAATCTATGGTACAGTTAAATTACTTTCTGAAGTATTACTAAAAGTAGCACCTAAAAAAAAAACCAAAAACTCCAAAAAGCAACTGAAGAATTAAGTATCTTTAAAAACAAGTAACTTGAAACTAATCCTGCTATAACAAGTTTTGACCTTTCAGTAAAATAAAACAAAGCCCCGATTTTATCTGCCAGGCTGTTTCTATACAGCCTGCAAGTTAGCATGGTCTGTATAAATTAAAAAACAAACAAATTACAGAAGAATACACAACAGAGGCTGTATGTGATCTGCAAAGCCTAGAATTCTTACTATCTGGCCTTTATAGAAAAAAATGTTTGCTGCTGGGTGCGGTGGCTCGAGCCTGTAATCCCAGCACTTTGGGAGGCCGAGGCGGGTGGATCATGAGGTCAAGAGATCGAGACCATCCTGGTCAACACGGTGAAACCCCGTCTCTACTAAAAATACAAAAAATTAGCTGGACATGGTGGCGTGTGCCTGTAATCTCAGCTACTCAGGAGGCTGAGGCAGGAGAATTGCCTGAACCCAGGAGGCGGAGGTTGCGGTGAGCTGAGATCGCGCCATTGCACTCCAGCCTGGGTAACAAGAGCGAAACTCCGTCTCAAAAAAAAAGAAAGAAAGAAAGAAAGAAAAAAAGTTTGCTGCCCACCCGCAGACTACAGCCATCATAAAAACAGTATCTACTGAATCATAAAACATTGTGTATTTTACCTATTGTTAAACAGATTCTGAAGAGATTCTGGAGCTGAAAGTACTGGTTCTACATCCTGGTCACTGAGAGGTAAAGGGTCACCTGATGACTCCAGCATCTGCTTAAGTCCAACTACATTGTCCAACAAAGAATCCAGATTGTCGTCATCTTTTGAATGTTCCTAGATACAAATAAAAGCAGAATAAGAAGATGCAGATAAAACTTACGTCTGTAAACCCACTGACTCTTTAGTAGAAAAGGATGTATATTTTATTACTAACAAATTTGGAACACTGTCAAAATTATTAACTTCACATTAAACATTACAATAAAACACCAAAACATTTGTCATTTTATTTCTAAACAATAGCAGCAGAGGGTACCCTGCATCCAAGCAACAGACAATTCAAAAAGTACTGTCTACATTTACTCCTTAAAATTCCTAACAGGATAGAGGACTTCACTTCAAATTATTAATTCAAACAATTATTTGAAATGGCACAAATAACCAAATAAAGGCTTAGTATTTTTTAAACTAGTCAAACTGAGAGGAAAATAAGCCTCAGGAATGCTCTATTTTTGTTTTTCTTTTTTACCAAAACAAGCTTCTCTAGTTCAAGGAACAAATTTTCTGGACTTTCTTCTTTGCTTTGTAGAAGCTGTTTTAACTCTGCAGCATTAATACTCATTGTCCGTGATGGATGAGCTCCCTCTACTTCCATGAGACCATTATCATCTCCACAACATCCCTGTAAATGTTACATATAAGTTAAATTTGAGAGCAGAGAAATTTACAAAGATGCATCACACTTATTCATAATATTTAAGCCATATGCTGCAATCTTTCCTTCATTTTTTGATTTTTACATCAGTACAAATGGCTAGTTTTAAGAAGGATTTAGTCAGATCAAAGGTCAAGAATGTTTTCTTCAAGTAAGACTCACAAAATATTTAAATAGTCTTCAAGCAACACTCACAAAATATTTACTGGCACCAAGATTTCTCAACAAAATACCCAATGGCAAATACACTGGCACTTGTAGGACATGTCACATACTGGTTGATGCTCAAGAGTTAATAAAATGCTTGTTATAACAAAGAACTGATGAAACCTGAAATTATCTTTCTGAAGATAACACAAACAACTACAGAAAACAGTAACTATCATATTTAAGACTACATTCTGTCAATACAAAAGTTACTATTTTCTGCTTTAAGAAAGTATGCTATATAATAAAGTGAATTCTGGAGTGATAACATTTCTATAACAGAAATTATATCCTGCTTCATGACAAGAAAACCATCCATATTGTCCCATATACTTATGGTAGAAAGCCATATACCTACCTAAATATTGTATAAAATCTTTTTTTTTTTTTTGAGACAGAGTTTCGCTCTTGTTACCCAGGCTGGAGTGCACTGGCGCGATCTTGGCTCACCGCAACCTCCGCCTCCTGGGTTCAAGCAATTCTCCTGCCTCAGCCTCCTGAGTAGCTGGGATTACAGGCACGCGCCACCATGCCCAGCTAATTTTTTGTATTTTTAGTAGAGACAGGGTTTCATCACATTGACCAGGATGGTCTCGATCTCTTGACCTCGTGATCCACCCGCCTTGGCCTCCCAAAGTGCTGGGATTACAGGCTTGAGCCACCGCGCCCGGCATGTATAAAATCTTTAGCCTTGTTTTTTTGTTGTTGTTGAGACAGGGTTTCGCTATGTCTCCCAGGCTGCAGTGCAGTGGCACAATCATAGCTCACTGCAGCCTTGACCTCCCCACGTTCAAGTGATCCTCTCATCTCATCCTCTCAAGTACCTGGGAGTGACTACGAGCACGTGCCAACATGTCCAACTACTTGTAAAATTTTTCATACATTTGGGGGTCTCACAATGTTATCTAGGCTGATCTCAAATCCTGGGCTCAAGCAATCCTCCCACCACCTCAACCTCCCAAAATGCTGAGATTACAGGTGTGAGCCACCTCAGGGCCTGACTTTTTTTTTTTTCAGACAGAGTCTCGCTCTGTTGCCCAGGCTGGAGTGCAATGGCGCGATTTCACTGCAAACTCCACCTCTTGGGCTCAAGCAATTCTCCTGTCTCAGCCTCCTGGGATCACATGCTTCCATCACGCTTGACTAATTTTTTTGTATTTTTAGTAGAGATGAGGTTTCACTATGTTGGCCAAGCTGGTTTTGAACTCCCAACCTCAAATTTAGTTTAATTTTGTAAAAAAAAAGTACAAAAATTAGCCAGGTGTGGTGGTGCACATCTACAGTCTCTCCTGAGTAGCTAAGACTGTAGATATGCACCACCACACCTGGCTAATTTTTGTATTTTTAGTAGAGACAGGATTTTGCCATGTTGCCGAGGCTGGTCTTGAACTCCTAGGCTCAAGAAATCCACCCGCCTCAGCCTCCAAAAGTCCTGAGATTACAGGAGTGAGCCACCACACCCAGCCCATTTTTCTTATTTTAAGAGACAGAGTTGGTCAGGCATGGTGACTCATTCCTGTAATCTTTTTTGGAGGCTGAGGCAGGTGGATTGCTTAAGGCCAGGAGTTCAAGACCAGCCTGGGCAACATGGCAAAATCCCATCTCTACTAAAAATACAAAAATTAGCTGGGTGTGGTAGTGCACATCTACAGTCCCAGCTACTCAGGAGGCCAAGGTGGAAGGATCACCTGAGCCTGAGGAAGTCATGGCTGCAGTGAGTCATGATCACACCACTGCACTCCAGCCTGAGCGACAGAATGAGACCTCGTCTCAAAGAGAGAGAGCGAGAGAAAGAGTCTCACTCTTTCACCCAGGCTGAAATATACTGGCACAATCATAGCTCATTGCAACCTTAAACTCATAGGTTCAAGGGATTTCCCCGCCTCAGCCTCCTGAGTAGCTGGGACTAGAGGTGCAGGCCACCAAACCAAGTAGGGCAGGCATATTAATGGCTTCTGGAATTGTGCTCATAATACTCCATGACTTTGGAAAATACTAATGAGAGAAATCTTTTTTTTTTTTTGAGATGAAGTCTATCTCTGTTGCCCAGGCTGGAGTGCAATGGCACAATCTCGGCTCACCACAACCTCTGCTTCTCGGGTTCAAGCGATTCTCCTGCCTCAGCCTCCAGAGTAGCTGGGATTACAGGCGCCTGCCACCACACCCAGCTAATATTTTGTATTTTTAGTAGAGATGAAGCTTCACTATGTTGGCCAGGCTGGTCTCAAACTCCTGAACTCAAGTGATCCATCCGCCTCAGCCTCCCAAAGTGCTGGGATTACAGGAATGAATCACTGCACCCAGCAAGAAATCTTATTTAAATTTTAACAATTAAGATTTTAGAGTAGGGAATATAATCTTTAATTCACATATGTATGATAGATCAAAACTACCAAAGCATAATAAACTTTATAGTTACCCCAAAATCACAACATCCAAAACAATCAGTAAATTAAGTAACAAAAATAAGTAAATACTTAAGCGTCTACTAAAACTTCACTATTCTGAGTTACCCTAGCAAGGTAACTCAATGTCATGAATTTTTTTTCTTTTGAAACAGGGTCTTGCTCTGTCACCCAGACTAGAGTACAGTGACACAATCACTGCTCACTGCAGCCCTGAATTCCTGGGCTCAAGCTATCCTCCAATCTCAGCCTCTCAAGTAGATGGGACTACTGGTAGGTACAACACGTCTGGCTAATTTTTGTTGTCTCTAGAGACAGGGTTTTGCTGTGTTGTACAGATTGATCTCAAACTCTTGGGCTCAAGCGATCCTCCCATCACACCCTCCCAAAGTGATGGGATTAGAGGCACGAGCCAGCACACTCATCTAAAAATTATTTTTAAATGAAGGTACTTGGCCAGATGCAGTAGCTCATGCCTATAATCCCAGCACTTTGGGGGGCCAAGGTGGGCAGATCACCTAAGGTCAGGAGTTCAAGACCAGCCTGGCCAGCATGGTGAAACCCTATCTCTACATCTCTACTAAAAAGATACAAAAAATTAGCCAGGCATGGTGGCAGGTACCTGTAATCCCAGCTACTCAGGAGGTTGAGGCAGGAGAATTGCTTGAACCCAGTACACGGAGGTTGCAGTGAGCCAAGACTGCACTACTGCACTCCAGTCTGGGTGAGAGAGTGAGATTTCATCTAAAAAATAAAAATTAAAAAATAAGATAAAATAAAGTGATCCTTTTTATGTTGGATATTTGATCTATAAAGCGATTTAACTTATGGCAAAGTATTTGTCTTTTTTTCGAGACAGGGTCTCACTATTTCGCCCAGACTGATCTCAAACTCCTAGCCCCAAGAGATCCTCCCATCTCAGCCCACCAAAGTGCTGAGATTACAGGTGTGAGCCACTGTAACTGGCCAAAGATTTCAAATTTAAGAAACACCAAATACATACACAAACACACACATACTTACAATTGTGTCAGAGTTAAGAATTTGTCTCATAAATTCTAAAAAGGAAGATGCAAGCTCTCCTGTGTCCTTACTAAATGTGCTGACCACTCGTTTCAGTAAACTGTGCAGAGCACTACTGTTTTTCCTTAAAGAACTGTAAATAAAGAAAATAAAGAGAAGATATTATCTTAAAATGTGAGTGCATAAAACTGGTATGAGAAATGAACTCTCTCAGTTCAGACAGAATAAAACTTACTCCATCATTTTTTAAAATGTAAGAAATACTTTGGTGTGTCTTTGTACACCAATATAACAAAGAAGTGTCAAGAGTTCCCAAATCCTTTTAAAACTAAGCTTCAAGATCTTAAAAAAAATTTCCCCCAAATAATACACTTATAAAACTTAACACAAAAGGCCAGGTGTGGTGGCTCATGCCTGTAATCCCAGTGCTTTGGGAGGCCAAGGAGGGTGGATCACTTGAGGTCAGGAGTTCGAGAGCAGCCTGGCCAAGATAGCAAAACCCAGTCTCTACTAAAAAAAAAAAAAAAAAAAATTAGCCGGGCATGGTGGCATGGTGGCACACTTCTATAATCTCAGCTACTCCTAAGGCTGAGGCAGGAGAATCGCTTGAAGAATCAGGAGGCAGAGGTTGCAGTGAGCCAAGATCACACCTCTGCACTCTAGCCTGATGGACAGAGCAAGGCTTCATCTCAAAACAAACAAACAAACAAAAAAACCACTTAACACAGGAAACTTGCCAGTTCCTTATTTATAAACCTCTTATAGCCTAATGATTTCTCTAACATAAGGTTACAGCTGTCTCAGAAGCCTACCCAGAAAGCCTAACTTACAAAATAATAATAAAGAATCAAATAATAAATATTTTAGGCAGGCCAGGCGCAGTGGCTCCTATCTGTAATCCCAGCACTTTGGGAGGCCGAGGTGGACGAATCATGAGGTCAGGCATTCAAAACCAGCCTGGCCAACATGGTAAAATCCCATCTCTACTAAAAATTTAAAAATTAGCCAGGCATGGTGGTGCATGTCTGTAATACCAGCTACTGGAGATGCTGAGGCAAAAGAATTGCTTGAACCCAGGAGACCAATGGAGGTTGCAATGAGCAGAAATCGTGCCACTGCACTCCAGCCTGGGCAACAACAAAGAGAAGCAGATTAAATTCAAAAAGAAAAATGTTAATTAAAAAAGCATGGGTTCAAAATTGGACTATACCAATTACTAAGCACTACACACAACCTTAAGTGAGTCATACTTTCATGGTCTATCAAAAACTGGGGCGCTACTAGAATGTCTAAAATTTTAAAACTTGCAATACCAAGTTCTGGTGAGGATGAGAAGCAACTGGAGCTCTAACACACTGCCATTGGGAATGAAAAGGGGTATCTGTACTTTGGAAAACAATCTGATAGTTTCTTTTAAGGTTAAACATATACCTATCATACAACCCAGTAACCCCACTCCTAAGTGTCTACCCAACAGAAAAGAAAACTGAGATTCACACAAAAACCTGTATGCAAAGGTTTATTCGTAAACACCAAAACTTGGAAACAACCCAGATTGCTAGAAAATTAGTCACCAATAAGAACAAACTATTAATTCATGCAACAAAATTAATGAATCTTAAAAGCATTTTGCTAAATGAAAGAAACCGGGCCCAAAAGAATACATGTTGTATGATTTCATTTACATGGCATTCTAGAAAAGTCACAAGTATATGGGGAAAACCAAATAAGTGGTTGCTAGTGTTGGATAGAGAAGTTGTTTACTAAAGGGTAGCATACCAGGAGCTTGAGATGATGTAACTGCTCTGAATTGAACAGTGGTAAATGACTCTAAGCATCTGTCAAAATACACAGAACTGTACACCACAAAACATAAATTTGATTAGATATAATTTTTTTTAAAAATCAATGAGGATATGAGGAAAAAAATAAGAATGCAGACTATGACCAATGAATCTAACTGTATTACAAATGAACCATATAACCAAACTGAAGGAGACAGGGAAGAAAGAAGCTGACCTAAATAACTTTGAAAAACAGTGTTTTGACTGGATACACTTAGGCTAAAGACAAAAAGAACTGTATACAAACACTGTATTCCAGTTACTCAATTTGTTTCTCACAGGAGTATGGGTTAGTAATGAGTTTGAGACTACAACTTCATTTGTAAACTAGGGCTAAACAAATAAGTAAACATAGATAATGAGAGGTGACTTTCTCACTGTTAGAGAATAAAATAATCAAGTAAGGGAAAAGGCTGGAATTCACTTCTGGTACTGAAGCAAAATCAAAGTATTAGTATGGGCCAGGTGTGGTGGCTCATGCCTGTAATCCCAGTGCTTTGGAAGGTCGAGACAGGTGAATCACTTGAGCCCAGGAGTTCAAGACCAGCCTGGGTAATAGGTGAAACCCCAACTCTACCAAAAATACAAAAATGAGCCAGGTATGGTGGCTCATGCCTGTAGTAGTACTCAGAAGGCTGAGGTGGGAGGATCAGGAGGACTGCTTCAGCCCAGGAGGCAGAGGTTGCAGTGAGCCAAGATCCCGCCACTGCACTCCAGCCTAGGCAACAGAGTTAGACACTATCTCAAAACAAACAAGCAAACAGACCAAAAAACCCACCAAATATTAATGAATTCATTTTTCAAAAACATATATAAAATTAACAAATTTATTATTTTAAAATAAATTTCATAATTAACAAAACTTTTAATATTTAAATAAATTAATTTTAAAATATGTATCTGTTTTATGTAGATAAAATATAAAAGTAAATGTAGATGTGTATGCATGAATTAGGATACATACATGTATTCCCAGGTCTATCCAATGAGAGACTCCAAAATCTGTGACACCCTAAGAGCAGTAAACACATCTAGTTTCTAAATATTCTCCAATAAAAGGAACCAGGGGTTCCTTGGAGAAAAGTCCATTTTGCTGGAAAAGGGAAAATACAAGCTGATCCTGGAACACCTTGTAGTACTAGAAATAGAAAGCACTTAAAAAAAATAACACTTAAAAAGTCAGAGCTATGTAACACACACCTGCATGTTCTGCACATGTATCCAGGAACTTAAAGCAAAATTTTAAAAAATAAATTAATTTTTTAAAAAAGTCAAGAGTATATGAAAAGGGCACAGAAGCCTGAAGAATCCCTAGTGGCCAGAGTTGGGATAGTACTGGCTTATATACAATGAAAAAAATTGTCTATGAATTCACATTGATATATCTGGATAAACCAATGAAGGAGAAGCAACAGCTCTTCCTTATGGAATGAAAATTAGTAAGTGAAAAAGGAATGAGAAAAACAGAAAATCAACATTATACCACCACAGTAATAAATGCCATATCTTGCCAAGATCCACACTGGCAGACATTACAAATGGTGGATGAAAGTTTTTGGCATATGCAGGATATGTGGATATTATAACATCTCAAAATACAGTCTCCAAAATATTTAGTAATTAAAAATGGGAAATTAGTAAGTTTTCAGTGTGGAATCCTAGAAAATAGCACTTCAGCCAAGTGATCAAGGTTAGTATCATCAGTAATACATATAAACATCATGCATTTCCTGATATAATGCACTGAAAAAAGCACACTGCCTCTGTATTATCCCTGTCAACAAAACATAATCTCAATCTAATTATGAGTAAATATCAGACAAACTCAAATTGAGGGATAGTCTACGAAATAAGTGAGCAATACTCTCCAAAAATATCTTGAAAGATAAAGGGAAACAAAGAATGCAATGCAATGTAAGATCGTATATTGAATCCAGGAACAGAAACAAATATAATAATAGAAAAACTGTTGAGATTCCAATTAGTTCTGTATTTTAGTTAATAGTATTGACAAGCTTAATTTCTTAGTTTTGATAAGTATCATACAGTTACATAAGAGGTTAATACAGGGGTAAGGTGGTGAAGGGTACACCTAAACACTACATTATTATTTCTGCAATTCTTCTGAAAGTCTAAAATTATCTCCAAAAAACCTTTTTAAAAAAGTGTAACCTGCCATAGGACTATATAAGAAAAAGTATACGGTGACCAGTTAATTAAAAAAAAAAAAACAGGTCGGGCATGGTGGCTCACGCCTGTTAATTCTAGCACTTTGGGAGGCCGAGGCAGGAGGATCACCTGAGGTCAGGAGTTCGAGATCAGCCTGGCCAACATGGTGAAATCACCTTTCTACTCAAAATACAAAAAATTAACCAGGTGGGGTAGCACACGCTTGTAATCCCAGCTACTAAAGAGGCTGAGGCAGGAGAATCACATGAACCTAGGTGGTGAAGGTTGCAGTGAGCTGCACCACTGCACTCCAGCTTGGGCAATAGAGCGAGACTGTCTCAAAAAATAAAAAAAATTTATAATTAGAAAAAAAAAAAACAGATCATGCTGTATCTCTGCTCAAAACCTGAAAATGGCCCTTATCATAATCCTAAAGACCCTTGATGATCTTTCCCCCAACCTGTAACCCCATTACTTCCATAACCAGACATCCTATCATTTTTCTCCTTGCTCACTCTGAAGGCCATCACTGCGGTCTCAGAGCTGGTTCTCAGACATATTAGGCATGCTCTTTGCAACTGTTCTCCCCAGGATATTAGCATGTTTTGTTTCTCACCTCCTTCAGGTCTTCATCTTTGTTCAAGGGTCACGTTTTTCAGCAAGAGCAAGGACTTCCTTGATTGAGTTTCCATATTTCAAACGGCAACTGCCATCCTCACCTCTGGCCCTTACTATCCGTCTTCCCTATTCTACGTTTTTTTCTGTAACATACTATGTATTTTATTTACTTATTTATTGTCTGTCAACCCCTAGTAGAGTAAATGCACCAAGAAGGCATGGATTTTTTTTTTAACTGAATCCCTAGCACCTAAAATCAGTGCCTGGTCCAGAGAAAGCATTCAGTACATGACTAAACAAATCTAGTGTTCATCTCCATTCCTTCATAGTGCCTACTATGTACCAGGTTTCTCGGTGCTGAGGGTGTGGTCAATGTAGCTTACATTCTAGTGAGGGAGACGACCAAATAAGCAACGAATCCATAAAATGTGATGTATAAATCTATATAATACAGTAAAAAATATGATCCAGGACACAAAGGGCAGGCTATTTAGATAGGAAATGTATTTATACAGATACCAGAATGAAGTGATAAAACTAAGTCATCAAAGAATCTAGGGGAAAAACATTTTAGGAAAAAACAGACCTGGAGATAGGAATGAGCCTGACAAGGCAACAAAAAATAAGGATAAAAGGGCTATAAGATAACTCAAAGAGATGAGCAAGGACCAGACTGTATAAAGCCTTACAGATCATAATAGAGTCTGGATTTTAATTGATGTTCAACAGGAAACCATTAGAAGGATTTCAGCAGAAATCCTGTTTTAAGTTTTAAAAGATTACTCTGGCTGCTGAGAGAATGAATTTTAGAGAGCCAATGGTGGAAGCAAGTAGACCAATTAGGAGGTTATTGCAATGGGCCATGCAAGAAATTACAGTGGCCTGGATACAGGTAGTAGCTATGGAGGTAGAGAAGAGGGATCCAATTCAGGATATATTTTGGAGAAATAATCCACAGGACTTAATGAGATGCTATTAGACAGCCAAGTAGAAATGTCAAGGTGATTACTGGGTTACTTGGAGCTTAGCAAAGACATAAGGGCTAAAAGGGAAAAAGGGAAGAGGTTAAGAGGACTTAGGACAAGGTTACAGATAACAAAAGAGGACCAGAAACATTAAGTCTAGGAAACCCAGTCAAATCATAGATAATACAATAGCAGAGGTATACAAAGAATATTTGTGGGAGCACCTAACCCAACCAGGAAGGCTTTTTGGGTTTTTTGGAAATACAGTGTATGAGTTTCAAAGGACATGGAATAAATATCCAGGCAATAGGAAAAAGGTTAAAGACTTTGGTGAGAGACTGATGGGGGCAGGGGATGAGGAATGGATGTGAAGCAGGTGCCATCAGCTGAGAGTGAATACAGAAGAGGCAGATATGTCAGGACAAGGAGATGGAGAAAGGAAGAGCCAGCACCAAACATAGTATCTGCAATGTAAGTTTGCAACTAATGCTGCAAGAATTAATGAGAAAGAGAGAAATATATGTTTCCTCTTCCTTACTATCTCATAATCCCATGTAGTTTAATAAATCTAAGTACTAGCCAGGTACCTTCCCCTTTCCTTCTCCTAGCAAAGAAAAAGATCAGGGCAGAGACAGAAAGACTAGAGTAGAAATTATACTTGAGAGACTGAACAGCCTGAGGTTTATATCATTTCTCTGTCGCTTCCCTCACTTCCTCCCTCCCTTTCTTTCTTTTTTTTTTTTTTTTTTTTTTGAGACAAGGTCTCACTGTGTTCCCCCAACTGGAATGCAGTGGCATTATCACTGCAGCCTTAATCTCCCAGGCTTAAGTGATCCTCTCACCTCAGCTTCCCAAGTAGCTGGGACTACAGGTGTATGCCACCATGCTCAACTAACTTTTAATCTTTTTTTGTAGAAACAGGGTCTCCCTATGTTGCCCAGGCTAGTCTCGAACTACTGGGCCCAAGAGATCCTCCCAGCTCAGTCTCCTGAAGTGCTGAAATTATAGATGTGAGCCACCATGCTCAGCTATTTATATAATAGTTTCAGATTAATTTTATCTCAGCCATTCCTCTAGTAAACAAAATATGGTCAGCTCTCTATACCCACGGATTCTGCATCCATGGATTCCACCAACCATGGAATGAAAATATTATAAATATAAATAAAAAATAATACATTTTAAGATATAGTAAAGCAATTATTTATATAACATTCACACTGTATTATTAGGTATTATAAGTAATCTAGAGGTGATTTCAAGTATACAAGAGAATGTGCATAGGTTATATGCAAATACTATACCATTTTATGTAAGGGACTTGAGCATCTATAGATTTTGGTATCCAATTCCCCACAGATACTGTGGAACTGTACACAGAATCTGCATTTTAGCTTTAAGGTCTATAAAATCCCTCTAGCATCCATCGCCTCTTAGGATACAACAAAATAAAGACCTCAAGGCATGAATTACCATCCCTGGAATAGTGAGATTTCCTTCTAGATGATGTACCATGCCCACTGTAATTTGTGTACCTATTCATTTTATATCTTTAATCCCAAATATTCTATTATTAGCATGACCTTTCATTGCTAATGAATGTTTTCCATACACACAAAATTTCTCCCATGAAAGAAATCATTTCTTCGGCTTTTTTTTATTATTATTATTATTTTTTTTTTTTTAGATACAGGGTTTCACCATGTTGGCCAGGCTGGTCTTGAACTCCTGACTTCAGGTGATCCGCCTGCCTCGGCCTCCCAAAGTGCTGGGATTACAGGCGTGAGCCACCCCGCACCCGGCCCTCATTTCTTCAACTTTCTACAATAGGTATGAATTAATGTGGGGTAAGGCGGCAGTGACAGAATGGAAAAAATTAAATCTGAGACTATACTACAAATCATTACCTTTTTAAATGAAATAATCCATAATCATGCTCTGCAAGAAACATCATTGTTCTGACACATGTCAGTAAACAGTTGTAACTGCTCTCAGGGTTAGCTAGCGTAGCCAACAGACAGTCACAGATTGAGGCCATCAATTCTTTATTTGGTAGAGAATTGGAGAGTTGCTCCAGTTCTGAAATGGAACCTTCAGAAGAGCTTGGTAAAATAAGTGCAATGTCCTGTGGGGAGCAGGGAAAAAGGTCGATTTTTTAAATGATTATCACCATCACTTAGCACTTTTGAGAAATACATAACAGTTAATATTCAGTAACTATCTCATTAAAATGTTGTTGCTACTGTCCTATCCCAAACATATACTTAAACACATTAAGAATAAAGAAATCATTTTTCCCTTTTAAAAAAGTTAATACAAGGACACACATCTAAAGGAGTATTTAAATATTTTACTTTACTTTTACTTTAAAACATCTTTAATAATTTTTTTCTTTCTGTATTGCAGTAAGTATATTTTGTTTTCAAAAAGTTAAATTTAAAAAGTATTGTGTACTAAAATATTTAACTTACTGTACTATTAATTCATCTGCATCTTTTTTGGTTAATAAACTTTCAAGAGAAATAAAGTTTAATATACATTAATACTGCATTTAAGGATCAGCACAGTGGCTCACATCTGTAATTCCAGCACTTTCAGAGGCCAAGGTGAGTGGGTCACTTGAGGCCAAGAGTTCAAGATAAGCCTGGCCAACATAGTAAAATACCCTCTCTACCAAAACTACAAAAACTGGCCAGACATGGGTGGCATATGCCTGTAATCCCAGCTACTGGGAGGCTTAAACCCAGGGGGCGGGGGTTGTGCTGCACCGAGATTGTGTCATTGCACTCCAGCCTGGGCAACAGGGCAGATTCCATCTCAAAAAAAAAAAAAGCAAGAAAAGCCCCCTGCAATTTAAAATACCAGAAAGTGGATGGATAAGGGAAATAAACATTTAACCACAGTCTTCCAATCAAATATTTCCCTCTACTTGACATATATACTTCTAAATTCAATGCTAAGTTTAGCTAATGATAATTCTAAAAACTCCCACTATTCTTTATAGAAGTAAACTGAATTTTACAACAAGAGCATATTTGATTATATTTTATCACCTTTAATTACTATAAAACAAGGCTCAAATCAGAAGGACAACATAGCAAAGTGAGGCCATCAGTGAGATTTACATGAACAAGGCAGCTAGGATGTTATAGTGCTATTCAATGTAGTCATGCAACCCAAAGTGAATTATATAAGAAATACCAATCAAATGGACACTTTGAGGTACAAGGACTTAAAATATCCTTTCTACCAAGTTCCCTTTTTTGTGAAAATAAGTCATACCAGAAAAATGTTCTTTCTTGACCTGAGTCTTAAATGTAACCAAACTGAGTATTTGTTAAGATACAAAAAAGTCTTCCAACATGGGACTTATTCTGTCTGAAAAAAAATCTCATTTGATGACCACTCTGCAAGAGCATGCTGACAAGCTAAAATGACAAGCCTAATTAGGCACAGAAATCTCCAAACATCTCAATCATAATGGGCTTTAAAAGTTAAAACAACTCTCATCAACCCATGAAACCATAAACTGGAAGTCAATAACATAGACAACAGGAAAAAATACTACTACTGTTAGCCAACATCTACAAGCAAAGTAGTCTGAAACACACTAAAAGTGTAGTAGTCTTCAAAAGTTTCCCTAACAGCGAACATATTAATTCAACCAATCACAAAGCTACAAAATTTAAGAATGACTTGTTGTGACCAGTCGTGGTGGCTCACACCTATAATCTCAGCACTTTGGGAGGCCAAGGCAGGTGATCACCTGAGGTCAGGAGTTCGAGACCAGCCTGACCGACATGGTGAAACATCATCTCAACTAAAAAATACAAAAATTTACCAGGCATGGTGTTGTGTGCCTGTAATCTCAGCTACTTGGGAAGCTGAGGCAGGAGAATCACTTGAACCCAGCGGATGGCGGTTGCAGTGGGCTGAGATCCCACCATTGCACTCCAGCCTGGGTGACAGAACGAGACTCCATCTCAAAAAAAAAGAAAAGAATGACTTGGAATATAATGTAATTACAAGGAAAATTAATTAGACCCTAAAAAATACAGAAACAGTGGCACATAAAACAATTACCCAAGGTTTTGAAGGAAAAAAATAAAGCTCTTCAGAGAAACCCATGAATAGCAGGAATAATAAAATACAGATGAAAGCCAAGACTTACATTAAGATACTTAAATACAAAAAAAAAAAGATACTTAAATGCACACACACAGAGAGACAGACAGAGAGAGAGAGAGAGAGAGAGAGAGAGAGATACTATAAAATAAGTATAAATACCTGATCACAGAGAGACTGCAAAATGGATGTGATATATTCAACACACTGTTGGCGAATAACACTGTCTCCAGGAGACCGCACCAAAGCTAAAAGATCCTGGAATATCTCTGCATATCTTTCATCACCTTTAATAGTTCCATTAATTAGATGCAAAATAGCTAATTTACAAGCTTTGTGTGAAGCCAGAGCATCAAGAAGAGCAAGCAACCTGGTGGTTTGGCTAGTATACTGTTTTTCTTTATCTTCTGAAGTGCTGAAATAAAATCAATACATTTAGTAAACAATGTTTTTGATCTTAAGGCATTGTTTAACTACTATTTATTTCTCAATACACATCAACTTACACAAATTTTGCATAAAACATTTAATTCCTTGGATATAATGACAACTTCTCTGGAATTTTACAATTACTGCAAAAATTTTATAAATTCAGGTTTCCAAAAATATATTTTCTTAAATCAGAGTACTTCTTTAGAATTCACCATTTAAAAACCCAAAAAACAAGATTGTCAAGATAGCTTGCACATGAAATGATGAAATAAAGCTTTCTAATTTAAAAAGTCTATAAGTATTCATATATAAATATGTGTGTATATGTAGGTATATGTGTATATTTACATGTATATATGTTAGCTGGGCATTCCAAACCCTAGTTTCCAAATTATAAGGGAAAAAATATATGTGTCAAAAATAACTTGAGGAAAAAATTTTTAATGCAAAATGAAAATACCTTTGCAAGTCTTCTACAATCAAATCCAACACAGTTCTCATAATCAGAAGTGCAGTTGGTGAGGCAAGGTCACACAATTGAACACAAATACGCCGTAACATATGTTGAATGGGCTGGCAGGTTGTGCCAGAGAAAGAGCGAACTATTTCTTGGAGCAACTTTGCTTGAACATGAAGGTGCATGCTCCACAATTTTCGGGTGTTGAGTGCCACTGATATATCATGTGGCTCAATAACCTGTTAAAAAAGTATAATGTTGTGTACGTAGATTTTTTAAATATTTATTTATAGTCACAAAAACTGTTCAGGAAGAACTGTTATGAAAAGAACATTTTTACTGCATGCTTAAAACATTCAATTTTCTATTATACAGTTAAACATTTGCTTGAATTCAATGAGTCTAAAAAATCTTATTGTTCTCAGGTGAGCAGTTAGTTGAGTAGAGTCCATTGGTGAAGCAACCCAGTTATTGGCAAATTCTAACACATAAGGGGGGGAAAGGATTTAAAATAACAGAAATATGTAAGTACAAACATACATAACAGCATAATAAAACTCACTTTAACAAAAATTCACTTAAAATGTTACCCCCGTATTTCCTCAACGACCAACTTGCTTCAGTTTTATCTCCCCCTCATCCAGTTATTTTATGTCTTTTTGGGAGGAAGGGAGATGAGGGTTTTTGTTTTTTAACACAATCACTGGCTTTTAAAAAAAGTGTTACGCAGTCATTTATAAGATGCATGTTATATTGAAGTGATACCTGAGTTGTTTGCATGGGCAATGGAAGAGGCAGCAGCTCTGAAAGGAGTATGAGTCCAGAAAAAAATCCTTCAGGAACCTTCAAGATTGAAGAAAGAACTTCTTTTAACATTAAAGACCAAGTATTATTGGCCAGAGTCTCTTCTGAGATTGTGAGTTTTTCATTAACTCCTTGTGTAAAAGTCAGTAAAATATCAATGATATCATTCTGAATTTTCTGTTCATCACTATCCAAACGACCTGAGAGGGGGATAGAGCACAGGAGCATATGTAAAGTAACAAGCGCTGAAGGAACACGCATGTCCTTAAACTCAAAGGATCCACCTCTCAGGAGTTCCGTTAACATAGTTTTAAGAAGTGTGAGGGTGCAGCGAGCCATTGAAATAGTAGTAACTCTGTGAAGGGTAGTCCCCATGTTGACATGGAGCCTCCAAGGCTGAGTCAGAATACTGTTCAATTTTTGCAGAACTCGAATAAATGTGTCCATTCCTTCAGCAGAAAAAAGCTGAATTACGGCAAGATTCCATTTCAGGTCTTTCTGTTGACCTTTATATAGGATAAGGAAAAGAAACAAAACTAATTATTTATATGTTAAGATTAAGAATTATTAATTATTAAACTGAATATTTAATAAATGATATTTAATTATTTATGGTTTTTATATTTATAATAAATTTTTATAAATATTTATGACAAATGTTTATATTTAATTACACTTAAATATTATAAATAACATTTAATAATTATTAAACTAAATATTTAATAAATGATATTTATTCTAGCCTTAAGAATAGTATTTTTTTAAAAATATAGTAGTCACATTACCTTCAACAGGAGGTGGTGGGCATGCAATATTACAGAGAACACGTAAGGCAGTGGTAAGGCCAACTCCTTCTGGGGTCATCAAGTTATCAATATTCTTTAAAAATAAAAATGAACAAAATGTTTCATTTCTTAGTACCCATCAGATCAACAAAAAATTCCAGACAAGGAATTAGTTAAAAATATGAGCTCCAAGTTAAGAACATATAATATTTTATATTTATTAAGTAAATTTAAAACATGATTAAGGCCCTAGAGCTAAATGAATTTATCAAGATTATTTATCTCTGGCATATGTTGTACTATATGCAATATTATGTAAATAAAAAGAATTGAAATGTACAACCTCATTGAAAAGAACCAACTAGAACAAAGATAAAGAAATGTTAAGAGTTTAAAATGGTTATTTTCTATCCACTCTTTTCATACATCTTCTCTGCCAAAAACGAAGCAATTACTATATTCTTAAAATCCTGTGGGGGCTGGGTGCAGTGGCTCAGAACTGTTATGTCAGCACTCTGGGAGGTTGAGGTGGGAGGATCACTTGAGCCCAGGAGTTTGAGACCAGCCTGGGCAACATAGTGAGACCCTACCTCTACAAAATATTTAAAACTCAGCCAGGCATCATGGTGCATGCCTATAGTTCCAGCCACTCAGGAGGCTGAAGTGGAAGGATCACTTCAGCTTGGGAGTGATCATATTTAGAGTAAACTATGATCATGTCATTGTACTCCAGCCTGGGCGACATAGTGAAACCCTGTTTGGAAAAAAGTAAAAAGCCCTGTGAGTATTAAACTTCCTTCAAAACTGAGGAAGCAACAGGGAATGTTTTTGGCCTACATGACTTAAATTTTTTTAAATACAGATACCAAGGGAGTCTAGTTTATTGTAGCCAGGTGGGGCACAGGTTAGAGGAAAAACAAATAAAATTGCCTATGTCCTTAGCACTTGCCTATGCTATCTTTCTAGGTAACAAACAGTTTTGCTTCAGTTTTCTTAGCTTTCACAGAATAGCATGGTTTAAAAACTTGGGGCCAGGTGTGATGGCTCATGTCTATAATCCCAGAACTTTGGGAGGCTGAGGCAGGTGGATCACCTGAGGTTGGGAGTTCAAGACCAGCCTGACCAACATGGTGAAACTCCTTCTCTAATAAAAATACAAAAATTAACCAGGTGTGATAGCACACACCCGTAATCTCAGCTACTCGGGAGGCTGAGGCAGGAGAATTGCTTGAACCTGGGAAGCAGAGGTTGCAGTGAGCCAGCATCAAACCACTGCACTCCAGCATGGGCGACAGACCAAGACTCCATCTCAAAAAAAAAAGAAAAAACTTGGAAGAAATAACATTGAAAAAACGTTACTACCTTTTAGCTCATGGTAGACTCTAGACCAAAAAAAAAAAAAGTTATTATCTCAGTTTCTGAGCCACAGTACGTAAACTTAAAAAATAAAAAGAGTCCCTTTCTCGCATATATTCCCCACTTTAGCTACTCTTATTCTAATCTTTTTCCTTATAATTCCACAAATTACATAAGGCAGCAGGGAGACACAGAGTAAAGTTTCTGTCTTGGATTAACTTTTTATAGTCCATGTTGGGTTGAGAGCCACTTATAATAATCACAATTAATGGAAATTAATGGGATAAAGGTTTATGTAAAAATCAATTTTTTTTTTTTTTTTGAGATGGAGTCTTGCTCTGTTGACCAGGCTGGAGTACAGTGGCATGATCTCAGTTCATTCCAACCTCCGCCTCCCAGGTACAAATGATTCTCCTGCCTCAGTCTCCTAAGTAGCTGTGACTACAGGTGTCCACCACCATGACTGGCTAATTTTTGTATTTTTAGTACAGACGGGGTTTGCCATGTTGGTCAGGCTGATTTGAATTCCTAGTCTCGGGATCCGCCCACTTCGGACTTCCAAAGTGCTGGGATTACAGGCATGAGCCACCATGCCCGTCCAAAAATCAACTCTTTTAAATACAGCATGTAATTCAATTTTCTAGAATTAAATTTCTTACTGATTAAATAGTTTTACTCAAACCGTCACTATTTATTGAACACCTTGTTAATACTCACTTAACCATGCACAAGTACACCAGAATACATGACCATCTAAATTTACAGGATATTAATTGTACTTCTCCTAAATAAAAGAAAATGTAATGAAAAGCTCTAGATGTCATCTGAGGCTCACAGTAAGAAAACGGAAGAATATGATGGCACCATAGGAAGTAAAAGAGTTGGAGTCAAAGAAGACAAAGGCAGAGAAATCAGTAAAGAAAAATCTGAAGCAGATAAACTCAAACAACACTTTGCTGTGGGTCACAACAGCAACAGATTAAACAATATACACAAATTATTTTAATAACATACACTGCAATTCCAAAACCAAGATGGCTTACATACTCTCTCTCTCTCTCTCTCTCTCTCTCTCACACACACACACACACACACAGATTTCTCCTGCTAAATTAGAGATAATTCAAGATCCATTCTGCCCTTCTAACTTGAAACTTTTTACGTATATATGAGTACTTTTAGTTCTTCTTCCTATGCTACATAATGGCTCAATTAATGAACAGAGAAGAAAAAACACCTTCCAAGACTAACAAACAATTCTGTAATTCTTTCCATTATCAATTACTTGAATTGAATATAATTTTTTTTTTTTGAGACGGAGTTTTGCTCGTTACCCAGGCTGGAGTGCAAAGGCGCGATCTCCGCTCACCGCAAGCAACCTCCACCTCCTGGATTCAGGCAATTCTGCTGCCTCAGCCTCCTGAGTCGCTGGGATTACAGGCACCCGCCACCATGCCCAGCTAATTTTTTGTATTTTTAGTAGAGACGGGGTTTCACCATGTTGACCAGGATGGTCTTGATCTCTTGACCTCATGATCCACCCGCCTCGGCCTCCCAAAGTGCTAGGATTACAGGCTTGAGCCTGTAATCTGAGGCTCACAGTAAGAAAATGCGCCCGGCCTTCAGTATAAAATTTTAAAACTGCATTATGTGTCTTACGAATTTTAACTGTTATGAATTATTTCAACTGCAGATTTAACCATCCGAAATTAACAAAGAGAACTAGCCCCTATTGCAATGATCTGAAATTGGCCCCATCAATTTTCACCTAAATATTTTCCAAGAAATTCTTTTTCAAAGATTAAAGTTAAACTGAAACAGTTTAATCAAATACAGCATTTAAAATACTTATGAATGTCATCAAGATGGTAGGTGATACTATTTCCATTTCAGAGGGAAAAACAGGACAGAATCCAGTAGTAAAAAGTAGTACAGTATACAGGGATATGTGCATGTGTGTGTTCACATATGCATATAATCACATATCCATCTACATGCACATACCAATCTGTACCCAAAGTCTAATAAATCAATCAAGGATACTTAACAATGTCTACGTTATCTACACAAGTGATTCAATGCAGTATCACCATATACTAACACACAGTTTCAAAAAGTCAAAGCACTTTTAAGTTTTACACTTACCTGCTTAACATATTCAATTAAGTTTGGGATGCAGTTAATTTCAAATCTAAGGTTTTTCAGAGGTTCAAGCCACTTGCCAAGTTCTTAAAAAGAAAAACAGTAATTTATAATATTTAAAAATAGAAGGCTTTATAACAAAGAAAGTATTTTTTCCAAACAAAAGCATTATTAGATTCATGTTGATTTCAATCATCTACACTTCATACTGGGATTAACTTGTATCTAATTCTTTAAACAAGTTTTTCATTCTGTTGCTCAGGTTGAAGTGTAGCAGTGTGATCATGGCTCACTGCAGCCTCAGCCTCCTGGGCCCAATCAATCCTCTTCCCTCAGCCTCTGAAGTAGCTAGGACTACAGGCGTGCACCACCACACCTGGCTAATTTTTGTATTGTTTTGTAGAGATGGGGTTTCACCATGTTGCCCAGACTGGTCTCAAACTCCTGGGTTCAACTGATCCAATTACCCCAGCCTCTAAAAGTGTTGGAATTACAAGCGTGAGCAACCACGCTGAGCTTAAACAATTTAGTTTTAAAATGAAATGTAAATACGCCCTACTA
This sequence comes from Callithrix jacchus, assembly GCF_049354715.1. Classification (NCBI taxonomy): domain Eukaryota; kingdom Metazoa; phylum Chordata; class Mammalia; order Primates; family Cebidae; genus Callithrix; species Callithrix jacchus. Next base: position 32,686,082 of record NC_133517.1, on the reverse strand, counting down.
TACTAAATAAGAAGTGCCTACTCTTAGTAATCTGGTTTCTGAAGATTTCGACACTTAAATGCTTAAATAGTCTACATAATTAAAACATTTTTGCAACAATTTACAACATTAAAAATTATGAAAGACTGCTTATAAATATAACACAGTGTTTATTCACCTATCTTTGCCACTGTCTCTCACACCCCCCCCAAAAAAAGTATAAACAAAATCTATTAATTTCAAAAGGAATCAAATCCAAGGGGAGACATTTTGCTGAGTGCCTTTTCCTCTAACAGAATTTTTTTTTTAAGACGGAGTTTCACTCTTGTTACCCAGGCTAGAGTGCAGTGGTGTGATCTCAGCTCACCGCAACCTCCACCTCCTGGGTTCAGGCAATTCTCCTGCCTCAGCCTCCTGAGTAGCCACCATGCCCAGCTAGTTTTTTGTATTTTTAGTAGAGACGGGGTTTCACCATGTTGACCAGGATGGTCTCGATCTCTTGACCTCGTGATCCACCTGCCTCAGCCTCCCAAAGCGCTGGGATTACAGGCTTGAGCCACCGTGCCAGCTTTTTAACAGAATTTTAAATTTTGTCAACTTCCTTATTTACCTTTGTAAAATTATCATCCCAAAAGAATGACAGCAAACTTTGTTTATAGAATAAACACAAATAAAATCTACCATTTGCTGCAAACAAACTCAAAATTCTCACAGAAGGTATGCCATAACTCCTATATTCTATCACCAAAAATGTTTCTAGAAAAGCACTTTAATGTAAAAAGTGATACACCAGTTCCAGATGCCATATGGGAAATAGAAAATAGTAGCCAGGTCTTTCCTTGGTTCTACACTCCTCCACAGGAATTACAGCTGTACAGAAGTTATTTTCCCCATGCATTTTAAAATTAACTCTTTCTTATATATAGAATATATATAGCTGAAAGATATAAGAAATAATAATAAAACAAAAGCCATAATACCCAACACCCAGAAAAAATACAGAAGGTATTATTAGTGCTTTAGTACAGAAAATAACTTCGGTACAACTGTAATAAGATGCCTAATTATAATTAAGTATCTTAAACTTTCCAAAGCTGCCCACATGAGGTTTGCCATAAATATCATTCAATACACATTTATATACTTTAAAAAATAATATTCGTATTTACTATTCTTTACTTTGGAGGACAAAACAAATTAGATTTCTAAGTTGTAGTTTGTGTTTTACTTCTACAGATACAGCAAAACATGCAGAAGCAAAACTACACCCAAAACTAAACTTTTTAGTTTGTCTTTAAACCTCTTCCATTTTGATTAGAAATTTCAACAAACCACCAATTTTCATGACTTTCCAGAAAAGACACTTGTAAAAACTATTTTATTTATATACTAAAGCATTTTATCAACCTATAGTTTCTATAAACCATCTTCATAAAAGGTAATTTCAGGAAGTTAAAAACAGTATTACTAGGTATATTATCAAAACATGATGAAGCACTAATTACAGATATTCAAAGGTTTGTTCCTTCACATATCACAAATGCTTAAAATAAATTAAGTACCATACCTTGCAATTTAGCATTATTTTCATCTGCTTTACAAAGCTTCAAGAGAGACGCTGCATGTTGTTCTAGCATTTGAACATCACTGGAAGACTGAACCACCACCAAAATAAGTATGCACGCATAATTATAAGCTACTGACTTCTTAGATTTGGAATCACTGAAACAAAAATTTTAAGTTTTGGATTAAAAAAATATATTTCAGGAACAATTTTTAAAATATTTTCTTCTACTTGGACTTAAAGAGATCAATGAAATTTACAATAAAACATTTAATTGCCTGAAGACAAGAAATCAGATTTTACAGTTCATATCAAATTCACCTGAAACTATTACTTAAAAGTATACAAAAAGACTACATGTCACTATGGAAAGTAAAATTCTATTAAGAAATAAGATCAGAAAAACAATGAATTATTAACAAGTATACTTCATTAGCAATGAAAGATTAGGAAGTATACTTTATTAGTCTCCTTTAAAATATTGTCCAATCTGGATAAATAGCAATGAGTGTGATCACCTGCTTTCAGCACTCAGTATTCCACTATAAACCTGTTAAGACATAGCTAGGCATGGAAGCCACTGCTGTTTGCTTTTCATAAGCATTCTACAAAAGATCTGTCACTCAAGTAGTTATATACCAAGTCCCCATTGTGAGGGCAGTTATCTGGATGCCATTTGCTTTGTGTGACACGAACCAAAAATAAGGTATGTATCTCTTGTTACACACTAAAACCCTTTGCCCTACCAAGAAGGCTCTTCAAACCATTATGGTTCTCAATTTACTCATCCAGTCAAAGCAATTTTGAATCCAAAGCATGGTTTAGAAAAGGGCAGGAACCAGCAAGAATGTAAGAGAAATAAAAGGAATATAGACCATAAGGTACATATTCCTGTGCCTTAGAATTCTCCTCTACATAAAACAGCAGGGGGTACTACAATTGCAATCTTTAACACCATGCGTTAACTGAAGAAAGGTGCTAAAGAATCCATTTGATTGCTTTATAGCCACATCTTTTATTTTAGCGATTTCTGTCACTCTAACCTTTAACAAGTTATGTATTATATCAAACTACAGCTTTTTCCCTCTCAAAACAATACCTTCTTTTAAGAAAGTAGACCATTAATTCATCTGATTTTCTAACATCATAGGAAATTTAAGGAGTTAAGCAGGAAATTACCCTAAGGCTTCTTTGGAATAGTACTCCATTAGTGTAATAAGACTTTGGAGATTTTTCTCTAGACTAAAAACATGGCCAACAGCTGATCTTCCCACAGGATTAAAAGTAATCAAATAAAGATTGTGCAGGGTTCCCAAGAGATCTGAATGGTCAGTTTCTTCACTGGCTGTACAACGCTGAAAATGGCTGAACAGTTCTGTAATACATTGCAATGTCTGTGTTGAGTCCTGTAGCCACAAGGCAAATGCATCATCAATAACACCATCAGATTGGAGACCTTCCTCCTCATCTTGATCATAAAGGTGACACAGAGCTCGGATCAATAAATTTGTTGCTTCATATTCCGACATAAAAAAAAGAAGACCCTTCTGTGACTGTGCAAGAAACTTTAAAACATCTTTTGTGGTTTGCAGCACACCAGGGTGGGCACTTGTTACTGGAATTGACAGAAGCAAGGTAACCAACTCCAAGAAGTGATGACTGTGAAGGTATCTGTGGAAGAGTTAATTGATACACGTCAAGTCAGTGCAAAGCATTCTTCATTTACTCAATATTCAGACAAGACACTGGCAAAAATTTTTAATGACCATAATCCTTATCCTCAGTAACACGCTGCTTTAACTGAAAACATAATGTGAGTGGCAAGTCTTCTCTAGTCGAGGCCAAATAAAAGTGAAAGTTCTGTCAGGCTTTCTCCTGCTTAGCACTCAACAGATGTTAAATAAATAAGTATTGACAAGTTTTTTCTTTAAATTCCAAGACTTCTTTCCAGGACACTTATCAAATTGCTCCTTTTTCACCATGGTCCTACTTTATTCATGGCATGTTGGGATATGTAAATTCGTGTATCTAGGAAAAATACAGCACATACACAATCAGCACTCTGTATCTGTATTTGTGGATTAAGCCAACTGCAAATTGAAAATATTTTTTTAAAGTGCATCTGGGGCTGGGTGTAATTGCTCATGCTTATAATCTCAAGCATTTTGGGAGGCCGAGGCGGGCAGACCACTTAAGTCTAGGAGCCCAAGACCAGCCTGGACAACATAGCAAAACCTATCTCTACAAAAAATATAAAAATTAACCAGGAGTGGTGGCACATGTCTGTAATCCCAGCTAGTGGGGACGCTGAGCTCAGGGAAGTCAATGCTGCCACTGCACTCCAGCCTGAGTGAGACCCTGCCGCAAAAAAAAAAAAAAAGAAGTCTAGGCTGGGCATGGTGGCTCACACCTGTAATCCCAGCATTTTGGGAGACTGAGGCAGGAGATCACTTGAGCCCAGAAATTTCACACCAGCCTGAGCAACATAGTGAGATCCTGTCTCCACCAAAAAAAATTTTTTAAGTTAGCTGGCCGTGGAGGCCCATGCCCGTAGTCCCAGCTACTTGGGAGGCTGAGGTGGGAGGATCACTTATGCCCAGGAGATTGAGGCTGCAGAAAGCCAAGATCATGCCACTGCACTCCAGCCTGGGCTAGGTGACAGAGAAACATTCTGTCTCAAAAAAAAAAAAAACGAAAATAAAAAATGTATCTATAGTGAACATGTACAGACTTTTTTCTTACATCATTCCATATACAATAATAGTATAACAACTATTTACAGAACATTTATATTGTACTATGTATTTTAAGTAATCTACAGATGACTTTCAAGCATACAAGACGATATGCATAGGTTATATGAAAATACTACAGTTTATATTTTATATCAGAGACTGGAACATCCTTGGATTTTGGTAACCAAGGGAGGTCTGAGAACCAATCTCACAGACACTGAGGGATGCTATACTATAGAAAAATATAGTATACTCAGATTTACTATAGTAGATCTGAATTCGTATCTCTAGAAAAAAAAAATTCAAATTATCAATTTTTAGCATTTAAACAGTTAATATTACCACATGTAGCACTCTTTTATCAAATCTAAGAATTACTCCTTAATATACATAGTCTTAATGGGGAAAAGAATTTACTTAACATTTCAAAAAAGAAACAAATGCCACTGACAACTTCTTTGGGCATCAGTTTCCTTATCTATATGCATTGCCTTCCTTACCTATAGGCCATGCCAAATGTAAACTCTTTAACTTTTTTACGGGTTCTAGCTATGTTGCCCAGGCTAGACTCAAACTCTTAGCCTTAAGCGATTCTCTGGACTCTAGCATCCTTTTGCCTCATCCTCCCTAAACTCTTTTCCAAAATATCTTTTTCCTTTTTAAAAAAAAAAAATATTTTTAGTTCTGGAGTACGTGTGCAGGATGTGCAGGTTTGTTACATAGGTAAACGTGTACCATGGTGGTTTGCTGCACCTATCAACCCATCACCTAGGTATTAAGCCCAGCATGTGTTAGTTATTTTTCCTGATGTTCTCTCCCAACCCCTGTCCTCCTGCCACAGGCCCCAGTGTGTGTTGTTCCCCTCTCCGTGTCCATATGTTCTCATTGTTCAGCTCCCACTCGTGAGAACATGCAGTATTTGGTTTTCTGTTCCTGAGTTAGTTTGCTGAGGATAATGGCTTATAGCTTCATCCATGTCCCTGAAAAGAACATGATCTCATTCCTCAACTCTTTAAAAATGAAACTTAACTGGATTTTAAAGAAAAAAGAACTAAAACACCGTATTTTTTCAAATATTAAAAAATGGGGTAAAAGTGTCAAAAACATCTCTTGACTCCAAGATAGAACCAGTTTAATGACAATTTCTTAATTTTTAACTAGTAATATTTTTTTGAATGTTAAAAATAAAAGTTATTTATAATTCTGACTCATTCTCTTCCATTTTAGTCACTGCAAATGGTAACACAACAGCTTTCATAAACCCCTATCAAAATATTACTAAAAAGTAGATGAGAGGCCAGAACTTAATTTTGTCAAAAGCTGAAACCACCTCTTCGGTCCTATTACTATTTAAATCCAGGCATGTACTTCACCATAATATAAACACCTACCAGTAACTGCTTACTACAAAGGCAAACAGAACACTCAAGACAACAAAATTCCAGAATTACTACGTTCTGAGAGCATCCTCCTTATGGACCATTCAGAGAATGGTTAAAATAGCAGGCCTCAGACTATACATCCTTAGAGGTCTGTTTGCAAGGCTGGCCACTGGCTAACTTCTGGGAACTTATGAGAGGGTTCCTGTGCCTGTAACTGATAAGAATGGTTCCTTGTGCCTAATTTTTTGTGCAAACAATATGATTATGCTGAATACCTGCTTTCCTTCTAGGAGTCTGGAATTCTGGTTATAAGATAGGCAGTGAGTGCCTACACGGCTACCCACAATAAAAAAATTGTATGCCAATTAGCTTGATATAATTATTCCACAATATATACATGTATCAAAACATCATTGTTGCTACTTAAAAATAAAAACTAGGCTGGGCGCAGTGGTTCAAGCCTGTAATCCCAGCACTTTGGGAGGCCAAGGTAGGTGGATCACAAGGTCAGGAGATTAAGACCATCCTGGCTAACATGGTGAAACCCCATCTCACTAAAGATACAAAAAATTAGCTGAGCATGGTGGGACATGCCTGTAGTCCCAGCTACTCAGGAGGCTGAGGCAGGAGAATCTCTTGAACCTGAGAGGCAGAGGTTGCAGTGAGCCGAGATCAAGCCACTGCACTCCAGCCTGGGCAACAGTGTAAGACTCTGTCTCAAAAATAACAATAATAACAAAATACATAAAATGAAAAAGCCTGGGTGCCAAGTTTCTAAAGAGCTTCCTCAACAGGCAAGACTTCACACATGTTGTCACAAACTGTTGCTATGAGAATTAGGCAGGTACTATGTGACTCCACTGAGAAAGGATTCTGGAAGCTTGCAATTGGTTTCCCCAGACTTCTTCCTATGTACTGTTTTCCTTTGCTGAGTATAACTATATGCTGAGTTTTGTGAGTCCTAGAGAATCCTGGTGCCCTTGGGGACCCTGAAGTAGGGCAATAGAGCCTTGGCACCACTTCAAAAGAAACCCTCCAAAGTACAATTATTTTTCCTTTCAAAATTTTCTCTCCTTCCTAATTTATCAGTTTCTGTCAATAAAACCAGTTCCAATTGTTATCCTGGCTAGAAATCCTTCTCACTTTCCTTCACCTACTAGGTCCTGTTGCCAAGTCCTAGTACTAACATATAATGGCTACTTCACAATCTCTCTCAATATAAGCACAATATTTGTCTTTCCATTACCTGCTAAGGGCCAAGTACTTAAAACCTAGTACCTAGAAATCTCAGACTATCTTATCTTCCCAATAACTCTAATTTCTTTTCCACTGCAATATATCTTGCAACATAAAACCTGAGAATATTACTCTAATCATATCAGATCTGCTACTCCAAAATATTCAATACCTTTCTATATTCTAAAAATAAAATCCAAATTCCTTACCACAACCATTCTGGGCCCTTTATTTCCTCATCTGATACCCAAATGTACCTCCACCATATGGTGGGGAAAAAAATACCTAGTAAGTATTTAATTATTAGCTTCCTCTCAGTGACTGAAAGCATCATCTGTGCAACTAAAAATAAAGTTATTACTAAGAAGTACCGCAATTCCTTTACAACCTCCAAGACTACAAATATATCTATATTTCATACTTAGAAGATTTCCTTTCTCCTGCCCAAAACCAAACTCCTACACTTGTACTCTTGTTCTCATCTCCCACCAAGCCTTGCTCCAGGAATTAAGGTTTACTTCTACATTATAAACATCTCCCTCTCCAGTGACTTTGTAAATGGGTCATTTTCCCAGCCTACAAATGTGCCCAAGCCTCTTCTACTCGTGAAAAATAAAAACCTTTCTCTTCGACCCCAACATCTCCTTCTAGCTGCTGTCTTGTTTCTTACTTTTTCTTTTAGCCAAATTTCTTGTTTTGAGACACGGTCTCACTCTGCTACCAGACTGGAGTGCAGTGGCACAATCACAGCTCACAGCACCCTTAATCTCTCGGGCTCAAGCAATCCTCTCCCCTCAGCCTCCTGAGCATCTGGGAGTGCAGGAGCACACCACCATGACCAGCTAATTTTTTATTTTCTGTAGATGAGGTCTCCCTATGTTGTCCGGGCTAGCCAAATTTCTTTCTTTTTTTTCTTTTCTTCTCTTCTCTTCCTCTCTCTCTCTCTTTCTTTTTTTTTTTTTTTTGAAACAGACTTTCCCCCTTGTTGCCCAGGCAGGAGTGCAGCGAAACTACCTTGGCTCACTGCAACCACTTACTTCCCCCTGGGTTCAAGCAATTCTCCTGTCTCAGCCTCTCTAATAGCTGGGATTACAGACGCATGCCACCACACCTGGCTAGTTTTTGTTTTTGTTTTTGTTTTGAGGTGGTGTCTCACTCTGTCACCCAGACTGGAGTGCAGTGGCCCAATCTCGGCTCACCACAACCTCCAACTTCCCAGGTTGAAATGATTCTCCCACCTCAGCCTCCCAAGCAGCTGAGTTTACAGACATGTGCCACCATGCCTGGCTAGTTTTTGTGGGGCTTTTTGCTTTTTTTTTTTTGAGACAGAGTCTCACTCTGTCACCCAGGCTGGAGTGCAATGGCCTGATCTCAGCTCACTGCAATCTCCAACCTCCCAGGTTCAAACGATTCTCCTGCCTCAGTCTCCCAAGTAGCTGGGATTACAGGCGCCCACCAACATGCCCAGCTAATTCCTATATTTTTAGTAGAGACAGGGTTTCGCCATGTTGGCCAGGCTGACCTCAGGTGATCTGCCCACCTCAGCCTTCCAAAGTACTGGAATTGCAGGTATGAGCCACCATACCCAGCTCTAGTTTTTGTATTTTTAGTAGAGATGGGTTTTGCCATGTTGTCCAGGCTGATCTCAAACTCCTGACCTCTGGTGATCCACCCAAACTTTTTTGAAAAGTAGCCTACACTGTTTCAAATCCTCATTGGCCAGTGACTTATCACTCATACTTCCTCTCCCACTGCTACATTAAACTACTTTTGCCAAAGCCACAGTTGCAATCTATGTAGCAAAATACATGATTTCCTGTCCTTATCTTCTGAATGTCTGCACAGTATCAAAACAAACCATTCACTGCTTCCTAACACTATTTTCTTCTTTGGTTTCTACTCTCTCCTGCTTCTCATTTTGTCTTTCTACTCCTTCTAACTATCCTGCCTAAATGCATACTCTGCCTGTCTCTTATATTTTATTGCTCCCCAACCTTCCATCACTGACCTATTGATTTCCCAGAACACAATTTGTGTGGGTTGCCAGTATCTGGCCTCAAGTGTTTACTTAGGGCCTCCCTACCTTTCTTTCCCACAGAGCCATTAAAGGATGTTGAGACCACAGGCAGGAAGAGCTCAGAAGATAAAAAAGTTAATTCTTGTGGACATCCTTGAACCAAAGGGGACAGTTGGTAGACAAATGCCCCAGCCTGAATGTTTTAGGGAGTAAAGCAGGAGACACATTTTAACCAGTTCTTCAGAGGGTCCCCAGTAGGATGAGCCCCAGCTGTCCACAGCAATAATAAGTCTAATAACACTTCCTTTACTGGCTTTTCTCCTCTTCTTATCTTACTCTCTGCATGCATTTCTGCTTCCTAGATAATCTTTCAAACCAAGAAACTGCACCCAAGACTTTGACTCAAGTTATCCTTTTAGGGAACTCAAACTAAGACAAGGTCTGATAGTTTCAGCTAAAAACAGGAACTCGGGTAAGGTAAGTAGAGGTGTTAGAGTGGACACATAAGCCAACTCCTGGTAATGCGCTATGCTCCAAATCAATGAAAATATTAATCACAAAAATACGTAACAAAATAATTAAAATGCCATTTTTCCATTTTTATGTTAGGAAATTATTCACAAGCAAATGCCAAAAAAAGAAAGTCTCAAAACAAAATTAAAAATCTACTATGGATGCTAGTCCTAACAATGGCAAAACTGTAAAAACAGATAACAAGAGAGATAGATAGCAATGGAACCTTAAAGGTTTAACCAGGACTATAAAATTAAGTTAGTAAAATACAATTTTAACTTACAATTTATTAAGAGTAATAGGTACAGACAGGTTCACACAGAAAAGCTCTCCTTCCTACACCATCCTTTTGTACCACCTTCCCAGAAGCAAGTTAGCAGTTTCTCATTTATTCTTGCTTAGCCATGCTTATACAAACGTCATTGTTAACCATGACAATTTTTTACGAAAATTCCCGATTTTGTTTTAAGAGCTAACATAATATAAGCTCACCCAGAGTAACATATTTCTCAGTTCCAGTACTGAATAACTTTTTGAAATATCAAGCATCCTTACACATAAATGAGTTACCTACAATCAGATAAAAAGCAAAATCAACCACATAAAATTGCCTCCAATGATTTGTGGAATTTATTTCCCAAAAGACAAACATGTCTTACCTAAAAAGAACAGGGTATGGATCATCCCTCTCTGGAGGTCCAGTAATTCGTGCCATCGTTGGGAAAGACTTAACAGGAGGTTGGATCATTGTATGAGGTGCAGTTTCCATTAAATGGAAAACTTCTTCTAGGAGGTTAATAAGCCTTTCTATTTCCCCTTCACTTATATTTGAGGATTCCAAAAGATCCATATCCATAGAAGCTTCCACCTCATTTTCATATTCTGGGTTTGTTCTCTCAAGCCCAGCATCTGTGTCGTGATCAGGTTCACTGTGGTTAGGAACAGATGAAGTCTTCTCTGCTAAATGGTCACCAAGTCTTTTAATCTCTGACAAGATTTCATAGAAATGGCATTTTTGGAGAATAGCTGAACCAGCAGTAACAACCCTCACAGTCTGATCTAAAAGTATGAGTTCCAGAAGCTTTTGATAACCACTTTTTTCATTCTGCCTACCTCTTAAAAAAGCTTCCATTCCTTCTGTCATACTAATGACACTGTCCAAAGCTTTAAAAGCATTTAACTTAAGAGAAGATGATACATGATCAGCAAACAGAAGCTCAAATAATCCATTGATCACTCCTGCTTGTAGCAGTCCTGTAACTCCTTGAGCCCCACATTCTGCTAGTGAGGACACTAATTTGGTCCCAGCTTTGAGCTGTCGGACATTTAAGGCGATAGGCTGGCGAAGTGCTACTTGTAAATTTAAAGCTTGCATGGTCCAGTCTATCAACTGGCCGAGGGAGTCTTGTTTTGTGTTTTTTAATTGTAAGTAGCTTAACCCTTTTATTATTAAACTTGGAATTTCTTCTAAAGCTGTTACCCATTTTGCACCTCTATCTTCTCTATACAAATCTAAGAGTTCTGTTAACTTCACTGAGGCTTCGATTGCCCCTGAATTTTCTTTATCTGGACCTTGATCCTTCATTCTACTGATTTCAATTTCAAAAGTAGTCTTGTACGGACAGCTGAAGTATAATAGTGGTACAAGCTCCCTGTCATATGGATCATATGTCATAGGAGGAACTGAAGCTAAGTCTTCAGCAGTATATTCAACATCAAAGTTTGGATACTTAAATGTTTCACGTTCCAAGTCAGCAATTCCATCTTCATCACTGGAAATTTGTTCATAACCATCATCCCCTGAAAATTAGTATGAATAATATTTAAGTATTACATCATCTTGTCTAATGCATACATTCTGATTGATGAAAAAATAGTTCAATAAAACAACAAAATTTTCCTCAACAATATTTCCTCAACAAAATCAACCTCTGCCCAACATATTACCCACAATTTTACAACATTTTACACTTTCTAACAAAATAATTATGGACAAACTTCTTTTTTTCCTGAAAGGGGTGAAACCTGAAAAATGGACAAGCATTTTAAGCAAATTCCTCTGTATCTGTTCAGTTTCACAACTAACAGAAGTAACATGCAGTTACTCTGTAACTAACTCTGTAAATCAGAAATACCTCAAAGTAACAAAAATATTTGTCTCAGGAGGAAAGAAATTAAGCTTGTCCTCTTGAGAGATTATTTTTAAGATGTTAAAAAAACTGGTTATATTAAAGTTAAATAAGAATATCATAATTACAACGTTAAACCAAATATTTTTAGCAAAACCATTATAGATTCTTTTCATAACATTAATTTCACATTCCTGAATTTACCTATCACACAGTTTTGTAGGTCTCTACTATATTTTGATGGAAAATTTGTTCATTTAAAATATAGCTGGGCATGGTGACTCATGCCTGTAATCCCAGCACTTTGGGAGGCCAAGGCAGGCGGATCACTTGAAGTCAAGGTCCAGGAGTCTGAGACCAGCCTGGCCAACATGGTGAAACCCCGACTTCTACCAAAAATATAAAAATCAGCCGGGCATGGTGGCAGGTGCCTGTAAACCCAGCTACCTGGGAGGCTGACGGACAAGAATCACTTGAACTCTGGTGGTGGAGGTTGCAGTAAACCAAGATAGCACCACTGCACTCCAGTCTGGGTAACAAAATGAGACTTTGTCTCAAAAAACAAAGAAAAAAGAAAAAGAAAGCTGCCTGCCTAAAATTTAACTACTTTTGCCAGTTAAATACAATAAATCTAAACAGAATTATTTGGTAATCTGGGCATGGGGGAAGCTAAAAAAAAGTATCCTATGATAATCTAGCTATTTGTTATTTTGTAAAAGAGCCACTGTGATTCTCAAATGACTCTCATTTTCACTATCTGTAGAAAAAAGTAAAGGCAGATTATCTGTTATTTTTCATAAATGCTTTAACATTATAAGCCATTTCTTGGGCAAATTAAGAGCCAATCAGCTTGAGTATCTCTCACTTTCTGCTTTCAAAAGAAAAATAAAGCCTAATTACAGGACTGTATCATACTACCACATGTACCTGTGTAATTCAGATTTTTCCCTTGAATTTCTAAAAATAATGTAGCATTTGCTAAAATATCTAGATGGCAGACATCTTTAGGAATTCCACCCAGTTTTACCACTCTTTACTCTGAAAACAGCCCACCAAATCCCTAACCAACAGGTATTTGCTACATGATCCTGTTTTCCTGGTGAAAGCTGATGCTGTCAAGGGGAAATGCACATTGCAGCAAGTCAAACAGAAAACTGAGATACAGTCAGGCAGTTTAGGCTGGTTGGTTAAACAGAGACGATTAAAGTAGACACACAAAGCAGAGATGAGATGGAAATCTCATTTCTAGTTATGCCTTGAGGCCTACCTACATTCTGACCAGTGGGTTTCTTGTAACCCATTTATCTCTGCTAGAAATTATTTTGCATTGTTCAAAGCTACGAGTTAGTTTCTAGTATTTAAGCACAAAAATCTTCGCTAACATAACACACCTTCACCTTCTTCATCCTCTTCACCTTCCTCCTCTTCATCTTCCTCTTCCTCCTCAGGGATACTGTCTACTGTATGTCTATCATCATCCTCATCCTCATCTTCTTCTTCTTCTACATCCACATCATCTTCATCATCTTCTCCTTCTTCTTGCTGTTCCTCTTCTACTTCTCCTTCATCAGAATACTGACCTTCCTGGGGAACAGAATTCCGATCAGGAGAAATGGGCTCAAAGTAATCTTCTCTATGAGGAGCATCCTCTTCCTTGTCACCAGACACTGAAAAATTGAGATTTAAGGCACAGATTATTGTAATGGTTTAAATGATACAAGGCAGCAAGACTGGATATGGCAACTACTTAATGATATTTTGGATGATGTAGTTCATAAACACCCTTTAAAAAAAAGTAATAGAATTATTTGCTTTTAAAAATAAATATTGAGTATACGCTGGGTGTGGTGGCTCATGCCTGTAATCCCAGCACTTTGGGAGGCTGAGGCAGGCGGATCACTTGAGGTCACGAGTTCGAGACCAGCCTGACCAACATGGTGAAACACTGTCTCTATTAAAAATACAAAAAATTAGCTGTGGTGTCACGCACCTGTAATCCCAGCTACTCAGGAGGCTGAGGCAGGAGAATCGCTTGAACCTAGGAGGTAAAGTTTGCAGTGAGCCAAGATCAGGCTACTGCACTCCCAACTGGCAACAGAGCAAGACACCGTCTCCAAATTAAAAAACAAAAAACAAAAAAAGAAAACAAAAATAACTGACTATACATGGTACAACTTCTACAGTGAGAAATAATAAAGTATACTATTAGGACATTCCTTTTCTTTTCAGCTTTTAAGTTACTACACAGATTTTTATCTTTTCCAATACAAACTACTTATTTTTATCATTTTTTTCTTCTCTTTTTTTTGAAAAAGAAAAAAGACAGGGAAAAAAAAGAAAAGAAGAAAGAAAAAGAGAGAGAAAGAAAGACAGAAAAATGAGAGAGAACAAAAGAGGAAGAGAAAGAGGGAGAGAGAACGGGAATCTTGCTCTACTGCCCAGGCTAGAATGCAGTCTAAAAACAGGTATTAAAAACCTCTTTTATGCCAATAAATGTGGTTAACAACCGAGACAGGAAGGAATAAGGGAGGAAAATAACAGACAAGCAGCCAACCAATATTTCATTTAAACCTATGAAATGCTATGCAATTGCTGAGGAGTGATTTATTTCCAATTATGTGGTCACTTTTTAGAATAGGTGTGATGTGATACTGAGATAAATGTATGTTTTGGGGATTTGGGGTGGAGAGTTCTGTAAATGTTTATTAAGTTAACTTATTCCAGGTCCGAGTTCAAGTCCTGGATATCCTTGCTAATTTTCTATCTCATTGACCTGTTATATATTTAGGATCATTAGCTCTTCTTGTTGCATTGATCCTTTTACCATTATGTAATGTCCTTCTTTGTCTCTTTTAGTCTTTGTTGCTTTAAAGTCTATTTGATCAGAGACAAGAATTGCAACTCCTGTTTTTTTTTTTTGTTTTTTTTTTTTGCAGTCCATTTGGTTGGTAAATCTTCCTCCATTACTTTGTTTTGAGTCTTTGTGTATCCTTGCATGTGAGATGGGTCTGGATGCAGCATACCAATGGGTTTTGGCTTTTTATCCATTTTGCCTGTCTGTGTCTTTTGATTGGGGCATTTAGTCCATTTACATTTGGGATTGACAATGATATATATGAGTTTAATACTGCCATTTAATGCTAGCTGGCTGTTTTGCCCTTTAGTTGATGTAAATTCCTCATTATGGTGATGCTGCTCTTTACCTTTTGGTATGTTTTTGGAATGGCTGATACTAGTTGTTCCTTTCTATGTGTAATGCTTCTTTCAGAAGCTCTTGTAAAGCAGGCCTGGTGGTGATGAAATCTCTGAGTACTTGCTTGTTCACAAAAAATTTTTATTTTTCCTTCACTTATGAAGCTTAGTTTGGCAGGATATGAAATTCTGGGTTGAAAGTTCTTTTCTTTAAGGATGTTAAATATTGGCCCCCACTCTCTTCTGGCTTGTAGGGTTTCTACTGAGAGATCTGCTGTGAGTCTGATAGGCTTCCCTTTGTGGGTAACCTGACCATCTTCTCTGGCTGCCCTTAGTATTTTCTCCTTCATTTCAACCCTGGTGAATCTAATGGTTATGTGTCTTGGGGTTGTTCTTCTTGAGGAGTATCTTTGTGATGGTCTCTGTATTACCTGGAGTTGAGTATTGTCCTGCCTTGCTATGTTGAGAAAGTTTACCTGGATAATATCCTGAAGAATATTTTCCAGCTTGGATTCATTCTCTTCGTCACATTCAGGTACACCTATCAAATGTAGATTAGGTCTTTTCACATAGTCCCATATTTCTTAGAGACTTTGCTCATTCCTTTTTAGCCTTTTTTCTCTAACCTTGTCTTCTCATTTTATTTCATTAAGTTGGTCTTCAACCTCTGATATCCTTTCTTCTGCTTGATAATTCGACTGTTAAAACTTGTGCATACTTCGTGAAGTTCTCATATTGTATTTTTCAGCTCCATCAATTCACTCATATTCCTGTCTAAATTGTCTATTCTCGTTAGCATTTCATCAAACCTTTTTTCAAGGTTCTTAGTTTCTTTGCCTTGGGTTAGAACATGTTCTTTTAGCTCACAGAAGTTTCTTATTATCTACCTTCTGAAGCCTGATTCTGTCAATTCATCACACTCATTCTCCATCAGGCCTTGTTCCATTGCTGATAAGGAGGTGCGATCCCCTATAGGAGGAGAGACATTCTGATTTCATTCAGGTGTTTTCAGCCTTTTTGCGCTGGTTTCTTCCCATCTTTGTGGATTTACCCACCTGTCGCCTTTGTAATTGCTGACTTTCAGATTGGGTCTCTGAGTGGATGTCCAGCTTGTTGGTGATGAAGTTTTCTCTGTTTCTTAGTTTTCCTTTGGCGGATGCCCTTCCCCCACAGAGCTGGACCTTCCTGGGTTCAGCTGTGCTTGCTGTCAAACTCAATCATCAGCGCTTCCAAATGCTGTTTTTTTGTGGGGGTGAGACCAACCGAGCCCGATCACCTCTCCCTGTCTCAGAGCCTCTTCTTTTTTTTTTTTCTAGTTGGAATGGTTGACTCTCTCCCAGATGTTCCAGTTGCCCGCTGAAAAGGCGCCGGAATCTGTGTAATTTCCCCTGCAGCAACCCACTGCACCAGCTGAAACAGCGGCATTGAGATTCGTGGTGCTTTTCTGCCCGGGAATGTCCCGGTCTGGCTCCCCGCTTCAGTCCCCTTTTTGATCAGCTGAATGGGCGACTCTGCCTTCCTGGAGCTCCAAACGCCAACTAAAAGGGCACCCAGTCCCATATACTTTGTACTGAGAACCACTGCGCTGGGGCGCTGGCAAAACAGCGGCACAGGCCAAAAGAGTGGCACTGGTGACCCATGGGGCTCCCCCACTGGGAATCTCCCAGTCTGTGGGCAACAAAAATTCGTGTAGAAGTGTGGCATCCACTCACTCTCTGCACTTTAATGGGAGCTACAATCCTGAGCTGCTGCTAATCGGCCATCTTGGATCTCTCTCCTATTTTTATTTTTAATAGACAACAGGCTCTCCCTATGTTGCCCAGGCTGGTCTCAAACTCCTGGGCTCAAGAGATCTTCCTGCCTCAGGCTCCCAAAGTGCTAGGATTACAGGCATGAGCCACCACATCCAGCCCAATACTGCTGATTTTTAATTGGGACTCTTTTGTACATATCACTACAGCAAACTAACATTTTATTTTGACCCAGCTTCAAATGAATTAACTTTCTTTTTTTTAAGAAGTTCACCAGCCAACAAAAAGAAAAACACAAGAAGCAGCCAGGCACTGTGGGTCATGCCTATAAATCCCAGCACTGTGGGAGGCCAAGGTGGGAGGATCACTTGAGTTCAAAACCAGCCTGGGCAACATAGGAAATTCCTTCTCTATAAAAACTAAAAAAATTAATCAGGCATGGTGGCATACACCTGTAGTCCTAGCTACTAAGGATGATGAGATGGGAAGATTTCTTGAAACAGGGAGATTGTGCCAGCCACTGCACTCTAGCCTGGGTCACAGAGACAAAACCCGTCTCAAAAAAAAACAAAAAACAAAAAAAACTGCATAGCATGGGAGAGAATGCATCAAGATTTGATTACTAGCACCTAATTTCTTTAGTCAAAAAGCATTATCAGACAGGGTGGTGGCTTATGCCTGTAATTCTAACACTTTATGAAGATGAGGCAGATAGATCACTTTAGCTCAGGCGTTCTAGCCTGGGCAAAATAGTGAGACCCCTATCTCTACAGATATTTTAAAAATTAGCCAGGCATGTTCATGCACACCTGTAGTCCCAGCTACTTAGGAGGCTAAGGTGAGAGGATCACTTAGGCCTGAGTGGTCAAGACTGCAGTGAGCCATGAGCAAAACTGCAGTGAGCCACTGCACTCCAGCCTGAGCGACAGAATGAGACCGTCTCAAAACAAAAACAAAAACGACTATTAACTGGGAGGGAAAACCTTAGCACTGGTTTTATTTATACCTGGCAGAGGCACAGGATCATCTTCATCGTCATCAGGTGGTGGGGGTCCTGGAGGAGTTCTTGGTCCCCTTGGCTGCGGTCTCGGAGGGCTTCCATTAAACTGATCTTCTTTCTCCCCATCAGCTAGTGTTTTATGGGAGACAGAAAAAGAAGTTTGAAATTACAGATGACCCCCAAACAACATGGCTTTGAACTATGTGGGTCCACTTACATGTGATTTTTTTTAAAAGCATACAGAGATCTAAAATATGGTATTTGAGGGATGCAAAATCTGCATATGTATGAAGGGCTGACTTTTTGTATATGCCGGTTCCTCTGGGCGAGTTTCAGGACTTGCATATGCACAGATTTGTGTATATACAGGCAGTCCTGGAACAAATCCATCCCCCGAATAGAACAAAGATAATCATGTTGAAGTATAGGGAAATGAATGGGTGAAAAAATACTTTTCATCATTTGAGATTTTCATCTTCAGAATTAGCTGATAATAAACTTTTCCAGCTAGACGCAATGACTTACTGTAATCCAAGCACTTTGGGAGGCTGAGGCGGGTGGATCACCTGAGGTCAGGAATTCAAGACCAGCCTGACCAACATGAAGAAACCCCATCTCTACTAAAAATACAAAATTAGCCAAGCATGGTGGCCCATGCCTGTAATCCCAGCTACTCGGGAGGCTGAGGCAAGAGAATCGCTTAAACCCAGGAGACTGAAGTTGCAATGAGCCAAGATTGTGCCATTCCACTCCAGCCTGGGCAACAAGAGCGAAACTCCATCTCAAAAAAAAAAAAAAGGAAAAACTTTTCCTTCCTGGCATCTTAGAAATTTTTTTTTTTTTTTTGAGATGGAGTTTCGCTCGTTACCCAGGCTGGAATGCAATGGTGCGATCTCGGCTCACCGCAACCTTCGCCTCCTGGGTTCAGGCAATTCTCCTGCCTCAGCCTCCCGAGTAGCTGGGATTACAGGCACACGCTACCATGCCCAACTAATTTTTTTTTATATTTTTAGTAGAGACGGGGTTTCACCATGTTGACCAGGATGGTCTCAATCTCTTGACCTCGTGATCCACCCGCCTCAGCCTCCCAAAGTGCTGGGATTGAAATTTTACTAATTAATTTACATTAACGACATTAAAATTTCTGACTTCCCACATACTGAAAAAATACTTCTCATCATTTGAGATTTTTATCTTCAATTAACTGATGATAAACTTTTCCTCCATGGCATCTTAACAGAAATCTTGCTAATCTATATTGGTAACATTAGAATTTCTGACTTCCCACATACCAAAATATAATGTATATACTCTTAGGCTTGGACATAATCCCAGAGAATGAAGATTTATTTTCATGCGAAAAAAAGTATAGGAATGTTCAGCTTTATTTGTGACAGTCAATGTCCTGCAACAGGTGAGCAGTTAAATAAATTTTGGTATGTCCATATTTTGTAATACCACTCAGGAATAAAAAAGAACTATTTATATATAATAAGTTGAACTTCAAGGAAATTATGCTGAATGAAAAAAGTCAATCTCACAAAGATACTGCATGATTCCATTGATGTAACATGTGTAAAAAAATATAATTATGGCTGGGTGTGGTGGTTCACACTTGTAATCCCAGCACTTTGGGAGGCTAAAGCCAGGGATCACAAGGTCAGGAATTTGAGACCAGCCTGGCCAATATGGTGAAACCCTGTCTCTACTAAAGGTACAAAAAATTAGCTGGGTATGAAGGCACACACCTGTAATCCCAGCTACTGCGAAGGCTGAGGCAGGAGAATCACTTGAACCCAGGAGGTAAAGGTTGCAGAGAACCAAGATCGTGCCATTGCACTCCAGCTTGGGCAACAAGAGTGAAACTCTGTCTCAGAAAAATATATATATATGTTTAAATGTGTGTGTGTGTGTATTTATATATATATATATGGATGCTGAACAAATTAGTGGCTGTCAAAGGCTAGAGATGGGTGGGACAAATATGGCTATAAAGGGGAGATAGGGAAACTTGGGGCAATGGTGTAGTTAAGTATTTTGGGTTTTGTTTTTTTTTTTTTTGAGACGAAGTCTTGCTCTGTCACTCAGGCTGGAGTGCAGCGGCACGATCTCGGCTTACTGCAGCCTCCAGCACCAGGATTCAAGTGATTCTCCTGCCTCAGCCTCCCGAGTAGCTGGGACTACAGGCGTGCACCACCACGTCCAGCAAATTTTTGTGAGATGGGGTTTACCATGTTGGCCAGGCTGGTCTCAAACTCCTGACTTCAAGTGATCTGCCCACCTTGGCCTCCCAAAGTGCTGGGATTACAGGCATGACCCATGGCATCCAGCCCAGTTAAGTATTTTGATCATGGTGTTAGTTATGCAATGCTGTACACATAACATAAAAATGCACAGAGTTACACACAAACACACAAATAAGTATATGTCTAACTAGTGAAATCTGAATAAGCTCCACAAACTGCACCAATGCCAATTTTCTGGTTTTGATATTGTACATTTATAAAAGATGTTATCACTGGGGGAGGCTAAAGAGTACACAGGACTTCCCTGTACATTTCTTTGCAACCTCTTGTCGATCTATAATTTTCACAAAGTAAACAGTTAAAGGGCCAACTGTGGTGGCTCACACCTATCAACCCAGCATTTTGAAGGGCTGAGGTGGGAGGATCACTTGAGGTTAGGAGTTTGAGACCAGTTCGGGCAACACAGTGAGACCCTCAACTAAAAAAACTGAGTCGGGGTGGAGGGTAGCACACACCTATAGTTCTAGCTACTCCACAGGCTGACATGGAAGGACTGCGTGAGTCCAGTATTTCGAGCTTACAGTGAGCTACGATCAGGCCACTGCACTCCAGCCTAGGTGACAGAACAACATCCCGTCTCTAGAAAAAAGAAATTAAATTAAAAAAAATTTTTAAATAAAAAGTTTAAAACATATTATATATATGTGCTTAAGTGTCAATTTTTAAACAAGTCAGTAAATTGAACAAATTTTTAGAGTAACCACTACCTATGTCAGACACTATGATAAGACTCAAAACAAAAATATGTGTAAAACATATTTTCTATCCACAAAAAGCTCACAGTTTAGTCAAAAAAAATAAAACAAGCACAGAAGAATTAAGGACTAAAAGAAAAAGAAAACTGAAACAGTAACTGTGCTTTGCAGGTTAGGATACAAGAAAAGCACAGTGTATGACCACCATCAGAAAAAAAACCCCTCACACCACATTACCATATCAGGATTCAGAGAAACAAAGGTCAATGATAGTCACAAAAATGCTAATTATGAAGCAAAATATTTTTCCTTAGTGACTTTAATCCCAATTTCAAAATGTACTCTTGAAAATCCTTTATTTATTTTGTGTGTGTGTTTTTGTTTTTGAGACAGGGTTTTGCTCTGTTGCCTAGGCTGGAGTGCAGTGGCATGATCATGACTCACTGCAGCCTCAAATTCCCAGGCTCAAGGGATCCTCCCACCTCAGCCTCCAGAGTAGCTGGACCACAGGCACATGCCATCATATCCAGATAATTTTTTTTTTTTTTTTTTTTGGTAGGGGCAGGTTCTCTCTATGTTGCCCAGGATGGTCTCACACTCCTGTGCTCAAGCAATCCTCCTACCTTAGCCTCCCAAAGTGTGGGGATTACAGGCATAAGCCACCATGCCCAGACTATTTATTTTTAGAGATGGGGGTCTCACTACGTTGCCCAGAATGGACTCAAACTCCTGGGCTCAGTCAACCCTTTTACCTCAGCCTCCCAAAGTGTGGGGATTACAGGCATAAGCCACCATGCCCAGACTATTTATTTTTAGAGATGGGGGTCTCACTACGTTGCCCAGAATGGACTCAAACTCCTGGGCTCAGTCAACCCTTTTACCTCAGCCTCTTGAGTAGCTGGGACCATAGATGAGCACCACTGCAGCCAGCTCTGAATCTCATTGTGTCAACTTCTGTTTTTTTAATAGAAATGGGGTCTTGCATGTTGACCAGGCTGGTCTTGAACTCCTGGGCCCATGCAATCCTCCCACTTCAGCCTTCCAAAGTGCTAGGATTACAGCCATAAGTCACTGCACCCAGCCTTGTGGTCAACTTCTTACAGTGATTAACACTGGAGTGAGAAGAAGAGATCCTGAGAAACATGAGTCCAGTTGCCTGCCTTCTGAAAGAAAACCACTGAAGTTCTAATTTTCTTGTTTCCAGTTAATGAGCAAAAGGTTCTCAAAAGTAGAAAAAATCTACATTAGTTAAGATGTATACACTTAATAAAATTTTAAATGCATTCTTGAAAAAAAAAATGTCATTAACATAAGTATTTCAGGAATATCTAAGAAACTCCCTGCCTGTTTTTTAATTCATTTATAGATAATTTTAACAGTAAACCATGAATAGTCACTGAATTGTACTATCATTAAGATATTTTAAATGGGAAAAAATTCTCTCAGATCAATTTTAAAAGCTCTTTAAGAAAATAGAGGAAAAAAATAAAATGTTAACACTTCAACATAAAAAGAAATTTTTATAGACAAGAATGGGAGACTAACAGAGAGCTTTAAGCAAGGTTGAAGACGTAGAAGAGGTGTGCTTGCTCACTCTCTCCCTCCCCACTCCCTCACTTCCCCTGCTCTCTCTCCCTCCCCTTCACTCTCTTGCCTCCTCCTCTTTCCTTCTCTTCCTATCTCCTCCTCTGCCTCCCTCTCTCCCTTTGCCCCTCTGCTTTTTCCTCTCACCTCCTCTCTCCCTCTCTCCCCCTCTTCTTCCTCTCTCCCTCTCAAAAAATAAAACAAAACAAAACAAAACAAAAAGGTAGAAAAGCACTCTTCGAATTATTATTATTTTACATCACGGATATAAGATTCACTCGCAAAAGCAAATTTAAAACTCTCACCATGTTTTGGATTCCTTTTCAAACTTGGCTGTGGCTGGGGAGGTGGTGGAGGTGGAGGTGGTGGTGGTGGAGAGTCTCTGTCATGACTTATCACTCTATCCACTGATCCGTATATTGCCAGTGTCAGACAGTTGTACCAGCCTCTTAGCACCAGACCATCAGTATTCACCTGATTTTTAAGGGAGGGAAAAAAATCTTTCAAAGTCATGTTTTAAAATGCTAGAAGTTAACTGATATCAAATTAGATTGTGGTTCAACTAAATTCTCTAAAAGTATGCTGAAAATGCAAAGTCAACACGAAAGTGAAATTTATCCAGGCATAGCTTTTACATTGGCTCTCCAGAGTTACCATAACTATACCTGTACCTGTCCTAAGAGTACATCTTCCAGTTCTATACTTTATGTCAATCTTGTTCAAAAAGTATAATCAGACTCCCATCCAAGAGAAAAGAAATGATAATAAAATTAAGTAGAAGTTATTGCTAATTAATAAATTAAACCCCAATAGGTACAGGGGTGGTAGAAGGCACCAACAGCACAAATGATGCTCAGTTTCAAGAATGAGAAAATCCATAAAACCACATAGCATTCTTCTCACAAGCCAAATTCACAAATACAGGTATATATTATGTGCCCACATTGTGCTTTAAAAAGGGAATGGCCAGGCACAGTGGCTCACACCTGTAATCTCAGCACTTTGGGAGGCTAAGGTGGATGGATCACAAGGTCAGGAGTTCAAGACCAGCATGGCCAAGATGGTAAACCCCACTTCTACTAAAAATACAAAAATTAGCCAGGCGTGGTGATGGGTGCCTGTAATCCCAGCTACTAAGGAGGCTAAGGTAGAGAATTGCTTGAACCCAGGAGGCAGAGGCTGCAGTGAACCAAGATCGCACCATTGCACTCCAGCCTGGACGACAGACAGAGTAAGACTCTGCCTCAAAAAAAAAAAAAAAAAAAAGGTAAGGGAACCCTGAGGCGTTAAACAAACGGCTTTTACAAAGAAACTTTCTCCTAAAAAGATAAAGATTTTTGCCAATGCCACTAACCCTCAATATTTCCCTATATGATAAAAATATCTATGCTTTTCAGAGCTTATCTACATGAATAGATAGATCTTCAAATCTACGAGAGTTGGACGGAGCAGATAATGTCATTCCCTTTTAAGAAATAAGAAAACTGAGATTGCACCATTGCACTCCAGCCTGGGTGACGGAGTGAGACTCCTCCGTCTCAAAAAAAAAAAGAGAAAGAAATAAGACAATCAGAGCATGTGACCTTTTAAGAAATAAGAAATTGTTTACTATGACGCATGTAAAGGAAAAAAAAAAAGAAAGAAAGAAGAAAATCAGAGCATGTGAAGAAGAGCCTGCACTAGAAACCAAAGGCCCTGACTTCTGAGTTCTCTTTCCACTCCACCATATTGGGAAAAGATGAAGTTATAAGTGTTACTGGGGCCCCTTCTGGAGGCACAATAAGG
The DNA here is from genome assembly GCF_049354715.1 of Callithrix jacchus. Taxonomy (NCBI): domain Eukaryota; kingdom Metazoa; phylum Chordata; class Mammalia; order Primates; family Cebidae; genus Callithrix; species Callithrix jacchus. The sequence goes on along the minus strand of NC_133517.1, from coordinate 32,662,214 downwards.
AAAAAAGAAATTAATGTTGCCTTGCTAGACTATACAGGAAACTGGGGACCAGAAGAAGGGCTCAAAGACTATGCCCAAGATATGTTGATAGACTGAACAGAAATCCCACTGGAAGGAAGATAAACAGATAACAATGGTAATTTTTAGTCTAAACAGGATGCAAAGATTAAATACCCATCCTCCCCAAAACCAAACAGCAAGCTGAATAGTCCTAAACCAGGTCACAATTACTTTTACATTTCAAATCTGTCACTAAATGCTTCCAGCATGGCACCTGCCATACCAAGAAAAAAGGTATATTTTTGATAGGAAAGGAGAAATATGCACATTTTTTTTTTTGAGATCGAATCTTGTTCAGTCACCCAGGCAGGAGTGCACTGTCATGCTGTCAGCTCACTGCAACCTCTAACTCCTGGGTTCAAGTGATTCTCCTGCCTCAGTCTCCTGAGTAGCTGGGATTACGGGCACGCACCACAATTATCTGGCTAACATTTGTATTGTTTAGTAGAGATGGGATTTCAACCACGTTGGTCAGGCTGGTCTCAAACTCCTGGCCTCATGATCCACCTGCCTAGGCCTCCCAAGGTGCTGGGATTACAGGCGTAAACCAACCTGCCTGGCCCTGAAACATGTACTTTCAAAAGAAACTTTAATTAAGGTACAGTAGTGTCTAATAACAATTTGCCTGCCTGTTGTCTTCTGAACTTGTCTATCTAAATGAAAGAAGATAAAGCACAAATGCTGGCCTCTTCTTGACTCAAAAAGAGGAAGAAAGAGCTTTATACGTAGAGAACAACATTCCAGTGTCTTTAGTGAATTATAAAATGCATCTAGATGCAGGAAGAATCAGATAAGAAATGACATTCTGCAACACTGATTTATATGGATCAAAAACTTTAAATGAAGTTGAGAAGAAACAGTAATGACAAGTTGAAAACTGACTTCCACAGTTACCTTTGAGTTTGGTCTAAAGATGATGGACGTATTCTCATCATATTCCAGACTGTCAAAAGAGTAGAAATAAATATATAAGCTCAAACACTGAACATCTGAGTTCATGAAGATGTCTTTCTAGATTCAAATATTTTCATATAAATCAAATGCTAGATTTTTGTTTTCATTCAATATACCACAAAGGTTGAGTTTAATGTACTGCCCCCAAAATGTGATAAAGAAAAAAAATACATAAATCCCAGATTCTGAATTAATTGCTTTGGAGTGAGTATGGACATCAGTAATTTTTTAAAAGTATACCAGGTAATTCTAATGTACAGCCAGAATAGAGAACCACTGCATTATAGTCATACAAAAATGTAGAGTACAACCAAAATTTAAGAAAAGCACCTAGTTTTAAGTAGGTACTGACATAAAAACACCACCAAATACTAAAAATTACATGTTTCAAATTGTCTAAGGTTTCCCTTCATTAAAAAAAAGTTAAATTATTGACATAATTTAATAATAAATAAGAGAAGGGTCAATAACAAAACGAGTGATGTCTAAGAAACTGCTAATTCCTGATAGGAACAGACATTTTCCCATTTTTAAGCTGCCTTTAAATTTTTTTTATTTTATGAGTTCTAAGTAAACCTATCAAATAATCATTTGTTTGCAGACATCATAACAATCGGTTTAATAATTCCTAACTTGAAAAAAAAAATACCTAGCATGTATAAATAATCAAAAAAGGGGGCATCCACTAACAAAAGTTTCATTTTACAAAATGTGGCTATGGAATTATAAATTGCACAGTACTGTGATATGAAAGACACACATAAATTAGCTCTCAATGTGTCTACATAATATTTTTTAAGAATCAAAAAGCAGTATTTTCCAAATTAGAAGGTTACTATCATATGTGAATATCATGTATATAAGAAATGCATGCACAAGCAAAAAGATAACAAACAATGGCTGTTTCACACATTTAAATTTTTATTTTATAAACTCAACCTCTTCTTAGGAGTTTGACATTTCTTTAATACTGCCTTGATACAATTAAACCCTGTGGTATTGGGTCTACCAGAGATACATCCGTTTCTTCTATCTAAAGAAAAGATATTGCTTACTAACACTCATTAGTTTCTTGTGAAATTGCCTAGCAGGTACATACCTTCCCAGCCTATCAAAAACTGGGGCACTTGGTTTGCTTACGTTATTGAAGAATAAGTCTAATTGAAATGTATGCGGAGATGTCTCTCTGTGAATGAAACAAAGTTGAACCATCAGCCTTTGTAACAAACACTTTCTAAATTAAAATAAATAACATAGTGAGTACAAAGTTAAGAGCAACTCTCGAATTAGAATATAACATCCCTAAGATTTAAATAACAAAAATATAGAGTTAACTATGATATTGTATGTAATTTTATTCACATCCAATCTCAAGCAGCCAAGAGCTCACTTTAAGTATTACTGAATATCAAATTTTAATCGTCAAGTACTTTTTGCATCCTATCGCTATTCCTTTTTTTTTTTTTTTTTTTGAGATGTAGTTTTGCTCTTTTTGCCCAAGCTGGAGTACAATGGCACAATTTCGGCTCTCTGCAACCTCCACCTCGTGGGTTCAAGAGATTCTCCTGCCTCAGCCTCCTGAGTAGCTGGGATTACAGGCACACACCACCACATCCAGCTTATTTTTTGTATTTTTCGTAGAAACAGGGTTTCACCATGTTAGCCAGGCTGGTCTCAAACCCCTGACTTCAGGTGATCCACCCGCCTCGGCCTCCCAAAGTGCTGGGACTACAGGCGTGAGCTACTGCACGCAGCCTCCCTTTTTTGAGACAAGAGTCTAGCTTTCTTGCCCAGGCTGGAGTACAGTGGTGTGATTATAGCTCACCACAACCTCGAGCTTCCAAATTCAAACAATCCTCCAGCTTCAGCTTCCCAAGTAGCTAAGACTACAGGTGTATGCCACTACATTGGGCTATTTTTCTTCTTTTTTTTTTCAGTAGAGACAAAGTATCACTATGTTACCCAGGCTGGTCTCCAGCTCCTGAGCTCAAGTTATCCTCCCATGTCAGCCTCCCAAAGTGGTAGCATTCAGGCATGAGCTGCTGTACCATGCTTGTTCCCTTTCATTATCAAAAGAATCAGGAATTAGCTAACTTCAAGCTGTATAAGTACAATTTAATTTCAACTTAATCCACATTAATACAAGACTGTAATAGTAATTTTAGCATCAGAGCCCTAAGTTGTGACTTAAAGCCAACTGATATCTGTACAGCAGCAATTTACAAAAATATTTTGGGGTTTCTAAAAATAGATTATTTGGTTAAGATCAGAGCCTATTTAATTTGCATTAGTCTGAAATCTTGCTACACTTTATGTAAAAGATACTATACCACAGCACATTCGATTGAAGTTCCTTAAATTCAACTAAAATTTTCACTTTGAACATCACATGCTTTATTCTTGTTCATTTACACAAAAATCTAAATGTTAATAACTATAATGTCTAGAGTACTATCAAAGAGATTCCTGCATGTACTTCTGGTAGAAGTACAAACAGGCATAATCATTCTGAAAAGCAATGTGGCAATAAAAATCAGGATACTAAGAAAATGTTCACATCAAGCTACTGTTTGAACGTATTCCCCAAAGTTCATGTGCTGGAAACTCAATCACCAATGCAACAGTGTTGGGAGGCAAGCCTAATAGGTGATTGGGTCATGAGGACTCTGCCCTCATGAATGAATGAGTGTTGTTATCTGGGGAATGGGTTAGTTACAGCGTTAGTATGCTTGTTAACAATGCAAGTTCAGTCCCCTTTTGGTCTCTTGGGCTCTCTGGCTCTTTTGCCTTCCATTATGGGATGAAGCAGCAAGATCATTCTTGCCAGACTGCTGGCACCTTGATACTGGACTTTGCAGTCTCCAGAACTGTGAGATACAAATTTCTTTATAAATTATCCAGTCTGTTGTATTCTGTTAAAGTAACACAAAATGGACAAAGACACACCATTTGATTCACCTTTTTCTAGAAAGTGTTTCTACAGATGCAAACAAATTTTTTTCAAGAGGATATTCATCATACTATTACTTGTAATTTGAAAACTAAAAAGCATCTAATGGTCTCCACATAGGAGACTAATCAAATATATTACAGTATAGTCATCCATTAGACTAGCTATTAGAAAGCATAAAATCAAATAATATTTAGTGATGTAAAAGGGCTCCTGATATGTTATTAAATGAAATAAAGCAATACATAAAACAATAAAAATTAACGGCAAAATAACAAGCGCATATTTGCCTTATCCAAATTCAATCACATGAGGCCAACAACTCTAGTCTCTTCCTCTTGCCCTTCATTAGTTCTTTTTCTTTCCTTTTTTTTTTTTTGAGATAGAGTTTTGCTCTTGTCGCCCAGGCTGGAGTGCAGTGGTATGATCTTGGCTTACTGTAACCTCCACCTCCCACGTTCAAGTGATCTTCCCACCTGAGCAACCCAAGTAGCTGAGACTACAGGCACATGCCACCAGACCCAGCTAATTTTTGCATTTTTAATAGAGAAGGGGTTTCAATCATGTTGACCAGGTTGGCCTCAAACTCTTGACCTCAGTTGATCCACCCGCCTTAGCCTCCCAAAGTGTTGGGATTACAGGTGTGAGCCACACTGCACCTGACCCCTCTTTGCCCTTCTTTAAACTAGACCTTGGACTTCAGTACCTCAAGAAAAAAAAAAAAAGAGCTAAAATACAAACTCTTTACTTTTGAGACCCCAAAGGCTCAGGTCCCGATCAGTGAAAAACAATTTAAAGAATAAAAGGAAATCTGACTGCACTAGACAGTTATCTTACAACTTGGTGACTCTTAAAAAAAACCCAACCTCACATAAGGTATCAAATTTACAAAAAGTAATAATAAAATACATATACAAGCACACATATATACATATGTACACATATATAAAAACACACACACACACACACACACATCTCGGCCAAGTGAGGTGGCTCATGCCTGTAATCACAGCATTTTGGGAGGACTAGGCAGGTGGATCACAAGGTCAGGAGTTCAAGACCAGCTTGGCCAATATAGTGTAACCCTGTCTCTACTAAACCTACAAAAATTACCTGGGCATGGTCGTGGGCACCTGTAGTCCCAGCTACTTGGGAGGCAGAGGCAGAAGAATCACTTGAACCCAGGAGGGGAAGGTTGCAGTGAGCTGACAACACACCACTGCCCTCCAGCCTGGGCAACAGAGCTAGATTCTGTCTCAAAAAAATATATAGATGTGTGTGTGTATATATATATATATGTATATATGTATGTATACATATGTAAATCAAATGTTAAGATGTTCTTGAAACAGAGGAATTATTATTATTACCTTTTTTTTTTGAAACACAGTCTTGCCCTGTTGCCCAAGCTCGAGGGCATTGGCACAATCACAGCTCACTGCAACTTTGAAATCCTGGGCTCAAGCAATCCTCCTGCCTCAGCCTCCCAAATAGCAAGGACTATGAGCCACCATGCCCAACTAATTTTTACATTTTTTTGTAGAGATGGGGTCTCCCTATGTTGCCCAGGCTGGTCTCAAACTCTTGGTCTCAAGTGATCTGCCTGCCTTGGCCTCCCAAAGTGCTGGGATTAGAGGTATAAGCTACCACACCCTGCCAAAATAAAGGGATTAAAGAAATCTTAATTTTATCTAAGCATTTATAAGTTTTATAATGAGAAAAAACACTATAGTAAAGTATGCCCACAAATATCACTTGATCTCTAACACTGCTTTCCACTTTGAGACTCTGGTCTTCTTCTTTTTTCTTTCTTTCTTGCTTTTTTTCTTTTTTTTTTTTAAGACGGAGTCTCACTCTGTTGCCCAGGCTGGAGTGCAGTGGTGCAATCTTAGCTCACTGCAACCTTGGCCTCACAGGTTCAAACAATTCTCCTGCCTCAGCCTCCTGAGTAGCTGGGATTACAGGCGCATGCCACCACACCTGGCTAATTTTTGTATTTTAATAGAGACAGGGTTTCACCATGTGGGCTAGCCTGGTCTCAAACTCCTGACTTTAAATAATCTACCTGCCTCAGCCTCCCAAAGTGCTAGGATTACAGGTATAAGCCACTGTGCCCGGCCCTCACTCTTACATTTGTTTTACTGCGTTAATACTTCACTTCACTGTTCTGTGGCATAATAATCATGTATAAATTTGTTTCTGATACTTTATATTTGGAGTTATTAAAACATGAACAGCCATACATCTCCAGCTAAGAAAAAGGAAGAGGGTTAAGATAACAGAAAATGCAACAAATACTCCTACCAATGGCATCTGATGGTAGAAATCCAATTTACCTGCTATGGAAGCCAACCTCTAAGATGGCCCCAATAACCCTTTCTGGTATTCACACCCTATGTGGTAGGGTGTACACCCTATGTAGGGCCCTCCCACACTGTACCAGCAGAATATGTAACCTACAGAATATGGTAAAGATGATAACGTCACCTTCTGATATTAAGTTACAAAACACACTGACTGTAGCTTCTTTCTTGGGCATGCTCTCTCTCTTAGATCACTCATGAACAAGCCAATGGAGAGGATCTCCTGGAAAAAAACTGAAGCCTCCCCCAGCAGCCCCATGGGTGAGCTACCAATCAAATTCTTCAGCCCCCTCTGTATCTTGACTACAACTTCATGAGAGAACCTCAGCCACTCCCAGATTCCTGACCCTCAGAAACAATGTGAGATAATGTTTAGTTTTAAGTTGCTAAATTTGCTATCGAACAATAAATGACAAATTTTTTTTGGCCAAAAGCAGTAAAATCAGAGAAGACTGTTGGATACACTACCATTATCCAATCTTTGCCATTCTACACAAAGCTCCCTTTATAGGAAAATCAAGAAGACACATACAGGAAAACATGAGTTAATTTTCTTAAAAAGGTATGAAGTCAATCATAACGATCCGTCATTATAAACATTAAAGATGTTTCTTGTCATATCTCTTTTAATTTTTGAATGGTGCCTATGAAGACTTTATACTTATTTCTACAAATAATGTACTATTTTCCACAATTATAAAGAAATGAGCCTTTAACTTTGAATCTGTCCCACAACACTCACCACAAAGTAGCTCATTTGACTCTTTTTTTTTTTTTTCACTTCTTTTTCCTTTTTCTTCTTTTTATTTTCCATGTACACACGCACAACTGGTGACATTTTTTCTTGATTTTTTTTTTTGAGACAGAGTTTTGCTCTTATTGCCCAGGATGGAGTATAATGGCACAATCTCGGCTCACCACAACCTCCACCTCCCAAGTTCAAGCGATTCTCTTGCCTCAGCCTCCTAGATAACTGAGATTACAGGCATGCACCACTATGCCTAGCTAATTTTGTATTTTTAGTAGAGACGGGGTTTCTCCATGTTGGTCAGGCTGTTCTCGAACTCCTGAACTCAGGCGATTCAACGGTCTCGGCCTCCCAAAGTGCTGGGATTACAGGCGTGAGCCACTGTGCCCAGCCACACCATTTCTTATATTTTATTTCCCATAGACCCTAAGGAAGACAAAGTATCAAATAACTACTTGCTAATTACAATTAATGGCTAATTTGAAGCTACAAAATTAATAAAAGACACATGTATCAGGCTAAGAAGATCACCATTAAGTCATGAACAGATATCATTAAGATAATAAAAATGTAGGCTGGGCACGGTGGCTCACGCTTGTAATCCCAGCACTTTTGGAGGCTGAGGCAGGCGGATAACCTGAGATCAGGAGTTCAAGACTAGCCTGGGCAACATGGTGAAACTGCAACTCTACTAAAAATACAAAATTAGCCAGGCGTAGTGGCACATGCCTGTGATTCCAGTTAGTCGGGAGGCTGAGGCAAGGGAATTGCTTAAACTCAGGAGGCAGAGGTTGCAGTGAGCCAAGATCATGCCACTGCTCTCCAGCTTGGGCGACAAAAGCGAAATTTCGTCTCAAAAAAAACAAAATGGCTGGGCAATGTGGCTGACACATGTAATCCCAGCACTTTGGGAGGCCAAGGCGGGTGGATCACAAGATCAAGAGATCAAGACCATCCAGGCCAACATGGTGAAACCCCTTCTCTACTAAAAATACAAAACTTAGCTGGGCATGGTGGCATGCACCTGTAATCCCAGCTATTCAAGAGGCTGAAGCAGGAGAATCACTTGAACCTGGGAGGCAGAGGTTGCATTTAATTGTAATGCAGCATAACCATAATTGAATAGTTTCAGGATTCTATTACTTGTAAAATATTACCTTACATTTTTGCATTTAAGAATATGTTTCTAGGCCAGGCACGGTGACTCATGCCTATAATCCCAGCACTTTGGGAGGCCGAGGCAGGCAGATCATGAGGTCAAGAGATCAAGACCATCCTGGCCAACATGGTGAAACCCCGTCTCTACTAAAAATACAAAAAAATATCCAGACATGGGCATGTGCCTGTGGTCCCAGCTACTCGGGAGGCTGAGGCGGAAGAACTGCTTGAACCCAGGAGGCGGAGGTTGCAGTGAGCCGAGATTGTGCCACTGCACTCCAGCCTGGCGACAGAGCAAGACTCCGTCTCAAAAAAAGAAAATTGTTTCTAGACAATCTTTAGCCAAAAAAAATACTTTTAAAAGGAGAACTGACTTACCCATATGCTCTGTTGTCTGGCAGACTGCTATGGGCTCTTACTCCTGGGGGTATGACTCGGACTTCATTGATGTAAACCACACATGGAAAACGAACCACATCTATATGAGAACTTTGCTGTAACAACAACAAAAAGGCCAGGGGAGTGCTTCGGAACATTCTATAAAATAGTTTCTCTATTCAAATTGTATTCATTCACAATGTCACATATAACCTTAACATTCCGTATCACTAAATATATATTATTTACAACGTTGCATAAAAAGATGATGAACACACCAAGCACCTAGCTAAGTTTCTCGATTTGTGTAACATTTTCTGCCATGCATTACCTCTGCCTGCTGATGTTTTGCTTAGACTATACAGACATAGGGTCCCTTATCTGAAACCTCTGGAGCCAAATGCCTTTCAGAATCCTGACTTTTTGACTTCTAGAAAGATAATATAATCTAAATACTGCATATTACTTTAGACCCCCCAGTGGCTTCTGCGGCAGCACCCTGTAATCGAACCATTAATATTTCTGCAGCCACACGTCAACATTCACACTAAATAAAGATTATAACAAGCATCATATCAGTTGAGATTAGACTGCATGGCCAAATGAATTCCATTTTTGAGTTTCTGAACTAAGAGACTGCAAATCTGTACTTAGATCAGCTTACTTTATAAACTTACATATCAACTAATATCAAGAGATCAGGGAAAGCATTTAAGTACTTAACAGTTGAGATAAACCTGTCCTAAATTTTTTTTTTTTAAATCACAAACTAAGAGTTTATTAAAAAAAAAACTCAGAAGCAGAGGTACATGTCTGTACCCCTAACTGCTCAAGAAGCTGAGGTAGGAGGATCACTTGAGCCCAAGAGTTTGAGACTACAGTTGAGCTATGATATGATTGCCTCATGGCACTCCAGCCTGGGTGACAAAGTGAGACTCCATCTCTGGGGAAAAAAGAAAATCAAAAAAAAAAAACAACATAAATTATATCCGGTATATGCTTATCTCTATAATTTGACACAGGATTAGACAAATATAATTCTCATTTTCAATAATTAAAAAGAGAATTTTTCACATTGTTTTTGGACAATTGTATGTCAACTTTTCCTAATAGTTCAGTAAACTGTCATTACCTAGTGGTCAAAGTTCATCATGAGAAGAATGGCTGACATTATCCGCATCTAGAAAGACTGAGTCTCTCCATAAAGAATATCATGCTTAACAACAAGGAATTTAAGGATTTACAAATAGCCTTTCAAAATCTATTTTGTTTGTATGTAAAAGAGTTCCTCTGTTTGTTGCTATCAGTTCTATTAAATATTTATTTCTTTTAAACGTCAACTATATTCCAAAGTATGCTAGTTCTGAGGCTACAAAGACAAGACATAATCTCTGACATTAAAAAACAGACGATCTACTGTGGTAGACAAGTAGATAAATTGCCATGATACAGACTCACAAAGGATGCTATGAAAATTCAGAGTAGTATTTAGATCCCCAGCTCAGACAGTAGGGAAACAAGAACTTGGAAGGTTCAAAAAATTGCAATCCAGACGCCATGTCTCACACCGTAATCCCAGCACTTTGGGAAGCTAAGGCGGGAGGATCACTTGAGGACAGGATTCGAGAAGACCAGCCGGAGCAACATAGGAAGATCCTGTGTTTACAAAAATGAAAGTATCAGCTGGGCGTGGTTCCACATGCCTGTAGTCCCAGATACCCAGGAGGCTGAGATGGGAGGATCACTCATGCCCAGGAGGTCAAGGCTGCAGTGAGTCATGATCGCATCACTACACCCCATCCTAAGCAACAAAGCAAGACTCTATCTTAAAAAAAAGGAAAGATATTGCAAACATTGTTCATCAAAGCTAGAAGGCAAAATAGGAGAGGAAAGGAGAGAAGAGTAGCTAAGCACAAACAACAGAATTACAAAAAATAAGATTTTCATCCACAGCCAGAAGACAATTCCAAATCTGTATCTCCATCTAGGGCCTCGCTCCTGAGCCCCAGACTGCTATATCCAACTGCCCATTAGGCATCTCCACTTCAAAGTCCCTTGTGCACCAAATTCAACAAATAAAAACTGAATTCTCCTACATCTGTGATGGTATTATCAACCACATAATGCCCAAGACATTATCATCCTTGACTTCTCATTCTCTGTCATCTTATATACTGTATCTATTCAAACACCAAGTTCTACTGATTAAACCTCTCCTGCATTCTGGCTGTCACTCCCTTAGTTCTATAGTTCTTCATCACTCCAACATGAATTATTGATTCATGGACCCTAACTGATTTTGTACTTCTTTTTTAATTTTTTTTAAATTTTTATTTCAATAGTTTTTGGGGTACAAGTGGTTGTTTACATGGATAAATTCTTTAATAGTGATTTCTGAGATTTTAGTGCACCCGTCTCCTAAGGAGTGTGTACTGTACCCAATATGTAGTCTTTTATCCCTCATTCCCATCCCAACCATCCCCCTCCATGTCCCCAAAATCCATTACATCATTCTCATGCCTTTGCATCCTGTGCTTCTTTCTTGCTTCCCATCAACCCATTCTCCTATTGAAATATGGTCTTTCTAAACTATAAAGGTACTACTCCTCTGATCCTTACTGCTGACAAGCCAAATTCCTAAGTCTTAAATTCCTAAGTCTTATAAACAAGACTAGCTTCTTTATCACTCCAAACTTATATCCCTAGCTTACCATGCTTTTTTCCATCTTCATACCCTCACTCATGATGTTCTCTGCTTGAAATCTGTCATATCCCACTGCCCCAATTCATTTTACAAGTAAACTTTCTCTTGAAAGCTGAGCCAGATCAAATCTAGATAGGTGCCTCTCCCTTTAGTGTCTAAAGTCCTTTATCTAGCTGAATTGTACTTGCCTCTTATCTCTCCCATTAGACAATGCGTTTAAAGAAGACCAACCTATGTGACCTATGTCTTAGTTTACGGTATATTCACAGTGCCTAGCATATGCATTTAATAAATGAATTTTTAATAAGCACTTGATTAATGGTTATTAAACTGTGTTTTCAGAGAATTAAAAACAAAGCCTAGAAAAACAGGTTGACAATGGGAAATCACGGAAGGCTCACAATCAGGAAAGGAACAGGAATGTGAAGAAGACTGGTCAGATTCCACAACTCTGAGCCACATTTATCTTTTGAAGGAGTCATTTTACCTGCATGTTTAAAGATCACAGCATAACTGTTTCCCTTCCTCACTCCTCTATCCCTGCAATTACTTTCTCTTTCTACTCTCTCCTTTAGCTATCGCATCTACTGCTACCACTTCCTTTTTCACTTCTGCAGATAAGTTCCTAATTGGTTTCCTATAGTAATTTTTAAATGACTTCAAAATAGAGGACTTTCCATTATCAATCTACTCTCCTAGGGCTGTATTTTAACCCAGCAATTCCACACTGGAAAGTAACATTAAAGAAATAACTAAAAATGTATAAAACAATTTAGCTTCAAGAATATTATACACCACTGTAAAGTCAGAAATCTAAGTATATGAGAATTTAGCACATAAATAATAGCATTATTATCCTAGCACTTTGGGAGGCCAAGGCAGGAGGATCACCTGAGGCCAAGATTATGAGACCAGGCTGGCAACATAGCAAGACCCCACCAACTCTTAAAAAAAAAAAAAAAAAATTAAAATTAGATGGGGCCAGGCGCAGTGGCTCACGCCTGTAATCCTAACTTTAGGTGGCCAAGGCAGGTGGATCACAAGGTCAGGAAATCGAGAACATCCTGGCCAACATAGTGAAACCCCGTCTCTGCCGGGTGTGGTGGCTCATGCCTGTAAGCCCAGCACTTTGGGAGGCTGAGGTGGGTGGATCACCTGAGGTCAGGAGCTCAAGACCAGCCTGGCCAGCATGGTGAAACCCCATCTCTATAAATAAATAAATATTAGACAGGCATGATGGTCGGCACCTATAGTCCTAGCTACTCAGGAGGCTAGGCAGGAGGATCACTTAAGCCCAGGTCGAAGTTGTAGTAAGCCATAAGCACACCACTGCACTCCAACCTGGGCAACAGAGTAATACCCTGTCTCAAAAAATATATATAGCATTACCACTTAAATAATATTACACAGCCAATAAAAAGGGGTATTATATAGAATATCTAAGGAAAGAAACAATATGGTTAAGCAACAGTGATGAGAGAGAGACTTACTTCTGACCATATACCCTTTTGTACCTTTTGTATCTGTACCTCATATATGTATTACCAGTCAAAAAAAAGGAAGACTTTTTTTTAAAAAAGCTTACTTTTAAAATATCATGTAGGTATATTATTTCATGATTCATAAATATGTACAACACAGTGTTAGGTGAAAAAATACCACAAAACAGTATTACAGTATTGGAATATTAACATTGCCAATGGGTGTATACATTTAAGCATAATATTTAGTACAGGATTTGGAAAATGTTAATATAAAGAGAACTGTTAATTACAGCTGCAAAATACAAAGTAAAAACTGATTACAGGCCGGGTGCAGTGGCTCACGAGGTCAAGAGATCGAGACCATCCTGGACAACAAGGTGAAACCCCGTCTCTACTAAAAATACAAAAAAATTAGCTGGGCATGGTAGCACGCGCCTGTAGTCCCAGCTACTCAGGAGGCTGAGGCAGGAGAATTGCTTGAACCCAGAAGGCAGAAGTTGCAGTGAGCTGAGATTGTGCCATTGCACTCCAGTCTGGGTAACAACAGTGAAACTCCGTCTCAAAAAAAACAAAAAAAAACTGATTACAATAGCGAGAGATACAGAAAGAAAATTAATTCACTCAAGAGGAATATCAAAATACAACCGCTTTCCACTCATATACTTGTTTACCAAATAATGTTGCTTCAATCCAATTTTAATTTAAACAATTTTTTTCTAATATTGTATACGTTAATATTAGAGATTATTTTGATTTTTTTTTAAGATAGGGTTTTGCTACGTTGCCCAGCCTGTCCTCCAACTCCTGGGCTCAAGCGATTCTCCCACTTCAGCCTCCCAGGCTGGGGATACAGGCACACATGCCACCATGCCTGGCTTATCTTGCATCCTTGGTTTGTAATGTTAAGTGTTTTCATCATTCATGGGAACACTATTCCCTCACCATCAAATTGTCTTTTAATAAGTTTAACTGTTTATCTTTTGAAATCAGTGGATTGGTCTTATGAATGTGTATCAATTCTTTATGTGGAGAAGAGGAGATTACTGGTAAAATAAATATAATACCAAAAAAATAACTGTTAAAGGTAGCTGGCAATAAGGATTCCCTGTGTGAAACTAATAAATGTCTCTTTTCCACTATATTACAAATTCCTTTGAAATCAAGGGCAATGAGTTTTGTTCTGACTTGTATTGCCCCTCCTAAAGCCATACCCTCACCTTCAAAAGTGTTTTTCATAAATAACTGTTAAACAGAGTCTCAACTTTCTACGGGGCAAATTAATCTGGCTAATTATCCCGTTCCCATCAAACTCACTTCCACACTCTTACCGTCATTAGTCCCACTAGTTTCTCCTGTCTCTAAATCTAGACATCCATCATTTTTAATTACCCTATCTCCCTCACACAATCAGCTGCCATCCTGTCAATTCTATACTTGAAATCTGTATACATCCAAAACTGTATAAATCCTCTCCTCCGTAGTTCCACTGGGACATAGCATGGCAGTCCTTCAGAACCAGAAAAATGTGTGACAGTGGATCTTAATCTAGCTATGCTATTTTAGTAAAGATACCTAATCTCTCAGTTTCCGTATCTATAAAATGTATTTGACTACCTTTGAAAACTCAGTCGGGCACTGCAGTGGCTCATGCCTGTAATCTTAGCACTTTGGGAGGCTGAGGTGGGAGGATCACTTGAGCTCAGAAATTCCAGAATAGCCTGGACAACATGGCAAAACTCCGTCTCTACAAAAAAATACAAAAATGAGCCAGGCATGGTGGCACACAATTGTAGTCCCAGCTACTCAGGAGGCTGAGATGGAAAGATCAATTGAGCCCTGGTGAGAGAAACTGCAGTGAGCCTGTGACTACACACACCACTACACTCCAGCTTGGGTGACAAAACATGATCTAGTCTAAAAAAAAAAAAAAACAGATGGAAGGACCAGAGATGATTTACTTAAGTTGTCAAAGCACTGTGTCTGGTACAAATTAAGTATTCAATAAACGTGGAGAAGCAATGATTACTGTCCATTTGTTAACTCAGGTTTTCATAACATCTCACTTTTTCTCCCTGATTTTGTCACCTCACCCCTATTTTCTCTGAACCATTTTAAGTATTATTGATGAAGTAAACTACCTAATGTATCTTACTAATTGCATAATTTGCCTGCTCAAAAACTACCCATTTCATACAAAATAAAGTTCATAATTCTTCATTGAGCATTCAAGGAGCTCCATGATGTGCCTTTGAACTAATTGCCTTGGGTGCCACTTCATACTGCTACTTTAAGCATATCCTAACAGATAACTACTCCAGTAGAATGCCCTCCTTTCCTAACTACAACCGGGAAATATTACCCCTTTCACCAAAGCCCAAGTTCATAAGCCAAACACCTTTATGAAATCTTTCCTGATACACTCAGATGAAAAGTTATTTATCTCTGCCTCTTCTGAAATCATGTATCCTTTATTTATACCCACAAAGACAGCAAATTCTAATATGTCAGATACTGATGGGCATTTTGTAAACAAAGATGATGAACCCCAAGGAATTCACACTGCTTCTTTATGTGATCATCACATTCTAACTCAAATCACAATTTTGTGGATCTAATATCCAATACTGAGCTATAACTTCTTGAAAACAAACATTTCAACATTTCATATCACCCACAAACCCCTACTGCCTCCTTCAAGACTTGATCTAAATGTGATCTCTACTAAGCCTTCCCCATCACCCCAAAAGAAGGCATTTACCATCTGCCTTATCCTCTCAAGGTACTTGATGTTTACCTAGGAATGAATAAAAGAATAGATTAAATATGTGATAAACCAATGAATGCCAATTTTCCCAAACTAGAAAAGTACTAAACTAATTCATCATATGCTTCTTTCTCTTTTTTTCTTTTTCTCTTTCTTTCGAGACAGGGTCTCATTCTGTTGCTCAGGCTGGAGCGCGGTGGTATAATCTTAGCTCACTGCAGCCTTGACCTCCCAGGTTCAAGCAGTCCTCCCACTTCAGCCTCCCGAGTCGCTGGGACAATAGAAGCAAGCCACCACAGCTAGTTAATTTTCTTTCGTAGAGATGCGGTTCCACTATGTTGCCCAGGCTGGTCTCAAACCCCTGGACTCAAGCAGTCCTGCTTCAGCCTCCCAAAGTGCTGAATTACAGGCATGACCCACTGTGCCAGGCTCTTTCGGTTTTACCTGTTCTCTGTTTCTATACCCATGATATTGGGTTCTCTGTTTCTATACCCATCAGTATTGTTCTGATACTGCCTGCACTGTGGGTTTTCTAAATCTTGGCTGGAATGTCAGAGAGGTATAGTCATTAAATAAATAGTGCTAAGTGACCCACATGAAATGTGAGACCGTGAATTAATCATCAGTAAGAAATGCTAACTCCAAGTTCTCCAACCTTTGACTTTTACAGACCTATAAACCGTTAGTTCAGTTAGATCACAGATGTCAAGTTTTTATTTTGCCAAGTAAAGCATTACGATACAACCACTACCCACTATCAACACTATCTCACAAAAGAATGAACATTTTAAACATTTTCCATTTAAATATTTACTGGGTACCTATATTGCTAACACTGTACGAGGCACTGGAGATACAGCTGAGAAAAAGAGAAATTATACCCATCCTCAAAAAGCTTGATACAAGAACACACTTGATAAAAATAGAAGGAAAAAAAATCTCCAAAGAAAGTTCTCTAATCTGATTAAACTTACATTAAGACAGAGAAATGTGAAGTTTTTTTTTTTTTTTTTTCAATTTCTCCGTGGACTTCATTCAAGTTCACTTTTGATCTGCTCTCATCAATCTTAAGTTAACCAGCTATGTTTAATTTACATATTGCAGGGCCAATTGTACATTCAAAGGTGCTCGAGCAATTTTGTACAGAAACATTACTCCACAACATTCCATCCCCGACCTCAAAAAACATTATCTGATGATGAGTTTGACTATAATTCTCTCAACTCTCCCCTCTTCGCAGTACTCTCCGTGAATGCGTCTCATTCCTAATGTGTGAAATCTCTCCACGAGACAAGTATTATAGTTTCAGGTCAAAGTGGAGAGCACCGTAATCCTAAACCGAATGAGTGTCGCAACTGGGGAACATAACTCCTGACAGAAAAGGAGCCAAAGAGAAAGGATTTAGAAACATCGTGATTAGGAAACCACGCAGCAACGCAAGCTGCTCGGAGTCCGGCACTGTCGAACATTTCTGTCAAATCCAAGACCCCCCGCCACAAACGCCACGAGAGGTAAACCTTAGAACCCCGATCCTTCTCAAGGCCCAAACCTGACAGAAAAAATAAAAAATAAAGCCATGCAAGCAGAGAAGCCAATTCGACCAAAGACACCGAGGGCCCAAGTTAAAGCAAGGAAATGAAGGGGCTGCTGCAGCTCTCCGTCAGAAGCAATGCTCACACCGCTCGCTGGAGGGTGTCTGTGTGTGAGAGAGAAATTAAAGAAGAAATCTGCAGAAGGAAAAGTCGAGGACGCCTAACGGTTTTTTTGTAAAGGTCCAAAATAGAGAAGCAGGGTCGGAATCAAGTCGCCAAGCCTTACCTCAGCGCTCGGGTGTTTAAAAGTATCTAAAAATAGCAGCTCCATCGCCGAGTCCACCGCCATGTTTGCCGCGGGCGGGGAACAGGGAGAGAACTTCCGGGGCAGCGCTCCAGTCTCAGCTATAGCGGCCCTGAAGAGGGAAAAACCGCGGCACTTCCGGCGACCACAGAACCAGCGCCGCAATCGTCACCCTATCCCAACGCATCTTGTTGCCCGAAGTTGCCGGCCCCGCCTTTTCCAGCGCGGCGGTGGGCGCCCCCAGAAAGCAGAATGGGGCGGAGAGAAGTGACAGGAGACTACAGGGTCTCCAGTGGTTCAAACCCTGTCGTTCCGCCGCGTTACGGAGCCACAGCGGCCCCTGGTGGCGAAGTGCGGTGCCGGGGTTTTGGAGAGGGCGGAGGAGGAGGAGGGAAAGCTGCCAACTTTGGATACCAACCCCGCACACTCACCGAAGAGGGTGTCCCACTTTTTCCAGCGCTGGGAGCAAAAAGGTACAGTGAGCGAGGTTGAAAAATAAGACATTGATTTAAATGGAAGAAAAGAAACTTGTTTCAGCAAAGGAAGAAATTCTTTGTTTTCTTATCTGTAAAATGTGAAAAATCGTATCTAACCCACAGGCTGATTGTGAGGAGTAATTGAAATAAAATTCGAGGAACTGTATAATGTGAAGTACCAGGAACAATAAAAAAGGAGGCGGAATGAAAAGTAAGCCTGTCGGGTGTTGATGAGCTTTGGAACAACAAGATAAACACAGCGGGTTTGGTAGTCTAAATGGCACAAACCCTTAGCAGAGCAACTAGGAAATAGCCTGTAAAATTGCACGTGCCTACCCCTCTTCTAGGAAAATTCTTGCGCACGTATCTACAATTACAAAAATATTCATGGCAAACTTTATAAATTGCAAAAGAGGAGGAAACATAGGTGCCATTGACAGAAGTCATAAGTAAACAGTGGCGTATTTATATAATAGAATATAGCAAGTAGGAAGAATAAACTAGTGCTGTATGTACCAGCATGAAAAATCAAAAAAGCAAGGTTGCCGGGCGCGTTGGCTCACGCCTATCTATAATCCCAGCACTTAGGAGGATGAGGCATGAGGATCGCTGAAGCCCAGGAGTTGGAGAACTGCCTGGGCAGTATAGCAAGACCCTGTTCTTCACAAAAATGAAATAAAAAAAAAGAGAGGCAAAAATCAAAACAAAAAAAGTTTAACTCCCCTCATTGCAACAACCCTCCACCTTTAAAAAAAAAAATGGGTTAAGCAAACAGGTTTAGAAATATGTAGTGAAGCCTGCTGTAGTGGCATGTTCCTGCGGTCCCAGCTTCTCTGGAAGCTGAGACAGGGGATCTCCTAAGCCCAGGAGTTGAAGGCCAGTGGGGACACCCATCTCTTAGAAAAGAAAAAAAATTTTTAAATAGTGTAAAATAACATTTATATGGTTAAAAAGTGCAAAAGAATATAAATATTTAGGAGTGTACATAATGTCATGAAATTATAAAGACATGCATTGGAATGATAACTAAAATTTCAAGATAGTGGTGAACTGGAGGGAGATGTAATGAAGAAGAACAGAAAGGCTTCAAAATGGTAATGTTTTATTATTTAGGTTAGTGTTCGTTTCACAAGCATGCCTTACATTATTGTTTGTACCTTCTGGTATGTCTGAAATATTTAACAAAAAATGAATTTTTAAAGTAAATCTCCTTCCTCAGCTATCCAGTTTCCTCTATTATTGGCTAGCTATAGTTTATCTTCTATTATTTGTTCTTGCACTGGTATTTATTGTTTCAAATATGTTTCTGTTTTCTGATTCTTGTCTTTTTTAAACCAACAGAATGAAGACACAACTTACTAGAATCTCTGGGACACCTTTAAAGCAGTGTTGAGAGGGAAATTTATAGCAATAAATGCCCACCAGAGAAGAGAGGAAAGATCTAAAATCGACACCCTATCGTCAAAATTGAAAGAGCTAGAGGAGCAAGATCAAAAAAACTCAAAAGCTAGCAGATGACAAGAAATAACTAAGATCAGAGCAGAACTGAAAGAGATAGAGACAAAAAAACCCTTCAAAAAAATCAATAAATCCAGGAGCTGGTTTTTTGAAAAGATTGACAAAATAAACAGAATGTTAGCCAGATTAATAAACAAAGAAAAGGGAGAAGAATTGAATAGATGCAATAAAAAATGATAAAGGGGATATCACCAGTGACCCCACAGAAATACAAACTACCATCAGAGATGACTACAAACAGCTCTATTCACATACACCAGTAAATCAGGAAGAAATGGATAAATTCCTAGACATTTGTACTCTACCAAGATAAACCAGGAGGAATTTGAAACCCTGAATAGACCAATAACAAGGGCTGAAGTAGAGGCAGCAATCAATAGCCTACCAATGAAAAAAGTCCAGGTCCAGATGGATTCACAGCCGAATTCTACCAGACGTACAAAGAGGAGCTGGTTCCATTCCTTCTGAAACTGTATCAAACAATACAAAAGGAGGGAATCCTTCCTAACTCATTTTATGAGACCAACATCATCCTGATACCCAAACCAGGCAGAGACTCAACTAAAAAAGAAAACTTCAGGCCAATATCCATGATGAACGTCAACACAAAAATCGTCAATAAAATACTGGCAAACAGATTGCAACAGCACATCAAAAAGCTTATCCATCACCACCAAGTAGGCTTCATCCTGGGGATACAAGGCTGTTTCAACATATGCAAATTCATAAATGTAATCCATCACATAAACGGAACCAAAGACAAAAACCACATGGTTATCTCAATAGATACAGAGAAGGCCTTCGATAAAATTCAATAGCCCTTCATGCTAAAAACTCTCAATAAACTAGGTATTGACGGAAGGTATCATAAAATGATAAAAGCTATATATGACAAACCTACAGCCAATATCATACTGAACGAGCAAAAAAAAGTCTCTTTTTCTGACATGAGAATAGCTACTCCTGCTTGTTTTTGGTTTCAATTTGCATGGAATATCTTTTTCCACCACTTTACCTTAAGTTTATGTGAGTCCTTATGTGTTAGATGAGTCTCTTGAA
Organism: Callithrix jacchus; assembly: GCF_049354715.1. Taxonomy (NCBI): domain Eukaryota; kingdom Metazoa; phylum Chordata; class Mammalia; order Primates; family Cebidae; genus Callithrix; species Callithrix jacchus. The sequence continues at coordinate 32,641,762 of NC_133517.1, read as the reverse complement.
GACAGCAGATACTTAGTTGCTGGATTTGTATCCATTTCACAGTTCTGTATCTTTTAAGTGGAGCATTTAGGCTAGTTACATTCAAAGTTAGTATTGAGATTGGAGGTACTGTTCTATTCATCGTGCTAGATGAATAGAATAGGGCCAATGGGCTTATGTGCCAGAGGGGATTATGACTGCCTCTGTCACCAGGGAAGTGGAAGAAAACTAGTAGGCCTCCTCCAGCTCCCATGCAGTTGGCCAGGTAGTTTCCTTCCTGCTGAGTCCCCACTAACAGCACTGATTTTATCTCCAGGCAGCCTGCAGGTAAGAGTCAGACCTAGCCCCAGGGTATAAATTTCCCCACTGGGAAAGCAAGTATGGCTTTCAAGCCATGCCCCACGCCACCTGCCTATACTGTCCACCATGACTCCTGCTCTCCTATGTGCAGCAGTTTTTGTTTGCCCCTGGCTTCTGCTCAAGAGAGTGTGTGCCCAGTCAAAATTATTACAGTGTTCTGTTGGAAGCTTCTTTCACCCTGTGACCCCTCCTGAATTCCACCAGCTGCCTTCCCCGAGGGCTCCTATGAGATATAATCAGGGATGGCTTACTTGGGCTTGAGGTGGAGAATGGGAGTGCCTACAAGGCTCTTCCCACTGCTGCTTCTACTTTTATATTTCATGCTAAATCTGTTTCAGCTCTAGGTAAGGTTCAATCCCTCTTCTGTGATCTGGATTTTGGGTTTCCCCAGTGGGGATATGTGTTTGGAGACAGGTTTTCCACCTCTCACACTTTGAGAACTCACAGTTTTTCACCTGTCTTGAAGAATTAGCTGCATGCAGCCTGCCACTTCTTTCAAAGCATCTGTGATTTCCTTTGGTTTTCCTGGTATGCTTCTGCAGCAGTTCCTGGAGCAAAAGTCCATGGTGTGAGTCTCCACACGCTGTTCCATCCATCCAAGTGGGAGCTGCACGTCAGCCCTGTTTCCTATCTGGTATCTTCCTTGGTCTTCCTGATATCCTTTTTGACCCAAGAGTACTGTGAGTTAGCTATTTAAAATTAATAGACTATTTTTAGAGCAGTTTTGTTACCAGAAAGTGGTCCTGATCTAGACCACTTAATATTGTTAAGATGGCAATACTATCCAAAATGGTCTACAGAGTCATTGCTATCTCTCTCAGAATTTCAGGGTCTTTTTTTTTTTTTTTCAGAGATATAAAAGCTGGTCCTCAAATTCATATGGAATTTAAAGGGGCCTCGAGTAGCCAAAACTGTGTTGAAAATGAAGAACAAAATTGGAGGATTCACACTTCCTGATTTCAAAACTTACTACATTTGGGAGGCTGAGGTGGGAAGATCATTTGAGTCCAGGAGTTGGAGACCAGCCTGGGCAACATACCAAGACCTTGTTTCTGCAAATGTTAAAAAAAAAAAAAAAAAAAAGGCCAGGTGCAGTGGCTTATACCTGTAATGCTGTAATGCCAGCAATTTGGGAGGCTGAAGTGGGCGGATTGCTTGAGGCCAGGAGTTTGAGGCTAGCCTGCCTGACCAACATAACGAAACCCTGTCTCTACTAAAAATTCAAAAATTAGCCAGGCATGGTGGCACATGCCTGTAATCCTAGCTTTTTGGGAGGCTGAGGCACAAGAATTGCTTGAACTCAGGAGGTGGAGGTTGCAGTAAGCCGAGATTGCACCACTGCACCCTAGCCTGGGTGACAGAGCAACACCACTCTGTCTCAAAGGAAAGAAAAAAAGAAGAAAGAAAAAAAATTAGCAGGGTGTGGTGGCACATACCTGGAGTCCTAGCTACTCAGGAGACTGAGGGGAAAAAAATATTAAAAAGCTACAGTACACCCACACATTGTATTTATGTATCAAAATATCACATGTAACCCATAAATATGTACAATTATTAGATACCAATAAAAAAATTATGTACCAATAAAAGGCCAGACACAGTGGCTCATGCCTATAATCCCATCACTTTGGGAGGCCAAGGCAGGCAGATCACTTGAGCTCAGGAATTCAAGACTCGCCTGGGCAACGTGGCAAAACCCTGTCTCTACAAAAAAATACAAAAAGTAGCTGGGCATAGTCCTGTGTGCCTGTAGTCCCGATTACTTGGCAGAGTGAGACAGGAAGATCACAAGTGAGATCCCGTCCCAAAAAAGAAAAATTGTTTAAAGTTTGCACATCAAATGACACTATCAAGACAGCAAAAATATGATAATTTGATATGGTTTGAATGCTTGTCCCCCTCCAAAACTCATGCTGAAATTTGGTTGCTGTCATAGCAGTATTAGGAGATGGGACCTTTGGGAGGTGATAGGGCCATGAGCGCTCTGCTCTGATGGGTAGGATTAATTTTGGTGTGAAAGGGTGCAGTTGTCCCCTTCTACTTCTTTGCCCTTAAGCCTTGCACCACATGATGATGCAGAAAGAAGGCCCTCACCAGATGCTAGTGCCTTGATCTTGGACTTCCTGGGCTCTGGAACTGTGAGCCAATAAATTTCTGTTTGTTATAAATGAATCATTCTTAGATATTCTGTTATAGCAGCACAAACAGACTAAAATGACAACCTATAGAATGAGAGAAAATATTTACCAATTATATACCTGATTAGGATCTACTCTATAGAATATAGAAAGAACTCTTACAACTGAACAACAATAAGACAAATCCCCCAATTTAAAAATGGGCAAAGGACTTGGCAAAACTATGTCTCTACTAAAAAAAATTAATTCTACTACTTAGTGAGTGGTTTTAGAATTTCCTTAGGTGAGAATTTCTTCACTTCTTAGGTTAAAACAGCAGCCAGGTGCAGTGTCTCATGCCTGTAATCCCAGAACTTTGAGAGACTGAGGTGGGAGGATCACTGGAGCCCAGGAGTTTGAGACCAGCCTGGGCAACAAAGCAATACCCCGTCTCTACCAAAAAAAAAAAAAAAAAAAAAAAAAAAATGCTCTGGGCACTGAGGCTCACACCTATAATCCCAGCACTTTGGGAGGCTGAGGCAGGTGGATCATGTCAAGTCAGGTGTTCAAGACCAGCCTGGCCAACATGGTGAAACACCCCCCCTCCTAAAAATACAAAATTAGCCAGGCATGGTGGTGCATACCTGTAATCCCAGCTACGCAGGAGGCTGAGGCAGGAGAATCACTTGAACCTGGGAGGCAGAGTTTGCAGTGAGTGAGATCATACCATTGCACTCCAGCCTGGGCGACAGAGCAAGACTCTGATTTAAAAAAAAAAAAAAAGAAAAGAAAAGCCAGACATGGTGGGATGCACCTGTGGTGTAGCCTGAGTGACAGCGAGACTCAATAAAAATAAAAAAACCCACAGCAAAACTTTGCTAGTTGCTTTTACAAGGATGCTGTAAGAAACACCAGCAACACGAAATGCTGGTGAGGATGTGGGGCAACAGGCCCTCTCATTAATTGCTGGTGGAAACACAAAATGGTACAATCATTTTGGAAGACAATTTGGAAGTTTCTTACAAAATTAAACATACTCTTTCTGTACAATCCAATATTCATGCTCCTTAGTATTCACCCAAAGGAATTAAAAATTCATGTCCACATAAACCTGCAGATGAATGTTTATAGCAGCTTTACTCATAATTGCCAAAACTTGGAAGCAACAGATATTCTTCAGTAGGCGAATGGAAAATAAACTGTTATATCTAGACAATAGAATATTACTCAAAACTAAAAAGAAAGATAGTATTAAACCATAAAAAGACATGGAAAAACTTTGATTCATATTTCCTTTTTTTTTTTTTTTTGAGGCAGAGATTCGCTCTTGTCACCCAGGCTGGAGTGCAACGGCATGATCTCAGCTCACTGTAACCTCTGGCCTCCCAGGTTCAAGTGATTCTCCTGCCTCAGCCTCCTGAGTAGCTGGGATTACAGGCACCCACCACCATGCCCAGCTAAGTTTTGTGTTTTTAGTAGAGACAGGATTTCATCACATTGGCCAGGCTGGTCCCAAACTCCTGACCTCAGCCTCCCAAAGTGCTCGGATTACAGGCATGAACTACTGCGCCCAGTCTTGATTCATATTTCTAAGTAAAGTAAGCCAATCTGGAAAGGCTACATATGGTATGAGTCCAATTACATGACATCTTGAGACATTAATGGCCCTCCTATACAGGAGGCTCAAGAGAGTAATAGGGCTAAAGCCTGAAACCATGCAATATCTGGGGTTTCCTCTGCTTTTTCAACTCATAATCTTGTTCAGCCTTTATTTCTCTGATTGATATGGACTGGAAGACCTTATAGTGACTCTCACTTGGAGCATTTTAGCAACAAAGTGAATATCTCTGTCCTCAGATTCCCATTTCCCATGTTCTCTAAGTAGACAAGAAGCCTGTTTTTCAGCTAACTGACAAAGGGTGCCGGACTTCCTACTCCCTTATATGACCTTGAAGGTCTTGATGCATGTTGGGAAGGGCATGGAAAGGACTAGAGAAATGGAGCCTACAGGAGGAAATGAGAGGCAGCAAGAGGAATACTCATGGAAAGGCTTTATAAAATGAAAATAAATCTTGGGGACCCAAAATCACTAAGCTAAAGTGAAAAGTCAAGCTGGGAACTGTTCAGGGCAAGCCTGCCTCCCATTCTATTCAAAGTCACCCCTCTGCTTACTGAGATAAATGCATATCCAATTGCCTCCTTTGGAAAGGCTAATCAGAAACTTAAAAAGGCTGGGTGCAATGGCTCACACCTGTAATCACAGCACTTTAGGACGTCAAGACAGGTGGCTCACTTGAGGTCAGGAGTTCATGACCAGCCTAGCCCATCTCTACTAAAATTGGCCAATATTGGCCCATTGCTACTAAAAATACAAAAATTAGACTGGCGTGATGGTGAGCACCTATAATCCTAGTTACTCGGGAGGTTGAGAAGGAGAATCACTTGAACCTGGGAGGCGGAGGTTCTGTAAGCCAAGATCGCGCCACTGCACTCCAGACTGAGGGAAATAGAGTGACAACCTGTCTAAAACAAACAAACAAACAAAAAAGAAACCCAAAAGAATGCAACCGTTTGTCTCTTACCTACCTATGAACTGGAAGCCCCCTCCTTGCTTCAAGTTGTCCTATCTTCTGGACAGACCACTGTTCATCTTACATATGTGGATTGATGTCTTATGTCTCCCTCAAACTGTGCACCGACCACCTTGGACACATGTCATCAGGACCTTCTGAGGGTGTGTCACATCCGCATCCTCAACCTTGGTAAAATAAACTTTCAAAGCTACCTGAGACCTGTCTCAGATTTTCAGGGTTCACAATAATAATCTAACCTGTTATCAGACTGCAGATGATCCTTTGTTCTTTTCCTGACTTCACACCCTAGCTTTCTCCTAATTCTCCCCATTTTGACACCTCGGTCTTAGTTGTACTTTCATATGAAACTCTAATTTCACACTAAACTGGTTTCATGAAATCTTCAAAACATATTGCAACAGATCAATCAACAAGTATTTATTGTGTACATACCATGTGCCCCGCAAGTTATATAATCTTTTATAGGCAATGACAGCTGCAGATTTTCTTATTTCCTGTACTGAGTGTTACTTAGTTGATAGGCCATCCAGCTTCAGTTTTTTAAATTTTTTTTTTTAGTTGCAATGATTGAAAACAATGCTTTAAAAATCTTGAGATACTATCTCATGCCAGTTAGAATGGCAATCATTAAAAAATCCAGAGATAAGAGATGATCCAAGATGGCTGAATAGGAACAGCTGTGAGTGCAGTTCCCAGCAAGAACAGAGGGTGAGTGATCACTGCATTTCCAAACAAATTTTTACTGCCCACAGACCAGGAGATTCCTGAGCAGAAAATCACTATGAGTCTCCAGCACAGCTGTTTCAGCCGGCACAGCAGGTCTCCACACAAAAACTCACACAAATCTGGGTGGCCATTTCAACTGGCACCTGGAATGCCTGGGAGACAGAGTTGCCCATTCAACTGAAAAAAAGGGGGCTAAAACAGGGAGCCAGGTGATCTGGCTTGGCGGGTCCCACGCCCACAAAGACCAGCAATCTGAAACCCTCTGGACTGAGACCAAGGACAGTCCAGCTCTGTTGGGGGAAGGGTATCTGTCATTACCGAGGCAGTCCATCATACCACTGCAGTCCACTATTACTGAGGCAGTCTGCCATTACTGAGGCACTCCACCATTACCTAGACAGTACGCCATTACTCAGGCAGACTGCCATTACTGAGGCAGTTCTAACTATACCTCTATAAACAAAACCACAAAGAAGTTTACACAGCAGCTGGGCAGAGCCCATGGCAGCTCAGCAATGCCTTTGCTCACAGACTGTGACTAGGCTACCTCCTGGCTGGGCAGGGCATCTCTGAAAAAAGGCAGCAGCATATCAGGAACTTATAAATAAAGCCCCACCTTCCCAGGACAGAGCACCTGGGAAAAAAAGGAGGTTATGAGTCCCACTGCAGCAGACTTAAACATACTGGCCCAGCAACTCTGAACAGAACAACAGAGCTCACAGCTCAGCACGTGAGCTCCTATAAGGGACAGATTGTCTCCTCAAACAGCTCCCCAACCCCATATATCCAAAGATATACCTCATCAAGGAGAACTCAAGCTGACATCAGGCAGGTATCCTTCTGGGACAAAGACAGAAGAAGAAGAAACTGGCAGTAACCCTAACTGTTCTGCAGTCACTGCAGGTGATCCCAGGCAAGCAGGGCCTGGAGTGGACCTCAGCAGTATTACAGCAAAGGGGCCAGACTGTTAGAAGGAAAACTAAAAAACAGAAAGAAATAACTTCATCATCATCAAAAAGGACATCCACTCAGAGACCCCATCTGAAAGTTACCAACTACAAAGACCACGGGTAGATAAATCCACAAAGATGGGAAGAAACCGGCACAAAAAGGATGAAAACACCCAAAACCAGAACACCTCTCCTCCTCCAAGGGATCACAACTCCTCACCAGCAAGGGAACAAAGCTGGATGGAGAGTGAGTCTGATGAATTGACAGAAACAGGCTTCAGAAAGTGGGTAATAACAAACTTCTCTGAGCTAAAAGAACACGTTATAACCCAATGCAAAGAAACTAAGAACCTTGAAAAAAGGTTTGATGAAATGCTAATGAGAATAAACAGATTAGAGAAGAATATAAATGAATTGATGGAGCTGAAAAACACAACACGAGAACTTTGCAAAGCATACACAAGTTTCAGTAGCCAAACTGACCAAGCAGAAGAAAGGATATCAGAGATTGAAGATCAACTCAATGAAATAAAATGAGAAGGCAAGTTTAGAGAAAAAAGAGTAAAAAGAAATGAACAAAGCTTCCAAGAAATATGGGATTATGTGAAAAGACCTACTCTACATTTGATAGGTGTACCTGAATGTGACGGACAGAATGAATCCAAGCTGAAAAACACTCTTCAGGATATTATCCAGGAGAAGGTCCCCAACCTAGCAAGGCAGGCCAATATTCAAGTCCAGGAAATACAGAGAACACCACAGAGATATTCTTCAAGAAGAGCAACCCCAAGGCACATCATCATCAGATTCATCAGGTTGAAATGAAGGAAAAAATGCTAAGGGCAGCCAGACAGAAAGGTTGGGTTACCCACAAAGGGAAGCCCATCAGACTCAGAGTGGATCCTTAGCAGAAACCCTACAAGACAGAAGAGAGTGGGGGCCACAATTTAACGTCCTTAAAGAAAAGAACTTTCAACCTAGAATTTCATATCCAGCCAAACTACACTCCATAAGCAAAGGAGAAATAAATTCTTTTATAAACAAGCAATTGCTAAGAGATTTCATTACCACCAGGCCTGCCTTACAAGAGCTCCTGAAAGAAGCGCTAAACATAGAAAGGAACAACCAGTACCAGCCAGTCCAAAAATGTACCAAATGGTAAAGAGCATCGACACAATGAAGAAACTGCATCAATTAATGAGCAAAACACCAGCTAGCATCAAAAGGGCAGGATCAAATTCATACATAACAATATTAACCTCAAATATAAATGGGCTAAATGCCCCAATCAAAAGACACAGACTGGCAAATTGGATAAAAAGTCAAAACCCATCAGTGTGCTGTATCCAGGAAAGCCATCTCACGTGCAAGGTTACACATAGGCTCAAAATAAAGGGATGGAGGAAGATTTACCAAGCAAATTGAGAGCAAAGAAGGAGTTGCAGTTCTAGTCTCTGATAAAATAGACTTTAAACCAACAAAAATCAAAAAAGACAAAGAAGAGCATTACATAATGGTAAAAGAATCAATGTAACAAGAAGAGCTAATGATCCTAAATATATACACACCCAATACTGGAGCACCCAGATACATAAATCAAGTTCTTAACGACCTACAAAGAGACTTGGACTCCCACACAATAATAGTGGGAGACTTTAACACTCCACTGTCAATATTAGACAGATCAATGAGGCAGAAAATTAACAAGAATATCCAGGACTTGAACTTAGATCTGGACCAAGTGAACCTAATAGACATTTACAGAACTCTCCACCCCAAATCCCCAGAATACACATTCTTCACAGCACCACATCTAAAATTGACCACATTGAGAAGTAAATCACTCCTCAGCAAATGCAAAAGAGCAGAAATCATAACAAACAGTCTCTCAGACCACAGTGAAATCAAATTAGAACTCAGGATTAAGAAACTAACTCAGAACTGCACAACTTCATGGAAACTGAACAACTGGCTCTTGAATGTTGACTGGATAAACAACGAAACGAAAACAGACATAAAGATGTTCTTCGAAACCAATGAGAATGAAGACACAACATATCAGAATCTCTGAGAGACATTTAAAGCAATGTCTAGAGGAAAATTTATAGCAATAAATGCCCACATGAGAGGCAAGGAAAGACCTAAAATGGACACCCTATCATCAAAATTGAAAGAGCTAGAGGAGCAAGATCAAAAAAACTCAAAAGCTAGCTGAAGACAAGAGAAAACTAAGATCAGAGCAGAAATGAAGGAGATAGAGACCCAATGAAATCCATTCAAAAAATTAATAAATCCAGGAGCTGGTTTTTCTAAAAGATCAACAAAATAGACCACTAGCCAGATTAATAAAAAAGAAAAGACAGAAGAATCAAATAGATGCAATAAAAAACGATAAAGGAGATATCACCACTGATTCCACAGAAATACAAACCACCATCAGAGATTGTTACAAACAGCTCTATGCACATAAACCAGTAAACCTGAAAGAAACAGATAAATTTCTGGACACTTGCACCCTCCCAAGCCTAAACCAGGAAGAAGTCAAAACCCTGAATAGACCAATAACAAGGACTGAAGTTAGTTAATGGCCTACCAACCAAAAAAAGCCCAGGTCCAGATGGGTTCATAGGCTAATTCTACCACACATACAAAAAGGAGCTGGTACCACTCCTTCTGAAACTATTCCAAACAATACAAAAAGTGGGAATCCTTCCCAGATCATTTTATGACACCAACATAATCCTGATACCAAAACCCAGCAGAGACTCAACAAGAAAAGAAACCTTCAGGCCAATATCCATGATGAACATAAATTCAAAAATCTTCAATAAAATACTGGCAAACCGATTGCAACAGCACATCAAAAAACTTATCCATCATGATCAAGTAGGCTTCATCCTGGGGATGCAAGGCTGGTTCAACATACACAAGTCTATAAATGTAATTCACCACATAAACAGAACCAAAGACAAAAACCACATGATTATCTCAATTGACGCAGAGAAGGCATTCAACAAAATTCAACAGCCCTTTATGCTAAAAACTCTCAATAAACTAGGTATCAATGGAACATATCTCAAAATAATAAAAGCTATTTATGACAAACCCATAGCCAATATCATACTGAATGGGCAAAAACTGTAAGCATTCCCTTTGAAATCTGGCAATAGACAAGGATGCCCTCTCTCACCACTCCTATTCAATATAGTATTGGAAGTTCTAGTCAGAGCAACCAGGCAAGAAAAAGAAATAAAGGGTATTCAAACAGGAAAGAAGGAAGTCAAATTGTCTCTATTTGCAGACGACATGATAGTATACTTAGAAGACCCCATCGTCTCAGCCCAAAATCTCCTGAAACTGATAAGCAACTTCACCAAAGTCTCAAGATACAGAATCAATGTGCAGAAATCACAAGCATTCATATACAACAAAAACAGATTTAAAGAGAGCCAAATCAAGAACAAATTGCCATTCACACTTGCTACAAAGAGAATGAAATACCTACAAATACAATTAACAAAGGATGTAAAGGACTCTTCAAGGAGAACTACAAACCACTGCTCAATGAAATAAGAGAGGACACAAACAGATGGAAAAACATTCCATGCTCATGGTTATGAAGAATCAATACTGTGAAAATGGCCATACTGCCCAAAGTAATTTATAGATTCAATGCTATCCCCATCACCTATGACCCTCTTCACACAACTGGAAAAAACTACCTTGAACTTCATATGGAACCAAAAGAGAGCCCACATAGCCAAGTCAATTCTAAGCAAAAAGAACAAAGCTGGAGGCATCATGCTACCTGACTTCAAACTACACTACAAGGCTACAGTAATCCAAACAGCATGGTACTGGTACCAAAACATAGATATAGACCAATGGAACAGAACAGAGGCCTTGGAGGTAATGCCACACAACTCCAATCATCTGATCTTTGATAAACCTGACAAAAATAAGCAATTGGGAAAGGATTCCCTGTTTAATAAATGGTATTGGGAAAACTGGCTAGCTATGTGCAGAAAGCAGAAACTGGACCCCTTCCTGACACCTTACACTAAAATTAACTCCAGATGGATTAAAGACTTAAACATAAGACCTAACACCATAAAAAACCCTAGAAGAAAACCTAGACAAAACCATTCAGGACATAGGCATAATTAAGTACTATGTGACTAAAACAGCAAAAGCATTGGCAACAAAAGCCAAAATAGACAAATGGGATCTAATTAAACTCCAGAGCTTCTGCACAGCAAAAGAAACAATCATTAGAGTGAACAAGTAACCAACAGAATGGGAAAAATTTTTTGCAATCTACCCATCTGACAAAGGGCTAATATCCAGAATCTACAAAAAACTAAAACAGATTTACAAGAAAAAATCACACCCATTCAAAAGTGGGCAAAGAATATGAACAGACACTTTTCAAAAGAAGACATATATGAAGCCAACAAACATGAAAAAATGCTCATCATCACTGGTCATTAGAGAAATGCAAATCAAAACCACATTGAGATACCATCTCACACCAGTTAGAATGGCAATCGTTAAAAATCTGGAGACAGCAGATGCTGGAGAGGATGTGGAGAAATAGGAACACTTTTACACTGTTGGTGGGAGTGTAAATTAGTTCAACCATTGTGGAAGATAATGTGGCGATTCCTCAAGGACCTAGAAATAGAAATTCCATTTTACCCAGCAATCCCATTACTGGGTATATATCCAAAGGATTACAAGTCATTCTATTATAAAGAAACATGCACACGTATGTTCATTGTGACACTATTTATAATAGCAAAGATGTGGAACCAACCCAAATGCCCATCGATGATAGACTGGACAGGAAAAATGTGGCACATATACACCATGGAATATTATGCAGCCATAAAAAACGATGAGTTTGTGTCCTTTGTAGGCACATGGATGAACCTGGAAACCATCATTCTCAGCAAACTGACACAAGAACAGAAAAGCAAACACTGCATGTTCTCACTCATAGGCGGGTGTTGAACAATGAGAACACGTGGACACAGGGAGGTGAGCATCACACACTGGGGTCTATTGGGGGGGACTAGGGGAGGGACGGTGCAGGGTAGGGATAACATGAGGAGAAATGCAAGATATAGGTGATGGGGATGGAGGCACCAAACCACATTGCCATGTACCCCAGAACCTAAAGTGCAATAAAATATGTATAAAATTAATTAATTAATTAATTAATGCTTTAAAAATCCAGAGACAACAGATGCTAGAGAGGATGTGGAGAAATAGGAATGCTTTTGCACTGTTGGTGGGAGTGTAAATTGGTTCAACCATTGTGGAAGACAGTGTGGCAATTCCTCAATGATCTAGAAACAGAAATACCATTTGACCCAGCAATCCCATTACTGGGTATATACCCAAAGGATTAGAAATCATTCTATTATAAAGACACATGCACACATATGTTTCTTGCAGCACTGCTTACAACAGCAGACTTGGAACCAACCCAAATGCCCATCAAGCCAAGACTGGATAAAGAAAATGTGGCACATACACACCACGGAATACTATGCAGCCATAAAAAGGATGAGTTCATGTCCTTTGCAGGCACATAGATAAGTCTGGAAACCATGATTCTCAGCAAACTGACAGAAGAACAGAAAACCAAACACCACATGTTCTCACTCATAAGTGGGTGTTGAACAATGGGAACACATGGGCACAGGGAGGGGAACATCACACACTGGGGTCTTTTGGGGGATGGGGGATTAGGGGAGAAATAGCAGGGGGTGGGGAGGTTGGGGAGGGATACTATTAGGAGGAACACCTAATGTAGGTGATGGGGGAATGGAGGCAGCAAACCACCATGGCATGTGTATACCTATGTAACAATCCTGCACAATCTGCACATGTACCCCAGAACTTAAAGTATAATTTTAAAAAATTGTTTTAACTTAAAAAAAATCTATATTTCATGGGGGCTCAGTGGCTCACACCTGTAATCCCAGCACTTTAGGAGGCCAAAATGATCAGATCACCTGAGCTGAGGAGTTTAAGACCAGCCTGGCAAACATGGCAAAAACCCATCTCTATTAAAAACACAAAAAATTAGCCAGGCATGGTCGTATATGCCTGTAATCCCAGCTACTTGAGAGGCTGAGGCACAAGAATCCCTTGAACCTGGGAGGTGAAGATTGCAGTAAGCCGATATCACGCCACTGCACTCCAGCCTGGGTGACAGAGCAAGACTCTGACTCAATAAATAAATAAATAAATTCTATATTCTTATTCACATCGTTTGGTTCAGGAAAAAAGCATAGTGTGGGAAATATCAATAAATATTTGTGGAATGAATTATTATCATTTAGACAGATTTTCCATTTTATTTTATTTAGTATTTTATATACTTTTGCTATGTTTTGTACAAAGTACTTATGGAATTGTTGTCTAGAACTCCAGTATACATTAAAATGGTCACTAGAAATGTGGTTCTAAAGCCAAAAGATGGTGATTTCATTAGAATATAGAAGAGGAAACATAAATTTAACTCAATTAGTAAATATCATCTTGGCTCATTCCTTATACCAGGAATTAAATTCAGCACTGGAGATACAAAGATAAATATCACTGACCTCAAGTTCAATCCCTTCTTCTCACCTTTTTTTTTTTTCTCGAGACAGAGTCTTGCTCTGTCACCCAGGCTGGAGTGTAGTAGAGCAATCTTGGCTCACTGCAACATCCACCCCTCAGGTTTAAGCAATTCTCCTGCCTCAGACTCTGGAGTAGTTGGGATTACAGGCCCGGGCCACCATGCCTGGCTAATTTTCGCATTTTTATTAGAGATGGGTTTCACCATGTTGGCCAAGTCGGTCTCGAACTCCTGACCTCATGATCCACCTGCCTTGGCCTCCCAAAGTGCTGGGATTACAGGCGTGAATCACCTCGCCTGGCCCCTTCTCACCTTTTCATCAGATTATTTCATTCGCCTCCTGACTACACTGCCTCCCTCCAGTCTTGTCCCTATTTAGGCCATCCACCACCTCACCACAGAAGACTATCTAAAATCTAGTACTTTTTACCTTTTTTTTTTTTTTTTTTCTGAGCTAGCTGAGATTTTATTTTGGACCAAAAAAAAAAAAAGCAATTGAATTGTTTTGCAGCTGGAGGCATGGGTAAGGGGGGTCCCCAGGCAGTAAACTCCCCACCAGTGGGCTGAGGGCTAGGGCTGAGCATCAGGTGGGTCTCCTGTTCCCTGAGCTCCCCTGCACAGCAACCTCCCTCCTGGGCTCTGGGGCAGCCTCAGGAGGGGCAGGCTGGGAGGGGCTGTTGCAGCTGTTCACTTGGGCAGGACATCAGAGGACTCGGACACCAGCCTCCCATCGCGGGTCTCAATCTTCTTCACAACCACAGCCTTGGTGGAGCTGGTGCGGCTGATGGAGCTGGAGCCCATGACAGAGCCAAAGCTGGAGCCCAGGCCGTAGCTGAGGCTGGGGCTTGTGAGGCCCCCATAGACAGAGCTCAGACCACCTGCATAGCCGCTGGTGGTCTTCGTGTGGATACTCATGTTCTGCATCCCGGACTCCGGCCGGCTCTCCTCGCCCTCCAGTAGCTTGCGGTAGGTGGCGATCTGGATGTCCAGGGCCAGTTTGACATTCATCAGCTCCTGGTACTCACGCAGCTGCTTTGCCATGTCCTGCTTGGCCCGCTGCAGGGCGGCCTCCAGCTCCTTCTGCTTGTCATGAGCATCCTTGAGTGCCTGATCCCCGCGCTGCTGAGCATCTACAATTGCGGCATCCAGGGAAGCCCTCTGGCCTTTGAGGCCCTCGATCTCAGCCTGGAGCCGGCTGATGTTCCAGTTCATCTCGGAGATCTCAGTCTTCGTACGCCGCAGGTCATCCCCGTGCTTCCCAGCCAGCATCTGCAACTCCTCATACTTGATCTGGTATATGCTCTCCGCCTCAGCCCGGCTGCGGTTGGCGATCTCCTCGTACTGCGCCTTGACCTCGGCAATGATGCCATCCATGTCCAGAGAGCGGCTGTTGTCCATGGACAGCACCACAGACGTGTCGGAGATCTGGGACTGCAGCTCCCGGATCTCCTCTTCATCCAGCTGCCCGAGGAAGTTGATCTCGTCAGTCAGTCCTTCCAGGTGAGACTCCAGCTCTACCTTGTTCATGTAAGCTTCATCCACATCCTTCTTGATGAGGACAAATTCATTCTCCATCTCTGTACGCTTATTGATCTCTTCCTCATATTTGTTCTTGAAGTCCTCCACCAGCCCCTGCATGTTGCCAAGCTCTGCCTCCAGCTTCAGCTTCTCCTGGCCCAGAGTCTCCAGCTGCCGCCTCAGGTTGTTGATGTAGTTCTCAAACATGTTGTCCATGTTGCTCCTAGCCGTTTTCTGCTGCTGCAGGAGGCTCCACTTGGTCTCCAGCATCTTGTTCTGCTGCTCCAGGAACCGCACCTTGTCGATGAAGGAAGCAAACTTGTTGTTGGGGGTCTTGATCTGCTCCTTCTCCTGGGTACGCACGGCCTGGATGTTGGGGTCCACATCCACCTTAATGGGGTTCAGCAGGCTCTGGTTGATGGTGACGGCGGTGATGCCTCCCATGCCTATGCCGCTGGCCCCAAAATAGCCTGCACCCAGGCCACCCCGGAAGCCACTACTGCTCACTCGGGAGAAGCTCAAGTGGGCACTGGGCCCACTCGTTAAGGAGTGGCTGCTGAAGGCCCCGGGGCCAGAGGTGGACACCTTGTAGGACTTATGGTGGACATGGTGGAGGCAGGAGTGGAAGCAGGCGGGCTGAACTAGGGAGAGATTCCAGAAGGAGCGGAGAAGCTGCTTCTTGCTACCTTTTTTTTTTATTCAGAGACAGGGTCTTTCTTTGTTGCCTAGACTGGAGTACAGTGGCACAATCACGGCTCCCTGCAGCTTCAACCTCCTGGACTCAAGCCACCCTTTCACCTCAGCCTCTGAAAGTACCTGGGACTACAGGCATGTGCTGCCACACCTGGCTAATTTGTTGTTGTTGTTGTTGAGATGAAGTTTTGCTCTTGTTTCCCAGGCAGGAGTGCAGGAGTGTAATCTGGGCTCACTGCAACCTCTACCTCGCAGGTTCAAGTGATTTTCTTCCTTCAACCTCTGGAGTAGCTGGGATTTCAGATCTGAGCCACCACACCCACCTAATTTTTGTATTTTTAGTAGCGATGGGGTTTTGCCATGTTGTCCAGGCTGGTTTCGAACTCCTGGCCTCAGGTGACCCACCTGCCTCCTATTCCCAAAGTGCTGAGATTACAGGCATGAGCCACCGCAACTGGCCTCCTATTTCACTGTTTTAAATTTTAAATACAAATTAAAAACTCACGTGGTCGTACAGAATGTCAGAAATGAAGTAATTCCAATTCTATTTCTTCTATACAAGAAACATTACTGGCTGGGCGCGGTGGCTCACGCCTATAATCACAGCATTTTGGGAGGCCGAGGCGGTTGGATCATGAGGTCAAAATATCGAGACCATCCTGGTCAACATGGTGAAACCACGTCTCTACTAAATATACAAAAAAATTAGCTGGGCACGGTGGCGCGTGCCTGTAATCTCAGCTACTCAGGAGGCTGAGGCAGGAGAATTGCCTGAACCCAGGAGGCGGAGGTTGCTGTGAGCCGAGATCGCGCCATTGCACTCCAGCCTAGGTATAAGAGCGAAACTCCGTCTCAAAAAAAAAAAAAAAAAAAGAATCATTACTACGGTATCCTATTGTATTACATATGACTATGCTTATCATTGTTTATATCAGATCTAGTGCTAAAATACAAACATATGTAATAACACAAGGGTTGGAGACATGAACTATGCCCTAAGCGAGCTTGAATCATTCTGAATCTTCATGAACTTACTCCTAAAATGAATGTGTAGAGCTGAGTTCATGTGTGACAGGAGCCAAGTGTTTACATTGGAACTCTGCCAATTAACTTCCAATTAGAATGCCATGTTTATTAAAAGATAACTAATAAAACTGTGTCAATCTGAAAATATTAAAACTCTCAACAATCCCGGCACAGTGTTATGCACCTGTAGTCTCCAGCTACTCAGGAGGCTGAGGCGGGAGAATTGCTTGAGCCCAGGAGGTTGAATCCAGACTGGGCAATATAGCAAGCCCTTATCTCTGAAAAATAAACATTTTTTTTTACAAAAACACCTCTTAAGACCTGCAGCAGTCGCTCAAGCCTGTAATCCGAGAACTTTGGGAGGTTGAGGTGAACAGTCAAGGTGGGTGGATCACTTGAGTCCAGGAGTTCAAGACTAGCCTGGGCAACATAGTGAGACCTCATCTCTACAAAAAAAAAAAAAAAAAAAAATTAGCTGGGCATGTGGTGCCTGTAGTCTTAAATACTCAGGAGGCTGAGATTGCTTGAACCCAGGATGCAGAGGTTACAGTAAGCCAAGATGGTGCCACTGTACTCCAGCCTAGGCAACAGCAAGATCCTGTCTCAAACAAACAAACAAAACATCTCTCAGTAGTAACTGCAGAGGGATTCTTTAGGCTTGATTTTTTTTTTTAATCATATCTAAAAGGCTGATAATTGATTAGCAATTCTTTACAACTTAAAGCAACATTTTTCTAGATTAAAAAACATCTTAAAGCAAGATTTTTTTTCTAGAAGAGGAGGTTATTGCTCGCATTAGTGTATTAATCCATTTTGTGTTGCTATCTAGGAATACCTGAGGCTGAGTATAAAGAGAAAAGGTTTGGGGCAGGTGCAGTGGCTTACACCTGTAATCCCAGTACTTTGGGAGGCCTAGGCGGTAGATCACGAGGTCAAGATGGAGACTACCCTGGCCAATATGGTGAAACCCTGTCTCTACTAAAAATACAAAAATTAGCTGAGGGTGGTGGTGTGTGCCTGTAATAGTCCCAGCTACTCGGGAGGGTTAGGAGAATTGCTTGAACCCAGGAGGCAGAGGTTGCGGTGGGCCGAGATCACGCCACCGCACTCCGACCTGGCAACAGAACAAGACTCCATCGCAAAAAAAAAACAGAGAGGGAACAGGTTTGTTTGGCTCATGGTTCTTCATGCTGTATGAGCAGCATGGTGCTGGCATCTGCTCAGGTGGATCACCTGAGGTCAGGAGTTCAAGATCAGCCTGCCTTTCTGGTGAAACCTCCATCTGGTGAAACCCATCTCTACTAAAAATAAAAAATTCAGCCAGGTATGGTGGCACGAACCTGTAATCCCAGCTACTCAGGAGGCTGAGGCAGGAGAATAGCTTGAACCTGGGAGGTGGAGGTTGCAGTGAGCTGAGATTGCACTACTGCACTCCAACCTGGGCAACAGAGTGAGACTCCGTCTCAAAAAAAAAAAAAAAAAAAAAAAAGAGGGAGGTTCCAGACTTTAACAACCATTTAACAACCAGATCTTCTAGAACTAATAGAGCGAGAGCTCATTCATTATTATGGGGTGGGGTGAGCACCAAGCCATTCATCGGGGATCTGCCCCCATGACCCAAACACCTCCAATATTGGGGCTCACATTTCAAACATGAGCTTTGGAAGGGACAAATATCCAAACTATATCAATTAGTTAAAATTTCTGGCACATAGTGATAATGAAAATCATACCAAATTTGTCTGTTTTATTTAGCCAAATTGTTTTGCAAACAGAAATATAAACAATAAGATTTTAACTCATTTGTTCTGTTGTACATTTAAGCCTACTCACTACAAAACTTTTACCAAAGATTTAAGAGTAACAGTTGGGAAGTAGAGAGTACACATAACAGGCCAGGCTCGGTGGCTCATGCCTGTAATCCCAGCACTTTGGGAGGCCGAGGAGGGTGGATCATGAGGTCAGGAGTTCAAGACCAGCCTGGCCAAGATGGTGAAACCCCCATCTCTACTAAAAATACAAAAAATTAGCCAGTCATGGTGGCAGGCGACTGTAATTCCAGCTACTTGGGAGGCTGAGGAAGAGAACTGTTTGAACCTGGGAGGCATAGGTTACAGTGAGCTGAGATTGCGTCACTACACTCCAGCCTGGGCAACAGAGCGAAATTCCATTTCAAAAAAAAAAAGAGAGAATACACATAGCTAGAGGGCCTACAAAATCTCTGAATCGCACAGCACTGACTTACCAATTCATGTTCTGCACCCATGGCGAGTTCCGCCTCTGGCCCTGATTGAAACAGTGGCTACAATCAAGGGGGCTATTTAGTCCATGGCAAGGAGAGCAAGGGGCCATCTTCTGGGACAGGAGATGGCTGTAGACCTGGAGGGGCATGAGACTAACTCCTATACTTCCGTATCAGCTTTTCCTCACCCCGATTTATGAACGGGGTACACACACATACCACGCCTTGTCATTTTACTATGCTCCAAGTCTCTTTGGAATTCAGACTTTTTGTTTTTGTTTCTGTTGCCCAAGCTGGAGTGCAGTGGCATGATCTCGGCTCACTGCAACCTCCACCTCTCAGGTTCAAGCAATTTTCTTGGTCAACCTCTCGAGTATCTGAGATTACAGGCACATGCCACTATACCTGGCTAATTTTTTGTATTTTTATGAGAGACAGGTTTCATCATGTTAGCCAGGCTGGTCTTGAACTCCTGACCTCAAGTAATCTTCCTGCCTCAGCTTCTCAAAGTGCTAGGATCAAGGCGTGAGACACTATGCCCAACCTGTTTCTGTTTTGAGACGGGGTCTCGTTCAAGTTGCCCAGGCAGGAGTGCAGTGGTGTGATCGTGGCTCACTGCAACCTCCACCTCCTGGGCTAAAGCGGTCCTCTCACCTCAGCCTCCCTAGTAGCTGGGATTACTAGGCACTCGCCATCACACCAACTAATTTTTTGTATTTTTTTTGTAGAGACAGGGTCTTGCCATGTTGCCCAGACTGGTCTTGAACTCCTGGACTCAAGTGATCACTTGCCTCCACCTCCCAAAGTGCTGGGATTACAGGTGTGAGCCACTACACCTGGCCAAGACATTTTAAGTATATTTTAAAGTGAGTACTAGAATGAAATGAGAGGCATTAAAGATAGTAGCCATAAAAACAAGCAGGGAAGGAGAGCAGAACAGAAAGGGAAGGGAGAAAACTGGAAGATGAGAAGAAATGTTGGCAGAAACACAGAGCGAATAGTGTAAATTCCCTATGTTCACATCAACTGGCCACAGGAGAGGTGACTAAAGAGTCAACAGGGTCAAGAAAAATTCAACCAGAAATATTTTAAAGTTACATTAATTTTCATTGGGAGAAGTTGAATAAATGGGAACTCAGTACTATTTTTGCAACTTTTTGTGAGACAAACTATTTCAAACTAAAAAGTATATGCATATTGTCTTAGCCCATTTGTGCTGCTATAAAGGAATAACTGAGGCTGGGTAATTTATAAAGAAAAGGGTTTTGGCCAGGGATGGTGGCTTGCACGCACCTATAATCCCAGCACTTTGGGAAGCTGAGGTGGGCAGATGGCTTGAGCCCAGGAGTTAAAGCCCAGCCTGGATAGCATAGCAAGACCTCATCTCTAATTAAAAAAAAAAAAAATTAACCAAGCAGGGTGGCCCCACCTGTAGTCCCAGCTACTCAGGAGGCAGAAGCTGAGGTAAGAGGATCGTTTGTGTCCAGGAGTTCAAGGCTATAGTAAGCTGAAATCAAGACACTGTACTCCATCTAGGCTGGGATAATGTGTTTATTCCAGCTGTATAATGTGTTTATGTTTTAAGCTAAGAGTTGTTAAAAATCACAAAAAAGTTTTGTTGGACAGGTGCAGTGGCTCATGCCTGTAATCCCAGGACTTTGCAAGGCTGAGGTGGGTGAATCATTTGAGTTCAGGAGTTTTACACCAGCCTGGCCAACATGGTAAAACCCTGTCTCTACTAAAAATACAAAAATTAGCTGGGAAGTACTGGCATGCACCTATAATCCCAGCTATTCACGAAGCTCAGGAAGGAGAATTGCTTGAACCAGGAGGGGGAGGTTGCAGTGAGCCAAGATCACACCACTGCATTTCAGCCCAGGCAACAGAGTGCGACTCCATCTTTAAAGTTTTTTAAAAATTAAAAACTTTATAAAGTAAAAAAGTTATAGTAAGCTAAGGTTGATTTATTATTGAGGAAATAAAAATATTATTTAATAAATTTAGTGTAAACTAAGTGTACAGTGTGTATAAAGTCTACAGGATTGTAATGTCCTAGGCCTTCATATTCATCCACCACTCACTCACTGACTCACCCAGAGCAACTTCCAGCCCTGCAGGCTCCATTCATGGTAAGTGCCCTATACAGGGGTACCCTATTTTATTTTTTTTATTTTAAGTCGGGGTTTCACCACGTTAGCCAGGATGGTCTCAATCTCCTGACCATCCTGATCTGCCCACCTCGGCCTCCCAAAGTGCTGGGATTACAGGTGTGAGCCACTGCACCCAGCCCCCTATTTTATTTTTTATACTGTATTTGTACTGTACCTTTTCTATGTTTAGATATGTTTAGGGCCAGGTGTGGTGGCTCACCCTTGTGATCCCAACACTTTGGGAGTTTGAGGCGAGCGGATCACTTGAGCTCAGGAGTTCAAGATAAGCCTGGGCAACATGGTGAAACCCCATCTCTACAAAAAGTACAAAAATTAGCTGGGCATGGTAGCGTGCACCCATAGTTCCAGGGAGGCTGAGATGGGAGGATCGCGTGAGCCCAAGAGGCAGAGTTGCAGTGAGCCGAGATCAACCACTACACTCCAGCCTGGGTGACAGAGCAAGACTGTCTTAAAAATAAAAATAGATCTATTAGGTACACAAATGCTTCCCTTGTGTTACAGTTGCCTGAGGTATTCAGTACAGTAACATGCTGCACAGGTTTGTAGCCTGGGAGCCATAGGCTTTGTGTAAATATGATGTTTGCACAAGGGCAAAATCACCTAACGACACATTTCTCAGAAAGTATCCCCATCGTTAAGCAAAGCATGACTGCACTTCTTTTCCTTCAGAGCTGCTGTTTCTGTTTTGGTTCATATTTCCCTGTTCATTGATTCACATTAGCATTATTTGTAAATGCCCCAACTATTAACTATGTTTTATTCACTGGAACCTATCATTTGTCTTTTATTCTTGTTCATTTTGCTTTCAAATTAAGATGTCAACATTATTCCCACTTTTAGGATGGAATTCTTGAACCAAAAACAAAAGTCTTAGTGCTCTATACTCTAGTGGTATAAAGAACTCATCAAGAAGCTGTCTGTGTGAAGAGCAGGGAGGGAGGACATAATTGTAATTTGCAAATGACTCTCCTGACTGTATGTGGCCACCAGGGGGAGGTTGAACTGCCAGGCTCTATGTTATAGGTGGAGCCCCTGCAACTCTTTTCTTCCGGTGTAATCTTTGCCTTTGACCTGCTCCAAACCCAAATGTGTATCCCAGTTAGGGGACCAAATTGGTTATACAGCTCAGTGCTGTTTCCTTGTATAATATAATGTAAAGGCCTGGGGCTTTTTTCTGTTGATTTGGTGCTTCACCAAAGTGGTTAAGAGGCCAGTGTGACAAAGCAGTTGTTCTAAGCAGAAGTGAGGTCCTGAGGATCCCAATTCTAACCATTACTTTTGTGCCAAGGATTTCCAGTAGATCACATAGCAAAAAACCAAAGTGAATGCAGCTTTTCACAGAGATGTGTGTGCTTCTGTTACAATTCCAATAGATCACTCTCAGCCGGGCACAGTGACTCACGCCTATAATCCCAGCACTTTGTGAGGCTGAGGTGGGCAGATCACTTGAGGTCAGGAGTTGGAGACAAGCCTGGCCAACATGGTGAAACTCCATCTCTACTAAAAATACAAAAATTAGTCAGGTGTGGTGACGGGCACCTGTAATCCCAGCTACTAGGGAGGCTGAGGCAGGAGAATTGCTTTAACCTGGAGGCGGAGGTTGCCATGAGCCAAGATCATGCTACTGCACTCCAGCCTGGGCAACAGAGTGAGACTTCGTTTCAAAAACAAAAACAAAAACGTAGATCACTCTCAAAGGTGGCCGCAAAAAAGAATTTAGAGATCCTGGATACTGAAAAGATAACAGGATCTCTCTGCCATGACACAAGCTATTACGACCATGAAGTAAGAAGTCCAGCACAATTTGAGCACTACTCGTCCGTTTCACAGATGAGAAATTGATAGGTTAATCTCAAACAAAAGATCCAGTCAATATTGCAGTCATTTGTTACCGATAGGCAACAGGAATATTCCAGCATTTATAATTTATAAGATACAGAAGTAATAGGTCCTTTTTTAATGAGCATGTAACCAATTTCATGGAAATTGCCTCTACTTCATATCTTTGTTGCTAAAATTACTCAAAGAAATATGCCCAAATTTCTCCACCAATTTAAAGGCTCAATTTGATTTAGTGATACTCTGCTTTTATTTTTATCCAGGTCTTTTGAATTCTCCTGTAATGCTTCAAGGTAGAAGTCAAATTGTTGGGACATGGAAATTACTTGATAAATTCAGTTTATTACCCTTTGTATGCTATAAAAAAATTTGCTCCTCCCAGTTTAAAAGGGACTCCCTGAAAATATAGTTCTATAGAGTCAATTAAAATATAGTTGTTTAGTAAGCAAGGTTGTCCAAAAGCTATTCCATCCTTCCTATCCTCTAAGTTATCTTCACTCAGGATAAAACTCTGAAGAGTTCCATCCATTTTATTACTGGTCTGCTCCCTCTACTTAACAATACTATGTACCTGTTAGGCCAGGCACAGTGGCACATGCATGTAATCCCAGCACTTTGGGAGGCCGAGGTGGGTGGACTGCCTGAGCCCAGAAGTTCGAGATGAGTCTGGGCAACATGGCAAAACCTCATCTCTACAAGGAATACAAAAATCCGTCATGCATGGTAGCACTCACCTGTAGTCCCAGGTACTTGGGAGGCTGAGGTGGGAGGATCACTTGAGCCCAGGAGGCTGAGGCTGAGCCATGATCATGCCACTGTGCTCCAGCCTGGGTAACAGAGTGAACCTCTGTCTCAAAAATAAATAAACTAACAAATACATATATATACCATGTACCTGCTGCTGACCTGACTTTTCTAAGCATTGCTCTCAATTTCATTCATTCATTTAGGAAAGTTTACTTTAAGATGTCCACTTTTGTGAAAGAGACAGATATAAAACAGAAGGCCACTTTTGTGGGTAAACACATAGAAATACTATTGTGGAAACTTTCTCAGAATTAACAATGTAGTATAAAATTCCAGATCCACTTTTTTTTTTTTTTTTGAGATGGAGTCTCACTCTGTTGCCCAGGCTGGAGTGCAGTGGCACAATCTAGGCTCACTGCAACCTCCAACTCCCAGGCTTAGTCAAGTAGTTCTCCTATCTCAGCCTCCCGAGTAGCTGGAATTACAGGCATGTGCCACCACGCCTGGCTAATTTTTATGTGTGTGTGTGTGTGTGTGTGTGTGTGTGTTTGAGACGGAGTTTCGCTCATTACCCAGGCTGGAGTGCAATGGTGCGATCTTGGCTTATAGCAACCTCCGCCTCCTGGGTTCAAGCAAGCAATTCTCCTGCCTCAGCCTCCCGAGTAGCTGGGACTACAGGTGCACGCCACCATGCCCAGCTAATTTTTTTGTATTTTTAGTAGAGACAGGGTTTCACCATGTTGACCAGGATGGTCTCGATCTCTTGACCTTGTGATCCACCTGCCTCGGCCTCCGAAAGTGCTGGCATTATAGGCATGAGCCACCGCACCCGGCCAATTTTTTTGTATTTTTAGTAGAGATAGGATTTTACCATGTTGGCCAGGCGGGTCTCAAACTCCTGAGCTCAAGTGATCCTCCTGCCTCAGCCTCCTAAAGTGCTGGGATTACAGGCGTGAGCCACCTCGCCTGGCCAGATTCACATTTTTAACAGACATCAGTTGCAAGTACCACAATATATGTGTTATATCCAGTGGCATTTAATATTCAAATCAAAGTAATAATACATGATTATATGTATTTTATCTCTACATTTATAATAATAAAAATAATCATACTTTTGTCAATGTATAACTGTTTTGCACTTCTCCTGAGTCTTGTGTTAGGTCAGTGTATTTCACAGTCATCACATTTGGGAAAGATCAGAAAAAAAGAAGAAAGGGAAAAGCAACTAATCTGCTATTTCTTAGTCTGCCATACTAAGTAGCTAAATAGTAACTCTGATGGTCTAGAGCAAAATAGAACACATTGTTATTAATTTATCAGTGCCCTGAATGCCTAATTTGGGAATATATATATATATATATGTATATATACACACACACATACGGTATTTGTTTTTTAAATAGAGATGTTGTCTTGTTATGCTGCCCAGACTGGTCTTGAATTCCTGGGCTCAAACAGTCCTCCCACCTCAGGCCCCCAGAGTGCTGGGATTACAGACATGAGCCATCACGCCTGGCTGGCAATATGTATTTTGACAAGTATTTTTCTCTATATTTCTGTGGTTCTCAATACTGGCTGCACATCAGATTCTTAAACAAACTAAAATGTTGTTCAGCTCAGCCTTCTAAAATTCAGATTCAGAAGGTAGGGGATTGGGGCTCAGACATCTGAATTGTTTAAAAGCCACAGAGATGGATTTGACTCACAGTCAGACCTGAGAAATGATGATGTAGTCTGTGCTGTAGACACACTGAACTTACAATCCCTAAAAAACTCTGATCTTCCTACCTCCCTATGTCGAAGCCCAGCCCACTTCCTTCACTAAGTGCTTCCAGCCTCCTGAACGGACTCACTCTAGCACTTTGCTCCTGTCATTTGCCCCGCACTGTTGGGGTTATATATCCATATCACCTCTTAGGAGACTGAGGACTCATTGGAAGCAGGGCTACAGCTTCTTTACTTTTACACACTGTACAATATCCTGAAAGTATTAGATATCCCAAAAAATACTCGTCTTAAGTGCAGTGTGGTATCCTGTGTTGGATCCTGGAACAGAAAAAAGAGGTTAATAGAAAAACTAGTAAAACTCAAATAAAGTTTGCAGTTTAGGAATGCACCAATATAAACTTTTTATTTTAATAAATGAGTCATGTTAACACTAGAGGAAGTGGGTGAAGGAGATATAGAAACTCTCCATACTATTTATTGCAACTTTTAGAATTTGGTAATTCTAAAGGTATTATGATATAAAAAAGTTTACTTAAAGCCAAAAAAAAAAAACCTCTTGATAAAACAAATTTAACTCAATAATCAAAAGTTTCATCTAAATCTTTCCTCATAAAAATGGTTGGGCACATTGGTTAATGCCTGTCAGCCCAGCACTTTGGGAATCCAACTCGGGTAGATCACTTGAGCCCAGGAATTCAAGATCAGGCTGGCCAACATGGTGAAACCCCATCTCTACTAAAAATACAAAAATTATCCAGGCGTGGTGGTGCATGCCTGTAGTCCCAGCTACTTGAGAAGCTGAGGCAGGAGAATCGCATGAACCCAGGAGGCAGGGGTTGCCGTGAGCTGAGATACACTACTGCACTCCAACCTGGGCAACAAGAACAAGACTCCGTCTCAAAATAAAGTAAATATAGCCTGTGCGACAGAGTGAGACTCCATCTCAAAAAATCATCATCATCATCATAAATAAATCTTTCCTAACAAAAGATATTTTGATGATAAATGATAAACCGTTAAAGGAAGTTTTATATACATACATTATTATGTAAATAGAATTAATTGAAAGGATATACACCAAAATGCTAAAGTGATTTTTCTTTGGGTGATAGAATTCTAGATTATAGGTGATGTTTATTTCCTGATTGCCTTTATTTTCTAAATTTCTTTATAGTAAACAGGTGTTTTTGGTAACAAAAATATTTTTTTAATTCAATGTTCTCCAATATGATAACTCTAGAAAGTACCATGTCATGAACAGTTACAATACACAGTTGTGGGCTTTCTCCAAGGTTCTGGCTCTTATAAAGCAGAGCTTTCTAGGAACTGCTCCACTTGACAGGAATTCCCATTTCAGGCAGAAGTCAGGGAAGACAGATTCAGTCTCCTATGCATCATAGAATTAGGGTAGACACGGAACTGGTTCAGAAAGCCCAAAGTTGGCTCTCGTTAGAAGATATTCTATTTTATTTTTTTAGAGACAGGGCATTACTCTGTCATCCAGGCTGGAGTGCAGTGGTCAACCATAGTTCACTCTAACTTTGAACTCCGGGGCTGGAGCCAGCCTCCCGCCTCAGCCTCTGGAGTAGCTAGGAATACAGGTGTGTGCCACCAGCCCAGCTAATTTTTTAAAAAAATTATTTGTAGGCTAAGTGCAGTGGCTTGTAATCTCAGCACTTTGAGCAGCCAAGGTGGGAGGATCACTTGAGGCCAGGAGATTGAGACCAACCTGAGCAACAAAGTAAGACCCGTCTCTACAAAAAATTGTTTAAAAATCACCCAGGCATGGTGGTTGTGTGCCTGTAGTGCCAGCTACTCAGGGCTGAGGCAGGAGGACTGCTTGATCCAGGAGAGTGGCTAGAATGAGCCACGATCACATCACTGCATTTCAGCCTGAGTGACATAGTGAGACCTTATCTCTAAAAAAAAAAAAAGAAAGAAAAAGAAATTATTTGTAGAGATGGGGGTCTTGCTATGTTGCCCAGCCTAGTCTCAAACTACTGGCCTTAGTGATCCTCCTGCCTTGGCCTCCCAAAGCAATGAGATTATAGGCATGAGCCATCACATCTGGCCAGGAGATGCTTTAGTGGAACCAAGTCTGGACTGCCAACAAACCACTTACATTGTGTATGTGTGTGTGTGTGTGTGTGTGTGTGTGCACACACGCGTGCGTGCGTGCTTTAAAGTAACACAACATAAAACATCCTTGCAGGAGGAACGATCCAAGATGGCCGATCTATAACAGGTCGGGATTGCAGCTCTCAGTCAAAGCGCAGAGAACTAGAGGACGCCACACTTTCAGACAAATTCTGGTCGCTCACGGAGCAGAAGATCCCCAGTGGAGGAACCACATGGGTCACTAGCGCAACTCTTGTGGCCGGCGCAGCAGTTTCGCCGGCACCTCGGCACGCAGCTCTCAGAGCAGAGTAAACAGGACCGGCTCCCCTTCTGACCAAGGTTTGGAGCCCGGGGAAGGCAGAGTCGCCTATTACGGACACAAGAAGGAAGCCAGGCAGGAGAATCCTGGGCAGAAAAGCACCATCAGTCTTAACGCTGCTGCTCTGGCCCTGGGAACTAACAACTTGGACGTCCAATCAAGAGACCTAATCTGAAAGTTGGTAATTTCAAAGACGACAGGAGGATAAATTTACAATGATGGGAAGAAACCAGCATAAAAAGGCTGAGAATACTCAAAATCAGAACGCCTCTCCCTCTAAAGATGATCACAGTTCCACATCAACAATGGAACAAGGCTTGACGGAGAACGAGCGCATCCCAATGACAGAATCACTCTTCAAGGAATGGATAATAAGAAACTTCTGTGAGTTAAAAGAACATGTTGTAGCCCAACGTAAAGAAACTAGGAACTTTGAAAAAAGGTTTGATGAAATCCTATTGAGAATAGACAACTTAGAGAGGAATATAAGTGAATTAATGGAACTGAAGAATACAATGCAGGAACTCCGAGAAGTATGCACAGGTTTAAACACTCGAATTGTTCAAGCAGAAGAAAGGATATCAGAGGTCAAAGTCCAACTTAATGAACAAGAACAAGAAGACAAGATTAGAGAAAAAAGGATAAAAAGGAATGAGCAAAGTCTCCAAGAAATGTGGGACTATGTGAAAAGACCAAATTTATGTTTGATAGGTGTACCTGAATGCGACAGAGAGAATGAATCCAAGCTGGAAAATACCCTTCAGGATATTATTCAGGAAAATTTTCCTGAACTAGCAAAGCAGGTCAATATTCAACCCCAGGTAATACAGAGAATACCACAAAGATATTCCTCAAGAAGAGCAACCCCAAGGCACATAATCGTTAGATTCACCAGGGTTGAAATGAAGGAGAAAATACTAAGGGCAGCCAGAGAGAAAGGTCAGGTTACCCACAAAGGCAAGCCTATCAGACTTACAGCAGATCTCTCAGCAGAAACTCTACAAGCCAGAAGAGAGTGGGGGCCAATATTCAACATCCTCAAAGAACAGAACCTTCAGCCCAGAATTTCATATCCAGCCAAACTAAGCTTCACAACTGAAGGAAAAATAAAATCTTTTATGAACAAGCAAGTACTCAGAGATTTTATTACCACCAGGCCTGCTTTACAAGAGCTTCCGAAAGAGGCATTACACACAGAAAGAAACAACCAGTATTAGCCTTACTAAAAATATACCAAAAAGTAAAGAGCACCAACATAAAGAAGAATTTTCATCAACGAATGGATCAAACAGCCAGTTAACATCAAATGGCAGTAACCCTAAATTTAAATCGACTAAATCCCCCAATCAAAAGACACAGCCAAAACCCAACGGCATGTTAACATCCAGACCTGTTTCACATGCAAGGATACACAAAGACTCAAAACAAAGGAATGGAGAAAGATTTACCAACCAAATGGAGAGCAAAAATAAATAAATAAATAAATAAACAAATAAAAAGCAGGAGTTGCAATTCTCATAGTGGATAAAATAGATTTCAAAGCAACAAAGATATAGTGGCAAAAGGATCAATGCAACAACAAGAGCTAACGATCCTAACACCCAGATACATAGAGACTTAGATTCAATGAGACAGAAAATTAATAAAGATATCAAGGACTCGAACTCAGATCCGGAACAAGTAAACTTAATAAATATTTATAGAACTCTCCACTTCAAATACATAAAATATACATTCTTGTCAATACCACATCACACCTACTCATAGGCTTAAATGAAACATTGGCCATTATTAATACCCATTTTTTTTCCGAATAAAGCAATATTTCCGTTCACCCTTCCTCTCTCTCTTCCTCTTTCTTTCTCTCCTTTACTCATTTTTTTTTTCTTTCCTTCTCTCAAAAAAAGAAATCAACTTGTAAACCTCTAGATCCAGGTCGGCAATGTCTCTCTCATTGCTTGAATTCCTTCTTTCCCTTCCCTCCCTCCCCCCCTTCCTCCCTTCCTTCCTCCTTCATCCCTTTCTTCCTCCCTCCCTTCCTCCTCCCCTCCCTTCCTGCCTTCCTCCCTTCCTCCTTCCCTCCCCCCCCAAAAAAAATCCTTCCAATCATTACCAAAAGTTTTTTTCTTTTTACAACCTCTTGTCCAACAGAACTTTTGATCATTTACTTTTCTTTTTGCTTCTCAGCTGGAAACTTTCATTTTTACACATACAATTTAGTGACATTAAATAAGTACATTCAAACATTGTACAGCCAGTACCATTGTCCACCTCCAGAATTTTTCATGATTCCAAACAGAAACTCTGTACCCATTAAACAACAACTTCCCATTTCTCCTCCCCTGGTAATCACATTCTACTTTGTGTTTTTATGAATTTAACTCACGTAAGTGGAATCTTACAATATTTGTTCTTTTGTCTCTGGCTTCTTTCATTTAGTATAATGTTTCCAAGGTTCATCCATGTTGTAGCATGTATCAGAATTTCATTCCTTTTTGTGGCTGAATAATATTCCATTGTATGCATATGCCACGTTTTGTTTATCCATTCATCTGTAAATGAACATGGGTTGCTTTCGCACTTTTGACTATTGTGAATAATGGTGCTGTGAACATTGATGTACAAGTATCTGTTCAACTCCCGTGTTTAATTTTTTGTGGTATATACCTAGGAGAGAAGTTGCTGATCTTATGGTAATTCTATGCTTACATTTTTGAGGAACCGCCAAACTGTTCTTCACAGTCGCTGCATCATTTTACATCCCTACAGCAGTGCATGAGAGATCCATTTTTCTCTGCATCTTTGTCAACACTTGTTATTTTTCTTTTTAAAAAAATAATAGTCATCCTGGCCAGGTGCAGTCGTTCACACCTATAATTCCAACACTTTGGGAGGCCAAGGTCGGTGGATCACTGAGGTCAGGAGTTCGAAACCAGGCTGGCCAAAATGGAGTGAAACCACATCTCTACTAAATATACAAAAATTAGCCAGGCATGGTGGCAGGTGCCTGTAATCCCAGCTACTCAGAAAACTGAGGCAGGAGAATCACTTGAACCCGGAAGGTAGAGGTTGTAGTGAGCCAAGATCACATCACTGCACTCCATCCTGGGTGAGAGAATGAGACTCTGTCTCAAAAAAAATAATAAAAATAATTAATCCCAACACTTTGGGAGTCCAAGGTGAGTGAATCACCTGAGATCAGGAATTCAAGACCAACCTGGCCAACATGGTAAAACCCCGTCTCTATTAAAAATACAAAAATTGGCCAGGTGTGGTGGTGTGTGCCTGTAATCTCAGCTACTTGGGAGGCTGAGGTAGGAGAATCACTTGAACCCCGGAGGTGGAAGTTGCAGTGAGATGAGATTGTGCCATTGCACTCCATCCTGGGCAACAGAAGGAGACTCCATCTCAAATATATATATATATATATATATATATATATTTGCCACACTAATGAATATTTGACCCAGAGCAGTTGAAATGCAAATTTTCTGTTTTCTTTTTCCAACCCAGGACACCTCCTAAACATTTTACATAGGAAAATAGGCATGGAACTAGAGGGCCGTGGGAAAGGGAGGGCAAGCACATAGTCCGAAGAAACCAAGCAGAGCCAAAGGACGAAAGAAAGAGATGAGGCCAGGCATGGTGGCTCACGCCTATAATCCCAGCACTTTGGAAGGCCAAAGCATGGGGATTGCGTGTGCCCAGGAGTTCGAGACCAGCCTGGGCAACATAGGGGGACCCCCATCTCTACAAAGAAAGTTTTAAACAATAGCCAAGCATGGTGGCATGTGCCTGTAGTCCCAGCTGCTCAGGAGGCTGAACTGAGAGGATCACTTAAGCCAAGGAGGTTGAGGCTGCAGTGTGCTGTGACAGAGTGAGATCCAGCCTGGATGACAGAGTGAGATTTTGTCAGGAAGGGAGAGGAGGAGAGGGGAGGGGAGGAGAGGGGAAGGAAGAAGGAAATAAAAGGAGGGAAAAGTATTAAAGAATTAGGGGTGGGAACAAGAGACAGAAAAGAAAGGAAAGGGGAAAGGAAAGGAAGAAGGAACAGAAAGGAATGCAAAGAAAAAGGAAAGGAAATGAAGAAGGAAGGGAAAGGAAAGGAAGAAGGAAAAGAAAGGAAAAAAAAGTATTAAAGAGTTAAGGGGTGGGAACAAGAGACCAAAAATTCAAAGAACATTTTGCTCAAATGGAAATATCACCAACTGTCACTCATCTGAACAAAGCCTGCCAGAAAAGCCAGTTTGGCAGCTCGGAAGAAGGACAGGGTAAAAGTCAGCTTCTGATTTGAGCGTTGAAAACATATCTGGACATGACTCTTGCATTTTGATCTTTCTGGGTTACTTTGCTAACCCCACCTTGCTTGAAGTGATTTCTGAAATTAACTTCAGCATTACATAATCACAAAATTATTCAGGTCTCTACAATGAAATGCCTTTCTCTAACGTTTGAAAATAGATGTCTGGGTGTGTGCAAACCGGCAATTACCAAACTGGCATTTCTCGTATGCCATTCTGCCCTACAAAGCATTTCGTGGATTAACAAAAGTCTTTAATTTTTAAAATAAAAAAATATAATTTCCAATTTCTAATTTTTGCTAGAATTGTTAGCTCTTATTAGAAAACTTTAACTTTTTTTTTTTTTTTTTTTGAGACAGGGTCTCACTCTGTCACCCAGGCTGGAGTGTAGTGGTGTGACGTGAGTTGACTGCAACCTCCGCCTCCCGGGCTTAGGCAATCCTCCCACCTCAGACTGCTGAGCAGCTGGGACGAGAGGTGCATGCTACCATGCACAGCTAATTTTTTTGTTTTTAATTTTTGGAGAGACAGTGTTTCACCATGTTGCCCAGACTGGTCTCAAACTCCTGACCTCAAGCAATCTGCCCTCCTCGGCCTCCCAAAGTGCTGGGATTACAGCCGTGAACCACCTCACCCGGCCTTAACTTTTTTTTTTTTTGAGATGGAGTCTTGCTCTATCACCCAGGCTAGAGTGCAGTGGCAAGATCTTGGCTCACTGTAACCTCCGCCTCCTGGGTTCAAACAATTCTCCTGACTCAGCCTCCTGAGTAGCTGGGATTATAGGTGCACATCATCATGCCTGGCTAAGTTTTTTATTTTTAGTAGAGATAGGGTTTCACTATGTTGGCCAGGCTAGTCTCGAACTCCTGATCTCAGGTGATCTGCCACCTTGGCCTCCCAGAGTGCTACGATTACAGGCGGGAGCCATCATGCCTGGCCCTGGCCTTAACTCTTAGTAATTAACTTCTAAGCTTCAAATTTTAAAATGTAAAAATTGTACTTTTTTTTGTTTATTGTTGCTAAAATTAACCCCCATTTCTAATGAGGCATTTCTTCAATTTCACATTGGGGCTTGGTGGTCTAAAAAGAGATTTTAAAATTGAAAACAACCCTTGTGAAAAACATTCATATTCTTCCTGAGAAAAACATTTTAAATTCTCTTGAAAAAAGAAATTTTTTTTTTTTTAATACAGAGTTTTGCTCTTCTTGCTCAGGCTGAAGTACAGTGGTGCGACCTTGGCTCACCGCAACCTCCGCCTCCTGGGTTCAAGCAATTCTCCTGCCTCAGCCTCCTGAGTAGATGAATTGCAGGCATGTGCCACCAAGCCCAGCTAATTTTGTAATTGTAGTAGCAACGGGGTTTCTCCATGTTGGTCAAACTAGTCTTGAACTGCCGACCTCAGGTGATCTGCCCGCCTTGGCCTCCCAAAGTGTTGGGATTATAGGCATGAGCCACTGTGCCTGGTGAAAGTTTTTAAATAAAAATGAATATTTTTCAAAAGAACTCTGACCCCTTATGCCACTCTCTGAAACTAATGTCATTTCATTTCTAGGCATGACTAACTGGATGT
The DNA here is from genome assembly GCF_049354715.1 of Callithrix jacchus. NCBI lineage: Eukaryota > Metazoa > Chordata > Mammalia > Primates > Cebidae > Callithrix > Callithrix jacchus. Next base: position 32,608,126 of record NC_133517.1, on the reverse strand, counting down.
CTCTGGAGACCTTCAGGGAAACCGTGTTGTGCTCCAGGACATAATGTAGGTGACTGAGTAAGACGAATGTTCATCTGAGTCAGCGCTGAGGTGATATTGTTTATACAACATTTAAAATTACACACACCTGTAATCACAGCACTTTGGGAGTCTGAGGTGGGCGGATCACCTGAGGTCAGGAGTTCGAGACCAGCCTGACCAACATGGAAAAACCTTGTCTCTACTAAAAATACAAAATTAGCTGGGTGTGGTGGCGCATGCCTGTAATCACAGCTACTCCAGAGGCTGAGGCAGGAGAATAGCTTGAACCTGGGAGGCAGAGGTTGTAGTGAGCCAAGATCATGCCATTGCACTCCTGCCTGGCCAACAGAGTGAAACTCCCTCTCAAAAAAAAAAAAAAATAGAAGGTTTCAGTGAGGTTGTTTCATTTAAGGTGCATCTTAGAGAACAAGCACATTTCCAGGCCAACAAAAACAGAAAGGATCATTCAAATGGAAGGTGCAACCCATGCAAACAGAGGCTGGGAAATGGGAGATGTCTTACTTCACTTGGGCTGCTCAAACAAAATACACTAGACCAGGTAATTTAATAACCACAGAACTGATTACTCACAATTCGGACGTTCTAAAGTCCAAGATCAAGACACTGGCGGATTTGGTATCTGGTGAGAGTGCATTCCTCATAGACAGCATCTTCTTGCTGTGTCCTCGCATGGCAGAAGGGACAAACAAGCTCTCTCCAGCCTCTTTTACAAGGGCACTCATCTCAGTTATGAGGGTGAAGCCCTCAACCAAATTCCTCCCAATGGCCCCATCCCTAATACTATCACATCTGGGATTAAGTTTCCACATATGAATTTAGGGGAGAACAAACATTCAGCCCACAGGAAGAGGTTATTTGAAGCATCCATGAATGGCTGTAATTTAGTATGGCAGTAAATAAAAACTTCTAGTATTCATTCATTGATTTGCATGTTAAATATTTATTAAGTGTTTACTATCTAAGTAGTATAGTAGACATTCTCAAAAACTTAATTGATTAATTAAAAATAATTTTTTGGCTGGGCACAGTGGCTCACACCTGTAATCCTAACTCTTTGGGAGGCCTAGGTGGATGGATCACCTGAGGTCAGGAATTCAAGACCAGTCTGGCCATCATGGTGAAACTCATCTTTCAAAATAATAATAATAATTTTTTTTTTTGAGACAGTGTCACTCTGCTGCCCAGGCTGGAGTATAATGGTGCGATCTCAGCTCACTGCAACCTCCACCTCCTGGGTTCAAGCGATTCTTCTGTCTCAGCCTCTGGAGTAGCTAGGACTACAGGCATACACCACCACACATGACTGATTTTTGTATTTTTATTAGAGATGGGGTTTCACCATGTTGGTCAGGCTGGTTGCAAACTCCTGACCTCAGGTGATCTGTTTGCCTTGGCCTCCCAAAGTGCTAGGATTACAGGCGTGAGCCACCACACCTGGCCTAAAAATTATTTTAGGTGGCAGAATTGTAGAACTGATTTGCATTTAGTTATATAACTGTAGATTATTGAGAAAGAAAGGAAGGAAGGAAGGAAGGGAGGGAGGGAGGGAGGGAGGAAGGGAGAGAGGGAGAGAGGGGAAAGAGAGAAAGAAAGAGAGAAAGAAAGAAAAGAAAGAAAGAAAGAAAGAAAGAAAGAAGGAAGGAAGGAAGGAAGGAAGGAAGGAAGGAAGGAAGGAAGGAAGGAAGGAAGGAAGGGGAAGGAAGGAAGGGAAAGAAAGAAAGAAAGAGAGACAGAAAGAAAGAAAGAAAGAGAAAGAAAGAAAAAGGAAGGAAGGAAAGGAAGGAAGGAAGGAAGGAAGGAAGGAAGGAAGGAAGGAAGGAAGGAAGGAAGGAAGGAAGGAAGGAAGGAAGGAAAGCAGGCGGTCGGGCGCACTGGCTCAAGCCTGTAATCCCAGCACTTTGGGAGGCCGAGGTGGGTGGATCACGAGGTCAAGAGATTGAGACCATCCTGGTCAACATGGTGAAACCCCGTCTCTACTAAAAATACAAAAAATTAGCTGAGCATGGTGGCGCATGCCTGTAATCCCAGCTACTCGGGAGGCTGAGGCAGGAGAATTGCCTGAACCCAGGAGGCGGAGGTTGCGGTGAGCCAGATCGCGCCATTGCACTCCAGCCTGGGTAACAAGAGCGAAACTCCGTCTCAAAAAAAAAAAAAGAAAGAGATGAAAAAGAAGAAGTGTGAGGTGTGAGGAGGAGGGAAGAGGTAAAGATGAGGAAAGCATTAGATTGTAATAAAGAAAATGCCACAAAGGCATTTTTAGTTACGGAGGCTCATGCCTGTAACTCCAGCACTTTGGGAGGTCGAAGTGGGTAGATCACCTGGGGTCAGGAGTTTGCAACCAGCCTGACCAACATGGTGAAACCCCATCTCTACTAAAAATACAAAAATTAGCTGGGTGTGGTGGCACACACCTGTAATCCCAGCTACTTGGGAGGCTGAGGCAGAAGAATCACTTGAACCCAGGAGGTGGAGGTTGCAGTGAGCCAAGATTGCACCATGGTACTCCAGCCTGGGCTACAAAGCAAGACTCAATCTAAAAAAAAAAAAAAAAAAAAAAAGACACCACAGAAACAAAAAAGTTGTTTAGAAAAGAAATAACAGATAACACAGGCATTAACTTTTAAAAAATGTAGTTAGAAGGACTGATTCCAGAGATATTCAAAAGGTAATTGACAGACGTGAAATCTCTTGGCTGTGGGAACTGAGGGAGAGGTAGCACAGTGTAAGATAAAGGCTAAATCACTGGATAATTGGCACTGACTAAGGTGAGGGAAGGAGCAGGTTTGGAAAGATAATGTGGCACCTCCAAGAGGATATGTCTGCAGTCAGGTTGGTCTAGAGCCCAGGAGATATGGATGTAGGAGTCAGTGTAAACCAATAATTAGAGGAATGGAAGCAAATGAAATTGCCTGGAAGAGTATGTAGAATGAGAAAGAAAGAGGAGAGTCTAAAATAGAAATCTGATGTGTAGCAAGTCTCCAGTGAACCACACCTCCCACTGTTTGTGCCATTCCCTTTCCCTCCTACATTGAGTCTTGGCTGCCAACTTTTTTTTCTTCCTTCCTTTCCTCTCTTCCTTCCTCCCTCCCTTCTCTCTCTCTTTTTCTTTCTTTCTTTCCTTTTATCTCTTCCTCTCTTCCCTTTTTCCCTCTTCCCTCATCTCCCTTCCCCCTTTCTCCTTCCTCTTACCCTCTTCTCCCTTTTACCTTCCCCCTTCCCCTCTTCCTTCCTTCCTTCCTTCCTTCCTCCTTCCTTCCTTCCTTTCTTCCTTCCTTCCTCTGTTGCCTAGGCTGGAGTACAGTGGCATGATCACAGCTCACTGCAGCCTCGACCTACAGAGTCCAAGAAATCCTTCCACCTCAACCTTGAGAGTAGCTGGGACCATGAGACCACAGGTATATGTCACCATGCCTAGTTAATATTTTTTAAATTTTTTGTGAAGAAGGAGCCTCCCAGCAGGTGCGGTGGCTCACATCTATAATCCCAACACTTTGGGAGGCCAAGGTGGGCGGATCACTTGAGGTCAGAAGTTCAAGACCAGCCTGGGCAACATGACGCAACCCTGTCTCTACTAAAAATACAAAAATTAGCCAGGCATGGTGGCATGCACCTGTAGTCCCAGCTACTCGGGAGGCAGAGAACCCAGAAGGTGGAGGTTGCAGTGAACCAAGATCGCACCACTTCACTCCAGCCTGGGTGACAGAGCAAGACTCCCGTCTCAAAAAAAAGAAGGGGTCTTTCTACATGGCTCAGGGTGGTCTCAAACTCCTCAGGTAAAGTAATTCTTCCACCTTCGCCTCTCAAAGCGCTGGGATTACAGGCATAAGCCACCCTTCCAGGCTGGCTATGTTTTATATTTTTATTGTGATGACGGTTGTAGGACCACACACAGTCACAAAACCTTGACAAATGGTAGACCTGAAATGGTATATTTTATATGTCAATTATACTTCAACAAACCTGAATTTTATAACAATGAAGAGATATAAAGCAAATGAGAAATCATGTGATAGTCTATTATCTCCAGTGTCCTTGAGAACTAGAATGAAAGTATTAGTATAATTCAAGATGCAGTTTATTAAAAAGAAAAAAGAGGCTAGGCATGGGAGCTCATGCCTGTAATTCCAGCACTTTGGAAGGCTGGAAGGCCACGGCAGATGACTCGAGGTTAGGAATTCAAGACCAGCCTGGCCAACACAGTGAAACCCCTTCTCTACTAAAAATACAAAAATTAGCCAGGTGCAGTGGTGCGCATCTGTAGTCCCAGCAGTACTCGGGAGACTGAGGCTAGAGAATCGCTTGAATCTGGGAGGCAGAGGATACAGTGAGCCAAGGTCATGCCACTGCACTCCAACCTGGGTGACAGAGTGAAATTCTATCTAAAAATAAAATAAAATAAAAAGAAACAATGACCAATCCAATAGCAATGAACAACTCTAACATCCAAACTGTGGTCTTGGAACCCACAGAGTGAGAGAAAATCTTCACAATCTATACATCTAACAAAGGACAAATATCCAGAATCTACAATGAACTCAAACAAATTAGCAAGAAAAAAACAAAAAATCCCATCAAAAATTGGGCTAAGGACATGAATAGCCAATTCTCAAAAGAAGATATACAAATGGCCAACAAACATATGAAAAAATGTTCAACATCACTAATGATCAGGGAAATGCAGATCAAAACCACAGTGCAAAACCACCTCACTCCTGCAGGAATGGCCACAATCAAAAGATAAAAAAATAATAGATGTTGGCAGGGATGGGGTCAAAAGGGAACCCTTTCACACTGCTGGTGGGAATGTAAACTAGTAGAACCGCTATGGAAAGCAGTGTGGATATTCCTTAAAGAACTAAAAGTAGAAATACCATTTGACCCAGCAATCCCATTACTGGGTAACTACCTAGAGGAAAAGAAGTCATCATTCAAAAACGATACATGTTTATAGCAGCAGAATTTGCAATTGCAAAAATGTGGAACCAGCCCAAATGCCCATCAATCAACAAGTCGATAAAGAAACTGTGGTGTATATATACATGACAGAATACTACTCAGTCATGAATTAATGGCATTTGCAGCCATCTGGATGAGACTGGAGACTATTATTCTAAGTGAAGTAACTCAGGAATGGAAAAACCAAACATCGTATATTCTCATTCATAAGTGGGAGCTAAGCTATGAGGATGCGAAGGCATAGAATGACACAACAGACTTTGGGGACTCAGGGGGAAGGGTGGGAAGGGTGGGAAGGAGTGAGGGATAAAAGGCTACAAATTGGGTGCAGTGTATACTGCTCAGGTGATGGGTGCACCAAAATTTCACAAATCACCACCAAAGAACTTACTCATGTAAGCAAACCTAACCTGTGGAAATAAAAAATTTAAAAAAATACATCTGTGGTCTTGGAATACCATTTCCCACTGAAAGAAACCAAAACTATATGGGGAGGAAGAAACGCTGGGGATCAAGGCAGGAATTGTATAAGATGAATTATGTCATACCAGAGAAGGGGAAAAAAATCTACCAAAAACATAGACACCGGGTATGATGGCTCATGCCTATAATCCCAGGTCTTTGGAGGATCACTTGAGGCCATGAGTTTGAAACAAGCCTGGTCAATAGAGCAAGACTGTCTCATTAAAAAGAAACAAAACAGGGCGGGCATGGTGGCTCATGCCTGTAATCCCAGCATTTTGGGAGGCCAAGGCAGGCAGATCATGAGGTCAAGAAATCAAGACCATCCTGGCCAACATGGTGAAACCCCATCTCTACTAAAAAATACAAAAATTAGCTGGGCATGGTGGTGGGTGCCTGTAGTCCCAGCTACTTGGGAGGCTGAGGCAGGAGAATTGCTCAAACCCAGGAGGTGGAGATTGCAGTGAGCTGAGATTGAGCCACTGCACTCCAGCCTGGCACCTGGCGACAGAACAAGACTCTGCCTCAAAAAAAAGAAAACAAAAAATGGGTAGAATGATGTTAAAGGATCTGGGATCAATAGTAGACTGGATAAAGAAAATGTAGTACATATATTACATCATGGACTACTATGCAGCCATAAAAAATAATGAGATCATGTGCTTTACAGCAATAGGATAGACTGGAGGACATTATCCTAAGCAAAGTAAAACAGGCACAGAAAACCAAATACCACATGCTCTCACTTTTTTTTTTTTAAGACGGAGTTTCGCTGTTGTTACCCAGGCTGGAGTGCAATGGCGCATCTCGGCTCACCACAACCTCCGCCTCCTGGGTTCAAGCAATTCTCCTGCCTCAGCCTCCTGAGTAGCTGGGACTACAGGCGTGCACCACCATGCCCAGCTAATTTTTTGTATTTTTAGTAGAGACGGGGTTTCAACATGTTGACCAGGATGGTCTCAATCTCTTGACCTCGTGATCCACCCACCTCAGCCTCCCAAAGTGCTGGGATTATAGGCGTGAGCCACCGCGCCCAGCCGCTCTCACTTTTAAGTGGGAGCTAAACAACAAGAACACATGGGTGCTAGGAGGAGAACAGACACTAGGGTCTTCTTGTGGGTGGAGGGTGGGAACAGGAAGAGAATTAGAAAGAATATCTACCTGGTACTATGCTTATTACATAATTATCTGTATGCCAAACACCTGTGACATTCAGTTTACCTATATAATAAACCTGCACATGTTCCCCTAAACATAAAATAAAACTTTTTTTAAAAGGCACTTGGTAGTTAATTTGAAGATATTGTCATTGGTCATCAATGAAATAACTATCAGTAAAAATAAAAATGTGGCCCGGCGTGGTGGCTTCACCCGAAATCCCAGCACTTTGGGAGGCTGAGGCAGGTGGATCACTTGAGGTCAGGAGTTCAGAACCTGCCTGGCCAACATGGTGAAACCCTATCTCTACCAAAAATCCAAAAATTAGCCAGATGTGGTGGCAGGCGCCTGTAATCCCAGCTACTTGGGAGGCTGAAGCAGAAGAATCATTTGAACCCAGGAGGCAGAGGTTGTAGTGAGCCAAAATTGAACCACTGCACTCCAGCTTGGGCTACATTTTTTTTTAAATGTTTAAGTCCATATGTTCATAATGATGTCAAGGAAAAATTCAATCTTCATGGCAGGATGCTTGGGAATCAATCTATATTTTGAAAACTGGTAAATAAAAGGAAAGACTCAACAATTTATCTTGCCTTTCCCATGAATATACCATGGAGTAGGCAAGTAACTGATGAGGGGAAGTTTCTTCTTATGGAAGCATTCTAACAGTAAATGAAGAAGGATTGATAGAATTGGAATATCATCATTTTGCAGCCTGTGATGAGTTGCGCTACGATGGAGGCTAGCAACACAAAGAGCCAAGCAGACATGATGTGCTTCTAGATGAAGAAGACACCTACGAAGGAGTCTTCCTTTCAACAAAATCAAACCTGAACCTCATTTTTAAAAAAACAATATAGATTCCATTATCAATTTTTAGGATGTACAGCAGGCAGAGAATAACAATAAACAAACTATATTATAAGGTTGCAATCAGGCTAGGCACAGTGGCGGATGCTTGTAATCCCAGCATTTTGGGAGACCGAGGCGGGCAGATCTCGAGATCAAGAGATCGAGACCATCCTGGTCAACATGGTGAAACCCCATCTCTCCTAAACATACAAAAATTAGCTGGGCGTGGTGGCACACACCTGTAGTCCCAGCTACTTGGGAAGCTGAGGTGGAGAATTGGTTGAACCCAGGAGGTCGAGGTTGCAGTGAGCCGAGATCTCGCCACTGCACTCCAGCCTGGCGACAAAGGAAGACTCTCAAAAAAAAATTGCAAAGGGGAAAAAAGGTAGAGGGGAAATCTATGAATTTAGAGGCCTAAAAATTTATTTTTAAAAACCAAACCTATGGTATGTAGGGATGCACAATTGGATAATAACACTGCAGCTGAAAGAAAGAAGGTAACAATGAACATAAAAGCCAGGATAGCGGATAGTTTCCGTGGTGAGGAGATTTGTGTTTGGGATAGGTATATGAATATATGAATGGCTTCCGGAGTGACTGGCAAGATACTGTCTTGTTTCATGTAGAAAGAAAGAAGAAAATGAATATACAACTTAATAAATTATACAAGATAAAGCATTTTCCTTATTTCTGTATTTGTGTTATGTTTTAAAAATTAAAAATTAGAGCTGGGCGCAGTGGCTCACACCTCTAATCCCAGCACTTTGGGAGGCCAAGGCAGGCAGATCACCTGAGGTTGGGAGTTCGAGACCAGTCTGACCAACATGGAGAAACTCAGTCTCTACTAAAAATACAAAATTAGCTGGGTGTGGTGGCACATGCCTGTAATCCCAGCTACTCCAGAGGCTGAGGCAGGAGAATCGCTTGAACCTGGAAGGTGGAGGTTGCAGTGAGCCAAGATCACGCCATTGCACTCCATCCTGGGCAACAAGAGCGAAACTGTCTTAAAAAAAAAAAAATTAAAAATTAGATTTTAGGTGATACAGTAAAGGTATCTCCATCGCTTTCTTTTAAAACAAGAACAATAACAGAAACACATTCATAGGCCCTGAACCTACCAAGCAGAAATTTTTTAATAATTTTTTTTTTTAAGATGGAGTCTTGCTTTGTCACCCAGGCTGGAGTGCAATGGCACCATCTCAGCTCACTGCAACCTCCACCTCCCAGGTTCAAGTGATTCTCCTGCCTCAGCCTCCCAAGTAGCTGGGATTACAGGTGCATGCCACCATGCCTGGCTAATTTTTGTACTTTTAGTAGAGACAGGGTTTCACCATGTTGGCCAAGCTGGTCTCGAACTCCTGACCTCATGATCTGCCTGCCTCAGCCTCCCAAAGTGCTGGGACTACAGGCATCAGCCACCACGCCTGGCTGCAAATAATATTTTTTTAAAATCACTAGAATAAAAATAAAAATTTTTTTTTTTGAGACGGAGTTTCGCTGTTGTTACCCAGACTGGAGTGCAATGGCACGATCTCGGCTCATTGCAACCTCCGCCTCCTGGGTTCAAGCAATTCTCCTGCCTCAGCCTCCCAAGTAGCTGGGATTACAGGCACACACCACCATGCCCAGCTAATTTTTGTATTTTTAGTAGAGACGGGGTTTCACCTTGTTGACCAGGATGGTCTCAATGTCTTGACCTCGTGATCCACCCGCTTCGGCCTCCCAAAGAAAAATTTATTTTTGAGACAGAGTCTCACTCTGTGGTCCAGGCTGGAGTGCAGTGGCACAATCATGGCTTACTGCAGTCTCAACCTTCTGGGCTCAAGTGATCCTCCCATCTCAGCCTCCTGAGTAGCTAGGACCACAAGGATGAACTACCATGCTCAGCTAATTTTTTATATATATTTTTTAGAGAACATGGTTCTGCCCATGTTGCCCAGGCTGGTCTTGAACACCTGGGTGCAAGCAATCTGCCTGCCTCAGTCTTCCAAAATGCTGGGATTACAGGCGTGAGCCTCCATGCCCAGCCTAGAATAAATCTGAAATATTGGACCAGTTAAGTCAGGTTTCCACTTGACTCTACAGAATGGGCAAAAGGTACACAGCATTTGTAAAGGAAATAAGCCATGCCTTGCTAGAACTGTCCAATCTCTAGTGAGAAATGTTTTGACCTGAATGTTCAAACTAGAATATAACTATGAATTGAACCTCCAACCCCAAAGCTTTCCAGCCAACAGTTTTCCAGAGTCTGGTGGTCACAATCAATGACATTCTCATAGCGACTAAAGCAGAGTATAAGACTAGTTGCCGTGTGTGTGTGTGTGTGTGTGTGTGTGTGTGTGTGTGTGTTTAAATTTATTGACTAGTTTAGGCCAGGCATGGTGGCTCATGCCTTTAATTCCAGCACTTTGAGAGGCCGGAGGTGGTCGGATCACTGGAGGCTAGGAGTTTGAGATCAGCCTGGCCAACATGGTGAAACCCTGTCTCTACTAAAATATAAAAAGTAGCTAGGCATGGTGGTAGATACCTGTAATCCTAGCTTTTCAAGAGGCTGAGGCGGGAGAATGGCTTGAACCCAGAAGGTAGACATTGCAGTGAGCTGAGATTATGCTACTGCACTCCAACCAAGACAACAGAGCAACTCCATCTCAAAAACAAAACAAACCCAAAACAAACAATCGAAACCCGTTAATATGTCTCCCAAAATGTAAAATGATACAACCACTTCAGGAAACTGGCAATTTCTAATGAACTTAAATGTATGCCCTATGACCTAGCAATTCTACTCATAAAGTAATTTCCCAAGACAAAATAAAGCATACATCTATAAAAAAAGTTGCACACAAATGTTTATAGAAGCTTTATTCACAATGGCCTGAAAAAAATCTGGAAACCGTCTAAATGTCCATCCATATGAAAATGAATAAGCAAATTGTGGTATATCCATACAGTAGAATGCTATTTATCCGTAAAAAGAACACATGCAACCAGGTGGATAAATCTCATAAACATGCTGAATGAAAGAAGCCAACCACACAAAAAAATACATATTACATGATTTTATTTCTATGAAGTTCAACATCAGGTAAATCTTATTTATGCTAATAGTACTCAGAATAATAGTGAACTCTGGATGGCAAAAAATTTATAATTCCAGGAAGTTTGGGGGCTTGGAAAATTACAATGTAAATCCCTTAGTTTGAGTCATTTTTATTAATAGAAAACTAGTTTCTCTTCACCCTCACTAAGCAAATGTTGAATATTTACAGAATAGCTGTTAATTAAAAGGGGTATCAAATTTTCAATCTGGGGCCAGGCACGGGTGGCTCACACCTGTAATCCCAACACTTTGGGAGACCTAGGTGGGTGAATCACCTGAGGTCAGGAGTTTGAGACCAGCCCAGCCAACATGGTGAAACCCCATTTCTACTAGAACTACAAAAATTAGCCCGGCATGGTGGTGGATGCCTGTAATCCCAGCTACTCCAGAGGTAGAGGCAGGAGAATTGCTTGAACCTAGAAGGCTGAGGTTGCAGTGAGCCAGGGTCATGCCACTGCACTCCAGCCTGGGCAACAGAATGAGACTCTGTTTCCAAAAAAAAAAAAAAAATTCAATCTGTCCCTGGGAGTGTCTGTCATGAACATAGGCTATGGAGAAAAGAAAAGATCATCCTGTTGAGGGGGTGAGGCAGTGAGTGTCCCTTGAGTGCAGAAGTACCTCGCCTTCACCATGGCACTGAGAAAACCAGTTCTCCTGAACTCCCTTAAGAGACTGTCCACCATTTAAGTTCTTCTTGAAAGGGTAGCCAAGGATGGAGAGATCTGCTGGGGAGTGCTGGCTTTCCAGTCAGAGATGCTTCTTTATTATTTAACTCAATTAAACAATGTATTTATTATTATTAGAGATAGGTCCTCACTCTGGTTGTCCATTCTGGAATGCAGTGACATGGTCTCAGCTCACTGCAGCCTCCACCTCCCAGCTCAGCAATCCTTCTCCCTCAGCCTCCCAAGTAGGTAGGGCTGTAGGTGCACACCACCACGCCCGGCGAATTTTTTAATGGTTTTGTCGAGACCGGGTTTCACCATGTTGCCCAGGCCAGTCTCAAAGTCTTGGGCTCAAAGGATCTTCAGGCCTCAGGCCTCAGGCCTCCCAAAGCGCTGGGATTACAGGCATGAGCCACCACGACTGCCCGTGTTTATTGTTATTATTTTACAGACCGGGTCTCGCTCTGTCGTCCAGGCTGGAGTGCAGTGGTGTAGTCACGGCTCACTGCAGCCTCGACCTCCTAGGCTCAAACCATCCTCCCGCCTCAGCCTCCGGATTAGCTGAGATGATGGGCATGCGCTATCACGCCCGGCTCAGACACGTGCCTTTCCAGTTTCAGCTACTAGAGGGCAGAATTGTGGCAGCAGCAACTGGGAAATGTTTCCAGAAATGGAGACGCTGGAGGTTGAATTAGGCATCTCACCAACTACAAAGCTAGAAAAAGTACGGGCCAGAAAACGTAGGGGAAACAAGGGCTGGGCACAGCTGGTAGGCGGAATAAGGGTGTGGACAGACCAGGAGCATAACGCTGAGATGGCAGCAGGCTACTGAAAACTGCTGAGCTGCGGCAGGAGAGAAACTCAGCCCCCCTCCCACTTCCCCCGCACCCTCCCCACCCTCGACCCTGACTTTGACTCTGAGAAGGATATCCAAGGTGTGGCTACTGCAGAATAGGATCTGTAAGCCTGGACGCTTACACATCCTCGAGAGAGCCGGGTGAGTCCACCCAGTGAAGAACAGTCTACGGAGGGATCCTCCCAGGAAAGTTGGAGGGAGCCCAGAAGCAAGTACAGACAGAAAATGGGGGTGGCCTCTCTAGAAATGGAGGTATGATTTTTCAAGGGAGTGGTGGAGAAATTCTCCTCGTCAGTAAACTGGTGTTTAAAATCTTGCCAGCCTGCACTTTCGTGACCTTAAAGCTTTGATCCCAGTTAAAATGAAATGCCCAAGAAAAACGGAATACTTGGAGTTGTTGCTGCTGTAGTGTGAACGAGTGGTTTATTACATACATGTTACTAGAGCATCTGCTTTGTGGAGATGGGGTTTGATGCTAGCGGGGCTAGACCAGCAATAAACAAACTAATACGTAAGTGAAAAATCTCATGCCTGTAATCCCAACACTTTGGGAGGCCGAGGCGGGCAGATCACCTGAGGCCAGGAGTTCGAGACCAGCCTGACCAACATGGAGAAACCCTGTCTCTACTAAAAATACAAAAATTAGCTGGGTATGGTGGCGCAAACCTGTAATCTCAGCTACTCGGGCTACTCAGGAGGCTGAGTCAGGAGAATCACTTGAACCTGGGAGGCAGAGGTTGTGGTGAGCCGAGATCACATCATTGCACGCCAGCCTAGGCAACAAGAGTGAAACTCCATCTCAAAAAATAAAAAAAATTCTCAGATAGTGAAAGGGCAATGGAGAAAATAAACCAGGTGACAAGAAAGAGAGTCTTTCTTGTTGGTTAGAGGACTCTTCAGGTTAGAAGCTCAAGAAAAGTCTCTCTCAGGAAGGGTGATGCTTGGGCCAAGGCTCAACAGCCTTGAAATGCTATGTAGCCTGCAATGCAATGATGTGTGGGAAGAGGGGCCAGCACTGAGGGGAGCTCAGGGATACATTGTTTAGACTTTGTAGGCTTCAAAATAAGGGGCTGGGCTGAGCTGAGCACCATGGCTCATGCCTGTAATCTCAGCACTCTGGGAGGCTGGAGGATCACTTGAGCCCAGGAGTTCAAGACCAGCCTGGGCAACATAGCAAGACCTTGTCTCTATGAAAATAAATTTGTTTTTAATTTAAAATAAAAAAACAAAAACAAAATAAGGGGTTGTATCTTATTCTATTTGCTATGAAAAGTTATTAGAGGGTTTTAAACAAAAGAGTGGTCTGACCTCATTTATATTATTTGTTCCTTTTTTAAGAGACAGTGTGTTGCTCTGCCCACTCAGCCTGTGCAGTGGCACAGTCATGGTTCATTGCAGCCTCCATCTCTCAGGCTCAAGCAATCCTCCCACCTAAGCCTCCTGAGTAGCTGGGACTACAGACACATGCCACTACACCCTGCTAATTTTTTGTAGAGACAAGGTCTTGCTTTGTTGCCCAGGCTGGTCTTGAACTCCTGGCTTCAAGCGATCCTCCCTCTTTGGCCTTCCAAAGTGCTCGCATTACAGATGTGAGCCACCACATCCAGGCTATGTTTTAAATAGTGCTCAGTGGAGCATAAGCTCTAAGGAGGCAAGAATGGAAGCAGAGAAACCAATTAGGGAACAATTTCAAGAGTTTTGATGAAAGAGTTTGGTGGCATGGACTTGAGAATTAGCAGAAAGATGGTGAGAAGTGGAAGATGAGCTACATTTTACTCAACAATTGCCTGGATGGTGGCACTGTTCAATTAAATGAGGAAGACTGTGGAACCAGGCTGGTGGTGTTGATGGGGGAAACAAGAGTTCTATTTTGGGGCTGGGCCTGGTGGCTCATATCTGTAACCCCAGCACTTTGGAAAGCCAAGGGGGGAGGATTGCTTGAGCCCAGGAGTTCAAGGCCAGCCTGGATTACAAAGCAAAATCTCATCTCTTAAAAAAAAAGTTCTAGACTGGGCGCGGTGGCTCACACCTATAATCCCAGCACTTTGGGAGGCCGAGGTGGGTGGATCACAAGGTCAAGAGATCGAGACCATCCTGGTCAATGAGGTGAAACCCCATCTCTACTAAAAATACAAAAAATTAGCTGGGCATGGTGGCGCGCACCTGTAGTCCCAGCTACTCAGGAGGCTGAGGCAGGAGAATTGCTTTAACCCAGGAGGAGGAGGTTGCGGTGAGCTGAGATCACACGATTGCACTCCAGCCTGGGTAACAAGAGCAAAACTCCATCTCAGAAAAAAAAAAAGTTCTATTTTTGTTGTTGTGGAGTATTTTTGTTGTCGTGTGTGTGTGTGTTTGTGTGTGTGTGTATGTATATGTGTGTGTCTTTTTTTTTTTTTTTTTTGAGACAGGGTCTCACTCTATTACCCAAGCATGAGTGCAGTGGTGGGATTAGGGTTGACTGCAGTCTTGACCTCCCAGGCTCAAGCAATCCTTCCACCTCAGCCCCCTAAGTAACTGTGACTATAAGTGTGTGCCAAAATGCCTGCTAATTTTGTTATTTTTAGTAGAGATGGGGTTTTGCAATGTTGCCAGGGCTGGTCTCAAACTCCTGGGCTCAAGCAATCCACTTGCCTCAGTCTCCCCAAGTGCTGGGATTGTAGCATTTTGCCAGGAGCCACCGTACCTGGCCAAGGGTTCTATTTTGAACTTGTTGAACTTGAGATGCTGAGTAGATCTCCAAGGGAGATGTCAAGCAGGCAGCTCTGGAAGAGGTAGAACTGTCAATGCTCTTAGCGTAAGGAGAATATTCAAAGCCAGCTACCTAAACAGGAGCACCTAGGAACAGAGTGCAGTCAAAGCAGAAGACAGCCCAGGCAGGGCTCCAGGATCCAGGACCCTGAAGAGTGAGGCTGGGGAGGTGGAGACAGTAAAAGAGCTGAGAAAAAAAGAATTTGAGAGGTAGGAGAGTCTAACATTTTAGAAATAAGGGTTGAAGTTATTTCAGGTCAAGAGGATATGGTCAACAAAGTCGAATGCTGCTGAGCTGTTACGAGAAGAGAGAGACGTGATCGGGACCTTGAGAAGGGTAGTTCCAGGGGAGCAAGGAAGTTGAAAACCCAGTGGAACCAGGTTTTGATAGAAAGGAAAGCTTCCGTAAGGACAGATTTTACAGGAAAGAGGAATACCCGGATATGTCAAGAAAAGTCCATCGGGGGCACTGAAGACAAATTTCAAATAGGAGAGGTTTCCAACCTGGCCAATATCAGAATGACCCACTGAACTTTCAAACAAACAAAAACAGTTTCCTGGTCCTATTCCGAATATATTAAATTAGTAGGAGAGGACATTGGAATCTATATTGGAATTCTCAGATAATTGTGGTTTAGCTGAATTCGAGTGGAAGACAAACTGGGGCCAGGCATGGTGGCTCATGCCTGTAATCCCAACACTTTGGGAAGCTGAGGCAGGTGGATTGCTTGAACTCAGGAGTTCCAGACCAGCTTGGTTAAAATGGTAACACCCTGTTTCTATTTTTTTTTTTAAAGTCAGGTGCACTGGCTCTTGCCTGTAATCACAACACTTTGGGAGACTGAGGCAGGCAGATCACCTGAGGTCAAGAATTTGAGACCAGCCTGGCTGACATGGTGAAACCCCATCTTTAATAAAAATACAAAAAATTAGCTAGGCGTGGTGGTGCATGCCTATAATCCTAGCTACTTGGGAGGCTGAGGCAGGAGAATCGCTTCAACTGGGGGGTGGGCAGAGGTTACAGTGAGCCCAGATTGCGCCACTGCACTTCAGTCTGTCTCAGTAATAATAATAATAAGTGGGCAGAAATATTCCCACCAGTATCTTCTCCTTGTTTGAGGAAAGAAAAAATAGATTAATAAGTAGAATTTTCTGATTTTAAGCTTATCTCCTCTAAATTTTTTCTTCAATCCTTAGAGCTTATTATCACTTGTCTTCTAGTGAGGCCTAGTAGAATGTAAAGTGAATATTTACAGAATAACTCAGAAACAGATAACCACACTTACACGTCCTGCCCTTTTTCATGGATATGTGTGTATGTGAATGTGATTTTAGGCTGCACACACAGAAGTAGAGGGTTTTTTTTCTGCCATATAAATTGTTTTTTTTATGTCATAGTGGAGTTGTTTTGATCACTTTGGATGCTGTTCTGCAAATTGCACATAGACTCTCAAGTATCCTGCAATCAGAATGGATTTGAGAATAATTGAAAAGAGCCCTGAAAGCTTCAGGCTTTCTCTCTCCCTTCCCCTCTCTCCCTGGGGCACGTAAGCAGTTTCCTCAGGAGAGGACTGAAAGTCAAATCCCTATTCCCCCAGGTTTAGCCGGCTGGAAAAACAATCCCAAAATGGGAGTAATTTGATATGTCTGGAAGAAGGGAAAACAAATTTAAAACAGGAGCTTCCTTTATGGGAGAACCAATAAGGAGGCCATTATCATAACATTCTACATGTGTACATACATCACTGCACAGTTCACACCGCATCATTATGCTTATCATTTCATTTCATTATGCTTATCATTTCATTTGATCTTCATACCAATCCTGGGGAAATCTATACTATTGTCAATTTTCCCATCATTAAAACAACAATGGCCAGGCACGGTGGCTCATGCCTGTAATC
Source organism: Callithrix jacchus (assembly GCF_049354715.1). NCBI lineage: Eukaryota > Metazoa > Chordata > Mammalia > Primates > Cebidae > Callithrix > Callithrix jacchus. Next base: position 32,591,383 of record NC_133517.1, on the reverse strand, counting down.
CCAGCACTTTGGGAGGCAGAGGCGGGTGGATCACTTCAGGTCAAGAGTTTGAGACCAGCCTGGCCAATATGGTGAAACTCCGTCTCCACTAAAAATACAAAAATTAGCCAGGCATGGTGGTGCATGCCTGTAGTCCCAGCTACTTGGGTGGCTGAGGCAGGAGAATCACTTGAAACCAGGAGGTGGAGGTTGCAGTGAACCGAGACTGTACCACTGCACTCCAGCCAGGAGACAAAGCAAAACTTCATCTCAAAAACAAAAAAAACAACAACAAACAGATGAATAAATGGAGGCTTAGGTGGGTTAAGGTGATTTCAAAGGCCCTACAAGTAGAAAAGCACAAACTCCAAAGGGAGTTGTTTAAAATAAAAAAGTGAAGGAGGGCTGGGCATGATGGCTCACACCTGTAATCCCAACACTTTGGGAGGCTGAGGTGGGAAGATGGCTTCAGCTCAGGAGCCCAGAGACCAGCCTGGACAACATGGCATAATCTCTACTAAAAATACAAAAGTTAGCCAGGTGTGGTGGCACATACCCATAGTCCTAGCTACTCATGGGGGGCTGAGGTGGGAGGATTTCTCTGGCCCAGGAGGTTGAGGCTGAGTGAGCTATAATTACACCACTGCACTCCAACCTGGGCAACAGAGTGAGACCCTGTCTCAAAAAAAAAAGGCAAATGAACTCAGCAATGAAATGCAACAAGCTATCCATACATGCAGCAATTTGGATGACTCTCCAGGAAATTATGCTGATTAGAAAAAGCCAATGCCAAAAGGTTCCATACTCTATGATTTTATATATATACACACACACACACACACACACACACACACACACACACACACAATTTTTGAAGTGACAAAATTTTAGAACTTGAATGTGGTTGCCAGGTGTTGCGGGCAGGAGGTGGGGCAGGAGAGAGCTACATACGGTTACAATAGGGCAGCACAAAGAATCTTTGTGGTGATGGAACTGTTCAGTATCTGGACTTGATGGATACATGAACCTTCACTTGTAACAAAAGTGCATAGACCTAAATAAATACACACACACACGAGTACAAATAAAACTGGAGAAATCTAAATAATGGATTATATAAACATTAACATCCTGTTATGATATTGTACTATAGTTTTGCAAAATGTTACCACTGTGGAAACCTGGATAAAAAGTACACTGTATTTCTTTGTATAACTTCTTACAAATACATATGAATCTGTAATTATCTCAATTAAAAAATCCTATTTAAAAAACGAGTAAGTCAGGTTGTATCTCTGACTCCTGGTTCTTGCCTGTGCATTATAAATTTCTCAAAATGTGATATGGTTTGGCTGTGTCCCCACACAAATCTCAACTTGAATTGTATCTCCCAGAATTCCCATATGTTGTGGGAGGGACCCAGTAGAAGGTAACTGAATCATGGGGGCTGCTCTTTGCTGTGCTATCATCATGATAGTGAATAAGTCTCAGGAGATCTGATGGGTTTATGGAGGGTTTCCACTTTTGCTTCTTTCTCATTTTCTCTTGCCTCCACCATGTAAGAAATGCCTTTCACCTCACACCATGATTCTCAGGCCTCTCCAGCCATGTGGAACTGTAAGTCCAATTAAACCTCTTTTTTTCCAATCCTGGGTATGTCTTTATCAGCAGCATGAAAACAAACTAATACAAAAGGGTAATGAAAAAAGATCCACCTTGCTCTTAGAGGTCGCAGGTTGGCTCAGTGTGCTTGGAGTGAGTGACTTAGAAGTAGAATATATCTATATTTGACCCTGGAAGGTTTAGTTAAATCAGTCAAGCAACCTGTTCCCCAAAATAAACCCTCAAGAGTGTCTCCTATCTTGAGAGTCAGTGGAACCTAAATTCTGCACTGTGCATTGCAACATTTTTATATTTCTGAACCAACTATTCCAACACAGACACACCCTGAGTTTTCACTGACTCTTTTGTACTCAGCTATTGATAGGGGACAGCATTAAAGGAAGGTAGGCTGGGCACAATGGCTCATGCCTATAATCCCAGCACTTTGGGAGGCCAAGCCAGGTCGCTCACTTGAGTTCAGGAGTTTGAGACCAGCCTAGCCAACATAGTGAAACCCCGTCTCTACTAAAAATACAAAAATTTGTCTGGGCATGGTGGCTCACTCCTATAATTCCAACACGTTGGGAGGCCAAGGCGGGTGGATCACCTGAGGTCAGGAGTTCAAGACCAGCCTGACCAACATGGAGAAACCTCGTCTCTACTAAAAATACAAAATTAGTCAGGCATGGCAGCACATGACTGTAATACCAGCTACTCTGGAGGCTGAGGCAGGAGAATCACTTGAACCCGGGAGGCAGAGGTTGTGGTGAGCCAAGATCGCACCTTTGCATTCCAGCCTTGGTAGTAAGAGCAAAACTCCGTCTCAAAAAAAAAAAAAAAAAAAAAAAAAAATTAGCCGGGCACGAGAATCGCTTGAACCTGGGAGGTTGCAGTAAGCCACGATCACACCACTACACTCCAGCCTGGGCGACAAAGGAAGACTCTATCTCAGAAAAAAAAAAAGGCGGGAGGGGAGGGAAAGAAGTGAAGAGTACTAGTGCCTTATGTCTGTGGGGTGGGGTATTGGGATTGATGGTGGGGATGGGGATGTTCTCCACATGATTATGGCTACGACAGAACCAGATGCTAAGGGTGGCCTTTGACCAACAAGGCTGATACACAACACTTACTCATTCCACACCTCAGATTTTTTTGCCCTTTTCCTTCTTTTATCACATACTTTTGGTTGCTTCTCTCCCCCACTTCTTTTCTGTCTCTCTTTAAAAAAAAATTTTTTTTTGAGACTGGGTCTTACTCTGTCACCCAGGCTAAGTGCAGTTGCGGATCATAGCTCACTGCAACCTCTACCTCCCAGACTCAAGAGATCCTCCCACCTAGGCCTCCCAAGTAGCTGGGACTACAGGCACATGCCACCATGCACAGCTAATTTTTGTATTTGAATAGAGCTGAGGTTTCACTATGTTACCCAAGCTGGTCTCTTACTCCTGAGCACAGGAAATCCAGCTGCCGGCCGGGCACAGTGGCTCACACCTGTAAGCCCAGCAATTTGGGAGGCCAAGGTAGGCAGATCACAAGGTCAGGAGTTCGAGACCAGTCTGGCCAATATGGCGAAACCCTGTATCTACTAAAAATACAATAACTAGCTGGGCATGGTGGTGGGCACCTGTAATCCCAGCTACTCAGAAGGCTGAGGCAGGAAATTGCTTGAACCTGGGAGGCGGAGGTTGCAGTGAGCCGAGATTATGCTACTGTGCTCCAGCCTGGGTGACAGGGCAAGAGTCTGTCAAAAAAAAAAAAAAAAGAGGAAGGAAGGAAGGGAGAGAGGCAGGGAAGGAGGGAAAGAAATCGGCTGCCTCAGCCTCCCAAAGTGCTGGGGTTACAGGCGTGAGCCGCAGACCCAGCCCCTTTTCTTCTTTTTGCTGTATGTTCCTACTATGGTCACATTTTCGTTAATACACAATCTTTTTTATTTTATTCCATTTTATTCATTTATTTATTTAGAGATGGAGCCTCACTCTGTCATCCAGGCTGGGGTGTGGTGGCTCAATCTCGGCTCACTGCAACCTCTGCCTCCTGGGTTCAAGCAATTCTCCTGCTTCAGCCTCTTAAAGTAGCTAGGATTACAGGAGCATACCACCACACCACCCTGGCTAATTTTTTGGGTTTTTGTTGTTGTTTCTGTTTGAGATGGAGTCTCGCTCTATCACCCAGGCTGGAGTGGGCGCGACCTTGGCTTACTGCAACCTCCGCTTCCCAGGTTCAAGTGATTCTCCTGCCTCAGCCTCCCAAGTAGCTGGGACTACAGGCACATGCCACCACGCCCAGCTAATTCTTATATTTTTAGTAGAGACAGGGTTTTGCCATATTGGCCAGGCTGATCTTGAACTCCTGAGCTCAGGTGATCCACCCACCTCAGCCTTCCAAAGTGCTGGGATTACAGGTGGGAGGCACCACGCCTAGCCTATTTTTGTATTTTCAGCAGAACCAGAGTTTCAACATGTTTGCCAGGCTGGTCTCAAACTCCTGACCTCAAATGATCTGCCTGCTTCAGCCTCCCAAAGTGTTGGGATTATAGGCATGAGCCATGGCACCCGGACAATTTTATTTTATTTTTTTAAGAAATGAGATCTCGCTGTGTTGTTTAGGCTCATCTGGAAATCCTGAGCTCAAGTGATCCTCCCGCCCCAGCCTTCCAAAGTGCTAGGATCACAGGTGCACAGGCCCGGCCAATACACAATTTAAAAATACTAACAAAAGGGCCAGGCACAGTGGCTCGTGCCTGTAATCCCAGCACTTTGGGAGGCCAAGGCAGGTGGATCACGAGGTCAGGAGTTTGAGACCAGACTGGCCAACATGATGAAACCCATCTCTACTAAAAATACAAAAATTAGCCAGGCATGGTGGTGTGTGCTTGTAATCCCAGCTACTTGAGAGGCTGAGGCAAGAGACTTGCTTGAACCCGGGAGGCGGAGGTTTCAGTGAACCGAGATCACACCATTGTACTCCAGCCTGAGCGACAGGGCATGACTCTGTCTCAAAATAAAATAAAATAAAATACTAACAAAAATAGCCTGGGCCTGGTGACTCATGCCTATAATTCCATCGCTTTGGGAGGCTGAGGTAGGAGGATCACTGGGGCCCAGGAATTCAAGACCAGCCTGAATAATATAGCAAAACCGAGTCTCTAATAAAAATATATACATATCAAGAAAGTCACTGCAGCCCAAAGAGACCCATAAATTGAAGACTAAAACAGATCTTGCTTTAAGATTCCATGGCCATCATACAAGACTGCAACTCTAGTCCAGGGCTGTCTCCCCTGGGAAGCAGCTTCCTAATGCAAGAGGGCTTTGTAGAAGGTAAGAAAACCTGTCTTATAGTCTGGCCTCTATCAGCAACTTGCCAGTTAACCTAGAGCTATTTGCTTCCTCATGTACAAAACAAAAGGCATGGATACAAAATTCCCTCTCTAGGCCAGCACCGTGGCTCACCCCTGTAATCCCAGGACTTTGGGAGGCTGAGGCAGGCGGATCACTTGGGGCCAGGAGTTCAAGACCACCCTGACTAACTTGGTGAAACCCTGTTAGTCTACTAAAAATACAAAAATTAGCCTGTCAAGCATGGTGGCTTATGCCTGTAATCCCAGCCACTTGGGAGGCTGAGGCACAAGAATCACTTGAACTTGAGAGGTGGAGGCTGCAGTGAGCTGAGATCGTACAACTGTACTCCAGCCTGGGCAACAGAGTGACCCCCCTTCTCAAAAAAAAAAAAGAAAAAGAAAATCAAATTCCCTCTCTAAAGTCCCTTTAAGTTTTGTCTGAGTCTGGAGAAACAAGCCTTTCTAGCCAAGAATGGTGGGATGCTGGAAAAGGGGCTGGTTAATCTAGGTGGATTAACCAGTTAGAGGGTCACTTTATTTGGAGCCTTTCCTGGAGGCTGGGAGTTTATTTTTATTTTTGAGACAGGGTCTCAAAAAAAAAATCAGTAGACATAGTGATCATATAATCCAGGAGGTTATTACCACAACATCTGCCATCAACCCAAGGCTGTACAGGCCAACCCTGTAATTTTACCTAGGCCTTAAGGGTGGGCAAGACCTGTAGGTGATGGACCACAAGAGGGAGTGGTTAGTGAGGTGAGGAAGACAGATTAGGAAGACCTAATCAGGAGAGGTGGAGGACGGATTTGGCAGAAAGACTGTCAAACTAGAAAAGGGAGGTGATTCATTTCATGCATCTAAGCAAAGGCTTGGGTGGGGCTGATTCAAACAGCGGCAGGGAGGCAAGGAAGTATTGGCCCTCACTAGGGACTGAATTAAGACTAGAAAATAGAAATATAGTCAACTACTAGAAAACACCGATGAACAGAGAAGTTACTACTCCCAAGTTTCATTCTCACAGCAATCCCCACCAACAACCACCCTTAGGCCCTCACCAGCTGGGCTAAAGTGGGATTGGAATTTACTGTTGGCTAGGGATATACAAACATTTATTGTGTGCTTAGTGCATGCCAGACACTTCCATGGGTGTTATCTCATTTACTTTTCACAGCAATTCCACAAAGTAAGTATTGTTATCTCCATTTTATATCTGAGGAAACTGAGGCTCAAGAAGGGTAAGTCACAAAGGAGGGCCTTGGGCAGAGGTAGCAGTAAAGGCAAGTTTGTCCGAGTTTTGATCCTGACCGCTTCTACCAGGAGAGCTGAATGCTTCTTTTTGGCGCCTGCTGAGCCTCTGAAGCCTCTGGGCTCACGATGTCCCTGACTGTTCTTGCTCATGCCTTAATGATGGCTCTAAGAATCTGTATTATCTGACAGTGAGTGAGCTGTGGCCCAGGCTTTGAGTCAGAAACTCTTGAATTTGAATACTGACTTTGCTAACTCGGTGCCTATGGGCAAGATGCAAAACATTGCTAAACCTCAATATTAATTTCTGTAGAATGGGAAGAATCATACGAAAGTCCTATATAGAAATGCAAATAAGGAAGTTCAGTGTTTGGCACATTTTAAGTGCTTTATAAAAGATAGCTATTAAATTACATTAGCTTGAGCCTAACCAGTGGTTCTCTAGCTTGGGTGCACATTGGAATCACCTGGGGAAGTTTCAAAAACTCTCCAGGTGATTCTAATTTAGTTCTGCAGACTTCTGAAGTCTTGAGAATGATGCTTCAGAATCATCTAGAAGGGTGGTTAAAACTCAGTTTACCGTCGGTCATAGTGGTTCATTCCTGTAATCCCAGCACTTTGGGAGACCAAGGCAGTGGATCACCTGAGGTCAGGAGTTCAAGACCAGCATGGCCAACATGGTGAAACCCCATTTCTACTAAAAATACAAAAAAATTAGCCAGGTGTGGTGGTCGGCACCCATAATCCCTGCTAATCAGGAGGCTGAGGCAAGAGAATCATATGAACCCTGGAGGCGGAGGTTGCAGTCAGCAGAGATTGCACCACTGCACTCCAACCTGGGTGACAGAGCAAGACTCCGCCTCAAAAAAAAAAAAACCTGAATTGTATGGGCCCCATACCCAGATTCTCTATCTGAACTCTGAAAGACAGCCGCTGAGCTTTCAAGTCTCCTTAATGAATTGTTCAGGTGATTCTCCTGTCTCAGCCTTCCAGGTAGCTGGGGTTACAGGCATGAACCACCACACCCAGCTAATTTTTTTGTATTTTTAGTAGAGATGGGGTTTTGTCATGTTGGCCAGGCTGGTCTCAAACTTCCCCCTACCTCGGCCTCCCAAAGTGCTGGTATTACAGGCATGAGTCACTGTGCCCAGCAGAGGTAATTTTGTTTTCAGATGAGATGAAGAATGAACAAATAATAAGCTTAATAAGTCACCTAAGGTCACTTATCTAGTGGGTGGTAGAATCAGGATTGAAGCCCAGCCTCTGAACTAGAGGATCATAGCACTGGGAAGAGAGGTCTGTCCGGAAGACCAGGGACTTGGAAGACATTAACAAATGAAGCCAGGAAATGAACCAGAGAAAGACAATATGGTGACATGGGCATTCAGAGGAGGAGACACAGCAACGGCCACTACTAAAAAGGCCCAGCCAGAGAGGTAGAACAAGAACCAGGACAGACTGTTTACTTCAAAACTGGTCGGGCACAGTAGCTTGCGGCTGTAATGCCAGCACTCTGGAAGGCCAAGATGGGCAGATCACTTTGAGCTCACTTGAGTTTGAATATTTTTTGCCAGCCTGGACAACATGGGGAAACACCATCTCTACAAAAAAAACGCAAAAATTAGCCAGGTGTTGGTGGCAGGTGCCTGTAATCCCAGCTACTGGGAAGGCTGAGGCAGGAAAATTGCTTGAACTTGGGAGGTGGAGGCTCCAGTGAACCAAGATTGTGCCACTGCACTCCAGCCTGGGTGACAGAGCTAGACTCCATCTCCAAAAAAATAAATAAATAAAAATAAATTTATATTTTAAACCTTCTTTAGTAAAAAATATCTAAGTTACAGCTGCTGGGTCAAATGATAGCCACACACACACAGAAATCTTGACATTTCTAAATGTTGCTCCAGAAAACTTCTATCTCCTTTCTTTTTGTATTTTTTTTTAATTAAAAGAGAATGTATTCTTATTTTTAAAAAATAAATAGAGATGGGGGTCTCACTATGTTGACCCGGCTGGTCTCAAACTCCTGGCTCCAAGTGATCCTCCCTTTTCGGCTGGGATTACAGGCCTGAGTCACCCTTGCCCTTCTTCCTCTTTTCCACTTCCAGAAATAGATAAAATGGCAGGTTGTGTCTGTTGTTTAATTATTCATTTGATAACTACCTATTCATCTCCCTATTGTGTCTGTCTTCATGGTTTCTCTCCAGCTGCCTTGAGTGTGGTATCTTCACACTATTAAAAGCAGTTAACCTCTTCCATTTCTTTACCATAATTTATAAGCTTATGGCTTAAAATAACTTTTTGTCATTAAAATATGTTTGAGTTATGTTGGCTTTTCTCTGTCCATGATTTTGTTAATTTGAACTTTCCTTTTATTTTACTAAGCTAGTTATTGCTCACCATTTTCCCAAGCCTGCTGTTGATTTGTTCATTAGTTACATAAAATAAAAACCAAAAATAGAATTGATAAGCAAACCAGTGCAGTTCTTTAAAAATTAACAAAACTGGCCATGTACAGTGGCTCACGCCTGTAATCCCAGCACTTTGGGAGGCTGAGGCAGGCGAAGCCCAGGATTTCCAGACCAGCCTGGCAAAATCATGAGATCATGTGTCTCTTAAAAAAAAAAATTAACAGAACTGATTTTTCAAGTCCTTAATTTTACATACAATGTGGCAAAATTTTAAGATGTGGCAAAACTGCGTTGTAAAATAAGGAGATACTTTGTTTCTTTTTATAGTAGATAATTCATTACGCTTTCTTTTAATGAAACTTCTTATTACTACAAGCATCTAAGTGCAGACATTTTCCTCTAAATAGTGATTTAACAGCATTTGATTTATAGCTTATATTTTCATTTTTGTTGTTCACAAAACTGATGATGTGAACCAGATTCGCTTTATGACTTAGCTTTTAAGAGATGATATGTATATATGTATATGTATGTGCTACACATACATATACATACGTATGTTTATTTTTAAAGACATTGCATTAAAACATTAAAATTTTTGTTTTGTTATAGTCTAAAAATACCATATGCTAAAATAATAACCTGAGGTATTGTGTATATCTTTGTCCTACAATACAGGATGAAATTATGTGAATGTTGCCACTGCACTTAGAGCGAATGTGTTCTCTACATTCTACCAGTAAGATCTTTTCACATATAAATGCTACCATAATTTTCCACTTCTGAAATGTCTTTAATTCTTTCAGTGTTATAGAAGTAACATTAATGTTTCTTTTTTTTTTTTTTTTTTTTTTTTTGAGACTGAATTTCACTCTTTCGCCTAGGCTGAAGTGGTATGCTCTTGGCTCACTGCCACCTCCAACCCCTGGGTTCAAGTGATTCTCCTGCCTCAGCCTCCTGAGTTGTGGGATTATAGGTGCCCACCACCACACCTGGCTAATTTTTTTGTATTTTTAGTAGAGACAGGGTTTCACCATGTTAGCCAGGCTGGTCTTGAATTCCTGATCTCAGGTGATCCAGCTGCCTTGGCCTCCCAAAGTGCTGGGATTACAGGCATGAGCCACCACACCCGGCCAAGATTACAAATATACTCTACACTGTTATGGCTCATTTTCATCTTTCCCTTGGCCAGATTTGGCCAGATTTGCAAATGGGTTTGGTGGCTCTATGATTTGGCTCATCCAGGTAGTGGGAACATTTGTGCAAAAGTAAAGAGATGCCATGCCACACACCACTGGGTACCTGTGAGTGGTCTGTCATGGGAGGAAAATAGAGAGGGAATGAAAGGTGATGGCTGAGACACTGGCGACAACAGAGGCCGAGGTTTGGATGTCTCAGTAAGATCAGAGAGCATTGCATTAGGAGAAGAAGAGGCCGTACAGGGTCATGATCAAGAGCATACACTTAGGAGCCGAAACTGGCTCTGTTCAATTCTCGGCTGTGGGACCTGGAGCAAGTCATTTAACCTCCCTGAGCCTCAGATTCCTGATCTGTAAAATGAAAAAAAATAATAATAAGGTTGTCACAAAGATTCAGTCAGATACACTATTCATAAAACAGCATAATGTCTACTGCATAATAAGTGTTCAATACAAACGTTATTTCTTTTCATTAAGAAAGTTGAAAAGCTTAGAGATTGAAAGATTTATGATTTCAGATGTAGAATTAAGTAATGTTTACCACATGTAAGTGCTTCCTCACCTTATTTTTTAGAAAAACTTCTGCATTGTTAGAGCACTTGCCCATTATGAGATGTATTGGTTTTTGTTTTTTGGGTTTTTTTTGAGACAGGGTCTCACTCTGTTGCCCAGGCTGGAGTACAGTGGCACGATCATGGCTCCCTGCAGCCTTGACCTCATGGGCTCAAGTGATCCTCTTGCTTCAGCATCCCAAGTAGCTGGGAGTACAGGCATGTGCCACCAGGTCTGGCTAATTTTTTATTTTTTGTCAAGACAGGGTCTCACCATGTTGCCCAAGCTGGTCTCAAACACCAGGGCTCAAGTGATCCACCCACCTTGGCCTCCCAAAGTGCTAAGATTATAGGCATAGGCTTCCATGCCTACACTGGTTTTATTTTGTTGTGTGTGGTGGGGGTTTTTTGGGTGTTTTGTTTTGTTCTGTTTTTGAGATGGGTTCTTACTTTCTCACCCAGGCACCAACATGGCTCGCTGTAGTCTCAACCTCTCCTGGGCTCAAGCCATCCTCCCACCTTAGCCTCCAGAGGCATTCTCTACCACACCTGGCTAATTTTTTCTTTTTTGTACAGACAGTTTCTCCCTATGTTGCCCAAGTTGATCTCAAACTCCTGGGTTTAAGCAGCACACATTGTATTTTAATTACTTGTTTTCCTAATGCAGGCTGGGAGCTCTGAAACCTGAGGTAAGCCTCATTCTTGTTTATAATTCTGAGTGCACAGGACACTCTGTAGGCCATTGATTCAACACCTGTTGAACTGAGTTTGGAAATCATGCACATAGAGTCCCACAGCTGAGGTAAATGAGAAGGATCTCCAGTTTCGGGCTCTTGGTGGCCCCTACCAGTCAGGAACTACATCCTTAGCTAAAAATATGATTTCTGTTCTTATTAGCTGTGCACTTACAAGTCTCACAGAAACATATTTCACAATGTCCCTATCTGCTGGGTTCATTACTTTGCTTCTTGATGGTTGCTTGTTTATTACATTGATAATAAACACAGTGATGCTTTATTAAAAATTTAAAAAGAGCAAACCCAACAGTCCTTTGCTGCCTTATTATTTACACACAGACAGAGGCAGCTGCCCCTGAGTCAGACCTTCTGGTCTCCATAAGGGATAAGAGGAAAAGCAACCAATTAGAAGTCGCAGCTGGGTTCCCAAGCAGGCTTTGCTGTTTACTAGCTGTGTGAACTTGAAATAATCATTTAACCCATCCAAATCTCATTGGTCTCATCTGCAAAATGAAGGTAATACCTGCCCTCCCTTCTTTTTTAAAAAAATAGATTTGAGTATCAAATTTAACTTTGCATGTGAAATCCTTGAATAGTTCCAGTCAAATACAAGGTAGTGTTCTCACAAGAAGTCCACTAGAGAGGGTTTTGAGGCTCCTTCTAAAAAGATGCTAATAGCCAAACAGAAATGCCTCAACTCAATGTTTAATACTGTGACATATATTGACAGCAAAATTTACTTATTTGCTGCTATTGTCTGTGCCTCGCATAATCCCTGGCTAAAAGCAGGTGCATGACAAATGTTTGTTCAATGAACGAAAGAATGAAGGACTCTGGGAAGGCAGGCATAAACAGCAGGTTTCTGGCTTCAAACAGTGTGAAATTAGGGCAAAGTACCTGAGTAAATGGTACATGAGGACTGCCATGGGCTTCTAGCGCAGGAGGCCTGGGGGAGCGGAGGGGTTGGGCAGAGCTGGCTGGGGCTCATCAGAGATGAGACGTTTACTTCTTGTTTTCTTCCAACTGGCACAATCTCACCTGAGGCCTTTTTTTTTTCTTTTTTTTCCTTTAAGATGGAGTCTTGCTCTGTCGCCCAGGCTGGAGTGGTGCAGTGGCACAATCTTGGCTCACTGCAAACTGCGCCTCTTGGATTCAAGTGATTCTCCTGCCTCAGCCTCCTGAGTAGCTGAGACTATAGGCAAGTGCCACCACCTTGGCTAATTTGAGATGAGGTTTCTCCATGTTGGCCAGGCTGGTCTCAAACTCCTGACCTAAAGTGATTCTCCTGCCTCAGCCTCCCAAAGTGCTGGGATTACAGATGTGAGCCAGAGTGCACAGCCTTACTTGTAGCTTTTGATTACACTAAGAAGACAGGAAAAAGTGCAGGGGAGGGCCAGGCACGGTGGCTCAAGCCTGTAATCCCAGCACTTTGGGAGGCTGAGGCAGGTGGATCACAAGGTCAAGAGATCGAGACCATCCTGGTAAACATGGTGAAACCCCGTCTCTACTAAACATACAAAAAATTAGCTGGGCATGGTGGCGCGTGCCTGTAATCCCAGATACTCAAGAGGCTGAGGCAAGAAAATTGCCTGAACCCAGGAGGCGGAGGTTGCGGTGAGCCGAGATCGCGCCATTGCACTCCAGCCTGGGTAACAAGAGCGAAACTCCATCTCAAAAAAAAAAAAAAAAAAAGTGCTGGGGAGGGAGACTGAATCATCATTTTCAATGAAAATATTTTTAGTCAGCCAAACACTATAAATTAACAATATTTAACAACAATTAAATATGGAGCAAATTTAGTAGGTAGTACAACCCTTAACACACTTATCTATACTGCTTCCTTCCCTGCTTCTCCTAGCCAATCAAGAACTGCTGGCTGCTCATGCTATTGCTCTTCCTTCTCTGTGCTCAGCTGCTGCCTTTGCAGAGAATCATCTTTCCTTCCAACTGCCTGTCAATGTCTTAAACTTCTTTCAAATATTAGATCAATGAATTAATTACTGGATCATCAAGTATTTATTGTGTTCATTAAGTAGCTACCATGTGTAAGGATGAAGAAAGCTCATAGTCTAATTCTATTTTTTTTAGTTTTTTCTTCTTTTGTCATTTTTATTCTTTTTATGTCTCTTAATTTCTTTCTTGTTAGTATTTGCTGCCTACCATGTAATCTAATTCTAGTAGAAGAAATACATATAAAGACATAATTTTAATGCTATTTAAGTTCTTTTTTATAACAGCTTTATTGATGTATTATTCACACACCATAAAATTCATCCTTGTACAGTGTACACCTCCGTGGTTTTTAGTGTATCAGAGTTGTAAACTCAACATCACTATCTAATTTTAGAACATTTCATCACCCCAAAAAGAAACCCTGGATTCATTAGCAGAAATTCCCTGTTCTTCCTTTTCTTCCAGCCCCTGGCAACCATTCATCTGTTTTCTGTGTCTGTGGATTTGCCTATTCTCGACATTTCATATACATGGAATTATGACATGTGGTCTTTGTGACTCATTTCTTTCACTAAGCATAAAGGTTTCAGGTTAATCCAGATTGTAGCATGTATCAGTACTTCTTCACTCTTTTATAGATGACTAATATTCTTTTGTAGGGATGTACTACATTTAGTTTAGCCTTTTATCCGTTGATGGACATTTGGATTGTTTCCACTATCTGGCTAATTTTTTTTTTTTTTTTTTTTTGAGACAAGGTCCCACTCTGTCACCCAAGCTGGAGTGCAGTGCTGCCATCATGGTTCACTGCAACCTCCACTTCCTGTGCTCAAGTGATCCTCTCCTTTTTGGCTATTATGAATAATACTGCTCTGAACACTTATGTACAAGGTGTTCCACAGACGTATGGCTTCACATTTGTTGGGTATATACCTAAGACTGGAATTGCTGAGTCATATTGTAATTCTTTGTTTAACCTTTCAAGGAACTGTCAGGCTGTTTCCCAAAGTGGTTGGACCATTTTACAATCCCTCCAACAATGAATGAGGGTTCTGATTTGATTTCTCCATATATTGCCAATACTTGTGTCTGCCTTTTTTTTTTTTTTTTTTTGAGATGGAGTCCTGCTCTGTCGCCAGGCTGAAGTGCAGTGGTGCCATCTCAGTTCACTGCAACCACTGACTCCTTGATTCAAACGATTCTCCTTGAGAGAATCACAGGAGCCTCAGCCTCCTGTGTAGCTGGGATTACAGGCACACATCACCACACCCGGCTAATCTTTGTATTTTTAGTAGAGATGGGGTTTCACCATGTTGGCCAGGATGGCCTCGATCTCCTGACCTCGTGATCCGCCCACCTCAGCCTCCCAAAGTGCTGGGATTACAGGCATGAGCCACTGTGCCCGACCATGTCTGCCTTTTTATTTTTAGCCAGTTTAGTGTAGATAAAAATATTACCTTGTGGACATTTTTTCATGTACTTATTACCTATGTGTATGTATGTTTATTCGTGTTTTTTTGAGACAAGATCTCACTCTGTTGCCCTGGCTGGAATGCAGTAACACCATCTCGGCTCACTGCAGCCTCAACCTTCTGGGCTGAAGCCATCCTCCCACCTCAGACTCCCAAGTCGCTGGGACCACAGGTGACTGTTAATTGGTGGAGTCTAGAATTTTAAGAAAAGAAAATCATTGCCTACTTGAAAGAAATAATGCAGAGTAGCATTCATCGTAAGTAATACAGTCTATCTAAGGTGGTAATCACTGAGGGCTTCTCTGTGGGAAGCTTCACAGATGGATTGAGATTTGAGCTAAAGAATATATATACACACACATATTTATATATTTTATATATTTGAAATACATATATATATATATATATATATATATATATATATATATATATATTTGAGACAGAGCCTTGCTCTGTCACCCAGGCTCACTGCAACCTCCATGTCTCAGGTTCAAGCAGTTCTCCACCTCAGCCTCCCAGCTAATTTTTGTATTTTTTAGTAGAGACAGGGTTTCACCATTTTGGCCAGGCTGGTCTTGAACTCGACCTCGTGATCCATCCATCTCGGCCTCCCGTAGTGCTGGGATTACAGGTGTGATACATCGCACCCAGCCAAAGGTGTATATTTTACTCCATAACTCCATTTGAAAAGGAGATAACAAGGTTAAAGTAAGCCTTTGATTTTTTTTTTTTTTTTTGAGATGGAATTTCGCTCTTGTTACCCAGGCTGGAGTGCAATGGCGCGATCTCAGCTCACCGCAACCTCCGCCTCCTGGGTTCAAGCAATTCTCCTGCCTCAGCCTCCCGAGAAGCTGGGATTACAGGCACGTGCCACCATGCCCAGCTAATTTTTTGTATTTTTAGTAGAGATGGGGTTTCACCATGTTGACTAGGATGGTCTCGATCTCTTGACTTCGTGATCCACCTGCCTCAGCAGTTCTTAAATTTTAAAAAAAGATTTGCTTTTTTTTGAAATGAGTCTCACTCTGTTGCCCAGGCTAGAATGCAGTGGCACAATCTCAGCTCACTGCAACCTTCGCCTCCCAGGTTCAAGCAATTCTCCGGCCTCAGCCTCCTGCATAGTTGGGATTACAGGCACCCGCCACCACACCCGACTAGTTTTTGTATTTTTTATAGAGACAGGGTTTCATCATGTTGGCCAGGCTGGTCTTGAACTCCTGATCTCAACTGATCCACCTGCCTTAGCCTCCCAAAGTGCTGGGATTATAGGTGTTAGCCACCGCACCCAGCTTAAAAAAAAAAAAAGATTTTTAATAGTAGTAAGTGCATTATTTACAAATGAGGAGGCAAATACAAGAATAACAACTGAAAGCGAGTAATAACTATCTCTGGAAAGCAAGAATCAGTTTGGGGAGAAGAGAGGTAGCGAACTGGAATTTTCATTTTAAACCATGTAGAACTATATAGACTAATATTTTTATAAATTGAAAAACAGAAATGAACTCTAGGAAAATTAATGCATTGGTTATTTTCAGAGGAAATGAAGGTAGTGGTGATAAAACCCTAACATGATATTTTTTCTTTTTTTTTGAGACAGCGTCTCACTCTGTTGCCCAGGCTGGATTACAGTGGCATGATCACAGCTGACTGCAGCCTCCACCTCCTGGGTTCAAGTAATCTCCTCAACTCATCCTTCCTAGTAGCTGGGACTACAAGTATGTGCTGCCATACCTGGGCTTTTTTTTTTTTTTTTTTAAGACAGAGTCTCACTCTGTCACCCAGGCTGGAGTGCAATGGCGAGATCTCAGCTCACTGCAACCTCTGCCTTCTGGGTTCAAGCGATTCTCCTGCCTACCTGCCTCAGGCTCTCAAGTAGTTGGGACTACAGGCGCCTGCCACCACACACGACTAATTTTTTTTTTTATCTTTCAGAGAAACGGGGTTTCACCATGTTAGCCAGGATGGTCTCGATCTCCTGATCTTGCGATCCACCTGCCTCAGCCTCCCAAAGTGCTGGGATTACAGGCGTGAGCCACCGCGCCTGGCCAATTTTTGTATTTTTTGTAGACGGGGATTCTCCATATTCTGCAGGCTGGTCTCTAACTCCTGAGCGCAAGCCATTCACCCACCTCAGTCTTCCAAAGTGCTGGGATTACAGGTGTGAGCCACCGTGCCCAGCTTCAAATTTATCTTGTGTGTGTGTGTGTGTGTTAAAAATAGCATTTATTTTATGAAATGGACAATAAATGGTAATTTAAAAAAAAATGTTTCTCTTTGTAAAATTAAAATCTAAGAACCACTGTACACTTGGGAAAGATTACTGCATACTGTGTAGGACAGTTGTAGCAGCTTAGGTAAAAGATTCCACAGTTCTGGGAAATGTCTATCACTGGGGACAATTTTCTGGGACTTGGTGACCAACGTGACACAGGGAGAAGTCAAGAGCGACTCCTAAGGTCTCACCTCCTCCAGCATCTTCCATCCCTGGGCCTTTTCCCTCGTTTTCTGCCACATGCCCTCCCACCACTGATTTTTGCACACACAAAGAGCCAAGAAGGCTCTTTGCTTCTTCCCTACCTGCTCCTACCTCTTTGGTTATTTCACCCCTACTTGTGGATTGTAACTCAAGTGTTACTTCTCAGTGAACCCTCTCTAGTGGAGTTTACGTCCCTCTGTTGTGCAATCGCAGAGCATGGTGAATCTTAAGAACACTCACCACTATTTGTAAAGACACCTTTGTTTTTGTGACTAGTTGTCTCCCTACTCAATAACGGCAAGGACCATTTTGTATTTCCAATGCCGAAAACCTTGCCTGGCACATAGTATGGTGCCAATAGGTATTTGTTAAATAAACAACTATACCCACAAGGTCTGACAGTTTGTACAGACTTAAAGTCACCTGCAAGTCTATAGGTAAGAATGCACTGACATGCATTCATGTCATGCCATTCATGTTATGACGGGATATAGGCTTATCATAACAATTACCTTCACTCTTTCCAAACAGCAGTTACTGCCAAGTATACTATCTCACTTTAACAACATTTCACCCTTTTTTTTTTTTTTTTTTTTTTGAGATGGAGTCTTACTCTGTTGCCCAGGCTGGAATGCAGTGGTGCAATCCCAGCTCACTGCAACCTCTGCCTCCCAAGTTCAAGAGATTCTCCTGCCTCAGCCTCCAGGGTAGGTGAGACTACAGGTGTGTGCCTGCCCAGCTAACTTTTGTATTTTTAGTAGAGACGGGTTTCACCATGTTGGGCAGGCTGGTCTTAAACTCCTAACCTCAGGTGACCTGCCCTCCTTGGCTTCCCAAAGTGCTGGGATTACAGGCATGAGCCACCGCACCCAGCCATTTCAGACACTTCAGATATAAACAGGGTGACAACTATTTCCTGGTCTTTGGGTTACATTTTGACAGAATAATAAAACCGGCCCTTTTTCAGCCAAATGGGTAGGTGAGTAGGCAGACTACAGGGATACACAGGGCCTTAGGGAATAAGAGAAACAATACTTCCTTTTCTTCTTTAAACATCCACCCCTGTCCACCCCACCTTGACTTAAAAGATAAGGCGTGCAGCTGTGTTTTCCTCTCTCTGGGTTTTGGAAGAGGCAGGGACATACTCCTGGGTAAGGGGCTGGGGGGAGGGGGTGGGAGTAACCGATACCTTGATGGCAAAAGGCCAGGACTAAGGAGGGAGGAATTCTCTTGGTGGCATCTCTTTTACTTGGATGCCCAGTTAAATGGGATCAGCTCTGTGATCCTCAAAGATCAGGTGTATCTTATAAGTATGCTGTGCAGATTAATGGCACATTTCCCTATCTGTATTTTTTTGTGTGTTTCCCTCTGACATAGCAATCATTAAAGTCCCACTCAAATGCCTCAATGGCGTCGTTTGTCTACACTAAGGCTAGAGAATCATCACCCTTTGCGGTTGTCTCAAAAGACCGTTCCTCATTTGGAGATTCCTCTGCAGTAGTAAACTTCCTGGTTCTCAGGTTTGTTTTCCATAGGGAAGCTTTTCTACACAAAATCTCTCCCCTTAAAACCTGTGAAGTGTACATCATCAACATCTCCATCTTTACAGGTAGAAACGGAGTCCTTGTGAGGTTAAGACACATACCCAAGGCTGGAAGGTAGCAAATGGCAGGGCCAACTATTAAACCCATACTTTTTCTCATGGTCTGTAATAATCGCTATAATAAAGGTTCAGGCCAGTAATTTGTTTAAATGTGTAATGCACAGAGTAATGGAAAATCATAATTTATCTTGACCATCACTTCTCCTTACCTTTCCACTTCAGAGGCTGGACTTGTCCAGGCAGTATAAAATGTGGTCTCTTTTACAGGCATCTAGTATGAAAAACTAAGAAATATCAGTGGCTTTTGGTTTCTATTTTGATTTGCTTTTAAAAATTGAAATATAATTTATATTCCATAATATTCACCATTTCAAAATATAAAATTCAGTGGTTTTTAGTACATCTAGATTTGTGCAAGCATTACCACTATATAATCTGAGAACATTTTCTCATACTTTGATTCACTGTAGATTTTTTTTTTTTTTGAAATGGAGTCTTGCTGCTGCCCAGACTAGAGTGCAGTGGCCCAATCTCGGCTCACTGCAACCTCTGCCTCTCAGGTTCAAGTGATTATCATGCCTCAGCCTTCTGAGTAGCTGGAATTACAGGCATCTGCAACCACTCCCAGCTAATTTTTGTATTTTCAGTAGAGACGGGGTTTTACCACATTGGCCAGCCTGGTCTCGAATTCCTGACCTCAAATAATCTGCCCACCTTAGCCTCCCAAAGTGCTGGGATTATAGGTGTGAGCTACTACACCTAGCCTGCAAGATTTTCTTATAAGTACAAGAGAACAACTAAGTATGTGCAACTAAGAACACTAAGAAAGATCTAGAGATCTCAAATGAACCTGGAGTCAGTGTGTCGTGCTGCTATGTAGTCTTATAAGGAAACTGCATTGCAAGTAATAAGATTATGACATACATCGTGGAACTTTACATGGTCAAATGGCCAGCAAGATAAACACATGAGTAATAGAAGGCTCTGTTCTGAAAGCATGAGCCTTACAATTCCATTACAGTTTGGTATAATCCTCAAGAAAGAAAAGTGCTAAACTATTAAATAAATTCCATTAAGAACTGCTGAAGAAAATTACAACTACTGGTTTCCTATTTTGTGTATGTGACATGATGGGAAAAAACCTGCAGTTCAATATGATAATCATATATTAAGACAAGGAAACCAGAAAAGCTAAAGGAATCTTATAAATTAGGTAATGTATGTAAAATCATTTTAAGAGTTTTAAAGGATTTACAAACATGAGCTACTGTTACCAGGTAAACAAATTCAAGGGATATCACAGCTATATAATAGGATCTATTGACCACACACTTACTTATTATTTTATGGAAATAAAGATTTATAGTAAAAATAGTTGCACTTGTACAGTATTTCTCTCTTTTTTTTTTGAGACAGTTTCACTCTTGTTACCCAGGCTGGAGTGCAATGGTGTGATCTCGGCTCACCACAATGTCCGCCTCCTGGGTTCAGGCAATTCTCCTGCCTCAGCCTCCCGAGTAGCTGGGATTACAGGCACATGCCACCATGCCCAGCTAATTTTTTGTATTTTTAGTAGAGGCAGGATTTCACCATGTTGACCAGGATGGTCTCAATCTCTTGACCTCATGATCCACCCACCTCGGCCTCCCAAAGTGCTGTGATTAGAGGCGTGAGCCACCGCGCCCGGCCAGTATTTCTCATTTTTAAAAAAAGTTATACATATACAAGGAGTAAATTCAAATACTGTAATAGTATAAACTGTGCAAAGTATTCTTGATACATAGGTCCTCAATTCTTATCTTCAAAGGCAAACTTTCTGGTTTTTAATATATTCATGTTTTATGAATTTTATGTCAATATATCTGTTCACTTTTTTTTTTTGAGATGGAGTCTCCCTCTGTTGCCAAGGCTGGAGTGCAGTGCCCTGATTTTGGTTCACTGCAACCTCTGCCTCCTGGGTTCAAACGATTCTCTTGCCTCAGCCTCCTCAAGTAGCTGGAACTACAGGTGCACACCACCGCACCTAGCTAAATTTTTTTGTATTTTAAGTAGAGATGAGGTTTCACCATGTTGGCCAGGCTGGTCTCCAACTCTCCACCTCAGGTGATCCGCCTGCCTAGGCCTCCCAAAGCACTGGGATTACAGGAGTGAGCCACTGCATTTTTACCTATATCTTTAAAATAAAGATAATTGAATTTCAAAAAAAAAGAAAGATTATGACATATAGGTACCACCTGTCAAAGGTCAAGCCCCAACAGACACATTTGTATTCTGTCCAGTTCAGGAGCTGCTCTCTAAAAGTGATGAGAAAACGGGTAAAGGAGGGTAATGAAGTTGATTAAAGAGTAGGAAAGTAAGATTCACAATGAAAACTTTTTAAAGTTCTGGAGTTATTACTCTAGGAAAGGTTAGTTAAGAGCAACTTAAAGTATAGGAAAGGATTACTATACAGAAAATGGTGACCTTTTCTTTCACCTTCTTTCATTCACTAAGGAAAAAACCAAGAAAGTGGGTTAATTCTACAGTACAAGCAGTTAACAGAAAACAAAGTCATGACACAGAGCCTTGGGAACCACCAGCAAGGCGGTAGCAGCAAAAGATCCTCTGATGCTTAAATTTTCTTTTAATTTGAAATAATTTTAGACTTACAGAAAAGTTATGAAACATAAAGAATTCCCTTATACAGATTCCCCAATGTTAACATTTTATTGCATTTGCTTTATCATTTTCTCTCTATATATTTTGTCTGAAGCTTTTGAGAGTAAGTTACAGACATGATTCCTCTTTACCCCTAAATATTTCAGCAGATACTTCCCCCAAAGACACTCTCCTGCCCAACCACAGTAATATTACAAAAATGGGAAATTAACACGGATATCATACTATTATTTAATCTACCAGACTTTTTAAATTTTTTTTATTTTTCTGGTTCAGAATCATGTCTCTTAAAACTCCTTTAATAGCCAAAAGTTCTTCTTCAGTCTTTGTCTTTGATGGCTTTAATGTGTCAGAGTACAAGTCAGTTATTTTATAACCTATTCTTCAAGTTGGGTCTTTGGTGCTTAAAAACAAAACACAACAAAAAACCAGAATCTCAATGCTTCGAGAGTTTTAGGTGTGGTCCTGAGCAAATACTTAAATAAGCCTTTCTCCTCAAGTTTCCTTCCAGCCACCTTACAATGATTATCTTTACTGAATTAGATTTGTAGATGGTAGTGATAGACAGTAAAACATTTTTTATTTGGAACTAATTGGTTCGAATTACATATATTCCAACCCTCCACCACCACATTTTACACTTTTAATTTAACAAAAGTAAGTTTGTTGAAGAATTAGCACCTACTCTTTAAACATTTAAGTCTTAAATCACCTGCAGACTCCCCCATTTTGACAATCTCACCTCTTCAGCAATGAACTCTGCCCTAGGCTCAGAAGACAAAGAGCTGCAAAAATGGGTGTTACTCACTAGTCATTCAACAAATATTTGTTGAGTACCTAGTATATGTCAGGCTCAGTTCCAAGCCCTGGGAATAAATTCAAGAACATAAAAAAAAAAAATACTCATATTTGAAACTCTAGTTGGAAAGATTAACCTTTTTGGGGGAGGGAGTCTCGCTTTGTCACCCAGGCTGGAGTGCAGTGGCGCCAACTCGCCATCTCAGCTTACTGCAATCTCCGCCTCCGGGGTTCAAGCGATTCTCCTGCTCCAGCCTCCTGAGTAGCTGGGATTACAGGCGGAGCCACCAAGACCGGCTTATTTTTGCAATTTTAGTAGAGACGGAGTTACCATGTTGTTCAGGCTGGTCTCGAATTCCTGACCTTGTGATTCGCTTGCGTAGGCCTCCCAAAGTGCTGGGATTACAGGCGTGGGCCACCGCACCCGACCCGGAAAGATTCACCTTTAAATTAACAACAAAAGAAAAACACAGAAACCAGGGATTAGACTTCCTTAACCCTTTTATACCGGAGGTTGCAACTTGTTTTTTTGTGTGTGTGAAATATCACACCTTGGCGATGACCTTGAGCAGTTGGATGTAAATAACTCCCGCAAGCATAGCATTTCAATAATGGAACACTAGGCATAAGTTAGGAAGAAGGCAAGTCTGTGTAAATATGGGCAACTCCAAGACTCAAGATTCTAGTTTGGATACTGCTTCGGAATCCCTGGTAAACGCGCTGATTTAATAAAGTCTTCGGTTTATCCAAACGGGATACACAAATGATTAATCCAAACTCCAAAGCCCTAGAAAGAACAGGCGAGGCCCGGCTTCCCCAGGTGTTCCAACCACTTTTTCAGCAACAGTCGCCTACTTGGCGCCGAGCCTCCGGACCGCCGTGCGCTACCTGGAACGCCCCGCGGGGGCCACGCACCGGGATCCGCGTCCCTGCGAGGCGGCACCTCCTGGGCCGGGCAGAGCTGAACACCTGGGAACCGCGCACCGAGAGCCGCGCGGGGAGGTGGCTAGCGGGAACCGGCTTCTCCAGGCGGCCTCGCCCACTGCAATGCAATCTGGGTGTTTTTTCCAGGTCCCTCCCTGCTTCGTTCCGCCCCCGGTGCCTGCCCCCGCTAAGCCGGAGGGCCTGGGAGGGTGGCTTGGAGTTAGGCGGGCTCCGAAGAGCGAGACTGCTGCAAACCAGCAGCAACCGATTTATAACTCCGCACTCTGAAGCCCAGGACGGGGAAGCACCAACCTCTGGAACTCAAGCAGCGGACGAGGGAGGTCCCGAGCGCCGTCGCAGCACTGCGAGTGTGGGACCCTGGCCTCGGCCTGCTCTCAGGGGACGCGAGCTGCTACCTGCATCGCGGGAGGCCCCGCCTCCCCCTGCACCTTCTCCTACCGGGAAAAGAGGCAGCGCGGGCCTTGGACTGCTCTCCCCACTCCCGGGAGTTTGAACCCCCACTGGGAAAGCCGGACCTCCAGTTTCCCTGACACGCGTCCTGAAAGGTTACCGGATTTGTACCAGGAGTGGGTTCTGCAAGGATAGGTGCATGGTCGCCCACTTCACATCATGAATAGGAATGGGGCTGGACACCTGGAGCCGAGTTAGTAATACTTCAGACGAATTTCTGTTCCCAAGAACAAATCGCTTTGAAATATAAAACCCGAGGAAACCGCACCTCTAGCGCTTTTCTAAAATATCAATAAACCCAAAAACATACTGCCACCGACCTGGTGGCTGGGGGCGATGGTGGGGGGGGGGCGAGCCTCTGAGCACACCAAGCTAAGGTAGAGCAGGAAGGTTGTTTGGGAGCTTGGTCAAGTCGGCACACTCCAAGTACAATGCCAAAAGCTTGTTCAGAGGGAATGGGGTCAGAGCGCGGAACCTGGGAAAAAGCCTGCTTGGCCCGATTTAAGAAAACTTTTATTAGGCATGCGGATAGATGCTTTTTATTTGGGGCCCCAGCTCTGGAGGATGTTCCAGCCTCTAACTAGCAGCCTGGAACAAACCAGACATAGCGTTTAGAGTTGCGATAAAAAGGAGCAGGCTCCGTTGTGCCTGAATTTCCCTGCGGGGGTCCCCCCAGCCGCTTTGCGCGCGGTGAGTAGCTGCGTCCTGTGGCGTGACTCGGTGGCTGGGCGTCCAGCCCTGGGCGTCCGGCTCTGCAG
Organism: Callithrix jacchus; assembly: GCF_049354715.1. Taxonomy (NCBI): domain Eukaryota; kingdom Metazoa; phylum Chordata; class Mammalia; order Primates; family Cebidae; genus Callithrix; species Callithrix jacchus. Next base: position 32,567,209 of record NC_133517.1, on the reverse strand, counting down.
TGCGCTGGGTTCCTCTCCGGAAAGCGGGCAGAGCGGGTTTGGGACGAGCGCGCACCAGGGCTCCGGCCCGGAGAAGTGGAGGGCTCGCAGGACTTTTCCTGCTGTATGCACTGAAAGGTGTGTTGGCTCGGGAGCGGCTTTTCCGGGGATCTGCAGTTGCCCCTGCCACCTCCCGGCTGCGGTTGGCCGGTCCCTCCCTCCGCGGTTCGCCCTCCGCGGGCGCGGCGCCCTGGGCAGCTCCGCGCCCCGGGCCTCACCTCTGGCCTCCTTTCGCCTCCTTGCACCTGGCCTTTTCGCTTGGCGCTTCAGAACCTTCAGCTTCGTTCCCCGCAGCCGGTCTTCTCCAAGCCCCCGCATCTCTCGGTTACCTCCAGTGAGAACCCCTCCCCTCAGCGACTCGGCGCCCTTTACCTCTCCGAGCCCTTCTCCCGTCTGGCCTCGGCTACCCTCGGGGTGGCGACCGCCTTTTCCCCGCCCCTCCCTTCTCCCCCTCCTCCTCCCTCGCCCTCGCCTCTCCATTCATCCTGCTATTGTCTCCCGCCCCTTCCTCCCCCTCCCCAAGCGGCCTCCTCCCCCACCGCTGCCACGTCGTGGTTTGAAGGAGCCAATGGGCCGGCGCCGCCAGGTGTCTCTTACCTGCACCACGTGGGGGAGGGGGAAGGGGCGGGCAGGTAGAGCCACATCCCAAAACAGAAAAGCTTTCAGCCATTGCGTGCCTCCCGGGGGTGCAGCCTTGCTCCAGGCTTTTTGCATAGACGCCCGGGCAATTGAATACAAAAAGGGCTGGCCTCCTGCCCCCTCCTTCCCACCCCCCTTCCTGCCCTGGGTGTGGAGCGCCGGCCAGGTGTGGGCTTGGGTGGTTGGTTACCGCCTTTTGCACCAGCAGCAGCGAGGAGGGGGGTGGGCGCTCTTTCTTTTTCTCTTATTAGAGGGTTTAGTACAGGTTTTTTCGTTCTCACTCCCACCCCACCTATCCGCCTCCCGACCCCCCTTCTCCCCCTCCCCACCTATCGTCATGACGGCCTCTCCGGATTACTTGGTTGTGCTTTTTGGGATCACTGCTGGGGCCACCGGGGCCAAGCTAGGCTCGGATGAGAAGGAGCTGATCCTCCTGTTCTGGAAAGTCGTGGATCTGGCCAACAAGAAGGTATTTCTCCACGTTTTTTTTCTAGATGCAAGGGGTGGGGCAAGAAGTTTGTGGTAGAGGTTTGGGCGGGGAGGGGGCTGGAGGAAGATAAACAAATGCTCTTGTTTGCCCACTTGTTGAGTTTGAACCCGAGGCCTAGGGAAGCCAGAGTAAAACCAAGCTTGTTGGCTAACCGCCTTGAAGCCATTTCAGTCTTCCGCAGCCTGGCTCAGGTGGGGAGGCCAGCGCTACTGAGCCGGGTTCTTTGCCGGTCGGGGGACGCCCCGCCAAGACGAGGTGGGGTCTCGGAGGCCCGGGGTCCACTTTCAGGGCCTTTCCAACCTATCGGGTGGGGGTGGGGCGGGGGGCCGAAACGCGTCGGCCGCTGGAGCCGTTGGCGAGTGGAGAGCTTTGATTCTGCGTCCGGACCCCTAGAGAGACGCGGCGGCCCCAGCACGGGAGCGAGAGAGGAGGGAAACTGACCCCTGCTTCTCTCCCCTCGGAGGTGGGACAGTTGCACGAAGTACTAGTTAGACCGGATCAGTTGGAACTGACGGAGGACTGCAAAGAAGAAACTAAAATAGACGTCGAAAGCCTGTCCTCGGCGTCGCAGCTGGACCAAGCCCTCCGACAGGTGACAGCCCCGGGCCACGCCGCCCACCCTAGCTCGGGGCCCAACCCCACCGCACCCTAAGCCTTCTCCGGGCCCACGCGTGTTCCCGGAGCACGGTGGCAACACGCCCGGCCGCGTGGGTGGGAGTCCAGCCTGAGGGCTGGGGCGCACCGATTGGGCGGGGGTCGCTGCTTCTCTTCACCTCCCAGTCCCCGGGGTTTGGGACCGACATTCACTAGTTTTCGTGTTGCTTCCTGAGTAGTTTCTGGAGCCAGTGAGTCAGCTTCATTTTGCCAGTTGATTGACGAGCGGAGTTTGAATCCTAGCGCCCCCATCTCCAGGTTCAGACCCCAGACGCGCAGGTCGCCTGCTAGGTTTGGGTCTACGGCCTTCGAGCAGGGGGCGCTGTGGTGTAGACTCGCAGGCGGGCCCGGCGAGTGTCCAAGAAGTAGCACAGTTTAGGTTGGAACCTGAAGGTGTCTGCCTGGTTTCAGGCTTTTGAACTCCCAAAGAAAGGCTCGGTCCCATCATTCTTTCTTTAGTGGCCTTGGTCACATTGCTAGGGAGGTTTTTCAGGTCCGAAGGTGCAGGGCCGCCCGTTGGGTTACTGCGGAACTGATGGAATCCCCTTATTAGGACTGAGGTGACCTAAAAACCGGCTGTTCTAGGGTGCTGACGAGTGCCGGATCGGGTAGGGCGGGGCGCTAAACACCTGTGCACAGATGAATGCCCTGCGCTCTCACGACCTCTGCCCCTAGCGCACGAGCTTCGATTTATAGGCGAAAGCCATCCTTTCTGGGGTATATTCATCCAAGACTTTCCAGATCTGTATACCCAATACCGAATTTATTTATTAGAAGTTGGTTATCTTTCTTAAGCCTAGCACATCCAAACATATAAAAAGTAACACTAGGGAATGATGTAATCTGAAGGCAACCTACTGATGAAAAGAGACATCTGACTTAAGTCTAGAATGAATTTTTCTCGTTAAAACAGAAGGGAGAATGCATTGACAAGCTTCTCCTGGGCGCAAACTGCCGATCGGTTGGAAAGTTTCCCTACCTCGAGGAAGCTAGTCGGTTTGTGGGAAAGGAGTCTGTCTTTCCAAGGTTGCACCAGCACCGGTGTCCCCCCTCAGGGCCCTTATGGCGGTTTTCTCTGGCTATCACCAAAGGCAGCTACTTGGCAGGGTTTGTAAATCGTGCATCAGTTTCATCCCTGAGCGTCTCTTGTCCTTGCAGTTTAACCAGTCAGTGAGCAATGAACTGAATATTGGAGTAGGTACTTCCTTCTGTCTCTGTACGGATGGGCAGCTTCATATCAGGCAAATCCTGCATCCTGAGGCTTCCAAAAAGGTAAGAGTGCTGGCTTCTGGAAAAAATGGTTAGACTTTTGGGGTGACTGGAGGTTTTAAAAAAACGTTTGATTTATTCAAGTTTCTCTGTTTTTAAAAGGGTGCATATGGGAGTTATTTAATGAGTACAGAATTTCAGTTTGGGAAGATGAAAAAGCTCTGGAAATGGATGGTGGTTATGGTTGCAAAATATGTTAATGTACTTAATGTTTTACTGAACCATACTCTTAAAAATTATTAAAATGGTAAATTTGGTGTTATATAAAAATACTCTTTGGTGACTTAAAATAGTCTTGTTTGTATCCAATTTTCAAGATGCATAACACTCTCCCTTTTCCAAAGCTAATGCAGAGTGTGAATTTTCGACATTTAAAATAACTACAAATAGAGAGGAAAGAACTATTTTTAGTACGTCATAACATCCCCGTTGGTGTTGAAGATGCTATCTCCTAGAAAGGAAGGAAAAAAGACTTAAATTTAAGTTGTATTTCTAATTTTATTAAAAAGGTTACTTAAATAAGACAACTTTACATCTAGTGAAACCACAATCATAGCACACTTCACTTTGTCTGATTTTAAGTAAGTGTTCAAAACTGATTCTTGCATCAAAACAAAAGGGTCAGCTTTATCTTTTACCTTTGCTCGTTTTTCTGACATTGAGAGGGTTACAGAGTGAGAGAAATACAGTCTTGCTATAGGTAAAATGTGATGTCTCTCCCTAGGATAAATACTGAGGAGCTATCGGAAAAGGAACAGCAGCGACAACCCACCCAGTGTAGCCAATCATTGCTAATACACTTTCTCTTAACAACTTAAATTAGTTTGAGCTGTAACTTTTTAGGTGGTAGGCAGGCACTGAGCTTGAGAAGCTGGAAGTAGAATATATTTAGGTACCTGTATGAGGCAAGGCTTACAATGAAAGACGTATACTAACAAATTATGATATAGGCAAATATTTTATTTTTGCTTATAGGCACAGAGTTTATTTCGTTTAATGTATTATGATAATTTTAAAAGTTTGAAAGGAGTAACTCAAGTTCTTACATCTTCAGAAAATCACTCCTTTTATAGGAGTCCTGGTAATTATTTGATAAAAGGGGAAGAATTTTAAAAAGTAAATGGTAGACTAGTTGCTACATCCTTTTTTCCTCCCAAACTCACATGAGATGACAAGACTTAATCTTTTCCTTTTGGGTCAGAGGAAAGCAGCTGTTTTCATTATTTAGGTGGACTGCTTTGGGTGTAGGAAAACATCCAGAGAAAAATTAAGAGTTAACTAATTCTGGGTTATTTTGTTAAAATAATAAACAATAGTGTAATATTTGTCCATACAGTTAAGTTTTGCTTAGTAGCCCAGAGTAGTGGTACCAGTAGCTAAGAACAGCAGGTAACGATTTCTCCTTTGCCTTTGGGATTTGTGAGTTTGTTTTTGTTTGAAGTCTAATTTGAGTTCACAGGTGTAGCTACAATATTGGTCAAGAAGACTAATGTGGGGGACTACTATTTGGCACAAAATAAGCCTTTGCAATTAATCAGGAATTTGCTATTCTAATCTCAGTTATTACTAAAAATATGCATTATTAGAATCCAATAGTTAGAATTACCCAGTTTTACAATCTAATTCCGCATCTGTATGAAAACTGAGAGGGCTGCCAGTGCTGCCTGAAAATACCGATGTTCTAAAATGGTTGTGGCTGGAAAAAAGAGTAATATTACCAGCCAGAAAATAATAAAGTATAACAGACCAAATGTATCACAGCTTCACAATTGTGTCGAATGGAATGCATACTGGAGCACAAACATTGTAATCCACTGCCTTAAGAGGAATTTTATTTCATGAGACTTTTTACATAGGATCTAATACAGAAACAGGACCAGCTTTTAAAAATAAAGCCACTCTTACATTAAATTTTCTTCCAATGTAAAATGTGCTTATATTCAATTTTCAGGTTCCTAATTATGAGAGAAATGTTGAACCAAATTCACCTAGTTAACAGTATCTACCTTGTCCTTCCTCAGAATGTACTATTACCTGAATGCTTCTATTCCTTTTTTGATCTTCGAAAAGAATTCAAGAAGTGTTGCCCTGGTTCACCTGATATTGACAAACTGAACGTTGCAGCAATGACAGAGTGTATCCTTTAAATCATTACCCAAGAATCATTTGAAAAGATAGCTCCAAGAAAATGGTAATTCAAAAAACTCAAACGTTTTAAACTTTGTCAGCATATGGATAAAACTGGCTTGTCCAAAATTTGTCTACTCTGCTGAGAAACTAATAACACAATTATAGATATCTTCGAAAGTAGTTAATCAAATGGTTGGATGGATTTGGAGATAGTTGTGTTGTGTGTGTGTGTGTGTGTGTGTGTGTGTGTGGTGATCACATGTAAAATAGGATTCAGTTTCAGATTATGGAGTGGGTGTATGTGTTTGTGTGTGTTCGTGTGTGTGTGTGTGTGTGTGCGCTGGAGAAAAAGCATGTAGACTTTCTTTAGTGCAGATTCTAAGACCACTTTTTCTTGGTTACTGTGGTTTTAGGGTTTATTTTGGCTTCTTTGGAATGAAGTCAAATAATTTTTTAAATTAGTGGGTATATCCCCTTTTCAAACTATTTACTGGTCCCCACTTTTAGCCTTCCCTGAGTTTTTCAAATACATACAAGATTATGCTGATTATAAAAAAACATCTTTGGAGATGATAAAATGGGGTCTGGATTGTCCCCCATATTCTTTAGTTCCCAAAATAATATATTTGATGCATGATATATTATGAAAGTAATTTTATAATTACAAATATATAATCATGAATGACCCATCATCTTAACATCCACACACTTAACACATCTTTAAAGTGCTAACTAATAAGCAGGCAGATGCTAACATATCAGATATAAAATTGAGTAATTGTCACCTGGGGTGGCTTCCCAAAAGCCACTGTGAGAGTCATCACGAAGTTAAAACTAAGTTACTTTCAGCAACTTGTGGTTGCAGATGCTTATTCTCAAACTTTCTCATTCGTTTTCAGGAACTAAAGCCTGGTTTTTGTGCTACTTCAGAATTTCTTTTCCCGATTGAAGTTTGCTGTATATTTTTCATAACTTCTTGTAGACTGGTCAAATCCATTTTTATTTGCCTCCTTCCTGGAGTCATTTAGCTGGAATTTTGGCTTAGCATCACCAGTAGTGTTGGGAAGAGGGTGGAATAAGCTCATTGTGACAGGATTCTTACCAGAATTTTGTTAATAATGTTGGTACAATGGAAAAATTCTCACTGGTAGTTCTCTTGGTTTGAATGTTAGACAGCTCAAGCTTCCATAACAAATACCATAGACTGGGGAGCTTAAACAACAGAAATTTACTTTTTTACAGTTCTGGAGGCTGAGATGTCCAGGATCTGGGTATCAGCATGGTCAGGTTCTGGTGACCACACTTCCTGGCTTGCAGGTAGCCACCTTTTCTGGGGGGATAGCAAAAGGAATTATCTTTTTACAAGATCACTGCCCTATCTGATTAGAGCCCTCCACCCTTTGACCTCATTTAAACTTAACTCCTAAAGACCCTCTGTCCAGATAGTTACATTGGGGGTTGGGCTTCAACATAGGACTTTGGGGAAGGTGGAAGACACAATTTAGTTTTTAAGTATATATTGAACTCTTTGATCAGATAATTGGTTCTCTACAAAATAGAGAACCAGAATACCTAGAGAAAAATTAGAAGACAGTGGAGGAAAAAATCTAATAAGCTATCTTAATTTAGAAAAAGATAACTTTGGCTGGATGTGGTAGCTTCTGTCTGTAATACCAGGACTTTGGGAGCCTAAGGAAGGAGGGTGGCTTGAGATCAGGAATGCTGACACCAGCCTGGGCATTATTGCAAGAACCCATCTCTACAAAAAGTAAAATGAAAATATTTTAAAAAGCTAAAAAGATAGCTTCTGCAGGAAAGGAAGTATATTAAGGATTGTTATGTTGGGCAATATAGGGAGACCCTATGACAACAAAAAAAATTAAAAATTAGCCAAACATGGTTGCATGAGACTGTAGTCACAGCTACTTAGGCTGAGGTGCAAGGATTGCTTGAGCCCAGGAGGTTGAGGCTGCAGTGAGTCGTGATTGTGCCACTACACTCCAGCCTGGGTACTAGCAAGACCCTGTCTCAAAAAAAGTGGATTTTATTCTTAAATGTTATAATATTTAATATACTCGTACATGTCTTTCATTTAGAAATGCTAATAAGCTTTCTTAGTAACAGTTTTTGTGTTACATTGCTGCTGTGGTCAGTTATTTTATGACTGCTATTCAGAGGAATACTTATTTCCCTGTCTAGGCTACCAGATCATTTCTGAGGCCAAAAGCAATTATGTCAAATCTGAATATCAACTTGTGCTCATATATGCAAAGTATTTCTACAACGTCTGAATTGAAGAATTGTTCTCTTCTTTCAGAGCACTAAACATTTTCCTTGCTAATATGGAAGTGATACTCAACTCAGAAATTTAGTCATTAAACATTCTTGATGGTTTTGCCAAGTGGACAGAGGGTCATTTGCTCTTGAGGGATTACCTGTTTCACTGGTAAACCAGTGAGGGAGAAAGACAGGGTTCTGTAAACACCTGGAGAAGAGCAGACAAGAGAATGTGTAGGTTGAAGTGTTTTTTGTTGTTGTTGTTGTGAAATATTTGTATCCTTGATTGATTGCTTTAAATGAGGATACAGAAACATCAGTTTGTACCCTCAGTGACGTCACAGTATTCTAAGTGTATTGGAAGCATGTTTTATTAACTTTACATCCAAGTAAATTTACATTTTCTTTTTTTTTTTTTGAGACAGAGTCTTGCTCTGTTGCCCAGGCTGGAATGCAATGGCATGGTCTCGACTTAGTACAACCCCTGCTTCCTGGGTTCAAGTGATTCTTCCTCAGCCTCTTGAGCTGGGATTACAGCACCTGCCACCATGCCCAGCTAATTTTTGTATTTTTAGAGAGACAGGTTTTACCATGTTGGCCAGGGTGGTGTCAAACTCCTGACCTCATGATCTACCCGCCTCAGCCTTGCAAAGTGCTGGGATTACAGGCGTAAGCCACTGCGCCTGGCCCAAAATTTTTAACAAAAACTTCATCTTTGACTGGGCATGGTGGCTCATACCTGCAATTCCAGCACTTTGGGAGGCTAAGGCGGGTGGATCACTTGAGGTCAGGAGTTCAAGATCAGCCTGGCCAACGTGGTGAAACCTGGTCTCTACAAAAAATACAAAAATTAGCTGGGCATGATAGCACTCATCTGTAATCCAGCTACTCGGGAGGCTGAAGCAGGAGAATAACTTGAACCCAAGAGGTAGAGGTTGCCGCGAGCCTAGATCATGCCAGGGCACTCCAGCCTAGGTGACAACGTGAGACCAAAAAAAAAAAATCATTTTTTAGAGATGGGTCTTCATATTTTGCCCAGGCTGCTCTCAAACTCCTGGCCTCAAGCGATCCTTCTGCCTTGGCCTCCCAAAGTGCAGAGATTATAGGTGTGTGCCACCATATCCTAGCCTCATTTACTTTTTAACTAGAAAACTTTTTTTTTTTTTTTTTTTTTTTGAGATTCAGTCATGCTATATTACCCAGCTTGGTCTCAGACTCCTGAGCTCAAGCAGTTCTCTTGCCTCGGCCTCCTGAGAAGTTCGGATTACAGGTGCACCTGCAGTACCTGTCATCTCAACTTTTTATTATTATTTCTTTGTTTGAGACGGGTCTCCCTCTGTTGCCCAGGCTGGGGTGCAGTGGCGCGATCTCAGCTCACTGCAACCTTTGTCTCTTGGGTTCAAGCAGTTGTCCCAGGCTTCCAAGTAGCTGGGATTACAGGTGCCCACCACCACACCCAGCTAATTCTTGTATTATTAGTAGAGATGGGGTTTTACCATGTTGGCCAGGCTGGTCTCCAACTCCTGACCTCAAGTTATCCACCCATCAGCCTCCTAAAGTGCTGGGATTACAGGTGTGAGCCATCTCACTTGGCCCCAACTTGATTTTTTAGACCAGTTTTAGCCTTAGTGCAAAATTGAGCAGAAAGTATAGAGTATTCCTGTATAACCCTTGTTACACATACACATACATACTCTCTCTCACACTCCCCTATTGTCAACATGCTGCACCCCACTGAGAAGAAAGTATAGTGTTCCTATAGAACCTTTGTTCTCTCTTCCTCTTTTTCTCGTTCCCTCCCTCCCTTCCTCTCCTTCTCTCCCCGTGCTTCCTCACTGTTGACGTGCTGTACCAGAATGGGACATTTGTTACAGCTAATGAGCCTACATTGACTTGTCATTATTACTGAAAATTCATAGTTTACGTTGCGGCTCACTTTTGGTCTTGTACATTCTATGGATTTTGACAAATTTGTAATGACATCTATCTACCATTATAGTATCAGAATACCTTGTAGTAATAGCATAGTCTAGAATTGCATTTTGGTTTGGTTTTGTTTACCTGCTACCTTAAAGTCTTTTATTTCTAATAGAATCGTTGTATTGCCTTAAGAACCCTCTGTACTTTGGCCAGTCATTCCTTTCTCTCCCTTAACCGCTGGCAACCACCAATCTTTTTACTGTCTCTCTGCTCTTGCCTTTTCCAGGAGGTCATATAATTGGAATCATGTAGTATGCAATCTTTTCAGGTTGTCTTTTTAGCCAATTTGAGATTCCATGTCTTTTTGTGGCTTTATAGTTCCTTTTTAGCACTTAATTCCATTGTTTGGATGTACAATGGTTTGTTTATTAGCCTACAGAAGTACATCTTGTTTGCTTCCAAGTTCTTGCAAATATGAACAGTGCTGTCATAAACACCATGTGCAGGTTTTCATGTGGACACAGGTTTTGATTCATATGGGTAAGTACCAAGGAGTATAATTGCTGCATCATACGGGAAGAGTGTCATTTTTTATATCTCACTGCAATTTTTGTGTTTAGGGGAGACTTTCCAGGGAACAGAGAAGGAAAGCAATGAGGCCTTGCATTTAAAAATATATATATGTGGAACTTGAATAATATGTAGTATTTCCAGGCATTTGTGGAATATGAAAGAAAATTACAGTGTGCACGGTGGCTCATGCCTATAATGCCAGCACTTTGGGAGGCCGAGGCGGGTGGATCACGAGGTCAAGAGATTGAGACCATCCTGGTCAATAAAGTGAAACCCCGTCTCTACTAAAAATACAAAAATTAGCTGGGCATGGTAGTGCACGCCTGTAGTCCCAGCTACTCAGGAGGCTGAGGCAGGAGAATTGCCTGAACCCAGGAGGCGGAGGTTGCAGTGAGCCGAGATCATGCTATTGCACTCCAGTCTGGGTAACGAGCGAAACTCCGTCTCAAAAAAAAAAAAAGAAGGGAAAAGAAAAGAAAATTACAGTGTGATTACTTTTTTTTTTCTTTTTGAGACAAAGTCTCACTTTCACTCAGGCTGGAGTGCATTGGTGCTATCATGCTATCATTGGCTCACTGTAACCTCAAACTCCTGGGCCCTGGGCTCAGGTAATTGGGACTACAGGCATGCACTACCATGCCGGGCCAATGCTGTCAATTTCTAATGGAAGAGGAGACTAAAACCCAAGTTGTAGAGTCACAAATCTGGGCTGACTGCCACACAGCAACTTTGCTTTGCTGGGCTTTACTTATGTCTGCCAAGCCCAACTTTAATCTTGAGTACTCCATAATGAAAGCTTTGTGAGTGAGGTGCTATATAAGTGAAAAGGTTTAGGAATTTTTTTTTTTTTTTTTAGACAGTCTTACTCTGTTGCCCAGGCTGGAGTGCAGTGACACATCTCAGCTCGCTGCAACTTCCACCTCCCGGATTCAAGTGATTTTCCTGCCTCAGCCTCCCTTTTTTTTTAGACAGTCTTACTCTGTTGCCCAGGCTGGAGTGCAGTGACACATCTCAGCTCGCTGCAACTTCCACCTCCCGGATTCAAGTGATTTTCCTGCCTCAGCCTCCCAAGGAGCTGGGACTATAGGAGCCCTCCACCTCATCTGGCTAATTTTGTGTTTTTAGTAGAGATGGGATTTTAGCATATTGGCCAGGTTAGTCTTGAACTCCTGATTTCAGGTGATCCACCTACCTCAGCTTCCCAAAGTGCTGGGTTTACAAGCGTGAGCCACCATACCCAGCCAGGAATTTACTGAGTGTAGTTCTGGTTCTTATTTTTGGCACTTCTTTCCCTCTTTTGTCTCTGTATTTCTTCTAAAACACTTTTTGTTGTTTTTATCGAGACAGCGTCTCGCTCTGTCTCACTCAGGCTGGAGTACAGTGGCACGATCTCAGCTCACTGCAACCTCTGCCTCCTGGATTCAAGCAATTCTCCTGTCTCAGTCTCCTAAGTAGCTAAGATTACAGGCTTGTGCCACCATGCCCAGCTAAGTTTTGTATTTTTAGTAGAGATGGGGTTTTCACCATGTTGGCCAGACTGGTCTCAAACTCCTGACCTCAGGTGATCTGCCCTCTTTGGCCTCCTAAAGTGTTGGGATTACGTGAGCCACCGCGCCCGGCCCTAAAACACATTTCTGATGTTGGTGTTAGGTCTTTGAATTATTCCAGTTGCATTGTTGTCTGCTTTTGAATTCGGTGATGCTAGCTGCAAAGACCTCATCTAGCAGGTAAACCGTGGTTTGCATTTTGTAAGCTTTTTACTTAAGTGAGGGTGGTGAGGGTATGATAGGGATTGGGGCTTCTGTGATTTTTTTTTTTTTTTTTAAAGAAATTATCTTAGATCCCTTAGGGAAATTAATACTAGTTGTCTCCTGCTGAAAGGACATTTGTGTAAATGGGTTCTTTTATCCATTTTTTTAAAAACTCATTTTTCCCCTCTAATGTTGGATGGAATTACTTCCTCCTGATTTCTTAACCGCTTTTTGTTAGCTGTTTGTCGTGAACTTACTTATTCTCACTAATCAAGACTTCTAATATTGTATTTACTTCCTTTTGCCAAGCATTTAGTAAGATCTTATTTTTCTGAAAGTACAGTAAGGAGGACAGGTGAAAGAAACTATCAATTGACTGCTTACTGCATATGCCATGAACAGCTCAGTGGGGCACTTTCATCGCCATTTTATCACTAGGGAAACTGAGATTTAGAGGCTTTGTCTTTAAGTTAAATGCTCTAGCATCCAACAATACAGAAGATTAAAAAAAAAAATTTTTTTTTTGAGACAGTCTCACTCTGTTCTCACTGGAGTGCAGTGGCATGATCTTGACTCACTGCAACCTCCGCCTCCTGAGTTCAAGCGATTCTCCTGGCTCAGCCTCTTGAGTAGCTGAGACTACAGGCACGTGCCACCACACCCAGGTAATTTTTGTGTTTTTAATAGAGATAGAGTGTCACCATATTGGCCAGGGTGGTCTCAAACTCCTGACCTCGTGATCTGCCCACCTCAGCCTCCCAAAGTGCTGGGATTTCAGACATGAGCCACCGCGCCTGGCCAGAAGATGAAATATTTTAGGATGTATATGATTATTTGAGGCATATACATATTTGAGACAAATAGGTTGTCTCCCTTTTAAATTAATATCCTGTGTTTCCTCGGCACATACCAAACCATCCAGCAGTAGAGTTAATTTTGGAAAATATGTATTCCATGATAGGGTATTGCGTTTGTATGTGCTGTTTGACGTGATTATGATTGCCATTTCACTAGGGCAGATTTCCATTATCGGGGAAAAAAAAAATCACTAAACTGCTCATGCCTGCCCATTCAAAGGTTCTTAGGGTATGTATGTTTCATAAGTTCTTGGGGGATGTAAAGGATTTGTGTGCATGTGCACGTATATGGGCTCTATTATTAGTTTGTGACATTAGCCTATTTTTCCTATAGGTTACAATTGGGGATAATAATATAGTGGTTAAGAACATAAGCACTGGAGGCAATTTATTTCACTCTTCAGCCTCAGTTTCCCTATCTTAAAATGGGTAAGACTATTGTATAAGAAATAATGAGATAGTGTGTGCTGCCACTTAGCTGGTGGCTGGCCTGCCCCACACTCTGCAATGCTGACTGATTGTGTAGACCCCCACCAGGTTGTTGGGTGTCTCAGAACAGGTAAAACAGCTGCCAAGGGACTTTGAAAAGCACTTATTGATTCAAAACCTTATATAAACTATTTTACACATACAGTTTTTTTTTTTAACCTTACATGAAGCTAGATAAAGACCTTTCAAAGCATCAGCCACTTGTTAGTACAGGTAAACTTGAAGGTTAGGAGTTTATTCTAACAGTGAAACGAGCTGGGCCTTTATGATTGTACAGACCTCCACTGCCCTGCTGTAAAGGTGAAGGGAAACTGACTCCTCCTTGCTGCTTTTCTGCACATTGAAGGGATTTTAATGCATAAATTTCATCAAGTATACAGTTAAGCCAAGCTAGTAGTTGACTTTGTTAGCTGGAAGGGGAAGGAATTATCTCTGGTATCACATTGGAGTGTCATGAGCCAAATCAGCAAGGACACTGGCCTGTCATCTGCAGTGACTGAAGTGACTAGAAATACTATTCCTTGCCAGCTCTCAGACTGATATTAATTATATGTGGTTTGTTTTAATTATAAAATACTTTGGCCTAGCACAGTGGCTTACACCTGTAATCCAGCACTTTGGGATGCCAACGTGGGTAGATCACCTGAGGTCAGGAGTTAGAGACCAGCCTGGCCAACATGGCAAAACCCTGTCTCTACTAAAAATACAAGTATTAGCTGGGTATGGTGGCGGGTACCTGTAATCCCAGCTACTCAGGAGAATCCCTTGAACCTGGGCAGAGGAGGTTGCAGTGAACTATGATCACACCACTCCACTGCACTTGAGCATAGGTGACAGGGCAAGACTCTGCCTCAAAAAAATAAAATAACATATTTTACTTTTAAAATATGAGTTTGGAAATTCCAACGTAAACCTTTCGTTTTAAAAATCTTCAAGACTTGTTATCAAGGAGTCTCCTTTTCCTAATTTGTTTATCACATATAAATGTCTTTTTCTAATGTAAAGTTTTTCATCTCCTTTGTTGAATGAGATCCTACCTATATCTTATTTCTTCTAGGGTATAATTGACTTGCTAGGTTTGTTGGAAATCCTTCTGCATGACTCTTCAGTACAATAACATCTCCAAGAAGTAATATTTGTTAGATAGTGATTTTACTTTTTACCCTCCAAGAGTAAGAGTCTGGGTGCATTGGCTCATGCCTGTAATCCCAACACTTTGAGAAGCTAAGGCAAGAGGATCCAAGACCAGCCTAGGCAATGTAGGGAGACCTTGTCTCTACAAAAAATAAATCTAAAACTTAGCTACATATGGAAGCACATTCCTGTGGTCCCAGCTACTTGGGAGGCTGAAATGGGAGGATCACTTACGCCTAGGATGTCAAGGCTTAGTTAATCACACCACTGCATTTTCAAGCCTGAAGATCCTGCCTCAAAAGAATAAACCATGAATTAAGGTTTAAAACTAAGCCTGTATTCAACCTGAGAAAGCTGGTTGGGAGAAGACAAAACTGGGGTTTTAGGTATGTGTCTATCTGTGTCTTGAGGTTTTTTTTGTTTTGTTTTTGACATAGAGTCTCGCCCTGTTACCCATGCTGGGGTACAGTGAGTGGCGTGATCTCAGCTCATTGCAACCACTGCCTCCTTGGTTCAGAGGATTCTAATGCCTCAGCCTCCCAGGTAGCTGGGATGACAAGATGTGCATTGCCATGCCCAGCTAATTTTTGTGGGGTTTTTTTCTTTCTTTCTTTCTTTCTTTCTTTCTTTCTTTCTTTCTTTCTTTCTTTCTTTCTTTCTTTCTTTCTTTTTTTAAAGTAGAGACAAGGTTTCACCATGTTGACCAGGCTAGTCTTAACTCCTGGCATCAAGTTATCAGCCTGCCTTGGCCTCCCGAAGTACTGGGATTACAGGTGTGAGCCATCACACCTGGCTGCTCTTTTTTTTTTTTTTTTTTTTTTTTAATTTTATGTTATTCACTCCTCTCAGGTCATACCTAGGTTTTAGACTCTTTCCCCCCAGCATTTTTAATGCTGGTGTTAAATAGTTTTGGTTGTCTCAGCTTCTCGTTATATTTTCTTATGGTAACATTTTTTGTTTCTTTCAAAGCTCACTTTAAAATATATCAAATTATATGTAGAACTTGCATTTCAAATTATGCAACCAGACCGGGCACGCTGGCTCAGGCCTATAATCCCAGAATTTTGTGAGGCTGAGGTGGGCAGGTCACTTGAGCCCAGGAGTTTGAGACCAGCCTGGCCATCATGGCAAAACCCTATCTCTACAAAAAATACCAAAATTAGCCAGGCATGGTGGCATGCATCTGTAATTCCAGCTTCTAAGGAAGTTGAGGTAGGAAAATCATTTAAACCTAGGGAGCGAAGGTTGCAGTGAGCGGAGATCACACCACTGCACTCCAGCGTGGATGACAGAGTGAGACCCTGTCTCAAAAAAATAAATAAAACTGTGCAACCAGCTGGGTTTGGTGGCACACTCTTGTAATCCCAGCTACTCCAGAGGCTGAAGCAGGAGGTTAGCTTGAACCCCAGGAGTTCTGGCCTGTAGTGCAGTATGCCTGTCTGCTATCCACAGTAACTTCATCATCAATATGACGACCTCTGAGAGTAGAATGGAGGGCTGCCTAAGGTGGGGTGAACTGTCCCAGAAACAGAGCAGGTTAAAACTCATGCACTCATCAATAGTGGGATTGCGCCTATGAATAGACTCTGCTCTCCAGCCTAGGCAGCATAGCAGGACTCCAGTCTCAAAAAAGCAACATTTTAAGGGTAACATCTGTTTCTATCACATGGATATAGAAAATTCAGTTCTTAGATGGAAGACTAATCAACTTTTCTCTTTTCTCTTGCTGTGTTTCATCAGTTATTCGTTTGTTCGCTAGCATAGGTGTTATATGTCTGACAACATGAAGTTGTGTCATACAATACGTAAAAGTAAACAGGAATGGAAGTAACAAATGTCTTGTGGGGGTCTATGGCAGGGAAAAATTACTTTCAGATGAAACTTTGAATTGGAGTAATTATAAAATATTAAACTTGTCAGAGTGAATATATACCTTATTAAAAACTTAGTTTAAAAAGATATTATTTGGGGTCCAAAGTGGCTCCCGCCGGAGGTCATGGCGCTCGCGAAGGCGAGGTCATCAGTTCAAGGCTAACCTGAGCAACCTCATAAAGCTCAAACTGATTGGCAAAAAAGATACTATTTACAAGTAAAAATTGGGTGTTCCAAAACCAGATGTGTCCATTTTTAGGTAGCTGGGAAAGATAATCTTTTTAAAGTAGATAAGCTGCTATTGATAAACTTAATAACATTTCTCTCTGAATACTGTCTTCAGCTAATGTAAGTGTGGGTTAAATCCTCAAGCCTGTCTCACCAGCGGTGGTCATAAGGAAAGTGTCCCTCCTGTTGCTATATAGACCAAGTCTCTCTAGACTCCTCTAAGTTGCGTATAAAGTAGTACTTTCTCAATTGGCGCCTGAAATGATGAGTTGTTTTCCCACTGCCTCTGCCTCTGCCTGTACCCTTCCTCATTTCCTTGAGGCATTTCTCATTTGTAAAGCTGGCTGAGCCTGTTTGTACTCTTGCGGCAGAATGAGTAAGTTGCATAAGGAGCCATAAATCAGGAGGCACAGACTCGTCTTTCCTTCCCTCAAGATCAGACTGTGGAGCAAGTTAATTCAATATATACTTACACATTGACAGGGGAAATAGTGGGTACTAAAACTTTTTCCTGATTCTTCTATTACTCCTTTTCAATGGTGCTAAGGATTATAGATTGAAGAAACTGGCCTATTGCGGTGCAGGGTGGGTGGGTAGGGGTGTGTGTGTGTGTGTCTCTGTCTGTCTCTCTGTCTCTGTCTCTGTAGATGGTTTGGGCATGCAGGAGGTTGGGTGACTTTTACAAGTTGTTAACAGCTTAGCGCTGCTGATCCTGGTGTGTGACGGCTCAAAGGGAGACATGTTGGGACATGTTATGTGGCACCAAGGTAGCCAAATGTCAAGAACATATTAGTTAAAAAGTAGAGTTTATTAAAATGATTCTTCAGATGCAAATCTATTTTTAACCAGGCAGGAATACTTTACATTTTTACTTTTGATCTCTGTCCTCTTCAGTTGACTTTTATCTGTGAATTTTAAAGCTTCTCACAAAGTATTGCTCAATAGTTAAATCAGAGCTGTCATGTAATCCCACCTCTATTACCTATCAGCCAGGTGACTGGGTGAGCTACTGAACATCACTAAATGTCAGTGTTTTTTTTTTTTTTTTTGAGATGGAGTCTTGCTCTGTCACCCAGGCTGGAGTGCAGTGGACACAGTCTCGGGTCACTGCAACCTCTGCCTCCCAGGTCCAAGTGATTCTTGTGCCTCAGCCTCCTGAGTAGCTGGGATTACAGGTGCCCGCCACCACATTCGGCTAATTTTTGTATTCTTAGTAGAAACGAGGTTTCACCATGTTGACTAGGCTGATCTGGAACTCTGGAACTCCTGACCTCCAAGTGATCCACCTCTCTCGGCCTCCCAAAGTGGTAGGATTACAGGCCTGAGCCACCATGCCCAGCCTCACTAAATCCTAGTTTCTACCACTGTTTGGTTTTGCTATAATCTATCTGGCAGGGTTACTAAGAGAATTGGAAGAAATAAGGAGTGATTGGCACAAAATGGTGTCTAATAAATGCCACCATTAAAGTCAGTAGATTCTGGGAAGCTATAGAGATGGTGATAGATGGAAAGAGATCAGAGGAGATAGGGGCCTACACCTGAGAAAGGTTAAGACCGTCAAGAAGATAGTGTAACATAGGAATAGTATCTAATGAATTCTTAAATTGATGGTTGTGACCTAGAACAGTTGTAGTTGGTCACTCATGGCCTGTGTTGGTTAGGGGGTTAAGATGAGAGTGCTTTTCTTATGGGATGGTACCTGAACAATGTTGAAAAGGCTAGGTAATCCTGCCATTAATAGATGACAGGAATGCATAATTTGAATGGAATGTACTTTTATACTCCTATTCTTTCAAATTTAAATTTTTCCTATCTTCTGAGATTGATTGCAGACATTCCTGTGGCATCCTTTGTACTTGGCCATCTTTTTGCAATCCATCCTTCTGTAATAGGTCAGAGGTTAATAACCTTTTGCTATAAAGGGCTAGAAAGTCAGCATTAGGTTTTGTGGGCCACATTAGGGCTCTCCTTGTTTGAGTGTGCTTCACTTTATTGTGCTGCACAGTTGTTGTATTTTGTCTTTTTTTACTTTTATTTTTGAAATGGGATCTTGCTCTGTCACCCAGGCCGTAGTGCAGTGGTGTGCTCCTCAACCTCCCAGGCTCAAGCAGTCCTCCCTCCTCAGCCTCCTGGGTAGCTGCAATGACAGTCTAGATTTTTATTTTGTAGAGATGGGGACTCGCTATGTTTCTTAGGCTGGTCTAAAACTCCTGGGTTCAAGTTATCCTTTCACCTTGGCCTCCCAAAGTGCTGGGATTACAGGCATCAGCCACCATGTCTGGCCAGTTTTGTTTTGTTTAAAAAAAAAAAGAAAGATCTGTAGTAACTCCACATTCAGCAAGTCTGTTGACACCATTTTTCCAACAGCATGTGCGCACTTCTTGTCGCTGTGTCACATTTCAAACTTTTTCATTATTATTCTGTTGTGGCGATCTGTAGTCAGTGATCTTTGTCACTGTTTTAATTGTTTTGGGTCACCGTAAACCAGGCCCATACCAGATGGCAAACTTAATCGGTCAATGTTGTGTGTATTCTGGCTGCTCCACCATCTGGTGGTTACCCCATCTCTCTTCCTCTGTTTGGGATTCCCTATTCCCTCAAATGAAGCCAATTAATAATCCTACAATAGCATCTAAGCATTCAAGTGAAGGTAAGAGTTGTATATCTCTTACTTTAAATCAAACGCTAGACATGACCAAGCTTAGGAAGGCATGTCAAAAGCTAAGTTAGGCCAAAAGCCAGGCCTTTTGCACCAAATGATTTGCCAAGGTTTTGCAAAGGAAAATTGCTTGAATATTCTAATGTGAATACATGAATGATAAGAAAGCAAAACATAGGGTGTTACCTGAGCAAAGATGAGAAGGCCGAGTACCATTTGTCATTTATACGAGAGAGGAAAGCAATGGAATATACTTATTGATACGGTATGGAGAACGTTTGAGTGGTCTGGGTAGATCACACCAGCTACAACATTGCCTTAAGCCAAAGCACAATTTAGAGCAAGGCCCTAAGTCTCTTCAATTCTATAAAGGCTGGGAGAAGTGAGGAAGGTATAGAAGAAAAGCTAGCAGAGGTTGGTTCATGAGATTCAAGGAATGAAGTCATCTCTACGACATAATTCAAAGTGAAGCAGGAAGTGCTTATGGAGAAGTTGTGGTGAGTTATCCAGAAGATCTAGCTAACGGATGAAGGTGGCTACACTAAACAGATTTTCAGTGTACTGGAAACAGGCTTCTGTTAGAAGATGATGCCATCCTGGACTAATATAGCTAGAGAGGATAAATCAATGCTTTGCTTCAAAGGGTGATTCTCTTGTTATAGGCTAATGTAGCTGGTGACTTTAAGTTGAAGCCACTGCTCATTAACCATTCTAAAAATCAGTGTTCTGAAGAATTGCACTAAATTTGCTGGGCACAGTGGCTCATGCCTGTAATCCCAGCATTTTGGAAGGCCAAAGTGGGTAGATCACTTGAGGTCAGGAGTTTGAGACCAGCCTGGCCAACAAGGTGAAACCCCATCTCTATTAAAAAAACAAACAAACCCAGAAACCAAAATTAGCTGGGTTTGGTGGCACATACCTGTAATCCCAGCTACTCAGGAGGCTGAGGCAGGAGTTTGCAGTGAGCTGAGATAACACCATTGCACTCCAGCCTGGGAGATAGAGCAATGCTCTGTCTCACAAAAAAAAAAAAGAATGACATTAAGTAAACTCTGCCTGAGCCCTCAGACAGCATCACAAGCTACCAAGGAATCTTTCATGAAAGGAAGAGTCAGTTGATGTGGCAAACTTTGTTGTCTTATTTTCAGAAATTGACACAGCTACCCCAGTGTTTATCAACCATCATCCTGATCCATCAGCAGCCATTAGCATCAAGTAAGATCCTCTACCAGCAAAAGGCTCAGGTGACTAACATGTTTTAGCAAGAAAGTTTTTTTGGGAGAGAGAGTCTAGCTTTTGCCTAGGCTGGAGTACAGTGGCATGATCTCGTACTCATTGCAACCTCTGGGTTCAAGAGATTCTCTTGCTTCAGTCTCCTGAGTAGCTGGGATTACAGGCATGCATAATCATGCCTGGCTTGTTTTTGTATTTTTAGTAGAGCCGGGGTTTTACCATATTGGCCAGGCTTGGTCTCAAACTCCTGGCCTCAGTGATCCCGTTGCCTTGGACTCCCAGAATGTTGGGATTACAGGCGTGAGCCACTGCAGCAAAGTATCTTTAAATTAAGGCACGTACATTAAAAGACATAATGCTGTTGAATACTTAACAGAGTCTATGGCGGTACCACCCTGAACGCTGCTGATCTTGTCTGAATACTTAATAGAATACAGTATAGTCTAAGCATAACTTTATATGTAGTGGGAAACCCCCAAAATTGTGTGACTTGCTTTATTGTGATATTCGCTATAATGCCATGGTCTAGAACCAAGCCCACCATATTTTCAAGGTATGCCTCTATTTGATGGAATACATCCTTCTTTTAGAAAGATTCATAAAACTTCATGTGAATTCCTGGTTTTGCCCTCAAACTAAGTTTGAGCTGTGTTTCAAAGAGTATACTTTGGTAAAGAACCACGTAGGCCTGTGTTGCCTTTGAGTGCTTGAATTGTTTCCAAAATTTGCTCTCTAGAACTAGCATTTGCTGTCATCAAAGGTGGGCTATCCTATAGGACTCCAAAAGTGTTCTAGAATGGAAGTTCTAAGCAAAAGTGGCATTTTGGTAGTAATGTCACATCAATAATCTGTGGTACCCATTTCAAACATTAGGCCAGAAAAGTCATTTAATATCTTGTAGTGTTGATAATATCATCGAATCATTAAGTTGGCATGGTCTTGCCTTGTGTGTGCTGTAAAGATTCAGAGGATGAAATATTCTAATTTGTTGCATACTTTATGAATTGAAATGCAAATGCTCAGTATTTATGCATTTGCTGCCACTCGGTAAACAAAAGTTGTATTCCTGGTAATATCTCAGGACTGGATTGATTTGGCTCTTTTACCCAAAAGGGTAGTTGGAGACTTAAGTTGAATGAAGCCCTGACTAATGGGAGGCAGCCATTCTGAGATTTTTAAAGGAGGCTTGACTAGATCCATTTTCCCCCTTGGCTTGGCATAGGTTTAATTTTGGTTTAGAAGTAACCTGATTTTATCTTTCCAAAGTGTTTCCTTAACTTAATCTCACAGATTTAAATTTTGGGAAGAATAGTTCAGTCTCTCGATATGGAGCCTCTCAAGTTGAAGATATGGGGAATATCATTTTAGCAATGATTTCAGAGCCTTATAGTAAGTATTGCTTTTACATCAGTGCAGTCCTAGAATCTGCACTATTTTTCTCTTACCTATACTCAGAGTTCCTCCTGCAGCTTTGTCTCCCTCATAGCTAAAACAATGGCTTGTATGTTCTCATTTTTAGATCACAGGTTTTCAGACCCAGAGAGAGTGAATTACAAATTTGAAAGTGGGACTTGGTAAGTGCTCCAGTACTGTTTATTTGAGCTTTTCAGCTTGTTTTTGCTCCTATTGTGTCACTTAATTCTTGTTACATTTTAGAAACTACTAATCCTTTTAGCTATCCTTTCTTGCTCTTAGGTCATCTACAAAAGAAAGCTGTATTACTTCAAGCTTGGGTATTGGGATTAAAATCCAATGGCTTATTGGCATCTTTAGTCACACAGACCTCAAGCATATTATATGCTCACATCTGTGATAGTTAATTTGGTCCTAAAACTATCCAGTCTTTTACTTGGGACACTTCCAAACAAGAAATTGTAGGCTTTAACAGAGTTCACAGTTTTTACTGAGATAATTTTATGTATGTTCTGTAAGTATATATTTATTTATTTATTTTTGAGACAGTCTTATTCTGTTGCCCAGGCTGGAATGTCACAGTGTGATCTTAGCTCACTGCAACCTCTACCTCCCGGGTTCAAGAAATACTTGTGCCTCAGCCTCCCCAGTAGCTGACAGATGTGGCACCACCACACCTGGCTAAGTTTTGTATTTTTAGTAGAAATAGGGTTTTGCCATGTTGACCAGGCTAGTCTCTAACTCCTGGCCTCATGTGATCTGCCCACCTCAATTTCCCAAAGTGCTGGGATAACAGGTATGAGCCACTGTGCTTGGCTAAATAGGTTTCTACTTTAAAGCAAAGGCAGTAGTTGAAGTATGAAGTGGTATTCATTAGTGATCACAAGTAGACCTGTGTGTTTGTAAATCACTTGAATGAATTGTTTGCCTGGTGTCTGAAGTGAATAGAAACTTCTGACAGCTTTGCCCATAGAAAGAGACTTTGAGGCCTATTTAGTTATGAAGAGAGTGACTCATTAAGAAAATGTCCTAGGAGAACTGGAAATGTGGACATGGGAGGGATAAGACGTTAAATGGTATCAGAATATATCATAGGTGATTTGCAAATGAGTCATTAAGGTGTGGACACTCCCAGGCATTTCTGGTTATTCTCTGGGATGGCTCCCTGGTTTGATCTGGGGGATATTTTAATGGCAGACGTCCTACCATACACATGCATTCCTGATGTGGGTTGTCGGCTTTATTCTGATCCTAAATTTGGCTGCTAAACTAGATTTAAACCCCACATGTATACTGGCTAGATTTGAGAGTGAATTCAAACCTATCTTTTAGGGTTCTAGGAACTTTCAGGACATGAGGGGGCCGAGCAAACATTTCCTCAGCTTTTTTTTTTTTTTTTTTGAGATGGAGTCTCAAAAAAAAAAAAAAAGCTGACAAAATGTTGCCTGGACTGTAGTGCAGTGGTGCAATCTTGGCTCACTGCAGCCTCTACTTCCCAAGTTCAAGCGATTCTCCTGCCTCAGCCTCCCGAGTAGCTGGCATTACAAGCATACACCACTATGGCCCAGCTAAGAGACAAGGTTTCATCCTGTTGGCCAGGTTGGTCTCAAACTCCTGACCTCAGGTGATCTGCCTGCCTCAGCCTCCCAAAGTGCTGGGATTACAGGTGTGAGTCACCACACCTTCCTCAGCTTTGAGAGGCAGATGGTTTGCTGGGTGAGCTAGCTGTGTTGGGCCTGCATAGGCAGCCATCTTTCTATAATGAACCTCCTAAATGGTACTTTGAGCTGTACTCACATAATTTTTGAGTTTATAAGGAAAATCAAGTAGTATTGCTAGTGTGTCTGAACACCAAATAATACATCATGTGTAACTGGGCGGTTGTCTTGCAGCGGGGTAATAGGTGCCTGACTTGCTAGCGTTTATCATGCAACCTGAAGTTTTGCTTCATCCACAGCAGCAAGATGGAACTTATTGATGATAACACCGTAGTCAGGGCGAGAGGTTTACCATGGCAGTCTTCAGATCAAGATATTGCAAGATTCTTCAAAGGACTCAATATTGCCAAGTTGGTTTTCTTCAATCTCTATTTTACTTAACAATCCCAAAGGGATAATGGATTTTCTATCATTTTTTTCCCTCACGGTATTTTTTTTCTACCTGCCATCTGTTTTATTGCTCTCAAAGGGGAGGTGCAGCACTTTGTCTGAATGCTCAGGGTCGAAGGAACGGAGAAGCTCTGGTTAGGTTTGTAAGTGAGGAGCACCGAGACCTCGCACTACAGAGGCACAAACATCACATGGGGACCCGGTATATTGAGGTATGTCCTCACGACCTGACCCCTGGACATCCCGAATGAGAATTAACATAGAACGGAAGGCCAGAAACACTAACTTCTCTGTCTTTTCTCAGGTTTACAAAGCAACAGGTGAAGATTTTCTTAAAATTGCTGGTGGTAAGTGCCTTTTATGTAATGTGGCTTTAGTTAATAGAATATGGAAAATAGATTTTTTTTCCCCCAGAGGGAGAAGCTTCCAATAAGAACACTGAGCTTAATGTGTAACACTTGTCCTAAGGCTTGAACTAGCCATTAAAAATAGTACTATACAAAGGTGAAAAGGTGATAGTTGTATGTATACAGAAAGGATAGTTTTTTGGGGTTTTTTTTCTTTTTGGAGATAGAGTTTTGTTCTGTCACCCAGACTATAGTGCAGTGGCACAACCTTGTCTTATTGCAACCACCACCTCACAGACTCAAGCAATTCTTATTTCTCTGCCTCCCAAGTGGCTGGGCTTACAGGTATGGGCCACCATTCCTGGCTACTTTTTTGGGTTGGTTTTTTTTTTTCTTTCACTTTTGTTGCGGAGTCTGGCGTGCAGTGGCGCAGTCTTGGATCACCACAACCACTGCCTCCTGGGTTCAAGCGAGTCTCCTGCCTCAGCCTCCTGAATAGCTGGGATTACAGGCATGTGCCACCATGCCCAGCTAATTTTGTATTTATAGTAAAGATGGGGTTTCTCCATGTTGGTCAGGCTGGCGTTGAACTCCTGACTTCAGGTGATCTGCCACCTCGGGATTACAGGTGTGAGCCACTGCACCTGGCCAACTTTTTGTATTTTTAATGGAGACAGGTTTTCACTATGTTGGCCAGGCTGGTCTGGAACCTCTGACTTCAAATTGATCCCCCTGCCTCAGCCTCCCAAAGTGCTGGGATTACAGGTGTGAGCCACTGCATCCGGCCAGGAAAGGTTATTCTTGAAATGAGTCAGAAAACTGCAGCTATGCTACAATACCTGGGATTGTTGCATATGTGCTTCTAATTTTTCTCTAAACTGAATACGAGTGGCCAGAAATATGGTAGTTCTGGGTCTCACAGTATTTTTGAATGCATAGTATTTACAATAATATGGTTAGAAAGGGTGGAACAGATACGGTTTTTATCCAGTTATTTGGTGATTAATGACTTTAAAACCTGAAAGTAACAGATGCATAAAACATTGACTGTGTTTTTGTCTGATTTTTTTTCTATATGTGTATCTACTTTGTAAGTTTCTACTGCTTGTTCATACTGTTTTGTAATTTCTTTTTAATGTATTATGAACATCTTACATTACTCAATTTTCTTAAACTTTAATTGCTATGTAGTGTTATATGTACCATAATGTTTTAAAACATCCCTGTTGGAGCTGGGCACATGGCTTGTGCCTGTAATTCCAGCTTTAGGGAGGACTGCTTGAGCCTTGGCACATTTGAGAATAGCCTGAGCAACATAGCGAGATTTTGTCTGTAATAAATAAAATATCCCTGTTGAACATTTAGAACTTATTTTCAGCTTTTGACTTTAATACATGTTATAGTGAATATTTTTAAATCTCTGTATGTGCCACTTATTAGGATAAATCTCTAAAAGCAGGATAGCTGAATCAAAGAATTGTGGACCTTTTCAACAGCCTTCTGACACCTGTTGCCAAATGATTTGAAGATGACTTTCACTATATAAGAGAACTTTTGTATTCCAGCATTCCGTAGCCCGGGTGAAAATTTTGTAGCTATAGAACTTACAGTAACAGCATCCTGTTAACACAATTTGCTGGTATATTTGTGCTCCACTTCATCTTTTAGATAAACTTGAAGGCTTCGAAATTTAGGGTTTTAACTTTAAGAGCATTTCCAGTGTTCCCAAGCAATGTCTGGTGTTGTTTGGGGTCAAATATGTTTGTAGTTGCTATGGTTTTACCTAAATCCTGCATTTCATGATAGACGTCTTAGAACTTGGAGATGGCAAAGTCAATTAATGTTTATATTGTTTCTGGGATTTCATTGTATGTAAACAATGTGATAAGAATTTGCTATTAGGGGCTGGGTGCCATGCCTATAGTCCCAGCATTTGGGAGGCCAAGGCAGGCAGATCACTTGAGGTCAAAAGTTCCAGACCAGCCTGGCCAACATAGCGAAACCCCATCTCTACTAAAAATACAAAAATCAGCCAGGCGTGGTGGTGTGTGCATGTAATCCCAGCTACCCCGGGAGGCTGAGGCAGGAGAATCACTTGAACCTGTGCGGCAGAGGTTGCAGCAAGCTGAGATCATGCCACTGCATTTCAGCCTAGGAGACAGAGTGAAACTTTGTCCGAAGAAAAAAGGAAGAAAGGGAAAAAAAAGAATTTGCTATTAGGGAAAATGCTACTAGTATATGAGTTTCAAAGATATGCGTTTAGTATTAGCTCTATGACAACACTGTACAAAATGTTTTATGTTGGGGAGAATGTTGACCAGTATTGAAAGTAGTTACCCCATATATTCATTATACTATTCTTTTTCTTTCTTTTTTTTTTTTTTTTTGAGATGGAGTTTCACTCTTCTTGCCCAGGCAGGAGTGCAATGGCGAAAGGTCAGCTCACTGCAACATCCACTGCCCAGGTTCAAGCAATTTCTCCTGCCTCAGCCTCCCCAGTAGCTGGTATTACAGGCATGTGCCACCACACCCAGCTAATTTTGTATTTTTAGTAGAGATGGGGTTTCTCCATGTTGGTTAGACTGGTCTTGAACTCCCGACCTCAGGTGATTCGCCCACCTCAGCCTCCCAAAGTCCTGGGATTATAGGCGTGAGCCACCACGCCCAGCCTCATACTATTTTTATACTCAAGGATGTTTGAACCTTTCTTAATAAAAAGTAATTGAGTTACTGGCAGATGGTTTTCTTGGTAGGGTGGGGTGGGGGAGTAATCAGAAAAAGATTTTTTTTAATCCAAAGTGCTTTATATCTATTACCCTACTTAATTCTCATAATTTATGATGTAGGCAATCTTACAGACAAGAAAACTAAGGCACGGAGTTGAGCTTGACCAAGATCATGCCCTAGTCAGCAGTAAAGCCGAGACTGGACCCAGGCATTCTGGCTCGAGGACCTGTGCCTTTAACACCATGACTTACTAGTGATTGGCCCGTAATTTGTCTTGCCGGCTTCCTAAATTAAGAAGGATATTTTTTGAAAAGGAAGAAGAATTTCAAACTTAGGAGGAGAAAATTCTGATTTCTAGGATGCTATTTTGAATTCATTAGGAGTGGGTCTTAACTATGAACTCAAGACATTGGCAGGACTTTTATCACTTTAAAATCAGTGACGTTGATGTCTTAACTATTTCTCTTCCTGCTTCCTAATATTTGTTTTCCCTAGGTACTTCCAATGAGGTAGCCCAGTTTCTCTCCAAGGAAAATCAAGTCATTGTCCGCATGCGGGGGCTCCCTTTCACAGCCACAGCTGAAGAAGTGGTGGCCTTCTTTGGACAGCATTGCCCTATTACTGGGGGAAAAGAAGGCATCCTCTTTGTCACCTACCCAGATGGTAGGCCAACAGGGGATGCTTTTGTCCTCTTTGCTTGTGAGGAATATGCACAGAATGCGTTGAGGAAGCATAAAGACTTGTTGGGTAAAAGATACATTGAACTCTTCAGGAGCACAGCAGCTGAAGTTCAGCAGGTTAGTTTCTAAAAGCTGAGTATGTTCTACCTTTGCATTAATTTCTGTTCTTTATCTCTGAAAATCCTACGTTACTAATTTTAAAATAAAACTGGTAAAATACTGAAAGTTGAACTGCATGAAAGTAGTCTGGGTTTTATAATCAAGAGATAGCTGCTTAACAGCTATCTGTACACACACACAAAACATACTATGTATTTTTACAGAAATGAGATACTGCTAAAGCTGGATTTTTGTATTCT
This sequence comes from Callithrix jacchus, assembly GCF_049354715.1. Taxonomy (NCBI): domain Eukaryota; kingdom Metazoa; phylum Chordata; class Mammalia; order Primates; family Cebidae; genus Callithrix; species Callithrix jacchus. The sequence continues at coordinate 32,539,361 of NC_133517.1, read as the reverse complement.
GCTTTAAAACTATATCTTGAAAGCTTACCCATGTCTGAAACATTTCATCTTTAAATATCTCATGAAAGTGCATACTTCAGAACTTCCTCTAGTGTACACTTATATTGCTTTTTTTTTCTATCATAAGAAATTTCTATGTAAAATGCTTATAAAACTTTCATCAATTTGATTTCTATAGAGTGTGAGCTTTTAAGATTTTTAATGTGTTGCCAAATGTTATTTCCCAAAAGGCTTCATCAGTTTCATACCCTGCTGGTGAGCTCTGTTCTGTTTTTACTAGCTTTCAGCATTTTTTGTTTGTTTCTGAGACAGTCTTGCTCTGTCACCCAGACAGGAGTGCAGTAGTGCAATCTCAGTTGACTGCAACTTCTGCCTCTCTAGTTCAAGCAATTCTCCTGCCTCAGCCTCCTGAGTAGTTGGGATTACAGGTGGCTGCCACCACACCCAGCTAATTTTTGAATTTGTAGTAGAGACGAAGTTTCGCCATGTTAACCAGGCTGGTCTTGAACTCCTGATCTCAGGTGATCTACCCACCTCAACCTCCCCAAGTGCTGGGATTACAGGCATTAGCCACCACTCCCAGCCACTTTTAGCATTTTTGAGGCATAGAATGAAGCAATCACTTTCCTAAAATGTACTAAGATCCAGGCATGAAACCATTTATTGAATCTCAAGCTTTTCAACTGTTGATTTGCCAGCTGAACATGTCTTCAGGGTCAGTTTGCCTTTGTAGCAGAAATGGTATAGACTGCTTTTCCAACTTGATCTCTACATAGCTTTTCCAATTTGCTCTATGTGTGTTCCATTGTAGAACAGTGATTCAAATGCTTCCTTAGATCTGCTTTGTACATATTTAGGATACTTTCTTATTTCTGTGAGTTCACCAGAGTTTTGTGTAGCTTCTGCATACCACTGTATGTTGTGATTTTAAATAATTGTGCAATGTTAAGAACTTCTTTACCTACTAGAATGCCAAAATAATTTTTAGACTTAAAAAAAATATAAGTGAAATTCTAAATTATTTTTGTGTTCCATTGTACTGGTGCTCTTGAATCCTAAACTAGTTGCATCCTTACAGTTTAAAACTTAAATCTGGCCAGGCGCAGTGGCTCATACCTGTAATCCTAGCACTTTAGGAGACCAAGGCGGGTGGATTGCCTGAGCTCAGGAGTTCGAAACCAGCCTGGGCAACACAGTAAAACCCTGTCTCTACTAAAAATACAAAAAAATTAGCCAGGCATGGTGGCATGTGCCTGTAGTCCCAGCTATGTGGGAGACTAAGGCAGGAGAATGGCTTGACCCAGGAGGTGGAGGTTGCAGTGAGTCAAGATCGCGCCACTGCACTCCAGCCTGGGTGACAGAGCAAGACTCCGTCTCCAAAAAAAAAAAAAATTAAATCTATACCTTTTTGGAAATGTTATAGGTTCTGAATCTCTAAAATGTGCTTGAGGTTTCAAACAGTGCACATATTCTTCCCAAACCAAGAGAAAAACTCAAGATTTTGTTTCAGATCTTTACTTGGAAGAAGAGTTTGTTTTATGAAATCGTGGCATAGAATAAGCTACCCCAGGGTCTGGGCTACTGTGTGTTGGTTCGGCAATAGTGTAGGCTGCCTCTCATGATTCTATGAGTTGCTTTTGGGTGTAGATTCTCTCTACTTCTCCATCTCTCCTGATTTATTTAACAAGTTTTGAACTAGTCATAGACTCTTCCACTGTGTTCATCATTTTATTCAATAAATATTTGAGCACCTCTTAAGTGGCAGGTATTATGAGATGCTTCACATTTCCTGTCTTGAGTTTGTCTAGCCTTACACTGATTTTCTATTCTTGTTCTTCTAATGCTTTTGCTGTGTCTGGATTGTTTGTATAATTTTTTATTATGAATGTCTTCCTGTCTCTCATGGCATCTCTCTCGTGGTGCTGTTTGATTTTTGTCCCCTCTTCCTCAGATAGCAACTGAGCAGGGTATGAATGGGGAATTTAGTGCATGTTTTGGGGAGGGGTTATTGATTTTTCTATATTGTCAGTTTATGGGATCTTAAAGGCTACAGTGATTAAATTGCTCATAAAACCTGCAGACACCACAGATGGCATTTGCGTAAGGACTTCTAGTATTACGAACTAGCTGGTATGCTCTAAGACAAAAGTGGACAAGAGCCTTATAATATGAGTGTTGCCTAAGGGCAGTCTTTTGTCCAAAATCCGCCTGACCTATCATTATCCATTTCCAAGATAGCTGAATTCCGTGAATCTAGAAGATATTCAAGATCTTCTGTCCTACCACTGTCTCAAATTCACTTGGAAACCAAATTACTATTCATCTTTATGGTCACCAAATGATTCTGTTCAGTTCTTTATATCCAGCCATTCTGTCTTGTGCTGTTATTCAGCATTATATTTTAATATCCAAGGTCATTGTTTGCCCTGTGATTCCTTTACTGGATCATTCTCTATTTCTTGGGTTTGGAGGTGGAGTATGAAGATAATTAGGGGAATACCATGTACTTAGTGAAATTATATCTAATGAATTGCTACCAAAGTTCACGTATAGTGAGATGTCCAGAATTGTATAAAAGCAGCAGATTTTAGGGATACTGGTCCCTCGGTAGATAGTGATACATGGTTCCAGGTAGACACTAAGTGTTTAAGTGTTTTGTGCTGTGTGTGGTGTACACCCCACCGTGTATTTGACAAAAAATGAGTATCATGCTTTCCCTGCTGAAATGCATGAACCCCTTTCTCCATCGTTACTTCTCAAACTTGCATGTACTTCTGAATCATTTGAAGATTTAGTTCAGATGAAGATTCGTATTTATTAGGTCTGGGGTGGAGCTGGACACTGCATTTCTCACAAGCTTCCCAGTGATGCCATTGCTGATTTGCAGAAAGCAGGGGAGTAGCATAGCTCTAAATCACTTCTGTTTTGCTTTGAGTACAGGTGCTGAATCGATTCTCCTCGGCCCCTCTCATTCCACTTCCAACCCCTCCCATTATTCCAGTACTACCTCAGCAATTTGTGCCCCCTACAAATGTTAGAGACTGTATACGCCTTCGAGGTCTTCCCTATGCAGCCACAATTGAGGACATCCTGGATTTCCTGGGGGAGTTCGCCACAGATATTCGTACTCATGGGGTTCACATGGTTTTGAATCACCAGGTAAGAAAGACACTTAATGGAAAACTTACTCCCTTTTTCTCATTATCAAAGACTAATGTTAGATATTAGTCTTTGATAAATAAAATTAGTCTTAGATAAATTACTTACATCTAATTAAAAAGTACTACATAGTCACTGTGCAGTGACATTTGGCTAAAGAGAAGGAAAAAGAAAAAAAAGTACATAGTCCTCAGTTACATACTGAGTATTTAAGGAAAGATTTAACTGTAAATACAAGAGGTCTTTAGAATGAGCTGAAAGTAATGTTATCATTAATATAATAATTCAAATTCAGCTTTGATTCCTTTATCGCATATATCCATCACATTATCAGTAGCAGCAAGTAGGCACCACATATATTATCAGTCTTGATACAATTTTTCTTATTGCAGCTATTCAGCTCAGCAGCTCTGCTATGGTGTTACAGCAATCATGGATGATATTTTACCAAATAAGCATATCTGTGTTCCAGAATATTTTGTATCCATAGGCTGTTTAGAAATGGCTTGTGTCATGTTTAATATATACATGTTAGATATCAAATTACATTCAGTAGGAAGCAAAGTCGGTGAGGACTTAATATTCATACCACCAGGAAGAAGTGTGTGTGGGTCATAATAGGCTCTCAAATGCATTAATGAAGGAATTGCTAGAAGCCTGCATCAAAATCTAACTGAATTCTTCAGTAGGCAAATGTAAAGTATTTCCTGGATTATTGTCACATGTTTTCTGATTAAAGAAAATTATATTTGCTAGAAAATTTAACAGTATTTTGTGCTGTCATAAGGAGGATAAAATTCTACAAACCCTTAAGCCAGGTAGTTCTAATTGAAACTTTGGAACTCTTTATTAAATGCAAGGCTGTATTAATTTTTGAAAATGCTTTCTGAGGATTAAGGGTTGAATATAGGCTTATATTGGAAATACTGATTTTTTTTTTTCCTAAATTGCTAATTTCTTATGTTTTCTTTTCACTTGGAGATTTGTTCACTTTCATAACTGTTATCTTGTCTCACTAGAAAGCATATACCATTGGATACGAGGAATCTGAAAACATCCTGAGCCCTTGCCTTCTATACCAGTTTTCTACATCAGCGCATGCTCATTCTAAATCTTCAGTCAATATTACACAACTTTTATCTGAGCCTCTCGGCATGCTTCACTTTAAATAAAATTGCCCACATTTAAACATCACCAGGGAATTATTTGGTTTCTTTACTGAGTCACCACTTCTAATAACCCAGGGCCATTACTCTTTGATTAACAACAGTAGACAGATTTGTCTCTCTCTGACCCATGTGACCTATTGTGATTACACTTGGTAAAAGGTTCTCAGATGATGGACATGCTCTTAGCTGCCTTAAAGATATTAGGTTTCCATCTTGGACTGGGTTTGTTGCTAGTTTCCCTGGTATGGTAACTCTAATGGTAACTTGCATGGTATAATTTCACAGTCCTTAAGAGACTTTTTGAGAAAACCATAAAATAAGAAAGTAGTCCTATAAGCTGATTGTGTCTTTTTCTCCCCCATAAAACATTCATGCTCCATAAAACTAAGGTGTTTTAGCTCTGTGAAACAGAAATCTACAGGTTTGCTTTGAAGTAGGAGATTTTAGCAAGCTATTACCAGTAGAAAATGTTTATTAGTAACACCTGTTTGACCAAGGTGGTGCTGTCAGAAAGGAGGTGAGAGAAGGGCTCCCAAGCAAAGCTGATGATACAGCCATCACTGGGCCTTGCAGTTCCAGGCCACATTCCAACCTAGGCCTCGGAGACGAGGAAAGAGTGAAAGGGATATGCCAGGTCAGTGACTGATGGGAACTGAGAGCCGAAAGAACACTGTTCAGTTTCCTGCAGGAGGGTACCTGAAATTCCAGTGCTGGTTCTGTTGCTAGCTTTTCTCAATCCGTGAGATTTAATTGAATTTTTTAGAAGAGAAGAAAAACTAATATACCATCACATATTTTGAAAACGCAGTCATAAGGAGACCCTTTTAAGACCTTGTATATCTGATACTAATTAACAGAAGTGAAAAAGGCTCATTTTCAGCTATGAGCTCTCAAAACTGTTTCTTAAAGGTGTTGTTGGCCATTCTGGTGATCAGGTGATTAAATGTAAGTCAGGTTTCAGTAGATCACACCGTCACCCGGATTTTATGGCTAAAATGTCTGTATTATGGGTGATTGTTACTTCTCATGTTTTGTAAGCAACCATTTCCTTGTTGAAGGAGACAGTCTCCTTTTGTTTTTATTCTTCCCCCACACACTCAGGGCCGCCCATCAGGAGATGCCTTTATCCAGATGAAGTCTGCGGACAGAGCATTTATGGCTGCACAGAAGTGTCATAAAAAAACCATGAAGGACAGATATGTTGAAGTGTTTCAGTGTTCAGCTGAGGAGATGAACTTTGTGTTAATGGGGGGCACTTTAAATCGAAATGGCTTATCCCCACCGCCATGTAAGTTACCATGTAAGTTTTTCTTGGGTCTTGGCGCTACTCTACGCTATATGCTGGTAGGTGCTTAAGCTGCTTTCATAACTTTCTGTGCCCCTGGTTCTTTCTGAGGCAGGTGAGGTGGTTATGTAAGGCTCTCCCATCTGTAATCGGTAATACGTGGTAATCATTTAAGACCTTGGTTGTGGACACCCATAATTAGAGATGCTACAAAAACTTCCTTTCAAATGATATTTCTGCTTTTCCAGTGATAAGCACTTGATTTCTGAAGCTTAGTGTGCTCCAGATAAGCACTGACTCTGGGAGGCAACCTGGCTATATAGATATTTTAGTATGCATTTATAAATAAAATAAGTATGGCTGGATTCTTTTTCTTTTTTTAAAACATACTAACCTTTAAGAAAGGCAGTTTGATGCACATGTTGCATTTAACTTTTTGAGCATCAAGAATTTTTTGAACATTGTTGAGCATTTCTATTGCTCTCCAGGATATCTGGAATGAGCAAGTTAGCCAAAAAATAAAAATAAATGCGTAAATAAATTAGCCAAAGTTTCCATTGGATCACAGGATCAGTGCTTAATTTCAAGCCATGCTCTTGCTCATTGGCACCTGGGTGCAAGCCATCTGGAATCCTGCTTGAGGGGAATAAGCCCTGTAGTCTAGAGACCAAGTTCTAGTTAGTGAATGAGGAACATACAGGGATCTGATGTTAAAATTTGAGTCTTTTACACAATTTCTCCTCTAAGTAAGATGTACCTTCTTAGGCCTGTTGGGTATGTTTAAAGTATCCAGTATTTGGCATGAAGTTCTAAGACAGTAAACTGGATTATATACTTGATTCCAATAAAGTGGGGGTTTGGGCACCTCACTTTCTAATAAGATGGACCTATACTAATAACCTTGTTTGGTAAAGTATTATTTGTAGAACATTCAGTGGGGCTTAATCCTTTTTTTTCCTTTGAATTTCTAAATGCTAATATTCCATTTACCTGCTGCTTGCTGTTGGTGAATATCTTAGAGTTGATCATTAATGAGTATGAAATTTTAGAAGTTTATAATTGGGTTAAGAGATCTTATATATCTCCAAAAAAAAAATTCACATAAGAATATAATTCTATACCTTTGATTACCTTTAATACTTACCAAAAATGATGACAAACATTTAGCCATTGTCTCTTTAGTAGAAGAGTTTAGTTTTTAAAAAACAAAATTCCAATTTTTACATAACTAATACCTGTTCTACTGGACTTTTTTTTTTTTTATGCCAGCATACTTTAGGTGGTTGCCTAGTTAGTTCTACAATATCCACAAAACTTACAAAAATTGCTATTTTTTTTTAATGGAATCTCACTCTGTCACCCAGGCTGGAGTGCAGTGGCACGATCTTGGCTCACTGCAACCTCAGCCTCCCAGGTTCAAGCGATTCTCCTGCCTCAGCCTCCAGAGTAGCTGGGACTACAGGTGCGTGCTACCATGCCCAACTAATTTTGTATTTTCGGTAGAGATGGGGTTTCACTATGTTGGCCAGGCTGGTCTCAAACTCCTGACCTCATAATCTGCCTGCCTTGCCTCCCAAAGTGCTAGGATTACAGGCGTAAGCCACTGTGCCTGGCCCAGAAATTGCATATTTTAAAAAAAATCTAGGCCGGGCACAGTGGCTCAAGCCTGTAATCCCAGCACTTTGGGAGGCCGAAGCGGGTGGATCACAAGGTCAGGAGAGCAAGACCATCCTGGTCAACGTGGTGAAACCCCGTCTCCACTAAAAATACCAAAAAATTAGCTGGGCATGGTGGTGCATGCCTGTAATCCCTGCTACTCAGGAGGCTGAGGCAGGAGAATTGACTGAAACCAGGAGGCGGAGGTTGCGGTGAGCCGAGATCGAGCCATTGCACTCCAGCCTGGGTAAAAAGAGCGAAACTCCATCTCAAAAAAAAAAAAAATCTAATCTCAAGTACTAAAGCAGTTAAGTAGTTATTCCCCACTGAAGAGTTTCTTGTTAAATTTGACAAAAAAATGTTACCAAAATCTTCTTGATATTTTAAAGTTTGTTACCTTACTTTATTAAAAGGAACATTTTATGATTAACTTCATGTTTGTAGTCTGTGCATATATGCTACTCTCCTTTAGATATATAAGAGCAGCCATCCTTGACTGGGCACAGTGGCTTACGCCTATAATCCCAGCACTTTAGGAGGCAGAGGCAGGTAGATCACCTGAGGTCAGGAGTTTGAGACCAGCCTGGCCAACAAGGTGAAACCCCATCTCTACTGAAAATACAAAAAATTAGCCAAGAGTGGTGGTGCGCCTGTTGGGAGGCAAAGGTTGCAGTGAGCTGAGATCATTCCACTGCACTCCAGCCTGGGTGACAGAGGAAGATTCTGTCTCAAAAAAAAAAAAGCTAGCCTTTTGTTTGAAGAATGCCCAAAATATCTCATCTCAGCCTGATCTATTTGATTATCAAAAATTTCTATCTTTGCTTTGAAGCTGAACAGAGTACCTACTATGTGTGTTTGTCTTATTGGTGTGAGTCACTCTCCTGTAATGAATTGCTTGATAATTTTGAAATCAGAATATGAGCACAGGCTGTGTAACTTTCTGTAAGACTTAGGTGCCTAATTTTGTATTGTTGGTCTTTTGGTTCTTCAAGTCCAGGGATTATAATTTAAAAGTTTATCTAACATTTAGCACAGTTTCGATGAGTATGAAAGAAGCACCCAAGTTAAATATGAGATCAATATGTTCGTCTTTGGTCTATATGCCCATGTTTAGCTTGCTGTCTTATTCATCTCCATGGGAATGTAGAAACTCATAAGAACAAAAGACAATTTGAAGTCAGCTTGGAGATTTTCATGGGAAAAAGTTACCCCTTGGGCCTCTGCTGATTGCAGAATATGGTGGTTCTAGGTATGAAGCTTAGTCAGGGAACCCATATTCTTTCAGCATCTCAACCTAACTCTTCTGTTGGGTATAGATGACCCAGATAGTTGTATTTATCCCACAGGTGAAAGCTAGTGACCAGCCGCTGGTCTTCTGTTTTTAAACCTGAAAGATGGTGGATGACCAAAAGACAAAGGAGTTAGGGCCCAATTTTTAATTTAATCTGGGCCAGCTTTTTATTAGTTGACTCCCAGGAAAACTTAGGCATCATTTCCTGGGGACTATTTCCCAGGTTGCATTTTTTTCTTTTTAAAGATCTGAAAATAAAAATTAGCATCCAAGCCCATCATGCAGGTTGCCTTTAGGTGAGAATAATGCAGAGTTGATCTACTCAGTCCTTTTCGGTCAGTTCCTTCTGGCACAGTCTATGCTTTGAACTAGTACACAGTCGTGGCCACGAGAAGTGTATCACAACACTTTTCATTTGATGCTGTACTGATGGGTAGATAACAAGATGGAATAGAAGCATAATTTAAAATTTAAAATACCTAGTAGCCTCTAGTTTGAAACTTATTCTAAATGTCAGTTCCATGTTTCTTTGCTCTGAGAGTTGGTTTGTAGTAACTGGCACTCAGCATGAGGGAAAACATGGTGTTGTGAAATGGTTGAGAAGACATGAAAATCCACTTGATGCTGATTTTTCCAAATTTCAGGCTAAGAACTCTTTTAGGTTGACAGGTGGTGGCGTTTGGAATTAATTCTATGTGTTAATTGTGTAATCAAAAAGAAATTGCTTGGGATGGCATAAAGAACTATGGTCTCTTTCTTTAAAATATATAGCTGTAACAGTGACACTGGTTTTAGAGCTAGCACGCACATGTCAACCGTTACAAACGTGGCTCAAACGCTCTCTCTTTGCTTATCTAGGCCTGTCTCCTCCCTCCTACACATTTCCAGCTCCTGCTGCAGTTATTCCTACAGAAGCTATTTATCAGCCCTCTGTGATTTTGAATCCACGAGCACTGCAGCCCTCCACAGCGTACTACCCAGCAGGCACTCAGCTCTTCATGAACTACACAGCGTACTATCCCAGGTAAGGCTCTGAGAGATGTGGATACCAGGGGCAGAAACAAAGGACTCCTTTGATAGCCAGTGCCCAAGCTCACAAAACAATGTTGTCTGCCATGTTGAAGGTTAGCATGGCAGCCCACAGCCTCTGGTCATATCTCTGATCAAGAAGGTTATTTCAAGACGAAGCAAAACAAGTTTAGTTTTTAACTGTATACTGACAGCATGATCTTTTAGATCGCCTATGGTGTACAGCTTTTCTTTCTCACTCCTCCTGTCATAGGACCCTAAGTGAGTAGTGCAGTAATCACTGCAGTAGGGTGGCAGTATCAGATGAATGAATCATAAAGCAGGAAAATTCATAAGAGCAATGGTATATATGAATTCATGTCACTGCACAGTGAATAAAAACTGTTGCTGTAAATATTCCAGGGCTTATATTCTTTTCCTTCTAAATCTTTAAGCAAATCTATAAACCAGCCAGGCGCGGTGGCTCAAGCCTGTAATCCCAGCACTTTGGGAGGCCGAGGCAGGTGGATCACGAGGTCAAGAGATCAAGACCATCCTGGTCAGCATGGTGAAATCCCATCTCTACTAAAAATACAAAAAATTAGCTGGGCATGGTGGCACGTGCCTGTAATCCCAGCTACTCAGGAGGCTGAGGCAGGAGAATTGCCTGAACCCAGGAGGGGGAGGTTGCAGTGAGCCGAGATCAGGCCATTGCACTCCAGCCTGGGTAACAAGAGCAAAACTCTGTCTCAAAAAACAAAAACAAAAAACACAAATCTATAAACCTAATCACTAAATAGAATTAGATTATTTCGTGTTTTCTTGGAGTCTCTATATTTTAAGTCTGTCTTTTTAGCTGTGCTCAGTTTCTGGGGCATAGCATACTAGGGTATAATGGACAGAATATTGTCAGTCTGGGAGTTGGGAGACTGCAGTGTTAGCTTCTTCCCAAGCTATTTAGACAAAATATTTTGAGTGCATACACGAGCATGTAAGTGAGGCTTTTAGTAAGTGTCTTGGACCTAACCTGTCTGATCCTACAGTTACGTTGCATTGTATTTTTCTTCTCTATCCAGTATAGAGTTTTCTATTATTTCGTTAGGAGTTTTTAAAAACATTAATGCTATTAAAAATATTCTTTATTCTACTGGAGAAGAAAAATAAGAAAAAGGCTGTGACAATTGTCAGCCAACTCTCTTTTGAAGGTTTAAAAAGGATGAGAAGCACGAGTAACTGTTCATGATGGAATACTGTGCCAGACACTTAGCCTAACCCCAATCTGCCATCCTTTCTGGACCCTGTGATAATGGCTTACGTCATCAGAATGTCAGGAATGGAATCCTTTGTGCCTCTGAATGTCTGCCAGAGTTCTTGTACCTGTAGTAAAATTGTAGAATATCTGCTTCCATCACTACCTGCCGTCTGAGCAGTGGTACAGGAAGGAGTTTCTTGGAAATGAAACCATGAATCTTGAATTGAAGCCCCAAAGGCAGAAGGAACTCACATTTATGGCTTAATAGCTCCTATAATATTGGATCTGGGCCTGTAGGTTAATTTTTTTTTCTACCAGTTGTTTTAAATTTTGTAATGTGCTCATTATTAAGTCTTGAGTATAGGAGTATAGTGTGTAAAAGACTTCCATTTTATGCACCTCTGAGTTTAGAAGTAATCATTATTAACGCTAGTAATACATACACATGTGTGCTTCCAAATAATGTGGCATCTTAACATATATTGTCTAGTTGTTCCTTGTTCTTTTTTCAAAACTGAAAAATGTGTCAGTGACTTCTGTGTGTATTTTCCTCATTCTTGTAACTTCCTTATAATGTCCAAAGAGTAAAAAAATCATAATTTAAGTTTCTTTATTTGTAGACCTTGGTACTTTTGATTTTTCTCTATTAAAGCTCATGTTAATGTTTAAACACTTGATTTTCTCTCTCCCCCTCTTCCTTTCTCCCCCTCTCCCCCTCTTCCCCTCTCCCCCTCTCCTCTTCTCAATCTCATTTTTACCCCCACTATAGATGGGTTTTGCCCAGGCTGCTCTCAAACTCCTGGGCTCAAGTGATCCGCCTGCTTCGGCCTCCCAAAGTGCTGGGGATAGAGGGGACATGCTTACATTTCTGTAGGACACTTTTACAGACGTGGAATTTTAAAATTGAAGGTCATGTGCATTATATTTACACTAATACTTCCAATACTTCCAATCCCCTAGAGTGTTTTTATTTTACATTTCCCCGCTTTTAGTGAAATTACCCATATAACAACATGAAAGTATTCAAACATGGGAATTATATGCTCTTCTTTATGCTGCAAATCTGATATGATTAAAAAAGCATATGCCAAAGATATTTTATAATTTTGATAAACAATTTCTAACCTTAATAACTATTGTGTGTTTGAGGCTATTAAAAACCTTCATTATGTAAATGCTCAAGTATGTTTTGGTCTCTACTCTGATAAGTGGATTCTAGGGATATTATTAATCAAAAGCTCTTGTGTTTTTCTTTATTTTAAAATTTCCTCCATTAAAAAAAAAGCCGTAAGTGATGAGTTATGCCTGTAATCTCAGCACTTTGGGAGGCTAAGGTGGGAGGATCACTGGAAGCCAGGAGTTTAGACACCAGCCTGAGTCTCAAAGTGAGACCCCATCTCCGCAAAAAATAAAAATAAAAAAACTGGCTGGGCAGGGTGGCTCATGCCTGTAATCCCAGCACTTTAGGAGGCCGAGATGCGCAGATCACTTGAAGTTAGGAATTTGAGACCAGCCTGGCAAAGATGATGAAACTCAATTTACTAAAAGATACAAAAATCAGCTGGGCATTTTTGGTGGGTATCTATAATCCCAGCTACTAGGAGGGTTTAGGCAGGAGAAGTACTTGAACCTGGGGGGCAGAGGCTGCAGTAAGCCAAGATCCTGCCACAGCACTCCAGCCTGGGCATCAGAGTGAGACTCCATCTCAAAAAAATAAAAATAAATGTTCCAGGCGCGATGGCTCACACCTGTAATCCCAGCACTTTGAGATGCCTAGGCGGGCAGATTACGAGGTCAGAAATTAGAGACCAGCCTGGCCAATATGGTGAAACCCCATCTCTACTAAGAGTACAAAAATTAGCCAGGTGTGGTAGTGCATGCCTGTAGTCCCAGCTACTCGTGAGGCTGAGGCAGAAGAATCACTTGAACCTGGGAGGAGGAGGCTGCAGTGAGCCGAGATTACACCACTGCACTCTAGCCTGGGCAACAGAGCAAAACTCCATCTCAAAAAAAATAAACATAAGCAAGGCTGTCACCACAGACATTTTACCTGAAGAGCAGGTAAAATGAGAGTATGTATCCCTCACATGGTTTTTGTTTACTCTGGGATTTTCACCCCCTTCTCTCCCTCAGAGGATGGTTTGAATTAACCAGTGATCCCTACCTTAGCCTCAGGCAGAAAAGAACTGGAAGGGCTTTCCATTCTTGTCCTCTCTGATTATCAGTACATAATCACTTATATCACATCTTTTCTCTTTCATTACCTCAAGCCCTACCTTTTCTTCTGACTATTTTTCTCAGAAGAGAATATTCCTCTTTGCATCAAAGCTGTTGCATATGTGAGAGACATGCTGATTCTTCACAGACAAAATGGCATGCCTTTCATATGGCACCATATATTACAAGTAACATCATTTTGTTTTTTGAGATGTAGCATGGCTCTGTCACCCAGGGTGGCGTGCAGTGGCACTACCATGGCTCACTGCAGCCTTGATCTCCCAGGCTCAAGCAGTCCTCCCGCCTTAGCCTCCCAAGTAGCTGAGACAACAGGCATGCACCACTGCCCTGTGCTAGATTTTTGACTTTTTGTGTAGATGAGGTCTCACTTTGTTGCCCAGGCTGATCTCAAAGTACTGAGTTCAAGCAATCTTCCCACCTCAGCCACCCAATGTGCTGGGATTATAGGTGTAAGCCACCACACCCAGCCAAGTAACAACATTTTGAGCTGACAAAGGAAGCCCATGAAGTTTTACTTTTTTAGATGAGTGATACAGTCAGAAATAAACTGTGCATACTCATATAAAAGCTTTATGGTGAGGAATAACCATTTTCTTTCTTGGGATAATCATTTGTTGTAAAATTAGCTTTTGTTCTAACAAACGAATATGTATGTGTTTTTCGATCTTCAATTTGTTTTGTTGTATAGTGTTAATTGTGTTCTGTCCTGGAATTCATGTAGTTGAACCAGAAGAATATCAAGCCTCTGAGAGATGCTTACAATTTTCCTATTTTAAACTTGCCCTTCTTATTCCAGTTTACTTTTTTAATTGAAATTTGTGTTGAGATAAGTATAGATTTACATGCAGTTGTAACAAATAATACTTAGAGGTCCCCTGTACATTTTGCCTAGTTTATCCGAATGGTAACATATGGCAATCAGTTTACTTGCTAATTTTCTTGTTGCAAGTGTTCTGATAGGACCAAGAATAAAAAGAGAATTCTTGATTTAAAAGTTTTCTTACAAGTTAAATATTTAGTATTACAAATGCAAACAAGAATTTAGCATCCAGTGAAATTATGCTAGGAATAATAGTAATAGTGGGCCAGGCGCAGTAGCTCACACCTATAATCCCAGCAATTTGGGAGGCCAAGGCAGGTGGATCACTTGAGGTCAGGAGTTCAAGACCATCCTGGCCAACATGGGAAACCCCGTGTCTATTAAAAGTACAAAAATGAGCCAGGCATGGTGGCGCAAGCCTATAATTCCACCTACTCGGGAGGCTGAGGCAGGCATATTACTTGAACCTGGGAGGCAGAGATTGCAGTGAGCAGAGATCGTGCCACTGCACCCCAGCCTGGGTGACAAAGTGAAACTCTGTCTCTAAATAAATAAATACGGTAGCCAAAAAAAAAAAAAAAAAATTCAAAAATAGTAACTTTTGTGAATGTTCCTATCTGGAAATTGCTTTCCATTACATTGCCAAGGTGCCCAAATGTCCATGGATCACAGTGGATTTTACTTGCTTCCTAACCTAGATTTTAAATAAAAATACTGCTTTTTAAAAGGTCATTTTTCCTACACCTATAAAAGGATCAGCTGTGTTATTTTGTACCTTCAACTGAGCAATAAGACTACTTTCAGCAGGGCGCGGTGGTTCACACTTGTAATCCCAGGCACTTTGGGAGGCTGAGGTGGGTGGATCACCTGAGGTCAGGAGTTCAAAGCCAGCCTGGCTAACATTGTAAAGCCTGTCTGTGCTAAAAATACAAAAATTAGCTGGGTGTCATGGCTTGCACCTATAATTCCAGCTATTATGGAGGCTGAGGCACGAGAATTGCTTGAACTCAGGAGGTGAAGGTTGCAGTGAGCCAAGATTGTGCCACTGCACCCCAGCCTGGGCAACAGAGGGAGACAGAGTCTCAAAAAAAAAAAAAAGCCACAACAAAAAAAAAACAAAGCAATGGGCTAGGAGCAGGTAGTCAAACCAAAGGAAGATTGAATGGAAAAATTCCTAATTTTGAAGGAAAAGGTATCATAACTTACCAGGGAAATGGAATTTTTCTTTACATTGTGTTTGGAAGAAAGCTTTACATATGTAGGTTATTTTATTTGTTTGAGACAGAGGCTCCCTCTGTTGCCTAGGCTGGAGTGCAGAGGTAAGATCTCATCTCACTGCAACCTCCGCCTTCTGGGTTTAAGCAATTCTCCTGCCTCAGTCTCCCGAGTACAGGTGCCCGCTACCTCGGCTATTTTTTGTATTTTTAATAGAGAAAGGGTTTTGCCATGTTGGTCAGGCTGGTCTCGAACTCCTGACCTCAAGTGAACCACCAAGGCTGGCCTATGTTACCTATATATGTACAGAGGATATTAAGTGCTGCGGTGGAGGAAGTCTTTAACAACTTTGTACTATATTAGTTCATGTGTTTCATTCAGCAATTTCCTAACATGATCTTGGTGCAGCTTACTGAAGGAGCCTTGGCTGTGGTCCTAAGTAATTAATGTCTTTGCAACTGTGATGCTCTAGCAGTTTTTGGATACAAGCCTTTGGAAAAGCCCCTCTAATATTATTTTCTTCCCCTTCATTTCCTCATATCCCTTCAGCTCTTTATTTGATGTGATACAGTCTCCAACACTGTAGGACCTTTGAATACACTGTTACATTGACTTGCTTTATTGTCCCTAACCCTTTGGTTCTTTTGTGGTCCTGTCAATTTTTGAACTTTTGTATCTTTTGAGTAGAAGTTGCATTATTGACACCATGTATGTATGATATGTTAATAAATACTGGCACTTAAGAATCTGAAATGTAAAGGTATATATAATGGGGGTAAGAATCTAAAACAGTGACATTATTGACCATAACTTCAGATGAGTTACTGGTTGGCATAGCTCTTTTTTATGGACTCCTTATTCTTATTTGGCATATGGTTAGAAAATTTCATTTTATATACATGATTTTTATTACAGCTTTGAGATAATTTGATGAAATTTACCTATTTTAGATGTTGAGTGGTTTTTAGTGTATTTACAGAGTTCCAAAATTTACAATTGTAGAATAATTTTATAATCCAATCTTGAGGTAATCGTGTAATAGTCTAATTTTAGAATAGTATGCCACTCCTAAAAGAAACCTTATGCCCTTTAGTTAGAAACTCCCATTTACCTGTCCTCCATCTGTTCACTGACCTCACTCCACATCCCTAAACAACTGTCAGTCCATTTTCAATTTCTGTAGGTTTTTCTGTTCTAGATAATGTTTCCGTTTCATTCATATTGTGATATATATCATCCCTTTTATGGTGAAATAATCCATTCTAGAGCCATACCACATTTAGTTTATCCATTCATTGGTTGGTGGGTATTTAGAGTTGTTTACACTTTTTGGCTATTAAGAATAATGCTACTTCAAACATTTGCATTCATGTTTCTGTGTGGACATAAGTTCTCAGTTTTCTTGGGTATATACCTAAAAGTGGAATTGCTGAATAATACAGTAACTGTTTAGCTTTCAAGAAACTGCCAAGCTGTTTTCCAAAGTGGCTTCACCATTTGATAGTCCCACTAACAATATGTGAAGGTTCTAATTTCTGTAAATCGTTTCCAATTCTTATTGTCTTATTTTACTCATTTTCTTGGGTGTAAGTTTGCTATCTCATTGTGGTTTTGATTTACATTTCTTTAATGAGCACTGGTTTGGAGAATCTTTCCATGTGATTCTGAGCTATTTGCACATCTTTGGAGAAATGTCTACTCAAATTCCTTTGCACATTTTTAAATTGGATTATTTTCACTTATAAATGTTTTTCATATATTCTAAATATGAGATCTTATAAGATAGCATTTACAATATTTTCTCCCATCCTGTAGGTTGTCTTTTCATTTACTTAATGATAGTATTCTTTAAAGTCTAGAAGTTTTAAATTTTGATAGTTAATTTATTCCTTTATACTTTGGTGTGATATCTAACCCAAGGTCACAAAGATTTACTACTATGTTTTGTAAGTATTTGTAGTTTTAGCACTTAGAGTTAGGTAGAATTCAATTTTATTTCTTTTGTATGGTGTGAGGTAGGGGTCTAAAATCATCCCTTTAGGAAAAAAGTCATCCTTTTATGTGTGGATATTACATTGTTCCAGCACCATTTATTGAAAACACCTCTTTCCACCAAATTGTGTTCTAATAACTTATCAAAAATCTATGACCAGCTCTTTTTGTGCCACCATAATGGTACACATGAATGTCCTGACCAATGCTCTTAAGAGCATTAACAATGTCAAAATGAGAGGCAAACCTCAGGTTCTGAGAAGGCTGTACCCTAATGTTATTGTCTAGTTTCTCATTGATGATGAAGCCTGGTTACAATGGCGAATTTGAAGTCATTGAGATCACAGAGCTGGGGAAATTGTGAACCTCACAGGCAAGTTAAACAAGTATGACCAGCCTCAGATTTCATATGCAACTCAAAGGTCTAGAAAAGTGGCAGAATAATCTGCTTCCATGTCATCAGTTTGGTTTCATTATACTTACAACTTTGGCTGGTATCACAGACCATGAAGAAGCAAGATGAAAACACACAGGAGGGAAAACTCTGGGATTCATCTTCTTGATATAATACATACAAATAAAATGTCTCAACAGACAAAAAACTAATTGATCATAAGTATAAAGTTTTATTTATACTTTTTTTTATTCTCTCAGTTCTATTCCTTGGTTCCATATGTCTCTCCTAATGCTAGTACTATACTAGTGCTTGCTGTAGCTTTGTAGTAAGTTTTCAATTTGTGAAGAAAAGGTCCTCCTACTTTTTTTGTTGTTGACTATTCTGGATCCATTTTACTTCCATATACCTTGTAGGTTCAGTTTTGTCCATTTATATACAAAAGGCAGCTGGAATCTTGATAGCTATTGCATTGCATCTGTAGATCAATTTGGTCGTATGGCCATTTTAGCAATACAAAGTCTCGGCCAGGCATGGTGACTCACGCCTGTAATCTCAACACTTTGGGAGGACAAGGCAGGCAGATCACTTAAAGCCAGGAGTTTGAAACCAGCCTGGCCAACATGGTAAAACCCTGTTTCTACTGAAAATACAAAAATTAGCCGGGTGTGGTGGCACGTGCTTGTAATCCCAGGTACTTGAGAGGCTGAGGCACAAGAATTGCTTGAACCCAGGAGGCAGATGTTGTAGTGAGCTGACATTATATCACTGCACTCCACCCTGGGTGACAGCAAGAAGCAGTCTTACTTATGAACATGGGCTGTCTTCCATTTATTTAAATGATCTTTTTTTTTTTTTCTTAACAATATTCTCTAGTTTTCAGTGTCCTATAGTGAATGAAATTGTTTGATTTTTGGTTTATTGTAGTGTATAGAAATGGGATTGATTTATTTTGCATATTGATCTTATATAAACTTGTGCTGAACTGGCTTATTCTAGTAGTTTTTTAGTAAATTCTTTTTGATATTTCTACATATAAGTTCATATTTGTCTTTATCTTGTCATCTTTATAATGTAAATTATTTTTGCCGATTCTTATTTCTGTAACCCACAAAAGACCTTAAATTTAGAATTTAGGGGTTTTAGGCTGGGCTCGGTGGCTCACGTCTATAATCCCAGCACTTTGGGAGGCCAAGGGCAGGTGGATCACGAGGTCAAGAGATCGAGACCATCCTAGTCAACATGGTGAAACCCCGTCTCTACTAAAAATACAAAAATTAGCTGGGCATGGTGGTGCACACCTGTAGTCCCAGCTACTTGGGAGGCTGAGGCAGGAGAATTGCTTGAACCCAGGAGGCGGAGGTTGCGGTGAGCCGAGATTGAGCCATTGCATTCCACCCTGGGTAACAAGAGCAAAACTCTGTCTCAAAAAAAAAAAAGAAGGGTGTTTTTTTTTTTTGTTTTCAGACAGTCTCACTTTGTTGCCCAGGCTTGAGTGCAACGGATTTGGCTTACTGCAACCTCTGCCTCCTGGGTTCAAGTGATTCTCATGCCTCAGGCTCTGAAGCAACTGAAATCACAGGCATGTGCCACCATGCCTGGCTAAAGTTTTTCTGTAGTTTTACTAGAGACAAGATTTTACTATGTTGGCCAGGCTGGTCTCAAATTCCTGGCCTTCAGTGATTGTCTGCCTTGGCCTCCCAAAGTGCTGGGATTACAAGCATGAGCCACCATTTCTGGCTAATTTTTTTTTTTTTTTTTTTTTTTTTTTTGTATTTTTAGTGGAGATGGGATTTCACCATGTTGACTAGGTAGGCTGGTCTCGAACTCCTGGCCTCAAGTGATCTGCCCACCTTAGCCTCCCAAAGTGCTAGGATTACAGTCATAAGCCACTGCTCCCAGCCTAGAATTTAGGTTGATGGAAAATTCTTACTCTCATGCCCTGTCAAATAGATATATGACTTTTTAATTTTTTCTTATGGTTCCTTGTATACAGCAGGTAATTATCATTGTGAAAAATAAGGGTAAAATCCAAATTGTGTGTATTTAAGCTTCATCAGAGTAGATGGTACCTTAGATGCAGAATATAATTGTCATTTATGACCTTAAATTTCTAGTGGTGCAATGTTTACTTTGGCTGTTTTTATCTTATATTTTGAGAGTACCAGAGACCTCAGGGTTAATTTATAAAAGATCTTTAGGCAAACGGAATAGAATATGGCAGGACAAAGCTGTGAAAGTAAGTTGTATGCTGTGGAAATGACCGTTTATATCTAGTCGGGAAAAGTCTAAGTCACTAGTAATGGAATATGTGCAGAAGTCCTGACCGTCTTCGCGAATTAGACCGTATATCTGTCTGAGCAAACACCATCTTTGAGTGAACGCTAGTTGTATAGGAGGAAAGCAGTGAACCAGAAGTAAAGAGTTTGGCTGATTCCTATAACTTGGCAAGAGCTAACTTATATGACCTGTTGAGAAATTACTTAACTCTTCGTTTCTGTTTCTACCTCTGTAAAAATGAAGAGGTATGGCTGAAGAGTGGCTAATGTCCTACTCAGACCAAAAGTTCAGCATTTTTTCTTTCTCTAGTCTCATAGTTGCCCATAAATTGACTTGAAATCTTACATTGGGATCACTTCGCAGCCTTTAAAATATGTGTGTATCAATGTCTGGGTTTGGTTCTCTCGAGTTTCTTATTTTTAATTTGTTGGGGTAGTATCTCATACTAGAGAGTTGTAAAAAAAAAAAAAAAAAAAAAAACTCCCCTGGTGATTCTTACTTGCAAATTAGCTAATGACCACTGACTGCTTTATCAGCATAAAAGGTTAAGAACAACTTAATGTCAAGTAATAGTTTCAGTCTCCCATTATTTTTTAAATAATGAAATATGATGGTGATGGAAATAGCAAGAGTAAAGTAATGTTACAGCATTTTTATTGTTTATGAAGTAATCTTATATGTTAAGTCACTGAAGCTGAAGAGCAGTCCTGTGAAACTAGGAAAGTGCTGATCGCCCCCATTTAGCAAATGAAGGAATTAAGTGACTTGCTCAAGGTTATTGTGCTAATTAGAGACAGAGTCTGGGACTGGAGGCACATCTGACTCTATTCCTATTAAGCTATCTGTTAGGATTATGTATGATAGATAATCTCAAAGACTTTTGGTCCCTTCTTTATGTGTTTAATTATCTTTGAAATGGTACAATTACTAACTCAGATGAATAAAGTTTAATATTCCAAAGTTATGTGTCTATATTACTCTTTAGGCTAATGACTTAAAAAATTCCCTATATATTTTAAATTATGGTTTTTAATTATAGTAAACTATATATTATATGCATTATGTAATAAAAGTAATTTTTAATAATGGCCACCAATTGAGGTAGAAAACAGACTGGGTGGGAACAGGGTGAAACTAATTGCATAATATGGTAATGACTCAAGTTGTCACATCAAGTTGGGTGTTCACTTGGCGGCTCGTGTTCCCTGGAGGTTATGGTTGTAGATACACCAGAAGACCCATTCTTCAACTTTCTCCCTTGCGTTAATGGTAATTGATTTAATTTTTATGTATCCTTTCCAACTCCTCCCACTCCCATTTTTAAAAAGGCAGGAAAATATAACTTATGGGCACTATCATACTTTGATTCACTGTCGTACTTTTGTGCTGTTCCCATGCTCATATATGTCGGTAGAACAGTCTGTCCTTTGGTGCAATCACTTTGGATACTTTCGGTCTCCGTGGATGTGGTTTCCATTAGTTCTTTGTATGCGTGCCTCTTCATGCCTTACTGTTCCTGGTAGCTAGCTGGTGAAGCATCAGTGAGCTGGGCCTCGGAGGTGGTGCTTTGTGGTGGAGTTGATGGTGAGGCTTTCTTCTATCCTTCCTCTCCTCTTAAGAATCTCAGGGATGTGAGGAAGCCCTGTGTGTAATTCTGCAGTAATCTCACTGCCTTTCTACTTCTGGCTTTCGTGAAAATGTGAGACAGAACTGCTATGGTGTTCTCACCTGTCTTAGGAAAGACAGCTCTGAGAAGTATAAGAAAGGTCACCTTGAGAAATTCTGTTTTCTTAAGTAACTAATGTTTTACAGTAAGTATTCAACATTGTCTATTCTTATTGGTTCACTGTGCTTTCTCTCCCTTTAGCCCCCCAGGTTCGCCTAATAGTCTTGGCTACTTCCCTACAGCTGCTAATCTTAGCGGCGTCCCTCCACAGCCTGGCACGGTGGTCAGAATGCAGGGCCTGGCCTACAATACTGGAGTTAAGGAAATTCTTAACTTCTTCCAAGGTTACCAGGTCAGTAGCTTGAAGGAGAATAATCCTCAGTGCCCTTATTACTTAAGTTGATTTGCCTAAAGAATGCAGTCAGGAAAGAAACGGATTCTATGAAACTCGTGTGTGTATATATGCTAATGGATTTATTTATGGAAACAGAGTCACTGTTGGGGACCAAATTCAGACTCATCCCTTTGTCAAAAACTAAGGCTTTTCCATATCATCTTAAGTCTTCCAACTTAATCTGTTGGGTATTTTTTGAAAAGTGAGCTACTACTTTGGGAAAGCTCTTTAGGGCATATGACAGTATGAGTTTTCATTTAGAATAGGATTGGCTAAGGACATTGACTCAAAGTCAAATGTCAAATCCCTGACTAACCCAATAAGTAGTACTTAAACATGGATTTTAAAGGTGAGTATTTAAAACATGCTCAGAAGCCTCTGTATAACCAGAAGAAAAACATTGCCTAACTCCTAGGAGACTCAATGAGTCTTTAGGTGGTAACACCTAAGAATGAGCTGTCAGGTATTTGGCAAGCCTTTCATAAAATGATCTGGTATTTATTCTTGTGACGCTGATGTTTGCTCTTGGCAGTTTTTTTCTACTCTATTCTGTGTCCATCAGCTGTTCTCTCACGCTAAAGAATGAGATGATTTTTAGTAAGGATTCTTTAACAGTGAACATTGCCATCTCTTCTAAGCAGGTACCTTTCTTTCTACAAGTCACATAATTACCTAAGTCTTAAATTCCTTCTTTTCTGCCATGTCTAAAAAATAAATAACTTGTCTTTTATTGTACTAATTGCAAAAATTGTCCTCTTTCCTCCTGGATCTGAATGTTGCTTGAATCTTCAGAGTTGAGAAGCTGTTTTCAAGACAAGTCACATTCTAAAATAGCCTTTGAGCATTTTCAGGGCAGCATTACAAGGGTTGTGTCTGTAGAGGCTTTGATGATTAGAATGGGTTTACGAGCTTGGCGTCAATGAGTCATGGAGGATTGTGATCTCAGCTAGAATTACCTCAGGGGTGATGCTACTGGCCCAAACCTACCAAGTTACTGTTATTTTCTCAGGGACTTTTAAACATACAGAGGACACTTTCTGACAAAATCTATGGCTGATAGTGAAAGGCTGAAGGAAAGTAGAGGTCAGCAGATACTTACTCTTCTCTAAGCAATTTTGCTGTCTTTCGAAAGGGATTAGAAAGTTAAACTTCCTGTCGATTCTAAAAGGAAGATTTTACTGAAAGCTTATTGAGAAGGTTGCTTATTCTTACGGAGAAAATATTTTGACTTGTGTATTTTGTTTTTTCCATTGTTTTCCAAGTGAAGAAAGTTTTTAGTAGTCAACTGAATTAATTTCTTTTTTGTTTGACTAACTTTTACATTCACACTGAATACAATTAGGTAGTTTTATGTATAAATTAGTAATGAGTTTAACCTAAATTGCTCTTTAAGAGTGTCAGCCGGGCATGGTGGCTCACACCTGTAATCCCAGCACTTTGGGAAGCTGATGTGGAGAGATCACTTGAAGTCTGGAGTTCAAGACCAGCCTGGCCACCATGGTGAAACTCCATCTCTACTAAATATATAAAAACTGGGCTGGGTGCAGTGGCTCACACCTGTAATCCCAGCACTTTGGGAGGCCGAGGCAGGTGGATCACAAGGTCAGGAGTTCATGACCAGACTGGCCACGATGGTGAAATCCTATCTCTACTAAAAATACAAAAATTAGCCAGGCGTGGTGGTGGGTGCCTTTAATCCAAGCTACTCGGGAGGCTGAGGCAGGAGAATCACTTGAACCCAGGAGGCAGAGGTTACAGTGAGCCAAGATCATGCCACTGCCCTCCAGCCTGGGTGACAGAGTGAGACTCCATCTCAAAAAAAAAAAATGTCATGGCTGGCATTTGTGGGTATTTATTTTACCACAACCATGCAGTAGGGATTATTTCTATGTTTCTGACCAAAAGATTCACATTCCACAATATTGAAATAACTCTGTAGCAGTTTTTCTTTGTAACAACTTCTTTGAGCCATTCAAGGTTGGAATAGAGTTGTCTGGTATAACCAGAAACAAAGATTGTGCAATATTATTTCAATATTTCATCTCAAAGCATTTGGCCTTCATTTCTGAAGTGCTTGGAATTCCCTAACTGGATCAATGAGTTAGGATTATATAGGAACTTCAGTTATCTAATTCAACCTATCAAATTATTCTCATATCTTCTTCAGTAACTTGATCTTTGAGGCAGTCATAATGCATGCACTAAAAAATCTTTATACCTAACCCAATTTCATATCATTCTTACATAAAATGACTATTTTCTACTGTCTTGAAGAGTCCATGCCTTCTTGTTTCCTGGTCTCAGTTAAATTTACTATGGGGTTCCAGCTTCTTTAGATTTGGTAACCAAGATGATAAAATCGATGGATAACATTTTCTAAAAACTGGTTCATTTAAGGGTAATCTGTGTTCACCTAGCACATACTGCTGTTGCCAGCTTAATGGGAGGTTTTAATTTTATTTCTAGTTATTTTATATAATTATATAACAACTATAGAACTAAGCAAATAGGCAGGCAATAATTGGTTGAATAAATAAGATTTCCTTTTTTCTTTTTTTTTTGAGACAGTGTGTCACTCTGTTGCTCAAACTGGAGTCCAGTAGTGCAGTCTCAGCTCATTGCAGCTACCGTGCCAACCTCTTTTTCTCTTTTCTATCTATTCTGAAGCTGAAGAAATTTGATGGTCTCTGATTCTGTCTCTTAAAAATACATGTCTTAGGCTGGGCACACAGTGGCTCATATCTGTAATCCCAGCACTTTGGGAGGCCAAAGCAGGTGGATCACAAGGTCACGAGTTCAAAACCAGCCTGGCCAACATGATGAAACCCCCATCTCTACTAAAATACCAAAATTAGCCGGGCACAGTGGCATGCGCCTGTAATCCCAGCTGCTCGGGAAGCCAAGGCAGGAGAATCACTTGAACGTAGGGACAGAGGTTGCTGTGAGCTAAGATAACACCACTGCATTCCAGCCTGGGTGACAGATTAAGACTCTATCTCAAAATAATAATAATCCTGATGTAATAATGGCATATATAATTTTATAAATTATCTTTAAATGTAATTTTTAATGTATTTTCCCCCAACCTTCAACAAAATTTCTTACATAAAACTAGTCTAGTCCAGGCCCAGTGGATCACCTGAGGCCAGGAGTTCAATACCAGCCTGGCCAACACGGTGAAACCCCGTTTCTACTAAAATACAAAAACTAGCCAGCCACGGCAACACACGCCATGCTTTCTCTCCCTTTAGCCCAGCTAGTCAGGAGGCTGAGGCAGGAGAATCGCTTGAACCCAGGAGGTAGAAGTTGCAGTGAGCTGAGAATGCGACATTGCATTTCATCCTTGACAGAGCAAGATTCTGTCTCAAAAAAAACAAACTACCCTAAGTCTTCCATACTTCATCTGGGGTGGAGGTAAAGCCAGAAAGACCAAGGATTTACAAAGACAAACTACCATGAAAATACTCGGTAATGGGGATATCATTCTGGTCCTTAAAGAAACCTGTGTATCAAGAGGTCCCTGGTTTAAGAAAATTAAAAAAAAAAAAAAAAGAAAGAAAGAAACCTGTGTGTATAATTTAGATGATGGCCTTTCACACTGAATGGACCCTCAGGTATCCTTACATAAGTCCCTTAATATTTTCATTGGCTCTTTGCACAACCCTTTACTGTCAATGTCTTTTATATTTTCAATAAATGCTAGTTTTTGTTTCTCTTCAAAGTACTGACTTTATTCATTGTTTCTTTGGACCTCTCACTACTAACGGTTTTACTTGCTGCCCTATTGAATTAGATTGATATTACAAATACATCAAATGCTATCTAAAATTCACTGCATTTTTTAGAGATACTGGGTATTGATCTTATTGTACAATGTCTTGCAAATAACCAGTGCTCAAATATTTAATATTTAATCATACTTGTAGTAGCATGGGAACAGTACTATGTAAGATCTGAAGAAATTGGTCTCCTAAGTTCTTGTGGTATGCTGGTGTGTGTGTGTGTGTGTGTGTGTGTGTGTGTGTGTGTGTGTAAAATCCATGTTTTCAATCTAACACCCATCCTAGAAGGGATTTTCATTGTATTTAAACATGTTAAGAAGTAAAGATTTGAGTTAGTAGATATGTATATGGCTTGTATCAGTGTTTACTTGTTTCCTCCTATCTAGATGTCCTATACTATTGATGGTAGATCTATTTAGTTGAAATATTAACCATCCATAGTGACAGTTTGTCTGTCTTTTGATCCTGTTTGTTTTAACTTGCATTTTAGTATGCAACCGAGGATGGACTTATACACACAAATGACCAGGCCAGGACTCTACCCAAAGAATGGGTTTGTATTTAAGGGCCCCAGCAGTTAGACCATCCTCAGAAAAGAAGGTAAGGCTTTATGATGTACAAGTTAAATTATAATGGGCCAAACAAATAGACATCAAGATTCTGAAGGCATTTAGCAATCAACTAAGAGAGTCCTTCTTTTCTTTAGTGTAATGTAAAATATCAGATATCCTGGAAGGAATGGAGACTAGAATTAAGTTTGTCATGTAGGTACATATAATCTAAGCAACATTTATGGATGAGAGTTGTATGTTACTGTGAGCCAAGCGAAAACTTTTCCCTTTGGAAATTCATTTACTATATCTCATGTGGAGTATGAGTTGGGTATTTTTTTTTTAATTGAGGTAAAAATTATATAATCATTTAAAACTCATTTACAACTCAGTGGTTTTTAGTATATTCACAAAATCATGCGACTACTACCTCAATTTAGTTCTAGAACATTTTTGTCACTCCGTTTTCTCTCCCAATAGCTCCTGGCAACTAATATGCTTTCTGTCTCTACGAATTTGGCTATTCTAGATATTTCATATAGATGGAATCATACATGTGACTTTTTCTGTTCGTCCTTTTTTTTCCTTTTTTTTTTTTCTGGTCCATTTATGAGCTCATGTCCTTTTTTCTTTTTTAAAGGTTTACCCTTGTAGCACATGTTAATGCTTCATTTGTTTTTATGACTGAATAATATTTCACTGTATGGACGTGCCACATTTTATTTAACCAGTGATGGACGTTTTAATCAGTTCCACTTTCTGGCTATCGTGAATGGTGCTGATGTGGGCATTCATGTATAATTATTTGAGTATCTGTTTTCAATTCTCTTTGGTGTATATCCAGGAGTAGAATTCGCTGAGTCATGTACTGATTCTTTTGGATTGGGTACATTCTTTCCTGTTTCCTATTTTTTTTTTAATTGTTGTAAAATATACACCACAAAACAACAATTTTACAGTGTCCGTTCAGTAGCATTAAGTGTACATTCACATTGTCATGCAACCAGGTAGCGCCATGCAGCTCCAGAACTAACATTTTCTCAGGCTAACACTCCGTATACATGAAACAAGAATTCTCTATTCCTCCTCCTCCACAGCCTATGGTAACCACCATTCTACTCTGTCTCTATGAAAGTGACTATTCTAGGTAGTCATTTCTAAGTGGACTGATTGTCCTTCAGTAACTGGTTTATTTCACTTAGCTTGTGTTTAAGTAGATTTGGGCATACATTTAAATGTGCTTTAATCCAAAATGAATGGAAGGTTTTTGTTGCATGTCTTTTTCCTTTTCTAGAACTAAATGTAGAGGAAAGGAATCTTGATAAGTTTCTTCTATTTTTTTATTTTTTATTTTTTTTGAGATGGAGTTTCACTGTTGTTACCCAGACTGGAGTGCAATGGCACGATCTTGGCTCACTGCAACCTCTGCCTCCTGGGTTCAGGCAATTCTCCTGCCTTAGCCCTCCCGAGTAGCTGGGACTACAGGCGTGCACCACCATGCCCAGCTAATTTTTGTATTTTTAGTAGAGACGGGGTTTCACCTCGTTGACCGGGATGGTCTCAATCTCTTGACCTCGTGATCCACCCGCCTCGGCCTCCCAAAGTGCTGGGATTATAGGCGTGAGCCACCGCATCTGGCCTGATAAGTTTCTTTTAAAATAGTCTTCTAGATTAGTGTTTTGAATCCAGTTTCTACCCAGCCCCATTAATCCACAATCTTCTCTTCTCTTTTCTTTTTTTTTTTTTTTTTTGAGACAGTCTCGCTCTGTTGCCCAGGCTGGAGTACAGTGGTGTGATCTTGGCTCACTGCAGCCTCCGACTCCTGGCTTCAAGCGATTCTCCTGCCTCAGCCTCCCAAGTAGCTGCGACTACAGGTTCATGCCACCACACCTGGATAATTTTTTGTATTTTTAGTAGAGACCAGGTTTCACCGTGTTAGCTAGAATGGTCTCGATTTCCCGACCTCATGATCCACCCACTTCGCCTCCCAAAGTGCTGGGATTATAGGCATGAGCCAATGCTCCTGGCCCACAATCTTTTCTTAAAGGATACTGGCATTCTTTGCCCCTGCTCAGGAGATGTAGGGATATGTTCAGGAATTAATATTCCTTTTTTCATCATTTTTTATTATTAAGTTTGCAGAAGTTGGCTTGCTGGCATGTCATTTTCCAATTTTGTTAACATTTTCATGGCTGAGGACGCTGTTGGCTTTAACTGTTTTGATTCTGAATTGTAAATGAGGTTGCCAATACTCTGTCATCATTGAGAAATAAGAATTTGCATCTTAGCCTTTTGCTCCTAACTGTAGAAACCCCAGTTCTAAGTTGGAAGTGAAGATTTTTTGCAGATCTGTCTTTTTCAGTGAGGTTTCAGGATATCATGGTCCTACCAAGGAGTGTCACATATGGATGGTTTGCTGTGGTAATGGTTCTCTCTAGTCTTTGTCCTTGTGCTCAGAACACATTGTTCTAGCCTGTTGATATCCTCTTGGGTCCATATTTTCTTTCCTTGTGTTCATTATTCAATACAATGTTGTCTGTGAATTTGATTAACACATAGTCTATATTTTTAAATGAGTATATTGGATTAGAAATGGAAGCTTTTGACATTACACCAGAAATGTCCTGAACTGACTATGAACCATTACTCACAACCTCTAGTTTTCTACCCTATGTTTATATATTTGGAGTCATGACAGAATAACAGATCAGGTGCTGTGTTCAAATCCAGATGTCTGCATCTTCTCATCATAATAAAGTCAGGTTAATGTGCCTTTATATGACAAATTTTTAAAAATACAGATCTGACTGAGAGCAGTGGGTCATGCCTGGAATCTCCCAGCACCTTGGGAGAGACCCAGGTGGGCAGATCACTTGAGCCCTAGAAATTTGAGACCAGCCTGGGCCTATGGAGAAACCCTGTCACTACAAAAAATACAAAAAATTACCTCGGTGTGGTGGCATTTGCCTGTAGTCCCAGCTACTCAGGAGGCTGAGGTAGAGGGATCAGTTGATCCCAGGAGATCAAGACTTCATTGAGCCATGATTGCACCACCACACTCCAGCCTAGGTGACAAAGAGCAAGACCCTATCTCAAAACAAAACAAAAAGCATAGATCACTGTGTGAAATGCTTGGCATAATTTATCTTATTTAATTATCTTACAAACTCTAGGAGACAGGATTATAAAAGTATTGGGTGCTCATTGCAAAGAATTTGGAACAGAGAGACAGGTATAAAGTCACTAATAATCCTACCACCCAGAAGCAAGCGTAATAAATACTCCCTTTCATTCTCTTTGTTGTATACCTCAGGCAGTTTTGGACCTTGTTTCTTTCCCCTTAACCTTGTATTGTTATATATATATATATTTTTTTTCACAGCCTCCTTATCAATATCAAATTCATCATCATAATCGAGTGGCTCATGCTCTTGTAAGTCCTTATATCCACAGTTTCATTTGAGACCCACCATAACTCTGCAAGGAGGCATCAGGGTGCAGGTACCCATGGGCCCATTTGACAGATAAGGAAATGAAACCCAGCAAGGTTAGGCAACTTGCACAAGTCATACACCTGATGATCAAGCTGACAAAAAGATTCAGGCCTTCTGCCTTCACTCTGATTACCCTTTTCTGTTAACCAAACAGTAGTATGGTAGAGTACTTCCAGTAGGCTGCATGGTGATCACCAAGATATGTCTGTATCCTCTGATCCCTAGAACCTGTGACTCTTACCTTCTATGGAAAAAGCTGTAAGGAGATCCTTGATAGGAAAAGTAGATCATGAATTATCTCGGTGGTCCCTTGATACAATCAATTGTATTCCTATAAGAAAGAGGCAGTTGCTCATGCCTGTAATCCCAGCCTTTGGGAGGCTGAGGTGGGTGGATCATGAGGTCAGGAGTTTGAGACTAGCCTGGCCAACATGGTGAAACCCCATCTCTACTAAAAATACACAAATTAACTGGGTGTGTTGGTAGGCGCCTGTAATCCCAGCTACTCGGGAGGCTGAGGCAGGAGATTCCCTTGAACCCAGGAGACGGAGGTTGCAGTGAGCAGAGATTGTAGCATTGCACTCCAGCAAGCCAGCAATGTAACCAGGGAGGCAGAGATGAGAGAGCTGTTTACTCAGCCCAAGACTGTTCCCAGCTACCAGCAGCTGGAAGAGGCAAGGACCTGACTGCTCCCTGGAGCCACCAGAGATTGGGCAGCCCGGCCGACACTTTGATTTCTCACTTCTGGCCTCCAGAATTGTTAGAAAATGAATACTTCTTATTTTATGCCACACCTGATTTATGGTAACAACAGTCACGGGAAACTAACAGTATTTTTAAAAATATGTCCAGAGTGTGATCTCATGGCTGACTATAGGATCAGGTAAAGATAACTAACACCCACACTATTCTGTCTTCTCTTGCCTTATGCCATCTGCCCAGCTGACACACATTGACTATCCCTCTGAATCACTAGTAGTAGTAGTTATATTTGTAGGTAAGAACAGCTATGTTGTTGGTTTCAATGAGAAAAAGACTATCAAACTCTAATTAAAGAATCTGAGGCCAGGCACAGTGGCTCATGTCTGTAATACCAGCACTTTGGGAGGCCGAAGCGGGTGGATTTCCTGAGGGCAGGAGTTCAGGACCAGCTTGGCCAACATGGTGAAACCCCATCTCTACTAAAAAATACAAAAGTTAGCCTGGTGTGGTGGTGGGTGCCTGTGATCCCAGCTACTCGGGAAGCTAAGACGGGAGAATTGCTTAAACCTGGGAAGCAGAGGTTGCAGTGAGCCAAGATTGCACCATTGCACTCCTGGGCAACAAGAGCGAAACTCGGTCTCAAAAAAATAAAGAATCTTGAGTTATGGGTTTTATTTTATCTTACACATAAGGGAGAAAATGCTTCTCTGGCCTAACAAGGAAAAGTCATTTATGACTTTTCCAAAAACATGTCAAAGCTACTAGAAGAAAATTAAATATTACAACTAGTCAGGGGTTTTTTTGTTGTTTTTTGTTGGTTTATTTTGAGACACGGGGGTATCACTGTGTTGCCCAAGCTGATCTTGAATTCCTGGACTCAAGTGATCCTTTCACCTCAGCCTCCCCAGTAGCTGAGATTACAGGTGCTCTCCACCATGCCTGACTGCAGAATTGCAGGGTTTTTAAGGGATTGTAGGTTCATTCTGTAGCATATAGCACCAGTGATGAAATCCAGATTATCTTTAAAGACTTCTTTGTATGTAATACTTTAATGGTAGTGTATAACAAAATAAAACATATTTTAACACAGATCTTAGTTAAAAGGGAAGGCAGATTTGTAAATGTCTGCAGTTATAATTCTCAACTATCTTTAAGTGTTTTCTATAGCTTAATGGAAAGAGGAAACACTTATTTTCTCTATATCCTTCTAAGATTGATTTTAATTTTTTTTTTTTTTTTTTTTTTTTTTTTGCTAGCAGTTAGGAGTCTGCAATTTCATTGTTATACATTAAAACTCCATTGGATACCACTGGGATTAAAAAGCAGTGAAAGAAGCCTAAATATTTAACTTTTCCCAGCATTTCTACATTTTATCAGAATATTAAGGTTTAATTTTCAGCATCCCTACAGATGCTATTTCCTGGCATAAATGTGCTAGGAATGAAGAAGGTGGTACTCATTGACTAATAACTGACAGTCCCAGGGTTGACTGATGTAGCCGGATTCAAGGGTTTGCTCATCCAGGCTTTCTCTGTGAGATAGTGGCCTTTCACTGGCCTGGTTTACATCCATCCCTCAAACCACGGTGGCCTGGGATATGCAGGACTCTAACTGGTCATGCCTGGGCCACTTGTTTGGCTTAGTGGTAAAACTGCCTCTTAGGGGCTTGAGATTGGGTGATAGGCAGTTGTTTTAAATTCAGGTGCTACTGCCAAAAGAAGGGTAAAGTAGATGTTGATCAATAGTGTTGGGTCACTGATTTTCTTATCTGCATTTAGTATCAAAGGAGACGCCTTTCAGTGTGTGGTGTGTTAAGCTGAGTGCCAAATTGTGGTCACTTTGGAAACCACATTTAAAAGATGCATCCTAACCAGTATGTCTGTGTTTTTTTATATACCTGATTTTAAATCTGTACCATTTGTAGACTCTGTGTTATTAAAGCAAACTTAATCTTGAAATAAATTAATGTCCTTCTGGGACTGATTTTTGGTTATTTTAGATTTTTGTTTTGTTTTCGCTAACAGATGTCTGCAGTTTCACTGTTAAGCAGTAAAACTCCATTAAACATTTCATACTAGCCATATGAAATAAGACTAAAGTCTAAAACATTCCTGTTTTTCATTTGCATGTCAAAGTATGCATAATGGTGTGTATGGTGGCTCACACATGTAATCCCAGCACTTTAGAATGCCAGGCAAGAGGATCGCTTGAGGCTGAGATCGAGACTAACCTGGACAATGTAGGGAGACCCCATCTCTTAAAAAAAAAAAAAATTTACCGTAGGGCCAGGTGCCGTCCACAGTACCTATAATCTCAGCGCTTTGAGAGGTCAAGGCAGGAGGATTGCTCAAGGCTTGGAGTTTGAGACCAGCCTGGTCAAGATGGTGAGAATCTGTCTTTGCAAACAGTTTGAATATTAGCTGTGTATACTGGTATGCCTGTGGGCTCAGTTGTTCAAGAGGCTGAGGTGGAGGATACCTGGAGCCCAGGAATTTGAGGCAGCATTGAGCTCTGATCACAATACTGCACTCCAGCCTGGGCCACAACGTGACACCTAGCTCTTAAAAAAAAAAAAAAAAACTGCACTGAACTGTGATTGTACCACATCACTCCTATTCCATTGTGGGTGATGGAGCTAGACCCTGTTTCAAAAAAAAAATAAATATGTAATACCTACTAAGAGTTTCATGTTAAGGTTGTGTGGTATATAAGTAAAATAGCACAGTGGAACCAATCTGTATTAGTTCAAATCCTGCATCTGCCTAATACTAACTTAATCATCCTGCTTCAGTTTTTCCTTCTCTAAAATGGGGACGAAAAGCTAATATAAAAGGTTGTATGTATATATGTGGGGATGAAATAAATTGATATATGACACATAAAGGTGCTAATCATCAATTAGTCACGGACACAGAGAGCCCATATGTTTGCTGTTACGTCATGCCTTACTGCCCTTTTTTTTGAGACATTTCGCTCTTGTTACCCAGGCTGGAGTGCAATGGCGCAATCTCGGCTCACCGCAACCTCCGCTTCCTGAGTTCAAACAATTCTCCTGCCTCAGCCTCCCGAGTAGCTGGGACTACAGGCATGCACCACCATGCCCAGCTAATTTTTTTTTGTATTTTTAGTAGAGACGGGATTTCACCATGTTGACCAGGATGGTCTTGATCTCTTGACCTCGTGATCCACCCGCCTCAGCCTCCCAAAGTGCTGGGATTACAGGCTTGAGCCACTGCGCCCAGCTTTTTTTTTTTTTTTTTTTTTTTTTTTTTTGAGAGGGAGTCTTGCTCTGTTATCCAGGCTAGAGTGCAATGGCATGATCTTGGCTCACTGCAACTTCCACCTCCTAGGTTCAAGCAATTCTCCTGCCTCAGTCTACTGAGTAGCTGAGACTATAGGTGCCTGTTACCATGCCCAGCTAGTTTTTGTTTTGTTTTGTTTTTTGAGATGCAGTCTTGCTCTGTCACCCAGGCTGGAGTGCAGTGGCATGATCTCAGCTCACCACAGCCTTTGCCTCCTGGGTTCAAGAGATTCTCCTGCATAACTGGGATTATAGGCACACACTACTACACCCAGCTAATTTTTGAATTTTTAGTAGAGACGGTTTCATCACATTGGTCAGGCTGGACTCAAACTCCTGACCTCGTGATGTGCCTGCCTCAGCTTCCCAAGATGCTGGAATTACAGTTGTGAGCCACCCACTCAGCCATAATTTTTGTATTTTTAGTAAAGACAGAGTTTCACCATGTTGGCCAGGCTGGTCTCAGATTCCTGACCTCAGGTGATCCTTCTGCCTCGGCCTCCCAAAGTGCTGGGATTACAGGCATGAGCCACCACGCCCGGCCCCTTATTGCTACTTATTAAGTGTCCTAGAAATTATTTGGAATTTTTTTTTTTGGAGATGGAGTCTCGCTCTGTAGCCTGGGCTGGAGTTCAGTGGTGCGATCTTGGCTCCCTGCAACCTCCACCTCCCAGGACAAGCAGTTCTCCTGCCTCAGCCTCCCTAGTAGCTGGGATTACAGGCACACACCACCATGCCCAGCTAATTTTTGTATTTTTAGTAAAGATGGGGTTTCACCCTGTTGGCCAGGCTGGTCTTGAACTCCTGACCTCGTGATCCACCCACCTCAGGCTCCCACAGTGCTGGAGATTACAGGCATGAGCCACCACAACCAGCCTGGAATTTCTTATACTAGAATTTAACTTCAAAATTTTGTCTAAATGGTTTTGTTTATTTTGGTAATAATATTGAACCTCTAAGGAATGAGTGAAATATTCTCTCCAGAAAGGAGCTGAGCCAAGCAGGGAGTTGGAAACCACACATGTTAAACTAAACACATGATACTACAAAAGGTAGGAGTGGTGCAGAATGCCAGCTACTGCGTAAACCATGGAAACTTCCTTGGCTAGTGCTATACTCCCCAAGCCCTTGCCATGTAAATGCCAACTATGTCTGTGTGAAATAACAACTTGGATCATCTTAAAGCTTTTTTTGTCCTTGTAGAATTCAAAATTATTTTTGTGACTGCTGAGAATGACATTTAAGAGACTATAACATTTCCTTTTATTCATTTTTTTCCCCAGTGTTTGAAAGACGTATAGGGATCTTGAAACTGCCAGACGCAAGAAAACTTCTAGCAAATTCAGGGGAAGTTTGTCTACACTCAGGCTGCAGTATTTTCAGCAAACTTGGACGAGCGGGCCTGTGCCTTTTCTTTTGGTGGAGTGAAAAAATTTGAACCAGTGAAGCCAAATCCTTATAGCAAGTAGCATGCAGCATACCTGGCTCTTTGCCAATTGCAAATAGGCATTTAAAATGTGAATTTGGAATCAAACGTCTCTATTACTTCCAGCTAAAGTGGCATCATAGGTGTTTCCTAAGTTTTAAGTCTTGAATCAAAGCTCCATCAGTGTCTACCATCTCCACCGTGAACTCTGTTAAGGAAGCTTTTGTATATTCCCACTCTTTTCTCTTCATTTCCCTGTCTTCTGCATAATCATGCCCTCTTGCTAAGTAATTCAAGCATAAGGTCCTGGAATACTAAAATCACAAGCTTAGGAGAAAGAGTAAAATTGTTATTTTCCAAGTCTTTTGGCCATGATGATCTTATAGTTAAAAACAAATAATTTTAAAACACCTGAAGATACTTTAGAAAAGATGGTGCACCCTCCACAAAACATACAAAGTTTAAAAGTTTGGATCTTTTTCTCAGCAGGTATCAGTTGTAAATAATGAACTAGGGGCCAAAATGCAAAACCAAAAATGAAGCAGCTACATGTACTTAGTAATTTCTAATTTGAACTGTAACTGAATATTGTGGCTTCATATGCATTATTTTATATTGTACTTTTGTCATTGATGGTTTGGACTTTAATAAGAGAAATTCCATAGTTTTTAATATCACAGAAGTGAGACTATTTGAACAGTATATTCTAGAAAACAATATACTAACTGAACAGAAGTGAATGCTTGTATATATTATGATAGCCTTAAACCTTTTTCTCCAATGCCTTAACTGTCAAATGATTATAACCTTTTAAAGCATAGGACTATAGTCAGCATGCTAGACTAGGAGGTAAACACTGATGCCGTTAGAACAGGTACTGATGCTGTCAGTGGTTAACACTGTTTAGCTGCGTTTATGCTACAAAAGTGCAATATTAGACACTAGCTAGCTAGTACTGCTGCCTCATGGAACTGCAGAGAAAACAGGATTTCATTAAGTGCATTGAATGTGGATATTTCTTTAAGTTACTTATATTGTCCTTTGCTTGAATGCAATGCCATGGAGATTTATGTGGCTGCTATTTTTATTTTCTTTGCATTACTTTGATTAACACCTTAAAGGGAGAAGCAAACATTTCCCTCTTCAGCTGACTGGCAATGGCCCTTTAACTGCAATAGGAAAAAAAAAAAAAAAGATTTGTGTGAAAATTGGTGATAACTGGCACTTAAGATCGAAAAGAAATTTCTGTATACTTGATGCCTTAAGACATTGTGTGTCCAAAGCTCTGAAAGACTTAAGATAGGCAGTAATGCTTACTACAATACTACTGAGTTTTTGTAGAGTTAACATTTGATAATAAAACATGCCTGTTTAATCTCAATGTTTGTGATTTTTGTTTGTGATTAGAATTATGGTACTGGTAGAAGCACATAATAAGCCATCTCTTCCTGAGGTGGTGGTAGGGTTTTTCTCTAAACTTACGTATAAAAGCAATCAGTGATAAATGTATTCAAGATGGCCAGGCACAGTGGCTCATGCCTGTAATCCCAACACTTTGGGAGGCTGAGGTGGATAGATCACTTGAGATCAGGAGTTTGAGACCAGCCTGGCCAACATAGTGAAATCTCATCTCCACTAAAAATACAAAAATACCTAGCCAGGCATGGTGGTGCACACCTGTAATCCCAGCTTCTCAGGAGGCTGAGGCAGAAGAATCACTTGAACCCAGGAGGTGAAGGTTGCAGTGAGCTGAGATTAGGTCACTATATTCCAGCCTGGGCAGCAGAGCAAGACTCGTCTCAAAAAATAATAAATGTACTCAAGATAATGGTCAAACAACTATCCTTAGAGCACAAATCATGGAAACTTTGAAATTTTTAAGTTATAATAGTCCACAAATATTTTATCCATTCTTTAGAAATCAGGCAAAGTTGGCCGGGCGCAATGGCTCACGCCTGTAATCCCAGCACTTTGGGAGGCCGAGGCGGCTGGATCATGAGGTCAAGAGATCGAGACAATCCTGGTCAACATGGTGAAACCCTGTCTGTACTAAAAATACAAAAAAAAAATTAGCTGGGCATGGTGGCGCGTGCCTGTAGTCCCAGCTACTCAGGAGGCTGAGGGAGGAGAATTGCCTGAACCCAGGAGGCAGAGGTTGCGGTGAGCCAAGATCGCGCCATTGCACTCCAGCCTGGGTAATGAGCAAAACTCCGTCTCAAAAAAAAAAAAAAAAAAATGGAAATCGGGGGAAGTCTAGCCTAACTTCTAACATTTTATAGCCTCATATATTATCAGTATCACTTGACATACAAACTGTTAGTGTATCAGTTCTGAAATTAGATTATGACCCCAAGAGCAGGGATTATGCTGTACCTATATTTTCCTCAATGTCTAGCACTTTTTTTACTTTGTAACATTTACGTCAAATATCTGCACTTCTGTTCACCCAGTATGTTCATAAACATTCACTGAGTGTAGCTTAGCTTAGTTAACCCAGGAAAGTTTTCCAGTCCTGGTCCTTACCAACATCGCCATATAAAAATGCAGCCATTTGGCTGGGCATGGTGGCTCACACCTGTAATCCCAACACTTTGGGAGGCCAAGACCATCCTGGTCAACATGGTGAAACCCTGTCTCTCAAAAAATAAAAAAAAAAAAACCATTTGGCTGGGCATGGTGGCTCATGCCTATAATCCTAGCACTTTGGGAGGCCAAGGTGGGCGAGTCACCTGAGGTCGGGAGTTCAAGACCAGCCTGACAAACATGGCGAAATCCTGTCTCTACAAAAAGAACAAAAACATTAGTCAGTTGTGGCGCATGCCTGTAATCCCAGCTATTCAGGAGGCTGAGGCGGGAGATTCGCTTGAACCCGGGAGGTGGAGGTTGTAGTGAGCCAAGATCACACCACTGCACTCCAGCCTGGGCAACAAGAATGAAACTCCATCTCCAAAACAAAAATGAAGCCATTTAATATTAATACTTTTGGTCTTTCCCATCACATATGGCAACATTCTCTAGACAAGCTGGAGTTCTCACTCAAGTTTTTCCTTGCTGTATTATCTCTGGTAGGCATTTAATGTTCAAGCTGTTGCCTGCCTTTAGTAGAATCAAAGTTGCTTGGGCAAAGCTAGTGTTATTCATCTTGGTACATCTGCTGTCTTCATGCAGAGAAGAAAACTGGCAGAAGTGGAGCAAGGGTGATGGGGAAGGAAGGGAGAATGAGGGAAAGGAGGACTGGGATACATGGAAGAACCTTAAAGTTCTACCTTATGTGTATAGTCTTCCTCTCCCTGCATTCTCAAGCTCTCAGGGGCCGGGAAGAGGGGAACTTATGCAAAAGTAGATAGAATGAACATTAAATATCCATGTATTGTTTTTTAGCAGTCTAGAGGTCCCACTATTTCACATCAGTTCCAGCAGCCCAGGCTCCTTTTCATCGGTTCTCACACTGTGCTGGTCTGCATGGAGCAGGCTAGCGCTTCAGTTGAACCCAGGTACCCTTTTCCTTGGCTTCCTTCTTTTTCTGATCATTTTCCTTCACACATTTCAGGAGGCTATCTTGGCTCTTAGGGTGGTTAATAGGCTCACTACACACATTGAGTCTGTTGGCAAGAATCTTATCCTTGTTTGTTTACAACACCAATAGCATGTTGGGTAACATTACAGACTTACCCAGTTTTGCCATGGTAGCTTTTGTGGCATTCCTTTTTTTTGGTGGGGGGGCAGGGGAGGTCTAGCTCTGTTGCCCAGGCTGAAGTACAGAGTGCAGTAGCACAATCATGGCTCACTGTAGCTTCAATTTCCCAGGCTCAGATGATTCTCCCACCTCAGCATTCCAAGTAGCTGGGAGGCTACAGGCATGTGCCACCATCCCAGCTAATTTTTGTGGGTTTTGTGGTAGTGGTTGTTTCGAGACAAAGTCTCAGTCTGTCACCCAGGCTGAAGTGGAGTGGTGCAATTTTGGCTCACTGTAAACTCTGCCTCCCAGGTTCAAGCAATTCTCCTGCCTCAGCATCCCAGATAGCTGGGACTACAGGCATGTACCATCACACCCGGCTAATTTTTGTATTTTTAGTACAGATAGGGTTTCACCATATTGGCCAGGCTAGTCTTGAACTTCTGACCTCATGATCCACCTGCCTCAGCTTCCCAAAGTGCTGGGATTAAAGGCATGAGCCACTGCACCCAGCCTTTTTTTTTTTTTTTTTTTTTTTTTAAAGAGATGGGGTTTTGCCAGGCGCGGTTGCTCACGCCTATAATCCCAGCACTTTGGGAGGCCGAGATGGGTGGATCACGAGGTCTAGAGATCAAGACCATCCTGGTCAACAGGTGAAACCCCGTCTCTACTAAAAATACAAAAATTAGCTGGGCATGGTGGTGCGTGCCTGTAGTCCCAGCTACTCAGGAGGCTGAGGCAGGAGAATTGCTTGAACCCAGGAGGCAGAGGTTATGGTGAGCCAAGATCGTGCCATTGCACTCCAGTCTGGGTAACAACAGGGAAACTCTGTCTCCAAAAAAAAGAGAGAGAGAGAGAGATGGGGTTTTGCCACGTTTCCTACACTGGACTTGAACTTTGAGTTCCATCAATCTTCCTGCCTCAGCCTCCCAAAGTGCTGGGATTACAGACATGAGCCACTTTGCCCAACGCCAGACTCTTAAACATATCTCAAATGAACTGAGAACTCATTTATCACCAAGGGGATGGTACTAAGTCACTCAAGAGGCATCTGCTCCCATGATCCAAACACCTCCCCTACCTCCAACATTGGGAATTACACGTGACATCTGGAAGGGACAAACATCCACACAGGCTGGGCACCATGGCTCACCACTATAATCCCAGCACTTTGGGAGGCTGGGATTACAGGTTGGGATCACCTAAGGCCAGGAGTTCGTGACCAGCCTGACCAACATGGTGAAACTAAAACATGGTCTCTATTAAAAATACAAAAATTAGCCATGCATGGTGGCACATGCCTGTAGTCCCAGCTGCTCAGGAGGCTGAGACAGGAGAATTGCTTAAACCCGGGAGGTGGAGGTTGCAGTGAGCCAAGATTGTGCCACTGCACTTCAGCCTGGGTGACAAAGTGAGGCTCCCATCTCAAAAAAAAAAAAATGCATGCCATATCAGGTAGGTACTAGTAGCAGTATTTTATACATTGGGATATTAAAGCTTAAGAAAAACCTGCTCAAGAGTTCACAGAACATAAAAGAAGGGATCCGGAAGAGAAGTCCTGAAGACTGGTCGATGTAGTTAGTACTCTCCTAGCTCCTCCTTCATCTACTCTGGCCCTTTTCCTAACATTGCATAAATACAGCTCATTTGTTTACTAGCAGCACAGAGTAGGGCGTCTAGTGCTCCTTGGTTCTGACTTTTGCCTTTACATCCAGCTTGCCATTAATTTGCCAGCTGCTTTATATTGTTGCTATTCTAAAAGTGAATGCTGATATATGGATAATACATCTGCTAGTTTTATGCTTGAATTTGAGCTAGTGTCTTATAACTGAAACCCTTTTGAAACTTAGCAGATTCAACACTACAAACACACTCTTTTTTTTTTTTTTTTGAGACGGAGTTTCACTCTTGTTACCCAGGCTGGAGTGCAATGGCGCGATCGCGGCTCACCGCAACCTCCACCTCCTGGGTTCAGGCAATTCTCCTCCCTCAGCCTCCTGAGTAGCTGGGAATACAGGCATGCGTCACCGTGCCCAGCTAATTTTTTTTGTATTTTTAGTAGAGACGGGGTTTCACCATGTTGACCAGGATGGTCTCGATCTCTTGACCTCGTGATCCACCCACCTCGGCCTCCCAAAGTGCTGGGATTACAGGCATGAGCCACCGCGCCAGGACTCAAACACATTCTTAAAGATCAATGTAAAATACTCAACTTGTTCTGGTTCTCAGCCTCCTTTGTGATTCACTCTTTCCGACATGATTGGTGTTTCTCATGGTTCTATCCTCAGCCATTTCTCCATCTATTCATTCTCTCTGGGCAAATTCATTCATTTCCACGCTCCTCTGTGAATCTATAGACTCCTCTACCTAGCACTGTAATAGACATTTCCATATATATGTGTCCCACGCATTTCAAATCCAACATGCTTAAAATGGAACTTATCTTGCCACATCCAAAATCCTGCTGCTTTCTGGGTTCTTTTTACTTCATCACTAACCAGCACCATGTACCGCCAAGTGTTAAAGTTAAGGAGGTCATTCCTTTTTTCTTGAGACGGAGTCTTGCTCTGTCACCCAGGCTGGAGTGCCGTAATACAATTTTGGCAAAATGCAACCTCCGCCTACCAGGCTCAAGTGATTCTCCTGCCTCAGCCTCCTGAATGGCTGGGATTACAGATGCCCACCACCACACCTGGTTAATTTTTTAAATTCTTAGTAGAGTTGGGGTTTCACTATATTGGCCAGCCTGGTGTTGAACTCCTGACCTCAGGTGATCCACATGCATCGGCCTCCCAAAGTGCTGGTATTACAGCCATGAGCCACCATGCCCGGCCAATAGTGTGTTTCTTTAGCACCATTTTGTCAGTTT
Source organism: Callithrix jacchus (assembly GCF_049354715.1). Lineage (NCBI taxonomy): Eukaryota > Metazoa > Chordata > Mammalia > Primates > Cebidae > Callithrix > Callithrix jacchus. The sequence continues at coordinate 32,497,741 of NC_133517.1, read as the reverse complement.
TTACAATGCTAGTGTTAATCTAATTATTAATGATATGCCTTTTACATGGGAATATAAATTCAAAGAGTCACTTTTTCACTGAAGTACATACACAAAGACAGTCTGGTATGAAACGTATCTTTACATTATGATTTTGGCTGTGTCTGCCATCATGCTGCTGGCTTTTCAGGTTTTTATTCTCAGCCAAGGTGCTCATCCAGGATTCTAACAGGATTTAAAATTTGTTCTGTTTTTAAATCATATTATAAATGATGGGAAATTGATGACTTTTTTAAAACTGTATTTATTTTAGACTGGTTAAATGAAGCAGTGGGAACGGAGAAGAAACAAATCTGTAATGTTGTGATCACTTAGTTGTGAACACCACTGCACTTGGGCCAGCTTTCTTTACTGTATTTCAGAAAAGAAAAAGAAATGTCTTTGGGAGGCTGAGGTGGGTGGATCACAAGGTCAGGAGCTTGAGACCAGTCTGACCAACATGGTGAAACCTCGTCTCTAAAAATTAAAAAAGAAAAAGAAAAGAAATATAGCAGTTTCCGTGTTACACATACTTTTTTCTTAATTTTTTTTTTTTTTTTTTTTGAGAGAGTTTTGCTCTTGTTGCCCAAGCTGGAGTGCAGTGGCACAATCTCAGCTCACTGCAACTTCTGCCTCCCAGGTTCAAGCAATTCTTCTGCCTCAGCCTCCCAAGTAGCTGGGATTATAGGCAGGCACCACCACACCTGGCTAATTTTTTGTATTTTTAATAGAAACAGGGTTTCACCATGTTAACCAGGTTGGTCTCAAACTCCTGACCTCAGGTGATCCACCAGCCTCTGCCTCCTAAAGTGCTGGGATTACAGGGATGAGCCACCATGCCCGGACTTTTTTAACTTTTAAGTTCAAGGGTACAAGTGCAAGTTTATAACATAGGTAAACTTGTGTCATGGGGATCTGTTGTACAGAGTATTTCATCACCCAGGTATTTATCCTAGTACTCATTAGCTATTTTTCCTGATCCTCTCCCTTCTCCCACCCTTCACCCTCTAAAAGGCCCCAGTGTGGCCGGGCACGGTGGCTCACGCCTGTAATCCCAGTACTTTGGGAGGCCGAGGTGGGTGGATCACGAGGTCAAGAGATCAAGACCATCCTGGTCAACATGGTGAAACCCCGTCTCTACTAAAAATACAAAAAATTAGCTGGGCATGGTGGCACGTGCCTGTAATCCCAGCTACTCAGGAGGCTGAGACAGGAGAATTGCCTGAACCCAGAAGGCGGAGGTTGCAGTGAGCCGAGATCGCACCATTGCACTCCAGCCTGGGTAACAAGAGCAAAACTCCGTCAAAAAAAAAAGAGAGAGAAGAAGGCCCCAGTGTGTATTGTTCCCCTCTATACGCATACATTTTTAGAGTGATGTCACACATTTGGTAGAAAACATTTTTTTCCAAAAATCCTTGTACGTCTTTGCTTTTAGGATACCTACAATTTGGAATGTGATCTGTCCTCAAAGCATCAGTCTGAATCTGCCTAGTAAATGATCTGCAGTGGCTGGCTGACGAAAGAGTATTTCAGGGACAGCTCCAGAACTGCACTAGATCTGGCCTGAGCATCCAGGTCTGGCCTGAGCAACAGCAGAAACAACTTCATCTGTCAGGGCTTTAGGAATAGAAGATTTTTTTCTGAATTACCTGGATTGAGGTACTCAGAGTCCACATGCTATCCAATTGCATCCCTTTGATCAAAATAAGAAAGAATTTAATCTGTCATTTACATGTACCAAGAAGGCCTAAATGCAATTAAGAGCAGATGTCTTCTAATGTGGCAGTCTCAATCCCTGTAAATAGGGTTGTTTGAGTTAGCAAAAAAAAAAAAAACAAAAACAAAAACAAAATTATCAAACCAAAACAGAACCCAGGATATTCAATTACATAGAAATTTCAGATAAATAACAAATAATTTTTAGTATAAGCATGTCCCAAATATTGCATGGGACATGCTTATACTAAAGGTGTCCTGAATTTTATCTGGAAACCCTAAAATAATTCAAAAATATTTAAGGGGCTTACTATCTGAAAAAGGAGAGGCAAGAGTCTTGGGACAAAGTCAGCAACCTGTGTTTTCTAGCGTAGAAACTTTGCCTGGAACAATCCTGATAATAGGCCACTTAGTCCCAATAATGCTTTGCTTTATTTATGAATATTGCTTCATATGACCAAGTTGATCAAAAATCTCTACCTAGAGTAGTTTTAACTCTAAGAAAATTTGTTTTCGGCCAGGCGTGGTGGCTCACGCCTATAATCCCAGCACTTTGGGAGGCCGAGGTGGGTGGATCACGAGGTCAAGAGATCAAGACCATCCGGGTCAACAAGATGAAACCCCGTCTCTACTAAAAATACACAAATTAGCTGGGCATGGTGGTGCGTGCCTGTAGTCCCAGCTACTCGGGAGGCTGAGGCAGGAGAATTGCCTGAACCCAGGAGGCGGAGGTTGCAGTGAGCCGAGATCATGCTATTGCACTCCAGTCTGGGTAACAGTGAAACTCCGTCTCAAAAAAAAAAAAAAAAAATTTTTGTTTTCTAGGAAAACGTCCTGGCCAGGTGCAATGGCTCACTGGAGCCACTGGTGCTGGCATTACAGGCGAGAGCCACCGAGCCTGGCCGTATGTGTATTTTATATATATACACACACAGAATATATATATTCAGAAAAAAAAATGTATATATATATATATATACACACACACACACACACACACACACACACACAGAGAAAAATCAGCTAGGTAGGGTGGCGTGTGTCTGTAGTCCCAGCTACTTGGGAGGCTAAGGTGGGAGGATCACCTGAGCCTCGGAAGTTGAGACTACAGTGAGCCATGATTGCACCTCTGCACTCCAGCCTTGGCAGCAAAGTGAGACCCTGTCTCAAAAAAGAAAAGAAAAAAAGAAGAGAGGAGAGGAGAGGAAGGGAGGGAAGGAGGGGGAAAGGGAGGGGAGGAGAGAAGATGTCCTAAGATATCTAATATACCCAATTCAAGAATATTTAAATAGAATGCTTTTTTCCAGAGTGAGATGGAGTCTCACTCTGTTGCCTAGGTTGGAGTGCAGTGGGGTGATCTGGGCTCACTGCAGCCTCCGCCTCCTGGGTTCAAGCAATTCTCCTGTCGCAGCCTCCTGAGCAGCTGGGACTGCAGGCGCATGTACCATGCCCAGCTAATTCTTGTGTTTTTTGTAGAGACGGGGTTTCGTCATGTTGCCCAGGCTGGTCTTGGACCCCTGGGCTCAAGTGATCTGCCAACCTTGGCCTCCCAAAGAGCTGGGATTACAGGCATGAGCCACCTCAACCAGCCTCAGAAGAATGTTTTTAAAATAGACTGCATGTATTTTTTTGTTTGTTTCAAGTAGAGACGTTTTAAGGCCTTTTGTTTTATATTTTTCTGATATCTTGGCAGCACATTGTCCTGGGCACATAGAAAGCACATGATTAATTTCAAGATAGAACCATCAGAAATCGTCTTCAACTCATCATTTATCACATCCAATTTGTCATCAGGCCCTGTAGATTTTATTTCCAGCATCTTTTGAAATTCATTCTCTTTGAACATTTTTATTTTCATTGCCTCATACCAGGCCTTTATTTTCTTACTCAGTTTACCATAAAAACCTCCTAAACTACATTTGCTGAAGACTTAACTTTTTAAAACAAAGAATATTTTACATTATGTCCTTAAAATACCCCATTGCATAGAGAAGAGGTCCTCAAACATCTAGAGATGGCAGAAAATCATATTGCTCTTTGAATAGCTCATAAACAACAGAAAATATGGGAAGATGTGGATTGTTTAGGATTGGTCAGCGTGAGGCAAAGGTAATGAAATGCTCCTTCACATCTTGGATAGGAAACTAGCAGCCCACAGTTTTGTAGTGGTAAAACAATCAATCAGAATATTGTCTGAAGTCATCTTATGACCCTGTGTCCACTAGCTATCTGGAAGCAGCTGGCCTTAGGGATTACAAAATTACCTGCTGAAAACTCAGCTGTAATGCCTGCTGCAAGGCAACATCTTGAGCAGTTCAGCTTCTATTCTTTTTGAATGAAGTATACATTTTGAATAACAACAACCTATTTTTTTCACAGTAAGATTACACTGGTTTTAGAATAACATACTCCACTCTCATTCTTATGTGGGTTTTTAGGGTTCAAGAGAAGAATGCTTCTACTAGGGAATAATTATCGCTATCTTATTTTATATTTCCATTATTTTAATTAGCTATATTTATGTATTTATTTATTTTCGAAACAGTCTCATTCTGTTGCCCAGGCTGGAGTGCACTGGCACAATCTCGGCTCACTGCAACCTCCGTTTCCCACGTTCAAGCAATTCTCCTGCCCTAGTCTCTTGATTAGCTGGGATTACAGGTGTGTACCACCATGCCCAGCTAATTTTTGTATTGTTCGTAGAGACGGGGTTTCACCACGTTGGCCAGGCTGGTCTCAAACTCCTGACCTCAGGTGATCCACACTCTTCGGCCACCCAAAGTGCTGGTATTACAGGCATTAACCACCATGCCCTGCCTAAGAAGCTATTTTTTTCTATCATTTTTCTTTACCCCGTTATTTGTATAGGCCAGGGAAACTTAACATTTAGTCCATTAGTCATCTAAACAGAAAACAGCCAACCTCAATAGCCACGGTATGTTTTCCAAGAGGTACAGCTCTTTCAGCCAGCTGATCCGATAAGTAGGATACTCAGGTATCTGTTGCCCATGTCCAGGGGCCCTGCCATATTCTGTGGCTTTCAGGGTCCTTATATTCTGTTCTATCTCGGCTCTGATTCCAGGCCTTTTCTGATCCACTGTTTATAATTGCTGGTGAATTATATAAAAAATTATATATAAAAAAAAGTGTTGTTTTAAGGCAAAAGACATCTTTACGGGGACCCAAACATAAAGAGTTTCTGGAGGCCCAGCGCGGTGGCTCACACCTGCAATCTCAGCATTTTGGGAGGCTGAGGCGGGCGGATCACTTGAGGCCAGGAATTGGAGACTAGCCTGGCCAACGTGGTGAAATCCCGTCTCTACTAAAACTGCAAAAATTAGGTGGTGTCGTGCACCTGTAATCCCAGATACTGGGGAGGCCGAGGCATGAGAATCGCTTGAACCTGGGAGATGGAGGTTGGAGTGAACCTAGATCTTGTCACTGTACTCTGGCCTGGGTGACAGAGCAAGATTCCATCTCAGAAAAAAAAAAAAAAAAAAATTCCTGGACCTGTTTCTGCACATCACTAAAAACTGATAGCTTCTCCCCAAATATCCTTAAAGGTGCTATTAGGAGAACTGCTTCCTAATAATTGGATGTCCATAATTACCCCATCACTTCAGTGAATTCTCGTGCTTGCATCTCCCGATTTAAAATGGGTATTTTGTCATTTCCTAAATTTAATTCTGAGTACTGTTGGGGAAAAGATCCCGGTGTTTGTTGAAGAATGCTAGATATAATGAAAGTTAAAACACAAACAGTTTAACACATTAAAAATTATTTCCTATTGCTGTGGAATATCTATGCCTAACTGCACACTGCTCTCCCCTAGACGGTAGTATTACTGTTCCCCGCCCCCCGAATATCATGACGTATTTTTTTAACCAGTTTGGGTGATTTAAAACAGTAAAGTTCGGCCGGGCGCGGTGGCTCACGCCTATAATCCCAGCACTTTGGGAGGCCGAGGTGGGTGGATCACGATGTCAAGAGATCGAGACCATCCTGGTCAACAAGGTGAAACCCCGTCTCTACTAAAAACACAAAAATCAGCTGGGCATGGTGGTGCGCGCCTGTAATCCCAGCTACTCGGAAGGCTGAGGCAGAAGAATTGCTTGAACCCAGGAGGCGGAGGTTATGGTGAGCCGAGATCGTGCCATTGCACTCCAGTCTGGGTAACAACAGCGAAACTCCGTCTCAAAACAAAACAAAACAAAACAGTAAAGTTCGAGCACAAACTGCTTTCTTGGAATGGTCAAGTGGCCTACTAAACTAAAGCGCCAACCAAGAAGGTTTTGCTGCTGCACTATGAAATCCCAGCGAGAACACAGGCAGGGATGGCAGTTACGGAGGACCGAGTTCCAGTTCTGCCTCTGACCTGCTTTGTGACTTCTACCAAGCTAAACCTCAGTTTCCTCCGTGCAAAATGGGCGGGAACGGAGGCTGGAACTGGGAGGTGTCACTGACGATCATCTCTGACTCGCTAAGAAGCAGTCACAAAAGTGGCGGAAAGCACGCCCCCACTTTTTGGGAAGAGTAGGACGAGGGGCGGAGCTGCAGTGAGACCCACCAGTCTCGCTTCCCAGGGTAGGCGGCGGCCGTGAGCTGCTGCTGTGGGCGGCGCCCTCGGCTTCGAGTCTCCTTCCTGCCCGCGCAGGCCCCGGCGCCCCAGCGAAACGCTCCGGCCGCCCCCCGCTCCCAGCACTCTAGTTCCCAGGCCGCCTGCAGGGACGCTGTTGGCGGCGACACCGGAGGGGGGGCGGGTCAGGAAGTGGGGGCGCGGTGGCCGGGAGCGGGCTCCGGGTGGCCGAGGGATTCGGCGACGCGGAGGGAGGGAGACTCCGGGCCGCGCGGGAGCCGGAGGGCGCCCCGGCCTCCGCAGAGACGATGGCGGAGGAAGAAGGTGATGGCCCCGGGGTCCAGCACGCCAGTGGCCGCCCGTGGTCTCGGGAAGGAGGGGCGGGGGCGTCGGAGGTCTGAGCTGGAGTTGCTGGTGGCCTCCGCCGCGCGGGGAGGGCGGGAAGGAGCGCGGCGCCCGGGAGGGCTGCGGAGAAATTCAGGAGAGCTGAGTTAATGGCCCGAAGTTTTGTCGGCCTAATTGGGAAGCAAAGGTGGAGGTGAAAGTTGGGAATCCGTAGCCAGAGAGAAATCTGTGTGGGGACTGGTTGGGAGGGAGGCTCCTGAGCAGATTCTCGGTGAAGTCGGGGGCGCAGTTTGGTTGGTTTAGGTACTGAGGGCCCCTCATTCGGAAGGCGCTTTTTAAAGGACTGCGGAAATTGACAAACCCAGAGTCACAGGGGGCCAGGGGACATTCACCACGAGGATAAAGAGGCAGGGATTTGGGATAAACATGGCAAGATGAATTGGGAAAGGGTGGACACTCAGAAACTGAAGAAAGCCAAGTTCACTTACGGTTTAGCAGGGAACGGCAAAGAGCAAAGGCATCTAAATATTATAGTTTTGGGAGATGTTGAGGCCAGGAGGCCTCTGAGTGTGAAAGTGGGTGAGCTGAAGAAAGGTTTCCATGCCCCCTCAGGGTCAATGCTAAGATAGTTAATTCATTCAGCAGTATTTTATTTATAGAAAATGACAGGTATGAGACAAAAATGGGAAGTTAGATGAAACTTACTGGATCGTGATAATACAAGGAATATTCATGGCATAGTAACTTCATGATAACCCCTACTAGTTTCAGGAACTATACATGGTGAGAAGCAATTAGATTTTTGCATTCTGGCGGAAAACATGAGTGGAGCTGTAGATCTGATAGCAAATTGATCTAATTTAGACTCAGGCCTATTTGAACCAAGAGTATGAGGAAGGAGTTTAAATAATTCACGGAAAGCAGTTTTTGAAAATTAAGCATAAGAAGTGTTTACTGCTCTGTGACTTGCTGACCTGTCCTTATGCAGGTTTGATTAACATTTGCCTGCTCTTGAGTTTTCAGAGTGTTAAAGCTGGTCTGGAATTTAAGACATTCTAACTAAAAACAGCTTCAAGGCCGGGCGCGGTGGCTCACGCCTATAATCCCAGCACTTTGGGAGGCCTAGGCGGGTGGATCACGAGGTCAAGAGATCGAGACCATCCTGGTCAACGAGGTGAAACCCTGTCTCTACTAAAAATACAAAAATTAGCTGGGCATGGTGGTGCGCGCCTGTAGTCCCAGCTACTCGGGAGGCTGAGGCAGGAGAATTGCTTGAACCCAGAAGGCGGAGGTTGCGGTGAGCCGAGATCGTGCCATTGCACTCCAGTCTGGGTAACAACAGTGAAACTCTGTCTCAAAACAAAACAAAAAAACAGCTTCAAAAACAAAAATTAGCCGGGTGTAGTGGCGAGCGTAGGTACGTAGGTACTCCCAGCTACTTGGGAGGCTGAGGTGGAAGAATCACTTGAATCCAGGAGGCGGAGGTTGCAGTGAGCCGAGATCACACCATTGCACTCCAGCCTGGGCGATAAAGCGAGACTCCATCTCAAAAAATAAATAAATAGGCCGGGCGTGGTGGCTCAAGCCTGTAATCCCAGCACTTTGGGAGGCCGAGGCGGGTGGATCACGAGGTCGAGAGATCGAGACCATCCTGGTCAACATGGTGAAACCCCGTCTCTACTAAAAATACAAAAAATTAGCTGGGCACGGTGGTGCGTGCCTGTAATCCCAGCTACTCGGGAGGCTGAGGCAGGAGAATTGCCTGAACCCAGGAGGCGGAGGTTGCGGTGAGCCGCGATCGCGCCATTGCACTCCAGCCTGGGTGACAAGAGCGAAACTCCGTCTCAAAAAAAAAAAATAAATAAATAAATAAATAAAATGATAAATGATTTTCGGTTGTAGAATTACATGTAATTCAAAAGCAGTTAAATACATCTTATATGGAACAATTAATGGGTTGCACTTTATTAAAATATTGCTTTATTCAACACATTAATTCCCTAAATATTTGTGTTCATAATCTATTAGATCCAAGGATATAATAGCAGATGAGTAATTAAATTTTATTTATTATAATGCTAGTAACAATAATACATATAGCAAACCTGTCTTTGTGCCAGGCATTCAGAGTGTTTTATGTTTATTTGCCACTCTATGCTTCCCCCACAAAATTCCTATTATCTTGTATTTGCTGTGTTAAAATTAGACTAAACAGTCTGTATATTTTACTTGGGCATCTGGTCTTTTTAAAAATGTCTTCCTCGATGCAACAGAGGGTCAGGGTGTTTATATTTATGCTTTCTGAAAGCAGTGTTAGAGCAAAGAAAGAAGTGACAAGCTTGAGTAGAGCAGTGTTAACATTTCACTTGGAAACTAGTATGTATAGCCTGGAAGGATATTTGAAAGCCTGTTTGTAGGCCTGCTATTTCATATGAAGATCACTGGACTGAGATCTGAAATAGCAGGTTACTTTTGTGGATGTGTAATCACCTTCATTTAGTTTGACTTTTTCTTTACGATGCTAAAAATATAGTGAAAAGGAGCAGCCGGACGAGGTGGCTCATGCCTGTAATCTCAGGATTTTGGGAGGCTAAGGCGGGCGAATCACAAGGTCAGGAATTCGAGATCAGCCTGACTAACGTGGTGAAACCCTGTCTCTACTAAAAATACAAAAAATTAGCTGGACGTTTTGGCGGGCACCTGTAATCCCAGCTAGTCGGGAGGCTGAGGCAAGAGAATCGCTTGAACCAGGGAGGCAGCAGTTGGCAGTGAGCCACGACACTGCACTCCAGCCTGGGCAACAAGAGTGAAATTCTGTCTCAAAAAAAAAAAAAAGATAGTGAAAAGGAAACTTGAATGACATTGCAGAGCTTTCCTGTCAGAACTAATAATCTCATTTGTCCAGTTCTTTGACCTTTGCCATTTTTCCACCTAGAGATGTTGGCTTTGTTTTTCCATTATGAAATTATATGAAAAGTTACCTTTAGGGAAAAGGTTGAAGAGATGAGCTAAAATGAATACTGAATTTATCAAGTTGTACTTTTCAGTCTTACAATTCAATGCCACTAAAATTGATATGTTTTAAAATTAGTGCATACATTCAATATGACAGTGTTTTTTTTTTTAACCCCTTAAATAACCTATTAAGTAATATCTTCAAATGTATGACATCTTAGAATTGGGACAATATAATATTTTAGGTCTTTTATAGATTACCTATTTGTATAGTCCTTGATCATTGCTAATATAAATTGTTGAGAGATGATTGTTGAGATTTGTATACTTGATGAATTACTTGAAAATTTATGCAAAATTTTTGTGTAAGTTGTACTTTTATAAATAAAATTTATTAATAGGCACAAAGATAACATGTTTAATTAAAGTCCTACAAAGCGATTTTTTTTTTAAGACGGAGTTTCACTCCTGTTACCCAGGCTGGAGTGGTGCAATGGCTCGATCTCGGCTCACCGCAACCTCTGCCTCATGGGTTCAAGCAGTTCTCCTGCGTCAGCCTCCCGAATAGCTGGGACTACAGGGGTGCGCCACCATGCCCAGCTAATTTTTGTATTTTTAGTAGAGACGGGGTTTCACCATGTTGACTAGGATGGTCTCAATCTCTTGACCTTGTGATCTACCCACCTGGGCCTCCCAAAGTGCTGGGATTATATAGGTGTGAGCCGCTTCTCCTGGCTGATTTTTTATAAGAACATTCTTAAAAAAGAAAATGATTGTTTTTTGTAAGAACACGTTTTATGTGACTATTCCCCTCCCAATTTAAGTGTGTGTTTTTAGACTCTAATGGAAAAGACCCATTACCTAGCCCATTGGTCACGTATAATATATTTGTTTACTATCTCAATAGATTTGTTAGTTTAATTTCTGAAATTACCCAATTAAATGTTTTAAAGTCCAATGCTATTATGTGATTAATCATGCAAGTGTACCTACTAAGTAAACTTCTTGTGGTTATATTTTCCCCTTGTATTCTTTAAAATAAAATTAAAAATAATAATTTGCTTTTGAAGACTTTATTTGATTTTGCATAAATATTCTTGTTGATTCCTTCTAACTTTTACTTTAACCTATAGCAGGGGAAATTTAAAGAGGCATAATGAGGAAAACATATAGTAATATTTACTAATTGACCTAGATTTATATGCAGAAATAAAGTCTGGAGTATGTTTTTCTAATAATGTCATTTTTTATTTTTTTGTTTTGTTTTTGGGACAAAGTCTCCCTGTGTCACCCAGGCTGGAGTGCAATGGCTTGATCTTGACTCACTGCAACCTCTGCCTACTGGGTTCACGTGATTCTCCTGCTTTAGTCTCCCAAGTAGCTGGGATTACAGGAGCGCACCACCATGCCTGGCGAACTTTTGTATTTTTAGTAGAGACAGGGTTTCACCATGTTGGCCGGGCTGGTCTCGAACTCCTGATCTCAGGTGATCCACTCACCTTGACCTCCCAAAGTGCTAGGATTACAGGTGTGAGCCACCATGCCCAGCCTAATAATGTCATTTCAAAATATATTCATTGATTTCACTGCTTAATGTGACTACAGAATTAATGGTAGTATAGAAATGGGTAAACATTAGACTCATCAGTCTGAATCCACTAAATGTACAGCTTGTTTTTCTCACTATGCCAGTGTTGAAACATATTTTAGGGAACATGCAAGTTTGCTATGAAGCTATTTTAAAATACATTTATTTTATTCATTTTCCAGTAAAGCTGAGAACATCCATCTGATCAGCAGCAGCTGATTCATTTTACCTTCTTTGACTTTTTTTTTTTTTTTTTTTTTGAGATGAGTCTTGCTCTGTTGCCCAGGAAGGAGTGCAGTGTGATCTCGGTTTATTGAAACCTCCACCTCCTGGGTTCAAGTGATTCTTCTGCCTCAGCCTCCTGAGTAGCCGGGACTACAGGCACGTGCCACCATGCCTGGCTAATTTTTTGTAATTTTAATAGAGACAGGGTTTCACCATGTTAGCCAGGGTGGTTTCTATCTCCTGACCTCGTGATCCGCCTGCCTTAGCCTCCCAAAGTGGTGGGATTACAGGCATGAGCCACCACACCCGGCTCCTTCTTTGACTTCTATATTTATTTTCACATTTCGTAGCTTGAAGTTATTACTAAGAGAAAAAGAGAAAACTGTCTTCCACTTCCATGAGAAAGATAAATTATTGTACCACTTTATAACTTGGCAGGAACACTCTGTAGTTACAGTAATCTATCCTACCATATGATTAATTCTAGGAAGGAAAATTATAAATTGTACATAGTACATTCCTGTTTAACTTGGAGTGTAGTTTACTAGTTTGGAGATAACTTCTGCATCACATTTTCTAAAATTGGAGCTAGAAGAGAAAGATAGTCTAATCCTAGGAAATTATTCTGAGAGTTTCTCATATATTGGTATCTTCATAGGCTCAGCCTTTTTTCTAATACTTAAATCTATAAGATTATACAATGCTGATGATACCACAGCACTGAAATTTGCAGAACTTTCATGATTATTTAACAAAAGAAGTATAGTTTTTGATGAATGTATTTTATGTTTTGATTTTTAAAAAATAGTTAAACCATCAATTATGCATTTGATACTTTCAGGTAACTAGAATTATGAGCTAAATAACACCTTGACCCCCAAATTAGAAAAGAGCTTACTTATTTTGGGATGTTTTGAAAATAGTATCATCTCAGGAGAAGAGCTCATTGGTTTACCAATAGGATTGTCAAAACACAGATGGTGGGGGGTAGAACCTAAATTGTCTTTTTTTAGACAAAAGAAAATTTTGCAGGGGTGCCAAAATAATTATGTTATAACAAGGTTATCTTTGGTACTAATAGGTCTCAGTGGTACTTTTGCTTTAGAATAATAAAGGTTAATTGACTCAGGATACAAATTAGAACAATTTTATACACACATTGCAATAATGTCTTAAATATTTTAAGGACCACCTGTAGAGCTGCGCCAAAGAAAAAAGCCAAAGTCATCAGAAAAGGAATCTGCCAAAGAAGAGAGAATCAATGACATTCCAATTCCTGAAAGAGCTCCAAAATGTAAGTTAGATAGACTTGGAGTTTTTGTGCTACTACAAAAATAGTTATGATAGAAAGTATATTTTATATTAATATTTTAAATATACACATTTTGAGATTAAGTATATGGTCAGCTTTCACTAGGTTTTACTGGAGAGCAACTCCCAAATCTCACTGGTTTATGACAAACATTTCTTTTTTTTTTTTTTTTTTTAATTTTTAAATTTTTTAAATTTATTTTTTATTTTTATTATTTTTTTAAGATGGGGTTTCACCATGTTGGTCAGGCTGGTCTTGAACTCCCGACCTCAGGTGATCCGCCTGCCTTGGCCTCCAAAGTGCTTGGATTATAGGCATGAGCCACCATGCCCAGCCTGACAAACATTTATTTCTAATATTACATGTTGTGGCTGCAGTTTGGCTGTCGTAGTTTTATGTGTCGTGAAGGAACAGCCCCTATTTGGGAAACATTTTTCTTGAGACACAGGAAAAGAACAGGCAGAATCATGTAATACCTTTTAAAGTTTCTGCTGACCTGGCACACTGTCACGTGTACGCACCTTCTATTGGCCCAAGCAAGTTATATAATCAATCCAGATGATGGAGTGAGAAGTATACTTTGACTATAGGGAAGTGTTCCAGGTCACATGGTAGTGGGCAGAGATGTATAACCTTTTTACAGGGAAGGAGAAAATAGTTGTGAATAATAATATAGTTTACCATACCCTGTCCTTGTGATCACAAATATTTCCCTGTCTCAGACAAAATATATTTACTTCTGCCCACACCCTAAGTAAGACTCTGTCTTATGTAGTACAGCCTTAATCTTGGACCCAAGGGCTTATCTACATCAGGGCCAGCTATGACTCATGCTAATCCAGAGATGTATGAACTAAAAAGACAGATTATCTGTTTTGTGTCAGGGGTTCTCAAGACCACCCCCTTGTTTGGTTATTAGCTAGAAGGACTCACAAATTTCAGAATATAGTTGTATTTACAGCTATAATTTATTTTTGCATGTATGTATGTATGTATGTATTTTTTATACAGAGTCTTGCTCTGTCACCCAGGCTGGAGTGCAGTGGCAGGACCTCAGCTCCCTGCAACCTCTGCCTTTGGGATGTCGAGGGGGATGGATCACCTGAGGTCATCTTGGCCAGGCCCATCTCTACGAAATATACAAAATTAACCAGGTGTGGTGGCACATGCCTGTAATCCCAGCTACGGGAGGCTGAGGCAGGAGAATTGCTTGAACCTGGGAGGCGGAGGTTGCCGTAAGCCAAGATTACACGATTATGCTCCAGCCTGGGCAACAAGAGCAAACAAGAGCAAAACTCTGTCTCAAAAAAAACAAAAAACAAAAAAAACTCCACACTTGTATCATATTGATGCTAATATTGGATTTATTGCATATAGTTTTTCAAACATTTAGAATATAATTCTTATTAATTTATTGATATTTAATTAGTTACTCCATTTAATACTAGTTTGCATAACAACACACTTGTAACATGCTATACAAACTATCATGTATTATAAAATGTTATGAAAATAACCAAAATTTTAGTTTAGCCAAAAATAAAGTTGATTTTTATTGTCAGTCATTCAGTAATAGAACACTGGGTTTTAGGCCGTTAGTCCCTTATTTTATTTATTATGCTTATTATACTCAATGTCTGTAGCAGGACTGAATCACCTTGTGTATATAAAATCCAAATGTGTCTTATGTTATCTCATTAAGAAGTAGTTACAGTCTGGATGCAGTGGCTCATGCCTGTAATCTCAGCAATTTAGGAGGCTAAAGTAGAAAGATCGCTTGAGACCAGGTGTTCAAGACCAGCCTGGGCAACATAGCAAGAAGTCTGTCTCTACAAAAATAAAATAAAATTTAAAAAAGAAGTAGTTTGTTTCCATATATAACGGTTGTATGTGATCTTTTAAAACATAATAATCAAAATTTACTGAGTTGTACATATGGCTTCAGGTTTATAGTAAGTTAGTCTTCAATACAGAAAAAAATCATTAAAAAAAAAAAAAGATTTCTGAATGAACCTGTACTTTTTTTAGATATTGGGATATACATTTCTTTTGATTATGTTTTAATATTAGACTAATTTTTTGCACCATCTTAACATTTTTATTTTTTTTAATTTTTATTTCTTTACCAGTGCTCCTGCCCTAACATTTTTTTTTTTAAGACAAGGTCTGGCTGTGTTTCCCAGGCTGGAGTGCAGTGGTGTGATCTTGGCTCACTGCAACCTCTGCCTCCTGAGCTAGAGCAGTTCTCCTCCTTCAGCCTCTCAAGTAGCTGGGATTACAGGCACCTACCACCACACTGGCTAATTTTTTTGGATTTTTTGATGAGACGTGATTTTACCGTGTTACCCAGTCTGGTTTCGAACTCATGAGCTCAAGCAATTTGCCCACCTTTGGAAGTGCTGGGGTTATAGGCAAGAGCTACCACACTTAGCCCCATCCTAACCATTTTTAAGTATACTGTGTTAAGTATATTTATGTTGTGACACAGATCTTAGAACTTTTTCCTCCTGCAGAATATAGACTTTAATTTTTAAAATAATTTCAGATTTGCAGAAGAATTGAGCAGATAGATATTCAGAGTTCCTATATTACACTCCCACACATGGTGTTTCCCTTATTATTAACATTTTACATTAGTGTGGTACATTTGTTAAACAATTAATGAAGCAATATTGATACATTATTAACTTAAGATCAGATGTTATTCAGATATTCAGATTTCACCTAATTTTTTTTTTTTGAGATGGAATCTTACTCTCTCCCCAGGCTAGAGTGCAATGGCATGATCTCGGCTTACTGCAACCTCTACCTCCCAGGTTCAAGTGATTCTTGTGCCTCAGCCTCACTAGTAGCTGGGATTACAGGCGTGTGCCACCACAGCCAACTCATTTTTGTATTTTAGTTTCACCATGTTGGCCAGGCTGGTCTCAAACTCCTTACCTCAAGTGATCCGCCTGCCTTGGCCTCCCAAAGTGTCACTGTGCCTGGCCCCTAATGTCTTTTTTCTGTCCTAGGATCCCATCCAAAACACCACATGACACTTAGTTGTTATCTCTGTTAAGCTCCTGTTGGCTTTGATACTTTCTCAAGCTCTTGTTTTTGATGACCTTCACAGTTTGAAAGATATATTTGTAGGATGCCCCTCTATTGGAATTTATCTGACACTTTTCTTACAATTAGACTCGAGTTGTGGGTTTTGAGTACAAAGACCACAGAGGTAGAATGTCATTTTTAATCACATCATATCAAGGGTACATACTACCTTTTGATTACTTTTAATATGTTTTTTCAGATGTATTATTTCAACGCTTTGCAAAGATTTTCATTGGCTGTCTTGCAGCGGTTACTAGTGGTATGATGTATGCTCTCTACTTGTCAGCATACCATGAACGGAAATTCTGGTTTTCCAACAGGCAGGTAAGAAGAATGAATTTTGAGCATATGAAAGTTATTTTCCCAGGGAACCAGAATATATGTATGATAAGTGTAAGTGCTGTCTCATTTATGGCTATTAGAAACAAAATGCTCCAGAAACTCGAGATTATAGTTATAGTATCAACCTTAAAATACTTAATAGTATATTTCATAGAATAAAACTATGAGGATGTTCTCCTTTGTGCAATTAATTTATCAGGGACTTTTGATGACAGTGAAATTTTATGGAGTTTAGTCAGCCTTTTTTTTTTTTTTTTTTTTTTTTTAAGAGATGGGGTTTCACCATGTTGGCCAGGCTGGTCTGGAACTCCTGACCTCGTGATCCACCCATCTCGGCCTCCCAAAGTGCTGGGATTACAGGCGTGAGCCAATGCGCCCGGTCTACTCAGCCTTTTCCATAGTTTTGGTAGGTAGTTCACATTTCAGAAACAATCTGTGGAAGTGTCAGTATTAAAATCTTTTAATTTTTAGGTCACATGATTCGAATGTTTTTGAGGGGGTTGAAAGTGATTAACAGGCATCATGTAGTATTAATTAAAATGTTGCCTCATATTACTGTGTTTAGTGTTTGGTTTTAAATCATTTATATTTCCAGGTTCTTCAGTCACTATAATTGTATTCATAATTTCATAATTTGACTTTTGAATAAGTTTGTTTGCAAAGTCCTCTTGGCTTTGTAGGGTTTTTAAATTTTTGAGCCCACACTGAGTTTTTTGTTGTTCTTATTTTTTAGTAAAGCTGACTGTTTTTTTTTTTTTTTTTGAGTCGGAGTTTCGCTCTTGTTACCCAGACTGGAGTGCAATGGCACAATCTCAGCTCATGGAAACCTCCACCTCCTGGGTTCAAGCAATTCTCCTGCCTCAGCCTCCCGAGTAGCTGGGACCACAGGCGTGCACCACCATGCCCAGCTAATTTTTGTATTTTTAGTAGAGATGGGGTTTCACCTTGTTGACCAGCATGGTCTCGATCTCTTGACCTCGTGATCCACCCGCCTCAGCCTCCCAAAGTGCTGGGATTATAGGCATGAGCCACCGCGTTCAGCCGAGCTGACTGTTTTAAACCCATTGGTTTAATTAACACCATCAAGACATTTAACTGAGTAATTACTATGTCTGTCTTGATTTAGCTATTACTGTAGCATATATTATTTCCTGAAAATGTTACGCAGATTGATTAACTGCAGGTCTCAACAATGGATGTATGATAGAATCATCTAAGGAGCTCTCAAAGATAAGCTCCCTCTTAGATTCTTAGGTAGGGGCAGAGGGACAGGCTATGATCAGTATGTGGATATATACTTTCAGGTGATTATGTTGTAGGCAGAACTGAGAATAATCAAAGCTTTGAAAATTAGAAGGCCTTCATCAAGAACTTTGTTTTACAAAGCTTTGTGTATGGGCGAGGAGCACTGGCAGAACCCGGGAGCGTTTTCAGAATCATAGACTCTCAGACCCCACTTTAAAATCAGAATCTACATTTTAATAAGGTCTCCAGATATTTCATATACCTGGTAGATTTGAGAAGCGCTGATTGAGAGTTTACATCTTTGAAATGTTAAAAACAAATGTTTGCATTTATAAAAAATTTTTTAAAGTAATTTATTTAGGTCAGTAAGCTCTTAGTTCATTCAGACTGCTATAATAAAGTACCATAAGCTGAGTGGCTTATAAAAAACAGAAATTTATTTCTCACAGTTCTGGAGGGTGAGAAGTCTAAGATCAAGGCACGGGCAGATTTGGTATCTGGTGAGGGCTCGCTTCCTGGTTTATAGCAGAGATCATCTTGCTGCATCTTCACACGGTGGAAGGAGCAAGTGATCTCTGTGGGGCCTCTTTTATAAGGACATTAATCCCTCACAAGGGAACTGCCCTCATGACCCTAATCACCTCCCAGATATCCCACTTCCAAATATCTTCTTAGGGGACACATGTATTCAGACCATAGCAAGCTCAAGGTGGGGAAAAATAGATCTGGAAAGTGGAGATTCACAATATATAAGATGTACTGAAACTCTGAAAAGTCTTATAATTTAACTTTGCTTCATCCAGTCTTTCTCAAAACTTATTTAACTGAATAATTCTTTTTTGGTAACAAGAATTCTTTTTTGGTAACATCCATTAACATTTTAGGAAGTTCTGTTGATCAAACTTTGTGAAAATTGCTCTAACTGATAATATGTTTTGTTTTTGTATTACTTGATACATATTATGCAAAACTTTGTGGAAAGTGCTCTAATAATATATTTTGGTTTTGTATTACTTGATACATATTATGCATAAAAATAATTCATTTGATTTTAAAAGATTATAGATTCATAAAATTTTGATTCAGTCCAAAAAGCACAAGGCCTCCTAATGTTATTTTTACTATTATATTCTTAGTTCTAATTAGCCTGATTGTAGGAATTTTAAGATTTGCTGTACCTCTGGAAGTTCATTTGAAGAGCACTGATTAAGTATCTGCCGCTCTTGCAACGTACTAAAGACTTGCTGTTCTGGATACATAGAGATGAGGAACAGTAATAGAAAATACGACTTTCTCCTTAAACTTGTCTTTTTTGGATTTCTTTTTTTTCTTCTTCTTTTTTGGATTTCTAACACTTCAGCTGTCATTTGTTATTGCCTGTTTCACTATTCTTGCCATTCTTAGGGCATGTCTTCAGGTTTTCCTTCTAGATTTTCTTTATATTTGATGGCTTGTGATTTATAATTTATTTTAAGCCTCAAGTGTTTCAAAATTATTGCCAGATTACTTAAAAAAAATTAAGTTCCTCATTAATGGGGCCACTAGTAATTAAGGAAAATTCAAACATGTCTTTGAATAAAAGGATAAATATTATTAACATGTTAAATGTGGAAGGTGAGGAGGGAAACAGAAGATTGAGGCTGAAATTTATTTTATTATTATTTTTTGAGACAGAGTCTCACTCTGTGGCCCAGGCTAAAGTGCAGTGGTGGGATCTGGGCTCACTGCAACCTCTGGCTCCCAGGTTCAAGCGATTCTCCAGCCTCCCAAGTAGCTGGGATTATAGATGTGCACCATCATGCCTGGCTGATTTTGATATTTTTAGTAGAGACAGGGTTTCACCCTGTTGGCTAGGCTGGTCTCAAACTCCTGACCTCAAGTGTTTTGCCCTCCCAAAGTGCTGGAATTACAGGTGTAAGCCACCACACTGGGCCAGAGGCCAAAATTTAAAACTTTAAATAATCCAGCCTGGACAACGTTGAGACTTCCTTCATTAAAACAAAAACAAAAATACACCCGTTATGTACCTGTGGTCCTAGCTATTGGGTAGGCTGAGATGGGAGGATCATTTGAGGTTCCAGTGAGTCATGATTGTGTCTCTGCACTCCAGCCTAGGTAACAGAGAGCGACTCCATCTCTTAAAAAACAAAAAAATTAAATTTTAAATAATCATTTCATTTTCTTTTAGGAGCTTGAACGGGAAATCACATTTCAGGGTGACAGTGCCATTTATTACTCCTATTATAAAGATATGTTAAAGGCACCTTCATTTGAAAGAGGTATGATAATCACAGTTATATTTTTAATAACAATTTTTTTTGTTTTTTTTCCGAGACGGAGTCCTGCCCTGTTGCTCAGCCTGGAGTGCAGTGGCGTGATCTCGGCTCACTGCAACCTCCGCCTCCTGGGTTCAAGCAATTCTCCTGCCTCAGCCTCCCAAGAAGCTGGGATTATAGGCACATACTACCATGTCCGGCTAATTTTCGTATTCTTAGTAGAGACGGGGTTTCACCATGTTGGCCAGGCTGGTCTCAAACTTGACCTCATGATCCACCCGCCTTGGCCTCCCAAAGTGCTAAGATTATAGGCGTGAGCCACAGTGCCCAGCCCTAATAACAATATTTTTCTTAAATAAAACATTGTTCTTCTCTATTAGAACCTTTCTTCCTCCTTTCATTTTTACTTGACATGTAATAATTGTACATATTTATGGGAAGTGGTGTTTTGATATGTACACAATGTGTAATGATCAAATCATGGTAGTTAGCATATCCATCATATTGGACATATATCACTTCTTTGTGTTATGAGCATCCAAAATCAACTCTCATCTTTTTGAAAAGATACACTAAATTGTTGTTAACCATATTCATTCTATAGTACTACAGAACACTAGAAGTTATTCTTCCCATCTAGCTGTAATTTTGTATCCATTAACCAAACTCTCCCTATCCTCCCCTCCTCTCTACTCTTCCCAGCCTCTAGTAACCTCTGTTTTACTATACGGGGACATTTCAATGTGGGGATTTGTCTCAGAATATAGATATTGTCTTTATTGTGCTAAATTTTTAAAAATTGGAAAAATGCAGCATGGAGTATTCTATTTGGAATCTTTCTTGATAACAATATTAAATATTTAATGAGTAATGAATGAATGATATGTTTGTTTAATTACCGTAAAGCAGAGTAAATAATCTGGAGAAAAATCTTTCTGTCTTTAGGTGTTTATGAACTGACACACAATAACAAAACTGTATCTCTGAAGACTATAAATGCAGTGCAGCAAATGTCTCTATATCCGGAACTTATTGCTAGTGTTTTATATCAAGCCACTGGTAGCAATGTATGTATTTTTCTTTTGACCCTAATATTTATTTTCTCATGTATTCATGAATCCTCAGATGATTTAATGCCATCTTACTATCTTGTTCTTTTTGTTTTTTTTCACATAGGAGATTATTGAGCCAGTGTATTTCTATATTGGCATTGTTTTTGGATTGCAAGGAATATATGTTACTGCTTTATTTGTTACAAGTTGGCTTATGAGTGGAACATGGCTAGCAGGAATGCTTACTGTTGCATGGTTCATTATTAACAGGTAAGAAAACTGTTTTAATTGATTTTTTAAAAACTTCTTGTGGCTGTAGTAGTCAGAACTCTGAAAATGCTTCCCCTTCCCAAGATTCCCCACTCTAATCCCCAGAACCTATGAATATGATAAGGTGTCATTCCCATGATTATGATGTTACCTAGCACATTTGACAGATTGGAAAGATTATCCTGTGGGCCTAGTCTAATGACGTGAGCCCTTAAAAGCAAAGTGCTTTCTCCAGCCTGTGTAGGAGAGGTCAGAGAGATATGAAGTATGGGAAGGATTTTCTGCACCATTGCAGACATGAAGCAAGGAGGAAATGAATTCTGCTAATAGTCAATGAGATTGTAAGAGGACTACAAGCCCCTGATGGAAACTGTAGCCCTGCCGATGCCTTGATTTTAGTTTAAGGATACTGAGAAGAGCATCCAGCCATAATAATTTGTCAGATAATAAATTTGTGTTGTTTTATGCCACTACATGCAAAAATTGAGACATAATATAGTAGCATTTTTTTTTAATCTTTTTCTTTATTCATCTTAATCCTTAGAATCTGAATTTTGTGTCTTCTTCTAGGTGAATGTGTGTGTGTATGGCTCTATGTATTTGTATATGTATTTTTTACTAAAATCAAATATATTTACAATACTGTTTTTTTTTTTTTGAGACGGAGTTTCGCCCTTGTTACCCAGGTTGGAGTGCAATGGCGCGATCTCAGCTCACCCTGGGTTCAGGCAATTCTCCTGCCTCAGCCTCCCGAGTAGCTGGGATTACAGGCATGCGCCACCATGCCCAGCTAATTTTGTGTATTTTTAGTAGAGACGGGGTTTCACCATGTTGACCAGGATGGTCTTGATCTCTTGACCTCGTGATCCACCCGCCTCGGCCTCCCAAAGTGCTGGGACCACAGGCATGAGCCACCGCGCCCGGCTCATTTCGGTAACTTTTTATCTTGTCTAATACCCAGACCTTATTACAGTTTTTGGTTTTCCTGGTTGACCCCAAAATATTATTTTTTTTTGAGAAGAAATCTTGCTCTGTTGCCCAGGCTGGAGTACAGTGGTACAATCTTGGCTCACTGCGACCTCTGCCTCCTAGATACAAACAATTTTACTGTCTTAGCCTCCCGAGTAGCTGGGACTACAGGCATGTGCCACCAGGCCTGGCTAATTTTTGGTGTTTTTAGTAAAGATGGGGTTTCACCGTGTTGGCCAGGATGGTCTTAATCTCCTGATCTCATCATGCGACCACCTCGGCCTCTCAAAATGTTGGGATTACAGGCATGAGCCACCGTGCCTGGCCCAAAAAACTCTATATAACAGATTTATCCAAACCAGGATTTAATCCAGGACTACATAGTGCATCTGGTTGTTAGGTTCCTTAATACTCTGTAAATCTAACATAGTCCCTGTTTCTGTGGTAATGGCTTATTGGAGAGACTAAGTCTTGTTGCATTCTGTAGTGTCATTTAGCATTTACCTTCATCTCCTGTGTTTCTGTAATTTGGAATTTATATGTAAAGGCTTGATGGGTTCAAGATAAATAATTCTGGTTGAAATATATGGTAGATTAGGCCGGGCGTGGTGGCTCACGCCTATAATCCCAGCACTTTGGGAGTCCAGGGCTGGTGGATCACGAGGTCGAGAGATCGAGACCATCCTGGTCAACAAGGTGAAACCCCGTCTCTACTAAAAATACAAAAATTAGCTGGGCATGGTGGTGCACGCCTGTAGTCCCAGCTACTTGGGAGGCTGAGGCAGGAGAATTGCTTGAACCCAGGAGGCGGAGGTTGCGGTGAGCCGAGATTGCGCCATTGCACTCCAGTCTGGGTAACAACAGCAAAACTCCATCTCAAAAAAAAAAAAAAATATATATATGTATATGTATATAAACATAAATAAATATATATAATATAATATATTATTGTTATATATATTATATATACATATATAAATATATATATTAAATTTATACATATATAAATATATATTAAATTTATTTATATATATTTATATATGTATATATAACATATTATATATACATATATAAATATATATATTAAATAAAATTAAATTTTT
Organism: Callithrix jacchus; assembly: GCF_049354715.1. Classification (NCBI taxonomy): domain Eukaryota; kingdom Metazoa; phylum Chordata; class Mammalia; order Primates; family Cebidae; genus Callithrix; species Callithrix jacchus. Next base: position 32,474,656 of record NC_133517.1, on the reverse strand, counting down.
CTATTTTCATTAGCTGCATTCTTCATTCTTCAAAAGCAGAATTTTTCCTCATTAACCAGGGCTTTTTGGTTACCTTCAAATTTAGTCACTATTAGAAAGTGAGGACAAATGTTTAATTTCAGTTTACCTATTTGTAAATAAGAGTTTAATTTAATAGCTTTTTCAGATAGTGACAAAAACCTTTTGTGTGTGTGTGTTCTCTTTTTTAGTATCTTTCTGTACTTACGGATTTTTATTGATTCAGTGATTCATTTTAGTTGATTTCATTGATTCAGTCCATTATGATCAGTGTTCTTTTGTTGCTCAAATTGTCCCAACTTTGGTTAATTGAAGTACCTTTCAGGCTGGCTCCTGAGTTCTTTTGACACAACCTTGTTAATTTTTGAAAACTTTCTTGTTTTCTGGGTCAACAAGGTGAGTAGCTTTGCACGTTCACTGCAGAAGATTTGTAAATAGCCATTTCTCATTGGAGCTTTGGTTCCTTTTGGTCTAGAATGGAATTAGAAAATCCAATCTGGCAACTAGGAGGACAAGATGATTTTTTGTTACATCAGAAAGTGCCTGTTAGAGAATATTTCGAGTTGCTGTGTACTTTTCTAGAATTCTATTAGGATTTATTTTTAGAAAGACAAAGTTATAATAGTACTCATAGACTAGGTTTAGAAAGTCTTATATTTTATTTATTTATATTTTTACTTTTATTATTGAGAGAGAGTCTTACTCTGTTGTCCAGGCTGGAGTGCAGTGGTGTGATCTTGGCTCACTGCAACCTTTGCCTTATGGGTTCAACCAATTCTCCTGCCTCAGCCTCCCCAGTAGCTGGAACTACAGGCACATGCCACCATGCCTGGCTAACTTTTATATTTTTTGGTAGAGTCAGGGTTTCACCATGTTGGCCAGGCTGGTCTCAAACTCCTTATCTCAGGTGATCTGCCTGTCTTGGCCTCCCAAAGTGCTGAGATTACAGGCATGAGCCACCATGCCCCACCAAAAGTCTTATATTTTACAGTGAAATGGGGCCAGGTGCAGTGGTTCACACCTATAATTCTTACACTTTGGGAGGCCCAGGTCGGAAGATCACATGAGGCCTGGAGTTTGAGACCAGTCTGGGCAACATAATGAGACCTCATCATCTCTACTAAAAAAAAAAAAATAGCTAGGCTTGGTGGTATGTGCCTGCAATTCCAGCTACTGGGGAAGTTGGGCAGGAGAATCAGTTAAGCCTGAGACTTCAGCGAGCTGTTGACTATACCACTACACTCCAGCCTGGGTGACACAGAGAGACCTGTCTCAAAAATAAATGAATGAATGAAATGACATCTAATGCAAATGATTATTATATTGTCTAAAATATAGACTTTCTAAAAGGATTGCTTTCTTGGCTGGGTGTGGTGGCTCATGCCTGTAATCTGAGCACTTTGGGAGGTTGAGATGGGTGGATCACTTGAGGTCAGGAGTTCAAGACCAGCCTGGCCAACATGGTGAAACCCTGTCTCCACTAAAAATATTAAAATTAGCCAGATGTGGTGGTGGGCGCTTGTAGTCCCAGCTACTCGGGAGGCTGAGGCAGGAGAATTGCTTGAACTTGAGAGGCGGAGGCTGCAGTGAGCTGAGATCATGCCACTGCACTCCAGCCAGGGTGACAGAGCGAGAGTCTGTCTCAAAATAAATAAATAAAAATAAAAGGATTGCTTTCTTGATTGTGTGATGCATTAGTTATTGCTGCATAACAAATCACCTGAGATATAGCAGCTTAAAACAACAAACATCAGCCAGGCGAGGTGGTGGCTCATGCCTGTAACCCAGCACTTTGGGAGGCTGAGGTGGGTGGATCACAAGGTCAGGAGTTCAAGGCTAGTCTGGCCAACATGGTGAAACTCCATCTCTACTAAAAATACAAAAATTAACCTGGCGTGGTGGCAGGTACCTGTAGTTCCAGCCACTCAGGAGGCTGAGGCAGGAGAATCACTTGAACCTGGGAGGCAGAGGTTGCAGTGAGCTGAGATTGCACCACTGCACTCCAGCCTGGGTGAGAGTAAGACACCATCTCAAGCAACAACAACAATAACAACAATAGCAATGACAAACATTTCACATATTTCTGAGGGTCTCAAATCCCTAGAGGTTTAGATCAGTGGTTCTAGTCCAGGGTCTCTCATAAAGTTTCAGTTATGATGTTGGCTTGTATTGTGTCATCTGAAGGCCTTGCTGGACTGAAGCATCGGCTTCCAAGCTCACTCCTGTGGCTGTTTACCAGAGGCCTCCATACCTTACTGGCTTTTGGCCAGGGAGGCCTTAATTTCTTACATATGGGCCTCTCTATAGCACAGTGTACAACTTGGCGGCTGGTCTCCCTTACAGTTAATGATCCAAGAGAGTGTGAGAGAGTGTGCCACAATGGGAGCCAGATATCTGCTATAACCCAATGTTAGAAATGATAATACATCACTCTGCCATATCTTGTCAGTCATGCAGACCCCTGGTACAGTGTGGGAGGTGACAACACAGGGTACTAATACCAGGAGGCAGGGACTGTCTTGGAGGCTGGCCACCACATTCAGTGAACTTTGCTATTAATTTCATTTAGTCCCTATAACTGTCTTCATATTCAAAGAGGAAAAGATACTTTCTCATGTAAACATAATGGTCTTAAAGAATAAGATTCTCTTATACCACTTAAACTAGATGAGTGAAAAAAAAAAAGAATAAGGCTCTCTTTAGAGATCTTAGTGAGAATTGTAAGAAATGAAATAAACAGAAGTCTGACTGCCTTATTTAGTGTCACTGATGTATGCTGTATTGCTGGAGTAGAAGTTAAATAGAAAAATTGACCCGGTATATTCTGCTCAAATGTGTTTTTTGGCAATTGAAATGTTCTTAATAGCTACGTTTTTAAAAATACATTTTTTTGCTTTTTGTTTATATTTTATTGGTATGTATCTTATACTGCAAAATACATTTTAATGCCATGAAAGGATATACTGTCTGTTTGTTCAGCTTTATAGCTTACATTTACATCTAACTTCTTAGAAAAGTATAAAAAGGTATTAAAGTCATTCTGTCATATTATAATTATTAGTGTTCTTAATGGTATTTTGTGTTCCTTAACACTGGAAGGGGAAAGCAGGATTATAAAATAGTTCCTGTTTGCTCAAACTAAAAGCTGTAGGTATACTAGAAAATTCAGACATTTCAGAAAACAGCATTGTACAGATAGTAGTAGGGGGAAAAATCAGAGATGAATGACTCCCTTTGAATACTTGCCACCAAAATGGACTAATAGAGTCCAGGTTCTACATACAAACAATGTGGAAATTGTTTGTTCCCCGCTGATCTTCTCATCTACAAATACATACCTGGGTTTCACTTTCTTTCTTTTTTTCTTTTTCTTTTTTTTCGAGATAGAGTCTCGCTCTGTCACCCAGGCTGGAGTGCAGTGGCACAATCTTGGCTCACTGCAACCTCTGCCTTCCGGATTCAAGTGATTCTCCTGCCTCAGCCTCCTGAGGCATGCCACCATGCCCAATTAATTTTTTGTATTTCTAGTAAAGACAGGGTTTCACTGTGTTAGCCAGGATGGTCTCGATCTCCTGACCTCGTGATCCACCTGTCTTGGCCTCCCAAAGTTGCTGGGATTACAGTTGTGAGCCACGGCGCCTGCCCCTGGCTTTCACTTTCAGGGGAAACATCTTCATATTTGAGGAGCACTGAAAATATATTTGATTAAAAGTCTGTACAAAATTTAATCTTTGGCAAAAAAGCAACTGTATATTGTAACATTGTACAGTTGTGCAATGGTAACAATAAAGGAATAAGATGCAAGGAAATGTACATGTGCCAGAGATATAATTAGCAGAAAGTAATGGAACACATGATACTGATTCTGTTGTGATGATACTGGTATACTCAGGCTGCTGGTGAAGGTATAAGTTTTTCAATTTTAGGGAGCAGTTTTTCTCAGGAATTTCATTTTATTCCAAGGAAGTAATTCAAAAAGAAAGAGTTTGTTACTTGGATTTATGTATTGTAGTACTGTTTGTAATATTTTCTTTTTTTTTTTTTTTTAATACGGGTTCTGGCTTTGTCACCCAGGCTGGAGTACAGGGGTGTGATCTTGGCTCACTGCAACCTCTGCCTCCTGGGTTCAAATGATTCTCCTGCCTCAGCCTCCTGAGTAGCTGGGATTACAGATGCCCATTCCCACCCCCAGCTAATTTTGTATTTTAGTAGAGACAGGGTTTCACCATGTTGGCCAGGCTGGTCTCAATCTCCTGATCTTAGGTGATCCGCCCACCTCAGCCTCCTAAAGTGCTGGGATTACAGGTGTGAATCACCGTGCCCAGCCTGTTTGTAACAACTTTAAAAACTATATAGTAATAATTTGTAATAGTAATATAGTTATTTATAATAATATTTTAAAAATGAGAGGAGAATGATCAGGTTAGTTGTAATACATCAGTACAAGGGAATGTGCAGCCATTATATTGGCATTGTATAGGTGGTTTTCCACTTTCACATATCACATACTGACATGTCAAACTATTTGACATATGTCATCTAACTCCATGTTTCTCAAACTTCAGTTATGTGTATTTAAAACTTAAGTCATTCTCATGGATTCATGTGTTGACTTAAATAATTTGAATTATAAGGCTACTTAAATATAAAACAGAAATCTAGGTAAAGCTCCTTATACTTAAATATGCTGTAAAATTGAAACTAATTTACCAGTAAAATATTACTTGGAAATACTAATTTATGTGAGAGCAATATTTTACTGAAACCAAATTGCTAACTCTCAGTGTAAATATGATACCAGTGCAGCAACAGATAATTATTTCTTTCTTTTTTAGAGACAAAACAGGTTCTTGCAACTGTGACACACCTGTACAATTGGGTGCTGTGAATGACTCAGTTCTCATCATTTTGGCTCTGTTTAGTCTACTACAAACAATATATATATATATATATATATATTTAAGATAGTTATCAGAAAACTGGGTTTTTTCTTTTTGTTGTTGTTGTTTTGGTTTTTTTGAGACAAGGTCTTACTCCATCACCGAGGCTGAAGTGCAGTGGTGTGATCACAGCTCACTGCAGCCTCAACCTCTGTAGGCTCAGGTGATCCTCCTACCTCAGCATCCCTAGTAGCTGGGACCACAGGTGTACATCATCACATCCTGCTAATTTTTGTTTTGTTTTTTAGTAAAGGTGGGGTCTTGTCATGTTGCTCAGGCTGGTCTTGAACTCCTGGGCTCAAGCCATCTGTCCGCCTTAGCCTCCCAAAGTGTTGGGATTACAGGCATGAGCCACTGTGCCTGGGTAATTGTTTTGTTTTTATTTGGCAATATATCATTTATTATTAAGACTATGTAGCTCGGTGTGGTGGCGGGTGCCTGTTATCCCAGCTACTTGGGAGGCTGAGGCAGGAGAATTGCCTGAACCGAGGAGAAGGAGGTTGCAGTGAGCCAAGATCACACCACTCCACTCCAGCCTGGGCGACAGAGCATGACTGTCTCAAAAAAAAAAAAAAAGAAGGAAAGAAAGAAAAAGACTATGTTTCTTTTTTCTGATTATCCCAAACCAATTAAAGTGGTACCACATTGCCAGCTAGATGTTAACACCACACAAAATTGAGCACTGAAGTCCTTCAACAGTAGTGAGTTCCATGGAGGTCATCTGTGTGATGCATAATGTTTATACTATGATGTTTCTAAACATCATTAAAATGAAAACATAAAATTAAAAGTTGCAGATCTCTGTGAATGTATCAGCAGGTCTGTTGACTCCAAAATTGATCTAATTACTTTTTGAAACTGTTAGTTTGTGCTACAGTCTGCTAGACTCAGCCACTGCAGGAAAAAAGTAGGTCTCATTTGATTTTGTCACCTCCCACTGTTAGCCTTCTGGTTCTCACTCCAACCAAGCATAGTGAGGGGAAGAGAGTGAGCAGCAAAGGTGTTGAGGGAGATGGTAAAGGAAAGGCTTGTCCAGAATGTCACTTGTGGGTGTAGGGAATGGCTGGCAGAGCTCCTACTCAGTTTGTGCAACAGACAGTGGAGGATTCTTCCATCTGTATTCTTGACACCTACCTTGTATTTCTGGTGCAGAATTTAGAAAATTTGACTGCACTAATATATGGGTTGGATAGGGGTGGTAGGTAAACCTTTGGGAAGGAACTACCGAGTTCAGCTTCCTGGTCCTGGGCTAATGGAGTGGTTGTTGGGGTCCTTCTACCCCACTTCCTACCATATGATATATGAATTTCTTATTGGTCTTTTTTTTTGAAACGGAGTTTCGCTCTTGTTACCCAGGCTGGAGTGCAATGGCGCGATCTAGGCTCACCGCAACCTCCGCCTCCTGGGTTCAGACAATTCTCCTGTCTCAGCCTCCTGAGTAGCTGGGATTACAGGCATGCACCACCATGCCCAGCTAATTTTTTGTATTTTTAGTAGAGACTGGGTTTCACCATGTTGACCAAGATGGTCTCGATCTCTTGACCTCGTGATCCACCTGCCTTGGCCTCCCAAAGTGCTGGGATTACAGGCTTGAGCCACCGCGCCCGGCCTTCTTATTGGTCTTTTAGAAAGTTAACTTTCAAAAAAATTTTAGGGATAATATTATATGAAAATAGGTGATCTTTAGAACAGGGATTCCCAACTCCCAAGCCACAGACCAGTACCTATCAGTAGCCTGTTAGGAACCTGGCCTCACAGCAGGAGGTGAGTGGTGGCGGCAGTGGTTTGACTGAAGCTTTATCTGTATTTACTGCCATTCCCCATTGCTTGCATTACTGCCTGAGGTCTGCCTTTTGTCAGATCAGTGAAGGCTTAGATTCTCATAGGAGCACAAACACTATTGTGAACTGCACATGTGAGGGATCTAGGTTGTGTGCTCCTTATGAGAATCTAATGCCTGATGATCTGAGGTAGAACAGTTTCATCTCCAAACCATCTCCCCCAACCCTTCTGTATTAGTATTAGTCTGTTTTCACACTGCTGATAAAGAAATGCCCAAGACTGGGAAATTTACAAAAGAAAGAGGTTTAATGGACTTAGTTCCATGTGGCTGGGAGGCCTTACAATCCTGGCAGAAGGTGAAAGGCATGTCTCACATGGTGGCAGACAAAAGAAGAGAGCTCGTGCAGAGAAACTCCTCTTTATAAAACCATAAACCATCAGATCTTGTAAGACTTATTCACTATCACAAGAATAGCACAGGAAAGACCTGCTCCCATGATGCAGTTATCTCCTACCAGCTTCCTCCCACAACACTTGGGAATTGTGGGAGCTACATTCAAGATGAGATTTGGGTGGGAACACAGCCAAAGCATATCATCCCTCACCCATGGATTGTCTTCCACAAAACCAGTCCCTGGTGCCAAAAAGGTTGGGGGCTGCTGCTTTAGAAGGCATGTTCATTAAATGGCATTCCGACAAGCAAATCTGGAAAATAAATCCTCTTTACATACATATTAAGATAAATTTCAGATGAATTAATGAGCTTAAACAATGAAATCAATAATTATTATATAAAAATATTGTTCCATGTTTGTTTTTGACAGATTCTTGCTCTCACCCAGGCTGTAATTCAGTGGTGCAGTCTCAGCTCACTGCAACCTCAGCCTCCTGGATTCAAGGGATTCTCGTGCCTGCAGGCGTGTACCACCACAGCCAGCTAATTTTTGTATTTTTAGCTGAGATGAGGTTTCATCATGTTGGCCAGATTGTCTTGGAACTCCTGGCCTCAAGTGACCACGTGCCTTGGCCTCCCAAAGTGCTGGGATTACAGGCATGCACCACTGTGCCTGGCCTGATTCATACTTTAAAAATCATTTGTAGGGCCGGGCGCGGTGGCTCACGCCTGTAATCCCAGCACTTTGGGAGGCCGAGGCGGGTGGATCACGAGGTCAAGAGATCGAGACCATCCTGGTCAACATGGTGAAACCCCGTCTCTACTAAAAATACAAAATTAGCTGGGCGTGGTGGCACATGCCTATAATCCCAGCTACTCAGGAGGCTGAGGCAGGAGAATTGCCTGAACCCAGGAGGCCGAGGTTGAGGTGAGCCGAGATCGTGCCATTGCACTCCAGCCTGGGTAGCGAGAGCGAAACTCCGTCTCAAAAAAAAAATTATTTGTAATAGACAAAGTTGGCAACAATATAAGTGTATAACAACAGGAAATTAGTTAGATTATAATTTACATAATGGTGTGTCATGATCATTAAATGTTCTTGAAGTATGTTTATTGACCTGTATATCTTGGATAGATGTTCATAATATATTGGTAAGTAAAAAACAGTTTGTTAGAGATTAGAAAAGAGCTAAGATTTATTATAATACTGAATGTTTACTAGGTTCTAGGCACTGCTAACTTCCTTGCAGCTTTTGTTTCATTTGATTCTCACATGTGATCCTGTTTTTGCGTGTGTGTGTGTGTGTGTGTGTGTGTGTGTGTGTGTATGCAAACCTATCTTCTTTGAATGTATAAATGAATAAGGATACTGCCAAACTGTTTTTTAAAGTGGTCGTACCATTTCACTTTTCTTTCTTTTTTTTTTTTTTAAGACGGAGTTTCTCTCTTGTTACCCAGGCTGGAGTGCAATGGCACAATCTTGGCTCACCGCAACCTCCACCTCTTGGGTTCAAGCAATTCTCCTGCCTCAGCCTCCTGAGTAGCTGGGACTACAGGCGCGCGCCACCATGCCCAGCTAATTTTTGTATATTTAGTAGAGATGGGATTTCACCATGTTGACCAGGATGGTCTCAATCTCTTGACCTCGTGATCCACCTGCCCTTGGCCTCCCAAAGTGCTGGGATTATAGGCGTGAGCCCGGCCTACCATTTCCCTTTTCTATCAGAATTGGGTGAGAGTTCCATGTAGTCTATATTATTGTATTTTGATTACTGATATTAAGTACCTTTTCTTGTGTTTATTGATCATTCATGTATTTTGTGAAATGTCTAAGTATTTTGCCCTAAAGCTTAGATTTATCTTTTGTTTATTTGTCAGAGTTCTGTATCATTCTAGATAATAGTCTTTTGTCTGATATGTGTACTGTGAATATTTTTTCGTAAGCTATGGCTTGCTGTTTCTTTTAAGGTTAGTACTTCTAGTATCCTGTCCAAGAAATCTTTTTTTCTTTTCTGGTTTTTTTTTTTTTTTTTTTTTTGAGAAAGGCTAGAGTGCAGTAGTGTGGTCATGGCTCACTGTAGTCTTTACCTCCCATTCTCAAGGGATTTTGTCACCCAGGCTTCCAAGTAGCTGGGACTACAGGCATGCGCCACCATGCCTGGCTAATTTTTCTATTTTTTGTGTAGGTATGTTCTCACTATATTGCCTAGGCTGGTCTCAACCTCTTGGGCTCAAGCGATCGTTCCACCTCAGCCTCCCCAAATGCTAGGATTACATGCATGAGTGAGCCATCATGCCCAGCCTCAAGAAGACTTTCTTTACTGGAAAGATATTGTTATGTTTTTCTATGTTTTCATCAATAAACTTTATGGTTTTGGCTTTTAGATTTAGGTATATAATCTATTTTAAGTTTTATATATGATGTGAGATAATGGTTGAGATTCTTTTCTTTTTCATGTACATGTCCAGTTGTTACAGCATTATTTTTAAAAAGACTTTTCTATTTTTTTTTTTTGAGACAGAGTTTAGCTCTTGTTGCCCAGGCTGGAGTGCAGTGGCACGATCTCAGCTCACTGCAACTTCCACACCCCAGGTTCAATTGATTCTCCTGCCTCAGCCTCCCATGTAGCTGGGACTACAGGTGTGCACCACCATGCCCAGCCAATTTTTCTATTTTTTTTTAGTAGAGACAGGGTTTCACCATGTTGACCAGGATGGTCTCAATCTCTTGACCTCATAATCAGCCCTCCTCGGCCTCCCAAAGTGCTGGGATTACAGGCGTGAACCACTGTGCCTGGCAAGACTTTCTTTTTACTAGTGTTTTGACTTAGCACTGAGTAAAAATAAGCTAACTATATGTATGTGTGGATTTATTTCTAGACTTGTCTTCTTGTCCTATTGATTTGTATATTCTAACTCCAATACCATACTTTATTGATAACTATTGCTTTTCGTAAGTCAAAATTAGATTGTTTAAGCCTCTAAATGTGTTCTTTGTCCACATTATTTTGGCTATTGTAGATTCTTAGTTCTTCCATGTAAATTTTAGAATCGGCTTTTAAATTTCCTTTTTAAAACCTTGCTCAAATTTTGATAAAGACGTCATGAAATAAATTAAACTGGGGAGAATGGACATGTTAACAATATTGAGTCTTCCATTCTGTGGTATATAACACATGGTATATCTGATATATCACTTCATGTATTTAGGATTTCTTTCTCTTAGCATTTTGGTAGCTTTTCTTTTTCTTTTTCTTTCTTTTTTTCTTTTGAGACAAGGGTCTCTCTCTGTCACTCAGGCTGGAATGGGACTGCAGTTGCATAACCTTGGCTCACTGCAGCCTCGACCTGGGTTCAAGCCATCCTCCCATTCACCCTCCTATGTAGCTGGAACCATGGGAGCCACCATGCCTGGCTAATTTTCATATTTTTGGTAGAGACAGGGTTTTGCCATGTTGACCAGCTGATCTGAACTCGTGGGCTCAAGCAATTTGCCCACCTAGGCCTTCCAAAGTGTTAGGATTATAGGGGTGAGCCACTGCACCCAGCCCAAGTTTGTCGTTTTTAGTGTAGAGATCTTACCCATCTTTTAAAAGATTTATTTATAGAAATTTCATCTTCTTGATGTTGTTATAAATGGTAATTTTAATATTCATTGATAGTTTATAGAAAAACAATTGATTGGTGTATATTAACCCTGGATCCCACAGTTGGCCGGGTGCAGTGGCTCATGCTTGTAATCCCAGCACTTTGGGAGGCCGAGGCGGGTAGATCATCTGAGGTCAGGAATTCAAGACTAGCCTGACCAACATGGTGAAACCCTGTCTCTACTAAAAATACAAAATTAGCTGGGTATGGTGGTGCATGCCTGTAATCTCAGCTATTCAGGAAGCCAACGCAGGAGAACCACTTGAACCGGGAGGCAGAGGTTGCAGTGAGCCGAGATTGTGCAGTTTCACTCCAGCCTGAACAATAAGAGTGAAACTCTGTCTCTGAGCAACAAAAACAGGTCAGGCATGGTAGCTCATGTCTCTAATCCCAACACTTTAGGAGGCCAAGGCAGGTGGATCATGAGATCAGGAAATCGAGACCATCCTGGCTAACATGGTGAAACCTCGTCTCTACTAAAAAATACGAAAAATTAGCTGGGCATGGTTGCACACGCCTATGGTCCCAGCTACTCCAGAGGCTGAGGCAAGAGAATCACTTGAACCAGGGTGTTGGAAATTGCAATGAGCCAAGATCACGCCACTGCACTCAGGCCTGGGCAACAGAGCAAGACTGTCTTAAAAGAAACCTTGTAGCCCACAGCCTCACTAAATTCATATTAGTTTTTGTATTTTTTTAAGATTGTTTTGGGTTTTCTATGTACACGTATCTTCTGCAAAAAAAAAAACAAGTTTTACTTTCCTTTTTCAATTTGATTCCTTGTGTTTCTTTGGCTAAGCTATGGCAGAAGATTTAACAATGTTGGCCTCTGGATGGATGAGATTATAGGTGTGGTAGGTTTTTCTTCTTTTTGTTTATATACATTTTCTAGTATTTCTTTAACAAACACTGCTTTTGTAATAAAATATTTTGCAAAAAGACTAAGTATGAAGAAAGGAGAACATGCAAAATACATTTAAGTTTAAAAAGCAGAATATAAATTCATCGAAGAGTTTTGATTCTGTAAAATATTTACATAAGGGACAAATACTTAATGAATTTTAGGGCAATGGAGATCCTCAATTTTTTTAGTGATTTGTATTTTTAGTGATTAGTATTGTTATACGTATCAACAGGAACAAAAATGTTAAAGTATAATTATTTTTTACCCTATTTTTATCACTTTCTTCCCAGGAAATTCTTTTGTCTTGTTTTGCTTAGCTACTGAACTGCTGTGCTAAGCAGAAAATAGGTCAAAATATAATTTTGAAGAATCATAGAAAGGGCTATAGATGACTTGGCGTTAGAAAGTACATTGTGCTACTAGGCACAGTAGCTCCCACCTGTAACCCCGGCACTTTGGGAAACCAAGGCAGGAGAATTGTTTGAACCGAGGAGTTTGAGACCAGCCTGGGAAACGTGGTGAATCACTGGCTCTGCTAAATACAAAAAATTAGCTGTGTGTGGTGTCACGTGCCTGTAATCCCAGTTACTGGGGGGATACTGAGGTGGGAGGATCATCTGAGCCTGGGAGGTCAAGGCTACAGTGAGCTGTGGATCATGTCACTGCACTCCAGCAATTGGGGAGGGAATAGAAAAAAGTTATTAGTATTTAGAGGTCTGAGACTAGGAAAAGAGATGAGTAAAAGTGATTTTAGGATTTATTATGTATGCTCCTATTATATAAGGAAAAATGTAATTTCTCCTTAGTTTTCTCAAAAATGTTTTGTTCCTTTGTTTTCATGGCATTTTGAAGTGTGCGTTTGTTTCTTTTGGCTGTGATAACATGCCAAGCCTGGTTGGATTTATTGCTGTTAAAACTTTATTTTCTTGGTCTGTGAGGATGTAACATTTGTAATTTTGATTATTTGCAAGCAATTCAGTGGTTCATGATTGGTGTAATTGGAAATATAATTACTAACTCTGATACCAGCATGCAGGAGTGTGTTACTTGGCCATTGAGGGAAATAAGTTAACATGCAAGCATGTCCATCATTATTACTTAGGAAAGTTAAGCAGCAATTTTCATAAATTTTCAAAAAAACAATAGCACCTTTATTTTTGTGTGGAAAATAGCTATTGAGTGTAAGAGAGCCAAATTCAGTCATTGCTGGAGAGGTAGTCCCCTTGTGGCGTGAGGATGTGCACAGGATCCTCAAATAGGCTCTCAATGAATATTGACTGAGGAGAAATTTAGGAGGAACCTACAAAGACATTCCTGTATTTCTGTGTCTTTTTTTTATTTGAGATGGAGTCTTGCTGTGTCATCCAGGCTGGAGTGCAGTAACAGGATCCTCTGCTCACTGCAACCTCTGCCTCCCAGGTTCAAGTGATTCTCCTACCTCAGCCTCCCAAGTAGCTGGTACTACAGGTGTGCGCCACCACACCTGGCTCATTTTTGTGTTGTTAGTAGAGATGGGGTTTCACCATGTTGGCCAAGCTGGTCTTGAACTTCTGGGCTTAGGTGATACACTTGCCCTGGCCTCCCAAAGTGCTGGGATTACAAGCGTGAGCCACCATGCTCGGTCTGACATTACTATATATCTGATTCTGGGAATTTTCAAAAGTCTCTAAATGTATCGCATTAAAGACTGATATTAATTCTGAGGAACTTGCTGACTGAAAAGATTATTGAATTAGATATCTGAAGATAAGTATTTTAATCTCAGTTATGCCACCTACTAGCTAGATAGCCGTGATTAAGTTACATTACATTTCTGAACATCATATTCCTTTTGTAAAGGGGGATAAGAACTTGGGATCTGCCAGGCTGCTAGTTATGTGGTGCAGATTGTGCTCTAGTGAAGGGTAGCCATCTGGTTAAGGGAAGGGAGAGTGGGGCTGACACTCGGGGTACTCTGTGCAACAAGTTGTGTACCTTAGCATGGGGTCTGCCCAGAGAAGGCATGCCTTTTTCAAACTCTCACAGAGGCCCATCTGTTCACCAAGTAGTGCACAGTAGCTCTGCAGCTTCTTGGTGGGGGTGGGGGCGCGTGGTGAGACACTGTTAATTTGCTCAAAGATGCTGTATAGACAATGGTGAATCTAGGCTGGGTGCAGTGGCTTATGCCTGTAATCCCAGCACTTTGGGAGGTTGAGGCAGGTGGATCACTTGAGGTCAGGAGTTTGAGACCAACCTGGTCAACATGGTGAAACCCCGTCTCTACTAAAAATACAAAAATTAGCCAGACATGGTGGCATGCGCCTATAGTCCCAGCTACTCTAGAGACTAAGCGGGAGAATGAGGAGAATTGTTTGAACCTAGGAGGCAGAGATTACAGTGAGCAGAGGATCACTCACACCATTGCACTCCAGCCTGGGAACAGTGCAAGAGTCCATCTCAAAAAAAGAAAGACAATGGTGGATCTGGCTATGCCTACCTCATAGAATTGTTATGGAGAACGATGAGATTTGTGTAAAAGTACTTTGAAAAGTATAGTATAACACAAATATGTCTTATTTTTACTGTTCATCTGTGGTTTATTTTAGGGTAGATACAACAAGAATTGAATACTCCATTCCTTTAAGAGAAAACTGGGCACTACCATATTTTGCATGTCAAGTTGCTGCACTCACAGGCTATTTAAAAAGCAACTTAAATACCTATGGAGAGGTAAGATACAAATCTGTTTTATCCATTGCAGCTAATTCTGTTGTATTGCAAATGTGGTGCATAATAGCAAATAAGTTTTAGTCATAGTAAGAATTGAATTATATTCAATGAAGCCTGGTTACTACATAATAAAAAGTATAGTTAGGTAGTTTTCTTTTTTTCCCCCTGAGACAGAGTCTTGCTCTGTCACCAGGCTGGAGTACAGTGGCGTCATCTCAGCTCACTGCAACATCTGCCTCCTGGGTTCAAGCGATTATCCTGCCTCAGCCTCCCAAGTAGCTGGGATTACAGGTCCCCACCCCCGCCACACCCGGCTTATTTTTGTATTTTTAGTAGAGATGGAGTTTCACCAAGTTGGCTAGGCTGGTCTCAAACTCCTGACCTTGTGATCCTCCCACCTTGGCGTCCCTAAGCACTGGTTTTGCAGGCGTGAGCCACTGTGCCCAGCCAGTAGTTTTCTTACAAAACTGTTACTCTGTAATCTGATTAACAGTAAATTAGGAGGAAGGAGATGTTTTATTATTTTAATACAGTTACTTGACAACTATGTAAAGAATATCTTATTTTTAAAATCTGTCCCACTGTTATTTTATCACTTCTTGGACTTCTGGGACATTGCTGGCCTTCAGTCGCCATAATTTAAAGGTATATTAAGGAAGATGTAAAGAGTGACCACAAATGACAGCAGCGTTAACTTGGATGGTAGCACTGCATATTCTGTTTCTTCTCGTGTGTTTTCTGTGATGGGGTATAGGTAGGTTGGTAAAAAATTCAGGAGACTTCCCCAGTAGTTTAGATTCTTACATTATTATTGTTATTACCATAACTCTTTTGGCAGTTGGAAGAAGCCTGAGGAGTAGGGCTCAGAATAATGATTTTAGCCCAGGCCCAGTGGCTCATGCCTGTAATCCCAGCACTGTGGGAAGCTGAGGTGAGCAGGTCACTTAGGGTTAGGAGTTTGAGACCAGCCTGGCCAACATGGTGACACCTCGTCTCTAATAAAAATTCAAAAATTAGCTAGGTGTGGTGGCACATGCCTGTAATCCCAGCTACTCAGGAGGCTGAGGCAGGAGGATCATTTGAACCTGGGAGGCAGAGGTTGCAGTGAGCTGAGATTATGCCACTGCCTTCTATCCTGGGTGACAGAGTGAGATCAGGAGTTCACGACCAGCCTGACCAACATGGTGAAACCCTGTCTTTAAAAAAAAAAAAAAAAAAGAATTCCTGGCTAGAGGCCGGGTGTGGTGGCTCACGCCTATAATCCCAGCACTTTGGGAGGCCTGAGGCGGGTGGATCACAAGATCAAGAGATCGAGACCAATCCTGGCCAACAGGGTGAAACCCCATCTCTACTCAAAAAAACAAAAAAATTAGTTGGGTGTGGTGGCTCACACCTGTAGTCCCACTACTCGGGAGACTGAAGCAGGAGAATTGCTTGACCCAGGAGGTGGAGATTGCAGTGAGCCAAGATTGTGCCACTGCACTCCAGCCTGGCACCTGGTGACAAATCAAGACTCTCTCTCAAACAAAAGGAATTCCTGGCTAGAAAAAGTAAACAGAGCTTATTAAACCTGATTGTCTAGAAAACAGGATGTACTTGTGGATCCTTTATGAAAAATCTCTGAAAAAATATACTATTCTTTTCTCCTTTCAGTGGTGATAAATGTCATGAGCATACCAAACTTTATTATTTCATTTTTATAACTAGCATTTCCTTTTTTTGCGTAAAATAACATGAACACATTTCAGCTTTGTGATTTTTCCTATGTGTTGTATTTGTATACAGATCTTTCTAAATAAGAGTATATGTATTTTTTCTTTGTTGTTATTATAGACAAATTCTCACTCTGTCATTCAGGCTGGAGTGTAACGGCACAATCTCTGCTCACTGCAACCTCCACCTCCCGGCCTCAAGCAATTCTCCTGCCTCAGCCTCCCAAGTAGCTGGGATTACAGGGGCCCAGCACCATGCCAGGCTAATTTTTGTATTTTTAGTAGAGATGGGGTTTCACCATGTTGTCCAGGCTGGTCTCCAACTCCTGACCTCAAATGATCTGCCCACCTCGGCTTCCCAAAATGCTGGAATTCCACCGCGCTTGACCAAGAGTGTATTTTCTATAATAGTCAGGGAGTCTATGATTGAATATTTCCCTGTTTGATTGTACAGCTGTCTCTTAGGGAATAATAGTTCTTCAATTGTTAAGTAAAAGAGTTTGGTATAGGCTGGGCACGGTGGCTCACACCTATAATATTACCCAGTACTTTGGGAAGCTGAGGCGAGTGGATCACCTGAGGTCAGGAGTTTGAGACCAGCCTGGCCAAAACGGCGAAATCTGTCTCTACTAAAAATACAAAAATTAGCAGGTGTGGTGGCCACACCTGTACTCCCAGATACTTGGGAGGCTAAGGTGGGAGGATCGCTTAAACCCAGAGGTGGAGATTGCAGTGAGCCGAGATCATGCCACTACACTCCAGCCTGGGTAACAGAGTAAGACTCGATCTTAAAAAAAAAAAAGTTTGGTTAAGTTTGGTATAGCAAAGTAAACTGCCTAAGCTTCTTTATATTTACCTTTTTGCTTATTTCTTTGAGACATAGACTCACTCTGTCACCCAGGCTGGAGTGCAGTGGCATGATGTAGGCTTACTGCATTTTTGACCTCCCAGGGTCAAGTGATCCTCCCACTTCAGCCTCCTAAGTAGCTGGGACAATAGTCATGTGCCACCATGCCCAGCTAATTTTTATATTTTTTGTAGAGACAGGGTTTTTTGCCATTTTGCCCAGGCTGTTCCGGAACTCCTGGCCTCAAGCAATCTACTCTCCTCAACTTCCCAAAGTTCTGGGATTACAGGCTATATTTACCTTTATTTTAAACTAAAGTAAACTTTATGTTACCTAAAAAAAAGTTTAAGTATCTTTTAATAAAGTCATTGTTTTTATTTATTTTAAAAGAAAATCTTTGTAAACAGTGCTTTTATACCATTTTATTACTTTTCTCGATATTTTTTCATTGCCATATGTTATGCATTTGTTCTTTGTAATTTTTTTATTCTTTTTTAAATTAAAAAAGTAATACATATATTATATACATGGTTAAAAAACTGTTCATGCAAATGAACATACAGTGAAAAGTATATTTCCCTCCTGTTCACTATTATTACCAAGGACCCAGAACTTTTGAAAGGATCCAAGAATAGCTTATTATTTTATATTAGGTTACACTTTGTTTCTCTTTTTAAATTTAACCATGATTTTTTTTTTCTGCTTTGAAAATACTCCACAGTATCCCACCCCCGTTTTCTCTCTTAATATTAAGTGGGAAAATTGTATTTATCAATTATATGTTTATAACTAGTCACTCATCAATAGAGTCAAGAGTACACAACAAGAACAAAATACCTATTTGAAAATATTAAAGAGTAAAAAGAGGCCAGGTGCAGTGGCTCACACCCGTAATTTCAGCACTTTGAGAGGCTGAGGCGGTAGATCTCAAGGTTTAAAGATGGAGGCCATCTAGCCAACATGGTGAAACTCCATCTCTACTAAAAATACAAAAATTAGCTGGGCATGGTGGCACATGCCTATAGTCCCAGCTACTTGGAAGGCTGAGGCAAAAGAATCACTGGAACCCGGGAGGTAAAGGTTGCAATAAGCCGAGATCATGTCTCTGTTCTCCAGCCTGGTGACAGAGCAAGACTCCGTCTCAAAAAAAAAAAAAAAAAAAAGTAGTAATATTAAGGATTCTATAAATATATACAACAGGAAAAGAAAAAAAAGTTAGCTAGGGTGTATTCTTAACTCTTTAGCTAACAACTCAACTTTTTAAGAAGCAGAATTGCCTAATCTTTCAGTTATGTTTACTTCCCTTCCCTCTCCTCTAAATCTATTATTATTTTTTTTTATTTTTATTTTTTATAAAGACAGGGTTTCACCACGTTGGTCAGGCTGGTCTTGAACTCCCGACCTCAGGTGATCTGCTTGCCTTGGCCTCCAAAGTGCTTGAATTACAGGCATGAGCCACCACGCCCGGCCTTAAATCTATTCTTTTAGTTTAAATTAGTTTAAGATTCACAATAAGTTGTAAAAATAATATAGAGAATTCCCATGTACCCCTCACTCAGCTTTCCCCAATAATATCTTGCATAGTCAAGATACCTTGTCAAAGAGAAGAAATTGATATTGATATAATACTGTTTATTCAGGCAGTGACTTTCTACAGATTTCACCTGGTTTTACATGTACTGCCAAGTTGGGCAGATCATGATGTCAGGAGTTCGAGACCAGCCTGACCAACATGGTGAAAACCATCTCTACTAAAAATACAAAAATTAGCCAGGCATGGTGGTGCATGCCTGTAATCCCAACTACTCAGGAGACTAAGGCAGGAGATTCACTTGAACCTGGGAGGTGGAGGTTGCAGTGAGCCGAGATTGGACCCCTGCACTCCAGCCTGGGCCACAGAGGAAGACTCCATTTTAAAAAAAGAAAAAGAAGAAAGAAAGGTTATATAAACGGAATCAAATTATGTAGTATGTAACTTTTTAAGATTAGCTTTTTTCACTTAGCCTAATACGCTTGACATCCCTGTGATTTACTGACATGTGTCAATACTTGCTCCTTGTCATCACTGAGTAGTATTTTAGCAACATGTATTTTTTTTTCCTTTTTCTTTGAGAGGGAGTCTCTTGCTCTGTTGCCCTGGCTGGAGTGCAGTGGCACAATCTCGGCTGACTGCAACCTCTGCCTCCCAGGTTCAAGCGATTCTCCTGCCTCAGCCTCCCTAGTAGCTGGGACTACAGGCACACATCACCATGCCGGGCTAATTTTTGTACTTTTAGTAGAGATGGAGTTTTACCACGTTGGCCAGGCTGGTCTTGAACTCTTGGCCTCAAGTGATATGCCCGCCTTGGCCTCCCAGAGTGCTGAGATTATAGGTGTGAGCCACCGTGCCTGGCTGACATGACTTTTTTTTAATCACATATTTTGTATTTTGCTTCCCATTCTTGAGGTCCCTGTTGATCTCGTGGTCCCTGTTGCCTCAGGATATCCAAGTTTAGATCAATCTTGTGTGCAGTTATCTGGAGTCATCCAGAGACATCTGCGGTTGATTACTGAAACCTATTTGATGTATCACTTAAATCCTATGTGTAAAAAAGTTCACACTATAGGCACAGTGAAAATGAAGCCCTGTGAGGCACTGTGAGCAAGGTAAGGGGCAGATAAGACTGCAGAGAACTTTGAAAATGTTCAGGGGAAAGAATAACTTTGCTAATTGTCCAGGTTGTATTTGACACACAGTTCTATCTTTAAGACATTTTTACTGTGTGTTCTTAGAGTAGTTTGAGAGTAAACCCTTGGAATTAACAATTTGTTTTAGTATATTGTAGCTTTCCCCCAGAATCTCAGAAGTAATCCCCAAATGCCCAGTACATTAATTAGGGTGGGTCTAGATTTGAACCTTTATTGCTTTCTGGAACTGGTTTCTCTGGGGATGATGGTGTTCAGCCTGGTTATTAGTTCTGGTTGTTCCACATTAGAGGGTTTCCAGAACCCTTGCCCTGCGCATAGCTATGGTGACAGGAAAAGCAGAAGCTTATGTGTTCTGTCAGAGCCCTTCTGAGCTTTGCAGTGGGTGTTATTTGACCAACAGGTGGAAGTTTGCCATCTCTTACATTTGGGTCTCTGGTCTTAATCTTACTCAGGATGCTGGAAAATTCTTTTATCTGCTGATGGCTGAGGTATTTCTGACTCTGGAATTTATCCTTGAGTATAGTTAGCTGAGTATGAAAAACTTAGTTTTAAAGAGTACAGTTCTTATCTTAGGTTTCTTGACTGACCTTTATTGTCCTTCTCCTTCACTGTTCTTATCTTAACAAGGTCACTTGACACTACAGTCAATGGAGGGATCCAGAATTTAAAAGTAGGTCCGTGGAATAAGGAGAGGCTGTTGTTGAATATGTTATGAGATTTGTCACAGACTTGGTAACTGGCTAAGGGATCACATGGGAGATGACATCTGGAAGGATAGAATTGACTTAGCCAGGCAGATGTTTGGCAAGGCCAAGGACATCTCTTGTGTTTAGTAGTTAGCAGAGGAAAACAGCTGAAAGTTTAATATGGTTGACAGTATAGGCACTGGGGAAAGATAACACTTCTGTGTACAGGAAATGAGAAAAGCAAAGACATGGGCTGTGGAATAGGCTGAGATGTAAACAGACTATTTAAATTAAGTTCTTAGGAAAATAAGTTCTGAACCCTGATGAGTATCAACATTTAAGTTATTTGTACAGAGAGAAGTTAACATCAATTGTTAACCAAGTATAAAGTCATTAACTTGCTAAACGAAAGGTTAATAAGAGCCTAAAAGTGTCATAGAGATCACAACTACAGAAAGCAACGACCACCACTAGGACTGAGGGAACAAAGGGAAAAATATGAAATTATTAAAACTTGAAGCACCATGGAAGTGAAATGTTATTTTCACAGCAAAAGGAGTTGCCCTACGATAACAAAAGCTCACCAGCCAGGTTTAGTAAATGCCACCACTTGCTTATAATTGTTGCTTTACTTCTTTTGGGATAAAAATTATATTGAATTTTCTTTTTCTTCCCTTTGTTTTCCTGAAATTCTCAATATGACGTTGAGTATTGAAGGACAAGTGCTTGATTTCTTTCAGGTGCCTTATATGAAATCTTGTTTTTGTAAGGATTTAATGATAATTATGAGATTTAAAAACAAAGTTTCAAGAGTTATATAACTTAAAGTTGAACCAGTAACAGAGCTGCAACTTTGAGGCAACAGTCTCATATACTTCTATAGTAATAAAGCTATTGATATTTAGTTTCTTTCATCTGTTTTCCCTAGAGGTTTTGCTACTTGTTGATGAGTGCTTCAACCTACACATTTATGATGATGTGGGAGTATAGCCACTATCTCCTGTTTCTTCAAGCAATATCTCTATTCCTGCTAGATATCTTTTCCCTGAAGCAAAGTGACAAGGTATTACGGCATTTTGAAATGATTTTCAATTCACAGTTAAATGTATTTATAGCATTGTATGTTAAAACCTCTCTTTTCTTCATCCTTACGCTCATATGGTTCAGAACCCCGATGCATTCCAACATTTAAGCTATTTGGACAAAGAGAAGTTAACAATTGTTAACCAAGTATAAAATCATTAACTTGCTAAATGAAAGGATAATAAGAATCTGAAATTTTCATAGAGATCACAACTATAGAAAGCAGTTACCATTGCTAGGGAAAAATATGAAACTATTAGAATATAGGGACCTCACAAAGCTGATACTCAGACTTTTGAACTCAGAAATACCAGCTTTGCTTAAAAGTAAAGCCCTTCAGAATTGGGACCCAGGCCTCTGAGGATGTGGCTGTAGCTAGCTGGTCTTGGGTTTCTTGGGCTAGAAGAAGTAATGAAGCTGGTTCTTCAAGTGTTGGAAAAACTGCAGCTGCATTCAGTGCTTCCATAGGAAGTAATTGCTATGTTGGGGTGAAGAAGCATCACCAAGGTAAAATCACAGGAACCTCAAACCATCAGGAAGCAAGAGGAGGGAGCAGGCTCCTTCCTCCTCCAGACTTGCACGTTCCCGCTAGCATTTTCTATTGGCAGAGCTTTATAGGGAACCAACAGAAAAAGCAGAAATACAGATTGCAGAGTCCCAGGCCCAGCATTGCCAGGCAGGGGATAGAAAGGGGACTTTGGAGTTGAGAGAGTTATTTAGTAACTGGCACACATCTGTAGAATCAGAGCCCAAATCAAGAATAGAACATAAGCTAGGTGTGGTGGCAGACACCTGTAGTCCCAGCTACTCGGGAGGCCAAAGCAGGAGGCTTGCTTGAGCCCTGGGCAACATAGTGAGACCGTATCTCTACAAAAAATTAAAAAAATTAGCCAGGTGAGGTGGGGGCTGAAGTGGAAGGATCACTTGGCCAGTGTGAACACACCCCACCTCTAACAAAAGAAAAAAAAGAGAATACATCAGTACCAACTCTCAGAAGACTCCATCATGCTGTCTCTCCCAGTTGTTGCTTCAACCCCCAAGGGTAGCTACTGTTCTAACTTGGAGACTTGTAAGAGTGAGGTATCTTTTTTTCAAGTGGCTCTGGCTATTATTGACTTTATTTTTCCTTTTTTTTTTTTTTTTCATTTTATTTTTACGTATTTTTGCTTTTTTGGAGACAGGATCCCACTCTGTCACCCAGGCTGGAGTGCAGTGGCTCAATCATGACTCACTGCAACTTCCACCTCCCAGGCTTAAGTGATCCTCCCACCTCAGCCTCCTAGTACCTGGGACTACAAGTGCGTGCCACCACACCCCTCTGATTCATTCTTTCCTTCCTTCCTTCCTTCCTTCCTTCCTTCCTTCCTTCCTTCCTTCCTTCCTTCCTTCCTTCTCTCTCTCTCTCTTGCTTTCTTTCTCTCTCTCTCTCTTGCTTTCTTTCTCTCTCTCTCTCTTTCTTTCTTTCTTTTTTTTTTTGAGACACAATCTTGTTGTCACCCAGCCTGAGTGCAGTGGTGCAATTTTCTTGCCTCAACCTCCTGAGTAGCTGGGATTACAGGCACGCACCACCATGTAATTTTTTTTTTGCATTTTTAGTAGAGACGGGTTTTCACCACGTTGACCAGGCTGGTCTTGACCTCCTGGCCTCAAGTGATCTACCCTCCTTGGCCTCCCATGGTGCTGGGATTATAGGCATGAGCCACCTCACCCAGCCCTGGCTGATTTTTCTATTTTTCATAGAGATGGGGTTTTGCCATGTTGTCCAAGCTGGTCTAAAACTCCTGGGCTCAGGCCATCCTCCTGCCTCTGCCTCCCAATGTGCTGGGATTATAGATGTGAGCCACTGAGCCTGGCCTGTTTTTTAGCATATAACTACTTCCTGGCAGATAGTCTATTAAAACATTGCATTTAACATTGTTATGCTCACTAGTTAGACCAAAAACAATACTTTTCTCCAATGGTACATTTAATGGCAGTATATTTTCACTGGGTAGGTTTTGAGAGCTGCTGCTAAAAATTATGATTTTTGATTTATGGGATTTGAGGTTGCATAGATGAATTTTAATAATAGGGCAAACTAAGAAATTAAGAAGGTTCTTCAAGTCTGATTTAGACACTGATGCTTTTAAAGCTCTTTGTTTCCAGAAAGTTTTTAAGAAAACAGTGATAAATTCATTATACACTGTAACATTAAAATATATACATATTTATATGTATATGTATATGTATACATATGTGTATGTGTATATGTATGTGTGTGTGTGTGTGTGTGTATATATATATATATATTTTTTTTTTTTTTTCCTGAGACAGAGTCTTGCTCTGTCACCCAGGCTGGAGTGCAGTGGTGCAATCCTATCTCACTGCAACCTCCACCTACCAAGTGAGTTCAAGTGATTCTCATGCCTGAGACTCCCAAATAGCTGGGATTACAGGCATCCACCACCATGCCCAGCTAATTTTTTTTTTTTTAATTGGAGATGGGGTTTCACCATGTTGGCCAGGCTGGTCACGAACTCCTGACTTCAAGTGATCCACCCACCTTGGCCTCCCAAAGTGCTGGGATTACAGACATGAGTCATCATGCCCAGCCAACATTAAAAATATTGATTGAACATTTGCACAATACTTTCCTAAATTATAGTAGAGCATTTACTGTATAATTATAGTTAAATCTAAATGAAAACATTTATGATAAAATATAACTTATTCTCATTTATTTTTGTCACAACAGGTTTATGAAGTTTATAAAATCTACGTATTTTCTCTCTTTCTGGGATATTTACTGCAGTTTGAAAATCCAGCTTTGTTGGTATCTCCTTTATTAAGTTTAGTAGCAGCCTTAATGCTTGCTAAGTGCCTTCAGGTAATTAGAATTGTCTTTTTATTGTTCTTATTTTGATTTTTTGTTTGTTTGTTTTTTTTGAGAGGGAGTCTCGCTCTGTTGCCCAGGCTGGAGTGCAGTGGCGTGATCTCAGCTCACTGCAACCTTTGCCTCCTGGGTTCAAGTGATTCTCCTGCCTCAGCCTCCCAAGTAGCTGGGATTACAAGTATGTGTCACCATGCCCAGCTAGTTTTTGTATTTTTAGTGGAGACGGGGTTTCACCATGTTGGCCAGGCTAGTCTCGAACTCCTGACCTCAGGTGATCTGCCCATCTCAGCCTCCTAAAGTGCTGGGATTACAGGCTTGAGCCACCGTGCTCAGCTGTTCTTATGATTACTTTTTAAATTGTTAATTTTTAACACTTCACTTTTTTGTTCATATGATTTTTTTCTCCACAGCTGAATGTGAAGAAAGGAAGTTTTGTAGCTAAAATAATAAAAATGATTAATTTTTACTTGGTGTGTACTCTGACAATAACATTGAATATTATAATGAAGGTAAGTAACTCTCTGAGATTCATATAGTAAAACAAAATGAATAATGAAATATATTGGACTAACTTTTAATGAGAATAATGAGATAGCACAGTAATAGAGTTTGGACAGTATAATTTTGAGTTAACAATCATAACTAGCATATTGGGTGTGAAAGTAGGATTCTGATTCTTTTTTGTATATAGTCAAAGAGAAAACGGGAATGCATATTTTTCAATAAGTTAAAAATTTCATCATTACCCAGTTAACCTTAAGTAATATATGGAATAAAGTGAGACAAATGAAAAATGTTTAGAAGAGTGGGTGAGTTACTTGAGCCTAGTGGGATAAGGTTGAAACGTTCTTGATCACCTGAGGTCAGGAGTTCAAGACCAGCCTGACCAACATGGTGAGACCCATCTCTACTAAAAATACAAAAAATTAGCTGGGCATAGTGGCACATGCCTGTAATCTCAGCTACTTGGGAGGTTGAGGCAGGAGAATCGCTTGAACCTGGGAGGTGGAGGTTGCAGTGAGCAGATACCTTGCCATTGCACTCCACCCTGGGCAATAAGAGTGAAACTCCATCTCAAAAAGAAAGAAAAGAAAAAACAAGAAATGTTTTTACTACCCCTTTGTAGTTGTAGTTTATCCTTCAGTATAAAGTCATGTAATTGATTTATGTCAGTAAATCTCCTTGCTTTCGTAGTCATGCCATATATTCTTTATCCATATTTTTGTTTTTTAGTCTTGCTGTTTTCTGTCTCTAGTTTTGGGAGAAGCATGTGCAGTAAGCATAGCTGATATTTCTTTGTTAACTGGTGTTTTTCTCTTCTAGATGTTTGTCCCACACAAAGAAAATGGGCACATGCTCAAATTCCTTGAAGTAAAATTTGGACTAAATATGACTAAGTAAGTTTTAAATTAAGTAAGTTTACCTAAATCTATACCACTTAGACAATAAGGATAAAAAATACTCAATGGCTGGGCATGGTGGCTCACATCTGTAATCCCGGAACTTTGGGAAGCTAAGGTGGGTGGATCGTGACCACTTGAGTCCAGGAGTTTGAAGCCAGCCAGGGTTGTGGCAAAACCCCATCTCTACAAAAACAAACAAACAAACAAACAAAAAACACTTAGGATGTGTTTGCCACATTATTGGACTTTAACATTTTGTTGTAAATGCAGTGAGTTGAAGTAGACATTCTCAGTCCATCAGTGAGCATTTCTGAACATCACTCCATCTCTAACATCCTTCCCCACTGCTGGGGATTCAGGATTGGAGCTTGGAGATGCATGAGAAATGAGGATGCAGATAAACATATATACAACCAGGAGTCTTGTTGATCATACTTAGGGTGGGAAAAATGTTTATCCTGATTCATTACTGCTTAAAAGGTTTACATTTCAAATTTTATGATTTATCTTAGTAAGTAGATACCTCTTTTTTAAATGGATCCTAGTTGAGTTACATTTGCCAATACAGAGTAGGTCTATCCAATAATAATATAATGTGGGGGTCTGTTGTGGGGAACTAGGGGAGGGACAGAGGTGGGTAGGGAGGTTGGGGAGAAATGCCAGATATAGGTGATGGGGGGATGGAGGCAGCAAACCACATTACCATGTATGTACCTATGCAACAATCCTGCATGTTCTGCACATGTACCTCGGAACCTAAAGTGCAATTAAAAAGATAATTATATATATTAAAAAAATAATAATGTAGTGTGAACCACTTATGTAATTGTAATTTTCTAGTAGCCATATTTAAAAAAATACAAAGAAACAAGTGAAATTAATTTTAATATATTTTCTCTAATATATAAAAATATTTTAACTTGTAAGCAGTGTAAAAATTATTAAGGAGACATTTTGTTTTTCAAATTCTTATTTTGCTTTTTCTTTGAAATCCTGGGTATATTGTAAAGTATGTCTCAATTTGAATTGGCTACATTTTAACTGTTTAATAACTGCGTGTCTCTAATGGCTACCATATTCGACAATGCATTTGTAGAAGTTAGCCGGCTGAATTGTTTGTTGTCTTCTAGGTAAAGATAGAAATGAAAATTCCCTAAAAACTATATTGGGCTTTTGAGATAGTCACATTACTTAGTAATAAAAAGCGGCAGTTTTGCATTTATTAGAGCAGTTTTTTGGTGAGTGCACATGCTTCGTTTACTAATACAATACTATTATCTTTTTTTTTGAGACAGAGTTTCGCTGTTGTTACCCAGACTGGAGTGCAATGGCACGATCTTGGTTCACCGCAACCTCCGCCTTCTGGGTTCAAGCAATTCTCCTGCCTCAGCCTCCCGAGTAACTGGGACTACAGGCACGCACCACCATGCCCAGCTAATTTTTGTATTTTTAGTGGAGACAGGGTTTCACCTTGTTGACCAGGATGGTCTCGATCTCTTGACCTCATGATCCACCCGCCTCGGCCTCCCAGAGGTGCTGGGATTATAGGCGTGAGCCACCGCACCCAGCCTTTTTTTTTTTTTTTTTTTCCGAGACAGAGTCTCGCTCTGTCACTAGGCTGGAGTGCAGCGGTGCAATCTTGGCTTACTGCAACATCTGCCTCCCGGGTTCAAGCAATTCTCCTCCTCAGCCTCCCGAGTAGCTGGGACTACAGGCATGTGCCACCACGTCCAGCCAATTTTTATATTTTTAGTGGAGACAGGGTTTCACCATGTTGGCCAGGATGCTCTCGATCTCTTGATCTTGTGATCCGATCCCCTTGGCCTCCCAAAGTGCTCAGATTACAGGCATGAGCCACCTCGCTCAGCTATTATTAGCTTCTTTTATAAAGGATAGTACCTTGCTGTTACAAGTAAATGAGTGTAGGAAATGTGTTTTTTCTTAGTTTTTACTGATATTAAAAAAATACTTCTGTGTTCAGTACTTTAAAATGTCTGTGAGTTTAATATCATGCTTTTTGTCTTCTATAGGAATTTTACAATGAATTGGCTCCTCTGTCAAGAATCCCTGCAGGCACCATCTCAAGATTTTTTTCTGCGATTGACACAGTCTTCTTTATTACCTTTCTATATTCTAGTGTTGATTATTTGTTTACTTTCTATGTTGCAAGTTATTTTTAGGAGGATTAAGTAAGTAACTATGAGAATCAATCATATTCCTAACATACATTATGGAAATATATAAAATACTTATTTTTAATATTTTTCCAATTTTTTATATTTGCTTTAGAGCTTCTAATTCCATTCTCTTTTTTTGACATGGAAAATATCATTATAAGATGTGTTGATCAGGTGCAGTGGCTCATGCCTGTAATCCCAGCACTTTAGGAGGCCAAGGCGGGCAGATTACGAGTCAGGAGTTCGAGACCAGCCTGACCAATATGTCGAAACCCTGTCTCTACTAAAAATACAAAAATTAGCTGAGCATGGTGGCACGTGCCTGTAATTCCAGCTACTGAGGAGACTGAGGCAGGAGAATTGCCTGAACCCAGGATGCAGAGGTTGCAGTGGGCTGTGATCGTAGTGCCACTGCACTCCAGCCTGGGCAACAGAGCAAGACTCCATCTCAAAAAAAAAAAGATGTGTTAACCAGAAAAATTTAAACTTAGTTTTTATACATCTAAATAGGTAATGGCTAGATTTAATATCATTAGAGACTTAATATATAACTGATATTTAAATAATCAGTTAATCTTTTACAGACTAATTCACTAATTTATACAGATTTTTACTTAATATAAGAATAATTTCTTCTATTTAACTTAAATGAAGTTAGCAATATAAGTAATTTCAAATTATAAAGTTTGAGGCCAGGTGCATTGGCTCATGCCTATAATTCCAACAATTTGAGAGGCTGACGCAGGAGGATTGCTTGAGGCCAGGTGTCCAAGACCAGCCTGGGCAACATAGTAAGACCCCCGTCTCTTAAAAAAAAAAAAAAGAAAGAAAGAAAAGTCTACAAAGTTTGACTAGCCTTTGATGTTTTTTCATGTTTGAAAAGAGGTTGTGTATAATTTTTTCATTTTGAGAATTTAGTTACTCAAATTATGATTTAACTACATTAGCAATTGCTAGTGGAGTCATAATTGATCTTCAAAGAAGAAACTACAAATCTGTTTTTTTTTTTTTTTTTTGTGATAGAGTCTTATTCTGTCGCTAGGCTAGAGTGCAGTGGCATGATCTTGGCTCACTGCAATCGCTGCTTCCCTGGTTCAAGCGATTCTCCTGCCTCAGCTTCCCGAGTAGCTGGGACTATAGGCATGCACCACCTCACCCAGCTAATTTTTGTATTTTTAGTACAGATGAAGTTTCATCATGTTGGCCAGGCCAGTCTTTAACTCCTGACCTCAAGTGATCCACCCACGTTGTCCTCCCAAAGTGCTGGGATTACAGGCAAGAGTCACTGCGCCTAGCCCTTTATTATTATTCTGAAAATTCATGTTTAGTCTTAGAGTTTGTAGTCTTCAGGTTCTAAAAGCCATTCGCAGCAACTTAAGAGATATGTGATAGGTATTTAACTACCAGAACATACTTTCAAATTTTAAGGATCACATATTTTTTGTTATGACAAAATATAAAATTTTAGGTATGTCCTTCAAAGATGATAAACAGTGTATCTTTGGTTTTTCAAAAATATATTTTCAAAGTATTAAAAAATAGATTTTCTTTTTGTAGCGGTAAGTCCCTGAAGGAAACTGTTACTCTTGAAGATGGACGAATTGGAGAAAGACCAGAAATAATTTATCATGTAATTCACACTATTTTATTGGGTTCTCTTGCAATGGTTATAGAAGGGTAAGTGTACTTTATTTGATCCCTTTGTTTTTACAAAGATTGTCGGCCAGGCGAGGTAGCTTACACCTGTAATCCCAGCACTTTGGGAGGCTAAGGCAAGCAGATTGCCTGAGATCAGGAGTTTGAGACCAGTGTGACCAACATGGTGAGATTTCATCTCTTCTAAAAATACAAAAATTAGCTGGGTGTGGTGGCATGTGCCTGTGGTCCCAGCTACTGGGGAGGCTGAGGTGGCAGCATCTCTTGAACCTGGGAGGTCAAGGTTGCAATGAGCTGAAATTGTGCCGCTGTACTCTAGCCTGAGCAACAGAGCAAGACCCTGTCTCAAAAAAAAAAAAAAAGCCAAAAGAAACAAAGATTGTCTTTTTTAATGGTAATAAGTAGATAAATCCAAGAATATATTTATAAAACTTTATAAAAACTCAAAACCTATATACCTATAAACTTTCTTAATTTATCTGGAGTTAAAGGTGTTTATAGTACAATGAACTGACATTTACTTCTTCATTCATTTGTTAAAAAAAACTATTGGCCAGAAGTGGTGGCTCACGCCTGTAATCCAAGCACTTTGGAGGCCAAGACAGGCGGATCACCTGATGTCGGGAGTTCAAGACCAGCCTGACCAACATGGTGAAACCCTGTCTTAATAAACAAACAAACAAATAAATAAATAACTGTTGAATTTATTCCAAGTTCTAGATATTATGCTAGGTGCTGAAGGTACCTTGGTAAGCAATAGTAGAACACACAGTCTCTAACCTTATTTAACTTATGGCCTAATGGAGGTGACAGATGTTAATCATACAAAAATAAAATTACAACTTTGACAGGCAGGGATACAAACCACTATACTAATGAGGAGCTGTTAAAATTACAACTTTGGTAAGTGAAGGAGAGGTACATGGTGCTGTGAGAACATAGAAAACAGATTTGACTGGTTCTCTAAGGAAAAAGTACCTGAGACCTGAAGGGTAAGTAGGAGTGGACGAGGTGAAAAAAGAGGCAAGAGGACTGCAGGTAGAGGGAATAGCTTATGCCCAGGCCTGGGCAGGAAGGATCATGGTGCATTGCTGGTGGGAGGAAGAGGAGCTCAGTATGGCTGAAGGCACAGTGAGCATTCAGTAGGCTTTGTTGAGGACTTTGGAGTTTTCCCTTTTATCCTTTACTTACCTCATTTCTTTTATTGTCTTTCAATGGCAAATGATAAGTTGTGTAATAATTGTTTAGGGAGTTTTAATCCTTGAAACATATCTTGCATTATTTATTTTTAAGTCTTTAGTTTTTTTTAACTTACTTTGTTCCTGCTTCTATAGAAAATCATGCCCTCTTGTTAATAAACTTTATTAAAATGCATCCATTCAGCAGAAGGTTTTAGCTTTTTCTTTCTTTTTTTTTTGAGACGGAGTTTCACTCTTGTTACCCAGGCTGGAGGGCAATGGTGCGATCTCAGCTCACCGCAACCTCCACCTCCTAGGTTCAGGCAATTCTCCTGCCTCAGCCTCCTGAGTAGCTGGGATTACAGGTGAGCCACCGTGCCTGGTGGTTTTAGTTTTTTCATACACTTTTTTGTTTTTTTTCTTTTTGAGATGCAGGCTCACTCTGTCACCAGGCTGGAGTACATTAGTTTGATCTCGTGTCACTGCAACATCCGCCTCCCAGGTTCCAACAATTCTGCCTCAGCCTCCTAAGTAGCTGGGACTATAGGCACACGCTACCACGCCCAGCTAATTTTTGTATTTTGTAGTAGAAATGGGGTTTTACCATATTGGCCAGGCTGATCTCGAACTCCTGACCTTGTGATCCACCTGCCTCGGCCTCCCAAAGTGCTGGGATTACAGGCATGAGCCACCACACCCAGCCTAGTTTTTTCATACTCTTTTGCTAATAGTGGAAGATATAAAAAATATATATATGATAGGATCCCCCCTTCCTCAGAAGCACACAGTCTAGGTGAGTAAATGCAGTTTTCAGAAATTATGAGACCATCCTTACTTATGTCACCAGCTGCAAATTTAGGAGCCCCCCAAACCACTTTCAGGCTCAATAACTAACAAGGACTCAAAGAACTTTTCTAAGTTATTATAGTCGCCTTTTGGCTCTCTGAGCAGCACCATGGCGGTTGGCAAGAACAAGTGCCTTATAAAAGGCGGCAAAAAGGGAGCGAAGAAGAAAAGTGGTTGATCCATTTTCTAAGAAAGATTGGTATGATGTGAAAGCACCCGCTATGTTCAGTATAAGAAATAATTGGGAAGACCCTAGTCACCAGGACCCAAGGAACCAAAATTGCATCTGTTGGCCTCAGGGGTCGAGTGTTTGAAGTTAGTCTTGCTGATTCACAGAATGATGAAGTTGCATTTAGGAAATTCAAGCTGATTACCCAAGATGTTCAGGGCAAAAACTGCCTGACTAACTTCCATGGCATGGATCTTACCTGTAACAAACTGTGTTCCATAGTCAAAAAATGGCAGACAATGATTGAAGCCCATGTTGATGTCAAGACTACCAATGGTTACTTACTTTGTCTGTTCTGTGTTGGTTTTACTAAAAAATGCAACAATCAGATAGGGAAGACTCTGATGCTCAGCACCAACAGGGCCACCAAATCTGGAAGAAGATGGTGGAAATCATGACCCGAGAAATGCCGACAAATGACTTGAAAGAAGTGGTCAGTAAATTGATTCCAGACAGCATTGGGAAAGGCATAGAAAAGGCTTACCAATCTATATCCTCTCCATGATGTCTTCGTTAGAAAAGTAAAAATGCTGAAGAAGCCCAGGTTTGAATTGGGAAAACTCATGGAGCTTCATGGTGAAGGCAGTAGTTCTGGAAAAGCCACTGGGGATGAGACAGGTGCTAAAGTTGAACGAGCTGATGGATATGAACCACCAGTCCAAGAATCCGTTTAAAGTTCAGCCTTAGAATAGTCGCAAATAAAAAGTCTTATTTGTGGGAAAAAAAAGAAAAGAAAAGTTATTATAGTCAAGTTACAGTTTGTTACAGTGAAAGGATACATATTAAAATTAGCAGAGGAAAGAGACCCATAGGACAAGGTCCAGGAGATACCAAAGCACAGAACTACTGTTTGTTCTCTCCCAGTGGAATCATGCAGATTCCTGATTTTCTCTCAGGAATGATGTGTGACAGTATACACAGAGTACTGTCAATCAGGGAAGCTCACCCATGCTTTGTGTTTAGGGTTTGTATTGGGGCTCAGTTATATATACATGATTGACCACCTGTGTGGCTGACCTTGTTTTCAGCCATTCAAAGGTTGAACTGATACCACATAGCCCAAGGCTCCCACCCAGGCAAACTTGGGTCCTTTGCTGTTTTGTAAAACCACGGTGGTTTACATTTACACTCTGGCCCCAGATTCTTCCAGTCTCTTCTAAGTTTGACACCAGGGAATATATCATGAAAGAGTCTGGTTGTTCTCCTTAGTATTCATTACAGAAGTTGTCCCTTGAAATGTTATTTTTACTTGATAATCTGTACTAAGCACTGATACCTATTAATTTTTCTAAACTCTTCCTTTTCTATTTTTAGCAGTTAGCATCTCCTATGGAGATGGGCTCCTTTTGTTTTCTTTATAATCTACAACATAAAGTAATGTATTTTCTTCTAATAATACAAGTTAATTTTTTCTGTACACCTGAATTTCTAATCTTTTTAATTTAAAAGCTCAATTTTTAAATTTTTATTTTTAAAAAATCTTAAAAGTACTATATGCAGAGTATAACAATCCCTAATAATAAATAGAAGTAAAAAATAAAAATCTCTCCATTCTACCTTTCTACTCCTCAGAGATCACTACTGTTAGCAGTATATTTCCATATTTTGTTTTTTGTTTTATTGCTTGTTTGAGATGGAGTCTCACTCACTCTCTTCCCCAGGCTGAAGTGCAGTGTCATGTTCTCAACTCATTGCAACCTCCACCTCCTAGGTTCAAGCGATTCCCCTGCCTCAGCCTCTCCTGAGTGACTGGGATCACTGGCACGCACCACCACAACTGGCTAATTTTTTTGTATTTTTAGTAGAGATGGGGTTTCGCCATGTTAGCCAGGCTGGTCTCACACTCCTGACCCCAGGTGATCCACCCACCTTGGCCTCCCAAAGTGCTGGGTTTACAGGCGAGAGCCACCACACCAGCTAAATTGTTGTATTTTTAGTGGAGACAGGGTTTCACCTTATTGACCAGGTTGGTCTCTAACTCCTGATCTCAAGTGATCTGCCTGTCTTAGCCTCCCAAAGTGCTGAGATTACAGGCATGAGCCACTGCACCCAGCCTCAGGTGTTATTTTTCCTTGTGCCATTTACCTATATTTAAAAAAATTAAAAGCAAAAGTTAGGGTAACACTGCAGATGAAGTTTTATATTTTGCTTTTTTGTTTTTCAATAATTATGTAATCAATACCTATTAAAGAACACAATTTTTTTTTTTTTTTTTAATTTTCTTGCTATTAAAGCAAAATGCTGTAGTTAAAACCCTTGTGTGTGGCCAGGCATGGTGGCCCATGTCTGTAATCCCAGCACTTTGGGAGGCTGTGGGGTGGGTGGATCACTTAAGGTTAGGAGTTTGCCGCTAGCCTGGCCAACATGGTGAAACCCCATTTCTATTAAAAATATGGATATTAGCTGGCATGATGGCACGTGCCTGTAATCCTAGCTACTTGGGAGGCTGAGGTAGGAGAATCGCTTGAACCTGGGAGTTGACGTTGCAGTGAGCCAAGATCACGCTGCTGTATTCTAGCCTGGGCAACAGCAAGACTCTGCTTAAAAAAAAAAAAAGCTTGTATATATACCTTTATACTCTTATGCTAATATATTTGTAGGCTACATTACTAGAAATGGCATTGCCTATCTTAGAGTTATTTGGGTTTTTTTAAGAGAGAGTCTTGCTCTGTTGCCCAGGCCCTGGAGTACAGTGGTGTGATCTTGGCTCACTGCAGCTTCTGCCTCCCAGGCTTAGGTGATCCTCCTGCCTCAGCCTCCCAAGTAGCTGGGACCACAGGCATGTGTCACTATGCCTGGCTAATTTTTGTAGTTTTGGTTTCACTGTATTGCCCAGTTGGTCCCAAACGCCTGGCTTCAAGTGATCTACCTGCCTCAGCCTCCCATTTGGTGGTACTCCCAGTCCACCAAATTGCCTTCTGAAATGCTCTAATAGCTTATACTCTCTCTAAGAATACAATTTTGCTGCATCCTCATCAGTATTAATGCTTTTATTTTATCCTCATTTGTTCCCAAGTCTCCTTGATTTTTAAAAAACTGGATAACAATCTGTTGCTGAAAATCAAAGGCTAAGCTTTTTTACTGTTCCTTAACATTTTGGTATTTTTGTGTAGGAAAGAGCTCAGAGAATAAAAATTAGATAATAACGATATTCACAGGATGTCTCATATATGATTCCTTTTGTGTTTTCTAGCTTGAAGTACATCTGGATTCCTTATGTGTGCATGTTAGCAGCATTTGGTGTATGTTCTCCTGAACTTTGGATGACACTTTTCAAGTGGCTTCGATTAAGAACTGTACACCCAATATTGTTGGTGAGTTGTCATTTTGTGTTAAGTATTTGTTTCTCTTCTAACTATATAAAATCAAATGCTAATAAATGAAAACTACATTGAAACCTATTAAAATAGCATGAATAAATTACATTATGACTTACAGGAGGAAAAACTGATCCTGTGCAAAACATTTTTAAAAATAATTTCTGGGTGGGGCTCAGTGGCTCATGCCTGTAATCCCAGCACTTCGGGAGGCAGAAGTGGGTGGATCACTTGAGGCTAGGAGTTTGAGACCAGCCTGACCAACGTGGTAAAACCCTGTCTCTACTTAAAATATTAGAAAAAAAAAAAATAGCCGGGTGTAGTGGTGCATGCCTGTAGTCCCAGGTACCCAAGAGGCTGAGAATTGAGAATCACTTGAACTCAAGAGTCAGAGGTTGCAGTGAGCTGAAATCATACCACTACAATCCAGCCTGGGCAACAGAGCAAGGCTCTGTCTAAAAAAAAAAAAAAGAAATTATGATTATCACAGTAATGCATTTCAATGCATACAATCTAACAAAAAAAAAGTAAAAATGTAAGTGAATCAGTAATGTGGGAGATCATCAAGAATTAATTTTGTTTTGTTTTAAGACGGGGTTTCACCATATTGGTCAGGCTGGTCTTGAACTCCTGACCTCAGGTGATCCGCCCGCCTCAGCCTCCCAAAGAATTAATTTTTATGATATCTTTCTTGGTTTGATTTAGAACTATGGCATATTTTCTATGTGAATGGAACATTCTGCCTGCTAGGTGTTGGAATACAAAGATAATTATAGCATAGTTAATTTCATCAAATGGATTATAATCTCTGGGCATAAAAACAGATAATAAGAATTTGGTTCTCTCTCTGCTGCTCCCTCCTTTTCCACTTTCTCCAGCTTGCCTGCTCTTCCTTCTGTTCCTGTCCCGTCTCCTAAAAAACAAAAAGAGGTTTTCATAGGGTGCTATTAGAACATAGGGAAGGGCTACTTAATTCTTTTTGTGCTTGTTGTTGCGGGGATTCAAATAAGGCTTTCCAATCTGAGATTGAAAAGATATTTCGTTATTAGGCAAATAAAGGTGAAAGAAAGGGTATTCATGGTAGCAGGAATAGCCACAGAGGTAGGCAAAGAATATGATGTAATCAAAGGGACTGGGGGACAAAACACAATATATTTTGTTTCCTTGGTGCATAAAGTGTGAGGTAGGTAGGGGTGGTCAAGAAATGAGACTGGAGAAGTGAAGGAAGGTGAGGCCATGGAGGCCCTGAGTGTCATGCTGCAGAACTGCCTCTCATGCTGTCGGCAAGGGGAAAGCATTGGGAAATGTATGCCTCATGGAAAGTGAGAGAGTCAGACTTTCATTTTTTATTTGCCCCACTCTTACAATTCTGCGAAGGATAGTCCTACGGGAAACAGACTGCAGTCACAGAGGAGGCCAGAGTGGATAGAAGTAATTGAAGCTTCGATTTATTGAATGCTCACTATGTCAGGTACTGTTTGAAGCATTTCACATGCTATTCAATCCTAGATTTTCTCTGTTTTATAAAAAGAAACCAAGGCTTTAATTGGTTAAATAACTTGCTTGAGATTATGGAGCTTATGAGTATGGAAACCAGGATTCATGTCCAGGATTTTCTTTTCTCTTTTTTTTTGAGACAGTCTCACTGTTTCTCCCAGGCTGGAGTGCAGTGGCACAGTCATGGTTCACTGCAGACTTAAACAACTGGCCTTAAGCAATCCTCCTGCCACATCCTCCAAGTAGTTGGGACTTCAGGCACACACTACCATGCCTAATTTAATTTTGTTTTAATTTTTCTTTTTAGAGACAGGGTCTCACTATATTGCCCAATCTGGTCTCAAACTCCTGGACTCAAGCAATCCTCCCACCTTGGCCCCTTAAATCCTGGGATTATAGGTGTGAACGATCACACCCAGCCACACCCAGGTTTTTCTGACTGCAAAGCCCATTCGATTTATACTATGCCACATTGGAATGAAAAAAAGTAATTAGAATATCAGTAAGTCTCACTGATTGATTGAGTATGGGCAAATGAGGAAGAGGGAGACACGTTGGATGTTTCCTAGGTTTCTGGTTGATATGACTGTGGATCACAGGGTCACTAAAGACATGGGACAATAGGAAGAACAGGTTTTATTATAGCAGGAAGATGATTCATTATCCTTAATAATAGTCATGTTGTGTTTTGCCAATCTTACTTTGAGGAGAATTTATTCATTCTTATTTTAAATGACTAGTGTACTGATATATATTAGCTATTTTTCTTGTGTTAATTCATTGTCTTTTTTGTTGTTAGCTTTTCATGTGCTAGCCTTTGTGAGATCTGTATAACATAAATTTCTGGCAAATTTTTCAAACATTGACTTGCTAGTTGAAATATT
Source organism: Callithrix jacchus (assembly GCF_049354715.1). Lineage (NCBI taxonomy): Eukaryota > Metazoa > Chordata > Mammalia > Primates > Cebidae > Callithrix > Callithrix jacchus. The sequence goes on along the minus strand of NC_133517.1, from coordinate 32,437,186 downwards.
ATGAGCATTATCTTTTTAATGTTCTGCCTTAAATTTTTATAGGAATGTTTATGTCTCACTTTACTTCCAACTTAATATCTTTGGAACTCTAGTTTTCACCCATCTCATTCTGCGAACTGGGTTCTATGTTCACTTTAGTTTCTTTGAAATTTGTATAACTATAGAGATATATGATTGGTCATAGAATCAGTGTGTATTCTGACATGTATTTATCTGTAATCCTTTTTGCTTTAATATTTTAGGCTCTTATTCTGAGCATGGCTGTGCCCACTATAATAGGTCTCAGCTTATGGAAAGAGGTAAAAAAAAGTTAGACTTTTATATCAATAAAATGTACATTATCTACAAAGGTAGTGATAAATTTATATGTGTGGGTAGAAAACATGTTGAGGCACTATCCTAAAAAAATAAAATGTAATATTCTTAGTCATGCTTAATTTTTTTGTCATTAGGAACATTGTAGAAGAGCTAAAACATTTCTAGAATGCCACCTGATGCCATTTTCTGTAGTCTAATGCTAGTGTTAATTCAGTCTATAATTGGCAAAGGAAATTGCTGAGTAAATAGGAATTAATATTTTGGTATTGTAAAGTTTTAGTAACTAAAACTTTATCATCTTTAAAATGATATAAATTCTGCAAATTATTGGACCTGAAAATGTATGTATGTATGTATGTATTTAGTATGTGTGTCCTGAAAGATACAACTGATGATCAATTTATCATTGTTTGATAAGGATAAAATTATTTATTGAGTCAAAACAGTGAATTAACCATAAAATAGATGATTTGGATTAAAAAAATAAGCAGGCTATTGAAGGAAAGTGAAGATCCATCATGACATTTTTTCCATGTGAACAGTGTTGTAATATCATTTGCCTTAAGTTAGTCTGTTAGTCTTTTGAAATACTGTGGAACAGTTTTAAACTTTCTAATTACTGACATACACCTTTGGGGGATTTTTTTTTTCTTTTGCATTTTAGTTTTTTCCAAGATTAATGACAGAATTAATGGAACTACAGGAATTCTATGACCCAGACACAGTGGAACTTATGACCTGGATAAAGTAAGGATTGAAGTGCCCAAGACTATTGTTAAGCTGTAAATCACTGCATGCTATCTACTGAATTCAGGGGAAATAATAAAGTAATACTTTAATAATAAATTAATACCAAATTTTTCTCATAAAACTCAGGAGTTTTTGGGATATTTAGGTTTTGGTTGGACTTTGTGATTCTAATTTTCTGCTCATCTCCACGGGCTCGAAAATAAAGAATTGGTCAATATGAGATTTGAAACTCCCATTGTCAAACACTTAGAAATATGGGATAAAAAAGAACAGGTATTGTTTTATTTAGGTAGTCAAGAGGATGCTTATTTTGCCCTGTATTAGAGGTGAATTAGCAATGGATTACTAGTCTTGATAACCAGGGGTTTTAGATTTTAATGCCCACACAGGACAGGAGATGTGATTTTAGGCTTATGGAAGCAGGGAATTGGAATTGAGAACTCCCCCAACACACACATATGTAACTGAGGGACCCTCAAAAAGCTACACTGGCAGTGAAAGGATAGAATAGCAAACTACCACATTAGTGAAAGGGTGGAATAGCAAAATACCCAGTGGTAGAGAAAGAAGATAAGAAAGCATGTCTCTCTAACATTCATCTCTTGGTCAAAAAAAAAATCTCCCTTCTCAATTTATAGTAATGGATCTGAATTCATATGGGTTTATAGTTTGAAATTATATTTGTCTAAGAAACCTCCAATTAAGAAATTAGCATTAAAAGTAGTTTGGGGTTGGTGTGGAATGGCTGACACAACCTCAACCCATGTTATACAGGATTCCATAAGTAAAGTTTCATGCAGGTAAGCTCTGAAATTTTAAAACACATAAACAGTTCAGTACATCTCATGATAAATAGCAGAAGTAGACATCTAGCTATTTCTGATAATAAAATTTGTGTCATTTAGGATTTGCTCTATAACAGAGTGCCACAAAACTTAGTGGCTTATGAACAATAAGCATTTGTTACTCCACACCATCTTGAGAATTAGCAGAGTTGGGGTGCTGGGGAGGAACCTTTGGGTCTGAGCCAGTTCCACTGGGACTGGATAGTCTGGCATGGCCTCTGTCACAAGTCTAGGGTTGGCTAAGTGTCAGCTGGGGGGATCAAATTGACTTGGGCCTCTGTGTCTCATTGTCTAACAGGTTAGCTTGGGCTTGTTCACAAGGTGGTATTCGAAGAATTCCCTAGAGCAGCAAGAGAGGGCAAATATCAGTGTCAAGCATGTTTTAAGTCACTGCTTATATGGTGCTTACTGTTGTCCTGTTGGCCAAAGCAAGTCACATAATTAAGACCAGTTCCCTCCAAGAACATGACCATGGGGAGAGGAATCATTGTGGCTATTTTGTAACCAGTCTGTTCCATGGATGGATACTATTTAATAACTACACTGAAATTTATTAAAGACATAAAGGAAGACAAGAAAACATGAAACAATGTTGAAATACTATCAAAAAAGACCAGAAAAATATGGGAAAAAAGACAAAAAGTATTTCTAGAAATTTAAAATAGGTTTATAGAAATAAGAATAGGTTTAGTATAATGTCTTGTTACTATAACATACCTTCTATTTTATAAAAATAGTTTTCTTTAGATCACCCTTAACTGTCACCCATTAATACTTTTTGTGAATTTTGTTTGCTGTTGTGGAACACTGCCTTGTGTTGTCATTAACAAAAGAGGAAGTTACATCTCTGTATGATTTGCCACATACTTTCAAAAACAGCAAAGGCCCAAACAATTGCATACTGAACATGTACGTTACCGTCATACAATTACTGTGTTTTATATCTGTTTCCTCACTATTGAGGAGAGTGGCCATATGCTGTCTCTTTATTTCCATAGCCTGGCACTGTCTCTAGCACATAGAGGTGGGCGCATAATGTTAAATGCAGACAGTGAATAAATAAGTGAATGTATTAGATCAGCCCTTTGGGACCTGCTTGTAGGTTTCCTGCCTTGCAAATAGCATCTGTCTGGGACTTTGAATAATGATTCCGAGTAGAGAACTCCTATATGTTATGTCTGGAGACAGACACATGGGTAAAGACAGAGAAGGAGCAGGAGGAGAGATGGATTTGGAAGGAGTTGGGTTGTAGGTGGCTAATATTTGCAAAAGATGGAGTTGAGAATTCACAGTATCACCACTGAACTAGCCACCTTATCTAAAATAATATATTCTTTTTTCTATCCCCTTACTCTTCAGTATTTTTAATCATATTATCGCCCAATATATATGATTACTGCTTATTGTCTTCCCCCTGCTCCCTTCTTTTAGAAAAGTTTCTGTATTTTCAGCACAAGTGCCTGGTGCATAGTTAAGTGCCCATTTTTTTTTTTTTTTTAATTTTAATGAATCCATAAGTGAAATGAAAACTGGCATTGAAACTTAAATGTATAAACATTGTAAGTTGTCTGGTATTTCAGAGTTGATAAAGATCAATGATCTAAACAGTATGCTTACCTTTTCAGTGTGTAAATCTGTATGATTCTTTGCAGAAGGCAAGCTCCAGTTGCAGCTGTGTTTGCAGGGAGTCCACAGTTAATGGGTGCGATTAAATTGTGCACTGGATGGATGGTGACAAGTTTGCCTCTTTACAATGATGATGATCTTCTCAAGAGAAATGAAAATGTAAGACATTTTGAATTCTACATTTGGATCTGTTTTCCAGCACTTTGTATTTTAGCATAGTCTGCAGTATACATATGCTTCTGTGTAGCTAGGAAAGTCCAAACAATTTTAGAAGAGTTAATTAACTTCCATTTTAAAAAACCTGTATAATTAATACATCCAACTAAGAGGAGACCCAAAATTAAAATATTAAGTTCTTTGTTTTATGAATAGTATTGATATATTTCCAGGAAAATACTTAATTTTCCACAAAGTATCAAGGGACCAATGTGTAATATTTCACCCAGGCTGGAGTACAGTGGTGCAGTGTCAGCTCACTGCAACCTCTGCTTCCTGGGGTCAAGTGACTCTCCTACCTCAGCCTCCTGAGTAGCTAGGATTACAAGTGTGCGCCACCATGGCTGGCTGACATTCTTATAATTCACCCAGGCTGGAGTACAGTGGCACAATCTCAGCTCACTATAACCTCCACTACCTAGGTTCAAGCAATTCTACTGCCTCTGCCCCCTGAGTAACTGAGATAACAGGTGTGCACCACCACAGCCAGCTAACATTCTTTAAAAAATATTGTTCTCAATTAAATTTTTGAAAGAAGACTGTCAATTAATGTCTTGGTACTGTACTGTTTTTCTCAGCTGAAGTTCTAATATGGCTTTTAAAACACAAAATTATTTTTTAATAAATGGACTGTTTTCTCAGTATAACATTAGAATGATATCTAATTACAGTTTAGATAATATATTATTTTGAATGTTTGTATGTATTTAAATGCTAACTTCATACCTGAAAGCAATGATCAACCGAACCTGAGTTCTCAATATTCTGTTTTTCCATTTTAGAGAATTTCATAAAGTTTTTAAGCATATTCTAAGTTAAGGAAGAAATATAGCAATCTAGAAATTAAGAAAGCAGACTCAGGAATTAGAGTACCTGAATCCAAATGCTAGCTCTGCTGTGTATTAGCTTTGTGACCCTGAGCAAGTTACTAAATCTGGAAATTAGGTGAGAAAAACAGTTCTCACATTCTACTTATGAGAATTAAATGAGATTATGTACAATGCCTGAAACACAGTAAAATTTCCAAGTTAGCTATTATGTTATTATTCTGTACTATTATGTTGTAGTTGCCTGCACACACATACCCATGGACACACACAAGATACAAGAAGAGTAAAAAAGCAGGAGCAATCAATCAATTCTGCCTACAAAAATCTAAGAATTTATCATAAAAGGCAGTCCCTTGATCTGGGCTTTAAAGGATGATTAGAAACTTGTTTGGAAACGAAATATATATTATTCCAGGCTGAAAAAGCAACATGAACCAAGGAATTTGTAGCCTTGAAACTAGAAAATAATATGAGGCCAAATTCTGACGGACCTGGAATGTCATGCTGAAAAATCATCCTTGAGGCAGTTAAGAGACATGACTTTTAGTAAGCCTGGCAGTGGAATGGTTAGATCTGCTTTGGAGAGTTAATTATGGTCATGGCAGAAAGAACAGATTGAAGCAGGCAGGGGAGAGATCAAAGATGGGGAGATCTACCTGAGAATGATTTCCTTGAGAGGCAGCAGCCATCTCTGATACAGTATTTGCTGTGCTTCCAAAAGATATAGAGTTGCTCAGGCAGAATATAGAGAGCATATTCCTGAATTTTATTTTTTATGGTTATAAAACAGCAAACTCTGTGACTTTTGATTGGTCTTTTTCTAATATGGAATTTCAGAATTACTTTTAATTAGGTCAGAATTCTAGTTAGGTTCTAGTAAAATTTTAAACACTTTAGAGTTTTATGTAACTTGTCTATAAGAATAGTAACCACGGTTTTTCTCTGGTATATAGTACATAGCAGGTATGAGTAAATTTATTGTTAAACTAAAATCTAAACTGAATTTCATAAATAAGACTGTATCATTTATTATTTTTTTATTTTTTTGGAGACAGTCTCACTCTGTCACCCAGGCTAGAGTGCAGTGGTGCAATCTCAGCTTACTGCAACCTCAGCCTCCCAGGTTCAAACAATTCTCCCACCTCAGCCTCCCAAGTAGCCTGGACTATAAGTGTACACTGCCATGCCTGGCTAATTTTTTTTATTTTAGTAGAGATGGGGTTTCACCATATGACCGAGGCTGGTCTTGAACTCCTAAGCTCAGGCAATCCACCCACCTCGGCCTCCCAAAGTGCTAGTATTACAGGTGTGAGCCACCACGCCTGGCTTCTTTCTTCCCTCCCTCCTGCCCTCCCTTCCTTCCTTCCCTCTTTCTCTCTCTGTCTCTTTTTCTTAAATTTTTTTCTTTTTCTCTCTTTCTCTCTGTCCCCCTCTTTCTTTCTTTTCTTTAAATGGAGTCTCACTCATTCTGGTATGGTATGGATTTAAATGGTAACTTCATATCTGAAAGCAATGATCGACTGAACCTGAGTTCCTAATATTCTGTTTTTCAAGTTTCCAGAGTTTCGTAAAGGCTGGAGTGCAGTGGCATGATCTCTGGCTCACTGCAACCTCCATCTCTCAGGTTTAAGTGACTCTCCTCCCTCAGACTCCCAAGTAGCTGAGACTACCAGTACGTGCCACCACGCCTGGCTAATTTTTGTATTTTTAGTAGAGATGGGGTTTTGCCGTGTTGGCCAGGCTGGTCTCTAACTCTTGACCTCAAGTGATCTGCCTGCCTGGGCCTCCCAAAGTGCTGGGATTACAGGCGTGAGCCACTGCACCTGGCCAACCATATTATTTAAATTAGATGGAGTCTCTAATTCATATTATGTGGCTAATCTTTGTATAATCCCCTGGGCCAGTGATTTAACCTGGGACAGTTATCCCACCAGGGGACATTTGGCAATGTCTGGAGACATTTTTGGTTGTCACAATGTCATAGCAGGAGGAGGGGTTCTATGGGCATCTTGTGGGTAGAGACCAGGGTTGCTGATCTACATTGCAGAGAACAGCCTCCCTCCTCTCCCAACAAAGAATTATGTGGCATAAAATGTGAATTGTTCCAAGGTTGAGAAACTGTGCTCTAGGCTATCAATAATGTTATTGCAATTGCATAGAAGTGTTTTTTTTTTAATGCCCCAGCAGTATGTTTTAGTTTCTTTTTTTTTTTTTTTTTGAGACAGAGTTTCGCTGTTGTTACCCAGACTGGAGTGCAATGGTGCAATCTCAGCCCACCGCAACCTCTGCCTCCTGGGTTCAAGCAATTCTGCCTCAGCCTCCCGAGTAGCTGGGACTACAGGCGCACACCACCATGCCCAGCTAATTTTTGTATTTTTAGTCGAGACAGGGTTTCACCTTGTTGACCAGCATGGTCTCGATCTCTTGACCTCGTGATCCACCCGCCTCAGCCTCCCAAAGTGCTGGGATTATAGGCCTGAGCCACCGCGCCCAGCTGTTTTAGTTTCTTAACACTTAAAAATAAATAAAATTGTAAGTAACTATCAATAGATATAGGCTGGATAGGATAGAACCATTCCCATTGAAACTTATTTCATGTAG